>NC_140590.1:743153923-745553923 GCF_964204655.1 Triturus cristatus
CATGCTGCGATGTCCCTAGACTTTGTAAAGAAAGGGAAAACCTGCCTCCATAGGTTGAAGACAAATTATAATAACATATTTATTGGTGCCAGTGAATGTGAGCATAACTTCCTAATTTTTGGAGGTTGAGGACTAAAAGATGGAACTGATCCAGTATTTCCTGGTGTTTACTATGTGTGTGGGAATAATGCTTACTATAAGTTGCCTGCACGGTGGTATGGATGCTGCTAGTTTGGGATAGTATTTCCGAAAATGTATCATGTAAAAAGAATCACTGGAAACAATGAAAACACTAATGGACTTACACGAAGAAAGAGAGCTAGTTTTTCAGAAATAGTAGGTGACCTATTTGGTGCATTGATACCTTCAGTGAGAGTCATTCTGAATTCACATACAATTTGTAAATTGTCGAGAGTAGTTGATCGTCTCTTGACGGATACTGCTGGGAGTTTCTTGATGATAAATACAGAAATGGTTGCGATTAGATCTATGGTTTTACAAAACCGACTTGTGCTTGATATTTTATTAGCCAAAGAGGGCGGAGTCTGTGGAAGGCTGAAAGTTCAACATTGTTGCACTTACATTCCTGATAAAAGTAAGGAAAGTAGAGGGTATATTAGGAACATTACAAAACTTCATGAAGATTTGAAACCACTGGAGGTTGACAGTGTATGGTAGAGACTAACAAAGAGTATTTCTTCAATAGGGACTTGGTTTTCTGATTTAGGGAAAAGTATTTTAGGTCAAATAATTCTTCCAGTAGTTTGTATGATGATAATAGTTTTAGCAATAATGATTTGGTGTAAATGTTGCAGAAATAAAGGAAATAAAGGAAGAACAAGAAAATATGAAGTGAATGGGAAAGGAAAGAAAAGAAAGAGGGAATACGAGGAAATACAGGTGGAAGAGATGAAAGGAAGGATATACAAAAAGATGAAGGACTTAGAAAACAAAGATGAAATTGAGAAAGAGAAGGAGGGAAATGAGAATGAGAAATGCTGAAAGTTGGCATCTGAGAAGGGATGGGTAATTTTGTGATGGCTCAAAATGCCATCGGAGAGAGGATTGATGGAGCAAGGACTCGTAGAAAAGAGATTTGCTCGAAAGACATCCGCTACTTAACTTACTAACAAATTATTAAAGTTGTTTTGTGTAAAACTAATGCGCACCACATAAATACACGGTTTAGTGAAGCTTGCTTATGTGTTTACTAACGCGAGTAACACAAACGAAGGACTAAAACCGCTTTAAACAGGGAATCTTTATTGCGCATCCGTAAATTGAATCTACGCAGTATGACGAGCTAATGCTTGGAGGGAAATTCTTGCGCGTGAGCAGAAGGCACTTAAATGGAGTCTTGAAGACTCGCGTGCATGACATCTGCTTGGCTGAAACGAAAACAAGCTATTTTACTAACGCTAATGCGGGGAAAGTATTAATAAGTAAAGGGGAATAAAGTAGAGGTGGGTGGTATACAGTGAAACCATTTTGTCTGTGAAATTAATATTTGTCTTTCTGACTTTATCACTAGTGCGCATTTGGACCTCTCATGTATAACTAAAGTAAGCAGAGTAAAAGAAAGACTGCGCAAGACCACTGAAAGTTAACCCGGAATGATGACTTAAGAGGTTGAATGGATGTCAAGGTCGCGAGTGTCCTATCCTGGGAATGGATGGTGAAGAGTTCAGCAATGAGATGCTCTATTCATCATGGTGTCATTAATGTTTCAAATTGGATATATGTAGTGGATGAGAATAACATTTTGAATAAAAATTAAGGGGATGGGTTTGCGAACAATGGTTTAACTGAATTAAATGACATGTAAGCATGGTGTGATGATCTTCCCCTTTGCCTGACCAATTAGATCTCGTATTTTTGCGATATTGAAACTTTAGTGGGTGGTACACGAGGAACCAAAGGTATCATTAAGATGGCTTTAGTTAGTTAATGCAGAGCTCGGGATGCTGTCTGTGTAGCAGGAGATGCTGTTGCTGGGAGAGATGCTGTGAGATGCTGATGAAGAAGCCAAATGCAGAACTTTCTATCCTAATTTAATTGGGTTGGATAAGGAGATTGCGGAAGAATCTCAAAGAGGAAGAGAGTGTCGGAGAGGGGTGCGGCGCAACCGTCGGTATTCAAGAGTGGTCATCAATCCTGTCCTGAAGTCTTTGTGTCCTAACCTTTCCCGGGGGACCCTTACCAGCTCTTTGGCCTGGGGGTTGGTCTTCACACCATTCATGGTAATTATAATTTCACGTTATTTGCAGATGCTCTTTTCTCTCTATCCTCTCCTTTCCTTAGACATTGTTCATTGAGTAAGTCCGTGTTATATTTGTTTGTTGATTTAATTGAATTTTGTCTCCTAAGAATGATGGTGATTGCACTGTGTATTTGAGATGGTTCACATGCATTGAAATTTAGAAAAAGATTTAAAACTTTCCTGAGTCTGTGATTATTTTACTCTAAATAGAGAAAAGTTAGAGTTATGTACATTTTCACCATCAACTAGTTCAACTAATGGTCCATCGATCAGAGGAAAGAACTTTTTGATCAGTGAAAGGTTAATTAGTAGTAAGAAATAACTAATCCTAAAATTGTGAAAATTATCAATTTTGACTCCAGCAGTTTACATGACTTGTGTGTGTGTTTATGGGCCCAGGTGAGTATATGTTAGTGGAGTATCTGTTGTTGGTATGCTGCTGGATAAATCCCTTTCGGCCTCAAATCAGCCCTAAGAACATTCTCAAAGTGCATGGCTGTGGTCGCAGCATTCTTAAGGAGACAAAAGATATTTGTGTATCCTTACCTCTATGACTGGCAGACAAAACACACCTCTCCATCTCAAACAAAGGAGCATTTTTGCATGTGTTTACTAAATCTCTCATGCCTGGGTCTTTGAATTAATCTTCACAAATCAAGTCGATTCAGTCCAAAAACTACTCTACTTAGGGGCGGTGCTGGCTACACAGTCCGCAAAAGTTTATCCTTCGGAGGAGAGACTATCATCATGGACTCTGAAATGTCGCACTCTTCTGCAGTCTGATCATCCTTCTGTAAGACAGATAGCTTCTCTTCTTGGGTCTTTGACACAAGGTTTCACATGAGGCCTCTACAGCAGTGTTGGAGGATCAGTGGAACCAGCTTTCCAACCGCTAAGAGGACAGACTGAGATTATCACAAGCTGCACGACACTCGCTCCCATGGTGGTCTTAGTGGAACAATCGCATGGTGGAGGTACCGTTTCACCAAGAACCACCCACTCAAACACTCCAGGGATAAGGATCTCACTTGGGTACCCTTCAGATTCAGGGTGTTTGGTCGTACAGAGAACAAACGTATCACATCAACATGCTGGAACTGAGAGCAGTCCACCTGGCTCTGAAATCATTCCTTCCAGCTCTCACGACGAACGGCGTCCTTGTCCAAACCGACAGCAGTGCATTACTTTATCAAGCAGGGAGGAACTCACTCTTGTCCTCTCTCCTATGAGGCTCAGACCATCTGGAAATGGCTACTAGTCAGGACTCACAACAACGGCCATCCATCTGCCAGGAACTCAAAACGGGCATGTGGATGATCTCAGTCACAATTACCAAGACAATTACAACTGGGTTCTCAACTCCCCTGCCTTGCAAGAAATCTTTCAGGAGTTTGGATATCGACACATAGACCTGTTCGCAGATGTCAACAGCAGAAAACACCACGCATACGCTTCCAGGTTCTCCCAACCAGGGTCACAGGGGAATGCCATTTTGATAAATTGGTCAGAGAATTTTCTCTACGCATTTCCACTAACTCTTCTCATTCCAACAGTGATTCTCAAACTACACCGGTCTCACACCAGGATGATTCTCATATCCCCAGAGTGACATTGTTAATGGTGGTTCACAGACTTTCTATCTACATCTTTTGGAGAGGCCCCTCAAGAGGCTTCCATGTAGACAGGAACTCCTTTTCAAGTTTGGAGGACAGATAATCCATGCCAACCTCTCATCCCTGAACTTGGCCACATGGCTCCTAAATTTCTCCAATATGGACTTCCTAAAAAGTGTATGGACATTGTCGAGGAGGCCTGGATACCCTCCATTAGGCGTTCATATGCCCTCAAATGGAAGCAGTTTTAATTGTGGTGTACACAAAATGGTCACACCCCAATTTCATGTTAAGAGGATGTATTCATCCCATGTCTCCTTCACTTGGCTAAATCAGGGCTACAGTTCTCTTCCATCAGAGTACGCCTGGCAGCTATTACAGCTTACAGGAAATCTGCCTCCCAAGCATCTTTTTTCAGACTTCCAGTTGGAAAAGACTTTCTCGAAGGGAATTCCTCTCCTCCATGGGAACTCAATATTCTTCTCTCCAAATTGATGGGCCCTCCATATGAGCCAATACATATAGCCTCTCTGCACAGGTTACTTTGGAGACATGCAAGAACACCTGATGGATGTGCCATCTGATGGCTCCATGCTCTTCTGAGAAAAGTTAGACCTACTGAGCCTTGCAAGACAGCCTAGCTATGGCTTGCTGATTGGGCTTATTGTCTCTACTTCGCCAATTTCACCAGCAGAATTAGAAATTGCGAAGCTTATGTTGAAACCTTGCCTAGCATCAGAAGTAACCTTCCCAAACTTTACATCCGCCTGTGCATCATTTCCATGGCTCTAGGGGACGAGGTGGTGGCAGAGAGCAAGCTCATCACCAACAGCAGGAGTTCTCCTCCTTTTCGTCATTGGTCGCAACCACCTCCTAGCCTCTCTGATTACCCCTCCAGCGGTCATTTTAGGCCAGTAGGGAGACAGCATTCATTTTTGTGTGCAGGCTGGCATGTATTTCCCTTAGACCAGCTATCCTTGGAGGTTGTTCAAAATGGTTATGCCTTCTCTTTTCTATCTACCCCCTCATGTTCCTCATAATATCGCGCAGCTTTATTAGACCATGCCATCATCCTTTGCATGTATGTGCAGACTGTGCTTGCCAAATAAACAATAGAGGGAGCCCCTCAGGCAGAAAAGGGCATGGGTTGCTACTCCTGATACTTCTTGGTGCCCAAGAAAGACCTTCAGTTGAGACCGATGCTAGATTTTCTGTTCCCTTAATACTTTCCTTCAGAAGGTCAACTTCAAAATGCTCACTCTGGATTTGTTCTTGGTCTTTCAGGATGTGTATTCCTGTGTTATTGAGTTTTGAAAATGTAGTCATTAAGAGCACGCATTTTATTTGCTCTTAATGAAATGGTGGAACTTTTACATAGCACAATTTGAGAATTGTTGGCCGCCCCACTCGCAACACTTCGCCAAAAATGGGAGGAGTTCAATTGGTCGCTCCATGATAAAGAGTGGGAGCAGGCCCTAGATTTTCCAAAGAAGGTCTCCTGAAACTCACGTTTCAAAAACATACAGTTTTGCATACTGCACCAGGCATATCGAACACCTGCGCAGCTCCACCACCACTTCCCGGAGTCACAATTTCCTTTCCCCGATGTCAAACCCCTAACACATCGCTTGTACACATGTTCTGGGCTTGCTCGGCTCTGCAGTACTACTGACACACCATTCATGCTACACTGCAAGCAGTTACAGGACTCCTGGACATCCATTCCTGAGAAGCCTGTCTGCTAGGCATATTCAAGCGTAGGAAGAAACTCAAGGTGCAGACACGCTTCGCAGCCCTGGCCCTCCTTTTAGCTAACCGAGCAATCACATTACACTGGTGCATACCTGCTTACCCGCCTGTGGAGGCATGGACAGGAGCAGTGCACAAATGGGGCGCTGCAGAGGAAGAAGCACTCCTGTCATTTCATCAGTTTGGAATGCAAACATGGACATTCAGATTGTAGCAGACAACTGAACAGTTTCTTTTTTTTAGTTTACATTTTTTTTATTGAAAATAAACTTTCGGCATATACAGGTCTTAGTAGTAAATACTGTATCATTGAAAGGAAAAAATGAGCAATACAATCAAACTGAACAGTTTCTTGTTCATGACTTTGTATAGTACAAAATCTGAGAAATCTGAAATTAAATATGTCTGGGAAGAGATTTCATCACAGAAATCTTTAACACTAAAATTGCACAGCTTTGGCCTATCACATCTCAAGATTGGCTCCTATGAAACCTGGGACCACATTAGTGGCTGTGCTTTATACAAAAAGGGCAAAAATACACTTTAGTTGAGATTAGGCTCAGCTTCCACTAGAAAAAATACCTAAGATCTCTTCCAGAGATAAAGTGCTTGACTGAACCTGAAAGTGCTGACTTTGTAAAAACATGCTGGGCGTTTATCATCTAAAATGGAGTTCAGCTATAAAAACTTTGGGGTCCAAACTTTGTAAGTTTGCTGTACATCTCTGTCATGTTGATGGAGCCATACGGCAATAATACAATGCAATATCAGCAACGGCTATGGTGGCGGTTATTGCCAATGGTAGAAATGTCTTCTGGGCCAGCAGAGATTTCTAAATGTGGCAGGGGCAGCACATCTGTCAGGGAGATAGTGTAATTTACTCCATCGCCTTGGCAGAGAGCAGTCGGCCGCCAAATTATAAATAGGTCTTGGTGTCTGTATGAAATTGTACAGTAGTGCACATAGAGAAAAAGTCTTAAGAAGATCAAGATGATCAAGAAGCTGGTCATTTTGCGGTGAGACCTGTATTGGCTGTCTAGTGAGACACAACAAACTAAGTCTCATAAACTAACGTGGTGCTGTAGAGAAAATAGGTTGTTTTTCTACATGGCATCATTGCAGCTCTTCAAGTTATGGTATAATTAAGAGGAACTTCTAGGAGACAATGATTGAAAATAAGATGCCTGCTATGCAGTCAAAAACAACAGTCAATATCTTTCAACTTATATGATGATGTTGGAAGATGGGATTCAGCAAGAAGAAATTGCTCCAGCAGAAATTGCAAAAGAAACTCTTGATTTAGTCACAGTTGAAGCACTGGAAGTCAGGATCCACTTGGAGAGCCCTGCATTGAAAATGAGGCAGCTATCTCAGTTTGAGGTCTGGATCGCGGGATGGGCGCCATGGGAGACTTAGTCGGCTGCGCAGCAACGAGGCCAACATGGCGGCACCCACCCGGCACTGACGACCCTCCACAGAAACAGAGAGCTCGGGAGGCTGGTCAGAGGGATTCTCGTCTACTGCCACTGCAGCGCAAGCACCTCCCAGGGGGCCCCCGAATTCCCTATCAACGCGGCAGGTGAAAGCGCAGCCTGCTGACGGCGGGGCCCAGGAGGGCATTGTAACTACTCGCAGTCCTCGCATGGGACTTCCGCTGCGTAGTGGGCCTGGGCCGGAGGGTCCCTTGCCCGCCCCCAGCGCAGAGTGAGGCTTGGACTGCCACCGCTTCACCTTACGCCCCACCACACTGAAGTACTGTGGCCTCCCCTTGCACAGCCCTGGGACACGAGGTGCACGGCGGAAGGTATGGGGATGCTGGGTGCCTCCTAGGAGAGGCGGGCTTCTTGGACCCACTAAAATACCTAGCCTAGGCCTAGCCCAGCCTTAACATCGCGGGGAAGCCACTCATCTTTTGGGTGTACCGTTCCGGGTTGGTGAGAATCCTCCCGAACGCCGCCATTTGCCCTCACCGGCTTTCCCATTGCACCAAAATATTGCTGAGGCCCGCGGTTGATCTAAACAGGGGTGGGAGCCCCGACCGCTCGTTTTCTGGCCCTGAGCACCGACACGACGCTGCCTCGGCTCTCTGTGGGGGAGTGAACTTGGTGCCTCAGTGAAGTAAGAAGAGGGCCTCTGCCAAGCTCATCAACTCCCTCCCCTCTCCGCAGGCCCCTAGGCCCTGTCTGCATGGCACCAGGCCGCGAGGCGCGCGTCGAGTGAGCCAGGGAGGTAGCTCCTCTGATGAGACGCTCCTCACGCCCCACCACACCGAAGTACAGAGGCCTCCCCCTGCACGGCACCGGGACTCGAGGCGCGCGGCGGGAGGTCGGGGGAATATCCTGGTCGTGGCAGGCCGCTCTGACCCACCAAGGTGCCTGGTATAGTCCCGGCCCAGCTTAGCCATTGTGGGGGAAGCGGCGGCCACGCATCTCCCAGGCGCATCGTTCCGGGTGGGAGAGGGTCCTCCCGGGCACCGCGGGTCGCCCCTCGCTGACTCTCCCTATGCTCAGGAACACCACCACGGCCTGCTATTGATTTCAAAGCGGTGGGACCCCCAACCGCTCATCTTCCAGCCCTGCGTGCCGCCATATTACTGCCTCCGATCCCCGCGGAGGAGTACGTATAGGGCCTCATTGAAGCGGGTGGAGTGCCTCTGCCAGGCTTGACGTCCCTCTCAGCGGACCCCTAGGCCCCGTCTGTACGGCGGTAGGCCAAAAGGCGGGCAGCGCATGGGCCGGAGCGGGACCTCCTCAACTGAGCAGATATAACAGACAGCAACATCTTGGGTGACACCTCGAGCCCGCACTGGTACGATTATAAGCAACGAAGCGGTGAGGTACTACAGCAGAACAACACAGTGGGGCTACAATAAGCCCAGGGACTGTGGGACCTCACCCAGCCATACTGAAAGGGACGCACAGAAGTGTGCAACCTTCCCCCTCCCCTTCTTCAGCGAATTCGCTACAGCTGTAGACCCTATACCGCCATTGGCACGAAATCCGCCCATAGTACCTGTGGGGGCAGCAAATACTAAAACTTAGGTATCCTGCGCCACAGATATCGCCTTCAACAGGTGAACCCCAACAGACGGGGCAGAGCGATAACAAACCTCGGAAGGTGGCACACAGTAATCCACCGCCACCCAGCTGCGCGTCGCCTGGGCTCAGTTCAGAGACCATACCGTAAATGACAACAAAGTAAAAGAACGAAATGGGGCGTCAACGCATAACGGTAGCATCGCAGGCACCGGTCAGCACGAGACCAACCTCCACAGACCCCAAGACCACCCAGTCGGCAGGGGAGCCCTCCCACACAGCGTCCATGTCCGACAAATTGGACAAAGTCTTAGCGGCAATCAAGCATTCAAGAGTGACCATGGAAAACAGATTTGTAGAACTGGCCACAGACCTTAACCTGCTCCGGGATGACCACAGGAAGCTGGCAGACAAAGTAAACCAGGGAGAAAAAATGCTCCAACTCATAGAACCGCAAGTGCAGTCGCAACAAGACGTCCTGAAAGACTTGCAATCTAGGGTGAAGATCCTGGAAAACAAAGCTGATGACCTGGAAGGGCACTCCCACCAAAGCAATATCCGCATCCTGAATCTGCCGGAGGGGGCAAAAGGGTCCGACCCTATTCGATACATCGAAACATGGCTCAAAACTTTCACCCAGGCAAAGTGATGGAGCAAGGTCTCGTATAAAAGAGACTTGCTTGGATGCAATCCTCTCAAATAACTCGTAATACCGTAATCAATATGTCTGTAAATACTAAAAATGCATTTCATTTATAACATTAGATCAAGGGAAAGCTTGCCTATGTGTATTACTAACAAGTAAACTGAGTGTCATTAAAATGGCTGCCAAAAACGTGGGATTCTTACTGCGCATGTGTCTACTGCATCTACGCAGTATGACGTTTCTATGCTTGGAGGGAAATTCTTTGCAGCTGCGCAATATCTTCTAGCCGCTTGAAACTAACATGGTAAGGCGCATGCTTTGCTGAAACTAAAACCTTGCAGTTCTACTAAAATGCTAATGCGAAAGATTTATATATGTAAATGGGGATAGAGTAGAAATAAGTGGTATACAGTTAAATCATTTGTTTAAAATTCTAACATGTCTCTTTCTGACTTTATTAAATAGTTCATATTTGGGCCTCAGAGGGTGACTGAAATCCCAACCCCATTTAATTTATGCGCAAGCGCACTTAAACCTGCCCGGAACCATGATGACACCATTGAAACACAGCCAAGGACGAACTAGCAACAATATCATGGGAACCATACTAATTGACCTGTGAAAGGAAGAAGACAAATTAAATTGTGTATACAATGTATTGATCATAATGTGAATATTGAATAGCGGGTGGCAAATGGAACACTGCAGTGAGGTTGCTCGTTTGCAAAAAGCAGCGCTGAGAAGTTATGCAGGACTGACAGTGCTGAGTTAGGGATTAATTTGTATAAATGTGAGAGTGATTGATAGCAAAGAGTTCGCTGGTGAAACTTTGGTCTTATATCACCTAGAAAGGGTAATTTCGAAGGAGTAGCAGGTTCATTAATGCTTGAGTGAAGAGTAAGCGGAAGGTTTTACTCGTACTGTACGAAGAGTAAACGGAACAGTTTTACTCTCAGCAAATGTAAATCGATTTCCAGAATTTTAGAAGAAGCAAACAGAGTAGCAAATGTTTTTATGTTGTCATTTAATTAATTTTGCATGAAAATTGTAAGAAAAATAAGTCATTTGTGTTACCTTGTAAAGTAGGGGGCAGTTGCGGGTGCTGCACTGATGTCACAGAGGGCCGTGCTGTAATTGGTTGGAACAGCGGGCGTGTGTCTAACGCAAATTTTTTAAAGGAGGGGTCAGTAGTAAGAAGTGATACTGACGTCACTGAGAGCCGCGCTAGTATTGACTAAACACATAACAAAACAGAATCCGATTGGTTAGAAGAATAAGACGCCCCTCTGGTATTGGTCCATTATTAAAGTAAAAGCGAACAATTGATTAGTTGAAAATAGAAGCTATAATAATAATTGATAGTGGGTCTTGCATGTGGAAACACGATCCTACTTTGATAGGGAATCTCCCAGACAGAAGGTACTTAGGATTTGCAAGAGAACAGTGTATAAAAGGATCAACGTAAAAATGTACGTAGAAAAGAAAAATTTCATTTATGCAAAAAATGTAAAATTATTTTTTAAAGGATAAACTAATTAAAACTAGAGAAGGAATTCTTATCCCTCCCCCCGAAAAACGCCCGCATCATACATGATGATGGAAAGAGGCTATCATACCTGTGTATGGTTAGAAAATTGGATAGAATATACAAAAGATGATGGAATATTAGCTTTCCCAGAGTTTGGAACATTTAATGGGAGAATCTTACATAACTTACGCACTAGAATGAACGAATTAGAACTCAGACCCAGATTAACACAGTATGAGGCATTAGAAGAATGGGAGACTGAAGCATTTGAGTGCGATAGATCTAGAAGTAACAGAAACTTTAGTAGATTTTACCCCAAATTTCCACGCGAAACCCGAGATAGTCAGATGAAACAGTGGAGACAAGCCATGGTGGCTGAAGGATTATATCCCTGTATTGATGGCTGAGGAACAGACAGGAGGCAAATGCACAGAGAAAACAAAGCACTTAACAATGGCAGGTAGTGGAGACTCAGAAGATGATTATTTAGAAGATATTTTAATGAAAAATCCTCCGCCTTATCAAGAAAGACCTAATAGAACTACCCCGAGTGCCCCAATTCTAGAAACACCTTTTGTTCCACAGTTAGTACATGAGAAAACAATGGAGAGGGTACTTCGAGAAAGAGAAGCGATAAATAAGAATAGAAGCAAATTACTACAGAAAATAACCCAAACACGCATCCTGAAGCTCTGACTATACCAGTGACTATAGGTCCTGTTGTCCCACTGTATGAGGATAAATCAAATTGTCCTAAAACACCGTCATGACTACTCCCATCATTGAACCTAGAAAAGAAAAAATAATAATTGATGACCAAGCCAGTGAATGTGAGTCAGTGATTTCATTAATGGGCTTACTGATAAGAGGGCAACGAAGAGTGCCACAATAGTAACCCCAGAAGAAATAGAAAGATGGGCACAAGAAATAGAAAAAACCAAACCCACCACCGAAAGTATTAGACATTTTCAAATCAAGAGTTGAATTAGAAGAAGTGATAGCTGGAAATGTACGTCTGGATAGGTTAAATACCTATAGTGGAGAAGAATTGTTGTTCGTTTGCAGAAGCATAACTAGAAACACAAAAATATTTCATGTAAGATTGACAAATTTGGCCTCTGAAATGGGAATTGATATAGGGAGATCCAAGGTGTTGCAGAAACCCTATAGAGCAGAATTTTCTGATAAAGGTTTGGAAAACATGAATATGTCAGGAAGAAAATTGCAGATTAAGGAGTTGATGACAATATTGCAACAATGGGGAGTTTTAGACAGATGGAAAGTTAGATGGGCAAAGAAAAAGGAAGAAGCACAGACAAGTCGATCAACATCTGAATATTTGGTGAAAGAAACAGAGAAAGCTGAAAGATTGTACCCAATTGGAAAGGTTCCAGGAGGGGGATATGTACATGTCCCATGTACCCGACAGGATATTTGATCATTCACTAATAATTTCCCTAAATTGAGGGGGAACCCAGTGGAATGGTACAGGCAAGTTGAGAGTTTTGTGAAGGTTTCGAAGGTTTTGTTGAAAGATCTGGATGGTTTATTTGACATAGTGGTGCCTGCTGATATGTGGACAGAATGTAAAATTACAGTTTATTGGCCCAGTGATGAGTACCCGAGGAATGTAAAAACCGGAGTCCCGTCAGAAGAGGTTATGAAGAAATATCACCAAGTACATCCTTCGACACCACCATCTTCCCTGAGAGCTGGAAACACGCTGAACTCAGCGCTCTACTCAAGAAACCAACAGCGGACCCCACCGACCTCAAGAACTACCGCCCCATCTCGCTCCTCCCGTTTCCAGCCAAAGTCATCGAGAAGACCGTCAACAAGCAGATGGCCGCCTTCCTCGAGACGAACGGATCCCTCGACCCCTCACAGTCCGGCTTCCGAGCCAATCACAGCACCGAGACCGCCCTCATCGCCGCCACCGATGACATCCGAGCCCTGATGGACAATGGAGAAACAGCGGCCCTCATCCTCCTAGACCTCTCCGCGGCATTCGACACGGTCTGCCACCGCACCCTAGTACGGCGCCTCAGCAACATCGGAATCCAGGACAAGGCGCTGGAATGGATCATCTCCTTCCTCGACGGAAGAACACAGAGAGTCCGCCTACCACCGTACAAGTCAGAGGCCTCCGAAGTCATCTGCGGCGTCCCTCAAGGATCATCTCTGAGCCCCACCCTCTTCAACGTCTACATGAGCCCCCTCGCAGCCATCGTACGCAAACACAACCTCAGCATAATCTCCTACGCCGACGACACCCAGCTGATCCTCTCCCTGACCAACGACCCCACCGCCGCCAGAGCCAACCTGCACGAAGGGATGAAAGAGGTAGCCGAGTGGATGACGACCAGCCGCCTGAAACTGAACTCGGACAAGACGGAGGTCCTCATCCTGGGCCCCTCACCCTCCGCCTGGGACGACTCCTGGTGGCCTCCCGCCCTGGGCACCGCACCCAAACCGACAGACCATGCACGCAACCTGGGCTTCATCCTGGACTCCTCCCTCTCCATGACCAGGCAAGTCAACAACGTCTCCTCGGCGTGCTTCAACATCCTACGCATGCTACGGAAGATCTTCTGGTGGATCCCCACCGAGACCAGGAAAACCGTCACCCAGGCCCTCGTCACCAGCCGACTGGACTACGGCAACGCCCTCTACGCCGGTACCATCGCCAAGCTCCAGAAGAGACTCCAGCGGATCCAGAACGCCTCAGCCAGACTCATCCTCGACATCCCACGAACCAGCCACATCTCCGGACATCTGAGAGACCTTCACTGGCTCCCCGTCAACAAAAGAATCACCTTCCGCCTCCTCACCCACGCACACAAAGCCCTACACGACCAAGGCCCGAGCTACCTCAACAGCCGAGTCAACTTCTACGCTCCCAAACGCCACCTCCGATCAGCCAACCACGCCCTCGCCGCCGTCCCCCGCATCCGAAGAGCGACTACAGGAGGAAGGTCCTTCTCCTACCTGGCCGCCAAGACCTGGAACTCCCTCCCTCCCGACCTGCGCCTGACCCAAGACCACCTCTCCTTCAGGAAGAAGCTGAAGACCTGGCTGTTCGAGCAGTAGCGGCACCCCCCCCCCCCCCCCCAGCGCCTTGAGACCCTACGGGTATGTAGCGCGCTTTATAAGTGTCATTGATTGATTGATTGAGTAATCACTTTCTTAAAAGGGAAAATTCCACCAAAAGAAACAGATTTGATAAAGATAGATAGAACAACCCAGGAAAAGGATGAGTCTATACATGCTTACTATGAGCGCCTTTTACAGGTGTTCAAACAGTATTGTGGATTTGAAAGTATTGGGGATAAGGACATGACTCATTTTGTGTATCGATTTGTGTCAGGGTTAAGGCAAGATATATCCCAAATGATTAAGCAGCACATGCTGTACTGGAAATCGAAACCCATAGATAAGATCCTCAAATATGCAAAATGCTGCAGTGATGAAATTGACAATAGACGAAATAATTTAGAGGAGAAAGTGATGTGGGCCCAAGTGAAATTAGCAGAACAGCAAGAACTCCAGCTAAATAATCAGGCAGGGAATAGAGGAAAAGGGCAAAATCATGGTGAAAATAACAGGGGTAAACCAAAAGGGCGATTGAGCAGAGAAGAGGCATGGCCCAAATCAAAATTTAAATCCACAGACGCAGAATGAGGTGATAATGAATCAAACGCAGTAGGTTGTAAACCTACAGAGTCAATTGCCACCTGCCCCTATGCCAAATTTTCTGAGTCAAGCCAAGTACAGTGCGGACACCGGATTTCAAGAAGGAAGTGGTAAGAAAAAGTTTGTAAAATTACAATTTCTTTTGCAGGACTCTTATTTTGATGACAATACCCTGTGATGGTGCCTGAGTGGGAAGGAAGAGGAGTGCGTACTTGGCGCATCCTTGCCGGTAGGTCAGTCAGGTCCATATATTGATGGTAAGATAGAAGGAAATGACATTACCTTCTTGTTGGACACTGGTGCTACCCGTTCTACTGTGAGAACAGCAGACTTCCCACCCTACCCCTCTCGGGAGAAGCGATCCAAGTAGTGGGCGTTTCTCATAAACAAATTAGGACCCCTATTACAAAACCAATGGAGGTACGCATTGGCAAATTCAAAGAGATGCATAAGTTTGTGAATTTATTAGGTAGATATCTTCTGTGCAAGATGAATTGCATCATATTATGCACACCGGACGGTGTTGCAATTCAGACCCCAGACGAAGACGGAGTATACAAAATCATGCTAGCCAAACAACGAACAGACGTAGATGAATTGTTTTCCATGATGACAAAGGATGAGTTACCAAATGAGGTCAAAACAACAGTAAATCCTGAAGTGTGGTATTTTACAGGAAAAGAAGTAGGATTAATAACAAATGTAGACCCTGTGAAAGTGATTGTGAAAGAAGGTGCAGTTTATCCAAATACTCGACAATACAAAATGAGTCCTGAAATAAAAGCTGGTGTTGCAGCAGAAATTGATCGAATGGTCGAGCAAGGCATTTTAAAAGAAATAATGAGTAGTCCCTGTAATTCACCTATAATTGGCATTAAGAAACCTAACGGAAAATATAAGGTAGTTCAAGATTTGAGGAAGATAAACAAGATTGTTGTGCTATGTTGCCCTATAGTACCTAACCCTGCAGTGATTTTTGTACCAGATACCATGGAAGGCAGGATGGTTTACCATAATTGATTTTTGCCATGCCTTTTTCTCCATTCCATTGCATCCTGATAGTCAGTTTTTATTTTCTTTCAAATTTGAGGATCGTATTTATGTGTGGAATCGCGTTCCTCAAGGGTATACTGAAAGTCCTTCAATCTTTAACCAAATTTTGAAAAAGTGTCTTGAAACATAAGTGCTGCCTAGGAAGTCAGTCCTGGTACAGTATATTGACGACCTATTGGTCGCATCAAATGCAAGAGATGACTGTGTTACTGATTCAATTGCTTTGTTGAACCATCTGGCCAAAGGTGGACATAAAGTGTCCCCAGAGAAATTACAGTTTTGCAGAACAGTAGTTAAATATTTGGGACATCAGCTAGAACGAGGAATAAGAAGAGTGACCTCTGAAAGAATAAAAATAATAAGACAAATGCAATTACCACAAACCCAAAAGGAAATAAAGATGTTCCTTGGTGTCGTAGGATATTGCAGACAATGGATTTTAGGGTTTTCTCTATTGGCAAAACCCCCTGTACAAATGACAAAGAAACGAGCAAAAGACCCAATAGAGTGGGATGATCAAAGCATGGAGGACTTTGTGAAATTACGAAATTGTTTGTGTGAAGCACCTGCCTTAGGTATGCCAGACAATTCAAAAGAATTTGCACTGTTCTGTTGTGAGAGAGATAATTGTGCACTCTCAGTCTTAACACAGAGACACGGTCTAATGTGACATCCTGTGGCATATTTTTCTGCTACCTTGGACCCTGTAGCATCAGCATTGCTTGGTTATCTAAAAGCTGTAGCCGCAACGTGCATGAGTCTGAAACAGAGCAAGTCCATTGTGATGGGACACCCTGTAAAAGTGTACATCCCTCATTCAGTTGTAATTCTTTTAACAAGAACTCTAACTCCGTATCTTACCCCTAGTAGAATGACAAAATATGAGATAATTATACTAGGGGCTGAAAACATGACCATAGTCAGATGTACTGTTCTTAACCCAGCTACCTTGTTACCAGATGCATACAATGAAGAGGTGAAAGATGAAGTCGAACACAAATGTCTTGACGTGACGGAACTCAGTACCAAACCCCGTCCAGACATACAGTAGGTGCCCTTGAAGAATGCCGAACATGAGCTCTCTGTAGATGGCTCGTGTATGCGCCATGAGGAAGGAGGACTGAGTGCTGCTTACGCTGTATGTACATTGGCCGGAATAGTCGAAGCATCCTATTTACCAGGAGACAAATCTGCACAAATAGCCGAATTGATAGCTTTAATCCAACCTTGCAAAAGTGGGAAACATTGGAGAGTAACCATTTATACTGATAGCCAGTATGTTTACGGGGTGGTTGTGCACGATTTTGGCCAGCTCTGGATGCAGAGAGACTTCCTGACTTCTTCAGGGTCTCCTATTAAAAACTGAATATTTGTGAAAGAATTGCTTGAGGCAATACAATTGCCAAAAGAAGTGGCAGTGGTCAAGTGTGCTGCACATCAATCAGGAAATGACCATGTGACTGCAGGTAACCGATATACTGACCAGGTTGCCCAACACTGCGCCAAATATAAAATAGCTGTAAACAAGAAAATTGAAACATGTGGAATCAGCTGCCAACTTATGCTACAGGATTAGAAACATGGAAAGAAGTAAGAGAACTGCAAGATGAAGTGGAAAAAAAACAAATAGAGGAGTGGGGAAAAGTTGGTTGTCAGAGAAGGGCAGAAGATGGTGTATGGGTCTATTTGGATGGCAGACCAGTAATGCCAGACTGTATGCTTGCACCAATGGCTAGGATGTATCATGGAGACACCCACATAGGCAGAGAAGCTACGATTAGACTTTTCCGACAAGATTGGTTTAATGCAAAGTTCAGAAATGTCACAGAGAGTCTTTGCCAGAGATGCTTGGCATGTCAACAAATGAATCCAGGAGAGAAAACAATAGTCAGTATGGAAAAAATTGGAAAGGCAGAAGGTCCATTTGTAAGGCTTCAAATAGATTTCATTCAGTTGCCTGTTTGTCGAGGATTGAAAAATGTACTTTTCATAGTTTGTTTATTTTCAAAGTGGGTGGAAGCATACCCAACCAGAAGAAATAACAGCTTGACAGTGGCCAAACTCCTATTGAGAGAACTCATTCCTAGGTTCGGTTTTCCAGTAACTATATAATCAGATAGAGGGTCTCATTTTAATAATGAAATAATTCGATTAATTTGTGAAGCATTTAAAATTGAACAAAAGCTGCACTGTGCATACCGCCCAGAGGCTTCTGGAGTGGTAGAACAATTGAATGGCACAATTAAGTCAAAACTGGGAAAAGTGTGTGCATCCACCCCACTGGAGTGGCCTGATGCTTTCCCTCTTGTTCTGATGGGACTCAGAAGTATTCCAGGCAAACATACCAGATTGAGTCCCCCATGAAATACTCATGGGAAGAGCAATGAGGCAAGCATCTATACCAGGACAAAAGCTGTTGAATATATCTGATGATTTGGTACTGGAGTATTGCAGAGAGTTGGCTGACCAAGTGCGTTCTATCTCTCACCAGGTTGGAAAAGACGCAGTCGCCAGGCAGCTGAACCGAGCGCATGATCTGAACCCCAGTGACTGGGTAGTTGTATGTTTATGTTTATGCGATTTTTAAAGCGCGCAAATACCCAAGGGTGTCTCGGTGCTCAAGAGACGGAAACTGTGCTACAGCAAGTAAATTATGGTGAAAAGAGCCAAGTTTTTAGTTTCTTACTAAAACTCATAAGGGTAGGAGCAGTTTTGACATGAAAGGGCAATGTGTTCCAAAGTTTAGCTGTGGAGACCGTAAAGCACCTGTCACCCCAGTTAACCTTCCTGGTTCGCGTAACTTTAAGCAAGTGAGCGAAGGAGGAACAAAGTGTTCTGGAGTGTTCAAGCGGGCAAAGAGCTCTTCTGAGGAACTGTGGGCCAACGTTGTTGACTGCTTTGTAAGCAATACATAGTGCCTTGAACTTTGTCCGGCTCCTGACTGGGAGCCAGTGTAGATGCCGGATATATGGTGAAATAGATGTAAACTTAGGAATTCCCAGTAAAATTCTAGCTGAAGCATTTTGGACTAGCTGTAGTCTATTCAGGACCTTTTCCTGGGCATTCATAAGAAGGGCATTACAGTAATCCGTTTTGGAGAAAACCAGAGTACTGATTAGAGTTTTGCCGGCTGAAGGGGGGAGGTATGGCAGTAATTTTTTGATCTTTTTCAAAATAAAGAAAGATGAGGAGACCACAGAGTTGACGTGGTGAGCAAAGGTCAATTTATCATCAAAAAGAACTCCCAGGTTGCGAACCTTAGTTACTGGTTGAGGAGGAGCTCCCATCTCAGGTGGCCACCATTGAGGGGACCAAGCAGGCTCCAGTTTCCCGAATGTCATCACTTCTGTTTTATCGGAATTCAGTTTGAGAGAATTTGATGACATCCAGGAACTGATAGCCCGCATTCCCTCTTGAAAGTGTGCAGCAACCGATGAGCCGTCACTATGTACCGATAGCACCAGTTGTTTGTCGTCCGCGTATGTAGTAAGGGCAATTCCGTAGGATTTTATTACCCTCGCTAAGTCCGAAACATAAATGTTAAATAGTGTCGGACTTAGCGATGAGCCCTGTGGGACCCCACATGGAAGGGTGAAGGTGTGGGAGATGAAGTGGCCCATTTTTACCTTTTGTGAACGGTCGGCAAGGAAAGCTGCAAGAAGTTGTTTCGCTTTATTTTGAATTCCTATGGCTGAGACACGGTCAATCAAAATTGCATGATTGACCGTGTCGAAGGCTGCAGAAAGATCCAATAGTATTAGTACAGCTGCTCCTCCCTTATCCAGTGTCATCCTTATTTCATCTGCAGCTTTTAGTAGTGCAGTCTCTGTACCGTGACCCTGTCTAAACCCGAATTGGGTATCGTCCAGTAAGTTGTTATTGTCTATAAATTTTGATAGTTGTATATTCATTATTTTTTCAATTTTTTTTGCTGGGAATGGAAGACATGCAATGGGTCGGTAACTGGCAGGAAGGAGAGGATCGAGGGTAGGTTTTTTAAGAAGAGGTTTAATGATACCCTCCTTCCAGACTGACGGGTAAGTGCCCGTCGTAAACATAGCATTACAAATAGTTGTCAAGGCGGGAGAAACAGCTTCAGGGATTAGATTGAGGATGGCAGGAGGGCAAGGGTCTAGAGGTGATCCTGATTTAGTACCCAACACAAATCGATAGACTTGTTCCTCCGTAACCGCTTCAAAGCCCGAGAAACTAGGTGTGTTGCTATGTAAAGATGGATTCGTCGCGATTACAGAAGGGATGTGAGTGAAGGCTGAGAAGATGGCAGTGACTTTGTCTTTAAAAAAATTGGCAAGGGAATCACAAAGTGATTGAGTTCCATTGAAGTGAGGGGCAGAAGGGTTGGAAAGGTGGGTGACCACCTGAAACAGTTCTTTTGATGAGTTTTTAGCCTGGTTGATTTGGGAAGTATAATAGAAAGTCTTTTCAGCGGTAATCAGATCTTTATATTTGGTGAGGGCGCTTTTGTACACTGATTTATCAGTAGGGTTGTAATGGCGGCGCCAGTATCTTTCCAAATTTCTGCAGTGTTGTCTCTGCAGTCGAAGGGATTCCGTGAACCAGGGAGCCGAGGGGCATTTTCTACTACGGTTAGAGGTTTTTAGCGGAGCTACGTTGTGGCAGGCCATATTTAGACTATTAAGATAATTAATGGAGGCTAGTGAAGGATCCTTTTCAGTAGTAATGATACTGTCAGACAATAAAGCAGCAAGTTGGGGGGGGGGGGGGGGTTGACATTTTTCCAATCTCTGAAAGTAATAGAAGAAGAGGAACTGGAAGAGAATGAAAGGGAAGTCAATTTTATGAAGAAACTGACTGCCGCGTGGTCGGTCCAAGTAAGAGGGATCACCTTGGAAACAGAAATGTGTGGGTTGCTGGTAAATAGCCCATCAAGGGTGTGTCCAGCTTTATGAGTGGGCTGATTGACAATTTGCTGTAGGCCGGCCGCTGCTAGGTCGTTAATTAGCGCCGCAGTGTCAGGGTCACAGATGGATTCAAGATGAAAATTGAAGTCTCCCAGTATGGTAAAGTGTGGGGCTCCTGCTGAGACCTCAATTAAGTTGTTTAGATTGTTGAGAAATTTAAATCTGGACCCTGGGGGGCGATAGAGTAAAATGCCTATGAGTGATAGTTTACCAGAAAGGCTAATGGTAAAGGAAAAAGCCTCACAATCAGTATGTTTAGCGTCTGTAACTTTAACTTTAAGATGGTTCATGTAAATAATGGCTATTCCCCCACCCTTTCTGTTGGTTCTGTCTAGCCTGCATACGCAGTAATTTTCCGGAATAGCTGCTTTGAAGTCTGGACCTGAAGAGTCATCGCCCCAGGTTTCAGTGATGAATAGAAGGTCTAAGTTGTTTGACTCAATAAGATCTAAGATTTCGATTTTGTGCTTAGAGACTGAATGCACATTGATAAGTGATGCCAAAACCTGGGGGGAAGAAGTAATAGGGAGGGTAGCAGTGGTGCAAAGGGGACATTTGTGAGGACCTATAATAGGATTGGTGTATAATAGATGTGGTACAAAATGAGGCACGTCTGCTGAAGTGTCACACAGAATCGTGTCTAGCACCAAGGTGGGATAAACCACATCAGGTTATATTGGTTACAACGACAGCAGTAAAATGTGCAGGCTTGCCTAATTGGATTCATGCACGCCATACCAAAAGAGTACCAGCACCTGATGAAGAAGGACCTCAACTGACTCAAGCAGTTGGGGCTGCTGAAGGTTGTACAGCTGAAGCATCAAGAATAACAGATCCTGAAATAACTGACCAAGAACAACCAAGCATCAGTCAGGACGATTGGATCCCAGTAGTAGACAAACCTGAAGTAATTATAAGAACAAGGAGCCAAACCAGATTAGATAGTCAGGTAAAGAGTGAGGAGCAGATAGGAGCAGAAGAACGCGCTCAGGTTAATGAAAATACAACTGTTAGGGAACCTGAGCAGGACCAGATAAGGAGAGAACAATCTACTCAGACAGAAGAAATTGAAGTCGCAGCCCGTGAGCCTGAGAAGGGACAGATAGGTCTTAGAGAACACGTTCAGGCAGAAGAAAATCAAGAAACAGAAAGACCTGAGCAGGACCAGTTAGGAAAAGAAAAACTGGTTCAGGAAGAAGAAGAAAAACAAATTGAAATAAAACCTGATCAGGGTCAGATTAAGGAAGAAGAACGCATCCAGGCAGATGATACTAAGGCGATAAGCCCTGGACAAGGTCAGATAGAGAGAGATTCAGAAGGCGAAAATAAGCCAAGTTGTGCCACAAATTAACGGAAAAAAAGAACATTTGAAGAAAGTAAAAGTGCAGTGCAAGCAAAAAGCATCAGAAAAGGCGTATATTGGCCTAGTATTATCAAGAAATTGAAATATCACCTTAAAACAATAAGTGAAGAACCGGACCAAGTAGATGAAGTAACCAGTCAGTCTTGACCATCAACTGAAAACCCCAAACGAAGAAGCCCAAGATTGAAAATACTGAATAATAAATTCAAAGGTCCTGAATGGACGTATGTTATTCTTGAGGATTTCGAGAATCTGGAAATAAATGAAGAAAGTGATGAAGAATTAAACGCAGAACAAATTGACGAAGAAGTGAGACCAACCTGAAACAAATTTTTGTTTTGTTCCCCAAAGATTCTGTCGCAGATTAAAATTCTAAATTGAAGGAGAGAAATCTTCTTATCCAAAAAGAAAATGGCTTACAATAAAGCTGCTGGAAAACCGAAACAAAACTATGTAAAGAAATGTTGTAGAATATGTATATGTAGCATATTTTTAGTACTTATAGTTTGGTTAGTATTGACAGTAGCCATCCCTTATTTGATGGTTATGAAGGGGAAGAATAACACCGAGATAAATGAGAAAGTAGCTAACATTAAAGGAAATAGGGTAGCATTAGAAGCACCACTGCTTTAAACGTATTTACAAAGGTATTAGTACAGTATGTGGACACTATGGAAGTTAGTGATTGTTATGTGTGTATGAAATTACCGGCATCAGTAGCAGAAGGTGTGACATATCATCATATGCCCTTAACATATGGTATATCTTGTAGTGTTTTATCAAGTTTGTTTTATAGAACAGGAAAATTACACTATATGTATTCTAATGTAGATGTGATTTTTTCCGAGGTTCCTATCCGAAAGAGCATGAACCCAGTCCTTAGTACTAGAGGCTCATAATTCATGGGTGAATATTTTCTAACTATTAAAACAATAGAAATAGCTGAAGCACACAAGCACAATTTAACATGTAAATTACACGAAGAAAAAAAGATATTTTTGAATTAAGTTGAGCAAAGGAGACAGGACTTCCAGAGAAGGGCTTCTGAATCGAAACCTCAGATACCTAAATGGGGTGAGAAAGAAGAGCTTTATGCAACTGGCAAGACTCATGCTGCTATGTCCCTGGACTTTGAAAAGAAAGGGAAGATCTGCCTCCATAAATTAGAGACTGAATATAACAATGTGTTTAATGGTTCCAGTGAATGCAAACATAACTTCTTGATTATCGGGGGATGGGGATTAAAAGGTGGAACAGATCCAGTATTTCCTGGAATTTATTATTTATTGGGCAATAAAGCTTATTTCAGATTACCTGATCATTTGTACAGGATTTGCTTTTTTGGAATAGTATTTCCAAAGGTGTACCATGTAAAAAGAATCACTGGAAGCAATGATAACGCAAAGGAACTAGCACTTATAAAAAGAGCTAGTTTTTCTGAAATAGTAGGGGACATTTTCAGTGCATTGATACCTTCAGTGGGAGTAATTCTGAATTCCCGGAAAATTTGTCAGCTGTCTACAGTAGTGGATCGGTTCTTTACTGACACTGCTGGAGGATTCTTGATGATCAACACAGAATTGGTTGCGGTCAGATCTATGGTTTTGAAAAATCGACTTGCTCTTGATATAGTATTGGCAAAAGAAGGCAGAGTCTGGAAAATGTTGAAAGCGCAACATTGTTGTACTTACATTCCTGATAAAAGTGTTGAAATTGGAGGATATATTAAAAATATTACGAAATTGGAGGTAGATTTAAAACCACTATGGAAGTTGACAGTGTATGGAAGAAATTGGCATTGACTTCCGAAAGCGACTTTTTAATTTCGGTACTATCAGCCCTTGCCTGTTGATAATATAGTTGTGCTTCTGATCTTTGAATATTAAGTACCTTGTCTCTGAGGTTTCTGATCTCCAACATCGGGTGGCGACCATGGAGGAGGTCAATGCTCAAACCGCGAATCAGGTTTCATCACATGAGTCACAGATGGTTCTGATGCAGTCCAAAATTGAGGACCTTGAAAATCGGCAGCGACGCCATAATCTGAGGATTTTTTGGGATCCCGGAAGGGAGGGAAGGGTTGGATCCTCGGGCATTTATTGTGGAGCTGTTTCAAAAAGCATTCCCTGATTTAGATGATTGGGACATGGACACGCAAGTTCAGAGGGCGCATAGGTTGCCGCTATTTCTTCCACAAGGTACTCAGTCCAAAAGAAACTTTGCTAGGCCTATTCTTGTTTTTCTTGGCAACTTTTTGCTTCGTCAGGCAATTTTTTTTAAGGCCCGGCCAACGGCCCCTGTTAAAGTGGATACTCTGCAAATTTTTGTGCGTTCTGATCTATCTAAGCCTACTATGGAAAAGCGTTGGCAGCTCCGTCAACTTATTGATCCTCTTAAGGCTGTTTGCTCACAGGTTTTTTTTACAGGAGCCTGCCCGTTTAAAAGCTATCAAAGATGGTCATACATATTTTTTCTTTAATGAGCAGGAAGTGAGAAAAGCACTTTCCTTTCCTAATGCTTGATTTGTTGTTTCACTACAGGATATTGTAAACAGGGTTGAATGGGGTTGATAATTACTGTTAATAATGATAATAATGATCTGATGAAGTTGCCCGTTGTGGTACTTTATAGTAACATGGGGCCTTTTAATTTAGTGCTGCTTTCTGTGTGTAATATTTTTCTCTTTGCTAAAACATGCTGTATTACTATGTTTCTATGGCTGGCTCGGGAGGCGTGTGGGGTGGTGTGTGCGGTGGGTGCTCTGGGGGTGGCACTCTCAAACTGCTGTCACATCAGGACAGCTAAGTAGGGGGGTGATTCCTTTTCTAAGATACAGGATGGGGGGGTTGGTAGTAGTAGGGGTGGGTCGGGTTGCGATGCGTCTTATTGGAAGGTGGGGGTCAAATGATCACGTCCTAATTAGAACAGTACAGAAAGTGCACAAACAGATTTTTTTGATTATAGGTTTAAGGGGGGAAAAAACTTGTTACAGATAGAGATCGATGCGATATTTAAATACACTTAATGTCGAATGTTAAATTTATGAGTTGGAATGTTTTTGGGCTGAACCAAGCCAGTAAAAGACGATTGGTAGCGGAAGAGTTGAAGGTTTTTAAGCCCGATATAGTGGGACTTGCTGAAACCCATTTGGCTTTTAAAGACAGAAAATATTTGAAACAGTTAGGCTATGAGCTGATAGTGTGCACCTCACAGTCGGCATCCATCCGGGTGGTTGCATTGTTGAAGCGTAGGCACTTTGAGGTAAGGGTTCTATGTTCACAGGGTGGCGCCAAGGGAAGATGGGTAATTGCTCAGCTTTCTATTTTTAACCATAAGATGCCAGTATGTATGATTTATGGTCCTAATGTTGACTGCCCTGATGTTATTTGTTATCTTAGCTCAGAATTGTTGGAATGGGCTGGGGATCTCATTGTAATGGGTGATTTTAATTGCATATTAGATAAAAAAAATTGATACCACAAGAGGTAGAATGGTTCAGGTGAGGGCAGCGATACAAGATTTGCTTTATTTACATCAATTGGTGGACGTGTGGAGAATGCTGTATCCCACAACACCGGGTTTCACCTTTTTTTCTTATCTGCAAAAACAATATTCTCGAATTTACATGATTTTGACTAATTATGCTTTGTTGGATAACTCTTCTATGGTGGTATGTCCTAAGATTACATCGGACCATAATCCCATTATGCTTACTGTTCATCTCGGTCTAGAAGTGGTAGTATAACCCAGGGAATTTTCGTTTCCTAGGCATCTTCTTAGTGACACAGACTATGTAACCCACATGCAAGGGGTTCTTAAGGAATACATAACAAATAATCTTCATACCACATCCCTTGCTATAGTCTGGGATTGCTTAAAGGCTTATGTGAGGGGGGGCTACACTTCAGTATATTGTTAAGCAGAATCGGTCTAATTTTAGTCAGCTTGAAAACGATCATAGGTTATATATGGATTTAGAGCAGCAACATGCTCTAGTAATTGTTTTGAAGGATATTGATGAACAACGAATATACTTACAGATTATTGATATAAGAGCGAAGCTTAGTAGAAGGTTAAAAGATAAAGCCGCCAGTAACTTTCTTAAGTTTAGAACTAGGCAGTATGAATATGGAGAACGGGTGGGACGGGTTTTGGCCTATCAACTGGCCGACCAAAGGGCTAAGGTACATATTAAGAAAATTAATGGCGTTAATGGCGTTACCTTCACTAAACCCCAAGAAATTGTGGAGCAGTTTGGGATTTTTTATGCTGATTTGTATAGTGAGGCATGTGGTTATAATTTACAATTGGTTATAAATTACTTACAAGAAAGTGGGCTACCTGCTTTAGATCCCTCTCAAACTTTGATGCTGGAAGGAAATGCTGATTTAGTAGAACTTAATCTAGCAATTGGGGCATTACCCTCTGGTAAAGCAGTGGGCGAAGATACTATCCCACTTGAATTCTATAAAACATTTAGGGATGTATTGACTCCAGTATTTCTCGAGCTGGTAAATGAGATACTGCAAGGAGGAGATTCGCCCCCCTCTTGGAACAAAACTAATATCATTGTTTTTCCCCAAAAAGGTAAATCAGTGGAAAATATGAGTTCATACAGACCAATATCTTTAATTAACTCAGACGCTAAAATCTTTTCAAAACTTCTAGCGTCCCGCTTAGCCCCACTGATTCATTTATTAGTTTCAGAGGAACAGCATGGTTTTGTTCCAGGTAGGGACACTGCTACACATATAAATACTGCTATTGCTACATTCGATATTGCCAATCACTTGGATCAGCGGATTGGGATGCTGATGCTGGACGCCGAGAAGGCCTTCGACCGAGTGGCCTGGGGATCACTGTGGTTTTACAATGATGTCTCTAGGTCTTGGTCGGAGGTTTGTCTCGGTGGTACAGAAACTTTATTATAAACCAACCGCTATAATTAAGCATATTGGCTTTGTTTCTTCCTCTTTTAGTATTATATATTGACCCGTTTATTAGACACCTGCTCCACAATGTGTCTATTGCACCAGTACTTCTTAATGGTATGTCATTAAAAGTTACTGCGTATGCAGATGATATCGCGGTATTTACCACTGGGCCAGTAGAAGCTATAACAGAGATAATGGGTTATCTCTGTTATAAGAGGCACAACGTTTTGGGTCTTTTTCTGGATACAAGCTTAATTTAAACAAGACGCAGTCAATTCTTAATTTTATACCTATATTAGCCCCACCTTCGCTAGGTATTACTGCGTCTGCTACATATTTAGGTGTGTGTCTTAGTTCCCGTGTTGACGATCTTATTGATTTAAACTATGAACCACTGCTGAAAAAAGTTACTCTCGATCTGCGTAGGTGGCATAGGCTTCCATTGACCATGATTGGGAGGTGTAATATAGTTAAAATGACTATATTACCCAAATTTCTTTATTTGTTTCGCACCATCCCATTAAGAGTTCCGATGACTTTTTTCAAGCGGCTTGATAGTGTTATTGGAAGCTTTATTTGGGGCTATCGGAGGGCGAGGAGAGCTCTTAGATATATCAAGCTGTCTTTTGAACAAGGTGGTTTTAAACTTCCGGATTTCAGAGCCTATTTTTGGGCCGCTTTTGTTAGTCGGATTCAGTGTTTACTTAAGGGACCAGATGTGGTAAAACCCTGGTTCGCATATCAGTTGGCCTGTGGCTTGAATACAGGATTTTTACTACATCATTTGTCTGACCCGAACTACTACAAGAGAGTTCGATTTAAGATCAGTCGGCATATCTTCCGTATTTGGCAGGACATATGTAAAGCATTTATTTTGCCAGATTGGCACAAATTTATCTTCTTATGGGGCAACCCGAGGCTCCCTGGCATATTTTCGGATTCGGTGGGAAGAATATGGCAACAACATGGCATAACACTGCTAGGACATCTTTATGATGAACACGGCTTTAAGTCATTCTTATCATTGACCGAGGAATTTGGGATAGCCCATAATTCATTTTTCAAATACTTACAAATTAGGAATTTTTTTACCCAAGGCGAAGGCCTGCTAGCTCTTCCCTCTACAACAGAGGTACTTTGGATAATTTTTAAAAACTTGGGGGCGAGGCCCTATAGGGAAAATATATCGGTGCTTTCTAGCTGTATCGGAAGATGATGTTACACAGGTTACAGCCAAATTGAATCACATTTTTGTAGTTGAGGTGACGACTGATGAGGTTTTGGAATCATTGGCTATAATTAGTTCTTCAGTTACCTCAATTAATTTAAATCTGCAACATCATCGTATTATGTTCATGTTGTATTATACTCCAAAGGTTATTTCTAAATGGGCTGTGTCCTATAATTCTTCTAAATCCTATTGTCCTAAGTGTAATGAATATGCTGTGGATTTGCGACATATGTTTGTTACATGTCCAAAGCTATCAGTATATTGGTATGAGGTTGCTTGTGAGTTGAGTAAGCTAATAGGTAAGGATACTTTATTATCTGAGAAATAAATTTTACTGGGAGCAATATCGGATAGTGGCAATGTATCGAATTCTCTAGTGTCAATTTTCATTGCCTGTGCTCGTCTGTGTATTGCTAGGGCATGGATTGAAAAATGTAGTCCTAAAATTACTGACTTTTGGTTGTTACTGAGGGGGGGTTATGAAATGGAACGGGCACTTGCCAAAGCAAGGGGATTGAGATCTAGGGAAAAATTCGGGAGGGTTTGGTCCAGCCTTCAGTGGGATTAGCAGTATTCACGTTTGGATTTTATTACTTATTATTTTATTTGTATTAAGTGTTTATATCTATCTGTTATTATTGTTTGTGATGATGACATGTATATTTCCCGACTGTGCCCTGAATGTTCTTTCTTTCTTCTTTTTTCTTTTACTGTATAAGTGGCCAATAAAATAATAATTAAAAAAAAAAAAGTATGGAAGAAATTACCAAATAGCATTTCTACCATAGGTAGTTGGTTTTCTAACTTAGGTAAAGGTATATTAGGCCAAATAATACTGCCACTAATGGGAATAATACTATTAGTATTAGCTCTAATGTTCTGGCACAAATGCTGTAAAAATGGAAAGAGATATGAAGTGAAAGAAAAGGGATAGAAAAGAAAATACGAAGAAATAGAGGTGGAAGAAATAAAGGGAGATTTTTACAAAAGAATGAGGGGTTTACAGCACAAAAAGGAGAAAGAAAGAAATGTAAAGGTTGAGGAAGAAATTGAGGTGTGCTAAAGTTGGCATCTGATTTAGTAGTTGAAATTAGTGATGGCATAAAATGCCATCAGAGAGGGGATTGATGGAGCAAGGTCTTGTAATAAAAGAGACTTGCTTGGATGCAATCCTCTCAAATAACTCGTAATACCATAATCAATATGTCTGTAAATACTAAAAATGCATTTTATTCATTACTTTAGATCAGGGGGAAGCTTGCATATGTGTATTACTAACAAGTAACCCGAGTGTCATTAAAATGGCCGCCAAAAACACGGGATTCTTACTGCACATGCGTCTACTGCATCTACGCAGTATGACGTTTCTATGCTTGGAGGGGGAAATTCTTTGCAGCTGCGCAACAGCTTCTAAAATGGCCGCTTGAAACTAACATGGTAAGGCGCATGCTTTGCTGAAACTAAAACCGTGCAGTTCTACTCAATTGCTAATGCGAAAGATTTATATAAGTAAATGGGGATAGAGTAGACAGTGGTATACAGTGAAATCATTTGTTTAAAATTCTAACGTGTCTCTTTCTGACTTTATTAATAGTTCATATTTGGGCCTCGAAGGGTGACTGAAATCCCTACCCCATGTAATTCATGCGCAAGCACACTCAAACCTGCCCGGAACCATGATGACACCATTGAAACACAGCCAAGGACGAACTAGCAACAATATCATGGGAACCATACCAATTGACCTGTGAAAGGAAGAAGACAAACTAAATTGTGTATACAATGTATTGATCAGAATGTGAAATGCGGGTGGGAAAAAATGCTTGGGAAAGTAAAATAAGGGGCGGGAACATAAAACAATATATTTTAATACAAATATTACATCTAGCAAGGTGTGATGACCCCTTCCTTTGCCCTGTCCAATCAGAAGTAGGGGCTTTCACGATTTGAAACATTTGGGGGTGGCACATGAGCATAGAATAGTATAATTAAGACAGTTTTAGTTAGTTAGACACAAAGAAGATACCACAGATGCTGGAGGCTCTGCGGGAGCATGCTGAGCGACTGAGATACTGACCGGGCAGCAGATCGAAGAATTCAATCATCTGGAAGGGGATCGCGGAAGAAAATCGAGGAGGCACATACTAGAAGGGGTTCACGGAAGAAATTCGAGGAGAGTAGTGTCAGAGAGGGGTGCGACGCAGGCGTTGCACTTAGAAGGAGTCACAGAACCTGTCCTGAACCTGTCCTGATCCATGGTCTTCCTAGCTGTCTTGGGGACTCTATCTGACTCCTTGGCCTGGAGTATGGTCCTCACACCATTCTAGGTAACTATAATTCTGTGTAGTATGTCCTTGTACTACTTTCTGTTTTCTCCCTTTCAGGTACTGTCATCAGTATGTCTGTGATTGAGATTTCATATTGAATTTTCTGATTCTCCTTGAAGAAACAGTGTTTGAAATGTAATTGGTGTCTTTGACTCACAAAATTATTCGAGTCTGTGGTTGTTCGAGAATAAACGTTAATGTCACTTTTACCTATTCATCTAGCAACTAGATTCATTCACCAGAGGAAATTTATTTTCAAGGAGATTGAGTTGGGAAGAATTTGGTAAAGGTAAATACAATCTCGCAGGTATTTCAAAATTGACTCCAGTGGTACTACTAGCTTATGTATGAATGTTTATGGGCCCAGGTGAGTATTTGGTGTATGAGTAACCCAAACTGGTAACTAGCTGGATCAAAAGGACTTGACCCCTTTCTTTTCAGTGGAGAGAGCGCACCGGGTCCCTGCCCGCAAACCACCCCCAGACTTGCCACCCCGACCATTCCTACTGAAATTGCTTCATTATCAAGACAGGGATACTGTTTTCAGAGCTTCTAGACAGCAGGGGCAGCTTCGAGTCGAGGATAAACAAGTTATGCTATTCCCGGACTACTCACGTGCTGTCCAGCGACAAAGGGCCACTTTCCTGGAAGTTAAACGTACCCTGCGCCAAAAGAACGTACAATATGCTCTCTTATTTCCCGCCTGCCTCAAAATTATACACAACGGAACCGCACACTTCTTTACAGATCCTGTGGAAGCGAGTGACTGGTGGAGCAACGACTGGCGGGCCTCGATGGTCGTAAGTAGACACAAAATCATCGACCTACCGGACGTCAACGGCGGCATACAAAAGAGTCACCCTCAAACAATTGAGCCTACGTACTGAATCCACTGCAAAGAACTCCCCCGACCTTGAGCAAAATATAGCGGAGCGCAGGAATGCACCGCAAGCGGCCGCAGAGGTGAGATCGACAAGGGAAAGCTCAGACAGAGAAAAGGGCCCACATCTCTTCACCTCAGAGGAGGAAGTTAGTGATACGAACACTTCCTGTGATGGCTCAGTCCCTCCTCCGATAGTGACTCCTCAATCAGCGGGCACGCTGATATGACGATCACTCCGCTGTGAGGGGGCTACAGGGTGATGTATCCTCTGAGACCTCAGTATCCAGAAAGAGGACACTTCCATGGACAAGCGAGACACCAGGGTAAGGTGCCCAAAACATTACTAGGTTGTATACCGGACTGGAGTACCACGGGTTGGAGGGGTGAGGGGACTCCCCCGGCATCTCTAGTCTATCGTCTAATAGCGGGTGGCCGTAGCGACAGCGGCTGGCGGAGAAGCACAGCTACTACTTTAAAACAACGAGCTAAGGACAGCACATGATGTGTAATTTGGACATATCGCCCCGAGCGATAGGTCCTCCAAGTTGGGAATATTTCCCGTTGTCTAGTTATACCTTTCCCCTACCTCAAGTTCCTCAATTACCATTAGCGGGGCGAACAGGCGAAAATGTGAAATGTGTACGGGTGGTTGGCATAATGGGGGTGGGGGAGATGCGGGGGTCCGACTAGGCATCACGATCAGACAGCCTTCCTCTTAAACACCAGACAACATGGCCACCAAGATCCCTAACACGGACATCACGATCATTACAATAAATGTCGGAGGCATGCACACAGCGAACAAGCGATACGGCACCTATGCATATATCAAGAAACAGAAGGCACAGATAGCTCTCCTACAGGAGACACACTTGACAGCCGCTGAGGTGGATCGCCTGCGTAAGAAATGGCGGGATATTATATGTTGTAAACAAGGAGAGGGGCTCAATGAGTTCAAAGGGACAGAGCACCACAATAACTGTATAGTTATAAAGATTCCCTTTGAACCTGTACTACATGATTATTCTAACTCTACTTGAAAAGATTATTTTTATCAGGTATCCAGTTTCACATAAGTCAACCCTATTTTACACACAATTGGAACCACTCAACTCAAGATATGGAAATACTTATAATCAAAGTTTAATACATCAATTATGAAAATCACAGAGATAAATCACAGCATAAAAATTCATAATAAAAAACACATTAAAAAATAACATTACACCCAGATGGGCCATAAAAACACATTAAAAAATTCATGACTAATACAGTGAGTGTATCATCTCTAAAAAGAAACAACACATAGAAAGGAAATAAAAAGGCAATGAATATATGCCTTTCAAACATTAATTTGAAACTTATGTTGACAGGACTTAGCAGAGAACAACTTTCCCTGTCCTCTGTAGCTCCTGTCTCATATCAAATTTAACAAGGCTCTCTGCGTCGACGCGTTTTGGTGGTTATAGACGGATAGGGCCACCTTCTTCAGGACTAAAAATAATTTTCCTTCCTCATTCAAATTGAATTAATAAACCTAACACAAAACATAATAAAGATTAATTCAGAAGAAAGTTTACTCAAAAAATATATTAGCCAACAATTTATTCCTGTTATGATGTATTAATACAATAAACCGGGCATCCATCTAAATATTCTAGATGCCTAGGTATATTTTTCTTACTAACATCATTGTATGATTTTTTTACACATTTAAAACATTTGCTTTTCTTGTAACATGTGTATGATGTGTTAAAAACTATCGCACATCATTTGTGAGGGTGCCCTGATATGGATACGGCCTGGGATTCCCTTCAGGTAACAGACGCGTATAGTAGATAAAGATGGACGATATACCCTGCTGGAAGGTTGTTAGAGGGCCAGTCAATACTGTTAGGGAGCATATACACTCCTAATGTAGAACAAGATAAATTCAGGGGGCACCTTAGGGGAGTGTTAACCCAATACACGTTGGTTCCATGGCTCTTAGGGGGCGATTACAACTGTGCCTTGGACCTCCATCTTGATGAATCCCACCCCCGTCGGCGCAGTCCCCCTGCAGTGAAACTGATTGATAAAAACCTTAATTTGCTGCCAGTCCTACAGATTTAAATGTCTCAGACTCTTTCTTTTTCGTCTCAATTTCCTCATCTGCATGAGGACCTCATGGTACGGATCCTGTAAATGGAAGATTCAATAGATGTCTCAAACTCTTTCTTTTTCCTCTCAATTTCCTCATCTGCATGAGGAACTCAGAGTACGGATCCTGTAAATAAAAGATTCAAAATGTTTTGTGAGGCATCAGACTTTGAGGTTGTGAAACAAAGTCAGGGCGCTTGTCTGATGGAAATACCATGACAGAAATTCTTCACTGCTAGATCTGCAGCATCTTCAGTAGCGTTAATAACTTGATTTCAGACCAATTTATCTTCGTTTACAATTTCTAGAAAGTCTTGTTTTCTTTCTTTTGGCAAAATGTTTGCAAAATTCTTTAGGTATCCCAATAAGGCTCTGTCTTATTTTTCTAGTAGTGCGGAATCACTGGCATTTTGAGAGCCGTGGCAGAAGATCCGCAGATTTTCCTTCCCACTCCATCGATCTTTTTGCTCTCTCGGACAGAACTGAAGTTTATAAAACAATGGCAGAATTCAGTATAGGATCTTGTTTGAGAAAACTTGGTTCCTGTTCTGCCACTTTATTCTTTTTAAGAAGTCTTGGTGGTGCTGACTTAAAGTCCCGGAGTTAGGAATTTATCCTTACAAGTTCTGTAAATCCTTGAACTACTGGAAGTACAGGTCTCAGAGAACATCGGCTGTGAGGTTTCTATGATAACAGAGACAGACTGTTCAGGGAGGAACTTCAATTTGAATGTTTAATTTAGCTGCTCCTCTGATAAGTAAGTCTTGAAAAGTTAATAAATCATCTTTTAGAGGTGCACAAAGAGACTTTGGCTGAGACATCGGTGTATCTGACACATCTGTGTTATATTGAGATGAACTCTGAGATGTTTAAGGAGATCTTCTCTTTTGTTTATGCCTGTCAGGAGATTGAGGTAGAGGAGAAATTGGTTCTGTGGGTTTTTGGAACCAATGGTATTGAGGATCTTTGCATAGATAGAGGAGTCAAAGGTGTGTAAATTCCCTGAGGATCTGGTAAAGGTGGTAGATTCAAAGACTAAAGAGGAACCTGCTAAGGTTCTTCTGCCTTGATCTCTTTTGAATAGTTGGCTCTTCTCCGTGATCAACTGCTGTGAAATGGAGTATATTTTTGTAATAAATTGAATGTCTCGACATTGAATGTCTCCATGTCAACGGAGATGGACACATAGTTGATGGCGAGACGTGAGGCCGTTTTGACATCAATGATGGTTGCCTGTAGTGCTTCGACATTGAATAGTGTTGGTTAGACCTAACTGCCATCAAATGTGTTGCTGTGGGTCTTAATGGCGTCAAAGCCTTAACTTGTTCAGGCAGCAGTGTAGACGTCGGTCATGGCGGTCTTGTCATCGAAGGAATTGATATCATTAGTGATGGTACTGATAAGGTAACTTAAGTTACCTTATGTGTTGGAGTCGTCATCAAGCCCTTCGATGGTAAACATGTTGATGCTAATGGTTTTAACATCAACCAAAGCTCCTATGAATGGCAGGAGTGTTTATAATTATGATGGTGCTGCCTTTTGAGTTTATTTTCCCAGGAACAACACTCTGGGGGGTAGTTTCCATGGGAGGAAGCTGGAGCAGTAGAGGGAGCCCCCTCTTTTGACTTACGTTTCTTCCTTTCGTCTTCTGTCCTGAATTCCTTCAATTTGTCTCTCAGGCAAATACACTCTCGGTCTTTGAGGGCCCTTTTTGTCATTTTTCAAAAAAATTGACTCTCTTTTACAGAATGAGAAGGAGGTAGGCAGACCACACATGGTCCACGTGGGCCAGAGGCAGGCTTCTTCCTCCCAGAAGAGGAGCTCTTCACAAAATGGAAAGGCATTTGAGAATCACATACTCCTGATGGTGTTAAAAATCAAGGGAGATGTTAAATTCTTTAAAATACATTGAGTAAAGTGAGAAATGTTTTATTTTGGAAAAAAAACTTAGGAAGAAAAGATGGGTTTATCATCCTGTAGTTAACTGAGATCCAGTCCAAACCAGCCAGTGAAGGCCAGGTAATGGAAGCTGCTTGCTCTCTTGATGCTACTGTGTATATTGAGTGCAATGTTTATATGTTTCAAAACCTCAACCTGAATTAACCACCATGCACAATGGTATGAAAGATATTAAGTTAAAACATAGAGATAGGTCTGTAGGTAACTATAAGGAGAATATATGTTCACATTTATTAAATGAGTAGCATACTCTAGTATAATGAATGTAAAAGATTGTTTTGTTTGTACATATTTACCTTCTTCTGTAGCAATGGGGCAAACTATTCATAATTGCTCCTTTCATATTCATTCTATTTTAAATGCTAAGATCTGTTAAGGCAATTGATTTCTAAGCCTATGACTGATTTATTGAACCTGACTATGTATTCTTGCCTTCTGTATTGCACTTTATTATTTTCATAAACCTTCATGATTTTCCTAATTTAATGATCTTGAACTTCTCTTTGAGGCAGTATTATTTATTGACTGGATTTTGATTTTTTTTTTTAAATCTTATCTTTAGGGACACATTGCCTCATCTATTCTTGAGCACAACAACATTCCTGAAACGGCAATGGGTGCTTTGTTCATCATACAGCTTAACTGAGAAATATTGGCCACACTTGCTATTCCATACAAAGATTTAGCCACTCGCTTTATTTAAAAATATTGCATGTAATTTACAAAGAACTGGGGAAACTGGGAATATACATAAAGGCAGAATGTTCATTTTGCTTAAAACAATCCTATCTAATATCGATGAGGAGACATTAATGCCTAAATAAGTTGTAGGCTTAAATGTAACATTTAATTCTGGTTGTGAACTTGGGAGAACTTCTGGAGTAGCATTAAATAATAAGTTCTCTGTTTGTAAATCATTGACTTTATGGCATTCAATTATTCTAAATTCCTGAATTTTAATTAGGGCGTCATTATTATTTTTTCTATCAACTTTTTTAAAGAAGATATTATTATTTGGGTAAATAGTAAATTTTGTCATAGAGGGGATATGCAAATGTATTGCTTATTCCAGACAAATGGATATCACCATAAGACACCCCTTGTAGGTGCCTCTAGTAACGTTGATAGCTCATGCTTTTACTAAATTGACCTGCACAGAGACCAATGCTCCTCTGTTTAGCTTAGCCAGGACTTTGTGAATTGGGATGGAAAGGAACATTTCTCCAAGATAATAAATAGGTATTTCAGCTCACTAAGCCAAAGGCTTTTTCGTCATCCAACATGGCGATTTTGAAGACCATTTGTTGTACACCCTCAGGCAAGAAATGATGACACACACTCAAAGACTGCATCCAAGACCAATTGTTTTGTACAAATATTACTTTGTTACTTTTATTTTAGAACCAAGAGAAATTTAGTTACAGGTAAGTACTTTGTGGTGTCAATCAGCAGTAACTTAGCAATGTAAAAGATAGACAGTGCAAATATCAAAAATGCAATGCAATCCTATAGGAGGAAAACAGTTATGCACATTTATAGGTACTCGACTTATGCAGCCAGTCTTTAGGGTTTTAGACCAACACTAGGCAAGGGTCAGATCAAGGTAGGTACTTCCCCACCAACATCACTGGGCGGCCAATGAGCCCAATGTTAGTCAAGACAGGCTGGGGGCACCAACAGCGGTGCCGGTAGGTACTTGCGGCTTCGGAGCACAGGCCCTGGGGTTTAGGTAAGCACAAGTGGGGGCCACAAGGCAGCACCAACCATACACCACCAGCGGCACAGGGGCAGCCGGGTGCAAATCTGCTTCGGGTGCCCAATGCAAGTAAATGGGGAATCTTGGTCGTACCAAGAGGCTGGAGGCTCGGACCAGGAGGCTGGACGAAGGTGACCAACAGCTGGGCAGGTAAGTAGAGGAGTCAGTAGATGCCTGGGCACTGTCAGCTCGTTTCTCCAAAGTCAGGAGGCTGAGGATGCAGGGGTGACTTTAACGTCAGAACTTCTTTATAGGAGCCGATCGCGGTCAGGTGGACCCTTCGGGATGAGGCAGCAGGCGTCTTCGTGGAGTCCAGGAGAGGTCAGCCACAGATGGTTTCAAGGTCAGGATCGCAAAAGTACAGTTTTTGAAAGAAACACAAGCACTGGGAATCTGATTGGCAGAGACCAAGTGCAAATTCAGTCAGAAAGCAGGCAAAAAGTGTGGGGTAGCCAAACAAAAATTGTATCCTTTCTACACCCCCTAATTATGAATAGCACTAAAAGATTATCTAAAAGAACAGCTGATCAAATTCCTTTGTAATATTAAGTAAATTCTCCTGCTGTGGAATTAAATTCTCACCAAGGATCAATGAATCCAAACTCTTTTTTTTGTCCTGGAAATTGTCCTCCCAATTTTACTCTTATTCAGTTTCCTGTCCATTCTTGAGGAGTCCAACAGAGTGGGTAAAGTTAGCGTCTCCTCCAATCACTATACCCCTCTGGAACTCATCAATTCAGTTATTAATTTATTTAAGGATCAAATATTGTCCTCAATTGAGCCACAATAACCCTCTATTGTGAACAGTTTGCCCAAGAAAGAAAAATAAACCAATACCCAAGGCCCTTCTGTAGTCATTGAGGTATTTGTTAGTCTAATATCGAGATATTTTCGGGAAAAATGTGTGATCCCCATGTGGATAGCATGAGAAGAAAGACCTACCAATCTAAAGTGGTAGCTAATTTACTTTTTTTGTAGGGGACAAGATATGACCACCCTGCTCACCTGGACAGACCACTCCATCTTTCACTTCGTCAGCAATTAACCACCAGCAACCACTCCAACAATACCCAGCACCACAAGGCAAAGCTGGAATTAAATAACCAAAGCAGACTGGACCAATATCCTCAGTTCCAACCAACCAATCCCCACTGATAATCTAGACAACAACATAACATCTTTCAGTGAAATGATATTAGGCTGCACTTACACCCTAACACCCCTCAAGCACACCAGAGAAGAACCAGCAAGCAAGGCAGCCGGTACACCGACAACCTCAGGGAATCCGAATGCAACTGCAAATAACTGGAAAGGAAATTAAGAACTAGCCGGGACACCAACGCCAGAAACATATACAAGACCACACTCACACAAGAAAAAAAACCTTGGCACTACAGATACAAACCAGCTACAACAACTGCAAAGGGCTTTTCACCATTGTCAAAGAATTCTCCAGCCCTGCAGCCGCAACCAACGCCATCACACCTTCGCAAGAACTCTGCAGCAGCCTCTTCAACTTTTTTCACACAAAATCACAAAGATCCACAGTAACTTTAACCCCCAGCCCAAGCTAGACATCATTGATCAAGTGCCCACCACCACAAGCGATGACAGTCACCTAACTGACTGGAAACCACTCACCAGCGAGGACACTGCCGCAATCATAAAATCCATCTACTCAGTAGCCCCACAGACCCATGGTCCCACCACATTTACAATCAGCTGTACACTCACATCCATCATCAATACATCCATCAAATGCCCAACCGGTCATTTGGAAGCCCGCAGAAGTCAACACCCTCCTGAAAAAACCATTGGTCAACCTGAACGAACTCAGCAACTACCGACCCATCTCACTACTACCTTTCCCCACCAAAGTCATACAGAAGGTGATCACCATAAAACTCTCCAGAAACCTAGAAGTTTACCAACTGCTGGACAGCAAGCAATCAGGCTACTGCACAAACCACAGCACAGACTTTGCACTCATTGCGGCCACCAATGACATCCAGACCATCCTCGATTGTAGAGATACTGCACCTCTCATCTTGCTCTCGATATCTTCACAGCTTTCAATGCCATCTCTCTCTACACCCTCGCATCAAGGCTAAACCACACCGGAATACAAGGACCAGCTCTAAAGTGAAGAGTCTCCTTCCTTACAGGCAGAGCACAGAGAGTCAGGCTCCCCTCATATACCGCAGAACCTAAGAAACTCATCTGCAAAGTCCCTCAAGGATAAACTCTTAGCCCAACTCCTACATGGCACCCCTCGCAGGTATCACCGGGTCCCACAGATTCAACATCATACTCTTCAACGACGACCCGCAGCTCATCCTATCCCTGAAAGACAATGCAAAACAACGCCAACACCACCAGACACAACTTCATAAACTGCCTGACCAGAGTCAACACAGACAAAACAAAAGTACTGATCTTCGGAAAAAAGAGCTCATCCTGGAACTCGTTTTGGTGGCCAGCAGAACCACACCAGTCCCATCTGAACAAGCAAGAAACCTAGGACTCATCTTGGACAATACACTCATGATGACACCTCAGGTAAACACCATCACCACCTCTTGCTTCCTCCTATGAATGCTATGTAAGATCTTCAAGTGGCTACCCCAACCAACAGATGCACTGTCACTGAAGCCCTCACCATGAGCAAGCTGGACTATTGCAATGCACTATACGCCGTAATCCAAACCCACCTCACACAGACACTCCAGACCATTCAGAACACCGCTGAAAGATTCATTCTAGACCTCCATCACACCCATATCTCGCCTCAGCTCAGAGAGCTCAACTGGCTCCCCATCTAGAAACGTTTCCAACTGAAGGTGCTCACCCACGCATTCAAGGCCACCCACAACATTGGACCTGCCTACCTAAACCCCCGCCTACACCTCTACCAGCCCACCAGACTACTGCGATATATATGTCTCTCTTGCACATATTCCATGCATCCACAGAAGCCGAGCTGGAGGCCGCGCTTTTTCCTACATGGCCCCCAAGACCTGTAACAACCTCCCCCAACACATCATGATCTCTTCCTCAGTACTTGACTTCTGTAAAAGCTGGCTCTTCAACTAGCCCTGCGAATCCCCTTCGGATGACCCACTCCTACTCCTGCTTGACCTACACACCTGATCAAGTGCCTGGAAACCCTCACGGGTGACAATTGCACTCAACAAATCTACAGAACATAACATGATACCAAACCATTCCATAACATAACATAACATTACATTACAATCATGGTCTCACAAGTAACTGAATCCAAAGAGGTTTTGAAAGGGAAGGGAATAGATTCATTTTCAACAATTTCTAGTAGGAACATGAGAAACTCGTGAGATTAATTTTAGGAATTTTATGTGAACTGGACTCTCTCAGTGATCCCAGAAATCTACAGCACCCTTAATGGAAGGTGCAGTTTATGGGGCATTCTATTTTTCTTGAAATGCATTTGGAAGGAAGTCAGAGCACTACATAAAGACTTGTAAGAGTTCTAGTGAATCTGTTCGATCACTGATACTCAGCGGTCTCTCACATCGCTCCTAGTGTGTGGAACGAACTCCTACTCCTTATTAAAGCCGCCCTTCCTTCTTCTTGAATTCTGCAAGAAGCTAAAGATCTGGGTTTCCCATTAACCAACTTACCATAGGCAGGGCGAGGCCCACACACCTGCTCAGCATCATTATACCCATGTGAGCGATAGTGCACTTTACAAATACATATAGCATAACATTGTAATGAGATGACATTTACTTTCACGTTTCTGTATCAATTCACTCTAGAAAGGTTTTTTAATTAAAATCCTACACTATCTTCTTAAGTGTGAGAAGCATTATCTTATTGTTTGAAAACTGTTTTGCTCTATGGGACCAAAGGCCTTCTTTCCTGCACCGTTTGTGCAGTCTAAATTGTTTTTAGAAGCCGCACATTTTATGTTATTAAGTATTAGTCTAGAAAAGAAGCATATAGACTTCTCAAACTATTGTAATATCTAATACGAGAGGTATGCATTTACTTTGTTCTCATCACATTCAAGAAGGTACACTCCAGACAATGAACTAACATTTGCCAGTGCTACGTACGACATTCCTTCTTCCAATACTTTGTGACTAATGTTCACAATTGCTACATCTTTTTGTTCATCAACTTTTTCAAATTTCCTCATTGCTGTTTAAAAGTCATTTCTGTTTTGGTATGTGATGAACTTCACCATATTGTCTACTGCACTGTTTACCAGTCCATCTTATACATTTAAATTGCGTAATAAAATTGCTCAGAAAGTTTAAGACGGGCTAAACGTCTTTTTCTAAAGCAACCGAGCGAGAAACTGACTTTTTAAATTAATCAAGTTTCTTTGCAACCTTTTGGCACAGAAGTACATTCAGTGCCTGGGGCTCCATTTTGTCAACTGACTTGAATTCATAATTTCCTGTTTCTCTAGATGCAGCATGGCTGAATTAAACTTTGCTCGCTTGTTCACTCTTGAAATGAGGCAGACAGTTATTTTTGGATCGACCAGCAGCTGCTCCATAGTACTTGAACCGGTTCTTGTACTGATGGAAAGTGTTTGGATTTTCAGAGCTATTTTTCCAGCTTTGGTCAAAAATGCCCTTATAAATGTCTCACAGCATTTTTGCTAAATTCACATTTGCAACCTCTGTTATCTTTTTTTTAGTTAATTTGACATATTGGAAATGTACCTAAATGTTCAAATTTCCAAAGCTGCCCAAACAGTTATAGTGTCATCATGTCGTAACTTGTTGAAAACTGGCTGCCTTTTCAGTGGAGTCAAGTGAAGAAAGTCACCAAACAATATAACAAATTTGCCTCCTAACAGTACATCATGATCTGTTGCCTCGCATTTACAAATTAATGACAGCTAGCATCTGGGTTAAGACCATGCTAACCTTGTCAATAATGAGCACTTAAATATTCAAAGAACTCTGCGAACTTCATGACAAGAATCACCAAACCGGTTTAGTACTCTAGTCTGTAATCATGTTCCACTTTCAAAATTAGAAAAATATGTAAAACCATGCCTTTGATGTTGTGAACAGTTACTCCAGTTCATGCAGAGATAGTGCATAAACGATTACAGCTGGCGTTTTGTAACGTAGTATGTGACCATCTGAATGAGGAACCAATTTCCAGCACCTACGTTCTCCTCTTATATATATCGGTGTAGGCTCGAAACTTGTACAATTGCATTCACAACTGTTTTTTTTGTTTACATTTCTTTATTGGGTTTTAGCATTTCTTGTTACAAAGTGATATAATAAAGTTATAGTATATCGACATGTGTTTGCAGGAATTTGAAAAATGACTGTAGATAGTAGAATTTACAACAGTACTGCATATTAAACACATTAAACATGGCACAGTGAAATATTCTTGGTGTTGCCCTCTTTCCCGGTTCCATTTCCGAGTTAATACTCTTGCTAGAGCATGGCTGGGTGAGTTTCCCATGGTCGTGGGTTGATGTTTTATCCCTACATTTGCATTTGTGTGTTATGACGTGATATGTGATTAATGCGTTCCCTTATGAGAAACATCAGTTTCTGAACTACCCATGAAGAATAAAAACTACAAATTTTGGGTATGAACTGGGGAAGGTATTGGGGAGCGACTGGAATGTGTGTCGGTGAAATAGATTGTGCGTCTGGGTGTATTTTCACTGCACTATGCGGCGTCGAATATGTGGGGGTGCACGGCGGGCTGTCTCGACTTAGTGCATGAGATTAACTGGTGTAGTCCTTACGTAGCGCTTGTCTTAGGTTCCAGGGCTCGATCTTGTACTTACTTCTGCCGGTCCCTTGGGGGATAGGTGTGGTGTCTGAGATTGAGAGGCTATAGGTGATTCCGTTTGTGCTGTTTCATGCATGAATTGGTATAATAATTGTGCCCGCTCCAGATATATGGGATGTTTACGTATTCCCTTCACTTCCTCATCCCCAAATACCTCTTCTTCCGCTGCACCCCACTTTTTTCATGGCGCCTACCCAGGCTGCCTCAGGGGGTCCCTCCAGTACATGGCTATTTCCCTTTTTGCTAAGAGAATGGCTAGGGAAGTGAAGCGGTCTGTACCTTTCCGGACTTCCGCCTGCGGAAGATTCCGAGGGCACTTGCTTCCCATGTGGATATGGTCATAATGTTTGTCGTCACTCAGACTGTCTGATGTATCTGATTCCAGTACTGTTGGATAGTGGGGCAATCCCAAAACATGTGCTTGAAGTCTGCCTCGGGGGTCTGACAACGGCTGTAGGAGAGTAGGGTCTGCAATCCTATGATCACCCAGATTTTTTGCTTCATTGGTTTACGACTTTCCCTGGCTGTGGGCCTGCCAATCAGACCCACAGCCTAGCTGTTCTCTCTCGAAATTAACACACATGTACATTAGGTGCATCCACTAATTGGAACTGGGCCGCCTTATCAGTCCCTGTATCAGCATACCACAGGTATCCAGGGCATCGGTGTACCCAGGGCCTACCAGGGGCTGCAGCATGTATTATGCCACCCCTGGATGGTCGCCCAAATCTGACACAACTGGCTGCACGACAGCTGGGGCAAGGTGGTGTAATCACCCGTTGCTGTAGGTGTAGTATTCCTATACCTAACCCTAGAATGGACACATGGATTCCTATCAGTCACTCCTATGGCAGGCCTTATCAATCCTGAAGGCAGAGTGCGGGGAATCATGTGGGATGGTGCTCTGGCGCGAGCTGAGCCCGTCGACGGCTTGCGGAACCAAATCCTAATAGCCGTTCCATGGTGACGCGGGCCAACTACCTTAAAATGCATTATAATCCTCGCGGTTATTTGCTAACTCTGGCATCGCATCACCCACACATGTCGAGTAAGGTGTCATACGAATTGGAATACGAACCCCTCGCCAATTCAGGCGACGGGGTTAGCATTCCCCCCTTTTAGAGGGGCATGACATGGAAGTAACCTTGAACCCCGGTTAAAGTTGACTCAAGCCTCAGCATCACAAAATGGATGCTGCCACCAGACACAAGTCTGACCTCCTGCTGCTGGGAGACCTTCCAGCGAGGGGAGCTTGGACAAAGGGTTTCCTGTCGAGGGCGGTGTTAGCACCATCCCAGACAGAGTTTGTGTATCCCAGGTAGGCAGGGCTGAAAGGAAGGTGATTGCAAGTGGCACCCCGGTGCTCACTGTGCATAGCCCGGCTCAAACCAGTTTCGGGGGCAACCCTGCCCCTGAGCTGGGGCAAAGCCGGACAAAGGATAGGGGTGTAACCACCCCCCTCCTGGCCCCACCCATAGGTAGGACCTAGTCACGGGCCAGCCCCTTTTCCTAGAATAAAGGTAGGAGCGAGTCCCCTTCCCAAATTGGATAATTCTGAATCTTGAACTACTTTCCACGAAAGGAACTCTTGACTATTTCTGAAGACTCTCCCTTGTGGCTAAGGAGTAGCCACCCTGCACCAGCAGGCACCACCTAAGCGCTTGCGGTTTGCTGTACGTCTCTCCCACGGATCAAGACTGCCCAGCTCGACGAGACCCGGGTTCCCTGCCATCTCTGACCTCTACCTACATCGTCAGCCCAGCTGAGATTCGTAGGTGTGACGAGACCCGCGGGACCGGCCATCTTCAGAACCTGCACGACGCTTATCTAGCACGCCCACCGAGGGACCCTCGAGTGAGTGCACCTAGGGTTTGAGAAGCCCTAACCCTGAGCGGCTCCAGCACCGAAGTCTGCCTCCCCAGCATCCACGAGATCTGCGTGGGGGCCCTTCTGCTCCTTGCTGCTCACCGCGTTGTCCGACCACTCGCCGACCGGCTTGTGGCCCTCTTCACGACGCACCACGACAGTCTTTCATCACTGGTCTGGTTGTGCCAGACTGGCTCTTGCTCCCCTTCAACAGAGGAGTACCTCGGACCCTCCTGGTCCACTCCAGACGCCATCTTGACTCCACCGCGTGGGTTTGCCACTGCCAAGACCTGCTGCCCCACTCCTGGGCCCAGCATCATCGACAGCAGACACCTTCGTGGGACAGCTCGCCCTCCATCCTGGTCGCCGCCGCGCCTCCTGGTCCGAGGAACAGCCGAGTCCGACGTCATCCACTCACCTGGTCGAGGTGACTTCATCCGGTACCTTCCTGGTACCCACACGATCGCTGGCTAGCGGTTGAGAACTGAGTCCCCTCTGCTTTCAGGTTTCCTTCATCACCGATCCAGGCTTGGATCTCGCTGAACATCGACACTGGTCGCCTGCCAGCAACTTCTTCTTTCAGGCTCCTGAGACTACAACGAGGACTCCCGACATCTTGCTGAACCCCACGCAGCCGCAGCCTCTGGGCTAGGTAACTCGAGCATCTCGGTGCTCCATCGTAGGTTCACTCTACAAGTGTCCAGTTCCTTTTTCGTTTAGTCCCACTGATCGGATTCCTCCGGAATCAGTAACTTTAAACTTTCTAACCTGTCCCATTCCACTTGCAGTGTAAATGGTTTCGTGCCCTTCGGGCATTTGTGTAAATTGTGCAACCAGAAGTATTTTCCTAAGAGTTTTGTATTGTGCTTAGCTCCCTGACTCATAACGAGCCAGGGTAGTCTTGTTATAAATAAATATCCTTTATTTTCATAACAACTTGTGTGGTGTCCTTTCACTTGGCGTTCAAGGGGTACATGTGATGGTAAACAGCTGGCTTAACACGCCCTCTAGAGTTTAGCCTGAAGACTGCTCTTGTCCACGCTACTAGGATAGCTGGTCTATAAGGTTGACTTACAACCAATCATCAATAAGGGTCGTTTGGAATGATACACAGTGATCACTAGAATAGTGAGCACTACATATCAGGCCAACTTCTCACATTGGTGAGCAGCGGTTGGGATTTGAGCTTGCTGTTGTTTTACCACACACGTATCCTAAGAACATCAAGTTGAAAGATCACATAAGTACCCAGGTACATATAACTTAACTTAGAATACTCTGAGTTCTACTGAACCAGCTGTTGTAGTGTAACAGGGCTTAGCACACCCTGACTACAACTCTTAGCAAGGGATCAGTAGGTAAACACATAGTGTAGGTAGGTGCATCACTTACACCTCACTAGAAAGCATGTCGGTCCACGGAGAGTCTGCAGAGACTCCCTTAGTGGTCATTGACCCTCCACAGGTCATGTCACGATATGCAGCTCTTAGCTTCACGGAGATGAGACAGCTGTGTGCCTCCAGGAAGCTAAACCAGGGTTCTAACCCTACCATCACATTTCTGATAGGTCTCTTAGAGACTTACGATGCTAGGAGGTCCTCTAACACAGGCCCCCCTAATGCTGATGGGAACATGCCTCCCTTAGAGGGAACCCTTGGTGACCCTGACCTCGACCTCCATGGTGAGGAGGAAGAGGAAGAAGAGTTAGCAGGAGACGAGGCAGACGGAGGTCCCGTAGTGGTCAGTAGGCTCACAAGGACCAACTTAAGCAGGCATGAGAATGGAACTGGGGGAGCCCCGGGCCCACGCTCAAGCAGGCTTAACCTTGGGAACGGACGAGCTAGGTCTCTCTCGAGAGGCTCTAACAGATCTGTTCGAACACATGTTTCTCAGGCATCTTCTCAGAGAGGAATGACGTCCCCTCAGAGAAGGGAGCACGAAGCGAAGATGAGGGAAGTCAATCTGAGGATCGAGCGGGAAGAACTTGCCCTCGCCAAAGAAAGACTTGCCTTGGCCCGAGAGCAGAAATTGAGTGGGTTAGATCCCACTGGTGGCAGCATTCTCATTAGAGAGAAAGACAGGGGTATAGATACTAGACACCTGAGTAAAATAGTGCCCCCCTTTAAACAAGGGGACGACATCCACAAGTGGATAACTGCTTTGGAGAGGGCTTGCACTGTCCAGTGCGTCCCCCCAAGTCAGTGGGCAGCTATACTGTGGCTCTTCTTTGAAGGTAAAGGACGAGACAAGCTCCTCACTACGAGAGCTGAGGATGCTAACAACTACCAAGTCCTAAAGAATACACTGATTGATGGGTTCGGCTTAACCACCGAGCAGTACCGGGTGCTGTTCAGGGACACCCAGAAAATTCAGTCTCAGGATTGGACTGACTTTGTCGATTGTGCCACTAAGGCTTTAGAAGGTTGGTTGCTGGGTAGCAAGGTTACTGATTACACAGGATTGTACAATCTTATCATGAGAGAACAGATTTTAAACAACTGTCAGAACCAATTGTTGCATCAGCTCCTTGTCGACTCGGAGCTGACCTCTCCCCAAGAATTGGGAAAGAAGGCAGACAGATGGGTCAGAACAAGGGTCAAGCAGAACCAGACTCAGAACCAGGGTGGTCAGAAGAAAGCAGACCAAAAGGGTAGTAACAAGAACAAACAAAATGACCAGAAGTCTTCGACAGGCCCCCAACAAACCAAAGAGGGTGGGGGTCAGGCTTCACAGCAGAAAAAGAAGACTCCAGAAGGCCAGTCAAAAAGGTGGTGCCAATACTGTAAAAGTAAGACTCACTGGTTTAGTGAGTGCACCAAGAAAGGAGGGCAAACTCCTGCCGCTGCAGCCCCTAAGGCACCTGCACCCCCTAGTACAGTCAGCAGTGGTAGTGCGCCTCCCAAGGCATTAGTTGGGTTAACCTTGGGAACTGAGGGGAGTGACGACTTAGTTGGCACGCTCACTCAGGCCGTCCTTGTCTGTACGGGGAATATGGATATGTCCCCTGATGCCAGTCCCAATACTTTGGGCAAATACAGGCAGACGCCTTTGATCAATGGAAAAGTGGCTGAGGCCTACAGGGACACTTGTGCCAGTGTCACCATGGTGACGCCTAACTTTGTGGACCCTGGACAGATCATACTAGGTACCGATTACCTAGTGACCAATGCCAGCAATGTCACTACCAATCACAGTATGGCAGTTGTTGATTTCTCCTGGGGAGGGGTAAGTGGCCGAAGAAAGTTGTGGTTAGTTCAGACCTCCCCGTAGAATGTCTGTTGGGCAATGATTTGGAAACGTCACAATGGTCAGAAGTGGAGCAGAGGACTCACATGGAAATGTTAGGCTTGCCAGCACATGTCCTTGCTGTGACCAGGTCACAGGCCAAAAGATGCCCCACTGAACAGGTGCTGGATCCTGGAAGAACGGACCAGACACCATCCAAGAAAGGGAGCAGTAAGGGTAAGGCCTCGCCTTCCCCCTTGCCCCAGGTCGTGGATCAAGTCTCTGAGGAGGCTGACCTTAAAGAACTAAGGGAAACTGAGCCAAAAGAGCTTGAACCTGATCAGGTTGAGTTTCTGGGCTCAGGGGGACCCTCTAGGGAAGACCTGGGAAAGCCACAGTTAGACTGCCCCTCACTTGAACCCCTCAGACAGCAGGCTGCTGCTGAGGCTGCAGGGAACGCCACAGGTACCCACAAAGTGTACTGGGACGATGGACTCCTGTACTCCGAGGCAAGAGACCCCAAGCCTGGCGCGACCAGGAGGCTGGTCGTCCCCTTGTCTCTGAGAGGTTTCCTTCTTACCTTGGCCCACGAGATTCCCCTTGCAGGTCACTTAGGCCAGAATAAGACTTGGGACAGAATTGTTCCACACTTTCACTGGCCCCACATGTCCGAAGATACGAAGGAGTTTTGTCGCTCCTGTGTCACTTGCCAAGCCAGTGGTAAGTCAGGTGGCACGACCAAGGCCCCCCTCATACCACTGCCGGTGGTGGAGGTGCCCTTTGAACGGGTGGGGATCGACATTGTCGGACCAATGGAACCCCAGACAGCATCAGGGCACAAGTTTATACTGGTGGTGGTGGACCACGCCACCAGGTATCCTGAAGCTATTCCCCTTAGGACCACTACAGCACCTGTTGTGGCACGAGCCCTAGTTGGAGTGTTCTCCAGAGTGGGCTTCCCTAAGGAGGTTGTCTCTGACAGAGGTGCAAACTTCATGTCGGGATATCTGACTGCTATGTGGAAGGAGTGTGGTGTCAACTACAAATTCACCACACCCTATCACCCACAATGCAATGGGCTTGTTGAGAGATTCAACAGGACCCTAAAAGGGATGATTCATGGACTACCTGAAAAGCTTCGGCGGAGATGGGATGTCCTGATACCCTGCCTCTTGTTCGCCTACAGAGAGGTCCCGCAGAAGGGGGTTGGCTACAGCCCTTTTGAACTTCTGTTCGGACATCCTGTAAGGGGACCCCTTTGTTTGGTAAAGGAAGGATGGGAGAGACCTCTCAAAAAGCCGGCATCAAACATTGTGGACTATGTGCTCGGTCTCCGCTCGCGGATGGCTGAGTACATGGAAAAGGCATCTAAAAACCTTGAGGCGAGTCAAGAATTACAAAAAGCTTGGCACGACCAAAAGGCTGTCCTGACTGTGTATCAGCCTGGACAGAAGGTGTGGGTGCTGGAGCCAGCGCCCCAGCAGCACTCAAAGACAAATGGTCTGGGCCCCACACGATCATTGAGCAAAAGGGAGAGGTCACCTACTTGGTAGACCTGGGAACTCCCCGGAGCCCCCACCGGGTGCTCCATGTAAACAGGCTCAAGGCATATGTCGACAGGGAGGGCATGGGCTTGCTCATGGCCACAGATGGGGGACCGAAGGAGGAGAGTGACCCTCTCCCGGACCTGCTCTCTCAGAACCCTGACGATGGGTCAGTAGATGGTGTTGTCTTTTGTGGCAGCCTCTCTGGACATCAACAACAGGATTGTAAACAGGTTCTTCAATCCTTTCGACATATGTTCTCTCTGACACCCAGTCAGACCAATTGGTGTACCCATGAGGTCGACACTGGGGACAGTCTGCCCGTAAAGAGTAAAATCTATCGACAGCCTGATCATGTCAGAGACTGCATCAAGACAGAGGTGCAGAAAATGTTGGAGCTGGGAGTCATTGAGCCCTCGGACAGCCCCTGGGCTAGTCCAGTAGTTCTCGTGCCAAAACCTCACACCCAGATCGGTAAGAAAGAGATGAGGTTTTGCGTGGACTACAGAGGCCTCAATGCAGTCACTAAGACTGACGCCCACCCGATACCAAGAGCAGATGAACTTATAGACCGGTTGGCTTCGGCCAACTACTTAAGTACATTTGACCTGACAGCTGGGTATTGGCAAATCAGGTTAGCTGAGGAGGCCAAGCCCAAAACAGCATTTTCTACCCCGGGTGGGCATTATCAGTTCGTGGTAATGCCCTTTGGTTTGAAAAATGCACCTGCCACCTTCCAAAGGCTGGTGAATCGAGTTCTCACTGGGTTGGACGACTTCTGTGCGGCGTATCTGGACGATATCTCTGTCTTTAGCTCCACCTGGGAGGATCACCTGGTCCACCTGAGAAAAGTGTTAGAGGCCCTGCAAAAGGCAGGCCTCACTATCAAGGCCACTAAGTGCCAGATAGGGCAGACACAGGTTGTATACCTGGGCCACCTTGTAGGTGGAGGCCAGGTTCAGCCATTGGAGAGCAAAATACAGGCCATCCAGGACTGGGCTCCTCCAACCACCCAGACTCAGGTTCGAGCTTTCTTGGGCCTGACTGGTTATTACCGGAAATTTGTCAGAAATTATGGATCCATTGTGACCCCGCTAAACGATCTGACAAGTAAAAAGATGCCAAAAAAAGTTCAGTGGACAGCAAGCTGTCAAAAGGCATTCGATGACCTAAAGCAGGCCATGTGCACAGCGCCTATCCTAAAGAGTCCAGACTACTCCAAAACATTCATTGTCCAAACAGACGCTTCGGAGTTGGGTGTGGGAGCTGTTCTATCTCAGCTGAATTTTGATGGTCATGACCAGCCCATAGCTTTTATTAGCAGGAGGCTGACCCCCAGAGAGAAGAATTGGTCAGCTATTGAGAGGGAGGCCTTTGCTGTGGTTTGGGCCCTGAAGAAGTTGAGGCCATACTTGTTTGGCACTCACTTCAAGATTCAGACCGACCATAAGCCCCTCTTGTGGCTAAATCAAATGAAGGGTGAAAACCACAAACTACTTAGGTGGTCCATTTCCCTACAGGGGATGGACTTCACAGTGGAGCATAGACCTGGCACTGATCATGGCAATGCAGATGGGCTCTCCAGGTATTTCCACTTAGAGCAAGGAGACTCACCTGGTCAAGGTTATCTTATTGTCCCAAAGTTTGGGGGGGGGTCATGTAGGAGAGTAGGGTCTGCAATCCTATGATCACCCAGATGTTTTGCTTTTTGCTTCAATGGTTTACGACTTTCCCTGGCTGTGGGCCTGCCAATCAGACCCACAGCCTAGCTGTTCTCTCTCGAAATTAACACACATGTACATTAGGTGCATCCACTAATTGGAACTGGGCCGCCTTATCAGTCCCTGTATCAGCATACCACAGTTATCCAGGGCATCGGTGTACCCAGGGCCTACCAGGGGCTGCAGCATGTATTATGCCACCCCTGGATGGCCGCCCAAATCTGACACAACTGGCTGCACGACAGCTGGGGCAAGGTGGTGTAATCACCCGTTGCTGTAGGTGTAGTATTCCTATACCTAACCCTAGAATGGACACATGGATTCCTATCAGTCACTCCTATGGCAGGCCTTATCAATCCTGAAGGCAGAGTGCGGGGAATCATGTGGGATGGTGCTCTGGCGCGAGCTGAGTCCGTCGACGGCTTGCGGAACCAAATCCTAATAGCCGTTCCATGGTGACGCGGGCCAACTACCTTAAAATGCATTATAATCCTCGCGGTTATTTGCTAACTCTGGCATCGCATCACCCACACATGTCGAGTAAGGTGTCATACGAATTGGAACACGAACCCCTCGCCAATTTTGGCGACGGGGTTAGCATTCCCCCCTTTTAGAGGGGCACGACATGGAAGTAACCTTGAACCCCGGTTAAAGTTGACTCAAGCCTCAGCATCACAAAATGGATGCTGCCACCAGACACAAGTCTGACCTCCTGCTGCTGGGAGACCTTCCAGCGAGGGGAGCTTGGACAAAGGGTTTCCTGTCGAGGGCGGTGTTAGCACCATCCCAGACAGGGTTTGTGTATCCCAGGTAGGCAGGGCTGAAAGGAAGGTGATTGCAAGTGGCACCCCGGTGCTCACTGTGCATAGCCCGGCTCAAACCAGTTTCGGGGGCAACCCTGCCCCTGAGCTGGGGCGAAGCCGGACAAAGGATAGGGGTGTAACCACCCCCCTCCTGGCCCCACCCATAGGTAGGACCTAGTCACGGGCCAGCCCCTTTTCCTAGAATAAAGGTAGGAGCGAGTCCCCTTCCCAAATTGGATAATTCTGAATCTTGAACTACTTTCCACGAAAGGAACTCTTGACTATTTCTGAAGACTCTCCCTTGTGGCTAAGGAGTAGCCACCCTGCACCAGCAGGCACCACCTAAGCGCTTGCGGTTTGCTGTACGTCTCTCCCACGGATCAAGACTGCCCAGCTCGACGAGACCCGGGTTCCCTGCCATCTCTGACCTCTACCTACATCGTCAGCCCAGCTGAGATTCGTAGGTGTGACGAAACCCGCGGGACCGGCCATCTTCAGAACCTGCACGACGCTTATCTAGCACGCCCACCGAGGGACCCTCGAGTGAGTGCACCTAGGGTTTGAGAAGCCCTAACCGGCTCCAGCACCGAAGTCTGCCTCCCCAGCATCCACGAGATCTGCGTGGGGGCCCTTCTGCTCCTTGCTGCTCACCGCGTTGTCCGACCACTCGCCGACCGGCTTGTGGCCCTCTTCACGACGCACCACGACAGTCTTTCATCACTGGTCTGACCCTCCTGGTCCACTCCAGACGCCATCTTGACTCCACCGCGTGGGTTTGCCACTGCCACTGCCAAGACCTGCTGCCCCACTCCTGGGCCCAGCATCATCGACAGCAGACACCTTCGTGGGACAGCTCGCCCTCCATCCTGGTCGCCGCCGCGCCTCCTGGTCCGAGGAACAGCCGAGTCCGACGTCATCCACTCACCTGGTCGAGGTGACTTCATCCGGTACCTTCCTGGTACCCACACGATCGCTGGCTAGCGGTTGAGAACTGAGTCCCCTCTGCTTTCAGGTTTCCTTCATCACCGATCCAGGCTTGGATCTCGCTGAACATCGACACTGGTCGCCTGCCAGCAACTTCTTCTTTCAGGCTCCTGAGACTACAACGAGGACTCCCGACATCTTGCTGAACCCCACGCAGCCGCAGCCTCGGGGCTAGGTAACTCGAGCATCTCGGTGCTCCATCGTAGGTTCACTCTACAAGTGTCCAGTTCCTTTTTCGTTTAGTCCCACTGATCGGATTCCTCCGGAATCAGTCACTTTAAACTTTCTAACCTCTCCCATTCCACTTGCAGTGGAATGGTTTCGTGCCCTTCGGGCATTTGTGTAAATTGTGCAACCAGAAGTATTTTCCTAAGAGTTTTGTATTGTGCTTAGCTCCCTGACTCATAACGAGCCAGGGTAGTCTTGTTATAAATAAATATCCTTTATTTTCATAACAACTTGTGTGGTGTCCTTTCACTTGGCGTTCAAGGGGTACATGTGATGGTAAACAGCTGGCTTAACACGCCCTCTAGAGTTTAGCCTGAAGACTGCTCTTGTCCACGCTACTAGGATAGCTGGTCTATAAGGTTGACTTACAACCAATCATCAATAAGGGTTGTTTGGAATGATACACAGTGATCACTAGAATAGTGAGCACTACATATCAGGCCAACTTCTCACAACGGGTTCATGCAAAGTGTGTATTGGGGTAAAAACGGTGGAGGCGTTGTGGTGTGAGGTATGCTCTGGACAATGTTGAATTGGATGTTCTTGAAGCGCGCGTTTCTGGTGACCTTTTTTGGATACTCTGGTGCCTTCTCCCATTCTTTATCATTAAATACCCATCCTACTTCGGTTTCTCATGTCTGTCGCAACAAATGTAGTGGGTTGAGGATCAGTTCCCGGATAGCCTTATAAAGCCAAGTAACTAAGTGTCTTCCCGCTGCCATGAGCAGAATTGAATGTAGCATCGGATGTGTTGGAGGTTCCCCCTCATTTAGACCCCAGCAGTGACTGCCGCTGTCTAAGAGTTGGTGTCTAAGAGTTGCCTGTGTAGCAGGAATTGGCCCGTGGGAGGTCGTAGTTTTCCACTATTTGGGTATAGGTCCGTAGCTGTCCATCTTCAAACAGGGATTCCATCTCAGTTATTGAGTGCTCAGTCCAAACCTGAAGGGCTTGGGTGGTGTAGTATTTATCCTTTCGGGGGAACCCTACTAGTGGGAGTAGGGGTTAGTATAGGGGCGTCTCTCTGGACATGCAATGGATTTTCAGCATGCACACACGGGCTATTGACACCTGCAGAGGGTAGGTGCGCAGTGGCTTTGCCTTAGGCAAAGAATCTTTTATAGCACTGAAAAAAATCACCCTTAGGTCACTCTTCACACACTACAATTCAATGATATGCTTGTGCTCAAATTTTCAATTACTACTTTCAATTACTTACATTAAATGCTCTACATCTGGCAACCAGGTCCTCTCTTTACTTAGACCTCAACTTTAGAATGGTTTTCCTGTGTACATCAAGCCCATTCTCTTACGAAGGCTATAAATATTCTGTTCTGCTGACCTTATTTCGTTTTGTTCTTCCCCTTGTTTTTATCTCCTGACTCTTGATCCTAGTGCCAAGGTGTTTATGTTGGTAAACAAGCCCTTAATAAGTGCCTTCTGTGAATACCAAAATGAGTAAGTGTCTTCTGTGAATACCAAAATGGTAGTAAGTTTAGGATTTTGTCTTAAGTTAGTTCTGTGAATCGGGCCCAGAGGCACTATTTAGAGCATGTCTTATTCCGCAGCAAATAATGTTTTTGAATGAAATAGTGCAACAAACGACCTGCCTTGGATTAGCAAAGAATAAAGATTTGAATACACCTCGGATGCCCACACCATCACACACGGAGGGTAATATAACATCACATGAAGAGGTTACACTAGATGATATCATACAATACAAAAGATCAGACCCTGATTGGAAGGGATGGTTGATTTTGCCCGTAGACACCAATAACTTTTAGGAAAGATTCTTGGGTAAAACAAAAGGATTTAGTATCAATAGACCAGATCCACGTTATGTACAACACCCAAGGGTAGTGACATCATACAGTGTTGGGAAGTTATGCCTCGATTGGCTAATGACCTCAACACTCACACAGGTGAAACAACACTTATCCTTACTTTCAGAGGAAGTGGACCTACAGGATTTTTAATAGGGTCCTAGGAAGCCACGTCACAAACGTTTCTATTACGCAGTCTACAATGAGATCTGGAAAATATCACAAGAGGCCGCGGAAAGATTACGAGAAATAGATTGTATAAACCTAGAGAAAGCTCTAACAGTGGCCGACAGTGGGTTCACGACCTCTAGAATATATTCACTGAGCAACATTGTATCATCTGCTATTGATGTACTAGAACAAGATTTGTCCATATTACAAGACAGGCAATCACAATTGCGTTCTATTGTGTTATTAATCTGGACGCGGCAATCATTGCACGCAGGCTATGTGCCGTGGTGTTTAATAAACAGCACGTCTCTGTTTTCCTCGTACAATCTGACAGAAAAACAGATAGAAATGGCGCAAAGGGGAGCGAAGTATACAATGCTGCGCATTGAAAAACTGGACAGATTGTCCTTTACAGTGGCAGAGTCACCGTCCACAGAATGGTTAATCCATAGCCACATAACACTTCCGGTCACTACTTTTCAATTTCAATATTGTCTTGAACAAATGGAGGCAGGCAGATATGAAGAAATGGGTAGGGAATTCATCAAGGAATCTTGGGAATTACCGCACAGATTTCGATGCCGGAGTGGGGAAAAAGAAGTGTTTCTAAGCTGTACAAACTACGAGAATACTTTAAGTGGATCAATTAAATGCCAGGATATAATGCTTCACGGGGGCTGTAACGGTTCAGTAGCAAACTTATCCTGACACTTAAAGGGTGCCCCAGCTGCCGTGGTAACTCCAGTGTTCAGGCTACTTTCAAATGGGAGTTACTTGATGCTGAACGATGAAGGTTGCTGTGGGATGCTTCCGGGCATCACATATCTGGTAACTGTGAGTTCCAGGTTTTTTATTTTTTATTTTATTTATTTATTTATTGGCATTCAAATATACATGTGTACCAATTAGCAATATATATAGGAGATAATATAAGAGGCGAGAATATGACATTACAATGCATCTTACTGTAATATTACACATGGTTAAGTACTACGTTGCTAAGGCTTTGAAGTCAGAGTTACCAGCATGTTCCACAAACTAAACATTAATACAGTGTTATTGGCGGGGGAGACATACCTGTCATCTTACAACACCAGTCTACCAGCAGTGTTAGTCAAGCGCCTTCAGTCTAGTCTTAAATTAATTACTTGATCGGCATTCTGCTGCAATGTGTCTCCTACCTAGAAACTTGTCAGGTGTCTTCCATGCTCATTCACTAGGACCCTCTGAGCCTGGTTCCATTGCCTCTTGTGTAGCTGCATAGCTTCTGGTGGTTCTATTAATTTGTTTCCTAACATTTCTTTCAATGCCTGTCTCACTCTATGAAAGTGAAATCGTGTAAGCATTGTGCCTTCTTGCCCTTCTGCCTCTACATCAGCCCACTCTCTCGTTTTGCCCTCCATGAACATATCCCCGATTGTCTTAATGTTTATTGATTCTAAAGCACGGGTTACTCCCTTCTCTCTACATATCTGCAACCAGTGGCACCATTCTGTTGGAGTCAATGGGGAGTATAGTATGGCCCCTGCCTGCAGTTTGAGTAAATGCTGCCAGGCGTGTGTGGTAAGACTAAGACTCCAGTTCTTTGTATGGGGGTTTAAATATTAGAGCCAGTAGTGGGGAGGGAGAAGCCACCATTTTCTCAATCTGTAAATGGGGAAGCCTAGGGATCTCATGGGTCCAGTGATGTGTGTGCGAGCTTTGCACCGCCCTGTAGTACAAATCCAGGTCTGGGGCGCCTAGACCCCCCATGGCATATGGGAGCGTTAGTATATCCCACCTTACTCTTGCGTGCTTTCCAGCCTAAGCTAACTTAACCAGCATTGATGTGATTGTTTTTTTTTTTTTAAAGTCCCGGAAGTACCATTGGAAATTTGTAAATAGAAATAAGAACTTAGGTAAAATGACCATCTTCATGATGGACAACCGTCCCACCAGAGAAAGGGGCAGACGGCTCCTTTGCTCTATATCCTCTTCTAATTTGTTGACTACTCTCCCATACTTCTCTTTAATGACCACTTCTGAGTTGGTATGTATCTTACACCCAAATATCTTACCGGCTCAGTTGTCCACTGTAGCAGGTATTCAGGTTCAAAAGGCTCTGCTACTGGGGTAAGCGGGAATATGAATGACTTAGACCAATTGACCTTAAGTCCAGACAACTCTCCATATTTGACTACCTCTCGAAGTACTGGAGACAAATTGCACTCTGGATCCCTTATATACAGAGCGTGTCATCTGCATAAGTGGATATGATTAGTTGATAACCTGGGAAGCGTATTCCCCTATGACTATGATACTCACGGAGGGCACAGACCAGGGGCTCTGCGGCCAAGGCATATAGTAACGGCGATAATGGTCACCCCTGGTGTGTGCCTCTAGATATCTTAATGGGGGTAGTAAGCATGTCTCCAATTCTGATTCTGGCTGTGGGCAAGTTATACTGGACTCCTATCATTTGTAAAAACATATCGCCCAGCCCCATTCGTCTCAACACTTGTCTCATGTATGCGCATTCCACTGAATCAAAGGCTTTTTCCATATCCAAAAACACAGTGGTAGCCTTTATCTCTGGCCTGGTAAGTTGTATAGCCCCAAACACCGTTCTCAGATTATATGTCAGGTTACGCCCTGGAACGAATCCTGCCTGCTCTGGCCCTACCAGTAGTGGCACCAAAGGGGCCATGCGGTTGGCCAGAATTTTGGCATATATCTTTGTGTTTAGGAGCGAGAGCGGCCTGTACGATGAGCACTCGCTGGGATGGTTCTTGGGTTTCAATATTGTCACTATTAAGGCTTCCCTCATCGAGAGGGGCCGTCTGTCCGTCCTCGCTCATCTCTTTGAATAGTGTTATTAAATGTGGTATAAGTTGGTCTTTAAACTCTTTATAAAAAGAAACAGTCAGTCCGTCTATACCTGGGGCGATCCCACCTCTCATCTTTGTTAACGCAGCTCCTATTTTATTAGCGTCTAGTGGCCTCATTAGGTATTCGCTATATTCGTCTGCCAGCCATGGTAGTTTAATATACTCTAGGTAGTCTTGGATTTCTTTGTCACCTGCTGTCATAATGCAGAACAATACTGTCTAAATCTATTGGCTACTTCAGCCGGGTCCTTAAGGGTTTCTCAAGCCTCTCTATGTATTCCTGCCACTCCAGCCATCTCCGCCTATTTCTCAATAGAGAGGCGAGGACCGTGCCCGGTCTTTCTCCCTCCCCATAAATGCGGGCCGTGGCATATTTTCCCATATGTTTGACTTCTGCATCCGCTGTGTCCTGCTCTAGCGACTTCAATCGGTCTTCCAGGTCAGCAAGTCGCTTTCTAAGTGCTTGAAGGACGCTTGAGTGCTTGGCCATGGCAATTCCACATATATACACTTTGAAAGTGTCCCATACCGTAGAAAACTTGTCTACTGAGCCTATATTTCTATAAAAAAAATTGTCTATAGCCTCATACATCTCTGTTTTGAATACATTGTCAAGCAGCGAGTATGGTGGGAATCTCCAAATTAAGTGAGGGATTCTTTTCTGTGGACAATCCACAACCAACGTTATCGGGGAGTGGTCTGAGTATGAGCGGGGGTAAATCTCGCATGTCCGGATCTGAGCGTATAGCGCCCTTGAGGCGAACCAGTAGTTGATTCTGGTGTGCAGATCATGGTGAGCTGAATAGTGCGTGTAACCTCCCCGGCCGGGCGAGTGCACCACCCATACATCGCACAGATCCAGCTGGGCAGTCGCATCCAGAATAGCCCTGGCAGCTGTTGAGGGGCATCTGGCGGGGGCCCCTAAGCGATCTAGTGACGGGTCCATCACACAGTTAAAGTCGCCTCCCCAAATCTGGGGAAGGGTCCCATACTTACATAATTTTTCCAATAGATCTAAGAAGAACTGTGGGTTGTCATAATTTGGTCCATATATATTCACAGTTATCATGTCTAGCCCCCTCCCACAGCATCTAGAGATGGCAAATCTGCCCGTCGGGTCCGTTTCCAGCACCTCCAGCTTAATCCCCGATTTCGGGCCTACCCATGTTATTACTGCTCTGGCGTGTGTGGTGAACCCCTCTGCATGGAAATTTCCATGTAAGCTTCTATTTGTCAACGTTCTCCTTTTAGTGGGCAGGTGAGACTCTTGTAGGAGCGCAATGTCTATTCCATGAAAAGTAAGATAGGCAGTTACTTTTCGCAGTTTCCTATAGTCATTAAGACTGCGGACACTCCATGTTAACATTTTCACACTACTGTCCTGGCGCTGCACCCTGTTTAGCGACTTTAATTAATCTTGTGCCATGTATGACTAACTTATTGTTCCCTCGCCCCCTATTGCCTTGCATTGTACACTGCAGGCCAGGAACTAGCCACTTTGTCTTAGGGTTTGCCAATACACTAGGTCTCTTAACACCCCCCTCCTCCCACGCTATGCACTCCCCAACTTTGTATAGTCGGTTACTCGCCTCCCCCCTACAACAATGTTGAAACAATCCAATGTTACTGTTTCGATCAAATAACAGTTCTGACTTTCAGCCATGGTGTAGATCACACTCGTGGGCGGATGTTGCCGGCTCGCCCTTAACTACACCACTGAATTTTAGGTGTCATAACCTTGCCATCTAAACTATAATATTACATCCGACTTCTAACTCTTGTATCCAATTAAATAATAACATCACCTTGGAACCTCTTTCTGACTAAATTGTCGATCTGGCTATGAAGTCGTCTAGCTGTTCTATCTTTATGTTTAAAGAAAATATGCACGCTCCATTCTAGCAGTTATCCACCCCTTGCCAACAATGCAATACGAATGCATCAAAACACCCCCTCCCCCAGAATTCCAGAAGCTGAGCTGAGAGTATGTGTGGTGTCTCATTTAGTCTTGTTCGTCTAGATCTTCACCATGTGCACCTTCTTTTTCATCTGCCTCTTTGCGTCTCTCCATTTTTTGTCCATTCTGTGAGAGCTTTCTGCAGGATCTTGGGATCTGTGAAAATCTTGGATTTCCCATGCATATTAACCCTCAATCGTGCTGGGTATTCCATGGCATAGTCTAAGTTCTGCTCACGCAGCTGTCGCTTCAGGGAGACAAATTGTCTCCGCACTTCTTGCACCCTCATTGTAAAGTCCAGGAAGTGTGATATTGTGGAACCACCATGCTGCAAATCCTGTTTCTCTCTGGCTACCCTCAGCGCCGCATCTCTGTCTCTATGTTTCAACAGTTTAGCTATTATGGGTCTCGGTGCGGCACCTGGTGGAGGCCTCGGGCCCAATGATTCGTGTGCATGATCCACCATGGGTGAGAAGGTTTCCCGGCTTAAGTGCGATACCAGTAGTTCCTCTACATACACTTCCATGTTACTCATACGGGTGGTCTCCGGAAGGCCTGTACTTCGGATGTTACTTCTCCGGGATCGAGCTTCCAAGTCCTCTGCCTTGTCCTGCAATGTGCTTAGCAGCCTCCCCATCTGTTTTTGCGCGATAACCGTCTCTGTTTGGGCCTCTTCTACTTCCATCACTCGTCTCGCCGTCATATCCAGCCGCTCGGCCTGCTTGTCCAGGCGCTCGGTCATACGATCTATGCGGTATTCAAATGAGTCTATTTTACCATCTGTTGTGGACAAGCTCTTTTGCATTGCGGCTAGGATGTGCTGTATGTCTCCCTCTAATGCCTCCGCCATTTCAGTTTGTGTCACCTGGTCTGCCTCTGTGTCTGTTAGAATCGACTTTTGCTGTTCGAAGTGCAGCTTGGGCTGTGTTTTGCCCACTTTGCCCATGGCAGAACCCTTGCCTCGTGGCTGGCGTGGCGTCCGACAGACACTGTGCATGCTCATGCCTCTCGTGTGCCTCCGAGGCTATCTCTTTTGCCCTTTTCCCATCACGGACTAGCTACACAGTCCCAGGTGACTCCAGACAACTACTAGCTGCTCGCTTCAGGTAGGCGTACAGTTATAAGCCTTGTCGCCCAGGGGGCAATGCAGTTCAGTGCGTATCTCTCTTTACACGGACAGTAGTAGTGCGCCCTGGTGGAGTTCCGTGTCTCCTCTGTGGAAGTAAAGTTTGTTGTAATTTTCCTTCCGTTTCTTTTTCTTTCTGTTTTCCCCTTGCTGTTTTGATTTAATATATAGTTCTCACCACTCAACTGCTAACAAGCAGGGTCATATCTTCTTTCTTCCTGCCTCACCTACTGCATATCCCCCTGCGTAGCTGCTTGCACTTCCTTTGCACACCTGAATTATTTCCTATAGATCATATAGAACTGGCATTGGTTGTTTGTCTTGTGCTCCCTGGCTATGCTCTAATCCGAAGCGTAGGGCCGCTGCTCCCTGCCAGGCATACGCGTGTCAATTGGCTTCCTCCGGATGATTGCGTCTTTGGCAGCCGGGCACGATCCCATCAAGAGGGGAGGTTGCCCCAATGTCTTGCTTGGCACGCAGCAGCGCCCCAGTCGCGCGTCGCTTCTCAGCACAATACCGGGGGTACGTTTCCTCGGTGCGCCGTTGGAGTCACAATCTATCTCAGTTCTGCCCCTGGGCTGCAAGGGTGCTCTGTGCTGCCACCGAACTAGGCTTCGCCCCTTGTGCCACCCCGGGTTACTCGCTTCCCACTACAGGGCACTCAGGACAGGGTTAGCAGTGCGAGCTTCATGGACCATGCGCTTCCCTACCAGTTCGGCGATATTTCCAGCCGCATGCGCTCGGGAACCACTACTGGCCGTCTTCACACCTTCAGTTTACGCCGCCCGCCCTTGTGTGTCGTCGGCTTTGGATGGGCCGCGTCCAGGATTTCTCCCCGTTTCCGAGTTTCACTCTTCCGCTTACCCACGGAGTCTCCCAAGCAGGCCGATCGACGGGGCTCCCGTCCCACTCCCTCGGATTACAGGTAGTTTCACTGTTTGCAGCTCCGATGCAGGATTCCTGTTGGATATTCTGATGGCTTAACGGAACTCACTAACTACGCAGCCATCTTGAGCTCAGTCAAGCTCCGCCCCCCATGAGTTCCAGGGTTACTTGCTGTATGCAAGTATTGTTTCCACCAACACATACAATCAGGGAGGCGCTGGTATTGCCTTCACTGAATGTTTCATTAATACGGTTTGATACTTTGAGCAGAATGAAAGCCTGTTTCTACAGAAACCCGTGCCCTTAACCTCCGCTCAAGAGACTTTTGATCTTCAAGTCTTCGCCAGAGATACAGGCACTAATACATAAAAATTGCCCTTTCCATTTCGCAGAAATGGTAAATCGTATCTTTAACATGTCTGATACGACAGGCCTTGTCCAACTATTTAAGAACATAGGTTCTGGACTGTTAAGCACCTTTCAGACGGTCCTCGGAGTTATACCAAACTTTATACACTCCATATTTGGAAGCATATTTGGAGGGCTGCCTCTGATCCTGTTCCTAATAGCAGGTATCCTGATTGTCGTTTTTCTGCTACGCAATGGAAGTCTGAGTCACTAAGGAGATGGAAACAGTACTTTTGTAGAGAAAATACTGTGATTGCATGGTGCAACTTCTAGGCACACCTCGCCTAAGAGTACCAAGTGCTTCTTGTCATTTAGACCAGTCTGAATGGACTGCATCTTACCTGTCCTCCGATGCCTGCTTTGTGGAGAAGAATGCGTGTTGGATCTCTGTCTGACACTCCTATCATGTGCGCAACCGGACTTTGATACCTTATTGGACCCGACAACGGCCTATGTTCTCCAGTGTCCCCAGCGTATTCCTATGTTGATGCCGACATTCCTAGAGCCACCACAGGTAGTATCTGCTCCTGTTGGTATGGACACCGGCTCCTCCTCTGACACCCAGGCCTTGGATGGCGCACAGGCCGCCCCAGCACCGGCTGTGGACAGTATAGAAGATCATCTTTGCTCAATTGACATAATATGCAAGGTGTTACAGGGACCACTGACTGCGAAGGCAAGCAACAAGAATGTTGAGGCTACTAGCCAGGACAAATAAACTTTTGACTCATTTGGCCTGTCATGTGCTGGGAAAAAATTTCACTTTTGGAAAACAAACAGAAAATTGGAACTCAGTATCCAAATTGACATTCTTTTTGAGCATGCATGGCTTTCAAATGCTTGTAGTAGTTTGAACTATACCTACGGACAGATTAGAGCTATAGCTAGAGTGTCAATTTCCTTTTTTTTGTTACCTCTTTTTAGAACTTTTTGTTTTTTCTAGAACATTTTTTAACGTTTTAAACATTGTTTTTAAGCACGAAAAATAACTAATGTTTTTACTATTTGCGTACCAGTATCTAGTCAGTCTAGTAGTACCTTTATAATTTAACTATGCCGTCCATTCGGAAGAAGAGTGGGTATTACATTCCATATAGGTACCATTATATAGGCCCCAGTAATCTCATTACCCTTCACCTAGATGCTCTTCCTACATTGCACTTGTCACGATTTACAGGGACTGACCTTTTATCTAGATACTACACTGCATTCCGAACGCGAGTTTTCCCTAGTTTGAAATCTCATACATTATGCATGAGGATTCTTGGAAGCACAGCAGGACTACCATCTCCTATATAAAATCTGTGAACAAAGTTCATGCCCAAAGTCATCCTTAGGCCGACACAGTAATACAGCAAGGTAGGACCCCTGGGGAGACCTATGGGTATATATACATCACATATTGCTAAGATAGACAGAAGAGACCGAGACTTCCCAGCCGACACTCTAACCAGAGACGCTGAGGTTCCTGCATGCAGACACTCCAGCTCGCAGTGGTCTAACTTCCCTCGCGGGGTGTCCAACTCAAGACCAGGACGGGGTCCCACTGTCAGGCTCACCTGAGGTCTCCGCGGGGGCAGGAGGTGAGGGCCGGATGAATAAGTCCCAACTTCCCCTAGCCACTAGTCCACCCAACAAAGTCAAAGCGGAAACAGTGAGTAAGGGGAAGAGGGGAGACACCGAGATCCAGAAGGACTCCTGCGAACAGAAGACTAAATCAACTGCTGGACAATTATGTGTGAGAAAACATATACATGTTTGTTTATGTGCCAAAAGTATTCTACCTGGTATACTCCCCTCTTCCACTTGTGTCCACAATATATATACTGGTAATGGTACGCTGTAAAGAATTTCCTAAATAAAAAAAGTAGCATTAATGACTAGTATGTATGTTATCTAAAAGTGTACCAGGGTGGAATAGCATCACTATGCCTTACCCTCTCTTTTTTCCAAGCAGGCAAGAATCAAATTATACTTTATAATGGAATAAAAATATGGGCGATTAGATTGTTAACTGCACAATCTGCCCTATGAATGACAAGGCTCCAGCACTGCCTGCATTGTCACAAATCTTTAGCAAACATATAAGTGTAACTCCTTGCCTCAGGAGTCAAGGTGCTATTGTGGTGAACCAAAACATCTATAAAACTCGTTGGTCATGTCACACAGAAGTTGCCATAGAAAACGTAGATATACCTCACAAGGTTGCAATACAATAGTTGCCCAAAAACATAAACTGAAAGTGCACAGAAGGAGAATGCAGACGCTCGTGGCCAGCTAAAGAACAAGTCCTCATTAGAATAGGCGAAAACTGCGTGAGAAGTACGGGCGGGGAAGGGAGGGGCGCGACTGCATCAGGAGCACTAGCGCGTTACCACCATATTGCATTCAAAGGCCCAAAGACTGAAGAGGAATCCTGTTAGAATCCAAATGCCGCCGTAAGGTACTCGGAATGCGGAGCCACAGCGACACCTCCCTGGCTCCAATGAAGACACCCTCTCAGCTCCAGACGCGATACTCTCACCGCCGAGCGCAACCCGGAAGAGACTCCAGTGAACCGGAAGCAACCACGACGAATCAACAACTAGAACGCGAAGCGTCTTTCCTCTCTGACGCTTCGTGTTTTAAAGCCGACGCTGGCTCTGCCCGTAGCTCCGCGCAGCTGTGACACCCACAGTCTCTCACTTCAGGTAATGGGGTTGACTAAATCCTAGAGGGATTCTTGGCTTAACACCTACACACAGGCTAGGTACACTTATGTACATCTACTTAGGGAGGCATCGTAGTAGTACGCATCTTTTATCATGTGTTTTATATTTTCATATGTATTCATGACTGTAGTAAGATGGTAGAGCTATACATCCATTTACCTTCATCGTACTGCTAATCATTTATATCTTATACTGCCTAACGGTTGTTGCAGCTCATCTATTCTAAACCAGAATAACAACAGTTAAATAAATTCTTTTTGAAAATGCCCAGCCTGTTTATTCTGTGTTTATCTCTGAGACAGACTAAGTAAGCACGAGTGACTGAGCGAAAGGTAGTATATTGTTTCCACATTTCTAAGGGATCAGGGTTGTCATGGTTGCCAAGAACTATTCTCTCCTTGGCAAGAGGAGATTCTAGTGGCACTGTTAGCTAGTTGGTACAAAAAGAGCCAACATACCCGGTGGGGGTGATCAGGGTTTGTCTGACACCAATCCTACAGCGTATGTTGTCTAAACGCGCAGATCCTGTATATTTCTCATAGGAACTACACGACAGTGCAGTATGTCCTCTCTGGTGCTTGCGCTGAGGTTGGTAGTCCCTTTGATACTGTTGCGATCTTCCGGTCTGCCATTGAGGGGTTTGAACCTTCTAAGAAGGCAAACAGCGGTGGTAGGGCCGGTACGAGCATCGCTGGTCCTTCGATTTCTCAAGCCCTACTGCTTTTAAGGTACCCATCTCCATTTTCATCCTTGATGTTTCGTCGTAGGCATGCAGAGTGGAACCAGAAAAAGGCAAGTTCTGAATACTCAGCTAAGCGTCAGGCTTCAGTGATGTCAGTCGGAGCCAAGCATGTCTATGTATGGGGACCCTGTGGCAGTAACTGTGAGCAGTCAGAATCGAGGAATCTGCCGCAGCACTGATGATCTGGTTAGAGACCATGGCTCCTTCTAGACAATTTTCAGGAAATCCTCCTGGCGTTCCTTTGGAAGCTGATCTGCAAAGTGGAGAATGCAATCCCACAAGGCTCGATCGTATCTCTCCACGAGCGCTGTTGCACTGGCTGCAGCCGCCGTGTTACAGACCTTGCGACCCGATGAGTCTAACCTCTAACTCTCCTTATCCAGAGGAGACGTGGCAGACGGGGACGTGGCTTGAGATTTACGGGCAGCCAAAATCACCACAGAGTCTGGTGGAGCGTCTGTGCGCGCAAAAAGTGGATCCTGCTCCAGAGGCCGATAATTCTTTTGGAATACGGAGGGTGCCAACTTTGCTACAGCTGTTGTGAGGTACAATTCCATGGCTCGCTCAAGGAATCCTGGCACTTGAGAGAGTAAAGGTCTTGAGGCTGTGCGTTGGTGAAGTGTTTCAAAGATCACCGATGTTGATGGCGTTGAAACCGCCATTGATATATTCAATGTAGCTGCACCTCTAACAAGAAGTTCCTGAAAGGTGTTGATGTCATCAATTGGTGAGGAATGGAGCTGAGGAGTGTCCAAAAAGGTGGGAGAATACTCCCTGGTGGAAGAGGACGTATCCGTATGGTGATGATGGTGGGAATGCGATCTTGATCTGTGATGCAAACAAGAGTGTCGTGACCTAGTGGCAGAATGCCCAGATGGATGATGGCCATCAGAGAGCGATGGCGAGTCCTTGAGCGCAATCTCCTGGGAACTGGTGTGCTAGGCACCTGAGGCACCTGAGGAGGGGGAATGATAGGTGCCGGCAGAGCTGGTGGTGGCAAAACTGGAGGCTGTGGAGCCACAGGAGGTGGAGAGATTGGTTGTAATGGTGGCAGAGGAGCTGGAGGAGCAGGTGAGCCTGGCGAAGAAGAAACCGATTTAGGTGACGATGGTACCTCTACCAGAAAAGGAGACCTGGAGCAAGAATCTGATGAAGAATAGATTCTCCTTCGTTTGGAGGGTTTCATAGGTCTCCTTGACGTCGATGACCGTCTCGGCGTCGACCTCTGTTGTCATCTTCTCGCTCTCAGCGTTTATCTGCTTCTCAACGTTGACCCCTGTCGTCATCGTCTTGGTCTCAATGCCAAATTACTTTTTGATGTCGCCCACCTCTGTCAACGTTTTGCTCTCGACGTCAAGTGCCCACCTCTTGGCGATGGCGAGTCGGAGTCCTTCAACGTCGATGCATCTCCTGTTGTCAGGAGGCGGTGTGAAGAAGGTCTCGACGTCGCTCGAGTGTGTCTTGATGTTGAGCGTTGGGTGTATACCATGTTGAGCCAGTCATCAACGGAGAGCATGCCGGCGCCATACCTCCTCTCGACGTCGCATTATGTCTTTATTAAGTGACTTTTCAATGCCTTCCTGAAGGAAGGCGAACCTCAGAGCTTAAGAAAATATCTTGGAAAAAGTGCTCCTGGGTCCCCCGCAAGCGGACGGGACTATTTAATGCTTTTGACTATCCTGGAAATACCCCTATGAGAGAACTGGAGTTAAAGGTAAGAAACTATACCATCTCACCAGTCTTGTTGATGGCAGTCAAGGGCTTTGTGTGTTTGATGCCATGCTCTTTCGGCAGCTGGACGCCTGTATGAAAGAGCCTTTGAGAGAGAGAGAGGTAAAGATTGTTTTCCTTATTGAAAAAGAGTAGATTCAAAGTGTATTGGACAGCCCATGTAACTAATGCATGAAGAGGGCTGACCAGTAGCTGTTTTCTATTATGTACATGCATGTCTGTGTTGTAGAGTGTGCAGTGGTGACAATTGGTTTTGCCAAATAGCTAAAGCTGTCTGTAATGAGATCTAAATAAACTGTTTCAGTGTAAATTGAGACATAGCCATAACTGTTCAATCACTATCGCCTGATGTGTAATATGTATAATGTGGTGGCTGAGTAACCCTTCTAAAAACAAATACTTAACTGTTTTTTCTATAATTATAATTGTCTTTCAGACCTGCTCTTTATATGGATTCTGCATTACTTCATGCAATTGAGACTGTAATTATTGACTGGTCTCATCAAATAAGAGATGTTTTGAGCAAAGATTCTGCTCAACCTCTTCTCGATGGTCTAAACCCACTGCCAGCTGCAGAGATTGACTTCTGGAATGCCAGGCTGGTGAATCTGGAATATATTAATGAACAGGTAAAGTTACTAAAATAAATAGCATGTCAACTATCCTGTTAACTGCATCATAGAATCATGGAACATGTGAGGTGGAACAGCTTTGATAAACCATTTTATCCATTCCATGTCTTTAGTGCAATACACGTAATGAAAATGGCTTGCTTATATAGTTCTGAATGCTTTTTGTGATTATTTGGTTTTTTCATACTGGCAACCCTGCAATAAAACTGGTTAAGGTGCATATAATAATACATTATTTTTATTATTCCTACCAAAGGTCTTTCTTAATTGAAAGATACTTTATTTATGCATTTTTACCAGCAATTTTATTGCTAAACAGCTATCTGATAGAGATTTCTATCTGCGGATTCTTTACCTTAGCATATTTCACAAGCGTCAGACTGGTTTGAGAAATTTGTGTTGCGCAGTACCCCTTCACGCTGGTAGGTGGGGTCCTTCGGCTCCGCGAGGTATCATTGGCATCGTTCGATCCGGATAAGGGCTACCACCAGATACTGTTTGACTGACCTTTTTTTGACCTTTTGTCGAAGATTCTGAGAGACTGTCTCCTGGTGTGCAAGATGTCCACCAATAAGGCCAGGTTTAAACCATGGGGCGCCTGTCACTGACAGATGTTAATTTTGGGCCTGAATGAGTTTGTCCCTGGTGTCTTGTGCAAGTCTACGACGCCAAGTTATGCGAGGACTGGAGCGCCATGAACCCTAAGTTGCTGAGGGTGCACATCCTCAAGTTCTCGTCGCCTGACATTAATCGACTTCACAATGCTACAGGTCTCGGTTGTGAGGAAGGTCACAATATTATTTTTAAAGTCGTACCAAGTGATTGTTGTCCCACTGTAAGTCATCGTGGAAGTCCCAAAAGTTGAAAAAGAAGTCGAAGAGGTATTCGACTTTCCAGTGCAAGTCTTCAGATGTGTCGCAGGGCCGTTGGCACTCAAGGCCTAGCTCTATGGTTGAGTCTGTGACTCCCTGAATTTCCGGTAATCAGCGTAACCCCCACCCAGCTTAAAGACTTTTTGAGGCCATGTACCTCATTTTTGGGCAGCCCAACCCTTCTGGAGCACCATTGGGCCCCACGGGTCCAGGTCAGGCTCCTACTGGTCTTCCGCCAGCTGGTTTGCCCTTGACACCAGGCAGGCCCCAAGGATCAACTGACAGATCTGTAGTGGCGCCGGTCAAGCGACCTCGATCTTCCCTGGTGCCACCATTTCCTACCACTCAATCAGATAGGGAATCAAAAAGGCTGGGATACCTTCAGTAACATGATGTTCTCTTCTGCCAGCCTGGCACTGCAGTTGGTGAACATAACATGCCTTTAGGAGGCTGGCTTAGTATATGGTGCACATTTATTTAAGTGAAGCACCTTGTACTGATCCAGACAACACATACATTTTAGTGGTCTTAGACAACCATAGAAAGCTCTCTAAGTAATAGCTCTGGAGGCTTAGTCCCGAAGGAATGTTAAGCAGCTTGTTTTACCAGAACTAATCATATAGCGTAGGTCAAAAGAAAAAGAACCACACAGTGTAGTTATAAAAATAGGTCTATTCATTATACACACTCATTAACACATTGGTATATCTCCGAACCGGAGATACAATACTTCAATTGTGAACAGGTAAGTAAGCAAAAATATGCAATGGTCTCCAGGGGGAGACAAAACCATATACTAAAGAAGTGGAATGTGAACTGCGACCGAAGTCGGGACTTGGACCAAGAGACTCAGAAGAGCTGGGAACACAAGGAACCACCCCAGGCAAGTACTCAGGAACCCCTCGGAGGCTGTGTGCAGAGTGGAAACACAGCTGCATACTCAATGCAAGTCAATGAGAAAGCCGTGGTTGCAGTTTTCAAGAAGTACCCTTCCCAGTGGACCCTGAAGAAACCCTGTGGAAGGTAGAAGGTTGGAGAGTCACCCCACCCGTGGATTCCCCAGTAGCCAGGAAACCTACACCAGGGAACCCGGGTTCATAGGTGCGAAGTGACATCGGAAACCGCTGTAGACCACAATGGGGGTCTTCAGGAAAGATGCCGCTGGTGAAGAAGGTGAAAGAGTCCGGTTGAATTCAAGGATGGATTCTTGAAGAGAAGAATCTACAAGCAGAGGAAGAGTCTATGCCACTTGGAGGTGACCAGGAGGCACAGTAGAGCAATGACCACCGATGACAGAAGATGCAGGAGTGATGACGGTGACCTTGTCGCTGCAGCTGTGAGGGCCAGGCTATGCTGTGGGAGACAAGGAGCTGTTCAAGAGCTGTCCCTCGTCCGGAGTCGAGAAACAGGGGGTCGATGTCTAGCAGGAGCACCAACAAGCCTTGGCAGCAACAGACATGATAAACGATATTAAAGCAGCGTTGGGACCAACAAGGTCCAAGGGACTCACCAACTGCAGGAGAGTCAGAGCAAGCAGGGGAGCCCACTGAAGCCAAAGAAGATCCTCAAGAATAGCCACAGGCTGAAGGCACAGGAGTCGCAAGAGGACCTCGAGCAACTCACCAAAGATGCAGGCCCATGGTGCAGAGGATGCGGTGAGGACGAAGATCTTGGAAGGAAGAGATGCTGGAGGCTGGAGCTTCTTGTAACCCGAAGATCTCTAGAGTACAGAGCCAACATACCAATCAGCTTTGTTGCAGTGCCTGCAGATGCTGGAGAGTGACGCCTTCACTCCAAGGGAGAATACTTCTGGTGTCCTTGATGCCCACAGGTCTGTTGAAAGTCCTGGTAGAAGCACAGACACAGATGATGAAGAAGACTTGCAGAACAGCAAGATCAGGAGCAGCAGGAGTCTTCCTTGATGCAGTCTCGGTTCCAGGTGAAGTCCAGGGAAGTCCAAGTGTCCAGACGGCCAAGCTTCCTTGATGCAGTCTTGGTTCCAGGTGAAGTCCAGGGAAGTCCAGGTGTCCAGACGGTCAAAGATTAACGTGGTTTCAGGGTTGAGTCTTATCCCACAATGAATTTGAGGACCCACCCATAGGTAAGCCCTTAAATACCCTAGAAAAGGGGTTAGGACGAGTCAGGGGCCCCTCCCAGAGGAGGGGCAGAGGGAAGGATACTCTCATGTCCTTTGTCCAGTTTTGCGCCAGAGCACAATATACCAAGTCCTGTCTGGTAGGTAGTCACACCTCCCTGTGACAGGAAACAAATTGTTCTACCTTCCCCTGCTCGAGCTCAGCTGAGCAGCAGGAGGGTAGAACCGTATCTGCGGTCGGCAGCAGCACTACCTTGGTAGCAGACCCTGAAAGGCTGTTACAGGGAGTACTGGGGGCTTCCTTGAGTAGATCCCCCTCACACTTATAACCCAGTACCCTGCCTTCAGGATTGAAAGGCCTGCCTTAGGGGTGACTTATAGGTTTTAAATGAAGTGACCTCAGGAAACGTATATCTGTCGTAAGTAATGCTTGCACAGCTTACACAGGCTGCAATGGCAAGCCTGTAGTTACAGTTTGAGTGATTTCTCATGGGTGGTACAATACATGCTGCAGCCCATGGGAGACCCGTGGTATAACAATGCCCTGGGAACCTTGGTACCAATATACTAGGGACTTATAGAGGTACAACAGTAGCCAATTTAGAGAAGAAACACACTGACTGAGGTCTTGATTAGTAGGATCCCAGTCAGACTAATGACTGGGATCCTACTAATCAAGACCTCAGTGCAAAATTGAGGGTATCCGTGGTAGAAGGATCCTACCTTCCTACACCGTGACATTTTTAAACTATTTCCTCATGGTTTTTGCACCACATTTTACCGAGAGGGAGGTGCACTGGAGCAAGGGAGGGGGTAACTGTGCATTGAGAACAGTGCCATATTGGGAGAGACGCACTATAGTGTTCTGAGGAATTGGAGGAGTAGTCTCTAATTTCTACTTTAGCATGGCTCCAGGGCAGATGCGCTCAGCCAGTGCACCTAAGGCAAGGCCATCTGTGCCTGCCTCGGATAGAACTCAGAGAATTGTCTACTCAGCCTCAGAACTGAACGCTATGAGGGGGGTGGTGCACACTGCGTGTTCCCCATTCCTCCTTGATTGTGTAGGCCCTTCATCTTGTGCTCACTGCAGGCATAGCCTGTTCCCATTAAGGACAAGGCTATAGGCACAGCTGCTCAGTCTATGTATCCTCCCCCTTTTAAAGCTGCCCTGATTAACACAACCTCAATACATAAACATCCATTGGACTCATTTACTCTACTAGTTGAGAATCCAGTGGATTTTTAATCGAGGCATGGATGAATGAGGATTTCTGTCCCGACTTACAGTTAGTTATCCCGGGTAAATATGTCTGTGTGCATGCAGACAGGGAAGGCAGGAGGGGTAGTGAGTGTTGGCATCATTCTCAGAAAGAGTTTTGGATGCAAGACATTTAAGCTGGAGGGACAGAACAGTGCGGAAGCCCTAGGTATTAGACTCATCTCCCCAATCCTAAACACTAATTTTCTGTTGTATTAATCTACCACCCAGCAGGGCCAGGTGGGAGTTTTTTTTTATCATCTCTTGATCAGGGCCTAGCCCCTATTAAATTTAATTATGCGAACGCTACGATCCCAGGGGATATTAATATTCACCTGGAGAAGGCTAAGGATCCTGGGCTCCCTGTTTTCTGGACACCCTAGCCTCATTCATTCTAACGCGTGTTGAGATGGGACCCACACATAGAGCAGGACACGCTATTGATGATATCATTTCTAATTTAGCGGTCCAGTGCGAGTGCCCTGTACAGGTATGCTGGTCTGATCATCTCCTGCTTCAGTTTTCCTGGCTGTATTTGGGCACAATGAAAAGAGGAGCCTCGATCCAGGACCAAGGATCTAGATATTTCGACGTCTAGAAGGAGGTCAAGGTCGACGTCGAGAAGGGCTCCGTCAGAGCAGGTTATACGCTCGACGTCGAGACCCACATCAGTGAGGTCTGGAGAAGGTTCAGTTGTTTTGGTGACAGAATCAGCGTCACGGCACACATCCTCTCATTCCTCGAGACGACCTTCGACGCATTCACCATCTGCGTCCCCAGAACGACATTCGAGGAGGTCGCATCAAAGATCTCTGTCACATCACAGAAGGGCTTCCCCTTCTGTTCACTTATCTCCAAGGTTGTTTCTACCAATCCATCACTGGAGTAAGAATCCGGCAGGAGCATCACGAAGAGAGGAGGAATATACCAGTCCGATCCACAGATCTCCTCTACAAAGGTTGGTGCAAGAGGTGGATAGATCGCCTTCAGCTACGCGTCAGCATCATACGGGAAGATCGCGGGAGCGCAGACCTTCTACTTCCCATCACAAAAGAAGAAGATCTCCTACATGGTCATCTTCCTCCACCCGCTCCTCTAAAAGAGACTATTCACCTACCCTATCGGATAGCCCTCAGTCAAGAGTGTCTCCGATAGATGATACACGTATCATGAGGTGCTTCAAAGAGGGGCTCAGAAGCTGAACTTTGAGATGTCGACTCCTCAAGTTACAACAACGGTGATTTTTGAGACACTACATCAGAGATCTGCGTCTCGTCCATTGCTGCCTCTGGTTCCTGGGCTTCTGGACCCAGTAATAGACATTTTCCTATCCCCCTCTACAATTAAAGCTGCACCTGGTAGGATTCAGAAAAAATACAAACCAGCTGAGACAGACCTGTGTTTTTAAAAATCAGATCCGCCTGCAGATTCTGTTATCGTCGCGGCGGCACGAAAAACGAACGCAGTATACTACACAATGGATACGCACTACGTTTTCGTGTGTCTCCAAAGGACATCCCTCCGAAAAGATCTCGTCCTCACCAGCTAAAGTTACTACGACAGGAAGTGGTAACCCTTCTGCAGAAAAAGGCCATAGAAAAGGTTCCTCCTTCTCAGCGGGGGAAGGGAGTTTATTCCAGGTACTTCATTGTGCCAAAAAGAGATCAAGAGCACAAATGCAGACCTATCCTGGACCTTCGATCGCTGAACAAAGTCATCTTGAAGGAGAAATTTCGCATATTGGCGCTTCATCAAATATGTCCACATCTGCAAACAGGAGATTGGATGTGTTCAGTGGACCTCCAAGATGCGTACTTCCACATACCTATAATTCCCCGTCATCGCAAATATCTGCGATTCGTGGTCGGCAGCAAACACTACCAGTTCAAGGTGTTGCCCTTCGAACTGAAATCTGCCCCACGGGTCTTTACCAAGTGCATGGCGGTGGTGGCGGCGGCTCTACACAGAAGGGGTCTGTTCGTTTATCCATACTTGGACGATTGGCTCCTGAAAGGCCCATCCCCTCAGCAAGTAAGGAGCGATTTCCAAATATGTCTAACTCTACTCCGCAGGCTAGGTCTGCATGTGAAAATGGAGAAATCGGTTCACCGGCCTACCCAGGCGATCCATTATTTGGGCTCCACTCTGGATACAAACTTAGGAAGAGCGTTTCCTTCGGGGGAGAGACTTTCTTCAATGCAACAGTAGTGCAAAACTCTTCTTCAGGCAGCTCGTCCAACGGTCCGGCAAGTGGCTTCTCTGCTAGGATTGATGGCTCCTTGCATATTTCTCATTCCCAACGCCAGACTGAGAATGAGGCCCTTGCAACAGGACCTAGAGGACAAGTGGGACCAAGCATTGGGTCACTGGGAAGACCGAATTGTGCTTTCGCAAGCAGCAAAGTCATCCATTGTATGGTGGACTCAACCAAAGAACCTCATGGTGGGAGTCCCCTTCCATCAACCAGTTCCATCACAGACCTTAGTAATGGATGTGTCTCTGCAAGGGTGGGGAGCGCATATGGATTGCCTGCAGATGCAGGGACGATGGTCCATCAAGGAACAATCCTACCATATAAACATGTTGGAACTGCGGGCAGTCCACCTAGCTCTGAAAACTTTTCAGCCCTCAATCACATCCAACTCGATCCTGATCCAAACAGACAACACGACCACCATGTATTACCTCAACAAACAGGGTGGTACGCGCTCTCGCCCTCTCTCCCTGGAAGCTCAAGCGATATGGCACTGGCTTCTAGCCCGAGGCCTTTCCATCACGGCGGTGCATCTTCCAGGGGAGCGAAACGTGCGAGCGGACGCACTCAGTCGGCACTTCGAAGATCAGCCAGACTGGGTGCTAAACGACGAGGTTGTGGCAGATATTCTCCATCAGTGGGGGCAACCTTCCATAGATGTGTTTGCAGACGATCAAAACAAAAAATGCCACGCCTTCGCATCCAGGTTCCACCATCCAGGGACAAGGGGGAATGCTCTTTTGATGGATTGGTCCGTAATATTTGCATACGCCTTTCCTCCCCTGTCTCTGATCCCGAAGGTGGTATCCAAACTCATCCGATCCAACATGTCGATGATCTTGATAGCTCCGGACTGGCCTCGTCAGTGGTGGTACCTAGACCTGTTACAGTTGTCAGTGCTCCCCCACAGGAGACTCCCTTACAGATCAGACCTGCTGACCAAGATGGACGTGAAGATTCTACATCCCAACCTTCCCTCACTGAACTTGGCAGCATGGCACCTGAGGTCCTGCAATATGGATATTTGAATTTACTGCAGGACTGTATGCATATACTAAAAGAGGCAAAGAGACCTTCCACAAGGGCGTCATACTCCTTTAAGTGGAAAAGATTCTACTTATGGTGCACTCGTGATCATTTTAATCCTACCACAGGGCAGGAGGAGGTAATTCTTCCTTACCTCCTGTACTTGGCCAAATCAGGTTTAAAGTATTCCTCGATCAGAGTACACTTAGCGGCCATTACGGCCTACAGAAAGTCTCGAAACCAGCCTTCCTTTTTTCAGCTACAGGTGGTTGGTCAATGATTTCCTACAGGGGTTGAAGAAAGTGTATCCCCCTGTTCGGCCTCCTTCTCCTTGGGAGTTGAATCTAGTCCTCTCTAGATTGATGGGTCCTCCTTTTGAGCCCATCCATAAAGCCACGTTGCAGCATTTGACATGGAAGACCGCTTTCTTAGTCGCGATAACATCAGCGCGCAGAGTAAGTGAAATCCAAGCGCTGTCTGCCAAAGAGCCATATACTATCTTTCACCACAACAGGGTAGTGTTAAGGACTCACCCTGCTTTTCTTCCAAACGTTGTATCTGATTTTCATGTTAACCAGTCAATCTCCCTACCATCCTTTTTTCCCAATCCCGCAACTCCTGCGGAGAGATCGCTCCACTCCTTAGACCTTAAGAGAGTGCTCAAGTTCTATTTGGAGGGAACAAAAGGTATAAGAAAATCAGATCAATTGTTTTTAAATGATGGTTCCATGAGGACAGGCTTTCCAGCTTCCAAAAGGTCCATTTTGAGATGGATAGTGTCCTGTATAAAATTGGCTTACCAGTTAGCGAATGAACCCCTATTGTTGTCGCCTAAAGCACACTCCACTAGGGGGAGAGCGGCTACAATAGCTTTCTTGCATGATGTTCCAATGGCAGAGATTTGCAAGGCAGCAACCTGGAGATGGGTTCACAAGGCATTATTGTCTTGAATCCGATTCCAGAGTGGATACTCAAATAGGCCAAGCCTCCTTGAGGAATCTATTCAGATAATAATATATCTGGGTTTTTCAAGTTTGGTTATCTGAGCTTGATTATTAATTATTTTTTTCCTTTGCCCGCAGGTGGAAGAGGTGAGGCTCGCTATTCTATTCCAGTGCTTATGACTATTGATGAGGATCCCCTGGAAGAGAAGGATTAGTTACTTACCTGTAATCCTAGTTCTCTTCCAGGGGTATCCTCATCAAAGTCATTAGCAACCCTCCCGCCTCCCCGGGCAAAGGAACCTTGTTTTTAAGGAATTGTCAACTGTTTGTGTCATGGTTTTTGAGTCATCGCAAAGAACAACTGACCTAACTGTCACCCCTGAGGCATGATGGGAAGCTGGGGGTCATGGCTGCCTTAAAGGCACGGTGTCAGTTTATGTCTATGTTGCTATGAGTTCGCTTTTCAGCCTTTCTAGGCTATGTTTTTTTTGCAATGCAGCCTGTGAGCTGTCAATGCTTTCAGTCCTATCTGAGAGATTGTGCTAAGTGCTAAGCATTAAAACAATTTTCAAACATGCTCTGCTGTTGTTTTTCCCTGGTTTTTAATGTATTGTTTATGATATGCAGGGGAGTCCTTACAGCATTATTCAGCTCTCGTTATGAAAGGCTGCAGTTGCTTTTTTATTATATATATAAATGTATATATATGTGGAAATACATATATGTTTGTCACATATATGATTGTGTTTCCGGGGTCCCGCGTATGGGCGGAAATATTCTAGTGCTTATGACTTTGATGAGGATACCCCTGGAAGAGAACTAGGATTACAGGTAATTAACTAATCCATATGTACCTAATGTACATGGAAACCATTTTAGAGAGGAAGCAGCTAGGCTGTGGTCCTGTTTAGCAGGGCCACAGCCAGACTAAGGTCGAAAAACAGTGAAACACGAGCAAAAAGTGGGGGTATCCATGTGAAGCAGATCCTACTCTCCTACAACTGGATCATGTCAATGTCCTGTATCTGGGCATTCCGGAATATTTAATCCAACACCTACAAATGGTGCAGAATATGGCGGTCCGCTTACTATATAGGCTGCTAAAGCATTCACCTGTATCGCTTTTCCGCAAGATGCCCAATTGACTCCTAGTGAGCATGTGAGTGATGTTCAAGGCACTAACTCTGACACATCAAGTCCTGCAAGACGGGGTCTGTTGTACCTCAATTAAAGAATTCACGCTTACAGTCCTGGGATATTGCTGGGCACCAATCACACTGGGCTACTGACAGTTCCCCCCTTTAAAAAACAGAATAGAGGGAGCTCCTTATTCATAGTCCTGGCCACGGGCCTGTGGAACTAGTTTCCGAGATATTTGAGATTAATTTCTGAGGATAGTTTTAAAAAGGAGCTGAAAACCTATCTTTTTTTGCAGTTGAGGGATTGGGGAATCTGGATGGGGTCCCCGGGGCCTGGGGTGGAGAACTGCGTGCCCCCCTCCCCCTTGGGTACTTTGCCAGGCCCTGGGATCCCTGGGACCAAAATCTGCCCAGCAAGAGGGGACTGCGTGCCACCCTTCCCTGGAAAAGTAGTGGCAGGCTCAGGGGGGCTCAGGTCCCGGGGGCTAAAATCGGCCCAGGGACCTGTCCCCCTAAAATTGGCTTGGGGAGGCGGGTCTCCTGCCTCCCTCCCTCACAAAATGTGCCGGGCCCAAGAGGATTGGGTCCCCAGGCCAATCCAGGCCTGTGAAGTGGGCCGCGTACTCCCCTCCCCATTAAATATGGTGCCGGGCCCCGGGGGATAACTCACAACTTCACCATGCACTGCTAATTACACCAGATATTACATCAGTCATCAAAAGCGGGCTGTGCAGGTAAGAGAGGTGGGGCGAGGTGGGGGGGAGTTCACAGGCAACGACAAGAGAAAATCTCTTTTAAAAAAGAATACCACTTATCTTGCGCTTGCTGCATCGCCACCTCGCGATGCGGCAAGCACAAGGTAAGTGGTTTTCTTTTTTGTAAATGTAATTTTCCCTTGTTGTCTGTCGACTCCCCCAGCCTCACCGCTCTTACCTGCACAGGCCACTCCTGTCAGTCATGACATTGTCTCTGACATCATTGATAATATCAGTGCAACATTTGCAATAACAATTATTGATGAGAAAACTGTGCATGGCGGGGCCCAAGTTATATTTACCTTAGGGCACGAATTATAGCTTCTTGATATATCTAAAACTATTACTTCTGAATTTCTATGATTTTATGTGTGTAAAATCTGAACCTAACTAAAACGTCTCTGAAACCTTTGGGGTTTTTTTGTGTGTTAATTTCTAAGGTTTTTTTAAATTCAATTTCCTAACTATAACGTCCCTCTAACCTTTGTTTTCTTATGCTATTTCCTAACTGTAATGTCCCTGTAATCTTTGATTTTTTCAGTTTATATATATATATATTTATATATATTACTCAAAAATCCCCAAAACTGATGCACTCCAGAGTACCCATTCTAAAAATTCTCTTTAGTTAACCCAATATAACAAGTACAACAAAGCTCCAGCCAATGCGTTACGACCACTCTGTCTTGTTCACGGTTGGTGGTCCTTCTTTGATGTTTCTATTTATAGCCCGTCCTCTCCATAATAAGGTATACTGGAAACAGACATTGCATACAATTGAAAATGTTCTTCGTTCACAAACAGGGGCAAAAAGCAATCAATGATCTTGCAATATTTCAGTCCTCTAAATATGATTATGTATAATTTCAAAATAAAACTTCTTGTACAAATGGGTGTTGTAATTCACAGTAACCTTTTGAGTCTACATTGTGGCATTCTGGGGCTGGTAGTTTCATCTGGTAAACACATTTCATTTTTTATGGATGCAACTGTAATCTGGGTCACAGTAATCCATTTAGTACCAATTTATAGCCTCTCAGTGAGGTTTTTCATACAGAAGGTCCTTTTGTACATAATCATATCTATCTAAAACTTCTTGAACTATAATTCACAGTGACCCGTTCAGTCCAGAGTGTGGCATTCTGAGACCCCATACCATGCCACTGATTTCCAAGTTCCTCTTTCGTGATCTCTAATGTTGTTTAAAATTCACATATACCATAGAGCCAGATCTGCTGGGTTTAAAGAATGACAAGAAGCTGGATACGTTGCCTGAAGTTGAGATTGACCCAACCCAGTATAGCATCTGCGGAGATGGCTTTTTTCATGCAATGCTTAAAAAAGCAGCTGAAATGTTAGAACGTCCTCTTTCTGTGGTGGAATATTGGCTATATATCTTGAGTGATGCTCTACAGTAAAATGCCACCACTGTGGAGCCCCTCCTACCTTTTAATACCGTAGTGGCTGGTAGGGAACAGGCATGGCCGGGCGGGGGGGGGGGGGGGGGGGGGGTTGAAAAATATTTTTTTAAAACAAGTTACCTCTTCTGCCGTTTCTCCTCGTCATCTCTCCGCTTTTCTTCCGGCCTCCGAGTCCAGAAGGAGCTGCAAGCACACAGGCTCCCCTAAGCCAATCACACTGCTGCACTGTGATTGTTTCTGGGTGCCATGGGTCGGTGCTCAGATGGGGACAGGGATCCTGTGCATGTTCTTTACCCAGGCTGTGTGTTACAGCCCGGTGGAGAACATGCAAAGTGTACATGACTGTTTGGCCAGCCCAAGACGGCCGGCCAAACCGTCATGCGCACTTAAGTGCATGAACCACTCCTCCTCCCTGTGCCACCAGCCCCGCCTGCCCTAACCCAGCCCTGCAGCATCTAAAAATAAAATGATATTAACATTGTTATTGCATTTTATTTTTCCCTTTTCCACGGCACTGAGAGCAGTGGGGCGATGCTCCTCTGCCTGAGAGGAGGAGGTGCCCCTGTTTTAATAACACCCGTATTGATGCAGTTAAGGATCCATGGTCTAACGCATCATCATGTGTGGGGTCAACCCGACAATAGCACAACCCTCTATGCCAGCCCCCTGTACACCCTGCCTTCTGATCCCTGCATCTCTCATCAGAGATGTTGGTGGTTCAAGCCTCCTCCACTTACCTACTCACCCTTTGGCGGAAAGTTGAAAGATTTAAAGGTGTGAACAAGAAGACTTTTTTCTACAGGCAGCCTAGCGTTGCATTCAATAAAGGCCTTTTGGGATACTACTCCCACGCCCTTTGGGACATGGCTGCATTGGTAGTCCCTAACCTATTGAACATCTTTCAGGATATTTCACAGATGCCTGGGAAGGACAGGACAGTTCCTGTCACATCATCAGTGCAGGCCATCTGTATTGCCAATACCATTAGCTTGCTGTTAGCCTGGGGAGGCATTCCTGACTGTCCTCTGCTATTTCCTTTGCAGATGTACAGAAAACGTCAATGAATATGCTGTTTGATGGAAAGCTGCTTTTGGGTCAAAAGGCAGACACAGTGCTTGAACACTTCAAGGAAAGGATTTTCTCAACTTTCAGAGATTGAAAGTGTGAGAAGTTGGCCTGGCATATGCTGGTCACTAGTCATAGTGGCCACTTTGCACCAGTCCAATTCGACTCTTATGGTAGATAGGTTTAAGACAACCTTTTAAAGAAAGCTATCCTAGTGGTAACTGTGGAGAGCAGTCTTCAGGCTAAGTCTCTGAGGAATGTAAAGCAGCTTGTTTTACCTTATAATCGCTTGAATTACCAAATGAAAGGACACCACACAGGTATATATATAAAATATATATGTATTTATTACTAGACACACTCTACTAATCTCGTTATGAGATTAGAAGCCAGGAACACATTCAAATATCAACGATTCACAATAAGTTAAGCACAAATACGGCTGGGGCCCTAGGGGCGTACCAGACCATATACTAAAAAAATGGGTTAAGAATGTCGACTTGCAAAATGACATGGCCTGGGGAATCACTGGGGCTTCACTACTGCAGTGTTAGCAGGTAAGTAACAGGCCCACGGGAGACGCGTGCAGTGTGTGAACACAGCCTCGGGTTCCCTATTGATTACAATGGAGTTGATTTTTAAAGTTTAAGGGTACTTTGAGGAAGTCTACAAGCAAGCCACTTACAAGGTAAGTATTTCGAGGGCCAACACGCACTAGGGCACCGGAGTGCACGAGTTACCTCACCCAGGGAAGGTAACCGGGTGCATAGGTGTCTTTTGGTGTCGGGTCGCGTCGCTGTTTTCTATGGAGACCAAAGAAGACTTGCTGCTTGCGTCGACTGAAGAAGTGTCAGGTGGAACCAAGGGTGGATTCAAGATGGAGATGACCTGAAAATTGAAGGGACAGTGTTCAAATTCACTTGCCAGTGACTGGTGGCCAGGAAGATGGCTGACCAAGGATGTCGGGTGATTTCAGGTCGTCGATGGTGTTTTGACTCTTCGCTCACGAGGTCCAGGAGAGATCGACGATGACCAGCAGCTGGATTTGGAGTGTCCCACGACGTCTGCAGCTGACTGCGGTGTCGGCAACCGGATTGGAGCCAACAAGCCTTGGCAACTGCAAGTCTCGTGGAAAGTGAAGATTGTCAGCGTTGCAGACCAGCAAGGTCTGAGGGACTCACCCAGCAAGGGTGAGTGAGGGCAGGCCTGGAGCAACCAGGGAAGCCCTTTTAGTTGATTAGAAAGTCTTCGGGGGGACCCACAAGTCAATGGGCAAGTGATTGCGAAGACGCCTCTTGAGGAAATGCTTTGCAGGAGCCCACGGTCACTCGGGACGGGGTAGGCCTCTGATTTATGCTGCAAAACCTGCTGGAGGCTTAGGCCACAAATGGTCCAATACACAAGTTCGTAGAACGTCGTGAAGGGGTTCCACTTGACAATAGTGCACTGTACCCGGGTATTGCTGTTCCTCGTCACTCGTGGGGTCCACTCACCTCAGCTCTGCTGGGGACTCACAATGGCCATCGAGAAGTCAGGAAATCCACTTCCGGGGCTGCAGGGACTTCGAACTCCAGCGGGAGCGGGAAAGTTTGCGACCGTGTTTGCGACCGTTGATTAGAGTTTCTGGTGCCTGCCAAGCAGGGGAGTCACTCCTTGACTCCAAGGGAGATTCTTCTGTCTTCCAAGGGTAGTGGAACTTCGAAGGGCCAGGATTCTTCTTTGTAGAGTGTCATCCAGGGTTATCTGCTTTGCAATGGCAATGCTTGCTATCTTATACTGAAGATAGGGGAGGGACTAGCTCTATGACCACTTCTCTGGGAGGGTCAGGGTAGGGGGTGGTTACACCCACTTCCCTTTGTCCAGTTTCGCGCCAGAGCAGGGACAGGTAGCCCCTGAACCGGTTTGAGCTGGCATATGCATAGAGGAGCCTACTACTCCCCCAGTGCAGGACTTCAAAGCACTCTAGAAGTGCACCCACCCAGCTCCAATACACTAAATCCTGTCTGGAAGGTGGTGACACCTCCCTGTGACAGGATGCCTATTGTTGGGCTTCCTCCACTGCGAGTTTCAGTCAGCAGCAGGAGGGCAGCCAGTGTCTGTGCTGGTGGCATCCATTTTGTGATGCCAAGGCTCTTTCAGATTTCTGTCGTTTTAGTACAGTTGGTACATGTCGTCCCCTCTAGAAGGGTGGGATCATACTCTCACACGGTATGATTCCAAGTTGTTTGACACCAAACACGACATGTTTTGATGGAGTTATTCCAAAGTTAGCATTTACCGTTGGGTTATAATGCACTTTAGAGTATATGGTTCAACCGCATTCAGAAACAGCCACAGAGAATAGACTCTGCCAGCTGCAGAGGGGTCCTGCTCATGCAGAAGCACCCCCTCACATAGTAAACCAAGCACCCTGCCCTCAGGATTGATAGGGCCTGCCATAGGGGTGGCTGATAGGTTTATATGTGTGTGTATGGTGAGATATAGAAACCTATACCTCTGTGAGGAGTGCTAACACTACCTAACCCAGGCTGCAGTAGCAGGCCTGTGGTGTCAGATTGAGTCTGCTTCCCAGGGATGGCATAATACATGCTTCAGCCCCTGGTAGGCCTGTGAAGTGTCTATGCCCTAGGTACCTAAGGTACCATATACTAGGGGCTCATAAGGTACCACAGCATCCAATCACTAGTGCATCTAATATGCACATCAAGTCGTTTAGAGAGAACAGAGAGACTGGGGCCCTGATTAGAAGGGGCCCATCCTGACTAGGGCCAGAAACCAGTGTATACGTCAGAAAAAAAGTGGGGGCAACATAAGTGCAGATCCTACTCTCCTACACACAACCCCCCCCCCCCCAAACGCAGGGACATTAAACTAACCTTGACCAGTTGAGTCTTCATGTTCTAAGTGGAAATACCTTGAGAGTCCATCTGCATTGGCATGTTGGGTCCCAGGTCTATGTTCCACTGTATAGTCCATCCCCTGTAGGGAAATGGACCACCTGAGCAATTTAGTATTTTCACCTTTCATTTGTTTGAGCCATACATAGGAGGGGCTTGTGGTCAGTCTGAACTATGAAGTGAGTGCCAAACAAGTATGGCCTCAGCTTCTTTAGGGCCCACACCACAGCAAAGGCCTCCCTCTCTATAGCTGACCAACGTTTCTCTCTAGGGGTCAGCCTTCTGCTTATGAAAGCTACTGGCTGGTCTTTACCTTCATCATTAACTTGAGACAGTACAGCTTCCACATCCAGCTCTGAAGCATCTGTTTGAACAATGAACTTATTTTTGTAATCTGGACTCTGCAAGATGGGGGCAGTGCACATTGCCTGCTTGAGGTCATCAAATGCCTTTTGACAGCTAGCTGTCCACTGAACCTTCTTTGGCATTTTCTTAGAGGTCAGATCATTTAAAGGGGCCACTATAGATCCATAACCCTTAACAAACCTCCTATAGTACCCAGTCAGGCCTAAAAAGGCTCTAACCTGTGTCTGGGTTGTTGGAGCTACCCATTCCATTATGGTCTGGATTTTGCTCTGCAATGGTTGAACCTCGCCTCCACCTACAAGGTGGCTCAGGTACACAACCTGACTCTGCCCAATCTGGCACTTAGTGGCCTTGATAGTGAGGCCTGCTTTTTGCAGGGCCTCCAATACATTTCTGAGGTGGACCAGGTGATCCTGCCAGGTGGAACTAAATACAGCAATATCATCAAGATAAGCTGAGCAATAAGTTTCCATACCAGTCAGAACTTTATTCACCAACCTCTGAAAAGTGGCAGGTGCATTTTTCAAACCAAAGGGAATTACCACAAAATGATAGTGCCCACCAGGGTTTGAAAATGCTGTTTTGGCCTTGGCATCATCAGCTAACTTGATTTGCCAGTAGCAAGCTGTTAGGTCAAATGTACTAAGATACTTGGCTGAGGCCAAAGTGTCTATAAGTTCATCTGCCCTAGGAATTGGATAGGCATCAGTCCTGGTGACTGCATTAAGGCCTCTGTAGTCAGCACAAAACCTAATTTCTTTCTTACCGCTCTGGGTATGAGGTTTAGGTACAAGGACTACTGGGCTAGCCCAAGGGCTATCTGAGGGCTCAATAACACCTAGTTCCAACATTTTCTGGACTTCAGTCCTGATACAATCCCTGACATGGTCAGGTTGCCTGTAGATTTTACTCTTTACAGGCAGACTGTCTCCAGTGTCCACCTCATGGGTGTACCAGGAAGTCTGACTTGGGGTCAGGCTAAACATATGTCTGAACTGTTGCAGAACTTGTCTGCATTCAGTTTGCTGATGCTCAGTGAGGCTGCTTGCCAAAGCAACACCATCAACTGACCCATCATCAGGGTTCTGTGAGAGCAGGTCAGGGAGAGGGTCACTCTCCTCCTCCTGGTCCTCATCAGTTGCCATGAGCAAGCCCATGTCAGCCCTGTCCATATATGGCTTAAGTCTGTTGACATGGAGCACCCTAAGGGGGCTCCTGGGAGTTCCAAGATCCACCAAGTAGGTGAATTCTCCCTTTTTCTCAACAATTGTATGGGGGCCACTCCATTTGTCCTGGAGAGCTGCTGGGGCCACCGGCTCCAACACCTACACTTTCTGACCTGGCTGATAAACAGTCAGGACAGCCTTTTGGTCATGACAAGCTTTTTGTAATTCTTGGCTAGCCTCAAGGTTTTTAGTTCCCTTCTTCATGTACTCTGCCATCCGGGAGCGGAGACCAAGTACATAGTCCATCACATCCTGTTTGGGAGGTTTGAGAGGTGACTCCCATCCCTCCTTCACCAAACATAATGGTCCTCTAACAGGGTGCCCAAACAGAAGTTCAAAGGGGCTGTAGCCAACCCCCTTCTGCGGAACCTCCCTGTATGCAAACAGAAGGCAGGGAAGTAAAACGTCCCATTTTCGCCTAAGCTTTTCTGGGAGGCCTTTAATCATTCCCTTTAGGGTTTTGTTGAACCTTTCAGCTAACCCATTGCATTGTGGGTGGAAGGGAGTAGTGAACTTGTAGTTTACACCACACTCCTTCCACATTGCAGTTAGATACCCTGACATGAAGTTGGTACCTCTGTCAGATATAACCTCCTTAGGGAAACCCACTCTGGAGAAGACTCCAATGAGGGCTCTTGCCACTACAGGGGCTGTAGTGGTTCTAAGGGGAATGGCTGCTGGGTACCTGCTGGCATGATCCACTACCACCAGTATAAATCTGTGCCCAGATGCAGTTGAAGGGTCAAGGGGACCAACAATGTCAATCCCTACCCTTTCAAGGGGAACCCCCACCACAGGTAGGGGTATCAGGGGGGCCTTTGTTGTGCCACCTGACATGCCACTGGCTTGGCAAGTGACACAGGAGCGACAAAACTCCTTGGTGTCCTCTGACATGTGTGGCCAATGAAAGTGAGGGACAAGTCTGTCCCATGTTTTGTTTTGGCCCAAGTGTCCTGCCAATGGGATATCATGTGCTAGGGTCAAGAGGAACCCCCTAAACTTCTGAGGTATTACCAACCTCCTGGTGGCTCCAGGGGTAGGATCTCTAGCCTCAGAATATAGGAGTCCCTCATCCCAATAAACTTTATGGGACCCACTGGCACTCCCAGCAGCCTCAGCAGCAGCTTGCTGTCAGAGGGGTTCAAGAGAGGGGCAGCACTGTTGCTCCTTGCTCAGATCTTCCCTGGAAGGTCCCCCTACCCCCAAGAACTCAACTTGACCAGGCTCAAGTTCCTCTGGGGCAGTTCCTTCTTCAGGCTCTGCTTCTCCTCCCTTAGGAGGGGAATCTGAGACAGAGGGGAAGGCACAGCCTTAACCCTACTGCTCCTCTTCTTGGGTAGCCTCTGGTCCATAGTTTCAGGATTCAGAGCTGGTTCAGCTTTATGCATTTTGGCCTGTGACCTGGTCACAGCAAACACCTCTGCAGGTATGCCTAACATCTCAGCATGAGTCCATAATTCCACTTCAGACCAGGCTGAAGTCTCCAGATCATTGCCCAACAAACATTCGACAGGGAGGTCTGCACTGACTACTACCTTTTTGAGGCCAGTTACCCCTCCCCAGGAGAAGTTCACAACTGCCAGACTATGCTTGGTCCTGACATTGCTTGCATTGGTAATCTGGTACATTTCACCCAGGATGATCTGTGCAGGGTCCACTAGATCGTCAGCCACCATGGTGACACTAGCACCTGTGTCCCTGAATGCCAAAGCCTGTTTGCCATTTATGATAGGCTGCTGTTTGTACTTGCCCAGATTACTGGGGCTCACTAGGAAGGACATATCAAGGTCTCCCTCACAAACTAGCAATGCCTGTGTTGGTACTCTGACTAGGCCACAGTCCACATCAGAACCCAGGGTCAACCCTACTACACCCTTATTCTGATTACCACCTCCACCAATGACTGCACTAGGGGGAACAGTTGCCTTAGGGGCTGGAGTGGTGGTGGTGTGGTCTTTGGACTTGGTACAATCAGAAGTCCAGTGCCCTTTCTGTTTACAGAATTTGCACCAGGGCTTCTTTTGGCCTTTTCCCTTTGTAGACTGTGAATCCCCGCCAGATGCAGATTTTTGGGCCCTTGTGAAGCCACAAGATTGCTGCCCACTGTTTCTGGGGGACCTGTTGAACTTTACAGGCCCTCTCCATAGCAGTTATCCATTTGTGGATCATCCCCACTCTGGTAGGGAGGAACAACCTTGGACAGGTTCCAATGGTCTGGAATGTAATCTCTGCCTCTAGGGACACTGTTGCTGCCACCAGGGGTATCTAACCCCTCTTTCCTAGAAGCTCTCAGGAGTTCAAAGGCTTCTCTATCTAAGGCCAATTGCTTGGTTCTGAGGGCAAGCCTAGCTTCCTCATACTGCAGCATCTTGTACCTTCTTTCAGAGGAGGTCTCTCTATGTAAGTATGAGTTCCTCTGATGGACAGAATCCTTGTCAGAGTGATATGAGAGGTTGGATTCCCTTGAATGGGACCTATGCCTTTCTTCCACTTTTTCAACTCTCTTAGGGAGAATTCCTCTGTCCTGTTCAGACCTTTCTGGGTCTGGCCCTTCAATCACATACTCCAGGTCATCTTGATTTTCATCATCAGACCCAGAGACTATGGCTGACCCACCCCCTGATCCAGATCCACCAGCTCCTATAGCTAGTCTAAGATAATCTGCTACAAGTAGATTTATCAGGTGTAGTGTGGAGGGACTCTGTCCCAATCCCAGGTGTCTTGCAACACACATGGCCTTCAAGTCAAAGAAGGTCATGTCCTTATACTGGGGTTGGGTGGATCCACTGGGTTCATCCCTTGAGGACATTCTAGTGTTTTGCAGTGTTGCACTACCTACACTAGTTTGTGGCCTACTGATCCTAGCTTGAGTTGTAGCAAGGGTGTGCTATCCCTTCACAAACAACTCTAAGTTCAGTAGAACTTATTGATACTAAGCTTGACTTTTATATGTACCTTGTGTACCTTTAGTGGTTTTCAGTTAGTAATTCAAATAGAGATTTTCTGGTAAAACAATGGCAAGCTGGAATCCCAAACGCTGCCCACCAATGTGAGAAGTTGGCCTGGCATATGCTGGTCACTAGTTATAGTGGCCACCTTGCACCAGTCCAATTCGACTCTTATGGTAGATAGGTTTAAGACAACCTTTTAAAGAAAGCTATCCTAGTGCTAGCTGTGTAGAGCAGCCTTCAGGCTAAGTCTCTGAGGAATGTAAAGCAGCTTGTTTTACCTTATAATCTCTTGAATTACCAAATGAAAGGACACCACACAGGTATATATATCAAATATATATGTATTTATTACTAGACGCACTCTACTAATCTCTTTATGAGATTAGAAGCCAGGAACACATTCAAATATCAAAGATTCACAATAAGTTAAGCACAAATATGGCTGAGGCCCTAGGGGCGTACCAGACCATATACTGAAAAAATTGATTAAGAATGTCGACTTGCGAAATGACAAGGCCTAGGGCCTGGGAAATCGCTGGGGCTTCACTACTGCAGTGTTAGCAGGTAAGTAACAGGCCCACGGGAGACACGTGCAGTGTGTGAACACAGCCGCGGGTTCCCTATTGATTAAAATGCAGCAAGTCGCGGTTTGATTTTTAAAGTTTACGGGTAGTTCGAGGAAGTCTACAAGCAAGCCACTTACAAGGTAAGTATTTCGAGGGCCAACACGCACTAGGGCACCGGAGTGCACGAGTTACCTCACCCAGGGAAGCCGGGTGCATAGGTGTCTTTTGGTGTCGGGTCGCGTCGCTGTTTTCTATGGAGCCCAAAGAAGACTTGCTGCTTGCGTCGACTGAAGAAGTGTCCGGTAGAATCCAAGGGTGGATTCAAGATGGAGATGACCTGAAAATTGAAGGGACAGTGTTCAAAGTCACTTGCCAGTGACTGGTGGCCAGGAAGATGGCTGACCAAGGATGTCGGGTGATTTCAGGTCGTCGATGGTGTTTTGACTCTTCGCTCACGAGCTCCAGGAGAGATCGACGATGACCAGCAGCTGGATTTGGAGTGTCCCACAACGTCTGCAGCTGACTGCTGTGTCGGCAACCGGATTGGAGCCAACAAGCCTTGGCAACTGCAAGTCTCGTGGAAAGTGAAGATTGTCAGCGTTGCAGACCAGCAAGGTCTGAGGGACTCACCCAGCGAGGGTGAGTGAGGGCAGGCCTGGAGCAACCAGGGGAGCGTTTTTAGTCGATAAGAAAGTCTTCGGGGGACCCACAAGCCAACGGGCAAGTGATCGCGAAGACGCCTCTTGAGGAAATGCTTTGCAGGAGCCCACGGTCACTCGGGACGGGGTAGGCCTCTGATTTTCGCTGCAAAACCTGCTGGAGGCTTGGGCCACAAATGGTCCAATGCACAAGTTCGTAGAACCTCGACAATAGTGCACAGTACCTGGGTATTGCTGTTCGTCGTCACTCGTGGGGTCCACTCGCCTCAGCTCTGCTGGGGACTCACAATGGCCGTCGAGAAGTCAGGAAATCAACTTCCGGGGCTGCAGGGACTTCGAACTCCGGCGGGAGCGGGAGAGTTTGCGACTATTGATTAGAGTTTCTGGTGCCTGCCAAGCAGGGGAGTCACTCCTTGACTCCAAGGGAGATTCTTCTGTCTTCCAAAGGTAGTGGAACATCGAAGGGCCAGGATTCTTCTTTGTAGAGCGTCGTCCAGGGTTATCTGCTTTGCAATGGCAATGCTTGCTATCTTATACTAAAGATAGGGGAGGGACCTGTAGGCTAACAATGTCTACTTTATTTGCAGTTGGATATTTATGAGTACTTTGCTCATTAAAAAACAGAGTTCAAGTGCTACTTGACCTCTTGTGTTTTTATATATATTTGCAAATACAGTCTTTATGTGTGTAATTACATTGTTTAGCCTCCTAGATGGGAGCTGCATTGATATGAGAAAAAATATATATATGTATGTATGTATGTATATATATATATATATATATATATATATATATATATATATATATATATATATATATATATATATAGCTGAATATATATGTTTTTCATATATAATTTTTATTATTTCCGGGGTCCCCGCACATCAGCGGGAATATTCAGTGCTTATGACTTTGATGAAGATACCCCTGGAAGAGAACTAGGATTACAGGTAAGTAACTTTTCCTTAACCTACCCTACTGCAGCAATATCCTGTCATCCCTTCCCAAAAATCCTTTTTTTCCAGGAGACCATCTACAGATTCTACAGGGGAAGGAAGCACTGGAGCTGGAAATTGAGCAGGGTTGCTACTATTGGTACTTCCTGATTCCCATGAAGGATGGCCCTCTTCCCCTGATCCTAGACATCAGGTTCCTGAACTGGTACCTGTGCAAGGAGAAATTAAGAATGCTTTGCCTGGCTCAGGTTTTCTAGTCCTGCATGTGCAAGACTGGATGTTGTCCCTTGACCTGCAGGATATGTACTTTCATATACCAACCCAGGAAGCACGTGCGTTTTGTGGTAGGTTTTACTCATAACCAGAACATGTTGCTTCTCTTTAGATTGACTTTGGCATCTCAAATCTTCCCCAAGCGGATGAGGCCCATCTCAGATGGTTGAGGATTGCAGTTTTGCTATTCCTGCGTGACTGACTGCTCAAAGCCAGTTCGTCTCAGAAGGTATCACACCACGTGCACATGATCACTTCACTTCTGTTCCAATTGGGTTTTCAGTGTGTCCACATCTCACCCGTAGAACGACCAGAATCTCCTATGCATAAGGGCAGTACATAATACACACTTGCTCTGAGCTATCCTTCCTCTAAAGAGGATCCCAAACATTTGGGGTATGATTCTAATGTTTTGCCTGGGACCTTATACTCCAGTCTTGACAGCCTTTCACCGGCTCTGTAGCCCTCCAGTGGTACCTCCACGTGTACTGGTTACAACATCAGTAAGATCTGGCAGTCTCCTTCGTTATCTCCAAGGAGACTACAGCAGACTTGAACGGGTGTAGAATGGAGGAGAACCTGTCTCGAGGGAGGTCCTCTGTCCCCCGCCTATTGTGACCACGGTGGTGGCAGACTCATCCGCCTTCTGGTGGGGCATGCCTCTGAGATATCAGGAAGTCAGAGTTCTCTGGTCACCCCACATCCCTTCTAAGTCATCCTGTCCAGGTCTTGGTGGACAGCACAACCACGTTGTGATACCTCAGTTAACAGGGAGGAGTGGGATCTCCCCTTCCCTGTCGAGAAGTATTAAGGCTCTAGACTTGGGTGTATCTTCAGAAGCTATGGCTGCTAACCAACTATCTGCTGGGTTCTCTCTGTGTCAGTGCCGAAAGACACAATCGGCTATATCTTCCAACAATGAGTGGCTTTTCCATCCAGAAGTCGTTTAAGACGGCTTTGCCCTATCTGTTGGCGAAGTGGCTAGCTGTAGATTTTGAACCATAACTCTGCCAGCACCTAGGGAAACCGATACATTTTTAAAACGAGACACCCAGGGGAATCAAGGATGGGGTGACTTGTGTGGCTCTGACCAGGTTCTGTTACCTAGAATCCCTTGTAAACCTCAATCTTTGCAAAAAAACAAAAAAAACAACACACTTTCCTCACATTTCTGTAATGGAAAGTTCTGGAATCTGCGTGGAACAACAACATTCCACCCACCCCTCATTCCCCAAAATCTTTCAATAAAAATGATACCTCACTTGTCTGGGTAGACATAATGCCCGAGACAGGAAACGGCCTAAAACGTCGAGTGGACACACCACATTTTTACAGTAAAAACTGACCCTTTCTTAGCAAAGTGACTAGCTTTAGATTTTGAACCCTAGATCTGCTGGCACCTAGGGAAACCTAGTAAACCTAAACATTGTTTGAAAACTAGACATCCAGAGGAATCCAGAATGGTGTGACTTGTGTGGCTCTCTACAGGGCATGTTACCCAGAATCCCTTGCAAACCTCACACTTTGTAAGAAAAAACACATTTTCCTCACATTTATGTGATGGAAAGTTCTGGAATCTACGTGGATCCACAAAATTTCACCCACCTCGCATTTCCCACAGTCTTCCGATAAACATGTTACTTCACTTGTGTGGGTAGGCCTAGTGCCCGCGACAGGAAACAGCCCAAAACGCAACGTTGACACACCACATTTTTACAGTGAAAACTGACCCCTTTTTGCAAAGTGCCTTGCTGTAGATATTGAACCCTAGCTCTGCAAGCACCTAGGGACACCTTGCAAACCAATACATTTTTGAAAACTAGACACCGAGGGGAATCGGGGATGGGGTGACTTGTCTGGCTCTCAGGAGGTTCTGTTAACCAGAAACCCTTACAAACCTCAAACTTTTGAAAAAAAAAAAAAAACATTTTCCTCACATTTCTGTGATGGAAAATTCTGGAATCTGCGTGGATCCCCGCATTTCCCAAAGTCTTTAGGTAAAAATTGTACCTCACTTGTGTGGCTAGACCTAGTGCCGTGAGAGGAAACGGCACAAAACGCAACGTAGACACACCTAATTTTTACAGTGGGAACTGACCCTTTTTTTTTTTTGCAAAGTTCCTAGCTGTAGATTTTGAACCCTAGCATTGCCAGGACTTAGAGGAACCTAGCCAACATATATATTTTTGAAAATTAGAATGGGGTGACTTGTGTGGCTCTGACCAGGTTCTGTTACCTAGAATCCCTTGTAAACCTCAATCTTTATTAAAAAAAACACATTTTCCTCACATTTCTGTGTTGGAAAGTTCTGCAATGTGCGTGGTTCCACAAGATTCCACCCACCCCGCATTTCCCAAAGTCTGTTTCTTAATTGGTCGAGAAGTATGGACTCCACTGCAGGCTTCTGCAGGATAATGTTCATTTCTGATCTCAGCATCTGTAGATATTGATTGGATGATTTTGGTGGAATATTTGGTGTGGGACTAGTAAATCTGAGACAATACCCATTCTGTACAATAGTCAGCACCCAAGTGTTGTTTGTGACATATTTCTACTCTGTTATATATTTGGAAATACTTCCCCCTCACGGAGAGGGTAACCGAAGAAGGGGAAGCGGAGGCTCATTGTTTGGAACCTGCAGTAGGCTTTCCTGCTTGAGCAGTTTGGTGGCCACCTCTTTCCTTTGGTTGGTGCCTTTGATGCTGCTGAAAAGGTCTTTGTGGCTGCTGCTGTTGGTGTCCTTGAAGCCACTGAGGGGTTTGAACCTTCTGTGGATAAAAATATATTTTGTAATGCTTGTGCGGATGTTCTCTGATCCTTATATTTTTGCATACCAACTCCTTCCAAAGTATCCATTTCACTTTTCATGTGAGCCATCTCCTTGTCTGTATGGCTCCCAATGGAGTGTTACTAAAGAAAGGAAGGTTGAAAATCAAATCCTCTGTTGAGATTCCTGCCTCAGAGCTGTTAGAAAAACCAAGAATGTCACCTGAAAGCTAATCTATTGCAATAACCACAGGATGCTAGCAATGATGAATCAGCAGCAGCGCTCATCACTGAGACCATCATGCCTTCATTCATAATTTCTATTAAGTTTTCCCTGCTGTCTCTTGTGAGATCATCTACAAATTGTTGTAGGAAGCATACAGACCTATCATATCTGCTAAGCAGGGAAGATTCCCTCGCAGCTTTCATATTTGGAGCTGTTATGCAGCATACCTTTTGTTCCAACAATTTGAGTTTCCTGCTTTCTTTGCATGAAGGATTAGTAGAATTAAGTTTCTTTGCAGCCAAGAACACAATTGAATCGGGAGGACGATCTGACAGCAGGAATAACAGGTCCTAGGCTTGTATTTTTCCTGAAGCCTAGATGGAGCTGCTTTGGCTGAGGCTGTTGCATTTTTTCTATTTTCTTGGTTTCCTCTGGAACCCTTCAAATCCCAAACATGATAGGGCTTGGATTTTTTTGTGGGAAAACTTTATGAAGGTATAAGCAGTAAATACCCCATATATGAAAACAAGCATTGGCAAAGCCAAACGGTTTTCCCTTTGGGATCTATTGGCTTTGCCAACAGTTTTAGCAACATGTTACTGTATATACGTTGCATAGTTTACATAAGGAATGAATCTGAAAACTCTCTTTGCTGCTGTGAAATTTTGTATGGTAATTTATTGAGTATTGGCAAAGTCAAGAGGTTTCGCTTTAAAAGTCTGAGCTATTAGGTTTTCAAATACATTTATGGTACATGTGAGCTGAGTCACGTTTACGTGTCTGTTTGTGGGGGTTCTTCATAATGGGGCACAAATTAGAGCTCTGAAGCTGAAGGCAGTGTGAGTCAGTGGCCCTTAACAGTGTTCAGATTATATGCTTATCCATTCCTTTGCCTCTCTCCATTGCTCACATATGTACCATTTCTAATTACCAATTATATTTATTTACAAAATGATCATTGTTGTTGTTCATTTGTATAACATTTCTAACAAGCACTCGCAAAACCAATAGGTCTGGCTTGGTTTAGGCATGTTTGTTCTTGTTAGATATGTCCGGATGCAATAATGGAAAAGTACAAAAAAAGCACTTGAATGCTAGTCAGGCAGCATTCTGTGTAAAGGATAGAATTGTAGTTCACATGTTTTAAGTCTCTCCCTTGATTACTCAGGCAACACCCTTTTTAGAGACCCACTTATAAATCCCCTAATCCCACAGACGCTGTGCTTAAATCAACATTAACCCCTTCGCTGCCAGGCCTTTTCCCCCTCCTGTGCCACACCCTTTTTTGGCTATTTGGGGTAGTGCGCGCTGAGGCCCCTGTAACTTTTTGACCACATAAGGTATCCACGCCAAATTTGCATCCTTTTCTTCCAACATCATGGGGATTCTAAGGGTACTCAGGGTTTGTGGATTCCCCTGGAGGGGTCACAGAAATGATCCAAAATACAGCAAAATGTAGGTTTTTTGGGGGAAAATGGGAAAAACGGGCTGCAAATGTAGGCATCTGGGTTTTTCCCTGCAAGTGTTATCAAAAAAGGGTTTGGGGGCTGGAATCACCATTTTCCCAGCTTTTAGGGGATACCAGACTTTTGTCAGAAACCCAACATTTTTTACACAGTTTTGGCATTTTTCTGGGACATAGCCTACTTTTGCGCTTTCAACCTCCTTCCAGTTAATAGTAGAAATGGGTACAAAAGCAATAATGGATCCTGGAAAGCTATACATTTTGGAGAAGTAGACAAAATTCTGAATTCAGCATGGGGTCATTTGTGTAGATCCATCAAGGTTTCTTTATAGAAACTAACAGTTAAATATAGGATAAATTGAAAATGTGTTGAAAAAAAGCGCCTTTTGTGTCAACGTTTTCACCTGTAACTTCTTCTAATTTTGACAGCTCTTTGAAAGCAATATACCGTTACATCCGCTGGACATTTCTGGTTGTGGGGATATATAGGACTTGTAGGTTCACCAAGAACCCGACGAACCCAGAGCCAAAAACTGAGCAGCAACTTGCAATGGTTTTTTATTATGTACCGGGTATATAGTAATTATTCTGTAAAAATGTGTACATGGAAAAATCGGTATGAAAGACACCTATGTATTACTGAAATGGGAACAAAATATAGAGTTTAGAAACAGTAGATATTTGCACATTTCCGAAATTGGGAATACTCATACTAGCATGAGAATTATCAGTCATTTTTTAGAATGACTTCTTTTTTACACAATGTCTTTCATTTGGAAGGCAGAAATGCATCGAAAGTCAATAGGTAATAACAGTTCCTTTACAAATATGAATTACCCTAAGTCTCCCGATAAAAATGGTACCTCACTTGTAGGGGTAGGCATAGTGCCCACGGCAGGAAATGGCTCAAAACCCAACGTGAACACACCACATTTTCACAATGCAAAATTACCCTTTTTTAGCAAAGTTTCCAACGTTTCCTTACCCAGAATGCCCTGCAAACCTCAAATTTTGCTGAAAAAATCACCTTTTTCACACATTTTAGTGTGGGAAAGTTGTGGCATCACCGGGCTGACACAAATTTCCTACCACCCAGCGTTCCCCCGGGTCTCCCGATAAAAACGGTGCCTCACTCGTGTGGGAGGCCCAAGTACCCGCGACAGGCAAGGGCCCAAAACGTATCGAGGCGACATGAAAATTGCCTACCTCAAAACGACCTGGTTTTGCAAGTGGGGTCACCTGGGTTTTTGGCCCGGTGCTCGGTGGCCACCTATGGGAACCTACCGAACCCACACATTTCTGAAAACTAGACACCCGGGGGATTCCAGGGAGGTATGGCTTGCGTGGATCCCCCAAAGTTTCCTTACCCAGAATGCTCTGCAAACCTCAAATTTAGCTGAAAAAATCACCTTTTTCACACATTTTTGTGTGGGAAAGTTGTGGCATCACCGGGCTGAGACAAATTTCCTACCACCCAGCGTTCCCCCGGGTCTCCCGATAAAAACGGTGCCTCACTCGTGTGGGAGGCCCAAGTACCCGCGACAGGCAAGGGCCCAAAACGTATTGAGGCGACATGAAAATTGCCTACCTCAAAACGACCTGGTTTTGCAAGGGGGGTCACCTGGGTTTTTGGCCCGGTGCTCGGCGGCCACCTTGGGGAACCTACCAAACCCACACATTTCTGAAAACTAGACACCCGGGGGATTCCAGGGAGGTATGGCTTGTGTGGATCCCCCAACGTTTCCTTACCCAGAATGCCCTGCAAACCTCAAATTTAGCTTAAAAAATCACCTTTTTCACACATTTTTGTGCGGGAAAGTTGTGGCATCACCGGGCAGACACAAATTTCCTACCACCCAGCGTTCCCCCGGGTCTCCCGATAAAAACGGTGCCTCACTCATGTGGGAGGCCCAAGTACCCGCGACAGGCAGGGGTCCAAAACGTAGTGCGCCTCAACAGGAAAGGGTCCTAAACGTAGTGCGCCTGACTACGTTTTGGGCCCTTGTCTGTCGCGGGTACTTGGGCCTCCCACACGAGTGAGGCTCCGTTTTTATTGGGACACCCAGGGGAACGCTGGGTGGTAGGAAATACGTGAGATAGCCCCCTGAGCACGTAGAAAGACAGGAGAGGTATTGTAAAGGGGAGAATCTCCCCTTTCCAATGGTACCCCTCGCCAGTGGATCCCTGCTTGGGGATCACCCCAGAAGGGCGATCCCCAAGCAGGGATCTACTACTAGACGCCAGGGAGGGGGGAGCGGCCCCTTGGGAAAGGCCTTTGTTCCCCTCTAAAGTTATATTGGCCATATTCAGTCTTTCTACCCCCGGGGCCAGAAAGCCCACTTGACGCCAGGGATTTTTTTATTGGCATGTGTAATTAGGGTGGGGGCTGCCCAAAATGAGCACGCCAATGCCCCCACCTCCCTGCACCCATTACAGCCTTTCTGCCCCCCCGCCCGGGGGCAGAAAGCCCACTTGACACCAGGGATTTTTCGTTCCCATATGTAATTGGGGTGGGGCTGCCCAAAATGGACATGCCAATTCCACCACCCCCCGCCACCATTAAAGCCTTCTTGCCCCCCTGGGGGGCAGATGGGGACAGTACCCCCTAAAGCCCACTTGACGCCAGGGATTTTTTTATTGACGTACGCAATTAGGGTGGGAGCTGCCCAAAACGGGCACGCCAATGCCCTCCCGCCACCATTACAGCCTTTCTGCCCCCATGGGGGGCAGATGGGGGCCGTAGACCCAATATCCCAATATGGGGGGCGGCAGAAGTTTCACTTGACGCCAGGGACTTTTTGTTACCATATGTAATTAGGCTGGGGGCTGCACAAAACGGGCATGTCAATGCCTCCACCCCGCCACCTTTATAGCCTTTCTGCCCCCCCCCGGGGGGCAGAAAACCCACTTGATGCCAGGGAGGTTTTTTGTTGCCATATGTAATTAGGGTGGGGGCTGCCCAAAACAGGCATGCCAACGCCCCCACCCCTGCCATAAATACAGCCTTTCTGCCCCCCCCTCGGGGGGCATATGGGGGCAGTAGCCCTCAATCTGCCCCCCCGGGGGGCAGAAAGCCCACTAGACGCCAGGGATTTTTTGTGCAATTTTAATTAGGGTAGGGGCTCCACAAAACTGGCATGCCAATGCCCCCACCAAAATTACAGCCTTTCTGCCCCCCCCTGGGGGGCAGATGGGGCAGTAGCCCCCCAATCTGTCCCCCCGGGGGGCAAAAAGCCCACTAGATGCCAGGGATTTTTCTTTGGGCAATTTGAATTAGGGTGCGGGCTGCCCAAAACGGGAATGCCAATGCCCCCACCCCCCCACATAAATGACAGTCTTCCTGCCCCCCCGGGAGGCAGATGGGAGCATTAGCCCCCAATCCGCCCCACCGTGGGTGCACGAAACCAACTAGAATTCAGGGATTATTTTTTTATTCTTGTAGGGGTAGGGGCTGCCCAAAATGGGCATGACAATACACCCCCCTGAGAAACTCCAGTCCTTCTGCCCCCCCCCGGAGGGCATATGGGGGCAGTGACCCCTGATCTGCCCCCCAGGCAGACAGCCCATTAGGCACCAGCGATTTTTTTGGCGGCAATTTTAATTAGGGTAGGGGCTGCCCAAAACCGGGATGCCAATGCAACCCCCCCAAAAAAAATTACAGCCTTTCTGCCCCTCCTGGGGGGCAGATGGGGTAGTAGCAACCAATTTGCCCCCCCAGGGGCAAAAAGCCCATTAGAAACCAGGGATTATTTTTTATTTATTTGTGTAGGGGCTGCCCAAATTCAAGTCTTTCTGCCCCCCTGGGAGGGCATATGGGGGCAGTGGCCTCTGATCTCACTAGGCGCCAGCGATTACGCTGGCTGTTTTTATGCATGGGGGCTGCTCAAAATGGGTATACCAATGCCCCCACCCCCACAAAAAATAGTCACAGTTTTTTTGCCCCCCTTGGGGGTATATCGGGGCGAACCCCCCTCCCCCGATTCCCCCCCAGGGCAGCAGAAAGCCCACTAGGCAACAACCTTTTTTTTTAGCAATGTGGCTACCTGTGGATTTTGGGCCCTAGCGCAGCTGGCACATAGGGTAACCTAGCAAACCTGCACATTTGTGAAAACTAGACACCAAGGGGAATCCAGGATAGGGTGACTTGTCTGGCTCTCACCAGGTTCTGTTACCCAGAATCCCTTGCAAACCTCAAACTTTGTAAAAAAAAAAAAACACATTTTCCTCACAATTCTGTTGGAAAGTTCTGGAATCTGTGTGGATCCACAAATTTCCTTCTACACAGCATTCCCCCAGGTCTCCCGATAAAAACGGTACCTCACTCGCGTGGGTGGGTCAAGTACCCACGACAGGCAAGGGCCCAAAACCTAGTGAAGAAATATCAAAATTACCTATCACAAACCAAGCTGGTTTTGCAAGGGGGGTCACCTTGGTTTTTGGCCCCGTGATCGACGGCCAGCTAGGGAAACCTAACAAACCCACACATTTCTGAAAACTAGACACCCGGGGAATTCCACGGAGGTATGGCTTGCGTGGATCCCCCAAAGTTTTCTTACCCAGACTCCCCTGCACACCTCAAATTTAGCTGAAAAAAATAACTTTTTCCACATATTTTTGTGTGGGAAAGTTGTTGCGTCCCCCGGCTGACACAAATTTCCTACCACCCAGAGTTTCCCAGGTCTCCTGATAAAAATGGTGCCTCACTCGTGTGGGAGGCCCAAGTACCCGCGACAGGCAAGGGCCCAGAACATATTGAGGCGACATCAAAATTGGCTATCACAAAACGACCTGGTTTTGCAAAGGGGGTCACCTGGGTTTTTGGCACCGTGCTCGGCGGCCAACTAGGGAAACCTTCCACACATTTCTGAAAACTAGACACCCAACAGATTCCAGGGAGGTATGGCTTGCGTGGATCCCACAACGTTTTCCAACCCAGAATTCCCTGCAAACCTCAAATTTAGATGAAAAAAATCAAACATTTTTGTGTGGGAAAGTTGTGGCATCACCGGGCTGACACAAATTTCCTACCACCCAGCGTTCCCCCAGGTCTCCCGAAAAAAATGGAGCCTGCATATCCTGCTGGAGTAGAGCAAGATGATCAACCATTCTTGGATTGGTGGTAAGGATTGTGGGGTATCCACAAATGTAGGAAAATCCAATTCTGCATGATCTGGAGCACCCACCAGCTTGTTGTGATGGTGAACTATTGGGACAGGTGATGGCTGAGCCTGCTACCTATGGCGTATGTGCTTGTTAGAGGGCACAGTGAAGAAGTTTGGATGCTGCAACAGCCGGTGGTTGCTGCGTCCTCTTTAGGGTCAGCAGCCCCTTTCCTGAAAGACCTGGGCCATCTGTTGTACCAGTTGGTGCTGGTACTGTGGACACCAAAAATAGTCCCTGCTGTGGCCATTGTAAGGATGAGAGGACTGCTGCTGATGCCGGATCGAAAGGGAGAAGCCCAAAGATTGGGTGGTGACCCTGCTCTCGCAAAAGCGCTTGAACGCCGCATAAGCCATCTCACCAAACAAGCAGGACCCATCAAAGGGCATATCAACAAATAACGACCTAATGTCCCTCAAGAAACCAGTGGACCCTAAGGATAAGTTACTTACCTGTAATCCTAGTTCTCTTCCAGGGGTATCCTCATCAAAGTCATAAGCACTGAATATTCCCGCCCATGTGCAGGGACTCCGGATATAATGCAAATATTATATGAAAAACAAATATATACAGCTATTTATATATATATACAGCTATATATATATTATCTACTGGCGGTCGCCAGTAGATAGTTATAGTTAGGACCGTGTTTCCATGGGAAATCTCAAAATTCTATTTTGAATAACCTTGGCACCGGTTGACGAATCCTCGCAAAATTTTCAAAACTAATGGAGCGCTCCGTTCAGCTTCTACTCTGAAAGTCTCGGGGTGATTCGTCAAGCGGGGGCCGAGAAAAAAGGGGGGTCCCAAAACGCGTTTTCCCCATGCATTTTTCCATAGGGCCTTTAGACGCAGCCAGGCAAAGAAACACAAAAGACTCTACCCCTATGTTTAAAGAATGTACAAAGTATCATATATTTGACTCCAAAAGGTATGGCACTCAGATAAGAAAAGAACGGTGTAACATTGAGGTACAAAAAATAACAAAAAAGACAAATGCAAGTGCAGCAAAACACAAGACGATCACAGTAGAAAGAATATAGTTTCCTTTTATTTGGAAATAAATATGGGGATTTAATGCATTTGTTTATGTTGTTTTGCAATACATCAATAACATGCAAAACATACTAAAAAACTGTACAAAACAGAAATATAATACAAATGTAGACAAATAACAGGTTCCCAAGCAGGGGGGGAAAAAGAAGGTAAGGAATAGGGGGACAATTTCTAATCAAACAAGCATGCATTCAACTTCAAACAGCTCGCATTCATACAGCATCACAAAAAAATCATTCAACAAAAACCAAACAGACTTTTGAGGGCCCATTCCCAAGGAAGTGATCACAGGGGACTCTGATAGTTAGTCAAGATGGTAGACGCAGCTACAGCCCGAACGGCTGAACAGAATTACTTGAAATTTGGCAGAGAGGTAGCCATAAGTTCAAGGAAGTGCCTTTTGCAGGTATAAATCTGTTCAGTATTTCCTGAGAAAATAGCATTTAAAAGCATATCAATATCTATACGCGCGCAGGGTGCGCGCACCGTGCGAGCACCCTAACATGCGCAAGCGTAATTCTGATTGGTGGTTACATGTTAGTCAACGTTCGAATCGGTCAAAATCAGGAAGTGTCGGCCGCCATTTTGTTTGTTTTCAGTGCGAGAGTGAAAAAGGAAGGTGGCGAACGTGAAAAGGGGGCAGGGTAGAGAGTTCCTGACCCCTAGCCTTTGTCAGGGGGTCCCTGAAGGACCCCGAAGGCAGAAAAATTATTATATATTTTTTTTTTAAATCGCGGGGGTGCGCGCACGGTGAAAACCAAAAAAAAAAAAAAATTACATTTTTAATACGTAGTTTATTGTAAAATAAATATATAAAAAAATAATAATACATAAATAAATTAGCATTTAAAAAAACGTACAAATTCACTGAAAAAACCATAGGTTTCACACACGTTATAGTTAGGAATTAGCATTTAAAAAACCTTGCAAATTCACTTAAAAAACCATAGGTTTCACACTTTTTATAGTTAGGTGGATATTTCACTCGTAAAAAACCAATGAAATTCCCCCGTTATAGTTAGTTCAGATAACTATAACTCGCGCGAACGCCACTCTATCACAAGGATGATGTCATCAGTGATGTCATGAGTGATGCCACTGACCATGTCATGAGTGATGTAATATGTGACGTCATGAGCAGTGGATTGCGGGCGTGCGAGTTATAGTTATCTGAACTAACTATAACGGGGGAATTTCATTGGTTTTTTACGAGTGAAATATCCACCTAACTATAACATGTGTGAAACCTATGGTTTTTTAAGTGAATATATATATATATATATATATATATATATATATATATATATATATATATATATATATATATATATATATATATATATATATACACACATATATCATTTTTTCTCATACCATTGCAGCTCCCATCCAGGAGGCTAAACAATGTAATAAACACATTAACTGCTTTTGCAAAATACATAATATATATATAAGAACACAAGAGGGCAAGTAGCCTGGAGATGGACCGCTTTGAAGCTGGAAAACCCGTTCTGATCGACCCATAGTTAACAAATAGTTGATCAGATTTTCTCGTGGACTTGGAACTATCCAGATAGAATTTTAAAACTCTTTTCAGGTCCAGGGAGTGTAAAGCCCTCTCAGCTGGAGTGGAGGGATTAGGGAAAAAAATGGGCACAGATATGGTCTGATTTACATGAAAATCTGACACCACCTTAGGGAGGAAAGAGGGGTGAGTCCTCAATACGACCCTATTAGGATGGAAGACAGTATAAGGTTCCTTAGAGCAGAGGGCCTGTATTTCGCTCACTAGCAAGAAAGCCGCCTTCCAAGAAAGTTGTTGTAAGATTGCTTTGTGTATGGGTTCGAAAGGCGGACCCATTAATTTTGATAGCACCAGGTTTAGCTCCCTGGGTGGTGAAGGAGGCCAGACCGGAGGGTAGACCATCTTTAAACCCTGTTGAAAGTCTTTAACAACCTGTAATTGAAAGAAAGAAGGTTGAGAAGGGGATCGCCTATATGCAGTAATAGCTGCTAAGTGCACCTTAATGGAAGGAAACTTCAAACCTGCTTTCGCCAGATAAAGCAGGTATGGAAGGATGACCTCTTCCTGTCCTTTGGTTGGGTTACAATTGTTTTGAACACACCACATATAAAAACGCTTCCACTTGCACGCATATGAGTGCCTAGTGGATGGCCTTCTTGCTTCTTTTAAGATGGACATGCAGTCCTGTGGCAGTCCTAAATGGCCATACTGGAGGACCTCAGGAGCCATGCTGCCAAGTTCAATGAGGGCAGCTTGGGGTGATGAATCCTCCCGTTCATCTTGGACAGCAGGTCTGGTCTGCATGGCAGCCTCCTGTGAGGGGATGTCAGTCGGCCAGTCCGGGGCAATTAGTATCATCCTCATGTGGGAATGAGACAGCTTGGTCACCACCTTCGGGATGAGAGGAAAGGGTGGAAAGGCTTACACAAATGCCCCTGACAAGCCTATCAAAAGGGCATTCCTTTTCGACCCTGGTCAGTAGAACCTTGAGGCAAAGTCTTGGCATTTTGTAGTTTCGTTGTGAGCGAAGAGATCGATGGTGGGACGACCCCAAGCCTGCAATATATCTTTGACAACCTCGTCGTTAAGAACCCAGTCTTCTCTGTCTTCGAAGTGATGACTGAGAGCATCTAATCTCACGTTCTGTTCTCCCGGCAGGTGGAATTCTGTGATTGATAAGTTCCGTGCCAGGAGCCAATGCCAGAGAGTTTGAGCTTCCAGTGACAGTGTGCGTGAGCGAGTTCCCCCCTGTTTGTTCAGGTAGTTCATGGTGGTGGTATTGTCCGTCTGTACTAAGATTGAGCCTGCCTGTATCAAGGGGAGGAAAGCCTTGAGGGCCAGGTGAACGCATGTTGATGTGATAGGACCGCTCTTTTGGTGACCATAGACCTTGTGTCTGGAGAGATCCCATGTGAGCTCCCCAGCCCTGGAGGGAAGCGTCCGTGATCAGCATTTGAGAGGGAGGTGCTTGATGAAAAGAAATCCCGATTTGCATATTCTCCTTCCTCATCCACCAAGGGATGGAAGCTCTTGTTGCTTTTGAGAGACTTATTTTGTCATCCCAGCGAGCTGTCTGCTGGTCCCAATTGTCCTCCAGATCCTGCTGAACAGGACGCATTCGAAGTCTGGCATCGGGAACCAGGAAGATGCAGGATGCCATCGACCCTAACCGGGAGGCAATCCGACGAACCGACAGCCTTCTGTTGTCCAGAACAAGTTTGCATTTCTGTATGATAGAACACTGTCTCTCCTCCAAAGGAAACACTTTTCCTACCTCGGAGTCTACCAGAGCACCTAAAAAATGGATTCTCTGTGTTGGATGTGGAGTTGATTTGTCGAAGTTCACATGAAGGCCCAGCCGATGACAAAGTTCTAGGCATTGTAGGAAATTACACTTCACGCTGTTTGGTGAGGGGCCCTTCAACAGCAGCCAGTCATCCAAGTACGGGCACACGAAGATGCCTTTGCGGCGCAGTGCGGCTGCCACTACTGCCATGCACTTTCGTGAACACCCGGGGAGCTGACTTCAACCTGAAGGGTAGTACTTTGAACTGGTAGTGAGAAGATCCCACCAGGAATCTAAGGTATTGTCTGTGATGCTGATTGATCGGAACGTGAATGTATGCATCTTGCAGATCCAGCGAACACATCCAATCTCCCTGCCTGATATGTGGATATATTTGATGGAGAGCTAACATGCGAAACTTCTCCTTTCTGATTGATTTTTTGAGTGTTCGCAGGTCCAGAATGGGTCCGTATTCTGCTTTTCGACCCTTCTTCTTTACCAAGAAGTATCTTGAGTAAACCCCTCTCCCTCTTTGAGGTATTGGCACCTTCTCGATGGCTGACTTTCTGAGAAGGGCGGCAACTTCTTTCTGTAAGCTTTTCAGCTGGTGACACGATGATGGAACCGGAGGGACAGAGGGAGGGCGGCGTCGAAAACGTAGAGAGTACCCATTCTGCAGCATAGCTAACTAACACCCACTGGTCTTTTGTGATAGCTCGCCACTCTTCGAGATGATTTGCAATACTTCCCCCCCACTGGAGTGGTGAACGGCGACGGGGGAAGTGGGCACTCATTGTTTGGCCTGTGTCTTGGCGGAGGTGTTAGTCTGACGCTGGTTTCCTCTTCCTCTGGAGGAACGCCTGCCCTGATACTGAGACCCTTGCTGATCCTGATTTTTCTGCCAATGAGGGGTTTGAACCCTCTGTTGGGAGGATCGCCGATTGTAAGGCCTGAATAGCTTGCGGAATTCCTTCTTTTTTTCGAGACCCTGTTCTTTAGTGTGTCCAGCTCTGTTTTCATCCGGGACATTTCTTCGTCCGTGTGAGCCCCGAACAGAGAGGAACCGGAGAATGGAAGATTCAGGACGCGTGACTGCGCTTCTGGCTTGAGCGCTGTGAGTCGGAGCCAAGATGTTCTTCTAGCGCATATTCCATGTACAGAGGCATGAGCCGAAAGAGTAGCCCTATCAGCTGCAGCGCTTCAACATAGAGACCGAAGTGCCACAAACTTTCCTTCCCCACGAATCCTGCGTTTTACTCTACTTGTCTGGTGGAACAGTAGAGGAGGAAGCAACAGCATGAGTCTTTTTCTCTGCAGCAATTATCACGGAATACGGAGGAGGATCAGATCTAAGGAAGAGTGGATTGTCTTCTGGTGAGCGGTACTTCTTCAAAATTCTAGCTGGCGCGGTCTTAACTGTTGCCGGAGTGAGAAAGATGTCCATCACTGGCTCTATGAGGCCCGGTACCAATGGTAGCAGAGGTCTAGATGCTTCCTTTAGGTGTAGAGTCTCAAAAATCACAGAGGACTTACTCTGACAAGTTGGCATAGGAATGCCTAGCTTCGTTTCCCCTCGACCAAGAATGTCCTGAAAAGTGGAAACATCGTCAACCGGAGAGACCCTCAACGGTGGACTGCCAGTATCAGTAGGCCAGTAGTCTCTGTGGGACGCACGAGTGGAAGAAGAGGAGGGAGTTGGAGATCTGTGTCTTCTCCTCCTTCTTCTATGCGAATGCGCAGGAGTGCGGCTGCGGGTCTGGCGCTTGAAGGAGTACGTTCCCTATCCACAGCCTGTACCAGACGAACCAACGGCAGTCTGTGAAGAGGGCTTGAGTAATGCTGCGCCCCTGTGGTTGTGGCCGTGGCCCAGTGATGTAAAGGCCTGTTCCATCGTGGCGACAGATGGATGGAAGGTGATCTGTGCCTCTCTCACCTTTCATGGAGACTGTGTAGGGGGAGGAGAGTTCACCTCTTCTTGTACAGGTCTGGTCGGGCAATCTTGGTGTCCTCTGGACACCGGACTGCCGGACGCTGATATCACCACCTCCGGAGACCTTGACGTTGAGCCTCTGTGTGAGCTGAGAGAACCTGTTCGAGACGTCGGTGTTGGTGATGAGGACAGGCTCACTGGACGTGAGGCATCATTAGACTGGTGCCTCTACGTTGATCTGGAACGCCTCTGCACAGATTGTCTTCTCGACGGAGACACCTGTCTCGATGTTGACTTTCTCCTCTTGGCAGGAGGGCTCAATCTTGTAGTCGACCAGTCTCTCGATGTCAAACGTCTACCTGATGCCGACGGAGTACCGTGTTTCGACGTCAGCCACCTTTGCTCTGAAGACCGGTGTCTTGACGTCGATCGACGGTGTGCTGCCGTCGACGGAGGTCTCTGCTTCAACGTCAAAGATCTTTGCTCTGACCTCGACGGAGATTTTTCCCTCGACGTCGACGATGGAGTATAGTGTATCGACGTCGAAGATCTTTGGGGTGGGTTCGACGGAGACTTCTGCCTCGATGTCGAAGATGGTGTCCTGTGCCTCTACGTCAAAGATCTTTGTACTGATCTCGACGGAGACCTGTGCCTTGACGTCGATCGCCGTTGATGAGGCGACAACGGAGTGATGTGTCTCGACGTCGATCGTCTAGCCAGCGTCTCCGGAGACTTGTCCCTCAACGTTGATCGTCGCCTGGTTGACGTCAACGGAGGACCTGTTACCTTAGTCGACGTTGATCTCGTTGTCGATTTCTGAGAATGATGAGCCGGCATCACCGTAGTCTTCGAAGCCGATGTCTTCGTCGTCGGCAGCTTCGACGTCGATCCCGACGCCAAAGGAGAACAGGTCGGGACCTTGCCTCTCGACGTCGCCCGAGTTCTCTTTTTCTGCTGCCTCACAGGAGACCTACCTCTTTCAGAGAGGCCATAAAGTCGAATCCTCCCCCTGTCTTTGATGGTCCTTCTCGACAACTTCTTACAATGATGGCAGTTGGTAGAAGAGTGAGAATCAGGGAGGCAGAGAATACACACAGGGTGTGTGTCTGATCTGGCCTTCTTCTTGCCACAAGCAGGGCAGGGATAAAATAAAGAAGGCATTTCTGAAGAAAATAAACCTTTTCTGGAACTAAAAAATGTATCACTCTCACTCTAAGGCAAAAACAAATCGAGTGAAAGCATAAAAAGTAGAAAATTATCAGATATTTTTTGCCAGAAAGTCAAAAAACAGGAGGAGCTGTGAATCCAGGGTCCTGTCGGAAGGAGCCAGAAAGAACAACTGACCTAACTGTCACCCCTGAGGCATGATGGGAAGCTAGGGGTCATGGCTGCCTTAAAGGCACAGTGCCAGTTTTGTATGAAAATGTTTCATTTTCTATGCTATTGGTTTACAATGCAGCCTGTAGGCTAACAATGCCTGCTTTATTTTGCAGTTTTCTTCATGAGGTTTACTCATTAAAAACAGAGTTCAAGTGCTACTTGCCCTCTTGTGTTTTTATATATATATTTTATGTATTTAGCATAAGCAGTTTATGTGTTTATTACATTGTTTAGCCTCCTGGATGGGAGCTGCAATGGTATGAGAAAAAATGATATATGTGTGTGTATATATATATATATATATATATATATATATATATATATATTCACTTAAAAAACCATAGGTTTCACACATGTTATAGTTAGGTGGATATTTCACTTGTAAAAAATCAATGAAATTCCCCCGTTATAGTTAGTTCAGATAACTATAACTCGCGCGCCCGCAATCCTGCTCATGACGTCACATATTACATCACTCATGACATGGTCAGTGGCATCACTCATGACATCACTGATGACATTATTCTTGTGATAGAGTGGGGGTCGCGCGAGTTATAGTTATCTGAACTAACTATAACGGGGGAATTTCATTGGTTTTTTACGAGTGAAATAAACATGTGTGTTTGGTTTTTTTAAGTGAATTTGCAAGGTTTTTTAAATGCTAAATTATGTATGTATTATTATTTTTTTTATATATTTATTTTACAATAAACTACGTATTAAAAATTTTTTTTGGGGGGGGGGTTTCAAGGTGCGCGCACCCCCGCGATTAAAAAAAAAAAGAAATTTAAAAATGTTCTGCCTTCGGGGTCCTTCAGGGACCCCCTGACAAAGGCTAGGGGGTCAGGAACTCTCCACCCTGCCCCCTTTTCACGTTCGCCACCTTCCTTTTCTCCAGTATTTGGGGTGTCTTTCATAGATTCACATGCTTGAATATTCCCCGTCGTCGAAGTGGGAGTCCCACGGTATATATAAAAAGCAATAAGTATGATGTATATATACATATACACATACCTAACCACATAAGAGTATATACATACCCAAATAAACATATATATATAGTTCAAATAACATATCAAGTTAAAAATACCATAGGATAGCATTGAGACATAGGAAAGCATTGAGAAAAAGAATCACTTTGCTAACATATCACTGTCACTTTATAGTCCAAACTCCAGCCAATCAGGCGCTAGCACCCTCTAGAACCTTCTCCTCAGAGGCTCAGGCCCTCAGATTTTCTACCGCACGTCGTGTGAAGGGAGTCTCCCTGAGCTCTGCTCAGTTCTTCATCTGGTTTGAGGTTTTTTATCTCTCATCATGTCTGCAAGTAAGAAATCTCTTTTCCGTCCTTGTTCATCTTGCGGAAAGTCAAGACTTTTCTCTGAGGATCCCCATGAGAAATGTATTTATTGTCTGTATCCTGATCATAAGGTGGCTAATTGTAAGATCTGCAGAACTTTCTCTCACAAAACTTTGAAAGATAGAGAAGGTCGCCTTTTAATATGGCTTCAGAAACTAAAGGACACAGACAACCCACTTTCTGAGGTGGAAAGTGTAGCCTCTGTCAAAACAGGAGTCTCCTCAAAGCGTGGAAGTGTCCAGGACTTGCCATCTCCTTTTCTGAAAAAGAAGAGACTTCACCTTGAGGAAGTGTCTACAGGCAAAGACTCTGTCTCCACGTCTGCGCCCCCGAGACGTAGCTCTCAGGCGTCTGTGACTCCGTCAGCACATGTTTCCAGTCAGAAACTTTCAAAACCGTCGACGGACCCGTCGACGGCCCCTCCGTCGACGAGGTCGGCTACTTCATCAGCCTCGTCGACGACGGTGACGACGGTATCGAGTAGATATCCTTCGTCGACGACACTGACTTCGTCGACGTCTTCTCCGTCGACGATAGTATGTGTGTCTCTTAGAACTGTCTCGTCGACGATACCACTCACTTCTTCGTCGACGACTGGGAAGCTGGCGCTTCCGTCGACGTCCACAACTCCGTCGACGATGGGTAAAAAGAAGAAGAGGAAATCTTCCTCGTCGATGACAGCCTCGTCGACGACAGCCTCGTCGACGACAGCCACACCGTCGACGACAGCCACACCGTCGACGACAGCCACATCGTCGACGGCAGCCACCCCGTCGACGGCAGCCACCCCGTCGACGACAGTCCCGTCGACGGCAGCAACCTCGTCGACGGCAGCTCCGTCGACGATTGCTTCGTCGACGGTCGCCTCGACGACGGTAGGGTCAAATTTTGCGACAATGCCATTGGTGCCAATGTCAACACCAGCTCCGGGGTCTGTGGACAGCTCCTTAATGCTTCGTCGTAAGGCCATGCTAGACCCAGTTATGTTACCACCTGGACCACGGCCACCTCGTCAACTATTTCCCTCAGGGGATGAGGACGATTCGGATGAAGGCGATCAGTCTCTTTTTCGGGATGCTCATAGTCCTTCGGAGCTCCATATAAAATGCCAAGAGTCTGAGGAGGATGAATTTTATGAACAGGAAGAAGAGCAAAATACCTCTGCTCCGGTTCCTATGATGCAGCTTCCTGTGCAGCTTGTTTCCAACCTCCAATATATGTTGGAAGACTATAATCGTCGTTTTCCAGCATCCCCTCAAAATACTCCACGTGAAGCGCCATCTGAGGTTCCACCTCCTATATTGCCAACGATACCCACGCCCTCCACACCTGCACTGCCTTTCAATGCAGAGGATGATAATATGGACAATCCGGATACGGAAGAGGGCGAGCTCCCAGAGGACGACACTATGGCGGACTGGGATGATTACCAAATCAATTCGCCCGCATCACCGCCAAGGTCACCAGTCAACTCGCCACCTGTCGACATAACAGGGTTCCATCAGCTGATGGAGAGAGCAGCACAACGCTTTCACCTTCCCATGGTGGTTAGGGAAGAGGACTGTTTCTTATATGACTTCAAGTCCCAGCCTCAGAAACAAGTACGAGCTGTGCCAATCATAGACTTCATATGGAATGAAGGCCTAAAATTAATGAAGACACCTAATTCTATTCCGGCGGTGCTCCCACGCCTGGAGAAAAAATATAAAGTTCCGGATTCTTCCCCAGCCTGCTTGGTGTCTCAACCTAAGCCGGACTCAGTGATCACACAAGCGGCACAGCGCCGCTCCAAGAATCCATCATCTCCAATGTCGGCGCCTCCGGACCGCGACGGCCGTCGCCTGGATGCTATAGGCAAGAAGTTTTCAACCATGGCGTCAACAACGGTCCGGGCTGCGAATTCCTTGGCTATCCTCGGCCGTTATGATAGACAGATGTGGTCGGACATGGCTGCATTGGTCAAACTTATACCGGAGGATTCAAGAGCGGAAGCTCAGAAAATCCTGCAAGAGGGAGAAAGGGCGTCATCCGAGATCATTGACTGCTCTGTTGACATCGCATCCACCGGTTTTCGCCAATTGGCGGGAGCAGCCGTCCTAAGAAGACAGGGCTGGCTTCGGTCAACCTCTTTTCGGCAAGAGGTCCAGGCTAAGATTTTGGACATGCCATATGACGGGGAGTCATTATTCGGCCAGCATGTAGAAGATGCCTTGCAAACCATTAAAAAGGATACGGATACGGCTCGTTCCCTCGGCACTCTACAGTTTAAGAAGCAGCCCTTTCGAGGTGCGCGCGGCCGCGGCACCTCCTCATCATCATCATTTCGTGGCTCCTCGTCCCAATACCGCTCGTACAATCAGGGGCAACAGCGGTACTATTCACAACCGCAGCAGTCCTACAGACAGCAAACTAGCAAGTCATACAGAGGAAAGTCGAATTACAGAGGAAATTCAACCAAGAAGCAGTGACTCTGTACGGAAAGAACTTCCTTTTCCCAGTTGTCCTCTAGTTCTTGTTGGAGGAAAAATCTCCCAGTTCTTTTCAACCTGGTCCTTAATCACTTCGGACCGCTGGGTCCTGGATATAATTTCAAGGGGCCACGCCCTAGAGTTTGTGAAGGTTCCTCCACGCACACCTCCATCCGGGCCACCACCCGCCCATCTCAGAGAACTTTTCAAACAAATCCAAAAAATGTTAAACAAGTGTGCCATCGAAGTGGTTCCGAAATATCAAAGAGGGTTGGGATTCTATTCCCGTTTTTTTCCTCATACTAAAGAAATCAGGGGAATGGCGTCCGATCCTCGATCTCAGATTGCTCAACAAATTTCTCAAGACTCAGTCCTTTCGGATGCTCACATTGAAGGACATCCTCCAATTCTTTTCTCAGGAGGATTACATGACAACGATCGATCTGCAGGACGCATATTTCCATGTGCCCATTCTACCATGCCACAGGAAATACCTACGGTTTCGAGTGGGCCACAGGGACTACCAATTCAAAGTCCTACCATTCGGACTCTGCTCAGCCCCGCGGGTCTTTACAAAATTCCTAGCCCCGGTGGTGGCTCACTTACGACAAGAGGGTATTCAGATATACCCCTACCTGGACGATTGCCTCATCAAAGCTCAATCCTCTCACCAGGCGGCCCTCGATACCCAGCGCTGTCTCGATCTGTTTCAGTCCCTGGGGTTGTCGATCAATGTACAAAAATCTCAACTCACGCCGACTACGTGCAAGACTTTTCTCGGCGCTTGTATCAATACGAGCACAACCATGGCCTTCGCTTCATCAGAACGTCAGGAACGGATTCAACAGCTTGCGAGCTCCATCGCAGCAAAGCAGTCAGTTTCAGTCCGCATATTAAAATCCTTTCTGGGAATGGCGTCCTCATGCATCGCTTTGATCCCTCTCTGCAGACTAAAAAGTCGCATCATCCAAGAGGAGTTAGACAAGCAGTGGCGCCAGGTTTCCGGTTCCTTCAACGATCAGGTCGTGGTGTCACCCCGCATGGCTCAAGCGCTGCATTGGTGGACTTGTCCTGCCAACATTGCAGCAGGAACATCCTTTCTGTCGTCAACCCCAGAACTCGTCCTTACCACGGACGCATCCATGGAGGGTTGGGGCGCACATTTTCAAGATCTATCCGTCAAGGGCCTATGGTCAGCGGCTCAGCGTTGCTGGCACATCAACAGACTGGAACTGATGGCCATTTTCTTGGCGTTGAAATCCTTCCGCCTGCAGTTCCAAGGGAAGTCAGTCCTCATTCAGACGGACAACACCACGTGCATGCACTACCTGAACAAACAGGGCGGGACAAGATCTCCACTGCTCTCCCGTCTGGCGCAGAGGATTTGGAGTTGGGCCATACTCCATCAGATGACGTTACAAGCAATTCATCTGCCCGGCATTTCCAATACTCTGGCGGATGCACTCAGTCGGTCAGCATCATCAACCCACGAGTGGGAGTTACATCAACCGACGCTGGAATTCGTCTTCAACCTTTGGGGTCACCCGACAATCGACCTCTTCGCAACCCCGCAGAATGCAAAATGCCAGTCCTACGCAAGCTGGTTTCCCCACGAAGGGTCGTGCGGAAATGCCCTTTCGATCAATTGGTACGGGATATTTGCGTACGCTTTTCCGCCGATTCCGTTGATTCCACGAGTGCTGCGGAAGATGAGACAACAACCGTGCCATGTACTTCTAATAGCTCCACGGTGGCCTCGGCAGGCATGGTTTTCGGAGTTGCTTCTCCTATCCCAACGCGAGCCCATCCTTCTCCACCTGAAGCCGGATCTGCTCACAATGAACGATGGTCGGATATGCCATCCGAATCCCAGATCTCTCAGCTTGTCGGCTTGGAACCTGAGCACCTTGAATTTGCTCATTTGAACATTCCTCCAGCCTGCAGGGAGGTGTTAGCTAAGGCAAGAGCTCCATCCACAGTGAAAACGTATAAGCTCAAATGGAAGCGATTTTGTCATTGGTGTGCTTCCGCCCACATTCATCCTGTGCACGCTCCTCCAGAACACATTCTGCCGTTCTTCCTACAACTAGCGCAGTCTGGATTATCGCACTCTACCTTAAAGGTCTTTCTAGCGGCAATATCTCGCTTCCGACAAGATGGCTCGTCCTCTCTCTATTCATCCAGAGTCATACAACAATTTTTCAAGGGTCTCTTCCGCATGTTCCCGCCCATTCGGCGTCCTCCACCCACGTGGCGCCTGAACATCGTGCTGGCTCAGCTTATGAAGGCGCCCTTCGAACCTATCCACTCAGCGGATGTCAAATTTTTAACTTGGAAAGTGGCCCTCCTCCTTGCTCTGACCTCTTCCCGCAGAGTCAGTGACATTCACGCTTTTACAATAAAGCCTCCGTTCCTTCAATTCAGATCGGATTGTGTCATCCTCCGCACTAATCCGGTTTTTATACCTAAAGTGCCATCCGATTTCCATCTTAACGAACCAGTGCTCTTAAAGACTTTTTTCCCGCATCCACAAACCCCGGCGGAGCAAAGCTTACACTCTCTGGACTTGAAGAGATGTCTAAAATTCTACATTAGCAGGACTCAATCCTTTCGCAAATCTGACCAGTTGTTTGTGGCCTACGGGCGTGCTTGCAAAGGACAATCTGTCACCAAACCTACTATTGCCCGTTGGGTTTCATCAGCAATCTCTTTTTGCCATCAAAAGGCTGGTAAGCCTCTGTCTTCGGGAGTGAGAGCCCATTCAACGAGGGCTATGTCATCTTCCACTGCCCTGTTCGCTGGTGTGCCCATCCATCAAATATGCCGGGCAGCTACGTGGTCCAGCAGGCACACGTTTACGAAGCACTACTGTCTGGAATCCATTAACGAAGCAGACACGGCTGTGGGACAGGCAGTTCTACGAAATCTGTTTAAATAAGGTGAGCCTCTGCTACTTCCCTCCTCCTGGGGTATTATTATTATTGCGCTTTAAATACATTGTTTGTATTACATGCAATATCAATACGGCTTGGTCAGCCGAATACTGTTTACTGCTTACTATTCTATTCAAGCATGTGAATCTATGAAAGACACCCCAAATACTGGAGAAGAACAAATGTTACTTACCTGTAAACTGTGGTTCTCCAGTATTGGTGTCTTTCATAGATTCACATGCGACCCACCCTCCTCCCCTCAGAGGCTCTCTTCTCCTCTTTCGGCTCTATGGTCACTCTCGTGCTCGAAAATCTGAGGGCCTGAGCCTCTGAGGAGAAGGTTCTAGAGGGTGCTAGCGCCTGATTGGCTGGAGTTTGGACTATAAAGTGACAGTGATATGTTAGCAAAGTGATTCTTTTTCTCAATGCTTTCCTATGTCTCAATGCTATCCTATGGTATTTTTAACTTGATATGTTATTTGAACTATATATATATGTTTATTTGGATATGTATATACTCTTATGTGGTTAGGTATGTGTATATGTATATATACATGATACTTATTGCTTTTTATATATACCGTGGGACTCCCACTTCGACGACGGGGAATATTCAAGCATGTGAATCTATGAAAGACACCAATACTGGAGAACCACAGTTTACAGGTAAGTAACATTTGTTCTTTCACTCTCGCACTGAAAACAAACAAAATGGCGGCCGACACTTCCTGATTTCGACCGATTCAAACGTTGACTAACATGTAACCACCAATCAGAATTACGCTCGCGCACGTTAGGGTGCTCGCACGGTGCGCGGCTATAGATATGTATGTGCTTTTAACTGCAATTTTCTCAGGAACTACTGAACAGATTGACTCCATATATGCAAAAGGCACATCCCTGACCTGAGGACTACCTCTCTGCCAAATTTCAAGTAATTCTGTTCAGCCGTTCGGGCTGTACCTTCGACTAAAGGTCCTATGGGAAAATGCATGGGGAAAACGCGTTTTGGGACACCCCTTTTTTCTCGGCCCCCGCTTGACGAATCCCCCCGAGACTTTCAGGGTAGGAGCTGAGCGGAGCGCCCCATTAGTTTTGAAAATTTCGCGAGTATTCGTCAAACGGCGCCAAAGATTATATGATTATATATATATATATATATATATATATCTGTATATATGGATTAGTTACTTACCTGTAATCCTAGTTCTCTTCCAGGGGTATCCTCATCAAAGTCATAAGCATTGGAATATTCTCGCCCATGCGCGGGACCCCGGAAACACTATATTATATGTGCCCCACATATATATATCCATATATATATATATATACAAATAAGCAACTGCAGCCTAAAAAACACCAGAGCTGAATCATGCTGTAAGGAATTTCCACCATACATGAAAAACATGCATTAGAAACAGGAGAAACAACAACAAAATTTGTTTAGAAACTGTTTTAATGCTCAGCAAACAGTAGAAATTCTCATAAATCACTGAAAGCATAGGAAGCTCCCAGGCTGTATTGCAAATACCCAGTCTAACAAGACTGAAAAGCTAACCTGTAGCTGCATAGCAATAAACCGACACCGTGCCTTTAAGGCACTCCTGACCCCCAGCTTCCCATCATGCCTCAGGGGTGACAGTTAGGTCAGTTGTTCTTTGCGGAGACTGAAAAAGCCATGGTACAAAGAGTTAACAATATCTTCAAAATATAACAATTCTTTGCCCGGGGAGGCGGGAGGGTTGCTTATGACTTTGATGAGGATACCCATGGAAGAGAACTAGGATTACAGGTAAGTAACTAATCCTTCTCTTCCAGGGGATCCTCATTGTGAGAAGTTGGCCTGATATATGATGTCACTAGTTCTAGTGTACACCTTGTATCAGTCCAAACAACCCTTATGGTGATTGGTTGTAAAGTCAACCTTATAGACCAGCTATCCTAGTGGTAGCATGGACAAGAGCAGTCTTAGGCTAAACTCTGAATGGCATGTGAAGCCGGCTGTTATACCATATATAATCCCTTGAATACCAAATGAAAGGACACCACAACAGATATATATATAAAATAAAGTGTATTTATTCTAGTCAAACCCTCAGCACTCTTTATGAGATTCGAGGTAAGTGCGATACAGTCTTATTCAAGCATACATTAAGTCACACAGGTAAGTAATACAGTTAGGCCCTAGGGGCCACGCAAACCATATACTAAAGAAGTGGTATAAGGACCACTGTCACGGAAATAGAATAGGCCTAGGCCTAGGGAATCGCTGGGGCTACACTACACTACCAACAGTTAGGAAGTGGGAGGCCCACGGGATTCAGGTGCAGAGTGGAAACACTCACGCGTAATGCGTATAATCGATAGAAATAGTACAGTTCTGAAATAAGCAGTTTTAGGACACTTCTGGTATAGCTAGAAAGTCGAGACTCGGAAACTAGACCCTAGGATAGTCACTACCCTTGTGAGCACCGAAGTACCCAAGTTACCTATCCCACGGGCTGCGGGTGCATAGGTGTGAACTTGCATCGGGTTTCGTCGTGGACTTCTATGGATGCCTGAAGGAAAGTTGCTGACAGGCAGTCAGTGCAGAGTGTCCGGTGGATCCCAAGGCCGGGATCAAGACGGAAGGGTAGCTGCAAGCAGAAGGGACAGAGTCTGGGTCACTAGCCAGTGACCACGTGGAACCAGGAAGGAACCAGGCGATGTCGTGAAGATTGCAGGTGAAGAGGTGAAGCTTGTCGCAGCAGCCACGGGTACCAGGAGACGTCGAGGACGACCAGGACCAGGAGGCGAGCTGTCCCACGAAGGCTCTTGCTGTCGGCGGCGTCGAAGTCGAGCTAGGACTCACTAAGCCTTGGCAAGCGGAACCCACGAAGAATGGAGGACTTGCTTCTGGTGCAGACCAGGAAGGTCTGGGGTGCTTCTCTTTTGCAGAGGAGCAGGAGCCAGTCTGGAGGAGCCAAACCAGCAGTGGAAGTTCAAAGGTGTGTCGTCGCAAAGGCCGCTAGCCAACGGGCAAGCAACCGGACAGACGCGGCAAGCAGGAAAATGCAGAAGGGCCCCACGCACGACTCGTGGAGTGTGGGGGGCTGATCTTCGGTGCAGATGGTGCTTCGGGTTGGGGCTTCTCAATCCCCGGTGCACAACTTCGAGGGTACCTCAGAAGCTGCGCTGGAAGATACTCGCCACTTTTCCCAGGTAGCCCGTCCCACGTCTCTCGTCGCCTCCACGGATCTCAGCTCGGATGTGGATCAGGGTCGGAGAAGTCTGGAAGTCAAGGCTCTGGTCAGACTCTGCAGTCGGTCCCTGGTAGAACTTCAGCAAAGCAAAGGGTAAGTCTCTTGATGGTGCCTGTTTGCACAGGGTAGCCACTCCTTGGCCACAAGGGAGATTCTTCAGTTTTCTTCTTTCGTCGAATGTCGAAGGTCCAGAGTTTCTGTTCAAGTTGCAGGTTCAGGATAATCTAATCTCCTGGGGCCCAGCTACCACACTTATACTAATCTGGTGGGCTGGGTTGCCTGCTAGGTCACGCCTTATGGGTGGGACCTGGGAGGGGGGTGGTTACACCCCCTTCCCTTTGTCCAGTTTCGCGCCAGGACTGGGGCTGGAGTGCCCCAGCACCGGTTTGAACTGGACTATGCCTGGGACACCTTGTGTGCCCCAGGCATGTCTCATTCCTTTCAGCCCTCCCTGCCCCAATACACTAAAGTCTGTCTGGGGAGGTGCTAGCACCTCCCCAAGCAGGAAACCTATTGTCCAAGCCTCCCTTGCCGGGATCACTCCCAGCAGCAGGAGGTCAGACTCGTGTCTGTGGCAGCAGCATCCATTTTGTGATGCTGAGGCTTTGGTTAGAGTTAAACAGCAAAGTAGGATTTTAACATGTCTCTCCCTCTAGAAGGGGGGAATAATATCCTCATCACCAGAAATGGTATGGGGGTATTATTCCAAAGTGTTAGACACCTTACACGACATGTTTTGATAAAGCCAAACCATAGTTACCATAACCGTTTAAGATTATAAGGCACATTAAGAGTATATGGTAGGCTATATCATAGAACAGCTATAAGGACATGGTTCCGAAAGCTGCAGACAGGCTCAGCTCATGCTAGAGCACCATCTCACATGTTACCAAGCACTCTGCCTCCAGGATTGTTAAGGCCTGCCATAGGAGTGGCTGATAGGTACACATGTGTCTATTTTAAGGGTAGATATAGGTATACTATATCTAAGCAAGGGGTGATTACACAACCTTGCCCCAGCTGAGTGATCAGCCAGTTGTGTCTGATTGGAAGGCCAGACCAGGGGTGGCATAATACATGCTGCAGCCCCTGGGAGGCCTAGGGTACACCTATGCCCTGGGTACCTAGGGTACACTGTACAGGGTCCAATAAGGTGATCCTTACCAATTGGGTATGTACCTAGGGTACATGGAGTCCATTTTAAAGAGAGAGCAGACAGCCTGAGACCCTGAATGGCAGGATCTCAGGCCAACTAAGTCGAAAAACCAGCTAGACACTAGGCAAAAAGTTGGGGGTAACCATAGTCAGATATCCACCTTCCTACACTCATCAATAGTCATAAGCATTAGAATAGAATAGCGAGCCTCACCTCATCTCCCTGCGGGCAAAGGAGAACACAGAAATGTGATCAGTAAGCTTAGAAACCCAAGCTTGGATAGAGCAAAAAAAAAACTATCCAAACAGATTCCTCAAGGAGGCTTGGCCTACTTAAGCATCAGTCCTGGAATCAGATTCTAGGCAGTAGTGCCTCGTAAAGGTATGAACCGATTTCCAGGTTGCAGCCTTGCAAATCTCTGACATTAGGACGTCATGTAAGAAAGCAACTGTGGCCGCTTTCCCCCTAGTGGAATGCGCCTTGGGAGGCAACGGTAAGGGTCTTTTCGCCAGCTGCTAAGGTAATCCAGGATACAATCCATCTCAAAATGGATCTCTTAGCGGCTGGAAAGCCTGTTCTCATGGCGCCATAATTGACAAATAACTGATCTGTCTTCCTTATGCCCTTGGTACTTTCTAAGTAGAACTTAAGCACCCTCTTGAGGTCTAAGGAATGAAGAGACCGCTCGTCCGGGGTCGCTGGATTTGGGAAAAAAGATGGAAGGGAAATGGACTGATTGATATGAAAATCAGACACCACCTTAGGGAGAAAAGATGGATGCGCCCTTAAAACTACTCTGTTATGGTGGAAAACAGTGTAAGGCTCATTGGTACACAGCGCTTGAATCTCGCTTACTCTGCGCTGTGAGAAGTTGGCCTGATGTATGATGTCACTAGTTCTAGTGTACAACTTATATCAGTCCAAATACCCTTATGGTGATTGGTTGTAAAGTCAACCTTATAGACCAGCTATCCTAGTGGTAGCATGGACAAGAGCAGTCTTAGGCTAAACTCTGAATGGCATGTGAAGCCGGCTGTTATACCATATATAATCCCTTGAATACCAAATGAAAGGACACCACAACAGATATATATATATAAAATAAAGTGTATTTATTCTAGTCAAACCCTCAGCACTCTTTATGAGATTCGAGGTAAGTGCGATACAGTCTTATTCAAGCATACATTAAGTCACACAGGTAAGTAATACAGTTAGGCCCTAGGGGCCACGCAAACCATATACTAAAGAAGTGGTATAAGAACCACTGTCATGGAAATAGAATAGGCCTAGGCCTATGGAATCGCTGGGGCTACACTACACTAGCGTTAGTTAGGAAGTGGGAGGCCCACGGGATTCGTGTGCAGAGTGGAAACACTCACGCGTAATGCGTAAAAGTCAATAGCAATAGTACAGTTTAGAAAACGGTAGATTTAGGACACTTCCGGAGTAGCTAGGAAGTTGAGACTTAAAAACTAGACACTAGGATAGTCACTATCCTGATGAGCACCGGAGTATCCAAGTTACCTAGCCCACAGGCTGCGGGTGCATAGGGGTGAAGATGCGTCGTTTTCGTCGTCGACTCCTATGGATGCCTGAAGAAAGATGCTGACAGGCAGTCAGTGAAGAGTGTCCGGTGGATCCCAAGGCTGGGATCAAGAAGAGAAGAAACCTGCAAGCAGAAGGGACAGAGTCAAGGTCACTAGCCAGTGACCACGTGGAACCAGGAAGGAACCAGGAGATGTCGTGAAGATTGCAGGTGAAGGTGAAGCTTGTCGCTGCAGCCAGGAGGACCAGGAAGCGTCGAGGACGACCAGGACCAGGAGGCGAGCTGTCCCACGAAGGCTCTTGCTGTCGGCGGCGTCGAAGTTGGACTAGGACTCACCAAGCCTTGGCAAGCGGAACCCACGAAGGACGAAGGACTTGCTTCTGGTGCAGACCAGGAAGGTCTGGGGTGCTTCTTCTTTGCAGAGAAGCGGGAGCCAGTCTGGAGGAGCCAAACAAGCGCAGAAGATTTCAGGGTGCGTCGTCACAAAGGCCACTAGCCAGCGGGCAAGCAACCGGACAGACGCGGCAAGCAGGAAAATGCTGAAGGGCCCCACGCAGGACTCGTGGAGTGTGGGGGAGCTGATCTTCGGTGCAGATGGTGCTTGGGGTTGGGGCTTCTCAATCCCCGGTGCACAACTTCGAGGGTACCTCAGAAGCTGCGCTTTAAGTTACTAGCCACTTTTTCCAGGTAGCCGGTCCCACGTCGCTCGTCGCCTCCACGGATCTCAGCTTTGCTGTCGATGTGGATCAGGGTCGGAGAAGTCTGGAAGTCAAGGCTCTGGTCAGGCTCTGCAGTCGGTTCCTCGTAGAACGTGGGCAAAGCAAAGGGTAGTCTCTTGATGGTGCCTGTTTGCACAGGGTAGCCACTCCTTGGCTACTGTGGAAATATGGATTTTTCTGATCAGTTATGTCCCCTATCTTGGACCCCAACGGTTTCATGTATGAATCACAAGTACATGTATGCTCCCTCCAGTTCCAGTTATGAAGACGCAAACACATGTGCGTCCACCGTCAACATGTCCTCTTTCAGATCCGCCATGAATAGGCCGGATATTCCATTCCTAAGTATGAAAGGCCACCGGCTTTATATGGTTCACTTATGCCATTTTTCAGTCCAGGCAAGTAGGCCCTGATTCTGTCATCAAGCTTTTTCTTGCCTTCTGCCTCTGAAAGCTCCAGTCTGAGCCTGCATCTGTGACCATGAACTCTGTCTCATTCCCTGCGCGGCTCACGATGCCTGACATCAGCCTATTGCCTGCCAAAAACTGTATTTCACCTTCGAAATTATCTGCTCCGCTCCCTGCCCAATGCATTCCTGTCTAGTAGTTTAAGTAAACATTCTTCCAGCTACCGAGCAAAGGCCCGGCTTCTCTGTCTTTATGCAAGTAATTCATAGCCCTGTTACCATGGAATATTCCTACCCCCTCGCATCTAGTGTAGACACTTAGACGCTTGTACACGCACTAACAGTCAGTATAGTCAGTATAGAATAAGATTCTACTCTAAGAGACCTCTCTTTTGGATAACATAGTTCTTTAAACATAGGATGTTAGATATGATTTGGGATTAGGTTGACTTGACCCTCCAGACTTCTGTCGCCACATGTAGAGCTAAATGTCAAGTCCCCTTCACCCCCTAGTTGCACGTCAATCACACGTCATGCTGCTGCGCGCGCATTTCTGCCAAGTATTTCTGCTGACATTGCGAAATTCTTTCATGGAACCACCCTATTATGACATCACACCTGATGACGTTCTTTAGTTACACCCAGTTACGCCCACTTTTGCTACGTATGTATGTTTTATCTACACTATCAATTGTTACGCCTCTTGCATTTGCTTCATTGTAATGCCTATTGTATAAAAGTGATTACTTATCAATAAAGTATGTACTTCACTTCCTGAACCTCCGTGGTGATGGAACTTGGAGTCACCGATTCGAATCGTCCATTGGAATAAAGCCCATTCCGAACCTCTAATACCACGGATTTTGCCTCTTATTTACTGAGCTATTTTTATTATGTTTCTGTATCAAATTAAGTCCCGGTAATTAAATTATTTACCACATGAATGGCGCCCGAACAGGGACACTTTCTCATCTCACGCGCCGGCGGTGCGTTGCAGGCCCGGTCTCCTGCCACAGCTGGACGGACAACAACGCGTACCAGCAGGATTTCCTGTATCTCCCTCCGGTCAAGCGGGGGCGACTGAGGCTGCGATCAACACCCAGACGAGGCGGTGAGAAGTGCGAAGTATCCCGACCAGAGCCTAGCCTAGCCGAGAGAGCAAGATCCGAGGTATACAGAGGCCCACCAAGTTCCGAAGTTCCGAGGTTTCCGATGTTCCGAAGTGTCCGAAGTTTTCGAGTCGAGTCCAGTCCGGTCCAGTTCAGTTCCGTTCCGAGGCCTTCCGTTCCGAGCTACCCGGTGAGTACCATTACTGGGGAGGCGTTCTGACGTGCACATAGGTTGTGCCGGTCAAGACGGGTTTGGGTACACAAATCCGGTCTGCACTGTTTTAGCAGTGTATCTGTACTGTTTAGCAGTATATCTAGTATATCAAGTATATAAATTCAGAATAATTCAGTTAATGCCGAGTATTATGTTTAAGTGATTAAGTTTCCTTAGATCGTCATCATCATTGTTGCTCATTTAAATGTTAAATGTTAAATGTGTTAATACGTCCTGCATATTGTGGTATGAATGACTGTTCATTATTGTGTTTATTGTATTAAGTTTGTTCAAGATCAAGTATCAGACCAATTCTCAATATGCCGCTCTTTTCGAAATTAAGACAGATCACAACTAGAAAAGGGGTACTCGAAGAAGCTGTTCCTATTCCTCCTAGGGACACTCCAGGGTACTTCATGTATCATAAACACGGCTTAGACGCTATATTATTTCTTGATTTATGGGTAGACTACACCAAGGAATTACCAGAAAGTCAGAGGTGGCCCGCAGCTGGGACCTGGGATGCAGAGTGCATCATGAAAGTAGAGGAAGAGTTATGGAAAAGGAAAGCCAGACAGTCACAGAAAGACGCCGTTGAGTTATGGCGTAAAGAATCTCATAGACGTATAGAAAAAGCACTCCGACAGGAGGAGAAAAATAAGGAGAGTTCAAATAAAGTCCGAGAAAGTCTATTAATTGAAGAAGGTACACGAGTGAAATCAGAACAAGTAGACAGACAAAGAAATGCCCTTATGAATGGTATGTATCCCCTCCTGGCCGAGGGATTACCTAAGGCTACTCCGGAGATACCAAAAGACTTGCCACCCCCATTGTTCCCAATAAAAATGCATCCTAAGGGGCATCCTAGAACAGCAGAAGATGTTTTTCTTTCCTCATATTTAGATGACGCAGCTCCCGAGTATGCTAACCCCGCCCCACATAGACCGCCTGCCGGGGAGGTTCAACGCCAAGATCCTGTGTCTGTACCTCTACAACAACAAATCCTGACACAAGTTCCGGCAAGCACATCTGTTTCTACATCTGTCCCTACAGCTGCTTCTACAGTTGTGTCCACACCTATAGTTGCTGTATCGCGTTCAACGAATCCTTTCACGCCCGATACCCCAGATGGGGCTACCGGAGGTGCTACCAACATTTTTTCTACGCCACCCAGAGTAAATAAACTTACCTTTCAAGAGTCAGCACATCCACGTACCCCCAAACTCATAAATGCCCGCACGCTTAAGGAACTTCTAGTAGATTGTAGATATGACCCTGTGCCCGGCAAAGAGGACGAAATGATCATGGCATCATTACGTATCAGACGAGCCGCGGTGTATTTAGGGAAGTTACCAGGAATGACTGTGCATCTAGATAATATATACCATTTTGTCCAAACAGGGCGAGATTCTGAATGTATTAACAGAGCTATGGAATACCAGAAAGTGGAGATACAGGGGGAACTGTTACGTTTCCTCATAAATTGTGTGATCAGAAATCAAGACCGACCGGGGGTAGATCCGGAAGCAATGCAAATTCTTACCAGATGGAGCCAGAATATATCAGAAGGGAGACATGATAAGCAAAAATGTATAATAGCCATGTGCCGAAAGATCCATAGAGAAATAGAACGCCTACACGAAGAGAGATTAGTGGTAGACCAGTTCGAACAAAGCGAGGAGGAAGGATCAGGACTGCCCACAGGACAGTCAGAAACCATAGCCTATGTAGGTAGAGGAAGATCTTGTAATAGTACTAGATGTTTTACTGACCCGATACGTCCGATATGTCCAGATAATAACAGGAATTCCCAAACACCTATAATAAATATAAGGTTCCCCGAGCATTCGTTCCAAGCCGCTGACAAATTACTCCGAGAACGAAGGGGTTATCATTTACTCGATTCTATGGATGAACAAGAATTAGCCAGGTCAGCCGTTCATTGGGTTGACAGTCCCGGAAAATATGGTGATGATACAGTAGCACACACATTTTTGAACCTCACCCCAGATGAACAGCGTTTAGCTGGGATTTATATGATTCAACAACTCATTATACTATATAAAAGCCAACATTCAGATCCTGGTCCCTTACCTGATATATTGACTGAATTACTCACGAATAGATGGAGAGGTTCAGGTACTAAGTTAATTAAGGAAATACTAGAATCAAGAAAGCAGTACATTCTTTTTGTATGCCCAGAACGTGTCTCACTGCCCATCAAGGAAAGAACGACGTATTACATGGACAGACAGAATCCCTTACGAGAAGTACACCCAATAAAAGGCGAGGACAATCAGTTTAAACGTGTATTTGTATATACGCCCATATCGAAAATAGAATTGTTACAAATGAAGAAAGTGGTACCCAGTCATGACAAAGACCCAGCGGGTTTTCACTGTGAAATTAAAGACATGTTACTCATGGGAGAGTATACCTATCCCGACATTATGACAATATTAAAGGTATTAATGCCTGCTGGCATTTATGAAAAACTCAAGGAAAAAGAGTGGGAGGTGGGAGACCAAAAGATAGACTGGACAGCATTAGAAGCAGAAGAAAAGGCCCGAACTGCAGGAGCAGGGCTTGGGGATAAAACTAAAGCACTACCAGGTTTACTAGTACAGGTACTGCCACGTTTATTAACTACGAAAAAGGAAGACTGGGGTGCAATCTCAGCCTGTAAACAAAAGCAAGATGAAGACACTAGTGATTTCTATGCCCGATTTGAAAAATGTTTTGGTATAAATAGTGGCATAAAAGCAAGCAGCGAATCATACCCACATCTGTTTGTGACAAAATTAGTTGAAAATTCCTTGCCCCAAGTGAAGAATAGAGTATTAAAATTCGAGAGTACCTGGCAAGGTAACACCCCATCACAAATGTTACAAATGTTACAGTATCATCACAATAGAATTAGAGAGGAACAAGAACATGAACATAGACGCATGAAAGACACGAAAATGAAAATGCTAGTCTCTCAGACAGTTCCAGCTGAAGGACATAAAAAGGGTACGACACATTCCGGTGATTCAGCAGGACCTGTAAAAGGGACATGCAACTATTGTAAACAGCCAGGACATTACATACACGATTGCCCAGTCCTGAAGCGTAATATTGCCACAGGTAAAACACAAGAAAGACCACGGCCACCTAGACAGGATCAGAATGAACAAGGAGCCCCGCAGCATGCACAGTCCATGCCAGCTCCACAACAGTCTATACAGTTTGTGCCAGCTGCACCAGCGCTGCCTGTTGCTGCCACACAAACCACGACACGACAGCTGTACCAAACCGCACAGTACGACTATCCTGATTATCAACGATACGCATGAACCAGCCTAGAGAGGGAAGTTGACTTACCCCTTATCGAGGTCCCAGTAGACCAAGAAGGACCTTATGTACATAGTGAATTATTAGGCCAAGATAGAAAATTTTTACTTGATACAGGGGCAAGTCGAACAACTATAAAACGTAGTGAAGTTCCAGGGGCACCCCTCTCAGGCTCACAGAATATTTCCCTTGGTTTTTCAGGAAAACCTATTGTTAATGAAGTATCACAGCCTCTTCCACTTACGATAGGACCTTTGACCAGAACTACAGATTTATTGCTTACTAAATCATGTCCAGAAAACTTGTTAGGTATAAAAACACTGAAAGCTCTAGGAGCTATAATATGTTGTTCTCCGGAAGGAGTAAGATTGTTTTTACGTGATTTCAAAGGTCACTATGTGTCTCGAGACATGGATCCCCGGTTGCAGACTTTACCTACACATTTATGGGCACAAGGCCCTACTGATGTTGGTTGCATGAATATTACGCCATATCGAGTTACACTAAAGGCAGGAGTGGTACTACCACGAATGCGACAATACAAGTTACCACCAGATGCTGTAGTGGCTTTACTGCAAATCATTGACGAACTCATTGCCCAAGGAGTGGTTGTGGAAACTGACTCCAATGTATGTAATTCCCCGATAATTCCGATTCTTAAACGAACAGATCCAAAGGCCCCGCCAGTATATCGATTGGTTATTGATCTGCGCGAATTGAACAAATGCATTGTGCCACAATTCCCTGTGGTCCCAGATATCTCGTCATTACTGACAGCTATTGATTCCGAAGCAACATTCTTTACTGTAATTGATCTCAAGAATGCCTTTTTCAGCGTCCCAATAGATCCGGAAAGCCAATACTTGTTCGGATTTAGTTTAAATGGACGTAGCTTTAAATTCACACGCGCACCTCAAGGATTTACAGAAAGCCCCAGCATCTATAGCCAAGCACTGAAAAGAGAACTCGACAGTATCCACATGCCAGTAAACACTGCCCTGCTTCAATATGTCGATGATCTGCTGATCACCGCTAGAAGCGAACCTGAATGTGAGAAAGCATCACTGACGGTTTTACAATTTCTAGCCGAAAAGGGGCACAAGGTGTCCCCTTCTAAGCTGCAATTCTGTGTCCAGCGAGTTGTTTATCTTGGACACTCGCTGTCCAAGGAGGGAAGGCAGCTTACACCCGACCGCATTCAGTTAATAGCTAACATGCCAATACCCAAGACACAAAAGGAAGTGCGGGCTTTCATAGGCCTCACTTCATATTGTAGGCAGTGGATCCCTCAGTATGCATTTCTAGCAAAACCACTCATTCAATTGACAACACAGGAGGCAGCCACATCGACTGTTCTCCCTTGGACTCAGGAACATACACAAGCTTTTGAAAGCCTAAAGAAAGCCTTATGCCAAGCACCTGTTTTAGCAACACCATGTTACAATAAACAGTTTACACTCTTTGTTACAGAACGCGAAGGTACTGCCTTATCAGTACTCACACAGGAACAAGCAGGATCACACAAACCATGTGCTTATTTTTCTAGTACATTAGATCCCGTAGCTCAGGCTTTGCCTGCATGCCTAAAATCAGTGGCAGCAACAGCTTTAGCAATCAGACAAAGCGATGCCATAGTGTTAGGACATCCATTGACAGTTCAAGTACCACATGCAGTAGAGGTTCTTGTGAATCGAACGCAAACACAACATTTGACTATAGCGCGACTTACAGGGTATGAATTAACATTGTTCCAACCACATATAGAAATCAGACGTTGTAACACATTGAATCCTGCCACACTTTTACCTGTAATCGGAATAGACCCACTAGCTCATGATTGTATTGATGTTATTACAATCACGACGAAACCCAGACAAGACTTGACAGACGTCCCATTGTCAGACCCAGACCTGACGTTGTATGTAGATGGTTCATGTATGAGAACAAGTACAGGAGAGTTAGTGGCCGCTTACGCAGTCACAACGGACACTGAAATCATTGAAACAAATTGCATAAATACCTTGTCAGCTCAAGCCGCAGAGCTCATCGCTCTGACACAAGCCTGTATTCAAGCCACAAATAAAAAAGTCAACATATATACTGATTCACGTTATGCATTCGGAGTTGTACATGACTTCGGCGTGCTGTGGCGAGAGAGAGGTTATTTAACTTCTCACGGTGCCCACATTCAGCACGGACCCCTCATTCATGCCTTATTAGATGCAATACATCTACCCACTGCAATATCAATTATGAAATGTAAAGCTCATACGAAAGTTACTGATATCATTTCTCAAGGCAATGATCTAGCTGACAGAACAGCTAAACAGACTGCTCAAACTCAAACATCCGACATGACAAAGACAATAGTCCCGACGCCAACACAGTGTATGAATGTTAAAGATCCCACTCTTGACGTAATTGACATACAGACACATGCTACACCAGACGAAATAAGGAAATGGACTGAATTAGGAGGGATTCAAACGGATCAAGGATGGATGACGAAGGAAAAATCTGTGTGGTTCCTTCCTGATTCAATGGTCCAAGTCATTATTAACACTATACATAGTCCAGCGCATCTAGGAGAAAAAGCTATGCTAGACAGCATTCAACACATTTGGTTCAACAAACATTTACGAGCAGCAGCCAAACAAAAAGTTCGTACCTGTATGATCTGTTGTCAGTTCAACCCAGGAAAAAGCATTCCCGTAGAACAGGGTGGATTTCAGCCTCCTGATCACCCTTTTGAAGTCCTCCAGATGGATTATATCCAGATGGAATGATGTCGAGGATTCAAATATGTTCTCGTAGTTGTCTGTGCTCTTTCCCGTTGGACAGAGGCATACCCGGTTTCAGATTACACTGCCCCGACTACTGCCAAACAGTTGGTTCGAGAATTCTTCCCACGATACGGTTTACCACGTGTTGTTTACTCAGATAACGGCCAGCCGTTTTCATCCGAACTAATGAAACACGTTTCACTTTTGTTAGGCTATCAGTGGAAATTCCACTGTGTCCGACACCCCGAGGCAGCAGGTCTCGTGGAAAGACATAATCAGACCCTGAAAATTAGATTGTCCAAAATATGCAGGGAGAAAGGTGTCGACTGGGTAGTAGCGTTACCAGTTGCACTCTTTTACATGAGAATGGTAGCACACTCTCGAACAGGGCTATCCCCGTATGAGGTGATCTTTGGCAGACCACCAAATATGTGGGGGACGCCTATACCACGCAAAATAACTGATATTGACTGTAATATGCTGACAGATTACTTGGCTTCCTTGATGTCTGCACTACAATCTTGTCTGCAGCCTTTCCTGACAACACTGAGGTGAAACCCCATGACGTAGTTCCGGGGGACCTGGTCTTAGTGAGGAACTTTGATCGGAAGTCTCAGCTGGATCCTAGGTGGAGGTCGCCTCAGCTCGTATTGCTTACCACAAGGACAGCCGTGAAGATCGAAGGCAGAAAAGGCTGGGTACATTCAAGTCATATCAAGAAATTTCATGGACTACCATCGGATGTAAATACCACACCTCGTGTGTCTTCACCCATTGACTCAAAGCTTCCTTTGGTTGAACCGAGTAATCACGAACAATATAAACTAAAACTCAGGTCTAACCAGTCAGGCAATTTGATTGTTTAAGTCCTCTCCAAGGTGAAGCGGTTGAATTTGTCTCTGACATGTATCCCTTAGACCTGAATAGAGAAAAAACCCGAAAAATGTTGAAACGACATGCGTACTGTAAATCACTGCGTAGTCATTGCACAGTGACGTTATTAATTTTGTTTTTCTTAAGTCTTTTAATAATTACTGCAAGTATATTGTTGCACATATATTATCCTATTTCTAGACATGTTTATAATGTTACTGCTGAACATTCTTTTAGTGAATTACCTCCGCATGAGTTGTCTTATAGATTTGCGCTGTGCAATAACACGTTTATTAGTATGTTACATCATTCCCATCAGGTTAGCAATGCTACAAATTGTTGGATATGTGGCCGACTCCCTCCCTATCAGAATTATAAAGGAATTCTACCTCTCTTTCCATACCCGTTCACACACAACGGCTCCTGTGGAGCATGGTTTAGTTTAATTAATTCCCTAGATTCGAATTCTGCAGTTTATCAAGACAATTGGGTATGGGGAAATTTGAACTTAGTTTTACTTAAAGTCTGCTACCCTAACAAGGAGGGACTTCCCAAAAGAACAGGAACTGATCTAGAAAATGAAGTGTATGGATTAGGTAATTTTACGCTTAATCTTATGATCCTAAATGTCGAATCCGAAGCTACTCCAATTCTGCCCGCTATGTCAATATTCCCAGTAAAAGGTGAATTATGTGTAAGAAAGAATGGTTCCATACATATGGGCCATAGTAGATGCACCACTGTAATAGAATTTAGTGATCAAGGCAAGTCTACATTTAGAGCTTCCCGCCATTCCTATTTCATATGTGGTCAGACGGCATATGTACGTTTGCCTCTAGATTGGGATGGTACCTGCTACATTGGATTCCTTTTGCCACCTGTTTTCCTAGCTCCTCCTGATTATCACAGAAATACTCATTTAGTACACAATAGAGAAAGGAGAGATCTCCCAATAGTCGATTACACTGAAACAGCATGGGAAAAATACACAGATTTCAATAAAGGTCTTTTTCCCTATATAGGTACCGTTACTAATAGTAAGCTGATACGTAGATTAACTAGAACCCTTGAAGCAGTAGTGAACGAAACTATTTCCGCCTTAGGCAATTTAACAGAAGAGCAGTCTGCTATGCGGATTGTTGTGCTTCAAAATCGTCTTGTCCTTGACGTCATCCTGGCCGATAGGGGCGGAGCTTGTAGGGTCATCGGATCAAGTTGTTGCATTTTCATGCCAGAAAATTCGCCATCTGTATATAAAGCCATAACTCGCCTTCATAAGATTGTAAGCCAGATACACCAGAATCCAGGCACCTGGACTTGGTCCGGTTGGTTTTGGAGTATATTATCTACCTTTGGATGGAAGGTCCTATCCTTCCTAGGTATTGGCCTTCTCATACTATTCAGTTGCTGTCTATGTCTACAATGTGGACCAGCGATCTGTGGTCTGTGTGCCACATTGTGTATTCCACCACCAAGATTTCATTCATCCCAGAAGAAAAAAGAAGAACAAATGATGCTATATGAACAGATCAACAGATTGATGAAGATTGATATCTCTTAACGGGCAAGTAGGGGACAAGGAGGGAATGTGGAAATATGGATTTTTCTGATCAGTTATGTCCCCTATCTTGGACCCCAACGGTTTCATGTATGAATCACAAGTACATGTATGCTCCCTCCAGTTCCAGTTATGAAGACGCAAACACATGTGCGTCCACCGTCAACATGTCCTCTTTCAGATCCGCCATGAATAGGCCGGATATTCCATTCCTAAGTATGAAAGGCCACCGGCTTTATATGGTTCACTTATGCCATTTTTCAGTCCAGGCAAGTAGGCCCTGATTCTGTCATCAAGCTTTTTCTTGCCTTCTGCCTCTGAAAGCTCCAGTCTGAGCCTGCATCTGTGACCATGAACTCTGTCTCATTCCCTGCGCGGCTCACGATGCCTGACATCAGCCTATTGCCTGCCAAAAACTGTATTTCACCTTCGAAATTATCTGCTCCGCTCCCTGCCCAATGCATTCCTGTCTAGTAGTTTAAGTAAACATTCTTCCAGCTACCGAGCAAAGGCCCGGCTTCTCTGTCTTTATGCAAGTAATTCATAGCCCTGTTACCATGGAATATTCCTACCCCCTCGCATCTAGTGTAGACACTTAGACGCTTGTACACGCACTAACAGTCAGTATAGTCAGTATAGAATAAGATTCTACTCTAAGAGACCTCTCTTTTGGATAACATAGTTCTTTAAACATAGGATGTTAGATATGATTTGGGATTAGGTTGACTTGACCCTCCAGACTTCTGTCGCCACATGTAGAGCTAAATGTCAAGTCCCCTTCACCCCCTAGTTGCACGTCAATCACACGTCATGCTGCTGCGCGCGCATTTCTGCCAAGTATTTCTGCTGACATTGCGAAATTCTTTCATGGAACCACCCTATTATGACATCACACCTGATGACGTTCTTTAGTTACACCCAGTTACGCCCACTTTTGCTACGTATGTATGTTTTATCTACACTATCAATTGTTACGCCTCTTGCATTTGCTTCATTGTAATGCCTATTGTATAAAAGTGATTACTTATCAATAAAGTATGTACTTCACTTCCTGAACCTCCGTGGTGATGGAACTTGGAGTCACCGATTCGAATCGTCCATTGGAATAAAGCCCATTCCGAACCTCTAATACCACGGATTTTGCCTCTTATTTACTGAGCTATTTTTATTATGTTTCTGCATCAAATTAAGTCCCGGTAATTAAATTATTTACCACACTACAAGGGAGATTCTTCAGTCTTCTTCTTTCGTCGAATGTCGAAGGTCCAGAGTTTCTGTTCAGTTTTGCAGGTTCAGGATAATCTAAAGTCTTGAGGCCCAACTCCCACTCTTATACTAATCTGGGGGGCTGGGATACCTGCTAGGTCACGCCTTATGGGTGGGACCTGGGAGGGGGTGGTTACACCCACTTCCCTTTGTCCAGTTTCGCGCCAGAGCTGGGGCTGGAGTGCCCCAGCGCCGGTTTGAACTGGACTATGCAAGGAACACCTTGTGTGCCCCAGGCATGTCTCATTCCTTTCAGCCCACCCTGCCCCAATACACTAAAGGCTGTCTGGGGAGGTGCTAGCACCTCCCCAAGCAGGAAACCTATTGTCCAGGCCTCCCTGGCTGGGATCACTCCCAGCAGCAGGAGGTCAGACTTGTGTCTGTGGCAGCAGCATCCATTTTGTGATGCTGAGGCTTTGGTTAGAGTTAAACAGCAAAGTAGGATTTTAACATGTCTCTCCCTCTAGAAGGGGGGAATATTATCCTCATGTCCAGAAATGGTATGGGGGTACTATTCCACAGTGTTAGACACCTTACACGACATGTTTCGATAAAGCCAAACCATAGTTACCATAACCGTCTAAGATTATAAGGCACTTTAAGAGTATATGGTAGGCTATATCATAGAACAGCTATAAGGACATGGTTCCGAAAGCTGCAGACAGGCTCAGCTCATGCTAGAGCACCATCTCACATGTTACCAAGCACTCTGCCTCCAGGATTGTTAAGGCCTGCCATAGGAGTGGCTGATAGGTACACATGTGTCTATATAGAAGGTAGATATAGATATACTATATCTAAGCAAGGGGTGATTACACGACCTTGCCCCAGCTGAGTGATCAGCCAGTTGTGTCAAAATGGAAGGCCAGGCCAGGGGTGGCATAATACATGCTGCAGCCCCTGGTAGGCCTAGGGTACACCTATGCCCTGGGTACCTAGGGTACACTGTACAGGGTCCAATAAGGTGATCCTTACCAATGGGTTATGTACCTAGGGTACATGGAGTCCATTTTAAAGAGAGAGCAGACAGCCTGAGACCCTGAATGGCAGGATCTCAGGCCAACTAAGTCGAAAAACCAGCTAGACACTAGGCAAAAAGTTGGGGGTAACCATAGTCAGATATCCACCTTCCTACATGCGCGCTGATGTAATGGCTACCAGAAAAACGGCCTTCCAAGACAAATGCTGCAAGGAAGTTGTGTGGATTGGCTCAAAAGGTGGGCCCATCAGTTTAGATAACACCAGGTTCAACTCCCACGGAGGAGAAGGGTTTCGAACAGGGGGATACACTTTCTTCAACCCCTGTAAGAAGTCCTTGACCACCTGCATTTGAAAAAAAGGAGGGCTGACTAGGTGATCTCCTGTACGCCGTAATGGCAGATAAATGCACCCTGATAGAAGCATACTTTAAACCCGATCTTGCTAAGTACAGAAGGTAAGGGAGAATGACATCCTCCTGCCCCTTCGTAGGATCAAGGTGATGTTTTCTACACCAAAGAAAAAACCTCTTCCACTTAAACGCATATGACGCTCTTGTGGAGGGTCTTTTCGCTGCTTTCAAAATATGCATGCAATCAGGAGGCAGTTTCAAATGTCCGTATTGCAGGACCTAAGGAGCCATGCTGTCAAGTTCAGTGATGGAAGGTTGGGATGAAGAATCCTCCCGCCCATCTTGGTCAGCAGGTCCGGCCTGCACGGTAGTCTCCTGTGTGGAAGTACCGACAGATGAAGAAGGTTCGGGTACCACCACTGCCGTGGCCAGTCTGGAGCTATCAGAATCATCATCATGCTGGATCTGAGTAGCTTGGACACCACCTTCGGGATCAGGGGCAGAGGAGGAAAGGCGTAGGCAAATGTCCCTGACCAGTCCATCAAAAGCGCATTCCCCCTTGTCCCTGGACTGTGGAATCTGGACGCGAAGGCGTGTCATTTTGTGTTTTCGTCGTCTGCGAATAGATCTATTTCCGGACGACCCCAACGATGGAAAAGGTCCGCCACCACCTCGTCGTGTAGCACCCAGTCTGGCTGATCTTCGAAGTGCCTGCTGAGTGCGTCTGCCTTGACATTTAGCTCTCCTGGAAGGTGTACTGCCACCACCGAGAGGTTCCGGGCGAGAAGCCAGTGCCAGATCGCCTGTGACTCCAGGGAAAGAGAACGCGACCGAGTTCCACCCTGTTTGTTTAGGTAGAACATGGTCGTCGTGTTGTCGGTCTGGACCAGGACCGAATCGGACTCGATTGCCGGTAGGAAAGCTTTCAGAGCAAGGTGGACTGCTCGTAGCTCCAGCATATTGATGTGGTAGGTCTGTTCTGTCGCCGACCACCGTCCTTGTATCTGAAGGCACCCCATGTGTGCCCCCCAGCCTTGCAGAGATGCATCTGTCACCACCGATTGCACTGGAAGTGGCTGGTGAAAAGGGACTCCCACCATCAGATTCCGCTGCTGAGACCACCATGTGAGGGAGGATCTCGCTGCCTGGGAGAGACATATCTGATCTTCCCAGCGATCTGTCGACTGATCCCACTGGTCCTCCAGAGTCTGCTGCAAAGGCCGCATCCTCAGCCTGGCATTGGGAATGAGAAAGATGCAGGACGCCATGGATCCTAGCAGGGATGCCACCTGCCGGACTGTCGGATTCTGCACCTGGAGCAGAAGCCTGCACTTCTGTCTCATCGAAGACAGTCTCTCCTCCGAAGGATACGCTTGTGAGAAGTTGGCCTGATGTATGATGTCACTAGTTCTAGTGTACACCTTATATCAGTCCAAACAACCCTTATGGTGATTGGTTGTAAAGTCAACCTTATAGACCAGCTATCCTAGTGGTAGCATGGACAAGAGCAGTCTTAGGCTAAACTCTGAATGGCATGTGAAGCCAGCTGTGATACCATCTATAATCCCTTGAATACCAAATGAAAGGACACCACAACAGATATATATATATAAAATAAAGTGTATTTATTCTAGACAAACCCTCAGCACTCTTTATGAGATTAGAGGAAAGTACAACACAGTCTTATTCAAGCATACCTTAAGTCACACAGGTAAGTAATACAGTTAGGCCCTAGGGGCCACGCAAACCATATACTAAAGAAGTGATATAAGGACCACTGTCACGGAAATAGGATAGGCCTAGGCCTAGGGAATCGCTGGGGCTACACTACACTAGCAACAGTTAGGAAGTGGGAGGCCCACGGGATTCAGGTGCAGAGTGGAAACACTCACGCGTAATGCGTAAAAGTCGATAGAATTACTAGCAGTTAGAAATTAACAGTTTAAGGACACTTCTGAAGCAGCTAGAGAGTCGAGACTCGGAAACCAGACCCTAGGATAGTCACTACCCTTGTGAGCACCGAAGTACCCAAGTTACCTAGCCCACGGGCTGCGGGTGCATAGGTGTGAACTTGCGTCGGGTTTCGTCGTGGACTTCTATGGATGCCTGAAGGAAAGTTGCTGACAGGCAGTCAGTGAAGAGTGTCCGGTGGATCCCAAGGCTGGGATCAAGAAGAGAGGAGACCTGCAAGCAGAAGGGACAGAGTCAAGGTCACTAGCCAGTGACCACGTGGAACCAGGAAGGAACCAGGCGATGTCGTGAAGATTGCAGGTGAAGGTGAAGCTTGTCGCTGCAGCCACGGGTACCAGGAAACGTCGAGGACGCCCAGGACCAGGAGGCGAGCTGTCCCACGAAGGCTCTTGCTGTCGGCGTCGTCGAAGTTGAACTAGGACTCACCAAGCCTTGGCAAGCGGAACCCACCAAGAACGGAGGACTTGCTTCTGGTGCAGACCAGGAAGGTCTGGGGTGCTTCTCTTTTGCAAGGAAGCGGGAGCCAGTCTGGAGGAGCCAAACCAGCAGTGTAGATTTCTGGATGCGTCGTCACAGAGGCCACTAGCCAAGGGGCAAGCAACCGGACAGGCGCGGCAAGCAGGAAAATGCAGAAGGGCCCCACGCAGGACTTGTGGAGTGTGGGGGACTGATCTTCGGTGCAGACGGTGCTTGGGGTTGGGGCTTCTCAATCCCCGGTGCACAACTTCGAGGGTGCCTCAGAAGCTGCGCTGAAAGATACTAGCCACTTTTCCCAGGTAGCCGGTCCCACGTCTCTCGTCGCCTCCACGGATCTCAGCTCGGCTGTGGATGTGGATCTGGGTCGGAGAAGTCTGGAAGTCAAGGCTCTGGTCGGGCTCTGCAGTCGGTCCCTCGTAGAACTTCAGCAAAGCAAAGGGTAGTCTCTTGATGGTGCCTGTTTGCACAGGGTAGCCACTCCTTGGCCACAAGGGAGATTCTTCAGTCTTCTTCTTTCGTCGAATGTCGAAGGTCCAGAGTTTCTGTTCAAGTTGCAGGTTCAGGATAATCTAATCTCCTGGGGCCCAGCTACCACTCTTATACTAATCTGGGGGGCTGGGTTACCTGCTAGGTCACGCCTTATGGGTGGGACCTGGGAGGGGGGTGGTTACACCCCCTTCCCTTTGTCCAGTTTCGCGCCAGGACTGGGGCTGGAGTGCCCCAGCACCGGTTTGAACTGGACTATGCACGGGACCCCTTGTGTGCCCCAGGCATGTCTCATTCTTTTCATCCCTCCCTGCCCCAATACACTAAGGCCTGTCTGGGGTGGTGCTCGCACCTCCCAAGGCAGAAAACCTATTGTCCAAGCCTCCCCTGCCGGGATCACTCCCAGCAGCAGGAGGTCAGACTCGTGTCTGTGGCAGCAGCATCCATTTTGTGATGCTGGGGCTCTGGTTAACTTTAACCGGGTAAGTAGGTTACAACATGTCTTCTCCCTCTAGAAGGGAGGGATAATATCCTCATCCCCAGAAATTGGATGGGGGTTGTGAGAAGTTGGCCTGATGTATGATGTCACTAGTTATAGTGTACACCTTATATCAGTCCAAATACCCTTATGGTGATTGGTTGTAAAGTCAACCTTATAGACCAGCTATCCTAGTGGTAGCATGGACAAGAGCAGTCTTAGGCTAAACTCTGAATGGCATGTGAAGCCAGCTGTGATACCATATATAATCCCTTGAATACCAAATGAAAGGACACCACAACAGATATATATATAAAATAAAGTGTATTTATTCTAAGCAAACCCTCAGCACTCTTTATGAGTTTAGAGGTAAGTACAACACAGTCTTATTAATGCATACAGTAAGTCACACAGGTAAGTAATACAGTTAGGCCCTAGGGGCCACACAAACCATATACTAAGTAAGTGGTATAAGAACCACTGTCACGGAAATAGAATAGGCCTAGGCCTAGGGAATCGCTGGGGCTACACTACACTAGCGTTAGTTAGGAAGTGGGAGGCCCACGGGATTCGTGTGCAGAGTGGAAACACTCACGCGTAATGCGTAAAAGTCAATAGCAATGTTACAGTTTAGAAATAGATAGATTTAGGACACTTCCGGAGTAGCTAGGAAGTTGAGACTTGAAAACTAGACACTAGGATAGTCACTATCCTGATGAGCACCGGAGTACCCAAGTTACCTAGCCCACAGGCTGCGGGTGCATAGGGGTGAAGATGCGTCGTTTTCGTCGTCGACTCCTATGGATGCCTGAAGAAAGATGCTGACAGGCAGTCAGGGGAGAGTGTCCGGTGGATCCCAAGCCTGGGATCAAGAAGAGAAGAAACCTGCAAGCAGAGGGGACAGAGTCAAGGTCACTAGCCAGTGACCACGTGGAACCAGGAAGGAACCAGGCGATGTCGTGAAGAGTTGCAGGTGAAGGTGAAGCTTGTCGCTGCAGCCAGGAGGACCAGGAAGCGTCGAGGACGACCAGGACCAGGAGGCGAGCTGTCCCACGAAGGCTCTTGCTGTCGGCGGCGTTGAAGTTGGACTAGGACTCACCAAGCCTTGGCAAGCGGAACCCACGAAGAACAAAGGACTTGCTTCTGGTGCAGACCAGGAAGGTCTGGGGTGCTTCTTCTTTGCAGAGAAGCGGGAGCCAGTTTGGAGGAGCCAAACCAGCGCAGAAGATTTCAGGGAGCGTCGTCTCAAAGACCACTAGCCAGCGGGCAAGCAACCGGACAGACGCGGCAAGCAGGAAAATGCTGAAGGGCCCCACGCAGGACTCGTGGAGTGTGGGGGGCTGATCTTCGGTGCAGATGGTGCTTGGGGTTGGGGCTTCTCAATCCCCGGTGCACAACTTCGAGGGTACCTCAGAAGCTGCGCTGTAAGTTACTAGCCACTTTTCCCAGGTAGCCGGTCCCACGTCGCTCGTCGCCTCCACGGATCTCAGCTCTGCTGCAGATGTGGATGAGGGTCGGAGAAGTCTGGAAGTCAAGGCTCTGGTCGGGCTCTGCAGTCGGTTCCTCGTAGAACGGTCGCAAAGCAAAGGGTAGTCTCTTGATGGTGCCTGTTTGCACAGGGTAGCCACTCCTTGGCTACAAGGGAGATTCTTCAGTCTTCTTCTTTCGTCGAATGTCGAAGGTCCAGAGTTTCTGTTCAAGTTTGCAGGTTCAGGATAATCTAAAGTCTTGAGGCCCAACTCCCACTCTTATACTAATCTGGGGGGCTGGGATACCTGCTAGGTCACGCCTTATGGGTGGGACCTGGGAGGGGGTGGTTACACCCACTTCCCTTTGTCCAGTTTCGCGCCAGAGCTGGGGCTGGAGTGCCCCAGCGCCGGTTTGAACTGGACTATGCAAGGAACACCTTGTGTGCCCCAGGCATGTCTCATTCCTTTCAGCCCACCCTGCCCCAATACACTAAAGGCTGTCTGGGGAGGTGCTAGCACCTCCCCAAGCAGGAAACCTATTGTCCAGGCCTCCCTGGCTGGGATCACTCCCAGCAGCAGGAGGTCAGACGTGTGTCGTGGCAGCAGCATCCATTTTGTGATGCTGAGGCTTTGGTCAGAGGCTAACAGTTGAAGTATGATTTTAACATGTCTTTCCCTCTAGAAGGGGGGAATAATATTCTCATGTCCAGAAATGGCATGGGGGTATTATTCCCGAGTGTTAGACACCTTACACGACATGTTTTGATAAAGCCAAACCATAGTTACCATAACCGTCTAAGATTATAAGGCACTTTAAGAGTATATGGTAGGCTATATCATAGAACAGCTATAAGGACAAGGTTCCGAAAGCTGCAGACAGGCTCAGCTCATGCTAGAGCACCATCTCACATGTTACCAAGCACTCTGCCTCCAGGATTGTCAAGGCCTGCCATAGGAGTGACTGATAGGTACACATGTGTCTATATGTAAGTTAGGTATAGGAATACTACACCTAAGCAAGGGGTGATTACACGACCTTGCCCCAGCTGAGTGATCAGCCAGTTGTGTCAAAATGGAAGGCCAGGCCAGGGGTGGCACAATACATGCTGCAGCCCCTGGTAGGCCTAGGGTACACCTATGCCCTGGGTACCTAGGGTACACTGTACAGGGGCCAATAAGGTGATCCTATCCAAATGGGTTATGCACCTAAAGTACATAGTATTAATTTAGAGAGAGAACAGCAGGGCTGTGGGTCTGATTAGCAGGCCCACAGCCACATCTAAGTCGTAAACCAGTAAAGCAAAAGCAAAAAGTGGGGGTGAACATAGAAAGCAGACCCTACTCTCCTACACAACCCCCCCCCCAAACTTAGGGACATTAAACTAACCTTGACCAGTTGAGTCTTCATGTTCTAAGTGGAAATATCTGGAGAGTCCATCTGCATTGGCATGGTCAGTCCCAGGTCTATGTTCCACTGTGAAGTCCATCCCCTGTAGGGAAATGGACCACCTAAGAAGTTTGGGATTTTCACCCTTCATCTGATTTAGCCACAAGAGGGGCTTATGGTCTGTCTGAATCTTGAAGTGAGTGCCAAACAAGTATGGCCTCAGCTTCTTCAGGGCCCAAACCACAGCAAAGGCCTCCCTCTCAATAGCTGACCAACGTTTCTCTCAAGGGGTCAGCCTTCTACTTATAAAAGCAATGGGCTGGTCTTGACCATCTACATTCAGTTGTGAAAGAACAGCTCCCACACCTAACTCAGAAGCATCTGTCTGGACAATGAACTCTTTGGAGTAGTCTGGACTTTTCAGAATAGGTGCACTGCACATGGCCTGCTTCAGGTCATCAAATGCTTTTTGACAGCTTACTGTCCACTGAACTTTCTTTGGCATCTTCTTGGAGGTCAAGTCATTAAGTGGTGTCACTATGGACCCATAGTTCTTAACAAACTTTCTGTAGTACCCAGACAGGCCCAAGAAAGCTCTGACCTGAGTCTGGGTAGTTGGAGGAGCCCAGTCCTTTATGGTCTGGATCTTGCTCTCCAGTGGTTGAACCTGACCCCCACCAACTAGGTGGCCCAGGTATACAACCTTGCTCTGCCCTATCTGGCACTTAGTGGCCTTGATAGTGAGGCCTGCCTTTTGCAGGGCCTCTAAAACATTCCTCAGGTGGACCAGGTGATCCTCCCAGGTGGAGCTAAAGACAGCAATATCATCAAGATAAGCTGCACAATAATCATCCAACCCAGTAAGGACTTGATTCACCAGCCTTTGGAAAGTGGCAGGTGCATTCTTCAAACCAAAGGGCATTACCACAAATTGATAATGTCCTCCTGGGGTCGAGAAAGCAGTTTTGGCCTTTGCACTCTCAGCTAGTCTGATTTGCCAGTAGCCTGCTGTTAGGTCAAATGTGCTCAAAAACTTAGCAGCTGCCAGTCTGTCAATGAGCTCATCTGCCCTAGGTATTGGGTGGGCATCTGTCCTAGTGACAGCATTGAGACCTCTGTAATCCACGCAAAACCTCATCTCTCTCTTACCATCTTGGGTGTGAGGTTTTGGCACAAGGACTACAGGACTAGCCCAAGGGCTCTCTGAAGGTTCAATGACTCCCAGCTCCAACATCTTTTGTACCTCAACTTTTATGCAGTCCCTGACATGGTCAGGTTGCCTGTAGATTTTACTCTTCACAGGCAGACTGTCACCAGTGTCCACCTCATGGGTGCACCAGTTTGTCTGACTTGGGGTCAGAGAGAACATATGTCTGTAGGCCTGCAGAACTTGTCTGCAGTCCTGTTGCTGATGGACAGTGAGGCTGTCAGAAAAGACCACACCATCAACTGAGCCATCATCAGGGTTCTGAGTCAACAGGTCTGGGAGAGGGTCACTCTCTTCCTCCTGCCCCTCATCTGTAGCCATGAGTAGCCCCATGTCTGCCCTGTCAACATATGCCTTCAGTCTGTTGACATGAAGCACCCTGTGGGGGCTTCTGGGAGTCCCAAGGTCCACCAAGTAGGTGACTTCTCCCTTTTTCTCAACAATAGTGTGGGGTCCAGACCATTTGTCTTGGAGTGCTGCTGGGGCCACTGGCTCCAACACCCACACTTTCTGTCCTGGCTGGTAAACAGTCAGTACAGCCTTTTGGTCATGCCAAGCTTTTTGGAGTTCTTGGCTTGCCTCAAGGTTTTTAGAAGCCTTCTTCATATACTCTGCCATCCTGGAGCGGAGACCAAGTACATAATCCACTATGTCTAGTTTGGGTTGTCTGAGAGGTCTCTCCCATCCTTCCTTCACCAAACACAGGGGTCCTCTTACAGGATGCCCAAACAAAAGCTCAAAAGGGCTGTAGCCAACCCCCTTTTGTGGGACCTCTCTGTAAGCAAACAGAAGGCAGGGTAAAAGGATGTCCCATCTTCGCCTAAGCTTGTCTGGTAATCCTTTTATCATTCCCTTTAGGGTCTTGTTGAATCTCTCAACAAGCCCATTGCACTGTGGGTGATAGGGTGTGGTGAACTTATAGTTAACACCACACTCCTTCCACATTGCAGTCAAGTATCCTGACATAAAGTTGGCACCTCTGTCAGAGATGACCTCCTTTGGAAAGCCCACTCTGGAGAATACTCCAAGCAGGGCCCTTGCCACAACAGGAGCTGTTGTGGTCCTCAGGGGAATTGCTTCTGGGTACCTGGTGGCATGGTCCACTATCACCAGTATGAATCTGTGCCCAGATGCTGTTTGTGGGTCCATTGGTCCTACAATATCTATGCCCACTCTTTCAAAGGGGACCCCCACCACAGGTAGTGGTATGAGGGGGGCCTTTGTGGTGCCACCTGATTTGCCACTGGCTTGGCAGGTGACACAGGAGCGACAAAACTCCTTAGTATCTTCTGACATATGGGGCCAGTGAAAGTGAGGGACAAGCCTGTCCCAAGTCTTGTTCTGGCCTAAATGTCCTGCAAGGGGAATATCATGGGCCAAGGTTAGAAGGAAGCCTCTGAACTTCAGTGGTATGACCAACCTCCTGGATGCACCAGGCTTGGGGTCTCTAGCCTCTGAGTACAGTAGCCCTTCATCCCAATACACTCTATGGGTACCTTGAGCATTCCCTGCAGCCTCAGCAGCAGCCAGCTGTCTGAGGGGTTCAAGAGAGGGGCAGTCTAATTGAGCCTGCCTCAGATCTGCCCTGGAAGGTCCCCCTGTCCCAAGAAACTCAACCTGATCAGGTTCAAGTTCTTCTAGGACAGTTCCTTCAGGGCTCTCAGAATCATCCTCCTGGGAGGGCTGATCCACCACCTGAGGCAGGGGGGAAGGCACAGCCTTAACCCTACTGCTCTTTCTCTTGGATTGTGACTGGTCCATAGTTTCAGGATCCAGCACTTGTTCAGTGTTGCACTTTTTGGCCTGTGACCTGGTCACAGCAAGGACATGTGCATCTATCCCCAGCATTTCTGCATGGGTCCTATACTCCACTTCAGACCAAACTGAAGTTTCAAGATCATTGCCCAGTAAACACTCTACAGGAAGGTCTGAACTAACAACAACTTTCTTGAGGCCAGTTACCCCTCCCCAGGAGAAGTTAACAATAGCCACACTATGGGAGGTAGTGGCATTGCTAGCGTTGGTCACTAGGTAATTCTCACCTAGTATGATCTGTCCAGGGTCCACAAAAGCAGGTGTCACCATTGTGACACTAGCTCCAGTGTCCCTGTAGGCCTGAGCCATTCTTTGGTTGATAAAAGGTGTCTGTCTGTACTTGCCCAGGTTACTGGGGCCTACAGTAGAGGACAAAGCTAAGTCCCCATCACAGATCAGGACAGCCTGAGTAGGTACTCTGACTAGGCCAGAATCCTCCTCAGTTCCCAGGGTTAACCCTACTACACCCTTTTGCTGGGAACCACCACTTACAGCTGAACTAGGGGGTACAGTTGCCTTAGGGGCAATGGTGGTTGGGGGCTTATCCTTTTTGGTGCACTCACTAAACCAATGTGAGGTAGACTTACAATAGTTGCACCATGGTTTCTTTTGGCCTTCTTTCTTCTTATCCTTTTTGGAACCACCCTCCCCCTGAGCCTTTTGGGGGCCTGGTGAAGACTTCTGGTCTTTTTGTTTCTGCTCATTACCCTTCTGGTCTGCCTTTTTCTGATCACCGCCCTGGTTCTGGTTTTTCTGCTTAACTCTAGTCCTGACCCATCTATCTGCCTTCCTTCCCAATTCTTGGGGAGAAGTCAGATCAGAATCAATCAGGTGTTGATGCAGTAGCTGGTTTTGACAGTTGTTAAGTATTTGTTCTCTCATGATCAAATTATACAATCCTGTATAGTCCTTAACCTTACTTCCCATTAGCCAGCCTTCCAGAGCCTTAGTGGCACAATCTACAAAGTCAGTCCAGTCCTGAGTCTGTGTCTTCTGGGTATCCCTGAACAACAACCTGTATTGTTCAGTGGTTAGGCCAAACCCATCAATCAGAGCACTCTTCAGGACAGTGTAATTATCTGCATCCTCATCACTAACTGTGAGGAGCTTGTCTCTTCCTTTCTCAGAGAAGGAGAGCCACAAGATAGCTGCCCACTGACTTTGGGGTACCTGCTGTACTTTGCAAGCTCTCTCCAAAGCAGTTATCCATTTGTGGATGTCATCCCCACACTTGTAGGGAGGGACAATCTTGCTCAGGTTTCTATTATCATAGTGCCTGTCTCTATCTCTAGGAATGTTGCTGCCACCAGTGGGTTCTAACCCACTTAACTTTTGTTCTCTAGCCAGAGCAAGCTTCTCTTTGGCAAGGGCAAGTTCTTCCCTCTGAATCCTCAGATTAGCCTCCCTCATTCTGGCTGCATGCTCCTTTCTCTCAGATGAAGTCATTCCCCTGTGAGAGGAAGCATTAGAGATGTTAGAGACATGGGAGTGGATGGATTCCCTTGAAGGGGATCTGTCCCTCCTGCTTCTCTGTGAATGTCTACTTGTGGGTCTGTATGGGGGGATCCCATGCAAACTCCCATGTAAACTTAAGTTAGCCTGGCTAAGTCTCCTTACTTGGCTCTGGCTGTCTACCTCCCCATCTGAAGCCCCATCTGACTCCTCTGTGGTGGGTAGACCCTCCTCTGCGCCTAGGGCACCTTCCTGAGATGCCCTCTGAGCATCATACTCCTCTAGGAGTTGTCTTAACTGAAGGAGGGTAGGGTTTGCACCCTGTTTTATTCCTCTGGAGGTACACAATTGTCTCATCTCCTGGAATGTTAAGGTATCATACCTAGAGGGGGTCTTCTGCAGACCTGCCCCTCCTGAGAGAGCATCTACTTGATCTCCTCCCAGAGGCATGATCTAGTGAGGGTGTGGTGTGTGCACCTACCTACACTAGTTGTTTCTACTAAACCTCTCTAGTAGTTGTAGTCAGGGTGTGTTACTCCCTTCAACCTACAACCACTAAGTCCAGTAGGACTTAAGTATTATAAACTATGTTATATGTACCTAGACAATATCTGTGTGATCTTTCAATTTAGTATCTCAAGATTACAATGGTATTACAACAGCAAGCTCAGATCCCAACCGCTGCTCACCAATGTGAGAAGTTGGCCTGATGTATGATGTCACTAGTTATAGTGTACACCTTATATCAGTCCAAATACCCTTATGGTGATTGGTTGTAAAGTCAACCTTATAGACCAGCTATCCTAGTGGTAGCATGGACAAGAGCAGTCTTAGGCTAAACTCTGAATGGCATGTGAAGCCAGCTGTGATACCATATATAATCCCTTGAATACCAAATGAAAGGACACCACAACAGATATATATATAAAATAAAGTGTATTTATTCTAAGCAAACCCTCAGCACTCTTTATGAGTTTAGAGGTAAGTACAACACAGTCTTATTAATGCATACAGTAAGTCACACAGGTAAGTAATACAGTTAGGCCCTAGGGGCCACGCAAACCATATACTAAGTAAGTGGTATAAGAACCACTGTCACGGAAATAGAATAGGCCTAGGCCTAGGGAATCGCTGGGGCTACACTACACTAGCGTTAGTTAGGAAGTGGGAGGCCCACGGGATTCGTGTGCAGAGTGGAAACACTCACGCGTAATGCGTAAAAGTCAATAGCAATGTTACAGTTTAGAAATAGATAGATTTAGGACACTTCCGGAGTAGCTAGGAAGTTGAGACTTGAAAACTAGACACTAGGATAGTCACTATCCTGATGAGCACCGGAGTACCCAAGTTACCTAGCCCACAGGCTGCGGGTGCATAGGGGTGAAGATGCGTCGTTTTCGTCGTCGACTCCTATGGATGCCTGAAGAAAGATGCTGACAGGCAGTCAGGGGAGAGTGTCCGGTGGATCCCAAGCCTGGGATCAAGAAGAGAAGAAACCTGCAAGCAGAGGGGACAGAGTCAAGGTCACTAGCCAGTGACCACGTGGAACCAGGAAGGAACCAGGCGATGTCGTGAAGAGTTGCAGGTGAAGGTGAAGCTTGTCGCTGCAGCCAGGAGGACCAGGAAGCGTCGAGGACGACCAGGACCAGGAGGCGAGCTGTCCCACGAAGGCTCTTGCTGTCGGCGGCGTCGAAGTTGGACTAGGACTCACCAAGCCTTGGCAAGCGGAACCCACGAAGAACAAAGGACTTGCTTCTGGTGCAGACCAGGAAGGTCTGGGGTGCTTCTTCTTTGCAGAGAAGCGGGAGCCAGTCTGGAGGAGCCAAACCAGCGCAGAAGATTTCAGGGAGCGTCGTCACAAAGGCCACTAGCCAGCGGGCAAGCAACCGGACAGACGCGGCAAGCAGGAAAATGCTGAAGGGCCCCACGCAGGACTCGTGGAGTGTGGGGGGCTGATCTTCGGTGCAGATGGTGCTTGGGGTTGGGGCTTCTCAATCCCCGGTGCACAACTTCGAGGGTACCTCAGAAGCTGCGCTGTAAGTTACTAGCCACTTTTCCCAGGTAGCCGGTCGCTCGTCGCCTCCACGGATCTCAGCTCTGCTGCAGATGTGGATGAGGGTCGGAGAAGTCTGGAAGTCAAGGCTCTGGTCGGGCTCTGCAGTCGGTTCCTCGTAGAACGGTCGCAAAGCAAAGGGTAGTCTCTTGATGGTGCCTGTTTGCACAGGGTAGCCACTCCTTGGCTACAAGGGAGATTCTTCAGTCTTCTTCTTTCGTCGAATGTCGAAGGTCCAGAGTTTCTGTTCAAGTTTGCAGGTTCAGGATAATCTAAAGTCTTGAGGCCCAACTCCCACTCTTATACTAATCTGGGGGGCTGGGATACCTGCTAGGTCACGCCTTATGGGTGGGACCTGGGAGGGGGTGGTTACACCCACTTCCCTTTGTCCAGTTTCGCGCCAGAGCTGGGGCTGGAGTGCCCCAGCGCCGGTTTGAACTGGACTATGCAAGGAACACCTTGTGTGCCCCAGGCATGTCTCATTCCTTTCAGCCCACCCTGCCCCAATACACTAAAGGCTGTCTGGGGAGGTGCTAGCACCTCCCCAAGCAGGAAACCTATTGTCCAGGCCTCCCTGGCTGGGATCACTCCCAGCAGCAGGAGGTCAGACGTGTGTCGTGGCAGCAGCATCCATTTTGTGATGCTGAGGCTTTGGTCAGAGGCTAACAGTTGAAGTATGATTTTAACATGTCTTTCCCTCTAGAAGGGGGGAATAATATTCTCATGTCCAGAAATGGCATGGGGGTATTATTCCCGAGTGTTAGACACCTTACACGACATGTTTTGATAAAGCCAAACCATAGTTACCATAACCGTCTAAGATTATAAGGCACTTTAAGAGTATATGGTAGGCTATATCATAGAACAGCTATAAGGACAAGGTTCCGAAAGCTGCAGACAGGCTCAGCTCATGCTAGAGCACCATCTCACATGTTACCAAGCACTCTGCCTCCAGGATTGTCAAGGCCTGCCATAGGAGTGACTGATAGGTACACATGTGTCTATATGTAAGTTAGGTATAGGAATACTACACCTAAGCAAGGGGTGATTACACGACCTTGCCCCAGCTGAGTGATCAGCCAGTTGTGTCAAAATGGAAGGCCAGGCCAGGGGTGGCACAATACATGCTGCAGCCCCTGGTAGGCCTAGGGTACACCTATGCCCTGGTTACCTAGGGTACACTGTACAGGGGCCAATAAGGTGATCCTATCCAAATGGGTTATGCACCTAAAGTACATAGTATTAATTTAGAGAGAGAACAGCAGGGCTGTGGGTCTGATTAGCAGGCCCACAGCCACATCTAAGTCGTAAACCAGTAAAGCAAAAGCAAAAAGTGGGGGTGAACATAGAAAGCAGACCCTACTCTCCTACAGGGGTATTATTCCAAAGTGTTAGACACCTTACACGACATGTTTTGATAAAGCCAAACCATAGTTACCATAACCGTTTAAGATTATAAGGCACTTTACGAGTATATGGTAGGCTATATCATAGAACAGCTATAAGGACATGGTTCCGAAAGCTGCAGACAGGCTCAGCTCATGCTAGAGCACCATCTCACATGTTACCAAGCACTCTGCCTCCAGGATTGTTAAGGCCTGCCATAGGAGTGGCTGATAGGTACACATGTGTCTATATGTAAGTTAGGTATAGGAATACTACACCTAAGCAAGGAGTGATTACACAACCTTGCCCCAGCTGAGTGATCAGCCAGTTGTGTCATAATGGAAGGCCAGGCCAGGGGTGGCATAATACATGCTGCAGCCCCTGATAGGCCTAGGGTACACCTATGTCCTGGGTACCTAGGGTACACTGTACAGGGGCCAACAAGGTGATCCTATCCAAATGGGTTATGCACCTAAAGTACATAGTATCAATTTAGAGAGAGAACAGCAGGGCTGTGGGTCTGATTAGCAGGCCCACAGCCACATCTAAGTCGAAAACCAGTAAAGCAAAAGCAAAAAGTGGGGGTGAACATAGAAAGCAGACCCTACTCTCCTACACACCCCCCCCCCCCCAAACTTAGGGACATTAAACTAACCTTGACCAGTTGAGTCTTCATGTTCTAAGTGGAAATATCTGGAGAGTCCATCTGCATTGGCATGGTCAGTCCCAGGTCTATGTTCCACTGTGAAGTCCATCCCCTGTAGGGAAATGGACCACCTAAGAAGTTTGGGATTTTCACCCTTCATCCGATTTAGCCTCAAGAGGGGATTATGGTCTGTCTGAATCTTGAAGTGAGTGCCAAACAAGTATGGCCTCAGCTTCTTCAGGGCCCAAACCACAGCAAAGGCCTCCCTCTCAATAGCTGACCAACGTTTCTCTCTAGGGGTCAGCCTTCTACTTATAAAAGCAATGGGCTGGTCTTGACCATCTACATTCAGTTGTGAAAGAACAGCTCCCACACCTAACTCAGAAGCATCTGTCTGGACAATGAACTCTTTGGAGTAGTCTGGACTTTTCAGAATAGGTGCACTGCACATGGCCTGCTTCAGGTCATCAAATGCTTTTTGACAGCTTACTGTCCACTGAACTTTCTTTGGCATCTTCTTGGAGGTCAAGTCATTAAGTGGTGTCACAATGGACCCATAGTTCTTAACAAACTTTCTGTAGTACCCAGTCAGGCCCAAGAAAGCTCTGACCTGAGTCTGGGTAGTTGGAGGAGTCCAGTCCTTTATGGTCTGGATCTTGCTCTCCAGTGGTTGAACTTGACCCCCACCAACTAGGTGGCCCAGGTATACAACCTTGCTCTGCCCTATCTGGCACTTAGTGGCCTTGATAGTGAGGCCTGCCTTTTCCAGGGCCTCTAAAACATTCCTCAGGTGGACCAGGTGATCCTCCCAGGTGGAGCTAAAGACAGCAATATCATCAAGATAAGCTGCACAATAATCATCCAACCCAGTAAGGACTTGATTCACCAACCTTTGGAAAGTGGCAGGTGCATTCTTCAAACCAAAGGGCATTACCACAAATTGATAATGTCCTCCTGGGGACGAGAAAGCAGTTTTGGCCTTTGCATTCTCAGCTAGTCTGATTTGCCAGTAGCCTGCTGTCAGGTCAAATGTGCTCAAAAACTTAGCAGCTGCCAGTCTGTCAATGAGCTCATCTGCCCTAGGTATTGGGTGGGCATCTGTCCTAGTGACAGCATTGAGACCTCTGTAATCCACGCAAAACCTCATCTCTCTCTTACCATCTTGGGTGTGAGGTTTTGGCACAAGGACTACAGGACTAGCCCAAGGGCTCTCTGAAGGTTCAATGACTCCCAGCTCCAACATCTTTTGTACCTCAACTTTTATGCAGTCCCTGACATGGTCAGGTTGCCTGTAGATTTTACTCTTCACAGGCAGACTGTCACCAGTGTCCACCTCATGGGTGCACCAGTTTGTCTGACTTGGGGTCAGAGAGAACATATGTCTGTAGGATTGCAGAACCTGTCTGCAGTCCTGTTGCTGATGGACAGTGAGGCTGTCAGAAAAGACCACACCATCAACTGAGCCATCATCAGGGTTCTGAGTCAACAGGTCTGGGAAAGGGTCACTCTCTTCCTCCTGCCCCTCATCTGTAGCCATGAGTAAGCCCATGTCTGCCCTGTCAACATATGCCTTCAATCTGTTGACATGAAGCACCCTGTGGGGGCTTCTGGGAGTCCCAAGGTCCACCAAGTAGGTGACTTCTCCCTTTTTCTCAACAATAGTGTGGGGTCCAGACCATTTGTCTTGGAGTGCTGCTGGGGCCACTGGCTCCAACACCCACACCTTCTGCCCTGGCTGGTAAACAGTCAGTACAGCCTTTTGGTCATGCCAAGCTTTTTGGAGTTCTTGGCTTGCCTCAAGGTTTTTAGAAGCCTTCTTCATATACTCTGCCATCCTGGAGCGGAGACCAAGAACATAATCCACTATATCACGTTTGGGTTGTCTGAGAGGTCTCTCCCATCCTTCCCTTACTAAACATAGGGGTCCTCTTACAGGATGCCCAAACAAAAGCTCAAAAGGGCTGTAGCCAACCCCCTTTTGTGGGACCTCCCTGTAAGCAAACAGAAGGCAGGGTAAAAGAATGTCCCATCTTCGCTTAAGCTTGTCTGGTAAACCTTTTATCATTCCCTTTAGGGTCTTGTTGAATCTCTCAACAAGCCCATTGCACTGTGGGTGATAGGGTGTGGTGAACTTGTAGTTCACACCACACTCCTTCCACATTGCAGTCAAGTATCCTGACATGAAGTTGGCACCTCTGTCAGAAATGACCTCCTTTGGAAAGCCCACTCTGGAGAAGACTCCAAGCAGGGCCCTTGCCACAACAGGAGCTGTTGTGGTCCTCAGGGGAATAGCTTCTGGATACCTGGTGGCATGGTCCACTATCACCAGTATGAATCTGTGCCCAGATGCTGTTTGTGGGTCCATTGGTCCTACAATATCTATGCCCACTCTTTCAAAGGGAACCCCCACCACAGGTAGTGGTATGAGGGGGGCCTTTGTGGTGCCACCTGATTTGCCACTGGCTTGGCAGGTGACACAGGAGCGACAAAACTCCTTAGTATCTTCTGACATATGGGGCCAGTGAAAGTGAGGGACAAGCCTGTCCCAAGTCTTGTTCTGGCCTAAATGTCCTGCAAGGGGAATATCATGGGCCAAGGTAAGAAGGAACCCTCTGAACTTCAGTGGTATGACCAACCTCCTGGATGCACCATGCTTGGGGTCTCTAGCCTCTGAATACAGTAGCCCTTCATCCCAATACACTCTATGGGTACCTTGAGCATTCCCTGCAGCCTCAGCAGCAGCCAGCTGTCTGAGGGGTTCAAGAGAGGGGCAGTCTAATTGAGCCTGCCTCAGATCTGCCCTTGAAGGTCCCCCTGTCCCAAGAAACTCAACCTGATTAGGTTCAAGTTCTTCTAGGACAGTTCCTTCAGGGCTCTCAGAATCATCCTCATGGGAGGGCTGATCCACCACCTGAGGCAGGGGGAAGGCACAGCCTTAACCCTACTGCTCTTTCTCTTGGGTTGTGACTGGTCCATAGTTTCAGGATCCAGCACTTGTTCAGTGGTGCACTTTTTGGCCTGTGACCTGGTCACAGCAAGGACATGTGCATCTATCCCCAGCATTTCTGCATGGGTCCTATACTCCACTTCAGACCAAACTGAAGTTTCAAGATCATTGCCCAGTAAACACTCTACAGGAAGGTCTGAACTAACAACAACTTTCTTGAGGCCAGTTACCCCTCCCCAGGAGAAGTTAACAATAGCCACACTATGGGAGGTAGTGGCATTGCTAGCATTGGTCACTAGGTAATTCTCACCTAGCATGATCTGTCCAGGGTCCACAAAGGCAGGTGTCACCATTGTGACACTAGCCCCAGTGTCCCTGTAGGCCTGAGCCATTCTTTGGTTGATAAAAGGAGTCTGTCTGTACTTGCCCAGGTTACTGGGGCCTACAGTAGAGGACAAAGCTAAGTCCCCATCACAGATCAGAACAGCCTGAGTAGGTATTCTGACTAGGCCAGAATCCTCCTCAGTTCCCAGGGTTAACCCTACTACACCCTTTTGCTGGGAACCACCACTTACAGCTGGACTAGGGGGTACAGTTGCCTTAGGGGCAATGGTGGCTGGGGGCTTATCCTTTTTGGTGCATTCACTAAACCAATGTGAGTTGGACTTACAATAGTTGCACCATGGTTTCTTTTGGCCATCTTTCTTTTTATCCTTTTTGGGGCCACCCTCCCCCTGAGCCTTTTGGGGGGCCTGGTGAAGACTTCTGGTCTTTTTGTTTCTGATCATTACCCTTCTGGTCTGCCTTTTTCTGATCACCGCCCTGGTTCTGGTTTTTCTGCTTAACTCTAGTCCTGACCCATCTATCTGCCTTCTTTCCCAATTCTTGGGGAGAAGTCAGATCAGAATCAATCAGGTGTTGATGCAGTAGCTGGTTTTGACAGTTGTTAAGGATTTGCTCTCTCATGATCAAATTATACAATCCTGTATAGTCCTTAACCTTACTTCCCACTAGCCAGCCTTCCAGAGCCATAGTGGCACAATCTACAAAGTCAGTCCAGTCCTGAGTCTGTGTCTTCTGGGTATCCCTGAACAACAACCTGTATTGTTCAGTGGTTAGGCCAAACCCATCAATTAGAGCACTCTTCAGGACAGTGTAATTATCTGCATCCTCATCACTAACTGTGAGGAGCTTTTCTCTACCTTTCTCAGAGAAGGAGAGCCACAAGATAGCTGCCCACTGACTTTGGGGTACCTGCTGTACTTTGCAAGCTCTCTCCATAGCAGTTATCCATTTGTGGATGTCATCCCCACACTTGTAGGGAGGGACAATCTTGCTCAGGTTTCTATTATCATAGTGCCTGTCTCTATCCTTAGGGATGTTGCTGCCACCAGTGGGTTCTGACCCACTTAACTTTTGCTCTCTAGCCAGAGCAAGCTTCTCCTTGGCAAGGGCAAGTTCTTCCTTCTGAATCCTTAGATTAGCTTCCCTCATTCTGGCTTCATGCTCCTTTCTCTCAGTGGAAGTCATTCCCCTGTGAGAGGAAGCACTAGAGATGCTAGAGATATGGGAGTGGATGGATTCCCTTGAAGGGGATCTGTCCCTCCTGCTTCTCTGTGTAAGCCCACTTGGGGGTCTGTTTGGGGGGACCCCATGCAAACTCCCATGTAAGCTTAGGTTAGCCTGGCTAAGTCTTCCTACTTGGCTCTGGCTGTCTACCTCTTCATCTGAAGCCCCATCTGACTCCTCTGTAGGTGGGTAGACCCTCCTTTGTACCTAGGGTACTGGCCTGTGAGGCCCTCAAAGCATCATACTCTTCTAGGAGCTGTACTAACTGAAGGAGGGTAGGGTTTGCACCCTGTTTTAACTTTCTGGAGGTACACAATTGTCTCATCTCCTGAAAAGTTAGGGTATCATATCTAGAGGGGGTCTTCTTCAGACCTGCCCCTCCTGAGAGAGCATCTACTTGATCTCCTCCCAGAGACATGATCTAGTGAGGGTGTGGTGTGTGCACCTACCTACACTAGTTGTTTCTACTAAACCTCTCTAGTAGTTGTAGTCAGGGTGTGTTACTCCCTTCAACCTACAACCACTAAGTCCAGTAGGACTTAAGTATTATAATCTATGTTATATGTACCTAAACAATATCTGTGTGATCTTTCAATTTTGTATCTCAAGATTCTCCAGTATTGGGGTGTCTTTCATAGATTCACATGCTTGAATATTCCCCGTCGTCGGAGTGGGAGTCCCACGGTAAATAAAATAGCAATATATATATATACCTATACCTATACCTAAATAATACCATAAATAGAGCTATGTAGGTGTAAAAACACCAAGAATGTACCTATATGAAATCTCCATAGGGATACATGGAGAGAGAAAAAAGACATTTGCAGTCTATCTCTGTCATTATCTTGGTCCAAACTACAGCCAATCAGGCGTCAGCACCTCTCCAGAACCTTCTCCTCAGAGTTCCTGACCTCAGATTTTCTACCGCACGTCGTGTGACAGGGAGTCTCCCTGAGCTCTGCTCAGTTTTTGTCTGTCAGAATGTCTTCAAGTAAGAGATCTCTGTTTAGACCTTGTTCTTCGTGTGGAAAACTGCGTTTATTCTCAGAGGACCCACACAGTAAGTGCATTTCCTGTTTGTACCCGGATCATGAGGTGGTAAAATGTAAATTTTGTAGAACCTTTTCTACAAAAACTTTGAAGGACAGGGAAGGCCGTCTCTTATTGTGGCTACAGAGACTTAAAGATAAGGAGGATCCAGTTTCTGATATGGAAAGCCTTATTTCTGGCCGTTCCCAGACAGCCTCAAAGCGCAGTAGTGTGCAGGAGTTGCCATCTCCTTTCCTGAAGAAAAAGAAACTGTCTTTGGCTCTTACATCTGCCACATCTGCTGTTTCACCTACTGTTTTGTCACCTTCGAGACCTAGTTCTCAGGCTATTGAGGCGTCTACTTCCAAGTTTTCTGGAAAAATACTGGCAGCCTCGTCGACGATGCTTCCGACGAAATTGGCAGTGACCGGCTCGTCGACGGTGACTCTGACGACGACATCAGCAGCGTCTTCGTCGACGATTGTCCCGTCGACGTTAGCCTCGTCGACGGTAACCATCAGTACCACAAGGTCGGTGACTTCTATATTACCCATTACATCGTCGTCGACGAGGAAAGAAAAGGTTCTGTCGACGAAGACTTCGTTGTCGACGAAGGGTGTGAGATCGACTTCGTCGTCGAACTCGTCGACGGCTATTCCGTCGACGAAGAAGAAGAAGATTCCGACGACAGCTTCGTCGACGACGGCTCCGTCGACGATGGGTTTGTCGACGCAAATTTCATCGACGATAGTTCCGTCGACCATCGTTCCACCGACGGTAGCTCCGTCGACGAGGCCCTCTCCGAAAACGTCCTCGGTGAATACCATGCAGCCGTCGACGGCAATTTCATCAGTAAGGATAAGGGTGAACAGATTATTGTAGGAGAGTAGAGTCTGCTTTCTATGTTCACCCCCACTTTTTGCTTTTGCTTTACTGGTTTTCGACTTAGATGTGGCTGTGGGCCTGCTAATCAGACCCACAGCCCTGCTGTTCTCTCTCTAAATTAATACTATGTACTTTAGGTGCATAACCCATTTGGATAGGATCACCTTATTGGCCCCTGTACAGTGTACCCTAGGTACCCAGGGCATAGGTGTACCCTAGGCCTACCAGGGGCTGCAGCATGTATTATGCCACCCCTGGCCTGGCCTTCCATTTTGACACAACTGGCTGATCACTCAGCTGGGGCAAGGTCGTGTAATCACTGTAGGAGAGTAGGGTCTGCTTTCTATGTTCACCCCACCTTTTTGCTTTTGCTTTACTGGTTTACGACTTAGATGTGGCTGTGGGCCTGCTAATCAGACCCACAGCCCTGCTGTTCTCTCTCTAAATTAATACTATGTACTTTAGGTGCATAACCCATTTGGATAGGATCACCTTATTGGGCCCTGTACAGTGTACCCTAGGTACCCAGGGCATAGGTGTACCCTAGGCCTACCAGGGGCTGCAGCATGTATTGTGCCACCCCTGGCCTGGCCTTCCATTTTGACACAACTGGCTGATCACTCAGCTGGGGCAAGGTCGTGTAATCACCCCTTGCTTAGGTGTAGTATTCCTATACCTAACTTACATATAGACACATGTGTACCTATCAGTCACTCCTATGGCAGGCCTTGACAATCCTGGAGGCAGAGTGCTTGGTAACATGTGAGATGGTGCTCTAGCATGAGCTGAGCCTGTCTGCAGCTTTCGGAACCATGTCCTTATAGCTGTTCTATGATATAGCCTACCATATACTCTTAAAGTGCCTTATAATCTTAGACGGTTATGGTAACTATGGTTTGGCTTTATCAAAACATGTCGTGTAAGGTGTCTAACACTCGGGAATAATACCCCCATGCCATTTCTGGACATGAGAATATTATTCCCCCCTTCTAGAGGGAGAGACATGTTAAAATCATACTTCAAACTGTTAGCCTCTGACCAAAGCCTCAGCATCACAAAATGGATGCTGCTGCCACGACACAAGTCTGACCTCCTGCAGCTGGGAGTGATCCCAGCCAGGGAGGCCTGGACAATAGGTTTCCTGCTTGGGGAGGTGCTAGCACCTCCCCAGACAGCCTTTAGTGTATTGGGGCAGGGTGGGCTGAAAGGAATGAGACATGCCTGGGGCACCCAAGGTGTTCCTTGCATAGTCCAGTTCAAACCGGCGCTGGGGCACTCCAGCCCCAGCTCTGGCGCGAAACTGGACAAAGGGAAGTGGGTGTAACCACCCCCTCCCAGGTCCCACCCATAAGGCGTGACCTAGCAGGTATCCCAGCCCCCCAGATTAGTATAAGAGTGGTAGTTGGGCCTCAAGACTTTAGATTATCCTGAACCTGCAAAACTGAACAGAAACTCTGGACCTTCGACATTCGACGAAAGAAGAAGACTGAAGAATCTCCCTTGTAGCCAAGGAGTGGCTACCCTGTGCAAACAGGCACCATCAAGTGACTACCCTTTGCTTTGTGAAACGTTCGACGAGGAACCGATTGCAGAGCCCGACCAGAGCCTTGATTTCCAGACTTCTCCGACCCTCATCCACATCTGCAGCAGAGCTGAGATCCGTGGAGGCGACGAGCGACGTGGGACCGGCTACCTGGGAAAAGTGGCTAGTAACTTACAGCGCAGCTTCTGAGGTACCCTCGAAGTTGTGCACCGGGGATTGAGAAGCCCCAACCCCAAGCACCATCTGCACCGAAGACCAGCCCCCCACACTCCACGAGTCCTGCGTGGGGCCCTTCAGCATTTTCCTGCTTGCCGCGTCTGTCCGGTTGCTTGCCCGCTGGCTAGTGGCCTTTGTGACGACGCTCCCTGAAATCTTCTGCGCTGGTTTGGCTCCTCCAGACTGGCTCCCGCTTCTCCGCAAAGAAGAAGCACCCCAGACCTTCCTGGTCTGCACCAGAAGCAAGTCCCTTGTTCTTCGTGGGTTCCGCTTGCCAAGGCTTGGTGAGTCCTAGTCCAACTTCGACGCCGCCGACAGCAAGAGCCTTCGTGGGACAGCTCGCCTCCTGGTCCTGGTCGTCCTCGACGCTTCCTGGTCCTCCTGGCTGCAGCGACAAGCTTCACCTTCACCTGCAACTCTTCACGACATCGCCTGGTTCCTTCCTGGTTCCACGTGGTCACTGGCTAGTGACCTTGACTCTGTCCCCTCTGCTTGCAGGTTTCTTCTCTTCTTGATCCCAGGCTTGGGATCCACCGGACACTCTCTCCTGACTGCCTGTCAGCATCTTTCTTCAGGCATCCATAGGAGTCGACGACGAAAACGACGCATCTTCACCCCTATGCACCCGCAGCCTGTGGGCTAGGTAACTTGGGTACTCCGGTGCTCATCAGGATAGTGACTATCCTAGTGTCTAGTTTTCAAGTCTCAACTTCCTAGCTACTCCGGAAGTGTCCTAAATCTATCTATTTCTAAACTGTAACATTGCTATTGACTTTTACGCATTACGCGTGAGTGTTTCCACTCTGCACACGAATCCCGTGGGCCTCCCACTTCCTAACTAACGCTAGTGTAGTGTAGCCCCAGCGATTCCCTAGGCCTAGGCCTATTCTATTTCCGTGACAGTGGTTCTTATACCACTTACTTAGTATATGGTTTGCGTGGCCCCTAGGGCCTAACTGTATTACTTACCTGTGTGACTTACTGTATGCATTAATAAGACTGTGTTGTACTTACCTCTAAACTCATAAAGAGTGCTGAGGGTTTGCTTAGAATAAATACACTTTATTTTATATATATATCTGTTGTGGTGTCCTTTCATTTGGTATTCAAGGGATTATATATGGTATCACAGCTGGCTTCACATGCCATTCAGAGTTTAGCCTAAGACTGCTCTTGTCCATGCTACCACTAGGATAGCTGGTCTATAAGGTTGACTTTACAACCAATCACCATAAGGGTATTTGGACTGATATAAGGTGTACACTATAACTAGTGACATCATACATCAGGCCAACTTCTCACATTGGTGAGCAGCGGTTGGGATCTGAGCTTGCTGTTGTAATACCATTGTAATCTTGAGATACTAAATTGAAAGATCACACAGATATTGTCTAGGTACATATAACATAGATTATTATACTTAAGTCCTACTGGACTTTGTAGTTGTAGGTTGAAGGGAATAACACACCCTGACTACAACTACTAGAAAGGTTTAGTAGACACAACTAGTGTAGGTAGGTGCACACACCACACCCTCACTAGATCATGCCTCTGGGAGGAGATCAAGTAGATGCTCTCTCAGGAGGGGCAGGTCTGCAGAAGACCCCCTCTAGGTATGATACCTTAACATTCCAGGAGATGAGACAATTGTGTACCTCCAGAGGAATAAAACAGGGTGCAAACCCTACCCTCCTTCAGTTAAGACAACTCCTAGAGGAGTATGATGCTCAGAGGGCATCTCAGGAAGGTGCCCTAGGCACAGAGGAGGGTCTACCCACCACAGAGGAGTCAGATGGGACTTCAGATGGGGAGGTAGACAGCCAGAGCCAAGTAAGGAGACTTAGCCAGGCTAACTTAAGTTTACATGGGAGTTTGCATGGGGTCCCCCCATACAGACCCACAAGTAGACATTCACAGAGAAACAGGAAGGACAGATCCCCTTCAGGGGAATCCATCCACTCCCATGTCTCTAACATCTCTAATGCTTCCTCTCACAGGGGAATGACTTCACCTGAGAGAAAGGAGCATGCAGCCAGAATGAGGGAGGCTAATCTGAGGATTCAGAGGGAAGAACTTGCCCTTGCCAAAGAGAAGCTTGCTCTGGCTAGAGAACAAAAGTTAAGTGGGTTAGAACCCACTGGTGGCAGCAACATTCCTAGAGATAGAGACAGGCACTATGATAATAGAAACCTGAGCAAGGTTTTCCCTCCCTACAAGTGTGGGGATGACATCCACAAATGGATAACTGCTTTGGAGAGAGCTTGCAAAGTACAGCAGGTACCCCAAAGTCAGTGGGCAGCTATCTTGTGGCTCTCCTTCTCTGAGAAAGGAAGAGACAAGCTCCTCACAGTTAGTGATGAGGATGCAGATAATTACACTGTCCTGAAGAGTGCTCTGATTGATGGGTTTGGCCTAACCACTGAACAATACAGGTTGTTGTTCAGGGATACCCAGAAGACACAGACTCAGGACTGGACTGACTTTGTAGATTGTGCCACTAAGGCTCTGGAAGGCTGGCTAATGGGATGTAAGGTTAAGGACTATACAGGATTGTATAATTTGATCATGAGAGAACAAATACTTAACAACTGTCAAAACCAGCTATTGCATCAACACCTGATTGATTCTGATCTGACTTCTCCCCAAGAATTGGGAAAGAAGGCAGATAGATGGGTCAGGACTAGAGTTAAGCAGAAAAACCAGAACCAGGGCGGTGATCAGAAAAAGGCAGACCAGAAGGGTAATGATCAGAAACAAAAAGACCAGAAGTCTTCACCAGGCCCCCAAAAGGCTCAGGGGGAGGGTGGTTCCAAAAAGGATAAGAAGAAAGAAGGCCAAAAGAAACCATGGTGCAACTATTGTAAGTCTACCTCACATTGGTTTAGTGAGTGCACCAAAAAGGATAAGCCCCCAACCACCATTGCCCCTAAGGCAACTGTACCCCCTAGTTCAGCTGTAAGTGGTGGTTCCCAGCAAAAGGGTGTAGTAGGGTTAACCCTGGGAACTGAGGAGGATTCTGGCCTAGTCAGAGTACCTACTCAGGCTGTCCTGATCTGTGATGGGGACTTAGCTTTGTCCTCTACTGTAGGCCCCAGTAACCTGGGCAAGTACAGACAGACACCTTTTATCAACCAAAGAATGGCTCAGGCCTACAGGGACACTGGGGCTAGTGTCACAATGGTGACACCTGCTTTTGTGGACCCTGGACAGATCATACTAGGTGAGAATTACCTAGTGACCAACGCTAGCAATGCCACTACCTCCCATAGTGTGGCTATTGTTAACTTCTCCTGGGGAGGGGTAACTGGCCTCAAGAAAGTTGTTGTTAGTTCAGACCTTCCTGTAGAGTGTTTACTGGGCAATGATCTTGAAACTTCAGTTTGGTCTGAAGTGGAGTATAGGACCCATGCAGAAATGCTGGGGATAGATGCACATGTCCTTGCTGTGACCAGGTCACAGGCCAAAAAGTGCAACACTGAACAAGTGCTGGATCCTGAAACTATGGACCAGTCACAATCCAAGAGAAAGAGCAGTAGGGTTAAGGCTGTGCCTTCCCCCCTGCCTCAGGTGGTGGATCAGCCCTCCCAGGAGGATGATTCTGAGAGCCCTGAAGGAACTGTCCTAGAAGAACTTGAACCTGATCAGGTTGAGTTTCTTGGGACAGGGGGACCTTCCAGGGCAGATCTGAGGCAGGCTCAATTAGACTGCCCCTCTCTTGAACCCCTCAGACAGCTGGCTGCTGCTGAGGCTGCAGGGAATGCTCAAGGTACCCATAGAGTGTATTGGGATGAAGGGCTACTGTACTCAGAGGCTAGAGACCCCAAGCCTGGTGCATCCAGGAGGTTGGTCATACCACTGAAGTTCAGAGGCTTCCTTCTAACCTTGGCCCATGATATTCCCCTTGCAGGACATTTAGGCCAGAACAAGACTTGGGACAGGCTTGTCCCTCACTTTCACTGGCCCCATATGTCAGAAGATACTAAGGAGTTTTGTCGCTCCTGTGTCACCTGCCAAGCCAGTGGCAAATCAGGTGGCACCACAAAGGCCCCCCTCATACCACTACCTGTGGTGGGGGTCCCCTTTGAAAGAGTGGGCATAGATATTGTAGGACCAATGGACCCACAAACAGCATCTGGGCACAGATTCATACTGGTGATAGTGGACCATGCCACCAGGTACCCAGAAGCAATTCCCCTGAGGACCACAACAGCTCCTGTTGTGGCAAGGGCCCTGCTTGGAGTATTCTCCAGAGTGGGCTTTCCAAAGGAGGTCATTTCTGACAGAGGTGCCAACTTTATGTCAGGATACTTGACTGCAATGTGGAAGGAGTGTGGTGTTAACTATAAGTTCACCACACCCTATCACCCACAGTGCAATGGGCTTGTTGAGAGATTCAACAAGACCCTAAAGGGAATGATAAAAGGATTACCAGACAAGCTTAGGCGAAGATGGGACATCCTTTTACCCTGCCTTCTGTTTGCTTACAGAGAGGTCCCACAAAAGGGGGTTGGCTACAGCCCTTTTGAGCTTTTGTTTGGGCATCCTGTAAGAGGACCCCTGTGTTTGGTGAAGGAAGGATGGGAGAGACCTCTCAGACAACCCAAACTAGACATAGTGGATTATGTACTTGGTCTCCGCTCCAGGATGGCAGAGTATATGAAGAAGGCTTCTAAAAACCTTGAGGCAAGCCAAGAACTCCAAAAAGCTTGGCATGACCAAAAGGCTGTACTGACTGTTTACCAGCCAGGGCAGAAAGTGTGGGTGTTGGAGCCAGTGGCCCCAGCAGCACTCCAAGACAAATGGTCTGGACCCCACACTATTGTTGAGAAAAAGGGAGAAGTCACCTACTTGGTGGACCTTGGGACTCCCAGAAGCCCCCACAGGGTGCTTCATGTCAACAGATTGAAGGCATATGTTGACAGGGCAGACATGGGGCTACTCATGGCTACAGATGAGGGGCAGGAGGAAGAGAGTGACCCTCTCCCAGACCTGTTGACTCAGAACCCTGATGATGGCTCAGTTGATGGTGTGGTCTTTTCTGACAGCCTCACTGTCCATCAGCAACAGGACTGCAGACAGGTTCTGCAGGCCTACAGACATATGTTCTCTCTGACCCCAAGTCAGACAAACTGGTGCACCCACGAGGTGGACACTGGTGACAGTCTGCCTGTGAAGAGTAAAATCTACAGGCAACCTGACCATGTCAGGGACTGCATAAAAGTTGAGGTACAAAAGATGTTGGAGCTGGGAGTCATTGAACCTTCAGAGAGCCCTTGGGCTAGTCCTGTAGTCCTTGTGCCAAAACCTCACACCCAAGATGGTAAGAGAGAGATGAGGTTTTGCGTGGATTACAGAGGTCTCAATGCTGTCACTAGGACAGATGCCCACCCAATACCTAGGGCAGATGAGCTCATTGACAGACTGGCAGCTGCTAAGTTTTTGAGCACATTTGACCTAACAGCAGGCTACTGGCAAATCAGACTAGCTGAGAGTGCAAAGGCCAAAACTGCTTTCTCGACCCCAGGAGGACATTATCAATTTGTGGTAATGCCCTTTGGTTTGAAGAATGCACCTGCCACTTTCCAAAGGCTGGTGAATCAAGTCCTTACTGGGTTGGATGACTATTGTGCAGCTTATCTTGATGATATTGCTGTCTTTAGCTCCACCTGGGAGGATCACCTGGTCCACCTGAGGAATGTTTTAGAGGCCCTGCAAAAGGCAGGCCTCACTATCAAGGCCACTAAGTGCCAGATAGGGCAGAGCAAGGTTGTATACCTGGGCCACCTAGTCGGTGGGGGTCAGGTTCAACCACTGGAGAGCAAGATCCAGACCATAAAGGACTGGGCTCCTCCAACTACCCAGACTCAGGTCAGAGCTTTCTTGGGCCTGACTGGGTACTACAGAAAGTTTGTTAAGAACTATGGGTCCATAGTGACACCACTTAATGACTTGACCTCCAAGAAGATGCCAAAGAAAGTTCAGTGGACAGTAAGCTGTCAAAAAGCATTTGATGACCTGAAGCAGGCCATGTGCAGTGCACCTATTCTGAAAAGTCCAGACTACTCCAAAGAGTTCATTGTCCAGACAGATGCTTCTGAGTTAGGTGTGGGAGCTGTTCTTTCACAACTGAATGTAGATGGTCAAGACCAGCCCATTGCTTTTATAAGTAGAAGGCTGACCCCTAGAGAGAAACGTTGGTCAGCTATTGAGAGGGAGGCCTTTGCTGTGGTTTGGGCCCTGAAGAAGCTGAGGCCATACTTGTTTGGCACTCACTTCAAGATTCAGACAGACCATAAGCCCCTCTTGTGGCTAAATCAGATGAAGGGTGAAAATCCCAAACTTCTTAGGTGGTCCATTTCCCTACAGGGGATGGACTTCACAGTGGAACATAGACCCGGGACTGACCATGCCAATGCAGATGGACTCTCCAGATATTTCCACTTAGAACATGAAGACTCAACTGGTCAAGGTTAGTTTAATGTCCCTAAGTTTGGGGGGGGGGTTGTGTAGGAGAGTAGGGTCTGCTTTCTATGTTCACCCCCACTTTTTGCTTTTGCTTTACTGGTTTACGACTTAGATGTGGCTGTGGGCCTGCTAATCAGACCCACAGCCCTGCTGTTCTCTCTCTAAATTAATACTATGTACTTTAGGTGCATAACCCATTTGGATAGGATCACCTTATTGGGCCCTGTACAGTGTACCCTAGGTACCCAGGGCATAGGTGTACCCTAGGCCTACCAGGGGCTGCAGCATGTATTGTGCCACCCCTGGCCTGGCCTTCCATTTTGACACAACTGGCTGATCACTCAGCTGGGGCAAGGTCGTGTAATCACCCCTTGCTTAGGTGTAGTATTCCTATACCTAACTTACATATAGACACATGTGTACCTATCAGTCACTCCTATGGCAGGCCTTGACAATCCTGGAGGCAGAGTGCTTGGTAACATGTGAGATGGTGCTCTAGCATGAGCTGAGCCTGTCTGCAGCTTTCGGAACCATGTCCTTATAGCTGTTCTATGATATAGCCTACCATATACTCTTAAAGTGCCTTATAATCTTAGACGGTTATGGTAACTATGGTTTGGCTTTATCAAAACATGTCGTGTAAGGTGTCTAACACTCGGGAATAATACCCCCATGCCATTTCTGGACATGAGAATATTATTCCCCCCTTCTAGAGGGAGAGACATGTTAAAATCATACTTCAAACTGTTAGCCTCTGACCAAAGCCTCAGCATCACAAAATGGATGCTGCTGCCACGACACAAGTCTGACCTCCTGCAGCTGGGAGTGATCCCAGCCAGGGAGGCCTGGACAATAGGTTTCCTGCTTGGGGAGGTGCTAGCACCTCCCCAGACAGCCTTTAGTGTATTGGGGCAGGGTGGGCTGAAAGGAATGAGACATGCCTGGGGCACACAAGGTGTTCCTTGCATAGTCCAGTTCAAACCGGCGCTGGGGCACTCCAGCCCCAGCTCTGGCGCGAAACTGGACAAAGGGAAGTGGGTGTAACCACCCCCTCCCAGGTCCCACCCATAAGGCGTGACCTAGCAGGTATCCCAGCCCCCCAGATTAGTATAAGAGTGGGAGTTGGGCCTCAAGACTTTAGATTATCCTGAACCTGCAAAACTGAACAGAAACTCTGGACCTTCGACATTCGACGAAAGAAGAAGACTGAAGAATCTCCCTTGTAGCCAAGGAGTGGCTACCCTGTGCAAACAGGCACCATCAAGTGACTACCCTTTGCTTTGTGAAACGTTCGACGAGGAACCGATTGCAGAGCCCGACCAGAGCCTTGATTTCCAGACTTCTCCGACCCTCATCCACATCTGCAGCAGAGCTGAGATCCGTGGAGGCGACGAGCGACGTGGGACCGGCTACCTGGGAAAAGTGGCTAGTAACTTACAGCGCAGCTTCTGAGGTACCCTCGAAGTTGTGCACCGGGGATTGAGAAGCCCCAACCCCAAGCACCATCTGCACCGAAGACCAGCCCCCCACACTCCACGAGTCCTGCGTGGGGCCCTTCAGCATTTTCCTGCTTGCCGCGTCTGTCCGGTTGCTTGCCCGCTGGCTAGTGGCCTTTGTGACGACGCTCCCTGAAATCTTCTGCGCTGGTTTGGCTCCTCCAGACTGGCTCCCGCTTCTCCGCAAAGAAGAAGCACCCCAGACCTTCCTGGTCTGCACCAGAAGCAAGTCCCTTGTTCTTCGTGGGTTCCGCTTGCCAAGGCTTGGTGAGTCCTAGTCCAACTTCGACGCCGCCGACAGCAAGAGCCTTCGTGGGACAGCTCGCCTCCTGGTCCTGGTCGTCCTCGACGCTTCCTGGTCCTCCTGGCTGCAGCGACAAGCTTCACCTTCACCTGCAACTCTTCACGACATCGCCTGGTTCCTTCCTGGTTCCACGTGGTCACTGGCTAGTGACCTTGACTCTGTCCCCTCTGCTTGCAGGTTTCTTCTCTTCTTGATCCCAGGCTTGGGATCCACCGGACACTCTCTCCTGACTGCCTGTCAGCATCTTTCTTCAGGCATCCATAGGAGTCGACGACGAAAACGACGCATCTTCACCCCTATGCACCCGCAGCCTGTGGGCTAGGTAACTTGGGTACTCCGGTGCTCATCAGGATAGTGACTATCCTAGTGTCTAGTTTTCAAGTCTCAACTTCCTAGCTACTCCGGAAGTGTCCTAAATCTATCTATTTCTAAACTGTAACATTGCTATTGACTTTTACGCATTACGCGTGAGTGTTTCCACTCTGCACACGAATCCCGTGGGCCTCCCACTTCCTAACTAACGCTAGTGTAGTGTAGCCCCAGCGATTCCCTAGGCCTAGGCCTATTCTATTTCCGTGACAGTGGTTCTTATACCACTTACTTAGTATATGGTTTGCGTGGCCCCTAGGGCCTAACTGTATTACTTACCTGTGTGACTTACTGTATGCATTAATAAGACTGTGTTGTACTTACCTCTAAACTCATAAAGAGTGCTGAGGGTTTGCTTAGAATAAATACACTTTATTTTATATATATATCTGTTGTGGTGTCCTTTCATTTGGTATTCAAGGGATTATATATGGTATCACAGCTGGCTTCACATGCCATTCAGAGTTTAGCCTAAGACTGCTCTTGTCCATGCTACCACTAGGATAGCTGGTCTATAAGGTTGACTTTACAACCAATCACCATAAGGGTATTTGGACTGATATAAGGTGTACACTATAACTAGTGACATCATACATCAGGCCAACTTCTCACATTGGTGAGCAGCGGTTGGGATCTGAGCTTGCTGTTGTAATACCATTGTAATCTTGAGATACTAAATTGAAAGATCACACAGATATTGTCTAGGTACATATAACATAGATTATTATACTTAAGTCCTACTGGACTTTGTAGTTGTAGGTTGAAGGGAATAACACACCCTGACTACAACTACTAGAAAGGTTTAGTAGACACAACTAGTGTAGGTAGGTGCACACACCACACCCTCACTAGATCATGCCTCTGGGAGGAGATCAAGTAGATGCTCTCTCAGGAGGGGCAGGTCTGCAGAAGACCCCCTCTAGGTATGATACCTTAACATTCCAGGAGATGAGACAATTGTGTACCTCCAGAGGAATAAAACAGGGTGCAAACCCTACCCTCCTTCAGTTAAGACAACTCCTAGAGGAGTATGATGCTCAGAGGGCATCTCAGGAAGGTGCCCTAGGCACAGAGGAGGGTCTACCCACCACAGAGGAGTCAGATGGGACTTCAGATGGGGAGGTAGACAGCCAGAGCCAAGTAAGGAGACTTAGCCAGGCTAACTTAAGTTTACATGGGAGTTTGCATGGGGTCCCCCCATACAGACCCACAAGTAGACATTCACAGAGAAACAGGAAGGACAGATCCCCTTCAGGGGAATCCATCCACTCCCATGTCTCTAACATCTCTAATGCTTCCTCTCACAGGGGAATGACTTCACCTGAGAGAAAGGAGCATGCAGCCAGAATGAGGGAGGCTAATCTGAGGATTCAGAGGGAAGAACTTGCCCTTGCCAAAGAGAAGCTTGCTCTGGCTAGAGAACAAAAGTTAAGTGGGTTAGAACCCACTGGTGGCAGCAACATTCCTAGAGATAGAGACAGGCACTATGATAATAGAAACCTGAGCAAGATTTTCCCTCCCTACAAGTGTGGGGATGACATCCACAAATGGATAACTGCTTTGGAGAGAGCTTGCAAAGTACAGCAGGTACCCCAAAGTCAGTGGGCAGCTATCTTGTGGCTCTCCTTCTCTGAGAAAGGAAGAGACAAGCTCCTCACAGTTAGTGATGAGGATGCAGATAATTACACTGTCCTGAAGAGTGCTCTGATTGATGGGTTTGGCCTAACCACTGAACAATACAGGTTGTTGTTCAGGGATACCCAGAAGACACAGACTCAGGACTGGACTGACTTTGTAGATTGTGCCACTAAGGCTCTGGAAGGCTGGCTAATGGGATGTAAGGTTAAGGACTATACAGGATTGTATAATGTGATCATGAGAGAACAAATACTTAACAACTGTCAAAACCAGCTATTGCATCAACACCTGATTGATTCTGATCTGACTTCTCCCCAAGAATTGGGAAAGAAGGCAGATAGATGGGTCAGGACTAGAGTTAAGCAGAAAAACCAGAACCAGGGCGGTGATCAGAAAAAGGCAGACCAGAAGGGTAATGATCAGAAACAAAAAGACCAGAAGTCTTCACCAGGCCCCCAAAAGGCTCAGGGGGAGGGTGGTTCCAAAAAGGATAAGAAGAAAGAAGGCCAAAAGAAACCATGGTGCAACTATTGTAAGTCTACCTCACATTGGTTTAGTGAGTGCACCAAAAAGGATAAGCCCCCAACCACCATTGCCCCTAAGGCAACTGTACCCCCTAGTTCAGCTGTAAGTGGTGGTTCCCAGCAAAAGGGTGTAGTAGGGTTAACCCTGGGAACTGAGGAGGATTCTGGCCTAGTCAGAGTACCTACTCAGGCTGTCCTGATCTGTGATGGGGACTTAGCTTTGTCCTCTACTGTAGGCCCCAGTAACCTGGGCAAGTACAGACAGACACCTTTTATCAACCAAAGAATGGCTCAGGCCTACAGGGACACTGGGGCTAGTGTCACAATGGTGACACCTGCTTTTGTGGACCCTGGACAGATCATACTAGGTGAGAATTACCTAGTGACCAACGCTAGCAATGCCACTACCTCCCATAGTGTGGCTATTGTTAACTTCTCCTGGGGAGGGGTAACTGGCCTCAAGAAAGTTGTTGTTAGTTCAGACCTTCCTGTAGAGTGTTTACTGGGCAATGATCTTGAAACTTCAGTTTGGTCTGAAGTGGAGTATAGGACCCATGCAGAAATGCTGGGGATAGATGCACATGTCCTTGCTGTGACCAGGTCACAGGCCAAAAAGTGCAACACTGAACAAGTGCTGGATCCTGAAACTATGGACCAGTCACAATCCAAGAGAAAGAGCAGTAGGGTTAAGGCTGTGCCTTCCCCCCTGCCTCAGGTGGTGGATCAGCCCTCCCAGGAGGATGATTCTGAGAGCCCTGAAGGAACTGTCCTAGAAGAACTTGAACCTGATCAGGTTGAGTTTCTTGGGACAGGGGGACCTTCCAGGGCAGATCTGAGGCAGGCTCAATTAGACTGCCCCTCTCTTGAACCCCTCAGACAGCTGGCTGCTGCTGAGGCTGCAGGGAATGCTCAAGGTACCCATAGAGTGTATTGGGATGAAGGGCTACTGTACTCAGAGGCTAGAGACCCCAAGCCTGGTGCATCCAGGAGGTTGGTCATACCACTGAAGTTCAGAGGCTTCCTTCTAACCTTGGCCCATGATATTCCCCTTGCAGGACATTTAGGCCAGAACAAGACTTGGGACAGGCTTGTCCCTCACTTTCACTGGCCCCATATGTCAGAAGATACTAAGGAGTTTTGTCGCTCCTGTGTCACCTGCCAAGCCAGTGGCAAATCAGGTGGCACCACAAAGGCCCCCCTCATACCACTACCTGTGGTGGGGGTCCCCTTTGAAAGAGTGGGCATAGATATTGTAGGACCAATGGACCCACAAACAGCATCTGGGCACAGATTCATACTGGTGATAGTGGACCATGCCACCAGGTACCCAGAAGCAATTCCCCTGAGGACCACAACAGCTCCTGTTGTGGCAAGGGCCCTGCTTGGAGTATTCTCCAGAGTGGGCTTTCCAAAGGAGGTCATTTCTGACAGAGGTGCCAACTTTATGTCAGGATACTTGACTGCAATGTGGAAGGAGTGTGGTGTTAACTATAAGTTCACCACACCCTATCACCCACAGTGCAATGGGCTTGTTGAGAGATTCAACAAGACCCTAAAGGGAATGATAAAAGGATTACCAGACAAGCTTAGGCGAAGATGGGACATCCTTTTACCCTGCCTTCTGTTTGCTTACAGAGAGGTCCCACAAAAGGGGGTTGGCTACAGCCCTTTTGAGCTTTTGTTTGGGCATCCTGTAAGAGGACCCCTGTGTTTGGTGAAGGAAGGATGGGAGAGACCTCTCAGACAACCCAAACTAGACATAGTGGATTATGTACTTGGTCTCCGCTCCAGGATGGCAGAGTATATGAAGAAGGCTTCTAAAAACCTTGAGGCAAGCCAAGAACTCCAAAAAGCTTGGCATGACCAAAAGGCTGTACTGACTGTTTACCAGCCAGGGCAGAAAGTGTGGGTGTTGGAGCCAGTGGCCCCAGCAGCACTCCAAGACAAATGGTCTGGACCCCACACTATTGTTGAGAAAAAGGGAGAAGTCACCTACTTGGTGGACCTTGGGACTCCCAGAAGCCCCCACAGGGTGCTTCATGTCAACAGATTGAAGGCATATGTTGACAGGGCAGACATGGGGCTACTCATGGCTACAGATGAGGGGCAGGAGGAAGAGAGTGACCCTCTCCCAGACCTGTTGACTCAGAACCCTGATGATGGCTCAGTTGATGGTGTGGTCTTTTCTGACAGCCTCACTGTCCATCAGCAACAGGACTGCAGACAGGTTCTGCAGGCCTACAGACATATGTTCTCTCTGACCCCAAGTCAGACAAACTGGTGCACCCACGAGGTGGACACTGGTGACAGTCTGCCTGTGAAGAGTAAAATCTACAGGCAACCTGACCATGTCAGGGACTGCATAAAAGTTGAGGTACAAAAGATGTTGGAGCTGGGAGTCATTGAACCTTCAGAGAGCCCTTGGGCTAGTCCTGTAGTCCTTGTGCCAAAACCTCACACCCAAGATGGTAAGAGAGAGATGAGGTTTTGCGTGGATTACAGAGGTCTCAATGCTGTCACTAGGACAGATGCCCACCCAATACCTAGGGCAGATGAGCTCATTGACAGACTGGCAGCTGCTAAGTTTTTGAGCACATTTGACCTAACAGCAGGCTACTGGCAAATCAGACTAGCTGAGAGTGCAAAGGCCAAAACTGCTTTTTCGACCCCAGGAGGACATTATCAATTTGTGGTAATGCCCTTTGGTTTGAAGAATGCACCTGCCACTTTCCAAAGGCTGGTGAATCAAGTCCTTACTGGGTTGGATGACTATTGTGCAGCTTATCTTGATGATATTGCTGTCTTTAGCTCCACCTGGGAGGATCACCTGGTCCACCTGAGGAATGTTTTAGAGGCCCTGCAAAAGGCAGGCCTCACTATCAAGGCCACTAAGTGCCAGATAGGGCAGAGCAAGGTTGTATACCTGGGCCACCTAGTCGGTGGGGGTCAGGTTCAACCACTGGAGAGCAAGATCCAGACCATAAAGGACTGGGCTCCTCCAACTACCCAGACTCAGGTCAGAGCTTTCTTGGGCCTGACTGGGTACTACAGAAAGTTTGTTAAGAACTATGGGTCCATAGTGACACCACTTAATGACTTGACCTCCAAGAAGATGCCAAAGAAAGTTCAGTGGACAGTAAGCTGTCAAAAAGCATTTGATGACCTGAAGCAGGCCATGTGCAGTGCACCTATTCTGAAAAGTCCAGACTACTCCAAAGAGTTCATTGTCCAGACAGATGCTTCTGGGTTAGGTGTGGGAGCTGTTCTTTCACAACTGAATGTAGATGGTCAAGACCAGCCCATTGCTTTTATAAGTAGAAGGCTGACCCCTAGAGAGAAACGTTGGTCAGCTATTGAGAGGGAGGCCTTTGCTGTGGTTTGGGCCCTGAAGAAGCTGAGGCCATACTTGTTTGGCACTCACTTCAAGATTCAGACAGACCATAAGCCCCTCTTGTGGCTAAATCAGATGAAGGGTGAAAATCCCAAACTTCTTAGGTGGTCCATTTCCCTACAGGGGATGGACTTCACAGTGGAACATAGACCCGGGACTGACCATGCCAATGCAGATGGACTCTCCAGATATTTCCACTTAGAACATGAAGACTCAACTGGTCAAGGTTAGTTTAATGTCCCTAAGTTTGGGGGGGGGGTTGTGTAGGAGAGTAGGGTCTGCTTTCTATGTTCACCCCCACTTTTTGCTTTTGCTTTACTGGTTTACGACTTAGATGTGGCTGTGGGCCTGCTAATCAGACCCACAGCCCTGCTGTTCTCTCTCTAAATTAATACTATGTACTTTAGGTGCATAACCCATTTGGATAGGATCACCTTATTGGGCCCTGTACAGTGTACCCTAGGTACCCAGGGCATAGGTGTACCCTAGGCCTACCAGGGGCTGCAGCATGTATTGTGCCACCCCTGGCCTGGCCTTCCATTTTGACACAACTGGCTGATCACTCAGCTGGGGCAAGGTCGTGTAATCACCCCTTGCTTAGGTGTAGTATTCCTATACCTAACTTACATATAGACACATGTGTACCTATCAGTCACTCCTATGGCAGGCCTTGACAATCCTGGAGGCAGAGTGCTTGGTAACATGTGAGATGGTGCTCTAGCATGAGCTGAGCCTGTCTGCAGCTTTCGGAACCATGTCCTTATAGCTGTTCTATGATATAGCCTACCATATACTCTTAAAGTGCCTTATAATCTTAGACGGTTATGGTAACTATGGTTTGGCTTTATCAAAACATGTCGTGTAAGGTGTCTAACACTCGGGAATAATACCCCCATGCCATTTCTGGACATGAGAATATTATTCCCCCCTTCTAGAGGGAGAGACATGTTAAAATCATACTTCAAACTGTTAGCCTCTGACCAAAGCCTCAGCATCACAAAATGGATGCTGCTGCCACGACACAAGTCTGACCTCCTGCAGCTGGGAGTGATCCCAGCCAGGGAGGCCTGGACAATAGGTTTCCTGCTTGGGGAGGTGCTAGCACCTCCCCAGACAGCCTTTAGTGTATTGGGGCAGGGTGGGCTGAAAGGAATGAGACATGCCTGGGGCACACAAGGTGTTCCTTGCATAGTCCAGTTCAAACCGGCGCTGGGGCACTCCAGCCCCAGCTCTGGCGCGAAACTGGACAAAGGGAAGTGGGTGTAACCACCCCCTCCCAGGTCCCACCCATAAGGCGTGACCTAGCAGGTATCCCAGCCCCCCAGATTAGTATAAGAGTGGGAGTTGGGCCTCAAGACTTTAGATTATCCTGAACCTGCAAAACTGAACAGAAACTCTGGACCTTCGACATTCGACGAAAGAAGAAGACTGAAGAATCTCCCTTGTAGCCAAGGAGTGGCTACCCTGTGCAAACAGGCACCATCAAGTGACTACCCTTTGCTTTGTGAAACGTTCGACGAGGAACCGATTGCAGAGCCCGACCAGAGCCTTGATTTCCAGACTTCTCCGACCCTCATCCACATCTGCAGCAGAGCTGAGATCCGTGGAGGCGACGAGCGACGTGGGACCGGCTACCTGGGAAAAGTGGCTAGTAACTTACAGCGCAGCTTCTGAGGTACCCTCGAAGTTGTGCACCGGGGATTGAGAAGCCCCAACCCCAAGCACCATCTGCACCGAAGACCAGCCCCCCACACTCCACGAGTCCTGCGTGGGGCCCTTCAGCATTTTCCTGCTTGCCGCGTCTGTCCGGTTGCTTGCCCGCTGGCTAGTGGCCTTTGTGACGACGCTCCCTGAAATCTTCTGCGCTGGTTTGGCTCCTCCAGACTGGCTCCCGCTTCTCCGCAAAGAAGAAGCACCCCAGACCTTCCTGGTCTGCACCAGAAGCAAGTCCCTTGTTCTTCGTGGGTTCCGCTTGCCAAGGCTTGGTGAGTCCTAGTCCAACTTCGACGCCGCCGACAGCAAGAGCCTTCGTGGGACAGCTCGCCTCCTGGTCCTGGTCGTCCTCGACGCTTCCTGGTCCTCCTGGCTGCAGCGACAAGCTTCACCTTCACCTGCAACTCTTCACGACATCGCCTGGTTCCTTCCTGGTTCCACGTGGTCACTGGCTAGTGACCTTGACTCTGTCCCCTCTGCTTGCAGGTTTCTTCTCTTCTTGATCCCAGGCTTGGGATCCACCGGACACTCTCTCCTGACTGCCTGTCAGCATCTTTCTTCAGGCATCCATAGGAGTCGACGACGAAAACGACGCATCTTCACCCCTATGCACCCGTAGCCTGTGGGCTAGGTAACTTGGGTACTCCGGTGCTCATCAGGATAGTGACTATCCTAGTGTCTAGTTTTCAAGTCTCAACTTCCTAGCTACTCCGGAAGTGTCCTAAATCTATCTATTTCTAAACTGTAACATTGCTATTGACTTTTACGCATTACGCGTGAGTGTTTCCACTCTGCACACGAATCCCGTGGGCCTCCCACTTCCTAACTAACGCTAGTGTAGTGTAGCCCCAGCGATTCCCTAGGCCTAGGCCTATTCTATTTCCGTGACAGTGGTTCTTATACCACTTACTTAGTATATGGTTTGCGTGGCCCCTAGGGCCTAACTGTATTACTTACCTGTGTGACTTACTGTATGCATTAATAAGACTGTGTTGTACTTACCTCTAAACTCATAAAGAGTGCTGAGGGTTTGCTTAGAATAAATACACTTTATTTTATATATATATCTGTTGTGGTGTCCTTTCATTTGGTATTCAAGGGATTATATATGGTATCACAGCTGGCTTCACATGCCATTCAGAGTTTAGCCTAAGACTGCTCTTGTCCATGCTACCACTAGGATAGCTGGTCTATAAGGTTGACTTTACAACCAATCACCATAAGGGTATTTGGACTGATATAAGGTGTACACTATAACTAGTGACATCATACATCAGGCCAACTTCTCACAATCACCCCTTGCTTAGGTGTAGTATTCCTATACCTAACTTACATATAGACACATGTGTACCTATCAGTCACTCCTATGGCAGGCCTTAACAATCTTGGAGGCAGAGTGCTTGGTAACATGTGAGATGGTGCTCTAGCATGAGCTGAGCCTGTCTGCAGCTTTCGGAACCATGTCCTTATAGCTGTTCTATGATATAGCCTACCATATACTCTTAAAGTGCCTTATAATCTTAAACGGTAATGGTAACTATGGTTTGGCTTTATCGAAACATGTCGTGTAAGGTGTCTAACACTGTGGAATAATACCCCCATACCATTTCTGGACAGGAGGATATTATTCCCCCCTTCTAGAGGGAAAGACATGTTAAAATCATACTTCACTGTTAGCCTCTGACCAAAGCCTCAGCATCACAAAATGGATGCTGCTGCCACGACACAAGTCTGACCTCCTGCTGCTGGGAGTGATCCCAGCCAGGGAGGCCTGGACAATCGGTTTCCTGCTTGGGGCGGTGCTAGCACCTCCCCAGACAGCCTTTAGTGTATTGGGGCAGGGTGGGCTGAAAGGAATGAGACATGCCTGGGGCACACAAGGTGTTCCTTGCATAGTCCAGTTCAAACCGGCGCTGGGGCACTCCAGCCCCAGCTCTGGCGCGAAACTGGACAAAGGGAAGTGGGTGTAACCACCCCCTCCCAGGTCCCACCCATAAGGCGTGACCTAGCAGGTATCCCAGCCCGCCAGATTAGTATAAGAGTGGGAGTTGGGCCTCAAGACTTTAGATTATCCTGAACCTGCAAACTTGAACAGAAACTCTGGACCTCTGACATTCGACGAAAGAAGAAGACTGAAGAATCTCCCTTGTGGCCAAGGAGTGGCTACCCTGTGCAAACAGGCACCATCAAGAGACTACCCTTTGCTTTGCGAAAGTTCTACGAGGGACCGACTGCAGAGCCTGACCAGAGCCTTGACTTCCAGACTTCTCCGACCCTGATCCACATCCACAGCAGAGCTGAGATCCGTGGAGGCGACGAGAGACGTGGGACCGGCTACCTGGGAAAAGTGGCCAGTATCTTCAAGCGCAGCTTCTGAGGCACTTTGTGACGACACATCCTGAATTCTTCACCGCTGGTTTGGCTCCTCCAGACTGGCTCCTGCTCCTTTGAAAAAGAGAAGCACCCCAGACCTTCCTGGTCTGCACAAGAAGCAAGTCCTCCGTTCTTCGTGGGTTCCGCTCGCCAAGGCTTGGTGAGTCCTAGTCCAACTTCGACGCCGCCGACAGCAAGAGCCTTCGTGGGACAGCTCGCCTCCTGGTCCTGGTCGTCCTCGACGCTTCCTGGTCCTCGTGGCTGCAGCGACAAGCTTCACCTTCACCTGCAATCTTCACGACATCGCCTGGTTCCTTCCTGGTTCCACGTGGTCACTGGCTAGTGACCTTGACTCTGTCCCTTCTGCTTACAGGTCTCCTCTCTTCTTGATCCCAGCCTTGGGATCCACCGGACACTCTTCACTGACTGCCTGTCAGCATCTTTCTTCAGGCATCCATAGGAGTCGACGACGAAACCCGACGCAACTTCACCCCTATGCACCCGCAGCCTGTGGGCTAGGTAACTTGGGTACTCCGGTGCTCATCAGGATAGTGACTATCCTAGTGTCTAGTTTTCCAGTCTCGACTTCCTAGCTACTCCGGAAGTGTCCTAAATCTATCTATTTCTAAACTGTACTATTGCTAGTGACTTTTACGCATTACGCGTGAGTGTTTCCACTCTGCACCTGAATCCCGTGGGCCTCCCACTTCCTAACCTTTGGTAGTATAGTGTAGCCCCAGCGATTCCCTAGGCCTAGGCCTATCCTATTTCCGTGACAGTGGTCCTTATACCACTTACTTAGTATATGGTTTGCGTGGCCCCTAGGGCCTAACTGTATTACTTACCTGTGTGACTTAATGTATGCATAAATAAGACTGTGTTGTACTTACCTCTTGTGAGAAGTTGGCCTGATGTATGATGTCACTAGTTATAGTGTACACCTTATATCAGTCCAAATACCCTTATGGTGATTGGTTGTAAAGTCAACCTTATAGACCAGCTATCCTAGTGGTAGCATGGACAAGAGCAGTCTTAGGCTAAACTCTGAATGGCATGTGAAGCCAGCTGTGATACCATATATAATCCCTTGAATACCAAATGAAAGGACACCACAACAGATATATATATAAAATAAAGTGTATTTATTCTAAGCAAACCCTCAGCACTCTTTATGAGATTAGAGGTAAGTACAACACAGTCTTATTTATGCATACATTAAGTCACACAGGTAAGTAATACAGTTAGGCCCTAGGGGCCATGCAAACCATATACTAAGTAAGTGGTATAAGAACCACTGTCACGGAAATAGAATAGGCCTAGGCCTAGGGAATCGCTGGGGCTACACTACACTAGCGTTAGTTAGGAAGTGGGAGGCCCACGGGATTCGTGTGCAGAGTGGAAACACTCACGCGTAATGCGTAAAAGTCAATAGCAATAGTACAGTTTAGAAAACGGTAGATTTAGGACACTTCCGGAGTAGCTAGGAAGTTGAGACTTGAAAACTAGACACTAGGATAGTCACTATCCTGATGAGCACCGGAGTACCCAAGTTACCTAACCCACAGGCTGCGGGTGCATAGGGGTGAAGATGCGTCGTTTTCGTCGTCGACTCCTATGGATGCCTGAAGAAAGATGCTGACAGGCAGTCAGTGAAGAGTGTCCGGTGGATCCCAAGGCTGGGATCAAGAAGAAAGGAAACCTGCAAGCAGAAGGGACAGAGTCAAGGTCACTAGCCAGTGACCACGTGGAACCAGGAAGGAACCAGGCGATGTCGTGAAGATTTGCAGGTGAAGGTGAAGCTTGTCGCTGCAGCCAGGAGGACCAGGAAGCGTCGAGGACGACCAGGACCAGGAGGCGAGCTGTCCCACGAAGGCTCTTGCTGTCGGCGGCGTCGAAGTTGGACTAGGACTCACCAAGCCTTGGCAAGCGGAACCCACGAAGAACGAAGGACTTGCTTCTGGTGCAGACCAGGAAGGTCTGGGGTGCTTCTTCTTTGCAGAGAAGCGGGAGCCAGTCTGGAGGAGCCAAACCAGCGCAGAAGATTTCAGGGTGCGTCGTCACAGAGGCCACTAGCCAGCGGGCAAGCAACCGGACAGACGCGGCAAGCAGGAAAATGCTGAAGGGCCCCACGCAGGACTCGTGGAGTGTGGGGGGCGGATCTTCGGTGCAGATGGTGCTTGGGGTTGGGGCTTCTCAATCCCCGGTGCACAACTTCGAGGGTACCTCAGAAGCTGCGCTGTAAGTTACTAGCCACTTTTTCCAGGTAGCCGGTCCCACGTCGCTCGTCGCCTCCACGGATCTCAGCTCTGCTGCAGATGTGGATGAGGGTCGGAGAAGTCTGGAAGTCAAGGCTCTGGTCGGGCTCTGCAGTCGGTTCCTCGTAGAACGGTCGCAAAGCAAAGGGTAGTCTCTTGATGGTGCCTGTTTGCACAGGGTAGCCACTCCTTGGCTACAAGGGAGATTCTTCAGTCTTCTTCTTTCGTCGAATGCCGAAGGTCCAGAGTTTCTGTTCAGTTTTGCAGGTTCAGGATAATCTAAAGTCTTGAGGCCCAACTCCCACTCTTATTCTAATCTGGGGGGCTGGGATACCTGCTAGGTCACGCCTTATGGGTGGGACCTGGGAGTGGGTGGTTACACCCACTTCCCTTTGTCCAGTTTCGCGCCAGAGCTGGGGCTGGAGTGCCCCAGCGCCGGTTTGAACTGGACTATGCAAGGAACACCTTGTGTGCCCCAGGCATGTCTCATTCCTTTCAGCCCACCCTGCCCCAATACACTAAAGGCTGTCTGGGGAGGTGCTAGCACCTCCCCAAGCAGGAAACCTATTGTCCAGGCCTCCCTGGCTGGGATCACTCCCAGCTGCAGGAGGTCAGACTTGTGTCGTGGCAGCAGCATCCATTTTGTGATGCTGAGGCTTTGGTCAGAGGCTAACAGTTGAAGTATGATTTTAACATGTCTTTCCCTCTAGAAGGGGGAATAATATTCTCATGTCCAGAAATGGCATGGGGGTATTATTCCACAGTGTTAGACACCTTACACGACATGTTTTGATAAAGCCAAACCATAGTTACCATAACCGTCTAAGATTATAAGGCACTTTAAGAGTATATGGTAGGCTATATCATAGAACAGCTATAAGGACAAGGTTCCGAAAGCTGCAGACAGGCTCAGCTCATGCTAGAGCACCATCTCACATGTTACCAAGCACTCTGCCTCCAGGATTGTCAAGGCCTGCCATAGGAGTGACTGATAGGTACACATGTGTCTATATGTAAGTTAGGTATAGGAGTACTACACCTAAGCAAGGGGTGATTACACGACCTTGCCCCAGCTGAGTGATCAGCCAGTTGTGTCAAAATGGAAGGCCAGGCCAGGGGTGGCATAATACATGCTGCAGCCCCTGGTAGGCCTAGGGTACACCTATGCCCTGGGTACCTAGGGTACACTGTACAGGGGCCAATAAGGTGATCCTATCCAAATGGGTTATGCACCTAAAGTACATAGTATTGATTTAGAGAGAGAACAGCAGGGCTGTGGGTCTGATTAGCAGGACCACAGCCACATCTAAGTCGAAAACCAGTAAAGCAAAAGCAAAAATGGGGGTGAACATAGAAAGCAGACCCTACTCTCCTACACCTCTAATCTCATAAAGAGTGCTGAGGGTTTGACTAGAATAAATACACTTTATTTTATATATATATCTGTCGTGGTGTCCTTTCATTTGGTATTCAAGGGATTATTTATGGTATCACAGCTGGATTCACATGCCATTCAGAGTTTAGCCTAAGACTGCTCTTGTCCATGCTACCACTAGGATAGCTGGTCTATAAGGTTGACTTTACAACCAATCACCATAAGGGTATTTGGACTGATATAAGGTGTACACTAGAACTAGTGACATCATACATCAGGCCAACTTCTCACAATTATCATCTGCTCAAAGGTCATTGAGAGAGCAGCTGCCTCCCGCGACTTCAGCGCCGGTTTCATCTTTCGCTGTGGTCCCCTTGATGCCATTGCCACCTAGTACTGGCCTAGATAGGCAAGACGAGATTATTCCTGTAGAGGAGTCGCAGCTTCCGTCACCATTATTTGCGACAGATTCTGAACAGGAGTCCGAGGGAGGTTTACCTGACTCTTTTGGTACGGCGCAAAGCCCATCCAACTTAATAATTAAATGCCAGGATGACAGTAGTGAGGATGAAGATCCAGTTTACAGGCAGCAGGTTCCTGCGAAACATTCAACGGCGACTCTGCCATTGTCACTCATAGCTAATCTCCAACGCATGTTGGACGATTATAACCAACGTTTTCCTCTGTCGCCGCAACATCCTGGGGTTCCGTCAACGCCTGTGGTTCCGACAAATATAACTCCGGTGCCGATTAGAAATCCTTCACCCCTGATGCCGTCAGCACCACCAAGACAGCCTTCAACGAGGTTTTTACCTCATCAAGAGTTCGTGGAGGAGGTCCCTCAGGAAAGAGTAGAAAGGTGAAATCCCAGATGATGATGGTGATGTTGATAATGATGATGATGATATGGCGGAGTGGGACGAGTACCAAGCACAAACACCATCCCCCTCTCAAGTGGTATCTGGTGACTCACCTCCAGTGGACATAGCGACTTTTCACCAACTAATGGAAAGGGCGGCACAACGTTTTAGGCTGACAACGAAGCGCAGAGAGGAAGATTGTTTCCTTTATGATTTCAAGAGTCAACCTTTTAAACAAACGCATACTATTCCCATTGTGGATTTCATTTGGGAAGAAGGCAAGAAGTTGATGAAAACACCGATACCTTGCCAGCACAGGTGCCTCGATTAGAAAAGAAGTATAAGGCGCCACTAGGAACCCCAGCATGCCTCACAGGTCAGTCAAGACCTGAGTCCGTCATTATGCAGGCAGCGCAACGTAGGGCGAAAAATCCTGCATCTACTGTCACCGCACCACCGGACCGTGACGGCCGTAGAATGGATGCCATAGGGCGTAAGTTTTCTTCAATGGCCTCTACTGTGGTTAGAGCGGCTAATGCCTTGGCCATTTTGGGTCGTTATGACCGACAAGTGTGGGCTGACATTTCGACTTTGGTTCAAGAACTGCCGGAGCCATCTAAGGGCGAAGCAATGAAGTTGCTCCAAGAGGGAGAAGCTACGTCGGCGGAAATGATTGATTGTGCAGTGGACATCGCATGCACGGGTTTCCGTCAGCTTGCTGGAGCGGCTGTTCTGCGCAGGCAGGGGTGGTTACGATCGACATCCTTTCGCCAGGAGGTGCAGTCCATGATTTTAAACATGGCTTATGACGGGGAGGCGTTATTTGGAAATCACGTCGATGAAGCGCTCCAGTCCATAATGAAGGATACTGAGACGGCTAAATCTCTCGGAAATTTACATTTTCAAAGACAAAATTTTCGTGGTGCACGCGGACGCGGCACCTCCTCAAATTTTCGAAGGGGAAATAATCAATATAGGCCCAATAATCAAGGATCGAACCGCTATTCATATAGCCAGCACCAACAATCATCACGACAGCAGGCCTCCAAGTCGTATAGAGGGAAATCCTCATACAGAGGAAACGCGTCAAAAAGACAATGACTCTTACCAGACAAGCAAAGTTGGAGGTCGAATCTCTCTGTTCTTTTCCCAATGGTCCTCAATTACAAAGGACCGTTGGGTTTTGGACATTGTGAAAAAGGGGCACGCTTTAGAGTTCATGAAATTCCCTCCGTCCACACCACCAGCTCACTTCAAGGAACTTTTACATCAAGTTCGTCTTCTAAGTCAAAAAGGAGCTATAGGGGGGAGGAGCCTAGCGCGCAACCAAGATGGCCGCGTAAGTGCGAGGCTCCCGAGGACCTCCGCAACCTCCTACGTTTATCCTGTCTTCATCCTGAATCGGTTGAGGGGACTGTGTCGGTGAACCTGAGCCGAGGTGGTACCCGTTTTCCGTTTTTGAATCGGACCCCGGGTGCCGGGATGAGCATCGACTGAAGTTTGCGGCCTGCTTCTCTCCTGACCCCGGACTCGAGTTTGGGGGTGATCCAGTGGAGAAGTGAATAACAACGGCAGGACGAGCCCGGCGAGTCGCGTACCCCACACTTTCACTTTCGCTTTTGAGTCCCCTTGCCGTCATCGCGAGTGGGATTACGGCGCTTCTTTGTGTGGTGGTGGCCTCGCTGGGGGACCCTGCCTGCCTGTCTGTGGGGACCCGCTGCGCCTTCCTGAGGTGGCCTCCGGCCTTGATTGCTTGCTCTCCACTGCGTGACTAGTGAGGGTGCGAGCTACACGACGATGGCCACGAAGCAGGATGGAGATCGGCTGAAGGCCAAATCGACCCGGCGTGGCACCGCACTTCAAGTCAACATTATGGATCGCTACACCCTCCCGAAGGGGTCTCCCGGCGGATCGCATAAGTCTTCCGAGTGCCCCCCGGATGCCCCGGATTTGCCTACGGATCTGACTTTGCAGGACGTCATGGGCGCCATTGCCGAGATGAAGACCTCAGTGGGCCAACAATTCGACACCTTGGCGCACAAACTCGATGCGGTCCTCATCGATGTCAACCTTGTGAGAGCAGATCTATCTAAGACAAATGACCGGGTTGACTCTTTGGCCCATACCGCGTCGGGCCTCACGACTGAGGTAGCGGCCCTCCAGACGGAGGTGCGCCGGCTCCGGCAGGCAAGTGCGCTCACGGATCGGCGCCTGGAGGACTCCGAGAGCAGGGCCCGGAGGAATAACGTCCGTATTATCGGAGTGCCTGAGGGACGGGAGGATTCGGCGGCGGATCTCTTTGTGGAGGACCTGATTTCTACCCATCTCCAGCCTCGAGGACTGAGTAAATTCTTTGCGGTGGAGAGGGCCCATAGGGTTCCTGGCGGTAGACCGAAGGTCGGAGCTCCCCCGCGGCCTCTTATTGCCCGTATCTTCAACTTTCGGGACAGGGATGCGATTTTGCAAGCTTCCAGATTGCAAGGGCCGCTTAAGCTGGAGAACATGGAGGTGAACTTTTATCCTGATTTCACGCAGGCGGTCCAGAAGCAGAGACTGAGTTTCATGGGCGTCAAGCGGCGGCTTCGAGACATGAACTTAAAATACGCAATGCTTTTCCCGGCCAGGCTGCGTGTGGAGGCTGATGGTCACACTCACTTTTTTGACCGTCCTGAGACGGCCGGGGACTGGTTGGACACTTTGTCTGGGGGACATGATCGGGATGGGATGGGGGCAGCGGGAGGAGAGTGCCCACCGGACCGGGTATGAGGTATTGACACTAGGGCTCATTCTTGATGATGCCACTTTTCGGCCAAGCTTAGGGTCTCTTGACTGTTGTGTCTTGTTTCCCCTCCATTGGAGGTTGTGCTGTGTCTCGAGGGGGTTCTCTTTCCTCCTCTAGGGGGTCTTTGTAGTTTAGTTTATACAGGGGCGACAGGCACACTGCAAGTTGGGGGGGCTGTTTGGGCTCATGCAGGGGTGCAGGGAGGGGGGAGTTTTGTTGGGGATGTTGGGTTGGGGTTGGATATTGTTTATTTATACCACAAGGCAGGAGTATTGTTGTGCTATCTTTAAAGTGCTCTCTGGGGGGAGACTGATCGGTTTTGGCCATGATGGGGGGAAGGGGACTGAGCCTTTTGTCCTGGAATGTTAATGGACTGGGGGACAGGATAAAACGGGGGTGGTCCTGCAGTTCTTAAAACGGATTTCACCCGATATAGTATTTCTGCAGGAAACACACCTCATTGGAAATTCCTTTCGTGCCATGAACAGACGGGGCTATCGCCTTGTAGCTCACTCGGGCTTCACATCTGGTTCGAGGGGTGTGGGCATTATGGTTAAAACCTCGCTCCCGTTGGAGGTTGATGAGGTGCTCCATGATGATAGGGGACGATATACGGCTCTGGTGGGTAGACTGGAGGGTAAAGTGACTGTTTTGGTTTCTGTTTATGTCCCGCCAGGGTTGCAGACGACTACTTTCGCTGACTTGGGGCGCCTTCTTCTTGGCCTGCCGGAGGGGATTCTAGTGGTTGGGAGGGATTTTAACGCTGTAATTTCCGGAACTGAGGATCGTCACCCGCCCAGGGATCTCCCCCGCGCCCAGGCTTGGTTATCTGGCCTCTTGGATACCCTGGGGCTGGTGGATTGTTGGCGGCTGAAACACCCTACGCAGATACAATACACCTTTCATTCTGGGGCTCATGGCAGTCTTTCGAGGCTTGACTATGTTCTGATGCCAGCAGCACAGGCGGGGAGGGTTGGGGAGGTGCGACATCTGGCTCGGGGTATTTCAGACCACTCCCCGCTCCTGTTGCACTTCGACATTGTCCTGAAGGGGGAGGGGAGGGTGGTCCCGATCAACCCCTGGTACCTGCGTGACCCCACAATTCGCGCAGATTTGGTTAAATCTCTTGAGCGATATTTTGAAGACAATGTGGGGTCTGTGTCGTCTGCTGTTTCTTTGTGGGAGGCGTTCAAGACGGTACTCCGGGGGGAGGCCCTATCCCTCATTTCCCATTCCCGGAGGCGCGAGCGGGAGGAGGTGACCCGTATCGAATCTGAGATAACTGAGTTGGAGGGTGATCTGGAGTGTGGGGTCACGGACGACAAACTGCATGCTCTTAGACTCAAACAGGCGGACTACAAGGCCCTAGTCACGGAGGCGGCCAGGGGCCTGAGTAGAGAGCAACAGGGGCGGCTGTATGATGTGGGTGATAAGGCTGGTAAACTGATTGCGTGGCTGGATAAAAAGGAGAGAGCGAGTCGAGTGGTCCCGTCGATTGAGAGACTGGATGGTGTGTGTGTCACTGAGCCGGAGGAAATTGTTGACTGTTTCGCTGAGTATTTCCGTGGGGTGTATTCCCCGGTCTCTTCCCGCTCGGAAGAGGATTCCCGTGACCTGCTTAAAGACATTGCGCTGCCTTCCCTTTCGGAGGAGGATAAACTGTTGTTGGACGCGGCTCCGACATCTGATGAGATTGCCCTCGCCATACGTTCGGTCGCCTCTGGCAAGGCCATGGGTCCTAATGGCCTTCCCATCGAATTGTACAAATTACGACCGGATACGCTGGCTCCGCATCTCCGTGATATGTTCCTCGCGGCCCGGTTGGCGGGTTCCCTCCCGCTGGACCAGCGCCTTGCCACTATTGTGGTTATTCATAAGGAGGGGAGGCCGCGGGATCGGGTCACGTCTTACAGGCCTATCTCGCTGTTGAATGCGGAGCCGAAAATTCTCGCCAAGGTGCTGGCGAATCGGCTGGTTGGCGTGGTGTGCGATCTGATCCATCAGGACCAGTCCGGCTTTATCCCTCATCGCAACACCGCGCTCAACCTGCGTGCGGCGTCTGCATGGGGTGCTCGCGAGGGTCCCATTCATACGAGAGCCAGCCATTTTGGCGTCCTTGGACGCCACTATGGCGTTCGACACGCTTGAGTGGCCATATATTTGGGCGACGCTGGCTAAGTTTGGGTTTGGCCCGGGATTCATTGGCTGGGTGAAATTGTTGTACTCCGGACCGCTGGCGCAGGTGGCGGTGAATGGTAGAGTATCGGCTCCTTTTGAACTGGGCAGGGGCACGCGGCAGGGCTGCCCGCTGTCGCCGCTCCTCTTTGCGCTTGCCTTGGAGCCCCTGGCGGAGTGGCTGCGGTGGCACCCTTCGATTCGTGGTCTCCGATGGACCCCCGAGTATGAGGATCGCGTCTCCCTTTACGCGGACGATATTCTTTTGTACCTTGCTTCCCCGCGTGAATCATTGATTGTGTTAGTGGATGTGTTGCGTTCATTTGGCCGCAACTCCGGCTTAGTCATCAACTGGGCTAAATCCTGTGTGTATGTCCTCTCGGGGGAGGCTCCTATCCTTCCGCGGGGTTGTCCTATCCAGGTTGCTCCGCAGGGATTTAAGTACCTGGGTATCTTTATTACCCTTGACGCTGCGGCCCGATATAAACAGAACTTACTCCCCCCCCTCCAGCGCCTGAAGGAGGATGTGGCGCGTTGGAGGCGCTCGCCGCTCTCGCCGCTCGGCCGTGCGGCACTGTTTAAGATGATGTTGTTGCCACGTTTCTTATACGCTCTACAAAACACGATGGACGTCGTCCCGGCACGCTACTTTCGGGAGGTGGAGGGTCTGCAGCGCCACCTGTTTTGGGATGGGAGGCCGCGTATCGCCCTCGCGAAGCTGACGCTCCCGTGGTATGACGGGGGGGTCGCCCTCCCAGACATCAAACGGTATTACTGGGCCTCCCAGCTGGCTGCGATAAACCACGGCCTTTATGGGCCCGCCCTTAACCCGGCTTTTGAAATGGATAAATTGTTACTGCCGAGTGGCGACTATAATCGTGCGCTCTACTCTAGATCGCTCGACGCACGCCTGACGGGTCCTACGCGGGTCGCGGTACGGGTGTGGCACGCGGCAAACTTGGCGATGGGGTGGAAGGATCGGTTGACCCGGGCGACGCCACTGTATGCATCTGAGCGATTGGGCTGCTTGTGGACCTCGAAGGGCTTTGAGAAGTGGGACATGATAGGCATCAGTAGGGTGGGCGATCTCTGGACGAGGGGGGGAATTCAAAACGTTCGATGTGCTGCAGGCGGAATTCCAGTTGCAAGACAGGGAGTACTTCCGGTATGTACAGGTTCATCACGCGCTGTGTTCTGTATTCCCGGATGTGGCGTCCATCCTGGAGTGCTCCCCTCTGGAAGATAGAGTGCTAGATGGGCATGTACCGGATGGCACTATCTCATTGATTTATAAAAAGCTCATCAACGATCGCTCGGGACTGCTGACTGGCCTTCGTGAGGCATGGGTTGCCGATGGATTGGAGCTGGATGACGAGGACTGGGTGTCTGCGGTGGCCTCCCCGAAAGAGGTGGCCATACCGACCCGCCTTCGTTTCTTCCAGCTCAAAATACTCCACAGGGTCTACGTTACGGGGCCGGGTCTGATGCGTATGGGATATGCCGTGGATGGGCTGTGTAAGCGTGGGTGTGGTTCGCTAGGGACCTTCTTCCATACTTTGTGGGAATGCCCGGAGGTGGCGCGATTCTGGCGTGGTGTGCATGCGGTGTTGCAAGCGGTCACGCATGTGACGCTGTTTCCCGAGGCTAGGAGATGTCTGCTAAATGTGTGGGAGCCGACTGATTACACGGCGCCGCAGACGTGGTGGGTGACTCTGGGATATATGGTGGCCAAGCGTGACATAGCCCAATTGTGGGGCTCCCAGAGGTCACCAACGGTCTCGGTGTGGAAGGACAACATGGATTGGTGTATGTTTCGGGAGAAGGTAGTGTATGTGGCGAGAGGTACGCCTGGGAAATGGGTGAAAGTGTGGGGCCCTTGGAACTCCTATCGTGGCGGGATTTGCACCCCGCCGCTGACGCCTGATTTGGCAGTGGCCCAGTCTCCCTAGTCTGCTTGTTCCCTTGGTTCTGGGTATCGTTTTCACTTTGTTTCTGTCCTGGCCCGTCCCCCCTCCTATTCCTGTGGATCGGTAGGGTCCTCCCCAGGGGAGCTCATAATGCTGCTTTGACTTTTGCTGCCTTGTGGATTTGTTTGTAGTTTCTTATAAAAAAATGGAACCGCCAGTTGGGGGCTCCGGACGGTGTGGCCGCCAACGCTTCCTTCGACTTCTGGGACCTTTATCACTTGTCGCTTGTGTTTAATAATTGTGTCTATGCTCCCACTGTTTGCTAGCGGCCGGCCTGAAGGTTATAGGCCCATCCTTGTATATCTTTTGCATTCTGTAATAAAGGTTTCAAAAAAAAAAAAGGAGCTATAGAGTTGGTACCAATATCTCAAAGGGGGAAAGGATTTTATTCCCGGTTCTTTCTTATCACAAAGAAGAACGGAGAATGGAGGCCCATCCTCGATCTGAGGGCGCTCAACAAATATATAAAGAGCCAATCCTTTCGTATGATGACGCTAGTAGAGATCTTGCGTTTACTCTCGCAGGAAGATTTCATGGCAACGATAGATCTCCAGGATGCCTATTTTCATATCCCTATATTACAACGTCATCGGAAGTTCCTGCGTTTTCGAGTGGGTCAACACGATTTCCAATTCAAAGTGTTACCGTTTGGTCTGCGCTCGGCCCCTCGAGTGTTTACAAAGGTACTAGCTCCAGTGATAGCGTTTCTGCGACTCCAAGGTGTGCAAATATTTCCATACCTAGACGATTGTCTACTAAAATCACAGTCAAGCGCTCGCCTGCGACAACACACGCTTCTATGCCAGGAGATGTTTCGCTCATTAGGTCTCTCCATAAATGCAGCGAAATCCCAGCTTCATCCTTCGCAACAAAAGAACTTTCTGGGAGCCACTCTGGAAACGGTATCAGCCAAAGCGTTTCTATCCCAGGAGCGTCTACAAAAGATACTACGGCTGGTGACTTTGATCAGGTCAAAAAAGTCAGTTTCTGTAAGACTGTTGAAATCATTTCTGGGGATGGCATCATCGTCCATTGCCTTGATTCCTCACTGCAGGCTAAGGACACGTCCTATCCAGGAAGCACTGGATGCTCAATGGCGTCAAGTGTCGGGATCTTTCAACGACATGGTATGTGTCACAGATCAAATGAGGTCAGCACTCGAATGGTGGACAATACCAGCCAACTTAGCAGAAGGCACTTCATTTCTGTCGGTGACACCGGACAGGACAATCACGACAGACGCCTCATTAGGGGGATGGGGCGCTCATTTGGAAGATCTTTCTGTAAAAGGAAGATGGTCAACACATCAAAGAACTTGGCACATCAACAGGTTGGAGCTTATGGCGATTTTTCTGTCTCTAAAATCATTTCTACCCTCAATCCAAGGAGAATCAGTGCTAATACAGACAGACAACACAACCTGTATGCACTATGTGAACAAACAGGGCGGAACGAAATCCCTGAGTCTGTCCAGGTTAGCTCAATCAATTTGGGACTGGTCTCTCAGTCATCGCATCATGATTACAGCAGTTCATCTACCAGGAATATCCAATGTCCTAGCGGATTCCCTGAGCAGGTCCTCCTCATCGACCCACGAATGGGAATTACACCAACCAACTCTACAGAGGATATTCCAACAATGGGGTCGTCCACGGCTGGATCTCTTTGCTACGCCGGAGAACCGAAAATGCCGAGATTATGCAAGCTGGCATCCCCACAAAGGGTCACAGGGAAATGCCCTTTTGATGAACTGGTGCAATCTATTTGCGTACGCTTTTCCTCCAATTCCCCTCATACCTCGGGTCCTTTGGAAGATGAAGAGACAACCTTGCCACCTGATTCTAATAGCCCCACGTTGGCCCCGACAGGCATGGTTCTCAGAACTGCTCCTGCTGTCCCAATGCCAACCAATCCTCCTGCAGTCTCGGACAGATCTGCTCACGATGAGCGAAGGGAGAATTTGTCATCCGAATCCTTCCTCACTGAGTTTATCGCCATGGAACCTGAACACCATGAGTTCGCCCATCTAGACATCCCGCAGGATTGTAGGGACATTTTGGCCCAGGCAAAAGCACCCTCTACAGTCAAGACGTACAAATTGAAATGGAAAAGATTCTGCCACTGGTGTGCTTCTAACGGAATCCACCCAATACATTCCACGGCACACCAATTACTACCTTTCTTCTTGCACTTGGCTAGTTCCGGACTATCCCATGCAACTTTACGGGTTTTCCTAGCAGCGATTTCCCGTTTCCGACAGGATGGCTCAAATTCCCTTTGTTCCTCAAGAATAATCCGCCAATTCTTTAAAGGCTTATTCCGAAAATTTCCGCCAGTTCGGCGTCCTCCTCCGTTGTGGCATCTTAACGTTGTGTTAGCGCAATTGATGAGACCACCGTTCGAGCCCATTCACAAGGCCGACTTAAAACATCTAACTTGGAAGGTGGCCCTACTTCTGGCACTAACGTCTTCACGTCGTGTCAGTGACATCCATGCTTTTACCATCAAACCTCCTTTCCTGCAGTTCAAACCGGATGCTGTAGTGTTGCGTACCAATCCATCATTCCTACCAAAGGTGCCTTCTGTTTTTCATATTAACGAGCCAGTCATATTAAAGACTTTCTTTGCTAATCCTCAGACACCTGCGGAGCAAAGGTTGCATTCTTTGGATGTGAAACGATGTTTGAAGTTCTACATCAGCAGGACAGCTTCGTTTCGAAAATCCGATCAGCTTTTTATAGCGTATGGACGCTATCATAAAGGACGTCAGGTTACTAAACCGACGATTGCACGCTGGATTTCGACGGCTATTGTCTTCTGCCATCAAAAGGCAAACAAACCACTGCAGTCTTCAGTGAGAGCACACTCCACTAGGGCAGTATCATCATCTACCGCCTTATTTGCTGGAGTACCTTTGCAACACATCTGCAGAGCAGCTACGTGGTCGACCAGACACACGTTTACTAAGCACTACTGCTTGGCGGCTTATGCGAGGAGGATGCTGCAGTGGAACAGGCAGTGCTGCGCAATCTTTTTAAATAAGGTGAGCCTCTTCCTCCCGCCTCCATATTGTTTATTCAAGCATGTGAATCTATGAAAGACACCCCAATACTGGAGAAGAACAATTGTTACTTACCTGTAAACAGGTGGTTCTCCAGTATTGGTGTCTTTCATAGATTCACATGCGACCCTCCCTCCTCCCTTCAGAGGCTTTTTCCTCCTCATAAACTTTGCATACACTTTGGTGCTACGAAAATCTGAGGTCAGGAACTCTGAGGAGAAGGTTCTGGAGAGGTGCTGACGCCTGATTGGCTGTAGTTTGGACCAAGATAATGACAGAGATAGACTGCAAATGTCTTTTTTCTCTCTCCATGTATCCCTATGGAGATTTCATATAGGTACATTCTTGGTGTTTTTACACCTACATAGCTCTATTTATGGTATTATTTAGGTATATTATGACTATATATATTGCTATTTTATTTACCGTGGGACTCCCACTCCGACGACGGGGAATATTCAAGCATGTGAATCTATGAAAGACACCAATACTGGAGAACCACCTGTTTACAGGTAAGTAACAATTGTTCTTACAATGGTATTACAACAGCAAGCTCAGATCCCAACCGCTGCTCACCAATGTGAGAAGTTGGCCTGATGTATGATGTCACTAGTTCTAGTGTACACCTTATATCAGTCCAAATACCCTTATGGTGATTGGTTGTAAAGTCAACCTTATAGACCAGCTATCCTAGTGGTAGCATGGACAAGAGCAGTCTTAGGCTAAACTCTGAATGGCATGTGAAGCCAGCTGTGATACCATATATAATCCCTTGAATACCAAATGAAAGGACACCACAACAGATATATATATAAAATAAAGTGTATTTATTCTAGTCAAACCCTCAGCACTCTTTATGAGATTAGAGGTAAGTACAACACAGTCTTATTTAAGCATACATTAAGTCACACAGGTAAGTAATACAGTTAGGCCCTAGGGGCCACGCAAACCATATACTAAGTAAGTGTGCAGAGTGGAAACACTCACGCGTAATGCGTAAAAGTCGATAGAAATAGTAGTTGTTAGAAATTAACAGTTTAAGGACACTTCTGAAGCAGCTAGAGAGTTGAGACTCGGAAACTTGACCCTAGGATAGTTACTACCCTTGTGAGCACCGAAGTACCCAAGTTACCTAGCCCACAGGCTGCGGGTGCATAGGTGTGAACTTGCGTCGGGTTTCGTCGTGGACTTCTATGGATGCCTGAAGGAAAGATGCTGACAGGCAGTCAGTGAAGAGTGTCCGGTGGATCCCAAGGCTGGGATCAAGAAGAGAGGAGACCTGCAAGCAGAAGGGACAGAGTCAAGGTCACTAGCCAGTGACCACGTGGAACCAGGAAGGAACCAGGCGATGTCGTGAAGATTGCAGGTGAAGATGAAGCTTGTCGCTGCAGCCACGAGGACCAGGAAACGTCGAGGACGACCAGGACCAGGAGGCGAGCTGTCCCACGAAGGCTCTTGCTGTCGGCGGCGTCGAAGTTGGACTAGGACTCACCAAGCCTTGGCAAGCGGAACTCACGAAGAACGAAGGACTTGCTTCTGGTGCAGACCAGGAAGGTCTGGGGTGCTTCTCTTTTGCAAGGAAGCGGGAGCCAGTCTGGAGGAGCCAAACCAGCAGTGAAGATTTCTGGATGCGTCGTCACAAAGGCCACTAGCCAACGGGCAAGCAACCGGACAGACGCGGCAAGCAGGAAAATGCAGAAGGGCCCCACGCAGGACTCGTGGAGTGTGGGGGGCTGATCTTCGGTGCAGATGGTGCTTGGGGTTGGGGCTTCTCAATCCCCGGTGCACAACTTCGAGGGTGCCGCAGATGCTGCGCTGGAAGATACTAGCCACTTTTCCCAGGTAGCCGGTCCCACGTCTCTATTCGCCTCCACGGATCTCAGCTCGGCTGTGGATGTGGATCAGGGTCGGAGAAGTGTGGAAGTCAAGGCTCTGGTCGGGCTCTGCAGTCGGTCCCTCGTAGAACTTTAGCAAAGCAAAGGGTAGTCTCTTGATGGTGCCTGTTTGCACAGGGTAGCCACTCCTTGGCCACAAGGGAGATTCTTCAGTCTTCTTCTTTCGTCGAATGTCGAAGGTCCAGAGTTTCTGTTCAAGTTGCAGGTTCAGGATAATCTAATCTCCTGGGGCCCAGCTACCACTCTTATACTAATCTGGGGGGCTGGGTTACCTGCTAGGTCACGCCTTATGGGTGGGACCTGGGAGGGGGGTGGTTACACCCCCTTCCCTTTGTCCAGTTTCGCGCCAGTGCTGGGGCTGGAGTGCCCCAGCACCGGTTTGAACTGGACTATGCACGGGACACCTTGTGTGCCCCAGGCATGTCTCATTCTTTTCATCCCTCCCTGCCCCAATACACTAAGGCCTGTCTGGGGTGGTGCTCGCACCTCCCAAGGCAGGAAACCTATTGTCCAAGCCTCTCTTGCCGGGATCACTCCCAGCAGCAGGAGGTCAGACTCGTGTCTGTGGCAGCAGCATCCATTTTGTGATGCTGGGGCTCTGGTTAACTTTAACCGGGTAAGTAGGTTACAACATGTCTTCTCCCTCTAGAAGGGAGGGATAATATCCTCATCCCCAGAAATGGGATGGGGGTATTATTCCAAAGTATTAGACACCTTACACGACATGTTTTGATAAAGCCAAACCATAGTTACCATAACCGTTTAAGATTATAAGGCACTTTAAGAGTATATGGTAGGCTATATCATAGAACAGCTATAAGGACATGGTTCCGAAAGCTGCAGACAGGCTCAGCTCATGCTAGAGCACCATCTCACATGTTACCAAGCACTCTGCCTCCAGGATTGTTAAGGCCTGCCATAGGAGTGGCTGATAGGTACACATGTGTCTATATGTAAGTTAGGTATAGGAATACTACACCTAAGCAAGGAGTGATTACACGACCTTGCCCCAGCTGAGTGATCAGCCAGTTGTGTCATAATGGAAGGCCAGGCCAGGGGTGGCATAATACATGCTGCAGCCCCTGGTAGGCCTAGGGTACACCTATGGCCAGGGTACCTAAGGTACACTGTACAGGGGCCAATAAGGTGATCCTATCCAAATGGGTTATGCACCTAAAGTACATAGTATCAATTTAGAGAGAGAACAGCAGGGCTGTGGGTCTGATTAGCAGGCCCACAGCCACATCTAAGTCGAAAACCAGTAAAGCAAAAGCAAAAAGTGGGGGTGAACATAGAAAGCAGACCCTACTCTCCTACAGGTGGAATTTTGTGGATCGATGCAGATTCTGGAACTGAGAAATGTGAAGAAAATGTTTTTTTTTTTTTTTTACAAAGACTGGCTTGCAAAGGATTCTGGGTAACAGAACTTGGTGAGAGCCAGACAAGTCACCCCATCCTGGATTCCCCTGGGTGTCTCGTTTTAAAAATGTATAGGTTTGCTAGACTTCCCTAGGTGCCGGCAGAGCTAGTGTTAAAAATCTACAGCTAGGCACTTTGAAGAAAAGGGTCAATTTCCGCTGTAAAAATGTCATGTGTCCACGTTGAGTTTTGGGCCATTTCCTACCGCGGGCACTAGGCAATCCCACACATGTGAGGTACCATTTGTTCTGGAAGACTTTGGGGAATGCGGGGTATGTGGAATTTTGTGGATGAACAAGAGGACCACCTTCAAGCTCCTCACCCACGCTCACGAAGCTCTCCACAACGCCAGAACAACATACCTCAACAAACGACTCACCTTCTACACCCCGAACCTCCGGCGGCAGATCTTTCTCCCACCTTGCCGCTAAGACATGGAACACCCTCCCCATCCACCTGCATCAGACCCAGGACCTGCTGACCTTCAGGAGACTTCTCAAGACCTGGCTGTTCGAGCAGTAGCAGCACCCACCCCCTCAGCGCCTTGAGACCCTCACGGGTGAGTAGTGCGCTCTACAAATGATTGATTCATTGATGAACCTAACAGAAGAGTTTTTTAAAAAGATTGACAAGACTTTTAGCAAATTCCTATGGCAGGGCAACATGCCCAGAATCTCTATGAAAAAGTTCAAGCTGGCCAAGGACATCTTCAGAAATTATCAAACGGCCTTTCTATGCAAGCAGGTGGCAAACTGGTTCATTATTAACCCATCATATGAACACCCCTGGGTGGCGATAGAAAAGTCACTCTAACAGAACATCCCTCTTGCCGCATTAGCTACGATGGACATAACCCATCAACCACACTCCAAAAATATCATACAAAACACCAAAAGAGCCATTCTAATCCTTGACTCACGTCTGGAGGTCAAGATACAACATTCTTATCTATCCTCTCTATGGTATAATCACACACTCAAAATTGACGGTTCCTCATTCTTCTGGTCGGAATGGTGACATAAAGGCATCAACCTAGTGCAAGACATCTTCAAAGATTCTTCTCCCTTATCATTCTCATCCTTGCAAAATCAGTTCAATCTCCTTAATCTAGATTTTTACAAATTCCTGCAGCTTAAAGTAAGGCTCTCCAAAATAAATCTCTTGGTTGCTAATCCCTCTATCACTAACCTCCTGAGCCACCTACTCAAAGTAGGACACCTGGTCTCTAGCATAGACAAAACTCTCTTACCAAAATCATAACAAAACACTAACTCGTAACCAACGAAAATGGGAAGCAGAATCCAACAAGAAAGATATTGCTGGATGCCCATCAACAAATCCCCTTTCTCAGGCTCCCTAGAACACATGCTATTCAAATGCCCCCTTCTCTAAGACTTTTGGAATAATGTTTTTGAATGCATTAGACATACCCTAAGTATTCTTCCCACCAAAGAATTCTCATACATTATTCTGGGTCCTCTGGATCCCCAACGCAAGAAAGACAATGACTGTCTTTTACTAGACTTAATGATCACTCTAGCCTGCAAGCTAATACTAAACAACTGCAAAAACTTTAAAGCGGTCTCTTTTTCTATGTGACAAGAGTGGCTAACTTTTCTCAGAGGCGCCAATAACTTTGCTCTCCAATTATCCCGTGGCGATCCTCGCGATGTTCAATCTGGAATGCGCTGGACACAAGTGACTTTACCTACAAGCCTCCATTATCTCTCCTCTAAGAAAATCTCCTTTCACGACGGACAAAAAATTAGTTCCTGTCACTATTACACCAGGCCTCAAGGTCACCTTCTTCTTCCCTCATCCATGTGAGACAAATTCCTTTTATTCAAACCTGTGCATATCGATGTACATTGTTCAGACTGCATCTGTTTCTCAATGGCATCAAAAATGTTATTAACATGTATGTACCACTTATTCTAAAATGTATAACTCTTCTACCAATTCATTGTGTTATTTATGCTTATCTGCTTATGTAGTACTCATACGCCAAGCGTTGATTTATATCAACTGCATATTGTTTACTGAGTCATCCTATGCATCCTGCCTTTACCACTGTATATTTATTGCTTTGACCACTGTCTATTTCTGGTTATAAACTTATTAAAATATACTGAACTAAAAAAAACAAGAAAACCAACATTTTTTGCACCGTTTTGGCATTTTACTGGAACATAGCCTATTTTTGCTATTTTTTTGTGCCTTCAACCTCTTTCCAGTTAATGGTCGAATGGGCTATGAAAGCAATGATGGATCCTGAAAAACTATACATCTCAGAAAAGTAGACAAAATTCTAAAGTCAGCAAGGGGACAATTGTGTAGAGCCGTTAAGGTTTGTTTATAGAAACGAATAGCTGAAAATAGAAAAAATTGAAAATGAGCTGAAACAACAGCTATTTGTGCCAACGTTTTCCCCTGTAAATTCCTCTAAGTATGACAGAGTTTTGAAAGCAATTTTATACCGTTACATCCGCTGGACCATCTTGGTTGTGGAGATATATAGGACTTGTAGTAGGTTCACCATGAACCTGAGTAACCCAGAGCCAATAACTGAGCAGCGTCTTGAAATGGTTTTTTATTTAGATTTTGAACCCAGCACCTAGGGAAACCTAGCAAACCTATACATTTTTGGAAAACGAGGCACCCAGGGGAATCCAGGATGGGGTGACTTGTCTGGATCTCACAAGGTTCTGTTACCCAGAATCCCTTGCAAACCTCACACTTTGTCAAAAAACCACATTTTCCTCACATTTCTGTGATGGAAAGTTCTGGAAACCAGTGCAGGTCTCTCAGGTGGGCTGTGGCGGGGGATGTCGAGGATGAGGCGTGCGGAGGCGTTCTGTATGCATTGTAGTCGTTTCTGGAGTTTGGCCGTGGTTCCTGCATAGAGGGCGTTGCCGTAGTCCAGCCTGCTGCTGACGAGGGCCTGGGTGACCGTCCTTCTGGTTCCGGTGGGCATCCATCTGTAGATCTTGTGAAGCATGCGGAGGGTGTTGAAGCAGGAGGAGGAGACGGCATTTACTTGCTGGGTCATTGAAAGTGATGAGTCCATGATGAACCCCAGGTTGCGTGCATGGTCGGTTGGAGTTGGTGCAGCTCCTAGCGTGGCCGGCCACCAGTAGTCGTCCCAGGCGGAGGGGGTGGAGCCATGGATGAGGACCTCCATCTTGTCAGAGTTCAGGTGCAGGTGACTGTTTTTCATCTATTCGGCGACTGCCTTAATTCCTTCGTTAAGGTTGGTTTTGGCGGTGGCGGGGTCCTTGGTTAGGGAGAGGATCAGCTGGGTGTCGTCGGCGTATGAGACGATGTTGAGGTCGTGTAATCGGACAATGTTGGCGAGTGGTGCCATGTAGACGGTTTAAAGGGTCGGGCTGACGGATGATCCTTGGGGTACGCCGCAGGTGATCTTGGTGGCTTCGGATCGGAATGGAGGGAGGCGGACTCTCTGCGTTCTGCCAGTGAGGAAGGAGGTGATCCAGTCCAGGGCTCCGTCGCGGATTCTTGCGTCGTGGAGGCATGTGCGTAGGGTGTGGATGCAGATGGTGTTGAAGGCGGCCGAGAGGTCCAGGAGGATGAGGGCGGGGATTTCGCCGATGTCCAGCATGACCCTGATGTCGTCAGTGGCGGTGATGAGGGCGGAGCAGGGGGCCAGTGAGGCTGGAGGGCGGTGAGTGTGGGGTGTCCATGGCTGGAGGGGGGGGGGGGTCTGGGTGTTGAAGCTGTCATGGATATCTGCGATCTTGCGGTGGCTAGGGAGTCGCAGAGGTCTTGCGTCGGCAGGACATCGTTGGAGCTGGAGCTGAGGTTGGCGTTTTCATTCACGATGTTGAAGAGCTCTTTGCTGTTGTGCGCGTTGTTGTTGATGCGTTCCTTGAAGGAGGTTCTTTTGGCGGTTCGAATGAGTTGGTGGTGCTTGTGGCTGGCGTTCAGAAAGGGCAGGGTGGTTGTTCGGTGTCCGCTCGTGGCGCCAATTCTTCTCGAGTCTGCAACAGGTCTGTTTAGATACCTGGAGGTCTGTGGTGAACCAGATGGCCCTCCTGTCGGTGCGTCTGTTCGAGGGTTTCTTGATCGGGGCGAGAGTGTTGGTGCAGTCGTCGATCCAGCGTCTGAAGTTGCAGGCGGCTGTGCCGGTGTCTGTGGGGTCGGTTGGTGGGTCTCGGGCGAGGGTGGTTATTAGCTGGTCTTCTGTGACCTTGTTCCAGCTGCGGTGCGGGATTCGTTGAGTGTGGTTGTGCGCAGTGCGTTTCTCGAAGGAGAAGTGGACGCAGCGGTTGTCGGTCCAGTGGAGTTCTGTGGTGTGGCTGAAGGTGAAGTGGTTGCTTGCAGAAAAGATGGGTTCGAGCGTGTGTCCAGCGGAGTGGGTGGGTGTCGTGACGAGCTGTTTGAGTCCGAGGTTGGCGAGATTGTCGAGCAGGGTGGTGGAGTTGCTGTCGTTGGTGTTCTCGAGGTGGAAGTTCAGATCTTCGAGGAGGATGTAGTCTGTGGCGGTAAGGGCATGATTGCTGATGACGTCGGTGATGGTGTCGCTGAATTATGGTCAGGGTCCGGGGGGTCTGTAAATGAGGGTTCCTCTGAGGGTGGTGTTGGGATTGATGTGGATCTGGAAGTGCAGGTGTTCGGCAGTGTTGAGGGTGTCTTCGATGCTGGTCGTAATTCTGAGAGTATTCCTGTGGATGATGGCGATTTCTCCTCCTGGTCTGTTGGTGTGGTCCCTGCGGGTGATCTTGTAGCCCTCCGGGATGGCTATGGCAACGTCGGGCGCCGAGGAGGGGTTCAACCAGGTCTCCGTCATGAAGGCGACGTCTGGGGAGGATGAGTCGAGTAGGTCCCAGAGTTAAATGGCGTGCTTGTGTACGGAGCGGGTGTTGAGTAGTATGCACCTGAGATGGTTGCGGCCTGCCTTGGTGGGGAGGGCAGGACGTGCAGAAGTTCGCTGACTGGTGAAGCTGCAGCTTCGGCAGGTGAAGGGTTCATGGGCGAGCTTCAGGGTGGCCTGGAAGCAGGTGGATGATCGGCCGGGGTTGAGTTCACGGATGGTGTTGGCGTCGTAGCGGCGTCGGGTGTCGTGGTGCTCGTGGGGGCCTGGGGGTCTGGCACTCTGTGCGGTCCAGGCGCGGATGGGCACAGATGAGCTTGCCTTAGGCACGCCTTTGCTGCGCCAGCAGTCGGCATAATGTAGGGGAGGGGGGAGGAGCAGCAAGGAGGGAGCGGGCGTAGGGGGAGGGGTCAGCGGCGGCCGGAAAAATGGAGGGAAGACGAAGGGGAGCAGCAGCAGCCCCACAGCTAGGCTGTGGGGGAAGTAAAATAGAAAAATAATAAGAGCCCAATTAACAGCAGTACGAATTTAGGGAAAACAAGTCCAATACTAAAGTTACCTAAAAAGAAGTAATCACCAAGCACCTGAAAGGAGACCTGTATCAGGGTAGTCTTGAACCCTGCAACGGAGAGGGGCTGGCTGGCTTCAAAAGCGGAGCAGAGCACCATGGAGCTGCCGGGGAGTGTGTGCCTTTGATCATAGGCAACATGCTAATAAGATAGTTGATAAAGAGGGGTGATCATCATCTTTAGAGTCCCGGCCCTACCCCACCATGACAAAGATTTAGGAGACCAGTTCTCTAGAAGGGAGTCTAATTTTTTTGGACAGTATTTTTTCGTTAGATTGTAATGTGGTGATTTGTTTATTTGGGAACTTCAGGCCTAGATATTTGATAGAGTCCTATTGCCAGGTTAGGCCTGACGAGCTTAGGATGTTTTTATCACCATGATGGCTGCGGAGTTTTACCTAGGATTTGTCCTTAGCAAGGGAGTATCCAGATACTTCTGAGAAGTGGTATATGGTATTCATCGGTACTGGGATGTTAGTTCAGGCATCTTCAGTGACAATTAGTAGGTCGTCTGCATATGCTGCAATTTTGACGTTTGTATTACCAAAGGAGACACCAGCAATGTCTTTGCTTTCCCTGATATGTTGGAGAAAGGGCTCCAATGCTAAGAGAAAAAGGGGTGGGTGAGAAGAGGACAGCCCTGCCTTGTCCATTGGTTGAAGTTAAATGCAGAGGAGATTATGCCTCCAGCTCTGACTTTAGCAATTGGTGTGTGGTAGAGAGCCGTTATCATTTTGATCAGGTTATCGCACAGATTAAACTTCTCCAGACAACCTTTAGGTATCGCCAATCAACCTTATCAAAGGCTTTTAATGCATCCAGTGTGATGGCAACCGTGGGTGATTCAAGGAGTTTAGCCTTTTCTATGGTATGACATAACAGGCATGTGTTATCACTGGAGAGCCTGTATTTTAAAAATCCTACCTGAGATGGGTGTATTAGCTTAGAGATGTGTTGTTGAACTCTATTGGAGAGGATTGTTGCATAGATTTTGCAATCGAGATTTATTATTGAAATCGGCCTGTAGCTTTTAGGTAAGAGGGGTGTCATTACCTTCCTTAGGCAAGATGGTTATGGTTGCTTCCGCTGCTGTGCCAGGGACCTGACCAGTTTCTGAGAAGCGATCAAAGAGCTTCAAAATTGGTGGTAGTAGGGACAGAGATAAGGTTTTAAAAAATTTGGCATTGAACCTGTTAGACTTGGGGGTCTCTGGTTGGCGCAAGGTTGCCCTTGTGTCAAGCAGGAACCCTCTCCTCTACGTCAGGGCGCAGGATAACCCCTTTTGAATGACCCTTGCTCACCCTCTAGGTGCGTGGCGTGAGCAGCCAAGGCTATTATCCAGGCGATAGTCAGTTAAGCATTTGTAACCACACACACAGTAAATACATCAATCCCCCCCAGTAATGGACACCAGGCTTGGATATGTAAAAGTACGCTCTTTATGTAAAAATAGGTATATATATCAGCAGACTTATCACAAGACCAATAACGTCTTCTCTATGCCACCAGATTGTAAAGCAGGCAAATGTTCTTTGTTTGTAGTTTAAAATGTTATACTCTTCAGTCTTTTTAGCAAGGCTTACTTGGGATTCCAGTCACTTACAGGGGGGTTTGGGGCAGTCTCAGCCCTTCAGTGCGCTTCTTCGCGTATCTCTCTCCCTTCTGTCAACGATCAGCCCGGACCCTGCCGCGGCTCTTGAAGACGGGGAAAGAAGAAGTTGCGGGCCCCGAGCCCGATACTGGAATGCTGAGGAACGTTGCAGTCTCTGGGGGAGCCGGCACGGGTCAGTGCGACTCCGGTGATGGGAGGGAGAGCACCTTTGGATCCTCTTGAGCGGGTGCGTGTATTCAGGCAGGCGCGGCCCACGACCCTCAGCACGGCGGTGCGGGGGTCTCCACAGCGGAGGCGGCGCGGCCTGATCCCAGACCGAGATCGCGAAGCGGGGTCACAGGGCACGGTCCGTGCAGCTGGGGACTCGGCGGGGATCACGATCGTCGGATAGGAATTCCGGCGGGAGGGGTGATAGCGCTTCAGCGCGCTCCAGTAGCAGGCGGTGGCAGAGGCGCAGGCAGCCTAGCCCGGGGGCAGAGAGCGACTCCGGTCGGAGCGAGGCTCTCACGGGGGCAAAGGCAGGCAAGCTCCCGAGTGTCACGGCCCTAGGAGGGGCCCTGGATGCACACACAGCTCGAGTTTCAGGACGAGCAAAGGCACAAAGAACCCACTGGTCCTGGGGTTCAGTTCAGGGGGCAAGCTCAGATCAAGCCCTTGGAGAATGTTTAAAGCACAAAGCAGCAAAGTCTTTTTCAGCAAGTCTCTTCCTCTCCTTTCTCAGCAAGGCAAGCAGCAGGCCAGTCCTTCCAGAGTCTTCTTCTCCTTCTAGTCGGGCAGAGGTTCTTTGTGGTAAAACAGGATTCTGATTTCTTAGGAGCCAGGCTCCTACTTTTATACAGTGATTCTTTTGTTCTTTAGCGCCAGGGGGCCTGGGCCTGGCTCAGTCCAGTTCTGGAGCACTTTGTTATGGTGACTCTGCTCTTTCCTTTCAGCAGCAGGGCAGAGACATCAGCCGCTCCACAGGGGGCGGAGCCAGCTTTGTGGTGGCAGAGCACAGGTCTATTCAAGAGTCAAGGTGTACTCCTCCCACCCATCCTGGTGTAATCTCTCTACCCACCACCTGGCAGCCAGCCTGTCTCTGGGGATTCCCCAACCCTGCTCCTTATTGTTGCTAGGCAGAACACACACACACAGCAGAGGCGGAGTGAAATGGCCAGGTCAGTAAATACTAACTTTCTAAAAGTAGTATTTACAAACGCAGGATATTAAAATAAACTTTACTAAAAGAAGTATTTTATTATTCTGAGTTCAGGCATACTAAACTTGACATTCTACCATGCTCTATGAGTCCACTGGGGTCACAGCGTGTAGTGACTCCAGCAGCCCATTCTGGCCTATGGAGAGCAGGTAGCCTTCAATAGTGAAAAACGTAAATGGCTGTAATTCACTATTAGGACATGCCACACACTCAGGGCTTGTCCTACCTTACACCTACAATGCACCCTGCCCGTGGGCTTACCATAGGGGTGACTAACATGAGACAAAGGGAAGGTTTGGAGGCTGGCAAGTGTGTGCACTTGCCCAGCCAGCATGACAGTACCAGACTGCACGCAGGTTCTGCAGTGGCAGACCCTAGACACATTTTACAAGGCCGCTTCTGTGGGTGGCGCAACCAGCGCTGCAGGCCCACCAGCAGCATTCGCATTTACAAGCCCTTGCACTCCTGGTGCACTTTACTAGGGGCTGATAGTAAACCGAATAAGCCAAACATGGACACCAATCAATGTATACATTTTACCATAGGGAGAGCATATGCACCTTAGCACTGATCAGCAGTGGTAAGGTGCCCAGAGTCATAAAACAGCCAACAACAGGTCAGAAAAAATACTGGAGGAAGGCAAAAAGTTTAGGGATGACCCTGCAAAAAGGGCCAAGTCCAACAGAACCCATCAGGTCCTGGGGCTGTACCCGTTTTCAATTTATTGATCGCCATTAATACCTCATTTTCTGTGATCGGACCATTTTTTGAGGCTTTTTCTTGATCTTTTAGGCTAGGGAGAGTGATACTACTTAGATAGTTATGACATTTTGATTGATTTACATTAGTATTTTCTTTGTATAAGTCCTTATAAAAGTCTTTGAAAATGTCAGCTATCTTTTGAGGATTAGTGTTGCTGTTCCCTTCCTTGTCCTTTATGGCGATAATGGCGTATCTCTGTATTTTGAATTTTAGATAAGATGCAAGAGATTTGCCTGCCCTGTTTAATTCACATAATTTGATGCATTTTTGTTTATTGACCCATATCCCCGCCTTGTTACTGATAGTTTTATTATATTCATATTTCTTGTTGAGGATTTTGTTAAGAGTGTCATTTTCTTTATTCATGAAATGCTTTTTTCTAATTCCGTAATTTCTTTCTCTAATTTAATTAAGTTAGAGTTAGCTACTTTGTTCATTTTTGATCTAATCCGGATTATTTCCCCACTTATTTTTGATTTTTTTGTTTTCTTCAAGAAAGTTATGGAGCATTTCTTTAATTGCCTGTTGGTTGCATTGGTCAGTCAGTATCTCGTTGTTGAAGCGCCAGCTTGTTTGTTTTTTATGTGGTGCGGGGTCAGAGATAGACAGTGTGATACAGGAATGGTCTGAGATCACTCTATGTTCAATTTTTGTATGGTCAACCTTACATAGTGAACTGTTGGAGACCAGGATATAAACTATTCGCGAATATGACTTGTGGGGAAAAGAGTAAAATGTATAATCCTTTTCTATGGGGTTTTGGATTCTCCAGGCGTCTACTAAGTTGAATTTTGAGCAAATTTTCTTCAGGGCTTCATGTGACTGTTTGGATGGAATGGGAATCTTGAGTTTTTGTCTAAGTGTTGGTCAAGAGGTAAGTTGAAGTCACCCGCTAGAATAATGGTAGCTGTATCAGGGATTTTTTCTAATTGTGAGTATACATCATCAGAAAGAGGGATCGTCCTTAGTAGGTACATAAATGTTAGCTACATAGAACTCAACGTTATCTTTGGTAAGCTTTGAAATTACCCATCTGTCTTGCGAGTCACATGATTTTGAGAGTAAGTTGATTCTGGAGTTTTTTGTAATTAGTGTAAGTACTCCGTTTTTCTTCCCTGCAGCTGCAGAGTAGGCACTATCTGAGAATTGATAGTTAGCAAAACTCTCAGTCAGTGTGCCATCCAGCTTGGTTTCTTGGAAGAGAATTAAGACACCTTTTAGTCTGTTCAGATAATCTACTATCTTTACTGGATGATTCAATCCTTTCACATTTAAGGAGACTAACTTTATGCACTGGTTCAGACCCACCATTTGATACATGAGAGAGATTTTCTACAGCCCAGTGTCACCTTTGTATGAGGTGGCGAGGTCAGAAGCCTCCTCTGATTGTGAGACTTCCCTTTGCGTGTTACATTTTGACATGAGACATGAGGAACGCAAATCAATAAGCAAATCAATAGGTAAGAGAGCCAACAGATGATACAGTAATGCAAACAGAGAACCCAACCCATATGTACCCCGCCACCCCCAATATTCGCCAACTGGTGTAACATTAAGAGGAAAGTAACTCCTCTGGAGGAACAAGTTTTAAGAACATCATTGTTTTAGAGCAGAGCCCCGCTAATACAAAATGGATCTAACATTGCGAAAGAGATCCACTTTAACAATGCACATAGTACCACATATAACAATGTATGCATGTAAGTGCTTATGTAGGTGTGTATGTAATTGAGTATGTAAGTGTGTATGTATTTTCAAGTCATTTTGTTTGTGTGATGTTTGGAATTCTAAAGAGTGTAGAAGTGTGAGTATGTGACCATATGCATCAGGGCTAGGTTTGAGTACTGTCTAGGAGAGAGCAAGTCATGGCAGATATATCACTTTTGTGGTTTCATTACACAGGCAGACATCTCATGTTATGACCAAGTCTGCACAGGACGATACAGTTACTGGTAGAGTTCCAAGTATATGTAGGTGTATGCAAGTATCGTACATGTAGGATTAGGTATGGTGTGTAAGGTATGTAAAGAGTGAGTATACTTGGTATGTATAGCTAAGCTATGCTTAAGCTAGGATGAAGACTGAACTAACTTAAGTGCCAGGTAGCAGATAGTAACTACTCTTCAAAGCCTCTTTGTATACAAACATTAATTGCAGTTAGATAGAGTCTCTACCAGATAATGCATTACAGAAGGTAAGTAACTTGTTCACTAGGCACATTGCGACTTGCCGCGGTGCGTGCATGTAACAGCAGTGAGACCAGTGGGGGGGGGGGGGGGGGTGATTTCGAAGGACGATGCAGAGTGAAAATTAATTATTTATTTAATTTTACCTTGGCATCGTCCCTCGAAGTACCCCCCACCCAGTCCCACCGCTGTTACCTGCACGGACCGCGTCTGATTGCGAAAAATTGGTCAGTTTTCACTGGAAAAATGTGACTTGTCCACGTTGTGTTTTGGGCGTCTCCTGTCACGGGTACTAGGCCTACCCACACAAGTGAGGTACCATTTTTATTGGGAAACTTTAGAGAATGCTGGGTGGCTGGAATTGTGTGGTTCTTTATAGATTCCAGAACTTTCCATCAAAGAAATGTGAGGATTTTTCTTTTTACAAAGTTTGAGGTTTGCAAGGGATTCTGGGTAACAGAACCTGGTGGTAGCCACACAAGTCAACCAATCCTTGATGCCCATAGATGTCTAGTTTTAAAAAATGTTTGGGTTTGCTTAGGTGCCGGCAGAGCTAGGGTTCAAAATCCACAACAAGGCACATTGCGAAAAAAAGGGCCTGTTTTCAATAGAAAAACGTGATGTGTCCATGTTGCGTTTTGGGCTATTTCCTGCTGCGGGTACTAGGCCTACCCACACAAGTGAGGTGGCATTTTCATCGGGACATTTTGGGGAATGCTGGGTGGCTGGATGTTTGTGGCTTCCCACAGATTCCTGAACTTTCCATCACAGAAATGTGAGCACAATTTGGTCATTTGTTTTTAGTAAGTTTGAGGTTTGCAAGGCATTCTGGGTAACAGAACCTAGTGAGAGCCACACAAGTCACCACATCCTGAATTCCCCTGGGTGTCTAGTTTAAAAAAATGTATAGGTTTGCTATGTTTACCTACGTGTCGGCTGAGCTATGGTCCAAAGTTCTCTGCTAGGCACACTGCAAAAAAAGTGTCAGTTTACACTGGAAAAAAGTGATGTGTCCACGTTGCGTTTTGGCACATTTTCTGTTGTGGCCACTAGGCCTACCCACACAAGTGAGGTAGTATTTTCATTGGGAGACATAGGGGAACACAGAATATTAGAACAAGTATGTTTTATTACCAATTGACATTCTTTGCATTTCTGCCTTCCAAATGTAAGACAATTTGTAAAAAAGAAGTCATTTGGAAAGTGACCTCTAATTCTCATGCTTATATGTGTACCCACAATTTTGGAGATGTGCAAATAACCACTGCTTCTAAACTCTATATTTTTTTCTCATTTTGGAAATATATAAGTTTCCTTGGTACCTATTTTTCACTCTTTATATTTTACCAAATGAATTTCTATGTACCCAGTACACAATGAAAAACCATTGCAAGACGCAGCTCAGTTATTGGCTCTGGGTTCCTCGGGTTCTTGGTGAACCTAAAAGTCCTATAAGTCCCCACAACCAGAAGAGTCTAGTGGATTTAACGGTATATTGCTTTAAAAAATCTGCCATGAAGTTATAGGTGAAAATGTTGGCACAAATGGCTCATGTTTTCAAATCAACTCAATTTCAGTATTTTTTTCTTTTCAACTGTTAGTTTATATAAAAAAAGACCTTGAAGGATCTACACAAATTACCCCTTGCTGGATTAAGAATTTTGTCTACTTTTACTACCACTAACTGTAGGGAGGTTGAAAGCACAAAAGATAGCAAAAATAGGCTATGTCCCTGTATAATGCCAAAATTGTGTAGAAAACGTTGGTTTTCTGACAAAAGTCTGTCAGTCCCTGAAAGCTGGGAAGATGGTGATTTCAGCACCACAAACCCTTTGTTTATACCCTTTTCAGGGGAAAAAACAGACGCTTTCTTCTGCAGCACTTTTTTCCCATTTCCCCCCAAAAAATAAAAAATGTAGGTGTATTTTGGCAAATATTTGGATCTTTTCCAGGAGTATCAACACACCCTGGGTACCTTTAAAATCCCCATGATGTTGGAAGAAAAGTATGCAAATTTGGCGTTGATACCTTATGTGGCCAAAAAGTTACAGGGCTCTAAGTGCAAACTTCCTCAAATAGCAAAAAAAAGGCTTAGCACAGGGGAAAAGGCCTAGCAGCGAAGGGGTTAAGTTAAGTAATATAGAAGTTAGAAATATAGAAAGCATCAATATAGATTACAAAAATATCTATGTTGTTAATATCGATGTTAAAAATATTTTTGATAGTAAAATTGATTAAAAAAATTCTCTATTTTACTATATATTTTAATTGTATATGTTAAAAATTGTATAAATATTGTTAATAAATATTGTTAATGTTTTTATATAGTTTGTGGTTTTCGAGTACTTTTTAAATGTAATTTAATAGATTTTTGTCATTTTTAGTACCATAGCGAGTTGTGGATTTTGTAAGGGCAGAGGGAGGGAAGTAAATTAATTATAAATAATAAATTTTTAATTTATATCAATCAATCAATCATTTATTTTGTAAAGTGCACTACTTACCCGTAAGGGTTTCAAGTCGCTGGGGGGGGGTGGGTGCTGCTGTTACTGGTCGAAGAGCCAGGTCTTGAGTTGTCTCCTGAAGGTCAGCAGGTCTTCGGTTTGTCGTAGGTAGAGCGGGAGGGTGTTCCAGGTCTTGGCGGCGCGGTGGGAGAAGGACCTGCCTCCGGACGTGGTTCTACAGATGCGCGGGACCGTGGCCAGGGCGTGGTCAGCGGAGCGGAGTTTCCTGTTGGGTAAGTAGAAGGAGAGTCGACTGTTGAGATAGGCTGTGTCGGTTTTGTGGAGTGCCTTGTGTGCGTGGATCAGGAGCTTGAAGGAGATTCTCCTGTCGAAGGGGAGCCAGTGCAGGTTCCTCAGGTGGGGGGTGATGTGGTTGCGGTGCGGGACGTCGAGGATCAGGCATGCAGAGGCGTTCTGGATTCTTTGTAGTCTGTTGATGAGCTTGGACGAGGCTCCGGCGTAGAGGGCGTTTCCGTAGTCGAGTCTGCTACTGACTAGGGCCTGGGTGACTGTTTTCCTCGTGTTAGTCGGGATCCATCTGTAGATCTTGCGGAGCATGCGGAGGGTGTTGAAGCAGGTGGAAGAGACTGCGTTGACTTGTTTGGTCAGGTGAGTTTTGAGTCGAGGATGACTCCCAGGTTGCGTGCGTGGTCGGTGGGGGCTGGGGGGGTCCCCAGTGATGCGGGCCACCATGAGTCGTCCCATGCTGAGGGGTTGGACCCGAGGATGAGGATCTCCGTCTTGTCTAAGTTCAGCTTGAGTCAGCTTTCCTTCATCCAGTCGGTGACTACCTTCATTCCCTGGTGGAGGTTGGATTTGGCGGTGAGAGGGTCCTTCGTGAGGGAGAGGATCAGCTGCGTGTCGTCGGCGTAGGAGATTTATGTTGAGGTCGTGCTGTCGGGCGATGCGTGCTAGTGGTGCCATGTAGACGTTGAACAGCGTTGGGCTGAGGGAGGATCCTTGTGGGACGCCGCAGATGATCTCGGAGGCCTCGGATCGGAACGGGGGGAGGGGGACTCTCTGAGTTCTGCCAGAGAGGAAGGAGGTGGTCCAGTCCAAGGCCTTTTCCCGGATCCCTGCGTCTTGGAGTCGCGTGCATAGTGTGTGGTGGAAGACGGTATCGAAAGCGGCGGAGAGATCCAGGAGGATGAGGGCCGTTGTCTCGCCGTTGTCTAGAAAGATCCTGATGTCGTCTGTGGCAGCGATGAGGGCGGTCTCGGTGCTGGGGTTGCTGCGGAATCCTGATTGGGAGGGGTCCAGGATGTTGTTGTCTTCGAGGTGGCGGGTGAGCTGGGTGTTAACTATCTTCTCGATTACCTTTGCTGGGAATGGAAGCAGGGAGATGGGCCGGAAGTTCTTGAGGTCGCTTGGATCCGCCTTGGGTTTCTTTAGTAGGGCGTTGATCTCTGCGTGCTTCCAGTTCTCAGGGAAGGTAGTGGTCTCGAAGGAGAGGTTGATGATGTTGCGCAGGTGGGGTGCGATGGAATTGCCGGCTTTGTTGAAGATGTGGTGTGGGACAGGGTCGGCCGGGGATCCGGAGTGGATTGTGCCCATGGTCTTGATAGTGTCCTCGATGCTCACGTAGGCCCAGGTTGTCAGGGAGTCGTGGACGGTGGGGTGCGGTGGGTTCGGTGCGACGAGGCCCGCAGGGGTTGTCCGGGGTTTGAAACTGTCATGGATGTCGGTGATTTTTCGGTGAAAGAAGGTGGCGAGGGAGTCTCACAGGGCTTGCGATGGCGGGATGTCGTTGGTGCTGGAGCTGGGGTTGGAGAGTTCCTTCACGATGTTGAAGAGCTCCTTGCTGTTGTGTGCGTTGTTGTCGAGTGCGTTGAAGGAGGTCCATTTGGCGGTCCTGATGTGGTGGTGGTTGCGGATGGCGTCTTTGTGGGCAGCGCGGCTGTTCGGCGTCTTGTCGCTGTGCCATATGTTCTCCAATTTCCGGCAGGTGCGCTTTGAGTCGAGGAGTTCCGGGGTGAACCAGCTGGCTCTTTTGCTGGTGTCTCTGTTGGTGGGTTTTTTCAGCGGGGCTACGGTGTTGGCGCAGTCGTTCATACAGCGTTCGAGGGTGAGTGCACCATCGTCGGGGTTGGTGGGGTTGGTCGGAGGGTTGAGTGCGAGGCTTCTCTGTAGTTGTTCTTCAGTGACTTTGCCCCTGCAGCGGTGGGGGGTCTGTGGGGTGTGGTAGTGTGTGAGGGGTTATCGGAAGTAGAAGTGGATGCAGTGGTGGTCTGTCCAGGTGAGTTCGGAGGCGTGGCTGAAGGTGACGTGGGGGCTTGAGGAGAAGATGGCATCAAGTGTGTGACCAGCGATGTGGGTCGGCGTCGTGACGAGCTGTTTTAGTCCGAGGTCGGTGAGGTTGTCTATCAGGGTGGAGGAGTTGTTGTCGTTGTTGTTCTCCAGATGATAGTTCAGGTCTCCGAGGAGGATGTAGTCGGTGGAGGTCAGCGCGTGTGTGCTGATGAGGTCGGCGATGGAGTTGCAGAATTGAGGCCGGGGTCCTGGCGGTCTGTAGACGAGGGTGCCTCTTAGGGTGATCTTGGGGTCCGTGTGGATCTGGTAGTGCATGTGTTCGGCGGTGCTGAGGGTGTCGTTAGTGTTTGTTGAGACCCTGATGGTGATTTTGTGGATGATGGCGATTCCTCCTCCGGCCCTGTTGGTGCGTTCTCTGCGGGTGATCTTGTACCCGTCGGGGATGGCTGTGGCGATGGCTGGCGAGGAGGTTTCGTTCATCCAGGTCTCGGTCAAGAAGGCGACGTCCGGGGATGCGGTATGGAGTAGGTCCCAGAGCTCGACGGCGTGTTTGTGTGCGGAGCGGGTGTTGATCAGGATGCATCTAAGCTGGTTGGGTTTCGTCGTGGCAGGTGTCTTGGCGCTTTCGAGGCAGGAGAAGCTGCAGTACAGGCAGGTGAAGGGACCGTGGGTGCGCTTCGGGCGGCCTTGCAGCAGGTGTGGGTCCTTCCTGGGTTGAGAGCCACGAGGGTGTTGGCGTCGTAGCGGAGGCGGTCTTTATGGCTGGTGCGGGCGGCAGGGGTTCTGGCGCTGGGCGCGGACGGGCGCAGACGGGCTTGCCTTAGGCGCGCCCGGCAGCGGACGCCATATATGGGGAGGTGGGGAGGGAGGAGCAGCTGGGAGGCGGGAGGCGAGTGTCGGGTGGTTTGAATGGGCGCGGAGGGGGCAGGGCCGGAGGGGAAGCAGCGGCGGGGACGGGGGAAAGGAGACGGGCACGAGGCACGGACTCGCAAAGGGGGCACAGAAGTCAGCACAAGGGGTACAAAATAAAAGGGGGCACAGAAGGCACAGGAGTCAGCACAAGGGGTACAAAATAAAAGGGGGCACAGAAGGCACAGGAGTCAGCACAAGGGGTACAAAATGAAAGGGGCACAGAAGTTGGTGAGGGGTACAGAATTAAAAGGGAGCACAGAAGCAAAGCGGCGAGCGGGGGCAGGGGGGCACAGAAGAGGAGCGGGCAGACAGTTACAGGCACACGGGCAAAGCGGATACGAACCTAAGGCCACCACTGGCCACCAGGGATGAGGCGCAAGTGGAAGCCTGCGGGTGGTGGAGGGCCTCGACTTCACCGGCGGCAGCAGATGACAGCGGGGGTGCAGGCGGAGCTGCAGCGGGGGGGGAGACCTACCAGGGAGAGTCAAGGGTCGCACTCCTCACCGCGCAGTGGCCGCCATAAATGGGGAGGTGGGGAGGGAGGAGCAGCTGGGAGGCGGGAGGCGAGTGTCGGGTGGAGCGAATGGGCGTGGAGGGGGCGGGGCCGCAGGGGAAGCAGCGGCGGGGACGGGGGAAAGGAGACAGGCACGGGGCACGGACTCATGAAGGGGGCACAGAAGTCAGCACAAGGGGTACAAAATAAAAGGGGGCACAGGAGTCAGCACAAGGGGTACAAAATAAAAGGGGGCACAGAAAGCACAGGAGTCAGCACAAGGGGTACAAAATGAAAGGGGGCACATAAGTTGGCTAGAGGTACAGAATTAAAAGGGGGCACAGAAGCAAAGCGGCGAGCGGGGGGCATGGGGGCACAGAAGAGTAGCAGGCAGACAGTTGCAGGCACACAAGCAAAGTGGATACGAACCTAAGGCCACCACTGGCCACCAGGGATGAGGCGCAGGTGGAAGCCTGCGGGTGGTAGAGAGCCTCGACTTCACCGGCGGCAGCAGAGGACAGCGGGGGTGCAGGCGGAGCTACAGCGGGGGGAGCGACCTAACAGGGAAGGTCAAGGGTCGCTCTCCTCACCACGCAGCGGCCGCCATATATGGGGAGGTGGGGAGGGATTATGAATTGATAATTATTTATGTATTTATGTTTATTGTATAATTATATATGTTATCATTTAAATTTTAGGTGCAGGTTGGGGGTTTGGTAAGGGTATAGAGTGGGTAGTAAATTAATTATAATTAATAGCTATTTCTTATAATTATTGTATCTGAAAGAAACACGTTAGTTAGATTCCTCACCTTAGAATATCGTCAGGCTAGATCCGGAAAGATTTTTCGTCAGCAATACCCCTTGCGCGTCGCTAGGCGTCGTCTGCGCCTCCGCGTTGATCGTCGGCGTCGTGCGCCCGAATGACGTCGTCGGAGTACTTAGACGCCGCCCTCGCGCGCTGACGTCAGTTCTTCTTTTTTCCGCGCCAGACAGCGCCGATCCGGGAAGAGCTTACCCCTTAGTCACTTTTTGACTAAACTTTTTGGACTCTTTTTGGTCTTCTATCGACTCGACTCTGGTGCCGGTAGGATGCCTGGTTTTAAGGCCTGTGACTCCTGTCATCGACTGATGTCGGTGACGGACCACCATCGCCGGTGCCTTTACTGCCTGTGTGCCGACCACGATGCGGAGTCGTGCCTCGACTGTCAGGCCTTGACCTCGAAGGCTAGGCGGGAGCGGTCCCGTAAGCTTCTCGAGCTTCGGCACTCGTAGCCACCATCATCGCTCGTCGGGCTCGAAGTCTTCGGGTAAGTCGAAGCGCTCAAAGAAGTCCAAGAGGCGACACCGCTCTTCGGACTCCCCTCGCCGGTCGAGCGACTCGGTCGAGGGTCAGGGTGGTCCCACCCCCACGGCTCCGTCGGAGCCGCAGGAGCCGCGTCCGTCCCCATACCCGCCGGTCCCTGGGACTGACGCGACTCCGGCGGAGATCACTGCCTTCCTCTCGGCCATCAGGGGCCTTGCTCCGCCGTCGATGCCTGCCGGCGCGTCTTTGGGCCCCGTGGGCTCGACTGGGCAACCTTGCGAGCCGGCGGCTCCGGCACCGTCGACGACTCCGGTCCCGATGCCACAGGTCCCCGAGGGATCCAGGCCTGGATCTCAGCCGGCGCTGGTTGACCTCATGACACCTCCTCTGCCGGCGCCAACACCGGTTCCACCTCCGGCGCCGTCTCCGGACGACGCCGTTCCCCGGTCCGGACGCCGATGGATGAGCATTTCATCTACCGCCCGGCTCCGGTTATTCCTCCTGTTTATCAGGAATCGGATGACGGGGCGACTGGGAGGGGTCTGAGAACCCTATGGCCAGACAGGCCTTCCTCTCGGCCATCAGGGGCCTTGCTCCGCCGTCGATGCCTGCCGGCGCGCCTTCAGGCCCCGCGGGCTCGACTGGGCGACCTCGCGAGCCGGCGGCTCTGGCCCCAGCGCCAACACCGGTTTCACCTCCGGCGCCGTTCCCGGACGACGCCGTTCCCCGGTTTAGCCCCAATCCGGGCTCGGCGCCGGTGCGGCGCCGCTCGACGCCGCATCCGACACCGATGGATGAGCATTTCATCTACCGCCCGGCTCCGGTTATTCCTCCTGTTTATCAGGAATCGGATGATGGGGGTGACTGGGAGGGGTCTGAGGACCCTATGGCCAGACAGGCCGAACTTTCGCAGGACTGGGCAGACGAACTGGGGGATGCCAGTGGTCTGGACACCTCCCCGGACGCTGGCTTCATCTCTCCTCCGACTGTGGCTTCGGAGGAAGGTGCAGCTTTTTCAGTGGTGCTGTGCAAGGCGGCCGACGCCCTTGGGCTGGAGTTGCCTGCTGTGGCCGTGAGGACTAATGTCCTCACAGAAGTGCTTCAACCGTCAGCAAGCTCCACAGAGCCTCTGCTGCAGTTCAATGAGGCACTAATAGACGTTCTGCAGGGCACCTGGTCCAAGCCCTCCACAGTACCTCCTGTGGATCAGAACGTGGCCCGGCGCCACTGCCCTGCTCCGGGCGACCCCAGTTTTCTGTCCCAACACCCCACCCCCGAGAGTCTGGTTATCCAGGCCTCGACTTCCCAATCCTCCTTCCCGTCCGCTCCTCCGGATCGGGAATCCAAGAGTCTGGAACAGTTTGGAAAGAAGCTGTTCTCTTCCCTGAGTTTGGGACTGCGGTCCTTGAATACCGCTTGCCTCTTGGACCGTTATTCCCACTCTCTGTGGGATACGGTGGAGGACGTGCTGCCCCTGTGCCCGGAGGAGGCCCGGTCACGGCTCAACCAGGCGCTTGCTGATGGGCGAGATGCAGCGCGCCATGCTATTAGATGTGGACTAGACACCACAGACTCGCTGGGTTGGGCAATTTCGACCACGGTGGCGCTTCGTCGCCACTACTGGCTACGGTCCACGTCTTTCTCGGGGGATGTCCAAAGTACCCTCATGGATATGCCCTTTGATGGCACTCGCCTTTTGGGCGAGAAGGCGGATAGTGCGCTGGCTCGTTTCAAGGACTCCCGGGCTACGGCCAAGTCCTTGGGTCTCTCGGCCCCGCGGCCGCAAACTTCCGCCTTTCGTCCCTTTCGTGGCCAAGGAAGGGGCGCCTCCTCACGTCCGCCTAGCCACCGGCCGCAAAACCAACCTGCACGCGGTCGCGGACATGGATTCCGCTGAGGCGGTACTGGAGGACAACGTGCCGGTCAGTCCACATCCACCCCGGCAGCATCCGCCTCAAAGCCCTCCTAGTCCGAGCTTTCAGGCCCATTCCACGCCAGTGGGCGGCAGAGTTCGCCATCACCTGCTCCACTGGCGTTCCATCACGTCGGACAGGTGGGTGCTGCAAATCGTCTGAAGGGGCTACTCCCTCCCCTTCGAGACGACCCCTCCAGCCATGCCACCGCAGTGCCACCATATATCGGAGGATCACTTGAATCTTCTGCGGGAGGAAGTTACGGCCCTCTTGGCCAAAGAGGCCGCTGAGCGCGTTCCTGGTCCAGAAGTAGGCCGTGGTTGCTATTCCCACTACTTTCTGGCTCCCAAGAAGGGCAAAGGGGGCCTACGCCCTATCTTGGACCTCAGGAGCGTCTATGCCTTCCTCTGGAAGGAACGGTTCAAGATGCTAACTTTAGCTCAGGTTCTGGCTGCCCTCGACCCTGGAGACTGGATGGTAGCGTTGGACTTGCAGGACGCCTATTTCCACATCCCCGTCCTGCCGGCCCACCTGCGTTACCTGCGGTCTGCGCAGATCGGGGGTCCCAGTCTTCCCCTATCTCAACGAGTGGCTGTTGAAGGCGGGCTCGCCCCAGCAAGTCGTCTCCCACCTCCAGACTACGGCTGACCTCCTGCATTTGCTGGGGTTCTCCATCAACGTGCCGAAGTCACACCTGAGACCCTCCCATAAGCTCCTCTACATCGGAGCGGTTCTCGGTTCGGAGCAGTTCCGGGCTTATCCTCTGGAACAGCGAGTCCGGGATATTCAGGCTCAGATTCCCATCTTTCGGCCTCTATCCTGGGTTTCGGTCAGGTTGGTGCTGCGGCTTCTAGGGCTGATGGCCTCCTGCATCCTGTTGGTGCATTACGCCAGGTGGCGAATGCGGGCTCTGCAGTGGGACCTGAAGTTTCAGTGGGCCCAGCATCGAGGCAACCTGTCCGACCATGTCTTGATCTCGGAGGGCACAGCGAAACAGTTGCAGTGGTGGCTCACGGACCATGATTGGGTCAGGGGCAGATGCCTCTCCCTACCCCAACCGGAGCACGTAGTAGTGACGGACGCGTGCCTCCTGGGATGGGGGGGCCATATGGGAGTGGCGGAGATCAGAGGTCTCTGGTCTCCGGCGGAGTCTCAACTCCATATCAACTTGTTGGAGCTGAGAGCGATCCGACTTGCACTGAAAGCCTTCCTTCCCTCTGTCCAGGGAAGAGTCGTGCAGGTGTTCACGGACAACACCACCGCCATGTGGTATTGCAACAAACAGGGCGGGGTGGGGTCGTGGACCCTTTGTCAGGAGGCTCTGCGCCTCTGGACATGGCTGGAACACCATGGCATCACCCTGGTGGTTCAACATCTGGCGGTCTCTCTGAACGCCAGAGCAGACGAACTCAGCCGCCGGTGCATGATGGATCACGAATGGCGTCTGAACTCGGACGTGGCGCAAGGTCTCTTTCTGCAGTGGGGAGAGCCTTGGTTAGATCTATTCGCCACCGAAGAGAACGCGCAATGTCAGCAGTTGGAATTTCCAAGGCGGCACTCGCACCGGGACGCCTTTCGTCGCGAGTGGAGTTGCGGTCTGTTGTACGCCTTTCCGTCTATACCACTTCTGCCCAGAGTGCTGAAGATCAGGCGCGACCGGGTCCAAGTCATCTTAGTGGCTCTGGATTGGGCACGAAGGTACTGGTGTCCCGAGCTCCTCAGTATGTCAATCGATCCTCCGATACGACTGCCTCTTCAGGAGGACCTTCTGTCGCAGCAGCAGGGGACTGTCCTCCACCCGAACGTGTCCAGTCTCCACCTCCATGCGTGGAGATTGAGCGGCGACAGTTGATGCCATTTGACTTGCCTCCTGAAGTCTGTGATGTCATTCTGGCAGCCAGGCGTCCCTCCACAAAATCGGTATACGCCTGCAGGTGGAACAAATTTGTGGCATGGTGCACAGCAAAGGCTGTGGATCCCCTTTCCGCCCCTCTTTCTGAGGTTCTCCTCTTTCTTCTTTCTTTGGCCCAGCAGGGCTCTGCTCTGGGCACCTTGAAAGGTTATCTTTCTGCAATCTCTGCTTTCTTACGGCTTCCTGATCAGCCTTCTCTTTTCAAGTCCCCTGTTGTTTCGCGTTTTCTTAAAGGCATTACTCACATGTTTCCTCCTGTCCTCTTCGTAATGCCTCAGTGGGATTTGAATCTTGTCTTGACCTTTCTGATGTGCGCTTCCTTTGAGCCCCTTCACAATTGTCCACTTCGTCTTCTGACTCTTAAGACTGCTTTCCTGGTAGCTATCACCTCGGCTAGACGGGTGAGTGAGCTCCAGGCTCTGTCATCTAAGCCTCCCTTTCTTTCTGTTCATCCGGACAAGGTTGTCCTCCGGACTCGTCCTTCTTTTTTTCCGAAAGTGGTGACCCCCTTTCACATCGGGCAATCGGTCACTTTGCCCACCACCTTTCCGCCTCCGCATCCTTCGAAAGAGGAAGAGAGGCTCCACCGTCTGGACCCAAAACGTGCGCTGTCCTTTTATTTGGACCGCACCAGACAGCTCCGGGTGGACGACCAACTTTTTGTTGGATACGTAGGTGCTAAGCAGGGGAGAGCCATACACAAGCGGACCATCTCACGGTGGGTCGTCTTGTGTATAAAGGTTTGTTACTCCTTGACGAAAAAGGACCCTCCTGTTGGGCTGAGAGCCCATTCCACCCGGGCCACAGCGGCAACTACTGCCCTGGGACGGGGAGTTCCCTTGCAGGACATCTGTCAGGCGGCGACGTGGGCCTCACTGCACACGTTCGCCAAGCACTATTGCCTGGACAGCCAAGTCCGGAGAGACGGCTTCTTTGGCCGTTCTGTTCTCCTGGACTTTCTGGTGTGATCTTGGTTCGCAGACCCTCCACTGGGGTTGGTTTTGCTGGGGTATCTATTCTAAGGTGAGGAATCTAACTAACGTGTTTCTTTCAGATGAACAAGTTCTCTTCCAGGGGATCCTCATCAATAGTCAAAAGCACTGAATATTCCCGCCCATGTGCGGGGACCCCGGAAATAATAAAATCATATATGTAAAAAACATACATATATACAGCTCTGTATATGTATAAACATATATTATTTTCTCCCAAGCAAATGCAGCCCCTAAAAAAGAAGGCTAGGCAATGTATAAATACACATCCAATAATACATATAGGTATAATAAAACACCTAAATCTCTCTTTTTTTTTTTTTAATGAGGTAAACACTCATGAGAAAGCAAAAAAGAGAAAACTGTGGGAAACACAGATCTACAACACATTGCTAGCCTGCAGGCTGCATTGCAATACAATACCATAGAGACTGAAAAGCCCTGTATAGGTAAAAACTGGCACCGTGCCTTTAAGGCAGCCCTGGCTTCCATATCCCATCATGCCTCAGGGGTGACAGTTAGGTCAGTTGTTCTTTCCGGCTCCTTCAGTCAGGACCCTGGAATTCAGCTCTCTTCTTTTTGACTTTTTAGTCAAGAATTATTTGCATTATAGTAATTTTTTGGACTTCCTCTTATTAATATCTGGGAAGAAGTCAGTATCCTGTATTTTTCTGACTGATTTTTTGCTATTTTTGTCAGAAATATGCCTTCTTTATTTATTCCATGTCCATCTTGTGGAAAAAAGAAGGCCTCTTCAGACACACATGACGTGTGTATTGTCTGCCTGCCGGATTCTCACTCTCCAGCAACATGTCATCATTGTAAAGACCTTTCTAAAAGGACTTTAAAGGAGAGAGAGAGGATTAAGCTCTACGGCTTATCAGAACGGTCGACGTCGAGGCAGCTGGTCCCTGTTTGCTCCCCATCGGCGTCGGGCTCGGCGTCGAAGACTCCAGCGGCGGGATCGTCGCTGAGAGGTGAGGAGTCCAGGGGTAGTCATGCTGCAAAAAGAAAATCATCGTCGACTTTAGATACAGCGGCGAAGCGGATGCGTTCGTCGTCGACGACTTCGACGTCTAAGAGATCGGCGTCGAAGGATCGGCGTCACAGGTCGACGTCTAAAAGGCATCTTTCGACGTCAAGAGAAGATCGCTCAACGTCGAAACAGAGACATCGTTCGACGTCGAAGGAACATCATTCGACGCCGAGGACTGTGAGAGATCAGTCGACGTCACAAGAGGTTCGTAGGCGTTCGACTCCGAAGTCTACGTCGACGTCGAGACCAAGATCGCCGTCAAGACCAAGTTCGCCGTCGAGGAAAGATCGATCGTCGGCGAAGAGAAGGGCGACGTCGAGGCATTTGTCGTCGGAGCATTCGACGTCGAGGCAGGCGCCTCCGTCAAGACCGACGTCGAGGCAGGAGCCTTCGTCGGAGTCGACGTCGAGGCAAGTGCCTCCGTCCTCGCAGGTCTCCAAGGCTTTGGAGAAGTCCATAACGTCGAGGCGAGATTCCCCGTCGGGGTCTGGACCTCCGTTCAGACCAAGTCCTCCGTCGACGACGAGGTTCTCGACGTCGAGGCAAGAAAAATCTCCATTGATCCTCGAGGAGTCAAGTCCCAGGTCTCCGGTGATAGGCCTATCACCGTCGAGGCGGCCCTCTGCAGAGCGTTCTCAGGAGGTGTTGCATGTTCGCCTTACGATCCGGCCAGTCTCAACAGAGGGCTCGAGTTCAAGGTCCGAGTCACCGGAAATTGTGAATCAATCTCCAGTGCCTGCAAGAGAAAATAGTCCGCTGGAAGAGGGACATGCTGTACCTCAAAGTCCCGCAAGAGAGATACCTCAGGATTCGGCGATGTCTTACGCAGTTAAGGCCTCACTAACAAGGTTAAAAGACATGGACTTCCCAGCGAGACCGGTCAGATCACGTTCTCGGGGAAGAGAATCTCGACGTCGTTCTCGAACAGCAAGGAGGCGATCCAGATCCTCCTCCCACAGGAGAGAGTCGACCAGATCGGAGAGAAGGCGCCATAGGACCCCTTCCTCCTCCCCGTCATCTAGATCATCCAGAAGGGATTATTCGCCGACACTCTCGGAGACACCACCCTCCAGGGTATCTCCGGTGGATGATATCTCTACTTTTCAGGAAGTGTTGTGTAGAGGATCTACAAAATTAAATATCCCTATGCCGGTTCAGGAGATCACCTCCTCCATAATCTTTGAAACTCTTCATGAACGAGCAGTGTCACGCCCACTGTTGCCGTTAGTCCCTGGTTTGCTACAACCAGTAATGGATATTTTTCTCACGCCAGCGACCACCAAATCTGCACCGGCGCGGATTCTGAAAAAGTACCGTCCAGCTCCGGAAGATCCTCTGTTCCTAAGATCAGATCCTCCACCGGATTCTGTCATCACTGCTGCTGCCAGAAAGACGCATGCAGTAGCGGGGTCTTCAACGGTGCCCCCAGATAAAGACAGTAAGACGCAAGACTCTTGGGGGAGGAGAGTTTGCGGTTCGGCATCTTCTAGCTTAAAGGTGGCCAGCGCCTCAGCGCTTCTGGGGCGCTATGATAGATCATTGTGGGACTCTCTCCAGAGGTTCATTGAAAAAGTTCCATCAGAGGATAGACGGGACTTTGAAGAAATTTTGCACGAGGGAAGTCTGGTTTCCAACCAGGTCATAAGTGCAGAAGCAGATGGGGCAACACTAGCAGCGCATTCTTATGCCCATGGAATCACAGCCAGAAGATCATCTTGGCTCAGATTGACGGCCTTGAAGCCGGAAGCGCAGGCGAGAATACTAAATCTGCCTTTCTCGGGCAGTTCACTTTTTGGGTCTCATGCAGACGAAGAAATGGCCCGTATGAAAGCAGAGCTGGAGACCATGAAAGCCGTTGGGCTTGAAAAGAGGAAAGAGTTTCGACGCCGCAGGGGAAATGACAGGCGTAACTACCAGCAGAACAACCCCTCAGTGGCAGAAGAACCAGGACCAGCAAGGTCAAAAGAAACAGCAGTACCAGTCCCGCAGACCATCCAGGGGACGTGGTAACAACAGGCAGTCAAACGCTGGAAGCAAGGCTCCAGGGAAGCAATGAGGAACCGCTTCCTCCGATGCTGTCCACCGCTCCGGTGGGAGGAAGTGTTGCGCATCATCTTCCAGAGTGGCAATCCATCACAAAGGACAAGTGGGTTCTGAATATACTGCGGCATGGGTACTCGCTTCGTTTCTGAAGCCACCCTCCATCGATTCCTCCTGTTCATTCGGCCCAGCACCTAACGCAGCTCAGAGAAGAGGTGGCGACTCTTCTGCTCAAATCTGCAATAGAAAAAGTACCCAAAAACCAAAGAGGAAAGGGAGTTTACTCCAGATACTTTCTGATTCAAAAAAGGAGTGCGAAGGTAGAGTTCAGACCCATTTTGGACCTACGGATACTGAACAAACACATAAGAAAGGAAAACTTTCGCATACTGGCGCTCCACCAAATAAATCCTCTTCTCAGGTTGGGCGATTGGATGTGTTCGCTGGACCTTCAGGACGCATATTTCCATATTCCCATCCAACGGAATCATCGAAAATTTCTCAGGTTTGCGGTGGGGAACTCTCACTATCAGTTCAAGGTTCTTCCATTTGGCCTGAAGTCAGCTCCTCGAGTATTCACAAAATGCGTGGCAGTAGTAGCGGCTGCTCTGAGGCGGGCAGGAGTCTTCGTCTATCCCTACCTAGACGACTGGCTAATAAAGGGGCCATCGCCTCAGAGTGTTCGATCGCAGCTGTCGCTTTGCCTGAGCTTATGTCGCAAGTTGGGACTCAGAGTGAATGCCAAAAAGTCCAATTTTTCACCAACACAGAGGATCCACTACCTGGGTGCAACTATAGACTCCGTAGTAGGAAAAGTGTTTCCTTCGGAGGAAAGACAGTCATCCATTATCCTCAAAGGCAGGCAGATTCTATCCAACAATCTGTCGTCGGCAAGACAAATCTCATCTCTGCTAGGGGCCATGGCATCCTGCATTTTCCTAGTGCCCAATGCCAGGCTAAGGATGCGTCCTCTCCAGCAAGATCTCGAGGGCAAATGGGATCAAAGGAACTCCCTGTGGGAAGAAAAAGTCTGCCTTTCCTCAGCGGCCAGGCAGTCAGTCAAGTGGTGGCTGAAGCCACGGAATCTACAAGTGGGGATCCCCTTCCACCAAGAACCCCCAACTCAGACCTTAATCACCGACGCATCCCTTCAAGGCTGGGGTGCGCATTTCGGGTCCCTGCAAACTCAGGGACGGTGGTCCAGCAGCGAGCATTTGTACCACATCAACATGCTGGAGCTCAGGGCAGTCCACCTAGCCCTCAAAGCGTTCCTGCCTGCGATCACGACGAATACCATTCTAGTACAGACGGACAATACCACCACAATGTACTACCTGAACAAGCAAGGGGGTACTCGATCCAGGACGCTCTCACTGGAAGCTCAGTCCCTGTGGCACTGGATCCTAGCAAGGAACATCTCATTGAAAGCGGTGCACCTACCAGGAGAACTCAATGTGCAAGCGGACTTACTCAGTCGTCATTTTCAAGAACCAGAGGACTGGGTACTAAACGACGAGGTGTTAGAAGACATCTTCGGGGAATGGGGGCGTCCGCAAGTGGACCTCTTCGCGGACGAGCACAACACAAAATGCCGAGGCTTCGCCTCAAGATACCATCGACCAGGATCCCTAGGGAATGCCCTTTTGATCAATTGGTCAATGACATTTGTGTAGGCTTTTCCGCCTCTCCCACTAATCCCCAAGGTGGTGACCAAGCTGCAGAATTCATCTGCCAAGATGATCCTCATAGCACCGGACTGGCCGAGGCAGTGGTGGTACACGGATCTCCTGCACATGTCGATCCGCCCCCACAAACGGCTGCCGTGCAGGCCGGACTTGTTATCCAAGATGCAGGGGAAGATTTACCATCCCAGCCTTCCCTCGCTGAGCTTAACAGCATGGCTCCTGAAGTCCTCCAGTATGGACATCTGAACCTCCCTCAAGAGTGTGTGTCCATACTTAAGGAAGCCAGGAGGCCTTCGGCAAGACATTCCTGTGAGAAGTTGGCCTGATGTATGATGTCACTAGTTCTAGTGTACACCTTATATCAGTCCAAATACCCTTATGGTGATTGGTTGTAAAGTCAACCTTATAGACCAGCTATCCTAGTGGTAGCATGGACAAGAGCAGTCTTAGGCTAAACTCTGAATGGCATGTGAAGCCAGCTGTGATACCATATATAATCCCTTGAATACCAAATGAAAGGACACCACAACAGATATATATATAAAATAAAGTATTTATTCTAGTCAAACCCTCAGCACTCTTTATGAGATTAGAGGTAAGTACAACACAGTCTTATTTATGCATACATTAAGTCACACAGGTAAGTAATACAGTTAGGCCCTAGGGGCCACGCAAACCATATACTAAGTAAGTGGTATAAGGACCACTGTCACGGAAATAGGATAGGCCTAGGCCTAGGGAATCGCTGGGGCTACACTATACTACCAAAGGTTAGGAAGTGGGAGGCCCACGGGATTCAGGTGCAGAGTGGAAACACTCACGCGTAATGCGTAAAAGTCACTAGCAATAGTACAGTTTAGAAATAGATAGATTTAGGACACTTCCGGAGTAGCTAGGAAGTCGAGACTGGAAAACTAGACACTAGGATAGTCACTATCCTCATGAGCACCGGAGTACCCAAGTTACCTAGCCCACAGGCTGCGGGTGCATAGGGGTGAAGTTGCGTCGGGTTTCGTCGTCGACTCCTATGGATGCCTGAAGAAAGATGCTGACAGGCAGTCAGTGAAGAGTGTCCGGTGGATCCCAAGGCTGGGATCAAGAAGAGAGGAGACCTGCAAGCAGAAGGGACAGAGTCAAGGTCACTAGCCAGTGACCACGTGGAACCAAGAAGGAACCAGGCGATGTCGTGAAGATTGCAGGTGAAGGTGAAGCTTGTCGCTGCAGCCACGAGGACCAGGAAGCGTCGAGGACGACCAGGACCAGGAGGCGAGCTGTCCCACGAAGGCTCTTGCTGTCGGCGGCGTCGAAGTTGGACTAGGACTCACCAAGCCTTGGCAAGCGGAACCCACGCAGAACGGAGGACTTGCTTCTGGTGCAGACCAGGAAGGTCTGGGATGCTTCTCTTTTTCAAAGGAGCAGGAGCCAGTCTGGAGGAGCCAAACCAGCTCTGAAGATTACGGGATGCGTCGTCACAAAGGCCACTAGCCAGCGGGCAAGCAACCAGACAGACGCGGCAAGCAGGAAAATGCAGAAGGGCCCCACGCAGGACTCGTGGAGTGTGGGGGGCTGGTCTTCGGTGCAGATGGTGCTTGGGGTTGGGGCTTCTCAATCCCCGGTGCACAACTTCGAGGGTGCCTCAGAAGCTGCGCTTGAAGATACTAGCCACTTTTCCCAGGTAGCCGGTCCCACGTCTCTCGTCGCCTCCACGGATCTCAGCTCTGCTGTGGATGTGGATCAGGGTCGGAGAAGTCTGGAAGTCAAGGCTCTGGTCGGGCTCTGCAGTCGGTCCCTCGTAGAACTTTCGCAAAGCAAAGGGTAGTCTCTTGATGGTGCCTGTTTGCACAGGGTAGCCACTCCTTGGCCACAAGGGAGATTCTTCAGTCTTCTTCTTTCGTCGAATGTCGAAGGTCCAGAGTTTCTGTTCAAGTTGCAGGTTCAGGATAATCTAAAGTCTTGAGGCCCAACTCCCACTCTTATACTAATCTGGGGGGCTGGGATACCTGCTAGGTCACGCCTTATGGGTGGGACCTGGGAGGGGGTGGTTACACCCACTTCCCTTTGTCCAGTTTCGCGCCAGAGCTGGGGCTGGAGTGCCCCAGCGCCGGTTTGAACTGGACTATGCAAGGAACACCTTGTGTGCCCCAGGCATGTCTCATTCCTTTCAGCCCACCCTGCCCCAATACACTAAAGGCTGTCTGGGGAGGTGCTAGCACCTCCCCAAGCAGGAAACCTATTGTCCAGGCCTCCCTGGCTGGGATCACTCCCAGCAGCAGGAGGTCAGACTTGTATCGTGGCAGCAGCATCCATTTTGTGATGCTGAGGCTTTGGTCAGAGGCTAACAGTGAACTATGATTTTAACATGTCTTTCCCTCTAGAAGGGGGGAATAATATCCTCATTGTAGGAGAGTAGGGTCTGCTTTCTATGTTCACCCCCACTTTTTGCTTTTGCTTTACTGGTTTTCGACTTAGATGTGGCTGTGGGCCTGCTAATCAGACCCACAGCCCTGCTGTTCTCTCTCTAAATTAATACTATGTACTTTAGGTGCATAACCCATTTGGATAGGATCACCTTATTGGCCCCTGTACAGTGTACCCTAGGTGCCCAGGGCATAGGTGTACCCTAGGCCTACCAGGGGCTGCAGCATGTATTATGCCACCCCTGGCCTGGCCTTCCATTCTGACACAACTGGCTGATCACTCAGCTGGGGCAAGGTCGTGTAATCACCCCTTGCTTAGGTGTAGTATTCCTATACCTAACTTACATATAGACACATGTGTAACTATCAGTCACTCCTATGGCAGGCCTTAACAATCCTGGAGGCAGAGTGCTTGGTAACATGTGAGATGGTGCTCTAGCATGAGCTGAGCCTGTCTGCAGCTTTCGGAACCAAGTCCTTATAGCTGTTCTATGATATAGCCTACCATATACTCTTAAAGTGCCTTATAATCTTAGACGGTTATGGTAACTATGGTTTGGCTTTATCGAAACATGTCGTGTAAGGTGTCTAAAACTGTGGAATAATACCCCCATGCCATTTCTGGACATGAGGATATTATTCCCCCCTTCTAGAGGGAAAGACACGTTAAAATCATACTTCACTGTTAGCCTCTGACCAAAGCCTCAGCATCACAAAATGGATGCTGCTGCCACGACACAAGTCTGACCTCCTGCAGCTGGGAGTGATCCCAGCCAGGGAGGCCTGGACAATAGGTTTCCTGCTTGGGGAGGTGCTAGCACCTCCCCAGACAGCCTTTAGTGTATTGGGGCAGGGTGGGCTGAAAGGAATGAGACATGCCTGGGGCACACAAGGTGTTCCTTGCATAGTCCAGTTCAAACCGGCGCTGGGGCACTCCAGCCCCAGCTCTGGCGCGAAACTGGACAAAGGGAAGTGGGTGTAACCACCCCCTCCCAAGTCCCACCCATAAGGCGTGACCTAGCAGGTATCCCAGCCCCCCAGATTAGTATAAGAGTGGGAGTTGGGCCTCAAGACTTTAGATTATCCTGAACCTGCAACTTGAACAGAAACTCTGGACCTTCGACATTCGACGAAAGAAGAAGACTGAAGAATCTCCCTTGTGGCCAAGGAGTGGCTACCCTGTGCAAACAGGCACCATCAAGAGACTACCCTTTGCTTTGCCCACGTTCTACGAGGAACCGACTGCAGAGCCCGACCAGAGCCTTGACTTCCAGACTTCTCCGACCCTGATCCACATCCACAGCAAAGCTGAGATCCGTGGAGACGACGAGCGACGTGGGACCGGCTACCTGGGAAAAGTGGCTAGTAACTTAAAGCGCAGCTTCTGAGGCACCCTCGAAGTTGTGCACCGGGGATTGAGAAGCCGCAACCCCAAGCACCATCTGCACCGAAGATCAGCCCCCCACACTCCACGAGTCCTGCGTGGGGCCCTTCTGCATTTTCCTGCTTGCCGCGTCTGTCCGGTTGCTTGCCCGCTGGCTGGTGGCCTTTGTGACGACGCACCCTGAAATCTTCTGCGCTGGTTTGGCTCCTCCAGACTGGCTCCCGCTTCTCTGCAAAGAAGAAGCACCCCAGACCTTCCTGGTCTGCACCAGAAGCAAGTCCTCCGTTCTTCGTGGGTTCAGCTTGCCAAGGCTTGGTGAGTCCTAGTCCAACTTCGACGCCGCCGACAGCAAGAGCCTTCGTGGGACAGCTCGCCTCCTGGTCCTGGTCGTCCTCGACGCTTCCTGGTCCTCCTGGCTGCAGCGACAAGCTTCACCTTCACCTGCAATCTTCACGACATCGCCTGGTTCCTTCCTGGTTCCACGTGGTCACTGGCTAGTGACCTTGACTCTGTCCCTTCTGCTTGCAGGTCTCCTCTCTTTTTGATCCCAGCCTTGGGATCCACCGGACACTCTTCACTGACTGCCTGTCAGCATCTTTCTTCAGGCATCCATAGGAGTCGACGACGAAAACCGACGCATCTTCACCCCTATGCACCCGCAGCCTGTGGGCTAGGTAACTTGGGTACTCCGGTGCTCATCAGGATAGTGGCTATCCTAGTGTCTAGTTTTCCAGTTTCGACTTCCTAGCTACTCCGGAAGTGTCCTAAATCTACCGTTTTCTAAACTGTACTATTGCTAGTGACTTTTACGCATTACGCGTGAGTGTTTCCACTCTGCACACGAATCCCGTGGGCCTCCCACTTCCTAACTAACGCTAGTGTAGTGTAGCTCCAGCGATTCCCTAGGCCTAGGCCTATTCTATTTCCGTGACAGTGGTCCTTATACCACTTACTTAGTATATGGTTTGCGTGGCCCCTAGGGCCTAACTGTATTACTTACCTGTGTGACTTAATGTATGCTTAAATAAGACTGTGTTGTACTTACCTCTAATCTCATAAAGAGTGCTGAGGGTTTGACTAGAATAAATACACTTTATTTTATATATATATCTGTTGTGGTGTCCTTTCATTTGGTATTCAAGGGATTATATATGGTATCACAGCTGGCTTCACATGCCATTCAGAGTTTAGCCTAAGACTGCTCTTGTCCATGCTACCACTAGGATAGCTGGTCTATAAGGTTGACTTTACAACCAATCACCATAAGGGTATTTGGACTGATATAAGGTGTACACTAGAACTAGTGACATCATACATCAGACCAACTTCTCACATTGGTGAGCAGCGGTTGGGATCTGAGCTTGCTGTTGTAATACCATTGTAATCTTGAGATACTAAATTGAAAGATCACACAGATATTGTCTAGGTACATATAACATAGATTATAATACTTAAATCCTACTGGACTTAGTAGTTGTAGGTTGAAGGGAGTAACACACCCTGACTACAACTACTAGAGAGGTTTAGTAGAAACAACTAGTGTAGGTAGGTGCACACACCACACCCTCACTAAATCATGTCTCTGAGAGGAGATCAAGTAGATGCTCTCTCAGGAGGGTCAGGTCTGCAAAAGACCCCCTCTAGATATGATACCTTAACATTCCAGGAGATGAGACACTTGTGTACCTCCAGAGGAATAAAACAGGGTGCAAACCCTACCCTCCTTCAGTTAAGACAACTCCTAGAGGAGTATGATACTCTTAGGGCATCTCAGGCAGGTACCCTAGGTACAGAGGAGGGTCTAGCCACCACAGAGGAGTCAGATGGGGCTTCAGATGGAGAGGTAGACAGCCAGGGCCAAGTAGGAAGACTTAGCCAGGCTAACCTAAGTTTACATGGGAGTTTGCATGGGGTCCCCCATACAGACCCCCAAGTGGGCTTAACCAGAGAAACAGGAGGGACAGATCCCCTTCAAGGGAATCCATCCACTCCCATGTCTCTAGCATCTCTAGTGTTTCCTCTCACAGGGGAATGACTTCCCCTGAGAGAAAGGAACATGAAGCCAGAATGAGGGAAGCTAATCTGAGGATTCAGAGGGAAGAACTTGCCCTTGCCAAGGAGAAGCTTGCTCTGGCTAGAGAGCAAAAGTTAAGTGGGGTAGAACCCACTGGTGGCAGCAATATCCCTAAGGATAGAGACAGGCACTATGATAATAGAAACCTGAGCAAGATTGTCCCTCCCTACAAGTGTGGGGATGACATCCACAAATGGATAACTGCTTTGGAGAGAGCTTGCAAAGTACAGCAGGTACCCCAAAGTCAGTGGGCAGCTATCTTGTGGCTCTCCTTCTCTGAGAAAGGTAGAGACAAGCTCCTCACAGTTAGTGATGAGGATGCAGATAATTACACTGTCCTGAAGAGTGCTCTGATTGATGGGTTTGGCCTAACCACTGAACAATACAGGTTGTTGTTCAGGGATACCCAGAAGACACAGACTCAGGACTGGACTGACTTTGTAGATTGTGCCACTAAGGCTCTGGAAGGCTGGCTAATGGGAAGTAAGGTTAAGGACTATACAGGATTGTATAATTTGATCATGAGAGAGCAAATACTTAACAACTGTCAAAACCAGCTATTGCATCAACACCTGATTGATTCTGATCTGACTTCTCCCCAAGAATTGGGAAAGAAGGCAGATAGATGGGTCAGGACTAGAGTTAAGCAGAAAAACCAGAACCAGGGTGGTGATCAGAAAAAGGCAGACCAGAAGGGTAATGATCAGAAACAAAAAGACCAGAAGTCTTCACCAGGCCCCCAAAAGGCTCAGGGGGAGGGTGGTCCCAAAAAGGATAAAAAGAAAGATGGCCAAAAGAAACCATGGTGCAACTATTGTAAGTCCAACTCACATTGGTTTAGTGAGTGCACCAAAAAGGATAAGCCCCCAGCCACCATTGCCCCTAAGGCAACTGTACCCCCTAGTTCAGCTGTAAGTGGTGGTTCCCAGCAAAAGGGTGTAGTAGGGTTAACCCTGGGAACTGAGGAGGATTCTGTCCTAGTCAGAGTACCTACTCAGGCTGTTCTGATCTGTGATGGGGACTTAGCTTTGTCCTCTACTGTAGGCCCCAGTAACCTGGGCAAGTACAGACAGACTCCTTTTATCAACCAAAGAATGGCTCAGGCCTACAGGGACACTGGAGCTAGTGTCACAATGGTGACACCTGCTTTTGTGGACCCTGGACAGATCATACTAGGTGAGAATTACCTAGTGACCAACGCTAGCAATGCCACTACCTCCCATAGTGTGGCTATTGTTAACTTCTCCTGGGGAGGGGTAACTGGCCTCAAGAAAGTTGTTGTTAGTTCAGACCTTCCTGTAGAGTGTTTACTGGGCAATGATCTTGAAACTTCAGTTTGGTCTGAAGTGGAGTATAGGACCCATGCAGAAATGCTGGGGATAGATGCACATGTCCTTGCTGTGACCAGGTCACAGGCCAAAAAGTGCACCACTGAACAAGTGCTGGATCCTGAAACTATGGACCAGTCACAACCCAAGAGAAAGAGCAGTAGGGTTAAGGCTGTGCCTTCCCCCCTGCCTCAGGTGGTGGATCAGCCCTCCCAGGAGGATGATTCTGAGAGCCCTGAAGGAACTGTCCTAGAAGAACTTGAACCTGACCAGGTTGAGTTTCTTGGGACAGGGGGACCTTCAAGGGCAGATCTGAGGCAGGCTCAATTAGACTGCCCCTCTCTTGAACCCCTCAGACAGCTGGCTGCTGCTGAGGCTGCAGGGAATGCTCAAGGTACCCATAGAGCAGAGCTTTCCAAACTCTGTGTCGGGACACAGAACTGTGTCGCCTGCCATGTGTGGGTGTGTCGCGCGATGATGCATAGCTGCCAAGGTTTCAGATTGCCATGTGTGACGTTTTCATAATTTCAGGGTTATGATGAGTGACATTTCAACGAGTATGAGAGACACTTTCTCCCGAGGAAAGCAGCAGAAGCAGCAGAAAAACCGGACTCTTTGTTTTCTTCGTTTCCTCAAGGTGTGCACTGCGAGCAATTTAATTACCAGCTCACGCATCAGCTGAGCATGTGGCTCTTCCTTCCCCTTGGCGGCGCAATTGCACCAGAAATGCTCTAAACAGAGCTCTAACCCCGGGGTTTTGATCAGCTCCCCCACGCCTCTGATGCGGTGCAGGTGGGCTCCCTCCACGCTGTTTTCCATTAGGTCCACTTGCTAGTTGTTGTCTCCTTCGGCATTTGTTCGTCCTGCAGGTGCTACGAAGGTCCGTGTGGATACCGCTAATGAGATGAGTGATTGCAGGCACTCGCTTGTTCTCTTTGCTGTGCTTATGCATTTCATTTGCATCAGGATGCAAGCCGATCAAAGTGCAGGGCAAATCAAAGCTAGTTCACTCCAGTTATGTGGAGAAGTATCCTAATGGTGGACTTTGTGTAAATAAAGAAAAACAGGTAGGGGGGAACTAGCTTTGATTTGCCCTGCACTTTGTTCGGCTCGGTGGTAACCCTCACGCTCACCCCCGACCTGCCCCCCCCAACAACAAACGCAGAAGAAAGGAAAGACGGTCACACCCGATAACCACTCACCTAACAGACACGGAAACACGAATCATCTCAACCACAACTTGCAGTAATGTTCCAAATAAGTAGTTTCCCACAGTAATTTGAGATTGTTGTGTAACCCAAGATCCCACTACCTGACAAGTACATGCTGACACATTCAATAACAATCTCTCAAGAAAATGGAAGTCCGTTATGAACTCCTTTAGCTGTGGAGTTGAAGTAAGTGTGTGCGAATCTGTATGAAAGCCTTGCGTCACGCGTGTGCCACCTTACAAGGTGCAAAAGTGATGTGGGACTCACATAAATAAGCCCCCAGGTTTGCAATTGTTTTCTGCGACACACAGGCCCGGCTCTAGGATACTTGCTCAGGGAGGGCCATGAACAAAGATGGGTCGGCCACGAAGATGAATGGGCAGTGGTACAAAGTATTTCAGAAATCTAATATTTTAGGTACTGACATTGTCAACTTTTGCAATTTTAACACCATAAACACCAACCAACAAGGTACCTACTTCACTTTCCCTGCTTTGCTTCTGGCTTTGTGGAAGGGGAGGGACGCAGCATATAGATTGGCTGCAGGCTGCTTCTGCTCATGTGCAGCAGCAGAAACATTCCTGCTGCCACACATCTCTTTTCAGCTTTTCATGTTTAAAAAAAAAAAAAAATTGTCAGCTTTGCAATTTGCAAAGCACTGAAGTTTAAAAATACAGCGCATTAAGCCCTCTGACAACTTTGCACTCCCCTACCTAATAAATAATGCAGACTTTACAATTATTTATCCTCCCTTTCTATGCACATATTCATTAAAAAGCACAGTTAAAAACTGAGTTATGGTTTTGACAAAAGTGCAAAACCAAAGAAACCCACCCGTTATGGCCATTCTCAACCGGGCCTGGAGTTTTCTCCCATCTGTGCTGAGGCCATCCAAACCTTTTCTGAGATATTCCTTTTTGGCCATTCTAGCCTCTGGTAATCTTCCCTGTAGTTGTAATACTTCCAGCATTCACATCTCCCCCTTAATGGACTGCAAACTGTCAGCGGGGGATTTGATCACAAATTAATCGAGGATAGGTACTAGTAAGTTCAGTTGGCCCTGTGAGTGAGTGTGAGCCTGCCAGCACAGCCTTAGCTCACAGTGCGAGAGAAAAAGTTTACTGAAAATCGTTAGTGAAATACCGCACTATGCCCTTTGGTTGCCTACAGCAAAATGAAGAGAACAAGATTTAAGATTTTAAGTTGAAGGTGTAGAATTAAAATAAAAACAGCTTTGTGTTATGCGAGCTATTGTTTATGATGCTGTCCTCAAGGTGCAGATAATAATTTTGAGGTTGTTTTAAACTTTCATGAATAGATTGTTAATAAACAAAAAACGTACAAAGGTTAGGGCCAGTGGAAATATACAAGTATGTGACTGCAGTATTGAGCAATGAGGTAGGGTCCTACCTTCACCTTGTCCTTGTGTCCTAATCCGCCTGTACAAAGCCAACGCTTAACTCCCATTCCAGTTACTACTAGAAAAACTTGAAAGAAGATGCATTTGACAGATTTATTGATGGGGGGGGGGGGGTCAAATCACAAAGGTACCATAAACATGCATTTATCAGCCTAAAACTCATGCCATGGTTAACCTTTTAAATTTTGGAACACCCAAAGCTCGTACATTTGCGGGCATTCTCAAACTCCAATCAATCTGTCACCCTGGAAATGAAATAAATAAAGCAAGAAATAAATCAAGAGACAAAAGATACCAAAACAAGAGGCGAAAGAAAATAAGTAAAAAACTGATCAACACCCAGTTTTGCCAGTCACTGTCTTTGTTAGAACAGATTCACAATTGCTTTATTAAACTTCCTGCTTTCTAAAATTTGCTGGAAAATGCACCATTTGCCCACTTCCCCCCCCCCCCCCACCTCGGACTGGCTCACTACGCTCACACGCAACACTGCTTACCGTGTCGCAAAATGATGCATGTCTAGAAAGTGTGTCACCAACATCAAAAGTTTGGAAAGCTGTGCCATAGAGTGTATTGGGATGAAGGGCGACTGTATTCAGAGGCTAGAGACCCCAAGCCTGGTGCATCCAGGAGGTTGGTCATACCACTGAAGTTCAGAGGCTTCCTTCTTACCTTGGCCCATGATATTCCCCTTGCAGGACATCTAGGCCAGAACAAGACTTGGGACAGGCTTGTCCCTCACTTTCACTGGCCCCATATGTCAGAAGATACTAAGGAGTTTTGTCGCTCCTGTGTCACCTGCCAAGCCAGTGGCAAATCAGGTGGCACCACAAAGGCCCCCCTCATACCACTACCTGTGGTGGGGGTCCCCTTTGAAAGAGTGGGCATAGATATTGTAGGACCAATGGACCCACAAACAGCATATGGGCACAGATTCATACTGGTGATAGTGGACCATGCCACCAGGTACCCAGAAGCAATTCCCCTGAGGACCACAACAGCTCCTGTTGTGGCAAGGGCCCTGCTTGGAGTATTCTCCAGAGTGGGCTTTCCAAAGGAGGTCATTTCTGACAGAGGTGCCAACTTCATGTCAGGATACTTGACTGCAATGTGGAAGGAGTGTGGTGTTAACTACAAGTTCACCACACCCTATCACCCACAGTGCAATGGGCTTGTTGAGAGATTCAACAAGACCCTAAAGGGAATGATAAAAGGATTACCAGACAAGCTTAGGCGAAGATGGGACATCCTTTTACCCTGCCTTCTGTTTGCTTACAGAGAGGTCCCACAAAAGGGGGTTGGCTACAGCCCTTTTGAGCTTTTGTTTGGGCATCCTGTAAGAGGACCCCTATGTTTGGTGAAGGAAGGATGGGAGAGACCTCTCAGACAACCCAAACTAGACATAGTGGATTATGTACTTGGTCTCCGCTCCAGGATGGCAGAGTATATGAAGAAGGCTTCTAAAAACCTTGAGGCAAGCCAAGAACTCCAAAAAGCTTGGCATGACCAAAAGGCTGTACTGACTGTTTACCAGCCAGGACAGAAAGTGTGGGTGTTGGAGCCAGTGGCCCCAGCAGCACTCCAAGACAAATGGTCTGGACCCCACACTATTGTTGAGAAAAAGGGAGAAGTCACCTACTTGGTGGACCTTGGGACTCCCAGAAGCCCCCACAGGGTGCTTCATGTCAACAGATTAAAGGCATATGTTGACAGGGCAGACATGGGGCTACTCATGGCTACAGGTGAGGGGCAGGAGGAAGAAAGTGACCCTCTCCCAGACCTGTTGACTCAGAACCCTGATGATGGCTCAGTTGATGGTGTGGTCTTTTCTGACAGCCTCACTGTCCATCAGCAACAGGACTGCAGACAAGTTCTGCAATCCTACAGACATATGTTCTCTCTGACCCCAAGTCAGACAAACTGGTGCACCCATGAGGTGGACACTGGTGACAGTCTGCCTGTGAAGAGTAAAATCTACAGGCAACCTGACCATGTCAGGGACTGCATAAAAGTTGAGGTACAAAAGATGTTGGAGCTGGGAGTCATTGAACCTTCAGAGAGTCCTTGGGCTTGTCCTGTAGTTCTTGTGCCAAAACCTCACACCCAAGATGGTAAGAGAGAGATGAGGTTTTGCGTGGATTACAGAGGTCTCAATGCTGTCACTAGGACAGATGCCCACCCAATACCTAGGGCAGATGAGCTCATTGACAGACTGGCAGCTGCTAAGTTTTTGAGCACATTTGACCTGACAGCAGGCTACTGGCAAATCAGACTAGCTGAGAGTGCAAAGGCCAAAACTGCTTTCTCAACCCCAGGAGGACATTATCAATTTGTGGTAATGCCCTTTGGTTTGAAGAATGCACCTGCCACTTTCCAAAGGTTGGTGAATCAAGTCCTTACTGGGTTGGATGATTATTGTGCAGCTTATCTTGATGATATTGCTGTCTTTAGCTCCACCTGGGAGGATCACCTGGTCCACCTGAGGAATGTTTTAGAGGCCCTGCAAAAGGCAGGCCTCACTATCAAGGCCACTAAGTGCCAGATAGGGCAGAGCAAGGTTGTATACCTGGGCCACCTAGTTGGTGGGGGTCAGGTTCAACCACTGGAGAGCAAGATCCAGACCATAAAGGACTGGGCTCCTCCAACTACCCAGACTCAGGTCAGAGCTTTCTTGGGCCTGACTGGGTACTACAGAAAGTTTGTTAAGAACTATGGGTCCATAGTGACACCACTTAATGACTTGACCTCCAAGAAGATGCCAAAGAAAGTTCAGTGGACAGTAAGCTGTCAAAAAGCATTTGATGACCTGAAGCAGGCCATGTGCGGTGCACCTATTCTGAAAAGTCCAGACTACTCCAAAGAGTTCATTGTCCAGACAGATGCTTCTGAGTTAGGTGTGGGAGCTGTTCTTTCACAACTGAATGTAGATGGTCAAGACCAGCCCATTGCTTTTATAAGTAGAAGGCTGACCCCTAGAGAGAAACGTTGGTCAGCTATTGAGAGGGAGGCCTTTGCTGTGGTTTGGGCCCTGAAGAAGCTGAGGCCATACTTGTTTGGCACTCACTTCAAGATTCAGACAGACCATACGCCCCTCTTGTGGCTAAATCAGATGAAGGGTGAAAATCCCAAACTTCTTAGGTGGTCCATTTCCCTACAGGGGATGGACTTCACAGTGGAACATAGACCTGGGACTGACCATGCCAATGCAGATGGACTCTCCAGATATTTCCACTTAGAACATGAAGACTCAACTGGTCAAGGTTAGTTTAATGTCCCTAAGTTTGGGGGGGGGGGGTTGTGTAGGAGAGTAGGGTCTGCTTTCTATGTTCACCCCCACTTTTTGCTTTTGCTTTACTGGTTTTCGACTTAGATGTGGCTGTGGGCCTGCTAATCAGACCCACAGCCCTGCTGTTCTCTCTCTAAATTAATACTATGTACTTTAGGTGCATAACCCATTTGGATAGGATCACCTTATTGGCCCCTGTACAGTGTATCCTAGGTGCCCAGGGCATAGGTGTACCCTAGGCCTACCAGGGGCTGCAGCATGTATTATGCCACCCCTGGCCTGGCCTTCCATTCTGACACAACTGGCTGATCACTCAGCTGGGGCAAGGTCGTGTAATCACCCCTTGCTTAGGTGTAGTATTCCTATACCTAACTTACATATAGACACATGTGTACCTATCAGTCACTCCTATGGCAGGCCTTAACAATCCTGGAGGCAGAGTGCTTGGTAACATGTGAGATGGTGCTCTAGCATGAGCTGAGCCTGTCTGCAGCTTTCGGAACCAAGTCCTTATAGCTGTTCTATGATATAGCCTACCATATACTCTTAAAGTGCCTTATAATCTTAGACGGTTATGGTAACTATGGTTTGGCTTTATCGAAACATGTCGTGTAAGGTGTCTAACACTGTGGAATAATACCCCCATGCCATTTCTGGACATGAGGATATGATTCCCCCCTTCTAGAGGGAAAGACATGTTAAAATCATACTTCACTGTTAGCCTCTGACCAAAGCCTCAGCATCACAAAATGGATGCTGCTGCCACGACACAAGTCTGACCTCCTGCAGCTGGGAGTGATCCAAGCCAGGGAGGCCTGGACAATAGGTTTCCTGCTTGGGGAGGTGCTAGCACCTCCCCAGACAGCCTTTAGTGTATTGGGGCAGGGTGGGCTGAAAGGAATGAGACATGCCTGGGGCACACAAGGTGTTCCTTGCATAGTCCAGTTCAAACCGGCGCTGGGGCACTCCAGCCCCAGCTCTGGCGCGAAACTGGACAAAGGGAAGTGGGTGTAACCACCCCCTCCCAGGTCCCACCCATAAGGCGTGACCTAGCAGGTATCCCAGCCCCCCAGATTAGTATAAGAGTGGGAGTTGGGCCTCAAGACTTTAGATTATCCTGAACCTGCAACTTGAACAGAAACTCTGGACCTTCGACATTCGACGAAAGAAGAAGACTGAAGAATCTCCCTTGTGGCCAAGGAGTGGCTACCCTGTGCAAATAGGCACCATCAAGAGACTACCCTTTACTTTGCCCACGTTCTACGAGGAACCGACTGCAGAGCCCGACCAGAGCCTTGACTTCCAGACTTCTCCGACCCTGATCCACATCCACAGCAAAGCTGAGATCCGTGGAGGCGACGAGCGACGTGGGACCGGCTACCTGGGAAAAGTGGCTAGTAACTTAAAGCGCAGCTTCTGAGGCACCCTCGAAGTTGTGCACCGAGGATTGAGAAGCCCCAACCCCAAGCACCATCTGCACCGAAGATCAGCCCCCCACACTCCACGAGTCCTGCGTGGGGCCCTTCTGCATTTTCCTGCTTGCCGCGTCTGTCCGGTTGCTTGCCCGCTGGCTGGTGGCCTTTGTGACGACGCACCCTGAAATCTTCTGCGCTGGTTTGGCTCCTCCAGACTGGCTCCCACTTCTCTGCAAAGAAGAAGCACCCCAGACCTTCCTGGTCTGCAACAGAAGCAAGTCCTCCGTTCTTCGTGGGTTCAGCTTGCCAAGGCTTGGTGAGTCCTAGTCCAACTTCGACGCCGCCGACAGCAAGAGCCTTCGTGGGACAGCTCGCCTCCTGGTCCTGGTCGTCCTCGACGCTTCCTGGTCCTCCTGGCTGCAGCGACAAGCTTCACCTTCACCTGCAATCTTCACGACATCGCCTGGTTCCTTCCTGGTTCCACGTGGTCACTGGCTAGTGACCTTGACTCTGTCCCTTCTGCTTGCAGGTCTCCTCTCTTCTTGATCCCAGCCTTGGGATCCACCGGACACTCTTCACTGACTGCCTGTCAGCATCTTTCTTCAGGCATCCATAGGAGTCGACGACGAAAACCGACGCATCTTCACCCCTATGCACCCGCAGCCTGTGGGCTAGGTAACTTGGGTACTCAGGTGCTCATCAGGATAGTGGCTATCCTAGTGTCTAGTTTTCCAGTCTCGACTTCCTAGCTACTCCGGAAGTGTCCTAAATCTACCGTTTTCTAAACTGTACTATTGCTAGTGACTTTTACGCATTACGCGTGAGTGTTTCCACTCTGCACACGAATCCCGTGGGCCTCCCACTTCCTAACTAACGCTAGTGTAGTGTAGCCCCGGCGATTCCCTAGGCCTAGGCCTATTCTATTTCCGTGACAGTGGTCCTTATACCACTTACGTAGTATATGGTTTGCGTGGCCCCTAGGGCCTAACTGTATTACTTACCTGTGTGACTTAATGTATGCTTAAATAAGACTGTGTTGTACTTACCTCTAATCTCATAAAGAGTGCTGAGGGTTTGACTAGAATAAATACACTTTATTTTACATATATATCTGTTGTGGTGTCCTTTCATTTGGTATTCAAGGGATTATATATGGTATCACAGCTGGCTTCACATGCCATTCAGAGTTTAGCCTAAGACTGCTCTTGTCCATGCTACCACTAGGATAGCTGGTCTATAAGGTTGACTTTACAACCAATCACCATAAGGGTATTTGGACTGATATAAGGTGTACACTAGAACTAGTGACATCATACATCAGGCCAACTTCTCACACTCATGTCCAGAAATGGTATGGGGGTATTATTCCACAGTGTTAGACACCTTACACCACATGTTTCGATAAAGCCAAACCATAGTTACCATAACCGTTTAAGATTATAAGGCACTTTAAGAGTATATGGTAGGCGATATCATAGAACAGCTATAAGGACATGGTTCCGAAAGCTGCAGACAGGCTCAGTTCATGCTAGAGCACCATCTCACATGTTACCAAGCACTCTGCCTCCAGGATTGTTAAGGCCTGCCATAGGAGTGACTGATAGGTACACATGTGTCTATATGTAAGTTAGGTATAGGAATACTACACCTAAGCAAGGGGTGATTACACGACCTTGCCCCAGCTGAGTGATCAGCCAGTTGTGTCAAAATGGAAGGCCAGGCCAGGGGTGGCTTAATACATGCTGCAGCCCCTGGTAGGCCTATGGTACACCTATGCCCTGGGTACCTAGGGTACACTGTACAGGGACCAATAAGGTGATCCTATCCAAATGGGTTATGCACCTAAAGTACATAGTATTAATTTAGAGAGAGAACAGCAGGGCTGTGGGTCTGATTAGCAGGCCCACAGCCACATCTAAGTCGAAAACCAGTAAAGCAAAAGCAAAAAGTGGGGGTGAACATAGAAAGCAGACCCTACTCTCCTACAATTCCTACTTCTGTAAGTGGAAAATATTTTACATATGGTGTGCTCAGCATCATTATGATCCAACAAAATGCCAGGAGGATGTAATTTTGCCCTATCTTCTTCATTTAGCGAGGGCAGGGTTGAAATTTTCATCCATAAAGGTTCACCTAGCAGCCATAACAGCATACAGGCGTTCGCCTTCGCAGCAGTCATTTTTTAAGTTGCAGGTGGTGAAGGATTTCTTGCAAGGTCTCAAGAAAGTCTATCCCCCTGTTAGGCCTCCCTCTCCTTCCTGGGAGCTAAACTTGGTTCTGTCAAGGCTCATGGGTTCTCCTTTTGAACCTATTCATAAGGCTACCCTACAGCACCTCACATGGAAGACAGCCTTTTTAATAGCCATCACTTCAGCACGGAGGGTAAGTGAGATACAGGCCCTCTGTTCTAAAGAACCCTACACTACATTTCATCTCAATAGGGTAGTGATGAGGACTCATCCTTCATTCCTGCCTAAGGTGGTATCGGATTTTCATGTAAACCAAGCCATTTCCTTACCAACCTTTTTTCCCAACCCCTCCTCTATGGCAGAGAGGGCGTTGCATTCTTTAGATGTCAAAAGGGTCCTAAAATTCTATCTAGATAGGACTAAGAATGTCAGGAAATCTGATCAACTGTTTGTGAACTACGGGGTTGTCCGTATGGGCTTTGCTGCATCCAAACGTTCCATTGCTAGGTGGATTGTTTCAAGTATTACATTGGCCTACCAACTGGCTCAGAAACCATTGGGGGCGCGCCCTAAAGCGCATTCTACAAGAGGGAAAGCGGCTACCGCTGCTTTTCTCAATAATGTCCCACTCTCCGAGATCTGCAAGGCAGCCACTTGGAGATCTGTCCACACCTTTACCAGACACTATTGTCTGGATTCGGACACCAGAGCAGACACTCAAGTAGGACAAGCCTCCTTGAGGAATCTGTTCCATACATAATCATTTCCATGATTTTCTTACTCCATGTGTGGTACAATCTTTTTCATTTGCCTGCAGGTGGAAGGTGAGCTTGCTACTCTATTCAGTGCTTATGACTATTGATGAGGATCCACTGGAAGAGAAGGGTAAGTTACTTACCTGTAATCCTAGTTCTCTTCCGGGGGTATCCTCATCAAAGTCATAAGCAACCCACCCACCTCCCCAGGCAAATGAGAAGAAGTGTATTATTCATTATGGAAAGGATATATCTTTGTGTTTAGGACTACGGTCCCGCAAAGAACAACTGACCTAACTGTCACCCCTGAGGCATGATGGGATATGGAAGCCAGGGCTGCCTTAAAGGCACGGTGCCAGTTTTTACCTATACAGGGCTTTTTAGTCTCTATGGTATTGTATTGCAATGCAGCCTGCAGGCTAGCAATGTGTTGTAGATCTGTGTTTCCCACAGTTTTCTCTTTTTTGCTTTCTCATGAGTGTTTACCTCATTAAAAAAAAAAAAAAAAAAAAAAGAGAGATTTAGGTGTTTTATTATACCTATATGTATTATTGGATGTGTATTTATACATTGCCTAGCCTTCTTTTTTAGGGGCTGCATTTGCTTGGGAGAAAATAATATATGTTTATACATATACAGAGCTGTATATATGTATGTTGTTTACATATATGATTTTATTATTTCCGGGGTCCCCGCACATGGGCGGGAATATTCAGTGCTTATGACTTTGATGAGGATACCCCCGGAAGAGAACTAGGATTACAGGTAAGTAACTTACCCTTACTTACCTTCGGTTACGATGTATCTGTAAGAAACATTAGTTAGTTAGATTCCTCACCGACCCACCCATCCTCCCCTGTAGGAAGGTGGATATCTGACTATGGTTACCCCCAACTTTTTGCCTAGTGTCTAGCTGGTTTTTCGACTTAGTTGGCCTGAGATCCTGCCATTCAGGGTCTCAGGCTGTCTGCTCTCTCTTTAAAATGGACTCCATGTACCCTAGGTACATTCCCAATTGGTAAGGATCACCTTATTGGACCCTGTACAGTGTACCCTAGGTACCCAGGGCATAGGTGTACCCTAGGCCTCCCAGGGGCTGCAGCATGTATTATGCCACCCCTGGTCTGGCCTTCCAATCAGACACAACTGGCTGATCACTCAGCTGGGGCAAGGTCGTGTAATCACCCCTTGCTTAGATATAGTATGCCTATATCTACCCTTATATATAGACACATGTGTACCTATCAGTCACTCCTATGGCAGGCCTTAACAATCCTGGAGGCAGAGTGCTTGGTAACATGTGAGATGGTGCTCTAGCATGAGCTGAGCCTGTCTGCAGCTTTCGGAACCATGTCCTTATAGCTGTTCTATTATATAGCCTACCATATACTCTTAAAGTGCCTTATAATCTTAAACGGTTATGGTAACTATGGTTTGGCTTTATCAAAACATGTCGTGTAAGGTGTCTAACACTTTGGAATAATACCCCCATACCATTTCTGGTGATGAGGATATTATTCCCCCCTTCTAGAGGGAAAGACATGTTAAAATCATACTTCACTGTTAGCCTCTGACCAAGGCCTCAGCATCACAAAATGGATGCTGCTGCCACGACACAAGTCTGACCTCCTGCAGCTGGGAGTGATCCCAGCCAGGGAGGCCTGGACAATAGGTTTCCTGCTTGGGGAGGGGCTAGCACCTCCCCAGACAGCCTTTAGTGTATTGGGGCAGGGTGGGCTGAAAGGAATGAGACATGCCTGGGGCACACAAGGTGTTCCTTGCATAGTCCAGTTCAAACCGGCGCTGGGGCACTCCAGCCCCAGCTCTGGCGCGAAACTGGACAAAGGGAAGTGGGTGTAACCACCCCCTCCCAGGTCCCACCCATAAGGCGTGACCTAGCAGGTATCCCAGCCCCCCAGATTAGTATAAGAGTGGGAGTTGGGCCTCAAGACTTTAGATTATCCTGAACCTGCAACTTGAACAGAAACTCTGGACCTTCGACATTCGACGAAAGAAGAAGACTGAAGAATCTCCCTTGTGGCCAAGGAGTGGCTACCCTGTGCAAATAGGCACCATCAAGAGACTACCCTTTACTTTGCCCACGTTCTACGAGGAACCGACTGCAGAGCCCGACCAGAGCCTTGACTTCCAGACTTCTCCGACCCTGATCCACATCCACAGCAAAGCTGAGATCCGTGGAGGCGACGAGCGACGTGGGACCGGCTACCTGGGAAAAGTGGCTAGTAACTTAAAGCGCAGCTTCTGAGGCACCCTCGAAGTTGTGCACCGAGGATTGAGAAGCCCCAACCCCAAGCACCATCTGCACCGAAGATCAGCCCCCAACACTCCACGAGTCCTGCGTGGGGCCCTTCTGCATTTTCCTGCTTGCCGCGTCTGTCCGGTTGCTTGCCCGCTGGCTGGTGGCCTTTGTGACGACGCACCCTGAAATCTTCTGCGCTGGTTTGGCTCCTCCAGACTGGCTCCCACTTCTCTGCAAAGAAGAAGCACCCCAGACCTTCCTGGTCTGCACCAGAAGCAAGTCCTCCGTTCTTCGTGGGTTCAGCTTGCCAAGGCTTGGTGAGTCCTAGTCCAACTTCGACGCCGCCGACAGCAAGAGCCTTCGTGGGACAGCTCGCCTCCTGGTCCTGGTCGTCCTCGACGCTTCCTGGTCCTCCTGGCTGCAGCGACAAGCTTCACCTTCACCTGCAATCTTCACGACATCGCCTGGTTCCTTCCTGGTTCCACGTGGTCACTGGCTAGTGACCTTGACTCTGTCCCTTCTGCTTGCAGGTCTCCTCTCTTCTTGATCCCAGCCTTGGGATCCACCGGACACTCTTCACTGACTGCCTGTCAGCATCTTTCTTCAGGCATCCATAGGAGTCGACGACGAAAACCGACGCATCTTCACCCCTATGCACCCGCAGCCTGTGGGCTAGGTAACTTGGGTACTCAGGTGCTCATCAGGATAGTGGCTATCCTAGTGTCTAGTTTTCCAGTCTCGACTTCCTAGCTACTCCGGAAGTGTCCTAAATCTACCGTTTTCTAAACTGTACTATTGCTAGTGACTTTTACGCATTACGCGTGAGTGTTTCCACTCTGCACACGAATCCCGTGGGCCTCCCACTTCCTAACTAACGCTAGTGTAGTGTAGCCCCAGCGATTCCCTAGGCCTAGGCCTATTCTATTTCCGTGACAGTGGTCCTTATACCACTTACGTAGTATATGGTTTGCGTGGCCCCTAGGGCCTAACTGTATTACTTACCTGTGTGACTTAATGTATGCTTAAATAAGACTGTGTTGTACTTACCTCTAATCTCATAAAGAGTGCTGAGGGTTTGACTAGAATAAATACACTTTATTTTACATATATATCTGTTGTGGTGTCCTTTCATTTGGTATTCAAGGGATTATATATGGTATCACAGCTGGCTTCACATGCCATTCAGAGTTTAGCCTAAGACTGCTCTTGTCCATGCTACCACTAGGATAGCTGGTCTATAAGGTTGACTTTACAACCAATCACCATAAGGGTATTTGGACTGATATAAGGTGTACACTAGAACTAGTGACATCATACATCAGGCCAACTTCTCACACTCATGTCCAGAAATGGTATGGGGGTATTATTCCACAGTGTTAGACACCTTACACCACATGTTTCGATAAAGCCAAACCATAGTTACCATAACCGTTTAAGATTATAAGGCACTTTAAGAGTATATGGTAGGCGATATCATAGAACAGCTATAAGGACATGGTTCCGAAAGCTGCAGACAGGCTCAGTTCATGCTAGAGCACCATCTCACATGTTACCAAGCACTCTGCCTCCAGGATTGTTAAGGCCTGCCATAGGAGTGACTGATAGGTACACATGTGTCTATATGTAAGTTAGGTATAGGAATACTACACCTAAGCAAGGGGTGATTACACGACCTTGCCCCAGCTGAGTGATCAGCCAGTTGTGTCAAAATGGAAGGCCAGGCCAGGGGTGGCATAATACATGCTGCAGCCCCTGGTAGGCCTATGGTACACCTATGCCCTGGGTACCTAGGGTACACTGTACAGGGACCAATAAGGTGATCCTATCCAAATGGGTTATGCACCTAAAGTACATAGTATTAATTTAGAGAGAGAACAGCAGGGCTGTGGGTCTGATTAGCAGCCCTGTTAGGCCTCCCTCTCCTTCCTGGGAGCTAAACTTGGTTCTGTCAAGGCTCATGGGTTCTCCTGTTGAACCTATTCATAAGGCTACCCTACAGCACCTCACATGGAAGACAGCCTTTTTAATAGCCATCACTTCAGCACGGAGGGTAAGTGAGATACAGGCCCTCTGTTCTAAAGAACCCTACACTACATTTCATCTCAATAGGGTAGTGATGAGGACTCATCCTTCATTCCTGCCTAAGGTGGTATCGGATTTTCATGTAAACCAAGCCATTTCCTTACCAACCTTTTTTCCCAACCCCTCCTCTATGGCAGAGAGGGCGTTGCATTCTTTAGATGTCAAAAGGGTCCTAAAATTCTATCTAGATAGGACTAAGAATGTCAGGAAATCTGATCAACTGTTTGTGAACTACGGGGTTGTCCGTATGGGCTTTGCTGCATCCAAACGTTCCATTGCTAGGTGGATTGTTTCAAGTATTACATTGGCCTACCAACTGGCTCAGAAACCATTGGGGGCGCGCCCTAAAGCGCATTCTACAAGAGGGAAAGCGGCTACCGCTGCTTTTCTCAAAAATGTCCCACTCTCCGAGATCTGCAAGGCAGCCACTTGGAGATCTGTCCACACCTTTACCAGACACTATTGTCTGGATTCGGACACCAGAGCAGACACTCAAGTAGGACAAGCCTCCTTGAGGAATCTCTTCCATACATAATCATTTCCATGATTTTCTTACTCCATGTGTGGTACAATCTTTTTCATTTGCCTGCAGGTGGAAGGTGAGCTTGCTACTCTATTCAGTGCTTATGACTATTGATGAGGATCCACTGGAAGAGAAGGGTAAGTTACTTACCTGTAATCCTAGTTCTCTTCCGGGGGTATCCTCATCAAAGTCATAAGCAACCCACCCACCTCCCCAGGCAAATGAGAAGAAGTGTATTATTCATTATGGAAAGGATATATCTTTGTGTTTAGGACTACGGTCCCGCAAAGAACAACTGACCTAACTGTCACCCCTGAGGCATGATGGGATATGGAAGCCAGGGCTGCCTTAAAGGCACGGTGCCAGTTTTTACCTATACAGGGCTTTTTAGTCTCTATGGTATTGTATTGCAATGCAGCCTGCAGGCTAGCAATGTGTTGTAGATCTGTGTTTCCCACAGTTTTCTCTTTTTTGCTTTCTCATGAGTGTTTACCTCATTAAAAAAAAAAAAAAAAAAAAAAAAAAAAAAGAGAGATTTAGGTGTTTTATTATACCTATATGTATTATTGGATGTGTATTTATACATTGCCTAGCCTTCTTTTTTAGGGGCTGCATTTGCTTGGGAGAAAATAATATATGTTTATACATATACAGAGCTGTATATATGTATGTTGTTTACATATATGATTTTATTATTTCCGGGGTCCCCGCACATGGGCGGGAATATTCAGTGCTTATGACTTTGATGAGGATACCCCCGGAAGAGAACTAGGATTACAGGTAAGTAACTTACCCTTACTTACCTTCGGTTACGATGTATCTGTAAGAAACATTAGTTAGTTAGATTCCTCACCGACCCACCCATCCTCCCCTGTAGGAAGGTGGATATCTGACTATGGTTACCCCCAACTTTTTGCCTAGTGTCTAGCTGGTTTTTCGACTTAGTTGGCCTGAGATCCTGCCATTCAGGGTCTCAGGCTGTCTGCTCTCTCTTTAAAATGGACTCCATGTACCCTAGGTACATTCCCAATTGGTAAGGATCACCTTATTGGACCCTGTACAGTGTACCCTAGGTACCCAGGGCATAGGTGTACCCTAGGCCTCCCAGGGGCTGCAGCATGTATTATGCCACCCCTGGTCTGGCCTTCCAATCAGACACAACTGGCTGATCACTCAGCTGGGGCAAGGTCGTGTAATCACCCCTTGCTTAGATATAGTATGCCTATATCTACCCTTATATATAGACACATGTGTACCTATCAGTCACTCCTATGGCAGGCCTTAACAATCCTGGAGGCAGAGTGCTTGGTAACATGTGAGATGGTGCTCTAGCATGAGCTGAGCCTGTCTGCAGCTTTCAAAACCATGTCCTTATAGCTGTTCTATTATATAGCCTACCATATACTCTTAAAGTGCCTTATAATCTTAAACGGTTATGGTAACTATGGTTTGGCTTTATCAAAACATGTCGTGTAAGGTGTCTAACACTTTGGAATAATACCCCCATACCATTTCTGGTGATGAGGATATTATTCCCCCCTTCTAGAGGGAAAGACATGTTAAAATCATACTTCACTGTTAGCCTCTGACCAAGGCCTCAGCATCACAAAATGGATGCTGCTGCCACGACACAAGTCTGACCTCCTGCAGCTGGGAGTGATCCCAGCCAGGGAGGCCTGGACAATAGGTTTCCTGCTTGGGGAGGGGCTAGCACCTCCCCAGACAGCCTTTAGTGTATTGGGGCAGGGTGGGCTGAAAGGAATGAGACATGCCTGGGGCACACAAGGTGTTCCTTGCATAGTCCAGTTCAAACCGGCGCTGGGGCACTCCAGCCCCAGCTCTGGCGCGAAACTGGACAAAGGGAAGTGGGTGTAACCACCCCCTCCCAGGTCCCACCCATAAGGCGTGACCTAGCAGGTATCCCAGCCCCCCAGATTAGTATAAGAGTGGGAGTTGGGGCTCAAGACTTTAGATTATCCTGAACCTGCAAAACTGAACAGAAACTCTGGACCTTCGACATTCGACGAAAGAAGAAGACTGAAGAATCTCCCTTGTAGCCAAGGAGTGGCTACCCTGTGCAAACAGGCACCATCAAGAGACTACCCTTTGCTTTGCCCACGTTCTACGAGGAACCGACTGCAGAGCCCGACCAGAGCCTTGACTTCCAGACTTCTCCGACCCTGATCCACATCGACAGCAAAGCTGAGATCCGTGGAGGCGACGAGCGACGTGGGACCGGCTACCTGGAAAAAGTGGCTAGTAACTTAAAGCGCAGCTTCTGAGGTACCCTCGAAGTTGTGCACCGGGGATTGAGAAGCCCCAACCCCAAGCACCATCTGCACCGAAGATCAGCCCCCCCCACTCCACGAGTCCTGCGTGGGGCCCTTCTGCATTTTTCTGCTTGCCGCGTCTGTCCGGTTGCTTGCCCGCTGGCTAGTGGCCTTTGTGACGACGCTCCCTGAAATCTTCTGCGCTGGTTTGGCTCCTCCAGACTGGCTCCCGCTTCTCTGCAAAGAAGAAGCACCCCAGACCTTCCTGGTCTGAACCAGAAGCAAGTCCTCCGTTCTTCGTGGGTTCCGCTTGCCAAGGCTTGGTGAGTCCTAGTCCAACTTCGACGCCGCCGACAGCAAGAGCCTTCGTGGGACAGCTCACCTCCTGGTCCTGGTCGTCCTCGACGCTTCCTGGTCCTCCTGGCTGCAGCGACAAGCTTCACCTTCACCTGCAATCTTCACGACATCGCCTGGTCCCTTCCTGGTTCCACGTGGTCACTGGCTAGTGACCTTGACTCTGTCCCTTCTGTTTGCAGGTTTCTTCTCTTCTTGATCCCAGCCTTGGGATCCACCGGACACTCTTCACTGACTGCCTGTCAGCATCTTTCTTCAGGCATCCATAGGAGTCGACGACGAAAACGACGCATCTTCACCCCTATGCACCCGCAGCCTGTGGGCTAGGTAACTTGGGTACTCCGGTGCTCATCAGGATAGTGACTATCCTAGTGTCTAGTTTTCAAGTCTCAACTTCCTAGCTACTCCGGAAGTGTCCTAAATCTACTGTTTTCTAAACTGTACTATTCCTATTGACTTTTACGCATTACGCGTGAGTGTTTCCACTCTGCACACGAATCCCGTGGGCCTCCCACTTCCTAACTAACGCTAGTGTAGTGTAGCCCTAGCGATTCCCTAGGCCTAGGCCTATTCTATTTCCGTGACAGTGGTCCTTATACCACTTACTTAGTATATGGTTTGCGTGGCCCCTAGGGCCTAACTGTATTACTTACCTGTGTGACTTAATGTATGCTTAAATAAGACTGTGTTGTACTTACCTCTAATCTCATAAAGAGTGCTGAGGGTTTTGACTAGAATAAATACACTTTATTTTATATATATATCTGTTGTGGTGTCCTTTCATTTGGTATTCAAGGGATTATATATGGTATCACAGCTGGCTTCACATGCCATTCAGAGTTTAGCCTAAGACTGCTCTTGTCCATGCTACCACTAGGATAGCTGGTCTATAAGGTTGACTTTACAACCAATCACCATAAGGGTATTTGGACTGATATAAGGTGTACACTAGAACTAGTGACATCATACATCAGGCCAACTTCTCACATTGGTGAGCAGCGGTTGGGATCTGAGCTTGCTGTTGTAATACCATTGTAATCTTGAGATACTAAATTGAAAGATCACACAGATATTGTCTAGGTACATATAACATAGATTATAATACTTAAATCCTACTGGACTTAGTAGTTGTAGGTTGAAGGGAGTAACACACCCTGACTACAACTACTAGAGAGGTTTAGTAGAAACAACTAGTGTAGGTAGGTGCACACACCACACCCTCACTAAATCATGTCTCTGAGAGGAGATCAAGTAGATGCTCTCTCAGGAGGGTCAGGTCTGCAAAAGACCCCCTCTAGATATGATACCTTAACATTCCAGGAGATGAGACACTTGTGTACCTCCAGAGGAATAAAACAGGGTGCAAACCCTACCCTCCTTCAGTTAAGACAACTCCTAGAGGAGTATGATACTCTTAGGGCATCTCAGGCAGGTACCCTAGGTACAGAGGAGGGTCTACCCACCACAGAGGAGTCAGATGGGGCTTCAGATGGAGAGGTAGACAGCCAGGGCCAAGTAGGAAGACTTAGCCAGGCTAACCTAAGTTTACATGGGAGTTTGCATGGGGTCCCCCCATACAGACCCCCAAGTGGGCTTAACCAGAGAAACAGGAGGGACAGATCCCCTTCAAGGGAATCCATCCACTCCCATGTCTCTAGCATCTCTAGTGTTTCCTCTCACAGGGGAATGACTTCCCCTGAGAGAAAGGAACATGAAGCCAGAATGAGGGAAGCTAATCTGAGGATTCAGAGGGAAGAACTTGCCCTTGCCAAGGAGAAGCTTGCTCTGGCTAGAGAGCAAAAGTTAAGTGGGGCAGAACCCACTGGTGGCAGCAATATCCCTAAGGATAGAGACAGGCACTATGATAATAGAAACCTGAGCAAGATTGTCCCTCCCTACAAGTGTGGGGATGACATCCACAAATGGATAACTGCTTTGGAGAGAGCTTGCAAAGTACAGCAGGTACCCCAAAGTCAGTGGGCAGCTATCTTGTGGCTCTCCTTCTCTGAGAAAGGTAGAGACAAGCTCCTCACAGTTAGTGATGAGGATGCAGATAATTACACTGTCCTGAAGAGTGCTCTGATTGATGGGTTTGGCCTAACCACTGAACAATACAGGTTGTTGTTCAGGGATACCCAGAAGACACAGACTCAGGACTGGACTGACTTTGTAGATTGTGCCACTAAGGCTCTGGAAGGCTGGCTAATGGGAAGTAAGGTTAAGGACTATACAGGATTGTATAATTTGATCATGAGAGAGCAAATACTTAACAACTGTCAAAACCAGCTATTGCATCAACACCTGATTGATTCTGATCTGACTTCTCCCCAAGAATTGGGAAAGAAGGCAGATAGATGGGTCAGGACTAGAGTTAAGCAGAAAAACCAGAACCAGGGCGGTGATCAGAAAAAGGCAGACCAGAAGGGTAATGACCAGAAGTCTTCACCAGGCCCCCAAAAGGCTCAGGGGGAGGGTGGTCCCAAAAAGGATAAAAAGAAAGATGGCCAAAAGAAACCATGGTGCAACTATTGTAAGTCCAACTCACATTGGTTTAGTGAGTGCACCAAAAAGGATAAGCCCCCAGCCACCATTGCCCCTAAGGCAACTGTACCCCCTAGTTCAGCTGTAAGTGGTGGTTCCCAGCAAATGGGTGTAGTAGGGTTAACCCTGGGAACTGAGGAGGATTCTGGCCTAGTCAGAGTACCTACTCAGGCTGTTCTGATCTGTGATGGGGACTTAGCTTTGTCCTCTACTGTAGGCCCCAGTAACCTGGGCAAGTACAGACAGACTCCTTTTATCAACCAAAGAATGGCTCAGGCCTACAGGGACACTGGAGCTAGTGTCACAATGGTGACACCTGCTTTTGTGGACCCTGGACAGATCATACTAGGTGAGAATTACCTAGTGACCAACGCCAGCAATGCCACTACCTCCCATAGTGTGGCTATTGTTAACTTCTCCTGGGGAGGGGTAATTGGCCTCAAGAAAGTTGTTGTTAGTTCAGACCTTCCTGTAGAGTGTTTACTGGGCAATGATCTTGAAACTTCAGTTTGGTCTGAAGTGGAGTATAGGACCCATGCAGAAATGCTGGGGATAGATGCACATGTCCTTGCTGTGACCAGGTCACAGGCCAAAAAGTGCACCACTGAACAAGTGCTGGATCCTGAAACTATGGACCAGTCACAACCCAAGAGAAAGAGCAGTAGGGTTAAGGCTGTGCCTTCCCCCCTGCCTCAGGTGGTGGATCAGCCCTCCCAGGAGGATGATTCTGAGAGCCCTGAAGGAACTGTCCTAGAAGAACTTGAACCTGACCAGGTTGAGTTTCTTGGGACAGGGGGACCTTCAAGGGCAGATCTGAGGCAGGCTCAATTAGACTGCCCCTCTCTTGAACCCCTCAGACAGCTGGCTGCTGCTGAGGCTGCAGGGAATGCTCAAGGTACCCATAGAGTGTATTGGGATGAAGGGCTACTGTATTCAGAGGCTAGAGACCCCAAGCCTGGTGCATCCAGGAGGTTGGTCATACCACTGAAGTTCAGAGGCTTCCTTCTTACCTTGGCCCATGATATTCCCCTTGCAGGACATCTAGGCCAGAACAAGACTTGGGACAGGCTTGTCCCTCACTTTCACTGGCCCCATATGTCAGAAGATACTAAGGAGTGTTGTCGCTCCTGTGTCACCTGCCAAGCCAGTGGCAAATCAGGTGGCACCACAAAGGCCCCCCTCATACCACTACCTGTGGTGGGGGTCCCCTTTGAAAGAGTGGGCATAGATATTGTAGGACCAATGGACCCACAAACAGCATCTGGGCACAGATTCATACTGGTGATAGTGGACCATGCCACCAGGTACCCAGAAGCAATTCCCCTGAGGACCACAACAGCTCCTGTTGTGGCAAGGGCCCTGCTTGGAGTATTCTCCAGAGTGGGCTTTCCAAAGGAGGTCATTTCTGACAGAGGTGCCAACTTCATGTCAGGATACTTGACTGCAATGTGGAAGGAGTGTGGTGTTAACTACAAGTTCACCACACCCTATCACCCACAGTGCAATGGGCTTGTTGAGAGATTTAACAAGACCCTAAAGGGAATGATAAAAGGATTACCAGACAAGCTTAGGCGAAGATGGGACATCCTTTTACCCTGCCTTCTGTTTGCTTACAGAGAGGTCCCACAAAAGGGGGTTGGCTACAGCCCTTTTGAGCTTTTGTTTGGGCATCCTGTAAGAGGACCCCTATGTTTGGTGAAGGAAGGATGGGAGAGACCTCTCAGACAACCCAAACTAGACATAGTGGATTATGTACTTGGTCTCCGCTCCAGGATGGCAGAGTATATGAAGAAGGCTTCTAAAAACCTTGAGGCAAGCCAAGAACTCCAAAAAGCTTGGCATGACCAAAAGGCTGTACTGACTGTTTACCAGCCAGGACAGAAAGTGTGGGTGTTGGAGCCAGTGGCCCCAGCAGCACTCCAAGACAAATGGTCTGGACCCCACACTATTGTTGAGAAAAAGGGAGAAGTCACCTACTTGGTGGACCTTGGGACTCCCAGAAGCCCCCACAGGGTGCTTCATGTCAACAGATTAAAGGCATATGTTGACAGGGCAGACATGGGGCTACTCATGGCTACAGATGAGGGGCAGGAGGAAGAGAGTGACCCTCTCCCAGACCTGTTGACTCAGAACCCTGATGATGACTCAGTTGATGGTGTGGTCTTTTCTGACAGCCTCACTGTCCATCAGCAACAGGACTGCAGACAAGTTCTGCAATCCTACAGACATATGTTCTCTCTGACCCCAAGTCAGACAAACTGGTGCACCCATGAGGTGGACACTGGTGACAGTCTGCCTGTGAAGAGTAAAATCTACAGGCAACCTGACCATGTCAGGGACTGCATAAAAGTTGAGGTACAAAAGATGTTGGAGCTGGGAGTCATTGAACCTTCAGAGAGCCCTTGGGCTAGTCCTGTAGTTCTTGTGCCAAAACCTCACACCCAAGATGGTAAGAGAGAGATGAGGTTTTGCGTGGATTACAGAGGTCTCAATGCTGTCACTAGGACAGATGCCCACCCAATACCTAGGGCAGATGAGCTCATTGACAGACTGGCAGCTGCTAAGTTTTTGAGCACATTTGACCTGACAGCAGGCTACTGGCAAATCAGACTAGCTGAGAGTGCAAAGGCCAAAACTGCTTTCTCGACCCCAGGAGGACATTATCAATGTGTGGTAATGCCCTTTGGTTTGAAGAATGCACCTGCCACTTTCCAAAGGTTGGTGAATCAAGTCCTTACTGGGTTGGATGATTCTCCAGTATTTGGGGTGTCTTTCATAGATTCACATGCTTGAATATTCCCCGTCGTCGAAGTGGGAGTCCCACGGTATATATAAAAAGCAATAAGTATCATGTATATATACATATACACATACCTAACCACATAAGAGTATATACATACCCAAATAAACATATATATATAGTTCAAATAACATATCAAGTTAAAAATACCATAGGATAGCATTGAGACATAGGAAAGCATTGAGAAAAAGAATCACTTTGCTAACATATCACTGTCACTTTATAGTCCAAACTCCAGCCAATCAGGCGCTAGCACCCTCTAGAACCTTCTCCTCAGAGGCTCAGGCCCTCAGATTTTCTACCGCACGTCGTGTGAAGGGAGTCTCCCTGAGCTCTGCTCAGTTCTTCATCTGGTTTGAGGTTTTTTATCTCTCATCATGTCTGCAAGTAAGAAATCTCTTTTCCGTCCTTGTTCATCTTGCGGAAAGTCAAGACTTTTCTCTGAGGATCCCCATGAGAAATGTATTTATTGTCTGTATCCTGATCATAAGGTGGCTAATTGTAAGATCTGCAGAACTTTCTCTCACAAAACTTTGAAAGATAGAGAAGGTCGCCTTTTAATATGGCTTCAGAAACTAAAGGACACAGACAACCCACTTTCTGAGGTGGAAAGTGTAGCCTCTGTCAAAACAGGAGTCTCCTCAAAGCGTGGAAGTGTCCAGGACTTGCCATCTCCTTTTCTGAAAAAGAAGAGACTTCACCTTGAGGAAGTGTCTACAGGCAAAGTCTCTGTCTCCACGTCTGCGCCCCCGAGACGTAGCTCTCAGGCGTCTGTGACTCCGTCAGCACATGTTTCCAGTCAGAAACTTTCAAAACCGTCGACGGACACGTCGACGGCCCCTCCGTCGACGAGATCGGCTACTTCATCAGCCTCGTCGACGACGGTGACGACGGTATCGAGTAGATATCCTTCGTCGACGACACTGACTTCGTCGACGTCTTCTCCGTCGACGATAGTATGTGTGTCTCTTAGAACTGTCTCGTCGACGATACCACTCACTTCTTCGTCGACGACTGGGAAGCTGGCGCTTCCGTCGACGTCCACAACTCCGTCGACGATGGGTAAAAAGAAGAAGAGGAAATCTTCCTCGTCGACGACAGCCTCGTCGACGACAGCCTCGTCGACGACAGCCACACCGTCGACGACAGCCACACCGTCGACGACAGCCACACCATCGACGGCAGCCACCCCGTCGACGGCAGCCACCCCGTCGACGACAGTCCCGTCGACGGCAGCAACCTCGTCGACGGCAGCTCCGTCGACGATTGCTTCGTCGACGATCGCCTCGACGACGGTAGGGTCAAATTTTGCGACAATGCCATTGGTGCCAATGTCAACACCAGCACCGGGGTCTGTGGACAGCTCCTTAATGCTTCGTCGTAAGGCCATGCTAGACCCAGTTATGTTACCACCTGGACCACGGCCACCTCGTCAACTATTTCCCTCAGGGGATGAGGACGATTCGGATGAAGGCGATCAGTCTCTTTTTCGGGATGCTCATAGTCCTTCGGAGCTCCATATAAAATGCCAAGAGTCTGAGGAGGATGAATTTTATGAACAGGAAGAAGAGCAAAATACCTCTGCTCCGGTTCCTATGATGCAGCTTCCTGTGCAGCTTGTTTCCAACCTCCAATATATGTTGGAAGACTATAATCGTCGTTTTCCAGCATCCCCTCAAAATACTCCACGTGAAGCGCCATCTGAGGTTCCACCTCCTATATTGCCAACGATACCCACGCCCTCCACACCTGCACTGCCTTTCAATGCAGAGGATGATAATATGGACAATCCGGATACGGAAGAGGGCGAGCTCCCAGAGGACGACACTATGGCGGACTGGGATGAATACCAAATCAATTCGCCCGCATCACCGCCAAGGTCACCAGTCAACTCGCCACCTGTCGACATAACAGGGTTCCATCAGCTGATGGAGAGAGCAGCACAACGCTTTCACCTTCCCATGGTGGTTAGGGAAGAGGACTGTTTTCTTATATGACTTCAAGTCCCAGGCTCAGAAACAAGTACGAGCTGTGCCAATCATAGACTTCATATGGAATGAAGGCCTAAAATTAATGAAGACACCTAATTCTATTCCGGCGGTGCTCCCACGCCTGGAGAAAAAATATAAATCTCCGGATTCTTCCCCAGCCTGCTTGGTGTCTCAACCTAAGCCGGACTCAGTGATCACACAAGCGGCATAGCGCCGCTCCAAGAATCCATCATCTCCAATGTCGGCGCCTCCGGACCGCGACGGCCGTCGCCTGGATGCTATAGGCAAGAAGTTTTCAACCATGGCGTCAACAACGGTCCGGGCTGCGAATTCCTTGGCTATCCTCGGCCGTTATGATAGACAGATGTGGTCGGACATGGCTGCATTGGTCAAACTTATACCGGAGGATTCAAGAGCGGAAGCTCAGAAAATCCTGCAAGAGGGAGAAAGGGCGTCATCCGAGATCATTGACTGCTCTGTTGACATCGCATCCACCGGTTTTCGCCAATTGGCGGGAGCAGCCGTCCTAAGAAGACAGGGCTGGCTTCGGTCAACCTCTTTTCGGCAAGAGGTCCAGGCTAAGATTTTGGACATGCCATATGACGGGGAGTCATTATTCGGCCAGCATGTAGAAGATGCTTTGCAAACCATTAAAAAGGATACGGATACGGCTCGTTCCCTCGGCACTCTACAGTTTAAGAAGCAGCCCTTTCGAGGTGCGCGCGGCCGCGGCACCTCCTCATCATCATCATTTCGTGGCTCCTCGTCCCAATACCGCTCGTACAATCAGGGGCAACAGCGGAACTATTCACAACCGCAGCAGTCCTACAGACAGCAAACTAGCAAGTCATACAGAGGAAAGTCGAATTACAGAGGAAATTCAACCAAGAAGCAGTGACTCTGTACGGAAAGAACTTCCTTTTCCCAGTTGTCCTCTAGTTCTTGTTGGAGGAAAAATCTCCCAGTTCTTTTCAACCTGGTCCTTAATCACTTCGGACCGCTGGGTCCTGGATATAATTTCAAGGGGCCACGCCCTAGAGTTTGTGAAGGTTCCTCCACGCACACCTCCATCTGGGCCACCACCCGCCCATCTCAGAGAACTTTTCAAACAAATCCAAATAATGTTAAACAAGGGTGCCATCGAAGTGGTTCCGAAATATCAAAGAGGGTTGGGATTCTATTCCCGTTTTTTCCTCATACTAAAGAAATCAGGGGAATGGCGTCCGATCCTCGATCTCAGATTGCTCAACAAATTTCTCAAGACTCAGTCCTTTCGGATGCTCACATTGAAGGACATCCTCCAATTCTTTTCTCAGGAGGATTACATGACAACGATCGATCTGCAGGACGCATATTTCCATGTGCCCATTCTACCATGCCACAGGAAATACCTACGGTTTCGAGTGGGCCACAGGGACTACCAATTCAAAGTCCTACCCTTCGGACTCTGCTCAGCCCCGCGGGTCTTTACAAAATTCCTAGCCCCGGTGGTGGCTCACTTACGACAAGAGGGTATTCAGATATACCCCTACCTGGACGATTGCCTCATCAAAGCTCAATCCTCTCACCAGGCGGCCCTCGATACCCAGCGCTGTCTCGATCTGTTTCAGTCCCTGGGGTTGTCGATCAATGTACAAAAATCTCAACTCACGCCGACTACGTGCAAGACTTTTCTCGGCGCTTGTATCAATACGAGCACAACCATGGCCTTCGCTTCAGCAGAACGTCAGGAACGGATTCAACAGCTTGCGAGCTCCATCGCAGCAAAGCAGTCAGTTTCAGTCCGCATATTAAAATCCTTTCTGGGAATGGCGTCCTCATGCATCGCTTTGATCCCTCTCTGCAGACTAAAAAGTCGCATCATCCAAGAGGAGTTAGACAAGCAGTGGCGCCAAGTTTCCGGTTCCTTCAACGATCAGGTCGTGGTGTCACCCCGCATGGCTCAAGCGCTGCATTGGTGGACTTGTCCTGCCAACATCGCAGCAGGAACATCCTTTCTGTCGTCAACCCCAGAACTCGTCCTTACCACGGACGCATCCATGGAGGGTTGGGGCGCACATTTTCAAGATCTATCCGTCAAGGGCCTATGGTCAGCGGCTCAGCGTTGCTGGCACATCAACAGACTGGAACTGATGGCCATTTTCTTGGCGTTGAAATCCTTCCGCCTGCAGTTCCAAGGGAAGTCAGTCCTCATTCAGACGGACAACACCACGTGCATGCACTACCTGAACAAACAGGGCGGGACAAGATCTCCACTGCTCTCCCGTCTGGCGCAGAGGATTTGGAGTTGGGCCATACTCCATCAGATGACGTTACAAGCAATTCATCTGCCCGGCATTTCCAATACTCTGGCGGATGCACTCAGTCGGTCAGCATCATCAACCCACGAGTGGGAGTTACATCAACCGACGCTGGAATTCGTCTTCAACCTTTGGGGTCACCCGACAATCGACCTCTTCGCAACCCCGCAGAATGCAAAATGCCAGTCCTACGCAAGCTGGTTTCCCCACGAAGGGTCGTGCGGAAATGCCCTTTCGATCAATTGGTACGGGATATTTGCGTACGCTTTTCCGCCGATTCCGTTGATTCCACGAGTGCTGCGGAAGATGAGACAACAACCGTGCCATGTACTTCTAATAGCTCCACGGTGGCCTCGGCAGGCATGGTTTTCGGAGTTGCTTCTCCTATCCCAACGCGAGCCCATCCTTCTCCACCTGAAGCCGGATCTGCTCACAATGAACGATGGTCGGATATGCCATCCGAATCCCAGATCTCTCAGCTTGTCGGCTTGGAACCTGAGCACCTTGAATTTGCTCATTTGAACATTCCTCCAGCCTGCAGGGAGGTGTTAGCTAAGGCAAGAGCTCCATCCACAGTGAAAACGTATAAGCTCAAATGGAAGCGATTTTGTCATTGGTGTGCTTCCGCCCACATTCATCCTGTGGACGCTCCTCCAGAACACATTCTGCCGTTCTTCCTACAACTAGCGCAGTCTGGATTATCGCACTCTACCTTAAAGGTCTTTCTAGCGGCAATATCTCGCTTCCGACAAGATGGCTCGTCCTCTCTCTATTCATCCAGAGTCATACAACAATTTTTCAAGGGTCTCTTCCGCATGTTCCCGCCCATTCGGCGTCCTCCACCCACGTGGCGCCTGAACATCGTGCTGGCTCAGCTTATGAAGGCGCCCTTCGAACCTATCCACTCAGCGGATGTCAAATTTTTAACTTGGAAAGTGGCCCTCCTCCTTGCTCTGACCTCTTCCCGCAGAGTCAGTGACATTCACGCTTTTACAATAAAGCCTCCGTTCCTTCAATTCAGATCGGATTGTGTCATCCTCCGCACTAATCCGGTTTTTATACCTAAAGTGCCATCCGATTTCCATCTTAACGAACCAGTGCTCTTAAAGACTTTTTTCCCGCATCCACAAACCCCGGCGGAGCAAAGCTTACACTCTCTGGACTTGAAGAGATGTCTAAAATTCTACATTAGCAGGACTCAATCCTTTCGCAAATCTGACCAGTTGTTTGTGGCCTACGGGCGTGCTTGCAAAGGACAATCTGTCACCAAACCTACTATTGCCCGTTGGGTTTCATCAGCAATCTCTTTTTGCCATCAAAAGGCTGGTAAGCCTCTGTCTTCGGGAGTGAGAGCCCATTCAACGAGGGCTATGTCATCTTCCACTGCCCTGTTCGCTGGTGTGTCCATCCATCAAATATGCCGGGCAGCTACGTGGTCCAGCAGGCACACGTTTACGAAGCACTACTGTCTGGAATCCATTAACGAAGCAGACACGGCTGTGGGACAGGCAGTTCTACGAAATCTGTTTAAATAAGGTGAGCCTCTGCTACTTCCCTCCTCCTGGGGTATTATTATTATTGCGCTTTAAATACATTGTTTGTATTACATGCAATATCAATACGGCTTGGTCAATCGAATACTGTTTACTGCTTACTATTCTATTCAAGCATGTGAATCTATGAAAGACACCCCAAATACTGGAGAAGAACAAATGTTACTTACCTGTAAACTGTGGTTCTCCAGTATTGGTGTCTTTCATAGATTCACATGCGACCCACCCTCCTCCCCTCAGAGGCTCTCTTCTCCTCTTTCGGCTCTATGGTCACTCTCGTGCTCGAAAATCTGAGGGCCTGAGCCTCTGAGGAGAAGGTTCTAGAGGGTGCTAGCGCCTGATTGGCTGGAGTTTGGACTATAAAGTGACAGTGATATGTTAGCAAAGTGATTCTTTTTCTCAATGCTTTCCTATGTCTCAATGCTATCCTATGGTATTTTTAACTTGATATGTTATTTGAACTATATATATATGTTTATTTGGGTATGTATATACTCTTATGTGGTTAGGTATGTGTATATGTATATATACATGATACTTATTGCTTTTTATATATACCGTGGGACTCCCACTTCGACGACGGGGAATATTCAAGCATGTGAATCTATGAAAGACACCAATACTGGAGAACCACAGTTTACAGGTAAGTAACATTTGTTCTTTCACTCTCGCACTGAAAACAAACAAAATGGCGGCCGACACTTCCTGATTTCGACCGATTCAAACGTTGACTAACATGTAACCACCAATCAGAATTACGCTCGCGCACGTTGGGGTGCTCGCACGGTGCGCGGCTATAGATATGTATGTGCTTTTAACTGCAATTTTCTCAGGAACTACTGAACAGATTGACTCCATATATGCAAAAGGCACATCCCTGACCTGAGGACTACCTCTCTGCCAAATTTCAAGTAATTCTGTTCAGCCGTTCGGGCTGTACCTTCGACTAAAGGTCCTATGGGAAAATGCATGGGGAAAACGCGTTTTGGGACACCCCTTTTTTCTCGGCCCCCGCTTGACGAATCCCCCCGAGACTTTCAGGGTAGGAGCTGAGCGGAGCGCCCCATTAGTTTTGAAAATTTCGCGAGTATTCGTCAAACGGCGCCAAAGATTATATGATTATATATATATATATATATATATATATATATATATCTGTATATATGGATTAGTTACTTACCTGTAATCCTAGTTCTCTTCCAGGGGTATCCTCATCAAAGTCATAAGCATTGGAATATTCTCGCCCATGCGCGGGACCCCGGAAACACTATATTATATGTGCCCCACATATATATATCCATATATATATATATACAAATAAGCAACTGCAGCCTAAAAAACACCAGAGCTGAATCATGCTGTAAGGAATTTCCACCATACATGAAAAACATGCATTAGAAACAGGAGAAACAACAACAAAATTTGTTTAGAAACTGTTTTAATGCTCAGCAAACAGTAGAAATTCTCATAAATCACTGAAAGCATAGGAAGCTCCCAGGCTGTATTGCAAATACCCAGTCTAACAAGACTGAAAAGCTAACCTGTAGCTGCATAGCAATAAACCGACACCGTGCCTTTAAGGCACTCCTGACCCCCAGCTTCCCATCATGCCTCAGGGGTGACAGTTAGGTCAGTTGTTCTTTGCGGAGACTGAAAAAGCCATGGTACAAAGAGTTAACAATATCTTCAAAATATAACAATCCTTTGCCCGGGGAGGCGGGAGGGTTGCTTATGACTTTGATGAGGATACCCATGGAAGAGAACTAGGATTACAGGTAAGTAACTAATCCTTCTCTTCCAGGGGATCCTCATTGTGAGAAGTTGGCCTGATATATGATGTCACTAGTTCTAGTGTACACCTTGTATCAGTCCAAACAACCCTTATGGTGATTGGTTGTAAAGTCAACCTTATAGACCAGCTATCCTAGTGGTAGCATGGACAAGAGCAGTCTTAGGCTAAACTCTGAATGGCATGTGAAGCCGGCTGTTATACCATATATAATCCCTTGAATACCAAATGAAAGGACACCACAACAGATATATATATAAAATAAAGTGTATTTATTCTAAGCAAACCCTCAGCACTCTTTATGAGATTCGAGGTAAGTACAACACAGTCTTATTCAAGCATACATTAAGTCACACAGGTAAGTAATACAGTTAGGCCCTAGGGGCCACGCAAACCATATACTAAGTAAGTGGTATAAGGACCACTGTCACGGAAATAGAATAGGCCTAGGCCTAGGGAATCGCTGGGGCTACACTACACTACCAACAGTTAGGAAGTGGGAGGCCCACGGGATTCAGGTGCAGAGTGGAAACACTCACGCGTAATGCGTATAATCGATAGAAATAGTACAGTTCTGAAATAAGCAGTTTTAGGACACTTCTGGTATAGCTAGAAAGTCGAGACTCGGAAACTAGACCCTAGGATAGTCACTACCCTTGTGAGCACCGAAGTACCCAAGTTACCTAGCCCACGGGCTGCGGGTGCATAGGTGTGAACTTGCATCGGGTTTCGTCGTGGACTTCTATGGATGCCTGAAGGAAAGTTGCTGACAGGCAGTCAGTGCAGAGTGTCCGGTGGATCCCAAGGCCGGGATCAAGACGGAAGGGTACCTGCAAGCAGAAGGGACAGAGTCTGGGTCACTAGCCAGTGACCACGTGGAACCAGGAAGGAACCAGGCGATGTCGTGAAGATTGCAGGTGAAGAGGTGAAGCTTGTCGCAGCAGCCACGGGTACCAGGAGACGTCGAGGACGACCAGGACCAGGAGGCGAGCTGTCCCACGAAGGCTCTTGCTGTCGGCGGCGTCGAAGTCGAGCTAGGACTCACTAAGCCTTGGCAAGCGGAACCCACGAAGAATGGAGGACTTGCTTCTGGTGCAGACCAGGAAGGTCTGGGGTGCTTCTCTTTTGCAGAGGAGCAGGAGCCAGTCTGGAGGAGCCAAACCAGCAGTGGAAGTTCAAAGGTGTGTCGTCGCAAAGGCCGCTAGCCAACGGGCAAGCAACCGGACAGACGCGGCAAGCAGGAAAATGCAGAAGGGCCCCACGCACGACTCGTGGAGTGTGGGGGGCTGATCTTCGGTGCAGATGGTGCTTCGGGTTGGGGCTTCTCAATCCCCGGTGCACAACTTCGAGGGTACCTCAGAAGCTGCGCTGGAAGATACTCGCCACTTTTCCCAGGTAGCCGGTCCCACGTCTCTCGTCGCCTCCACGGATCTCAGCTCGGCTGTGGATGTGGATCAGGGTCGGAGAAGTCTGGAAGTCAAGGCTCTGGTCAGGCTCTGCAGTCGGTCCCTCGTAGAACTTCAGCAAAGCAAAGGGTAAGTCTCTTGATGGTGCCTGTTCGCACAGGGTAGCCACTCCTTGGCCACAAGGGAGATTCTTCAGTCTTCTTCTTTCGTCGAATGTCGAAGGTCCAGAGTTTCTGTTCAAGTTGCAGGTTCAGGATAATCTCCTTTAGCAGACAGGCTCAGCTCATGCTAGAGCACCATCTCACATGTTACACGACATGTTTCGATAAAGCCAAACCATAGTTACCATAACCGTTTAAGATTATAAGGCACTTTAAGAGTATATGGTAGGCGATATCATAGAACAGCTATAAGGACATGGTTCCGAAAGCTGCAGACAGGCTCAGTTCATGCTAGAGCACCATCTCACATGTTACCAAGCACTCTGCCTCCAGGATTGTTAAGGCCTGCCATAGGAGTGACTGATAGGTACACATGTGTCTATATGTAAGTTAGGTATAGGAATACTACACCTAAGCAAGGGGTGATTACACGACCTTGCCCCAGCTGAGTGATCAGCCAGTTGTGTCAAAATGGAAGGCCAGGCCAGGGGTGGCATAATACATGCTGCAGCCCCTGGTAGGCCTATGGTACACCTATGCCCTGGGTACCTAGGGTACACTGTACAGGGACCAATAAGATGATCCTATCCAAATGGGTTATGCACCTAAAGTACATAGTATTAATTTAGAGAGAGAACAGCAGGGCTGTGGGTCTGATTAGCAGGCCCACAGCCACATCTAAGTCGAAAACCAGTAAAGCAAAAGCAAAAAGTGGGGGTGAACATAGAAAGCAGACCCTACTCTCCTACAATTCCTACTTCTGTAAGTGGAAAATATTTTACATATGGTGTGCTCAGCATCATTATGATCCAACAAAATGCCAGGAGGATGTAATTTTGCCCTATCTTCTTCATTTAGCGAGGGCAGGGTTGAAATTTTCATCCATAAAGGTTCACCTAGCAGCCATAACAGCATACAGGCGTTCGCCTTCGCAGCAGTCATTTTTTAAGTTGCAGGTGGTGAAGGATTTCTTGCAAGGTCTCAAGAAAGTCTATCCCCCTGTTAGGCCTCCCTCTCCTTCCTGGGAGCTAAACTTGGTTCTGTCAAGGCTCATGGGTTCTCCTTTTGAACCTATTCATAAGGCTACCCTACAGCACCTCACATGGAAGACAGCCTTTTTAATAGCCATCACTTCAGCACGGAGGGTAAGTGAGATACAGGCCCTCTGTTCTAAAGAACCCTACACTACATTTCATCTCAATAGGGTAGTGATGAGGACTCATCCTTCATTCCTGCCTAAGGTGGTATCGGATTTTCATGTAAACCAAGCCATTTCCTTACCAACCTTTTTTCCCAACCCCTCCTCTATGGCAGAGAGGGCGTTGCATTCTTTAGATGTCAAAAGGGTCCTAAAATTCTATCTAGATAGGACTAAGAATGTCAGGAAATCTGATCAACTGTTTGTGAACTACGGGGTTGTCCGTATGGGCTTTGCTGCATCCAAACGTTCCATTGCTAGGTGGATTGTTTCAAGTATTACATTGGCCTACCAACTGGCTCAGAAACCATTGGGGGCGCGCCCTAAAGCGCATTCTACAAGAGGGAAAGCGGCTACCGCTGCTTTTCTCAATAATGTCCCACTCTCCGAGATCTGCAAGGCAGCCACTTGGAGATCTGTCCACACCTTTACCAGACACTATTGTCTGGATTCGGACACCAGAGCAGACACTCAAGTAGGACAAGCCTCCTTGAGGAATCTGTTCCATACATAATCATTTCCATGATTTTCTTACTCCATGTGTGGTACAATCTTTTTCATTTGCCTGCAGGTGGAAGGTGAGCTTGCTACTCTATTCAGTGCTTATGACTATTGATGAGGATCCACTGGAAGAGAAGGGTAAGTTACTTACCTGTAATCCTAGTTCTCTTCCGGGGGTATCCTCATCAAAGTCATAAGCAACCCACCCACCTCCCCAGGCAAATGAGAAGAAGTGTATTATTCATTATGGAAAGGATATATCTTTGTGTTTAGGACTACGGTCCCGCAAAGAACAACTGACCTAACTGTCACCCCTGAGGCATGATGGGATATGGAAGCCAGGGCTGCCTTAAAGGCACGGTGCCAGTTTTTACCTATACAGGGCTTTTTAGTCTCTATGGTATTGTATTGCAATGCAGCCTGCAGGCTAGCAATGTGTTGTAGATCTGTGTTTCCCACAGTTTTCTCTTTTTTGCTTTCCCATGAGTGTTTACCTCATTAAAAAAAAAAAAAGAGAGAGATTTAGGTGTTTTATTATACCTATATGTATTATTGGATGTGTATTTATACATTGCCTAAACTTCTTTTTTAGGGGCTGCATTTGCTTGGGAGAAAATAATATATGTTTATACATATACAGAGCTGTATATATGTATGTTATTTACATATATGATTTTATTATTTCCGGGGTCCCCGCACATGGGCGGGAATATTCAGTGCTTATGACTTTGATGAGGATACCCCCGGAAGAGAATTAGGATTACAGGTAAGTAACTTACCCTTACTTACCTTCGGTTACGATGTATCTGTAAGAAACATTAGTTAGTTAGATTCCTCACCGACCCACCCATCCTCCCCTGTAGGAAGGTGGATATCTGACTATGGTTACCCCCAACTTTTTGCCTAGTGTCTAGCTGGTTTTTCGACTTAGTTGGCCTGAGATCCTGCCATTCAGGGTCTCAGGCTGTCTGCTCTCTCTTTAAAATGGACTCCATGTACCCTAGGTACATTCCCAATTGGTAAGGATCACCTTATTGGACCCTGTACAGTGTACCCTAGGTACCCAGGGCATAGGTGTACCCTAGGCCTCCCAGGGGCTGCAGCATGTATTATGCCACCCCTGGTCTGGCCTTCCAATCAGACACAACTGGCTGATCACTCAGCTGGGGCAAGGTCGTGTAATCACCCCTTGCTTAGATATAGTATGCCTATATCTACCCTTATATATAGACACATGTGTACCTATCAGTCACTCCTATGGCAGGCCTTAACAATCCTGGAGGCAGAGTGCTTGGTAACATGTGAGATGGTGCTCTAGCATGAGCTGAGCCTGTCTGCAGCTTTCGGAACCATGTCCTTATAGCTGTTCTATTATATAGCCTACCATATACTCTTAAAGTGCCTTATAATCTTAAACGGTTATGGTAACTATGGTTTGGCTTTATCAAAACATGTCGTGTAAGGTGTCTAACACTTTGGAATAATACCCCCATACCATTTCTGGTGATGAGGATATTATTCCCCCCTTCTAGAGGGAAAGACATGTTAAAATCATACTTCACTGTTAGCCTCTGACCAAGGCCTCAGCATCACAAAATGGATGCTGCTGCCACGACACAAGTCTGACCTCCTGCAGCTGGGAGTGATCCCAGCCAGGGAGGCCTGGACAATAGGTTTCCTGCTTGGGGAGGTGCTAGCACCTCCCCAGACAGCCTTTAGTGTATTGGGGCAGGGTGGGCTGAAAGGAATGAGACATGCCTGGGGCACACAAGGTGTTCCTTGCATAGTCCAGTTCAAACCGGCGCTGGGGCACTCCAGCCCCAGCTCTGGCGCGAAACTGGACAAAGGGAAGTGGGTGTAACCACCCCCTCCCAGGTCCCACCCATAAGGCGTGACCTAGCAGGTATCCCAGCCCCCCAGATTAGTATAAGAGTGGGAGTTGGGCCTCAAGACTTTAGATTATCCTGAACCTGCAAAACTGAACAGAAACTCTGGACCTTCGACATTCGACGAAAGAAGAAGACTGAAGAATCTCCCTTGTAGCCAAGGAGTGGCTACCCTGTGCAAACAGGCACCATCAAGAGACTACCCTTTGCTTTGCCCACGTTCTACGAGGAACCGACTGCAGAGCCCGACCAGAGCCTTGACTTCCAGACTTCTCCGACCCTGATCTACATCGACAGCAAAGCTGAGATCCGTGGAGGCGACGAGCGACGTGGGACCGGCTACCTGGAAAAAGTGGTTAGTAACTTAAAGCGCAGCTTCTGAGGTACCCTCGAAGTTGTGCACCGGGGATTGAGAAGCCCCAACCCCAAGCACCATCTGCACCGAAGATCAGCCCCCCCCCACTCCACGAGTCCTGCGTGGGGCCCTTCTGCATTTTTCTGCTTGCCGCGTCTGTCCGGTTGCTTGCCCGCTGGCTAGTGGCCTTTGTGACGACGCTCCCTGAAATCTTCTGCGCTGGTTTGGCTCCTCCAGACTGGCTCCCACTTCTCTGCAAAGAAGAAGCACCCCAGACCTTCCTGGTCTGAACCAGAAGCAAGTCCTCCGTTCTTCGTGGGTTCCGCTTGCCAAGGCTTGGTGAGTCCTAGTCCAACTTCGACGCCGCCGACAGCAAGAGCCTTCGTGGGACAGCTCGCCTCCTGGTCCTGGTCGTCCTCGACGCTTCCTGGTCCTCCTGGCTGCAGCGACAAGCTTCACCTTCACCTGCAATCTTCACGACATCGCCTGGTTCCTTCCTGGTTCCTTCCTGGTTCCACGTGGTCACTGGCTAGTGACCTTGACTCTGTCCCTTCTGCTTGCAGGTTTCTTCTCTTCTTGATCCCAGCCTTGGGATCCACCGGACACTCTTCACTGACTGCCTGTCAGCATCTTTCTTCAGGCATCCATAGGAGTCGACGACGAAAACGACGCATCTTCACCCCTATGCACCCGCAGCCTGTGGGCTAGGTAACTTGGGTACTCCGGTGCTCATCAGGATAGTGACTATCCTAGTGTCTAGTTTTCAAGTCTCAACTTCCTAGCTACTCCGGAAGTGTCCTAAATCTACCGTTTTCTAAACTGTACTATTGCTATTGACTTTTACGCATTACGCGTGAGTGTTTCCACTCTGCACACGAATCCCGTGGGCCTCCCACTTCCTAACTAACGCTAGTGTAGTGTAGCCCTAGCGATTCCCTAGGCCTAGGCCTATTCTATTTCCGTGACAGTGGTCCTTATACCACTTACTTAGTATATGGTTTGCGTGGCCCCTAGGGCCTAACTGTATTACTTACCTGTGTGACTTAATGTATGCTTAAATAAGACTGTGTTGTACTTACCTCTAATCTCATAAAGAGTGCTGAGGGTTTTGACTAGAATAAATACACTTTATTTTATATATATATCTGTTGTGGTGTCCTTTCATTTGGTATTCAAGGGATTATATATGGTATCACAGCTGGCTTCACATGCCATTCAGAGTTTAGCCTAAGACTGCTCTTGTCCATGCTACCACTAGGATAGCTGGTCTATAAGGTTGACTTTACAACCAATCACCATAGGGGTATTTGGACTGATATAAGGTGTACACTAGAACTAGTGACATCATACATCAGGCCAACTTCTCACATTGGTGAGCAGCGGTTGGGATCTGAGCTTGCTGTTGTAATACCATTGTAATCTTGAGATACTAAATTGAAAGATCACACAGATATTGTCTAGGTACATATAACATAGATTATAATACTTAAGTCCTACTGGACTTTGTAGTTGTAGGTTGAAGGGAGTAACACACCCTGACTACAACTACTAGAGAGGTTTAGTAGATACAACTAGTGTAGGTAGGTGCACACACCACACCCTCACTAGATCATGTCTCTGAGAGGAGATCAAGTAGATGCTCCCTCAGGAGGATCAGGTCTGCAAAAGACCCCCTCTAGATATGATACCTTAACATTCCAGGAGATGAGACACTTGTGTACCTCCAGAGGAATAAAACAGGGTGCAAACCCTACCCTCCTTCAGTTAAGACAACTCCTAGAGGAGTATGACATTATTAGGGCATCTCAGGCAGGTACCCTAGGTACAGAGGAGGGTCTACCCACCACAGAGGAGTCAGAGGAGACTTCAGATGAAGAGGTAGACAGCCAGGGCCAAGTAGGAAGACTTAGCCAGGCTAACCTAAGCTTACATGGGAGTTTGAATGGGGTCCCCCCTTACAGACCCCCAAGTAGGCTTACACAGAGAAGCAGGAGGGACAGATCCCCTTCAAGGGAATCCATCCACTCCCATGTCTCTAACATCTCTAATGCTTCCTCTCACAGGGGAATGACTTCCCATGAGAGAAAGGAGCATGAAGCCAGAATGAGGGAAGCTAATCTGAGGATTCAGAGGGAAGAACTTGCCCTTGCCAAAGAGAAGCTTGCTCTGGCTAGAGAACAAAAGTTAAGTGGGTTAGAACCCACTGGTTGCAGCAACATTCCTAGAGATAGGGATAGGTCCTATGACCATAGAAACCTAAGCAAGATAGTCCCCCCATATCAGAATGGGGATGACATCCACAAATGGATGACTGCTTTGGAGAGGGCCTGCAAAGTACAGCAGGTTCCCTAGAGTCAGTGGGCAGCTATCTTGTGGCTCTCCTTTTCTGACAAAGGTAGAGACAAGCTCCTCACAGTCAGTGATGAGGATGCAAACAATTACAAAGTCCTGAAGAGTGCTCTGATAGATGGGTTTGGCTTAACCACTGAGCAATATAGGTTGTTGTTCAGAGACACCCAGAAGACACAGACACAGGACTGGTCTGATTTTGTGGATTGTGCCACTAAGGCTTTGGAAGGTTGGTTAAATGGCAGCAAGGTGCAGGACTATACAGGATTGTACAACTTGATTATGAGGGAGCAGATCCTTAGTAATTGTCAGAGCCAGCTTCTCCATCAACACCTGGTAGACTCAGATTTGACCTCTCCCCAAGAATTGGGAAAGAGGGCAGATAAATGGGTCAGGACCAGGATTAGGCCTAAAAATCAGGGTGGTGACCAAAAGAAAGATACCACCAAGCCTCAAGAGAAGGGTGGGGATAAAACAAAAGAGAAATCTTCCCCAGGGCCCCAAAACTCCATACAGGGTGGTGGGTCCCAAGCTCCCTCCTCTACCACAGTTAAAAAGCCTTACTGCCATGTGTGTAAAACTCCTGGGCATTGGAAAACTGACAGCAGTTGCCCACAGGCTAAAAACAAAACTGTTCCTCCAACTACTCCTGTCACACCACCTATTACTGTCAGCAGTAATCCCCCAGGTGGTGGGAGTGCCCCCAAAAATTTGGTTGGGTTTTCTTGGGGAACACAGGGGGACTCTGGCTTAGCCAATTCCCCTACAGCAGCTACTCTTGTCTGTGATGGTGGCATGGGGTTTGCCAACTTCACTGCCTGTCCCAACACTTTGGGTAGGTACAGACAGGAACCCTACATCAATGGTAGAAAAGCTGAGGCCCACAGAGACACTGGAGCTAGCATCACTATGGTGGCCCATAGGCTAGTTCCCTCTGAGCAGCTTTTGCCTGGTTTCTCATACCAGGTAACTAACATTGATGGCAACCAGAACAGTCATCCCATGGCAGAGGTATGTCTCAGCTGGGGAGGTGTCACTGGCCCCAAAAGGGTGGCAGTGTCTCCAACCTTGCCTGTGGACTGCTTACTGGGGAATGACTTAGAACTCTCAGCTTGGGCTGGAGTTGAACAAGACACCCATTCTAAAATGGTAGGCCTTTCACAAAAGGGTAGTGGGGTTGTGCCAGTCACAACCCCTGTCCAAGTAGATTTCCTCCCTGAAAAGGTTGGAAGGGCAGTGGTAGCCACAGCCCAGGCAAAGACAGACTTCCCTGTAGAGATTGGCAGAGCTGTGACAGTCACAGCGCAAACACAAACTGAGTGCCTCCCTGAAAAGGTTGGCAAGGCTGTAATGGTCTCAGCCCATACTCAGACTGACATAGGTGTAGTGAAGCCTGAAACTATGGATCACTCCACACAAACAGAGAGTAGTGGGGAGGAAGAAAAGTCTCCCTCTCCCCAGACATTAGGAAAAGGTCAGCCTCCTCAGGGATCTGACCTCACCCCTTGTGAAGGAACTGCCCCAGAGGTAGCCAGGCCTGGCCTGGCAGAGCCTCTGATGTCAGTGGCCCCTTCCAAGGTGGGACCCAGTCTGGTGCAGGTAGCCTGCCTCTCTCTACCCTGCCTCAGTCAGCCCAGAGCTGCAGAGGTCAGGTAGGCCAGTGGACCCCAAGAGGGCCCCTGTCCACAAGAACCCCCCAATCAAAAGAATGAGGATTGCCTGGCTAGTAGCCCTAGCCAGGTGATGGGTAAAAACATTCCTAAGGGATCCCCTTTACAGGTAGTTAGGGACCTCCCCCAGAGGGATTCTGTTGGGCACAGGCAAACCTGGGACCTTAGGGCCCCAAACCTGACCTGTCCCTCCAGTAAGCCCACAAAAGGGACCCAGCCTCCAGCTTTAGGTAGCCAGAGGCTGACCCTGAGAGCACAGTGCAACTCAGTGAAAGAAAGAAAGGCATCCATGGTGGAGGCTGATTGGAGGAAGCTGAGGCCTCACTTTGAGGACACTCACTTCAGTACTCCATCTCAACACCAGCCTTTTACTTTGCAAAGACACACCAAAGGTAGTGATTCCCTATGGTGGAGACCCTATGATACCTTTAGGTTGAGGGATTGCTTAGTGGACCATGAGACAGGGGGTAACCATGCCAGTGCTGGTTCTTCCTTATATGGCCACTTAGGCAATAGAGGCTTACCTTGTCAAGGCCAGCCTTATCTCCTTTCGTTTGTGGGGGGGTTGTGTAGGAAGGTGGATATCTGACTATGGTTACCCCCAACTTTTTGCCTAGTGTCTAGCTGGTTTTTCGACTTAGTTGGCCTGAGATCCTGCCATTCAGGGTCTCAGGCTGTCTGCTCTCTCTTTAAAATGGACTCCATGTACCCTAGGTACATTCCCAATTGGTAAGGATCACCTTATTGGACCCTGTACAGTGTACCCTAGGTACCCAGGGCATAGGTGTACCCTAGGCCTCCCAGGGGCTGCAGCATGTATTATGCCACCCCTGGTCTGGCCTTCCAATCAGACACAACTGGCTGATCACTCAGCTGGGGCAAGGTCGTGTAATCACCCCTTGCTTAGATATAGTATGCCTATATCTACCCTTATATATAGACACATGTGTACCTATCAGTCACTCCTATGGCAGGCCTTAACAATCCTGGAGGCAGAGTGCTTGGTAACATGTGAGATGGTGCTCTAGCATGAGCTGAGCCTGTCTGCAGCTTTCGGAACCATGTCCTTATAGCTGTTCTATGATATAGCCTACCATATACTCTTAAAGTGCCTTATAATCTTAAACGGTTATGGTAACTATGGTTTGGCTTTATCAAAACATGTCGTGTAAGGTGTCTAACACTTTGGAAAAATACCCCCATACCATTTCTGGTGATGAGGATATTATTCCCCCCTTCTAGAGGGAAAGACATGTTAAAATCATACTTCACTGTTAGCCTCTGACCAAGGCCTCAGCATCACAAAATGGATGCTGCTGCCACGACACAAGTCTGACCTCCTGCAGCTGGGAGTGATCCCAGCCAGGGAGGCCTGGACAATAGGTTTCCTGCTTGGGGAGGTGCTAGCACCTCCCCAGACAGCCTTTAGTGTATTGGGGCAGGGTGGGCTGAAAGGAATGAGACATGCCTGGGGCACACAAGGTGTTCCTTGCATAGTCCAGTTCAAACCGGCACTGGGGCACTCCAGCCCCAGCTCTGGCGCGAAACTGGACAAAGGGAAGTGGGTGTAACCACCCCCTCCCAGGTCCCACCCATAAGGCGTGACCTAGCAGGTATCCCAGCCCCCCAGATTAGTATAAGAGTGGGAGTTGGGCCTCAAGACTTTAGATTATCCTGAACCTGCAAAACTGAACAGAAACTCTGGACCTTCGACATTCGACGAAAGAAGAAGACTGAAGAATCTCCCTTGTAGCCAAGGAGTGGCTACCCTGTGCAAACAGGCACCATCAAGAGACTACCCTTTGCTTTGCCCACGTTCTACGAGGAACCGACTGCAGAGCCCGACCAGAGCCTTGACTTCCAGACTTCTCCGACCCTGATCCACATCGACAGCAAAGCTGAGATCCGTGGAGGCGACGAGCGACGTGGGACCGGCTACCTGGAAAAAGTGGCTAGTAACTTAAAGCGCAGCTTCTGAGGTACCCTCGAAGTTGTGCACCGGGGATTGAGAAGCCCCAACCCCAAGCACCATCTGCACCGAAGATCAGCCCCCCCCCCACTCCACGAGTCCTGCGTGGGGCCCTTCTGCATTTTTCTGCTTGCCGCGTCTGTCCGGTTGCTTGCCCGCTGGCTAGTGGCCTTTGTGACGACGCTCCCTGAAATCTTCTGCGCTGGTTTGGCTCCTCCAGACTGGCTCCCGCTTCTCTGCAAAGAAGAAGCACCCCAGACCTTCCTGGTCTGAACCAGAAGCAAGTCCTCCGTTCTTCGTGGGTTCCGCTTGCCAAGGCTTGGTGAGTCCTAGTCCAACTTCGACGCCGCCGACAGCAAGAGCCTTCGTGGGACAGCTCGCCTCCTGGTCCTGGTCGTCCTCGACGCTTTCTGGTCCTCCTGGCTGCAGCGACAAGCTTCACCTTCACCTGCAATCTTCACAACATCGCCTGGTTCCTTCCTGGTTCCACGTGGTCACTGGCTAGTGACCTTGACTCTGTCCCTTCTGCTTGCAGGTTTCTTCTCTTCTTGATCCCAGCCTTGAGATCCACCGGACACTCTTCACTGACTGCCTGTCAGCATCTTTCTTCAGGCATCCATAGGAGTCGACGACGAAAACGACGCATCTTCACCCCTATGCACCCGCAGCCTGTAGGCTAGGTAACTTGGGTACTCCGGTGCTCATCAGGATAGTGACTATCCTAGTGTCTAGTTTTCAAGTCTCAACTTCCTAGCTACTCCGGAAGTGTCCTAAATCTACCGTTTTCTAAACTGTACTATTGCTATTGACTTTTACGCATTACGCGTGAGTGTTTCCACTCTGCACACGAATCCCGTGGGCCTCCCACTTCCTAACTAACGCTAGTGTAGTGTAGCCCCAGCGATTCCCTAGGCCTAGGCCTATTCTATTTCCGTGACAGTGGTCCTTATACCACTTACTTAGTATATGGTTTGCGTGGCCCCTAGGGCCTAACTGTATTACTTACCTGTGTGACTTAATGTATGCTTAAATAAGACTGTGTTGTACTTACCTCTAATCTCATAAAGAGTGCTGAGGGTTTTGACTAGAATAAATACACTTTATTTTATATATATATCTGTTGTGGTGTCCTTTCATTTGGTATTCAAGGGATTATATATGGTATCACAGCTGGCTTCACATGCCATTCAGAGTTTAGCCTAAGACTGCTCTTGTCCATGCTACCACTAGGATAGCTGGTCTATAAGGTTGAATTTACAACCAATCACCATAGGGGTATTTGGACTGATATAAGGTGTACACTAGAACTAGTGACATCATACATCAGGCCAACTTCTCACATCCCCGCTCTGCGAACCAACATCTAGGGTTAAGGTCATCCTGTTCAGGGCCCTAGACTTTTTTGGCACCAGTGTCGGTCTCTTGCATGGCTCTGCGTTCCTGGCGCGGAAAGCTATGTACAAGAACTGACGTCAGCGCGCGAGGGCGGCGTCTAAGTACTCTAACGACATCATTCCGGCGCACGACGCCAACGACGGACGTGGAGCCGCAGTCTACGCCTAGCGACGCGAAAGGGGTATTGCTAGAAAAATCTTTCCGGATCCAGCCTGACGCCTGGGGATATTCTAAGGTGAGGAATCTAACTAACTAATGTTTCTTACAGATACATCGTTACCGAAGGTAAGTAACTTGTTCGTCAATCCCTAACCCTTTCAAAGGGCACCCCCACCACAGGTAGTTGTATCAGGGGGGCCTTTGTAGTGCCACCTGCTTTGCCACTAGCGACAAAACTCCTTTGTGTCTTCAGACATGTGGGGCCAGTGAAAGTGAGGAGCAATTCTGTCCCAAGTCTTGTTCTGGCCTAGGTGTCCTGTGTGAGAAGTTGGCCTGGCATATGCTGGTCACTAGTTAAAGTGGCCACCTTGCACCAGTCCAATTCGACTCTTATCGTAGATAGGTTTAAGACAACCTTTTAAAGAAAGCTATACTAGTGGTAGCTGTGGAGAGCAGCCTTCAGGCTAAGTCTCTTGGGAATGTAAAACAGCTTATTTTACCTTTTAATCTCTTGAATTACCAAATGAAAGGACACCACACAGGTATATATATAAAATATATATGTATTTATTTCTAGACACACTCTACTAATCTCTTTATGAGATTAGAAGTCAGGAACATATGCACAAATCAGTGTTTCACAACAAATTAAGCACTTATATGGCCTGGGCCCTATGGGCGTACAAGGCCATATACTAAAAAAGAGGTATAAGAATATCGACTTGAGAAGGGAGATGGCCTAAGGTGTTTAGAAGCGCTGGGGCCTCACTAATCCACCCAAGGCAGGTAAGTAAAGAACCCACGGGAGACGCATGCAGTGTGAGAACACAGCCGCGGATCCCAATGGACTTCAATGGAGCAAGTCGCGGTTGGAATTTTAAAGTTTTAGGGTACTTTGGGAGAGTCTACAAGCAAGTCACTTACAGGGTAAGTAGTTTGAGAGCCAACACACACAGGAGCACCGGAGTGCACGAGTTACCTCACCCAGGGAAGCCGGGTGCATAGGTGTCTTTTGGTGTTGGGTCGCGGCGTCGTTTTCAATGGGAGCCAAAGAAGACTTGCTGCTTGTGAAGACAGAAGAAGTGTCCGGTGGAATCCAAGGCTGGATTCAGAAGAAGGAAGACCTAAAAGCAGAAGGGACAGTGTTCAAAGTCACTTGCCAGTGACCCGGGGCCAGGAAGATGGATGCCCATGGTAGTCGGGTGATTTCAGGTGATTCATGGGTGTCTTGACTCTTTAGCCATGAGGTCCAGGAGGCATCAACGACGACCAGGAGCTGGATTCGAAGTGTCCCACGAAGTCTGCAGCTTGCTGAGGTGTCGGCAACCGGATTGGAGCCAACAAGCCTTGGCAACAGCAAGTCTCGTGGAATGTGAAGAAAGTCAGCGGTGCAGACCAGCAAGGTCTGAGGGACTCACCCAGCAAGGGTAAGTCAGGGCAGGCCTGGAGCAACCAGGGGAGCCCTTTGGTTCTGTAGAAAAGTCTTCAGGAGACCCACAAGCCAACAGGCAAGGGATCGCGAAGACGCCTCGGGAGGATTCACTTCACAGGAGCCCACGGTCATCTGGAACGAGGTAGGCCTCTGATCTTCGGTGGAAATCCTGCTGGAGGCTTGGACCATACGTGGTCCAATGCACAAGTTCGTAGAACGTCGTGAAGGGATTGCACTCGACAATAGTGCACGGTACCCGGGTATTGCTGTTCCTCGTCACTCGTGGGGACCATTGCCTCAGCTCTGCTGAGGACTCACGATGGCCGTCGAGAAGTCAGGAAATCCACTTCCGGGGCTGCAGGGACTTCGGACTCCGGTGGGAGCGGGAAAGTTTGCGACCGTTGATTCAAAGTTTTGGTGCCTGCATTGCAGGGGAGTCACTCCTTGACTCCAAGGGAGATTCTTCAGTCTTCCAAAGGTAGAGGAACGTCGAAGGTCCAGGATTCTTCTTGTTGAGCGTCGTCCAGGGATATCTAGTTTGCAATGGCAATGGTTCCCTAACTTATACTGAAAGAAAGGGAGGGACTAGCTCTATGACCACTCCTCTGGGAGGGTCAGGGGAGTGGGTGGTTACACCCACTTCCCTTTGTCCAGTTTCACGCCAGAGCAGGGGCTGGTAGCCCCTGGACCGGTTTGAGCTGGCATATGCACAGAGGAGCCTACTGCTCCCCAGTGCAGTACTTCAAAGCACTCTAGGAGTGCACCCACCCAGCCCCAATACACTAATTCCTGTCTGGAAGGTGGTGGCACCTCCCTGTGACAGGATGCCTATTGTTGGGCCTCCTCCACTGTGAGTTTAGGTCAGCAGCAGGAGGGCAGCCCAGTGTCTGTTCTGGTGGCATCCATTTTGTGATGCCAGGGCTCTTTCATGATTCTACCGTGTTTCCATAGTAGGTACATGTCTATCCCTCTAGAAGGGTCGGATCATACTCCCACACCAGTTACTGGTGTGGGTGTATGATTCCAAAGCGTTTGACACCAAACACGACATGTTTTGATGCAGTCATCTCACAGTTAGCCTTTACCGCTAGGTTATAATGCACTTAAGAGTATATGGTTTAAGCGCATCCACAAACAGCCACAGAGAATAAACTCTGAGGGCTGCAGAGGGGCCCTGCTCAGGCAGAGGCACCCCTCACATGTAAACCAAGCACCCTGCCCTCAGAATTGATAGGGCCTGCCTTAGGGGTGACTGATAGGCTTATATGTGTGTGTAAGGTGAGATTTAGGGAACCTATACCTCAGTGAGGAGTGCTAACACTACCTCACCCAGGCTGCAGTAGCAGGCCTGTGGTGTCAGATTTAGTCTGCTTCCCAGGGATGGCATAATACATGCTTCAGCCCCTGGTAGGCCTGTGAAGTACCTATGCCCTTGGTACCTAAGGTACCATATACTAGGGGCTCATAATGTACCACAGTATCCAATCACTAGTGCATCTAATATGCACTCCATGTCATTTAAGGGAGTAAGCAGATAGGCTGGGGTCCTGGATAGCAGGATCCCAGCCAGACTAGTCAAAAACCATTCAAACACCAGGAAAAAAGTGGGGGCAACTATGCAGTCAGATTCCACCTTTCTACATCCTACTAAGGGAATATCGTGGGCTAGTGTCAATAGGAAACCCCTAAACTTCAGAGGTATAACCAACCTCCTGGATGCACCAGGCTTGGGGTCTCGACTCTCTGAATATAGGAGTCCATCATCCCAATAAACTTTATGGGTGCCACTAGCATTGCCAGCAGCATCATCAGCAGCTTGCTGTCTGAGGGTTTCAAGAGAGGGGCAGGTTTTCTGCTCCTGGCTCAGATCAGACCTGGGAGGGCCCCCTGTCCCCAAGAACTCAACCTGGTCAGGTTCAAGCTCCTCTGGGACAGTTCCTTCTTCAGGCTCAAGATCATCTCCCTGAGGAGACTGATCAGTATCCTGAGACAGGTGGGAAGGCTCTGCCTTAACCCTACTACTCCTCCTCTTGTGAGGCACCTGGTCCATTATTCCAGAATCCAGGGCTTGTCCAGCTTTTGACATTTTTGCCTGTGACCTGGTCACAGCAAAGACATGTGCAGGGATCCCTAACATTTCTGCATGTGTCCTGAGTTCTACCTCAGCACAAGCTGAAGTTTCTAGATCATTGCCAAGCAAGCACTGTACTGGTAGGTCTGCACTTACCATAACCTTCTTGAGGCCAGTTACCCCTCCCCAGGAGAAGTTAACAACTGCTAGAGAATGGTCTGTTCTGACATTGCTAGCATTGGTCACTTGGTACATTTCACCAAGTATAATCTGCCCAGGATGCACAAGATCTTTTGTCACCATTGTGACACTTGCTCCTGTGTCCCTGAATGCCCAAGCTCCTACTCCATTAATTAAAGGCTGCTGTCTATTTGCCCAAGTTACTGGGACTCACAAAGGGGGACATATCCATGCCTCCATCACTGACAAGCACAGCCTGAGTTGGTACTCTGACTAGGCCAGAGTCCATCTCAGAACCCAGGGTCAACCTTACTACACCCTTATTCTGTGTATTCCCACCACCAATTGTAACTGCACTAGGGGGAGCAGGTGCCTTAGGGGCATTAGTGGGGCTGGAGTATTTTCTTCGGCCTTGGTGCAGTCACTAGTCCAGTGAGTCTTCTGTTTACAGATTTTGCACCAAGGTTTCTTTTGGCCTTTACCCTTTGCTGACTGTGAATCCCCACCTGAAGAAGATTTTTGGGGCCTTTGAGAAGACTTCTGGTCTTTACCCTTGTCCCCACCCTTGTCAGAGTTTTTGGAATCTTGCTTCTTTGGGTCACCACCTTGGTTCTGTACCTTCTGCCTCACCCTGGTTCTGACCCATTTGTCTGCCTTCTTTCCCAATTCTTGGGGAGAGGTCAGATCCGAGTCTACCAGGTACTGGTGCAATAGCTGATTTTGACAGTTATTAAGAATCTTCTCCCTCTTTATCAGATTGTACAATCCTATGAAGTCACACACTTTACTGCCCAATAACCAACCTTCCAGAGCCTTAGCAGCACAGTCAACAAAGTCAACCCAGTCCAGATTTTGTGCCTTTTGGATGTCTCTGAACTTTAACCTGTATTGTTCAGTGGTTAGGCCAAACCCTTCTATCAGTGCACTTTTCAAGACTTTGTAGTCATCAGCATCCTCTTCTCTTACAGTGAGGAGCTTGTCTCTACCTTTGTCTGCAAAGGACAGCCATAAGATTGCTGCCCACTGACCTTGAAGGACCTTCTGTACTTTACAGGCCCTCTCCAAGGCAGTTATCCATTTGTGGATGTCATGCCCACTCTGGTAGGGAGGGACAATCTTACTTAGGTTTCTATGGTCATAAGACCTCTCCCTATCTCTAGGGAAATTGCTGCCACCAAGAGACTCTAGTCCCTCCTTTGTAGTAGCTCTGTAGAGCTCTAGGGCTTCCCTATCTAAGGCCATCTGCTGCTTTCTGAGGTTGAACTTGTCTTGCTCATACTTCAGCCATCTCTCTCTCCTCTCCTGTGAGGTTTCCCTCCCTCTGTGAGAAGAAACAGAGGTTCCTATAGAGGAGTTAGACTGGATAGATCCCCTTGACAGAGATATATCCCTTCTAGCCCTGTTGTCAGGCCTACCAGGAGGATTAAAGGAAGTGGCTTTATTGTCATCCTCCTCATCCTCATCCTGGTGGTCTGTGTTCACCAGATTCTGGTCATTGTCACCAGTCTGGTCAGCATTAGAGTTAGGGTCAGGGGAGTTTCCACCCCTAGACCCACCCTCAGGTGCTGCCCCACGCATACTGTCTAAATCATCAAGCCCACTAGGCCCTCTGATATCATCCAGGTTCAGCATCTTTATGAGATGCTGGGTGGATGGACTTTTGCCTTTCTTCAGCCTCCTAATGGAACATAAGGACCTAAGCTTAGCAAAGGTGAGATCCTCATATTTATAGGGAAGGAGCTCACTGGTTCCTAGTAGGGACCCACTGGTTCCTGGTTGGTTAGACATTACCAATGTGGTGTGGTGTATTGCACTACCTACACTAGTGTGGCCTACTAAACTCTCTTGAGTTGTAGAAAGGGTGTGCTATCCCTTAACACACAACTCTAAGTTCAGTAGAACTTACTGTAGCTAAACTTGATATTATATGTACCTCAGGTACCTGTAGTGATTTTCATTTGATCAATTCAATTGAGATTATCTGGTAAAACAATAGCAAGCTGGAATCCCACATGCTGCACACCAATGTGAGAAGGTGGCCTGATATATGCTGTCTACTAGTTCTAGTGGGCACCTTGTATCAGTCCAAAGAACCCCTTATGGTGATAGGTTAAAGACAACCTTTATTGAAAGCTATCCTAGTGGTAGCTATGGAGAGCAGCCTTCAGGCTAAGTCTTGAAGGAATGTAAAGCAGCTTGTTTTACCAGTCTATAATCTCTTGAATGATCAAATGAAAAGACAACCACACCAGGTATATATTCAAAATATATGTATTTAGTATAAATCACACCCCTCTAGTCTCTTTATGAGACTGGAGTTCGAAGTACTTTGTTTACAAGTCAGCAATTATCAGTAATAGCACAAATACACGTTTGGGCCCTAGGGGCGTACCAAACCATATACCAAAAAAGTGGTATAAGAACCACGACTGGGATAGACACTAGGACTATTGCCTCTAGAATCGCTGGGACCCCAAGGAACCACCCAAGGTAGTGACACAGGGGACCCACGGGGACTGTATGCAGTGTGTAAACATAACCGTGGGTTCCCGTTATCTTCTATGGGTAATGTCGCGGTTGGAAATTTAAAGATTAGGGACACTTCTAATTGAGTCAGGACCAAACCGTTTTGGACTTAAGACGTTCTAGGGCTAGCACGCACAAGAGCACCGGAGTACTCGAGTTACCTCACCCAGGGAAGCCGGGTGCATAGGTGTCTTTTGGTGTCGGGTCGCGTCGTCGATTTCAATGGGAGCCTGCAAAGAACTGCTGCTGCCGTGAAGAGGAGAAGTGTCCGAAGAGATCCAAGCCTGGATCTGGGATGGAAGGAACCTGAAAGCAGAGGGGAAAGAGTCTGGGTCACGAGCCATTGACCAAGAGCAGGATGGACCAATGCCCACAGATGTCAGGTGCTTCAGGTGAGTTGATGGGTGTCTTGACTCTTCAGCCACGAGGTCCTGGAGGGGTCAACGAAGTCCACGAGCCGGATTCGAGCTGTCCCATGAAGTCTGTCGAGTGCTCCGGTGTCGATGACCAGAATGGACCCGACAAGCCTTGGCAACGGCAAGTCACTGGAATTTAGAGAAAGGACTGTGGTGCAGACCAGCAAGGTCTGAAGGACTCACCCAGCGAGGGTAAGTCAGGGCACGTCTGTAGCAATCAGGAAAGCCCAAGCAGAAAAGGAGTTGCCTTCGTAGGGACCTGCTAGCCAACGGGCTAGTGATCGCGAAGGAGCCTTGAGCGGTCGCACTTGAAGCTGGCCCACGGGTCACTCGTGGAGTGGAGGCCAACAATCTAAGGTGCAGGGGGTCCTAAGGCTGGGGCTACTCGGAGCCCAAAGCACAACTTCGAGGAGGACCAGGAAAATAGTGTTGCTGCAAAAGTTCACGGTGTCCAGGGGTCACGGTTCCACGATAGCCACGGGCCTCAGCTTTGCTGTGGACTCAGGGTAGCCTTGGGGAAGTCTGGAAATCCACCTCTGGTGATGCAAAGACTTCGGCGTCCGACGGGAGCTTCAGCGATGCAGACCGGTCAGTTGCTTCTTTGGTGCCTGCCAAGCAGGGGAGTCACTCCTTGACTCCAAGGGAGATTTCTTCCGTCTTCTAGTCGTGATAGAAGGTCGAAGGTCCAGGATATATGTTGCAGAGTTTCGTCCAGGGTAATCTAAAGTCCTAGGGACTGGATTCTTATACTTATAGTAAGTTTAGGGGATGGACTAACTCTAAGGACCCACCTATGGGTGGGCCTCGAAAGAGGGGTCGTTACACCCATTTCCTTTGTCCAGTTTCGTGCCAGAGCAGGGGCAGGTATCCCCTCCAACCGGTTTGAACTGGAGTATGCACAGGGACACCAAGTGTGTGCCCAGTGCAGGACTTCAAAGCACCAGAGAGTGCTCTCACCCAGCCCCAATACACATCAGCCTGTCTGGGGAGGTGGGGACACCTCCCCGCGACAGGAAACCTATTGTCCAGGCCTCCCCTGCTGGAGTTCCGGTCATGTCTGAACTGGGGTGGCAGAGTGGGCTAAAGAACGGTGATGGATCAAACCCAGATCTGTTGACTGGGTGTGAGTGTTTGATTGGTTCCGACGCTCCATCCATCACCACCCCTTTTTGTACCGCTTTGTTCGCCATAAGTTGGCAGGGTATGCTCAGACGTGAGTCCCTTGCTCACTTTGCCACTGGATTCAAGCAAGCCTGGCTGAAGACGGCTGAAATGCCAGAAACCGGTCCTAGGAAGCTTGTTTCTGGTCCAGGGAAGGCATGGCTTGGCAGTTCGGGCTGGACTGTTCCCATGAGGCACAGGGTCAGACAGATTTGCATATGGCCATGTCTGAACTGGGGTGGCAGAGTGGGCTAAAGAACGGTGATGGATCAAACCCAGATCTGTTGACTGGGTGTGAGTGTTTGATTGGTTCTGACGCTCCATCCATCACCACCCCTTTTTGTACCGCTTTGTTCACCATAAGTTGGCAGGGTATGCTCAGACGTGAGTCCCTTGCTCACTTTGCCACTGGATTCAAGCAAGCCTGGCTGAAGACGGCTGAAATGCCAGAAACCGGTCCTAGGAAGCTTGTTTCTGGTCCAGGGAAGGCATGGCTTGGCAGTTCGGGCTGGACTGTTCCCATGAGGCACAGGGTCAGACAGATTTGCATATGGCCATGTCTGAACTGGGGTGGCAGAGTGGGCTAAAGAACGGTGATGGATCAAACCCAGATCTGTTGACTGGGTGTGAGTGTTTGATTGGTTCTGACGCTCCATCCATCACCATCCCTTTTTGTACCGCGGAGTTCCGGTCAGCAGCAGGAGGCCAGACCCGTGTCTGTGGCAGAGGCATCCATTTTGTGATGCCAGGGCTCAGGAAAGTCCTACCGGGTTTAGCTAGTGTGAACATGTCTCTCCCTCTAGAAGGGTGGAATGCTACCCCCGCCGCCAGAATTGGCGGAGGGGGGAAGTATTCCAAAGCGTTTGACACCAAACACAACATGTTTTGATGCAGCCATCCCAAAGTTAGCATTTACCGCGAGGTTATAATGCACTTAAGAGTATATGGTATGGCTGTATCACAGAACAGCCATAAGGAAGTATTTCCGAAAGCTGCAGGGGGGCTCAGCTCATGCTTGGGCACCCTCTCACATAAAACCAAGCACTCTGCCTTCAGGATTGTCAAGGCCTGCCATAGGAGTGGCTTATAGGTTTATATGTGTCTGTATAGGGTAGTGATATAGGTAGCCTATACCACAGTAAGGGGTGCAATCACACCCTTCCCAGGCTGCAGTAGCAGACCTGTGGTGTCATTTTGGAGTGCTTCCCATGGGTGGCATAATACATGCTGCAGCCCCTGGTAGGCCTCTGAGGTACCTATGCCCTAGGTACATAGTATACCATATACTAGGGGCTTATAAGGCACTCCAGAATCCAATTAGATATGTACCTAATGTACGTGGAAACCATTTTAGAGAGGAAACAGCTAGGCTGTGGTCCTGATTAGCAGGGCCACAGCCAGACTAAGGTCGAAAAATAGTGAAACACCAGCAAAAAGTGGGGGTACCCATGTGAAGCAGATCCTACTCTCCTACAGTACGCACGGCTCGGACATGAAGCGTACGCATTGTCACCCGCGTCGGGCCTCATTGCAGTCAATGGCAAAGCGTACGCACGGCTTGGTCATGAACCGTGCAATGCGTACGCATTGTCACCCGCGTCGGACCTCATTGGTGTGACTATTTGACGGCTTCAACACACAATTACTTGCCAGGGACACATGTGCACACCTACCACACTACAGCATTGGACACACAGTGTCCCATGGCATGTAAGGCTGCATTCCCTGTGTGTTGGGGGGGGGCAACATTTGGTTTGTTGGGTGGCACGTTTGTTCAGCCACTCCCAGGCTGTGCACGTGTTCATGGTGGCAGAATCCTTTGTGTGTTGTGCACATTACCACTGTGATGTGCAACTGTACAGTTATGGGCATGAGTCATGGACACAGTTGCAGGGTGGATATGTTTTGGACATGTCACATACACCCTGAGTCCTGGGGGTGATGGCATGTACGTCACAGTGAGACCTGTAGCCACATTTCTGATGTACACCCACAGTCTATGTGCATGTTGTGTCTCAGATGTGGCTGATCAAATGTGCCCAATGGGAGACAGTCTCCACATCCATGTGGTTTGTGCAGCAACCTTGATGCTGTGTGTGTGTCTAAGAGACATACATGTAGGGCCTGCAGAGAGAACAGTGGCCACTACCTGTGGGGCTCACGCTTGCCTTGTGGCGTGTACGTGATACGCCATGTCATGTCAGTGTCGAGGTGACAATACAGGGACCCTGGGTATCTGCATGGCAAAGATCTGTGATGCCTGGGAGACATCAGGCCTCACTTGTCACTGTGGTGTGTGTTTGTAACGTCACAGTAGTACATAGGTAGGGTGACACAGCCCAATGATTGGCCATTACACTACGTGGGACTTATGTGGACTTGAGATGTGAGGTAATTTCCATGTAGGTGACATATGTGTCCATGCCCACCAGCAAACACCTCAGTACATAGTGTATTGTCATGATGTATCATGTGATATTTTGCTTGGTCATGGCCACATGGGTGGATGAACCGACAATCTTCCTTTGTGCATCTCTGTTCTGCATGGCACTAGCTGTCCTTAGACCGTTCCCAGACCTTGAAACCATGCAGCAACGCGACTGCATCCGACGGTACCGCTTCACCAGGCCACTGATTGAGGAGTTGGCGGAGCAGTTGGCGCCACATCTGCTACCTGGCCGGACATACCCTACAGCACTGACCCCCAGAGGTGAAGGTGATGGCAGCCCTGCCCTTCTTTGCTGCTGGTACCTTCCAGTACACTGTGGCTACGGCTGGTGGTATGTCGCAAACTATGTTTAGTCGTGTGCTACGCGATGTCTTGGAGGGGATGTTGCATTTCCTTGACCTGTACATCAAGTTCCCTAGCCCAGCTCAACTGATACCACCACAGGCACATGAGCAGGCATACCGAAACAGGAAACATTTCCACTCCATCAATGCTCTGGTGGTATGTCTTGCAGACATGTGTATCACACATATGTGTGCACGTTTTCCCGGCTCTGCGCACGATGCCTACATCATGAGGAGTAGTCGCATTGCAATGCTGATGTCACAGATGCCAGACCAGCGTGCCTGGTTTGTCGGTGTGTACTGTCTGTTTACCATTGTGTGTGTTTGGCAATGTTGTATTCTGCACTCCTACAAAACTCTGCTAATTATTCAATTGTTTGTGTGTAGGTGACTCCGGATACCCCAACATGCCGTGGTTGCTGACACCCCTCAGGAACCCTGTGACACCAGCCGAGATGCGCTACAATGAGGCACATGGTCGGAGCAGGAGGGTGATTGAGCGGACATTTGGTCTCCTGAAAAGTCGCTTCCACGCTGCCTGGACAAGACCGGAGGGCCCTCCTATATGACCCTGCAAAGGTGTGCAAAATTATCCTTGTATGCTGCATGCTACACAACAATGGCACTGCAGAAGAAGGTGCCTCTCATCCAGGATGACGATGACCGACCTCCACCACCTGTGGAGGATCCCGGCCTGGGACACGATGCCGATGATGATGATGAGGGTGACGTCCACACACAGCTCATCAACAACTTCTTCACCTGAATGTGAGTTTACAGGGTTGTTATGTCAATGTATGGAGTTAGCCTGAAATATGTTGTGGCAGCTCTGTTGCTGTCTGAGTGTGTCTGTGTGCCACTTAACTGGATGCGTGCAGTGATGTGTCCATTCAGGTGGTCTGTACTCCCAAATAGTGTAGTACTGCTAACTTGTTTCTGTGTGGATTTTTTGTTACATGTTTTGTGCATGTGTATTGCATTTCTCTCTTGTTCTGCTGTGCTTTTGACTGTGTCTTGTGTCTGTCAGGGTACTTTGCCTGTTGTTTGGTCAACACTGACCCCCAACACCCAAATCCAACACCAGTGTGGGAGTACTCAATTGCCATCAAGTGATGTGCCACACACCCCTGGACTTCAATTCTCAGACACTCTGTGACCGTGTGTCCACCGTAACGTACAATTGCCTTGCAACTATTTTATAATAGTTATTTAGAATAAACATGTTGCTGATGTGTAATGAACCTGTGCTACCTGTGCTATGCTTTGTTAGGTGCGTTGTCTGTCTTCCCACATCTGAGTGACATTTGCTTAGCTCACCTGTGGACTTGTTACCACTGACTGTGCATAGGTGTTGTGTGTGTGCATACCAATGTATTTCAGGTCAACATCATTGTGTGGGATGAGTAACATGGCCATGGTGAGTATGTGTTGTGGTGCCATAGTGGTGTGTCTCCCTCACATGTGTCACATCACCATGACTCATATAACGGTGGTCACAATGTTTTAGTATTTGGCATGCACTGTGTTGTTTAGCAGATCAACATCTCCATGACACATGACAAGTTGGAATCACAACAGAGGCAGTATGGTGTACTGGTGAGTTTATTTACGAACATGTGTGAGGATAGTGCACAGGATGGTGGGTGCTGTACATTGGGTTTTGAATCCAAAGTTCACAGTGGAGTTGGAAGTATTGGTAGATGAAATGTCCAGAGTAAAGTCCACAGTCATCTGCTACATTGGCCCAACATTGAAATGTCCAGAGTAAAGTCCACAGTCATCTGCTACATTGGCCCAACATGAACCCTCCATGTCATGTGGGCGAGATGTGTCCAATCGGACAAGGTGAACGGGTTGCGCACAAAGAACATAGTCCAGAACAGGTTTAGAGGCCCTGGGGATGTGCAGGGACATCTGCGTCTCACATGTCCTTCTTCGCATGACCCCACTTCTTCTTGGGGTGGGGGATCCTCAGGTGCAGGCCTCTGTGGTGCAGGGGACTCTCCACCAGAGTCCTCCTGCCTCCCTCTGTCACTGGCAGATGGTGTGGCAACAGATGTGGCCACACAGGGAGGTGGGGACATGTTTGTGCTGATCTGGCGGAGGCATTGGAGTATGTCCCGATGCACCGCAGTTAGTGCATCCCACTTTGCCTCCATGCGGGCATGGTGGGCAACCTGCTCCTGTTGTATGTCCTTGAGGATCCCCACTACCTGGCCAAATCCTCCGGTGCTATCCTAGTACGCATCTATGATGCGTGCCAGTTGGGGGTCATCATACAGTTCAGACCCCTCTGCAAGGTGCGCCCTCTGCCTCCCACCCCTCCCAGCACCCCTTTCCACACGGGCAGGGCCAGCGGCGGCACGCACAGGTGACACTGGGACCCTTTGGGTGGTGTTGCTGGTGGTGTTGGCTGTAGCTTCCGGGGAGTCCTGTGTCCCTGTGCTGTCGGTGTACTGTGGCCTTGGTCTGTCCGTGTTGGCGGGGGGCCCTGTCTGTTTCCAGATGCTGGAGGCGTGGGTACAGGGGGTGCAGATGTTGGTGCTGCTGGTGCTGCATGATGACTCACACCGGAGGTGCCAGGTTGTTCGTCGTCATCCGAAGAGGACAGAGACAGAGTCAAACCAGAGAGCTCAGTGTCCACCAGAGTCTGGGAATGGGAATCCTCTTCATTTGGTGCTGTGTCCCCAGCACCACCTGTGTTTGGAAGAGACACACAATGTAAGTTAGGTTTCTACAGGCATAAATGGTTCACAAACATGACATTTTCTACTGTACAAACGGATGCCTGCCTGTACACTGCTTTGTTCCGAGATTGATATTGTTGTTCCACATTGCCCAGCCAAAATGAAACATTTCAATGTGCATGTCGAAGTGTGTGCATGCCCAGCTCATGGATAGATTTGTGTGTACATGACCATTACTACTCAAGGGCCATCACGTTGCTGACACAGGTGTGTCATCCCTGTACACATGTGAGCTTTAACAAGGACATACATGCTATTACACTGGGGATATGTTGTACTATTGGGGCATGTGTGGTAGCAGAGTTTGCCACATTAGTGTATTGGTACGACGTGGTCACAGTCTGGTATGCCTGTGATCTCTTTGGAGGAAGTATTTTTTGACAGTGTTCCTAGTTCCCATCTCATTTCATACAAGTGATAATGTCACCATCGTTAATGAGTCTGGTGCTGAGCTTTGTACGTGCATATGTGATTTGACTTGTCAGTGTTCTCCATGGTGACATGGATTGGGCAAGGTAGCACTCTGGCTTTTCAATGCTCATGACAGTGAGGGCCGGTGGTGTGTGTGTGTTGCAGTTTGGCTGCTGTGAGTAGCATGTCTCCTCCAATGCAGTCCAGGTTTGACCTGGTGTCTACAGTGTCTATGTCAGTGAGTGGTGTGTTGTGTGAAGGATGCCTATGTTTCAGCACGATGTAGGAGTGGAATGCAGCTCACAACAGCACCGAGTGTGAATACGAACATGCTATGGTGTCGGCTATATTGGTGTGTCCATTCCATTCACTGTCAGATGTCCCCTGTCAATGATGTATATGTGAGTTCCTGTGTGTTTTGTGCAATGTACCATATATGGCTCTCCACATTTGTCATCTGCAAGACACACCTCCCCTGCCCGGTCAGGGGGCACCCTGGGACACTGCATCCCCATACAATGATTTGGAACATATGGTTGCAATGGCTGTGTGTGCGACCAGGTTTTGTTTGGCCAGTGCATATGTGTGATTGTCAGCCACATCATTTCTCAGGCCCAGTGTCAGACATCTTGTCAGTCCCTTCCCACTCCCTGTGAGGCGAGCATGGTTCAGTGTGAGCTTGCTGGGCCACGTGGGTGACTGGGGATTGTCTGTGACTGCAACTTCCACCATGCTCTTGGCTACACCCCCCTTCCCAGCATGCCTATACTTCCCTCCTCTTGACTCTCCTTCCATGTGAGGGGGTGTGACAGCAATGGCAAGATGGCCAACTGTGAAGTCCTGGTGTTTGTTGTTGCCCAGTTCCCAGCATGGCCTTGTGCTCCCCACAACAGAGCCCAGTGTCAGACATCCTGTCAGTCCCTTCCCACTCCCTGTGAGGCGAGCATGGTTCAGTGTGAGCTTGCTGGGCCATGTGGGTGGCTGGGGATTGTCTGTGACTGCAACTCCCATCATGCTCTTGGCTACACCCCCTTCCCAGCATGCCCATACTTTCTTCTTCTTGACTCTGCTTCCCTGTGAGGGGGTGTGACAGCAATGGCAAGATGGCTGACTGTGATATCCTGGTGTTTGTTTGGCTACAAGTCCAAAGAGAGCCCCTGTGCTTCACACAGCAGCACCCAGTACGGTGTATCTTTTGCTGATATTTCACTAAGGTGTGGGTCAATACATTCTACCCGGTGAGTTGTGTGGAGTTTGTGTTGAGGGGTGTGTGTGTCTCCACATGCTGGTAAGTATGGTCAGAGCTGTCAGTCCTCCTTCCCACCCGGCCAGACATCCCACCATGAAACGTGCTTCCATTGGAGGGCATGCAAGTTGTCTTTCAGGATGTTAGTCATTGGTGTCCTGCTTCTGATTTGCGCACAACCCCTACCAGGGCCTTGTGCTCCCCACAGCAGGACACAGTGTCAGCTGTCTTGTCAGTCATTTTCCACTCCCTGTGATGTGGGCGTGTTTCAGAGAGGTCTTGATGGGCCAATTTTGAGGGGGAGCATTATCTGTGACTACAAACCCCATCATGCTTTTGGATACACTCACTTCACCTGCATACCCACTATTCCTTCCTGTCAGTCAGCTGCACTGTGAGGTAGTGTGTTTGTGTTGGCAAACTTTCTGACAGTGTTTATTTGGCTTTATGCCACTGCCTTGCTCTATTTGCTGGTAGGTTTGTACATGTCATGATACAGTTCCAAGTCACTATGAGATAGCAGGTATTGTGTTTGTCTGACTAGCATACACATCTTGGGATGATTATCTATTAGTTACTGTGGCTTTGCTAACGGTACATGGTTTCACTGTCCCCTTGCCACACAATATTGAGTATGTTGGTTGTGTACTCACCAGGCTCTGGTATGTCTGCTAGACCATGGACGCTCTCTGGTGGTAGGTTGTCCCGCACCTTCTCCTGCCGGGTCCTGAAGTAGACTGGTTTGGCAGGAGGGCCACCGCCAGTGCACTGACTCAAGGCATGATCTTTCTCGATGAGTTTCTTGACCCTCCTGCGCACGTCATGCCACCTGTTCTGGATATCGTCCTTTGTATGTCTTGTTGGTGCTTGTGCATTCACCTTGTCCACAATTCTCGCCCACATCTTTGTTTTCTGTGACATGGGGGTCCTTTGGACCAATGTACCAAACAAATGTGGCTCTACTCTGATGATCTCGTCTACCAGCACTTCTAACTCATCATCTGTGAACTTTGGATTCTTCTTTAGGGGCATGGTGATGGGTGGTGGTGGTGAGTGATGTCTGTGTGAGGGTGCAAGTGAGGGTGGGTTAGTGTTGGTTTTGCTAGCTGTATGTGTGTGTGCTTTTGGTGAGGTGCTAATGGTGTGTGAGTTGTGTGATGGGTGAGTGTGTCTGTGGTTGCTGTGTGATGGTGTTTGCTGCTGGCTGTTGTCTCCTATTTGCAAAGGATCATGGTAGTGATTGATGTCCTTTATATAGGTGGAGTTGTGGGTGTGTCTTTGTTCCAGTTTTTTTTTTTTATATTTATTGGCTTTGTCATTGCTTGTTTGGACCTTTTTTTGTCTTTTTTCCTTTGGGTATTCTAGGCATGAAGGAGACGTTCTTCTGACCAAGACGGACGCTGATGTTGGCTTGTGCGGGCTTCTCTGCCTCGTTCATGCTGACTTTCTTGTGTTTCATACGAGTTGGTCGCGGAGATCTCTATTGCTTTGGCTCCCTGTTTTCTGTGCGTGTCGGTCATGCAGTTTGGGCTCCGTGCGAGTCGGTCTGGGTTTACACGCATTGCATCGTACTGCGCGGATCGGACATCACGGGTACGTGTCGGTCGGGTTCATTCCGGGTACGTGTCGGTTGGTGCAACTCGCGCCGGTTTTCCAGCCGAATCACTATTTTCCCTATGGCTCGGTCGTACGGCTTGTATTCCGTATGTGTCGATTGTAATTCACACGGGTTGCATCGTACTGTACGGGTCGTACGGCGCCGGTCCGTGTTGGTCGGTCTCCGGTCCCGGTCCGTGTCGGTCGGTACGTTTTGTGGCCGGAATCGGAATCGACCCCTAAGTAGATATTATTAATATTTAAATTGATAAAGAATTACATAAAATGTATAAATATTATAACTTAATAAATATATATATTTAGGTGTGTGTTGTGTAGTTTGTATAGGTGTAGGTTAATAAATTACTTAAGTAATAAAAAGTAAAAAACAAATATATATATTTTGTTGTTTTACATTGCGTGTTAATTGTGTCGGGCTTTTAAAAAAAATTTAATTGTATTTATGTGTTATTATTTTGGGAATATAGTTTTGTATTTTGATTATAATTATAATATTTGTATTAATTTTTCATTTGTATTAAAGATTGTAATTAATATGTAATTTGTTTATTTTTTAAACACATCATATAAATAATGTTCCTATTTATTTATTAGTATTTTTTATTTAATAATTTTTTTAAATGTGTAAGTTTTTTTAAAGTGAACTACTGTCTATGTAATGTTGCAAAGAGTGACTGGAGTGGAAATAGTAAATTTAACCCCTCTGCAATCCAACACTTTCCCTACTGTTGCACTGACTGGATTAGGAATAGTACATTTAACCCTTCCACAATCCAGCACCTTCCCTACTGTTGCATTGATTGACTGGAGTGAGAATAGTAAATATTACCCCTCCACAATCCAACACTTTACCTACTGTTGCACTGACTGAGGTTCGAATAGTAAATTTTACCCCTCCGCAATCCAGCGCTTTCCTTACTGTTTCACTGACTGGTGTGGGAATAGTAAATTCAAACCCCTCAATCCAACACATTTCTCATCCAGGGGATACTCATCAATAGTCATAATCTATGAATAATCCCCGCCCATGTGCGGGATACGGAGCATAGAGAAAATACATATATATGCATATGTGAAAACATATACATGCAGCCTAAAAGGTTTCAAACATGGCAAAAATGCTGAAAATTACATAGGTTTGCATTGTAGTACCCCTAACCCATAAGGAAACAAGCATTTACAATGCAATGGTCTCGGCATTGTTAAAGTTAGAGGTATTGGCATTGCTCATGACATTATTTTGGTTTATGTTTTTGTTTTTAAAACATTTAAAGAAACGGCATTGTTATTTACAATGTCAATAGCTTAATCACTCTCAAATGCGAGACCTATTGCATTTGCACCCACACACACAAAGCCACCCACACACACAGAGCCACCCACACAGAGCCACTCACATAGAGCAACCCACACACAAATAGAGCCACCCACAGAGCCACCTACTCATACAGAGTTACCCACACACAGACAGAGCCACTACGCATAGAGCCACCTACAAAAAAAGCCACCCACACAGAGCCACACACACAGAGCCACACACACAGAGCCACCCACACACAGAGCCTCCCACACACACACATAGCCTCCCACACACACACAGAGCCACCCACACACACACAGAGCCACCCACACAGAGCCACACACACAGCCACACACAGAGCCACACATACATACACAGAGCCACAGCCACACACGCACACAGCCACACACACACACAGAGCCACACACCCACATACAGAACCACACACACACATAGAGAGCCACACACACACATAGATCTAGACACATACACATTGATCTTGGGAGCCAAAGCAGAAGTGGCACCCACTTCACCTCCTGTTCAAATGTTAACTGGTCTCTTTGTTATGGCTTATGGCTGTACTCGCGTGTTAACTGGTACTAATGGTGTGAAACCTTTGTCCATGCAGTTTTAACATGTAAAAATGACAAACTAAATAAGCAATACCATCACAAAATGCACCGCATTATGGTGCATTATGTGCCTTGTAGTGCCCCATAATTTTGTCAATCCTGCAACATAATTGGCTCCTTTCCTGTTGCATAATTCAAATGGCTTTGCAGGTACCATATTGCACCAACATCACTACGAGATTAATGGGGAGCCTTAACCGTCCCAAATGTAATGTTAAGTACGCAAAGCCCAAATTAAATATGGATGAATATTTATACCATTAGCAAAACCAAATACGTAGAAATACAAATGGAAAAGGCAAAAACAAAATACCATAAACTGGGAACCCTAATTATACCTGAAAGTCATACACGGGACAAATATCAGAAGATGTATCCCATCTATGTTTGCACCACAATGTCAATGCAAATATTGGTGGATAGGGCTGGTACCCAGGGCCACTCTAACGATACGATTCTGCAGCAGTGCAGTTTTCTGCACATTTATGGGTTTGCCTCATTTGCCACATAACGAATCATCTGCTGCACAATATGCAGAAGTGTAGGTTCTAGCTGAAACAGGTCAAAAGTTACCAAATGAAAAAAACCCTGCAGCAACTGTTGCTGCGTATTAGAAGATCCTGTTCAAATGTTAACTGGTCTCTTTGTTGCTTATGGCTGTACTCGCGTGTTAAACTGGTACTTATGGTGTAAAACCTTTGTCCATGCAGTATTAACATGACAAACTAATTAAGCAATACAATCACAAAATGCACCGCATTATGATGCATAATGTGCCTTGTAGTCCCCCATAATTTAGTCAATCCTGCAACATAATTGGCTCCTTTCATGTTGCATAATTGAAACGGCTTTGCAGGTACATTATTGCACCAACATCACTACGAGATTAATGGGGAGCCTTAACCGTCCCAAATGTAATGTTAAGTACGTGACGTGCGACTGCCATACTTAAGTAAATACATTCTCGCATGAACAAACCTAAGGGGCACACACCACAGCAGGCCCAAGTCTGAATATTATGCTTCCCCTCGCAGCTCCTTTCCGTTTGTGCCGATGCCTATAATACAGAACTGGCAAAGAAGCAAAGTGTTCCTCATTTACACGGGTCCACACACCCATGCAAATGAGGGAAGCCTGCTTGGCATTGCGCCAGAGCCATCTGTATTACAGAAAGCGGGGCAAATGCCCGTTACACTCCTGAGGTTCTTTGTGCAATACTTAACCAGGTGGGGGTACTGAGCTGTAGTCCACATCTAAGACAGAACTAGTTGTATAAAAGAATTGTGAAGGACGCACTGTGAATTGTGAAACTCTCTGCAGGCGGCAGGCTTACAGCTGCAGAGGTTTGCACAACAACATGGGTTGGATAGGCTGAAAGGAAGCAAACTGTGAAATGGGAGTGCAAAGAAAAACGTCAGGGATGAGAAGGGCAGACACGGGCTTCTGGCCAGGCGAATGTCTAGACAGGTGACGTCACTACACGGAGGCCTCCTGAAGGAAGCTGCCTGCATGGTTTATTTCTCAAAGCCCTTTCTAAAAACGATTGTGTCAATCCCTTGACTGTGTGTGTGTGTGTGTTGGGGGGGGATGTCTCAGAGTCCGGGCAGAACCGTACTGAACGGTCTTCAGTGAACACCAACCAATGGAGCCACCTTTCTGAACTGCGGCACGCGTCTCTGAGGTGGGCCCCCTCCCTCTGCTCTGAGAGCCGAGGTCTGCTGTGCCCCCCTGAGCGGACGAAGATTGATATATTTGCTTCTGTGCATTGAAAACAAATTCCGTGCCAGAGTTCAGAGGGCCGCACCTCTCAACGGACTTATCATTTGTAACATTCTTTTATTTCAAGCTGTTTTCCTGTGTGGAGTTCTTCCTTTCCACTGATAAACTGGTTTGCTAGACTCTGCTACTTCACGGTTTGCTATACTTTGTTATTTCGTGCCGGTTAAGGTGTTTTCTTGACGTTGTTAAACAGACATCAAACGTTTCTTTCACAGAGCCGTCCCTTGATTGAAAGACATGTTTGCAGTCGATATATCCCATGCATACAGGACGTGATGTTATTCAGCGGTTGTTCGTAGGAAATACTGTAACATTAAGGATTCGATATGATTGGTTAGGACTGAAATGTCTTTCGCCTTCGTTATGCCTTGGAGATGTCCGGTGATAGAGCAGGGCAGGTGATACCGGTTAACAAATAAAAAAATTGCCCGGACTTTTAAATACTGCTGACTCTTTACGTCACGGGGTAGCTTCGGCCCGCCATGAACACCACCATCTATAGCCCGAGGAGAGGGATCGAGAGCCAGGAGGAGGAGAGCGAACAGCACCAGCCAGAGAGGACAGGGGGAGGAGACCAGAGCAGCAGCCGGACTCAGGAGCACCGAGGGAGCCGAGAGCAGGGGGAGGGGACGAGCACCAGCCGGCCATGTACGGGGTACCATGGTGGACGGGGATGACGCCATGAACACCACCATCTTTCTCCGAGGTCAAGCAGAAATGCCTCGGAGAAACACAGCGTCATTTTCGGATTCGGGCGTGTTTTTCTTTCTCTCCTCTTCCCATTGGCTGGAATGTTTACATTCCAGAGGAGAGAAAGAAACTAAAAAACACGCCCCCGAATCTGAAAAAGACGGGGCTTAAATGGACAGACGCCCCTCTCCTCCAATGGCTGGCCTCCGTTTAGGAAGCCAGCCAATGGAGAAGAGGGCGGGTTCAAGCCCCACTACTGAAAAACATTAAATCTCGCCAAGCGAGACTGCGCAAGCGCAGCCTTCGCTAGCCGAGACCTAAAAAGGAAGCACTAAGCCAATTGTCACCCAACAATGCTTTATTGCCATAAAGCAAACTTGAAATTGCAGGCATTTGCCTGTAGGCTGCAGTAGAGTATCAAGAAAACAAAGAAAACTGACACCTTGCCTTTAAGGCATCAGAGTAGGGGGACCGTGCCTTTAAGACCTGCAGGAGACCCCTTGCTCTCATGATGCACCACAGGTGACAGTTAGGTCAGTTCTTTTTTCCTGCTCCTTCTTTGAGGATCCTGGAGCTTGAGCTCTTCAGTTTTTTGACTGAAAGTTTTTCTCTTCAGATTTTCTCAGACAATTCGACATTTTCTGACTCCTGAAAGCTTATTCTGCTGGTTTTTTAGTATAATTGTAATTTTTTCCAGTCAGAATGCCTGCTTTATTCAGGAAATGCCCTTCCTGTGGCAATAAGATGGCACTGCCAGATCCACACTCTGTGTGTATTGTGTGTCTTCCACCTTCACACAATCCTGACCAGTGCCCCCACTGCCAGAAATTTTCCAGGCGCACTTTACGCGATAGAGAGCGCATAAAACTACATGCCCAGCTGGAGAAGGAAAGAAGCCGTCATGAAGGCGACTATACATCCTTCAAACCACCCTCTTCAGCCAAACGACATAAAAAACGGCGACATACCACCTCTCCTGATCCCAGGAAGACAAAGGTTCCAGGAGATTCGCCGTCAAAGTCACCGTCTAAAAGACCCAGGGTTTCTTCTGCGTCAAGAGATAGAACACCATCTCGACGTCGAGATTCTCCGCCGCATACGAGTAAGTCGGCGTCGAGGCACGGCACTTCGGGCTCGAAGGCTGTTAGTCCTATGAGATCCGGAAAGTCTCCGTCGACGTCGAGGCTTCCGTTGACGTCGAGACACTCTCCGCCGCCCTCGAGGGGGTCAGCGTCGAGAGGTGCGACGACGTATATCTCGCTGCAAGTGGGCCTGTCGACGTCGAGATCTTCGTCAAAGGCTCATCATTCGACGTCGAAGAGATCGACTCCAACTCGACGTCATGGAAGGTTGACGTCACGATCACCAGCCTGACGGAGAAGGTCGACGTTGAAATCACCAACTCGACGGCAAAGGTCGACATCGAAATCACCGGCCCAACGACGAAGGTTGACGTCAAGGTCTCCGCATCGCTGTAGGGTGGAATGGCGTTCCCAGAGCCAATCGACGCCGATGGTGACGCAGACTTCATCAACATCGAGACGTTCGACGTCGAGGGATAAAACTGCAGCGGTCACGGAGGAGATCCAGCGTGCAGTTATGTCCAGATCCAGGTCATCATCGGGGGATCAATCATCGTCCCCAGGTCTACATATCGTTCAGATTTTTCCGGAGAAATCACCTAAGGCGACAGAAAAGTTTGGTCTTTCACCTCGCTGGCTGGAGAATGTGGGTACAGGTGGCTGCAGAAGTCCGGGCTCGGACTATTCTTGCACGTATTCGCCCTCTAGAATCTACCCGCGAAAAATCAAGTCTTCTCCTGGTAGACCAAGGTCGCCTTCTACACACCGGTCATGATCCAGAGATCGTTTTTCTCCTCACAGAAGGCCAAGATCACCTTCTAGACACAGATCACGGTCCAGGGCTCATCACAGTGACCGTCCCCACAAGAGGCGACGCACAAGATCACCCACATGGTCTTCCTCCACGAGGTCCTCGGTCCGGGACTATTCTCCGACCTTCTCCTCCACTCCTCCATCGCGGGTGTCTCCCATCGATGACATCGCTACCTTTTCTGATGTCCTGGGTAGGGGTGCGCAAAAACTGAACATCACGTTGCACACCCCTGTGGTTCCCACATCGATTATATTTGATACCTTACATCATCGATCAGCTCCCAGACCATTACTTCCTTTGGTGCCAGGACTGTTGGAGCCAGCTATGGCCACATTTCTCACTCCTGCTACGGTGGGCTCTGTGCCTTCAAGGATCGCCAAGAAGTATAATGCTCCAGCCGAGGATCCCTTATTCCTAAGAGCGGATCCGCCAGTGGACTCAGTTATTGTGGCGGCTGCCATGAGGTCGCACTCTGCGTCTGTTTCATCTTCTGTCCCCCCAGAGAAGGACAGTAAGCAGATGGATTCCTATGGCAGGAAAATGTGCAACACATCTGCTTCATACATGAAGGTGGCGAGTGCTTCAACCCTTCTAGGGCGTTATGATCGTTCACTTTGGGATTCCCTCTCCAGATTCGCTGAAAAGCTCCCTAGGGAAGACAGACAGGATTTCAACGAAATTCTCCTTGAGGGTGGGCTTGTAGCCAATCAGATCATAAGTGCGGCTGCGGATGCTTCAGACCTCGCCGCTCATGGGTACTCCCATGGCGTATGTTCTCGACGATCAGCCTGGCTGCGACTAACAGGCCTCAAGCCTGATGCGCAGAAGAAAATTCTAAACTTACCTTTTAATGGATCGTCCTTGTTCGGTGCTCACGCCGATGACCAAATGAACAAAATGAAAGCAGAGATGGATACCGTCAAGGCTGTTGGACTGGAGAAGCGCAAGGAATATCGGAAGCGCTTTCGTCAGGCCGACAAACGTTCCTTTCATCAGAAGGTTCAAACCCCTCAATGGTCCTCTCAGAACCAGCAGAGACCCCAATTCCAACAAAGGGGTCATGGCAGAGGAAGAGGGAACGCCAAACAGCAACTGTCTACCACGAAGCAGCCTCCCAAACAGTGAGGTCTTACTTCCTCCGCGCCCGTTCGCCACTCCGGTAGGAGGAAGTATCAGTTTTCACCTGGAAGAGTGGGAAGCCATTACAAGAGACAAATGGGTACTGAATATTGTACAGCATGGTGACTTGCTGAGTGTAGGAGAGTAGGGTCTGCTTTCTATGTTCACCCCCACTTTTTGCTTTTGCTTTACTGGTTTTCGACTTAGATGTGGCTGTGGGCCTGCTAATCAGACCCACAGCCCTGCTGTTCTCTCTCTAAATTAATACTATGTACTTTAGGTGCATAACCCATTTGGATAGGATCACCTTATTGGCCCCTGTACAGTGTACCCTAGGTACCCAGGGCATAGGTGTACCCTAGGCCTACCAGGGGCTGCAGCATGTATTATGCCACCCCTGGCCTGGCCTTCCATTCTGACACAACTGGCTGATCACTCAGCGGGGGCAAGGTCGTGTAATCACCCCTTGCTTAGGTGTAGTATTCCTATACCTAACTTACATATAGACACATGTGTACCTATCAGTCACTCCTATGGCAGGCCTTGACAATCCTGGAGGCAGAGTGCTTGGTAACATGTGAGATGGTGCTCTAGCATGAGCTGAGCCTGTCTGCAGCTTTCGGAACCTTGTCCTTATAGCTGTTCTATGATATAGCCTACCATATACTCTTAAAGTGCCTTATAATCTTAGACGGTTATGGTAACTATGGTTTGGCTTTATCGAAACATGTCGTGTAAGGTGTCTAACACTGTGGAATAATACCCCCATGCCATTTCTGGACATGAGAATATTATTCCCCCCTTCTAGAGGGAAAGACATGTTAAAATCATACTTCAACTGTTGGCCTCTGACCAAAGCCTCAGCATCACAAAATGGATGCTGCTGCCACGACACAAGTCTGACCTCCTGCAGCTGGGAGTGATCCCAGCCAGGGAGGCCTGGACAATAGGTTTCCTGCTTGGGGAGGTGCTAGCACCTCCCCAGACAGCCTTTAGTGTATTGGGGCAGGGTGGGCTGAAAGGAATGAGACATGCCTGGGGCACACAAGGTGTTCCTTGCATAGTCCAGTTCAAACCGGCGCTGGGGCACTCCAGCCCCAGCTCTGGCATGAAACTGGACAAAGGGAAGTGGGTGTAACCACCCCCTCCCAGGTCCCACCCATAAGGCGTGACCTAGCAGGTATCCCAGCCCCCCAGATTAGTATAAGAGTGGGAGTTGGGCCTCAAGACTTTAGATTATCCTGAACCTGCAAAACTGAACAGAAACTCAGGACCTTCGACATTCGACGAAAGAAGAAGACTGAAGAATCTCTCTTGTAGCCAAGGAGTGGCTACCCTGTGCAAACAGGCACCATCAAGAGACTACCCTTTGCTTTGCCCACGTTCTACGGGGAACCGACTGCAGAGCCTGACCAGAGCCTTGACTTCCAGACTTCTCCGACCCTGATCCACATCCACAGCAAAGCTGAGATCCGTGGAGGCGACGAGCGACGTGGGACCGGCTACCTGGAAAAAGTGGCTAGTAACTTAAAGCGCAGCTTCTGAGGTACCCTCGAAGTTGTGCACCGGGGATTGAGAAGCCCCAACCCCAAGCACCATCTGCACCGAAGATCAGCCCCCCACACTCCACGAGTCCTGCGTGGGGCCCTTCTGCATTTTCCTGCTTGCCGCGTCTGTCCGGTTGCTTGCCCGCTGGCTAGTGGCCTTTGTGACGACGCACCCTGAAATCTTCTGCGCTGGTTTGGCTCCTCCAGACTGGCTCCCGCTTCTCTGCAAAGAAGAAGCACCCCAGACCTTCCTGGTCTGCACCAGAAGCAAGTCCTCCGTTCTTCGTGGGTTCCGCTTGCCAAGGCTTGGTGAGTCCTAGTCCAACTTCGACGCCGCCGACAGCAAGAGCCTTCGTGGGACAGCTCGCCTCCTGGTCCTGGTCGTCCTCGACGCTTCCTGGTCCTCCTGGCTGCAGCGACAAGCTTCACCTTCACCTGCAATCTTCACGACATCGCCTGGTTCCTTCCTGGTTCCACGTGGTCACTGGCTAGTGACCTTGACTCTGTCCCTTCTGCTTGCAGGTTTCTTCTCTTCTTGATCCCAGCCTTGGGATCCACCGGACACTCTTCACTGACTGCCTGTCAGCATCTTTCTTCAGGCATCCATAGGAGTCGACGACGAAAACGACGCATCTTCACCCCTATGCACCCGCAGCCTGTGGGCTAGGTAACTTGGGTACTCCGGTGCTCATCAGGATAGTGACTATCCTAGTGTCTAGTTTTCAAGTCTCAACTTCCTAGCTACTCCGGAAGTGTCCTAAATCTACCGTTTTCTAAACTGTACTATTGCTATTGACTTTTACGCATTACGCGTGAGTGTTTCCACTCTGCACACGAATCCCGTGGGCCTCCCACTTCCTAACTAACGCTAGTGTAGTGTAGCCCCAGCGATTCCCTAGGCCTAGGCCTATTCTATTTCCGTGACAGTGGTTCTTATACCACTTACTTAGTATATGGTTTGCGTGGCCCCTAGGGCCTAACTGTATTACTTATCTGTGTGACTTAATGTATGCTTAAATAAGACTGTGTTGTACTTACCTCTAATCTCATAAAGAGTGCTGAGGGTTTGACTAGAATAAATACACTTTATTTTATATATATATCTGTTGTGGTGTCCTTTCATTTGGTATTCAAGGGATTTTATATGGTATCACAGCTGGCTTCACATGCCATTCAGAGTTTAGCCTAAGACTGCTCTTGTCCATGCTACCACTAGGATAGCTGGTCTATAAGGTTGACTTTACAACCAATCACCATAAGGGTATTTGGACTGATATAAGGTGTACATTAGAACTAGTGACATCATACATCAGGCCAACTTCTCACATTGGTGAGCAGCGGTTGGGATCTGAGCTTGCTGTTGTAATACCATTGTAATCTTGAGATACTAAATTGAAAGATCACACAGATATTGTCTAGGTACATATAACATAGATTATAATACTTAAGTCCTACTGGACTTTGTAGTTGTAGGTTGAAGGGAGTAACACACCCTGACTACAACTACTAGAGAGGTTTAGTAGATACAACTAGTGTAGGTAGGTGCACACACCACACCCTCACTAGATCATGTCTCTGAGAGGAGATCAAGTAGATGCTCCCTCAGGAGGATCAGGTCTGCAAAAGACCCCCTCTAGATATGATACCTTAACATTCCAGGAGATGAGACACTTGTGTACCTCCAGCGGAATAAAACAGGGTGCAAACCCTACCCTCCTTCAGTTAAGACAACTCCTAGAGGAGTATGACATTATTAGGGCATCTCAGGCAGGTACCCTAGGTACAGAGGAGGGTCTACCCACCACAGAGGAGACTTCAGATGAAGAGGTAGACAGCCAGGGCCAAGTAGGAAGACTTAGCCAGGCTAACCTAAGCTTACATGGGAGTTTGAATGGGGTCCCCCCTTACACACCCCCAAGTAGGCTTACACAGAGAAGCAGGAGGGACAGATCCCCTTCAAGGGAATCCATCCACTCCCATGTCTCTAACACCTCTAATGCTTCCTCTCACAGGGGAATGACTTCCCCTGAGAGAAAGGAGCATGAAGCCAGAATGAGGGAAGCTAATCTGAGGATTCAGAGGGAAGAACTTGCCCTTGCCAAAGAGAAGCTTGCTCTGGCTAGAGAACAAAAGTTGAGTGGGTCAGAACCCACTGGTGGCAGCAATATCCCTAAGGATAGAGACAGGCACTATGATAATAGAAACCTGAGCAAGATTGTCCCTCCCTACAAGTGTGGGGATGACATCCACAAATGGATAACTGCTTTGGAGAGAGCTTGCAGAGTACAGCAGGTACCCCAAAGTCAGTGGGCAGCTATCTTGTGGCTCTCCTTCTCTGAGAAAGGCAGAGACAAGCTCCTCACAGTTAGTGATGAGGATCCAGATAATTACACTGTCCTGAAGAGTGCTCTGATTGATGGGTTTGGCCTAACCACTGAACAATACAGGTTGTTGTTCAGGGATACCCAGAAGACACAGACTCAGGACTGGACTGACTTTGTAGATTGTGCCACTAAGGCTCTGGAAGGCTGGCTAATGGGAAGTAAGGTTAAGGACTATACAGGATTGTATAATTTGATCATGAGAGAGCAAATATTTAACAACTGTCAAAACCAGCTATTGCATCAACACCTGATTGATTCTGATCTGACTTCTCCCCAAGAATTGGGAAAGAAGGCAGATAGATGGGTCAGGACTAGAGTTAAGCAGAAAAACCAGAACCAGGGCGGTGATCAGAAAAAGGCAGACCAGAAGGGTAATGAGCAGAAACAAAAAGACCAGAAGTCTTCACCAGGCTCCCAAAAGGCTCAGGGGGAGGGTGGTCCCAAAAAGGATAAAAAGAAAGATGGCCAAAAGAAACCATGGTGCAACTATTGTAAGTCCAACTCACATTGGTTTAGTGAGTGCACCAAAAAGGATAAGCCCCCAGCCACCATTGCCCCTAAGGCAACTGTACCCCCTAGTTCAGCTGTAAGTGGTGGTTCCCAGCAAAAGGGTGTAGTAGGGTTAACCCTGGGAACTGAGGAGGATTCTGGCCTAGTCAGAGTACCTGCTCAGGCTGTTCTGATCTGTGATGGGGACTTAGCTTTGTCCTCTACTGTAGGCCCCAGTAACCTGGGCAAGTACAGACAGACACCTTTTATCAACCAAAGAATGGCTCAGGCCTACAGGGACACTGGAGCTAGTGTCACAATGGTGACACCTGCTTTTGTGGACCCTGGACAGATCATACTAGGTGAGAATTACCTAGTGACCAACGCTAGCAATGCCACTACCTCCCATAGTGTGGCTATTGTTAACTTCTCCTGGGGAGGGGTAACTGGCCTCAAGAAAGTTGTTGTTAGTTCAGACCTTCCTGTAGAGTGTTTACTGGGCAATGATCTTGAAACTTCAGTTTGGTCTGAAGTGGAGTATAGGACCCATGCAGAAATGCTGGGGATAGATGCACATGTCCTTGCTGTGACCAGGTCACAGGCCAAAAAGTGCACCACTGAACAAGTGCTGGATCCTGAAACTATGGACCAGTCACAACCCAAGAGAAAGAGCAGTAGGGTTAAGGCTGTGCCTTCCCCCCTGCCTCAGGTGTTGGATCAGCCCTCCCAGGAGGATGATTCTGAGAGCCCTGAAGGAACTGTCCTAGAAGAACTTGAACCTGATCAGGTTGAGTTTCTTGGGACAGGGGGACCTTCAAGGGCAGATCTGAGGCAGGCTCAATTAGACTGCCCCTCTCTTGAACCCCTCAGACAGCTGGTTGCTGCTGAGGCTGCAGGGAATGCTCAAGGTACCCATAGAGTGTATTGGGATGAAGGGCTACTGTATTCAGAGGCTAGAGACCCCAAGCCTTGTGCATCCAGGAGGTTGGTCATACCACTGAAGTTCAGAGGCTTCCTTCTAACCTTGGCCCATGATATTCCCCTTGCAGGACATTTAGGCCAGAACAAGACTTGGGACAGGCTTGTCCCTCACTTTCACTGGCCCCATATGTCAGAAGATACTAAGGAGTTTTGTCGCTCCTGTGTCACCTGCCAAGCCAGTGGCAAATCAGGTGGCACCACAAAGGCCCCCCTCATACCACTACCTGTGGTGGGGGTCCCCTTTGAAAGAGTGGGCATAGATATTGTAGGACCAATGGACCCACAAACAGCATCTGGGCACAGATTCATACTGGTGATAGTGGACCATGCCACCAGGTACCCAGAAGCAATTCCCCTGAGGACCACAACAGCTCCTGTTGTGGCAAGGGCCCTGCTTGGAGTATTCTCCAGAGTGGGCTTTCCAAAGGAGGTCATTTCTGACAGAGATACCAACTTCATGTCAGGATACTTGACTGCAATGTGGAAGGAGTGTGGTGTTAACTATAAGTTCACCACACCCTATCACCCACAGTGCAATGGGCTTGTTGAGAGATTCAACAAGACCCTAAAGGGAATGATAAAAGGATTACCAGACAAGCTTAGGCGAAGATGGGACATCCTTTTACCCTGCCTTCTGTTTGCTTACAGAGAGGTCCCACAAAAGGGGGTTGGCTACAGCCCTTTTGAGCTTTTGTTTGGGCATCCTGTGAGAGGACCCCTGTGTTTGGTGAAGGAAGGATGGGAGAGACCTCTCAGACAACCCAAACTAGACATAGTGGATTATGTACTTGGTCTCCGCTCCAGGATGGCAGAGTATATGAAGAAGGCTTCTAAAAACCTTGAGGCAAGCCAAGAACTCCAAAAAGCTTGGCATGACCAAAAGGCTGTACTGACCGTTTACCAGCCAGGACAGAAAGTGTGGGTGTTGGAGCCAGTGGCCCCAGCAGCACTCCAAGACAAATGGTCTGGACCCCACACTATTGTTGAGAAAAAGGGAGAAGTCACCTACTTGGTGGACCTTGGGACTCCCAGAAGCCCCCACAGGGTGCTTCATGTCAACAGATTGAAGGCATATGTTGACAGGGCAGACATGGGGCTACTCATGGCTACAGATGAGGGGCAGGAGGAAGAGAGTGACCCTCTCCCAGACCTGTTGACTCAGAACCCTGATGATGGCTCCGTTGATGGTGTGGTCTTTTCTGACAGCCTCACTGTCCATCAGCAACAGGACTGCAGACAGGTTCTGCAATCCTACAGACATATGTTCTCTCTGACCCCAAGTCAGACAAACTGGTGCACCCATGAGGTGGACACTGGTGACAGTCTGCCTGTGAAGAGTAAAATCTACAGGCAACCTGACCATGTCAGGGACTGCATAAAAGTTGAGGTACAAAAGATGTTGGAGCTGGGAGTCATTGAACCTTCAGAGAGCCCTTGGGCTAGTCCTGTAGTTCTTGTGCCAAAACCTCACACCCAAGATGGTAAGAGAGAGATGAGGTTTTGCGTGGATTACAGAGGTCTCAATGCTGTCACTAGGACAGATGCCCACCCAATACCGAGGGCAGATGAGCTCATTGACAGACTGGCAGCTGCTAAGTTTTTGAGCACATTTGACCTAACAGCAGGCTACTGGCAAATCAGACTAGCTGAGAGTGCAAAGGCCAAAACTGCTTTCTCGACCCCAGGAGGACATTATCAATTTGTGGTAATGCCCTTTGGTTTGAAGAATGCACCTGCCACTTTCCAAAGGTTGGTGAATCAAGTCCTTACTGGGTTGGATGATTATTGTGCAGCTTATCTTGATGATATTGCTGTCTTTAGCTCCACCTGGGAGGATCACCTGGTCCACCTGAGGAATGTTTTAGAGGCCCTGCAAAAGGCAGGCCTCACTATCAAGGCCACTAAGTGCCAGATAGGGCAGAGCAAGGTTGTATACATGGGCCACCTAGTTGGTGGGGGTCAGGTTCAACCACTGGAGAGCAAGATCCAGACCATAAAGGACTGGGCTCCTCCAACTACCCAGACTCAGGTCAGAGCTTTCTTGGGCCTGACTGGGTACTACAGAAAGTTTGTTAAGAATTATGGGTCCATAGTGACACCACTTAATGACTTGACCTCCAAGAAGATGCCAAAGAAAGTTCAGTGGACAGTAAGCTGTCAAAAAGCATTTGATGACCTGAAGCAGGCCATGTGCAGTGCACCTATTCTGAAAAGTCCAGACTACTCCAAAGAGTTCATTGTCCAGACAGATGCTTCTGAGTTAGGTGTGGGAGCTGTTCTTTCACAACTGAATGTAGATGGTCAAGACCAGCCCATTGCTTTTATAAGTAGAAGGCTGACCCCTAGAGAGAAACGTTGGTCAGCTATTGAGAGGGAGGCCTTTGCTGTGGTTTGGGCCCTGAAGAAGCTGAGGCCATACTTGTTTGGCACTCACTTCAAGATTCAGACAGACCATAAGCCCCTCTTGTGGCTAAATCAGATGAAGGGTGAAAATCCCAAACTTCTTAGGTGGTCCATTTCCCTACAGGGGATGGACTTCACAGTGGAACATAGACCTGGGACTGACCATGCCAATGCAGATGGACTCTCCAGATATTTCCACTTAGAACATGAAGACTCAACTGGTCAAGGTTAGTTTAATGTCCCTAAGTTTGGGGGGGGGGGGTGTATAGGAGAGTAGGGTCTGCTTTCTATGTTCACCCCCACTTTTTGCTTTTGCTTTACTGGTTTTCGACTTAGATGTGGCTGTGGGCCTGCTAATCAGACCCACAGCCCTGCTGTTCTCTCTCTAAATTAATACTATGTACTTTAGGTGCATAACCCATTTGGATAGGATCACCTTATTGGCCCCTGTACAGTGTACCCTAGGTACCCAGGGCATAGGTGTACCCTAGGCCTACCAGGGGCTGCAGCATGTATTATGCCACCCCTGGCCTGGCCTTACATTCTGACACAACTGGCTGATCACTCAGCTGGGGCAAGGTTGTGTAATCACCCCTTGCTTAGGTGTAGTATTCCTATACCTAACTTACATATAGACACATGTGTACCTATCAGTCACTCCTATGGCAGGCCTTGACAATCCTGGAGGCAGAGTGCTTGGTAACATGTGAGATGGTGCTCTAGCATGAGCTGAGCCTGTCTGCAGCTTTCGGAACCTTGTCCTTATAGCTGTTCTATGATATAGCCTACCATATACTCTTAAAGTGCCTTATAATCTTAGACGGTTATGGTAACTATGGTTTGGCTTTATCGAAACATGTTGTGTAAGGTGTCTAACACTGTGGAATAATACCCCCATGCCATTTCTGGACATGAGAATATTATTCCCCCCTTCTAGAGGGAAAGACATGTTAAAATCATACTTCAACTGTTGGCCTCTGACCAAAGCCTCAGCATCACAAAATGGATGCTGCTGCCACGACACAAGTCTGACCTCCTGCAGCTGGGAGTGATCCCAGCCAGGGAGGCCTGGACAATAGGTTTCCTGCTTGGGGAGGTGCTAGCACCTCCCCAGACAGCCTTTAGTGTATTGGGGCAGGGTGGGCTGAAAGGAATGAGACATGCCTGGGGCACACAAGGTGTTCCTTGCATAGTCCAGTTCAAACCGGCGCTGGGGCACTCCAGCCCCAGCTCTGGCGCGAAACTGGACAAAGGGAAGTGGGTGTAACCACCCCCTCCCAGGTCCCACCCATAAGGCGTGACCTAGCAGGTATCCCAGCCCCCCAGATTAGTATAAGAGTGGGAGTTGGGCCTCAAGACTTTAGATTATCCTGAACCTGCAAAACTGAACAGAAACTCTGGACCTTCGACATTCGACGAAAGAAGAAGACTGAAGAATCTCCCTTGTAGCCAAGGAGTGGCTACCCTGTGCAAACAGGCACCATCAAGAGACTACCCTTTGCTTTGCCCACGTTCTACGAGGAACCGACTGCAGAGCCTGACCAGAGCCTTGACTTCCAGACTTCTCCGACCCTGATCCACATCCACAGCAAAGCTGAGATCCGTGGAGGCGACGAGCGACGTGGGACCGGCTACCTGGAAAAAGTGGCTAGTAACTTAAAGCGCAGCTTCTGAGGTACCCTCGAAGTTGTGCACCGGGGATTGAGAAGCCCCAACCCCAAGCACCATCTGCACCGAAGATCAGCCCCCCACACTCCACGAGTCCTGCGTGGGGCCCTTCTGCATTTTCCTGCTTGCCGCGTCTGTCCGGTTGCTTGCCCGCTGGCTAGTGGCCTTTGTGACGACGCACCCTGAAATCTTCTGCGCTGGTTTGGCTCCTCCAGACTGGCTCCCGCTTCTCTGCAAAGAAGAAGCACCCCAGACCTTCCTGGTCTGCACCAGAAGCAAGTCCTTCGTTCTTCGTGGGTTCCGCTTGCCAAGGCTTGGTGAGTCCTAGTCCAACTTCGACGCTGCCGACAGCAAGAGCCTTCGTGGGACAGCTCGCCTCCTGGTCCTGGTCGTCCTCGACGCTTCCTGGTCCTCCTGGCTGCAGCGACAAGCTTCACCTTCACCTGCATTCTTCACGACATCGCCTGGTTCCTTCCTGGTTCCACGTGGTCACTGGCTAGTGACCTTGACTCTGTCCCTTCTGCTTGCAGGTTTCTTCTCTTCTTGATCCCAGCCTTGGGATCCACCGGACACTCTTCACTGACTGCCTGTCAGCATCTTTCTTCAGGCATCCATAGGAGTCGACGACGAAAACGACGCATCTTCACACCTATGCACCCGCAGCCTGTGGGCTAGGTAACTTGGGTACTCCGGTGCTCATCAGGATAGTGACTATCCTAGTGTCTAGTTTTCAAGTCTCAACTTCCTAGCTACTCCGGAAGTGCCCTAAATCTACCGTTTTCTAAACTGTACTATTGCTATTGACTTTTACGCATTACGCGTGAGTGTTTCCACTCTGCACACGAATCCCGTGGGCCTCCCACTTCCTAACTAACGCTAGTGTAGTGTAGCCCCAGCGATTCCCTAGGCCTAGGCCTATTCTATTTCCGTGACAGTGGTTCTTATACCACTTACTTAGTATATGGTTTGCGTGGCCCCTAGGGCCTAACTGTATTACTTACCTGTGTGACTTAATGTATGCTTAAATAAGACTGTGTTGTACTTACCTCTAATCTCATAAAGAGTGCTGAGGGTTTGACTAGAATAAATACACTTTATTTTATATATATATCTGTTGTGGTGTCCTTTCATTTGGTATTCAAGGGATTATATATGGTATCACAGCTGGCTTCACATGCCATTCAGAGTTTAGCCTAAGACTGCTCTTGTCCATGCTACCACTAGGATAGCTGGTCTATAAGGTTGACTTTACAACCAATCACCATAAGGGTATTTGGACTGATATAAGGTGTACACTAGAACTAGTGACATCATACATCAGGCCAACTTCTCACACTGAGGTTCAAGTCTTCCCCTCCGCAAGTACCCCCACAGTTTCAGCACCTTCCTCCAATTCAAAATCGGCTTTTACTGGACGAAGTAGCTACGCTCCGCTCCAAGAACGCCATAGAGGAAGTACCACCTCTCCAAAGAAGTCAAGGAGTATACTCCCGCTACTTTCTAGTTCAAAAGCGAGGAGTAACCAAAGAGTACAGACCCATCCTCGACCTGCGTCTGCTAAACAGATTTATCAAGAAGGAAAAGTTCAGAATGCTAGCCCTGCATCAAATCTTACAGCACCTTCACCAGGGAGACTGGATGCGTGCTATCGACCTGCAGGACACCTATTTTCATATTCCTGTCTCAGTGAAACATCGAAAATTCCTCAGGTTTCAGATCTCTCGTCAGCACTACCAGTACCGAGTTCTGCCGTTCGGCCTCAAATCTGCCCCACGGACATTCTCCAAGTGTATGGCGGTGGTAGCTGCCTTCCTCCGCAAACGGAAGATCTTCGTCTATCCCTATCTAGACGACTGGCTCCTGAAGAGTTCCACACCTGTACTACTCCAGAGCCATCTCTCGTACTGCCTCAATCTACTACAGTCATTGGGATTACAAGTCAACTACAAAAAGTCGGTCCTCAATCCCACTCAGTGGATACACTATCTGGGCGCCTCTCTGGACTCCGCAAAGGCAAGCGTGTGTCCTTCGGAGGAGAGGTTATCATCCATGCTTCAGAAATGCCACACTCTTCTCGACACTGCATTTCCCACAGCCAGGCAAGTATCTTCACTACTGGGGTCGATGGCTTCGTGCATTTACATTGTTCCCAATGCACGCCTTCACATGCGGCCTCTACAACAAGCGCTCGAAGATCAATGGTCACAGAGGTCAGGTCGCTGGGAAGATCTTGTCTCTCTCCACCAAGCTGCCAGGGACTCCATCAGATGGTGGATGAAACGCTCTCATCTGCTGCAAGGTGTTCCTTTCCATCAGACGCCTCCAACACGGACAGTGGTCACAGATGCCTCAATGCAGGGCTGGGGTGCTCATATGGGCCAGCTTCAGGTACAAGGTCTCTGGTCCAATACAGAAAGAAGTTATCACATAAACGTCTTGGAGCTACGAGCAGTCCATCTGGCTCTCAAATCCCTGTATCCGTCACTTCAAACTAGCCACGTTCAGATTCAGACAGACAACACAACAACTATGTTCTATCTGAACAAGCAAGGAGGCACCAAGTCACGAGTCCTGTCTCTGGAAGCTCAGTCCATTTGGCGGTGGCTGCTGGCGAGAGGTCTTTCAATCATCGCAGTCCACCTGCCAGGAACCCTGAACGTGCAGGAAGACGGCCTCAGCAGCGACTTCGTAGAAGCGCATGACTGAGTGCTCAACGAAGACGTCGCCCAGGAGATCTTCTGGCAGTGGGGAGTACCGGACATCGACCTGTTTGCAGATGCGGCAAACAAAAAATGCCCCGTCTTCGCCTTCAGGTTTCCCCAACAGGGATCACGGGGGAACGCACTGTAGGAGAGTAGGGTCTGCTTTCTATGTTCACCCCCACTTTTTGCTTTTGCTTTACTGGTTTTCGACTTAGATGTGGCTGTGGGCCTGCTAATCAGACCCACAGCCCTGCTGTTCTCTCTCTAAATTAATACTATGTACTTTAGGTGCATAACCCATTTGGATAGGATCACCTTATTGGCCCCTGTACAGTGTACCCTAGGTACCCAGGGCATAGGTGTACCCTAGGCCTACCAGGGGCTGCAGCATGTATTGTGCCACCCCTGGCCTGGCCTTCCATTTTGACACAACTGGCTGATCACTCAGCTGGGGCAAGGTCGTGTAATCACCCCTTGCTTAGGTGTAGTATTCCTATACCTAACTTACATATAGACACATGTGTACCTATCAGTCACTCCTATGGCAGGCCTTGACAATCCTGGAGGCAGAGTGCTTGGTAACATGTGAGATGGTGCTCTAGCATGAGCTGAGCCTGTCTGCAGCTTTCGGAACCTTGTCCTTATAGCTGTTCTATGATATAGCCTACCATATACTCTTAAAGTGCCTTATAATCTTAGACGGTTATGGTAACTATGGTTTGGCTTTATCAAAACATGTCGTGTAAGGTGTCTAACACTAGGGAATAATACCCCCATGCCATTTCTGGACATGAGAATATAATCCCCCCCTTCTAGAGGGAAAGACATGTTAAAATCATACTTCCACTGTTAGCCTCTGACCAAAGCCTCAGCATCACAAAATGGATGCTGCTGCCACGACACAAGTCTGACCTCCTGCAGCTGGGAGTGATCCCAGCCAGGGAGGCCTGGACAATAGGTTTCCTGCTTGGGGAGGTGCTAGCACCTCCCCAGACAGCCTTTAGTGTATTGGGGCAGGGTGGGCTGAAAGGAATGAGACATGCCTGGGGCACACAAGGTGTTCCTTGCATAGTCCAGTTCAAACCGGCGCTGGGGCACTCCAGCCCCAGCTCTGGCGCGAAACTGGACAAAGGGAAGTGGGTGTAACCACCCCCTCCCAGGTCCCACCCATAAGGCGTGACCTAGCAGGTATCCCAGCCCCCCAGATTAGTATAAGAGTGGGAGTTGGGCCTCAAGACTTTAGATTATCTTGAACCTGCAAAACTGAACAGAAACTCTGGACCTTCGACATTCGACGAAAGAAGAAGACTGAAGAATCTCCCTTGTAGCCAAGGAGTGGCTACCCTGTGCAAACAGGCACCATCAAGAGACTACCCTTTGCTTTGCGACCGTTCTACGAGGAACCGACTGCAGAGCCCGACCAGAGCCTTGACTTCCAGACTTCTCCGACCCTCATCCACATCTGCAGCAGAGCTGAGATCCGTGGAGGCGACGAGCGACGTGGGACCGGCTACCTGGGAAAAGTGGCTAGTAACTTACAGCGCAGCTTCTGAGGCACCCTCGAAGTTGTGCACCGGGGATTGAGAAGCCCCAACCCCAAGCACCATCTGCACCGAAGATCAGCCCCCACACTCCACGAGTCCTGCGTGGGGCCCTTCAGCATTTTTCTGCTTGCCGCGTCTGTCCGGTTGCTTGCCCGCTGGCTAGTGGCCTCTGTGACGACGCACCCTGAAATCTTCTGCGCTGGTTTGGCTCCTCCAGACTGGCTCCCGCTTCTCTGCAAAGAAGAAGCACCCCAGACCTTCCTGGTCTGCACCAGAAGCAAGTCCTTTGTTCTTCGTGGGTTCCGCTTGCCAAGGCTTGGTGAGTCCTAGTCCAACTTCGACGCCGCCGACAGCAAGAGCCTTCGTGGGACAGCTCGCCTCCTGGTCCTGGTCGTCCTCGACGCTTCCTGGTCCTCCTGGCTGCAGCGACAAGCTTCACCTTCACCTGCAACTCTTCACGACATCGCCTGGTTCCTTCCTGGTTCCACGTGGTCACTGGCTAGTGACCTTGACTCTGTCCCTTCTGCTTGCAGGTTTCTTCTCTTCTTGATCCCAGCCTTGGGATCCACCGGACACTCTTCACTGACTGCCTGTCAGCATCTTTCTTCAGGCATCCATAGGAGTCGACGACGAAAACGACGCATCTTCACCCCTATGCACCCGCAGCCTGTGGGCTAGGTAACTTGGGTACTCCGGTGCTCATCAGGATAGTGACTATCCTAGTGTCTAGTTTTCAAGTCTCAACTTCCTAGCTACTCCGGAAGTGTCCTAAATCTATCTATTTCTAAACTGTAACATTGCTATTGACTTTTACGCATTACGCGTGAGTGTTTCCACTCTGCACACGAATCCCGTGGGCCTCCCACTTCCTAACTAACGCTAGTGTAGGGTAGCCCCAGCGATTCCCTAGGCCTAGGCCTATTCTATTTCCGTGACAGTGGTTCTTATACCACTTACTTAGTATATGGTTTGCGTGGCCCCTAGGGCCTAACTGTATTACTTACCTGTGTGACTTACTGTATGCATTAATAAGACTGTGTTGTACTTACCTCTAATCTCATAAAGAGTGCTGAGGGTTTGCTTAGAATAAATACACTTTATTTTATATATATATCTGTTGTGGTGTTCTTTCATTTGGTATTCAAGGGATTATATATGGTATCACAGCTGGCTTCACATGCCATTCAGAGTTTAGCCTAAGACTGCTCTTGTCCATGCTACCACTAGGATAGCTGGTCTATAAGGTTGACTTTACAACCAATCACCATAAGGGTATTTGGACTGATATAAGGTGTACACTATAACTAGTGACATCATACATCAGGCCAACTTCTCACATTGGTGAGCAGCGGTTGGGATCTGAGCTTGCTGTTGTAATACCATTGTAATCTTGAGATACTAAATTGAAAGATCACACAGATATTGTCTAGGTACATATAACATAGATTATTATACTTAAGTCCTACTGGACTTTGTAGTTGTAGGTTGAAGGGAATAACACACCCTGACTACAACTACTAGAAAGGTTTAGTAGATACAACTAGTGTAGGTAGGTGCACACACCACACCCTCACTAGATCATGTCTCTGAGAGTAGATCAAGTAGATGCTCTCTCAGGAGGATCAGGTCTGCAAAAGATCCCCTCTAGATATGATACCTTAACATTCCAGGAGATGAGACAGTTGTGTACCTCCAGAGGAATAAAACAGGGTGCAAACCCTACCCTCCTTCAGTTAAGACAACTCCTAGAGGAGTATGATGCTCAGAGGGCATCTCAGGAAGGTGCCCTAGGCACAGAGGAGGGTCTACCCACCACAGAGGAGTCAGATGGGGCTTCAGATGGGGAGGTAGACAGCCAGAGCCAAGTAAGGAGACTTAGCCAGGCTAACTTAAGTTTACATGGGAGTTTGCATGGGGTCCCCCCATACAGACCCCCAAGTAGGCATTCACAGAGAAGCAGGAGGGACAGATCCCCTTCAAGGGAATCCATCCACTCCCATGTCTCTAGCATCTCTAATGCTTCCTCTCACAGGGGAATGACTTCACCTGAGAGAAAGGAGCATGCAGCCAGAATGAGGGAGGCTAATCTGAGGATTCAGAGGGAAGAACTTGCCCTTGCCAAAGAGAAGCTTGCTCTGGCTAGAGAACAAAAGTTAAGTGGGTTAGAACCCACTGGTGGCAGCAACATTCCTAGAGATAGAGACAGGCACTATGATAATAGAAACCTGAGCAAGATTGTCCCTCCCTACAAGTGTGGGGATGACATCCACAAATGGATAACTGCTTTGGAGAGAGCTTGCAAAGTACAGCAGGTACCCCAAAGTCAGTGGGCAGCTATCTTGTGGCTCTCCTTCTCTGAGAAAGGAAGAGACAAGCTCCTCACAGTTAGTGATGAGGATGCAGATAATTACACTGTCCTGAAGAGTGCTCTGATTGATGGGTTTGGCCTAACCACTGAACAATACAGGTTGTTGTTCAGGGATACCCAGAAGACACAGACTCAGGACTGGACTGACTTTGTAGATTGTGCCACTAAGGCTCTGGAAGGCTGGCTAATGGGAAGTAAGGTTAAGGACTATACAGGATTGTATAATTTGATCATGAGAGAACAAATACTTAACAACTGTCAAAACCAGCTATTGCATCAACACCTGATTGATTCTGATCTGACTTCTCCCCAAGAATTGGGAAAGAAGGCAGATAGATGGGTCAGGACTAGAGTTAAGCAGAAAAACCAGAACCAGGGCGGTGATCAGAAAAAGGCAGACCAGAAGGGTAATGAGCAGAAACAAAAAGACCAGAAGTCTTCACCAGGCCCCCAAAAGGCTCAGGGGGAGGGTGGTTCCAAAAAGGATAAGAAGAAAGAAGGCCAAAAGAAACCATGGTGCAACTATTGTAAGTCCAACTCACATTGGTTTAGTGAGTGCACCAAAAAGGATAAGCCCCCAGCCACCATTGCCCCTAAGGCAACTGTACCCCCTAGTTCAGCTGTAAGTGGTGGTTCCCAGCAAAAGGGTGTAGTAGGGTTAACCCTGGGAACTGAGGAGGATTCTGGCCTAGTCAGAGTACCTACTCAGGCTGTCCTGATCTGTGATGGGGACTTAGCTTTGTCCTCTACTGTAGGCCCCAGTAACCTGGGCAAGTACAGACAGACACCTTTTATCAACCAAAGAATGGCTCAGGCCTACAGGGACACTGGAGCTAGTGTCACAATGGTGACACCTGCTTTTGTGGACCCTGGACAGATCATACTAGGTGAGAATTACCTAGTGACCAACGCTAGCAATGCCACTACCTCCCATAGTGTGGCTATTGTTAACTTCTCCTGGGGAGGGGTAACTGGCCTCAAGAAAGTTGTTGTTAGTTCAGACCTTCCTGTGGAGTGTTTACTGGGCAATGATCTTGAAACTTCAGTTTGGTCTGAAGTGGAGTATAGGACCCATGCAGAAATGCTGGGGATAGATGCACATGTCCTTGCTGTGACCAGGTCACAGGCCAAAAAGTGCAACACTGAGCAAGTGCTGGATCCTGAAACTATGGACCAGTCACAATCCAAGAGAAAGAGCAGTAGGGTTAAGGCTGTGCCTTCCCCCCTGCCTCAGGTGGTGGATCAGCCCTCCCAGGAGGATGATTCTGAGAGCCCTGAAGGAACTGTCCTAGAAGAACTTGAACCTGATCAGGTTGAGTTTGGGACAGGGGGACCTTCCAGGGCAGATCTGAGGCAGGCTCAATTAGACTGCCCCTCTCTTGAACCCCTCAGACAGCTGGCTGCTGCTGAGGCTGCAGGGAATGCTCAAGGTACCCATAGAGTGTATTGGGATGAAGGGCTACTGTACTCAGAGGCTAGAGACCCCAAGCCTGGTGCATCCAGGAGGTTGGTCATACCACTGAAGTTCAGAGGCTTCCTTCTAACCTTGGCCCATGATATTCCCCTTGCAGGACATTTAGGCCAGAACAAGACTTGGGACAGGCTTGTCCCTCACTTTCACTGGCCCCATATGTCAGAAGATACTAAGGAGTTTTGTCGCTCCTGTGTCACCTGCCAAGCCAGTGGCAAATCAGGTGGCACCACAAAGGCCCCCCTCATACCACTACCTGTGGTGGGGGTCCCCTTTGAAAGAGTGGGCATAGATATTGTAGGACCAATGGACCCACAAACAGCATCTGGGCACAGATTCATACTGGTGATAGTGGACCATGCCACCAGGTACCCAGAAGCAATTCCCCTGAGGACCACAACAGCTCCTGTTGTGGCAAGGGCCCTGCTTGGAGTATTCTCCAGAGTGGGCTTTCCAAAGGAGGTCATTTCTGACAGAGGTGCCAACTTTATGTCAGGATACTTGACTGCAATGTGGAAGGAGTGTGGTGTTAACTATAAGTTCACCACACCCTATCACCCACAGTGCAATGGGCTTGTTGAGAGATTCAACAAGACCCTAAAGGGAATGATAAAAGGATTACCAGACAAGCTTAGGCGGAGATGGGACATCCTTTTACCCTGCCTTCTGTTTGCTTACAGAGAGGTCCCACAAAAGGGGGTTGGCTACAGCCCTTTTGAGCTTTTGTTTGGGCATCCTGTAAGAAGACCCCTGTGTTTGGTGAAGGAAGGATGGGAGAGACCTCTCAGACAACCCAAACTAGACATAGTGGATTATGTACTTGGTCTTCGCTCCAGGATGGCAGAGTATATGAAGAAGGCTTCTAAAAACCTTGAGGCAAGCCAAGAACTCCAAAAAGCTTGGCATGACCAAAAGGCTGTACTGACTGTTTACCAGCCAGGACAGAAAGTGTGGGTGTTGGAGCCAGTGGCCCCAGCAGCACTCCAAGACAAATGGTCTGGACCCCACACTATTGTTGAGAAAAAGGGAGAAGTCACCTACTTGGTGGACCTTGGGACTCCCAGAAGCCCCCACAGGGTGCTTCATGTCAACAGATTGAAGGCATATGTTGACAGGGCAGACATGGGGCTACTCATGGCTACAGATGAGGGGCAGGAGGAAGAGAGTGACCCTCTCCCAGACCTGTTGACTCAGAACCCTGATGATGGCTCAGTTGATGGTGTGGTCTTTTCTGACAGCCTCACTGTCCATCAGCAACAGGACTGCAGACAAGTTCTGCAGGCCTACAGACATATGTTCTCTCTGACCCCAAGTCAGACAAACTGGTGCACCCATGAGGTGGACACTGGTGACAGTCTGCCTGTGAAGAGTAAAATCTACAGGCAACCTGACCATGTCAGGGACTGCATAAAAGTTGAGGTACAAAAGATGTTGGAGCTGGGAGTCATTGAACCTTCAGAGAGCCCTTGGGCTAGTCCTGTAGTCCTTGTGCCAAAACCTCACACCCAAGATGGTAAGAGAGAGATGAGGTTTTGCGTGGATTACAGAGGTCTCAATGCTGTCACTAGGACAGATGCCCACCCAATACCTAGGGCAGATGAGCTCATTGACAGACTGGCAGCTGCTAAGTTTTTGAGCACATTTGACCTAACAGCAGGCTACTGGCAAATCAGACTAGCTGAGAGTGCAAAGGCCAAAACTGCTTTCTCGACCCCAGGAGGACATTATCAATTTGTGGTAATGCCCTTTGGTCTGAAGAATGCACCTGCCACTTTCCAAAGGCTGGTGAATCAAGTCCTTACTGGGTTGGATGATTATTGTGCAGCTTATCATGATGATATTGCTGTCTTTAGCTCCACCTGGGAGGATCACCTGGTCCACCTGAGGAATGTTTTAGAGGCCCTACAAAAGGCAGGCCTCACTATCAAGGCCACTAAGTGCCAGATAGGGCAGAGCAAGGTTGTATACCTGGGCCACCTAGTTGGTGGGGGTCAGGTTCAACCACTGGAGAGCAAGATCCAGACCATAAAGGACTGGGCTCCTCCAACTACCCAGACTCAGGTCAGAGCTTTCTTGGGCCTGACTGGGTACTACAGAAAGTTTGTTAAGAACTATGGGTCCATAGTGACACCACTTAATGACTTGACCTCCAAGAAGATGCCAAAGAAAGTTCAGTGGACAGTAAGCTGTCAAAAAGCATTTGATGACCTGAAGCAGGCCATGTGCAGTGCACCTATTCTGAAAAGTCCAGACTACTCCAAAGAGTTCATTGTCCAGACAGATGCTTCTGAGTTAGGTGTGGGAGCTGTTCTTTCACAACTGAATGTAGATGGTCAAGACCAGCCCATTGCTTTTATAAGTAGAAGGCTGACCCCTAGAGAGAAACGTTGGTCAGCTATTGAGAGGGAGGCCTTTGCTGTGGTTTGGGCCCTGAAGAAGCTGAGGCCATACTTGTTTGGCACTCACTTCAAGATTCAGACAGACCATAAGCCCCTCTTGTGGCTAAATCAGATGAAGGGTGAAAATCCCAAACTTCTTAGGTGGTCCATTTCCCTACAGGGGATGGACTTCACAGTGGAACATAGACCTGGGACTGACCATGCCAATGCAGATGGACTCTCCAGATATTTCCACTTAGAACATGAAGACTCAACTGGTCAAGGTTAGTTTAATGTCCCTAAGTTTGGGGGGGGGGTTGTGTAGGAGAGTAGGGTCTGCTTTCTATGTTCACCCCCACTTTTTGCTTTTGCTTTACTGGTTTTCGACTTAGATGTGGCTGTGGGCCTGCTAATCAGACCCACAGCCCTGCTGTTCTCTCTCTAAATTAATACTATGTACTTTAGGTGCATAACCCATTTGGATAGGATCACCTTATTGGCCCCTGTACAGTGTACTCTAGGTACCCAGGGCATAGGTGTACCCTAGGCCTACCAGGGGCTGCAGCATGTATTGTGCCACCCCTGGCCTGGCCTTCCATTTTGACACAGCTGGCTGATCACTCAGCTGGGGCAAGGTCGTGTAATCACCCCTTGCTTAGGTGTAGTATTCCTATACCTAACTTACATATAGACACATGTGTACCTATCAGTCACTCCTATGGCAGGCCTTGACAATCCTGGAGGCAGAGTGCTTGGTAACATGTGAGATGGTGCTCTAGCATGAGCTGAGCCTGTCTGCAGCTTTCGGAACCTTGTCCTTATAGCTGTTCTATGATATAGCCTACCATATACTCTTAAAGTGCCTTATAATCTTAGACGGTTATGGTAACTATGGTTTGGCTTTATCAAAACATGTCGTGTAAGGTGTCTAACACTAGGGAATAATACCCCCATGCCATTTCTGGACATGAGAATATTATCCCCCCCTTCTAGAGGGAAAGACATGTTAAAATCATACTTCCACTGTTAGCCTCTGACCAAAGCCTCAGCATCACAAAATGGATGCTGCTGCCACGACACAAGTCTGACCTCCTGCAGCTGGGAGTGATCCCAGCCAGGGAGGCCTGGACAATAGGTTTCCTGCTTGGGGAGGTGCTAGCACCTCCCCAGACAGCCTTTAGTGTATTGGGGCAGGGTGGGCTGAAAGGAATGAGACATGCCTGGGGCACACAAGGTGTTCCTTGCATAGTCCAGTTCAAACCGGCGCTGGGGCACTCCAGCCCCAGCTCTGGCGCGAAACTGGACAAAGGGAAGTGGGTGTAACCACCCCCTCCCAGGTCCCACCCATAAGGCGTGACCTAGCAGGTATCCCAGCCCCCCAGATTAGTATAAGAGTGGGAGTTGGGCCTCAAGACTTTAGATTATCCTGAACCTGCAAAACTGAACAGAAACTCTGGACCTTCGACATTCGACGAAAGAAGAAGACTGAAGAATCTCCCTTGTAGCCAAGGAGTGGCTACCCTGTGCAAACAGGCACCATCAAGAGACTACCCTTTGCTTTGCGACCGTTCTACGAGGAACCGACTGCAGAGCCCGACCAGAGCCTTGACTTCCAGACTTCTCCGACCCTCATCCACATCTGCAGCAGAGCTGAGATCCGTGGAGGCGACGAGCGACGTGGGACCGGCTACCTGGGAAAAGTGGCTAGTAACTTACAGCGCAGCTTCTGAGGCACCCTCGAAGTTGTGCACCGGGGATTGAGAAGCCCCAACCCCAAGCACCATCTGCACCGAAGATCAGCCCCCCACACTCCACGAGTCCTGCGTGGGGCCCTTCAGCATTTTTCTGCTTGCCGCGTCTGTCCGGTTGCTTGCCCGCTGGCTAGTGGCCTCTGTGACGACGCACCCTGAAATCTTCTGCACTGGTTTGGCTCCTCCAGACTGGCTCCCGCTTCTCTGCAAAGAAGAAGCACCCCAGACCTTCCTGGTCTGCACCAGAAGCAAGTCCTTTGTTCTTCGTGGGTTCCGCTTGCCAAGGCTTGGTGAGTCCTAGTCCAACTTCGACGCCGCCGACAGCAAGAGCCTTCGTGGGACAGCTCGCCTCCTGGTCCTGGTCGTCCTCGACGCTTCCTGGTCCTCCTGGCTGCAGCGACAAGCTTCACCTTCACCTGCAACTCTTCACGACATCGCCTGGTTCCTTCCTGGTTCCACGTGGTCACTGGCTAGTGACCTTGACTCTGTCCCTTCTGCTTGCAGGTTTCTTCTCTTCTTGATCCCAGCCTTGGGATCCACCGGACACTCTTCACTGACTGCCTGTCAGCATCTTTCTTCAGGCATCCATAGGAGTCGACGACGAAAACGACGCATCTTCACCCCTATGCACCCGCAGCCTGTGGGCTAGGTAACTTGGGTACTCCGGTGCTCATCAGGATAGTGACTATCCTAGTGTCTAGTTTTCAAGTCTCAACTTCCTAGCTACTCCGGAAGTGTCCTAAATCTATCTATTTCTAAACTGTAACATTGCTATTGACTTTTACGCATTACGCGTGAGTGTTTCCACTCTGCACACGAATCCCGTGGGCCTCCCACTTCCTAACTAACGCTAGTGTAGGGTAGCCCCAGCGATTCCCTAGGCCTAGGCCTATTCTATTTCCGTGACAGTGGTTCTTATACCACTTACTTAGTATATGGTTTGCGTGGCCCCTAGGGCCTAACTGTATTACTTACCTGTGTGACTTACTGTATGCATTAATAAGACTGTGTTGTACTTACCTCTAATCTCATAAAGAGTGCTGAGGGTTTGCTTAGAATAAATAAACTTTATTTTATATATATATCTGTTGTGGTGTCCTTTCATTTGGTATTTAAGGGATTATATATGGTATCACAGCTGGCTTCACATGCCATTCAGAGTTTAGCCTAAGACTGCTCTTGTCCATGCTACCACTAGGATAGCTGGTTTATAAGGTTGACTTTACAACCAATCACCATAAGGGTATTTGGACTGATATAAGGTGTACACTATAACTAGTGACATCATACATCAGGCCAACTTCTCACACGCACTTTTGATCAGCTGGTCGCAGACATTGCTTTACGCTTTTCCTCCTCTCCCGCTCATCCCAGCAGTCATACGGAAGTTCTACAGGACCAGAACAAGGATGATCCTGATAGCTTCGGAGTGGCCACGCCACTGGTGGTATCCGAATCTCCTCCAACAGTCAGAGGTGCCACACCGGAGGTTGCCCTGCCTCCCGAACTTACTGACCAAGAACCAGGGGAGAGTGTTCCACCCCAACCTCCACTCCCTTCGCTTGACGGCATGGCTCCAGAAGTCATCCAGTACGGACATTTAGATCTTCCGGCTGACTGTATGAACATTCTTCGGGAAGCAAAAAGGCCCTCCACTAGAAAGTCCTATGCCTTCAAGTAGAAGAGGTTTTACATTTGGTGTAGAGATAACGCTCTTGATCCGATCCAGGGTCAAGAACAAGTTATTCTACCTTACTGCACTTGGCAAAGTCTGGTTTAAAGTACACCTCTATCAGAGTCCACTTAGCTTCTATCACAGCTTATAGAAAGTCTCCTACCCAGGCCTCATTCTTCCAACTGCCGGTAGTCAAAGATTTCCTAGAAGGGCTTAAGAAAGTGTTTCCACCAGTGAGGTCCCCTTCTCCTCCCTGGGACCTCAACATCGTTCTCTCCAAGTTGATGGGTGCTCCTTTCGAGCCTATCCATAAGGCGTCCTTGCAGCATTTGACCTGGAAAGCTGCCTTCTTAGTAGCCATCACTTCTGCCCGCAGGGTAAGTGAGATTCAGGCCCTGTGCTGCAAGGAACCTTACACTGTTTTCCACGCCAATAGAGTGGTACTACGTACTCATCCGAGCTTCCTGCCCAAGGTGGTCTCGGATTTCCACATTAATCAGGTTATCACGCTGCCCACTTTATTTCCTCAGCCAACCACTCCCCCGGAGAGAGCCTTACATTCTCTAGACCTCTGGAGAGTATTGACATTTTACCTTGCTAAAACCCTTTCACTTAGAAAATCTGATAGGCTCTTTGTCAATTACGGTTCAACAAATACCGGGCTGGCTGCTTCCAAAAGGTCTATTTCTAGATGAATTGTTTCCTGCATAGCCTTGTCTTATCAACTGGCCCACAAGGTTCTACAGGTCAGACCAAGAACACACTCTACTAGAGGGAAAGCTTCTACTGTAGCTCTCCTTCGCAACGTTCCTATATCTGACATTTTCAAAGCAGCTACATGGCGCTCTATACATACCTTTACACGCCATTATTGCCTAGATTCAGACGCACAGGCCGATGCCCAGGTGGGGCAGGCCTCTTTGAGGAATTTATTTGCATAACTGCTGTTCGAATTTGATTTTACTTCATGTTCTAGATGCTTTATTGCTCGTCTGCGAGACTTTGGGTATGGGCTTGCTACTCTATTCATAGATTATGACTATTGCTGAGTATCCCCTGGATGAGAAGGATTAGTTACTTACCTGTAATCCTAGTTCTCTAGTATTGGGGTGTCTTTCATAGATTCACATGCTTGAATATTCCCCGTCGTCGGAGTGGGAGTCCCACGGTAAATAATATAGCAATATATACAGTCATAATATATATATATATATAAGTAATCATATAAAACAGAGATATAAGTAGGTAATAAGCATCAAGAATGTCCCTATATGAAATCTCCATAGAGATACAAGAAGAGAGAAAAAAGACATTCGCAGTCTATCTCTGTCATTATGTTGGTCCAAACTACAGCCAATCAGGCACCAGCTCCTCTCTATGAACCTTCTCCTCAGAGCTCCTCACCTCAGATTTTCTACCGCACGTCGTGTGAAAGGGAGTCTCCCTGAGCTCTCCTTATTTTTTTTCTCTTCAGCATGTCTTCAAGTAAGATGTCTCTTTTTAGACCTTGTTCCTCTTGTGGAAAGCTACGCTTATATTCTGAAGATCCACACAGTAAGTGTATTTACTGTCTTTACCCTGACCACGAAGTGGGTAAATGTAAATTCTGTAGAACTTTTTCTACAAAAACTCTTAAAGACAGGGAAGGCCGTCTCTTGTTGTGGCTCCAGAGACTGAAAGATAAGGATGAAGTGGTTTCTGAAGTAGAAAGCTTTACATCTGGCCGTTCCCACACAGCCTCAAAACGCAGTAGTGTACAAGATCTACCTTCTCCTTTCCTTAAGAAGAAGAAGATGTCTCTGTCTATGACATCTGCCATGTCTTCTTCCATGGCTACTGTGATATCGCCCACGAGACATAGTTCTCAGGCTGCTGAGGCATCGACTTCTCTAATTTCTGGCAAAAAATTGACTTCATCGCCGTCGAGACTTCCGACGACGAAATCCGCCGTTTCCTGCTCGTCGACGGTGACTCTGACGACGACGGCGTCAGCATCAAAGTCGTCGACGGCGGTCCCGTCGACGTTATCGTCTTCGACGATGATTATCAGTACTATAAAGACTGTGTCATCAGTGTTGCCTATTGCATCGTCGTCGACGAAGAAGGAAAAGATCTCATCGACGCTAACATCGTCGTCGTCGAAGACTGCAAAATCTGCCTCGTCGACGCTTACGTCGTCGATTGATTCGTCGACGAGTGCTCCGTCGACGAAGAAAAAGAAGACCTCGTCGTCGTCCCCGTCAACGACGATCCCGTCGACGATAGTTCCGTCGACGCTGGTTCCGTCGACGTTGGTTCCGTCGACGTTGGTTCCGTCGACGGTTCCGGCTACGAAGATGTCAACAGTGGCCTCTGTACTTCCGACCCCGTCGACGGCGGTTTCGTCAATGAAGATAAAGATTAAGAAGATTTCAAAATCGTCTTTGACACCAGCGACGACAACTTCTGCGCAGAGGTCAATGAATATACAAATTTCTTCCGCGTCTTCAGCGACTACTTCGTCCTTTGCCGCTGTACCTTTGTTGCCATTGCCACCAAGTAGTCAACAGGATATGTTAGGTGAGGTCATACCTTTGGATGATTCTCAACTTCCTTCACCTTTGTTCGCAACTGATTCAGATCCAGATTCAGGAGAAGGTTTGCCTGAATCGTTTGGTACAGCACACAGTCCATCGGATTTGATAATAAAATGCCAGGATGAAAGTGATGAGGATGGGGATGAACGGTTTTATCAGGAAGAAATTCCTATGGAAGGACAGACTGCGACGTTACCATTGTCGCTTATTACAAATCTTCAACTCATGTTGGATGATTATAATCAGCGTTTCCCTTTATCACCACAAGAGTCTGTAGTACCTGCTGTTCCAGTGGTGCCAACACCTGTGTCGGAACCAGTGCCAGTTATAACGCCTTCAGTTCCGCTGAGACAATCATCAGCTCGGACATTGACTCATCATGACAGTGAAGAGGAAGTTCCTCAAGACAAGGAAGATGGTGAGATCCTGGATGATGGTGGCGATGGTGATGATGATGATGATGATGATGATATGGCGGAGTGGGATGACTACCATGCCCAAACACCATCTCCCTCTCCGGTAGTACCTGGAGACTCACCACCTGTTGACATTGCAAGTTTTCACCAGTTGATGGATAGAGCGGCCCAACGGTTCAAATTAACTACGGAACATAAAGAAGAGGATTGTTTTCTGTATGATTTTAAAAATCAACCTTTCAAGCAGACACATACAATCCCTATTATCGAGTTCATTTGGGATGAAGGTAAAAAGATAATGAAGACACCGAATAGCCTTCCGGCACAGGTACCTAGGTTAGAGAAAACGTATAAGTCGCCAGTAGGAGCTCCAGCGTGCCTCACTGGTCAGTCAAAACCAGATTCTGTAATCACACAGGCAGCGCAACGTCGGGCTAGAAACCCTGTGGCTACAATCACTGCACCACCTGATCGTGATGGACGTTGCTTGGATGCTATAGGGCGAAAATGTTCATCGATGGCTTCCACTACTGTAAGAGCCATTTTAGGTCGTTACGACCGTCAAATATGGGCGGATATATCGGCTTTAGTGGAAATGCTACCTGAGGCATCTAAGACTGAAGCTGTGAAACTTCTTCAAGAGGGAGAGAGTACATCTGCAGAAATAATTGACTGTGCAGTGGACATCGCTTGTACAGGTTTCCGTCAACTCGCTGGAGCGGCGGTATTGCGCAGGCGAGGTTGGTTGCGTTCCACATCTTTTCGCCAGGAGGTGCAGGCAAAAATTTTGGATATGGCATACGACGGAGAATCTTTATTCGCAGACCATGTGGATGAAGCTCTTCAATATATCAAAAAAGATACAGAGACGGCTCGCTCTCTAGGTACGTTGCAATTTAGAAAACAGCCATTTCGGGGTGCACGCGGACGCGGCACCTCCTCTAATTTTCGGAGAGGAAGCAATCAATATCGACCATACAACCAGGGTTCCAATCGTTATACCTACAATCAACAGCAATCCTCTCGGCAGCAGTCTTCCAAGACTTACAGAGGAAAATCCTCGTACAGAGGTTCCACTCCTAAAAGACAATGACTTGTGTCAGTCCCAGAAAATTGGAGGTCGAATCTCACTGTGCTGTTCTCAATGGTCCTCCATAACAAAGGACCGTTGGGTTCTGGACATTGTAGAAAAAGGTCACACGTTAGAGTTCATCGAATTTTCCCCACCCACGCAACCTACCGGACCACCGCCGGCTCATATCAAAGAACTTTTTCATCAAGTTCAACTTTTAATACGCAAGGGAGCCATAGAGGTGGTACCAAGATCTCATAGAGGGAAGGGATTTTATTCCCGATTCTTCCTTATCACCAAGAAGAACGGGGAATGGAGGCCAATACTAGATCTGAGGGCTCTCAACAAGTATTTAAAGAAGCAATCCTTTCGTATGTTAACGCTTGTCGAGATCTTGCGATTACTCTCACAGGGAGATTTCATGGCGACAATCGATCTCCAAGACGCATGTTTTCATATCCCCATACTACATCGACATCGGAAATTTCTACGCTTTCGAGTAGGTCGAAAGGATTTCCAGATCAAGGTGTTACCATTCGGTCTACGATCTGCCCCTCGAGTGTTTACAAATGTGCTTGCTCCTGTGGTAGCTTTCCTACGTCTCCAGGGTGTTCAAATCTTCCCATATCTGGACGACTGTCTCTTGAAATCACAATCGGAAATTCAACTTCTACGGGACACAAGTCTTTGTCAAGAGGTGTTTCGCTCCTTAGGACTGTGAGAAGTTGGCCTGATGTATGATGTCACTAGTTCTAGTGTACACCTTATATCAGTCCAAATACCCTTATGGTGATTGGTTGTAAAGTCAACCTTATAGACCAGCTATCCTAGTGGTAGCATAGACAATAGCAGTCTTAGGCTAAACTCTGAATGGCATGTGAAGCCAGCTGTGATACCATATATAATCCCTTGAATACCAAATGAAAGGACACCACAACAGATATATATATAAAATAAAGTGTATTTATTCTAGTCAAACCCTCAGCACTCTTTATGAGATTAGAGGTAAGTACAACACAGTCTTATTTAAGCACACATTAAGTCACACAGGTAAGTAATACAGTTAGGCCCTTGGGGCCACGCAAACCACATACTAAGTAAGTGGTATAAGGACCACTGTCACGGAAATAGAATAGGCCTAGGCCTAGGGAATCGCTGGGGCTACACTACACTAGCGTTAGTTAGGAAGTGGGAGGCCCACGGGGTTCGTGTGCAGAGTGGAAACACTCACGCGTAATGCGTAAAAGTCACTAGCAATAGTACAGTTTAGAAAACGGTAGATTTAGGACACTTCCGGAGTAGCTAGGAAGTTGAGACTGGAAAACTAGACACTAGGATAGTCACTATCCTGATGAGCACCGGAGTACCCAAGTTACCTAGCCCACAGGCTGCGGGTGCATAGGGGTGAAGATGCGTCGGTTTTCGTCGTCGACTCCTATGGATGCCTGAAGAAAGATGCTGACAGGCAGTCAGTGAAGAGTGTCCGGGGGATCCCAAGGCTGGGATCAAGAAGAGAGGAGACCTGCAAGCAGAAGGGACAGAGTCAAGGTCACTAGCCAGTGACCACGTGGAACCAGGAAGGAACCAGACGATGTCGTGAAGATTGCAGGTGAAGGTGAAGCTTGTCGCTGCAGCCAGGAGGACCAGGAAGCGTCGAGGGCGACCAGGACCAGGAGGCGAGCTGTCCCACGAAGGCTCTTGCTGTCGGCGGCGTCGAAGTTGGACTAGGACTCGCCAAGCCTTGGCAAGCGGAACCCACGAAGAACGGAGGACTTGCTTCTGGTGCAGACCAGGAAGGTCTGGGGTGCTTCTTCTTTGCAGAGAAGCGGGAGCCAGTCTGGAGGAGCCAAACCAGCGCAGAAGATTTCAGGGTGCGTCGTCACAAAGGCCACTAGCCAGCGGGCAAGCAACCGGACAGACGCGGCAAGCAGGAAAATGCAGAAGGGCCCCACGCAGGACTCGTGGAGTGTGGGGGGCTGATCTTCGGTGCAGATGGTGCTTGGGGTTGGGGCTTCTCAATCCCCGGTGCACAACTTCGAGGGTGCCTCAGAAGCCGGTCCCACGTCGCTCGTCGCCTCCACGGATCTCAGCTCTGCTGTGGATGTGGATCAGGGTCGGAGAAGTCTGGAAGTCAAGGCTCTGGTCGGGCTCTGCAGTCGGTTCCTCGTAGAACGGTCGCAAAGCAAAGGGTAGTCTCTTGATGGTGCCTGTTTGCACAGGGTAGCCACTCCTTGGCCACAAGGGAGATTCTTCAGTCTTCTTCTTTCGTCGAATGTCGAAGGTCCAGAGTTTCTGTTCAAGTTTGCAGGTTCAGGATAATCTAAAGTCTTGAGGCCCAACTCCCACTCTTATACTAATCTGGGGGGCTGGGATACCTGCTAGGTCACGCCTTATGGGTGGGACCTGGGAGGGGGTGGTTACACCCACTTCCCTTTGTCCAGTTTCGCGCCAGAGCTGGGGCTGGAGTGCCCCAGCGCCGGTTTGAACTGGACTATGCAAGGAACACCTTGTGTGCCCCAGGCATGTCTCATTCCTTTCAGCCCACCCTGCCCCAATACACTAAAGGCTGTCTGGGGAGGTGCTAGCACCTCCCCAAGCAGGAAACCTATTGTCCAGGCCTCCCTGGCTGGGATCACTCCCAGCTGCAGGAGGTCAGACTTGTGTCGTGGCAGCAGCATCCATTTTGTGATGCTGAGGCTTTGGTCAGAGGCTAACAGTGAAGTATGATTTTAACATGTCTTTCCCTCTAGAAGGGGGGAATAATATCCTCATGTCCAGAAATGGCATGGGGGTATTATTCCACAGTGTTAGACACCTTACACGACATGTTTCGATAAAGCCAAACTATAGTTACCATAACCGTCTTAGATTATAAGGCACTTTAAGAGTATATGGTAGGCTATATCATAGAACAGCTATAAGGACTTGGTTCCGAAAGCTGCAGACAGGCTCAGCTCATGCTAGAGCACCATCTCACATGTTACCAAGCACTCTGCCTCCAGGATTGTTAAGGCCTGCCATAGGAGTGACTGATAGGTACACATGTGTCTATATGTAAGTTAGGTATAGGAATACTACACCTAAGCAAGGGGTGATTACACAACCTTGCCCCAGCTGAGTGATCAGCCAGTTGTGTCAAAAATGGAAGGCCAGGCCAGGGGTGGCATAATACATGCTGCAGCCCCTGGTAGGCCTAGGGTACACCTATGCCCTGGGTACCTAGGTTACACTGTACAGGGGCCAATAAGGTGATCCTATCCAAATGGGTTATGCACCTAAAGTACATAGTATTAATTTAGAGAGAGAACAGCAGGGCTGTGGGTCTGATTAGCAGGCCCACAGCCACATCTAAGTCGAAAACCAGTAAAGCAAAAGCAAAAAGTGGGGGTGAACATAGAAAGCAGACCATACTCTCCTACACAACCCCCCCCCCCCAAACTTAGGGACATTAAACTAACCTTGACCAGTTGAGTCTTCATGTTCTAAGTGGAAATATCTGGAGAGTCCATCTGCATTGGCATGGTCAGTCCCAGGTCTATGTTCCACTGTGAAGTCCATCCCCTGTAGGGAAATGGACCACCTAAGAAGTTTGGGATTTTCACCCTTCATCTGATTTAGCCACAAGAGGGGCTTATGGTCTGTCTGAATCTTGAAGTGAGTGCCAAACAAGTATGGCCTCAGCTTCTTCAGGGCCCAAACCACAGCAAAGGCCTCCCTCTCAATAGCTGACCAACTTTTCTCTCTAGGGGTCAGCCTTCTACTTATAAAAGCAATGGGCTGGTCTTGACCATCTACATTCAGTTGTGAAAGAACAGCTCCCACACCTAACTCAGAAGCATCTGTCTGGACAATGAACTCTTTGGAGTAGTCTGGACTTTTCAGAATAGGTGCACTGCACATGGCCTGCTTCAGGTCATCAAATGCTTTTTGACAGCTTACTGTCCACTGAACTTTCTTTGGCATCTTCTTGGAGGTCAAGTCATTAAGTGGTGTCACTATGGACCCATAGTTCTTAACAAACTTTCTGTAGTACCCAGTCAGGCCCAAGAAAGCTCTGACCTGAGTCTGGGTAGTTGGAGGAGCCCAGAACCTTTATGGTCTGGATCTTGCTCTCCAGTGGTTGAACCTGACCCCCACCAACTAGGTGGCCCAGGTATACAACCTTGCTCTGCCCTATCTGGCACTTAGTGGCCTTGATAGTGAGGCCTGCCTTTTGCAGGGCCTCTAAAACATTCCTCAGGTGGACCAGGTGATCCTCCCAGGTGGAGCTAAAGACAGCAATATCATCAAGATAAGCTGCACAATAATCATCCAACCCAGTAAGGACTTGATTCACCAACCTTTGGAAAGTGGCAGGTGCATTCTTCAAACCAAAGGGCATTACCACAAATTGATAATGTCCTCCTGGGGTCGAGAAAGCAGTTTTGGCCTTTGCACTCTCAGCTAGTCTGATTTGCCAGTAGCCTGCTGTCAGGTCAAATGTGCTCAAAAACTTAGCAGCTGCCAGTCTGTCAATGAGCTCATCTGCCCTAGGTATTGGGTGGGCATCTGTCCTAGTGACAGCATTGAGACCTCTGTAATCCACGCAAAACCTCATCTCTCTCTTACCATCTTGGGTGTGAGGTTTTGGCACAAGAACTACAGGACTAGCCCAAGGGCTCTCTGAAGGTTCAATGACTCCCAGCTCCAACATCTTTTGTACCTCAACTTTTATGCAGTCCCTGACATGGTCAGGTTGCCTGTAGATTTTACTCTTCACAGGCAGACTGTCACCAGTGTCCACCTCATGGGTGCACCAGTTTGTCTGACTTGGGGTCAGAGAGAACATATGTCTGTAGGATTGCAGAACTTGTCTGCAGTCCTGTTGCTGATGGACAGTGAGGCTGTCAGAAAAGACCACACCATCAACTGAGCCATCATCAGGGTTCTGAGTCAACAGGTCTGGGAGAGGGTCACTCTCTTCCTCCTGCCCCTCATCTGTAGCCATGAGTAGCCCCATGTCTGCCCTGTCAACATATGCCTTTAATCTGTTGACATGAAGCACCCTGTGGGGGCTTCTGGGAGTCCCAAGGTCCACCAAGTAGGTGACTTCTCCCTTTTTCTCAACAATAGTGTGGGGTCCAGACCATTTGTCTTGGAGGGCTGCTGGGGCCACTGGCTCCAACACCCACACTTTCTGTCCTGGCTGGTAAACAGTCAGTACAGCCTTTTGGTCATGCCAAGCTTTTTGGAGTTCTTGGCTTGCCTCAAGGTTTTTAGAAGCCTTCTTCATATACTCTGCCATCCTGGAGCGGAGACCAAGTACATAATCCACTATGTCTAGTTTGGGTTGTCTGAGAGGTCTCTCCCATCCTTCCTTCACCAAACACAGGGGTCCTCTTACAGGATGCCCAAACAAAAGCTCAAAAGGGCTGTAGCCAACCCCCTTTTGTGGGACCTCTCTGTAAGCAAACAGAAGGCAGGGTAAAAGGATGTCCCATCTTCGCCTAAGCTTGTCTGGTAATCCTTTTATCATTCCCTTTAGGGTCTTGTTGAATCTCTCAACAAGCCCATTGCACTGTGGGTGATAGGGTGTGGTGAACTTGTAGTTAACACCACACTCCTTCCACATTGCAGTCAAGTATCCTGACATGAAGTTGGCACCTCTGTCAGAAATGACCTCCTTTGGAAAGCCCACTCTGGAGAATACTCCAAGCAGGGCCCTTGCCACAACAGGAGCTGTTGTGGTCCTCAGGGGAATTACTTCTGGGTACCTGGTGGCATGGTCCACTATCACCAGTATGAATCTGTGCCCAGATGCTGTTTGTGGGTCCATTGGTCCTACAATATCTATGCCCACTCTTTCAAAGGGGACCCCCACCACTGGTAGTGGTATGAGGGGGGCCTTTGTGGTGCCACCTGATTTGCCACTGGCTTGGCAGGTGACACAGGAGCAACAAAACTCCTTAGTATCTTCTGACATATTGGGCCAGTGAAAGTGAGGGACAAGCCTGTCCCAAGTCTTGTTCTGGCCTAGATGTCCTGCAAGGGGAATATCATGGGCCAAGGTAAGAAGGAAGCCTCTGAACTTCAGTGGTATGACCAACCTCCTGGATGCACCAGGCTTGGGGTCTCTAGCCTCTGAATACAGTAGCCCTTCATCCCAATACACTCTATGGGTACCTTGAGCATTCCCTGCAGCCTCAGCAGCAGCCAGCTGTCTGAGGGGTTCAAGAGAGGGGCAGTCTAATTGAGCCTGCCGCAGATCTGCCCTTGAAGGTCCCCCTGTCCCAAGAAACTCAACCTGATCAGGTTCAAGTTCTTCTAGGACAGTTCCTTCAGGGCTCTCAGAATCATCCTCCTGGGAGGGCTGATCCACCACCTGAGGCAGGGGGGAAGGCACAGCCTTAACCCTACTGCTCTTTCTCTTGGGTTGTGACTGGTCCATAGTTTCAGGATCCAGCACTTGTTCAGTGGTGCACTTTTTGGCCTGTGACCTGGTCACAGCAAGGACATGTGCATCTATCCCCAGCATTTCTGCATGGGTCCTATACTCCACTTCAGACCAAACTGAAGTTTCAAGATCATTGCCCAGTAAACACTCTACAGGAAGGTCTGAACTAACAACAACTTTCTTGAGGCCAGTTACCCCTCCCCAGGAGAAGTTAACAATAGCCACACTATGGGAGGTAGTGACATTGCTAGCGTTGGTCACTAGGTAATTCTCACCTAGTATGATCTGTCCAGGATCCACAAAAGCAGGTGTCACCATTGTGACACTAGCCCCAGTGTCCCTGTAGGCCTGAGCCATTCTTTGGTTGATAAAAGGAGTCTGTCTGTACTTGCCCAGGTTTCTGGGGCCTACAGTAGAGGACAAAGCTAAGTCCCCATCACAGATCAGAACAGCCTGAGTAGGTACTCTGACTAGGCCAGAATCCTCCTCAGTTCCCAGGGTTAACCCTACTACACCCTTTTGCTGGGAACCACCACTTACAGCTGAACTAGGGGGTACAGTTGCCTTAGGGTCAATGGTGGCTGGGGGCTTATCCTTTTTGGTGCACTCACTAAACCAATGTGAGTTGGACTTACAATAGTTGCACCATGGTTTCTTTTGGCCATCTTTCTTTTTATCCTTTTTGGGACCACCCTCCCCCTGAGCCTTTTGGGGGCCTGGTGAAGACTTCTGGTCTTTTTGTTTCTGATCATTACCCTTCTGGTCTGCCTTTTTCTGATCACCGCCCTGGTTCTGGTTTTTCTGCTTAACTCTAGTCCTGACCCATCTATCTGCCTTCTTTCCCAATTCTTGGGGAGAAGTCAGATCAGAATCAATCAGGTGTTGATGCAATAGCTGGTTTTGACAGTTGTTAAGTATTTGTTCTCTCATGATCAAATTATACAATCCTGTATAGTCCTTAACCTTACTTCCCATTAGCCAGCCTTCCAGAGCCTTAGTGGCACAATCTACAAAGTCAGTCCAGTCCTGAGTCTGTGTCTTCTGGGTATCCCTGAACAACAACCTGTATTGTTCAGTGGTTAGGCCAAACCCATCAATCAGAGCACTCTTCAGGACAGTGTAATTATCTGCATCCTCATCACTAACTGTGAGGAGCTTGTCTCTACCTTTCTCAGAGAAGGAGAGCCACAAGATAGCTGCCCACTGACTTTGGGGTACCTGCTGTACTTTGCAAGCTCTCTCCAAAGCAGTTATCCATTTGTGGATGTCATCCCCACACTTGTAGGGAGGGACAATCTTGCTCAGGTTTCTATTGTCATAGTGCCTGTCTCTATCCTTAGGGATATTGCTGCCACCAGTGGGTTCTGACCCACTTAACTTTTGCTCTCTAGCCAGAGCAAGCTTCTCCTTGGCAAGGGCAAGTTCTTCCCTCTGAATCCTCAGATTAGCTTCCCTCATTCTGGCTTCATGTTCCTTTCTCTCAGGGGAAGTCATTCCCCTGTGAGAGGAAACACTAGAGATGCTAGAGACATGGGAGTGGATGGATTGCCTTGAAGGGGATCTGTCCCTCCTGTTTCTCTGGTTAAGCCCACTTGGGGGTCTGTATGGGGGGACCCCATGCAAACTCCCATGTAAACTTAGGTTAGCCTGGCTAAGTCTTCCTACTTGGCCCTGGCTGTCTACCTCTCCATCTGAAGCCCCATCTGACTCCTCTGTGGTGGGTAGACCCTACTCTGTACCTAGGGTACCTGCCTGAGATGCCCTAAGAGTATCATACTCCTCTAGGAGTTGTCTTAACTGAAGGAGGGTAGGGTTTGCACCCTGTTTTATTCCTCTGGAGGTACACAAGTGTCTCATCTCCTGGAATGTTAAGGTATCATATCTAGAGGGTGTCTTTTGCAGACCTGACCCTCCTGAGAGAGCATCTACTTGATCTCCTCTCAGAGACATGATCTAGTGAGGGTGTGGTGTGTGCACCTACCTACACTAGTTGTTTCTACTAAACCTCTCTAGTAGTTGTAGTCAGGGTGTGTTACTCCCTTCAACCTACAACTACTAAGTCCAGTAGGACTTAAGTATTATAATCTATGTTATATGTACCTAGACAATATCTGTGTGATCTTTCAATTTAGTATCTCAAGATTACAATGGTATTACAACAGCAAGCTCAGATCCCAACCGCTGCTCACCAATGTGAGAAGTTGGCCTGATGTATGATGTCACTAGTTCTAGTGTACACCTTATATCAGTCCAAATACCCTTATGGTGATTGGTTGTAAAGTCAACCTTATAGACCAGCTATCCTAGTGGTAGCATGGACAAGAGCAGTCTTAGGCTAAACTCTGAATGGCATGTGAAGCCAGCTGTGATACCATATATAATCCCTTGAATACCAAATGAAAGGACACCACAACAGATATATATATAAAATAAAGTGTATTTATTCTAGTCAAACCCTCAGCACTCTTTATGAGATTAGAGGTAAGTACAACACAGTCTTATTTAAGCATACATTAAGTCACACAGGTAAGTAATACAGTTAGGCCCTAGGGGCCACGCAAACCATATACTAAGTAAGTGGTATAAGGACCACTGTCACGGAAATAGAATAGGCCTAGGCCTAGGGAATCGCTGGGGCTACACTACACTAGCGTTAGTTAGGAAGTGGGAGGCCCACGGGATTCGTGTGCAGAGTGGAAACACTCACGCGTAATGCGTAAAAGTCACTAGCAATAGTACAGTTTAGAAAACGGTAGATTTAGGACACTTCCGGAGTAGCTAGGAAGTTGAGACTGGAAAACTAGACACTAGGATAGTCACTATCCTGATGAGCACCGGAGTACCCAAGTTACCTAGCCCACAGGCTGCGGGTGCATAGGGGTAAAGATGCGTCGGTTTTCGTCGTCGACTCCTATGGATGCCTGAAGAAAGATGCTGACAGGCAGTCAGTGAAGAGTGTCCGGGGGATCCCAAGGCTGGGATCAAGAAGAGAGGAGACCTGCAAGCAGAAGGGACAGAGTCAAGGTCACTAGCCAGTGACCACGTGGAACCAGGAAGGAACCAGGCGATGTCGTGAAGATTGCAGGTGAAGGTGAAGCTTGTCGCTGCAGCCAGGAGGACCAGGAAGCGTCGAGGGCGACCAGGACCAGGAGGCGAGCTGTCCCACGAAGGCTCTTGCTGTCGGCGGCGTCGAAGTTGGACTAGGACTCGCCAAGCCTTGGCAAGCGGAACCCACGAAGAACGGAGGACTTGCTTCTGGTGCAGACCAGGAAGGTCTGGGGTGCTTCTTCTTTGCAGAGAAGCGGGAGCCAGTCTGGAGGAGCCAAACCAGCGCAGAAGATTTCAGGGTGCGTCGTCACAAAGGCCACTAGCCAGCGGGCAAGCAACCGGACAGACGCGGCAAGCAGGAAAATGCAGAAGGGCCCCACGCAGGACTCGTGGAGTGTGGGGGGCTGATCTTCGGTGCAGATGGTGCTTGGGGTTGGGGCTTCTCAATCCCCGGTGCACAACTTCGAGGGTGCCTCAGAAGCTGCGCTTGAAGTTACTAGCCACTTTTCCCAGGTAGCCGGTCCCACGTCGCTCGTCGCCTCCACGGATCTCAGCTCTGCTGTGGATGTGGATCAGGGTCGGAGAAGTCTGGAAGTCAAGGCTCTGGTCGGGCTCTGCAGTCGGTTCCTCGTAGAACGTGGGCAAAGCAAAGGGTAGTCTCTTGATGGTGCCTGTTTGCACAGGGTAGCCACTCCTTGGCCACAAGGGAGATTCTTCAGTCTTCTTCTTTCGTCGAATGTCGAAGGTCCAGAGTTTCTGTTCAAGTTTGCAGGTTCAGGATAATCTAAAGTCTTATACTAATCTGGGGGGCTGGGATACCTGCTAGGTCACGCCTTATGGGTGGGACCTGGGAGGGGGACCAGTTTCGCGCCAGAGCTGGGGCTGGAGTGCCCCAGCGCCGGTTTGAACTGGACTATGCAAGGAACACCTTGTGTGCCCCAGGCATGTCTCATTCCTTTCAGCCCACCCTGCCCCAATACACTAAAGGCTGTCTGGGGAGGTGCTAGCACCTCCCCAAGCAGGAAACCTATTGTCCAGGCCTCCCTGGCTGGGATCACTCCCAGCTGCAGGATGTCAGACTTGTGTCGTGGCAGCAGCATCCATTTTGTGATGCTGAGGCTTTGATCAGAGGCTAACAGTGAAGTATGATTTTAACATGTCTTTCCCTCTAGAAGGGGGGAATAATATCCTCATGTCCAGAAATGGCATGGGGGTATTATTCCACAGTGTTAGACACCTTACACGACATGTTTCGATAAAGCCAAACCATAGTTACCATAACCGTCTAAGATTATAAGGCACTCTAAGAGTATATGGTAGGCTATATCATAGAACAGCTATAAGGACTTGGTTCCGAAAGCTGCAGACAGGCTCAGCTCATGCTAGAGCACCATCTCACATGTTACCAAGCACTCTGCCTCCAGGATTGTCAAGGCCTGCCATAGGAGTGACTGATAGGTACACATGTGTCTATATGTAAGTTAGGTATAGGAATACTACACCTAAGCAAGGGGTGATTACACGACCTTGCCCCAGCTGAGTGATCAGCCAGTTGTGTCAAAAATGGAAGGCCAGGCCAGGGGTGGCATAATACATGCTGCAGCCCCTGGTAGGCCTAGGGTACACCTATGCCCTGGGTACCTAGGGTACACTGTACAGGGGCCAATAAGGTGATCCTATCCAAATGGGTTATGCACCTAAAGTACATAGTATTAATTTAGAGAGAGAACAGCAGGGCTGTGGGTCTGATTAGCAGGCCCACAGCCACATCTAAGTCGAAAACCAGTAAAGCAAAAGCAAACAGTGGGGGTGAACATAGAAAGCAGACCCTACTCTCCTACAAGGACTATCCATAAATTCCATAAAGTCCCATCTACAACCTTCTCATCGCAAAGAATTTCTAGGAGCAACATTGGATACAGTGTCAACAAAGGCGTTTCTCTCCCAAGACCGTCTACAAAGGATTCTTCGAGTAGTGTCCCTTATACGATCAAAAAGGTCAGTTTCTGTAAGACTATTAAAGTCATTTATAGGGATGACGTCATCGTGCATTGCCTTGATCCCTCATTGCAGATTAAAGACACGCCCCATCCAGGAGGAACTAGACATCCAATGGCGTCAAGTTACTGGGTCGTTTGACGACGTTGTAAACGTCACAGACCGTATGAATTCGGCACTGAAATGGTGGACACAGCCATTAAATCTAACAAAAGGAATTTCATTTCTGTCGGTAGTGCCAGACATGACAATAACAACAGACGCCTCTCTAGAAGGATGGGGTGCTCATCTGGAGGATTTATCAATAAAGGGGAAGTGGACGATGTGTCAAAAAACCTGGCACATCAACAGGTTGGAGCTCATGGCTATATTTCTAGCTCTCAAGTCGTTCCTTCCTTTAATCCAAGGAGAAACAGTCCTAATACAGACGGACAACACAACCTGCATGCACTATATAAACAAGCAGGGCGGAACAAAATCTCCGAAACTGTCTTGTGTAGCTCAGTCGATCTGGGATTAGTCTCTCGACCATCGCATCACGATTGCAGCAGTTCATCTACCGGGGATATCCAATATCCTGGCGGATTCCCTGAGCAGGTCCTCTTCGTCGACCCACGAATGGGAGTTACATCAACCAACTCTAGAGATGATATTTCTACGATGGGGTCGTCCACAGCTGGATCTCTTTGCCACACCAGAGAACCGGAAATGCCGAGATTATGCAAGCTGGCATCCCCATCAAGGGTCACGGGGCAATGCCCTTTTGATGAACTGGTACAATCTGTTTGCCTACGCTTTTCCCCCAATCCCTCTCGTACCTCGTGTCCTGTGGAAGATGCGGAGGCAGCCCTGCCATCTACTTCTCATAGCCCCACGATGGCCTCGACAGGCATGGTTCTCGGAATTACTCCTACTTTCCCAATGAGAACCCATCCTTCTACATCCTCGTGCAGATCTACTTACAATGAGCAAGGGGAAAATTTGTCATCCGAATCCCTCATCACTGAGCTTATCAGCTTGGAACCTGAGCACTGTGAATTTGCCCATCTAGACATTCCACAGGACTGTAGAGACATCTTGGCTCAGGCGAGGGCTCCTTCTACGGTGAAGATGTACAAGTTAAAGTGGAGGAGATTCTGCCATTGGTGTGCATCTACTGGGGTTCATCCAATTCACTCTACACCAGAACAATTGCTACCGTTCTTCTTACAATTGGCTAAGTCCGGACTTTCTCATGCAACCTTGAGAGTTTTTCTGGCGGCAATTTCTCGTTTCCGTCAAGATGGTTCAACTTCCCTTTGTTCTTCAAGGATAATGCATCAATTCTTCAAAGGATTGTTTCGTAAATTTCCACCTGTTAGACGCCCTCCTCCATTGTGGCACCTTAACATCGTGTTGGCACAATTAATGAGTCCACCGTTCGAACCAATACACAAAGTCGATTTGAAGTATCTGACATGGAAGGTGGCTCTTCTCCTAGCATTAACGTCTTCACGTCGCGTCAGTGATATTCACGCTTTTACAATAAATCCTCCTTTCCTACAGTTCAAACCAGAGTCTGTAGTATTGCGCACTAATCCAACATTCTTGCCGAAGGTGCCTTCAGACTTTCATATTAACGAACCAGTCATCTTAAAGACTTTCTTTGCTAATCCTCAAACTCCTGCGAAGCAAAGATTACATTCCCTGGATGTGAAACGATGTTTAAAGTTCTACATCAGCAGAACAGCTTCTTTTCGAAGATCGGATCAGCTCTTCATAGCTTATGGGCGTTTTCACAAGGGACGTCCAGTTACAAAACCAACAATTGCACGTTGGGTGTCAGCAGCCATCGTCTTCTGCCATCAAAAGGCGAACAAGCCTTTGCAGTCACCAGTGAGGGCTCACTCCACTAGAGCAATGTCATCCTCAACCGCCTTATTTGCTGGAGTGCCTTTACATCAAATCTGCAGAGCAGCTACATGGTCGAGCAGACATACTTTTACAAGACACTACTGCTTGGCGACTTTAAACGAGGAGGATGCTGCAGTTGGGCAGGCAGTGCTTCGCAATCTTTTTAAATAAGGTGAGCCTCTTCCTTCTCTCCTCCATATTGTTTCCATTTACCGTTGAATAATGGTTTCATTTGCACTTATATAGATATTGAATAATATCATATATATAAGGATGTTGATTGTCATTACGATTTCAGTTTTCTTATGTTTATGGAAACAATGATAATTGTTACTGCTAGCTCTTCTATATTCAAGCATGTGAATCTATGAAAGACACCCCAATACTGGAGAAGAACAATTGTTACTTACCTGTAAACAGGTGGTTCTCCAGTATTGGTGTCTTTTATAGATTCACATGCGACCGTCCCTCCTCCCTTCAGAGGCTCCCTTCTCCTCATACACTCTAAAGTCACTCTGGTGCTACGAAAATCTGAGGTGAGGAACTCTGAGGAGAAGGTTCATAGAGAGGAGCTGGCGCCTGATTGGCTGTAGTTTGGACCAACATAATGACAGAGATAGACTGCGAATGTCTTTTTTCTCTCTTCTTGTATCTCTATGGAGATTTCATATAGGGACATTCTTGATGCTTATTACCTACTTATATCTCTGTTTTATATGATTACTTATATATATATATATATATATATATATATATATATATATATATATATATATATATATATATATATATATATATATATATATATATATATATATATATATATATATATATATATATATATATATTATGACTATATATTGCTATATTATTTACCGTGGGACTCCCACTCCGACGACGGGGAATATTCAAGCATGTGAATCTATGAAAGACACCAATACTGGAGAACCACCTGTTTACAGGTAAGTAACAATTGTTCTTCTCATCCAGGGGTATACTCATCAAAGTCATAAGCGACCCACCCACCTCCCGGGACGAGCATTCTCCTCAAGTTATTGTTTATTGATTGCAGATCTACTCAGGTGTGTGTGCATCGTTAAAAAGAACTGACCTGTCACCTGTGGTGCATCATGGGAGCAAGGGGTCTCCTGCAGGTCTTAAAGGCACGGTCCCCCTGCTCTAATGCCTTAAAGGCAAGGTGTCAGTTTTCTTTGTTTTCTTGATACTCTACTGCAGCCTACAGGCAAATGCCTGCAATTACAAGTTTGCTTTATGGCAATAAAGCATTGTTGGGTGACAATTGGCTTAGTGCTTCCTTTTTTCCTTATGGGTTAGGGGTACTACAATGCAAACCTATGTAATTTTCAGCATTTTTGCCATGTTTGAAACATTTTAGGCTGCATGTATATGTTTTCACATATGTATATATATGTATATATATGTATTTTCTATATGCTCCGGGATCCCGCACGTGGGCGGGGATTACTCATAGATTATGACTTTTGATGAGTATATCCCTGGATGAGAACTAGGATTACAGGCAAGTAACTAATCCTTCCCTACTGTTGCAGTGACTGGAGTGGGAATAGTGGATTTTCCCTTTCGTAATCCAGCACCTTCCCTACTGTTGGTCTAATTGAAGTGGAAATAGTAAATCTAACCTCTCCGCAATCCAGCACTTTCCCTACTGTTGCACTGACTAAAGTGGGGATAGTAAATTTTACTGCTCTGCAATCCAACGCTTTCCCTGCTGTTGCACTGAGTGGAGTGGGGATAGTACATATTGACCACCCCCCCTCCCCCCCACCTAAATCCAACACTTCCCCTACTGTTGCACTAACTGGAGTGGGAATAGTACATTTTACCCCTCCACAGTCCTACACTTTCCCTGCTGTTGCTCTGACTGGAGTGGAAGTAGTAAATGTTACCCCTTCGCAATCCAACACTTTCCTGACTGTTGCATTTATTGTAGTGGGAATAGTAATTTGTACTTTCCCTGACTTAATTTTTTTTTTCTATTTTATAAATTGGAGTTGCTATATGTTTTATGTGTGGAATTTTATAGTTTAGTTTTTAGTCATTAAGGTGCCGATTCCGATCCTGTAAAACCCGGGTACGAACCGTCGTTCGGAGCGTTTTCTCCGTCCGACTCGTACCCGGGAAAACCACCTTACAAACCCGCAAGTACGATTCGTACGGAAATACCATTTCCGTACGAATCGTACAAAATACCGACCGGCTAAAATATACCCACAATTCCTATCTGGGACACCGCGTACGTGATGTCCGGACAGAGTCAGGCAGCGTTTTACGAACCAGCAAGTACGAATCGTGCCTACGTCACTCCGCACGTAGCATTTTTTACGGGAGCCAAAAACTGCCGGGAAATTGAGGAGAACGCGAGGAAGGAGCACCTGTACGCGACGGACAGCCATGGACCCCATCCTACGTGTCATCCCGGCCCTCATAGCCTACGACCTGGTGCACAGGAACCGATGCAGACGCCGCAGAAGGTCAGAACAACACCCAGGGGCAAATGTGGGGGGCAGGGACAGGAAACATAACCCCCACCCAAGGCAAAATGTATACATGCCCTGTACATACTGTACCTCCAGGGACTGGTCACTCCGGGGGTGGGGGGGCGTGCCAACAATTGTGGTACGCACCGTACCCAGGCCTTAAGAGCGTGGGTACGGGTCGTACCACGCCTACCCCTACGTCACCCCAACAATGGTAGTACGGCCCGTACCCACGTTCTGTAGGCCTGGGTACGGGCCGTACCCCTACGGCACCCCAACAATGGTGGTACGGCCCGTACCCACGCTCTTCAGGCCTGGGTACGGGCCGTACCATCATTCTTGGGGTGACGCAGGGGTACGCGTGGTGCAACCGTACCCACGCTCTGATGGCCTGGGTACGGGCCGTACCCCTACGTCACCCCAACAATGGTGGTACGGCCCGTACCCAGGCCTGAAGAGCGTGGGTACGGGTCGCACCACGCGTACCCCTACGTCACCCCAAGAATGGTGGTACGGCCCGTACCCAGGCCTGAAGAGCGTGGGTACGGGCCGTACCACCATTGATGGGGCGACGTAGGGGTAGGCGTGGTATGGCCCGTACCCACGCTCTTAAGGCCTGGGTACGGGCCGTACCCCTACGTCACCCCAACAATGGTGGTACGGTCCCTTCCCACGTTCTGTAGGCTTGGGTACGGGCCGTACCCCTATGTCACCCCAACATTGGGGGTACGGCCCGTACCCAGGCCTGAAGAGCGTGTGGGCGGGTGGGTGGGTCTCGTGCTACGATCCACATCAGTGGACAGAGACATAGGGGTGGGTGCCTATCACTCCCAGCAGTGCCCAGACATATGAGGGGTGGGTGCAGAGGACTCCCAGCAGTGCCCAGACATATGAGGGGTGGGTGCAGAGGACCCCCAGCAGTGCCCAGACATATGAGGGGTGGGTGCCTATCACTCCCAACAGTGCCCAGACATATGAGGGGTGGGTGCAGAGGACCCCCAGCAGTGCCCAGACATATGAGGGGTGGGTGCCTATCACTCTCAGCAGTGCCCAGACATATGAGGGGTGGGTGCAGAGGACGCCCAGCAGTGCCCAGACATATGAGGGGTGGTTGCAGAGGACTCCCAGCTGTGCCCAGACATATGAGGGGTGGGTGCAGAGGACCCCCAGCAGTGCCCAGACATATGAGGGGTGGGTGCCTATCACTCTCAGCAGTGCCCATACATATGAGGGGTGGGTGCAGAGGACCCCCAGCAGTGCCCAGACACATGAGGGGTGGGTGCAGAGAACTCCCAGCAGGGCCCAGACATATGAGGGGTGGGTGCAGAGGACCCCCAGCAATGCCCAGACATATGAAGGGTGGGTGCCTATCACTCTCAGCAGTGCCCAGACATATGAGGGGTGGGTGCAGAGGACCCCCAGCAGTGCCCAGACATATGAGGGGTGTGTGCCTATCACTCCCAGCAGTGCCCAGACATATGAGGGGTGGGTGCAGAGGACCCCCAGCAGTGCCCAGACATATGAGGGGTGGGTGCAGAGGACTCCCAGCAGTGCCCAGACATATGAGGGGTGGGTGCCTATCACTCCCAGCAGTGCCCAGTCATATGAGGGGTGGGTGCCTATCACTTCCAGCAGTGCCCAGACATATGAGGGGTGGGTGCAGAGGACTCCCAGCAGTGCCCAGACATATGAGGGGTGGGTGCAGCGGACCCCCAGCAGTGCCCAGACATATGAGGGGTGGGTGCAGAGGACTCCCAGCAGTGCCCAGGCATGTGAGGGGTGGGTGCCTATCACTCCCAGCAGTGCCCAGACATATGAGGGGTGGGTGCAGAGGACTCCCAGCAGTGCCCAGACATATGAGGGGTGGGTGCCTATCACTCCCAACAGTGCCCAGACATATGAGGGGTGTGTGCCTATCACTCCCAGCAGTGCCCAGACATATGAGGGGTGGGTGCCTATCACTCCCAGCAGTGCCCAGACATATGAGGGGTGGGTGCAGAGGACTCCCAGCAGTGCACAGACATATGAGGGGTGGGTGCAGAGGACCCCCAGCAGTGCCCAGAGATATGAGGGGTGGGTGCAGAGGACTCCCAGCAGTGCCCAGACAAATGAGGGGTGGGTTCAGAGGCCTCCCAGCAGTGGACAGAGACATGGGGGTGTGTACATCATCCTCCCATTAGCAAAACTCCATGGGTGCATGAAGGCATCCACAATGTGCGACTATGTTGATAGTGCCATGACAACACATCACTGACAGCAGTGTCCCACTCCCATGAGGATGGATGTCCTTCCCCCACTGCATGACACACCACATGTGGGTGTGATGACAAATTACACATGCATACCCACCCCTGGCGGTGGCAGCACAATACACACACTGAGATCATGCAACAAGACTGTATCCTCATGTTAAACCCCACTCAAATCAAAAGTCAAAAATTAGCTTTATTCGATTTTGTTGTAAAATCATAAAAGCACATATTTCATAGTACAATAGATAAAAACATTAAAAAGTTTTATATAATAAAATATAGCATCGTCACATGTTTACGTATATAACATATTCAACAAAAATCGAAATACACATCCCTATCACTATGCATTGTCAATGCTAAAATTAGAAAGGGGTAATCAGTTAAAAAAAGATAAAAATAAAGATAAAAATAAAAAGTCATATTTCAAATGCTGCAGCCTAGGTTGCCCCTGCCCCCATGGTATTGCTCACTCCTATTGATAATCTCAAATAGGAGGAGACCGCTTTTACCACAAGAGCTGTTTCTGATTGCTTCAGTTTACAATATGCTGCTTTACAACTCCTAATACCCCTTTTTATAAGGATCGGCTTCAAAAACCTTTTCCTCGCAATCTCATAGAATTTACAAAAAAGAATGCTGTGAATGTTAGACTGATCTGCTAAATCATCACAGGGGCACTTCACTAGTGATATGGACCAATCATTACAATTGGGAACTGTTAACAGTCGAAAAAAAGTGCCAACCCGGAACCTGGTTAATAACAACCTCAAAAAAGGACTAGGTTCTGACAATAAATACGGTTGAATACCTACATGAAAAATCAATAAATGGTTTTCCAGGGTTGTGCATTTACCCTTTTCAGCAAGCCTCCTTTTATTCTGTAAAAATTCCAAGATCATTTTTTTAAGTGTGCGTTTTGGCACCGTTTCTAGGCAAATTGGGTTTTCAAAATATTCTTTATGCCCTATATCCGATGCCATGGTTTTGATGTAATGTAACCACTTAATATTTGCAGCTCCATCTAAAGCTAAGCAGTCAGAAACTACATCTCTGTTTAAGGATGTTTTTGGTGTTACCCAAATTTTATGCCATAAGAGCAATGGGGAAGATTTAATCGTATCATCAATAAAAGGTATCCCAAGTTCACTATGGCTGAAATAAGTAGACATGGATTTGGGGGCTGCCAACAAATAACGAATAAAATCATTTTCAGTTCGTTGTATCTGGTCTGCTTTGACAATCCCCCAAAGTCCTGCCCCATAGGTGCCGGTAGGAATACATTTTGCTTTATACATTTGTACAAGCTCCTTGACTGGTCGGCCACCTAATTTCCTGGAGAAATTTAACAGAGCACCATTGGCCCTACTGAAGGCCAATTTTCTGGCAAACACTGCCCCTTTCCAATTCCCTCTGCTATCAAAATTAACTCCTAGATAGCAGAAGCTGTCAGTATTTTTAATCTTATCTCTTTTCAGCAAAATTGCCTTACTATGTTTTCTAGAGGTGCTACATGTCATAGAATATGTTTTAGAGACGTTAATTACTAGTCCACGAGTGTTCATATAATCTGACAATTCGACCACCGCCCTTTGTAGGCCAATAAAGGTACGTGACATTATTACTGCATCGTCCGCATACAGAAGAATAGGGATGGATGTTCTGCCAACAGCGGGGTAATCGAACTGAAAGTCCCTAAGATGTTGTCCCACGCTATTAATATATAGGGTGAAGAGGAAGGGTGCTAAAATGCACCCTTGTCTAACTCCTCTCTTGATATTAAATTTATCAGAACAAGCCCCTCCTCTCCCGTAACGTACCCTGGCCCCCGCATCCCTATATAATTCTCTAATAAATAGAAGGATCTGTTGGTCTACACCCATGTCACTAAGCGTCTTCCATAACATAGAATGATCTACACAATCAAACGCGGAGCTTAAATCCACAAATGTAATAAATAGGCTTTCCTTCTTGGCTTGAGTATACTTTGCAGTCAGCAACGCAAGATTTAAGCCCTGTTCAATTGCAAAAACCATATTGTAAATTTGATATGATATCTTGATCCTCTGCCCAAACCTGGAGCCTATTAAGAATAATCCTGCCCGCAACCTTCATTAAGGCATCCAATGGGTATAACCACTGCCTCTGACCAAGTTGAAATAAAGCCAGAGGCGTTAGCACAATTTAGTACATTTGTTAATAGATGTGACCATAGAGATATCTCAGATTTAAATAAATCGATCGGGACTCCATCCGGTCCCGGAGCTTTTCCCATGGCACTGTCCTTTATGGCCTTAATAACCTCCGCGTGTTCAAAAACAACCCCCAGTGGGAATGGTTTTAAAAGTTCCTGGTTATCCATGCCATTATTATGGACAGGGTTGTTAGGGTTCTTGTATAAGTTACTAAAATGCGTAACCCAGACAGCCCCTGATATGGCTATGTCAATAATATCTGTCTCTCTACATGACAGAAAAGGGGCATTTATAGCTCTCCAGAAGGCTACATTGTCATTTCTTACACAAGCCTCGTGGAGGTTCTGCCTAATTTCAGTTTTTAACTCAGTTTTTCTTCTGGCTAATGCAACCCTATACAGTTTTCTAGTCTCTCTTACCAGTTCCAATGATCTCGGAGTTTCATTTAAGGCCGTTTTCAGATTTTGGTGCGCCTTTGAGCAATTTTTATCAAACCAACTCTTTGCTTTATACGTGCGGGTTTTATATTCTTTTGACAACATTTTTTTGATCTCAAAGACTATTGCACCAAAGGCATCAAGAACTTGCTGGTTACTTTCAGACAAAGAGAGGCAGGTTTGTAGCTGATCGTAAACTTTGATAACCAATTTATGCATAAAGAGTTTTGGATCAACTTTTGCCCAGTTAATGTAATAGCCATTAGTACTGGCCAAATTTATTGGTATATCATGAATAACCTCGGAATTTGGTACTGGACCCTTTTACCGTAGACAAAAGGAAATAGGATAATGATCACTGTGGGAGGCATCTAATGTCTCCCACGACAAGACTAGGGATCGGTATCTAGAGGATAGAAGGGTAAAGTCAATTATTGAATTTGCCCCTCTCCCATGAAATGTTGGTTTAAATTCCGCCATTGGCGAACAGCTTTCATTAATATAGTATATATGGCGTACGCCTACGCCAAGACTACCCTAGTGCTATGGGCCGTACCTGCGTGTGTAGGGCCCGTAGCACTATGGTAGTGTTGCCGTAGGGGTACGCCATAGTGCTACGGGCCGTACACGCGTGTGTAGGGCCCGTAGCACTATGGCGTACGCCTACGCCAACACTGCCATAGTGCTACGGGCCCTACCCGCGTGTGTAGGGCCCGTAGCACTATGGTAGTGTTGCCCTAGGAGTACGTCATAGTGCTACGGGCCGTACATACGCGGGTACGAGCCTTATCTCTATGGCGTACGCCTACGCCAACACTACCCTAGTGCTACGGGCCGTTCCCGCGTGTGTAGGGCCCGTAGCACTATGGTAGTGTTGCCCTAGGCGTACGCCATAGAGATACGGGCCGTACATACGCGGGTATTAGCCGTATCTCTATGGCGTACGCCTACGCCAACACTACCATGGGGATAGGACCAGTGTGTACACGTACGTGTGTACGGTCCTTGCACACACGCGTACTCCTACCCAAACCCCATATTGTGATACGACCGTACACACGCCCTCAGAGCGTGTGTACGGTGCGTTTCACAGCTTACACTGGTGATAGGAGGCGCACAGGAAAGGAATGGAGGTGTATGACTCGCACAAGGATGGACATCAAGTCATTGCCAGTGCAGAGCATCATGTGTAGGGCCTAGGTGTGTCAGGCAGTGAGCTGGCACATGTCTCCTCATGTTTTAACCCAATAGTTGTGTGATGACCTGTGTACACGTCATGTGTGATGGGGCACCATGTGGCGCACTTCCCCTTCACACCTTTTACATGTGTGCATGTATTTCAAACTTGTCAAGCACTGCATCACTGGCATGGCACAGTCCCCAACACCCGCAACTGTACCCTGATGCCAGGTACACGGATGATGACACCTGACATCTCACTACCAGCGTGCCACAATGTGACTATGTCATGTGTGTGTCATGTGTTCCCATGATCTTGCTGTTGGTGTTCCGTCAACGGCATCTGCTGTAGCTGCATCCAACATGTGTCTGTGTGCAGATGCCCATGTCACACTATTACGCACACCAGGACACATGTGGAATAACACGTGACGTGTGTCTGTATGCATCTAACAGGGACTTGCGAGTTTAGGACATATCTGCGTAGTCTCAATGTCTGTGTGATCATATTTGACATGTACCCCTTCATGGCAAGGTGTGTGGTCTGTCCTTTTTCCATGACATGTGACCTGTGTGTCTAGCTTGACGGCAGCTGTCTGTATGAGATGACATCCTTCAAATGCACATATGTGGATGTATGTCACTCCTGTAATCTGTCTGGCTGTTCACTCACACTGGCCCACAGCTACTTTCATGGCATGTCATGTAGACCTTGACAATCCATGTTTGTAGCTGGCTCTTGGTAGGAGTTTCACCTGGCTGGCATACGTGTGCAGGATGTATTTGCACAGACCAGACTCTGTATGTGGCATATGTGTATTAGCTGTTGAACATGTGCTCAGTTCATTGACATTGGTGTAGTAATGTACTCAATCTTCGTTATTCCTTCCAATTTTCTGCAGGGCACTGCCTCTCCCCCGACCAATGCCAGACTTGGCTGCCATGAGGGAACGTGACTGCATACGCCGCTACAGATTCCCCCAACGATTAATTGTGGACCTGACAAACAGGCTGGCACCCCACCTCCAACCGCGACACAGTTATCCGACTGCACTGACCTCCAAGATGAGGGTGATGTCAGCCCTACATTTCTTTGCCACCGTTACGTTTCAATTACCCATAGCTGATGTGGGAGGCATGTCTCAGACCATGTTCAGCCGTGTCCTGCATGATGTTTTAGAAGCCATGTTGGAGCACCTGGATGAATTCATCCATTTTCCAACTCGTGAGCAGTTGACAGGTATCAAGGGGGAGTTCTATGCCCTGGGAGGGATGCCCCATGTAATTGGGTCCATTGATGGGACACATGTGGCTTTGGTACCACCACAGGCACAGGAGGTAGCCTTCCGTAACCGTAAACATTACCACTCCATTCATGCCCTTGTGGTGTGTCTTGCTAACATGGTGATTTCCCATGTCTGTGCACGTTTTCCAGGGTAAGCACACGATGCCTACATCATGAGGCGTAGCAGGGTGCCAGAAATGATGCTGCAGCTGCACAACGAACGAGCATGTCTTGTTGGTGAGTAGACTCTGTTTGTCCAGTATTCAGCGGTATCTTAGTATGTGACGGCATCTCCTGACCCACTTCTTTACATGATGTTTTCATGTAGGGGACTCTGGCTATCCCAACATGCCATGGCTGGTGACGCCTCTCCGCAACCCGAGGACAGCTGCAGATCACCGTTACAACAACGCCCATGGGCAGACCAGGCGAGTGATTGAGAGGACATTTGGCCTCCTGAAGAGCCGATTCCGGTGCCTCCACAAGACCGGCGGGTCCCTCCCATATGCACCGGTGAAGGTCTGCAAAATCTTCCTCGTGTGCTGCATGCTGCACAACATGGCAGTGGAGAAAGCTGTGCCACTCATCCTTGATCCCGATGAGCAGGAACATCCACCCATGGAGGATGACGGCCTTGGTCACGAGGCAAGTGAAGAGGAGGAGGAGGAGGATGACATCCGGAGTCAGCTCATACGCAACTTCTTCTCATAATGGTGAGTCCCTGGGTCTGAGTGTGCACGCTTTGAGCCTTGGGTGGCATGTGTTGCAATGTGTGTGTCCAGCTGACTGTATGCTAAGTGACTTTGAGTTGTGTGCTGATGTGTCACTCGAGTGCTGATGTAATTCCACACATTTTAGCTGACACACTCAATTGACAACTGGCATGGTGTCAACCTTATTCATGTAGATAACATGACAATGCATGCGGATGACTATGTTTTTCCTGACTTCTTGTTTGTCTCTCATCCCCAGGTAGTTGTGCATGCTGTCTGCTCGTGGCATCCTTGTGCTCCTGCTATTCCTCATGAGTAATGCAACGTGTGCTGAATCAGCGTTACATGCACGGACATGGTGAAAATTCTCCTTTGGATAAGGATTGCAGCAAGGCTTTTTGGGTGTGGTAGTTGTTTGTAATGTGTGGGCACTGCTCCTGTGCAAGTTATGTTACTATGCATACATGTCGACTCACCATGGGGCACATGACATGTGGCATGACTCACATGAATTTATAGTCACACTTCGTGACAGTCATCTGTTATGGGATTGTGGTTTGTGATGAAGGCATCAATGTGTGTACAACTTCCCTCGGAAACATACGGGAGGCTACGGGTGGACATATTGCGGGACATCCCCATATGATCCTCAATGGGGAATTGCACCCTCTCCGTGTGCAGCAGGGGATGTTTGGCTCAACCCCTTCACTTGTGTGCCAGTACAATGGATTTACAGCATCTGTGGTGCAAAGGGGGTGTCCGGTGTAGGTCCCACATGTTAATCCAATAGACCTGTGAGTCTGTTAATGTTGATGCTTTTGCATAGGTGTGAGCCAGAGTAATAAAGGTGTTCCTCAGCCTCCAAGGTGCCTCATCTCTGTCAATGCAGGTCTCTTGCCACTGTGCATGCGGCATCTCTGGCATGGTTGTCAAGGATTGTGCATATGAGTCTATGTGTAGATTGGCAACCTGCATGCTGTTCTTCATGTATTTGATTCTCTATTGTGCATGATGTCCATGGCTGTGTATGTGTTTTGGCATGTTAGTCCCCCCCACGGGCCGTCAACACCTTCTGGGGTGTGTTTCCTGTGCGCATCTCGGCCTTCAGTTTCATGATCCGGTGTCAGTCATCTTTGGTGATTGTGCATCCTTTGTCTCTGGGTGTGCCATTGCAAACCGGTAACTCCTTCCTTGACATACACCTGTTGCAGTAGTCCTTTCTGACATCCTAGTCTTTGTGTGGATATTGTGGCATAATTTCCAGGACATGCCGCCTGCTGTTGCAGCCACTGCAGCAAGGGCACACGTAGTTTCCAGATTTGGCAACACACACACATCAAAGGTGCTCCTCCCTTCCTCCCTCAACACATTCATATGGCTGTCTTCGGCCTGTCTGTGCCACAGTTGCGGCCACGCGGTGCCAAAGGCGGGACCGTCTGCACATGCAACGTGCACATTGCACGACCCTCAGGTCCTTGCATGACCCACATCACACTACAGTGTGATGTTGCAGCCACCCTCCAAGCAAGCTCCATCCACACATCTCCCGCCTGCTCTCAGGCATGCACTGAGCGCACACACAACACCTTTGCATGATGAGTGTGCAACTCCGACTGCCTACACAGCGCTGCCACACCTTCCAGGACCTGTCACACCCACCAGGTCATGTCCCTCCTACTCCCCGCCGGATCTGTACCCCTGCAAGGCCATGGGAGTGGGACTCAAGGCTTCGGCATGTAGTATGCTTTCGTCGTGAGGCACATGGCACAGGTATCATCTTTCAGCGTGTCAATCTACAATGTGTCCAGGACCCCCCCCCTATCCACCATCACATGCGCACACGACCTCATCATCAACTCGTATGCCATTGACAGCCAGGCGCTCCTCACCCTCAACAAGGACGCAGACATTTCCAGTTCCAATATTCAAGATTGCATGGGATCCATAGATGAATGGCAGAACAGCAGCCACCTGAGGCTGGACTTGTACAGGACTGAGGTCAACATCTGAGGATTGTTCCCTTACAGCTGGCTCAACTGCTTGTGTCCCACCCACAGAAGCCCCGCACAGGCACCCAGTGTCCACGCACACAAGATGTTGTGCATCATGGATTGCTTGCTCTAATTTGCCATGGTAATCACCAGCATCTGTACCTCACACTGCAACACCCTCAGCATTATGCACATGATCCCCAGATAGATCCACTCCAAGGTAAGACGGACCATCCCCCAGGTGCACGACAACATCCGTGTCAAATACTGCCCTGCCCTCTACGGAGCAGCCACATCCAAAATCCAGGGACACTTGTCCACATCCAGGCTGCATCTGCACACCTCAGCGTCAACATCCCGCGCCCCTGCCACATCACCGTCCAGCAGAGATAGCTGCAATGGATCACTGTGTGCTGCAGGATGACCTTCAGACTCCTCACCCACATTCAGGAGGCAGGCCACAACCCTGACCCAAAACAAACCTTGTACCACTGTCATCCGAGACCCCGTAGTGCCATCTCCGTGCATCCAACCTTGACCTGGCCACCATTCTTCTGATCCACCGTACCCCTGCATGCAGGACATAGTTCTCCCACCTGGGAACACATACCTGGGACTCCCTCCCCGGGAACCGCCAAATGAGGCATGACCTCTACGCCTTAATGTTACTCTTCCAAATAGGTGTGTCCTCACAGTTTCCCTAGCACCCCCTCAGCAGCTTGAGGCCCTCACAGGTGAGTATTGTGCTCCATGTCTGCATTGAATGATACATTGTGACTCATGTGTGTCCTGTACCAGACTCCGATCCCAGGGTATGGATGTGTGGAGTTAGTTCAACACTCAGGCATAGTTTGACATTTACACACACATATGTTGGTGAATAATGCCAAATGACAGCAACATCTCATGACAAAATAAAGTATTTGTTTTTGGTGGGGTAAGTCTTTTGGTGGATGAAGTAAGGTGCTCTACCGGGTGCATTGAATCCAAAGTTCACAGGGGGAGATGGCATCCTTGTCAGTTGGAGTCATCAGAGTCCAGACCACAGTGTTGGTCATCATTGGTCAGACTGTGACCAGCAAGTCCATGTGGCAGAGAATGTCATTGGGTGAGGTGGTGCTGTTGCGCCAGAGGGCCAGGTGCCAGGCCAGGTGACCTGGGAGATGTGGATGGTCCGCTGACTCTCACGGTCTTTTCCGTGGACAACCCACCTTCCTCTGGGGACCCTCAGATGCAGGCCTTGACGATGCTTGTGATGCTCCGTCGGACGAATCCTCCTCCTCCTCCCTCCCTGTGGCTGGTGGTGGTCTTCGCCTGGTGGCACAGGGAGGGTTGCCCATGTTGTCGGCGATCCGACAGAGTGAACGGCTCATGTCCGTTTGCACCGCCAGGAGCTCAGCCAGTCTTGCCTCCATCCGTCCTTGGTGTTGTTGTTGACTGGCATGTTGCTCGGCCTGCAGGTTCTTCATCTCGTCGAGGGTCCCCTTGATGTCTGTGAGGCTCGACACAACCTGGCTGATGCCCCTGGTGTCACGCCGGTATGTGTCCAGGATGTGGCGCATGTGTGCCATCCCGGTTCCCTCAGCTGGCTGGTCAGGTTCTCGCCTCGGCCTGCCTCCACTCCCACTACCCCTGCCCACACGAGCCTGGCCTGCCGTTGTGGGCACATCAGGTCTACGGGACCCCTGAGGGATGGCATTAGCGTGGTCGTCTGCCTCCTCCTGGGTGCCCGGAGAACCTTGTCCCTCCTGGTCAGACTGGCTGTGTTGTTCAGTGAGAGCAGGGCTCCTGGGTGTCTCCTGGGATGTGGCAGGAATGGGGGTGGGGGTTGGCACAGGTGTACCTGACGCAGGTGCTGCAGGGGCTTGGGCACCAGAGGGGCCAGGTTGGTCGGGGTCATCCACGGAGTGGTGAGAGTCGTCGCTGCCGGTGGGATCATCTTCGCGCTGAGCCTGGGACTGTGATTGTTCCCCCCCATTGTTGGGGGGAGGTCGATGATGTTGCCCTGTGTGTGAGAGAGAGACAATGTTAATGCTGTTTCATGCCACATCCATGTTTCATACATATTCAAGTAGTCACAGTTCCTCCAGGTGGTTGGATGTGCCTAGCATTCCTCTCAATGTACACTTGGGGATGGGTATGTTGCGGGGGACAGATTGGTATGTGCTCCTGAGTGTTTGCCAGTAGATTTTTGGCTGGGATGCTTATTTGGCTATGGATTGGTCTTGTTGTGTCACATGTCCATTGTGAGAGTGGGTAAATACGTTGCCTGCCCCGGGGGTGTGTGCTTGTGTGAGGGGGGGGTGTGTGACCAGGCCTGCTGTTGTGTGTAGTGTGATTTGTCATTGGGTCTCCCAGGTGATGTGTCTGTCCCCTCATGGTGCATGCTGGCATGACAGTGAGTTTGAGTTCCTGTGCTAGATATTTGAGCTTGTGGAGTTGGTGTTTGAGTGTACAGTGGTCACAGGAGGGCCTTGTGCTGCATACAGCAGGGCCAAGTGTCAGCTACCTTGTCAGTACTTTGCCAGTCCCTGTGCATTGGGCATGGTGCATGGGTATGTACCTAGGCCATATGGGCTGTGGGCATTGGTGTCTGGTTCTGAGTTGCACAATGTGTTGTGTGAGCCCCACCCTCCCAGCATCCCGGACATCCAGTCTTGGGTTTGTGGTTGGTGTGGCCTGGGACATGGCATTGCCTTTATTTGTGAATGGGGCATGGAGACCTTAGTGGCATGAGCGTGGTTTTTGGGTGTGGTTGTGTGCGGTGAGGGCTTGGGGGTAGTTGCGTGCATTTGGTGTATTTGTGGTGTGGATGCCATTCCCCCCATGTTACGTGAGTTGTTTGTGTACTCACCAGGCTCTGCGACTCCTTCGACTCCGTGTACTCCCAAAAGGCGGAAGCGTGGCCATCACCTTCTCCTCCCAGGGATGGTAACGTACGGGTCTGCGGGGCAGCCCACCTCCAGTGATGTTACTCTGGGCGTATTCCTCGTTCATTTTCCTCATGACTGCCCTGCGCAGATCGTACCACCTGGCTTGGCATTCATGCCTGGTCCTTCGGATGGGCGCAACAGCATTCACCTTATCGACGATCCTCTGCCACAGGCTGGTTTTTTGGGCTATGCTGGTCTGTCTGACCAATGTTCCAAACAGCTGTGGCTCGACTCTGATGACTTCGTTGACAAGGAGCTCCAGCTCCGCCGTTGTGAACTTTGGATTCTAGTCAGTGGGCATCGTGTGGGGTGTGGGTGGTTGTGGGTGTTTGGGTGTGAATGTGACGGTGTGTGTGAAGGTGAAGAGGGGGTGTTTGTGAAGGAGGTTGTGTGGAGGTGTGTAAGTTAAGGTGTAGTTAAGGTGTGAGTAAGGTGCAGTTGTTTGTCTGTGGTGTCTGTGAGCAGTGGGTCTGTTGCAATGGCTCATGGGTTGTGTGTGTGGGCCCTTTTTATTGGTCCATTTGTGGGTGTGGCTGTGTTTGAATTTGTGGTGGGTGTGTTATAAGAGGTGGTTGTGATTTGGTCCTCTGTTTGCCTGTTTGGATGTGCCAGGTCAGTCATAGAGATGTATTTTGTCATGTTGACGTGTTTTGTGGTGTTGTGCGAGTCGAATTGACCCTCCTTGTGCTGTTTTACAGTGTCCTGGTTCTGTACGAGTCTTTTTCGCGTAGGTACGGTCCATACATACGCGATGCTGGGTGAGGGTGCTGGGGTACGGTGCGTACAGGTGCGGGGCTGTGCTACGGTGTTGGGGTGCGGCGCGTACAGGTGCGGGCTGTGCTACGGTGTTGGGGTGCGGCGCGTACAGGTGCGGGCTGTGCTACTGTGTTGGGTTACGGGCTGGGCTACTGTGTTGGGATACGGTGCGTACAGGTACGGGGCTGGGCTACGATGTTGGGGTACGGTGCGTACAGGTATGGGGCTGGGCTACGATGTTGGGGTACGGTGCGCACAGGTACGGGGCTGGGGTACGGTGTTGGGGTACGGTGCGTACAGGTACGGGGCTGGGAGACGGGCCTGGGGTGCAGCGCGTACAGGTTGGGGGCTGGGGTACGGTCCTGGGGTATGGGGCGTACAGGTGCGGGGCTGGGAGACGGGGCTGGGGTGCGGAGTGTACAGGTGCGGGCTGTGCCACGGTGTTGGGGTACGGTGCGTACAGGTGCGGGGCTGTGCTACGGTGTTGGGGTACGGTGCGTACAGGTACGGGGCTGGGCTACGGTGTTGGGGTACGGTGCGTACAGGTACGGGGCTGGGCTACGGTGTTGGGGTACGGTGCGTACGGGTACGGGGCTGGGAGACGGGCCTGGGGTGTGGCGCGTACAAGTGGGGGGCTGGGGTACGGTCCTGGGGTACGGGGCGTACAGGTGTGGGGCTGGGAGACGGGCCTGGGGTGCGGCCCGTACAGGTGCTGGGCTGTGCTACGGTGTTGGGGTACGGTGCGGAGGGGGGGTATGGTGCTGACATACGGGGGTACGGTGCTGACATGTGCGGGGTGAGGGGGGCTGTACGACTTGTATTCGGGCACAAGTTTACCCGTGTACATGTAGGCTACAGCGTTCGCTCCGTACGGGGCCTTTTACATGCGGTTGTGTATTCGGACGGGTGGTACGGATCGTACTTGCGCGCTCGGACTTCTGTTTTACGATTTGCACGTAAAAATGTCCGGCTCCCTGTCGGACACTTAATTTACGGCTCCCTCTCGGACCATTTTCCCGACGCAATTCGTATGTATTTTTCACGTACGAATCATACCCTGTGAGTGCTGGTTTCCTTGTATAAAGCAGGAATCGGTAGCAAAAACATTTCATCGCGGAGCATCGCTGCGACGGAGCACCCGCCTAAGTAAAGAGTGACGCGCTGTCTAACGGTGCATTGGAGCAGGATATATATATATATATCCAGCTCAGGCTTGCACCAACAGTTTGAGAGGCACTCGAGCACGGACACGGGCCTCAAGCGGCAGCCCAATCATCCGTCAGGAACCCCGGACTATGTTGTTGTCTAGTTACAATTATATTTTTAATTAGTAATGTTTTTAATATGAAATATATTTTTAGTATATTTACATTTTAAAAATATTTATTTTTTATTTGTAATTACATTGGTATTTTTAAAAAAATGTTTTATGTTATTGTATATATATATCTATGTATATATTTGTTTTATTAAAAGAAGATATATGAAAGTCTCATATAAACTAAATTATTAGTTTAATATTATTTTAGAATTAAATATATAATTACATTTATATATTAATATATGTGTGTTAAATCTTTTCAAATAATTAAATTAATTAAATATATGTAATTTTCATTTCATTACTGTTACTTTTAAATAAATGTATTGTTTATTATGTATTATATATAAAAATGATATTTTTGACACCTATATTAATGACATCAATTTTTGTTTTGATATTTTTGCCGTTTATATTATAAGTATAAAATGTTGATATTTTTGTGGTCTATATTTTTGTGTTGATAATTTTGTAGCTCAATATTAGTGGCCTCAATAGTTTTCAGTGAACCTCACATTGACAGTGGGTCCTACAAAACCTATAGGGCCCGATTCACAGAACTAACTTAAGACAAAATCCTAAACTTACTACCATTTTGGTATTCACAGAAGGCACTTACTCATTTCGGTATTCACAGAAGTTAGGAGTCCTAACTTTAGGACTCCTAAATGCCTTCTGTGAATACCGAAAGTCTCAAAATTAGGATTTTTCTCAGTTTAGGAGTCCTAAAGTTAGGACTCCTAACTTTACTACTACTAAACTGAGAAAAAACCTAATTTTAAGGCTTTCGGTATGCACAGAAGGCATTTAGGAGTCCTAAAGTTAGAAGTCCTAACTTTACTACTACTAAATTGAGAGAAATCCTAATTTTAAGACTTTCGGTATTCACAGAAGGCATTTAGGAGTCCTAAAGTTAGGAGTCCTAACTATACTACCACTAAACTGAGAAAAATCCTAATTTTAAGGCTTTCGGTATTCACAGAAGGCATTTAGGAGTCCTAAAGTTAGGAGTCCTAACTTTACTACTACTAAATTGAGAAAAATCCTAATTTTAAGACTTTCGGTATTCACAGAAGGCATTTAGGAGTCCTAAAGTTAGGACTCCTAACTTCTGTGAATACCGAAATGAGTAAGTGCCTTCTGTGAATACCAAAATGAGTAAGTGCCTTCTGTGAATACCAAAATGGTAGTAAGTTTAGGATTTTGTCTTAAGTTAGTTCTGTGAATCGGGCCCATATTGTATACTGCAGGTCCGGTGGTGAACTCTAAATTTGGCAGGTGAAATTAAGACAGGGCGGCAGATGTGAGCAGCCGTGGCCCTTGCAGGTAAAAGTGGTGGGGAGGAGGGGCCAGGTTGGAGGGGATTCGACATACGACCACAAGGGGAAAATAAATAAATAATTTTCGTTGGTTGCCTGTCGGAATCCCCCCCCACCTTGCCCCACCGCTCTTACCTGCACGGGCGCCGCTGAATGTGAAGTCCTCTGCTAACCTGACTGCCTTTGCTCCAGTCCATTTAGGACTATAAATAGGGTCCTAAATTTATTACCAGCCTAGTAGAAGTCTAAGATTCTGCTCTATATTACAGAGTACAATTTTTCTTGCTCTCTCAGCACTCTGAATGCAAATCCTAAAGTACATTTCATAACATTTTCCATGTGTGAAATGTTGCCACATCTGTAGCATTCTTCTTTGTTTTTATTTCCTACTCTACCAACTTCTGATTTAGAATTTTGAAGTTTGAGCACATTGACATAGCTAGTGGAGGTTGCACCGGTGGATTCTCTGGTGAATTAATTTTGTTAAGGAGAAGGTTTAGACAGTTTCATGCTTTGAGCCGCATCGATGGTCACTCCTTACAACGTGTTTTTAGATGCCAAAAGGTTCTCCTGTACTATTTGGCAGAAGTATCTTACCACCAAGTGGTCCTTGAGATTTTCAAATACCTATACTGCAGATAAAACACAAAGAACTGCAGTATAGGAGTCAATATTTTCAATAGGCTGTTGCTCTCTCGAGAAACATTTATACCTATGAACAAGTTCACAAAGGGCCTCACCACGATGTCGGTCAGAAAGGCTCTGTTTGTCCGAATCTGTGTTTGAACCCGCGTTTCCGACCGACTCAGAAACATATCCGACTGACTGATTACAATAATCGGAAACCGTTTGGTCTGTCCGACTCGGTTCCGACCGGCATTTGGAGAGTCAGTCGGAGCCGAATCATACAGGTCTACAGACCGCGTTTCCGACCAACGCATTTCGATGTCCGATTCGGACAGCCTTTCCGACTCGGTATGCCCGTTACGGAATCAGCTGTCAGAAACCGTCTTTGGGGGCCCTTAGCAGTCCCCCCCCACCCATAGACCACTGATTGGGCCCCGTGAGAGGACCCATGGGTCCCCCCTCTCCAACCAAGCACAGTGTGGTAGGCACCATGGGGTGCCCGCCACAGCGTTCAAGGTTTTCCGCAACCACCTCATTTTTCAATGGGAGCCTGTGTTGTCGGTCAGAAGGGAGTCCAACTGAATGGTATTAGGAAACATTGTAATCAATCAGTCGGACTCCCCGAATCTGATTCGGTCGAAATCCATTCCGACAGCAAATCGATCGGAATGCTTTCTGACCGAATTCGTAATGAGGCCCTAGGTTGTGTGTCAAATTTAGTTTCCAAGTACTTGACAGTATCCTAATAATTATCGAGCTCTGCATGACTAGCAATCAGTTCAATTGGTGATAAGTGCACAGAAACTGCCCTTTAAGCCCAGGTTATGTACTCAGAAAATATTCCTCATTTCAGGTCTAAAAAAACCTATTAATTTTCCCAAAATAATTATTAAAATCATGTATCCACACTTTACTCCAGTATTGGAACTTTCATAGATTCACACGCTTGAATCATTCCCCGTCGTCATGGTAGGAGTCCCCAGTACCTTTAACATAGTAGTACCATGATAGGTATAGATTAGAAAAAGGCCTAGGCCTCTTAGCTTAGTAACCTATCACAGTCATTATAAAAAAAGACCAAAGCTTTGCCTTAACCAATCAGCATGAATCATCCTCTAGAACACTCCTAAGAGAAGCCCAGTACCTCAGATTTTCTACCGCACGTTGTGCTAGGAAGGCACCTCTGAGCTCTGCTCAGCCTTTCTCATCTACTACAAATTCTGACAGAAGATTTCGAGACTTCATTCTTCAGGAAAGTAATTTTATTTGATATGTACTCTTAGACAGATATATATTCCAGTCTTTATATCTGTGAATTTGCCACCAAATCTAAGTGAACTATGTCAGACGAGGCAAAAAATGCTCTCTTCAGGGAGTGTGCAACTTGCTCGAAGAAGAGATTATATGTAGAAGACCCTCGGAAAGACTGCATTTATTGCTTGTACCCATCCCATAATGCGTCAGACTGCAATATATGTTGCACTTTTTCAAATAAGACTCTCAGAGACCGTGAAGGACATCTTTGCATTTGTCTCCAAAAAATGAAAAACAAGTCTGATCCTATGTCAGACTATGAAAGCGAGCAGTCTACTTCTTCAAAAATTTACCTCAAAAGGGAGAGGGATCCATCACACTCAGATAAGGAGCCTTATCGTAAATGCACCAAGAAGGCATCTCATGACTCTTCTACAGAGCACACAAAAGGATGACACAAAAAAGAACAGCCATCCAAGACTGTATCTGAGCCTTATACTCCAACTCCAGGGCTTAAATTGACATTCATAAGACCTTCTTCAGATAGGTCGTCAACGAGCTGTCTGCCGGCTAAGAAAGGCTGGTCAGCACTGTTGACGACGATGAAAGGCTGTACTTCAGGGACGTCGATGTCTACTACTTTCTCTACTGCTCTCTAATCTTTGATGACATCTCTATCATCATAGACTCAGGCTCTGATTTTGTCGACCACTCCTTTGTCCTCTTCATCAAAGTCGGTTGACCCATCGTCGACAAAGCACTCGTCATCGCCTTTGAAAATTAAGCTGATGTCGAAAGGAGCATTGCCGTCAACAGACAAGCCACTGTTGACGAAGTCATCATCATCAACGGAGAAACCAGGGTCAACGGACGCCACCGTCGACAAAGACGCAGTCACCGCTGTGAGTTGGCCTGATGTATGATGTCACTAGTTCTAGTGTACACCTTATATCAGTCCAAACAACCCTTATGGTGATTGGTTGTAAAGTCAACCTTATAGACCAGCTATCCTAGTGGTAGCATGGACAAGAGCAGTCTTAGGCTAAACTCTGAATGGCATGTGAAGCCAGCTGTGATACCATATATAATCCCTTGAATACCAAATGAAAGGACACCACAACAGATATATATATAAAATAAAGTGTATTTATTCTAGTCAAACCCTCAGCACTCTTTATGAGATTAGAGGTAAGTACAACACAGTCTTATTCAAGCATACATTAAGTCACACAGGTAAGTAATACAGTTAGGCCCTAGGGGCCACGCAAACCATATACTAAAGAAGTGGTATAAGGACCACTGTCACGGAAATAGAATAGGCCTATGTGAGAAGTTGGCCTGATGTATGATGTCACTAGTTATAGTGTACACCTTATATCAGTCCAAATACCCTTATGGTGATTGGTTGTAAAGTCAACCTTATAGACCAGCTATCCTAGTGGTAGCATGGACAAGAGCAGTCTTAGGCTAAACTCTGAATGGCATGTGAAGCCAGCTGTGATACCATATATAACCCCTTGAATACCAAATGAAAGGACACCACAACAGATATATATATAAAATAAAGTGTATTTATTCTAAGCAAACCCTCAGCACTCTTTATGAGATTAGAGGTAAGTACAACACAGTCTTATTTATGCATACATTAAGTCACACAGGTAAGTAATACAGTTAGGCCCTAGGGGCCACGCAAACCATATACTAAGTAAGTGGTATAAGGACCACTGTCACGGAAATAGAATAGGCCTAGGCCTAGGGAATCGCTAGGGCTACACTACACTAGCGTTAGTTAGGAAGTGGGAGGCCCACGGGATTCGTGTGCAGAGTGGAAACACTCACGCGTAATGCGAAAAAGTCAATAGCAATAGTACAGTTTAGAAAACGGTAGATTTAGGACACTTCCGGAGTAGCTAGGAAGTTGAGACTTGAAAACTAGACACTAGGATAGTCACTATCCTGATGAGCACCGGAGTACCCAAGTTACCTAGCCCACAGGCTGCGGGTGCATAGGGGTGAAGATGCGTCGTTTTCGTCGTCGACTCCTATGGATGCCTGAAGAAAGATGCTGACAGGCAGTCAGTGAAGAGTGTCCGGTGGATCCCAAGGCTGGGATCAAGAAGAGAAGAAACCTGCAAGCAGAAGGGACAGAGTCAAGGTCACTAGCCAGTGACCACGTGGAACCAGGAAGGAACCAGGCGATGTCGTGAAGATTGCAGGTGAAGGTGAAGCTTGTCGCTGCAGCCAGGAGGACCAGGAAGCGTCGAGGACGACCAGGACCAGGAGGCGAGCTGTCCCACGAAGGCTCTTGCTGTCGGCGGCGTCGAAGTTGGACTAGGACTCACCAAGCCTTGGCAAGCGGATCCCACGAAGAACGGAGGACTTGCTTCTGGTTCAGACCAGGAAGGTCTGGGGTGCTTCTTCTTTGCAGAGAAGCGGGAGCCAGTCTGGAGGAGCCAAACCAGCGCAGAAGATTTCAGGGAGCGTCGTCACAAAGGCCACTAGCCAGCGGGCAAGCAACCGGACAGACGCGGCAAGCAGGAAAATGCTGAAGGGCCCCACGCAGGACTCGTGGAGTGTGGGGGGCTGATCTTCGGTGCAGATGGTGCTTGGGGTTGGGGCTTCTCAATCCCCAGTGCACAACTTCGAGGGTACCTCAGAAGCTGCGCTGTAAGTTACTAGCCACTTTTTCCAGGTAGCCGGTCCCACGTCGCTCGTCGCCTCCACGGATCTCAGCTCTGCTGCAGATGTGGATGAGGGTCGGAGAAGTCTGGAAGTCAAGGCTCAGGTCGGGCTCTGCAGTCGGTTCCTCGTAGAACGGTCGCAAAGCAAAGGGTAGTCTCTTGATGGTGCCTGTTTGCACAGGGTAGCCACTCCTTGGCTACAAGGGAGATTCTTCAGTCTTCTTCTTTCGTCGAATGTCGAAGGTCCAGAGTTTCTGTTCAGTTTTGCAGGTTCAGGATAATCTAAAGTCTTGAGGCCCAACTCCCACTCTTATACTAATCTGGGGGGCTGGGATACCTGCTAGGTCACGCCTTATGGGTGGGACCTGGGAGGGGGTGGTTACACCCACTTCCCTTTGTCCAGTTTCGCGCCAGAGCTGGGGCTGGAGTGCCCCAGCGCCGGTTTGAACTGGACTATGCAAGGAACACCTTGTGTGCCCCAGGCATGTCTCATTCCTTTCAGCCCACCCTGCCCCAATACACTAAAGGCTGTCTGGGGAGGTGCTAGCACCTCCCCAAGCAGGAAACCTATTGTCCAGGCCTCCCTGGCTGGGATCACTCCCAGCTGCAGGAGGTCAGACTTGTGTCGTGGCAGCAGCATCCATTTTGTGATGCTGAGGCTTTGGTCAGAGGCTAACAGTTGAAGTATGATTTTAACATGTCTTTCCCTCTAGAAGGGGGGGAACAATATTCTCATGTCCAGAAATGGCATGGGGGTATTATTCCCTAGTGTTAGACACCTTACACGACATGTTTTGATAAAGCCAAACCATAGTTACCATAACCGTCTAAGATTATAAGGCACTTTAAGAGTATATGGTAGGCTATATCATAGAACAGCTATAAGGACAAGGTTCCGAAAGCTGCAGACAGGCTCAGCTCATGCTAGAGCACCATCTCACATGTTACCAAGCACTCTGCCTCCAGGATTGTCAAGGCCTGCCATAGGAGTGACTGATAGGTACACCTGTGTCTATATGTAAGTTAGGTATAGGAATACTACACCTAAGCAAGGGGTGATTACACGACCTTGCCCCAGCTGAGTGATCAGCCAGTTGTGTCAAAATGGAAGGCCAGGCCAGGGGTGGCATAATACATGCTGCAGCCTCTGGTAGGCCTAGGGTACACCTATGCCCTGGGTACCTAGGGTACACTGTACAGGGGCCAATAAGGTGATCCTATCCAAATGGGTTATGCACCTAAAGTACATAGTATTAATTTAGAGAGAGAACAGCAGGGCTGTGGGTCTGATTAGCAGGCCCACATCCACATCTAAGTCGAAAACCAGTAAAGCAAAAGCAAAAATTGGGGGTGAACATAGAAAGCAGACCCTACTCTCCTACACAACCCCCCCCCCCCAAACTTAGGGACATTAAACTAACCTTGACCAGTTGAGTCTTCATGTTCTAAGTGGAAATATCTGGAGAGTCCATCTGCATTGGCATGGTCAGTCCCAGGTCTATGTTCCACTGTGAAGTCTATCCCCTGTAGGGAAATGGACCACCTAAGAAGTTTGGGATTTTCACCCTTCATCTGGTTTAGCCACAAGAGGGGCTTATGGTCTGTCTGAATCTTGAAGTGAGTGCCAAACAAGTATGGCCTCAGCTTCTTCAGGGCCCAAACCACAGCAAAGGCCTCCCTCTCAATAGCTGACCAACGTTTCTCTCTAGGGGTCAGCCTTCTACTTATAAAAGCAATGGGCTAGTCTTGACCATCTACATTCAGTTGTGAAAGAACAGCTCCCACACCTAACTCAGAAGCATCTGTCTGGACAATGAACTCTTTGGAGTAGTCTGGACTTTTCAGAATAGGTGCACTGCACATGGCCTGCTTCAGGTCATCAAATGCTTTTTGACAGCTTACTGTCCACTGAACTTTCTTTGGCATCTTCTTGGAGGTCAAGTCATTAAGTGGTGTCACTATGGACCCATAGTTCTTAACAAACTTTCTGTAGTACCCAGTCAGGCCCAAGAAAGCTCTGACCTGAGTCTGGGTAGTTGGAGGAGCCCAGTCCTTTATGGTCTGGATCTTGCTCTCCAGTGGTTGAACCTGACCCCCACCAACTAGGTGGCCCAGGTATACAACCTTGCTCTGCCCTATCTGGCACTTAGTGGCCTTGATAGTGAGGCCTGCCTTTTGCAGGGCCTCTAAAACATTCCTCAGGTGGACCAGGTGATCCTCCCAGGTGGAGCTAAAGACAGCAATATCATCAAGATAAGCTGCACAATAATCATCCAACCCAGTAAGGACTTGATTCACCAGCCTTTGGAAAGTGGCAGGTGCATTCTTCAAACCAAAGGGCATTACCACAAATTGATAATGTCCTCCTGGGGTCGAGAAAGCAGTTTTGGCCTTTGCACTCTCAGCTAGTCTGATTTGCCAGTAGCCTGCTGTTAGGTCAAATGTGCTCAAAAACTTAGCAGCTGCCAGTCTGTCAATGAGCTCATCTGCCCTAGGTATTGGGTGGGCATCTGTCCTAGTGACAGCATTGAGACCTCTGTAATCCACGCAAAACCTCACCTCTCTCTTACCATCTTGGGTGTGAGGTTTTGGCACAAGGACTACAGGACTAGCCCAAGGGCTCTCTGAAGGTTCAATGACTCCCAGCTCCAACATCTTTTGTACCTCAACTTTTATGCAGTCCCTGACATGGTCAGGTTGCCTGTAGATTTTACTCTTCACAGGCAGACTGTCACCAGTGTCCACCTCATGGGTGCACCAGTTTGTCTGACTTGGGGTCAGAGAGAACATATGTCTGTAGGATTGCAGAACTTGTCTGCAGTCCTGTTGCTGATGGACAGTGAGGCTGTCAGAAAAGACCACGCCATCAACTGAGCCATCATCAGGGTTCTGAGTCAACAGGTCTGGGAGAGGGTCACTCTCTTCCTCCTGCCCCTCATCTGTAGCCATGAGTAGCCCCATGTCTGCCCTGTCAACATATGCCTTCAATCTGTTGACATGAAGCACCCTGTGGGGGCTTCTGGGAGTCCCAAGGTCCACCAAGTAGGTGACTTCTCCCTTTTTCTCAACAATAGTGTGGGGTCCAGACCATTTGTCTTGGAGTGCTGCTGGGGCCACTGGCTCCAACACCCACACTTTCTGTCCTGGCTGGTAAACAGTCAGTACAGCCTTTTGGTCATGTCAAGCTTTTTGGAGTTCTTGGCTTGCCTCAAGGTTTTTAGAAGCCTTCTTCATATACTCTGCCATCCTGGAGCGGAGACCAAGTACATAATCCACTATGTCTAGTTTGGGTTGTCTGAGAGGTCTCTCCCATCCTTCCTTCACCAAACACAGGGGTCCTCTTACAGGATGCCCAAACAAAAGCTCAAAAGGGCTGTAGCCAACCCCCTTTTGTGGGACCTCTCTGTAAGCAAACAGAAGGCAGGGTAAAAGGATGTCCCATCTTCGCCTAAGCTTGTCTGGTAATCCTTTTATCATTCCCTTTAGGGTCTTGTTGAATCTCTCAACAAGCCCATTGCACTGTGGGTGATAGGGTGTGGTGAACTTATAGTTGACACCACACTCCTTCCACATTGCAGTCAAGTATCCTGACATAAAGTTGGTACCTCTGTCAGAAATGACCTCCTTTGGAAAGCCCACTCTGGAGAATACTCCAAGCAGGGCCCTTGCCACAACAGGAGCTGTTGTGGTCCTCAGGGGAATTACTTCTGGGTACCTGGTGGCATGGTCCACTATCACCAGTATGAATCTGTGCCCAGATGCTGTTTGTGGGTCCATTGGTCCTACAATATCTATGCCCACTCTTTCAAAGGGGACCCCCACCACTGGTAGTGGTATGAGGGGGGCCTTTGTGGTGCCACCTGATTTGCCACTGGCTTGGCAGGTGACACAGGAGCAACAAAACTCCTTAGTATCTTCTGACATATGGGGCCAGTGAAAGTGAGGGACAAGCCTGTCCCAAGTCTTGTTCTGGCCTAAATGTCCTGCAAGGGGAATATCATGGGCCAAGGTTAGAAGGAAGCCTCTGAACTTCAGTGGTATGACCAACCTCCTGGATGCACCAGGCTTGGGGTCTCTAGCCTCTGAATACAGTAGCCCTTCATCCCAATACACTCTATGGGTACCTTGAGCATTCCCTGCAGCCTCAGCAGCAGCCAGCTGTCTGAGGGGTTCAAGAGAGGGGCAGTCTAATTGAGCCTGCCTCAGATCTGCCCTTGAAGGTCCCCCTGTCCCAAGAAACTCAACCTGATCAGGTTCAAGTTCTTCTAGGACAGTTCCTTCAGGGCTCTCAGAATCATCCTCCTGGGAGGGCTGATCCACCACCTGAGGCAGGGGGGAAGGCACAGCCTTAACCCTACTGCTCTTTCTCTTGGGTTGTGACTGGTCCATAGTTTCAGGATCCAGCACTTGTTCAGTGTTGCACTTTTTGGCCTGTGACCTGGTCACAGCAAGGACATGTGCATCTGTCCCCAGCATTTCTGCATGGGTCCTATACTCCACTTCAGACCAAACTGAAGTTTCAAGATCATTGCCCAGTAAACACTCTACAGGAAGGTCTGAACTAACAACAACTTTCTTGAGGCCAGTTACCCCTCCCCAGGAGAAGTTAACAATAGCCACACTATGGGAGGTAGTGGCATTGCTAGCGTTGGTCACTAGGTAATTCTCACCTAGTATGATCTGTCCAGGGTCCACAAAAGCAGGTGTCACCATTGTGACACTAGCTCCAGTGTCCCTGTAGGCCTGAGCCATTCTTTGGTTGATAAAAGGTGTCTGTCTGTACTTGCCCAGGTTACTGGGGCCTACAGTAGAGGACAAAGCTAAGTCCCCATCACAGATCAGAACAGCCTGAGTAGGTACTCTGACTAGGCCAGAATCCTCCTCAGTTCCCAGGGTTAACCCTACTACACCCTTTTGCTGGGAACCACCACTTACAGCTGAACTAGGGGGTACAGTTGCCTTAGGGGCAATGGTGGCTGGGGGCTTATCCTTTTTGGTGCACTCACTAAACCAATGTGAGTTGGACTTACAATAGTTGCACCATGGTTTCTTTTGGCCATCTTTCTTCTTATCCTTTTTGGAACCACCCTCCCCCTGAGCCTTTTGGGGGCCTGGTGAAGACTTCTGGTCTTTTTGTTTCTGCTCATTACCCTTCTGGTCTGCCTTTTTCTGATCACCGCCCTGGTTCGGGTTTTTCTGCTTAACTCTAGTCCTGACCCATCTATCTGCCTTCTTTCCCAATTCTTGGGGAGAAGTCAGATCAGAATCAATCAGGTGTTGATGCAATAGCTGGTTTTGACAGTTGTTAAGTATTTGCTCTCTCATGATCAAATTATACAATCCTGTATAGTCCTTAACCTTACTTCCCATTAGCCAGCCTTCCAGAGCCTTAGTGGCACAATCTACAAAGTCAGTCCAGTCCTGAGTCTGTGTCTTCTGGGTATCCCTGAACAACAACCTGTATTGTTCAGTGGTTAGGCCAAACCCATCAATCAGAGCACTCTTCAGGACAGTGTAATTATCTGCATCCTCATCACTAACTGTGAGGAGCTTGTCTCTTCCTTTCTCAGAGAAGGAGAGCCACAAGATAGCTGCCCACTGACTTTGGGGTACCTGCTGTACTTTGCAAGCTCTCTCCAAAGCAGTTATCCATTTGTGGATGTCATCCCCACACTTGTAGGGAGGGACAATCTTGCTCAGGTTTCTATTATCATAGTGCCTGTCTCTATCTCTAGGAATGTTGCTGCCACCAGTGGGTTCTAACCCACTTAACTTTTGTTCTCTAGCCAGAGCAAGCTTCTCTTTGGCAAGGGCAAGTTCTTCCCTCTGAATCCTCAGATTAGCCTCCCTCATTCTGGCTGCATGCTCCTTTCTCTCAGGTGAAGTCATTCCCCTGTGAGAGGAAGCATTAGAGATGCTAGAGACATGGGAGTGGATGGATTCCCTTGAAGGGGATCTGTCCCTCCTGTTTCTCTCTGTAAGCCTACTTGTGGGTCTGTATGGGGGGACCCCATGCAAACTCCCATGTAAACTTAGGTTAGCCTGGCTAAGTCTTCCTACTTGGCCCTGGCTGTCTACCTCTCCATCTGAAGCCCCATCTGACTCCTCTGTGGTGGGTAGACCCTCCTCTGTGCCTAGGGCACCTGCCTGAGATGCCCTATGAGCATCATACTCCTCTAGGAGTTGTCTTAACTGAAGGAGGGTAGGGTTTGCACCCTGTTTTATTCCTCTGGAGGTACACAAGTGTCTCATCTCCTGGAATGTTAAGGTATCATATCTAGAGGGGGTCTTTTGCAGACCTGATCCTCCTGAGAGAGCATCCACTTGATCTCCTCTCAGAGACATGATCTAGTGAGGGTGTGGTGTGTGCACCTACCTACACTAGTTGTATCTACTAAACCTCTCTAGTAGTTGTAGTCAGGGTGTGTTACTCCCTTCAACCTACAACTACAAAGTCCAGTAGGACTTAAGTATAATAATCTATGTTATATGTACCTAGACAATATCTGTGTGATCTTTCAATTTAGTATCTCAAGATTACAATGGTATTACAACAGCAAGCTCAGATCCCAACCGCTGCTCACCAATGTGAGAAGTTGGCCTGATGTATGATGTCACTAGTTATAGTGTACACCTTATTTCAGTCCAAATACCCTTATGGTGATTGGTTGTAAAGTCAACCTTATAGACCAGCTATCCTAGTGGTAGCATGGACAAGAGCAGTCTTAGGCTAAACTCTGAATGGCATGTGAAGCCAGCTGTGATACCATATATAACCCCTTGAATACCAAATGAAAGGACACCACAACAGATATATATATAAAATAAAGTGTATTTATTCTAAGCAAACCCTCAGCACTCTTTATGAGATTAGAGGTAAGTACAACACAGTCTTATTTATGCATACATTAAGTCACACAGGTAAGTAATACAGTTAGGCCCTAGGGGCCACGCAAACCATATACTAAGTAAGTGGTATAAGAGCCACTGTCACGGAAATAGAGTAGGCCTAGGCCTAGGGAATCGCTGGGGCTACACTACAATAGCGTTAGTTAGGAAGTGGGAGGCCCACGGGATTCGTGTGCAGAGTGGAAACACTCACGCGTAATGCGTAAAAGTCAATAGCAATAGTACAGTTTAGAAAACGGTAGATTTAGGACACTTCCGGAGTAGCTAGGAAGTTGAGACTTGAAAACTAGACACTAGGATAGTCACTATCCTGATGAGCACCGGAGTACCCAAGTTACCTAGCCCACAGGCTGCGGGTGCATAGGGGTGAAGCTGCGTCGTTTTCGTCGTCGACTCCTATGGATGCCTGAAGAAAGATGCTGACAGGCAGTCAGTGAAGAGTGTCCGGTGGATCCCAAGGCTGGGATCAAGAAGAGAAGAAACCTGCAAGCAGAAGGGACAGAGTCAAGGTCACTAGCCAGTGACCACGTGGAACCAGGAAGGAACCAGGCGATGTCGTGAAGATTGCAGGTGAAGGTGAAGCTTGTCGCTGCAGCCAGGAGGACCAGGAAGCGTCGAGGACGACCAGGACCAGGAGGCGAGCTGTCCCACGAAGGCTCTTGCTGTCGGCGGCGTCGAAGTTGGACTAGGACTCACCAAGCCTTGGCAAGCGGAACCCACGAAGAACGAAGTGTGAGAAGTTGGCCTGATGTATGATGTCACTAGTTATAGTGTACACCTTATATCAGTCCAAATACCCTTATGGTGATTGGTTGTAAAGTCAACCTTATAGACCAGCTATCCTAGTGGTAGCATGGACAAGAGCAGTCTTAGGCTAAACTCTGAATGGCATGTGAAGCCAGCTGTGATACCATATATAATCCCTTGAATACCAAATGAAAGGACACCACAACAGATATATATATAAAATAAAGTGTATTTATTCTAAGCAAACCCTCAGCACTCTTTATGAGATTAGAGGTAAGTACAACACAGTCTTATTAATGCATACAGTAAGTCACACAGGTAAGTAATACAGTTAGGCCCTAGGGGCCACGCAAACCATATACTAAATAAGTGGTATAAGAACCACTGTCACGGAAATAGGATAGGCCTAGGCCTAGGGAATCGCTGGGGCTACACTACACTAGCGTTAGTTAGGAAGTGGGAGGCCCACGGGATTCGTGTGCAGAGTGGAAACACTCACGCGTAATGCGTAAAAGTCAATAGCAATATTACAGTTTAGAAATAGATAGATTTAGGACACTTCCGGAGTAGCTAGGAAGTTGAGACTTGAAAACTAGACACTAGGATAGTCACTATCCTGATGAGCACCGGAGTACCCAAGTTACCTAGCCCACAGGCTGCGGGTGCATAGGGGTGAAGATGCGTCGTTTTCGTCGTCGACTCCTATGGATGCCTGAAGAAAGATGCTGACAGGCAGTCAGGGGAGAGTGTCCGGTGGATCCCAAGGCTGGGATCAAGAAGAGAAGAAACCTGCAAGCAGAGGGGACAGAGTCAAGGTCACTAGCCAGTGACCACGTGGAACCAGGAAGGAACCAGGCGATGTTGTGAAGAGTTGCAGGTGAAGGTGAAGCTTGTCGCTGCAGCCAGGAGGACCAGGAAGCGTCGAGGACGACCAGGACCAGGAGGCGAGCTGTCCCACGAAGGCTCTTGCTGTCGGCGGCGTCGAAGTTGGACTAGGACTCACCAAGCCTTGGCAAGCGGAACCCACGAAGAACAAAGGACTTGCTTCTGACCAGACCAGGAAGGTCTGGGGTGCTTCTTCTTTGCAGAGAAGCGGGAGCCAGTCTGGAGGAGCCAAACCAGCGCAGAAGATTTCAGGGTGCGTCGTCACAGAGGCCACTAGCCAGCGGGCAAGCAACCGGACAGACGCGGCAAGCAGGAAAATGCTGAAGGGCCCCACGCAGGACTCGTGGAGTGTGGGGGGCTGATCTTCGGTGCAGATGGTGCTTGGGGTTGGGGCTTCTCAATCCCCGGTGCACAACTTCGAGGGTACCTCAGAAGCTGCGCTGTAAGTTACTAGCCACTTTTCCCAGGTAGCCGGTCCCACGTCGCTCGTCGCCTCCACGGATCTCAGCTCTGCTGCAGATGTGGATGAGGGTCGGAGAAGTCTGGAAGTCAAGGCTCTGGTCGGGCTCTGCAGTCGGTTCCTCGTAGAACGGTCGCAAAGCAAAGGGTAGTCTCTTGATGGTGCCTGTGTGCACAGGGTAGCCACTCCTTGGCTACAAGGGAGATTCTTCAGTCTTCTTCTTTCGTCGAATGTCGAAGGTCCAGAGTTTCTGTTCAGTTTTGCAGGTTCAGGATAATCTAAAGTCTTGAGGCCCAACTCCCACTCTTATACTAATCTGGGGGGCTGGGATACCTGCTAGGTCACGCCTTATGGGTGGGACCTGGGAGGGGGTGGTTACACCCACTTCCCTTTGTCCAGTTTCGCGCCAGAGCTGGGGCTGGAGTGCCCCAGCGCCGGTTTGAACTGGACTATGCAAGGAACACTTTGTGTGCCCCAGGCATGTCTCATTCCTTTCAGCCCACCCTGCCCCAATACACTAAAGGCTGTCTGGGGAGGTGCTAGCACCTCCCCAAGCAGGAAACCTATTGTCCAGGCCTCCCTGGCTGGGATCACTCCCAGCAGCAGGAGGTCAGACTTGTGTCTGTGGCAGCAGCATCCATTTTGTGATGCTGAGGCTTTGGTTAGAGATAAACAGCAAAGTAGGATTTTAACATGTCTCTCCCTCTAGAAGGGAGGAATAATATCCTCATCACCAGAAATGGTATGGGGGTATTATTCCAAAGTGTTAGACACCTTACACGACATGTTTTGATAAAGCCAAACCATAGTTACCATAACCGTTTAAGATTATAAGGCACTTAAGAGTATATGGTAGGCTATATCATAGAACAGCTATAAGGACATGGTTCCGAAAGCTGCAGACAGGCTCAGCTCATGCTAGAGCACCATCTCACATGTTACCAAGCACTCTGCCTCCAGGATTGTTAAGGCCTGCCATAGGAGTGACTGATAGGTACACATGTGTCTATATATAAGGGTAGATATAGGCATACTATATCTAAGCAAGGGGTGATTACACGACCTTGCCCCAGCTGAGTGATCAGCCAGTTGTGTCTGATTGGAAGTCCAGACCAGGGGTGGCATAATACATGCTGCAGCCCCTGGGAGGCCTAGGGTACACCTATGCCCTGGGTACCTAGGGTACTCTGTACAGGGTCCAATAAGGTGATCCTTACCAATTGGTTATGTACCTAGGGTACATGGAGTCCATTTTACAGAGAGAGCAGACAGCCTGAGACCCTGAATGGCAGGATCTCAGGCCAACTAAGTCGAAAAACCAGCTAGACACTAGGCAAAAAGTTGGGGGTAACCATAGTCAGATATCCACCTTCCTACACAACCCCCCCCCAAACGAAAGGAGATAAGGCTGGCTTTGACAAGGTAAGCCTCTATTGCCTGAGTGGCCATATAAGGAAGAACCAGCACTGGCATGGTTACCCCCTGTCTCATGGTCCACTAAGCAATCCCTCATCCTAAAGATATCATAGGGTCTCCACCATAGGGAATCTCTACCTTTGGTGTGTCTTTGCAAAGTAAAAGGCTGGTGTTGAGATGGAGTACTGAAGTGAGTGTCCCCAAAGTGAGGCCTCAGCTTCCTCCAATCATCCTCCACCATGGATGCCTTTCTTTCTCTAACTGAGTTGCACTGTGCTCTCAGGGTCAGCCTCTGGCTACCTAAAGCTGGAGGCTGGGTCCCTTATGTGGGCTTACTGGAGGGACAGGTCAGGTTTGGGGCCCTAAGGTCCCATGTTTGCCTGTGCCCAACAGAATCCCTCTGGGGGAGGTCCCTAACTACCTGTGAAGGGGATCCCTCAGGAATGTTTTTACCCATCACCTGGCTAGGGCAACTAACCAGGCAATCCTCATTCTTTTGAAGGGGGGGTTCTTGTGGACAGGGGCCCTCTGGGGGTCCACTGGCCTCCCTGACCTCTGCAGCCCTGGGCTGACTGAGGCAGGGTAGAGAGAGGCAGGCTACCTGCACCAGACTGGGTCCCACCTTGGAAGGGGCCACTGACATCAGAGGCTCTGCCAGGCCAGGCCTGGCTTCCTCTGGGGCAGTTCCTTCACAAGGGGTGAGGTCGGATCCCTGAGGAGGCTGACCTCTTCCTAATGTCTGGGGAGAGGGAGACTTTTCTTCCTCCCCACTACTCTCTGTTTGTGTGGAGTGATCCATAGTTTCAGGCTTCACTACACCTATATCAGTCTGAGTGTGGGCTGAGACCATTACAGCCTTGCCAACCTTTTCAGGAAGGCACTCAGTTTGTGTTTGAGCTGTGACTGTCACAGCTCTGCCAATTTCTACAGGGAAGTCTGTCTGTGCCTGGGCTGTGGCTACCACTGCCCTTCCAACCTTTTCAGGGAGGAAAGCTACTTGGACAGGGGTTGTGACTGGCACAACCCCACTACCCTTTTTGGAAAGGCCTACCATTTTAGAATGGGTGTCTTGTTCAACTCCAGCCCAAGCTGAGAGTTCTAAGTCATTCCCCAGCAAGCAGTCCACAGGCTAGGTTGGAGACACTGCCACCCTTTTAGGGCCTGTGACCCCTCCCCAGCTGAGACATACTTCTGCCATGGGATGACTGTTCTGTTTGCCATCAATGTTAGTTACCTGGTATGAGAAACCAGGCAAAAGCTGCTCAGAGGGAACTAGCCTATGGGCCACCATAGTGATGCTAGCTCCAGTGTCTCTGTAGGCCTCAGCTTTTCTACCATTGATGTAGGGTTCCTGTCTGTACCTACCCAAAGTGTTGGGACAGGCAGTGAAGTTGGCAAACCCCATGCCACCATCACAGACAAGAGTAGCTGCTGCAGGGGAATTGGCTAGCCCAGGATCCCCCTGTGTTCCCCAAGAAAACCCAACCAAATTTTTGGGGGCACTCCCACCACCTGGGGGATTACTGCTGACAGTAATAGGTGGTGTGACAGGAGTAGTTGGAGGAACAGTTTTGTTTTTAGCCTGTGGACAACTGCTGTCAGTTTTCCAATGCCCAGGAGTTTTACACACATGGCAGTAAGGCTTTTTAACTGTGGTAGAGGAGGGAGCTTGGGACCCACCACCCTGTGTGGAGTTTTGGGGCCCTGAGGAAGATTTCTCTTTTGCTTTATCCCCACCCTTCTCTTGAGGCTTGGTGGTATCTTTCTTTTGGTCACCACCCTGATTTTTAGGCCTAATCCTGGTCCTGACCCATTTATCTGCCCTCTTTCCCAATTCTTGGGGAGAGGCCAAATCTGAGTCTACCAGGTGTTGATGGAGAAGCTGGTTCTGACAATTATTAAGGATCTGCTCCCTCATAATCAAGTTGTACAATCCTGTATAGTCCTGCACCTTGCTGCCATTTAACCAACCTTCCAAAGCCTTAGTGGCACAATCCACAAAATCAGACCAGTCCTGTGTCTGTGTCTTCTGGGTGTCTCTGAACAACAACCTATATTGCTCAGTGGTTAAGCCAAACCCATCTATCAGAGCACTCTTCAGGACTTTGTAATTGTTTGCATCCTCATCACTGACTGTGAGGAGCTTGTCTCTACCTTTGTCAGAAAAGGAGAGCCACAAGATAGCTGCCCACTGACTTTGGGGTACCTGCTGTACTTTGCAGGCCCTCTCCAAAGCAGTCATCCATTTGTGGATGTCATCCCCATTCTGATATGGGGGGACTATCTTGCTTAGGTTTCTATGGTCATAAGACCTATCCCTATCTCTAGGAATGTTGCTGCCACCAGTGGGTTCTGACCCACACAATTTTTGCTCTCTAGCCAGAGCAAGCTTCTCTTTGGCAAGGGCAATTTCTTCCCTCTGAATCCTCAGATTAGCTTCCCTCATTCTGGCTTTATGCTCCTTTCTCTCAGGTGAAGTCATTCCCCTGTGAGAGGAAGCATTAGAGATGCTAGAGACATGGGAGTGGATGGATTCCCTTGAAGGGGATCTGTCCCTCCTGCTTCTCTGTGAATGCCTACTTGTGGGTCTGTATGGGGGACCCCATGCAAACTCCCATGTAAACTTAAGTTAGCCTGGCTAAGTCTCCTTACTTGGCTCTGGCTGTCTACCTCCCCATCTGAAGCCCCATCTGACTCCTCTGTGGTGGGTAGACCCTCCTCTGTGCCTAGGGCACCTGCCTGAGATGCCCTCTGAGCATCATACTCCTCTAGGAGTTGTCTTAACTGAAGGAGGGTAGGGTTTGCACCCTGTTTTATTCCTCTGGAGGTACACAACTGTCTCATCTCCTGGAATGTTAAGGTATCATATCTAGAGGGGATCTTTTGCAGACCTGATCCTCCTGAGAGAGCATCTACTTGATCTACTCTCAGAGACATGATCTAGTGAGGGTGTGATGTGTGCACCTACCTACACTAGTTGTATCTACTAAACCTTTCTAGTAGTTGTAGTCAGGGTGTGTTACTCCCTTCAACCTACAACTACCAAGTCCAGTAGGACTTAAGTATAATAATCTATGTTATATGTACCTAGACAATATCTGTGTGATCTTTCAATTTAGTATCTCAAGATTACAATGGTATTACAACAGCAAGCTCAGATCCCAACCGCTGCTCACCAATGTGAGAAGTTGGCCTGATGTATGATGTCACTAGTTCTAGTGTACACCTTATATCAGTCCAAATACCCTTATGGTGATTGGTTGTAAAGTCAACCTTATAGACCAGCTATCCTAGTGGTAGCATGGACAAGAGCAGTCTTAGGCTAAACTCTGAATGGCATGTGAAGCCAGCTGTGATACCATATATAATCCCTTGAATACCAAATGAAAGGACACCACAACAGATATATATATATAAAATAAAGTGTATTTATTCTAGTCAAACCCTCAGCACTCTTTATGAGATTAGAGGTAAGTACAACACAGTCTTATTAATGCATACAGTAAGTCACACAGGTAAGTAATACAGTTAGGCCCTAGGGGCCACGCAAACCATATACTAAATAAGTGGTATAAGAACCACTGTCACGGAAATAGGATAGGCCTAGGCCTAGGGAATCGCTGGGGCTACACTACACTAGCGTTAGTTAGGAAGTGGGAGGCCCACGGGATTCGTGTGCAGAGTGGAAACACTCACGCGTAATGCGTAAAAGTCAATAGCAATATTACAGTTTAGAAATAGATAGATTTAGGACACTTCCGGAGTAGCTAGGAAGTTGAGACTTGAAAACTAGACACTAGGATAGTCACTATCCTGATGAGCACCGGAGTACCCAAGTTACCTAGCCCACAGGCTGCGGGTGCATAGGGGTGAAGATGCGTCGTTTTCGTCGTCGACTCCTATGGATGCCTGAAGAAAGATGCTGACAGGCAGTCAGGGGAGAGTGTCCGGTGGATCCCAAGGCTGGGATCAAGAAGAGAAGAAACCTGCAAGCAGAGGGGACAGAGTCAAGGTCACTAGCCAGTGACCACGTGGAACCAGGAAGGAACCAGGCGATGTCGTGAAGAGTTGCAGGTGAAGGTGAAGCTTGTCGCTGCAGCCAGGAGGACCAGGAAGCGTCGAGGACGACCAGGACCAGGAGGCGAGCTGTCCCACGAAGGCTCTTGCTGTCGGCGGCGTCGAAGTTGGACTAGGACTCACCAAGCCTTGGCAAGCGGAACCCACGAAGAACAAAGGACTTGCTTCTGGTGCAGACCAGGAAGGTCTGGGGTGCTTCTTCTTTGCAGAGAAGCGGGAGCCAGTCTGGAGGAGCCAAACCAGCGCAGAAGATTTCAGGGTGCGTCGTCACAGAGGCCACTAGCCAGCGGGCAAGCAACCGGACAGACGCGGCAAGCAGGAAAATGCTGAAGGGCCCCACGCAGGACTCGTGGAGTGTGGGGGGCTGATCTTCGGTGCAGATGGTGCTTGGGGTTGGGGCTTCTCAATCCCCGGTGCACAACTTCGAGGGTACCTCAGAAGCTGCGCTGTAAGTTACTAGCCACTTTTCCCAGGTAGCCGGTCCCACGTCGCTCGTCGCCTCCACGGATCTCAGCTCTGCTGCAGATGTGGATGAGGGTCGGAGAAGTCTGGAAGTCAAGGCTCTGGTCGGGCTCTGCAGTCGGTTCCTCGTAGAACGGTCACAAAGCAAAGGGTAGTCTCTTGATGGTGCCTGTGTGCACAGGGTAGCCACTCCTTGGCTACAAGGGAGATTCTTCAGTCTTCTTCTTTCGTCGAATGTCGAAGGTCCAGAGTTTCTGTTCAGTTTTGCAGGTTCAGGATAATCTAAAGTCTTGAGGCCCAACTCCCACTCTTATACTAATCTGGGGGGCTGGGATACCTGCTAGGTCACGCCTTATGGGTGGGACCTGGGAGGGGGTGGTTACACCCACTTCCCTTTGTCCAGTTTCGCGCCAGAGCTGGGGCTGGAGTGCCCCAGCGCCGGTTTGAACTGGACTATGCAAGGAACACCTTGTGTGCCCCAGGCATGTCTCATTCCTTTCAGCCCACCCTGCCCCAATACACTAAAGGCTGTCTGGGGAGGTGCTAGCACCTCCCCAAGCAGGAAACCTATTGTCCAGGCCTCCCTGGCTGGGATCACTCCCAGCAGCAGGAGGTCAGACTTGTGTCTGTGGCAGCAGCATCCATTTTGTGATGCTGAGGCTTTGGTTAGAGATAAACAGCAAAGTAGGATTTTAACATGTCTCTCCCTCTAGAAGGGAGGAATAATATCCTCATCACCAGAAATGGTATGGGGGTATTATTCCAAAGTGTTAGACACCTTACACGACATGTTTTGATAAAGCCAAACCATAGTTACCATAACCGTTTAAGATTATAAGGCACTTTAAGAGTATATGGTAGGCTATATCATAGAACAGCTATAAGGACATGGTTCCGAAAGCTGCAGACAGGCTCAGCTCATGCTAGAGCACCATCTCACATGTTACCAAGCACTCTGCCTCCAGGATTGTTAAGGCCTGCCATAGGAGTGACTGATAGGTACACATGTGTCTATATATAAGGGTAGATATAGGCATACTATATCTAAGCAAGGGGTGATTACACGACCTTGCCCCAGCTGAGTGATCAGCCAGTTGTGTCTTGATTGGAAGGCCAGACCAGGGGTGGCATAATACATGCTGCAGCCCCTGGGAGGCCTAGGGTACACCTATGCCCTGGGTACCTAGGGTACTCTGTACAGGGTCCAATAAGGTGATCCTTACCAATTGGTTATGTACCTAGGGTACATGGAGTCCATTTTACAGAGAGAGCAGACAGCCTGAGACCCTGAATGGCAGGATCTCAGGCCAACTAAGTCGAAAAACCAGCTAGACACTAGGCAAAAAGTTGGGGGTAACCATAGTCAGATATCCACCTTCCTACACGAAGGACTTGCTTCTGGTGCAGACCAGGAAGGTCTGGGGTGCTTCTTCTTTGCAGAGAAGCGGGAGCCAGTCTGGAGGAGCCAAACCAGCGCAGAAGATTTCAGGGTGCGTCGTCACAGAGGCCACTAGCCAGCGGGCAAGCAACCGGACAGACGCGGCAAGCAGGAAAATGCTGAAGGGCCCCACGCAGGACTCGTGGAGTGTGGGGGGCTGATCTTCGGTGCAGATGGTGCTTGGGGTTGGGGCTTCTCAATCCCCAGTGCACAACTTCGAGGGTACCTCAGAAGCTGCGCTGTAAGTTACTAGCCACTTTTTCCAGGTAGCCGGTCCCACGTCGCTCGTCGCCTCCACGGATCTCAGCTCTGCTGCAGATGTGGATGAGGGTCGGAGAAGTCTGGAAGTCAAGGCTCTGGTCGGGCTCTGCAGTCGGTTCCTCGTAGAACGGTCGCAAAGCAAAGGGGTAGTCTCTTGATGGTGCCTGTTTGCACAGGGTAGCCACTCCTTGGCTACAAGGGAGATTCTTCAGTCTTCTTCTTTCGTCGAATGTCGAAGGTCCAGAGTTTCTGTTCAGTTTTGCAGATTCAGGATAATCTAAAGTCTTGAGGCCCAACTCCCACTCTTATACTAATCTGGGGGGCTGGGATACCTGCTAGGTCACGCCTTATGGGTGGGACCTGGGAGGGGGTGGTTACACCCACTTCCCTTTGTCCAGTTTCGCGCCAGAGCTGGGGCTGGAGTGCCCCAGCGCCGGTTTGAACTGGACTATGCAAGGAACACCTTGTGTGCCCCAGGCATGTCTCATTCCTTTCAGCCCACCCTGCCCCAATACACTAAAGGCTGTCTGGGGAGGTGCTAGCACCTCCCCAAGCAGGAAACCTATTGTCCAGGCCTCCCTGGCTGGGATCACTCCCAGCTGCAGGAGGTCAGACTTGTGTCGTGGCAGCAGCATCCATTTTGTGATGCTGAGGCTTTGGTCAGAGGCTAACAGTTGAAGTATGATTTTAACATGTCTTTCCCTCTAGAAGGGGGGGAATAATATTCTCATGTCCAGAAATGGCATGGGGGTATTATTCCCTAGTGTTAGACACCTTACACGACATGTTTTGATAAAGCCAAACCATAGTTACCATAACCGTCTAAGATTATAAGGCACTTTAAGAGTATATGGTAGGCTATATCATAGAACAGCTATAAGGACAAGGTTCCGAAAGCTGCAGACAGGCTCAGCTCATGCTAGAGCACCATCTCACATGTTACCAAGCACTCTGCCTCCAGGATTGTCAAGGCCTGCCACAGGAGTGACTGATAGGTACACCTGTGTCTATATGTAAGTTAGGTATAGGAATACTACACCTAAGCAAGGGGTGATTACACGACCTTGCCCCAGCTGAGTGATCAGCCAGTTGTGTCAAAATGGAAGGCCAGGCCAGGGGTGGCATAATACATGCTGCAGCCCCTGGCAGGCCTAGGGTACACCTATGCCCTGGGTACCTAGGGTACACTGTACAGGGGCCAATAAGGTGATCCTATCCAAATGGGTTATGCACCTAAAGTACATAGTATTAATTTAGAGAGAGAACAGCAGGGCTGTGGGTCTGATTAGCAGGCCCACAGCCACATCTAAGTCGAAAACCAGTAAAGCAAAAGCAAAAAGTGGGGGTGAACATAGAAAGCAGACCCTACTCTCCTACAGCCTAGGCCTAGGGAATCGCTGGGGCTACACTACACTAGCAACAGTTAGGAAGTGGGAGGCCCACGGGATTCAGGTGCAGAGTGGAAGCACTCACGCGTAATGCGTATAATCAATAGAAATAGTACAATTCTGAAATAAGCAGTTTAAGGACACTTCTGAAGCAGCTAGAGAGTCGAGACTCGGAAACTAGACCCTAGGATAGTCACTACCCTTGTGAGCACCGAAGTACCCAAGTTACCTAGCCCACGGGCTGCGGGTGCATAGGTGTGAACTTGCGTCAGGTTTCGTCGTGGACTTCTATGGATGCCTGAAGGAAAGTTGCTGACAGGCAGTCAGTGAAGAGTGTCCGGTGGATCCCAAGGCTGGGATCAAGAAGAGAGGATACCTGCAAGCAGAAGGGACAGAGTCAAGGTCACTAGCCAGTGACCACGTGGAACCAGGAAGGAACCAGGTGATGTCGTGAAGGTTGCAGGTGAAAGGTGAAGCTTGTCGCTGCAGCCACAGGTACCAGGAGACGTCGAGGACGACCAGGACCAGGAGGCGAGCTGTCCCACGAAGGCTCTTGCTGTCGGCGGCGTCGAACTCGAACTAGGACTCACCAAGCCTTGGCAAGCGGAACCCACGAAGAACGGAGGACTTGCTTCTGGTGCAGACCGGGAAGGTCTGGGGTGCTTCTCTTTTGCAAAGAAGCGGGAGCCAGTCTGGAGGAGCCAAACCAGCAGTGAAGATTTGAAGGTGTGTCGTCACAAAGGCCGCTAGCCAACGGGCAAGCAACCGGACAGACGCGGCAAGCAGGAAAATGCAGAAGGGCCCCACGCAGGACTCGTGGAGTGTGGGGGGCTGATCTTCGGTGCAGATGGTGCTTGGGGTTGGGGCTTCTCAATCCCCGGTGCATAACTTCGAGGGTGCCTCAGAAGCTGCGCTGGAAGATACTCGCCACTTTTCCCACGTAGCCGGTCCCACGTCTCTCGTCGCCTCCACGGATCTCAGCTCGGCTGTGGATGGGGATCAGGGTTGGAGAAGTCTGGAAGTCAAGGCTCTGGTCGGGCTCTGCAGTCGGTCCCTCGTAGAACTTCAGCAAAGCAAAGGGTAGTCTCTTGATGGTGCCTGTTTGCACAGGGTAGCCACTCCTTGGCCACAAGGGAGATTCTTCAGTCTTCTTCTTTCGTCGAATGTCGAAGGTCCAGAGTTTCTGTTCAAGTTGCAGGTTCAGGATAATCTAATCTCCTGGGGCCCAGCTACCACTCTTATACTAATCTGGGGGGCTGGGTTGCCTGCTAGGTCACGCCTTATGGGTGGGACCTGGGAGGGGGGTGGTTACACCCCCTTCCCTTTGTCCAGTTTCGCGCCAGGACTGGGGCTGGAGTGCCCCAGCACCGGTTTGAACTGGACTATGCATGGAGCACCTTGTGTGCCCCAGGCAGTGTCTCGTTTCATTCATCCCTCCCTGCCCCAATACACTAAGGCCTGTCTGGGGTGGTGCTCGCACCTCCCAAGGCAGGAAACCTATTGTCCAAGCCTCCCTAGCCGGGATCACTCCCAGCAGCAGGAGATCAGACTTGTGTCGAGGCAGCAGCATCCATTTTGTGATGCTGGGGCTCTGGTTAACTTTAACCGGGTAAGTAGGTTACAACATTTCTTCTCCCTCTAGAAGGGAGGGATAATATCCTCATCCCCAGAAATTGGATGGGGGTATTATTCCAAAGTGTTAGACACCTTACACGACATGTTTTGATAAAGCCAAACCATAGTTACCATAACCGTTTAAGATTATAAGGCACTTTAAGAGTATATGGTAGGCTATATCATAGAACAGCTATAAGGACATGGTTCCGAAAGCTGCAGACAGGCTCAGCTCATGCTAGAGCACCATCTCACATATTACCAAGCACTCTGCCTCCAGGATTGTTAAGGCCTGCCATAGGAGTGGCTGATAGGTACACATGTGTCTATATGTAAGTTAGGTATAGGAATACTACACCTAAGCAAGGAGTGATTACACGACCTTTCCCCAGCTGAGTGATCAGCCAGTTGTGTCATAATGGAAGGCCAGGCCAGGGGTGGCATAATACATGCTGCAGCCCCTGGTAGGCCTATGGTACACCTATGCCCTGGGTACCTAAGGTACACTGTACAGGGGCCAATAAGGTGATCCTATCCAAATGGGTTATGCACCTAAAGTACATAGTATCAATTTAGAGAGAGAACAGCAGGGCTGTGGGTCTGATTAGCAGGCCCACAGCCACATCTAAGTCGAAAACCAGTAAAGCAAAAGCAAAAAGTGGGGGTGAACATAGAAAGCAGACCCTACTCTCCTACACAACCCCCCCCCCCAAACTTAGGGACATTAAACTAACCTTGACCAGTTGAGTCTTCATGTTCTAAGTGGAAATATCTGGAGAGTCCATCTGCATTGGCATGGTCAGTCCCAAGTCTATGTTCCACTGTGAAGTCCATCCCCTGTAGGGAAATGGACCACCTAAGAAGTTTGGGATTTTCACCCTTCATCTGATTTAGCCACAAGAGGGGCTTATGGTCTGTCTGAATCTTGAAGTGAGTGCCAAACAAGTATGGCCTCAGCTTCTTCAGGGCCCAAACCACAGCAAAGGCCTCCCTCTCAATAGCTGACCAACGTTTCTCTCTAGGGGTCAGCCTTCTACTTATAAAAGCAATGGGCTGGTCTTGACCATCTATATTAAGTTGTGAAAGAACAGCTCCCACACCTAACTCAGAAGCATCTGTCTGGACAATGAACTCTTTGGAGTAGTCTGGACTTTTCAGAATAGGTGCACTGCACATGGCCTGCTTCAGGTCATCAAATGCTTTTTGACAGCTTACTGTCCACTGAACTTTCTTTGGCATTTTCTTGGAGGTCAAGTAATTAAGTGGTGTCACAATGGACCCATAGTTCTTAACAAACTTTCTGTAGTACCTAGTTAGGCCCAAGAAAGCTCTGACCTGAGTCTGGGTAGTTGGAGGAGTCTAGTCCTTTATGGTCTGGATCTTGCTCTCCAGTGGTTGAACCTGACCCCCACCAACTAGGTGGCCCATGTATACAACCTTGCTCTGCCTAATCCGGCACTTAGTGGCCTTGATAGTGAGGCCTGCCTTTTGCAGGGCCTCTAAAACATTCCTCAGGTGGACCAGGTGATCCTCCCAGGTGGAGCTAAAGACAGCAATATCATCAAGATAAGCTGCACAATAATCATCCAACCCAGTAAGGACTTGATTCACCAACCTTTGGAAAGTGGCAGGTGCATTCTTCAAACCAAAGGGCATTACCACAAATTGATAATGTCCTCCTGGGCTCGAGAAAGCAGTTTTGGCCTTTGCATTCTCAGCTAGTCTGATTTGCCAGTAGCCTGCTGTCAGGTCAAATGTGCTCAAAAACTTAGCAGCTGCCAGTCTGTCAATGAGCTCATCTGCCCTAGGTATTGGGTGGGCATCTGTCCTAGTGACAGCATTGAGACCTCTGTAATCCACGCAAAACCTCACATCTCTCTTACCATCTTGGGTGTGAGGTTTTGGCACAAGGACCACAGGACTAGCCCAAGGGCTCTCTGAAGGTTCAATGACTCCCAGCTCCAACATCTTTTGTACCTCAACTTTTATGCAGTCCCTGACATGGTCAGGTTGCCTGTAGATTTTACTCTTCATAGGCAGACTGTCACCAGTGTCCACCTCATGGGTGCAACAGTTTGTCTGACGTGGGGTCAGAGAGAACATATGTCTGTAGGATTGCAGAACCTGCCTGCAGTCCTGTTGCTGATGGACAGTGAGGCTGTCAGAAAAGACCACGCCATCATCAGGGTTCTGAGTCAACAGGTCTGGGAGAGGGTCACTCTCTTCCTCCTGCCCCTCATCTGTAGCCATGAGTAAGCCCATGTCTGCCCTGTCAACATATGCCTTCAATCTGTTGACATGAAGCACCCTGTGGGGGCTTCTGGGAGTCCCAAGGTCCACCAAGTAGGTGACTTCTCCCTTTTTCTCAACAATAGTGTGGGGTCCAGACCATTTGTCTTGGAGGGCTGCTGGGGCCACTGGCTCCAACACCCACACTTTCTGCCCTGGCTGGTAAACAGTCAGCACAGCCTTTTGGTCATGCCAAGCTTTTTGGAGTTCTTGGCTTGTCTCAAGGTTTTTAGAAGCCTTCTTCATATACTCTGCCATCCTGGAGCGGAGACCAAGTACATAATCCACTATATCAAGTTTGGGTTGTCTGAGAGGTCTCTCCCATCCTTCCCTTACTAAACATAGGGGTCCTCTTACAGGATGCCCAAACAAAAGCTCAAAAGGGCTGTAGCCAACCCCCTTTTGTGGGACCTCTCTGTAAGCAAAGAGAAGGCAGGGTAAAAGGATGTCCCATCTTCGCCTAAGCTTGTCTGGTAAACCTTTTATCATTCCCTTTAGGGTCTTGTTGAATCTCTCAACAAGCCCATTGCACTGTGGGTGATAGGGTGTGGTGAACTTGTAGTTCACACCACACTCCTTCCACATTGCAGTCAAGTATCCTGACATGAAGTTGGCACCTCTGTCAGAAATGACCTCCTTTGGAAAGCCCACTCTGGAGAATACTCCAAGTAGGGCCCTTGCCACAACAGGAGCTGTTGTGGTACTCAGGGGAATAGCTTCTGGATACCTGGTGGCATGGTCCACTATCACCAGTATAAATCTGTGCCCAGATGCTGTTTGTGGGTCCATTGGTCCTACAATATCTATGCCCACTCTTTCAAAGGGAACCCCCACCACAGGTAGTGGTATGAGGGGGGCCTTTGTGGTGCCACCTGATTTGCCACTGGCTTGGCAGGTGACACAGGAGCGACAAAACTCCTTGGTATCTTCTGACATATGGGGCCAGTGAAAGTGAGGGACAAGCCTGTCCCAAGTCTTGTTCTGGCCTAAGTGTCCTGCAAGGGGAATATCATGGGCCAAGGTAAGAAGGAAGCCTCTGAACTTCAGTGGTATGACCAACCTCCTGGATGCACCAGGCTTGGGGTCTCTAGCCTCTGAATAGCCTCTGAATACAGTAGCCCTTCATCCCAATACACTCTATTCACTCAGTGATGTCATTTGAGATGTCATCAGTAATGTCATGAGTGATGTCACTGACCATGTCATGAGTGATGTAATATGTGACGTCATCAGCAGTGGATTGCGGGTGCGCGAGTTATAGTGTGTGAAACCTATGGTTTTTTCAGTGAATTTGCAAGGTTTTTTAAATGCTAATTCCTAACTATAACGTGTGTGAAACCTATGGTTTTTTCAGTGAATTTGCAAGCTTTTTTAAATGCTAATTCCTAAATATAACGTGTGTGAAACCGATGGTTTTTTTTTGTGAATTTGCATGTTTTTTTAAATTCTAATTCCTAACTATAATGTGTGTGAAACCTATGGTTTTTTCATTGAATTTGCTTGCTTTTTTACCTCATTTTTTTTCTTTTTCTTTTTTCCTTTAAACACTATGCTACCTATGTATATATTCATGGATTTAATGCATTCTTCAATATAGAAAGATTCACCTTTTTTAAATAAATGGTTAGATATAGTTGTATAACAATATCTTCAACAAACCTTTATCTTTTTTGTTTAAAATGTATTTACCGTGCACGTACGGTAAGCTTACCGTAAGCGCACGCTTCGCTTTATGTACGGTGAGCGTACGTAATATTTATACTCCGTGTGCGCATGCTTACGCAATTTACGGACGCGTCCGTACTTCCTACGCGACGCGTAAGCGCATGCTTCATACGCGCACGTTACGCGGAAGCGTACGAGCGTGCCTGTAATGCGCGCGTGCGTGTGTCTTTCGTACGCGCATGCGTACTTTTACCGTACGCGCTCGGTAAGCTTAACGTGCGCGTACGGTTGGTCATGTGATCAAGAAACAACACTTTTGATTGGTTTAAACTACTTTCAGTTCCAGAATCTTCCTACACCACACCCATTCCCCTCATTACTGCTTGTGATTCCCTAGGAGAAGGAGCTGAATTGTCTTTGGGATACAATGGCAGAGCAGCAGTCCTCTTCTGAGAGTGAGCAGGGCAGCAGCATCATCAGACAGAGAAGGAGGAAACAAAAGAATTCTTTTGTTTGGGAATATTTCACATTTCCAGAGGGGCAGAAAAAGGTAAATGCTCCATTAGTCACCTGCACACTTTGTGACCGTGTGTTATCTAGAGGGAATCCAAGGAAGAAGTATTCCTTTGGAAATTTCTCTATGTTTAGACACATTAGGGATGTACATCCCGGGACTTTTGCTCGACATACTGAAGCAAACCCTTCAGTAAGTCACCCGAGCCCATCCGCAGAAGCTCAGCCGAGTACATCTTCGGCAGCTCAGCCGAGCACTTCCTCTGCGGTGGGACCATCACCCTCTTCTGCTCCTGTGGAAAGGAACCCTCGATTTCAGAGGGTACAAATGAGGTGCACCAGATGTTATGGTCTAATTGTTCATGGGGAGACCAGTATTTCCCTAATAAACAATAAGATAGACCAGCACATCTGTGGTCCTTGTTAATATTCCCATTCTTTCTTTCCTCTGTCCCTGTATTAACACAACGGCTCTTTTAAGAGCCAACCTTACCTCACAACTTTTTTGTAAGTTTTTTTTTTTTGTTTTTTACCGTGCGCATTTATTTTTTTTTTTTAAATTTTTCATCCTACAAGGTTTTAATTTTGTTAATTTTTTTTTTCTGCCGTGCGCGTACGGTAAGCTTACCGTACGCGTACCCCGCGATTAAAAAAAAAAAAAATTAAATGTATTTTTCATACTTTTTGGACCTTCTTGGACCCCCTGACAAACGCTAGGGGGTCTGCAACTCTCTTCGTTGCCCCCTTTTCACCTTCTCCACCTTTGTTTATCAGTGTGAGACACAAAATGGCGGGCGACACTTCCTGATTTCGACCGATTCGAATGTTTACAGTCATGTAACCACCAATCAGAATTAAGCTCGTGCACGGCAGCGTGCGCATACGGTAAGCTTACCGTACGCGCTCGGAGCGCGCCTATAGATATATATATTGATTTCAATGCTATTTTCTCAGGAAATACTGACCAGATTTACACCAGACCTGCAAAAGGCACATCCCTGACCTGAGGACTACCTCTTTGCTAAATTTCAAGTAATTCTGTTCAGCCGTTCGGGCTGTAGCTTGGACTAAAGGTCCTATAGAAAAATGCATGGGGAAAACACGTTTTGGGACCCCCCCTTTTTCTCAGCCCCCGCTTGACGAATTCCCCCTAGACTTTCAGGGTAGGAGCGGAGCAGAGCGCCCCACCTATTTTGAAAAGTTCGCGAGGATTCCTCAATCGGCGCCAAAGTTATTCAAAATAGAATGTTGCGGATTTCCTATGGAAACACGGTCCTAACTATAACTATCTACTGGCGACCGCCAGTAGATAATATATATATATACACACACACACATATACACAATGCAGCCTTCCATAGCAATGCTGAACAGTGTTGTAAGAAATTCCCCTGTATATAAGTACACTCCAATAAAAGCAGGGAGAAAATGCACATTTGAAAACTGGTTTAATAAAACAGCAGAAATCACCATCTTAAAAGGAAGAATGAGAAAACATTGTCAGCACATAGGCTGTATTGCATAAAAACCTCACTGTAGAAAGCTGAATAGCCAACACACAGATTACTGGCACTGTGCCTTTAAGATAGCCATGACCCCTAGCGTCCCATCATGCCTCAGGGGTGACAGTTAGGTCAGTTGACCTTTCCAGCTCCTTCTGTCAGGACCCTGGTTACTTCAGCTCTAACTTTTTTCAGATGTCTGTCAGAAAATAGTTCTCTTTTTTTGTCAAAAGCTTTTTACTTCGACGTCTTTTTCTTGTTGGAGTATATCTCTGCTATTTTTGAGAGAGTTGAGCATCATTTTCCAGTCAAAAATGCCCTCTCAATTTGACTCTTGCCCTGCCTGTGGCAAGAAGAAGGCTAAAACAGACTCCCATCCTGTCTGTATTCTCTGCCTTCCTTCTGATCATAATCCAAAGACCTGTCAGCATTGCCAACTACTGTCCAAAAGAACTCTTAAGGACAGGGAGAGGATTCGCCTCTATGGGCTGGCTGAGAAGAAGAAATCTCCTTCAAGAGTCAGGTCTCCGATGAAGAAGAGAAAAGAGAGAGCCACTACTCCATCTAGAAGTAAGGTTCCAATCTGCTCTCCATCAGCGTCGGGCTTGGCGCCGCAAATTCCTTCATCGGCAACAAAAACGTCGACAAGAAGACCATCGACATCGGGCTCCCCGTCGAGAGAACACCGGTCGTTGACGAAGACAACAGGTACGTCGGATCCTCCACCGTCGTCAACCCGGCGACGATCGGCGTCGAGGAGTAGATCACCGTTGGTGCGGGCTCGCCCAACGTCGAGGCATAGTTCTCCGTCGTCGCGGCGTTCGACGTCGAGACATGTTCCGCCGTTGCAGGGTCACCAGCTATCGGCGTCAAAGCAGGCGTCTCTGTCGACATCAACCAGGCGGCGGTTGATGTCGAGACATGTTCCGCCGTTGCAGGTTCACCAGCGACCGGCGTCAAAGCAGGCGACGGTCGACGTCAAGACAGGCCCCGTCACCAGAGGCAAGGCAATCATCACCTCCGTCGTCGTCCAAAAAACATTCGTCGTCGAGGTCCAATGTGAAATACACCAGACGTCGTTTGACGTCCAGACGGCGGTCTCCGTCGGCGACGAGCAGACGGTCAGCATCGAGAGAGGGATCGAACAGGCACCAGGAAGTGACATTGAGAAGGATGTCTCCGTCCATCCATTCTTCGTTGAGGTCTCCTACACGCTCAACGTCGAAGGTGCAATCAGTATGTTCCAAGGCTTCGACGTCACATCATACAACGTTGAAGGTGAGATAGACGTCGAGGAGACGATCACGATCAAGGGACTCACCCGCGATGGTGACACAGAGCCGGTCGACGTCGAGGCATTCTCCATCGACGTCACACCGCTCATCAAGATGCCGATCTCGCTCCAGAAGTCCTCTCATTCTATCCGGAGCTCACCCCGGACAATTGCGACATCACGCAATTCTTCTGTTCACTCACCTGAGCCTCCAAGGTCACCAGGAGGGCTCGCCAAGGAGACGGTGATCTCCTTCAATTCATCTTTCGCCCAGATGGCTCCAACCTCTCCATCATTGGCAAACAGTACCAACGAGTCACGCCCAATGACCTATGGACTATTCCAGTCCTCTGCACAGATCACCCTTACAACGTCTTGTGCAGGAAGTGGACAGGTTCCCCACTACTCGGACCAGAGAATACAGAGGCAGATCTCCTGAGCGCAGATCGACTCAGAGTCAGCGCAAGAGGCGGCGAACACCATCGTGGTCCTCCTCTTCGACACACTCATCCAAAAGGCACTACTCACCCACCCTCACGGATAGTCCTCCTTCTAGGGTGTCACCCATCGACGATGTGAACACTTTTCATGATGTTCTCTCCAGAGGAGCACAAAAGCTGGGCATCACCATGTCAGCTCCTCAGACCACCACGTCTATCATTTTCGAGACCCTCCATCAGAGGTCTGCGACTAGACCATCACTGCCCTTGGTCCCTGGTATCATTGAGCCGGTAATGGACATTTTCCTTACTCCATCATCGGTGAAAGCAGCTCCTGCACGAATCTTAAAAAAATTTAGACCTGCTGCCTCTTTTCCTCTTTTCCACAAATCGGATCCGCCACCAGACTCTGTCAATGTTGCAGCGGCAAAGAAGACACACGCAGTTGCTTCTTCCTCCTCAGCTCCTCCGGATAAGGAAAGTAGGGCACAAGACTCTTGGGGGAGGAAGCCTTGCGGCTCTGCAGCGTCTTCTCTTCAAGTTTCTAATGCTGAGGCTCTGCTGGGCCGTTATGACAGGTCCTTATGGGATTCACTGGAGCGCTTCAAAGACAAACTCCCGAAGGAGGACCAGCAGGATTTCTCTGAAATTCTCCAGGAGGGTGCGCTGGTGGCCAACCAAATAATCAGCACTGCAGCGGATGGGGTGTCTTTGTCGGCTCACTCTTTTGCACATTGCATATGTTTTTTTGTTGTTGTTTTTTTTGTCCAAAACCTTTATTTAGCGTATAATGTTCGTACACAGCATAATGCCTACAACCATCCTTGGCCGGCAGCGTGTTATAGTAAGGAAAGGGTAAGAGTGTACACAGCGGATCGCCAACAATCCAAAAGGGCCGGCCGCGTCAAGAAACAGATGCAGGTTTCGTTTTTTTGGGTGGAACAAGGGATCACAAACCCTAATAGTGTTAAATAACAGCTAATTAAAAACACAGTCAACTAGCCTCATGGTGAGAGTGGCCTAGAAGGGTACCATAGCGCGTTTGCTCAGAGAGCACCCAGAACAGCAGGATACAGTCTTATGTGCGTGAGCACTGTAGTGGAAGCCTCCACAGCATGATCAATCTCTCATGCCCCAACGTCAAGCCCATCATAACACCCAGTAAGCTGTGCAGCCGCCCCTGGATCCCACAGTTCTCAGCCAGCCCTCACCGGTGTCTAAACACCGCAATGCGTCGAAAGTTGCTACCTGCAACCCCATCCGCAGTCCGCGTCCCAGAAATTTCCCAGCTCACTCCCCTCTTCGTCATGCGTAATCCAGTCGTCTAGCTGGGTGAGGAGGATGGGGGAGCCGCGTCAGGTGCCAGCGGAGTGAGCAATAAGTAATTATTCAGAGGACCCCATATGTCTCGGGGTCGGGAAGCTGACGGAAGGAGGTCAGAGTATAGGGCAAGCTGATCCTGCCAAAAAATCATCGTTTCTAGCCAGTCCTTAAACTTAGGTGCCCTCCCTCTGCCCCATCTGCAGGCCACCTTCCACTTAGCAAGGAGGAAACAGACAGAGGCGAATCTCCTGTGTATCACCGGGAGCCGTTCCGTATAACCCAGTATGCCCATCAGCGGAGAAGGTGGAAGCGAAGTGTCCAACATTTTCCCGACTGCTTCAAATATCTGTTCCCAATATTCCTGAAGGGCCGGACAGCTCCAGGCCAGGTGAAGCACATCCGCGTCGTCAGCCCGACATCTGTCGCACCTGGCGTCCCCCCTCAGTCCGTACCGGTACAGGCGGGCGGGTGTATAATAGTAGCGTTGCAGATATTTGTAGTGCGTAATACGCAACCTGTTGCTAGCAGACACCTTCTCTGTCTGCATGCAACAATAGAGCCACTCCCGATCTGAGACCTCCTGTCCCAGTTCGTGCGACCATTTAGCTCGAGCAGCGCACCGCGATGTGCTCATTTCCACGTAGAGGGACCTATAGAGGATGGAAACCAAGTGAGACGCAGTTTTCGCCACCAGGAGCGTGTGCATCTGGGGAAGCACCTGCTGTTCCTGCGGATACCCCGGGGTACAAGCCCGTATTCCTTCCCGGAGACGGGCATAAAGGAATGTTTCCATACCAGTTGGCGGAGAATCGTCACACAGCTGCTGTAGCGTAGCAAATTTCCAGTTTTTATATATATCTCCCCAAGTATGGATTCCCCGTTGTCGTTTGTTGCAGCACTGCACCCTCTGTCGGGACGGGGTCAGCCAGCCAATGCTCCGTGGCCAGATGAGCGGTGTATTTCGGGCCATTAAACCAGTAGTACGCATAGTGCGCCTGTGCGCACATATAGTATAGTTCAAAGTTGGGTAACTCAAGCCCTCCCATCACGTACGGACTGGCTAGCGTTTCCCACTTTATCCGCGGCTGCTTACCGCCCCACACAAGTCGCAGAAGTTCTGTCCTCAGGGTAATGAAGAAGGGTCGCCCAGGGTGGTATGGGATATTCAGAAAATAGTAAAGGAACTTAGGTAGCACTATCATTTTGACCAGGGTAATCCTGTCAGCAATGGATAGCGGCATGGCTATGCACCTCGTTATCGTGTCGCGCAGCATATCAATAGCATGCCCATAATTGTCACGGATCAGTTCCTCCCTGTCTATGGTGACATTTATGTGAGAAGTTGGCCTGATGTATGATTTCACTAGTTCTAGTGTACACCTTATATCAGTCCAAACAACCCTTATGGTGATTGGTTGTAAAGTCAACCTTATAGACCAGCTATCCTAGTGGTAGCATGGACAAGAGCAGTCTTAGGCTAAACTCTGAATGGCATGTGAAGCCAGCTGTGATACCATATATAATCCCTTGAATACCAAATGAAAGGACACCACAACAGATATATATATATAAAATAAAGTGTATTTATTCTAGTCAAACCCTCAGCACTCTTTATGAGATTAGAGGTAAGTACAACACAGTCTTATTCAAGCATACATTAAGTCACACAGGTAAGTAATACAGTTAGGCCCTAGGGGCCACGCAAACCATATACTAAAGAAGTGGTATAAGGACCACTGTCACGGAAATAGGATAGGCCTAGGCCTAGGGAATCGCTGGGGCTACACTACGCTAGCAACAGTTAGGAAGTGGGAGGCCCACGGGATTCAGGTGCAGATTGGAAACACTCACGGCTAATGCGTAAAAGTCGATAGAATTACTAGCAGTTGGAAATTAACAGTTTAAGGACACTTCTGAAGCAGCTAGAGAGTCGAGACTCGGAAACTAGACCCTAGGATAGTCACTACCCTTGTGAGCACCGAAGTACCCAAGTTACCTAGCCCACGGGCTGCGGGTGCATAGGTGTGAACTTGCGTTGGGTTTCGTCGTGGACTTCTATGGATGCCTGAAGGAAAGTTGCTGACAGGCAGTCAGTGAAGAGTGTCCGGTGGATCCCAAGGCTGGGATCAAGAAGTGAGGATACCTGCAAGCAGAAGGGATAGAGTCAAGGTCACTAGCCAGTGACCACGTGGAACCAGGAAGGAACCAGGCGATGTCGTGAAGATTGCAGGTGAAAAGGTGAAGCTTGTCGCTGCAGCCACGGGTACCAGGAGACGTCGAGGATGACCAGGACCAGGAGGCGAGCTGTCCCACGAAGGCTCTTGCTGTCGGCGGCGTCGAAGTCGAACTAGGACTCACCAAGCCTTGGTAAGCGGAACCCACGAAGAACGGAGGACTTGCTTCTGGTGCAGACCAGGAAGGTCTGGGGTTCTTCTCTTTTGCAAAGAAGCGGGAGCCAGTCTGGAGGAGCCAAACCAGCAGTGAAGATTTCGAGGTGTGTCGTCACAAAGGCCACCAGCCAACGGGCAAGCAACCGGACAGACGCGGCAAGCAGGAAAATGCTGAAGGGCCCCACGCAGGACTCGTGGAGTGTGGGGGGCTGATCTTCGGTGCAGATGGTGCTTGGGGTTGGGGCTTCTCAATCCCTGGTGCACAACTTCGAGGGTGCCTCAGAAGCTGTGCTGGAAGATACTCGCCACTTTTTCCAGGTAGCCGGTCCCACGTCTCTCCTCGCCTCCACGGATCTCAGCTCGGCTGTGGATGTGGATCAGGGTCGGAGAAGTCTGGAAGTCAAGGCTCTGGTCGGGCTCTGCAGTCGGTCCCTCGTAGAACTTCAGCAAAGCAAAGGGTAGTCTCTTGATGGTGCCTGTTTGCACAGGGTAGCCACTCCTTGGCCACAAGGGAGATTCTTCAGTCTTCTTCTTTCGTCGAATGTCGAAGGTCCAGAGTTTCTGTTCAAGTTGCAGGTTCAGGATAATCTAATCTCCTGGGGCCCAGCTACCACTCTTATACTAATCTGGGGGGGCTGGGTTACCTGCTAGGTCACGCCTTTTGGGTGTGACCTGGGAGGGGGGTGGTTACACCCCCTTCCCTTTGTCCATTTTCGCGCCAGGACTGGGGCTGGAGTGCCCCAGCACCGGTTTGAACTGGACTATGCATGGGACACCTTGTGTGCCCCAGGCATGTCTCATTCCTTTCAGCCCTCCCTGCCCCAATACACCAAAGTCTGTCTGGGGAGGTGCTAGCACCTCCCCAAGCAGGAAACCTATTATCCAAGCCTCCCTTGCCGGGATCACTCCCAGCAGCAGGAGGTCAGACTCGTGTCTGTGGCAGCAGCATCCATTTTGTGATGCTGGGGCTCTGGTTAACTTTAACCGGGTAAGTAGGTTACAACATGTCTTCTCCCTATAGAAGGGAGGGATAATATCCTCATCCCCAGAAATGGGATGGGGGTATTATTCCAAAGTGTTAGACACCTTACACGACATGTTTTGATAAGGCCAAACCATAGTTACCATAACCGTTTAAGATTATAAGGCACTTTAAGAGTATATGGTAAGCTATATCATAGAACAGCTATAAGGACATGGTTCCGAAAGCTGCAGACAGGCTCAGCTCATGCTAGAGCACCATCTCACATGTTACCAAGCACTCTGCCTCCAGGATTGTTAAGGCCTGCCATAGGAGTGGCTGATAGGTACACATGTGTCTATATGTAAGTTAGGTATAGGAATACTACACCTAAGCAAGGAGTGATTACACGACCTTGCCCCAGCTGAGTGATCAGCCAGTTGTGTCATAATGGAAGGCCAGGCCAGGGGTGGCATAATACATGCTGCAGCCCCTGGTAGGCCTAGGGTACACCTATGCCCTGGGTACCTAAGGTACAAAGTACAGGGGCAAATAAAGTGATCCTATCCAAATGGGTTATGCACCTAAAGTACATAGTATCAATTTAGAGAGAGAACAGCAGGGCTGTGGGTCTGATTAGCAGGCCCACAGCCACATCTAAGTCGAAAACCAGTAAAGCAAATGCAAAAAGTGGGGGTGAACATAGAAAGCAGACCCTACTCTCCTACACAACCCCCCCCCCCAAACTTAGGGACATTAAACTAACCTTGACCAGTTGAGTCTTCATGTTCTAAGTGGAAATATCTGGAGAGTCCATCTGCATTGGCATGGTCAGTCCCAGGTCTATGTTCCACTGTGAAGTCCATCTCCTGTAGGGAAATGGACCACCTAAGAAGTTTGGGATTTTCACCCTTCATCTGATTTAGCCACAAGAGGGGCTTATGGTCTGTCTGAATCTTGAAGTGAGTACCAAACAAGTATGGCCTCAGCTTCTTCAGGGCCCAAACCACAGCAAAGGCCTCCCTCTCAATAGCTGACCAACGTTTCTCTCTAGGGGTCAGCCTTCTACTTATAAAAGCAATGGGCTGGTCTTGACCATCTATATTAAGTTGTGAAAGAACAGCTCCCACACCTAACTCAGAAGCATCTGTCTGGACAATGAACTCTTTGGAGTAGTCTGGACTTTTCAGAATAGGTGCACTGCACATGGTCTGCTTCAGGTCAACAAATGCTTTTTGACAGCTTACTGTCCACTGAACTTTCTTTGGCATTTTCTTGGAGGTCAAGTCATTAAGTGGTGTCACAATGGACCCATAGTTCTTAACAAACTTTCTGTAGTACCCAGTCAGGCCCAAGAAAGCTCTGACCTGAGTCTGGGTAGTTGGAGGAGTCCAGTCCTTAATGGGCTGGATCTTGCTCTCCAGTGGTTGAACCGGACCCCCACCAACTAGGTGGCCCAGGTATACAACCTTGCTCTGCCCTATCTGGCACTTAGTGGCCTTGATAGTGAGGCCTGCCTTTTGCAGGGCCTCTAAAACATTCCTCAGGTGGACCAGGTGATCCTCCCAGGTGGAGCTAAAGACAGCAATATCATCAAGATAAGCTGCACAATAATCATCCAACCCAGTAAGGACTTGATTCACCAACCTTTGGAAAGTGGCAGGTGCATTCTTCAAACCAAAGGGCATTACCACAAATTGATAATGTCCTCCTGGGGTCGAGAAAGCAGTTTTGGCCTTTGCATTCTCAGCTAGTCTGATTTGCCAGTAGCCTGCTGTCAGGTCAAATGTGCTCAAAAACTTAGCAGCTGCCAGTCTGTCAATGAGCTTATCTGCCCTAGGTATTGGGTGGGCATCTGTCCTAGTGCCAGCATTGAGACCTCTGTAATCCACGCAAAACCTCATCTCTCTCTTACCATCTTGGGTGTGAGGTTTTGGCGCAAGGACTACAGGACTATCCCAAGGGCTCTCTGAAGGTTCAATGACTCCCAGCTCCAACATCTTTTGTACCTCAACTTTTATGCAGTCCCTGACATGGTCAGGTTGCCTGTAGATTTTACTCTTCACAGGCAGACTGTCACCAGTGTCCACCTCATGGGTGCAACAGTTTGTCTGACTTGGGGTCAGAGAGAACATATGTCTGTAGGATTGCAGAACCTGCCTGCAGTCCTGTTGCTGATGGATAGTGAGGCTGTCAGAAAAGACCACACCATCAACTGAGCCATCATCAGGGTTCTGAGTCAACAGGTCTGGGAGAGGGTCACTCTCTTCCTCCTGCCCCTCATCTGTAGCCATGAGTAAGCCCATGTCTGCCCTGTCAACATATGCCTTCAATCTGATGACATGAAGCACCCTGTGGGGGCTTCTGGGAGTCCCAAGGTCCACCAAGTAGGTGACTTCTCCCTTTTTCTCAACAATAGTGTGGTGTCCAGACCATTTGTCTTGGAGTGCTGCTGGGGCCACTGGCTCCAACACCCACACTTTCTGCCCTGGCTGGTAAACAGTCAGCACAGCCTTATGGTCATGCCAAGTTTTTTGGAGTTCTTGGCTTGACTCAAGGTTTTTAGAAGCCTTCTTCATATACTCTGCCATCCTGGAGCGGAGACCAAGTACATAATCCACTATATCAAGTTTGGGTTGTCTGAGAGGTCTCTCCCATCCGTCCCTTACTAAACATAGGGGTCTTCTTACAGGATGCCCAAACAAACGCTCAAAAGGGCTGTAGCCAACCCCCTTTTGTGGGACCTCTCTGTAAGCAAACAGAAGGCAGGGTAAAAGGATGTCCCATCTTCGCCTAAGCTTGTCTGGTAACCCTGTTATCATTCCCTTTAGGGTCTTGTTGAATCTCTCAACAAGCCCATTGCACTGTGGGTGATAGGGTGTGGTGACCTTGTAGTTCACACCACACTCCTTCCACATTGCAGTCAAGTATCCTGACATGAAGTTGGCACCTCTGTCAGAAATGATCTCCTTTGGAAAGCCCACTCTGGAGAATACTCCAAGCAGGGCCCTTGCCACAACAGGAGCTGTTGTGGTCCTCAGGGGAATAGCTTCTGGATACCTGGTGGCATGGTCCACTATCACCAGTATAAATCTGTGCCCAGATGCTGTTTGTGGGTCCATTGGTCCTACAATATCTATGCCCACTCTTTCAAAGGGAACCCCCACCACAGGTAGTGGTATGAGGGGGGCCTTTGTGGTGCCACCTGATTTGCCACAGGCTTGGCAGGTGACACAGGAGCGACAAAACTCCTTGGTATCTTCTGACATATGGGGCCAGTGAAAGTGAGGGACAAGCCTGTCCCCAGTCTTGTTCTGGCCTAAGTGTCCTGCAAGGGGAATATCATGGGCCAAGGTAAGAAGGAAGCCTCTGAACTTCAGTGGTATGACCAACCTCCTGGACGCACCAGGCTTGGGGTCTCTAGCCTCTGAATACAGTAGCCTTTCATCCCAATACACTCTATGGGTACCTTGAGCATTCCCTGCAGCCTCAGCAGCAGCCTGCTGTCTGAGGGGTTCAAGAGAGGGGCAGTCTAATTGAGCCTGCCTCGGATCTGCCCTTGAAGGTCCCCCTGTCCAAAGAAACTCAACCTGATCAGGTTCAAGCTCTTCTAGGACAGTTCCTTCAGGGCTCTCAGAATCATCCTCCTGGGAGGGCTGATCCACCACCTGAGGCATGGGGGAAGGCACAGCCTTAACCCTACTGCTCTTTCTCTTGGGTTGTGACTGCTCCATAGTTCCAGGATCCAGCACTTGTTCAGTGGTGCACTTTTTGGCCTGTGACCTGGTCACAGCAAGGACATGTGCATCTATCCCCAGCATTTCTGCATGGGTCCTATACTCCACTTCAGACCAAACTGAAGTTTCAAGATCATTGCCCAGTAAACACTCTACAGGAAGGTCTGAACTAACAACAACTTTCTTGAGGCCAGTTACCCCTCCCCAGGAGAAGTTAACAATAGCACACTATGGGAGGTAGTGGCATTGCTAGCGTTGGTCACTAGGTAATTCTCACCTAGTATGATCTGTCCAGGGTCCACAAATGCAGGTGTCACCATTGTGACACTAGCCCCAGTGTCCCTGTAGGCCTGAGCCATTCTTTGGTTGATAAAAGGAGTCTGTCTGTACTTGCCCAGGTTACTGGGGCCTACACTAGAGGACAAAGCTAAGTCCCCATCACAGATCAGAACAGCCTGAGTAGGTATTCTGACTAGGCCAGAATCCTCCTCAGTTCCCAGGGTTAACCCTACTACACCCTTTTGCTGGGAACCACCACTTACAGCTGGACTAGGGGGTACAGTTGCCTTAAGGGCAATGGTGGCTGGGGGCTTATCCTTTTTGGTGCACTCACTAAACCAATGTGAGTTGGACTTACAATAGTTGCACCATGGTTTCTTTTGGCCATCTTTCTTTTTATCCTTTTTGGGACCACCCTCCCCCTGAGCCTTTTGGGGGCCTGGTGAAGACTTCTGGTCTTTTTGTTTCTGATCATTACCCTTCTGGTCTGCCTTTTTCTGATCACCGCCCTGGTTCTGTTTTTTCTGCTTAACTCTAGTCCTGACCCATCTATCTGCCTTCTTTCCCAATTCTTGGGGAGAAGTCAGATCAGAATCAATCAGGTGTTGATGCAGTAGCTGGTTTTGACAGTTGTTAAGGATTTGTTCTCTCATGATCAAATTATACAATCCTGTATAGTCCTTAACCTTACTTCCCACTAGCCAGCCTTCCAGAGCCTTAGTGGCACAATCTACAAAGTCAGTCCAGTCCTGAGTCTGTGTCTTCTGGGTATCCCTGAACAACAACCTGTATTGTTCAGTGGTTAGGCCACACCCATCAATTAGAGCACTCTTCAGGACAGTGTAATTGTCTGCATCCTCATCACTAACTGTGAGGAGCTTGTCTCTACCTTTCTCAGAGAAGGAGAGCCACAAGATAGCTGCCCACTGACGTTGGGGTACCTGCTGTACTTTGCAAGCTCTCTCCAAAGCAGTTATCCATTTGTGGATGTCATCCCCACACTTGTAGGGAGGGACAATCTTGCTCAGGTTTCTATTATCATAGTGCCTGTCTCTATCCTTAGGGATATTGCTGCCACCAGTGGGTTCTGACCCACTTAACGTTTGCTCTCTAGCCAGAGCAAGCTTCTCCTTGGCAAGGGCAAGTTCTTCCCTCTGAATCCTCAGATTAGCTTCCCTCATTCTGGCTTCATGCTCCTTTCTCTCAGGGGAAGTCATTCCCCTGTGAGAAGAAGCATTAGAGATGCTAGAGACATGGGACTGGATGGATTCCCTTGAAGGGGATCTGTCTCTCCTGCTTCTCTGGTTAAGCCCACTTGGGGGTCTGTATGGGGGACCCCATGAAAACTCCCATGTAAGCTTAGGTTAGCCTGGCTAAGTCTTCCTACTTGGCCCTGGCTGTCTACCTCTTCATCTGAAGTCCCATCTGACTCATCTGTGGTGGGTAGACCCTCCTTTGTACCTAGGGTACTGGCCTGTGAGGCCCTAAAAGTATCATACTCCTCTAGGAGTTGTACTAGCTGAAGGAGGGTAGGGTTTGCACCCTGTTTTAACTTTCTGGAGGTACACAATTGTCTCATCTCCTGAAAAGTTAGGGTATCATATCAAGAGGGGGTCTTCTTCAGACCAGCCCCTCCTGAGAGAGCATCTACTTGATCTCCTCCCAGAGACATGATCTAGTGAGGGTGTGGTGTGTGCACCTACCTACACTAGTTGTTTCTACTAAACCTCTCTGGTAGTTGTAGTCAGGGTGTGTTACTCCCTTCAACCTACAACCACTAAGTCCAGTAGGACTTAAGTATTATAATCTATGTTATATGTACCTAAACAATATCTGTGTGATCTTTCAATTTAGTATCTCAAGATTACAAGGGTATTACAACAGCAAGCTCAGATCCCAACCGCTGCTCACCAATGTGAGAAGTTGGCCTGATGTATGATGTCACTAGTTCTAGTGTACACCTTAAATCAGTCCAAACAACCCTTATGGTGATTGGTTGTAAAGTCAACCTTATAGACCAGCTATCCTAGTGGTAGCATGGACAAGAGCAGTCTTAGGCTAAACTCTGAATGGCATGTGAAGCCAGCTGTGATACCATATATAATCCCTTGAATACCAAATGAAAGGCCACCACAACAGATATATATATATATAAAATAAAGTGTATTTATTCTAGTCAAACCCTCAGCACTCTTTATGAGATTAGAGGTAAGTACAACACAGTCTTATTCAAGCATACATTAAGTCACACAGGTAAGTAATACAGTTAGGCCCTAGGGGCCACGCAAACCATATACTAAAGAAGTGGTATAAGGACCACTGTCACGGAAATAGGATAGGCCTAGGCCTAGGGAATCCCTGGGGCTACACTACGCTAGCAACAGTTAGGAAGTGGGAGGCCCACGGGATTCAGGTGCAGAGTGGAAACACTCACGCGTAATGCGTAAAAGTCGATAGAATTACTAGCAGTTGGAAATTAACAGTTTAGGACACTTCTGAAGCAGCTAGAGAGTCGAGACTCGGAAACTAGACCCTAGGATAGTCACTACCCTTCTGAGCACCGAAGTACCCAAGTTACCTAGCCCACGGGCTGCGGGTGCATAGGTGTGAACTTGCGTCGGGTTTCGTCGTGGACTTCTATGGATGCCTGAAGGAAAGTTGCTGACAGGCAGTCAGTGAAGAGTGTCCGGTGGATCCCAAGGCTGGGATCAAGAAGAGAGGATACCTGCAAGCAGAAGGGACAGAGTCAAGGTCACTAGCCAGTGACCACGTGGAACCAGGAAGGAACCAGGCGATGTCGTGAAGATTGCAGGTGAAAAGGTGAAGCTTGTCGCTGTAGCCACGGGTACCAGGAGACGTCGAGGACGACCAGGACCAGGAGGCGAGCTGTCCCACGAAGGCTCTTGCTGTCGGCGGCGTCGAAGTCGAACTAGGACTCACCAAGCCTTGGCAAGCGGAACCCACGAAGAACGGAGGACTTGCTTCTGGTGCAGACCAGGATGGTCTGGGGTGCTTCTCTTTTGCAAAGAAGCGGGAGCCAGTCTGGAGGAGCCAAACCAGCAGTGAAGATTTCGAGGTGTGTCGTCACAAAGGCCGCTAGCCAACGGGCAAGCAACCGGACAGACGCGGCTAGCAGGAAAATGCAGAAGGGCCCCACGCAGGACTCGTGGAGTGTGGGGGGCTGATCTTCGGTGCAGATGGTGCTTGGGGTTGGGGCTTCTCAATCCCCGGTGCACAACTTCGAGGGTGCCTCAGAAGCTGCGCTGGAAGATACTCGCCACTTTTCCCAGGTAGCCGGTCCCACGTCTCTCGTCGCCTCCACGGATCTCAGCTCGGCTGTGGATGTGGATCAGGGTCGGAGAAGTCTGGAAGTCAAGGCTCTGGTCGGGCTCTGCAGTCGGTCCCTCGTAGAACTTCAGCAAAGCAAAGGGTAGTCTCTTGATGGTGCCTGTTTGCACAGGGTAGCCACTCCTTGGCCACAAGGGAGATTCTTCAGTCTTCTTCTTTCGTCGAGTGTCGAAGGTCCAGAGTTTCTGTTCAAGTTGCAGGTTCAGGATAATCTAATCTCCTGGGGCCCAGCTACCACTCTTATACTAATCTGGGGGGCTGGGTTACCTGCTAGGTCACGCCTTATGGGTGTGACCTGGGAGGGGGGTGGTTACACCCCCTTCCCTTTGTCCAGTTTCGCGCCAGGACTGGGGCTGGAGTGCCCCAGCACCGGTTTGAACTGGATTATGTATGGGACACCTTGTGTGCCCCAGGCATGTCTCATTCCTTTCAGCCCTCCCTGCCCCAATACACTAAAGTCTGTCTGGGGAGGTGCTAGCACCTCCCCAAGCAGGAAACCTATTGTCCAAGCCTCCCTTGCCGGGATCACTCCCAGCAGCAGGAGGTCAGACTCGTGTCTGTGGCAGCAGCATCCATTTTGTGATGCTGGGGCTCTGGTTAACTTTAACCGGATAAGTAGGTTACAACATGTCTTCTCCCTCTAGAAGGGAGGGATAATATCCTCATCCCCAGAAATGGGATGGGGGTATTATTCCAAAGTGTTAGACACCTTACACGACATGTTTTGATAAAGCCAAACCATAGTTACCATAACCGTTTAAGATTATAAGGCACTTTAAGAGTATATGGTAGGCTATATCATAGAACAGCTATAAGGACATGGTTCCGAAAGCTGCAGACAGGCTCAGCTCATGCTAGAGCACCATCTCACATGTTACCAAGCACTCTGCCTCCAGGATTGTTAAGGCCTGCCATAGGAGTGGCTGATAGGTACACATGTGTCTATATGTAAGTTAGGTATAGGAATACTACACCTAAGCAAGGATTGATTACACGACCTTGCCCCAGCTGAGTGATCAGCCAGTTGTGTCATAATGGAAGGCCAGGCCAGGGGTGGCATAATACATGCTGCAGCCCCTGGTAGGCCTAGGGTACACCTATGCCCTGGGTACCTAAGGTACACTGTACAGGGGCCAATAAGGTGATCCTATCCAAATGAGTTATGCACCTGAAGTACATAGTATCAATTTAGAGAGAGAACAGCAGGGCTGTGGGTCTGATTAGCAGGCCCACAGCCACATCTAAGTCGAAAACCAGTAAAGCAAAAGCAAAAAGTGGGGGTGAACATAGAAAGCAGACCCTACTCTCCTACAATTTACACCCAAGTACCGAACGGTAGTGTCGCACCACTCCAGCGGGAAGTCGACCACAAAGGGGGTGACAGCCGGGGTTAGCGGAAGAATTTGAGTTTTCGACCAATAAATATGTTTTCCAAAGAGTCCCCCAAATCGCACGAACTCCCGAAGGAGTGGGTTTAGGTTGTGCATCGGGACCTTGACATAGAGGGTGACATTGTCCGCATACATCGAAATCAGGATAGGGCAAAGCAGGCATCTCAGGGCCTTCTCCTGATGATATTGGCGCACCTTGGCCGCTAGTGGCTCCATCGCCAAGGCAAATAACAGCGGCGACAACGGGCACCCTTGCCTAGTGCCCCGAGACAGTGGTATAGCCTCAGACGTGTGGCCATTAATTTGCACCCGGGCCACCGGAGCAGTATAGATCAGTTTGATCCAAGCAGAGAATCCCACCGGGAACCCCATGCAAAGGAGCACTGCGTGCAGATATTCCCACTCTACCGAGTCAAACGCCTTGGTGGCATCCAAGAAGATAGCCGCCAGCTGCAGTTGCGGGGCCACCTGTTGGACAATCGAAAAGAGGGTGCGAAAGTTATGGGGAGTGGATCTTCCGGGAATAAAGCCCGCCTGATCTGGTAGAATTAACTTATCCATCAGAAGGTTCAGTCAATTAGCTAACAGTTTAGTGAGGATTTTACTATCTACGTTGATAAGGGACAGGGGCCGGTATGAGTCACACTTATTGGCCGGTTTCCCTGGCTTCAGAATGGACATAATAAGGGCCTCTCTCATTGTGGGGGCAGTTCCTGAGTCTCAAGTGCCTCTGCGTACACCTCCTGCAGAACAGGGGCCAGCTGGTCTAGGTATAATTTATAAAAGTCGCTCGGAAGTCCGTCCAGTACCGCAGCTGGAGGACCGCCTCTCTGAGTTCATCAGTCGAAAATGGGGCACATAAAAACTCCCTTTGATTGTCCTCCAGGTACCCCAGCGTGATGTCCCCAAAAAAGCACGGGAAGTCAGATGTGTTGGTCCCTTTAGATCTGTATAGCTCCGCGTAAAAGTCAGTAAAGGTCTGCAGTATCCGGGCACTGTCCTTTTGGCAATTACCCTCCCTATCCTCCACCTCAAGGATATAGTTAGCATACCGGGGCATTCTGATATTTTGAGCAAGGGCTTTCCCAGGTCTATCTCCTTCCCCATAGCGTCGTCCCTGAGCATATTTCCCTCTAAATTTAGTCTCTCTTTCTGCCGTCTCCGTGTAGTCGGTCATTATCTCCCTCAACCTAGCCCTCCCTTCTCCAGAATCAGCCTGCCAGACGTTCGCCTCAAGGGTTTTGAGTTCCCCCTCCAGTCGTTGAAGCCGTCGGCGGATGTCCCTCAATACCCCAAAACTTTTGGACATACAAATCCCCCGCATGGTCACTTTAAACGCCTCCCACAATGTCCCCACCCGCTCGACCGATCCCTTATTCCGTTCGAAGAATTCAGCTATAGCCTCCCCTACTTCCGTCTTAAATACCTTGTCAAGCAGCGCCTCGGGGGCAAGTCTCCAGCACCTATGGCTGGCGTTCAAGCTGGGGACAGTCAGAGTGATGCACACCGGGGCATGGTCGGACAGCGTACGAGCTAGGTGGTCTGCTCCACGCACCCACGGGCAAACCCCCTGGGACCCAAGCCAATAATCCAGCCTCCACCAGGACGCGTGTATCTACGAGTGAAAGGTTCCCTCTCGCTTCTCTGAATGTCTGTATCGCCACAGGTCAATTATTCCGCCGTCCCCCAGCAATCCCTGTAATGTTCCCTGGCTGCGTGTGTAATGATGAGGCAAGTGTGAAGATCGGTATCTGGCAGGGTCGCAGACCGTGTTGAAGTCCCCCGCCCAAAGCACATGAGTGGCCCGAATGTCCAGTATCTGTCCCCACAGTGCAGTCAAGGTGTCAGGGCTATCAATGTTGGGACCATAATAGCTAATGATGACCACCGAGTGTGCCCCAAGAGAGCCCCATATCATGCAAAATCTGCCCCCTCCATCACTTCGCGTCCCTCCAAATCGAAAAGGGGTACCTCTCTTAACCAGGATAGCAGTGCCTCGAGCATACGTGGAGTAAGCTGAGAATACTCTATGGGAAGCCCACCTGTTGCCGAAGGTCGGGGGACATCTAGGGTCAGTGTGTGTCTCCTGTAGTGCCGCTATGCTAATGTCATGTCGGTCTATGTAAGAGAGAATTTGTCTCTTCTTCCTGGGATCTCGCAGCCCCCATACATTCCATGACAGTAGCTACACCGTGTCCTGTTGTGTCCCCTCCATGCTTGCAACCTAGTGTCAGGCATGATCGTTCGTGCAAACGTGATGTACGCTACATTCTCCCCTTGTGGCGTGTAGTGTACAGTGTCCGCTGTCGTTGAGCAGTTTGTGAAGCTACAGTAGCGCATCGAGAACTGATCATAAAATGACCTACTCCCATTTTCTCCTGAGGCTCTCCCACGACCATCCCTCCCATTCTACCCACCCACATCAGCACACCAATTGTGCCGGCATTCCAGAGCCCTCCCCCCATTCCCCTAAACAATAACACATGCCAAGAGCTAAACAATAGCATCTAGCAAGAGAAGAACAGAGAGTTTCAAAATGACCTATCCGTAGGTATTGGGGACCACCCCCAGTGGGGCGCTGGTGTGCCTCTTAAACCCTCGTGTCCCTCCGGTCAGCGGGACTCCCCGTACCCTCCCCAATGGAGCTGGGGTGAAGGAGGGTCAAGGTGGAGGGTGTCCGACCCACATTTGATGGGCCCCTGCAAGCCCACTCTATTTGAACATTTCAGACGAACCCATGTGAGATGGATCATATCGAGCCTCTCTGTGTAGGATACTCCCCACGTCAGTGAGTTACCAAAACAGATCAGCCCCAGTCCCAGGTACTCATCTGTCAGTAATTGTGCAGCATCAGGACATCATCGCTCCCGGTGATATCTGCGTGATTCAGTATATGAGGCCGCCATCAGCAAGTTCCCTATGTGCCGTCCTTGTCTCAGGAGATTTCCAGGGTAGCCCCTCTTTCCATGCATCAAAAGTACTCAGCCTTTACACAGTAAGTCTTGGCTTCAGCAGCTGTGTTTACGATGTTCCACTTTCAGTCATCATCTACTGGTGATTGCGATCCTGAGCGCCTGACATTGCCGTCGTGTACCGGGGAGGATCGTCTTAATGACTTGAGAAATTCCTCCGCCTGTTGCGGGTTGGTGCAAATGACCGTGCGGTCTCGGTGGCGTATCCTCAGTTTGGCAGGGTATAACAGGGCATACTCAACATTTGCCTTACGCAGTTTCTGCTTCACCTGGACATATTTCTTTCTCGCTTCTTGGACGGCCAGTGTAAAATCCAGGTAAATGGAGAACGGATTCCCTTCATACTGCTGCTCCGGTATGTCTCGCGCTTTCCGCAAGGCGACATCGCGGTCTCGATAGTTAAGCAGTCTTGCCACTATGGGTCTCGGTGGTGCTCCAGCCGGAGGTCGCGGGCCCAGCGATCTGTGCGCTCGCTCAACTATCAAATGCGCGGAGAAGGATTCCGCTCCTAGCGTGGAGGTAAGTAGCCGTTCAACATAGTCCTCCATTCGCCCCGTGGCTGTGGTCTCCGGAATTCCTATCAGGCGGATGTTGTTCCTTCGGCTACGTGCTTCAAGATCCTCGTTTTTGGCCGCGATCACCTTAAGCAACTTGTCCATTTGCGAAATTTGCTTGGCCATGTTGGTGGCGTTGTCCTCTGTGTCAGAGATCCTCCTCTCGGCCTCTTTAATCTGTTCTTCATGTTTGTCCACCTTCAACACCAAGAAGTCGAGACGGGTGTTCATGGTGTCCATTTTCCCTGTTATGTTATGTTATGTTATACATTTATTTATATAGCGCACGGCTACTCCGAAGGAGGGTCCCGGCGCTTTATCGAGGCAGCTCAGAATAAAAAACAGAACACCATACAGCGAACAACTGAAAAAAACCCAGCAGAAATACTAAAGGTTAAAAAGCCAGGTCTTCAGGCTCTTCCTAAAGTGAAGCAGATTAATAGAGGACCGTAGGGCCAAAGGGAGGGTGTTCCACAACTGAGGGGCCCTCAGACTAAAGGAGCGCCCTCCAGAGCGTGCCTTCCTAATTCGAGGAACCACAGCCAAGAACAGAGATTCGGATCGCAAGGATCTGGCAGGGCGGTAGAAGGCGAGCCTGCGTTGGAGGTATTTCGCGCCCACGCCAAAAAGCGCTTTATGCGCCAGCGTCAGAACTTTAAACATGATCCGCTTCCGGATGGGCAGCCAATGAAGCGACTGCAACAAACCGGAGGCTCCAACTCGCCTATGGAGGCCAAAAATAGCGCGAGCTGCAGCGTTCTGCACAGCCTGCAGCCGCTGAACAAGATAGTCCGGAAGACCACTGTACAGGACATTAGCATAGTCCAATCTGGAACCAACCAAGGCCTGTACAGTGATCTTTCTGTGCTCTTCCGAGAGCAGAGGCAAAAACCTCCGGAGCATCTTGAGTAGCCCGAAGCAAGTGCCCGTAAGACCACGAACATGTGGCACCAGTGTCAGGCTATTATCCATCTTTACACCCAAATTCTTTGCCACCAGCGAAGCCAGGGCAGGGGGACACATATCCGACGGCCACCAGGCCCGCCAATCAGGGTCGAGGGAGCAGCCAAAAAACAACACCTCCGATTTATCTGAATTGGCCTTAAGGCCATTCGACTGGAACCAGCTAAAAACCGACTCCAAGCAGCCCCGGATGTTCTCCCCATCAGAGGACATTCAAGCTTTGCTGCATCGCTGTAAGCATGATCTTCAGTTCCTTGTTAGGAGAGGCTTCAGGAGGACTCTGCAGTGTCGGGGCAGGGCCGCTCGGGTCTTCAGTGGTGGAGCGCGTAGTCGTTTCTTCTGCTCGAAAGGCAGTTTAGATTGGCGTGCCTCCGCTTTCCCCATGTTGCTCACCTCACGGATGCCTGCGCGATAAGGTGCTACCGCAGCCCGCTCCGCATTAACGCTCCCCACCAGGCTCAGCAACGCTCCGATCCCCACACAATCTGCCCTCTCCTCCTCCCTGTTCGAGTGTTGTTGTCTGTACCTGGGCTCTGTCCTACTGTGGTGGGTCCCAGTCTCTGCTCAGTGATGTATTAAGTGCTCCACACATCCAGCGGCGTCTCTGCCTTCTATATGACACCCTATGACTCCTTCTAGGTAGCGACCGTCATGTATGAAGGCTTGTCAGCGCCTTGTGCCTGTTGTGTGTGCCCCTTCTCAGCTGTCGAGGCGCGGCCCAGTCGCTGTGCAGCTTTTCGTCAGACCCACAGCAAGGCGGCAGGGCAGGCCCTCGCCGCGCAGCCAGCTAGGCCATGCGCAATCCCGCATCCCTCGATGCCTGCAGCTCCTTACCGGCAGCCGGGGTGGCCCTCCCCACGCCTCTCAGCAGTCACCCGTTGTCCAGCTGGCAGCCTGAGCCACGCAGCAGAAGCCCCCCAGGCGCCGCTGCCTTCCACAGGGGGGGGGGAGTGCGGCAGCTCCTGCGCTCAGGAGGATTGCCAGTACCTTGTCGCAGGTCACAGCCAGCATGCGCTGTCCTCAGATCGCGTGTGGAGGACTTCGACGGCCGCTCCGCACTCCTTCCGACTTCAGGCCCAGCACCGCATGGCCGCACCGGCGCTCTCATAGCATCAGCGTCCGCCTATCGCCTCCAGCCGAAACAGGCATCTCCTCCCCGGGCAGCCTCCTCATCGGATAACTTCAGGGCCGTAGCGCGTAGCAGCACCAAACTTGCAGCGAGTCTTTAGTCCCTCATTAGGTTCGTATGCACGGTTGTTGCGCCTGCGGGGTCCTCAAGCAGATAATTGAAGGATCGGCGGGTCGGGCAGCCAGAGCCTCACGTAAGCGCGGCCATCTTGGTCCAGCGCCACCTAGCGCCCCCTTGCACATTGCATATGTGCACGAAGATCTTCCTGGTTGCGTCTGACTGCGTTGAAACCAGAGGCGCAACAAAGCATCTTAAATCTCCCATTTTCTGGCACCTCACTGTTCGGATCACATGCAGATGAGGAAATGGCTAGAATGAAGGCTGAGTTGAACACCTTAAAGGCCGTAGGCCTTGAAAAGAAAAGGAAATTTAGACGACGCTACAGGTCGTACAATCGTAAAAATTACCAACAGAGGGTTCAAACCCCTCAATGGTCGCAAAACAAGCAGAACAAGTCCCAGTTCCAGGTCCGTCGTTCCTCGAGAGGAAGAGGAGGACACCAACAGCAATCCTCTTCCACAACAAAAATTCAAGGGATGCAATGAGTCTCTGCTTCCTCTAGCACCGTTGCACACTCCAGTGGGAGGAAGTATCTCAAACTACAGTCAAGAGTGGCGCAACATCACCAAAGACTAGTGGGTGCTGAATATACTAGACAATGGTTACGCACTACGTTTTTGTGCGTCCCCAAGCCAGGTTCCTCTGGTGAAATCCTGTCAGCTACATCTAGATCTCCTACGTCAGGAAGTGTTGACCCTTCTCAGGAAACTGGCCATAGAAAAGGTCCCTCCTGCACAGAGAGGACAGGGGGTCTACTCAAGATACTTCCTTGTTCAGAAAAAGGACCAACCGAACAAGTTCAGACCAATTCTAGACCTACGTTCTCTGAACAAGTTCATCAAGAAGGAAAAGTTTCTAATGTTGGCGCTCCATCAAATATTTCCACATCTGAGAAAAGGCGATTGGATGTGTTCGGTGGATCTCCAAGATGCGTATTTTCACATCCCATTCACACCACGGCATCGCAAGTTCCTGCGGTTCATGGTGGGCACAAAACATTACCAGTTCAAAGTCTTACCCTTCGGTCCAAAGTCTGCCCCGAGGGTTTTCACGAAATGCATGGCAGTGGTAGCGGCAGAATAACATCGCCAAGGTCTGTTCGTGTATCCATATCTGGACGACTGGCTTGTGAAGGGATCATCCCCCACATGGTGCAGGAACACCTTCACATCTGCCTGGACCTCCTGCAACGCTTAGGCCTTCATGTCAACGTGGAAAAATCGGTTCTTCAACTGACCCAATCACTCCACTATCTGGGCGCCACCCTAAGCTCCGACCTCGGAAAAGTGTTTCCTTCGGAGGAGAGACTGTCATCAATGAGAGTCAAAGGCAACGTCATCCCCCAAACTAATCAGTAAGACAAGTGGCTTCTCTGCTGGGGTCGATGACATCTTGTATTTTTCTCGCCAGATTGAGGATGAGACCGTTACAACAAGATCTGCAGGACAAGTGGGACCAATCCTCGGGTCAGTGGACCGACCGGATTCTCCTCGCGCCATCAGCGAAGATATCCATTCTCTAGTGGTTACAACCAAAGAATCTTCTGGTGGGAGTCCCATTCCATCAAACTCTGCCAACACAATCCCTGATCACGGAAGCTTCCCTTCAGGGATGGGGAGCACATCTGGGTCATCTGCAAACTCAGGGCAGGTGGACCAGCAGGGAACGGACCTATCATTGTAATATGCTGGAACTGCGGGCGGTTCATTTAGCCCTCCAGGCTTTTCAACCGTCGATTCAGTCCGAATCGATCCTAATACAAACGGTCAATACAACCACCATGTATTACTTGAACAAACAAGGTGGCACACACTCTCGCCCTCTGTCCCTAGAATCCCAGGTGAACTGGCACTGGCTGCTAGCCAGAAACCGATCGATCACAGCAGTGCACCTACCGGGAGAGCAGAACATGCGAGCAGACGCTCTCAGTCGTCACTTCGACGAACAGGAAGACTGGGTGCTCAACGACGAGGTGGTGGCAGACATTTTTCAGCATTGGGGTCATCCCTTCATCGACCTCTTTGCAGACGATCAAAACAAAAAATGCCACACCTTCGCATCCAGGTTTTACCGACCAGGAATGAGGGGGAATGTTCTTTTGATAGACTGGTCAGGGACGTTTGCATACGCCTTTCCACCCCTCCCTCTCATTCCGAAGGTTGTGGCCAAACTGATCCGATCCAGCATGACAATGATCCTCATAGCACCAGACTGGCCTCCCCAATGGTGGTATCCGGACCTGTTGAACCTCTCAGTGTGCCCGTATCGGAGACTCCTGTGCAGGCCGGACCTCCTGACCAAAATGAGATGGAAGATCCTGCACTCCAGCCTTCCCTCGCTATGCCTGACAGCATGGCTCCTGAAGTCCTGCAGTACGGACATTTGAACCTCCCTCAAGATTGCATGGACATTTTGCGGGAGTCAAAAAGACCATCCACGAGGACCTCATACTCCTTTAAATGGAAAAGGTTTTACTTGTGGTGTGTCCGTAATGGGTGGAATCCAATTCACGGGCAAGAAGAGGTAATCTTGCCCTATCTGCTCTACTTGGCCACATCTGGTTTGAAGTATACATCCATAAAAGTGCATTTGGCTGCCATCACTGCATATAGAAAATCCCCTAACCAGCCTTTGTTTTTTTCAACTTCAGGTGGTCATGGTTTTCCTACAGGGGTTGAAGAAGGTTTATCCTCCTGTCCGACCTCCTTTTCCACCTTGGGAGTTGAATCTAGTCTTGTCCAAATTGATGGAACCTCCTTTTGAACCCATTCATAAGGCCACATTACAACACCTTACATGGAAAGTAGCTTTTCTAGTGGCTATTACATCAGCACGCAGAGTGAGTGAAATCCAAGCACTCTGTTCTAAGGAACCGTATACGGTTTTCCATCATAATAGAGTGGTTATGCGAACTCACCCTTTCTTCCTGGCCAAAGTAGTGTCTGATTTCCATGTAAATCAGACGATTTCTCTTCCCTCTTTCTTTCCCAATCCTGCTACACCAGCAGAAAGGTCTCTTCATTCATTAGACCTCAAGAGGGTTCTCAAATTCTACTTAGAGGGAACAAAGTCCATAAGAAAGGCTGAGCAATTGATTCTAAACTACGGCTCTGATAGAACAGGCTTTCCAGCTTCTAAAAGATCAATTTCAAGATGGATAGTGTCTTGTATAAAGTTGGCCCACCAAATAGCGAACAAGCCTCTGTTAGCCTCCCCCAAAGCTCATTCTACTAGGGGCAAGGCTGCTACGGTTGCATTCTTACACAATGTACCAATGGCCGAGATTTGCAAGGCTGCAACTTGGAAATTGGTCCATACATTTACCGGGTATTACTGTCTGGATTCTGGCTCCAGAGCGGATACCCAAGTAGGCCAGGTCTCCTTGAGGAATCTGTTCCAATGTTAACTGGTTTTGGAGTCTTTATATGCTTTTCTGTTTACTATGTATCTTGATTGTACTATGGTCACTTGCCCGCAGGATGAGGGCATGGGCTTGCTATTCTATTCATGTGCTTACGACTATTGATGAGGATCCCCTCGAAGAGAAGGATAAGTTACTTACCTGTAATCCTAGTTCTCTTCCAGGGGTATCCTCATCAAAGTCATAAGCAACCCACCCGCCTCCCTGGACAAGTGAACAAGATCCATATCAACTCTTTGTGCTATGGTCTGCGGATCTCCGCAATAAACAACGGACCTAACTGTCACCCCTGAGGCATGATGGGAAGCTAGTGGTCATGGCTGCCTTAAAGACACGGTGCCAGTTTATCTGTGTGTTTCTGTGGGTTAGCTTTTCAGCTTTCTACAGTGAGGTTTTTATGCAATACAGCCTATGTGCTGACAATGTTTTCTTATTCTTCCATGTAAGATGGTGATTTCTGCTGTTTTATTAAAGCAGTTTTCAAATGTGCATTTACTCCCTGCTTTTATTGGAGTGTATTTATATACAGGGGAATCTATTACAACATTGTTCAGCATTGCTATGGAAGGCTGCATTGTGTTTTATATATATATATATATATATATATATATATATATATATATATATATATATATATATATATATATATATATATATATATAGATAGATAGATAGATAGATAGATAGATAGATAGATAGATAGATAGATAGATAGATATAGATAGATAGATAGATAGATAGATAGATAGATAGATAGATAGATAGATAGATAGATAGATATATAGAGCTGCATATATGTTTCCACATATATGTTGTATGTTTCCGGGGTCACACACATGGGCGGGAAAATTCATGTGCTTATGACTTTGATGAGGATACCCCTGGAAGAGAACTAGGATTACAGGTAAGTAACGTATCCTTCTTGACACGGCCACAGAATGGGACAATTATATGATGTCTTTGCCTGCTTCACCAACACCTCTTCCGGTAGATTCTCCACCAGATGACATAGGAGGATTTCATAATCTGTTCAAACATGCAGCTAAAAAATTTGCGTTACCAGTGCCTTAAAATAATTTGACTGTTTCTTGTATGATTTTAAGAAACCGCTTGGTAAATCCATCAGGGCTATACCCCATAATCAACTACATCTGGAAAGAAGGTATTTAGATTATGAAAACCCTGGCTACAATACCGGCTGTACATCAGTAAATGGTTTTCGGCAATGTCAGCACCAACAGTGAGGGCGGTGAATTATTTGGCAATTTTAGGTGCTATGATTGCCAGATGTGGTCAGACGTTGCCGCCTACATTGACCAACTGCCAGAGAATGTCAAGGAGGAGGCAAAAAAGATCTTGCATGAGGTAGGGAGAACATCCATCGAGATTATAGATTCGACCATGGATGTCGCCATCACAGGATTCATGCAGTTGGCAGGGGCAGCAGTTCTTAGAAGCCAGCTCATTCTATCCGGAAGTTCACAATAAGATCTTGGACACAGAAGCTCTTTTTGGAAATCATGTGCAGGAGGCCCTCAAAACCATCAAGGCGGATACTGATACCGCCAAGTCTTTCGGGAAGCTGCAGTTCCAGAAAACACCTTTTCATGGATTACGAGGAAGAGGACAGTCTTCCTATAGAGGGGGTATCAGCAGTTCCAATGCCCTTCCTATTCCTCGAGTACTTGGTCTTACCATCCCCAATTCCAGCTAAGACAACCACCTCAGTCATCCTATGTCAGATCGAATAGACGAAAAACACCAAGGGCTGGCAAAGATGCTAACCGTAGATAATGATATGTTACAGGCTCCTGCTCCAACTCCTCCACATTCTCCTCATTCTTTTCTGCCACAACCCCCCTACCTTGGAGGCAACATTTCTAACAACCTCCACCAATGGCAAACCATTACTACGGATTGGTGGGTTCTACACCTGGTACAATTTGGACATAAAACACACAACGTGGGAGAGACGAGGAAAAAAAGGGGCTATCTCTGACTCCCTCAAATATCTTTAATCACACACGACAGAGAAGCAATCACAGAAAATATAGAGTAGTACTGACCACGGTAGGTGGGAAAATCTATAGAGATCTTAATACTGCCCTCACACACCCGAAAGTGTCATGCTTCATCATAGGGCCGCATCATACACCCAGGTGCAGACCAACACCTTGGGTGGAGCGCAGTTTTTTTTAGAGGAAAGAGAAGTAATATATGATGAAGGAAAGTGGTGAGGGTACAGTACAAATAACAAATAAACAGAATAAACACAGAAGTGAGATTCTGACAGAAAGGAAACGAATAGTCTCCTAAAGGAAGGGACCAAGAAAAAGTGCAGAAAAAAGAGAGTATAAAACTGTCTCGAGGTTAACCCTCAACTTTATTCCTGTCAACCTCGGGCAGAGTTAAAATAAACGAAATGGGGTATCAAGGGCAGGTAACGACCCCATAATCCCCACTGCTAAAACCAACATGTTTCTGCCAGTATCCTCTGTGCCCAACTGGGTCACTCTGGCATTCGTCAGGGTGTTGGTCCCTTGTTGTCTGGTCTATACCACTACTTGGGTATATATTACCTTAGCAATCAGGGTATTGCCCCAGCGTTCCTCTCTAATGGAATTTCCAAGAGGATTTACACATCTACAAAAAAAAAGGGAAAGAAAGCAGAGGAAACGGATCGTAATTCACATGCTCGTGCTTCTTATACTTAAACATAGATCTCACAGATAATCCCACAGTATCATAAATGTGAACAATAGTCTTTGGTGCAGCCTGACCTTAAAACAACACCCACGTCCTAGCACCGGTGGGCACCACCTCTCACCACGAGCATTAAACCGAGTATAACAAGTGTCCGATAAAAACCTCGGTGTATCTACAGGATTCACACTTAAAAACAGGTGCAAATGTGGATACACCGAGGTTTTTATCGGACACTTGTTATACTCGGTTTAATGCTCGTGGTGAGAGGTGGTGCCCACCGGTGCTAGGACGTGGGTGTTGTTTTAAGGTCAGGCTGCACCAAAGACTATTGTTCACATTTATGATACTGTGGGATTATCTGTGAGATCTATGTTTAAGTATAAGAAGCACGAGCATGTGAATTACGATCCGTTTCCTCTGCTTTCTTTCCCTTTTTTTTTTTTTTTTTTTGTAGATGTGTAAATCCTCTTGGAAATTCCATTAGATAGGAACGCTGGGGCAATACCCTGATTGCTAAGGTAATATATACCCAAGTAGTGGTATAGACCAGACAACAAGGGACCAACACCCTGACGAATGCCAGAGTGACCCAGTTGGGCACAGAGGATACTGGCAGAAACATGTTGGTTTTAGCAGTGGGGATTATGGGGTCGTTACCTGCCCTTGATACCCCATTTCGTTCATTTTAACTCTGCCCGAGGTTGACAGGAATAAAGTTGAGGGTTAACCTCGAGACAGTTTTATACTCTCTTTTTTCTGCACTTTTTCTTGGTTCCTTCCTTTAGGAGACTATTCGTTTCCTTTCTGTCAGAATCTCACTTCTGTGTTTATTCTGTTTATTTGTTATTTGTACTGTACCCTCACCACTTTCCTTCATCATATATTACTTCTCTTTCCTCTAAAAAAAACTGCGCTCCACCCAAGGTGTTGGTCTGCACCTGGGTGTATGATGCGGCCCTATGATGAAGCATGACACTTTCGGGTGTGTGAGGGCAGTATTAAGATCTCTATAGATTTTCCCACCTACCGTGGTCAGTACAATTTGGACATACATTGGAGTTTCTCCAAAAAGCACTGATAACCCCACCACAACTCTACCTCCAGACACATCTCAAGGCACTTCAACAAGAGGTCAAAGTCATGCTTCACAAAGGAGCGATCGAAAAGGTCCCAGTCTCCCATAGGGGCAAAGATTTCTACCCCTGTTTATTTTTGATCAAAAAGAAGTTAAGGCAGTTGTTAGAGTCGGGGATCTCTGGTTGGCGCAAGGTTGCCCTTGTGTCAAGCAGGAACCCTCTCCTCCACGTCAGGGCGCAGGATACCCCTCGCGAATGACCCTTGCTCACCCTCTAGGTGCGTGGCGTGAGCAGCCAAGGCGATTCCTCAGGCGTTGTTGGTTAAGCACTTACAATCATACACACAGTAAATACACCAATCCCCCCAGAAACGGACACCAGACTTGGATATATATAAAAATACGATTCTTTACGAAAAAATAAGGTATATATATCTCAGTAGACTTATCACAAGACCAATAACGTTTTCGCTATGCCACCAGGTTGTACAGCGGGCAAATGTTCGTTGTTCGTAGCTTCAAATGGATACTTTGTAGTCTCTCGCAAATGTTACTTGTAGTTTCCAGTACTCACAGAGATCGGCTCCTGTGAACGGGGAAATAAGGCGTTGCGGGCCCCGAGCCCGATACTGGAACTTCTTTCGTGATGTGGGGAGTCGGCACAGGTCGGTGCGACTCTCAGCTTGGGAAGTGTTCTTGGGTCCTCAATCGGCAGGTGTGGGCACGTAGGCAGGCGCGGCCAGCGACCCTTTAGCACGGCGGTGCAGGAGGGTCTCCACAGCGGGGGCGGCGCGGCCTGAGATGTCCGGGGATAGCGAAGCGGGGTCGCAGGGCACGGTCAGTGCAGCTGGTGGACCCGGCGTAGATCACAGTCGTCGGACGGCTTCCGGCGGGAGGGGTGATAGCGCGGTCAGCGCGCTCCAGTAGCAGGCGGTGACAGGGATGCAGGCGGCCTGGCCCGGGGACAGAGAGCGGCTCGGGACGGAGCGGGGCTCTCACGGGTTTGAGGCAGGCGAGCTTCTGAGTGTCACGGCCCTAGGAGGGGCGATGAGGGGCGCAGTCTCTTTTCCAGCGGGATGCCCACACGGCTCGAATTGGAGGATGAGCAAGAAGCACAGAGAACCCACTGTTCCTGGGGTTCAGTTCAGGGGGCAAGCTCAGATCAAGCCCTTGGAGAATGTTCAAGCACAAAGTAGCAAAGTCTTTTTAGTAAGTCTCTTCCTCTCCTTTCTCAGCAAGGCAAGCAGCAGGCCAGCTCCTCCGGCGTCTTCTTCTCCTTCTAGTCGGGCAGAGGTTCTTTGTGGTAAACAGGATTCTGATTTCTTAGGAGCCAGGCTCCTACTTTTATACCATGATTCTTTTGTTCTTTAGCGCCAGGGGGCCTAGGCCTGGCTCAGTCCAGTTCTGGAGCACTTTGTTATGGTGACTCTGCTCTTTCCTTTCAGCAGCAGGGCAGAGACATCAGCCGCCCCATAGGGGGTGGCGCCGGCTTTGTGGTGGCAGAGCACAGGTCTATTCAAGAGTCAAGGTGTACTCCTCCCACCCATCCAGGTGTCACCTCTCTACCCACCACCTGGCAGCCAACCTGTCTCTGGGGATTCCCCAACCCTGCTCCTTACTGTTGCCAGGCAGAACACATACACACAGCAGAGGCGGACTGAGATGGTCAGGTCAGTAAATACTAACTTTCTAAAAGTAGTATTTACAAACCCAGGATATTAAAATAAACTTGACTACAAGAAGTATTTTATTATTCTGAGTTCAGGCATACTAAACTTGACACTTCTACCATGCTCTCTGAGTCCACTGGGGTCACAGCGTTGGCGTGATCCCGGCAGCCCATTCTGGCCTATGGAGAGCAGGTAGCCTTCAATAGTGAAGAACGGAAATGGCTGTAATTCACTACTAAGACATGCCACCCACATCAGGGCATGTCCTACCTTATGCCTACAATGCACCCTGCCCGTGGGCCTACCAGAGGGGTGGCTAATATGTAGGTAAGGGAAGGTTCAGGGACTGGCAAGTGGGGGCACTTGCGCAGTCAGTGCGACGGTCCGGGACCGCGCACAGGGTCTGCGCTGGCAGACCCTAGACACACTTTACAAGGCCGCTTCCGTGGGTGGCGCAACCAGCGCTGCAAGCCCTCCAGCAGCATTGGCATTCACAAGCCCTGGCACCCCTGGTGCACTTTACTGGGGACTGACAGTGAATCCAATAAACCAATCATGAACATCAATTACAGGTACACTTTACTTAGGGAGCACTTGCACTGCGGCACGGATTAGCCGTGGCGCAGTGCCCTGAGCGGACAACACCAGCAAAACAATCGAGGCACACCATCAAAAAGTGGAAGGGAAACTCACGCCAAGGTGCCAGGTCTAACACGTGTCCCCTCCAGCTGAAATGTGGGGAGAACTACCCTTGCCCAGGGGGTTCCTCGTCACTAAGGCGGAAATACCTGGACAGACCGTCAGCGTTGGCGTGATCTGTACCAGGACGGTGTTCCACCGTAAAGTCCATACCCTGTAGGGAGATGGACCACCTCAACAGCTTCGGGTTCTCACCCCTCATTTGCATCAACCATCTGAGGGGCCTGTGGTCCGTCTGAACCCGGAAGTGAGACCCAAACAAGTAGGGTCTTAGCTTCTTCAGCGCCCAGACCACAGCAAATGCTTCTCGCTCAATTGCACTCCACCTACTTTCCCGTGGAAGTAACCTCCTACTGATGAAGGCTACGGGTTGGTCCCAGCCCTCCTCAGTCATCTGTGAGAGAACAGCCCCTACACCATGCTCTGAACCGTCTGTCTGTACTAGGAATTCCTTGGAGAAGTCAGGGGCCAGGAGCACGGGCGCCGTGCACATGGCAGTCTTCAGGGTGTCGAAAGCTTTCTGGCAGGTGTCAGTCCAAATCACGTTCCTGGGCTGCTTCTTGGAAGTCAGCTCTGTCAAGGGGGCAACGATCGTTCCATAGCCCTTGACAAACCTCCTGTAGTACCCAGTGAGCCCCAGGAAGGCCCTCACTGCGGTCTGCGTCTTGGGGGGTTCCCAAGCCAGGATGGTCTCGATTTTGGGTTGCAAGGGTGCCACCTTGCCACTCCCCACTTGGTGTCCCAAGTACACCACGGAACCCTGCCCGATCTGGCACTTGCTTGCCTTGATCGTGAGGCCTGCTCGGCGCAGAGCCATCAACACTTCCCAAAGGTGGCGCAGGTGTTCGGGCCAGGTGGCACTGAACACTGCGATGTCATCCAGGTAGGCGGCACTGAACGCATCCAGCCCAACCAGTACCTGGTTGACCAACCTCCGAAAGGTGGCAGGGGCATTCTTCATCCCAAATGGCATGACTCGGAACTGGAAGTGCCCATCTGGTGTGGAGAATGCGGACCTCTCTTTGGCCCCATCGGTCAAGGCGATCTGCCAGTACCCAGACGTTAAATCAAACGTGCTGAGGAACCGGGCCGCCCCCAGCCGATCAATGAGCTCATCAGCTCTGGGGATGGGGTGCGCGTCAGTCTTCGTTACTGAATTGAGTCCTCTGTAGTCCACACAGAACCGGAGTTCAGGTGTGGCTCCCGGCGCAGCAGCTTTGGGGACCAAGACCACGGGGCTGGACCAAGGACTGCTGGAGGACTCAACCACCCCTAGCGCAAGCATTTTGGAGACCTCCTCCTTAATGCAAGCTCTGACCCTGTCAGTTACCCTGTAAGCCTTGTGCTTTACAGGTAAGCTGTCTCCTGTGTCCACATCATGGACGCACCAATCTGTGACACCAGGAACCAGGGAGAATCGGTCGGAAAACTGTCCCAGCAAGTGGCGGCAATCTTCCTGTTGTTCGGGCGTCAGGGTGGGTGAGAGGTTAACTCCATCCACTGACCCATCTTTCTCAGAGGCCACTAAGAGGTCAGGAAGAGGCTCGGTCTCCTCTTCCATTCCATCATCAGTGGCCAGCAGCATGCCCACTTCGGTCCTCTCTAAGTGGGGCTTAAGGCGGTTAACATGTAGGACCCTCAAAGGGTTCCTGGGAGTCTGCATGTCCACCAAGTAGGTGATAGGACTTTTGCGCTCCACAACCTCAAATGGACCTGTCCACTTATCCTGAAGTGCACACGGCTCCACTGGGGCCAAGACCCACACCTTTTGTCCAGGTTGAAGCTCTACCAGAGTGGCATTCCGGTCGTACCACCGCTTCATCTCCTCCTGGCTGGCTTCCAGATTTGCCTCAGCAAGTTGCCTGAAACGCCGAGTCTGGTTTCGGAAGGCCAGCATGTAACTATATACATTCTGGGGAGGTTTCCTGGGAGATTGCTCCCAGCCTTCTTTTACCAAACTCAGAGGTCCTCTTACCGGGTGACCATACAGAAGCTCAAAGGGGCTGAACCCTAGAGACTTCTGCGGCACCTCTCGGTAAGCGAAGAGCAGGCATGGCAAGAGGACGTCCCACTTACGCCTCATTGGACCGTCCAGGCCCATGATCATGCTTTTGAGGGTTCGGTTGAATCTCTCAACCAACCCATTTCCTTGGGGATGGTAAGGAGTGGTGAACTTGTAAGTTACCCCACACTCCTTCCACAGGGATTTCATATATGTGGATATGAAATTGGTCCCCCTGTCGCTCACCACCTCTAGAGGGAATCCCACTCGGGAGAAAATTCCCATCAGTGCCCGTCCCACCACGGGGGCCGTCACTGTCCTCAGAGGGATGGCTTCAGGGTACCGGGTGGCATGGTCCACCAAGACCAGGATGAACCTGTTGCCCAGGGCTGTCTTGGGGTCCAGAGGCCCCACAATATCAATACCCACTCGTTGGAATGGCGTACCGACCACAGGGAAAGGTTGCAGAGGAGCCTTGTGCTTCCCTCCGCTCTTACCACTTGCCTGGCAAGTCTGACAGGTTCTGCAGTAGGAATCTGAATTCTTATGCATTTGGGGCCAGTAAAAGTGGGTGACAATCCTGTCATAGGTCTTGTCCATCCCCAAATGTCCTGCTAAAGGCACATCGTGAGCCAGCCCCAGTAGGAAGGTTCTGAACTTCTGGGGTACCACCAGCACACGGGCTGACCCAGGTTCAGCAGCCTTAGGCTCGGAATACAGGAGGTCACTCTCCCAGTACACGTAGTGTGTTTTGGCCTGAACACCGTTGGCCTGGTCTGCAGCCTGCTGCCGCATACCTACGAGAGAAGGGCATTCTTTCTGCTCCCTGCAGAATTCCTCCCTGGAGGGACCTCCTTCTTGCTGCCAATGGGTCAGCTCAGGCAGATCTCCCAGTTCGGCAATCTGTTCCCCGGTAGGCTCCAGAGCATCCCCCTCAGGGTCTACTTCCTCCTGGGCCGTGGGAACTTCGGGGGCCGGTTTCCCGCGCCTCCTGCGCCTTCTCCCTAAGGCCGGTTCCTGGACCTCTCCCGCAGGCTCCAGGACCCTCTCAACACCCCTACGTGCTGCCATGGACCGGATGGTCACGCACGCCCAGTCGGGTAGACCCACCATCCTCAGATGCGTGGTCTTCTCCACCTTTTCCCAAGGGGAACTCTCCAGGTCGTTCCCTAGCAGACAGTCTACAGGCATGTCAGTTCTCACAGCGACTTGTAGAGTACCAGAGACCTCCCCCCACTCAAAGGGAACTTGAGCCATTGGACAACGACTCTCTACGTTGTCAGCATTGACAACCCTACAGTAGGCATTGGGTACAATTCGCTCTTGAGACACCAGGTGTTGCCTCACCGAGGTCACGCTGGCTCCTGTATCTCTAAGAGCCTCAACCTTCTTTCCATTGATGGTCACTACTTGCCCATATTTCTTAGTGTTAGAGGGCAGGTAGGTTACAGGGACCATCTCACTGTCTCCTAGCGAGACTAGGGTCATCTGCCCGGGACCCCAACCCTCCTGGACTGCTACCTCCTCCCCAAAGTTAACACTAGCTACTTGCCGGGGTGGGGCACCAGTGGGTGCGGTCTTACCAAACAGGCGACACTTAGGATCAGAGGCAATGTGACCCGGGTCACCACACCTATAACAATTGAAGGGCCCCTTTGGAACAGGTCTACCTGTCGGGGCCCCGTTCTGCTGCGGGGGTGGGGGAGGCTGAGAACCCTTCTGCTGGTTCCCTTGGGGATTACTTTGGGGGCCTTTTTGGAACCCTTTCTGTTTACCCCTGTCCCCCCCACTCTTCTGCTGGGGACCCTGCCCACCTTTGGCGGAGTCTCCCACTTGACCCTTGTGGACCCTGGTGCTGAGCCAGCGGTCCGCCTCCTCAGCAAGCTTCCTCGGGTTGGACAGCTTGCTATCTATCAGGTGCTGGCGTAGCTCAGGAAAACATTGACTGGACAAGTGCTCCCATGCAATTAAATCAAGCAGCCCTTGATAATCATTCACTTTGCTACCCTTCACCCAACCATCCAGCGCTCTGCAGAAAAAGGTCACATATTCCACATACGTACTCTCAGGGATCTTCTTGGTCTCCCTGAACCTCTGTCTATATAGCTCAGGAGTTAACCCATACCTGGTCATTAAAGCTTCCTTCATATGGGGGTATGAGGTCTGGACTTCTAAGGGCAAATCTAACAGTGTGTCCCGCCCTTCCGCAAGGAACCTTCCCCACAACCCCGCTCCCCAGTCTTTCTCAGGGACCCGGTGTGAGGACATGGCCACCTCGTAGGCTCTAAACCACTGCCCTATGTCATCCTTTCTAAAATACTCCTTTACTACATCTTTGGGGATGTACACCTTGGACTCTACCTGCGCTGGTGGAGTGCTGCCACCAGAAGGAGCGGTGTCCAAACTTTTCGCCTTCAGCTCCAACTCCTTCAATCTTATATCATGATCCATTTGGCGTTGTTGTGCCTCCAGGGCCAACTTCTGCTTTTCCATTTCCATTTGTCCGGCCAACTTTGCCATCTCCATTGCATGCGCCCTGTCGGCTGCCCTGTCTGCCAGCTCCTCTGGCAACCGGACTCTGCTGGGCTCCTCAAGGTTGTCGGGTGGAACGATGTCCCCCGCATTCCGTGGGTCTCGTGACTCCTTCCAGGCTCTCAGCGCCTTGAGGTACTGGTTCTTCTTCCTGAATCCAGCATGGGGAACTCTGAATTTTACACTGTAGCCTTTCAATTGCTCCGTTGTGTAACCTTCCAGTCTCTCCCAATCCACCTCATCTATTCCAGAAATCACGGAGAGCGCTCTTCCAGCAGAGAGTGAGCCAGGCATGGTTGCAGTAATGGCAGATGTCTCAACAAAGTTCAACAATTAAAAACCTGTGGCTGCGTTATTTGGTCTGCTCTCACTATCTGGTGATTAATAATTCACTGTATGCAAATTACAAGTGCAAATCCGAAATCCCAACCGCTGCCAACAAATGTTAGAGTCGGGGATCTCTGGTTGGCGCAAGTTTGCCCTTGTGTCAAGCAGGAACCCTCTCCTCCACGTCAGGGCGCAGGATACCCCTCGCGAATGACCCTTGCTCACCCTCTAGGTGCGTGGCGTGAGCAGCCAAGGCGATTCCTCAGGCGTTGTTGGTTAAGCACTTACAATCATACACACAGTAAATACACCAATCCCCCCAGAAACGGACACCAGACTTGGATATATATAAAAATACGATTCTTTATGAAAAAATAAGGTATATATATCTCAGTAGACTTATCACAAGACCAATAACGTTTTCGCTATGCCACCAGGTTGTACAGCGGGCAAATGTTCGTTGTTCGTAGCTTCAAATGGATACTTTGTAGTCTCTCGCAAATGTTACTTGTAGTTTCCAGTACTCACAGAGATCGGCTCCTGTGAACGGGGAAATAAGGCGTTGCGGGCCCCGAGCCCGATACTGGAACTTCTTTCGTGATGTGGGGAGTCGGCACAGGTCGGTGCGACTCTCAGCTTGGGAAGTGTTCTTGGGTCCTCAATCGGCAGGTGTGGGCACGTAGGCAGGCGCGGCCAGCGACCCTTTAGCACGGCGGTGCAGGAGGGTCTCCACAGCGGGGGCGGCGCGGCCTGAGATGTCCGGGGATAGCGAAGCGGGGTCGCAGGGCACGGTCAGTGCAGCTGGTGGACCCGGCGTAGATCACAGTCGTCGGACGGCTTCCGGCGGGAGGGGTGATAGCGCGGTCAGCGCGCTCCAGTAGCAGGCGGTGACAGGGATGCAGGCGGCCTGGCCCGGGGACAGAGAGCGGCTCGGGACGGAGCGGGGCTCTCACGGGTTTGAGGCAGGCGAGCTTCTGAGTGTCACGGCCCTAGGAGGGGCGATGAGGGGCGCAGTCTCTTTTCCAGCGGGATGCCCACACGGCTCGAATTGGAGGATGAGCAAGAAGCACAGAGAACCCACTGTTCCTGGGGTTCAGTTCAGGGGGCAAGCTCAGATCAAGCCCTTGGAGAATGTTCAAGCACAAAGTAGCAAAGTCTTTTTAGTAAGTCTCTTCCTCTCCTTTCTCAGCAAGGCAAGCAGCAGGCCAGCTCCTCCGGCGTCTTCTTCTCCTTCTAGTCGGGCAGAGGTTCTTTGTGGTAAACAGGATTCTGATTTCTTAGGAGCCAGGCTCCTACTTTTATACCATGATTCTTTTGTTCTTTAGCGCCAGGGGGCCTAGGCCTGGCTCAGTCCAGTTCTGGAGCACTTTGTTATGGTGACTCTGCTCTTTCCTTTCAGCAGCAGGGCAGAGACATCAGCCGCCCCATAGGGGGTGGCGCCAGCTTTGTGGTGGCAGAGCACAGGTCTATTCAAGAGTCAAGGTGTACTCCTCCCACCCATCCAGGTGTCACCTCTCTACCCACCACCTGGCAGCCAACCTGTCTCTGGGGATTCCCCAACCCTGCTCCTTACTGTTGCCAGGCAGAACACATACACACAGCAGAGGCGGACTGAGATGGTCAGGTCAGTAAATACTAACTTTCTAAAAGTAGTATTTACAAACCCAGGATATTAAAATAAACTTGACTACAAGAAGTATTTTATTATTCTGAGTTCAGGCATACTAAACTTGACACTTCTACCATGCTCTCTGAGTCCACTGGGGTCACAGCGTTGGCGTGATCCCGGCAGCCCATTCTGGCCTATGGAGAGCAGGTAGCCTTCAATAGTGAAGAACGGAAATGGCTGTAATTCACTACTAAGACATGCCACCCACATCAGGGCATGTCCTACCTTATGCCTACAATGCACCCTGCCCGTGGGCCTACCAGAGGGGTGGCTAATATGTAGGTAAGGGAAGGTTCAGGGACTGGCAAGTGGGGGCACTTGCGTAGTCAGTGCGACGGTCCGGGACCGCGCACAGGGTCTGCGCTGGCAGACCCTAGACACACTTTACAAGGCCGCTTCCGTGGGTGGCGCAACCAGCGCTGCAAGCCCACCAGCAGCATTGGCATTCACAAGCCCTGGCACCCCTGGTGCACTTTACTGGGGACTGACAGTGAATCCAATAAACCAATCATGAACATCAATTACAGGTACACTTTACTTAGGGAGCACTTGCACTGCGGCACGGATTAGCCGTGGCGCAGTGCCCTGAGCGGACAACACCAGCAAAACAATCGAGGCACACCATCAAAAAGTGGAAGGGAAACTCACGCCAAGGTGCCAGGTCTAACAGCAGTGGCAACCAATTTTAGACCTCAGAAACCTCAACATCTACTTGTAAAAACAATCATTTCGCATGGTCACATTGCAGGAAGTACTAAAACTCCTAAACCAGAGACTCCATGACCACCGTAGACCTTCATGACGTCCATTTCCACATACCCATTCACCCAATGCACAGGAAATACCTGAGGTTTATGGTGGCCGATGCCACTAGCAATTCAAGGTGCTCCCTTTTGGTCTCAAGTCGCCACCCAGAATGTTTACGAAGTGCCTTCCACCCATCGCAGCATTTCTCAGACAACACCAACTTTGAGTCTTTCCATATCTGGACAACTGACTGATCAAGGCACCTTCCAAGGCAGCAGCGCAAGCGTCCATGAAGGCCTGCACAACTCCCTTCCAGCGATTGGGTCTTACTCTCCACCTACAAAAATCCAAACAGAACTCATTGCAAACAATTGTCTTTCTAGGAGCATAGTTCGGCCTGGTATGCTTAAAAGTGTATTCTGCGGAACAACAAAAACAGCGGCGTCTCATGCTAACAAATTCCATCAGAAGAATAAAGTCTCTTTCGGTCTGACTTTACAAATCGCTCTTGAGAATTATGTCATCATGCAATCTGCTGATCCCATTCTCTCTCCTCAAAATGAGACCCATTCAGGTGGAACTGGACAAGCAGCAGGTACAATCCGTCGGCTCCTTTAACAACATCATCAAAGTGACTCCACACATGCTAAAAGCCTTAGAGTGGTGGACAGAAAAAAATCACCTGTCAATAGGGCCATCCCTACAAATAACAGCACCTTCGGTTTTTACTACGTATGCATCCCTGGAAGGATGGGGGGCTGAACACCAAGCGCTCCAAGTAAGTGGCAAGTGGCATTCCTCTCCTCCCAAGAGTCCTCAGGAAGATGAAAGTTGAACCCTGCAAACTGATTCCCACTGCTCTACCTGGCCACGTCAACACTGCTACACAGAATGGCTTTTTCTATCCCAGGTTACACACATCCGTCTTCCAGTCTTTACCAATCTTCTGACAATGAACCAAGGAGAAATCCTACACCCAGATCCCAGGCACTTCCACTTATCAGCATGGCTCCTGAGTTCAATGAGTTCCAGCATTTGAACATTCTGAGGAAGTGTAGAGAGATCTTAGCCAGGCCCATGGCTGACAGTACAAACAAAACTTAACACCTCAAATGGAAATGTTTCTGCATCTGGTACCATCAAACAGAGATACATCCGCTTTCCTCCTCTCTGGAGCAAGTCTTACCATAACGTTTGCATCTGGCGTAGTCAGGTTTAGCTCATAATTCAATAAAAGTTCACTTGGCAGCCATTTCCCATTTTAGAAGATTTTTTCCTCTCCACCTTTATGGTCTTCTAGAATAATCAAGGAGTTCCTCAGACAGAAGAGTCAGCAAAATCCAGGCATTCGTTATACAGGATCCATTTCTGCAATTCAGATCGGATGGCGTTCTTCTCCGCACAAATTCCAAAATTCATACCCAAGGTCCCTTCTGACTTCTATCTTGATGAGCCTGTGATAGTTAAAACTTTCTTCCCAAATCCATAGACAGCAGCAGAAAGGGCTCTTCACTCACTAGATGTCAAGCATTGCCTTAAGTTTTACCTGCAAAAGAAGCAAGCTTTTCGCAAAACTTCTTAGTTGTTTGTCGTATACAGTGCTCCAAGAAAAGGTTTTCCAGTCTCCAAGCAAAGTATTTCTAGGTGGATTTCAAATGCTATACAATATTGCCATCAGAAGGCAGGCAGACCTTTGTTTGTAAAAGTCTGCGCTCATTCTACTAGAGTTGTATCTGCTTCTACAGCTTTATTTACAGGAGTGTTGCTTCCTGAGAGTTGTCGTGCAGCAACATGGAAGAATAGACACATATTTGCTCGACAGTACTGCTTGGATTCAGCAGTTCTGAACGACACGGCGGTGGGCCAAGCAGTGATCCAACATCTTTTCCATTAAGGTGAGCCACACCTGTCTATCTTCCTACCACTATTGCTTTACGCACATTTCCATAGTTCAATACAGTTTTCTATTTGATGCTTAAAGTAATATATTACCTAAGTATTATTCTTGTTCTTACTGTTATTATACCTGCTATTGATTGCATGTTGTGATGATAAAGGGTATATACTTATTAAAATTCAGTGCTATCTTAAATGTGCTACTAAACTGCTAGCTATTCTGATTCAAGCATGTGAATCTATGAAATTTCCAATACTGGAGTAAGAAATTAGTTACTTACATGTAACTGTAGTTCTCCAGTATTGGAAGCTTTCATAGACTCACATGCGACACACCCTCCTCCCCGGAGTAAGCTTACCTTCTTCTATCTTAGTATATTTATGCTAGCACTAGTGCTAAAAAATCTGAGGTACTTGGCTTCTCTGAGGACAGGGTGATTCAGGCTGATTGAATAAGGCAAAACCTTGATCTCTATTTTAATAATGAATTTGATAGGTTACTAAACTAAGAGGCCTAGGCCTTTTTCTAGTCCATACCTATCATGGTACTACTATGTTATAGGTACTCCCGTTATGACGACGGGGAATGATTCAAGCATGTAAATCTATAAAAGCTTCCAATACTGGAGAACTACAGTTACTGGTAAGTAACTAATTTCTCACATTTAATTGGAGACATGCCTGGATCATTCCAAAATGGTGGTGAGGGGGTGAGGCCAAGATGCAGATCCAACACGGCATTATCTGCCAGTGCTCTGGCCAACAAAGCGCATCACTGGCATGCTTCCGCTGCCATCCTAAGCATTGAGGCCTCCCACTGCCCTTGAGACATTGAGGACGAGATCAAAGGACTGCAGAAGCATGGTGGAAGGGAAAAAAAATATTTTGAGCTCGTGTCGGGGTCGAGAAGGAGGTGTCAGCGCAGCTACAAAGATGGCGGTTTGTCTTTAACCCATGCTGGAGCCTCACCTGACTCCATCAAGGTAGACCAATGATGGCGGAGCGAAAGGATGCCGGACGCAGAGTCACAAGAGACCCTGAGGCCAGATCTGACATAGATTTGGCACAGAGTGCCCCCAATACCACACTGACTGTGGTTGATCAGATGCAGCAGCCACAGAGAGGAGACCGGTAGGTCTGCGGAAGGGAGCTGCAGAGATTGGCAGAGGGAGTGCCAGGTGACCCCTCAGTCAGCATGTGTGTGATACCAGGTGTCACCATCAGGAGACTACAGAAGAGTTGAGAGTGGAGAGCCTACCCATGTGCCTCCATGAGCTAGCCTGCTGAGCACTGTGCTGGCAGTAGCTTAACTACGCTGCTGAGGATACCGCCCATATCTCCTGAAAGCAAGAAGTAACTTGAAGGGACACTGGCTGGGCATCTGCGTCTGGGTCACCCCTTGGGCCCTGGAGGTATCGGCGAGGAAGAAGGTGGCCACACTCTGGATAAAGGTGACCAAACTCCAGGGGACCACGCACCGGAGCACGGGGGTACCTATCGCAATCGAATTATCAGTCTCAGTGGGTGCAGACTTTGTGAGAGATAAGGGGCAAAGGCCGCTAATAGTGGCTAAGTTGGATAAATATGCCCTTTTCCGGGAAGCACCTGGTAAAGACGCTGCAAACCCGCAGACACCTCCCTCAGGAATGGATGCAATCACTTGCAAACCTGGGGTTGGCAATCAAAGACAGAAAGTCGGCGCTAGAAAACAAGATTGATACTGTGGGGGTGGACATTGCCATGATTCGTGTGAAATGAAAAAAAACTATGGAGAGAGTAACATTTGCAGAACAAAATGATGTGAGAACATACCAACATAATTAAAATGCTACAGCCGGAGGTTAACACCCTTAAGGACACAAATCATAATCCATGTAGGAGAACGAAAGATGCTGAAGGGAGATCCCACTGGAACAACTTGCGTCTGGTGGGACTCCAGGAAAAACTGGAGGTAGCCGATGTGGACTCCTATGTGGAACGATTCTTCCGAGAGATTGTGCGTCCCACCGATCTATCCCAACATTTCAATTGAAAGAGCACATCGGGTCCCATGCAAGCCTCTGAGGCTGGGAACGCGACCCCAACCCATGAAATTAGGGTGTTAAACTACAGACCTCAGGATGCCGATCTACGAGCAGCACGGATACACGCCCCACTGAAGGAGGAGAACCAGACAATAATGGTGTTCCCAGATCAGACGCAGGCGATGCTGGTGCAGAGACAAACATATGACAGGATCAAAGCAAAACTACGAAAACAAAACCTACAATATACAATGATATTCCCTGCCAAAATGGGCGTTATCGCAGAGGGCAGAGTGTGGCTCTTTGCGACCCCAGAGGAAGCGGGAGACTGGCTAGAGGGCACGACAAAATGGAGGGAGAGAGAAACAAGGAGCATTCTGAGAGGACAAGGCGATAACACCCAATCGTGAGGCGTAGAAGGTGATGCGCACCTAGGATTTTATGCGGAAGGTGGACCCTGAGCAAACAAGGAAGCACTCTAATGACTCATTCCAAGTGGGGACACTGCCACTAACACTTAGGAGGTCGGTTGACGGTCAGCAGCCTGTACTTCTTTGTTTTCTCAATTAATTTGCTGGTTCGACTGATGGCATCTGTTGCTGGACCAACAGGACTCACAACACAGATTTGATGGTTCTGGAGGCATGGGGGGCGGGGTGACAGGCTATCAACACCAGGCAAAACTGTGGTTTCTCGTACATGACATTTGAAAGGGAACACAATGGGGATGTGCACTAAAGTCCACTGGGATGACATGGGGTAGGCAGCCAGGGCAGACATTCTCCCTAATGTTTTGTAGTGTGAATAGCCTCAACAGTCAGCTGAATAGAGGACTGGTAGCCAAATATCTGGTGAGACACAATTGGTAAACATATATCTGGTGAGACACAATTCCAACTTAATACTCCTGCAAGAGACACACCTCGCGGGAATAATTGTGGCCTACTGAGCAGAGGGAAATAGAAGGTCCTGCTACACTCTGGTTTATTGTTTTGTTACAGAAGGACTGTGATCCTGGTCAAACGCTCCTTCCACCTTACTCTTAGTAGGTCCTGGCTGGCCCAAGTGGGTGTTATGCTGCAATTCAAGGGGAATGAGAGGGTCACACACTGATAGATGCATCATGGTATCTCCCACTTGGCCTACAAAAGGACAAACTGGAAACCCTGGGAAGGTGCATTGTGCAATTCCAGATTTCCTATTACTGATAGGTGGGGTCTTCACCTTGACACTTAACACCACCCTGGACAGAGTCACACACACTGCTCATATGAGCATAGAGGACAGAAGGTTATCAAGCTTCACTTCCACACTGGGGCTACTGGATTCTGGAGGGAGGGGCACTCGATGGACAAACAATATTCCTATGCAGCCTACTCAATGAAGGCAGTGTCTGGGCTGCACTATATACTGGTCCCCAGGGCATAGGGGGTTCTCTACCCGGACATGCAATACTTACCTAGGGGGATAGCTGATCACTCATCGATCATGACAAAGGTTACTATTCCAGAGGAAAGGAGAATAGAAACTGGACCCATAGGAACTCAGTAACTGGGGCACACAGATATATGACGGAGGTCACTGATCTGTGCTACAAAGAGAATTGGGGCTCGGTGACCTTTGATATAGTACTATGAGAGGCCTACAAAGCCACCATGAGGGGACAATTGATTTCCATCATCAAGACAAAGAAGCAAGTTGAACGTAAAAAATAGAGCAGATGCATAAGGTGCATTGGGGTTACTGAAGGCAGAATATATGGAGGCCCCTGACCCCTCACTGATGGGACAAATATAATTGACCAGAGAAATATACCAGCTATTGGTAGATGATGAGGCACGAAAACATTACTGAGCTTAGCAACACCATATTTATGAATTTGGCAATGATACGAGAAAGAATCTGGTGTGGTTAGAATGTAGGGAAGAGGATCAAAGATGTATGCATACCTTTCGTCGGGACACGGGGGGAGGTGGTATACATGGGAGAGTAGATAGCAGAGTAATTTCAGAAGCACTGTAGTGATCTCTACAGATCCGAGCTGCAAATGGACTCAGAGGGAATACAAGGTTCTTTAGGTACGTGTCTACCACAAGCCTTGATGAGAAAGATAGGGCTCAACTAGAGCTAGATGTAGGAGAGTAGGGTCTGCTTTCTATGTTCACCCCCACTTTTTGCTTTTGCTTTACTGGTTTTCGACTTAGATGTGGCTGTGGGCCTGCTAATCAGACCCACAGCCCTGCTGTTCTCTCTCTAAATTGATACCATGTACTTTAGGTGCATAACCCATTTGGATAGGATCACCTTATTGGCCCCTGTACGGTGTACCCTAGGTACCCAGGGCATAGGTGTACCCTAGGCCTACCAGGGGCTGCAGCATGTATTATGCCACCCCTGGCCTGGCCTTCCATTTTGACACAACTGGCTGATCACTCAGCTGGGGCAAGGTCGTGTAATCACCCCTTGCTTAGGTGTAGTATTCCTATACCTAACTTACATATAGACACATGTGTACCTATCAGCCACTCCTATGGCAGGCCTTAACAATCCTGGAGGCAGAGTGCTTGGTAACATGTGAGATGGTGCTCTAGCATGAGCTGAGCCTGTCTGCAGCTTTCGGAACCATGTCCTTATAGCTGTTCTATGATATAGCCTACCATATACTCTTAAAGTGCCTTATAATCTTAAACGGTTCTGGTAACTATGGTTTGGCTTTATCGAAACATGTCGTGTAAGGTGTCTAACACTGTGGAATAATACCCCCATACCATTTCTGGACATGAGGATATTATTCCCCCCTTATAGAGGGAAAGACATGTTAAAATCATACTTTACTGTTAGCCTCTGACCAAAGCCTCAGCATCACAAAATGGATGCTGCTGCCACGACACAAGTCTGACCTCCTGCTGCTGGGAGTGATCCCAGCCAGGGAGGCCTGGACAATAGGTTTCCTGCTTGGGGAGGTGCTAGCACCTCCCCAGACAACCTTTAGTGTATTGGGGCAGGGTGGGCTGAAAGGAATGAGACATGCCTGGGGCACACAAGGTGTTCCTTGCATAGTCCAGTTCAAGCCGGCGCTGGGGCACTCCAGCCCCAGCTCTGGCGCGAAACTGGACAAAGGGAAGTGGGTGTAACCTCCCCCTCCCAGGTCCCACCCATAAGGCGTGACCTAGCAGGTATCCCAGCCCCCCAGATTAGTATAAGAGTGGGAGTTGGGCCTCAAGAGATTAGATTATCCTGAACCTGCAACTTGAACAGAAACTCTGGACCTTCGACATTCGACGAAAGAAGAAGACTGAAGAATCTCCCTTGTGGCCAAGGAGTGGCTACCCTGTGCAAACAGGCACCATCAAGAGACTACCCTTTGCTTTGCTAAAGTTCTAGGAGGGACCGACTGCAGAGCCCGACCAGGGCCTTGACTTCCAGACTTCTCCGACCCTGATCCACATCCACAGCAGAGCTGAGATCCGTGGAGGCGACGAGAGACGTGGGACCGGCTACCTGGGAAAAGTGGCTAGTATCTTCAAGCGCAGCTTCTGAGGCACCCTCGAAGTTGTGCACCGGGGATTGAGAAGCCCCAACCCCAAGCACCATCTGCACCGAAGACCAGCCCCCCACACTCCACGAGTCCTGCGTGGGGCCCTTCTGCATTTTCCTGCTTGCCGCGTCTGTCCGGTTGCTTGCCCGCTGGCTAGTGGCCTTTGTGACGACGCATCCCGTAATCTTCAGCGCTGGTTTGGCTCCTCCAGACTGGCTCCTGCTTCTTTGAAAAAGAGAAGCACCCCAGACCTTCCTGGTCTGCACCAGAAGCAAGTCCTCCGTTATTCGTAGGTTCCGCTTGCCAAGGCTTGGTGAGTCCTAGTCCAACTTCGACGCCGCCGACAGCAAGAGCCTTCGTGGGACAGCTCGCCTCCTGGTCCTGGTCGTCCTCGACGTTCCCTGGTCCTCGTGGCTGCAGCGACAAGCTTCACCTTCACCTGCAATCTTCACGACATCGCCTGGTTCCTTCCTGGTTCCACGTGGTCACTGGCCAGTGACCTTGACTCTGTCCCTTCTGCTTGCAGGTCTCCTCTCTTCTTGATCCCAGCCTTGGGATCCACCGGACACTCTTCACTGACTGCCTGTCAGCATCTTTCTTCAGGCATCCATAGGAGTCGACGACGAAACCCGACGCAACTTCACCCCTATGCACCCGCAGCCTGTGGGCTAGGTAACTTGGGTACTCCGGTGCTCATCAGGATAGTGACTATCCTAGTGTCTAGTTTTCCAGTCTCGACTTCCTAGCTACTCCGGAAGTGTCCTAAATCTATCTATTTCTAAACTGTACTATTGCTATTGACTTTTACGCATTACGCGTGAGTGTTTCCACTCTGCACCTGAATCCCGTGGGCCTCCCACTTCCTAACTGTTGCTAGTGTAGTGTAGCCCCAGCGATTCCCTAGGCCTAGGCCTATTCTACTTCCGTGACAGTGGTCCTTATACCACTTCTTTAGTATAGGGTTTGCGTGGCCCCTAGGGCCTGACTGTATTACTTACCTGTGTGACTTAATGTATGCTTGAATAAGATTGTGTTGTACTTACCTCTAATCTCATAAAGAGTGCTGAGGGTTTGACTAGAATAAATACACTTTATTTTATATATATATCTGTTGTGGTGTCCTTTCAATTGGTATTCAAGGGATTATATATGGTATCACAGCTGGCTTCACATGCCATTCAGAGTTTAGCCTAAGACTGCTCTTGTCCATGCTACCACTAGGATAGCTGGTTTATAAGGTTGACTTTACAACCAATCACCATAAGGGTATTTGGACTGATATAAGGTGTACACTAGAACTAGTGACATCATACATCAGGCCAACTTCTCACACTAGAGATAAAAAAAAGGGAGTTAGGAGGGGAAAATATACAAATGAGGAGCGGGAAGACCCAGGGTCCAAGTGGGTTTCTTCCTGAATAGTTTATATGCCTGAAGAGGACAATAACAAAGATTATACAAGCAATGTTTAAAGATGCACGTGGTCAGGCAGTCTCCCAGACGATCTCAGGACGGCAATGATAGTAATAATTCATAAAAGTGGTAAGCCAAGGGATGTATGTATGTCCTACAGGCTGATCTCCCTGTTTAACACAGTGTTTAAGATATTGGGCAAAATACTGGCGAACCTCTTCAGCACAGTCATTCACAAATTGGTGAACCCGGGCCAGTCTGGGTTTATGTTCCAGCGGGCCACACAAAATAATTTGAGATGACTGTTTGGATGCCTGGAGAGATTGCATGCAATCCAGGAACCCACTATCCTGCTCGTACTCGATGCTGAAAAGGCATTTTATTACCTGGAATGGCCTTATTTACAGGTCAGCTTGAGCAAGGTAGGAATTGGTCCCAACGGCATGTGTTGAGGTCAATGGCACATGTTTGGCTGGCTTTCTGCTAGGTTGAGAAACAAAACAAGGGTGTCCACTTTCCCTGCTCTATACACGGTCACCCTTGAGCTGCTGGAGACGTGGGTGAGGAGAGATGCAATGATAAGGGGGGTTCAACTAGACCCCCACATAGAGGGACATAATTTCCCTATGTGCAGACGACATCCTTATATATCTGACAGACCCAAGGCAGTTTCGTCCCCAGGGTGCTGGGGTACTGGGTCCGCCCAGTATTTGAGAACCACACCGACATTCACATCAACTGGCAAATATCTGTGATCTACCCGATCACCCCTGGGATGGTCCAGAGGAAGGTGAGATCTCAGTGGTTAGGCCATCTGAAGGGTCCCAATATTTAGGCATTTATATAACCACTGATCCACAAACGTTCCTATCGGCATAACTTGGGAAGAGTGAATGAGAAATTCAAGAAAGATGTAGCTCACTGGAGAAAACTGCCTATAACTTTATTATAAGCACACAAAAGGTGATGAGCGGCTGCTTGCAATAATTCTAACCACTGGCAGTAGCTAGGGGTAGCACACCAACCCATTGTCTTTTTGCTCACCATGCCATGGCAATGCCAATGGGAACAGTCCAGCCCGAAACTGCCAATCCTGGCCCGCCCTGAACTGGAACACAATCAACCCAGGACCTGTTTCGCCATAGTTTCGGGCTAATCAGCTGGCTAAGGCTTGGATCCAGTGACACTGTGAGCATGGGACTCACGCATGGGGATAACCATGCTACTTATGGCAGTACATGAAATGCACTAATGTTGATGGGAGGCTGCTTGCATTAAGTATAACCACTGGCAATAGCTTGGGGTAGCACTCCAACCCATCGTTCTTTTGATCACCATGCCACCTCAGTTTGGACAATGACTAAGACAAATTGTCTGCCCAGAACCTCTCCCCCGAATGGCTTCCTCAGGGTTCTTACGTTGCACTGATAATGCGTAACAGCTTTTTACAATAAGCAGCATGCAGTATATAGTTGAACTGTCGTCTCTCCTCTTAGGGATGATCTTCTATAATTAGAGGTCCAGCTGGGAGATGTTTGATCCCCGACCACGTGCCCGATAGTTGGAAGGGGTGCCTGCCTGGCTGTCTGAGCTACCCGGGGTTTGTTCCCATCTGGTACCTCATGCCCCAAGATTACCTTAGATCTAAGTTTGACTCTTTGGGGTGTTAGGGGGTGTTTTCTTCAACGGGTTGGGGATGTTGGAGTGGGTGGGAGTATCTAGGGAAGGGTTTTTCAAAAGCTGCCCAACTTAAACTGCTGGGCCGCTATTGATGCTGACTTCTGATCTGGTTCTGGAGGAAAGAGGTGAGAGTATACTGAGAGGGGCCTGGGAATGGCAGAAGTCACTTTGATGATATGGAATATTAGAGGAATATTAGAAGTATGAAATATTTGTGTGAAGCATACCAGATTTTTGCATATTTTAGGAGACACAAAGTTGATATTGTGCTGCTGCAGGAGCTGCATCCTTCAGTGCAAACTAACAAGAGGCTGCAGGCGGGATGGCTTTGGGAGGTGCATGTTTCTACATATTCCGCTTATGCTGGAGAGTCTGCTATTGTTATTAGAAAAGGGGTGCAGTAGTGTATACTATACATGATCAGGATGGGAGATTTCAGCAAATAAGTAATATCCCTCTAGACCTCTATTTCTTTACATATGGCTTATGGAAAGCTCAAACGTGGGGCGCAAGAAAACAGTCAACCGCAAACAGAACCAATTCTTTCTGTTTTTCACATTTTTATTTTATTTGTATCATTTTTTTAAACATTCATCTAATATATTTATTTTTTACAAATTATATCATTTATAGCATTTGTCAATGATTACATATAACAGCATAACGAATAGAAAAAATATATACAAATCTTTTTTCTGAAAAGACAGAAAATATACAGCAATATTACTCAAAAAGAATTTTTTTCCCTTGTCAATAGAATACAACAAAGAAATAGTCACAATAGATGGAGAAAAACAAGCTCACCTTCCCCCAAATTCATACACACCTCTTCTCATACCACATGCACATCCCTTGCACTCAATACGAACATACCATATACCCCATACCCAGACTGCATACACAGCTGAAACCATCGGGGTGAGAAACTCAACCCTCAAATGCTGTACTGTGTGATGGGGCGTCACACACAACCTTGGTCAACGCACGTTTCAATGGCCTATTTTCCTTTTCTCGCCATCTTCTTCAGGACCTGCTATTTTAAAGATTTGTAACGGGCAGGATGAAGGGGGAATAAAAGAGTTTTTTCTGCTCTTGTGCTTAATGTGTATCAACTACTGCTGCACCTACAGTTATTGACGTATTGCCACCATCTAGTATCAGATGCAGTTTGTCCACTTTCAATATTACTGCAATTATTCTCTTTCTCCTTTATTGTAATTATCCATAGTGTGACTAGCATCCACTGAACAGCTTATAGCGGTCATATATGTTGTTTATTTCCAATATGGTGGACCCAATTGGCATATAATAAGTATGATTATTCCATCTCTAATAAAAGAGGTATTGCTGAAATGCACTTGTTTTCTTTAATACATTTGAAGAGCAGAAGTAGCCATAAAGATGTCCGGTATATTCTTCTTTGACTGGCTTTATGCTGTCAGTAAATCAGCGTCTTCGGCACTTCTCCATAGCGTCAAAGCTCTGTCTTTGATGGGAGATTTGTCATGCTGCTTTGGTTTTTTAAGGGAAAGAAAATTACAATAGCATGTGTGTAAGGATGAAACACCGATTCCCCGAGCTGTTTATGACTATCAAGATACTTAGCTCACAACAGTTATTGGAGGGGCTTTAATGTTGTGTAGAAACCAGATGTCGATCAGCCTCACTCTGCACGCAGGCCCCATCTGTGCAGGGCAAAACTACTCCAGTCTATTATATCCGACAATGAGTTAATGGACATCTGGTGCTGCAAGCAGACGCCACGCTGCCTGTAGGGGGGTTCATGTATCACCACCGCATGCAATTATTAATGGTTAGTCACCGGAGACATCGGTGCTTGGACTTGACATTTGGGGAACCTGCTCCAGACTATTTCTGACCACAAGGAGCGTCGCCCCACTGCTTCAGGCAGTGGAAATAAGGGAAAAATAAAATGATAATAACTGGTTGTTATTATCATTTTATTTGTTTCTTCTGTGGCTTGGCGGGGAGTCTGCTCTGCTGTTGGAGCTGGGGAGTAGTGGCACCCTCCTAAATGCGCAATGACTGTGTGGACAGCCCTCTCAGGCGACCAAACAGTCATGCGCACTTAGCATGTTCTCCACACAGGCTGCATTACAGCCTGGTTGGAGAACATGCCTAGGCCCCCATTCCTTGGCTGAGCCCGAACCATGGCCTCAGACCAGTCACAACAGCGTTGTGATTGGTCAGGGGAGCCTGGGTGCTCACCAATCATAATGCTGCATTGGTTGTGATTGGTCAGGGGAGCCTGGGTGTGTTTCCTGGTTCCTGCAGAGCGAAGGGAAGATGACAAGGAGCGGCAAGGTACTTTTTTTCCCTTTACTTTACCTCCTTCCCCCTCCTTGCCCCCTGTCCTCCGTCCTTCCACCCTTGATCCGTCCAAGCCATCACTGCCGCCACTGGTGCTCACATTGGTCATGGCTACTGTGGAAGATTGGCCATTTTGGGAGACTTCTGTCTAGTTCCCTCAGAGACTTTCTCTTTAGGGCCACAATAGAATGAGACATTGTAGAAGTACTGGGTGTTGGCATGTCTGACCAATTTTGGGCAACCTTAGCTCTGTCTGCAGCCCTTCCTATACTAGAACACAAGCTCCATGAACTTGAAACCCAGTATTTTGCATCCGGCAATGTGCTGTAATGTTCCATGTGTAGTGTGATGACAGGGGGTGACTAAGTGAGTCACCCGCCTGCGTCATAAAGTTGGTTTACCCTGCGCATGATGTAATGCACCAGGGTCATGAAAATAAAGGAAGTGGCCCGAGCGAGTCAGTCGGTACCATGAGTGAAAAGCAACTGGGCTCCGCGAGGTCTTTGCTAAAGCCCAGCACTTGACCCGCATACACAGACCAGGCCTCTACACTGGCGATGACGGCGATCGCCCACCTACGCTATTGCCATGGTACCGCACCACATGCTGCCACCCACTCGCTACCCTCTCAGCGGGATGTGCGTGCTGCCAGTGTCACCGCGATGCACAGGAAGCCTCAGCCCACACCCGCCGCCCGCTTCACAGGTGAGGAAAGTGAGCAGCCCCCATGCACAGCGATGCTGCTTGGAGCAGAGGAAAAGAGTTTATGCTCCCCCTGTGAGGACACGTGTGCTGAGCTGTCAAGGCCCCTGCAAGCATCCATTTACTGGTGTTGGGACAGTCACCCCACCAAGGGATAACATCACAGGTGCAGCGTGGACACATTGGGCCCGATTCACAGAACTAACTTAAGACAAAATCCTAAACTTACTACTTTTGGTATTCACAGAAGGCATTTAGTAGTAGTAAAGTTAGGATTTTGTCTTAAGTTTGTCTTAAGTTTGTCTTAAGTCTGTCTTAAGTCTGTCTTAAAGTCTGTCTTAAAGTCTGTCTTAAGTCTGTCTTAAGTCTGTCTTAAAGTCTGTTCTTAGTCTGTCCTACTACTTTTGGTATTCACAGAAGGCATTTAGTAGTAGTAAAGTTAGGATGTTGTCTTAACTTTGACTTAAGACAGACTTAAGAAACACTTAGAACAGACTTAAGACAAAATCCTAACTTTACTACTACTAAATGCCTTCTGTGAATACCAAAAGTAGTAAGTTTAGGATTTTATCTTAAGTTAGTTCTGTAAACCGAGCCCATTGCCTTGAGTGGCTCTCTCTCTCCTGAGAAAGAATTTGAGCTCCTCATGCGTGCAGATCAGTGCAGATGAGACTCCTGGGCCCAGCGAAACACACTCCTTACAAAAGCCCCCAAGATCTCCAGTGGAGAGATGCACAGCAACTTCTCAAGTTGGCACGCTGTGTAGGACCAGCTACAGCCCACGTAATCGCCAGTGAGGGGCAGAACTGCAAAGAAACCACCCATACTACGCGGCAAGTCCGAGGAATACCGCGACCCAGCGGGGAGAACGGATTCCCTTGGTCTGGCGGCTGCCGCAAGACATCTATAGTAAGGGAGCCCTCGTGCCGCGAGGAGGAATCGCCATCGTACACAGGAACACTCTCAGAGTCTCGACCAACACCGACGACACCCTCAGCACCGCCGAACACCTGCGCTTCCAGATCCACACCGACCCCAACATCACCCTCAGAGGAACCCTAGTCTACAGACCCCCTGGACCCCGACCACAGTTCAGCGACTCCATCGCCGACTTCGTCAGCACACACGGCCTCGCCTCCACGGACTACATCCTCCTCGGGGACCTGAACTTCCACCTCGAGAACAACAACGACACCAACTCCACCACCCTGATCGACAACCTAGCCAACCTCGGACTCAGAGAACTCATCACAACACCCACCCACGCCGCCTGCCACACTCTTGACCCCATCTTCTCCGCAAGCCCCCACGTCTCCTTCAACCACACCACCGAACTCCACTGGACCGACCATCGCTGCATCCACTTCACCTTCAAGAAACCCACCACGCACCACCGCACCCAACAGATACCTCGCCGCTGCTGGAGCAAAGTCATCGAAGACCAGCTAACCACCACTCTCGCCCAGAGCCCGCCCACCCCGACCCCGACACCGCCGTATGCAACCTCAGACAGTGGATCGACGACTGCGCCAACACCCTCGCCCCGTTCAAGAAACCCTCCAACAGTCACACTAGCAAGAAAGCCAGCTGGTTCACTGAAGACCTCCAGGCCTCCAAGCAAACCTGACGAAAACTGGAGAAGAACTGGCTCCGTGAACATACACCGGACAGCTACGCAGCCCACAAGAACGCCTCCCGCAGACACCATCACCTCATCAGATCTGCCAAAAGGGCCTCCTTCAAAGACCGCCTAGACAACAACACACACAACAGCAAAGAGCTCTTCAACATCGTAAAGGAACTCTCCAACCCCAGCTCCAACACCAACGACATCCCAACTTCGCAAGACCTGTGCGACTCGCTGGCCACCTTCTTCCACCGCAAGATCACAGACATCCACGACAGCTTCAACACCACGACCGCCCTGACAACCACTGAGACTCATGACCACCAACCGCCTGCTCTCCTGGACCAACATCAACGCCGACAACACCATCAAGATCATGAACACCATCCACTCTGGATCGCCGTCAGACCCATGCCCACACCATATCTTCAACAAAGCCAGCACAGCCTTCGCACCCCATCTCCGGAAAGTCATCAACATCTCCTTCGAGACAGCAACCTTCCCGGAGAGCTGGAAGCACGCTGAGATCAACGCCTTACTCAAGCAACCGAAGGCAGACCCCAAGGACCTCAAGAACTTCGGGCCCATCTCCCTGCTCCCGTTCCCGGCGAAGGTCATCGAGAAGACCGTCAACAAAGAACTGACCGGCTACCTCGAGCAGAACAGAATCCTGGACCCTTCCCAATCCGGTTTCCGCAGCAAAAACAGCACCGAAACTGCCCTCATCACCGCCACCGATGACATCAGGACCCTGCTAGACAACGGAGAAACAGCGGCCCTCATCCTCCTGGACCTGTCAGCCGCCTTCGACACGGTCTGCCATTTTACACTACGAACACGCCTACACAACGCTGGGATCCAAGAGAAGGCCCTGGACTGGACCACCTCCTTCCTCTCCGGCAGAACACAGAGCGTCTGACTCCCCCCCCTTCTGCTCCAAAGCCACCGAGATCATCTGCGGCGTACCCCAGGGCTCATCCCTCAGCCCAACGCTGTATAACATCTACATGGCACCTCTCGCCTATGTCGCCCGACTGCACAACCTCAACATCATCTCCTATGCCGATGACACCCAGCTGATCCTCTCCCTCACCAAAGACCCCCGCACCGCCAAAACCAACCTCCCCAAAGGAATGAAGGCCGTCGCCGAATGGATGAGGAACAGCCGACTGAAGCTGAACTCAGACAAGACGGAGGTCCTCATCCTCGGATCCACCCCTTGGCCTGGGACGACTCCTGGTGGCCAACTGCACTGGGAACAGCTCCAACACCCACCGACCACGCACGCAACCTAGGGGTCATCCTCGACTTCACCCTCTCCATGACTAAGCAGGTCAACGCCTTCTCTTCCTCCTGCTTCAACATCCTCCACATGCTCCGCAGGATCTACAAGTGGATCCCCACCGAAACGAGAAGAACGGTCACCCAGCCCCTCGTCAGCAGCAGGTTGGACTATGGAAACGCCCTCTATGCAGGAGCCTCGGCCAAACTCCTGAGACGGCTGCAACACATCCAGAACGCCTCTGCACATCTGATTCTCGACATCCCTTGCCGCAGCCACATCACACCCCACCTGAGAGACCTGCACTGGCTCCCCGTCAACAAGAGGATAACCTTCAAGCTCCTCACTCACGCACACAATGCACTCCACAACACCGGACCAGCGTACCTCAACAGACAACTCAGCTTCTACACCCCCACCCGCCAGCTCCGCTCCGCCGGCCTCGCCCTCGCCACAGTCCTCCGCATCCGAAGAGCGACCTCCGGCAGCAGATCTTTCTCCCACCTCGCCGCCAAGACCTGGAACACCCTCCCCACCCACCTACGGCAGACCCAAGACCTGCTGACCTTCAGAAGACTCCTTAAGACCTGGCTTTTCGAGCAGTAGCAGCATTCCCCAGCACCTTGAGACCCTCACGGGTAAGTAGTGCGCTTTACAAATGATATGATTGATTGATTGATTGCCGCGAGGTGCCCCGCCACCAGAGTCAAGATGGCGGCTATCCCGGGCATTGAGCCGTTCGTGGTTGACGGCGCACCATCATCCCTAGCCCCAAAATGGAAGGACTGGACTGACCGTCTGCAGTTCTACTTTGAAGGGGCGGGCATTGCGTGAGATCGACGCCGTACACTACTACTCCACCTAGGGGAAAAAGACATACACCGCATCTACAAAACCCTGGTGGAAGCCACCCCTAAGACGTACATCACGCTCCTCAATGCCCTGAATGCCCACTTCGACAGGGACTATGAACGGTTTATCTTCAGGCAAGCCCAGCAGGAAGTGGACGAATCGCTTGAAGCATTCCATGAACATCTGAAGGAGCTAACCAGCATGTGCGGCTTCCAGGACGAGCGTGAGAGACCAGATAATACAACGCTGCTACTCAACGAAACTCCGGGAAAATATACTCCAAGAATCGGGGAAGTCCCTAGCCGACATTCTATCCATGGGAGGATCTAAGGAACTGGCGAGGGCTAGAGCTTCACATATCGAAGCTGCGCTACACTGTCCTATTAAAACTGAACAAGCCCATGTAGTAAAAGCCAAACCATGCCCTCCTCCAACAAAATGCCCGCAAGAGAGGCGAAAGGAGTGTGGCTACTGCGGTGGCACACCGCATCGGATAAATTAATGCCCGGCCAAGGGGAAGAAATGCTTGGCCTGCGGAAGGATAAATCATTTCGCCAAAGTCTGCAGATCCTTGAGAACACCTAAGGAGTCCGCACAAGTGGTGGAAGAAGCCCCAGACAGCGAGGACATTGACGACAACACCGAAGATTACCCCATGCACTATGTGTTGGCAGTGGACCAACAATCCCGGAAGCGGCACCCGCTACCAAAATGTCAAGTTCAGATCCATCACCAGAATGTCAAGTCCACCATCGACACTGGAGCTTCAATCGAACATATGTACCGGTCCTTGGATCCATGTCCCCCCCCCTACATGAAGCCAAAATGTGTGTTTTTGCATACGATCAGAAGACGCCCATCCCCCTTATTGGGCGTTTCAAACCGGAAATCAGGCACCAAGACCTGACCACACCCACCATAGTTTACGTATCAAAAGAAGGACATGGGATGCTAGTCAGCGGCACCACCGCTGAAGCGCTTAAGTTAATATTGTTTGCGTTCGCAGTACAGGAGGAGGCGATCTCGATGATTCTTAATGAGTTCGGAGACATAGCCCAGAGCAAAGGGTGCCTTAAAGGAAAGGAGGTTTCGCTTCACATAGATCGATCAGTCCAGCCAGTGCCGCTGAGACATCGGCACATCGCATTTCATCTCAGGCAAAAGGTAGAGGAGGAGCTAGAGCATTGGAGCGGCAAGGGATCATCGATAAAGTCACCGGCCTCACTCCTTGGGTGTCCCCGATTGTAGCTATCACGACGCTGGAGCAGCCACGGCAGGTACGCATCTGCGTGGACATGCACCTCCCAATCACCGCCATCAAACGAGAACGCCACACCACCCCGACGATTGATGACATTCTGGGAGAGCTAAACGGGGCGGTGTAGTTCTCGAAAATGGATCTGCGCTTAGGATACCACCAGCTGCCCCTAAAGGCGGACTCCCGCTATGTCACTACGTTCTCAACGCACGTCGGCCTTCGGAGATACAAGTGCCTCAACTTTGGAATATACTGTGCCACTGAGATATTCCAAAACACCATAGGGGAAGTTCTAAGTGGCGTCCCGAGGATCCTCAACGTCAATGACGATATACTGGTGCATGTAAAGTCACTTGAAGATCACACCAGCATCTCAGAGAGGTTCTTCAACTAATATGGGAGTCTGGCTTGACTCTACATCGGGAAAAGTGGGATTTTCTGCAGAAATAGTTCTGCTTCTTCGGCTACACCTTCTCCGACAAAGGAATGGCCCCAGATCCCGACAAGGTGCGCGAAGCCCCAGCACCTTCCATCGTGTCCGAGATGTGAAGCTTTCTCGGAATGGTCAACGTTTGCGGACAATTCATCTCGGATCTTACTAATCCCCCCCCCCCCCTCCGGGAACTCACAAAATCCACCACCATGTGGAAATGGAGGGGGGGGTGACCAAGACCGAGCTGTCACAAAAACCAAAGAAGCACTCTCTTTAGAGACTACTTTGTCGTATTTCATCCCTTCGCCGCCCACCAACATTGCTGTAGATGCCAGTCCCCTAGCAGCAGTACTAAAGCAGCAACAAGCAAATGAGAACTGGGCCCCCATAGCCGATGCCAGTCGCTCCCTGACAGACACCGAACAACGATACTCCCAGATTGAACAGGAGGCGATGGCAATCCTCCACGGTTCACAAGCCGCTCCTACCCCTGTTTCAGGGTTCAGCGTCAAAACCTCCCCCAAGGATCAAAAAGTGGATCCTCCAATTGCAAAGATATGACTACAAACTAGAGTACAAACCAGGACCATCCAACCCTGCCGACTATCTTTCAAGGCATCCTCGAGCCGCCAATGCAGAAGAAAGTGCTGAAGCTGAAGACACGGAAGAGTATGTACGGGTCGTGTTGGAACGATCACGCCCCCTCCCGATGGGATTAGACTTGCTAGACGAATCAACCAAGAAAGATGAATGCCTGCAACTTTCAATCTCCGCCATGAGAGCCAACGACTGGCGCCCTGTCATTGCGAGCTTGACCCGGAGGACACCGCAGGCCAAATAAATTTTAGAGTCGCTGATATATGTGCGAGAGGAACTGTCCACAGACATCAGTGAATGTCTTTTGAGAGGGTCCAGGCTAGTTGTTCCGTCAAGTCTTGCATTGCAGGCAGTGCAGCTGGCCCATCGCAGACATCAGGGTATTGTAAAGACCAAGAGCCGACTGAGAGCGAAGGTGTGGTTTCCAGGAATGGACAAGATGGTCAAGCAAGTGGTCAACTCCTGCCAGTGGTGCCAAGTCTCTGGAAATCCTGACCGACCATCCCTGGTCATTAATGAGGACAACCCACAGTGACCGTGGGAGAATGTGAGCGTGGATTTTGGACACCTTCCAGATGGGCAATACGTATTCCGTCATTGATAACTACACAAAATATCCCGAAGTAGAAATCGTTGGAAGCCAAACTGCCGCGGAAGTCATCACCAAAGTCAAGAAGATCACCACAACCCATGGATTCTTTCAAGTAGTGAAGATGACAATGGGCCGCCATTTCACGGACAAGAATTTGCTGACTATCTCCGTTCCTGGGGCACACATCATTGAAAGGTAACACCAAGGTGGCCCCAAGGCAACGGGGAGGTTGAGCGGTTCATGCGGACCCTAAACAAGGTAATTTGAATCACTCAGGCAGAAGAATCATCAGTGGAAAAAGCTATCTACAGTTTCACATGTCACAGCAGAAAGAGCCCCAGGACATGCCAGCATGGAACGGGTGGTGCAGGACATCATCCAGCATCATCCCAACTGGACTCCGTCACCCATCAATGATGCCCGAGTTATAAGAAAGAGGTCAGTCACCAATGCCCAACCCAGTAAAAGACAAAAGGCCAAGGTCTCAGCCATCTGCCAAGGGGACCTGGTATATATCAAAGAAATTCACCATGGAAGCAAGTTCCGCCTCCCGTTTGAACATCGTCCTTAGACAGTCACACGCAGGAGAGGAACCATGTTCACAGCACGCTGAGGAGAGGAGGAAGTCACCAGAAATATATCATTTTTTAAGAGGGTGCACGATTTGACAATTTCTGCAGATATTGTCGAGGATGCCACCGCCAGGGGTAACGAGGGTGCGTCTCCAGACACCCCTGTGCCGAGCACCAGCAGCACTCCAAGGAGACTCAAGCTGGAGGAGAGCGGGCCGGAATGTTCCGTGGTCAACCCTGATAACCAACCTCCAGGAGACTCCCCAGCACCAACACCGCAACCCGGGGTTACCCGCTCCAGGTACCATCTGCGAGGCAATCTAGCTCCCTAGTACCGCCTGGCAGACTTCCTGGTGTGATGGACGCGAGAGGAATAGCTGGAGTTGATGGATTGGTAACTGTATACCCTTCCAACTATGGACAATGTGGTCTGGTCAGACGTTACATCTGGTATCATGTGGCTATTTTGATATGTTTTCAAATTGTGTTTAATGTGTTTCTTTATTAAAGATAAGGAGGAATGTAATGTTCCATGTGTAGTGTGACGACAGGGGGTGACTAAGTGAGTCACCAGCTTGCGTCGTACAGTTGGTTTACCTCGCGCATGATGTAAAGCGCCGGTGTCGTGAAAATAAAGGAAGTGCCCCAAGCGAGTCAGTCGGGACCGCGAGTGAAAAGCAACTGGGCTCCGCGTGGTCCTTGCTACAGCGCAGCGTTTGGCCTGTCTACACAGACCGCGCCTCTACATGTGCAGTACTTTGTTTAGCATAGTGCCAAAATATCCGAGTATGAAGACAACGCAACGCAAGTAGCATATTTTTTTGCAATGAAGCCACAACTAGGTGGTACTGGTAGGGTAACAGATTGTAAGACTCAGGTCTTGATGCTAAAAAATACTGTAACAGCTCTTACATTACCAGGTTGCTGGATAGAGAGGGAGAGGTACAGCACGTCATGAACGATCTTACCCAGCTGCTGCGCAGATCCAATTCTGATCTATATCAGTCAACCTCCTTTGAGACCCAGAAGGACATTAAGAAATTGTTCGAATCAATCCAGCTGTTATGGCTGGAAGATGTCCGTAGGCAGTATCTGGATGCCCCCTTTGACAAGGAGGATTTAATTTGCATAACCTGGTGCTTGCTCGGAGATAACGCCCCTGACCATAGTGGTCTGACAGCTGGTTCAACAAGGAATACATGCAGGAACTTGCCCCTCATCTGTTTGGTGTGTACCATGAGACTAGTACGACAGGCTGTCTTCATCTCTTAAGAAGCCGGAGGCACTGATGACAATACAAAAACCCGACAAACCAGCCAACATGTGTGAGTCGTACAGGCCGCTCTCTGTTTAACTTGGATAATAACATACTCGCTATGGATAATCTCTCTTCTTACTTGCAATTCTGACCTGACCCCCCTGTGTTCATATTGGGACTTTTAACTGCTCACAATTCACACACTATCTTTGCCCCGCTCCTCTCTAATGACCAGGTGCTTTGCGTGGCCGATATTCCCGGACGCCACCAAGGCGTTCGATTCACAGTTATGCCCATAATTGTTTTTACTGGTTGGTTGAATTGGCTTTATCCCTGCCTTCATACGGTGGATCAGTTTGCTTTATGCGCAACCTACATTGCAGATTCTGGTGAACGGCCCGGTCTCCTTCATATTATGTTTCACCTGCACAGCGTGAAATCTATTGTACTCAATATACATAAAAAGGGCTTCTCGTATCAGTATCCTGTAGCCGAATTACTGCTTCCATTCGCTTTTGGTGCACTTTTTTTAGTAATGCTTTGCCTGCACAGTACCTGCGCTGTGCTTGTTTACCTGATCCCCCGGCACAGTTCACTTAACCATTCTCCCTCTGCCTGCACGCATTTCAAGTGTGCTTGTCGGCTCCATTTGAACTATCTTAAACAGTTTTAAAAAATATATATTTTGGCTGCACAGGGTTTTAATTTGGTATCTGGCATTCCATATGAGTGTAGGTGCAGGCCGTCTCCTCTCCTTATCGGTTTTACAAACTTCTCTTCCAGGGGATCCTCATCAAAGTCATAAGCACTGAATATTCCCGCCCATGTGCGGGGACCCCGGAAATAATAAAATTATATATGTAAAAAACATACATATATACAGCTCTGTATATGTATAAACATATATCATTTTTTCCAAGCAAATGCAGCTCCCATAAAAGGCTAGGCAATGTAAATATACACATCCAATAACACACATATATCTATATATATGTATAAAGGTATAACAATACACCCAAATCTCTTTTTTTTTTTTTTTTTTTTTAATGAGGTAAACACTCATGAGAAAGCAAAAAATAAAGAGAACAAACTGTGGAAAAACACAGATGTATAACACATTGCCAGCCTGCAGGCTGCATTGCAATACAATACCATAGAGACTAAAAAGCCCTGTACAGGTAAAAACTGGCACCGTGCCTTTAAGGCAGCCCTGACTTCCATATCCCATCATGCCTCAGGGGTGACAGTTAGGTCAGTTGTTCTTTCCGGCTCCTTCAGTCAGGACCCTGGAATTCAGCTCTCTTCTTTTTTGACTCTTTAGTCAAAAATTATAACAACTTTAAGATTTTTTTTGGACTTCTTCTTACAATTTCTGTGAGGAAGTCAGTATCCTGTGTTTTTCTGACTGATTTTTCAACCATTTTGTCAGAAAAATGCCTTCTTTATTTGTTCCATGCCCATCTTGTGGAAAAAAGAAGGCTGCGTCAGACACACATGAGGTGTGTATCATCTGTCTGCCGGACTCTCACTCTCCAGCAACATGTCGTCATTGTGAAGACCTTTCCAAAAGGACTTTAAAGGAGAGGGAGAGGATTAGGCTGTATGGCCTAGCAGAACGGTCGACGTCGAAGCAGTTGGTCCCTGTTTGCTCTCCATCGACGTCGGGCTCGGCGTCGAAGACTCCAGCGGCGGGATCGTCGCTGAGAGGTGAGGAGTCAAGGGGAAGTCATGCTGCAAAGAGAAAATCGACGTCGACTTTATATTCAGCGTCGAAGAGGATGCGTTCGACGTCGACGGCGTCTAAAAGCTCGGCGTCGAGGACTCGGCGCCATAGTTCAACGTCGAAGAAGCATCTGTCGACGTCGAGAGAAGATCGATCGACGTCTGCACAGAGATATCGTTCGTCGTCGAAAGAAAGACATCGTTCGACGTCGAGGTCGGCGAGACATCATTCGACGTCGCGAGAAGAACGTAGACGATCTCCACAGTCGACGTCGAGACCAAGATCGCCGTCAAGATCAAGATCGCCGTCGAGGAAACATCGTTCGACGGCGAGGAGGCTTTCGACGTCGTCGGAGCTTTCGACGTCGAGACAGAAGTCTCCGTCAGGAGTGACGTCGAGGCAGACGCCTCCGTCAGGGCCGACGTCGAGGCAGGAGCCTCCGTCGGAGTCGACGTCGAGGCAGGAGCCTCCGTCGGAGTCGACGTCGAGGCAGAGGCCTCCGTCGGAGTCGACGTCGAGGCAGAGGCCTCCGTCGGAGTCGACGTTGAGGCAGGTGCCTCCGTCCTCACAGGTCTCCAAAGCTTTGGTGAGGTACATGAAGCCTCCGTCGAAGGTAATCTCGACGTCGAGACAGGAAGCTCGGAGCCTCGAAGATTCGAGTCAAAGATCTCCGGTGATAGGCTTATCACCGTCGAGGCAGCCCTCTGTTGAGGGTACGCAGGAGGTTTCACATATTCGCCTCACAATTCGACCAGTCTCAAGGCGAAAATCTCCTCATAGACTGATATATACAGCTCCGGAGTCACCGCGTATCATTTCTATCTCGCCTTCAGGATCAGAGGGCTCAGGTTCAAGGTCAGCATCACCAGAGCTTGTACATCAATCTCCAGTTCCTGCAAGAGAAAGTTCGCAGGAGGAGGACAATGCTGTGCCTCAAAGTCCCGTAAGGGAGATGCCTCAGGACCCTGCTATGACAGACACAATAAAGGCATCGCTAACAAGAATAAGGGGCGTGGTATTCCCAGCGACACCGATCAGACCAAGATCTCGAGAAAGAGAATCCCGAAGTCACTCTCGAGCACCAAGAAGGCGATCCAGGTCTGCCTCCCTCAGAAGAGAGTCGACCAGATCAGAGAGAAGGCGCCGTAGGACCCCTTCTACCTCCCCTTCTTCCAGATCATCCAAAAGGGATTATTCACCGACACTCTCGGAGACGCCACCCTCTCGGGTATCTCCGGTAGATGACATTTCTACATTTCAAGAAGTGTTGTGTAGAGGAGCTACAAAATTAAGTATCCCTATGCCGGTTCAGGAGACCACCACATCCATAATTTTTGAAACTCTTCATGAGCGCACAGTGACACGCCCGTTGTTGCCATTAGTCCCCGGTTTGCTACAACCGGTAATGGATATCTTTCTCACGCCAGCAACCACCAAAACGGCGCCGGCGAGAATTCTAAAAAAGTACCGTCCAGCTCCGGAGGATCCGCTATTCCTTAAAACAGATCCTCCACCGGACTCTGTCATCACCGCCGCTGCCAGAAAGACGCATGCAGTAGCTGGCTCTTCAACGGTGCCACCAGATAAGGACAGTAAAACGCAAGACTCCTGGGGGAGGAAAGTTTGCGGCTCAGCATCCTCAAGCTTGAAGGTGGCAAGTGCCTCGGCTCTTCTGGGGCGCTATGATAGGTCACTATGGGACTCTCTTCAGAGGTTCGTTGAAAAAGTTCCATCAGAGGACAGACGGGACTTTGAAGAGATTTTGCATGAGGGGAGTCTAGTCTCTAACCAGATCATAAGTGCAGCGGCGGATGGGGCAACACTGGCAGCGCATGAATATGCACATGGAGTCACAGCCAGAAGATCATCCTGGCTTAGATTGACGGCCCTGAAACCGGAAGCGCAGGCAAGAATTTTAAATCTGCCTTTCTCCGGTAGTTCTCTTTTTGGGTCCCATGCAGACGAGGAAATGGCCCGTATGAAAGCAGAGCTGGAGACCATGAAAGCAGTCGGGCTTGAAAAGAGGAAAGAGTTTCGACGCCGCAAGGGAAATGACAGGCGCAATTACCAACAGAGGGTTCAAACCCCTCATTGGCAAAAGAACCAGGACCAGCAAGGTCAAAAGAAACAGCAATACCAGTCCCGCAAGCCATCCAGGGGACGAGGTAACAACAGGCAGTCTAATGCTGGAAACAAAGCACCGGGGAAGCAATGAGAAACCGCTTCCTCCGATGCTGTCCACCGCTCCGGTGGGAGGAAGTGTTGCGCATCATCTTCCAGAGTGGCAGACAATCACAAAGGACAAGTGGGTACTCAATATACTGCGTCATGGGTACTCGCTTCGTTTCAAAAGTCACCCCCCATCGATTCCTCCTGTCAAGTCATCCCAGCATCTAAAGCAGCTCAGAGAGGAGGTAGCGACGCTACTACTCAAATCTGCAATAGAGAAAGTGCCCATAAACCAGAGAGGAAAGGGAGTTTACTCCAGATATTTTCTCATCCAAAAGAGGAGTGTGAAGGCGGAGTTCAGACCCATTTTAGACCTACGGATACTGAACAAGCACATAAGAAAGGAAAAATTTCGCATGCTGGCGCTCCACCAAATATATCCTCTTCTCCGGATGGGCGATTGGATGTGTTCACTGGACCTTCAGGATGCATATTTCCATATTCCCATCCTAAGGAATCATCGAAAATTTCTCAGGTTTGTGGTAGGCAACGCTCACTATCAGTTCAAAGTCCTCCCATTTGGCCTGAAGTCAGCTCCTCGAGTATTCACAAAATGCGTGGCAGTAGTAGCGGCTGCTCTGAGGCGCGCAGGAGTCTTCGTCTATCCCTACCTAGACGACTGGCTAATAAAGGGCTCATCGCCACAGAATGTGCGGACACAGCTGTCGCTATGCCTGAACTTATGTCGCAGGTTGGGTCTCAGAGTGAATGTCAAAAAGTCCAATTTTTCACCAACGCAGAGAATACACTACCTGGGTGCAACTATAGACTCCGTAGTAGGAAAAGTGTTTCCTTCGGAGGAAAGACAGTCATCCATTATGCTAAAAGGCAGACAGATTATGACCAGCAATCTGTCGTCGGCAAGGCAAATCTCATCTCTGCTAGGGGCCATGGCATCCTGCATCTTCCTAGTGCCCAATGCCAGGCTAAGGATGCGTCCTCTCCAGCAAGATCTCGAGGACAAATGGGATCAAAGGAACTCTCTGTGGGAAGAAAAGGTTTGCCTCTCCTCTGCAGCCAAACAGTCAATCAAGTGGTGGCTGAAGCCAAGGAATCTGCAAGTGGGGATTCTTTTCCATCAAGAGCCCCCAACTCAGACCTTAATCACCGACGCATCCCTTCAGGGATGGGGTGCGCATTTTGGGACTCTGCAAACTCAAGGACGGTGGTCCAGCAGCGAACAGTTGTACCACATCAACATGCTGGAGCTCAGGGCGGTCCACCTAGCCCTCAAAGCGTTCCTACCTGCGATAACGACGAGTACCATTCTAGTACAGACGGACAATACCACCACAATGTACTACCTGAACAAGCAGGGGGGTACTCGATCCAGAACGCTCTCGCTGGAAGCTCAGTCCCTGTGGCACTGGATCCTAGCAAGGAACATCTCATTGAAAGCGGTGCACCTACCAGGAGAACTCAACGTGCAAGCAGACTTGCTCAGTCGGCATTTTCAAGAGCCAGAGGACTGGGTAATCAACGACGAAGTGTTAGAAGACATCTTTGGGGAATGGGGGCGCCCGCAAGTGGACCTCTTCGCGGACGAGCAAAACACAAAATGCCGAGGCTTCGCCTCAAGATACCATCGACCAGGATCCCTAGGGAATGCCCTTTTGATCAATTGGTCAATGACATTTGTGTACGCTTTTCCGCCTCTCCCACTAATTCCCAAGGTGGTGACCAAGCTACAGAATTCATCTGCCAAGATGATACTCATAGCACCGGACTGGCCGAGGCAGTGGTGGTACACGGATCTCCTACACATGTCGATCCGCCCCCACAAGCGGCTGCCGTGCAGGCCGGACTTGTTATCCAAGATGCAGGGGAAGATTTACCATCCCAGCCTTCCCTCGCTGAGCTTAACAGCATGGCTCCTGAAGTCCTCCAGTATGGCCATCTGAACCTCCCTCAAGAGTGTATGTCCATACTGAAGGAAGCCAGGAGGCCTTCGACAAGACACTCCTACTTCTGTAAGTGGAAAAGATTTTATATATGGTGTGCTCAGCATCATTATGATCCCACTAAATGCCAGGAGGATGTAATTTTGCCCTATCTTCTACATTTAGCAAGGGCAGGGTTGAAATTTTCTTCCATAAAGGTTCACCTAGCAGCCATAACAGCATACAGGCGTTCGCCTTCACAGCAGTCATTTTTTAAAGTGCAGGTAGTGAAGGATTTCTTGCAAGGACTCAAGAAAGTCTATCCCCCTGTTAGACCTCCCTCTCCTTCCTGGGAGCTAAACTTGGTTCTGTCGAAGCTCATGGGTTCACCTTTTGAGCCTATTCATAAGGCTACCCTACAGCACCTCACATGGAAGACAGCATTTTTAATAGCCATCACTTCAGCACGGAGGGTCAGTGAGATACAGGCCCTCTGTTCTAAAGAACCCTACACTGTTTTTCATCTAAATAGGGTGGTGATGAGAACTCACCCTTCGTTCCTACCCAAGGTGGTATCGGAGTTTCATGTAAACCAAGCCATCTCCTTACCAACCTTTTTTCCCAACCCCTCCTCTCCGGCAGAGAGGGCGTTGCATTCTCTGGATGTCAGAAGGGTCCTAAAATTCTACCTAGATAGGACTAAGAATATCAGGAAATCTGACCAATTGTTTGTGAACTATGGGATTGTCCGTATGGGCTTTGCTGCATCCAGACGTTCCATTGCTAGGTGGATTGTTTCTAGTATTACTTTGGCCTACCAACTGGCTCAGAAACCATTGGGGGCGCGCCCTAAAGCGCATTCGACAAGAGGAAAAGCGGCTACCGCGGCTTTTCTCAATAATGTCCCACTCTCCGAGATCTGCAAGGCAGCCACTTGGAGATCTGTCCACACTTTTACCAGGCATTATTGTCTGGATTCGGACACCAGGGCAGACACTCAAGTAGGACAAGCCTCCTTGAGGAATCTGTTCCAAACATAATCATTTTCATGATTCTTTTTTCTCCATGGGTGATACAACCTTAGTTTCATTTGCCTGCTGGTGGAAGGGGAGCTTGCTACTCTATTCAGTGCTTATGACTATTGATGAGGATCCCCTGGAAGAGAAGGGTAAGTTACTTACCTGTAATTCTAGTTCTCTTCCAGGGGTATCCTCATCAAAGTCATAAGCAACCCACCCACCTCCCCAGGCAAATGAGAAGAGGTGTATTATTCATTATGGAAAAGGTATATCTTTGTGTTTAGGACTACGGTCCCGCAAAGAACAACTGACCTAACTGTCACCCCTGAGGCATGATGGGATATGGAAGTCAGGGCTGCCTTAAAGGCACGGTGCCAGTTTTTACCTGTACAGGGCTTTTTAGTCTCTATGGTATTGTATTGCAATGCAGCCTGCAGGCTGGCAATGTGTTATACATCTGTGTTTTTCCACAGTTTGTTCTCTTTATTTTTTGCTTTCTCATGAGTGTTTACCTCATTAAAAAAAAAAAAAAAAAAAAAGAGATTTGGGTGTATTGTTATACCTTTATACATATATATAGATATATGTGTGTTATTGGATGTGTATATTTACATTGCCTAGCCTTTTATGGGAGCTGCATTTGCTTGGAAAAAATGATATATGTTTATACATATACAGAGCTGTATATATGTATGTTTTTTACATATATAATTTTATTATTTCCGGGGTCCCCGCACATGGGCGGGAATATTCAGTGCTTATGACTTTGATGAGGATACCCCTGGAAGAGAACTAGAATTACAGGTAAGTAACTTACCCATCATCAAACTGCAAGCAGTCGTAAAGAAACCATGACACACTACACCCTCTTACATGGACTCCATCAGATGGGGATCCAAGGTAATGCCCTTATATGGATCGCTTCCTTCATCGCTGGAAGAGCCCAGAGCATCCGCCTTACACCTCAGGCCCAAAGAACATCATCTGTGGCATTCCCCAAGGGTCCTCACTGAGTCAAACCCTTTTTAACACATACATGGGCCCCTGGCCTCGGTGGTCAAATACTGTGGTATGAACATCAGATCATGCACCGACGACACTCCGCTTATCCTCTCCCTATCTTCAAACTCCACTAACACCAAAACCAATTTCCACAGGTGCATGGCCAGCATAGCCAGCTGGATGCAAAAAAAATGCCTCAAGCTCAACACCAACAAAACAGAGATACTTATCTTTAGGAACAACACCTCTCCATGGGACGACTCCTGGTGGCCAGTAGAACTGGGCCCCTCACCCACTCCCACAGATCATGCCAAAAACCTTGGCATCCTACTTGACAACATGCTCATCATGAAGGAGCAGATTAACGCTGTATCCTCAGCCTGCTTCCTCACCCTCTGCATGCTCTGGAAAATATTCAAAAGGCTCCCCATCAACACCAGACGCACCGTCACCAAAGCCCTCATCACCAGCGACCTGGACTACAAAAACTCCCTCTACATGGGTATCACCTCACAACTACTGAGCAGAAAGCAAACCATCCGAAAAGCTACAGCCAGGCTCACCATCGACCTCCTGAGAAGAGCCCACATTACCCCCCACTTCCAAAAAAGCAGAAACGGATGCCGTATCTTCTCCTACTTAGCCACCAAGACCTGGAATGGCCTTCCACTCCACCTCCGGTCTTCATCCACTCTACAGAAGTTAAGAGATGGCCTAAAAATGTAGTTGTTCGACTGACAACTCCCAGCAGCCTTCCCCGATACCACCCCATGTGGTCTGCTAATCTCTCATCCCAGTGCTTATTGATAAACCAACTACCCATTGCCCTCCCCTATCTTAGTTACCCTTATGTTGTATTGCTACCCGTGCACCTCTTTACATGTGCAGTCTAGTTTTTGTTTGTCCTCCGTGTTCTGGAACAGAAGCTGTCGCTGCTGGTGATGGGGAACCATGTCCGAAATATTCATGTCTGTGCTTGATTTTACAGCACTCTGGGAAGCAGCTTCTGCACTCCTGCTCTCCCCCCACTGTCAGAGATTTGCTGTTTGTTAAATTGCCCTTCCTTTCGGTGCTGATAGACATGAGTGTTTCTGCTCTTTGGAGGTCTGTCTTAGCTTATTACAGTTGCATTGAACATGGCTATTACTGAAACTAGGCATCACATTTTAAATTACTTAATTTTCCCAGAAAACACGTTATTAGGCTTTACATTTGTGATTTTCAGTGTCAGAAGATGCTAGTGTGGTCTTTGGGGTAAGACATAGCAAAATGCTGTACTAACAAGCCGGCACCTGAGAGAAAAAACGAATTTTGCTTAAATGCTGCAGTTTGCAGTATTTTTACACTGCAGTCAAGTTCACAAAATGGCACCAGTACTATTAGAGAAGCACATGTAAAAAACATCTGTTCCTTCATGCAACACCAGTTTTCAGGTGTTTTCCAATTGCCACTGCTGAAATCCTGGACTTATAACAATATTTTGGCTGTCGAAATCAGTGTTAAATGTATCTTTTTTTCAAATGATTGTAACAAAAATTGTAATATGACAGGCTGTAAATAATTTACCTAAAGGCATATTTAGTGAGTGTAGTCAGTAAATTCATAACTCACTCTAAAAGAGGTTAGTTGAGTCTCTGCCATTAGAAGGTCCTTATCCCGCCAAAATTACCAAATACAATTATTTACGTCTCAGCAGGTAGAGTTGTATGTTTCGTAAATACTACGACTATAATCTCACAGTCCAAATGGCGATGATGGACTGTTGACAGAAGATATTTTTAATATTTGGGGATTTGGGTCAGCAGAGACATGAAAAGGCTTTGGAGGAGAGAATTAAGGCAGAGCTGTTTCATGGCGGAGAAGAGTCCAGATATGGAACGGTTTCCCCTGTCTGTGGTGAGTAGACCTATGATTGTCAAAATGGTGGTCTTGCCAAAGTTCCTCTATATTATTGTGACCATTCCCATTCCCCTGACAAGAGGATTCATTGGCTGTCTCCACTCACTCACGGTTAGGTTGACATGGGCAGCAGAGACTGGCATGAGTGGAGCTGACCCTGCCCTTTTCACAGGAGGGAATCTGCATTAAGCCTGGGCAGAATTTCACTCTGCGGAATTCAGCGGAGTTGCTGAAAAATTCTGCATTATTCCTCCAAAACAGGGTGGATTTGCGCATTCTACAACGGTGCTATCAGTTTCACTCACCCACTAGGTGGCAGGGCACCCTCACAGCTGATACGAATGAGAAATAGTTTACCGAGAGTCACCGTAAAAGTAACTCCATCCTTTGGTGACTGTAAGGGAATGTAATATATTTGCCAGCTTATGTAAACCGCTGTTCATGCTCTAGTGATTTAAGCACTCTCTCCTGACATTTCAGTGCACTGTTCAGGCATGTTTCAAGGACCCTGAGTGCACTTCCACCCACCACTCCACACTCTAGTCCTTACAGAAAGCGGACACTGATCTCTATCCTGGCGAACAGGATGTCATTGTCACGCACATGTGTAACCACAAGATCCAGACTGAATCTGGGATGAGGGAATTAGAGGCACGGGGTGCTAGGAGCCGGCAGCCTCCAACAGAAACTGTTTACCACAATAGAGCCGCTCCCAGTGAGGTGTCGCTAGTGCTAGTGCTAATCAATTTGTGAGTGCAGGCATCTCACAAAAAGTGAAGGACTGGTCTCACACACCACCTGGTGTCAAGCTTCATCATTGACCAGTCCTCGCCCTCTAAAACCTTGGCGGCATATTATCAACGGCCAGCGATAATTATCGCTGGCCGTGCTTAGCGATAATAATATTATCGGAGGCTATCTCTGGAATTTATCGCCCTGGTAGCGCGTTATTAACAATGTGTTTCTCCAGGGCGATAAAAATTTCAGAGATAGCGAGGTTATCGCCCTTTTGCAGGGAACATCGCTGGCTGGGTCGTATCAGCATAATCCACCCCCTATGTTAGGGATGGCTAAGTCAGGATTGTAGCAAAAACTGCCGTTTTCGCCAAAATCTAACGTCAGCTAAAATCATGTGGGCTGCCTTGTAAATATCTCGATGTAAACATCAGCGATATTTGCAAGGTAGTCCATCCGGGGTACGCCCAGTAACGCCCACTTTGCATCTCATTGGAGATGCAAAGGGAGGCGTTCTGCCAAATGGCCCAGTAGGGTCCGTGGCATTCTTCAGGATCTAAACAAATAAGTAAACTGCGGGCTCCACTCTTACCAGACTGAGGGGAGAGGATTTCCACTGAGTGGGGTGATAAAGATCACACTCCACCGTGATGTGGCCTATATCTAAAGTCTGAAAGAAAAACAAATCAGTTAAAAGCCGTGATAGAGCACTAGAAACACAAAACATTATATACACAAAAAATAGCTACCAAGGGAGACGACAGCAAATCTACCACCACCAAATGATGCACCCGCTGATGCCCCAATTTGGATTCTGGCAGCAACCGTACTATCCGCCAGGATTTGGATTCCAACAAGGCCCGCGGCCTTTTTTATACCGGGGCCGAGGCAGGGGAAAAGGAAGACAAAAAAGGCAGAACACAAGGGTACAGTAGGAAGATAAAGCTGCGGTCGCAATGGGAACGAGGAGCAGAGGGAAAGGGAAAGGCCCATCGACAAGCAGAGAGTAACTTACATTGTTAACCTCAGTGACTACCCCCTCTCTGAAGATGAAGAAACTGTCCTATCCAAGGGTGTAGGATTTGTCCCGACACCGATGAATGGACCCTTTCTGCTTAACACCGAACTGGCACAATTCTTCAGGAAGATTAAACTCCGTAACCACTTCGGAGAATCCAGTGATGATCAACACGAGCAGACCGGCACAGGACTTAGGAAAAAGTCCACATTCGTACCTCCCACGCACACAATCCCCAGCCACATATTAGCTTTTAAGCAGGTGGTACTCAAGGAAGTAGAAAAAATCAACTTAAAAAAGAGAAGGGTTTTCAAAACCTCAGTAGTCGTGAACGACAAGCACTGGAGAAACTTAAAAACAACACAGAACTTACAGTCAAACCAGCCGACAAGGGAGGTGCAATCATTCTGATGAACAGGTCCATGTACCGGAAGGAGTGCCTTCTCTCGGATGTCGCCAGCTATGACAAATATTCAGACGACCCGACACAACGTCTCACCATTAAGATCAAGGGGATGGTAGATGAAGCACTGTGTAACGACTGGATAACAAAACAAGAGGCTGACTTCCTGGTGAACGAGAACCCTAGAACACCAAGGTTTTACACCTTGCCTAAAATTCACAAAGAGAAGATACCGCCACCTGGTCGACCAATTGTGTCCTGCATCGCATCCATTCTTGAGCCTCTTTCACAATTTTGTGACTGGTTCCTTAAACCGATTGTCCAAAAATCACGGTCCTACCTACGAGATACCAAAGATGTACCATGTCTCTTGAAAGACTTGGAAACCAACAACACGGAAGACCTGTTCATTACCATGGACATTGAGGCGTTGTACACGAGTATCCCTCAAATGCGTACCCTAGAAGTCGTGGAACAGATTTTATTGAACACAGATTGGAACTTCCTCACACCCCAACACTTCATCATGGAATGTGCTGAGGTAGCTTTTGTCGGAAAACTTCTTTGAATTTGAGGAAGTGCTGTACCATCAAATCACTGATACATCTATGGGCAGCACTTTCGCCCCAAGTCTGGCATGTCTGTATGTGCACCAGTTTGAAGAAGACTACATCTTTCATGAAAGCAATCCATTCTCTGAAAACCTGGGGACATGGAAACGTTATATTGATTACGTTTTCATTGTCTGGCGAGGGGACGAAGAAACAGCGAGTAACTTCGTGGAATGGATTAACACCAAGGATCGACATCTGAGATTCACCCACTCCATTAGCAAGGACCATGCTGTCTTTCTGGATCTTGACATCACGATGAATGCAGACGGCATCAAAGCAAAGGTTCACAACAAATCGACAGACAAGAATAGCCTACTGCTATATGAGAGCTATCACCCAAAGGCCCTGCGGGACAACTTACCAGTAGGTCAATTCCTCAGGGAACGCAGGAACTGCTCACAGACGGAAGATTTTCAAGAACAAGCAGAGGAGCTGGAGAAAAAACTACTAGACCGACGCTACCCCAGAAAACTGATCAGGAAAGCAAAGAAGAGAGAAAGGAATAACAACTGCAATGCTCTACTAGAAAACAACGAGAGAGAGAAGCCTAACAGAATTGTATGTGTAACAACATATACACCAGTTTCCAACACTGTACAAAAAATCATAAGAAAGAACTGGCACATCCTTCATGGCGCAGGAAAACGTTGGGAACCCCCACTATTTGCTTTCAAAAGAAGTAAGAATCAACGGGATGAGCTGGTACGGGCCAAAGACCCCCCTGCAAGAGGAGATGACCAAGTGACCCTCTGGAACACCCAAAGACCAACAGGACATTTTGCCTGCGGCGGCTGTGTTGCATGTCCTCTTACCCGGACTACTAAGGAAGTAGACATTGGCTCCACACGCCCGTGAAAATTGAATAACTTCAGCAACTACAACACGGAAAATGTGGTATATCTCCTTACATGCCCCTGCAACCTGAGGTATGTGGGTATGACCACCATGAAAATTTAGATCCACATCAACGAACATCGCAGCACCATACGCTGTAAAAAAACAACAACACAAAACTCACTAGACATTTCCTGGAATACAAGCATAAAGACACGGACCTAAAATGGGTGGTCCTGGAAGTCATGAAGAAACAGAAGACAGACCTGACCAGACCACTCCATGTCAGGGAGCAGAGGTGGGTATACCGCCTTCGAACATAGAAAGAAGTTCTGAACGACGATATTCCTTGGCTACAATTAGCTGTTTAACTAATATATGCCTATACATTTCATACATAAACATCCAGTCTGCATTGTGTCCTTTACCCCATTTTACAGCACTATACATCATCCATACTGGCACATGCATCAAAGCTTTTTGCGATCGCAAACGGTGCGATTCGCAAAAATCGGCCGTTTGCGATCGCAAAATTAGCTTTTGCGATGCATCAAGGGTCAAGGCCCTCGCAATTTGAGAATTCACAATTAATTGCGAGTTCTCAAATTGCGATTGCATTTAAGGATTTGCATTTTGCGATTCCTTAAATGCAATGCAAGAGCCACTTTGAAGTAGCGATTTCACTACTAGGGGGCGCAAATTACCATGAAGTTGAACTTCATGGTAATTTGAAAAAACTTTGAAAAATGCACTAAAGTGCATTTTTCAAAGTTGTAGGTTACACACACACATGTCCTTGGGACATGTGTGTGCGCAACATTTGTGCACTGATCAATTTCAGGGGTGCAACAGGGTGTCCTTTTGACACCCTTGCACCCCTGAAATTGCATGAGCAATTTCCCATTCATTCCTATGGGTCTAAAGGCCCATAGGAATAAATAGTAAGCTATTCCTTATTTGCGACTCGCTATTTGCGAGTCGCAAATAAGGAATGGGTAGGAATCGCTATTATTATAGCGATAACTACATGCATAGGATTTTGCAAGTCCTTCATTGTGAATCCTTAATAATCGCAGTTAAGGACTCGCGAAATCCTAGCATGATGCATGTGCCTGATAGTGACTGATACTATGACTGTTTACAAAACCACCTCCCCGAAACAGTGAAAGTTCTTGCTTTTACTTATCGGTCTCTTTTCCCCATCAACCTTACGAAATGTCCTTGTCTTATCTAACGTAGGAAATGTGTAACACCTTGGATTTCTGTGTTTATATACGGCGCGCAAAACGCCATACTGCATAGAATCAGCCCAGTAGTTTATCATACAATTATGTTTCTTACTACAGCTGGCATTACCTTTAGGTTTCATCTTGGAACCATGGGCAACTTGGGCCCATTTATAGTTATCCATGGTTTACCAACTATGTGGCATATTGTGCCAACCCTAAGATAAATGTGCCAATCCTCCAGTATACTTAATTACCCCACCGTTGTTACATGCGTGAGGCTTAACATTGCACATGCGAGATAATTAGTTCATTTGGCATATGCGCGGTTCAACATCTCCAGCACGCATGTGCAACGCGTAGACGCTTCACAACTTCCACACGTTCTTTCAGTTCATGGAGTGGATGCCGGCCCCACCCCGGCTGCTACATGTCCGCTTGCACGAACCACAGGCCATCAGGGAACATTACCGGAAGCCCATATTTGGCAGGTCAGGCAATACTCCGGACCTCCATCAAAGCGCGATGTTGGGACTTCGGTTGTCGCACTCCGGCACCCAATTAAACCTTGATTGGCATTAACTACCCGGCGCCGACACTATAAATAACTGGACGCTGCTCCACTCATTTAACATCGAGGAGCACAGATATAGGCGCAGAGGCGGAGATCACGTCACGTATCAGTAAGAGTATGAATGTGTGGATGAATGTGTTTCCTTTTCAGGTATTTTGAATCTGATATACTACAGAACCTCATGTGTGTTCTTTGTAGTATTTACCTTCATTAAAACATCTTGTATTTTGTTTTTCTCCTCATTAAATTTTTAGCGCTTGACCTAAGGGGTCTCCTGCCCTCACCCTCCTATGGAGCACAGTGTCCCAAATATAGGGTAAGCATTTTGGAGACAATTTCTCCTCTCTGGTGCACAGATGATTGTCACTACTGTGGCACTCATCGCCACTCACAATAGACCCTCGGTGTGTGTGGCTGACTATTTAATGTTTTGTGTTTCTAGTGCTCTATCACGGCATTTAACTGATTTGTTTTTCTTTCAGGCTTTAGATATAGGCCACATCACGGTGGAGTGTGATCTTTGTCACCCCACTCAGTGGAAATCCTCTCCCCTCAGTCTGGTAAGAGTGGATCCCGCAGTTTACTTATTTGTTTAGATCGTGATGAATGCCACGTACCCTACTGGGCCATTCGGCAGAAACATGTCGTCCCCATTGATTTCGGTGGGGGGAAAATAATATCCCCAGTACACCGATCACTTTGTTTTAATTACCATATAGATGCCAGCAATTTTAAAATGTATTTTGACATCTATAATGGCTTTTTAACCTCACTATCTTTTTCTATGGGCCCCCACTTAGTTTAGAAGTGCATCTCTGTCATCAGGTGTATGCCCGCCCTCTATCAAACCAAGTTTTTAGAGGGCGAGGACACCAGGTGCTGTGTGAGACCAGTCCTTCACTTTTTGTGAGATGCCTGCACTCACGAATTGATTAGCACTAGCACTAGCGACACCTCACAGAGAGCGGCTTTATTGTGGTAAACATTGTCACGCACATGCCAGCAAGTAACGTGTAGCTGAAATACATCACTGTCATCTAAATACCCGCCCAGTATTATCCTCCCTGGCTCGGTGCGTGCCCGAGTACCTGGTCCTGCTGGGGGATGAGCCGAAGTGTATAAGAGGGGTGCCCACAAGAGTGCAATTTACCACTAAGTCCCCCTTCCACACACATCTTCGGTCAAAGGCAGTGACAAAAAACATTATAACATATTTCAGAGCACAGCATGCCTCTTGTCGAGATATCTGCAGTGCATTTACTCTCCCAGTGTATTGTGAGAGGTGTAGTTTGCATTCCATGGCATTCTATAGCCTCCCTTGCCCTCGGTGCCTCCCTTGACGTCACCACCCGGCTCTCATGTTGTAGCTCTTCCTATTCACATGTGTAGTACATATAGCTTGCCCATAGTTAGTGTTGCACACAGCTAGTGGGAGTCATATCATCATGTGCTCTCCACTTCCATAGAAACAGATCAAGAAACATATATAATTAGAACCAGTAATATTCATGTTTAGCATCTACCGTCCGGAAAACTCTGAGTCCCGGCAGGTGCAGCAGCTTCAGAAAGGCACAGACGAAGGCTAAAGCCAGTGCCAACAAAGCCCGCTGCAGCACCTCAGTGGCAGCCTGCCATGTCATGCTGGTGTGCAAGGGGATGTTTCCTCAGGTTGCTTTTCGGGATTTAATTTTTCTGTGTAGGTCAGTGATAAATATCCAGCGTGCCGAGAGCGAGACCGGCGTACTTCAATTACAGAAAGATGGGGTCTTTGACTTAGCATGATGGGGGGTGGCATCCATGGAAGTCAGTTCCTGTTATGGCCACACCATACTTAAAGATGGCAGTTGTGGGGGTACTGCAAATGGTGGGGAAGCTGCAGGCAAGGCTGACCGGTGAAGGTAAGCAGGTAAACGGGAATGGCACAAAGGAGAAACATAACCTGGGGAGGGAAGATGAATGATCAGCAACTATGGGGAACCTTTGGAGTGCGTGGTTAACGAGCCTAAGAAGGAAGTGCGACGCACGCTGGTAAACTCAGCTCCGCCGGCGGTAGGCAGGCTTTTGCACTAAACTCCGCACTCCAAGCAGAGCGCGGAATGTCAAAGCTCTGCAAACTCTGCCAGCGGAGCGGAGTTCACCGCCGACCCCTAATCTGTGATCCGAACTTGGAGTTATATTACTACTGTGCGCATGTGCAATATGTACACTCATTGTTTCATCCTATGCCACGAAGGCCACACATTAGAGTAGAGGCACTTCCTTAGACCTGCTCTTTTACTCTAGGCTGTGTGGCACCTGTAAGAAACTACATTGCACATGCCCTAAGGAACCCAAGAGTTTTCAGCCGCTGAACTATGTTGTTGATATGGCTTCCTTCAGACGGCTGACCACAAGACTCTATTATGCCATGTAGACCAATGCCCCTTTAATAATGCCCAGAGCTAAGTATGAGTGGTAAGATGGGCTGAGAGTGGAGTTCACAGATGAGCAGTGTCATTGCTGATGCAAAACAGAACTATTGTCACCCGATTTTAGACTACATCTGATTCACATTAAGTTCTTGCATAAATTGTAATGCACACCTATTCAACTGCTTACAGAACAACTCTAGATGTGTCCAATGTGATGCAGTGAGGCAGCCTTTCTCCCCCTGGTCTGGCGCTGTCCTGATGTTGCTGGGTTCTAGAACAGAGATTGAGTGTGTGGGGGAGATGACGGGGGCATTGTGCAAAGGAATCTTTGGTGGCTCGCCTGGGCTATGTTAGGGGGATCCCTGCCAATGTGGGAAAGTTTACTGTTGTGTACCCAAGGTCAGCATGCCTTATGGGAAACAACACGGAAAATGAAGCACAGGCACTGGATTTGGTTTACTGCCACGAGGTCCGTGGCTCAGGCTCCTTTATTGCTTCCCCCCCTCTGTCACAGCCTGAACCATCAAGCCTGTGGTCGGAGGGCTGAGGTCAGGAACACCCCTCCTGCCTGTGTCCATAATGGGCTCACCCACTATCATAACATTCCTCTTTTATTTTAAACAGACACGAAAACACTGAAACCTTGACGGTTGGTCATTAATTCAACATCATCAATAAGAAGAACATTGAGAGAGAGAGAAACAACATAATATTATACCACAGTTCAGGTCAAAACAAAACCTTTCCGACGATAAGATCTCGCAGGACAAGACCGAACATTGTGTCTTTCCCTCCCTTGGCGAATAACTCTTTCTCTTGCTTCTTCTCGCCTTGTGAGCTGTGGACATTGCTGGGAGGCAGACTGCCCATCAGGGCTCGATTCCACCAAAGGGCAGATACCAGTCTCTGGAGACAGTCATGCTCAGGATGGAATCTGTAGATTGGGAATGTCTAGTCGGGGAAGCTTCATCATCATTCCCCACTTCACTCATCAATGTTGCAGAGAGATCCCTTGTGGGTTGGTTCACAGGAGCTTGATAGTGTTTGAACCAAGACACATTCCTAGTGATGGATTCTCCCGCTCTCTGAGCAGTGACCATCATTTCTTTCACTGATGCACTCGCCATGGATCGATTTCAAAAGGAAGCATGAACTTATTCCATGGATGCCTATTCCTTTCCATCACTAGATCACCAAACATGACGGAACATTGCCTGGATCTACGGACTCAGGACATCAACCATTTTGTATCCAACACTGTTGCAGTTTTTCGGCAACTTGTTTCTGCATGGTTGATGGTTTGTCAATTTGGGGAATAATGTCACCCACTGGTCAATTAGGGCTGACTTGAGTCGACGAATGTGGCGTAAGGCAGTATTCTCTGAGAAAAGTGTAAAGAGCGCATTTCATATTTTGTCTATGGGCTCGGGCAATTTGAAGCACCCTATTTAAAGTGTGCATGAAGCGTTCTGCTTCTACATTTGCTTGTGGCCAACGGAATGTGACTTTTCTATGATGAATGCCTTGTAAGTATTCTGTAAATTCATGACTAGTGAACGGAGGACCATTGTCCGTGCGCAGTTCTTTGAGAAGCCCGTGGGTGGCCATAATTTTTTCCAGCCGAGGAATGGTTAGACCTGCTGTCGTTAAATCCATGACCTCAACTTCTGGATACTTTAAAAAGTCATCTATGACCACCAACATGTGTCTTGCATCTGGGAGGCTTCCAAAATCTTCACTAGCTCTCTGCCACAGAAATGGTGGAATGTTTTCAGTGATGATTGGGGCTGGGGGGTTCCGCCGGTCCAGCAGCCTGACACAGTGGGCACTTGTGAACCGTTTGTTTAACAAGGTTATCTAAATTCGGAAACCAAACCTTACACCTAAGTCGGGACTTCGTCTTGACAATTCCTTGATGAGCCAAGTGAGCAAGATCCACCACTCGTTGTTGTAGGGCCCCGGGAATCACCAGACGGGAGCCTCTCATGAGACAACCTTCAGGGAACACAGCCAGATCTGTGTGCACATTGTGAAGGGAAGCTAATGCCAATTGTGCTTCCTTCATTCAACAGGGCTTTTTGCTGGTCAAGACGCACCATTTTCCATAGGCTACCGCTGAGATAGCCAACTTGAAACATTCATCGACAGCCGTGGTCACCACAACCTCCTCTAGAGAAATGGGTAGTGGTCTAGACCATCCCATGACCAGCTGACATATTCCTCCACTTCTTCGGCATCCAACTCTTCTTCTTCCGTAGCCGGCCTTGCATGCCTTGAGAGATAATCAGAGGGATTTTGGGTCCCAGGGCAATAGATGACCATGACCTGGTATTCCTGTAATTGCAAGATACATTTTTCAATTCTCGGCTGAGGTGTTCAGGACAACTCCATAAATAGCAAGATCAAAAGCTTGTAGTACGTATGAACAACAAAAGGTTGTCCATAGAGATAGAGCTGAAAATGGCAGCAGCCCTAGTACACTGTGAAGGCTTCCTTTTTGATGTGGGAATATCGCTGTTCTGTATCAATCAGCGCACGGCTAGCATACGCTACTGGAGCCCATTCCTCGTTGCTCTGCCTTTGCGATAGCACTGCCCCAAGGCCTGTGGGACTCGCACCCACTGACAGTTCAGAGTCCTGGCCAGAATTGAAATATACCAAGGTGGTGTCAGCTGATAATGCTTGTTTCATTGCTTTGAAAGCCCCTTCCTGATCAGGCCCCCAGTTCCAGACGGCATTGGTCTTCATCAGCTCTCTCAAAGAGGCTGTGAGGTCGGTCACGTTTCAAATTAAACGTCCACATTGTGTGACTACACCTAAGAAGCTGACACCAGTGACAGTGATGGAAGCCTCAGCTGACTATATGTCCTGGACTTTGGCTGCATCAGATAATACTCCATGCTGAGAACATCTGTATCCGAAAAAGGCTATCTTCTTCTGGAGGAAGGCGCCCTTTTCGCGATGCAGTGTGAGACCATTGTCTCTCAGGCTTTTGAATGTGGCTTATAGGCGATCAAGATGTTTTTCCAGTTTAGGGGCATGTACCGAAGTATCATCACTGACACTAAGTGCCCCTTTGAGGTCAGACAACATTCTCCTTATCGTGTCCTGAAAGACTTTGGCTGCGTTCGAAACTCCGAAGCTATGGCGCTTGTGACTTCTGAGACCCACATGAGTGGAGAACGTCGTGATTGCCTGTGACTCCGGATCCAGCAGTAGTTGGTGATAGCCAGCTCATAAATCCATCTTTGAGAACCACTGGGAACCACTAACTTCGGCCACGATATCATCTATAGTGGGTGTCAAGTAACGCTCTCTATTGATAGCCTGATTTAGCAGGTGCTTGTAAACATATATCCTAACTTCCTTGGGTTGTTTAGGTTTTCGTGCTACCACAATTGAAGATACTCATGAAGTCGGACCATCAACCTTCTCGATGATATCGGCCTATTCCAAATTTGTCAGCTCTTCTTCTACCTTCAGTGTCAGGTGGAAGGCTACCTTGCCGTGTTTCAGTGCAACAGGCTGGACCGAGTTGTCGACATGAAGATGTATCATATGGTCTTTGAGGCATCCTATCCCCTTGAATAGAGGTGCAATTTCTGTCAACAGGCCATCCACACTTTCCTGGTGCATGCTGAAAGGAAAAACGACAAGCTGCAGGTACTCAGCGCTTCGACAACTCAGGTGCATTCCTGATTCCCCCTTTTGTGACATACACTTTGGCACGTGTGGAACGAGATTCATGAGCAATCTCTGCGGTGAACACTCCAGCAATTGGAGTGGAGTTGTGGACCCATATGTGAACACCTGCGTAGGGGGTGGGGCGTAGTGTTGGCTGTGTAGGAAGTGCCTGCATCACTGATTGTGTCCTAATATTTATGGAAGCTCCTGTGTAAATCAACGCCTGTCCCTGATGACCTGCGAGGAGTACACTGCATTTTGGGACACGTTTTCTAGGATATCCATTTGGTTGCATGGCATGTATGACATGGACTGCCACTTCGCTGTCATCATCATCCATGTCTTTCTCATCCTCGAGAACATTCAATACGTGCATGGCATTGGCAGGGTTTGTCCTCTGTACTTTTTGGAACATAGAGCTACACACTTTTGCAAAATGGTTCGGTTTATTGCATGCTGAGCACTTCATCCTTTGGGCTAGACATAGCCCTTGATATGCGTACGAACCACCACATCCATAGCATGTTTGTGTGGGCAGGATTAGATTTGGTGCATGTTTTCCTCTTGTCAGGGTTTCCGGCAGTAACAGCATTGACATTTTCGGTAATTATTTGAAGTTGTAATGCTGCTTCCATGTGCGCTGCTCTCACTTTGGACAGTTCTTTTGACCTTCCCATCGTTGGCATGTCTGCCATAGGCATTCCTGGGACCTGAAGAATGCTTTATTTCAGCTTTACTGAGATGCCCCACTTAATAAACTGGGCCCTTATTTCATCATTTTCATCGGGTAGCGTGCAGGGGCTAGCCAGATCTTTAAGGCGGGCATAAAATGGATCTACTGACTCATTGGGTAGTTGTTTCGCTTGGCGCAGTAGAAAACGTTTATGGTCTGGATTTGCAGGTGGATCAAAGTGGGCAGTTAGTGCTTGTTTCAATGAGTTGTATGTGAACGGAGGTCCTGCCGCCACTACAGGCTTTCCTAGCTTGTGAATAGGTGCGCCCCCTAAGTGCAGAAGCATCTGACATCGTCTGTCATATTCTAGGGCTTGTTTAAGGGTCATCCTGGGCCGCATTTACTCAGCCCAGTAGGAGCGTTACAGCTGGGTGAAGCCATTCCCATTTAGTGGTACGCCCGGGGGAAAATGGTGTGCTCCTTAAGGTTCCCATGACCTAGGCAGTATGTGGCATCTCCCACATCAAGTGTTAGGCACTGGATTACAGACAGTGCGCCCTGTATCGAATCAGACAGATTCTTTGAGCGGGTATGCCTAGGGGGCTTCACCAGAGAGAGCGGAGTGTTCGAAATTTCCATAAGGAATAAGGGATACAGGGCAAGTGCTGGAGGGCAGCCGTGCTCATTGTCTCATACTCCTGTTATGGACATTCCTGTGCGCATGGATTTAGCAAGTAAAGGGACCGTGCCAGGGTTAAGCATAATCCCCCGCGCCCATATAGCCTAAGCTGGCAAGCGGGGGTAGGAACGGTCTTCTAACATGTGAGCTGCTGTCCCAGAGATGGGAGACACATGTGTCCAGTCCCACATGGTGCTAGATGGGCTGCTGCCAGTGTGATCAGCAAATAGGTGGGGCATCGTGTGCCAGGGTGTCTGAAACTGTCCCGCCCAGAGTGGGACGAGGCTGAGTCATGTGACGCAGTGAAACTTTGCGGCGTGAGGTGAATAGTGCTTGGCACAACTTCACAGGCATAAAGGGTGTTTTTGTTTCATCAGACACTAGCTGATCCAAGCTAACATCTAGGGCTATTGGGATATAGATGGGGCATCGATAACCAGTAGGGATGTTCTCTTTCATCTAGATTTGCAGGAGGCTCTAGACAGGAGAGTTAGCGGGCAAGACTATAGCTGTTTTGGTGTGGGGCACTGGCGGCGACGGTGGCCGCCTTCAGAGCTGTGGCGGAGTTACAGGGCGATCTGGAAGCAAATGGGTACCGAAGGGTACCTCTGCGCGGCACCATAGGGGGTGCCAGAGCCCAGGAGCCTCATGGGAGGTTCCTGGAAAACCGTGTCGGCGCCCCGTTAGTCCTTTGGGCGGTTGTGGGCCTGAACAACCGGGGGCTTGCCTTGCTACGCTCCGCCCTGAAAGGGGCGTGAGTAATAAGGGAGCGTGATCCGGGAAGAGGATCACCGAAGGGGCAGCACAGATGGGGTTCTCCCCAGTGCTGCTTGGCTCATCAGGCGGGCAGGCGGCCAAGATGGTTGCCTGCCCTTGGATCGCCCGTAAGGTAAACCACCATATTACATAACGGTGTATGTAATAAACCTGCAGCAGTTTTTACCCAAACAAAAATTGTGTAGTGCGTTTTATTTATGCGTAGAACATGCATGCTATTGTGGTGGGGTGGGGAGTGTTGCCTACTGCTGGTGCTATGCGGCTGCCCGAGGCACCCGCAGGGTGCCCTAAGGAGGGCGGGCCTCTAGTGCCTGCAAGGCACCAGCCCACCCCCCCTCTTTTCGGTGTGGGGACCCCTCGGGGAGGAGTCCCCCTACTCTGGCAGCCAGGGTGCTGCGGTGCGCAGGGCGCGTCATTTCCGGGGCGTGAGGAATGGGGGGAGTATATAGGCTTCCCCCATCCACTGGCCTTCCTCTTTCGCGCCCTGGACACACCGTCTCCCACCCTACCGCTTACCCGGCGTGGAAGCAGCGGGGGAGGCATAGAATGTTGTAATGTTGTTCTTTTTCGTTGCAGGCGGAGTTACAGGGCGATCTGGAAGGAAATGGGTACCGAAGAGTACCTCTGCGCGGCACAATAGGGGGTGCCAGAGCCCAGGAGCCTCATGGGAGGTTCCCGGAAAACCGTGTCGGCGCCCCATTAGTCCTTCGGTCGGTTGTGGGCCTAAACAACCGGGGACTTGTCTTGCTACGCTCTGCCCTGAAAGGGGCGTGAGTAATAAGGGACCGTGATCTGGGAAGAGGATCACAGAAGGGGCAGCACAGATGGTGTTAGCCCAGGTGCTGCTTGGCTCATCAGTTGGGCAGGCGGCCCAGATGGTTGCCTGCCCTTGGATCGCCCGTAAGATAACCCACCATATTACATAACGGTGTATGTAATAAACCTGCAGCAGTTTTTACCCAAACAAAAATTGTGTGGTGTGTTTTATTTATGAGTAGAACATGCATGCTATTGTGGTGGGGTGGGGAGTGTTGCCTAGTGCTGGTGCTAGAGACCAGTCCCGATGGAGCAGGCAGCATAGCAAAAGTGTCCCAGTATTACAAGGTCAGGGTTTCAGAAATCATGCATATGGAGCAAAGACACCCCAGGAGTGCCAATATGAAGAACCAATGTAGAGCAGGCATAAGAGGCACCTCCCAGTAGCCGCTGTGCCTCCCCCTGGTAGCAGGCAGAACCACAAGAGCAAAAGTGTGCGGCCTCCTACCCTCGAAACACAAAGTGTAACTGTCATAATAGTGGCCTTCCAGCGGAGAAGTCTTTAGGCGTTGGAGACAGCTCACTAGACGTAGGCAGCCGATGGGGGCTCAAAGACGCCTCCATGAGGGGCTGCGACGTCAGAGGCAGCACAGCAGCGAGGGCCGAGAGCAGGAAATAACGGCAGGACAGCGGCACTGCACAAACCAGACAGCTCGCCGACATGCAGAGAGGTTGGGCCCAACACCTGCGAGGGAGGGGCTGGAAGCAGCCACGGCACCACAGAGAGCGACCGGTCGACAAGCAGTGTGCCGGGAGAAGAAGGATGCTTCTTGGAGCTGCAGCAGAGACAGCAAGCGCAGCGGGAGGCGATCCGCAAGGCTGGAGAGGTGAGGAGGCGAGACAGCAGGGATAGTTTACCTTCATCGCCAGTTGATTTTTTTTCAAAAGTCAGCAGGCCTTAAGGGAAAAAGCACTGTTGTGGTGGCATATGAATCGCTGGCACTAAATTTGGTTTACTGCCACGAGGTCCGTGGCTCGGGCACCTTTAGTGCTTCCCCCCCCCCTCCCGTCATGGCCTAAACCATCAAGCCTGGGGTCTGAACGCTCATGTTACGAAAACTCCTCCTGCCTGTGCGCATAGTGGGCTCAATCACTATCATCATTTTTACCACTATGATGCTTCTCCAGACCAAGAGAAGGGCGGGCATGCTTTCGGTGCGGAGAGAATACCCTAGGGCGAATCGCTGATCAAGTCATATCGTATTGCCAGGAGCAATTGGGCAAGTACTAGTCCTTTGATGCCTTCCAGATCCAGACCAAAAAACATTTGGAGTCCCTGCACACTCTTAAGCCTCACACGACGACACAGAGGTCTAATCTAAGACTGATACGTATATTGTTGATGTGAAATATATGTATGCATCTGAAGGAACTGATTGTAAATCCCTGAGATGGCTATAACACTGCAGATCTGAGAGCTTGGTGTAATCGCTCCTAATGTAAATTGCGTATGAGAAGTGGATGCGGAAGGGCTGTGACATAGCACCCCCGGATAAACCAGATTGTAATTGTAATGAGAAATTTGACTGTCCTTTGATTTGTTGACACAAACGCATTTACCTACAACTTGTACTCGCTACGTTTGGTGTAATGCACTATTGGTTTGTTCTGTTTCAATAAAACCTAAATAAACAATCAATGAGTGGGTTAGACCTTCAGTGAAAGTTTGTCTGAAAAGGTCCAGAGGCAAGACTTAGTGGGAGTTTTGGGAGCTGATGTGTTGCAAACTCAATGGGAGGCTTTGGAGAAATTGCAGAACGAGACTCCTGTATTTCAGATTTTAGTCTGTGGAGAGGATGCCAGTGAAGCAAAGGAAATCACTGACAGAATATCGTAAATAAAAATATCGTGTTAACAGAATATCTTCTCAAAAATATTGAGGAAAAAAATATCGAGAAGGTAAGTGCAACTAGGTAAGTAAAGATTAACTATTCATACATATATATATATATATATATATTGTCAAGGTACATATATGTAGAGTTATATATAGGACACTTTGCTTACCTTCACAATAGTGTTGTCCTCGATATGACACAATATTTTGGCCCACAACATATTTGTTTCCAATATTCACTAACACTGTCACTCTGTTTATCGAGGCACCACTTGCCATCATTTGCAAAACAACTACTTGGAAGGTGCTACCTTCTGTTCATCAAAGTGTTGGAGATAAAATCAATCATAAGGACAGGATGCACTCCTCATTTTTCAATTTTCGAATTTATAAGTGTGTTCCATTGATGCGTGCGGACTTGGTTAAGTGCCTTACCCAAATGGCACTGAATATTGAACACGTTCAAGAAGGGGCGCCTTGTCGCCCCACCCAATCGCACTGCTGCATTACGCCTCCTTGGCGATACTTTGTATAAGGTAATCCTAATTTTTCAAAACATTTTTAACGTTTTTAAACATGACTTTTACTCAAGTTTTTTCCTTGTTTGACTGAGTCCACACACTTGGTGTCTATGCCATTTCCCAAGCTTCTAATGTTCAAACTGTGTCCATACAGACTTCTTGAAAGAACACGAATAGAGCACTATTCATGAAAGGCAGCGTTTATTCGATAAAATACCCAATGCATTTCGGGCATGATTGCCCTTCTTCAGGGGTCACTGTAAACAATCATAAAAAAACACATGATCACTAATTGTTGTATATCATTTGACTTATCAAATTGTTAAATGATTTATAACAAATGTTATATAACATGATATCCACACGTTTTCTAAACAACTGATTTTCATCGGTGTATATGGTATTCCACTATCTTTACCTTGAGCCTTCACCAAATTTGTGCATTAATCTACTACCCTTTGGCCCCATTTCTGCCATACCTTTATATTTTACCCATCAAAAACGGTCAGCCTAGGTACATGGTTTCTCATTAATTCTGTCCTGGTACCCTCCAAGAGATCATTGCTATGACACTGATCCGTTAACCTTTGCCCCATTTAAATCATGCCTTCGTATTTCACCCTAGAAAAACAATCAACCCGAGTGCTTGTGTTCCCGTTTTAATTCTGTCCTGGTACCCTTCAAACATCATTATTTTTCCACCCATCAATTTGTCTTTGCTTTCAACATGCCTATCTGCATAATATTCTAAACTAATGATTCTTCTCTTCCAGGGGATCCTCATCAATAGTCATAAGCACTGAATATTCCCGCCCATGTGCGGGGACCCCGGAAATAATAAAATTATATATGTAAAAAACATACATATATACAGCTCTGTATATGTATAAACATATATCATTTTTTCCAAGCAAATGCAGCCCCTATAAAAAAAGACTAGGCAATGTATAAATACACATCCAATAATACATATAGGTATAATAAAACACCTAAATCTCTTTTTTTTTGTTTTTTTGTTTTTTAATGAGGAAAACACTCATGAGAAAGCAAAAAGAGAAAACTGTGGGAAACACAGATCTACAACACATTGCTAGCCTGCAGGCTGCATTGCAATACAATACCATAGAGACTGAAAAGCCCTGTATAGGTAAAAACTGGCACCGTGCCTTTAAGGCAGCCCTGGCTTCCATATCCCATCATGCCTCAGGGGTGACAGTTAGGTCAGTTGTTCTTTCCGGCTCCTTCAGTCAGGACCCTGGAATTCAGCTCTCTTCTTTTTTGACTTTTTAGTCAAGAATTATTTGCATTATAGTAATTTTTTGGACATCCTCTTATTAATATCTGGGAGGAAGTTAGTATCCTGTATTTTTCTGACTGATTTTCTGCAATTTTTGTCAGAAATATGCCTTCTTTATTTATTCCATGTCCATCTTGTGGAAAAAAGAAGGCCTCTTCAGACACACATGAGGTGTGTATTGTCTGTCTGCCGGATTCTCACTCTCCAGCTACATGTCATCATTGTAAAGACCTTTCCAAAAGGACTTTAAAGGAGAGAGAGAGAGGATTAGACTCTACGGCTTATCAGAACAGTCGACGTCGAGGCAGCTGGTCCCTGTTTGCTCCCCATCGGCGTCGGGCTCGGCGTCGAAGACTCCAGCGGCGGGATCGTCGCTGAGAGGTGAGGAGTCCAGGGGTAGTCATGCTGCAAAAAGAAAATCGGCGTCGACTTTAGATACAGCGACGAAGCGGATGCGTTCGTCGTCGGCGACTTCGACGTCTAAGAGATCGGCGTCGAGGGATCGGCGTCACAGTTCGACGTCAAAAAGGCATCTTTCGACTTCAAGAGAGGATCGCTCGACGTCAAGACAGAGACATCGTTCGACGTCGAAGGAAGGACATCGTTCGACGTCGAGAACTGCAAGAGATCAGTCGACGTCGCAAGAGGTTCGTAGGCGTTCGACTCCGAAGTCTACGTCGACGTCGAGACCAAGATCGCCGTCGAGAAAAGATCGATCGTCGACGAAGAGACTTACGACGTCAAGGCATTCGTCGTCGGAGCATTCGACGTCGAGGCAGGCGCCTCCGTCAAGACCGACGTCGAGGCAGGAGCCTCCGTCGGAGTCGACGTCGAGGCAGGTGCCTCTGTCCTCACAGGTCTCCAAGGCTTTGGAGAAGTCCATAACGTCGAGGCGAGATTCCCCGTCGGGGTCTAGACCTCCGTTCAGACCAAGCCCTCCGTCAACGACGAGGTTCTCGACGTCGAGGCAAGAAAAATCTCCACTGATCCTCGAGGAGTCAAGTCCCAGGTCTCCGGTGATAGGCCTATCACCGTCGAGGCGGCCCTCTGCAGAGGGTTCTCAGGAGGTGTCGCATGTTCGCCTTACGATCCGGCCAGTCTCAAGGCGCAAATCCCCTCATAGACTGGTGTATACAACTTCTGAACATGATTCACCACGTCCTATATCTATCTCGCCTTCAGGATCAGAGGGCTCGAGTTCAAGATACGAGTCACCGGAAATTGTGCATCAATCTCCAGTGCCTGCAAGAGAAAATAGTCCACTGGAAGAGGGAAATGCTGTACCTCAAAGTCCCGCGAGAGAGATGCCTCAGGACTCGGCTATGTCTTACGCAGTTAAGGCCTCACTAACAAGGTTGAGAGACATGGACTTCCCAGCGAGACCGGTCAGATCCCGTTCTCGGGGAAGAGAATTTCGACGTCGCTCTCGAACACCAAGGAGGCGACCCAGATCCTCCTCTCACAGGAGAGAGTCGACCAGATCGGAGAGAAGGCGCCGTAGGACTCCTTCCTCCTCCCGTCATCTAGATCATCCAGAAGGGATTATTCGCCGACACTCTCGGATACACCACCCTCTAGGGTATCTCCGGTGGATGGTATCTCTACTTTTCAGGAAGTGTTGTGTAGAGGAGCTACAAAATTAAATATCCCAATGCCGGTTCAGGAGATCACCTCCTCCATAATCTTTGAAACTCTTCATGAACGAGCAGTGTCACGCCCACTGTTGCCATTAGTCCCTGGTTTGCTACAACCAGTAATGGATATTTTTCTCACGCCAGCGACCACCAAATCTGCGCCGGCGCGGATTCTAAAAAAGTACCGTCCGGCTCCCGAAGATCCTCTGTTTCTAAGATCAGATCCTCCACCGGATTCTGTCATCACCGCTGCTGCCAGAAAGACGCATGCAGTAGCTGGGTCTTCAACGGTGCCCCCAGATAAGGACAGTAAGACGCAAGACTCTTGGGGGAGGAGAGTTTGCGGCTCGGCATCTTCTAGCTTAAAGGTGGCCAGCGCCTCAGCGCTTCTGGGGCGCTATGATAGATCATTATGGGACTCTCTCCAGAGGTTCATTGAAAAAGTTCCATCAGAGGACAGACGGGACTTTGAAGAAATTTTGCACGAGGGAAGTCTGGTTTCTAACCAGGTGATAAGTGCAGCGGCAGATGGGGCAACCCTAGCAGCGCATTCTTATGCCCATGGAATCACAGCCAGAAGATCATCTTGGCTCAGATTGACGGCCTTGAAGCCGGAAGCGCAGGCGAGAATACTAAATCTGCCTTTCTCGGGTAGTTCACTTTTTGGGTCTCATGCAGACGAAGAAATGGCCCGTATGAAGGCAGAGCTGGAGACCATGAAAGCCGTCAGGCTTGAAAAGAGGAAAGAGTTTCGACGCCGCAGGGGAAACGATAGGCGTAACTACCAGCTGAGGGTTCAAACCCCTCAGTGGCAGAAGAACCAGGACCAGCAAGGCCAAAAGAAACAGCAATACCAGTCCCGCAGACCATCCAGGGGACGTGGTAACAACAGGCAGTCAAACGCTGGAAACAAGGCTCCAGGGAAGCAATGAGGAACCGCTTCCTCCGATGCTGTCCACCGCTCCAGTGGGAGGAAGTGTTGCGCATCATCTTCCAGAGTGGCAATCCATCACAAAGGACAAGTGGGTTCTGAATATACTGCGTCATGGGTACTCGCTTTGTTTCCGAAGCCACCCTCCATCGATTCCTCCTGTTCATTCATCCCAGCATCTAAAGCAGCTCAGAGAAGAGGTGGCGACTCTTCTGCTCAAATCTGCAATAGAAAAAGTACCCAAAAACCAAAGAGGAGAGGGAGTTTACTCCAGATACTTTCTGGTTCAAAAAAGGAGTGTGAAGGTAGAGTTCAGACCCATTTTGGACTTACGGATACTGAACAAACACATAAGAAAGGAAAAATTTCGCATGCTGGCGCTCCACAAAATATATCCTCTTCTCCAGTAGGGTGATTGGATGTGTTCGCTGGACCTTCAGGACGCATATTTCCATATTCCCATCCTACGGAATCATCGAAAATTTCTCAGATTTGTGGTAGGGAACTCTCACTATCAGTTCAAGGTTCTTCCATTTGGCCTGAAGTCAGCTCCTCGAGTATTCACAAAATGCGTGGCAGTAGTAGCGGCTGCTCTAAAGCGCGCAGGAGTCTTCGTCTATCCCTACCTAGACGACTGGCTAATAAAGGGTCCATCGCCTCAGAGTGTTCGATCGCAGCTGTCGCTTTGCCTGAACTTATGTCGCAAGTTGGGTCTCAGAGTGAATGTCAAAAAGTCCAATTTTTCACCAACACAGAGGATCCACTACCTGGGTGCAACTATAGACTCCGTAGTAGGAAAAGTGTTTCCTTCGGAGGAAAGACAGTCATCCATTATCCTCAAAGGCAGACAGATTCTATCCAACAATCTGTCGTCGGCAAGACAAATCTCATCTCTGCTAGGGGCCATGGCATCCTGCATTTTCCTAGTGCCCAATGCCAGGTTAAGGATGCGTCCTCTCCAGCAAGATCTCGAGGACAAATGGGATCAAAGGAACTCCCTGTGGGAAGAAACAGTTTGCCTTTCCTCAGCGGCCAGGCAGTCAGTCAAGTGGTGGCTGAAGCCACTGAATCTACAAGTGGGGATCCCCTTCCATCAAGAACCCCCAACTCAGACCTTAATCACCGACGCATCCCTTCAAGGCTGGGGTGCGCATTTCGGGTCTCTACAAACTCAAGGACGGTGGTCCAGCAGCGAGCAGTTGTACCACATCAACATGCTGGAGCTCAGGGCAGTCCACCTAGCCCTCAAAGCGTTCCTGCCTGCGATCAAGACGAGTACCATTCTAGTACAGACGGACAATACCACCACAATGTACTACCTGAACAAGCAGGGGGGTACTCGATCCAGGACGCTCTTGCTGGAAGCTCAGTCCCTGTGGCACTGGATCCTAGCAAGGAACATCTCGTTGAAAGCGGTGCACCTACCAGGAGAACTCAATGTGCAAGCGGACTTACTCAGTCGTCATTTTCAAGAACCAGAGGACTGGGTACTAAACGACGAGGTGTTAGAAGACATCTTCGGGGAATGGGGGCGTCCGCAAGTGGACCTCTTCGCGGACGAGCACAACACAAAATGCCGAGGCTTCGTCTCAAGATACCATCGGCCAGGATCCCTAGGGAATGCCCTTTTGATCAATTGGTCAATGACATTTGTGTACGCTTTTCCGCCTCTCTCACTAATCCCCAAGGTGGTGACCAAGCTGCAGAATTCATCTGCCAAGATGATCCTCATAGCACCGGACTGGCCGAGGCAGTGGTGGTACACGGATCTCCTGCACATGTCGATCCGCCCCCACAAACGACTGCCGTGCAGGCCGGACTTGTTATCCAAGATGCAGGGGAAGATTTACCATCCCATCCTTCCCTCGCTGAGCTTAACAGCATGGCTCCTGAAGTCCTCCAGTATGGCCATCTGAACCTCCCTCAAGAGTGTATGTCCATACTGAAGGAAGCCAGGAGGCCTTCGACAAGACACTCCTACTTCTTTAAGTGGAAAATATTTTACATATGGTGTGCTCAGCATCATTATGATCCAACAAAATGCCAGGAGGATGTAATTTTGCCCTATCTTCTACATTTAGCGAGGGCAGGGTTGAAATTTTCATCCATAAAAGTTCACCTAGCAGCCATTACAGCATACAGGCATTCGCCTTCGCAGCAGTCATTCTTTAAGTTGCAGGTGGTGAAGGATTTCTTGCAAGGTCTCAAGAAAGTCTATCCCCCTGTTAGACCTCCCTCTCCTTCCTGGGAGCTAAACTTGGTTCTGTCAAGGCTCATGAGTTCTCCTTTTGAGCCTATACATAAGGCTACCCTACAGCACCTCACATGGAAGACAGCCTTTTTAATAGCCATCACTTCAGCACGGAGGGTCAGTGAGATACAGGCCCTCTGTTCTAAAGAACCCTACACTACGTTTCATCTGAATAGGGTAGTGATGAGGACTCATCCTTCATTCCTACCTAAGGTGGTATCGGACTTTCATGTAAATCAAGCCATCTCCTTACCAACCTTTGTTCCCAACCCCTCCTCTCCGGCAGAGAGGGCGTTGCATTCTTTAGATGTCAAAAGGGTCCTAAAATTCTATCTAGATAGGACTAAGAATGTCAGGAAATCTGATCAATTGTTTGTGAACTATGGTGTTGTCCGTATGGGCTTTGCTGCATCCAAACGTTCCATTGCTAGGTGGATTGTTTCAAGTATTACATTGGCCTACCAACTGGCTCAGAAACCGTTGGTGGCGCGCCCTAAAGCGCATTCTACAAGAGGAAAAGCGGCTACCGCTGCTTTTCTCAATCATGTCCCACTCTCCGAGATCTGCAAGGCAGCCACTTGGAGATCTGTCCACACCTTTACCAGACATTATTGTCTGGATTCGGCCACCAGAGCAGACACTCAAGTAGGACAAGCCTCCTTGAGGAATCTGTTCCATACATAATCATTTTCATGATTTTTCTTACTCCATGTGTGGTACAATTTTTTCATTTGCCTGCAGGTGGAAGGTGGGCTTGCTACTCTATTCAGTGCTTATGACTATTGATGAGGATCCCCTGGAAGAGAAGGATAAGTTACTTACCTGTAATCCTAGTTCTCTTCTAGGGGTATCCTCATCAAAGTCATAAGCAACCCACCCGCCTCCCCAGGCAAATGAGAAGAAGTGTATTATTCATTATGGAAAGGATATATCTTTGTGTTTAGGACTACGGTCCCGCAAAGAACAACTGACCTAACTGTCACCCCTGAGGCATGATGGGATATGAAAGCCAGGGCTGCCTTAAAGGCACGATGCCAGTTTTTACCTATACAGGGCTTTTCAGTCTCTATGGTATTGTATTGCAATGCAGCCTGCAGGCTAGCAATGTGTTGTAGATCTGTGTTTCCCACAGTTTTCTCTTTTTTGCTTTCTCATGAGTGTTTACCTCATTAAAAAAAAAAAAAAAAAAAAGAGATTTAGGAGCCCGATTCACAGAACTAACTTAAGACAAAATCCTAAACTTACTACCATTTTGGTATTCACAGAAGGCACTTACTCATTTCGGTATTCACAGAAGTTAGGAGTCCTAACTTTAGAACTCCTAAATGCCTTTTGTGAATACCGAAAGTCTTAAAAATAGGATTTTTCTCAGTTTAGTAGTAGTATAGTTAGGACTCCTAACTTTAGGACTCCTAAATGCCTTCTGTGAATACCAAAAGTCTTAAAATTAGGATTTTTCTCAATTTAGTAGTAGTAAAGTTAGGACTCCTAAATTCCTTCTGTGAATCCCGAAAGCCTTAAAATTAAGATTTTTCTCAGTTTAGTAGTAGTAAAGTTAGGAGTCCTAACTTTAGGACTCCTAAACTGAGAAAAATCCTAATTTTAAGACTTTCGGTATTCACAGAAGGCATTTAGGAGTCCTAAAGTTAGGACTCCTAACTTCTGTGAATACCGAAGTGAGTAAGTGTCTTCTGTGAATACCAAAATTACTAAGTGCCCTCTGTGAATACGAAAATGGTAGTAAGTTTAGGATTTTGCCTTAAATTAGTTCTGTGAATCGGGCCCTAGGTGTTTTATTATACCTATATGTATTATTGGATGTGTATTTATACATTGCCTAGCCTTTTTTTATAGGGGCTGCATTTGCTTGGAAAAAATGATATATGTTTATACATATACAGAGCTGTATATATGTATGTTTTTTACATATATAATTTTATTATTTCCGGGGTCCCCGCACATGGGCGGGAATATTCAGTGCTTATGACTTTGATGAGGATACCCCTGGAAGAGAACTAGGATTACAGGTAAGTAACTTATCCTTCACGTACCTGCCGTACAACGTTTAAAAAGCATCCTGCTTTGATGTATCTTCCGTCCTGGCCTAAGGCTCAACTCTTTTCTCCTTTTTTATATATGGCTTTTGACCCTTCCCTCTTACCACCCGATTGGCTCGCTAAATATAATTTCCCCTCCATTAGGCACCATTATTTTTAACGTCAGCTGCTTGTGCGTAACAAACTACATTTCCCATAATTCAAATGAGACTCGACGTATGATACGAATCTCATTGTAATCAAAAATGAATCACACTCTTACATAAATAAAATAATGTTTAAAAACGTTTATAAATTGTTGAAAAATTAGGATTACCTTATACAAAGTATCGCCAAGGAGGCGTAACGCAGCAGTGCGATTGGGTGGGACGACAAGGCGCCCCTTCTTGAACGTGTTCAATATTCAGTGCCATTTGGGTAAGGCACTTAACCAAGTCCGCACGCATCAATGGAACACACTTATAAATTCGAAAATTGAAAAATGAGGAGTGCATCCTGTCCTTATGATTGATGTTTGAACCCAATGCCCAAAACCAGGATAGCACCCACCCCTCACAAACGGATTAAACAGCAGGATGAACAAATTTAAGTACACACGAATGAGACGACATCGTGATTTATCTAAGAAAGCATGGAAATTAACTTTTATTGACATTTTTAAAAACACTGATGACTATTATTTTATTTACGTAAGAGTGTGATTCATTTTTTATTACAAACAATGAGATTCGTATTATACGTCGAGTCTCATTTGAATTATGGGAAATGTAGTTTGTTACGCACAAGCAGCTGACGTTAAAAATAATGGTGCCTAATGGCGGAAAAATTATATTTAGCGAGCCAATCGGGTGGTAAGAGGGATGGGTCAAAAGCCATATATAAAAAAGGAGAAAAGAGTTGAGCCTTAGGCCAGGACGGAAGATACATCAAAGCAGGATGCTTTTTAAACGTTGTACGGCAGGTACATGAAGAATCATTAGTTTAGAATATTATGCAGATAAGCATGTTGAAAGCAAAGACAAATTGATGGGTGGAAAAATAATGATGTTTGAAGGGTACCAGGACAGAATTAAAACGGGAACACAAGCACTTGGGTTGATTGTTTTTCTAGGATGAAATACGAAGGCATGATTTAAATGGGGCAAAGGTTAACGGATGAGTGTAATAGCAACGATCTCTTGGAGGGTACCAGGACAGAATTAATGAGAAACCATGTACCTAGGCTGACCGTTTTTGATTGGTAAAATATAAAGGTATGGCAGAAATGGGGCCAAAGGGTAGTAGATAAATGCACAAATTTGGTGAAGGCTCAAGGTAAAGATAGTGGAATACCATATACACCGATGAAAATCAGTTGCTTAGAAAACGTGTGGATATCATGTTATATAACCTTTGTTATAAATCATTTAACAATTTGATAAGTCAAATGATATACAACAATTAGTGATCATGTGTTTTTTATGATTATTTACAGTGACCCCTGAAGAAGGGCAATCATGCCCGAAATGCATTGGGTATTTTATCGAATAAACGCTGCCTTTCATGAATAGTGCTCTATTCGTGTTCTTTCAAGAAGTCTGTATGGACACAGTTTGAACATTAGAAGCTTGGGAAATGGCATAGACACCCCATGTGTGGACTCAGTCAAACAAGGAAAAAACTTGAGTAAAAGTCATGTTTAAAAACGTTTAAAAATTGTTGAAAAATTAGGATTACCTTATACAAAGTATCGCCAAGGAGGCGTAACGCAGCAGTGTTGGAGATAAGCCACGCAGTGATATATATATATGGTTCACGGAGAGGTAGAGACACTGTTGTAGTGAATGCATGTTTAGGCTATTGCAACTCTGTGATGGGTTGTTCAGTAGCTGCGAGTTAGAGAGTCAGATTAAAAGTTGCATATCTTTGGTTTCAAAGCATTTGTTTTAATAGCCCTAAGTATTTACAGCTTATGAATTTTTGAAGGATACCTCAGTAAATCATTTTTAGAGGCAAGTTACATTTCATTTAGATTGTTTAATCGTAGATGCATGCTTTCACATATATTTCTTAGCTTGACCCTGCAGAATGTGCTGACGTCCAGTGTTTAAGTTACTAATGTTTCTCTAGTTCTTCTTTTTCGTTTGTATTGTTGCCAGCAGCTAGTTTTAACCATCTATTCTTTTTATTCATTCGCCTTCTCTTTCCAGCTGCTCATGCCAAGAGCGTATAAAATATCAGAGATTTTGGAAAAAGCAAGGAGTAGTTACTGGCCAGCTCTTCAAAACATTTACAAGGATCTTGATGCAGGTATTGTCTTCACCTTACAACAATCTGATTAACATTGGGTTTAAACCCTCAATTTGTTTTGTAATAATATGCTTGAATGTATAATTAAACATTTCTCTTTTTACAGGGCTGAAGGAAGCCAAGGACATTGTTTTATATTTAAAACCCTTTAAAATACGGTTAGATGAAATTGAGCAAACAGAATTTCCTCAGGTAATAATAAAATCATTGTAATAAGTTTCACGTGAGCACTTTCAGGGCAGTAGTAGGTTGAGGTTCTATGATGTATATACCTCTGGACATGTGTATCTGCCATCATTTGCATCGTTAAGTCATTTGTTAAAGTAAGCCTTATTGTGTACGTGCATCCTTTCCCATCTGATGTCCCTATGCTTCCTTCCAGGTTCTCTCCATGATTAGTGGTTTGATGTACACCGTCTGCTTTATCTGGGCTAATTCTCAGCATTACAGCACACCATCTAGGATTATTGTCCTCTTGCAGGAGATTTGCAACTTCTTCATTGAGATGGTATTCATATACATGTTTGTTTCAATTTGAGTTGTTTTCAAAACTTATAAATAAACGTCATTGCCATTTACAATGCCATTAGCTCAAACTCTCTCAAATGTGAGACCTATTGCATTGCCTTGCCAATCATGTGATAAGTGTCAGGGGACGTCATGAGCGTGCGTGTTAGTTATTTTGGGGTAATGGTACCTGGTGTATATGATGGACAATGTAGTCATGGTTCTGCCAATGTAGAGCCATGGTGTTCCTGTGTGTACTTGTGGTGGGGAGTGAGAGGAGAATGCAGGTGCTTGTTTTAGGGTGAGAGCTCTTTGCGTGTGCATGTGGGATGGGAAGAGAAAAGGAGGGGTGTGTGTGTAATGGGAAAAGGTGGAAATGGTGGGTGTGTGTGCGCGATGGGAAGAGGAGGACTGGTGTGTGTGTGTGTGTGCGTGAAAGAGAGAGAGAAATGGAGTGTGTAAACACAATGGTAGAGGTGTACAGTCGACACAGCACAAAACATGTCTAGTGAGAGGGGGGACCTGTGAGCAAAAAAGGATAACAAATGTTTGATTGAGGAGAGGCCCCAGTGTTTGTGAGGGTGCGCATATGTGTGATGGAGAGTGGTAGAGCTGGGTGTGTTTGATGTCCTGGTCTGTGTTTTCTGATGGGGAGTAAGTCAGGATGGCAAGTGTGTGGGTATGTGTGTTTCTTTGTGAGGAAGAGAGGCAGACCCTCTGTGTTGTTGTGGTAAACAGGCGTTGTTACCGAATTAGTAGTGTTTTCAGTAATTCTTATTTGTTTCCTTTTATGGGAAGTGGGCTCCAAAGAACATAAAAGCCATGAAATACAGCCAGGCCCGGCATTTCTGACATTACAGTGGAATTGATTGAATTAAATCTGCTGTTAGGATTTCCCTCTTTTTGGCCACATAATGAGGCTGCCCACAACACAGGCAGTGTGCTGCTCAAAAGCTTCCATTGCGGGGGCCTGGCATTGACCTCTTGGGCATGAATTCTCTCAGCCTGTCACCCCGCTGAGGTCGTTAAAATGAGTATCATTGAGTGGGAATATCAACAAGCACCTGTTATTCAGCGCTAACATTCCCAGGTTGACCACCAGGTTCTTAGGAAAATTAGGAAAATCACACTTGCGCAAGGAGGATGGATGGCGATTTCAAAAGGAGCACAGGGCGGGGAATTGCTCCTTCAATCCAAGTATAACAGCTTTATGCTGAGTAAAGAGTTTTGTAGCATCCAGTAAAATTTTACTTGCTGAGGCCGTCAGTGGTGCGTAGTCAAAGCAGTCCAGGACACACCATTGAGGGCGAACATGAGGCTACTTCCCCCGACAAAACAGGCCACAAAATGTTATATTAGCTCGGGGTTTGGGGCTGACTATCTCCGGCCATTTTGCAGTCTATGAAATTGGAATGTGAGAACGGTGAACCGACTGGGTACACTCAGCAGCCAAAGATAAAGGATTAAGCACATGCCTTGTAACCCTGCACTGTGACGGAAGCAACTATTTTATCACAGCCAAAACCAATCTAGGGACTCACTGTCAGATGCATCATAGACAGAAATTCACCGAAACCGGACTTGACACAGTATTAATTTGCTCGCCATAGTTTGTCAATAAAACTGTCTTTAAAAATGTGTCTGTCACTGCGACAGAAAAGGTGCTCGCGGTAAACGAGCTTGTAATAGCCAAACAAATCAAAGTGCTTACTTACTGGCAAATGCACATAAGACATACATTCAAAAAACCGAAGAACACATTAATAACTTATTTTCCATAATTTAGCATTAAAACGGTTTGTGCAAATGTAATTTTCAGTTCAACAGAAAATGCGCTAAACAAGTATGAGTTACTGGTTGCCCGCCTACCGCCACTGCAGCTAGGCGGGTTGCTTAAGCTTGTCATCCTAAAAGTATGCGTTGGTTCCAAAGTCCTGGAGAAACACTATGTTAGACCAACAAGGCCACAGTTATTAGAAAATATTCAGCACTTCCTCAAGTTAAGAAAAGAAAAGTAAACTGCAAATATGGTTATCCACCTGTTCACACCATCCCCATAGCTCCATGCTGGTAGTTGCAATGCTATAGGCGTTACATTCGCCCCTATCCTGGGATTGGTGCAAATAAGACAAACATTCACTGAAATATGACACATTATTAATCTGTTCGTCATAGTATCAAGGAAACTGTTCGTGCAAACAGATTGCTCATTGCAACAGAAATGGTAGGTAGATAAGCCAAATGCTCCTGCATTATCGACATTGCAGCTCGGCCGGTTGCGTAAGTTTGTCAGTCTAAAAAGTGTGTTGGGGTTCCAAAGTTTTGGGAAAGACTGGGTTACAGCACAAAGGCTACAGTTTATTGGACATTTGATGTTCCCATAATTTGAGAAACGGAAGGTAATCTGCACGTATTGTTCTCTCCATACCAGTAGCTTTTTCATCCACGTGTCTGCATGCTGGTATACATCAGCAGAAGTCTGGCCCTAGGCTACTCACGCCAGGGTAGGGGTTTGTTGGTCATACTAAAAAGTGTGCTGTGGCTTCAATAGTGTTGAGAAATATTGAGCTTGGAGCGGATATGCGGACTTTCACTAGAGAACATCTTGCATTCCTAGCTAGGAAGGTGCAGGTATATTCGTTCATATGTTTTACCCTTGGTTCTCACTTTCCAAAGGCATTGCCATCTTTTCTACACACTGGTATACCGTGGGCAAAAGTCTGGCTATGGGCAATATACGCTGGGGTGGGGATGCCAGCATGCCGACACAGTATTTACAGATCGCAGTCAGGCTAATGGGTTTTGCAGGCAATAAGGAAGTGATATGTAGCTGTATATTTGGAGTAAACTTGGGGGACCTAAGCCTCACCCCCTGTTTTAGATCCATCTTTGTTGTGTTTTAAGAGGGAGAAGAGCACCAGGCGTCCTCGAAAGGACATGACACAGTTTAAATCCAATGCCTGTCTACATGTTCACTCTCTGGTGCGGCACTTGGTCATCAGGCTGAACCCTCGTTGGGACCCTCCAAGTAAGGGGGCAAACAACCCATCTCGATCATGGGCGGCACGCGCCCGGGATGCCCACTGTCCCCCGTCATATTAGCCATAGCCATGGAACCGCATGCGACACGACTACGAGAGGTGGGCGAGCATTGGGGCATTCCATTGGGAGGCCGTACACATAGTGTGTCCCTATATGCGGATGATCTCCTCATCTATGTCAGGGACATCACAGCAGACCTCACTACTCTCTGGACCACGCTCGCAGACTCCGAGAAAGCCACAGGATTGAAGGTGAATTGGGATAAATCCTCCATCTATCCTCTGCACCCGAATACACCCCACAGAGTAATTGGGCTGGGAGACGCTACACTACCATGGACAGGGGACGCCCTGCGATACTTGGGTGTCAGACTCTACCACACACCTCAGGACCTCCTGGAGGGCAACCACTACCGAGCCCTTCGAGGGCTTAAAAGCCAAATCAACTTCTGGCGGACCCTACCCTAAGCTCCAATAGCAAGGGTAGCATTATCCAAAATGATTATGGTGCCCCGGCTCCTCCATTACTTTTCCAATGTCCCGGTCATCCCACCACGCTCCTTTTCCCGAGAGCTAAACTCCTTACTGATCTCCCTGATCTGGGGGAAGGGCCGACGCAGAGTGGGCCTATCAACCCTACAACTGCCCCATAATGAGGGTGGGATGGGCACCCCGTCCTTTGAAGCCTATTTTATGGCAGCACAGCTGCAGTTGCTGTCGCGCTGGACAGCACATCACAACCTAGGGGAGATGGACACCCAGGTGGGACAGGTAGCAGTCCCGGAACTATCCCAAATGCTCCTCCCAAGGACCAAACCCGACCCTGCTCATCTGCTGTTGGTCAAAGTGGCCAGATCCTGCACCCTACGGATTCACCGTCTGTCCAAGGGGACACCCATGTATTCCCCGTTATTGCCGCTAGTAGGCCTCCCCAAGGGGCACGAGTACTACATCACGGGAGAGCTCAGAATCTGGACGGAGCACATGCTCACCAAAGTCGAAGCACTATTCACTGACGGCCAGCTGACATCGTTCGAGGCTTGTCCGAAGAGAGCGGGCTCCCGGTCGGTCAATTCCTGCTACACCGACAGCTGGTGGCAGACTGCAGAAGGACCTGGGACCTCACGGACAGGGAACCCAAGACTCACCCGGTACTGCACACACTACTGCACATGGGAACAGGCAGACATCATATTACGTGGATCTATAAATCCATTATGGAACTAACACGCACAACCCTGTCGCGACTACGACTCCGATGGGAAGAGGAATTCGGCCGAGCCCTCCACGATAAAGAGTGGCAAATAGCCCTAGAACACCACAAAAAAGTGTCCAGCAATCAAAGATTTAAAAATGTCCAGTTCAACGTACTGCACCACGCGTACGTCACGCCGGCGCGACTTAAGCGCTTCTACCCGACGTCACACTTTGACTGCCCCCTCTACCACACTCCTGATGCCCCATTTATCCACATGTTTTGGACATGCCCCATGATACAAGCCTTTTGGGTAAAGGTACACACTACAATACAAAAGGTCACAGGTCTGACAGAATTCCACACGTGGGAGGCGTGTGCCCTTGGCATTTTAAAGCGCAAGAAGCCAAAAAAGGTAGAAACTAAATTTTCAATGCTAGCCGTACTCCTAGCAACTCATAGTATAGCAATGCACTGGCGCTCATTGGGGGGCCCCCCAATAGCAGCATGGTGGGGGGCGGTAAAGAAATGGGGCACGGCCGAAGAAGATATTATCAGGCAGGAGGAAGCTCGCGGTATGCGACGGCACCCCATATCATTGGACTGGGCGATGCTCCTTCATGACTTCACGCAAACACAACCTACCAGCGGGGAATCCCCGCAAGCCACCCGGACGGAGCCAGGGCCCAGCGCACCTTGCCCTTCACAAAATCCCCCTCCTTCACACTAGCTCACCCTTCCGGCCACCTTCAGGGGACCGCGCCACAAGTAATGTTGGGAACCATTGCCCGTAGTTAACGTAACAACCTGGAGCTTCGCCCCGCCTAACCCCTACCCCACTTCCCCCCCGCCCCATTTCTTCCCGAGTTATAGATCCCCAGTTCAGTTCAGAACCTGGATTACCATCTGGCACTTCCCTATATAGGGAACGAAAGACTAGCAACTGTCATGCGGGTATGGATGACTCCGCAACCCTCTCAACACCATCCTCAAGTATGTTTCCCAGCATATCATTAAGAGGCAGAGAGGCAGTCCCACCTCCCCCATCAACGGACTCTCGGCTATCCAATGCAGATATGTTGATATTAATTGTAATTTAGTAGCAGATGTGTCTGATTGTTGTATGACATGTATAATTCCAAAGTACAATAAAAAGGTTTCGCAAAAAAAAAAAGTAAGGGGGCAAACAAGGGCTTAGTCACCCCCAAAAGAAGATGCACAAACTTGCACACAGTGCGTTATGTTTGGTATCACACAGAACTGTGTTTATAAAGAGAGCTGTTTGATATCCCCAAGGGGTCCTATTCCAGGCCGGTGCTGCACAATTAAACAAATGGAGGTCGGTGGATAGAGATAAGGGTATTGTGTTGGCCACAACAATAAGTTATTAAACAAATATACTTGTGGCCTTGAAGGCGGACACCTCTGCATTTACCAGTGAATCCTGAAGTCAGGCCCGAGGCAGTGAGGGGTATATTCTGGGCCCAGTCAAACCCTAATCAGAAGGCCAATAAGTATAGAGGGCACCTGAGGGACATATCTTGGAACTGTGGTTAATGATGAGAACAGTAGTTCCCATCTTCCGGGGAAGCCATCGAATTTTCCTACAAAAGGGTAAATTAAGCCAAATACAAGCCCAACAAGCAGGAGAGCTTGGTTCAACCCGAATTCAAAATCAAATAAGAAGGGCTTGGTAACTTAGGCATGGCCTCTTTAGCGCAAACACAACACTGGACCCCTATAGGGATGGGTCACACTTGCTAGAGGTTGAGAGAGAATTGGTCCAGCTGGAAGGACTGGTATCTGCAGGTTGCAGGAGGTTACGGAGCCTGCCATGGTGGGGGGGCCACGGATATGACCGCGGCCACATCCAGAGATTTGGCGGAGTTACAGGACGATCCAGAGGCTGAATGGTACATTGGGGTACCCTCTTCAGGAGAACAATAGGGGTGCAGAAGCCAAACAACCCCAGGAGTCTTTACAGCAGGACCCTAGAGGAAAGTGACGGCACCCTGCTAGTCCTTTGGGCAGTTTTAAGTCTGAGCAACCGAGGGCTTGCCTGGACACGCTCCGCCCCTAAAAAGGTGTGAGTAAAGGGATAGACTGGTGGTCCACGGTATTTAAGGGGGATAATCCCCACAAAATGGTAGCACCGATTGGGTTGGCCACGGTGCTGTTGGCTCATCAGACGGGCAGGGCAGCTTAGGTCAGTCACCGCTGCCTGCCCTTGGATCGCCCGTAAGTTAACCCACCACGTTGGCATATATCTCTTATATGAAATAAACCTGCAGCAAAATGTTTATTCAGTATTGAGTTATCTTTCATAGATTCAAATGCTTGAATCATTCCCTGTTGTCGAAGTGAAAGTCCCAAGGTACATATATAAAGCAGTAAATAATACATTCCATAGGCTATCATGGAGGTTACCATGTATTCAATAGCCTATCAACCTCCTTTTACAAAAACGCCCAAACTCAAAACACGACCAATCAGCAACCAGCACCCTCTAGAACCTTCCTAAGAGAGGTTGAATCCCTCAGATTTTCACCGCACGTTGTGTGTAAGGAAGTCTCCCTGAGCACCGCTCAGTTCTTAAACTTTTCTTAGATAAGTTTTGTTTCTATATTGATATAGAAAAATGTCTGATAAAAAAGGATTATTTAGACCTTGTAAATCCTGCGTAAAGAAAAGAGTACATGTTGAGGATGCCTACAAGGATTGCATCTGTTGCCTCGTTCCCCATCATAAGGCAAAGCAGTGTAAAATATGCCGCACTTTTTCAACAAAGACCCTTAAAGATAGAGAGGGCAGACTTTTATTGTAGCTGAAGAGAAAGCAGAGTGCTTCATCAGATGTTGAGAGCAACACGTCCTCAAAGACTCATAAGAGGCCCAGGTCGCCTGAGGGTCAGCCTGGCGAGCAGGAAACATTCTAAAGTCTCTCATCTGACCAGTGAGCCTAAGGTCTCCTCAGAGATATGTCCCCCTCATTCTTTGGCGCATCTAAGGAAAAAACAGAATCTTCAAGTCATTCCAGACACAAAATCAGGCACAAATCTTCATCAGCATCAAGCCTGCCATCGACGACTACTACTTCAACAACGACAATAACTCTATCATCATCGAGACCGTCGACAGAGCTGACTACTTCGACGGCGAGTATTAAAGGTTCCATACCATCAACGTTGCCTTTATCATTGACGAAGACTCCGTCAACGAAGACACCACCATCGACAAAGATCTCATCATCGACAAGACGTCGATGAAGACCTCATCGTAGACGAAGACCCCAACATTGAAGACAACTCCATCGTCGACGGCTCTTTCATTGTCGGCAAAAGCTGCACCCCCGACGACAATACCGCTGTTGACGACGATAATTTCACTGTCGACGGCCTCGTCGACGATAATTCCAATTTCGTCTACAGGTCCATCAACTCCATTCCTACAAGCTACACAAGTCCTCTGTTAGATGTGGAAGACACTGATGAGAATGATTGTCCATTTGGGACTGCGCATAGCCCTTCTGAACTCAACGTGAAGTGTCAGGAAGAGGATGAAGACTATGACGATGAGGAGCAATACAGTATCCAGTCCCCCATACACAATATCATCAATTCAGATACTTTGAACAGCAGAGGCAACAACCTGCTCTACTGGCTCCGTCCCTAATAGTGGACTTACAAAATATGTTGGTGGATTACAAAAAGGAGGTTTCCTTCTCATTACGACAGCATCACTGTGCCTCTCCCTCCGCTGGTGGCTCCTCTGACACCACCACCACCTCCTGCCACGCCCAGATTGACGCCACATCCCATAATCCCTCTGCTTCCTAGAGAGGATCCTGCCACCTCCGAAGAAGAGCCTGAAGATGGAGAAATCCATGATCCTCCTCCGTCTACTGATGAATGGGATGATTATGTAGTACCAACACCGTCCCTGTAGGAGAGTAGGGTCTGCAATCCTATGATAACCCAGATTTTTTGCTTTTGCTTCATTGGTTTACGACTTTCCCCGGCTGTGGGCCTGCCAATCAGACCCACAGCCTAGCTGTTCTCTCTCGAAATTAACACACATGTACATTAGGTGCATCCACTAATTGGAACTGGGCCGCCTTATCAGTCCCTGTATCAGCATACCACAGGTATCCAGGGCATCGGTGTACCCAGGGCCTACCAGGGGCCGCAGCATGTATTATGCCACTCCTGGATGGCCGCCCAAATCTGACACAACTGGCTGCACGACAGCTGGGGCAAGGTGGTGTAAGCACCCGTTGCTGTAGGTGTAGTATTCCTATACCTAACCCTAAAATGGACGCATGGATTCCTGTCAGTCACTCCTATGGCAGGCCTTATCAATCCTGAAGGCAGAGTGCTGGGAATCATGTGAGATGGTGCTCTGGCGCGAGCTGGGCCCGTCGACGGCTTGCGGAACCAAATCCTAATAGCCGTTCCATGGTGACGCGGGCCAACTACCTTAAAGTGCATTATAATCCTCGCGGTTATTTGCTAACTTTGGCATCGCATCACCCAAACATGTCGAGTAAGGTGTCATACGAATTGGAATACGAACCCCTCGCCAGTTCTGGCGACGGGGTTAGCATTCCACCCTTCTAGAGGGACACGACATGGAAGTAACCTTGAACCCCGGTTAAAGTTGACTCAAGCCTCAGCATCACAAAATGGATGCTGCCACCAGACACAAGTCTGACCTCCTGCTGCTGGGAGACCTTCCAGCGAGGGGAGCTTGGACAAAGGGTTTCCTGTCGAGGGCGGTGTTAGCACCATCCCAGACAGGGTTTGTGTATCCCAGGTAGGCAGGGCTGAAAGGAAGGTGATTGCAAGTGGCACCCCGGTGCTCACTGTGCATAGCCCGGCTCAAACCAGTTTCGGGGGCACACCAGCCCCTGAGCTGGGGCGAAGCCGGACAAAGGATAGGGGTGTAACCACCCCCCTCCTGGTCCCACCCATAGGTAGGACCTAGTCACGGGCCAGCCCCTTTTTCCTAGAATAAAGGTGGGAGCGGGTCCCCTTCCCAAATTGGATAATTCTGAACCTTGAACTACTTTCCACGAAAGGAACTCTTGACTATTTCTGAATACTCTCCCTTGTGGCTAAGGAGTAGCCACCCTGCACCAGCAGGCACCACCTAAGCGCTTGCGGTTTGCTGTACGTCTCTCCCACGGATCAAGACTGCCCAGCTCGACGAGACCCGGGTTCCCTGCCATCTCTGACCTCTACCTACATCGTCAGCCCAGCTGAGATTCGTAGGTGTGACGAGACCTGCGGGACCGGCCACCTTCAGAACCTGCACGACGCTTATCTAGCACGCCCACCGAGGGACCCTCGAGTGAGTGCACCTAGGGTTTGAGAAGCCCTAACCCTGAGCGGCTCCAGCACCGAAGTCTGCCTCCCCAGCATCCACGAGATCTGCGTGGGGGCCCTTCTGCTCCTTGTTGCTCACCGCGTTGTCCGGCCACTCGCCGACCGGCTTGTGGCCCTCTTCACGACGCACCACGACAGACTTTCATCACTGGTCTGGTTGCTCCAGACTGGCTCTTGCTCCCCTTCAACAGAGGAGTACCTCGGACCCTCCTGGTCCACTCCCGACGCCATCTTGACTCCACCGCGTGGGTTTGCCACTGCCAAGACCTGCTGCCCCATTCCTGGGCCCAGCATCATCGACAGCAGACACCTTCGTGGGACAGCTCGCCCTCCATCCTGGTCGCCGCCGCGCCTCCTGGTCCGAGGAACAGCCGAGTCCGACGTCATCCACTCACCTGGTCGAGGTGACTTCAGCCGGTACCTTCCTGGTACCCACACGATCGCTGGCTAGCGGTTGAGAAGTGAGTCCCCTCTGATTTCAGGTTTTCTTCATCACCGATCCAGGCTTGGATCTCTCTGAACATCAACACTGGTCGCCTGCCAGCAACTTCTTCTTTCAGGCTCCTGAGACTACAACGAGGACTCCCGACATCTTGCTGAACCCCACGCAGCCGCAGCCTCTGGGCTAGGTAACTCGAGCATCTCGGTGCTCCATCGTAGGTTCACTCTACAAGTGTCCAGTTCCTTTTTCGTTTAGTCCCACTGATCGGATTCCTCCGGAATCAGTAACTTTAAACTTTCTAACCTTTCCCATTCCACTTGCAGTGTAAATGGTTTCGTGCCCTTCGGGCATTTGTGTAAATTGTGCAACCAGAAGTATTTTCATAAGAGTTTTGTAGTGTGCTTAGCTCCCTGACTCATAAAGAGCCAGGGTAGTCTTGTTATAAATAAATATCCTTTATTTTCATAACAACCTGTGTGGTGTCCTTTCACTTGGTGTTCAAGGGGTATATGTGATGGTAAACAGCTGGCTTAACACGCCCTCTAGAGTTTAGCCTGAAGACTGCTCTTGTCCACGCTACTAGGATAGCTGGTCTATAAGGTTGACTTACAACCAATCATCAATAAGGGTCGTTTGGAATGATACACAGTGATCACTAGAATAGTGAGCACTACATATCAGGCCAACTTCTCACATTGGTGAGCAGCGGTTGGGATTTGAGCTTGCTGTTGTTTTACCACACACGTATCCTAAGAATATCAAGTTGAAAGATCACATAAGTACCCAGGTACATATAACTTAACTTAGAATACTCTGAGTTCTACTGAACCAGCTGTTATAGTGAAACAGGGACTAGCACACCCTGACTATAACTCTTAGCAAGGGATCAGTAGAGAAACACATAGTGTAGGTAGGTGCATCACTTACACCTCACTAGAAAGCATGTCGGTCCACGGAGAGTCTGCAGAGACTCCCTTAGTGGTCATCGACCCTCCACAGGTCGTGTCACGATATGCAGCTCTTAGCTTCACGGAGATGAGACAGCTGTGTGCCTCCAGGAAGCTAAACCAGGGTTCTAACCCTACCATCGCATTTCTGATAGGTCTCTTAGAGACTTACGACGCTAGGAGGTCCTCTAACACAGGCCCCCCTAATGCTGATGGGAACATGCCTCCCTTAGAGGGAACCCTTGGTGACCCTGACCTCGACCTCAATGGTGAGGAGGAAGAGGAAGAAGAGTTAGAAGGGGACGAGGCAGACGGAGGTCCAGTAGTAGTCAGTAGGCTCACAAGGACCAACTTAAGCAGGCATGAGAATGGAACTGGGGGAGCCCCGGGCCCACGCTTAAGCAGGCTTAACCTTGGGAACGGACGAGTTAGGTCTCTCTCGAGAGGCTCTAACAGATCTGTTCGAACACATGTTTCTCAGGCATCTTCTCAGAGAGGGATGACGTCCCCTCAGAGAAAGGAGCACGAAGCGAAGATGAGGGAAGTCAATCTGAGGATCGAGCGGGAAGAACTTGCCCTCGCCAAAGAAAGACTTGCCTTGGCCCGAGAGCAGAAATTGAGTGGGTTAGATCCCACTGGTGGCAGCATTCTCATTAGAGAGAAAGACAGGGGTATAGACACTAGACACCTGAGTAAAATAGTGCCCCCCTTTAAGCAAGGGGACGACATCCACAAGTGGATAACTGCCTTGGAGAGGGCTTGCACTGTCCAGTGCGTCCCTCCAAGTCAGTGGGCAGCTATACTGTGGCTCTCCTTTGAAGGTAAAGGACGAGACAAGCTCCTCACTACGAGAGCTGAGGATGCCAACAACTACCAAGTCCTGAAGAATACACTGATTGATGGGTTCGGCTTAACCACCGAGCAGTACCGGGTGCTGTTCAGGGACACCCAGAAAATTCAGTCTCAGGATTGGGCTGACTTTGTCGATTGTGCCACTAAGGCTTTAGAAGGTTGGTTGCTGGGTATTAAGGTTACTGATTACACAGGATTGTACAATCTTATCATGAGAGAACAGATTTTAAACAACTATCAGAACCAATTGTTGCATCAGCACCTTGTCGACTCGGAGCTGACCTCTCCCCAAGAATTGGGAAAGAAGGCAGACAGATGGGTCAGAACAAGGGTCAAGCAGAACCAGACTCAGAACCAGGGTGGTCAGAAGAAAGCAGACCAAAAGGGTAGTAACAAGAACAAACAAAATGACCAGAAGTCTTCGACAGGCCCCCAACAAACCAAAGAGGGTGGGGGTCAGGCTTCACAGCAGAAAAAGAAGACTCCAGAAGGCCAGTCAAAAAGGTGGTGCCAATACTGTAAAAGTAAGACTCACTGGTTTAGTGAGTGCACCAAGAAAGGAGGGCAAACTCCTGCCACTGCAGCCCCTAAGGCACCTGCACCCCCTAGTACAGTCAGCAGTGGTAGTGCGCCTCCCCAGGCATTAGTTGGGTTATCCTTGGGAACTGAGGGGAGTGACGACTTAGTTGGCACGCTCACTCAGGCCGTCCTTGTCTGTACAGGGGATATGGATATGTCCCCTGATGCCAGTCCCAATACTTTGGGCAAATACAGGCAGACGCCTTTGATCAATGGAAAAGTGGCTCAGGCCTACAGGGACACTTGTGCCAGTGTCACCATGGTGACGCCTAACTTTGTGGACCCTGGACAGATCATGCTAGGTACCGATTACCTAGTGACCAATGCCAGCAATGTCACTACCAATCACAGTATGGCAGTTGTTGATTTCTCCTGGGGAGGGGTAAGTGGCCCGAAGAAAGTTGTGGTTAGTTCAGACCTCCCCGTAGAATGTCTGTTGGGCAATGATTTGGAAACGTCACAATGGTCAGAAGTGGAGCAGAGAACTCACATGGAAATGTTAGGCTTGCCAGCACATGTCCTTGCTGTGACCAGGTCACAGGCCAAAAGATGCCCCACTGAACAGGTGCTGGATCCTGGAAGAACGGACCAGACACCATCCAAGAAAAGGAGCAGTAAGGGTAAGGCCTCGTCTTCCCCCTTGCCCCAGGTCGTGGATCAAGTCTCTGAGGAGGCTGACCTTAAGGAACTGAGGGAAACTGAGCCACAAGAGCTTGAACCTGGTCAGGTTGAGTTTCTGGGCTCAGGGGGACCCTCTAGGGAAGACCTGGGGAAGGCACAGTTAGACTGCCCCTCACTTGAACCCCTCAGACAGCAGGCTGCTGCTGAGGCTGCAGGGAACGCCACAGGTACCCACAAAGTGTACTGGGACGATGGACTCCTGTACTCCGAGGCAAGAGACCCCAAGCCTGGCGCGACCAGGAGGCTGGTCGTCCCCTTGTCTCTGAGAGGTTTCCTCCTTACCTTGGCCCACGAGATTCCCCTTGCAGGTCACTTAGGCCAGAATAAGACTTGGGACAGAATTGTTCCACACTTTCACTGGCCCCACATGTCCGAAGATACGAAGGAGTTTTGCCGCTCCTGTGTCACTTGCCAAGCCAGTGGTAAGTCAGGTGGCATGACAAAGGCCCCCCTCATACCACTGCCGGTGGTGGGGGTACCCTTTGAACGAGTGGGGATCGACATTGTCGGACCAATGGAACCCCAGACAGCATCAGGGCACAAGTTTATACTGGTGGTGGTGGACCACGCCACCAGGTATCCTGAAGCTATTCCCCTTAGGAGCACTACAGCACCTGTTGTGGCACGAGCCCTAGTTGGAGTGTTCTCCAGAGTGGGCTTCCCTAAGGAGGTCATCTCCGACAGAGGTGCAAACTTCATGTTGGGATATCTGACTGCTATGTGGAAGGAGTGCGGTGTCAACTACAAATTCACCACACCCTATCACCCACAATGCAATGGGCTTGTTGAGAGATTCAACAGGACCCTAAAAGGGATGATTCATGGACTACCTGAAAAGCTTCGGCGGAGATGGGATGTCCTGATACCCTGCCTCTTGTTCGCCTACAGAGAGGTCCCGCAGAAGGGGGTTGGCTACAGCCCTTTTGAACTTCTGTTCGGACATCCTGTAAGGGGACCCCTTTGTTTGGTAAAGGAAGGATGGGAGAGACCTCTCAAAAAGCCGGCATCAAACATTGTGGACTATGTGCTCGGTCTCCGCTCGCGGATGGCTGAGTACATGGAAAAGGCATCTAAAAACCTTGAGGCGAGCCAAGAATTACAAAAAGCTTGGCACGACCAAAAGGCTGTCCTGACTGTGTATCAGCCTGGACAGAAGGTGTGGGTGCTGGAGCTAGTGGCCCCAGCAGCACTCAAAGACAAATGGTCTGGGCCCCACACGATCATTGAGCAAAAGGGAGAGGTCACCTACTTGGTAGACCGCGGAACTCCCCGGAGCCCCCACCGGGTGCTCCATGTAAACAGGCTCAAGGCATATGTCGACAGGGAGGGCATGGGCTTGCTCATGGCCACAGATGAGGGACAGGAGGAGGAGAGTGACCCTCTCCCGGACCTGCTCTCTCAGAACCCTGACGATGGGTCAGTAGATGGTGTTGTCTTTTGTGGCAGCCTCACTGGACATCAACAACAGGATTGTAAACAGGTTATTCAATCCTTCCGACATATGTTCTCTCTGACACCCAGTCAGACCAATTGGTGTACCCATGAGGTCGACACTGGGGACAGTCTGCCCGTAAAGAGTAAAATCTATCGACAGCCTGATCATGTCAGAGACTGCATCAAGACAGAGGTGCAGAAAATGTTGGAGCTGGGAGTCATTGAGCCCTCGGACAGCCCCTGGGCTAGTCCAGTAGTTCTCGTACCAAAACCTCACACCCAGGGCGGTAAGAAAGAAATGAGGTTTTGCGTGGACTACAGAGGCCTCAATGCAGTCACTAAGACTGACGCCCACCCGATACCAAGAGCAGATGAACTTATAGACCGGTTGGCTTCGGCCAACTACTTAAGTACATTTGACCTGACAGCTGGGTATTGGCAAATCAGGTTAGCTGAGGAGGCCAAGCCCAAAACAGCATTTTCTACCCCGGGTGGGCATTATCAGTTCGTGGTAATGCCCTTTGGTTTGAAAAATGCACCTGCCACCTTCCAAAGGCTGGTGAATCAAGTTCTCACTGGGTTGGACGACTTCTGCGCGGCGTATCTGGACGATATCGCTGTCTTTAGCTCCACCTGGGAGGATCACCTGGTCCACCTGAGGAAAGTGTTAGAGGCTCTGCAGAAGGCAGGCCTCACTATCAAGGCCACTAAGTGCCAGATAGGGCAGACACAGGTTGTATACCTGGGCCACCTTGTAGGTGGAGGCCAGGTTCAGCCATTGGAGAGCAAAATACAGGCCATCCAGGACTGGGCTCCTCCAACCACCCAGACTCAGGTTCGAGCTTTCTTGGGCCTGACTGGTTATTACCGGAAATTTGTCAGAAATTATGGATCCATTGTGACCCCGCTAAACGATCTGACAAGTAAAAAGATGCCAAAAAAAGTTCAGTGGACAGCCAGCTGTCAAAAGGCATTCGATGACCTAAAGCAGGCCATGTGCACAGCACCTATCCTAAAGAGTCCAGACTGCTCCAAAACATTCATTGTCCAAACAGACGCTTCGGAGTTGGGTGTGGGAGCTGTTCTATCCCAGCTGAATTTTGATGGTCATGACCAGCCCATAGCTTTTATTAGCAGGAGGCTGACCCCCAGAGAGAAGAATTGGTCAGCTATTGAGAGGGAGGCCTTTGCTGTGGTTTGGGCCCTGAAGAAGTTGAGGCCATACTTGTTTGGCACTCACTTCAAGATTCAGACCGACCATAAGCCCCTCTTGTGGCTAAATCAAATGAAGGGTGAAAACCCCAAACTACTTAGGTGGTCCATTTCCCTACAGGGGATGGACTTCACAGTGGAGCATAGACCTGGCACTGATCATGGCAATGCAGTTGGGCTCTCCAGGTATTTCCACTTAGAGCAAGAAGACTCACCTGGTCAAGGTTAGCTTATTGTCCCAAAGTTTGGGGGGGGGGGTCATGTAGGAGAGTAGGGTCTGCAATCCTATGATCACCCAGATTTTTTGCTTTTGCTTCATTGGTTTACGACTTTCCCCGGCTGTGGGCCTGCCAATCAGACCCACAGCCTAGCTGTTCTCTCTCGAAATTAACACACATGTACATTAGGTGCATCCACTAATTGGAACTGGGCCGCCTTATCAGTCCCTGTATCAGCATACCACAGGTATCCAGGGCATCGGTGTACCCAGGGCCTACCAGGGGCCGCAGCATGTATTATGCCACCCCTGGATGGCCGCCCAAATCTGACACAACTGGCTGCACGACAGCTGGGGCAAGGTGGTGTAATCACCCGTTGCTGTAGGTGTAGTATTCCTATACCTAACCCTAAAATGGACGCATGGTTTCCTGTCAGTCACTCCTATGGCAGGCCTTATCAATCCTGAAGGCAGAGTGCTGGGAATCATGTGAGATGGTGCTCTGGCGCGAGCTGGGCCCGTCGACGGCTTGCGGAACCAAATCCTAATTGCCGTTCCATGGTGACGCGGGCCAACTACCTTAAAGTGCATTATAATCCTCGCGGTTATTTGCTAACTTTGGCATCGCATCACCCAAACATGTCGAGTAAGGTGTCATACGAATTGGAATACGAACCCCTCGCCAGTTCTGGCGACGGGGTTAGCATTCCACCCTTCTAGAGGGACACGACATGGAAGTAACCTTGAACCCCGGTTAAAGTTGACTCAAGCCTTAGCATCACAAAATGGATGCTGCCACCAGACACAAGTCTGACCTCCTGCTGCTGGGAGACCTTCCAGCGAGGGGAGCTTGGACAAAGGGTTTCCTGTCGAGGGCGGTGTTAGCACCATCCCAGACAGGGTTTGTGTATCCCAGGTAGGCAGGGCTGAAAGGAAGGTGATTGCAAGTGGCACCCCGGTGCTCACTGTGCATAGCCCGGCTCAAACCAGTTTCGGGGGCACACCAGCCCCTGAGCTGGGGCGAAGCCGGACAAAGGATAGGGGTGTAACCACCCCCCTCCTGGTCCCACCCATAGGTAGGACCTAGTCACGGGCCAGCCCCTTTTTCCTAGAATAAAGGTGGGAGCGGGTCCCCTTCCCAAATTGGATAATTCTGAACCTTGAACTACTTTCCACGAAAGGAACTCTTGACTATTTCTGAAGACCCTCCCTTGTGGCTAAGGAGTAGCCACCCTGCACCAGCAGGCACCACCTAAGCGCTTGCGGTTTGCTGTACGTCTCTCCCACGGATCAAGACTGCCCAGCTCGACGAGACCCGGGTTCCCTGCCATCTCTGACCTCTACCTACATCGTCAGCCCAGCTGAGATTCGTAGGTGTGACGAGACCTGCGGGACCGGCCACCTTCAGAACCTGCACGACGCTTATCTAGCACGCCCACCGAGGGACCCTCGAGTGAGTGCACCTAGGGTTTGAGAAGCCCTAACCCTGAGCGGCTCCAGCACCGAAGTCTGCCTCCCCAGCATCCACGAGATCTGCGTGGGGGCCCTTCTGCTCCTTGTTGCTCACCGCGTTGTCCGGCCACTCGCCGACCGGCTTGTGGCCCTCTTCACGACGCACCACGACAGACTTTCATCACTGGTCTGGTTGCTCCAGACTGGCTCTTGCTCCCCTTCAACAGAGGAGTACCTCGGACCCTCCTGGTCCACTCCCGACGCCATCTTGACTCCACCGCGTGTGTTTGCCACTGCCAAGACCTGCTGCCCCATTCCTGGGCCCAGCATCATCGACAGCAGACACCTTCGTGGGACAGCTCGCCCTCCATCCTGGTCGCCGCCGCGCCTCCTGGTCCGAGGAACAGCCGAGTCCAACGTCATCCACTCACCTGGTCGAGGTGACTTCAGCCGGTACCTTCCTGGTACCCACACGATCGCTGGCTAGCGGTTGAGAACTGAGTCCCCTCTGCTTTCAGGTTTTCTTCATCACCGATCCAGGCTTGGATCTCTCTGAACATCAACACTGGTCGCCTGCCAGCAACTTCTTCTTTCAGGCTCCTGAGACTACAACGAGGACTCCCGACATCTTGCTGAACCCCATGCAGCCGCAGCCTCTGGGCTAGGTAACTCGAGCATCTTGGTGCTCCATCGTAGGTTCACTCTACAAGTGTCCAGTTCCTTTTTCGTTTAGTCCCACTGATCGGACTCCTCCGGAATCAGTAACTTTAAACTTTCTAACCTTTCCCATTCCACTTGCAGTGTAAATGGTTTCGTGACCTTCGGGCATTTGTGTAAATTGTGCAACCAGAAGTATTTTCATAAGAGTTTTGTAGTGTGCTTAGCTCCCTGACTCATAAAGAGCCAGGGTAGTCTTGTTATAAATAAATATCCTTTATTTTCATAACAACTTGTGTGGTGTCCTTTCACTTGGTGTTCAAGGGGTATATGTGATGGTAAACAGCTGACTTAACACGCCCTCTAGAGTTTAGCCTGAAGACTGCTCTTGTCCACGCTACTAGGATAGCTGGTCTATAAGGTTGACTTACAACCAATCATCAATAAGGGTCGTTTGGAATGATACACAGTGATCACTAGAATAGTGAGCACTACATATCAGGCCAACTTCTCACAGTCCCCTCCTCCTCATCGTCCTTCACACTCACCTCCGGAGGATATTGGAGGTTTCCACAATATAATGGACAGAGCTACAGCCAGATTCCACTTGCCTACAGTTGTAAAACAATCGGATTGCTTTCTGTATGATTTTAAAGAACAATCAAGAAAGACTGTCAGGTCAATACCTATCATAGATTACATTTGGCAAGAGGGTATTAAGGTAATGAAGATGCCAGCTTCTGTGGTTCTCATCCAGGGGATACTCATCAATAGTCATAATCTATGAATAATCCCCGCCCATGTGCGGGATCCCGGAGCATATAGAAAATACATATATATAAATATATATATATATACATATGTGAAAACATATAAATGCAGCCTAATAATGTTCAAAACATGGCAATGCTGTAAATTACATATTTTTGCATAGTAGTGCCCCCGTAACCCGTAAGGAAAAAAGGAAGCATCAGGCAAATTATAACACAGCACTGCTTTATTGCCATAAAGCAACATGTAATTGTAGGCATTCGCCAGTAGGCTGCAGTAGAGTATCAAGAATCCAAGAAAACTGACACCTTGCCTTTAAGGCATTAGAGTAGGGGGACCGTGCCTTTAAGGCCTGCCCGTGACCCCCTGCTCCCATGATGCACTACAGGTGACAGTTGGGCCAGTTCTTTTTTCCGGCTCCTTCTGTGAGGATCCTGGAGCTTGAGCTCTTCAGTTTTTTGACTGAAATTTTGAATTACAGCTTTTTCTAGCTTTTTTCGACGTTTTCTGGCTTATAAGGGCTAATTCTGCTGGTTCCAGTGAATTTTCCAATTTTTTTCCAGTCAGAATGTCTCCTTTATTTAGGAAATGCCCTTCTTGTGGTAATAAAATGGCACTGTTGGATCCACACTCGGTGTGTATTGTGTGTTTACCATCAAAACACGATCCTGACCAGTGTCCCCACTGCCAGAAGTTCTCAAAGCGCACTCTGAGGGACAGAGAGCGCATTAAACTGCATGCGAGACTGGAGAAGGAACGAAGCCGTCGTGAAGGCGAGCATTCCTCATCAAGACCACCTTCTTCAGCTACGCAAGTACAGAAACGGCGACATACCAGCTCCCCGGGCTCCAAGAAGACCAGGAGTCCAAGAGGTTCGCCGTCGACGTCGAGGATGCCGGCGAAGAGGCAGAGAACTTCGGCGTCAAGGGATTCATCCCACCATCAAGAGTCTCCGCCGCGCAAAAGTAAGTCGGCGTCGAGAGGCGGCCCTTCGGGCTCGAAGGCTGCTAGTCTGGTGACATCTGAACTGTCTCCGTCGACGTCGAGGCTTCCGTCGACGTCGAGACACTCTCCGCCACCCTCGAGGGGGTCGACGTTGAGAGATGCGGCGACGTACATTCCGCCGCGAGTGGGCCGGTCGCCGTCGATGGTTACCCCCACTCGGCGACATAGAAGGTCGACGTCGAGAGGAACATCGACGTCAAGAAGTCGACGTCGAGAGAGGTCGCCGTCAAGATCACCACGTCGACGTCGAGAGAGGTCGACGTCGAAGGTGCCCAGTCGACGTCGAGAGAGGTCGACGTCGAAGTCGCCCGGTCGACGTCGAGAGAGGTCGACGTCGAAGTCGCCCAGTCGACGGCGAGAGAGGTCGACGACGAAGTCGCCCAGTCGACGGCGAGAGAGGTCGACGTCGAAGACACGGCCGACGTCGAGGTCATCTAGCCGACGTCAGGTGCCAGAGAAGAGGAGATCGACATCGAGGTCTCCACGACCGGCGTCGAGACCAGAACGGCATACCTCACACTTGCCGATGGTGACGCAGACGTCGTCGACGTCAAGGGATTCGACGTCGAGGGCGAAGGCTGGACCGCCCGCGGAGAGGTCCCCAGGAGAACAGTCATCATCTCCGGGACTGCACATCGTGCAAATATCTCCAGAAAGATCACCCGAGGCTCCAGAGCGGTTTGGACTGTCACCGCGCTGGTTACGAGATGTGGGCGCTGCCGCATGTCGGAGTCCGGGATCGGACTACTCCCGCATGTATTCCCCACCGCGCAGGAGTAAATCGCCTCCGAGGGATCCACGGCCAATTTCACCACGCCGGTCTCGTTCCAGGGACCGTCGCACCGCGCCAAAACGTCCAAGATCTCCGTCCAAGCGCAGATCAGGATCAAGGGCTCACCAAAGCGAACGCTCCCACAAGAGGCGACGCACCAGGTCGTCCACTGGGACTGCATCCACAAGATCCTCAGTCCGGGACTACTCCCCTACTTTTTCATCCACGCCTCCATCGCGAGTGTCCCCGGTGGATGACATTATAACGTTCTCGGACGTCCTGGGTAGAGGGGCGCAAAAGTTGAACATCGCACTGCACGCCCCTCAGGCACCCACTTCTGTGATCTTTGACACTTTACACCATCGGTCAGCTCCCAGACCTCTGCTCCCGTTGGTGCCAGGATTGTTAGAACCAGCGATGGCCACGTTCCTTACACCGGCTACAGCGGGCTCGGTCCCCTCGAGAATAGCAAAGAAGTACAAGGCTCCGGCCGAGGACCCTTTATTCTTGAGGGCGGACCCGCCAGCGGATTCGGTGATAGTGGCGGCGGCCATGAAGTCTCACTCAGCCTCAATATCTGCTTCTGTCCCCCCTGAGAAGGACAGCAAGCTTATGGACTCCTACGGCAGGAGAATGTGCAACACATCTGCCGCGCACATGAAGGTCGCTAGCGCTTCAGCCCTGCTAGGGAGGTATGATCGTTCCCTATGGGATTCCCTGGCCAGATTCGTGGAGAAATTGCCTAGGGAGGACAGGCAGGACTTCACGGAGATCCTACATGAAGGCGGACTGGTGGCCAACCAAGTAATAAGCGCAGCGGCGGATGCATCAGACCTAGCCGCGCATGGCTACTCCCATGGCATCTGCTCCCGCCGTTCGGCCTGGCTCAGATTAACAGCCCTCAAACCAGATGCGCAGAAAAGGATTCTTAACCTGCCGTTTAATGGATCATCGCTATTTGGAGCTCATGCGGACGACCAAATGAGCAAGATGAAAACGGAATTGGACACTGTAAAGGCTGTGGGACTGGAAAAACGCAAAGAGTTCCGCAAGCGCTTTCGCCAGGGCGACAAACGTGCCTTTCACCAGCGCGTTCAAACGCCCCAATGGTCCTCTCAAAACCAACAGAGGTCCCAGTTTCAGCAAAGGGGCCGGGGCAGAGGAAGAGGAAATGCTAAACAGCAGCAGTCCTCTAACAAGCAACCTCCCAAGCAGTGAAAACTTACTTCCTCCGCACTCGTTCGCCACTCCGGTGGGAGGAAGTGTTACCGCTCACCTGGCAGAGTGGAATACAATTACAAACGACAAATGGGTGCTGAGTATTGTAGAGCGTGGCTACTTGCTGAGGTTCAAATCTCCCCCTCCGCAGGTACCCCCACGGAAACAGCCACTCCCTCTCAGCCAGAACAAGCTTTTAAAGGACGAAGTTGCCACTCTCCTCTCCAAAAACGCCATAGAGGAAGTTCCAAACAGGCAGAGAAATCGGGGAGTGTACTCCCGGTATTTTCTTGTTCAGAAAAGAGGAGCGATCGGAGACTACAGACCCATCCTCGATCTCCGCCTACTCAACAGATTTCTCAGAAGGGAAAAATTCAGGATGCTAGCACTGCACCAGATCTTCCCACATCTACACCAAGGGGACTGGATGTGTGCCATCGATTTACAGGATGCATACTTCCACATTCCTGTCTCAGCGAAACATCGGAAGTTTCTCAGATTTCGCATCTTTCACCAACATTATCAATACAAGGTCCTGCCATTCGGCCTCAAGTCCGCGCCACGAACGTTCTCAAAGTGCATGGCGGTGGTGGCTGCATTTCTCCGCAAACGGAAGATATTCGTCTACCCATATCTAGACGACTGGCTCTTAAAAAGTTCCACCCCGGTTCAACTCCAGAGTCATCTCTCGTTCTGCCTAAACCTTCTACACTCGTTGGGCCTTCAGGTCAACTACCGGAAGTCGATCCTCAATCCAACTCAGCGGATCCACTACCTGGGCGCCTCTCTAGACTCCTCAAGCGCAAGCGTGTGTCCTTCGGAGGAGAGGTTATCCTCCATGCTGCAAAAAAGCCGCACGCTTCTCAGCACGGAATATCCCACAGCCAGACAAGTGTCATCTCTCCTGGGATCCATGGCCTCGTGCATCTACATCGTGCCCAACGCACGTCTGCACATGCGTCCTCTGCAACAAGACCTAGAGGATCAGTGGTCGCAGAGGACCGGCCGCTGGGAAGATCACATTACCCTTCATCAAGCCGCCAAAGATTCCATCCGGTGGTGGATGAAGCGCTCCCATCTGCTTCACGGCGTCCCATTTCATCAGGCGCCTCCGACACAGACGGTGGTCACAGACGCCTCCATGCAGGGCTGGGGGGCTCATATGGGCCGGCTTCAAGTACAAGGTCTCTGGTCCGCTACCGAGCAGAGCTATCACATCAACTTCTTGGAGCTACGAGCAGTCCATCTCGCTCTCAAGTCCCTGTACCCATCCCTGCAGACCGACTATGTTCAGGTTCAGACGGACAACACCACAACTATGTTCTATCTGAACAAGCAAGGAGGGACCAGATCACGGGTCCTGTCTCTGGAGGCCCAGTCAATCTGGAAATGGCTTCTGGCGAGAAACCTGACGATCGTCGCTGTTCACCTGCCAGGGACCCTGAACGTGCAGGCGGACGGCCTCAGCAGAGACTTCGTCGAAGCGCACGACTGGGTGCTCAACGAAGGCGTCGCTCAAGACATCTTCCGCTTGTGGGGCATACCAGACATCGATCTGTTCGCAGACGCGGACAACAAAAAATGCCCCGTCTTCGCCTCCAGGTTCCCTCAACGGGGGTCGCAGGGGAACGCGCTTTTGATCAGCTGGTCGAGGACATTGCTTTACGCTTTTCCTCCTCTCCCTCTCATCCCGGCTGTGATTCAGAAGTTCTACAGGGCCAGAACTCGGATGATCCTAATAGCACCGGAGTGGCCCCGGCAGTGGTGGTACCCGGATCTACTCCAGCTGTCGGAGGTACCACAGAGGAGGTTGCCATGCCTGCCGAACTTGCTGACCAAGGACAAGGGGAGAGTGTTCCACCCCAATCTCCCCTCCCTCCGCTTGACGGCATGGCTCCTGAATTCATCCAGTACGGACATCTAGATCTTCCACCGGACTGTATGAGCATTCTTCGGGAGGCAAAGAGGCCCTCCACGAGGAAGTCGTATGGCTTTAAATGGAAAAGATTCTGCTTCTGGTGTAGAGATAACACCCTTGATCCGATCCGGGGTCAAGAACAGGTTATTCTCCCCTACTTACTGTACTTGGCGAAGTCTGGGTTAAAGTACTCTTCCATCAGAGTACACTTAGCTGCTATTACAGCCTATAGGAAGTCTCCTACCCAGACCTCATTCTTTCAGATGCCAGTGGTAAAGGATTTCTTAGAAGGGCTTAAGAAAGTTTACCCACCTGTGAGGTCTCCTTCCCCTTCCTGGGAACTGAACATCGTTCTCTCTAAACTGATGGGAGGTCCTTTTGAGCCGATTCATAAGGCCTCCTTGCAACATTTGACCTGGAAGGCTGCCTTCTTAGTAGCCATCACTTCGGCCCGTAGGGTTAGTGAAATTCAGGCCCTCTGCTGCAAGGAACCTTACACGGTGTTTCATGCTAATAGGGTGGTGCTCCGTACTCATCCGAGCTTCCTGCCCAAGGTGGTTTCGGACTTCCATATTAATCAGGTGATCACGTTGCCCACCTTCTTTCCTCAGCCGACCACACCCCCGGAGAGAGCTCTACACTCTCTTGACCTCCGGAGGGTTTTGAAATTCTATCTAGCTAAGACCCTTACTCTTAGAAAGTCAGACAGGCTCTTTGTTAACTATGGACCCACTAATACCGGGCTGGCTGCGGCCAAGAGATCTATCTCTAGATGGATTGTCTCTTGTATAGCTTTGGCTTACCAACTGTCCCACAAAGTTCTGCAGGGCAAACCTAGAGCACACTCTACTCGGGGGAAGGCTTCTACGGTAGCACTCCTTCGCAACGTTCCCATGTCTGAGATCTGTAAAGCGGCTACATGGCGCTCAGTCCATACTTTCACGCGCCATTATTGCCTAGATTCAGACGCACAGGCCGACGCCCAGGTGGGGCAGGCCTCTTTGAGGAACCTATTTGCATAACTGTAATGCAAGATGTGTCTTTTAATGTATGTTTTAACTGTTTTGTTGCTCGTCCGCGAGACTTTGGGTATGGGCTTGCTACTCTATTCATAGATTATGACTATTGATGAGTATCCCCTGGATGAGAAGGATTAGTTACTTACCTGTAATCCTAGTTCTCATCCAGGGGTATACTCATCAAAGTCATAAGCGACCCACCCACCTCCCCGGACGAGCAATGTTTTCTCTTTAAATAAGTGATGTATGGAAGGCAGATCTACTCAGGTGCGGAGGCACCGCCAAAAAGAACTGGCCCAACTGTCACCTGTAGTGCATCATGGGAGCAGGGGGTCACGGGCAGGCCTTAAAGGCACGGTCCCCCTACTCTAATGCCTTAAAGGCAAGGTGTCAGTTTTCTTGGATTCTTGATACTCTACTGCAGCCTACTGGCGAATGCCTACAATTACATGTTGCTTTATGGCAATAAAGCAGTGCTGTGTTATAATTTGCCTGATGCTTCCTTTTTTCCTTACGGGTTACGGGGGCACTACTATGCAAAAATATGTAATTTACAGCATTGCCATGTTTTGAACATTATTAGGCTGCATTTATATGTTTTCACATATGTATATATATATATATTTATATATATGTATTTTCTATATGCTCCGGGATCCCGCACATGGGCGGGGATTATTCATAGATTATGACTTTGATGAGTATACCCCTGGATGAGAACTAGGATTACAGGTAAGTAACTAATCCTTCCGGTGCAACCAAGACAGGGCTCCAGAGGATTCTCCTGCAGTTCTCACAGGTCATCCCAAGCCTGACTCTGTGATCTCACAGGCAGCCCAAAGAAGATCAAAAAACCCATCTACTCCCATCATATCTCCACCAGATAAAGAGGGTTGGCGTCTAGACTCCATTGGGAAAAGGTTTTACTCAATAACGGCAATTTCTGTCAGAGCTTATAATGCTTTAGCTATCTTGGTTCGCTACGATCGGCAAATGTGGTCCTATATGGGGACAATGAGAGACCTTATTCCAGAAGAAAATAAGGAAGAGTTTAATAAGATCCTTGCAGAAGGAGAACAAGCAGCGACAGAAATCATAGACTGCGCTATGGCTATAGCAACTACAAGCTTTCGCCAACTAGCGGGTGCGGACGTTCTAAGACACCAGGAATGGCTAAGAGCAACATCCTTTCGCCCAGAAGGGCAGTCGAAAATTCTGGACATGGCATACAGCCTATTCAGCAATCACATAGATGAATCGCTTGCAATAATAAAGAAAGATACATATACTGCCAAAACGCTAAGTACCCTTCAGTACCGTAAAGTGCCCTTTCGGGGAGGTCGAGGCTATGGGTGTTCTGGATAAAGAGGAAACCACCAACGTACCCAGACTTACTAATGCTACCAGCCACAATATCGCCAAGGATACCAATAACAATCCTACCAACAACCAACAATGGCTGGTTTCTCTAGAAAGGGCTCCAAACAAAGACCAGCATCTCAAGCACGAGACTCTGGTCACAAGCAGTGATCACCACAGGGTGCCAGTTACATTCCACCGCCCCCCCCAGCTATTCCTGGTGCCCAAGAAGGACAAGGGCCTGCCTCCTATCCTAAACCTTCGGGCCCTCAACCGCTTCCTCTGGAAAAAGATCAGAATGCTCACTTTGGCTCAGGTCCTGTCTGCCCTCTACCCTGGAGACTGAATGGTGGCGTTGGACTTGCAGGATGCCTATTTTCATATCCCGTCCTGCTAGCCCACAGACGCTACCTACGGTTCATGGTAGGCCACGAGCATTTTAAGTTCACTGTGCTCCTTTTTGGCCTTACCAGTGCCCCTCGGGTGTTCACCAAGTTGATGGCGGTGGTTGCAGCTCATTTGCGCAGATCAGGGGTTGCAATCTTCCATTATCTCGATGACTGGCTGTTGAAGGTGGGCTCGCCCTGGGCTGTTTTATCCCACCTCCAGACTATGGCGGACCTCCTGCATTCGCTGAGGTTCACTATCAACATGCAGAAGTCACACCTGACTCCCTCTCAGTCACTCTTTTTCATCGGGACTGTTCAGGACACAGTGTGGTTTAGGGCCTATCCTCCCGAACAGTGAATCCTGGATATTTGGGCTGTGATACCAATGTTTCAACCTCTATCCCAGATTTCGGTGAGAATGTCCCTGAGGCTGTTGGGCCTCATGGCCTCCGCATCCTGTTGATGGATCATTCCAGATGGCATAGGCTGGCTCTGCAGTAGGACCTGAAGTTACAGGGGGGGCAGCATCAGGGGAATCTTTCCAACTACGTCTAGATCTCAGAGGGAACTGGGCAACAACTGCAGTGGTGGTTAACAAACCAGGATTGGGTCAGAGGCAGATCCCTCTCTCTTCCCCAACCAGACCTCACGGTGGTGACCGATGTATCACTTCTGGGATGAGGTGGAGATCAGTGGAATCTGGTCTCTGGCGGAGTCCGGGCTCCATATCAACCTGTTGGAGCTCCGGGCAAATTGTCTGGCACTGAAGGCATTCCTTCCCTCCCTCAAGGGGAAGGCCGTGCAGGTGTTCACAGACAACACCACCGCCATGTGGTACTGCAACAAACAGAGCGGGGTGGGGTCGTGGACCCTATATCAAGAGGCTCTTTGCCTTTGGACATGGCTGGAACATCAGGGCATAACCCTGGTGTTTCAACACCTGGTAGGTTCCCTGAACACTAGGGCGGACGAACTCAGCTCTCGATGCCTGGTGGATCACGAATGGAGTCTTCACTCGGAGGTGGTCCAAGGTATCTTTCACCAGTGGGGAGAGCCTTGGTTAGATCTATTCGCCACCCAAGAGAATGTGCAATGTCAGCACTTCTGCACATTGGAATTTCCAAGGCAGCGCTCGCTTTTCGTCACAAGTGGAACTGCAGCCTCCAGTACGCCTTTCCACCTGTACCATTTCTGCCCAAGTGCTGAAGAAGATGAAGCGCGACGGGCCCCAAGTCATTCTTGTGGCACCGGACTGGGCACGAAGAGTTTGGCACCCTGAACTCCTGAGCATGACCATCGATATTCGTATCAGATTGCCCCTTCGGAGGATCTTCTCTAGCAGCAGCCGTGGACGGTCCTCCACCCAAACCTGTCCAGCCTCCACCTCCTTGCATGGAGATTGAACAGCGACATTTGACAGCTTTTGACCTTCCACCCGAAGTTTGTAATGTCATCTTGGCAGCCAGGCGTCTCTCCACTAAGACAGTAAACGTCTGTCGATGGAACAAGTTTGTGGCATGGTGCACAGCAAAGGCTGTGAATACCCTCTCTGTTTCTCTTTCTGAGGTTCTTTTGTTCCTTCTCTCTTTGCATGGTTTAGCTCTGGGCACTCTTAAAGGCTATCTGGCAGCCATTTCTGCTTTTCTTCGGCTACCAGATCAGCCCTCCTTGTTGAAGTCCTCTATTGTAAGTAGGTTCTTTAAAGGCATTATTCAACTCTTTCCTCCATCTCCTTTCATAATGCCTCAGTGGGACTTGAACCTTGGTTTGACTGACCTTATGTGCGCTCCCTTCGAGCCTCTTCATAACTGTTCTCCTAGACTTTTCATTCTGAAGGCTGCCTTTCTTGTTGCCATCACTCTGCTCGCAGAGTGAGTGAACTTCAGGCTCTTTCTTCTAAGCCCCCTTTCCTTTCTGTTCATCCAGACAAAGTGGTGCTTTGGACGAGACCCTCGTTCCTGCCTAAAGTTGTCACACCTTTTCACATCAGACAGACTATCACCCTGCCCACCTTTTTCCCACCTCTTCATCCTTCCAAAGAGGAGGAGAGACTCTACCGTCTGGACCCGAAACATGTGCTGTCCTTCTACCTTGACCGCACGAAGGATTTTGGGTGGACGATCAAGTCTTCTTTGGCTATGTGGGTGCCAAGAAAGGTCGGGCTGTGCAAAAGCGTACCTTCTCTTGATGGGTTGTCCTTTATATAAAGATTTGTTATGCTTTAGCTGAAAAGGAACCTCCAGTGGGGCTGCAAGCTAATTCCACTAGAGCTACGGCAGCAACTACTGCTTTGTCACATCGAGTCCCGCTCATTGACATGTGCCAGCCTGCCACATGGGATTATATGCATGCGTTCACCAGACATTACTGCCTGGATAGTCAAGTCGGGAGAGATGGCTACTTTGCCCGTTCTGTCCTCCAGGACTTTCTGGTGTGAACTTGGTTCGCAGTCCCTCCTCCGGGGTTGGTATTGCTGGGTTATCTATTCTAAAGGTAAGGAATCTATAACTAACTGTCTCTTTCAGATGAACAAGTTACTTACCTTTGGTAATGATGTATTTGTAAGAGACATAGTTATAGATTCCTTACCGCCCCACCCATCCTACTTGCTCTGCGAGCTGACTTCTAGGGACAGGGACTCTCTTGCAGGGCCCTAGTGTGGCACACCAATGGTCAGTGTCTTTCATGGCTCTGCGTTTCTGGCGTGGAAAGTCGTGTCAGAACTGATGTCAGCCTGCAGGTGTGGCGTCTAAGTAGGCACCGCAACGTCATCCCGGTGACCACGACGCTGCTGACGGACTTGGAGTCGGCCGACACCACCTACTGACGCTGAGGGGTACTGCTGAGGAAAAAATTCTCCAGATCCAGTCTGACACCTGGGGGTAATTCTAAAGGTAAGGAATCTATAACTAACCTATGTCTCTTACAGATACATTGTTACTGAAGGTAAGTAACATGTTCCATAAGTCTGTATCTGAGCCTAAAACTCCTCCTCCAGGCCTAAAACTGACTTTTAAAAAACCTTCTTCAGAGCCATCTATAAGTTCTCTGCCGCTCAAGAGGGATTTGCTGTCGACAACAAGGGGGTACACTTCAGGGACGTCAACATAGACATCATTCTCCACAGCCCTCAGCGCCAACGACATCTCTTTCATCATCTATTCAGGCCCCGATTTTGTCAACCAACCCTCTTGCATCATCGTCGAAGATTTCCTCACTGTCACTCAAACTAAAGTTCACGACGAGCAAGTCACAGTCGTCGACAAAGTGACTGTCATTGACTAAGACACCAGCGTCGACAAAGACACCGGCGTTGACAAAGACACAAGCATCGACAGAGACACCGACGTCGACAGAATCACCATCGACGAGGAAGATGTCGCAGGAGAAGGGCACACTGTCGTCGAGCCCATTGCTGTCAGCGACGACTCAGCTGTCGACGGAGACTATCTCCTCAACGAAGGCTCCTAAATCATCAAGATCAAGGCCAGGAGCTTAATCACCTTTGCCAAAGATTACTGTCTTACAGATGGAGATAGATATTACCCCAGAACATACGTCACAAGTAAGATTATGCCTTTTCTACCCACTCATCTTTTGGAAGAGGAGGATTCGGCAAAGGAAGGCCCTTTTGGACCTGCATATAGTCCATCAGATGTACATGTCAAGTTTCAGCTAGATGAGGAGCAGGAGCAAGGCTGTTATAGTCAGGTTTACTATACACAACCTGAGCCAGGCCATCAGTATTATCAGCAGGACACAGTGACAGTGCCTTCTGCCCTAATTTCAGATCTTCTGTTTATGCTTGAGGACTACCGTTGGTGTTTCCCACCTTCAGTACCTGATAGCTGTCTCTCTGTCTCCAATGGGGTCACCAGTGCAAAAATCCACTCCTACCAGACTGTAACTCCCAAATACTCTGCATTCTGTTCCTCTCCAGGAAACAGTTTCTTCAGGCGAAGAACGTGAGGAGGGAGAACTTTGCAACATGGGCACAGAATTGGACAACTATTCAATCTCTCTGCCTGCTTCACCAGCACCTCCTCCAGTAGACTCTCAACCAGAGGACAGAGGAGGTTTTCATAATCTTCTAGAACGTGCAGCAAAAAGATTTGCTTTACCACTCCCCTTTAAGCAATCCAACTGTTTCCTTTACGATTTTAAGGAACTGTACTGTAATTCCGTTAGGGACACACCGATTATTGATTACATCTGAGAAGAAGGTATGCGGATTATGAAGAACCCCAGCTTCTATATCGGTGGTGCTTCCGCGCCTTGACAAAAAATACAAAGCTATAGACAATACACCAGCATGCCTCACGATGCATCCAAAGCCGCATTCAGTGTTCATGCCGACAGCCCAACGCCGCTCAAAAAATTAGGCAACACCCCTTTCGGCTCCTCTTGAAAACGATGGCAGGTGTCTAGATTCAACTGGAAAGGGTTTTTCATCAGTGTCAGCCTTGACAGTGAGAGCAGCAAATTCTCTGGCGATCTTAGGGCACTATGATCGCCAGATGTGGTGTGACATTGCTCCCTATATGGACCAATGTCGTGTACTTTATATAAATCTAAATAGGATCTGCGTGTTTCGACAACATAGACTGTGGGATTGGTTTCCAGACTGATTCCAGACACCCCCACCGTGTGTGTTCGCCTGTATACCTAGCTAGCTCACATTGCCACTGTAAACTCCTCTTACCAAGGAGAGAATAGTTCTTGGCAACTATTGACCATGACAAACCTTATCACTCAGAATCGCGGAAACAGTACAGTACTTTTCGCTCAGTCACTCGTGCTCACTTTGTCTCACAGAGATACCCAGAATAAACGGTGGGGACGTTTTCAATAAACATTTATTGAACTAGCTTCATTCTAGTGTAAAATAGGTGTGCTGAAACAACCATAAGACAGAAACGGGAAACAACCTTTACAACGCAACTATTACATCGCACTACACTTACAACGCAGGCATTACAACGGAACATCCTTTACAACGCATGACACTACAACGCATACCATTACAACGCATACCATTACAACACAGACACTACATCGCATGTCACTACAACGCAGGCATTACAATGCATACCATTACAATGCATACCATTGGAGTTAGAATATTAATTTTTAACCCCTACACTATCCAACGCTTACCCTACTGTTGCACCCCCTGGAGTTAGAATAGTAATTTTTACCCCTATACTATCCAACACTTACCCTACTGTTGCACCTCCTGGAGTTAGAATAGTAATTTTTACCCCTATACTATCCAACACTTACCCTACTGTTGCACCCCCTGGAGTAAGAATAGTAATTTTTACCCCTATACTATCCAACACTTACCCTACTGTTGCACCCCCTGGAGTAAGAATAGTAATTTTTACCCCTATACTATCCAATACTTACCTTAAATGGCAATGTAACATTATGCGTTGTAATGGTATGCGTTGTAAAGGTAGTATGCGATGTAATGGAATGCGTTGTAAAGGTAGTTTTTTAAAATGCGTTGTAGTGTCATGCGATGTAATGAAATGCGTTGAAGTGGATGTTGCGTTGTAAAAATTGCGTTGTAAGTGCATGCTTTGTAAAAGTATCGTTGTAACGTCATACATCCGACAGAAACAGATATAAATGATTCCAAATACCAACAGAGCAAAAGGATGGTAGATTCCTACCATTGTGCTAAAACAATGAATACAGGTGAGTATATAAAATACATGACAGTAATAGATGCGTACTCCTACGATGCAACCCTAACTAGATGTACCTAAGTGTACCTAGCATGTATGTAGCTGTAGAGGCAAGAATCCCCCTAGGATAAAGCCATCCACATTTCCTGAAGTGAGAGGCTGTGGGACCCCGTCTTGGTCTTGAAAAGAACACCCTGCGAGGGATGTGCGACCACTGTGAGCTGGAGTGTCTGCGTGCAGAATCCTCAGCGTCTTGCGTCAGTGTGTTAGCATGGAAGTCCTTTTTCTTCTCTCCCACCTCAGCAAAGATATAGGGCAATATGCATGATTTTTTTTTCCCATAGACACAGAATGGGCAAAACCCTTTGATGCATCTGGCCAATGGTGTTTATATGCCCAAAGTGGTTCCCTCAGGCGTTCTACCTTCCTGTGTCATGTCGGACTAGGATGACGGCAGGAATGATCCGTATACATAGTTATTATGCAGAAGATGGTAGTCCTGCTGAGATTCCAAGAATCCTCATGCATAATGAATGAGGCTAGTTTTTGGAGAAAACCCCATGTCTTTTGAGCAGTAACGTAACTAGGTAAAAGGTCAGTACCAAGAACGGTTATGTAGTGTAATGGCAGGGGGAATATAGGTGAACGGTTTGGTTACTACCTGAGCATATATTGGGGCAGCTCTATGAAACATAACACCAACTCCCAGAGGATGCTAAAGAAGAGGCGCAAATAATCTTTCATGAGGGAGAAATAGCATCCAACAAAATAATAGATTCTGCCATGAATGTTGCCATCACAAGTTTCAGGCAGTTGGCAGGAGCGGCGGTTCTCAGAAGACAAGGTTGGCTCAAAGCCATCTCATTCTGCCCTGAGGTTCAAAATAAAATCTTGGACCTCCCATAAAACAGAGAAGATCTTTTTGGGAGTCAAGTGAAAGAAGCCCTCAAAACGATCAAGGCGGACACAGAAACTGTCAAATCTTTGGGGACGCTCCAATTTCGGAAACCTCCTTTTCGTGGTTCCCGAGGGAAAGGGCAACCATCCTATGGGGGTGGCTATCAGCAATACAGATATCCTTATCGTTCCCTTTTCCTACAAAAACAACCTCCGCAGACATCCTATGTTAGAGCAAACAGAAGAAAATCTGCAGGAGCAGGCAAGGATGTGGGCCTTAGACGATGATATCGTACAGGCTCTGGCTCCAACCCCTTCACCACACTCTCCTCATTCTATACCATCAAAAACCTCCAACCTTGCAGGCAGAATTTCCAACCACCTCTCCCAATGGCAAACCATTACCACGGATAAGTGGGTTCTATGCCAGATACAATTTGGACACTCACTGAAATGTATCCAAAAATCGCCTACAACCCCACCACAACCTTTTCACCAAAAATGTCTCACAGCTCTTTAACAAGAGTTCAAAATAATGCTCTCCAAAGGGGCGATTGAGAAGGTCCCAGTCTCCCAGAGAGGAAAAGGTTTCTATTCCTGTTTCTTCTTAATCAGAAAGAAGTTAAAGCAGTGGTGACCAATTCTCAACCTCAGAAGCCTCAATGTTTATCTGAAAAAACAATCCTTTTGGAGGATTACTCTGCAGGAGGTTCTGAGACTTTTAAACCAATCCGATTACATGACTTCATTAGACATTCAAGATGCATATTTCCACATACCCATTCATCCAAAGCTTTGGAATTATCTGAGGTTTTTGGTTACCGGACACCATTTTCAGTTCAAAGTGCTCCTGTTTAGTCTCAAATCAGCACCCAGAATTTTCACACCGTGCCTTGCGCTGGTTGCAACATTCCTCAGGCAAAACCAGCATCAGATCTTCCCGTATTTGGACGACTGGCTGATAAAGGCACCTTCCCAGTCAGCAGCGCAAGCATCAACACAAGCCTGCAGAGATCTTTTCGGTCGATTGGGTCTCACTCTGGAAATGTCCAAAAATAACCCATCGCAAAAGATTGTCTTTCAATGAGCCAAGCGAGTCAGGTGTGCCTAAAAGCCTATCCTACAGAACGGCAATAACAACTTCTCATGCCAGCTGCATCCATAAGAAGAAGAAAGTCTCTTTTAGTCCGACTATACAAGTCACTCTTGGGAATGATGTCGTCATGCATTACTCTAATGCCATTCTGTCACCTGAAAATGCGACCTATCCAAGAGGAGCTGGACAAGCAGTGGACACAATCCAAAGGCTAGTGCGATGACAATTCAAAGGTAACCCCACTAATGCTAAAGACCTTGGAGTGGTGGGTAGACAAGAACAATCTGTCAGTAGGGCTGTCTCTCAAGCACACGCTGGCACCCTTTGTAATCACCACGGATGCTTCCCTGGAGGACTGGGGAGCTTACCTCCAAGAGCTACAAGTAAGCGGTGTTAGAAATGGGGGTCTCTGGTTGGCAGTGGATGGCCACTGTCCAAGCAGAGACTCTTCTTTCTAAGTCAGAGTGAAGAGCTGCACCCCCTTGATAACCCCTGCTCCACCCTGTGGTAACGTAGCACGAACAGTTAGGCTAATCTCAGAGGCAGTGTGTAAAGCGTTGATGATCATACACAACAAATACAGTGAGGAACACTACAAAGGGACACAACACAGGTAGTTTATCAAAAAATAGTTATCTTTATGTAGAGGCTTATCACAAGACCAAATAACGAGGAAACCACAATACTGTACCAAAAAATAGTTCTCTCTGGATGCTGCAAAAATAGTTCCAATGGGGAAGGTAAAGCTCAGTTCAGGGCAATGGTCTCTGCGACCCTTTTTACTCACAGTTCTGAGATGTTGTCAAATAATCCACAAGAAATGTCGCTCCGGTGGGTTAGCGATGTTTTTCATCACGCTTTGGTCACGGCCGCTCGCTAACGGGGGTTAGCGATGATATTCCGGACGCTCAGCCACTGTAGCGATGATTTTCGGGCTGCAAACATGCGGGGCGATGATCAGGCCAGCAGGCCTTCAGCGGCAGTGATGCGACGATTTTCTTTACGCTCAGCAGCTGTAGCGATGATTTTCTGGCCGCAAACGTGTGGGGCGATGATCAGGCCAGCGAGCCTTCAGCGGCAGTGATGCGACGATTTTCTTTACGCTCAGCAGCTGTAGCGATGATTTTCTGGCCGCAAACGTGCGGGGCGATGATCAGGCTAGCGAGCCTTCAGCGGCAGTGATGCGACGATTTTCTTTACGCTCAGCAGTGTAGCGATGATTTTCTGGCCGCAAACGTGCGGGGCGATGATCAGGCCAGCGAGCCTTCAGCGGCAGCGATGCAATGATTTTCTTTACGCTCAGCAGCTGTAGCGATGATTTTCTGGCCGTAAACGTGTGGGGCGATGATCAGGCCAGCGAGCCTTCAGCGGCAGTGATGCGACGATTTTCTTTACGCTCAGCAGCTGTAGCGATGATTTTCTGGCCGCAAACGTGCGGGGCGATGATCAGGCTAGCGAGCCTTCAGCGGCAGTGATGCGACGATTTTCTTTACGCTCAGCAGTGTAGCGATGATTTTCTGGCCGCAAACGTGCGGGGCGATGATCAGGCCAGCGAGCCTTCAGCGGCAGCGATGCAATGATTTTCTTTACGCTGTGTAGGTGTAGCGAGGATTTTTAGGCTTTAGCGATAATTTTGAGGCTTTAGCGATAATTTTGAGGCTTTAGCGACGAAATTAAGTCTACTGGTCCTGAGACTTCAGTCAGGGGGCTAGCTCTCTCTCTAGCCCTTGGGTGATTGCAGGTTCAAGATTAAAAAGTTATCTTACAGCTCCTTTTCCCTCCTTTTTCCAGTACAATGAAAACTACTGCAGGCCAATCCAGGGAACAGCACACAACACCAGGACAGTCCTCTCCTGCAGCTTTCTTCAGTTCCACGGACAGAGGTTGGTCTTGAAATCCAGGGCAATACAAATTGTAGGGGTTTCAGCACAGATATTTATACCCCAAAAGTCTTTGTTCTAAAGAGTCACAAGTCACTGAACCCAGCCAGAACCAGTTCTGCTCAGTCCTGGAGCACTTTGTTTACCAGGCTGCATCCTTCCTTTCAGAGTGTAGGGCAGAGACATCAGACGCACCACAGGAGGTGGAGCCAGCATTGTGGAGGGAAGGCACAGCCCTATTCAGGTCCCAGGTGCAACTCCTCCCACCCATCTAGTCGCAGATCTCTCCATTCACCACTGGGACACCTCACCCTGTCTCCTGGAATTCCCCAGCCCTGTCACTCCAAACCCAGACAGCCAATACACATAACAGCAGAGCACACTGGAAGGATTAGGCACGAAAATACCTACTTTCTAAAAGTGGTATTTTCAAACACAGAATATAAAAATAAGCTTCACTAAAAGATGTATTTTAATATTCTGAGCTCAGGCATACCAAATTTGTTTTTCTACCATGTTCCTGGGGTCAGTTAGGACTATAGAACGTAATAGTCAAACTGCCCATTCTGGCCTATGGAGAGCAGGTAGCCTTACAGTAGTGAAAAACGAAATTGGGTGTAATTCACTACCAGGACATGCTACACCATCAGAGTATGTCCTACCTTACACATACAATGCACCCTACCATAGGGGTGGCTTACATGATGCCAAGGGAAGGTTCAGGGGCTGGGAAGTGGGTGCACTTCACAGCCAAGATGGCAGTTCTAGACTGCACACAGACACTGCAGTGGCAGGTCTGAGATACACTTTACAAGCTGCTTCTGTGGGTGGCGCAAACCAGCGCTGCAGGCCCACCACCAGTATTTGGTTTACCAGCCCTGGGCACACACAGACCACATTACTAGGGACTAACAGGTAAACCAAATAAGCCAATCATGGATATACCAATTCACATGTCATATTTACAAAGGGAGAGCATATGCACTTTAGCACTGATCAGCAGTGGTAAAGTGCCCAGAGTCATAAAATCAACACAAACAGGTCAGAATAAATACAGGAGGAAGGCAAAAAGTTTAGGGATGACACTGTAAAAAGGGCCATTTCCAACAAGCGGCAAGTGTCATCAGACTCAAAGTCAATCCCACATAAATATGCTGGAATTAAGAGCAGTCCATCTAGCCCTTCAGGTTTTCTTCCCAGAATACAAGGTTTGTCGGTGCTTGTCCGACTAGACAATCCCACAACGATGCATTATATAAACAAGCATGGTGCCATACGATCTCCCCAGCTTTCCAGGATGGCACAGAGGTTATCGGAATGGGCTATAATTCACGAAATCTGCCTCTGAGCAGAACATGTTCCTGGAACACGAAACACGATTGCGGACACACTCAGCAGGCACACAACATCGTGCCACGAGTGGGAACTACACCAACAGACCCTGCACAACATCTTCAGCCGCTGGGGCCCCCCAGAGTTGGATCTATTCGCAACTTCGCAGAACCGCAAATACCGGTATTATGCAAGCTGGCATGTCATGGGGGAAAGCCTTTTTAATTGCATGGTCTGGCATCTTTACCTATGCTTTTCCTCCCAATCCTCTTTTCCCAAAAGTCATCAGGAAAATGAAGGACAAACCCTGCAGGCTGGTTCTCATTGCTCCAGCAGGGCCACATCAACACTGGTAAAGGGAACTGCTTCTCCTCTCTTAGGTTCCGCATATCCGACTACCAATATTCTCCAACCTTCTTACGATGAACCAGTGAGAGATTCTACATCCGGATCCCAGACACCTCCACTTATCAGCATGGCTCCTGAGTTCAATGAGTTCCAGCCTTTGAACATTTGCGACAACTGTGGAGCTATCTTAGGCAGAGCCAGAGTGTATAGTACCAACAAAACGTATCGCTCCAAGTGAAAGCATTTCTGTATCTGGTGCCACCAAGCAGGAATACATCCATTTTCCTCCTCTCCAGAACAACTCTTGCCATTCTTCCTACAATTGGCGCAATCAGGCTTGGCACATAGTTCTATAAAGGTCCATCTAGGGGGCGCTAGAGAGCCCGAAGCAAGATGGCCGCACATTAGTGTAGCTCTGCTGGTCAGGGGCAAATATCCAGAATTTCTCTGTGGCATCCGGTGGCGCATTGCGGCGGCTCTGATTCCCCTGGGCAACGAATCGATCTATTTGTGGTGTATATTGGTGTATTTCTATGCACTCCAATTTGCCGATCAGCGCGTATTCGCGGTACCTGCATCAAATGGCGGCCGGAGCCCTGTGAGGTCTATGGCTGCCTGACGGAGGTTGCTGATGTGCTCCAGACAATACCTGTGCGGCAGGAATTGATGTGGCCTGAGCGGTGGGTTCGGAATGACTCTGCGGCCCGCTGAGAGGCGCAAATCGTGATCGCCCTTGATGTGAAGCTTCGCCGGTGAGGAGAGAGGCTCCGGGACGGCCCGCGCTGCCCGGGAAGGTGTGTCTTAGCTCCGGCACTGAGGCTGTCGGTGAGGGCGGAAAACTTATGGCGCCTCTGCGATCTGCTTGCCTGGACAGTAACTGTGGGTGAGTGCAGGCTTGCAGACAGTGTTCTTGTACTGCCTATGCGTACAGCACCAGCGGGTGCATTCCGACTGAGTTTCCTGCGGTGAGGCGCGGGGCTCTCGGCGCCTGCCATTTTAGGGCGCGCATAATTAAAAGCGGCGGAGGTTGTTCCCCGGGACGGCGGAGGCTGTGGGCACGGTCTGCTTGCTCCTGGAGGCGATCCACATCAAGCTGTCTAATCCGTGAGGTGCCTGCTTTGCTCAAGCTGACTGCAGGGGCACGTTAGAAGTCACTATTGCCCTTTCAGCCCCTCTCTCCTGTGCACAGTTCTACAACACTCTCATAGACATTTTTGAAGACTAGCCCCTGAAGGTGGAATAGGTCGTGAGTGTCGGCGCAGCGCACCAGGGGCTATCACTTTTCGCTGCGTGCACCCTAAAGGTACTGTCATTTCAGTCCCCAAGTCGATGGGATTACGGAGTTATTGACTGCTGCTGACCAGGGTAGGTTAAGCAGAGAGTGACCAGGAGTCTGGGCATATCTAGTGGGAACGCGCTTGCAGGATAGCGGCGCGCTGTGTAGCTTCATTGTCGAGATGGGGAAACCAGATAAGCAGGTACAGCCCAAAATATCTTTTGAATCCGAGCGCCTCAAGGAAACGGCTTCGCAGGCAGCATCAGATACAGAAACAGACATGGAGGCTGGTGGTACTAGTAAGCTGGAGCGAATGTTGCTGACCGTGCAGCAGAGCTTACGCACAATTGATGGCAAAATTGACAACATTAACCTCCGCATGGATAACATGGCGTCTAAGCTGGACAAGCATGGAGAGCGCTTAGAAGAGGCCGAACAACGCATCTCAGACACTGAGGGCAAGGTGGACAACACTGCTAAATCCTGCGCGCAGATGGAGAAGCTGCTATCAGTGATAAATGCGAAGAGTGAGGACTTGGAAGCCAGGTCCAGACGTAATAATCTGCGTGTTCTTGGGGTCCCGGAGATCACCAATGTTGGGAGGATGGAGCTAAGTATAGAGGACATGCTTAAAATTTTGTTTGGCGCAGAGAATTTCTCCAATATGCTGGTGGTTGAACGGGCACATAGATCCTTGGCGCCGCGTCCAATTCCGGGGGCGCCCCTGATCAATAATCGCTCGGCTACTTAACTTTAGGGACCAAGATGCGACCCTTCAGCTGGCAAGAGAGATGGGCACTACTCAATATCAGGGTGTGGAGGTTCAGCTCTTCCTGAACTTCACAACAGCGGTGCAGCAGGCGAGGCGTGAGTTTCAACCAGCTAAAAAGCGATTGCAAGCGCTGAAGGTACAATACGCCATGCCCTATCCAGCGCGACTACGAATACAGCATGATGGTAAGACCAAGTTGTTCACAACTCCGAAAGACGCTATGCACTACATCAAGCAGCTTGAGCGCAGAGAGACTACAAGAGTGGCTGGAGATGAGGCGGACAACGAAGAATGATGGCCTAGGCAATTGTCTAGGTAGAACTGGTATTGTATTTTAGTGTTGAAGGGCGACCTTTCGACACACTTGTGTATGCTGGACGGAACGGTTTGAAGACTCATTGGTTTGAGAATGGGGTTGGGAGGTAACGCCATTGTTATTTTTGTCTGAGTTATGCACTATGGTGAGATATGCAACGTGGGAGAGGTCTCTAATGTTAATGACTGTGATAATTTGGCCTCTGAATGCGACTATATACCATGTCGGCGAAAATTGATGTTTCAGATGTTGTTGTTTAGGTGTCGGGGTGGGCGGAATAGTGTGCCATGACCTACCTGGGGACTTTTGAGGCAACCTGATGTGGGTCCCATGACAGTAGGAGTTATCACAGAGAGAATATCGAGTGTACCCTGACCCCCCCCTTATTACAACAAGGGGGTCAATGGGCGACTACTGTCCTCCATGAGGGTGTTTCCCGCACAGTTATTAACTGCAGTTATTTCCAATGAGCGGGTTAGCTGCTCACTGTGGACTGGGGGGGGGATTTAAGCTGGCTGTTCAGTTATGTGGGTTTCCTCAGTGTGATTGGGATGCTGGGGTGGGTGGGGGGATTTGTTGGGGAAATATTTAGAGATTCACTCTTGATTCACAGAACACAAAGCTGGTGAATAGTTGCTGTACGTAGGTCACATGCTATATATGCCGAGTATATTGTTGCTATAAGCGTGAATGCCGCAGGCAGTGGGTAGAATAAACTGGGTAACGTGGAATGTTAGGGGGCTCAATTATCCCAAAAAGACTAGGCAGGTGCTGGCATACCTTGACCGTCATAATATACAGGTGGCGTTGTTGCAGGAAACACATCTCACCAAGGCGGCAGCCTCCTCTATAGCCACTAAACGGGTAGGCGCCAGGTTTACCTCCTCGTATGCGCGGGGAGTTATGGTCCTAATAAAAAAGAATGTCCCCTTTGTCAGCACATATGAGGAAGTTGATGAGAATGGCCGCTATGTGCTCATTCAAGGTAAGCTATGTGGTAAACCAGTTACCATAGTAAACGTGTATGGGCCGAATATAGATGACCCTGATTTCTATGCAGAGTTATGGAACACAGTGTATCAGTTACCGCCTACTGCACTGGTATGTGGGGGGGGATTTTAATGCGATATTAGATCCTACACTAGACCGCCGCACTGCTTCAGACACTGTCACCAAGAAGGCCTCACAAGCGATTCACACTGGTATGCAGAATCTAAGTCTACTGGATGTATGGAGATTGTGGCACCCCGGGGTGCAAGAGGGTGCATGCCATTCATATGCTCACAATTTGTGGTCCCGTATTGATTACTGGTTGATTACTGCAGATGTTAGTACATGGATCGCTGGGGTTGTGCATCTTCCTTGTACCTTATCTGATCATTCCCCAGTGAAACTCACTATGACGATACCCACCTACATGCCCCCTCAATTCCAGTGGAGACTGCAACCCTCTGAGCTGTTAGATCAAGTGTTCAGGGAGGGAGTGCGTGAGGCTATAGCCAATTACTTCACGGAAAATGTAGGATCAGTGCAGAGTCTCAGCACTATATGGGAAGCTTTTAAGGACACTATACGGGGCGTGTGCATAGGCCTGCAAGCTGGGGTGCTCCAATCACTTCGTGCCTCCATGGTACGGCTGGAAAGGGAACTGGGGCAACTAGAACGGCAGTATGAAAAGACACCTGATGCGGCATTGCTTGCCTCTATACGTTCCAAAGTTACAGAATACAATGAGATAGCAGACCAAGAGGTGAAGCATATGTCCAGATGTTGGCAAGCCCGATATTATGCGGAAGGGGGTCGTCTAGGCCGTGCTTTGGCGAGCAGGATTACAGAGTCCTGGGCCAAACGCTGCTTGATTCACTCAATTACAGAGGGGGAGCACACTTATTGTGATACATCGGAAATACTGGGCACGTTTACACAGCATTACAGAGATATGTATGAAGCTAGGCCTACTGTGAGTGAGGAAGATATTGCTCAGTACCTTGACGACAGCGCCCTGGTGTGGTTGTCGAGGAGGCAACAGGAGTTCCTGATGCATCCATTGACAGTGGATGAGATTAGGGATGCTATCGCAGCATTGCCGAATGGTAAGGCCACAGGCACGGATGGGCTCCCGGCAGAGTTCTATAAGGAGTATGTGGATATCTTGGTGCCACATCTGCAGGCCATGTTTGATGAGACATATGAGCAGCAGCGACTACCGGATACATTGCGCGAGGCTCTTATTATCACATTATTGAAGCCGGGGAAAGCCCCAGACAAATGTTAATCCTATAGACCTTTGTCATTGATGAACACGGATGTCAAAATCCTTGCGAAAGTGCTGGCGACCCGATTACACCTGCTAATACCGGTCATGGTCTTACCAGACCAGTCAGGGTTTATCCCGGCTGGCTCCACTGCTCATAACCTTAGGACTCTGTTTGCGGTATTACATCTTTGATTCCATCGCGTGGACATATATGTTTGCGGTGCTACACCGTATGGGGGTTCCTTGCATTTATACTAACTGGATTAAGTTGCTGTACAGTAGCCCAATGGCCCGCATACGGGTTAATGGCCAGACCTCGGGTGCAATTGCGATTAGACGTGGAACAAGGCAGGGTTGCCCACTATTGCCTTTACTGTTTGCGCTAATTATGGAGCCCCTGGCCTGCATTTTACGACAACGACATGCCGATGCGGCTTTGCGTTTTTTACAACGGCCATTGGCAGTGTCCATGTATGCAGATGACAATATCCTTTACGTGCGTGACCCTGCAGTGCATCTAGACAGGTTGATCCGTGAATATGTAAGGTTTGAATGCTATTCTGGCCTTGCCATAAATTGGAACAAGTCGACTATTCCCCTTGACGGACAGTACTACCCCGTTTGAGTTGGAGTGTCCTCTGGAATGGACGACTGAGCCAGTCAAGTACTTGGGTGTCTGGGCTCATAGGGACTCTCAAGTCGTTGTTAGCGCCAATTAGGGTACTACCATCACGCGACTAGAAGATCAAGTAGCGAGATGGATTAAAATGCCTCTTACCTTTGCGGACAGAGTGGCTTTCATCAAAATGGTGGTGCTACCAAGGTTTTTATACCTTTTTGTGAACATACCTATACTCCTCACGCAGCATTTTTTCTTCACGCTAAGGTCATTGTTAATTACTTTGGCATGGGGGGGCAAAAAAGCAAGAGTGAAGTGGGAGACACTCACAAGACAGTATGACATGGGAGGTTTTGCTGTTCCTGATATGCAGCTATATTATCTATGTGCTCAGGTGCATTATGCCTAATATTGGCTAAAGGCTCCACCGTATACACCACACGTTGCAGTGGAGGCCGGCGCTACCCACCCAATCCCCCTAAAAGCAATGGTTGTGAATAACGCTACAGTTCTTGAAAGGGACAAAATAGACACAGTGAAATGTACATTTCAAGCATGGCAGGACCTGGGACGTCGGGCCAAGAAGTTGCCACTGTATGCGCCGGCGATGCCTCTAGTACATCATATGGATATATCGGTGACTTTCGAGGTGGGGTCTCTTAGAATGATGCATGCCGCTGGGGCACACACTATGGAGGATATATATCCAGGTGGTCAGTTTCTGCAACTAAATGACTTTGTGGGTGATAGGGAAAATGTAGTGATGCTGACATTTATTTACAGCAAATTGCGGGCCTCATTAAAATTGTGTATCCCAGTTTCCTAGTGGACCCACCAACCCTAGCAGCTCTGCAATCTCTGTATACTGCGTAGAACACCACAAAGCTAGTTTCACGCTTATATGCAGCCTCCCAACGTGATGAGGCGCCAATAGCTGCAGCCTCGCTAGCAAAATGGAATGCCATCCTACCACAATCGCTGACGGCAGAGGAGTGGGAATTGAGTTGCCGCTTAACGGGCCAATTTGCTGCAAATGGTAATCTTAAATACATTCACTATAAATATATCCATCAGGTATATTATACCCCTGTACAACTGTATAAATATGGGTTGCGAGATTCTCATTGTTGTAGGAGATGTGGAGCTGATAACGCAGATTTTCAGCATCTAGCCTGGGCTTGTGCAAAAGTGGCGGCTTTCTGGGGTGAGGTCACGACTGCGTTGTCAACTATGGTGGGTGAGGTAGTCGACTGTACTATGAAGATTTGCTTGTTGGGACATGTCCTGCATATTAAGTCTGTGAACCGCAAGCTTGTGGCGCTGGCGCTGCAGTTGGTGAAGCGCAGGGTCTCACTACACTGGGATGGCCGCCCAGCACCTAAATTAGTACGTTGGCTGCAAGACATTACATACTGTCGTGATAAACTCATGTGTTACGCAGAGGACCTCCCCTGTGCGTCCCGTCCACGGGACATCTGGGCCCCCTTTACTGCCTACCTGCTGGCTAACACTGCTAATTAATGACACTCTTGCTTTATACTCATGTGACTGTCTTGAACATTGATACACTTGTAATTTATTACCATCCTGATTTTGTGTACACTTGTGATAACTGGCTCTTCTGTATTCTGTACGACATGTAATGATGTAATTATATGTCTACTGGTTTTGTTCTATGAAAACTTCAATAAACAACATTTTTAAAAAAAGGTCCATCTAGCAGCCATTTTCCGCTACAGAAGGACACTTTCCTCTCCACCACTGCGGTCTTCCAGGATAATCAAGGTATTCCTCAAAGGTTTGTTTCGTGGCTATCCTCCTGTAAGGCCTCCACCTCCAGAATGGCAGTTAAATACGGTTCTTTCGCAATTGATGAAGCCTCCTTTTGAACTGATTTACAGGGCAGAGATCAAGTTCCTGTTGTGGAAGTTAGCTTTACTTCTTGCCCCAACATCTGCCAGACAAGTCAGTGAAATGCAGGCATTTGTTATAGAAGAACCATTTCTACAATTCAAGTCTGAGGGTCTTCTCCTCCGCACAAATCCAAAATTTATATCAAAGGTTCCATCTGATTTCCATTTGAATGAGCAGGTGTACTAAAGACTTCTCTTCCAGGGGAAACTCATCAATAGTCTTAAGCAGTGAATTATACCCGCCCACGTGCGGGATCCTGGAGCATGTAGCAATATATATATATATATACATACATACATACATACATACATATATGTACATACATATATGTACATACATATACAGGTGTATGCTCAGAACATAAAGTAAATAAAGACTTTCAACCCCATGCACCTACATATGTATGCATACCTACATATATGTAAATATGCAGCCCCATCAAACAGTGTAAAACAAATAGGGCAAACAGCCAAGATTACACCAGTTTTACTTATATAACAATAAGTCTCTCAAGACTGCTTGTAATAGAGACCATACACTATAATGGTTTCAAACAAGACTCCTTTATTTTCCAAAAATAAGGAAAAACAGGTAATTGCAGGCAGTTTGGCCCATAGGCTGCATAAGAATAACTGTCTTAGTACAGAAAAGACAACTGGCACCTTGCCTTTAAGGCTTACAAGCATCTACGCACTTTGCCTTTAAGAACCTCAGGGAACACACTGCTCCCAGCATGCCCCACAGGTGACAGTTAGGTCAGCTCTTTTTTCCGGCTCCTTCTGTGAGGATCCTAGAGCTTGAGCTCGACAGTTTTCTGACAGAAACTGTTATTTTTCTTGTTTTTTTGCGGTTCTCCTGTGCTGGTTGAAGTTTATCTTCATTTTCTGACAGAAATTCTTCATCTTTTCCTGTCAGAATGCTGGCTCTTTTCTGCAAATGTCCAGCCTGTGGAAAGAAGATGGCCATTTCAGATCCACATTCTATGTGTATCGCCTGTCTTCCTTCTATTCACAAGATAGACTCGTGTTATCACTGCAAAAAGTTTTCTGCGAGTACTCTATGTGATAGAGCGAAGATTCGCCTTCAAGCTGTGCTGGAGAGAGGATTAGCCCGGTTGGAAAGTGGCCTTGGGAGTCAAGAGCCCTCCTCTCATCAGGAACATCGACGCCAGCATCGATCTGCCTCTTCAATGTAAAAAAAACGGCAGGTTCCAGACTGTTCTCCGTCGATGTCGTTACCGCCGTCGAAGAAAAGGCCTGCGCAGTGTCCGACGTCGAGACGGCGTGAGTCTCCGTCGTCGAGAAAGGCTCCGACGTCAAAGCGGACTACCTCGGGCTCGAGGTATGTTCAGGATGTGGGTCAATCGACGTCTAAGCACCCATCGACGTCTAGACACCCACCGACGTCGAGGCATTCTCCGTCGCCTCACCGTAGGTCGACGTTGAGAAGTTCGCCGACGGCAAAGAGACCTCGAGACCGGTCGACGTCAAAAGCATTGACGTCGACGCCGAGGAGGCGAGAGCACTCGCCGTCGAGATCACCACGACACCATAGACGGTCGACGTCGAGGTCCCCGTTGAAGAAGGTGAGGTCGCCGTTGAGGACAGCAAGGTCCTTAACTTCTTCAATGCATCGCACCACGTCGGGGGAGAAGCACAGGTCGACGTCAAATGAGATGCATACGTTGACGTCGAGGCCATCGATGCCGAGGGACTAAGAGCCTGCTGCTGCCTCGGAGGAGGGTGGAGCTGCATCTCGTTCGCCCTCAAGGGCTTCATCGTCGCCAGGACTCAATATTGTCCAGGTTTCCCCATAGGGCTCTACTGTGATTGGCGAAGAGCCTCAGCGTGGAAAGTCTAAAGCCCTCAGTAGCCCGGGTTCGGACTATTCCCGTACCTACTCTCCTTCACGCCTGCCAAGATCTCCGTCACATACTGAGGCTCCACAGAGAACACCACGAAGGTCAAGATCACCAACAGTGGTGTCTTCTAGAGGAAGAAGTCCGCGCAGATCGCGCTCTCCGCGTTCCCGTCATGTCCGTTCAAGGGACAGGTCTCACTCTTATCACTCTTCACCGAAGAGAAGGCGACAGAGGTCTCCCACCTGGTCTTCTTCTTCTACCAGGTCTTCGAGGAGAGATTACTCTCCAACTTTCACATCTACGCCTCCATCAAGGGTCTCCAATTGATGATCTCATCACCTTCAATGAGGTACTCTGTAGAGGAGCGAGTAAGTTAAACATTACTATGTCAGTACCTACTGTTTCCTCCTCGGTGATTTTTTAGACTCTCCATCACCGTTCTTCAGTCAGGCCTTTACTGCCTCTTGTCCCTGGCATTATCGAGCTTGCTACGCAGACTTTTCTGACACCAGCAACGGTGGGTTCTGTGCCCTCCCGGATAGCGAAGAAATACAAGGCTCCTGATCAAGATCCACCATTTCTTCGCTGTGAGCCTCCTCCAGATTCCATCATTGTGGCAGCGGCTAAGAAGACGCACTCTTCTATGTCTTCCTCCTCGGCACCTCCAGATAGGGACAGCAAATTGATGGACTCTATGGGTAAAAAGATGTGCAACACATCAGCATCTTTCATGAAGGCCACCAGTGCCTCCGCTCTGCTGGGGAGATATGATAGATCCCTATGGGATTCTCTGGTCCGTTTTGTGGACAAACTCCCTAAAGAAGATCAGCAAGATTTTTGGGACTGCAAGAGGGAGGTCTTGTGGCGAATCAGATTATTAGTGCTTCCGCTGATTCGGCTGATCTGGCTGCCCACAGGTACTCCCATGGTATCTCTTCAAGGCATTCTGCATGGCTACGGTTGACTGGCCTTAAGCCCGAGGTACAGCGGAATATTACCAATCTACCATTCAATGGGTTTTCTCTCTTCGGTCCGCATGCGGACGATGTAATGGCGAAGATGAAAGCAGAATTGGACACAGTGAAAGCTGTAGGGCTGGAGAAAAAGAAAGAATTTCAGCAGAGGGGTCAAACCTCTCCGTGGTCGTCGCAAGGTCATCAACAGCAACAGAGGTCTCATTTTCACCAACGAAGACCAGGTAGAGGAAGAGGGAACAATAAGCAGCAGACCTCTACCTCAAAGCAACCATCAAAGCAATGAGGAAGTGCTTCCTCTAAACACGTTGTCCACTCCGGTAGGAGGAAGTATCGCTGGTCATCTGGAGGAGTGGAAACATATAACCTACGACAAATGGATGTTAAATATTGTCAAGAATGGATATCTGCTACGATTTAAGACCCCACCACCATCGATTCCTCAGAGCGGAGGACTCTGCTTGTGTCATCCCATTTTACACGAGGAAGTAAACAATCTTCTGCGGAAGAAAGCCATAGAGTATGTTCCTGTTCATCAGAGGCGCCAGAGGATATACTCTCGATATTCCGTGGTCGAAAAAAGAGGTCCTTCAGTGGAGTACAGACCAATTCTGAACCTACGCATCTTGAACAAATATATCCGCAAAGAAAAGTTTTGGATGCTTGCTCTGCACCAGATCTTCCCTCATTTACATCAAGGAGACTGGATGTGCTCCATAGATCTGCAGGACGCCTATTTTCACATTCCAGTGTCCAGAAAACATCGCAAATTTCTCCGTTTTCAGGTTGCTCAGCGCCATTATCAGTTCCGAGTTCTACCATTCGGACTCAAGTCAGCCCCACAGACTTTTTCAAAGTGCATGGCAATGGTGGCGGCTTTTCTTCGCAGGCGAAGAATATTTATTTATCCATACCTGGAAGACTGGCTTCTGAAGAGTTCCACTCCAGCCCAACTTCAGTTGCATCTCCCCAACAGTCTCCAAATTCTGCACAAGCTGGGCCTACTAGTCAATTTCAAAAAATCGATTCTCAACCCGACTCAGAACATTCACTTCCTAGGATTGTCACTAAATACCGTGGAGGCAAGCGTGTGTTCTTCGGCGGAGAGATTTTCATCAATCAGGATGAAATGCCAAGAACTCCTACGGCTTTTCCGCCGATGGTCAGACAAGTGTCCTCTCTCCTGGGGTCCATGGCTTCCTGCATTTTCATCGTCCCCAATGCCCGATTGCACATGCGTCCCCTAAAACAGGCTCTGGAAGACCAGTGGGTGCAGGCCTCAGGCAGTTGGGAGGATCGGATTACTCTTCCCCAGTCTGCCAGGGACTCCATCAGGTGGTGGACAAAGAGGTCGCATCTAATGAAAGGTGTTCCCTTCCATCAAGAGACTCCGACTCAGACCATAGTTACGGATGCCTCCCTACAGGGTTGGGGTGCTCCTATGGATCACCTTCAAGTGCAAGGGCTATGGTCGGAGACAGAGAGGGGATATCATATCAACTTACTGGAGCTGAGTGCCATCCAGCTAGCCCTCAAGTCCTTATTCTCATCTCTTTGGTCCAATTTCCTCTTGATCCAGACAGACAACACCACAACGATGTTTTATTTGAACAAGCAGGGAGGCACCAGGTCCACAATTCTGTCCCAGGAGGCACAAGCAATTTTGAGGTGGTTACTGGCAAGACACCTCACCATCACGGCGGTCCATGTCTCGGGCGTTCTAAACGTCCAGGCAGACTTCCTAAGCAGAGAGTTCATAGAAGCGCACAACTGGGTGCTAAACAATGAGGTAGCTCAAGACATCTTTCGAAGATGGGGGGTTCCGGACATAGACTTGTTGGCAGACGCAACAAACGCCAAATGCCCCGTCTACGCATCCAGGTTTCACCAACCAGGTTCAAGCGGGAATGCTTTATTGATAAGATGGTCGCAGAGCTTACTCTATGCTTTTCCTCCGCTACCTCTCATCCCGGCAGTGATCACCAAGTTCTACAAGACCAACTCCAGGATGATTCTGATTGCTCCAGAGTGTCCGCACAAGTGGTGGTACCAGGACCTTCTACAACTCTCCGAGGTCCCACACCGGAGGTTGCCTTGTCGTCCGGACTTGCTGTCCAAGAGCCAGGGGAGAGTGTTTTATCCCAACCTTCCTTTGCTCAGGCTGACAGCATGGCTCCTGAAGTCTTGCAGTATGGACACCTAGACTTGCCGGCGGACTGTATGAACATCCTTAAGGAGCTAAGAAACCTTCTACCAGGGCTTCCTACGGTTTCAAGCGGAAGCGTTTCTACATATGGTGCTTGAATAATGGTCATGACCCGGTTAGAGGCCAAGAACAGGTCATTCTGCCGTATCTTTTATATCTGGCTAAGTCGGGCCTGCAATTCACATCTATTAAGGTACACTTAGCAGCAATTACGGCATATAGGAAATCTCCTATGCAGGTTTTTTTTTTTCAAGATGCCAGTGGTGAAAGATTTTCTTGAAGGGTTAAAAAAGGTGTATCCACCAGTACGAGCCCCTTCTCCTCTGTGGGAGTTCAATGTGGTCCTTACTAAACTGATGGGAGCACCTTTTGAACCAATACACAAGTCCTCCCTGCAGCACTTGTCTTGGAAAGTAGCCTTCTTGGTGGCTATTACGTCTGCTCGGAGAGTCAGCGAGTTGCAAGCATTGTGTTGTAATGAACCCTATACTGTGTTTCATTCAAATAGGGTAGTTCTAAGGACCCATCCTAGTTTTCTGCCTAAGGTTGTCTCAGATTTACACATTAATCAGAGAATCACTTTACCTACGTTTTTCTCTAATCCTTCTACTCCCCCTGAAAGGGCCTTACACTCCTTAGATCTTAAGAGAGTGTTGAAGCTTTATCTGGACAAGACTAAAGATATAAGGAAGACTGACCGACTATTTGTCAATTACGGTCTCATTAATACTGGTTTAGCAGCGTAAAAGAGGTCCATTTCAAGGTGGATAGTCTCCTGCATTTCTTTAGCCTATCAGTTAGCTAATAAATCTCTTCAGGGAAAGCCTAACGCACATTCAATCAGAGGAAAGGCCTCTACTACGGCCCTCCTCCGGAACATTCCCATAGCAGAAATTTGCAAAGCAGCTACATGGCGGTCTGTTCATACTTTTTCACGCCATTACTGCTTAGATTCAGATGTTCAGGCAGATGCTCAAGTAGGTCGGCATCTCTGAGGAATCTGTTTGGTTGATTGTCTGTTTTCAACTATATCGCTGTCATTTTATTTCTAGTGCTGAATTGCTCGTCCGCGAAGTGTGGGTTATGGGCTTGCTATTCTATTCACTGCTTATGACTATTGATTAGTATCCCCTGGAAGAGAAGGATAAGTTACTTACCTGTAATCCTAGTTCTCTTCCAGGGGTATACTCATCAAAGTCATAAGCACCCCTCCCGCCTCCCCGGACGAGCAATGTGAGTACAAGATTTAAAGTGTTTCAGTACGCCTTTACAAAAAGAACTGACCTAACTGTCACCTGTGGGGCATTCTGGGAGCAGAGTGTTCCCTGAGGTTCTTAAAGGCAAAGTGCGTAGATGCTTGTAAGCCTTAAAGGCAAGGTGCCAGTTGTCTTTTCTGTACTAAGACAGTAATTCTTATGCAGCCTATGGGCCAAACTGCCTGCAATTACCTGTTTTTCCTTATTTTTGGAAAATAAAGGAGTCTTGTTTGAAACCATTATAGTGTATGGTCTCTATTACAAGCAGTCTTGAGAGACTTATTGTTATATAAGTAAAACTGGTGTAATCTTGGCTGTTTGCCCTGTTTGTTTTACACTGTTTGATGGGGCTGCATATTTACATATATGTAGGCATGCATACATATGTAGGTGTATGGGGTTGAAAGTCTTTATTCACTTTATGTTCTGAGCGTACACCTATATATGTATGTATATATATATATATATATATATATATATATATATATATATATATATATATATATATATATATATATATATATATATATATATATATATATATATATATATATATATATATATATATATATATATATATTAACGCAATCCCGGTAGAGATGAAGGCTGTCTTGGCAGGGCGGTCCGTGCAGGGATAACCGGCAGCCCCAAAATATCACACCACACTTTCCGATGGAAAAGTAACGCACGGACACCTCGGGAGATTGCAGTTAAGTTGATTTATTGACTGCAAACACAACGCGTTTCAGCTATCACCTTGTTCACGTTTAAAGCAAAGTTATGTGAGAACTGCAATTAAACCAGTGCTAACAACACAAAAAACGGACTCATCAAACACCAATCATGAATGGATACGAAACAGTGGTGGCCATCTTAGCACTGTACACAATTCAATACAATGATTCAAATTAAAAGGCGCAGTGCCAATATGCCACTGTGACTGAATAGCGGAGTAGCACCACTGCATATTATTAGTTAGCAATGCATAATTCCTCGCATTAATCAGTCAATCTCGTGAACAAAATAATATTCACAAAATAAATGAAATACCAATATAATGCCCCAGTGGGCATAATAACATATGCATGATAATAACTCTTCGCATAATCAGTCCATCACGTGAACAAAATAATATTCACAAATTAGATGAAATGCCAATATAATGCCCCAATTGGCATGGTGGCATATGCATGATAATAACCATACTCCAATTAACAGTACAAAAGTGGCAAGATGCCCAAATGGGCTAGTAAATCAATAATATAATTGTGCACAGACCAAGTATTAAAGTTCATCAGTGGCCCATTCAAAAAGTAGATCCCAAAACCTGAAAGAAAAATAATTATATTTTAGTATAAAGCAACAAAATTATTTACAACAGCAGCATTATGCACAATATAAAGCTTTTTAAAATTATTAATTGTGCAAGTGTACAGACAATTCCTCGCTTGAATTCAGCCCTTTGGGAGACATAGTCTCAAAGTCCACAATGTATCTAGACTCTGTCTCAAATGCAGTAATTTATTACCTCCACGTACATTATCATAAACAGCATCAACAACCACCATTCTCAGCAAACTTTCGTTTTGAGAATGCTCATCAAAGAAATGTCGAGCAACAGGATATTGTCTGTTGTTGTGGCGTATGGCTCTAACATGTTCGAGCACTCTTTTCTTGGCACGATGAATTGTGCTGCCAATATATGCCTTGTTACATGGACAGATCAATGCATTCACACAATACATTGTATTACAAGTAAGGGCCTTCCTGATGATGAATTCCTCGGCCATTCTGGAAATATGCAACACAGTGCAATCAGTGCTGTTTTTGCATGCTTTGCAGTTTTTACAACACCGAAAGCCGGGACGGCCACCAATTCTGGATTTGATAGTATTAGTTACCACATTGGGACTTAACTCATCTCTCAGTGATTTGTTCCCTTTGAAGGTAATTTGTGGATGATTATTCAAATATTTCTGCAGATTGCTGTCAGTTAACAAAACATGCCAGTGTTTCTCTAAAATATGGCGCACATCATGCGCTTGCCCTGAATACATAGTGATAAACCGCAAAATCTCAGACTCGATTTGACGTTTGACTGGATGTAATAACTGGTTACGTGTAACTTCATCAACTCTCTTGCATGCTTCAGTAATGGTTCTTTGATGGTAACCCCTCTCTCTGAAGCGTTGCACCATAGTTACCTTTTCCCTCAAGTAGCTACTTTCAGTACTACAACTGCGCTTAGCGCGCAATAGTTCACCATAAGGGATACTGTAGACTAGCTTACGAGGATGTGAGCAAGAAGCGCTCAAAATGCTATTTCCAGCAGTCTTTTTGCGGAATAGTTGTGTATGTATGGCATGATCTTTTATCTCCACTACAGTATCCAGAAATTCAACAGTAGTCCTACTAATGTGTTCTGTAAAGACTAAATTAAACACATTGTCGTTCAGTTTCTTGACAAATGCGCTTGCAGAGTCAATGTCACCATTCCAAATTAAAAAGATGTCATCTATATACCGCAGCCACAGGAAACAGTTAGCAAATTCCGCCAACTGTGAGGCCACCTGCTCCTCCCACCAGCCCATAACTAAATTAGCATAGCTGGGGGCGAAGCAGGTGCCCATAGCTGTGCCCTGTGACTGCCGATAGATGACATCATCAAACAAGAAAAAATTGTTAGTCAGACAGTATTCAATCATAGCGAGAATCATTTCCGAATGATGGAATAATGAAATAGATCGGGTCTTTAAAAAATGTTTGACAGCTCTTAAACCTAGCTGATGTTGTATGCTGGTATACAGACTGCCAACATCAAAGTAACCAAAGTGTACTCAGACTCCCAATGAATCCCATCAATTATTGTTAGAAAATGTGTGGTATCCCGTAAATATGCTGGCAAACCAACCACATAAGGCCGTAAGTAGTGGTCAATAAACCGAGATGTATTTTCCAAAAAGGAGCCAATAGATGAAACTATAGGCCTGCCAGGAGGATTGACCGGGTCCTTATGTAGTTTGGGAAGTAGATACAGAATAGGGATTCTGGGATGAGGACACATAAGATAATTAAATGCCTCCCACTCCAATAATCCCCTCTCTCTCCATTCAACCAAAAGCTCACCATATTTCAAGTTAGATTGCGCTATTGCACTCCTATCAGAAATGGAGTAACAAATTTGATCTGCTAACTGTCTGTGTCCTTCACGCAAATATGCTGACTTATCTAGAACAACAACATTACCGCCCTTATCGGATTGGTGAATCACGATGGTATTGTCTGATTTTAAATTCTCTAATGCTGTAATCTGATCCCATTTCAGGTTTTTCTTAAAAGCTGGAGTTTTAATATACCTTATTTTCTTTAAGTCACTAAGGACACCCCTTTCAAATACCTCAATTGCATCACAATCAAAATTTGGTAGAAAGACTGATTTGGGTTTAAAACAACTACCTGGATTGACATTAGGATCAATAGCAAAATCTTCTAAATTCAAAATCTCATTATCACACATTTCTAGATCAGACATAGATGACAAAGCATGTAGAACTTCAATATCATCAATATTAAGCTTGCTCAAAGGTATGCCTTCATATGTCAATTCAGCTTTGTTATGCTTGGTATCAAACCATTTCTTTAGTTTCAGTTTGCGAGAAAAGTAAAACAAATCTATCCTTGTTTGTACAAAATTAAAATTAGAAGTGGGACAAAAGGACAAACCTAGGCCAAGAAGTTCTCTTTCATCCTCAGAGTACGTTTGGAGAGGTTAACAACAGTCATGATTGAGCTTTTTTGCCCCTTGTTACCATTCCCATCGGGGTTCCTACTTCTTTTCTTGCTCAAACAGAGGAACTAATTTTAATTTTGTACAAACAAGGATAGAGCGCGTGCCCCGTGCACTTCCGGCGCTTCGTGCCTCCTCGGACTGGTTCAGCAGACCCCTAGGTGCAGCCGCGGCCTCCCTGCTCGGCCCTCCCCCTGCTGACACCAGCTGACATCACGGGCTGCACCCCTGCCCCTCCCCGCCCTCTTCAGGAGATAAGGCTCCTGGCACAGCAGGGCTCTTGCTCGGGATATGTCACGAATCAAAGGGTGAGCTCGCGAGTGCGCCGAGCTCGCCTGAAGTGAAGCCACTTTCACGTCACTGAAGTGAGCTCTCGGCTGCTGGCAGCTCAGTCTCTGCTCCACCCTGCTGAGACATCTCAACAAATGAGGACGAACCGGTTACACGGGAAGTGTAACCGTACACCGTCCGTGCCCTCACCTTCAGCATAATATCCGGAACGAAGAGGAACTTCGAACGAAGGAGACAAACAAATTCCTTTCGTAAAAAGAGATTGCAAGCTGTCCCTGAGACGTGAAGAAACGCGATAAACCCACGAACAATCAAAAAGAGACGTCAATACTATATCCACACCGGACCGGATAGAAAAGATGGTCATCTCAATACACTGAAAGAGATTATCAATTGCAATACGGTAGAAGATGTCCTATCCGATTCTTGTGAAGCCCTGAGGAAGACCTTATAGCAAATAAAGTGCATGGTCCGCATACAAAAAGGTCGAAATGCGTTGGCATAATACAGACAGTGGTTCAGATTTCCTCAGGAAAACATCATATTTACCTTGTTTTCCGCACAACACGAACAATAATTGATGTGTTGCCTTATACCAAATATGTAAATAAACTATTTGACCCTGTTTTGGACCAAAAGACAAGGACATTTCTGAGGACCGAGAAAATTACGGTCCCGTAAAATTAAACCAGTAGGACATATAAAAGACAATGAATTTCGCCAAATGATTAGATATATTGTTTTAATAATGTGTTCACTTTAGTATGCTTTGTATTGTAAATGTATTGTGTACAGCACTAAGGTTTTGAATTTATTTTTGAGTCCGTGGAAATAGTACCACAAACTGTTCAAAGTTATATATGTTTTTTATATATATGGAAGGGAGGTGAAAAAGTCTATATGTTGAAGGGATCCTCGCTCTGAAAACAAATGTGAAAAAGAAAAATTAAAAAAAGTGTAGTCCACGGTCAATTAAAAGGACTAGTGTGAAAAGAAATAGTGTAATCAATGGTGTCAGAGGTAATTGTGTGTTTATGAACTCACCTTCAGCACACTGCACTGCGAGGGCGAGCAAGGCCTCTGTGCAGTGCCGATCCATAATTTACAAGTCACAGAGGAGTTAGCCTACAATGTGGGCATTGACACGTGCGCTGACAGGCAGTCTGTCACTTGACACGGTCACTTCAGAGATCCCCGTACCGGGGCAGGCAACGCCGGCAGTCAAGCGCGCCTACTAGTAGGCGCTAGCATGGGGACACGTAAGGACGAAAATGCGTGCCGGGGTGCCGCGACACCTCGACAAGGGAAGCCCCACTTTACAGCCATAACAATTAGTATTTGATGTTAGGGCCGTTTCAGTGCGCAGTCACGGAGGTGAGAGAGAGGGAGTACAGCCACCGCTCTGTACCTTTGCAGACTCCTGTCTGCCGAGGATAAAAAAAATGCTCCGTTCCCAGTCCCGCCGCGCACGAAATGGCCGAACCTTCAGATGTAAAAAAATAAATAAAACACGCCCACCACGTGTGAAAGGGGCAGGGAGTACAAAAAAGAGAAGTGATTGAAAAAAAACGCCCCCGAATCCGAAAAGGACAGGGCTTGTTTGGAGAGACAAACCTCTTCTCCAATGGCTGACCAGTATTTCAGAGGCCAGCCAATGGAGAAGAGGAGAGAAGAGAGGCGGGTTCAAGCCCCTCTTCTCCAAGTCATTAAATCTTGCGAGCGAGACTGCGCAAGCGCAGCCTTCGCTAGCCGAGACCTAAAAACTAAAGTAAAAAACATTGTTATTTTCAACACCATGAGCTCTAGATTACACTAACGCAAGACTTATTGCATTAAAAATGCTTGTTTTTTCCAGTGGGCTAACAGTTATCCCCATCTCCTCTTGAATACTGCGTGTGCAAAAAAGCCTCGGGCTGCGGCACGACCTGTGTCAGGCTCGATGTGAGGGGATGTAGGGACGTGTAAGGCTGCATTAGGGGGATGAGCGGGGAGCGAGCGGGGGCAAGTGGGGGTCGCCACAAGGGCTGATTTCACTGCTGTCCGCCCCTGCAGCCACCCCCTGGGTACAGGCTGCCATTTCACCGTGTATGCTGTATGCTCACAGACTCCTGATCTCAGGCTCTTCCTTGCTTTCAGCCACTCTTGGCCTCAGCCCTCTGGCCACCCACTCACTGCTTCTCAACTCATAGCTGCCTTCACTCTATGTGCCAGGTGTCCTGAGGAGACCCATGAAGGTAATGCCCCATTACTTACGGGTAATCTTCATTACCCCGATTAAGATCCTCCTCGTCCCTGTCATTACAATATAACAGCCCCCAAAAATACGAGAGGCATAACCAGAGCCCCTGCAGCTGATTCACCCCATGTACCACACCCCACTGCACAAAAGGATCTCCCTGTCGCAGTAGAAGACGCAATAGCAGAAACCCAATGGAACGACTGAACACCAGGAGGAGCCAAGCCACCAAATGAAATGGATGGAGATAGGGGAAGGACAGCACAGAAACAAAGCGGGGACGAAAACCCCAGGAATCTAACAACAGACAACAGGAAACAAAAAACAAAGAAGACAAAAAGGGGGCCAACAAAAATAGAGACACCAGAGGTGCCCAAACCAACTGTTGCAACCCCAGAAAAGGAGAAAGGAATGAAACAAAGACGGAAGACAAACAACCCCTGAAAAAAACCCACTGGTAGCAGGGCAAAAAAGGGAATGAGGCGCAGAGACCCAGCCACAGAACCCACAATTAGGAGATAGAAAAACCCCAGAAGGGACAATCCAGAGCAGCCGGTACACAGCAGAGTAGACAGTGGCGCAAACAGCTGGTATGAGAACACAGGCGAACCCAAAAGGAAACCGCCCCCCCATGCCAGAAGAGGCAGCAATCCCAAGGAACAAAACAGGGATTGCAAAGGTGGATGAGGGTCGCACACGCACTCCCAAACATCCAAAGAGCACCACCACAGTCCTGGGACAAAACAGCAGAATCGCCCGTGTACCGGAGCTGGAAAACATCAATACTGCCCCCCAAATACCAGGCACCTCCCACAAAAGAGAGGAAAATCCCCAACACAGGGATCAGAGACCCACTGCCACCAAAACACCCCGAGGCCCCCCCTCGACCCCACAGACTGGCAACAGTGGAAACCAACAATGAAGGAGGGAGGTGGAACTGACCTCTCCACACCAAGGTGGAAACGAATAGCCACCAACCCAAATCCTGACCCAGAGCAGGAGAAGGGCAGAAGAGGAGACAAAACCCAAAGGAGCAATGAGAACCAGCCTGCAGGGTTCGTTCTTCATCTTCCTGATGACTCTTGGGAGAAGAGGATTGGGAGGAAAAGCGTAGACAAGATCCCAAAGGGATGAAAGAAAAAGGAAAAGATCCTCAGGAACCACCACAGAAGCGGAAGCCAACAATCCCTGGACCCCCCAACTAACCCAGAGGAGGAACCAGTGGCAGGGACAAGAGAATTCCCCAAAGACCCCACAGGGAGGTCAGAAACGTTTCCCTAAAAAGGGAACAACTTTCCAAGAAACCGAAACCGGCCCAGGAAAAATGGAGCAAGGAACAGTTCAAAACCCAACTCCCCAAGCAAAACGTGGGCTCCACCGCCAGCAGAGACTACTCCAGCCAAAACCTCGGAAAAAGGGTGAGGAGCAGGTGACAAACAGAAAAGCGACCTCAGGAAGCAGAAACAGTAGAGAGGAAGAGAGAGAGAGAAAGACGCAGAACGACAGGCCGGCCACAAGGAAAAAAAATATGAAAAATAAAAACAACCACCATGCCAAAAGAGGGCAAAAGTGGCTCCAGGACCAGTGGAACGAACAACTGCAAAAGTGATAAACCGAAGACACACCATGTACAGCAATGTGGAAGGATCCCTGAAGCACGAAAGGGCCTGGAAGAAAGAGGAACAAGAAGAAAACAGAGGAACACCCCATAACCTCAACGCCAGAGGCACATCGACGACAGCCAAGGAGGGGAGCAGCACCGCCACCACTGAGAACAAAGCTACCCGGAGGCGGATGCCCAATGAAATGGGGATGCCCCAAACCGTCCAGAGGCAGAAAGAAGGGAGCCAACATGACAACTCCATCGGAGGAGTGACACCACAGTATGGCACCAACACGACCATTCACCTTGGAAAATGTGAAGACCGGCCAACGTTAGACCATTCACAACCGGCAGGAACTGCAGAAGTGGGAGCCAGAAGAGAATGGCAGACATGGAACCCCGACCAGGTGTCCTGAACAGACAGAAGAGGACCAAGAGGCACATGTTCACAACCCAAAGTGCAAAAAGCCCAAGGAAGCAAGGAGCCCAAAGGCAACCCATGGGCAAACGAAAAATAATTCCCCTACCTGAGGCCAGAGGGAAACCCATAGGCGGAAAAACATAGAGGACCTGAGCCAACATCACAAATCGAGCCAAGCTCAAGCGGAACAGCCCCCAGAGTGAAAAACAGGCAACAGCAGCCCAAAATCCAAAAGGCAACCATAGCAACATCCAGCAGCTGAACACCGCACCTGAACATGCAAGTTGTCCCCAAAAAACGGAGGACTCCCAAATGGGAACAGATGAAGCAACAACTCCCTCACCAGCTCCAGAAGTAATGGGTAGGCCACAGGGATCGAAGCCCTGCCACCGCAGGAGAAAGCATAGAAAAAACTGTAGAGAAAAACTGTGCCGACACCACCAAATGCCCACATATGGGCTGATTCCCCCAGGACACAAAGACAGTGAAGCTGCCCGGAAAACACACAGCATCTGAGCATCCCAGGAGGCACCCATCCCTGCACTAACGAGACCTGAGCCAGCCTAAAAAGCTAGAGCAGGAGCTGGCAGGGGGGGGTGACACGAGGCCCTAAAAACCCTGAGGAGGACCATCAACAGATGGGCACAAGCCACACCGTCAAGCATGCCAAAAGCAGAGACAGCGGAAGACATAACAGTCAGAAGAAGACTGAAGCCGAAAAAGACAGGAATACACAGGGCATTGACAACCCTTCAGCTTACTCCAGGATGCCTAGACAATGCCATGCAGAGCAATCCAAGAAAGGAGAGCAGGGAAACGTCCCCGCGCAGACATCCAGTCCGGGAAGTTGGCCATATACCCAGCAACATCCCACAACCGTCACATCTGGTTTGAGGCACATCAACAGCAACCAGGACCTGCCCTTGAGGAAGAACCTGGAAGCCAAAACGCCCTTAAACCTACTGCACATGGTATTGCAGGGGGTCCCCAAACTAGGGACTACCCAGGCCCGACCCTGCTGAACTTCTGCGATCAGAAGAGATCAGGTGATCCAGGGTGGTATGGCCGTAGGCACAAAATGTATCCGTGCACCAGACACCAGAACCAGGTGCAAACACAGAATCACCAGCAGGAACTAGAGGAACCATGCAGGCAGCCGGCCAGCTAAGCAGGAAGTGAGCCGTGCTAAGAGCACAACGGCCACAGGATACCAGTAAATATGAAGCGACAAAGGCACAAGCAGCGAGACTTGGAAAGCTTCAGGATGGGCTGCCGCCTCTCCCGCAGCCGCGCGCACAGAGGACATGGCTGCGGGGTCCGAGTGCTGCTAGAAACCACTCCGCACACGATCGGCCCGCCCGAGACTGCCGTAAATGCTCCCTGTCCCAGCCACGCACATGCATGGGGAGCGCGGTCGCGAGCAGGGCAGAAGAACACAGACAACACACATCGCCCTTGGCCGGTGAATGTCGTGCAGACAAAGCACAAGAAGAAAAATGCACAGCAAAAACCAGCGCGTTCTCTTACTTGATATGACAGGCAGAAAAACAAACAGGCATGGATACAGATGGGAGGGGCCTTTATTCTATTGAAATAAAAAAAATACTGGTGTTTTAAAGTGCCTGTCGGGAGGCAGGACCGCCTCATATTGAAATGACTGGCACGAGGAGGACATATGAGGCGGTAATGGCCAGAGAGGTTGACCAAACGGAGTGGAGTGGGCCTCCCTTTCCTCTGCAGGGAGGGAACTCCGGGCTCTCCACAGATCTACAGATCCGGTGTCTCGATGGCGTTGAGAGGAGGGAGACGAGCATGAGGTCAAGTATGCGGGTCGGTGCTCAGGGCAAGTACAAGTCAACCGCAGCTGCCATCGAAAAACAAGCATTTGCAATGCAATCGTCTCGCTTTTGTGACCTTATATGTATTTAGCTATGCAGCACATTAGCCTGTGTGCTTAAACATCTACTGTTCTTTAACATGGAGGGTAAAGTAAGCAACAAACTGTGTGACACACCAGGTATGGGAACACATAGAGAGAAATATTGCCTTTGAGCGGGAAATGGTATAGTCAAAAGCTCTGTTTTTAATATAAAAGCACGGCCTTCGGTGGTCATATCACTGAAAATACAAGATTTGAAAAAAATATTATTGTCTACGGGTGCTCGTGGAAGACAATTTCTATGGACTGGAATCCAGAGAATGCTAAAGTGATTGTGGTTTTTTACTAACTTCTGCTTGTCGTTTTCTATCAAGAAAGTTAAATAGAGGCAGTTGCCAGAAAAATTAAAAAAAGAAAGTCCCTCAGCAGAAAGCAATTCTGGTATTTTACTGACCTCTGCTGGTCATGTTCTATAAAGACAGTTAAATAGAGGCAGTTAAACAGAAAAAAAAGTCCCTAAGCGGAAGCAGACAAGTCCTAGGGCTGATCTCCAGAGCCCACAAAGTACATACACATATAAGTATATACTAAAGTATATATACTAAAGTATATACTCAAGTATATACAAGAGGTCTCGAATGCTCGACCTAATCACCCTGCTAACAGGTTTAGCCCTCCGGCAGTCAGGATCAGTTGCGGCTTTGGCATTCCAGTGTGGCCTCAACAGACTCAGCCGCTTCTGACAGCACCGTCATGCGCGTCCACTTAGCAGCTTAACAGCATCACAGCAATAGATGCAGTGTTGGAAAAAGATACCTAAATTCTTAGATTGTGATACTTTACAAAGAAAACAATGGTCCTGATTTAGAATTTGGTGAACGGGTGTTCTACCACAAACCTGAAAACTATCCCTTCCACCTCCTTACAATTGCAAACATTGCTGCACAATACACTTGCAATAAGGCAGGCAGGATATCCATCATGTTTGTGATAGAGTATCTGTCCGCCAAATTCTTAATAGGGTCCTGTGTGTTTTACAATTACGGCTCTTGGGTTTCTTAGTAATCATGTTTTTATATTTCCATCTTTGTTTATCCACGTTTATTATTTGTGCATTTTATCTGTATTTATCCACATTTTTGATGGAAAGGTTAAAGACGCTGCTGCTATTCTTCCACACTGTTGTTTACAGAAAATACACGATCGCACTACACTGCATATAGAATTAGTTATATTTATCAATACACGGACGTAAAGCAACATAATACAATCTGTAAAACGTGCCATTGTAGCGTAGGTACCTGTATATTTTGAGAGACCTGGGAGAAATTAAGATTTTTCTTCTTTGATAATAAATAAGTACATTATACAATACATGAGCAACCTGAGGTTCTGCAGCGATCCGAACCCGTGTATTCGGTATCGTAGTACTGACACGATTTTGGTACCAATGAACCGTAAATGATCCATTATATGCATGACAGTGTTTTCGCCGCACTATGAGCATGAATTCACTGAGAAATAGGGCATTCTGTTGTAATATCATGGCATCCATTTTGGATACGGCACCCATTTTGTTTCTTGCCCTCACATAGTCAATGGACGAGCGATGACCCCGGCAGAATCACCTTGTTAAGGACACGTAAGCTCAAGCCCGAGGAAGCTGACGCCGCGTGACTAGGCAGAATCAAGCTGCCTCCCCTGCCTGAGGCCAATCCTGCTATACTAGTTCTCGTGTCCAATGTCTTGATTGAGAGGCCGAATACGGTAGCCGTGCCCGTTTACGATCCATAAACACCTCTTATCCTGCTTTTCAATCCCTTACACCTGGCTCTGCTCCTCTCATTCTGGGCTTTTACAATGGGGAGGATACGATTTTTATGATGGGGAGGATCGGGCAAAGAATGGAAAACTAACAAGGAGACTTGATCGAATACCGAAAACCTACGACTAATTATTGTTTGATGTCTGTTTATTGTTTGTTTGGGATACCGGGTTGGGCATGAAAAATATTCGTGTAATGTTGCCTAAAGACATATTTCGTGTATTTAAGGAGCAACCCACTTCTTGCAATTTGAACAGTCTCGTAGATTCTGCCTTTGTGTGGTTCCTATGACTTCTGTGTCCCTGCAGTAAATAAACCTTGGTCTCTGACGCCACCATCGAGAAGCCCGCGTCTCTGTTTATTTGTGCACCGAGACAGGAAGGAACTCAGGGGTCTTTGGGTGTTGTTTCCCTGACACCTCTGGACTCTTAAAAGTCCAGAACCTAAAATTGGCACCCAACGTGGGGCGACGTCATCCGGTACCGGTCCAAAGCCTGAAAATTTCGAGGAGCTTCGTGTGAAGATTCCGGAGGGAGGTACCCCGCTTCATCGATCCCTGTATGTCGTAAAAGTGGCCCGACGATCTCTTCCACGAGGGTTCCCGTTCCCAGACGGCTACAGGACCGCTGCCCTGACTGTCGCCCTGTCTTGGACCCGAGGTGCAGACCTTAGGACGGCGAGACGTAGACGGGTTCTCCTTGGTGACGTCTTCCACATTTCAGTTAAGTATTAAGTGGGTTGCGCTCAGTTTGGTTGTTCTTTGTTGCTCTTGTTTCGACGTTTGTTTTTGAATTCGTAGATTATCATTGGTTGCTCTTGTTAAGATAATCTTTGTTTTGGTATTGATTCATTTGGTAGGCCTAAGTTTTTGCGCATTTTGGTTGGAATTTGTCCTTAGTTTATAATGACTAACAGTAGTAATTGTTTCCTGTCCTGGTTAAGTTGCAACGGGGATTCCCGGTTGGAGGATCCGTGTTCGGTTCCTCCGATTGGAACTCCCACATATGAGCTCTATTGTAAACACGGTGTAGGTCCTATCGCTTATAATGAAGTGTGGGTCCGTTACACCAGGAAAGATGGTGTCCTTAGTTGGCCACCGCATGGTAGCTTTGAAATTGAAATTCTAGACAATCTTGAAATGAAGTTGTTTAAAAAGAAAGCCCGGCCGGCAATGTTTGATTCTTTTCGTGTGTGGCGTAAAGAAGCCAAAGAGAGAGAAATTAGGAAGACGAAGAAGGAACAGAAAGAGGAAGGGTTGACATTAATGGAGTCTGCTAGGCAGTTGCATGTCAACGAGACTGAGAAAGCAATGGAGATGGCGAATAGAAAACATAATTTGGCGATTGATAAATGCTACCCTGTCTTGCCATCTTGTCCTGCTAAGCCGATAGAGGACTCTGAAAAGGATCCTCTGTTGTCTTATCTGTTGAGATCACCTCCACCGTATGCACAGGGTATTACAGCACCACAGTTTCTACCTGTTGTGCAGCCAGCTGCTGGTCAGCCTGGAATAGTTGCTCCACTTCCTTTGATTCAAGCTCCTGTCCTTCCTGTGGTTAATGTTCCCTCGGCACCCCCTCTTCCTGGGTTGCCTATTCCGCCTTTGCCTGTCGTTTCGCAAACTGCTTTACCTGCTACTCCTACCCTTACCATTTCATCTGCTCCAGCTGCCCTGTTCCCGAACTCTGTAAACATCCTGACTCCGCTTTCTGTTCGTCGGAAAATAACCGACTCTGTAACTAATATCTTAACTCCTCTCTACAGGTCTTTAATTGGGACCCCCGTTTCTGACTCTACACAGAGACGTAGCCAGTTTCCTGGTCCCCAGGAACGAGAAATGTTAGATTCGACAGCTCTTAGGTGGATGTCGAAAGCTGCGAAGTATGATGCACGAAGAGTGTCAGATACATTTATGCAATGGAATGAACCAACTCAACGTTATGTCTTTGACGTGATGTGTTCTCTTGTGCGTGAGGAATGGGACGATGATGACTCAGATTCCGTCCCCTCTGATTTGATAAATATTCAGCAAAAGTTCGCCGCAGGAATGGTGATAGGTTCAGAAGTAAGGGAAGCGATAGAACTGATTTTAGCTTATAGGGATGACTCTCCTCTTCAGTCTCTAAGGGGTTCTGATGGTTCACCGATTACTAGGAAAAGACGAGGTCAGTATCCGATGAGGGAAGTTCCACCCATATGGCGAGAAGCAGTTCAAGCTGATGCGGCTAATGGTATTGCAGCTGCTCCGGCACATTTCCATAGAGTGTGGATACACATCCCTTGGAAGCGGGCCGAAGTATTAGCAGTAAAACAGGCGTTGCCGGACCCGCGTAAGAATCCTGCTGGTTATTATAAAGAGTTAACGCAGACAGTTCAAGCGTGTGTCATGAATTTAGCAGACATCGAAATGCTATTTGGCAATGTAGTGCCACAGCCTATATGGGCAAAGATTCGGCAAGAGAACCACCCAGTCGCCTTAGGAGGTGATTGGGCAGCTATTATAGCGGCAGACGCGCAACAAGTTGGTGGTGCTAAACCTGAGCCTCTGATTGCTGCTTTACCTGGTAGAATAATTAATCTGATGAAAACCCTGATGCCAGCGTTACGGGTCAATTGGGATAAACTATCAGCATGCAAGCAAAAGAAGGACGAAAGCGTCTCTGACTTCTTCACTAGATTTGAAGAGACCTTCGTAGACCACAGTGGGCAAGATATGAGTACTGAGGGAGGTCAGAGGTTGTTTGTCGACAAGTTTGTGTTTAATTTACTGCCTGAGCTTAGTAACAAGTTAAAGGATTCTGAGAGTGCATGGGCAGTGTCGACGACAGCACAAATACTTGCAACTGCTCAGTATTACGAGAATAGAGAGAAAGAAGAGAAGGAAAAGTCAGAAAAGAAGACAAAAGATTTGAAGACTAAAGTTCTTTTGCAACAGGCGTATCCGCCTCGCTCAATTCAGTCCGATTCACAGCAGCGACCCCAGTTTCAGCAACAGCCACAATTCCAGCAAGGGACGTCCCAAAGATTTAATTATGGTTTTCCCCGACAACAGTTAGCATGGAATCAGTGTGCCTATTGTAAAAAGGAGGGCCATTATAAGAACGAGTGTCCAGTACTGCACGCACAGACCAGTGGTGTCCCAGCTCAGAGAGGTAATGGTGGGTTTATGCAAGCTCCTAGAGGTAGAGGACGTGGTACAATGACTCCACAGGCTGATCGCCCATCAAATTATTTCGATCAGCGAAATGTACAATCTACGCAACTAGGTAGATCTCCACAGTATCATGTTGAGGATTACTATGAAAATAATGAAGAAATTCAGAAAAGCGAGTACTAGGACAGCCACAGGCAAAGAAAGGGAGTAGTATCAGTTCCAGTTGATCAGAGTGGACCTTATGTCGCAGTAGTTACATCAGGCGTGGTCGAACCGTTTCTGTTGGATACTGGTGCGGCAAAAAGTTCAATTATGCATGCGAAACTCCCTGGCGCACCTTTGTCTGGCTTAACGAACACTTCAGTAGGTTTCTCAGGCCCCCCTGTTCACAATCCTGTTTCTAGTCCTTTGTCAATTTCTGTTGGGCCATGCGAACTAGAAGCACCCCTTATTCTAACAACCGGTTGTAATGAGAATCTGCTTGGTTTAGATCTGTTGAAATGTCTGCATGCAACACTGTACTGTTCTCCTTCGGGAGTACAGCTCACATTAGGTAAGAGAGTCATTTCTCCAATGTACCTGTCAATGAATAAGCTCCCACCGGAGCTGCGTTCTCTCCCTGATACTCTTTGGGCAACTGGTCCTAATGATGTAGGTCTTTTGGAAATTCCCCCTTATGTGGTGAGTCTGAAAGCGAATGGTAGATTCCCACGAATTCCACAGTATCGGATTTCGAATGAAGGTGAACGTGCACTTTTACTGATCGTGAAGGACTTAATACAGAAAGATGTGATAGAAGAACCTAGAGGAAATGGCTGCAATAGTCCTGTTCTGCCGATTTTGAAACGCACTGACCCTTCCAAACCTCCGATCTACAGATTTGTGATTGACCTCAGAGAGGTTAACAAAATAGTGATTCCGCAGTTTCCTGTGGTACCAGATATCACTGCATTATTGACATTGATTCCTGCCTCAGCCTCATGGTTTACAGTGATAGACTTTAAGAATGCCTTTTTCAGCATCCCGATAGCCGAGGAAAGTAGAGACATTTTTGGTTTCTCCTTAGGAGGTCGCAGTTTCAGGTTCAAGCGCGCTCCACAAGGTTATTGTGAGAGCCCTTCAATTTACAGCCAAGCATTGAAAAGTCAATTAGATGCTCTTGTACTTCCTCCTGGTGTTGCTCTGATCCAATACGTAGATGATCTTTTACTGGCCGCCGATGACAAGGAAACTTGCAAAACAGCTACAATTTCTTTATTACGTCATTTGTCAGACTTACATCACCAGGTTTTACCTTCTAAACTGCAATATTGTTGCCAAGAAGTGACCTACTTAGGTCATCTTTTGTCAAAGGAGGGAAGAAGGTTGACCCCAGAGAGAATCAAAGCAATTTCACAGATAAATGCACCAAGTACACAGAGAGAAGTGCGTGCGTTTTTGGGTATTACGTCATACTGCAGGCAATGGATCCCACATTTTTCTCTCATGGCAAAACCATTGGTAGCCCTGACTGGAAAAGGTGTTCCGAGCCCTTTGCCATGGTCTGATGAATGTCAACAGAGCTTCTCCGACTTACGTGATGCGCTGTGTTCAGCTCCTGTGTTGGGTACTCCTGACTACAGTAAGCCGTTTACTTTATATGTCCATGAAAGAGAAGGTTGTGTATTGAGTGTATTAACGCAACAATTTGGTGACAAACAGCGACCTTGTGCGTATTTCTCATCCACATTAGATCCGGTAGCCAGAGCATTGCCAAGTTGTTTGAGAGCTACAGCAGCAGCCGCAGTGTCTATTCGACAGTCTGCTGGACTAGTCATGAACAACATGTTAGTAGTCATGGTTCCACATGCTGTGGATACACTCATGAATCGAACGAAAACTCAGCACCTCACCAGTGCTAGACTATCAGGCTATGAGATGACACTTTTGGCAAGTCACATTCAGATCAAGCGATGCAACATATTGAATCCAGCAACGCTGTTGCCGACTACTCAAGAGTCGAGTGATTCAGAGCCTCATGATTGTTGTTTTAGAACTGAGGAAGAGACAAAAGGTAGGATTGATTTAAAAGATACTCCGTTACTAGATCCAGATGGCACTTTGTACGTCGATGGGTCAGGTTTTAAACTACAGAATGGTGATGTGACGGCCGCGTATGCAGTTACGACTTTGAGTACGATTGTTGAGACCGCAAGAGTAAGTCAGAATTCTGCCCAAGCTGCAGAATTAATTGCATTAACAAGAGCGTGTGTTTTAGCTGAGTTTTGGATGTCTGTGGAAAGAAAGAGGTTTTCTCACGTCTCATGGGACTAAGATCCAACATGGACAGTTAGTCAACGACCTGTTGGAATCTCTGATCCTACCGAATGAAGTTGCGATTGTGAAATGCAGTGCACATCGAAAGATTACAGATGATGTTGGCCGTGGAAATGCGTTTGCTGATGAGGTCGCCAAAGAGACGGCCGAGAACATGATGAGTCGAATGTACGTTGCAACATCTGCGAGATGGATTGCTGAATCAGGGATGTGTGAGAATACGATTGAAAGTGTGAAGGCAATCCAGAATGAAGCAACTAAAAATGAGAAGAGTGAATGGAAGGAGAAAACGGGTAAAATGGATTCAAGTGGATGTTGGGTTGATTTGTCTAAGCAGCAGCTTTGGATGTTACCTGATGCGTATGTGCTTGCGGTAGTCACGATGGCGCATGGAGCGGCGCACATTAGTTCGAAAGGGATCTGTAAAATGTTAGCTCCAGTATGGAAGAACGATGGAATTACTAAGTGTGCGGAAAGAGTGGTGAAAAATTGCATGATATGCCTGATGCATAATCCTGGCAAGGGAACCCCAACCCCAGCTGGTCACTTTGCTCCCCCTTCTTGTCCCTTTGAAGTGATTCAGTTGGATTTTATCCACATGGACAGGTGTAATAATCTTAAATATGTCCTAGTGGTAGTCTGTGCCTTTTCAAGATGGATTGAAGCGTATCCGTTAAAGGATAACACTGCTATGTCTACTGCCAAAATCCTCCTCAAAGAGTACTTCCCCAGGTATGGTATGCCACGGATTGTTTGGTCGGACAATGGAAGTGAGTTTGTAGGGAAAGTTATGAAGAGTGTGTGTGCGGGTCTGGGAATCACCCAGAAATTCCACAGTGCGAATCACCCACAGTCAGCAGGTTTGGTTGAAGGGTACAATGGTACCTTGAAGCTGAAACTTGCTAAAATTCAAGCTTCCACTGGTCTATCTTGGCCGGACGCACTGCCTTTAGCTTTACTGTCCACCAGAGCGACTGTACACTCTCGAGTAGGGCTTAGCCCATATGAGATTGTGTTTGGTCGTCCTGCTAATGTTTGGGGAGTCCCTAGGCCAAAGGAATTCAAACAGATCGAATATCCAATGTTGATTGATTACCTTTTTGACCTGACTGCTAAATTGAGCCTTATTCATCAACAGGTATTTGAATCCTTGCCTAAACTGCCAGAGAGTCCAGTTCATACATTGAAACCCGGTGATCAAGTTGTGGTGCGGAATTTTGAATGAACCCGGAACCTCCAGCCAAGATTCGTGGGCCCGTTTCAAGTGCTCCTGGCCACAAGAACTGCTATACGCCTAGCTGGAAGGAAGAATTGGGTGCACGCTAGCCATACGAAGCGTGTCCCTCTCCCACTGCCCTACGACAACTGGGTTAGACAGGGATTTGGTGTATCCGAGACAGAACCTGTTCCTAGGCTCATTCCCTTCAGTGATGCAGAGTACATAACGGACAAACAAACGGAAACACAGAACTCTGATACCCCACCAGGAACTGTGCCTTCGAACCCTGAACAGAGTGTCATACAAGGCGAACATTCGTCACCTGTGGACTCGAACATTACTGTACCTGTAGAACAATTGTTTCAAGATCAGACAAGACCCGGAAAGTACAGATATAACCTACGTTCTCATTCTATGAACCTATGACATTGCACAATTACCTTTCTATTTGAAAACTGTTTTGATCTTATCGCATTCCATTCAGTCAGGAAGTTCGCTGTATAATTTTATCCTTTTTTTGTTTTTCTCTCACCTTGCCATCTGGGTTACCGTAGGGTCGTAACGTGTGCCTTGTTTTAACTTGCAGGGAACCAGACACAAGGTCGGTTTCTTCTGTTTATTTTGGGAACTCCCAGGGTAGACAGAGGCAATTTTTTAACGGGTACAAACCATCCGTTGCGAACGGTTGTAGAAGATGGAGCTTCCTGAACTGCGACGGGCTAACGTCATAAATGCCCGCAAGACAAAACTGTATGAAATATTGTATAGCAAATGTTTCCTAATGCAATGTGCCCTGACATTTCTGATTGTTTTGATGACGCTGGTAGGCGGAATTATTTTTGGTATTCAACTGATCTTTGCACCTGTTACATCTACAGTATCTCCCCATGTTTCTGTTTCTCCGACTGTTGTTTCTTTTCATTCCTTCCATCCTTTTCCAGCACATGAGCAAGCTTGACGCTCCGAGTTTATAAATAACACTTTCATTCAGCTTTTGCACCAACACCAACTAGTGGTAAACACAACGAACTGCTGGGTGTGTGGCTTAATACCACATACCATGGACAAGGGTATCCCTTATCTGGTTCTGCCTTTTAGTTATAATGGATCATTCTGGGCATTTCAGACCATGTTCGTCTATGCTCTAGAGACCTATCCCCCACGACCTCCGCGTTCCACTAGGTATAACTCCGCTAATAGAGCCTTGGTAAAGGGAATTACTGACATGGTTAGGGACGTCAATAACACTCCGTTTATTCCCAAGGATGAATTGCGAGATTACATGGGTTGGAATGTTACGGAATACGGCATTACTTTGGGTGAGAACAAACGTAAGAGCTCGACTCCGATCTGGGTCGTACCCCACCAAGGTCAGGTCTGTTTGCAAGGAAATGGGAGGAATCCGGAAGAGTGACTGTACCGAAACATATGTTTTCCCGTCACCGTCCTCCCCTGCATTCTTAGCTGCTAAGGGCACCTATTTTGTTTGCAAAGACAGAGCATATACATGGCTGCCTGCTGACTTTTCAGGCTCATGTTATATTGCTCAACTGCTGCCTCCGACATACACTGCTGCACCGGATTATCACAAAACTAGAGTTGTGAGAGGTGTTTTTAATAAGGAAGATACTGCTGGCCAAGAGGCAGGAGACTTCTTCAAAGGTTTCCTTCCGTTCTGGGGGCCTATGGCCAACAGTAGAAACTTACGTCAACTAACACGGGTAGTTGAATCCACTATTACCGAAACTGCGGGTGCCCTTAGTAACCTGACAGCTGAGCTTCAAGCGGATCGCCTCATGACGTTACAGAACCGTATGGTCCTTGATGTATTACTTGCAGATCGAGGTGGGGTATGTAAGATGATCCAATCGAGTTGCTGTGTTTTTATCCCAGATAATGCGCCAACGGTATATAAGGCCATTTCCAAGTTACACAAAATCTCTGACTCTATTCATGTAGAGGAAGGTAACTGGTCACTAATGGGATGGTTCTGGAGTCTGTTATCTGCATGGGGATGGAAGGTTCTGATAGTCACTGGTGTTGCATTGATATTTTTATTCTCATGCTGTCTCATTGTTCAGTGTGGTCCTGCCTTATGTGGCCTTTGTGTTTCAACATGCGTAAGAAGACCACCTGTTTTTGGAGATACGCCACGAGATAAAATAATGCTCCAGCAACATATCAGTGACCTGATGAACATAGAGATGGACTCTGATATAGAGTAAGTTATTGCCTATGTAAGGGCAAAAGGACGGTCTGAGGTTCTGCAGCGATCCGAACCCGTGTATTCGGTATCGTAGTACTGACACGATTTTGGTACCAATGAACCGTAAATGATCCATTATATGCATGACAGTGTTTTCGCCGCACTATGAGCATGAATTCACTGAGAAATAGGGCATTCTGTTGTAATATCATGGCATCCATTTTGGATACGGCACCCATTTTGTTTCTTGCCCTCACATAGTCAATGGACGAGCGATGACCCCGGCAGAATCACCTTGTTAAGGACACGTAAGCTCAAGCCTGAGGAAGCTGACGCTGCGTGACTAGGCAGAATCAAGCTGCCTCCCCTGCCTGAGGCCAATCCTGCTATACTAGTTCTCGTGTCCATTGTCTTGATTGAGAGGCCGAATACGGTAGCCGTGCCCGTTTATGATCCATAAACACCTCTTATCCTGCTTTTCAATCCCTTACACCTGGCTCTGCTCCTCTCCTTCTGGGCTTTTACAATGGGGAGGATACGATTTTTATGATGGGGAGGATCGGGCAAAGAATGGAAAACTGACAAGGAGACTTGATCGAATACCGAAAACCTACGACTAATTATTGTTTTATGTCTGTTTATTGTTTGTTTGGGATACCGGGTTGGGCATGAAAAAAATTCGTGTAATGTTGCCTAAAGACATATTTCGTGTATTTAAGGAGCAACCCACTTCTTGCAATTTGAACAGTCTCGTAGATTCTGCCTTTGTGTGGTTCCTATGACTTCTGTGTCCCTGCAGTAAATAAACCTTGGTCTCTGACGCCACCATCGAGAAGCCCGCGTCTCTGTTTATTTGTGCACCGAGACAGGAAGGAACTCAGGGGTCTTTGGGTGTTGTTTCCCTGACACCTCTGGACTCTTAAAAGTCCAGAACCTCAAACCAAAATGTCCATCCGAACTTGGGTATTGAAACAAAATGTATACAAGCGTTCACATGAAACTCATAAGTGGTGTGTGCGGTAAGACAGCAAAATAACTGTGAAGACTAAATCAAAAGACAACCAGCTTGTTATAGTTATTTTCAAACATTTAAGCCAAATTTATTGTGCATGGAAAATGCAACTGTATAAACCGAATTGAGGAATCAGTGTATAGGGCGCTTTACCCCAATTGACATACAATAACCAAACATGTTGTGAAAACAGTCCGTGTGGTACAGGTATATTGGTTTCATCAAACGGCAATATACAATATTTCCCTCCGATAATATAGAAACAATTAGTTGGATTCACATAGTGTTCTGGTAAGGAGTGGTCTGTCTGTAGAAGTGTTGATGGGGAAACGTGGAACTGAGACTACGAAAAGTGAAAGCACACTAATCATCAGATATGACACAGTCCACCAGGGACTAAACAAGGACGCCAAACTACGTAGTTGGCTGTTTTGAAGAATGACAAAAGTATTGTATACCAATTATATACATGCAAAAAAATGTGACCGCTAGAAGTGGAAATGTATAATGCATCATGTGCAAGATGTTCATTTACACCCCCTAGACACGCAGCAAACCCTAATATGCATGTATCAGACATTACACTTAAGATGGGACAGGCATTACACCACTCATGTTCTCCCCCAACCTACTTTCACAAGAGACCTTCATTAGAACTAAGGAGGGACATGCATATTTATATGAATGCAGCCTCTACCAATGTTTATATCTGGCACCCTCTTGAATGACTATAATTACCTTATGGTAGAAATTGGATTTCTGGTTGGCTAGGGCATGCTCCTAAGCCAGGCAGAAACCACCACTCTAGTCAGAGCAAGGGAGTTACACGCTGAAGATAACCCCTGCTCACCCTCTTGTTAGCTTGGCACGAGCAGTCAGGCTTATCCCAGAGGCAATGTGTAAAGCGTTTGCGCAGCACACACACACACCAGCAACACACTAGGCACACCACAAAAGAAACTCCACACAAGGTTATATAAAAATAGCGTTTGTATTATCCAAAACACATTAGAATCATAATCACACACATACACTGTGCCAACTGGCACCAGGTTATAATTTACAGGGGATTATATACATGACCGGGCCAATCGGGCCACGGTCAGAACCATCAGAAAGCACAAGTAATACCATAACCAGTAACTACTGGCAAAATCATCACAAGCAACATAAACGCATTATGTCTGCATCACATTAGGCATAAACATCATAGCATGACATTTGGCATTATCATCAGCATAAACAAATTATGCAACAATCATATTAGGCATACATCCTAATAACCAGTAGTGCACCCCAGTATTACTAGGAAGGTGCGCACATCCCATGGGGGCCTTACGCCATACCAGGACACAAAATGACCCCAGGCCAACTGGCTTTCCTTGGGGCCCGTCTGGGCTGTCCCCAAATGCCCTTTGTCCCATAGTCAGGGCTCTCAATTGTAGGGCCTTCCAACTGGCCCTCCGGCTGCCTTGGCAGCGAAACCAATGTGCACAATTCACTGGGGGTGTGGTGTGTATCTCACCCCTTCCTTGAGATCAAGAGAAAATGCCCCTTCGTTGCAGCTCTCTCCCAACAGGCGGTGCAGCTGAGACAAATCATCTTTGCACTGGCACTACTGTGCCCCTGAAGCCCCACTCTGGGACTTCTAAAACAAAGGCCGCAATTCTGCCTGACTTCTGGGCAGCCTGCAGGGCTCCCTCTCTCCTCACGGGAGCCCTGCCCATGGTCAGGCACAAGCTTGCCTGACTTCCGCTCTCGCCGTCACTGGGGCAATTCCCGACCGGGATTTCCTGCACAAAACGGAGCCAAAGTCTCCACCGACTTCGACGTTTGCAGGCCCCGGTGCCTGCTGGCCTTTTAGCAAGGGTGAGCCCCCTTCTAGGGCTCAAAGGGGAAGAGAACAGAAGTGCTCAGCCCGCGCTCCCCCCGATCTGGGTAGTGCCCTCCTTGCACCGAGTGAGCTCTCCTTGGGGAACAGACTCAGCAGCACAGAGTCCAGGGCGCCCCCCACATATCAAGCCCCCAAAGTCCTCAGGGCAGGGCTGTGCAAAGCTTGGCCCCGGCAGGCCAGCTAACAGGTCCCTCCAGCAGAGGGGCAATCCCTCGTGACGGTTTCTCCTGGGGCCCAGCAGGAACAACCAAGCACCCAAAGCAGCTCACCAAACATGGGTTCACAGCCCCAATACTTATACAGGGTTTGGTCTTTGTTCTGCCCTGGCACAGGGCTGAGGAACCAGCCTCAAGTGGTTCTGGGGGTATAGGAGCACTCTGTGTACAGTGCTCACACCCTCTTTTGTCAGGTGGGGGCTCGGTCATCAGACACACCACAAGGGCGCGGAGCTAGCATTCACCCAGGCAGGCACAGACCTATTCAGGGGACTACTCCTCCCACTACTCCAAATGCAGATCTCCTATTCAGCCTAGCGCTGACTCACCCTGCCCTCCCTGGAGCCACACACCTCACCAGCCCTTGTCACTACAGAGCCAGACATGCAATACACATCAGGCATGCAGACACATAGCACACAGAAATGCCAACTACTAAAAGTGGCATTTCTAAAATAGTGATAATAAGTCTGCGCACACCATTGCACAGTTTTATTAGTACTATTCCAAACATACCAAATGTGACCACGCTGCTTCTCTCATATCAGGAATTACCACTGAAACACTTATCAGGGAATCCTCAATGCATTCCTATGGGAGGGCAGCCACACAGCAGTGAGAAGTTTGTCATACCAGGACATGTCACGCACGTAAGGTACATGTCCTACCTTTTACCTACAATGCACCCTGCTCTTAGGGCTAGCTAGGGCCTACCTTAGGGATGACTGACATGCAGTAAAAGGGGGTCACAGACGTGGCTCACACTTTAGGTGCAACGTCGCAGCGGCAGTAACACTGCATGCACATGCCCTGCAATGACAGAGGCCTAAGACAGGTTTGAAAGGCTACTTTGTTGTGTGGTTCAAGCAGAGCTGCAAGCCCACCAGTAGCATTTAATTTATTGGCCCCAGGTATATGAGATACCACATTACTGGGGACTGATAGGTAAATTAAATTAGCCAAACAGATTTAGACCAATCTTACCATGTTTACCACGGAGAACACACGCACTATTCACTGGACAGCAGTGCTAAAGTGCAAAGAGTCCTAAAACCACCAACACCAGGTCAGAAAAAAGACTATGAGGAAGGCAAAAAAAAAAGTTCAGGGATGACCCTGTCAAAAAGGGCCAAGTCCAACAGCTTAACTATAATATTTGTCAAGAAGATACACTTCCAGTCAGACCTGGCCATTATTGGACTTGTCAATGCTGATTGGGACCAACAACTATTTCAACAATATTCTCTTGTAATAGCTAGGCAAAAGCCCCCAATAATTTATGACCTATAAACAAACACAGATTTTTGCAATTTTTTGCTTTACTTGAACTTTTTTGCTTTATTTTTACCTTGCTACCTGGATTCTAAGCTGAGTGAGTACACTTTTGATTCACCTATGTGTGAGAAATGTCTTTCAAGCAGTATAAACAGCACACAACTAGATGATTACACAACGTATAAAGTGACTGAATTGGCTACAGTTCACAATGGCTCCACCACTTATACTGAGTTATACCACATTACAAAATGGCGACACCACAAGTACTGAAGTGCAACACCAAAGAGGGCTCAATGCTCCTCAGAGTGCCTTAAAAATGCTGCTTATGCAGGACACCGTATCCACATCAACGGATGCACCACATGAAGGGATTCAACGAGTGATGGGTAAGAGAGCTCTTTATGCCCAACCTTTATTAAATGCCAGATAATAACGTATCACAATCTTTAAAAACAATATACGTATAGAGAAAAACACCCCCTCTGATCAGCTCTATCTAGTGTGGATCATACAGTGCTCCATCAGTGTCCTGTCCTCTCTGTGCTCTACACGTGCCTTACATTGCTATGCAACCAATGCTTACCCCGATGTTGTCCTAGATTAAGCAATTGTGGATCTCTAATGCTCATTACTATAATGTTTTCAGTCCAAACATATCAAATAATCATTCGGCCCCATTAGTGCGCTGTCCTCTCTTTGCACTACACGCACCGTTTGTAAGTATGCAACCAATACTGTCCCAATGTCAACGCCGCTTGTCTTTGATGCAAGTAAGCTATCATGTTGTTCTCACTGTTACTTTCAATTGTTAGCTAGTGGCAGCCAATTACAGATGCATTTACAGGGCATCTTGAATAGGCCTGTCGTAACTTATAAACATGATCTTAAATACACTATTGTAGGGATCCTGCTCAGGAACAGAACTAAGGTTGGGACCATAGAACATCACTATGTAGAGGACTGAGTCACCATACCACATCGGTATCCATGAGCCTGAGTCCCACTAGCTATAGTGCCTCACTTGCCCTCCTAACCTTTCACGAGAGACAAGTGATTTGGCACCCCAGAACACAACACTCCTGATCCTCTCCAGGGTCTTGGTAACGGGACACAACCTTTCGCTCTCTATTTCTTGTTTTTCTACAATAAGATAGAAAAGAGACATGAAGCAAGTTTATAATGTGCATTTAAACTATTGTGTTGTCAGATGCAATAATTGTGCCACAATTATTAAACAGATACATGTCAATGTCTTCAACATGGTTAATAAACCATATACAATAAAGAGCCTTGTCATGTTATCTGACAGATCTGCTTAAATACTCCCCCACTACTAAAGCTAAGCGGTTATTGATTATAGATCTCTGGGTTCAGTGGCGGACCCTTTACCTTAGCATACATAGGTGGATTTCTGATGGATAAATCTGCCTGTGGATTCCTCAGCCATAAGAAGACCCCGTCGGCATGCTGACATCAGTTCCCTTTTTTCTGCGCCGTCGATGCATAACATTATTTTTCTGGGACTCTCCTTTTTCTTTGTATTACTTTGTTTCTGCTTTCTCCCTTGGTGTAGCAGTGCAATGGCTACACTGAAGAAGTCAGGGTTCAAACCTTGCAGGGAGTGTGAGGGCCATATGTCTATCACGGACCCCCACGATGATTGCCTATGGTGCCTGTTGTCGGATCACGACGTCGAAGGATGTTCGTCCTATCGGAGGATGACTCAAAAGACACTGAGGGAGCGCGAGGAAAAGCTTTTCATGGCCCAGGCGAAAAAGGAGAAGGGGGGCCGCAAGAGGTCCAAGTTGTCGACCTCACACACCTCAAAGTCGAGAAAGCATAAGAAAAAAGCACCGACATGGGTCTCGGCGTCGATCTTCGAAGGGCAAGGCTTCAAGGTTGGCTTCTCCTGTTCATCGACATCATGCTAAAAATTTCATCTCGATTTTGCCCTCACCTTCTCTGCAGGTGACTCCGGCCCACTCTCCAACACCAAGGGATTCGCCGGCGCCCAGGGATTTGCCGGCACCCAGGGAGTCTTCTCCTGCTTCTGCGGCTTCACCTGTACTGGCCCTGGTGTCTCCGGCACCGCAGCCACAGCCCGCCGCACAGCCTTGGTGGGATCCAGGATCCTTATCCACCCTTTCCGGGTCCAGGAGCGGATCCATCGCATTTCCTGAATGCGATGTTTGGCATGTCCGCCAAGGCAACTTTCCCTACCTGTGCGCCATCTAGCCCAGTGGGTTCGCTTGCTTATAACTTGGGCATGCCCCAGCGAATATTTTACTTGCCAAATCGAAGCCTAAGGAAATTTTCCGGATCATCAACACTCTCTCTAAACAGGCCCCTTGCCTGCAGGTGGACACGTCCACTACCCACTGTGACAATATTGCAGAGTTCTTCTATCAGAAAATAAGTTCTATTTACTCTGCCTTTCCTCCTAGGAACCCTAATTCCTCTATCCCCTTTACAGATCCTGCCACCCCCTCTTCCACGTATCAGCAACCTTTGCTCACCCACTTCCCCCCTCTGGATCTCGCCACTCTGGACTCCCTGGCACGGAAAGTTCATTCCGGATCCCCAGAAGACCCAGCTCCTCCAGACATAATAATGGCAGCCTCGCAGGTCACTCTACCTATTATTAGGGAGGTCTTAAATGCCTCCATCTCCTCTGGCACGGTTCCCACCATATGGAAACAGGCGATGGTTATAGCCTTATTGAAGAAGCCTACCTTGGACTCTACCAACCTGAGTAACTACCGCCCCATCTCCCTGCTCCCTTGGACAGGTAAGATCCTGGAGAAATATATTAATTCACAGTTAATAAATTTCCTGGAAGATAACCATCTACTGGACCCCACCCAGACGGGCTTTAGGCCAAAGCATGGGACCGAGACCGCCCTGCTCATGGTCACAGAGGAAGCCAGGAAAATCCTTGATCATGGAGGATCAGTGGCAGTGATCCTCCTTGATCTCAGCGCAGCCTTTGATACGGTCAGCCATATCACCCTGATGGAACGCCTATCCCAAGCCGGGATTAAGGACAAAGCCTGGTCGTGGTTCCAGTCCTTCCTAGAGAATAGGTCTTTCCGTGTCTTTGAAGGCGAATCGTGTCCACCAGGAGCCCCCTGAATTGTGGAGTCCCCCAGGGCTCCTCTTTGAGTCCTGCTCTCTTCAACCTGTACATGAGGCCACTGGCTGATGTCGTCCGCCCATTCGGTATAAAGATCATTTCCTATGCGGACGACACGCAGCTGGTGGTCTCCATGACACAGGCTGCCAATCCATCTGCCTGTGGTGGACTCAGAGAGTGTTTAGAGGCAGTAAAGACCTGGATGTCCCTGTCCTGTTTAAAATTGAATGGGGACAAAACCGAGCTCATGCTCCTAGGCTCCTCAGATCTCAGCCTCCCCACCTCCCTGTGGCCGCCCAGTCTGGGAGCTCCCCCAACTCCTAAAAATAGCATCAAGAGTCTTGGAGTCTGGCTGGACAGTTCTTTGTCTTTTAACATACAATCCACAAAACTTTCAGCTACCTGTTTTGGCATCATGAGGATGCTAAAGAAAATTCTCCCTCTCCTCCCCCTGGAAGCCAAACAAGTGGCCGTACAAGGTCTTATCCAGGCACGCCTTGATTTTAATAATGTTTTATACCTTGGCGCCCCTGAAGCCACTCTGAGAAGGCTGCAGACAGTCCAGAACTGCGCAGCACGCATTCTATTAGACCTCCCCCGCAGACAGTCAGTGAGGGCAGGCCTGGTCTCCCTCCACTGGCTTCCGGTGCGACAGAGAGTAATGTTTAAAGCTATGTGTATAGCTCACCAGGCCTTCTGGAATACCGGCCCCAGGATTACTCGGGACCTAATCTCCCATTACACGCCCACAAGATGCCTACGTTCTAGTCAGACCTTCCTTGCGACGGCCCCCAGAATTAAAAGAACCAGATCCGGAGGCAGAACATTCTCCTACAACGCAGCTAGGGCCTGGAATGCCCTGCCACCGCATCTTAGAGCCAACCCCAAGCTGACGGCCTTCCGCAAACAGCTGAAAACCTTTTTATTTCACTCAGTCTAACTTCGCTCCCCTCCTACTTCTGGATCCACTGGTTGGATTACTGGTATTCTCAGCGCTTGGACGCCTCCGGGCAGCAATTCGCGCTCTACAAATGTACTTCCAATTCCAATGGCAGTTCCCTGCACCGAGAATTTCGACGCCAATACCACAGTCTTCAGCGTCTTCTGGTGTTGGACGGACGCCTTCCCGGCTTCGAGCGGCACCACTGTCTGATTCTGAGGGTCCTCCTTCGACGCCAATGCTGATGTCTCCGGTGCTGCGCCTGGTGCCACCGCCTCGGATCCTGAAGTAGCGCTCCGGGAGGGAGGCCCAGAGGCTGCTGGTGGAGGAGGAGTACCAGCAGAATCAGACTGAAGAGGGGGAAATCCTCGACTCCGTGATGGCTTTGAGGCCTTAAAATTGTCTAATGCCACATGCTTGTTGGGGAGTTACATCCATGCCTTGATGGACTCTGCTAAAGAGCTGGCTCCTAAGCTGCCTGAGCATGAACATGGTCACTTCTTGGAAGTGTTAGCATATATGCAGGCTTCAGCCTGTCAGGTGATTCAGTCAGGGCTGGATACGTCAGACTCTGTGGCCAGGGTGATAGGCTCCTCTGTGGCTACCAGGAGGCATGCCTGGCCGAGGTCTTCGGGGTTCTCTCTGGATGTGCAGGCTACTCTACTTGATCTGCCTGTTGATGGGTCCAGGCTTTACTGTACGAAGGCGGATTATGCTCTACAACCTTCAAGGACAGTAGGGCTACTGCAAGATCCTTGGGCCTGCAGTCCCAACCTAGGGGCTATGGATTCAGGAGGTTTCGAGGTCTTGGGAAGGCGGCTTCCTGTCGAGGCCGTCCGCAGCCATAGCAGCAGCAGAACCCTCTGTACAGGTCGTACAGAGGAAAGGGTAGAGGTTGTCTGCAGGGGGCCTCCCGGCAACAGTCCTCCTCCTCCTCTTCCTCCCCTGTCACCACCACCGGTACTACAGGGAAGCAGCTCTAGATTCCCCATCTTGGAGCATGTTGGTCCCGTAGTTGGCCGGTGTCCCATTTTGTACAAGATTGGAAATCTGTTATATCAGATCTTTGGGTTTTGAATCTTGTAGAAAATGGGTACGTCCTGCCTTTCCAAGAGTTTCCACCTTCTTATCCGCCTCGCCAGGGCTGGTGTTTGGAGCACCATTGTGAGAAGTTGGCCTGATGTATGATGTCACTAGTTATAGTGTACACCTTATATCAGTCCAAATACCCTTATGGTGATTGGTTGTAAAGTCAACCTTATAGACCAGCTATCCTAGTGGTAGCATGGACAAGAGCAGTCTTAGGCTAAACTCTGAATGGCATGTGAAGCCAGCTGTGATACCATATATAATCCCTTGAATACCAAATGAAAGGACACCACAACAGATATATATATAAAATAAAGTGTATTTATTCTAAGCAAACCCTCAGCACTCTTTATGAGATTAGAGGTAAGTACAACACAGTCTTATTAATGCATTCAGTAAGTCACACAGGTAAGTAATACAGTTAGGCCCTAGGGGCCACGCAAACCATATACTAAGTAAGTGGTATAAGAACCACTGTCACGGAAATAGAATAGGCCTAGGCCTAGGGAATCGCTGGGGCTACACTACACTAGCGTTAGTTAGGAAGTGGGAGGCCCACGGGATTCGTGTGCAGAGTGGAAACACTCACGCGTAATGCGTAAAAGTCAATAGCAATAGTACAGTTTAGAAATAGGTAGATTTAGGACACTTCCGGAGTAGCTAGGAAGTTGAGACTTGAAGACTAGACACTAGGATAGTCACTATCCTGATGAGCACCGGAGTACCCAAGTTACCTAGCCCACAGGCTGCGGGTGCATAGGGGTGAAGATGCGTCGTTTTCGTCGTCGACTCCTATGGATGCCTGAAGAAAGATGCTGACAGGCAGTCAGGGGAGAGTGTCCGGTGGATCCCAAGGCTGGGATCAAGAAGAGAAGAAACCTGCAAGCAGAAGGGACAGAGTCAAGGTCACTAGCCAGTGACCACGTGGAACCAGGAAGGAACCAGGCGATGTCGTGAAGAGTTGCAGGTGAAGGTGAAGCTTGTCGCTGCAGCCAGGAGGACCAGGAAGCGTCGAGGACGACCAGGACCAGGAGGCGAGCTGTCCCACGAAGGCTCTTGCTGTCGGCGGCGTCGAAGTTGGACTAGGACTCACCAAGCCTTGGCAAGCGGAACCCACGAAGAACAAAGGACTTGCTTCTGGTGCAGACCAGGAAGGTCTGGGGTGCTTCTTCTTTGCAGAGAAGCGGGAGCCAGTCTGGAGGAGCCAAACCAGCGCAGAAGATTTCAGGGTGCGTCGTCACAGAGGCCACTAGCCAGCGGGCAAGCAACCGGACAGACGCGGCAAGCAGGAAAATGCTGAAGGGCCCCACGCAGGACTCGTGGAGTGTGGGGGGCTGATCTTCGGTGCAGATGGTGCTTGGGGTTGGGGCTTCTCAATCCCCGGTGCACAACTTCGAGGGTACCTCAGAAGCTGCGCTGTAAGTTACTAGCCACTTTTCCCAGGTAGCCGGTCCCACGTCGCTCGTCGCCTCCACGGATCTCAGCTCTGCTGCAGATGTGGATGAGGGTCGGAGAAGTCTGGAAGTCAAGGCTCTGGTCGGGCTCTGCAGTCGGTTCCTCGTAGAACGGTCGCAAAGCAAAGGGTAGTCTCTTGATGGTGCCTGTTTGCACAGGGTAGCCACTCCTTGGCTACAAGGGAGATTCTTCAGTCTTCTTCTTTCGTCGAATGTCGAAGGTCCAGAGTTTCTGTTCAGTTTTGCAGGTTCAGGATAATCTAAAGTCTTGAGGCCCAACTCCCACTCTTATACTAATCTGGGGGGCTGGGATACCTGCTAGGTCACGCCTTATGGGTGGGACCTGGGAGGGGGTGGTTACACCCACTTCCCTTTGTCCAGTTTCGCGCCAGAGCTGGGGCTGGAGTGCCCCAGCGCCGGTTTGAACTGGACTATGCAAGGAACACCTTGTGTGCCCCAGGCATGTCTCATTCCTTTCAGCCCACCCTGCCCCAATACACTAAAGGCTGTCTGGGGAGGTGCTAGCACCTCCCCAAGCAGGAAACCTATTGTCCAGGCCTCCCTGGCTGGGATCACTCCCAGCTGCAGGAGGTCAGACTTGTGTCGTGGCAGCAGCATCCATTTTGTGATGCTGAGGCTTTGGTCAGAGGCTAACAGTTGAAGTATGATTTTAACATGTCTTTCCCTCTAGAAGGGGGGGAATAATATTCTCATGTCCAGAAATGGCATGGGGGTATTATTCCCTAGTGTTAGACACCTTACACGACATGTTTTGATAAAGCCAAACCATAGTTACCATAACCGTCTAAGATTATAAGGCACTTTAAGAGTATATGGTAGGCTATATCATAGAACAGCTATAAGGACATGGTTCCGAAAGCTGCAGACAGGCTCAGCTCATGCTAGAGCACCATCTCACATGTTACCAAGCACTCTGCCTCCAGGATTGTCAAGGCCTGCCATAGGAGTGACTGATAGGTACACATGTGTCTATATATAAGGGTAGATATAGGCATACTATATCTAAGCAAGGGGTGATTACACGACCTTGCCCCAGCTGAGTGATCAGCCAGTTGTGTCTGATTGGAAGGCCAGACCAGGGGTGGCATAATGCATGCTGCAGCCCCTGGGAGGCCTAGGGTACACCTATGCCCTGGGTACCTAGGGTACACTGTACAGGGTCCAATAAGGTGATCCTTACCAATTGGTTATGTACCTAGGGTACATGGAGTCCATTTTAAAGAGAGAGCAGACAGCCTGAGACCCTGAATGGCAGGATCTCAGGCCAACTAAGTCGAAAAACCAGCTAGACACTAGGCAAAAAGTTGGGGGTAACCATAGTCAGATATCCACCTTCCTACACAACCCCCCCCCCAAACGAAAGGAGATAAGGCTGGCCTTTACAAGGTAAGCCTCTATTGCCTGAGTGGCCATATAAGGAAGAACCAGCACTGGCATGGTTACCCCCTGTCTCATGGTCCACTAAGCAATCCCTCATCCTAAAGATATCATAGGGTCTCCACCATAGGGAATCTCTACCTTTGGTGTGTCTTTGCAAAGCAAAAGGCTGGTGTTGAGATGGAGTGCTGAAGTGAGTGTCCCCAAAGTGAGGCCTCAGCTTCCTCCAATCATCCTCCACCATGGATGCCTTTCTTTCTCTAACTGAGTTGCACTGTGCTCTCAGGGTCAGCCTCTGGCTACCTAAAGCTGGAGGCTGGGTCCCTTTTGTGGGCTTACTGGAGGGACAGGTCAGGTTTGGGGCCCTAAGGTCCCATGTTTGCCTGTGCCCAACAGAATCCCTCTGGGGGAGGTCCCTAACTACCTGTGAAGGGGATCCCTCAGGAATGTTTTTACCCATCACCTGGCTAGGGCAACTAACCAGGCAATCCTCATTCTTTTGATGGGGGAGTTCTTGTGGACAGGGGCCCTCTTGGGGTCCACTGGCCTCCCTGACCTCTGCAGCCCTGGGCTGACTGAGGCAGGGTAGAGAGAGGCAGGCTACCTGCACCAGACTGGGTCCCACCTTGGAAGGGGCCACTGACATCAGAGGCTCTGCCAGGCCAGGCCTGGTTACCTCTGGGGCAGTTCCTTCACAAGGGGTGAGGTCAGATCCCTGAGGAGGCTGACCTTTTCCTAATGTCTGGGGAGAGGGAGACTTTTCTTCCTCCCCACTACTCTCTGTTTGTGTGGAGTGATCCATAGTTTCAGGCTTCACTACACCTAGGTCAGTCTGAGTATGGACTGAGACCATTACAGCCCTGCCAACCTTTTCAGGAAGGCACTCAGTTTGTGTTTGAGCTGTGACTGTCACAGCTCTGCCAATTTCTACAGGGAAGTCTGTCTGTGCCTGGGCTGTGGCTACCACTGCCCTTCCAACCTTTTCAGGGAGGAAAGCTACTTGGACAGGGGTTGTGACTGGCACAACCCCACTACCCTTTTTGGAAAGGCCTACCATTTTGGAATGGGTGTCTTGTTCAACTCCAGCCCAAGCTGAGAGTTCTAAGTCATTCCCCAGTAAGCAGTCCACAGGCAAGGTTGGAGACACTGCCACCCTTTTAGGGCCAGTGACACCTCCCCAGCTGAGACATACCTCTGCCATGGGATGACTGTTCTGTTTGCCATCAATGTTAGTGACCTGGTATGAGAAACCAGGCAAAAGCTGCTCAGAGGGAACTAGCCTATGGGCCACCATAGTGATGCTAGCTCCAGTGTCTCTGTAGGCCTCAGCTTTTCTACCATTGATGTAGGGTTCCTGTCTGTACCTACCCAAAGTGTTGGGACAGGCAGTGAAGTTGGCAAACCCCATGCCACCATCACAGACAAGGGTAGCTGCTGCAGGGGAATTGGCTAAGCCAGGATCCCCCTGTGTTCCCCAAGAAAACCCAACCAAATTTTTGGGGGCACTCCCACCACCTGGGGGATTACTGCTGACAGTAATAGGTGGTGTGACAGGAGTAGTTGGAGGAACAGTTTTGTTTTTAGCCTGTGGACAACTGCTGTCAGTTTTCCAATGCCCAGGAGTTTTACACACATGGCAGTAAGGCTTTTTAACTGTGGTAGAGGAGGGAGCTTGGGACCCACCACCCTGTGTGGAGTTTTGGGGCCCTGAGGAAGATTTCTCTTTTGTTTTATCCCCACCCTTTTCTTGAGGCTTGGTGGTATCTTTCTTTTGGTCACCACCCTGATTTTTAGGCCTAATCCTGGTCCTGACCCATTTATCTGCCCTCTTTCCCAATTCTTGGGGAGAGGTCAAATCTGAGTCTACCAGGTGTTGATGGAGAAGCTGGTTCTGACAATTACTAAGGATCTGCTCCCTCATAATCAAGTTGTACAATCCTGTATAGTCCTGCACCTTGCTGCCATTTAACCAACCTTCCAAAGCCTTAGTGGCACAATCCACAAAATCAGACCAGTCCTGTGTCTGTGTCTTCTGGGTGTCTCTGAACAACAACCTATATTGCTCAGTGGTTAAGCCAAACCCATCTATCAGAGCACTCTTCAGGACTTTGTAATTGTTTGCATCCTCATCACTGACTGTGAGGAGCTTGTCTCTACCTTTGTCAGAAAAGGAGAGCCACAAGATAGCTGCCCACTGACTTTGGGGTACCTGCTGTACTTTGCAGGCCCTCTCCAAAGCAGTCATCCATTTGTGGATGTCATCCCCATTCTGATATGGGGGGGACTATCTTGCTTAGGTTTCTATGGTCATAAGACCTATCCCTATCTCTAGGAATGTTGCTGCCACCAGTGGGTTCTGACCCACACAATTTTTGCTCTCTAGCCAGAGCAAGCTTCTCTTTGGCAAGGGCAATTTCTTCCCTCTGAATCCTCAGATTAGCTTCCCTCATTCTGGCTTTATGCTCCTTTCTCTCAGGTGAAGTCATTCCCCTGTGAGAGGAAGCATTAGAGATGCTAGAAACATGGGAGTGGATGGATTCCCTTGAAGGGGATCTGTCCCTCCTGCTTCTCTGTGAATGCCTACTTGTGGGTCTGTATGGGGGGACCCCATGCAAACTCCCATGTAAACTTAAGTTAGCCTGGCTAAGTCTCCTTACTTGGCTCTGGCTGTCTACCTCCCCATCTGAAGCCCCATCTGACTCCTCTGTGGTGGGTAGACACTCCTCTGTGCCTAGGGCACCTGCCTGAGATGCCCTCTGAGCATCATACTCCTCTAGGAGTTGTCTTAACTGAAGGAGGGTAGGGTTTGCACCCTGTTTTATTCCTCTGGAGGTACACAACTGTCTCATCTCCTGGAATGTTAAGGTATCATATCTAGAGGGGATCTTTTGCAGACCTGATCCTCCTGAGAGAGCATCTACTTGATCTACTCTCAGAGACATGATCTAGTGAGGGTGTGGTGTGTGCACCTACCTACACTAGTTGTATCTACTAAACCTTTCTAGTAGTTGTAGTCAGGGTGTGTTACTCCCTTCAACCTACAACTACAAAGTCCAGTAGGACTTAAGTATAATAATCTATGTTATATGTACCTAGACAATATCTGTGTGATCTTTCAATTTAGTATCTCAAGATTACAATGGTATTACAACAGCAAGCTCAGATCCCAACCGCTGCTCACCAATGTGAGAAGTTGGCCTGATGTATGATGTCACTAGTTATAGTGTACACCTTATATCAGTCCAAATACCCTTATGGTGATTGGTTGTAAAGTCAACCTTATAGACCAGCTATCCTAGTGGTAGCATGGACAAGAGCAGTCTTAGGCTAAACTCTGAATGGCATGTGAAGCCAGCTGTGATACCATATATAATCCCTTGAATACCAAATGAAAGGACACCACAACAGATATATATATAAAATAAAGTGTATTTATTCTAAGCAAACCCTCAGCACTCTTTATGAGATTAGAGGTAAGTACAACACAGTCTTATTAATGCATACAGTAAGTCACACAGGTAAGTAATACAGTTAGGCCCTAGGGGCCACGCAAACCATATACTAAGTAAGTGGTATAAGAACCACTGTCACGGAAATAGAATAGGCCTAGGCCTAGGGAATCGCTGGGGCTACACTACACTAGCGTTAGTTAGGAAGTGGGAGGCCCACGGGATTCGTGTGCAGAGTGGAAACACTCACGCGTAATGCGTAAAAGTCAATAGCAATAGTACAGTTTAGAAATAGGTAGATTTAGGACACTTCCGGAGTAGCTAGGAAGTTGAGACTTGAAGACTAGACACTAGGATAGTCACTATCCTGATGAGCACCGGAGTACCCAAGTTACCTAGCCCACAGGCTGCGGGTGCATAGGGGTGAAGATGCGTCGTTTTCGTCGTCGACTCCTATGGATGCCTGAAGAAAGATGCTGACAGGCAGTCAGGGGAGAGTGTCCGGTGGATCCCAAGGCTGGGATCAAGAAGAGAAGAAACCTGCAAGCAGAAGGGACAGAGTCAAGGTCACTAGCCAGTGACCACGTGGAACCAGGAAGGAACCAGGCGATGTCGTGAAGAGTTGCAGGTGAAGGTGAAGCTTGTCGCTGCAGCCAGGAGGACCAGGAAGCGTCGAGGACGACCAGGACCAGGAGGCGAGCTGTCCCACGAAGGCTCTTGCTGTCGGCAGCGTCGAAGTTGGACTAGGACTCACCAAGCCTTGGCAAGCGGAACCCACGAAGAACAAAGGACTTGCTTCTGGTGCAGACCAGGAAGGTCTGGGGTGCTTCTTCTTTGCAGAGAAGCGGGAGCCAGTCTGGAGGAGCCAAACCAGCGCAGAAGATTTCAGGGTGCGTCGTCACAGAGGCCACTAGCCAGCGGGCAAGCAACTGGACAGACGCGGCAAGCAGGAAAATGCTGAAGGGCCCCACGCAGGACTCGTGGAGTGTGGGGGGCTGATCTTCGGTGCAGATGGTGCTTGGGGTTGGGGCTTCTCAATCCCCGGTGCACAACTTCGAGGGTACCTCAGAAGCTGCGCTGTAAGTTACTAGCCACTTTTCCCAGGTAGCCGGTCCCACGTCGCTCGTCGCCTCCACGGATCTCAGCTCTGCTGCAGATGTGGATGAGGGTCGGAGAAGTCTGGAAGTCAAGGCTCTGGTCGGGCTCTGCAGTCGGTTCCTCGTAGAACGGTCGCAAAGCAAAGGGTAGTCTCTTGATGGTGCCTGTTTGCACAGGGTAGCCACTCCTTGGCTACAAGGGAGATTCTTCAGTCTTCTTCTTTCGTCGAATGTCGAAGGTCCAGAGTTTCTGTTCAGTTTTGCAGGTTCAGGATAATCTAAAGTCTTGAGGCCCAACTCCCACTCTTATACTAATCTGGGGGGCTGGGATACCTGCTAGGTCACGCCTTATGGGTGGGACCTGGGAGGGGGTGGTTACACCCACTTCCCTTTGTCCAGTTTCGCGCCAGAGCTGGGGCTGGAGTGCCCCAGCACCGGTTTGAACTGGACTATGCAAGGAACACCTTGTGTGCCCCAGGCATGTCTCATTCCTTTCAGCCCACCCTGCCCCAATACACTAAAGGCTGTCTGGGGAGGGGCTAGCACCTCCCCAAGCAGGAAACCTATTGTCCAGGCCTCCCTGGCTGGGATCACTCCCAGCTGCAGGAGGTCAGACTTGTGTCGTGGCAGCAGCATCCATTTTGTGATGCTGAGGCTTTGGTCAGAGGCTAACAGTTGAAGTATGATTTTAACATGTCTTTCCCTCTAGAAGGGGGGAATAATATTCTCATGTCCAGAAATGGCATGGGGGTATTATTCCCTAGTGTTAGACACCTTACACGACATGTTTTGATAAAGCCAAACCATAGTTACCATAACCGTCTAAGATTATAAGGCACTTTAAGAGTATATGGTAGGCTATATCATAGAACAGCTATAAGGACATGGTTCCGAAAGCTGCAGACAGGCTCAGCTCATGCTAGAGCACCATCTCACATGTTACCAAGCACTCTGCCTCCAGGATTGTCAAGGCCTGCCATAGGAGTGACTGATAGGTACACATGTGTCTATATATAAGGGTAGATATAGGCATACTATATCTAAGCAAGGGGTGATTACACGACCTTGCCCCAGCTGAGTGATCAGCCAGTTGTGTCTGATTGGAAGGCCAGACCAGGGGTGGCATAATGCATGCTGCAGCCCCTGGGAGGCCTAGGGTACACCTATGCCCTGGGTACCTAGGGTACACTGTACAGGGTCCAATAAGGTGATCCTTACCAATTGGTTATGTACCTAGGGTACATGGAGTCCATTTTAAAGAGAGAGCAGACAGCCTGAGACCCTGAATGGCAGGATCTCAGGCCAACTAAGTCGAAAAACCAGCTAGACACTAGGCAAAAAGTTGGGGGTAACCATAGTCAGATATCCACCTTCCTACAACCATCTGCTGCTCCTGCAGCAGGAAGTTCTTGCCATACTACAGAAAGGTGAGATAGAGGTGGTTCCAGAGCAGTAACGGGGTCAGGGGTGCTACTTTCGGTATTTCTTGATCCCCAAGAAGGACGGTCAGTTGAGGCCGATCCTAGCCCTCAGGATCTTGAACTTTTACCTCAAGCAGGAAACGTTCAAGATGTTGACCCTGGCTCAGGTTCTTCTGGCACTGCAGCAGGAAGACTGGATGGTGTCTATCTATTTGCAGGATGTGTATTTTCATCTTCCCATCCTGAAGTCGCATCTGAAGTATCTCTGTTTAACGGTGGGATCTCAACACTACCAGTTCATGGTCCTTACGTCCGCACCACAGGTCTTCACAAAGATGATTGCGGTGGTAGCAGCTCCTCTCAGAAGGTCGGGGGTTCCTGTTTTCCCCTATCTGGACGACTGGCTGCTCAAGGCAAGGTTGCCAGGCTTGGTGCTGCATCATCTGCAAGTAACAACACGGCTGTTGTTTGACTTGGGTTTCTCGCTAAATGTACCCAAATCTCACCTGGTGCCTTCTCAGCGCAACCTGTTCATAGTGGCAGAAGTGGACACTGCTGTGTGTCGAGCTTTCCTGCCTCCGCAGAGGATTCTTGACATTCAGGAATTAATTCCTGTGTTTAACGATGGAGCAGCGGTTCCAGTCGTGAAGGTCCTACGCCTGCTCTGTCTGTTCGTTTCCTGCATACTGTTGGTCAACCATGCACGCTGGCACATAAGGGCACTCCAGTGGCTTCTCCGGTATCAGCACAATGGAGATCTCAGGGAGATGGTCAGAATCTCCAGAGACACTGCAGTGTGGCTGTCTTGGTGGAGTGTTTCAGACAACCTGTCTCAAGGGTGGCCTTTTCAACCTCCTCCACTGGTGGCCACAGTGATCACGGATGCCTCCACTGTAGGGTGGGGAGCACATCTGGGGAATCTGGACGTCAAGGGTCTTTGGACTCCAGAGGAAAGATTGCTCCACATCAACCTTATAGAATCGCGGGCAATACGTTTGACTCTCAAGACCTTCCTTCCCTCCCTTCGCGGTCAGTCAGTTCAAGTCCTGACGGACAGCACTACCGCGATGTTGTATATCAACAAGCAGGGAGGGGTAGTGTTGTATCGTCTCTGCAGAGAGGCTCTGCAGCTCTGGTTCTGGGTTCAAGACCACCAGATTTCTGTGATTGTAAAACATCTGGCCGGGGTTTTGTGCGTGCGTACAGTCTCAGTCGGCAGTACTCAGCCGACTACGAGTGGAGACTTCACCCAGAGGGCATTTGCTGCATCTTCAGGTTGTGGGGGTCTTCTCAGGTGGACATGTTTGCCGCTCATGAGATCGCGCACTGCCTGTCATTCTGCAGCCTCCAGTATCTGATGCGGGGAGCACTGGGGGACGCGTTTTAACTGGATTGGAGCTTTCGGCTTCTTTACGCATTTCCTCCCATACCCTTGATTCCTCTGGTTCTGAGAAAGATTCGCCAAGACCAGGCCCAAGTTATATTGATTGCCCCGGATTGGCCATAAATGGGCGTGGTACAAAGATCTTCTTCGCCTCTCATCGCACCCTCCGCTCAGTCTCCCTCACAGGGCAGACCTCCTCTTGCAGTCGCTGGAGCAGGTGCTACACCCCCACCTCCAGAGCCTGCATCTTGATGCCTGGAGATTGAACGGGGCACCCTGAGCTCTTTCTCTCTCTCACTGGATGTGGTGGATGTTATTGTTTTGTCCAGGAGACACTCCACCAAATCCGTTTATTCCTCTAGATGGGCCAGGTTTGGGAAGCTGTGTGGAGAGAGATCCATTGATCCTTTGAAGGCCCATTTATCAGATGTACTTGGATTTTCACTTTCCTTGGCCAAGCAAGGTTGTGCTGTGGCAACGGTTAAGGGCTACTTGTCGGCCTTCCCTTGTTTGCCACATCAGCCGTCTTTATTTAAGTCCCCCATTGTCATGAGGTTCATTAAGGGCCTCACCAATAGGTTTCCTCCCTTACCCTTCATGATGCCTCAGTGTGATTTAAATGTATTACTTATATTTCTGATGGGGTCACCCTTTAAGCCTCTTCATAGTTGCCCTTTGAGGCTGCTATCATTTAAAGCAATTCTTTTGGTGGCTATCACCTCGGCCAGGAGGGTAAGTGAGCTTCAGGCTCTTAGCTCCAAGCCTCCATTTACCTCATTTCATGCAGATAAGATGGTTCTTAGGACCAGAGCTGCTTTCCTGCCTAAGGTGGTCACCCCCTTCCACCTAGGGCAATCTATCACTTTACCGACTTTCTATCCTCCCCCTCACCCTTCCAAGGAGGAGGAGAGTCTTCACCGCCTGGACACTCGGAGGGCAGTCAGCTTCTACCTGGACAGGACCAGGGACTTGAGGTTAGATGACCAGCTCTTCGTTGGCTATGTGGGGAAGATGAAGGGCAAAGCCGTTCACAAGAGAACGCTGTCCAGGTGGATCATCTTTTGTATTAAGATATGCTATGCCATGGCCAAGAAGGAGCCGCCTGAATGTATCAAAGCTCATTTTACTAGAGCAAAGTCTTCTTCATCTGCTTTCGCTAAAGGTGTTCCTGTGGTGGACATTTGTAAGGCTGCAACATGGGCCTCCCTCCACACTTTCGCAAAGCATTATTGCTTGCATTCTGAGGTGAGGCGGATAGCCATTTTGCACGATCTGTGCTGCTGGACTTTTTGGTATGAGTGGGTGGACACGATCCTCCGGGAGCGGTACTGCTGTTGGATTCAATTCAAAAGGTGAGGAATCCACAGGCAGATGTGTCCATCAGGAGAACAAGTTACTTACCATCGGTAACGCTTTTTCTGGTGGATGCAGTATCTGCCTGTGGATTCCTCACTGACCCACCCTCCTCCCCTTTGTCCACCTACGTATACCGAAAAGGTTTTCATTTTATGACATTGTTGTTTTCATACCTCATTTGCTTGTCATACTGTTTGTTGTTAGGACATGCTTTAGTTTTAGCTTTTTCTCCTTACCTATACACTGTGTTATGTGTGCATATATTGTACCCTGTGTATACTTCTATTATGTCGTCAGTCTCTCCATTCGCCTCAAGGGCACTGAAAAAATGGGTGTAACTGACATCAGCACGCCGACGAGGTCTTCTTATGGCTCCGATGACGTCATACGAAGTCGCGAGCAGAGCGGTGCCATTTTGACCTCCTCGTTGACGTGGGAGAGCTAGGAAAAAGTTTCTGTTGAATGCTGGCCAAGAGGTCATTCATATGGTGAGGAATCCACAGGTAGATACTATATCTACCAGGAAAAGCGTTACCAATGGTAAGTAATTTGTTTGTTCTACATCTCGGCTGACGCAGCGCTCTTGTCTCAGGACCTTCGCTCTGAGTTTGTTTTTTTCCAGAACCTCTGTCCCTAGTTATATGATAAGATATGTGTATTCAAAACAGCAGCTACATTCTCCTATTATGTCTAGGTGCTAGTTTCTGACCAGAGAAAATAACAAGGGGCAATGTAGTTTGACCTTGCTTAGGCTGTTCAGACTAAATCCCAGGAAAATAATAAAATGTCAACACATGTACTGGTTCTGCGTTAAAATACAACATGGCACAAAGCAAGCGTGATATTTACTAATATGTGCAAAACCAAAGCTGCCTACAACGTGCATTATTAGGATAACATAGGGAAAGTGACAATGGGCCATGTAAGAAACACACCACACCCTCCCTCTAGTCAGGAAAATAGCATGATAAAGCACTAAAAGATGTGAATGTAATCGGAAGATAAACAAATTCAAAGCATAATTCATAAAAGTATATGGGAATGGAATTATATTGGAAATTAATTGTCAATTTTGAAAAATTGTCAAATTATGGTGCTTTGGAGTAATCCACAATGCCACTCGCAAAGTCAAAGTCCGGGGACTCCAAGGAGGAGTCGGACTCCTCAGAAGAGGATTGATTGACAGTTCAAGTCACACGTTACAAAGAACAGACATAATCCTCAGTCTCAGCCGATGCTGAGATAGCTACCAGGTAACCTGCATCTGTGTTACTGGAGCCTGCATTCTGTGATCCGTGTGCCAATGCACACATTTCCTCAAAAGTGAGTGGCTCAAATCTTGTATTGTGGAGAAGCTGCAAACCCAAGGGACAGTTCTGAAAATGGGTCACTAAGGGAGTCATTAGCAGTTCAATATCCACGGCAATAGGCGTCCTCAAAGCCTGGCAAATATCAAATGCCCATTCAAAGAGGCGCCAGAGGCAGTGGAACATAGGTTGCATGTAGGTAAACCAGGTAGGTCTGAATGTTACCGACTAGTCGAGATCCAGTTCTTGTAGTAGAAATATGCCAAAGTAATGAAACATGTCCTCACGATGGTGTTGGAGCGGTTGCAGTTCCAGGGAGCTTGCAAATGGAACATCTATTGCGGAGAAGCAGAAATAGGATGAGAATGCTGTAAATGAGGAATAACAGCAGCAGTAATTCTCCAAACACACTGGAAAAAATAGAATGAATAAAAGCCAGTATTCTTACAAAGACAGTTGGGAATGAACTGACTAGGCAGGAACCAAAAGTCTTTAAAAAAATGCGCGAGACCGGCCATGTTACATGCATTAAAAATTTGATGTACAGATTCACTGAAATGCAGAGGGAGGTTTATGTTTAACAATTAAATGTATTTCACTAAACAGGCCAACAAAATATTGGGAACTCCATCTCACATTCCGCAACATTCTTTATTGTTAAGCATTAAATAACTCCTATTTAAAAGGACCGTAATAAATGGAAGAATTGCAGGAGCCAGTATCCATTTTAAATAACAGGAAAAATTCAGCACAGAAGCATTACATGCGTTATGCATCTTAACATGTTTGCAAACGAGTTAATGTCATGCAGAAGAGTTGTATTCCTCTGCAGTAAGAAAAACTTTCTTATTGGCACGTTCACAACGATAGAAGAAGGAAAGTGGATATAACTCGTGAATTAAGCTTCCTCCGAGGGGTTCCTTTCTACCAACTGGAAAATGTTTCATGCAGGCTGTGAACTGAAATGTTGAAATAGGTAAAGAGATAACACTGTGTATCAACCACACAGCTGAAGGTGCTTCGGCTATAGTGAATAGAAGTTGTTCTAACTTCTCTAAATGCAGCATTGTGTAGGTTGCATCTTTTTATTGCCATCAGTTGTTGTTTGCATGTTAAATTAAAGGGCAACAGCCAATTACTACAATTCGAATATGCCATGGTATGCGCCCATTCTTGAAGAGTTCAACCAATCCGCATAATAGATCTAAGCTGTCTTTGCCCATGATACAGTGTTTACATGTCACTTTGCATAGTGTCAATAACAGATGATACAATGTTATTTAATTTTTAAATGCGAGAAAACAGCAGTTTAATACAATTATTAACAACAGTAAGCACTTTTTCCAAATTATACTGATCAATTTGTCTTAAACGTGTGGCAGCTTCCATTTGGGACAATTTCCAAATGTCATTATAGGTAGCATAAATAAATCTTTTAAAATGCGGAGATTTAGAGCCCCATAGAAAATCTGATACATCCATGTCTTCAGACAGGAGAGAATGGTGTTTGTTTCACTGCAGACAGTGTGGAATGTTCCAACCATTGTTGACACAATTTTCCCACTGAATAGGTGGTGATTAAACTATTTTTATTGGGTTTCATCAACTTTAGGCATTAGCAGTTGTAGCAGGGTGAGATCAACAAATAGGTGGAATTCCTTTTTAGACATTAACAATTGTAGCAGGATAAGAACGAAAACATGTAGTAATTAAAGATACAATACAATTTCAGTACATAAAAGAAATCGGTTTTCCGTACCTGCACAAACAATAGGCCTGTAGTGAATTGCACTTGCTCATAATGATGTAAAATGTCAGAGTCCATCGGCTACATGCTGCAGTGTAAAAAGTGTCTCCCTATGTGTCGTAGAAGAATAAGGGGTTCCAATAAAAATGGGAATTGGTTGCAGAACTTGGAAAAAGAAACCAGGGGAAGCACGAGCGATAATGGTGTAATGCTTAGCATATTATAATTGAGAGAAAGGGTAGGGAGGGACCTTTGGCCTTTACATTTTGCATGGTTTGGGAAAGATGTCCTCTTCAGCCAGTTCCTAGTCCTGAATAAGCATAGTAACCCAGGCAGCTGCTATAGGGTGCCGTCTTATACCACAGGCCTCCTTCAAATGCAGTGCAGAGCTTTCTTCTTCTCCCCATTTAGGTAGTGCCATGCGCCATTGGGAGAGAGCCAGGGAGAATTGAGCTCTCAGAGTGCACGGATAGTAAACAGTTGGCCAGCCAGAGGGCAAGTTTGGCAAAGCGCACCCGAACCCTGTGATTTATTTGTCTGTGGAAAATACCTAAGTTGGTAGCTTCCCATGAATTTAACATGGTAAGTTCTATGATGGTGGTTAATGAAGTATGTATTGTGGACCAATAACTTGCTATACTGGGGCAGCCCCAAAACATGTGCCGAAGGTCGGCAACCTTAGTGAGACATCTAGGACAAGTGAAGTTGTCTTCTGCGAACATACAATTTAAGTTGACAAGTTGTAAGATAGGCCCTGTGAAGCATCATATATTGGATGTTTTTGTGAGTTTTTTGTGAGTGTAGGAGTCTGGATTAGTATATGGTGCTCACTTATGTAAGTGTAGCACCCTGCACCAATCCAGACAACCCTTATGGTGATTTTAGTGGGCTTAGATAACCTTAGCAAGCACTCTTAATTGGTAGTTGTGGAGAGTAGCCTTCAGGCTTAGTCCAGAAGGAGAGTAACACAGCGTGTTTTACCAGAACATAATCTTATAAAGATAGATTAAGTGAAATAAACACACAGTGCATCTATAAAAATATGTATTTATTATAAAACACTCACTAACAAATACAAATATCTCCTGCCTGGAGATATCAACACAATGAACACAATACTTTGCAAATAGAACAGGTAAGTAGCCCACATACACAGTGTTCGCCGGGGGGAGAGCAAACCATATGCTAAAATAGTGGAATGCGAACAACGATTCAAGTCAAGACTATACCCAGAAGGCATAGAAGTGCTGGAGAGCCAAGGAACCACCCAAGGTTAGTACCCATGAACCCCACGGAGGCCGTGTGCGGAGTGGAAACACGAGTGGGTGCTCAATTCAAGTCAATAGGTAAGTCATAGTTGCAATTTTAAAGAAGAAGGACCCTTCCCAGTGGACCCTGAAGAAACCTCGTGGAAGACAGAAGGTTGGAGAGCCACACCGCCGGTGATACCCTAGGAACCAGGATATATACACCAGGGAAGCCGGGTGCGAAGTGGCGCTGGAAACTGCCGTCAAACTCAACGGAGGACTTCAGGTAGATGCCGCTGACGAAGAAGGTGAAAGTGTCCAGTGGAACCCAAAGGTGGATTCAAGATGAGAAGTACCTGCAAGCAGAGGGGACAGAGTCTATGCCACTCAGTATACCCAGAAGGCGTAGAAGTGCTGGATAGCCAAGGAACCACCCAAGGTTAGTACCAATGAACGCCACGGAGGCCGTGGGCGGAGTGGAATCACGACTGGGTGCTCAATTCAAGTCAATGGGTAAGTCACGGTTGCAATTTTAAAGAAGAAGGACCCTTCCCAGTGGACCCTGAAGAAACACTGTGAAAGACAGAAGGTTGGAGAGCCACCCCACCCGTGGATAGTCTAGGAACCAGGATACCTACACCAGGGAAGCCGGGTGCATAGGTGCGAAGTGGCACGGGAAACCGCCGTCAAACTCAATGGAGGACTTCAGGGAGATGCCGCTGACGAAGAAGGTGAAAGTGTCCAGTGGAACCCAAAGGTGGATTCAAGATGAGAAGTACCTGCAAGCAGAGGGGACAGAGTCTATGCCACTCAGTAGTGACCAGGAGGCACAGAAGATGAATGCCCACCAATGTCTGGTGATGCAGGGGAGTTAACAATGACCTGGAGTTGTAGCTTAGTGGACCAGGTGATGCTGTGGAGTTCCAGGAGCCATTCATTAGCTGTCCCACGTCGGATGTCGAGAGTTGAGGGGTCGGTGTCCGTGGGGAGCACCGACAAGCCTTGGCAACTGCAAACAACGTGGCAAGCAAAAAAGGTGCTGTGTCTGGATCAGCAAGATCCAAGTGACTCACCACAGGCAGGCGAGTCAGAGTAGGCCCCGAGCAATCAGCGGAGTCCAACGGAGTCAAAGAAGACCCTCAAGAGGACCCACAGGCCAGAGGCACAGGAGTTGCAAGAGGACCTCGAGCAGCTCACCAAGGTTGCAGGCCCACGTTGCAAGTAATGAGGTGAGTACGACGATCTTGGTTGCAGGAGATGCTTGAAGCCCGAAGAACTCTGAGGAAGAGAGTCAACAAGCCTAAACGACGGCAGGTTGACACGGTGCACAGTGTTTATGTTCCAGCGGAGTCCAACGGAGTCAAAGAAGACCCTCAAGAGGACCCACAGGCCAGAGGCACAGGAGTTGCAAGAGGACCTCGAGCAGCTCACCAAGGTTGCAGGCCCACGTTGCAAGTAATGAGGTGAGTACGACGATCTTGGTTGCAGGAGATGCTTGAAGCCTGAAGAACTCTGAGGAAGAGAGTCAACAAGCCTAAACAACGGCAGGTTGACACGGTGCACAGTGTTTATGTTCCAGCGGTTCCAACAAGGGAAACTGGACTCAAACTGAGTGAGAAAACAGTGCAGGCCTCGAAGGAGTTTCAGAACCACCACCTGTGTTGCTGGTGTCCGTGGGAGCCCTGGATCAGCAGACTGGTCAGCTGTATCGCGGTGTCTGCAGATGCAGGGTAGTGACTCCTTCACTTCAAGGGAGATAAGGGAGATTCCTTCAGGTGTCTTGGATGTCCATAGGCATTGTGAGGATCCTGTATGGAGCACCGGCACAGACGTTGCAGCAGACTTGCACGACAACGAGACCAGGAGCAGCAGGAGTCTGCCTGTTGCAGTCTTGGTGTCCAGAGCAATGTCCAGCGAAATCCAGAGTACCCAGATGGTCGAAGATGAAATGGTGTCTGAGCTGAATCTTCTTTTTTTTTTTTTTATAACAAATTTTATTAATTTTGTTTAAAGACCTTACAAGGGATGTATGTGGCGTGAAGCAATATATCATAACAGAATTGACTTATTATTTAATTCCATACAGCCCCCTACCCCCACGCCAACATCAAGAAAACATTACAATTGTCTAATACCAACATTGTCCCGTTCCAATTGAGGAAACAAAATAGTTTCATCTAACACAGTTATTTTACCACTACACACACATAACGTCTGATCTGAATCTTGTCCCACGACGAATCAAGAAACCCACCCATGGGTAAGCAGTTAAGTACCCTAAAGAAAGGGTTGGGACGATTCAGGGGTCCCTCCCAGAGAAGGAGCTGCACAGTGAGGAGGACACTCCCATGTCCTTTGTCCAGTTATGCGGCAGAGCGGGAGGTAGCGGCTCCCTGAACTGGTTTGAACTGGAGTATGCAAGAAGGGCACCAAGTGTGTCCTTCAAGCAGTCTCAGTGGCCCTGGCAAGCATTTCTACCCTGCCCCAATACACTAAACCCTGTCTGGAAGGTGGTCACACCTCCCTGTGACAGGATATCTATTATTCTGCCTTCCCCTACTCGAGCTTGGCTCAGCAGCAGGAGGGTAGAAACATGTCTCTGGCCGGCAGTAGCCCTAGCTTGCTGTCCGGTTGTGGAAGACTGGTACCAGGAGCACTGAGGGCCTCCCAGAGGAGCTTTACAGTGCATTGAACCATACCTCCCACACCGTTTATGGGGTGGATGTATGATTCTAACATGTTTGATACCACACATGATAGGTTACTTTACAGCCAGTTTAGAGATGGTCATCACGTAATGAGGCATGGCCATTCTATATATCGTGATGGCTTCTGCACTTGCAACCCAAAGGTTGTAGGAGTGTCCTGCTTATGCAGGGACACCCTCACACTTAGACCCAAGCAACCTGCCTATAAGGCCTGCCTTAGGGGTGACACGGGTATCTGAAAGAAACACGTTAGTTAGATTCCTCACCTTAGAATATCCCCAGGCGTCAGACTTGATCCGGAAGATTTTTCGTCAGCAATACCCCTTGCGCGTCGCTAGGCGTCGTCTGCGGCTCCGCGTCCGTCGTCGGCGTCATGCGCCGGAATGACGTCGTCGGAGTACTTAGACGCCGCCCTCGCGCGCTGACGTCAGTTCTTCTTTTTTCCGCGCCAGATACGGGAGAGCTACCCCTTTTAGTCTTTTTTGACTAAGTTTTTTGATCCTTTTTGATCTTGTCTCGACTCCGGTGCCGGTAGGATGCCTGGTTTCAAAGCCTGTGCTGACTGCAACCGCTTGATGTCGGTTACGGATCATCACCGCCGGTGCCTTTACTGTTTGGGCCTCGACCACGACGCGGAGTCGTGTCCGGACTGGAAGGCCCTGACCTCGAAGGCTAGACGGGAGCGGTCCCGGAAGCTCCTCGAGCTTCGCCACTCGGCTCCACGCCCCTCTCGATCCCGGTCCAGGAGGAGGTCCAAGGATCGGTGGCGGAGCCGCAGCCGACGTCATCATCGCTCGTCTGGCTCCAAGTCTTCGGGTAAGTCGAAGCACTCCAAGAAGTCCAAGAGGCGACACCGCTCTTCGGACTCCCCTCGCCGGTCGCGCGACTCGGCCGAGGGTCAGGGTGGTTCCACCCCCGAGGCTCCAGCGGAGCCGCAGGCGTCGCGCAAGTCACCATACCCGCCAGTCCCTGGGACTGACGCGGCGCCGGCCGAAGTCAGTGCCTTCCTCGCGGCCATGAGGAGCCTGGCTCCGCCGTCGACGCCCGCTGGCGCTCCTTCGGGCCCCGCGGACCCGACTGGGCAACCTTGCATGCCGGCGGCGGCGGCGCCGGCTTCGGCCCCGACGCCGCAGGTTCCCGAGAGACTCGTCCCCGAGTCCCCGCCTCCGCCGGTCGACGTCGACCTCGTCACGCCTCCTCCGCCGGCGTCGACACCGGTTCCACCTCCGACGCCGGCTCCGCTCGGCGTCGAGCCCCAGTTCAGCCCCGCTCCGGATCCGGCGCTGTCACGGCGTCGATGGACGCCGCGTACGGCGCCGTTAGAGACACATTATGTCTATCGCCCGGCTCCGCTTCTTCCTCCTGTTTACCAGGAATCGGATGACGGGGGCAACTGGGAGGGGTCCGAGGATCCTATGGCCGTTCAGGCTCAGCTGTCACAGGACTGGACAGATGAACTGGGGGAGGCCAGTGGTCTGGATACCTCTCCAGACACTGGATTCATCTCTTCTCCGACTGTGGCTTCGGAGGAGGGTGCTGCTTTCTCTGTGGTGCTGCGCAAGGCGGCCGCAGCCCTTGGGCTCGAGCTGCCTGCCGTAGCTGTGAGGACTAACGTCCTCACTGAGGTGCTTCAGTCTGCAGCAAGCTCCACTGAGCCTCTGCTGCAATTCAATGAGGCCCTCATTGACGTTCTGCAGGGCACCTGGTTCAAGCCCTCCACAGTCCCTCCTGTGGACAGGAACGTCGCCAGGCGCCACCGCCCTGCTCCGGGCGACCCCAGTTTTCTGTCCCAACACCCCACCCCACCCTACCCCCGAGAGCCTGGTTATCCAGGCTTCTACCTCCCAATCCTCCTTCCCGACCGCTCCGCCGGACCGGGATTCCAAGAGACTGGAACAGTTTGGCAAAAAGCTGTTCTCCTCCCTTAGTTTGGGTCTGCGGTCCTTGAACACCGCCTGACTTTTGGACCGTTATTCCCACTCTCTGTGGGATACGGTGGAGGACGTGCTGCCCCTGTGTCCGGAGGAGGCCCAGACACGACTTACGCAGGCTCTGGCCGATGGGAGGGATGCAGCACGACATGCAATCCGATGTGGGCTTGACACTACGGACTCGCTGGGTAGGGCGATTTCTACCACGGTGGTGCTTAGACGTCATGCCTGGCTGCGGTCCACGTCCTTTTCGGGGGATGTCCAGAGCACTCTCATGGACATGCCCTTTGATGGCACTCGCCTTTTTGGTGAGAAAGCGGACAGTGCGCTGAATCGCTTTAAGGACTCCCGGGCTACGGCCAAGTCCTTGGGCCTCTCGGCCCCGCGGTCGCAAACTTCCGCCTTTCGCCCCTTTCGTGGCCAAGGAAGGGGTGCCTCCTCACGTCCGCCTAGCCACCAGCCGCAGAACCAACCTGCGCGCGGTCGCGGACGTGGTTTCCGCCGAGGCGGTTCTGGAGGACGAATCGGTCAGCCCACATCCACCCCGGCAGCATCCGCCTCCAGGCCTTCCTAGTCCGAGCTTTCCGGCCCATTCCTCGCCAGTGGGCGGCAGAGTTCGCCATCACCTGCTCCACTGGCGTACCATCACTTCGGACAGGTGGGTGCTGCAAATCGTCCGAAGGGGCTACTCCCTCCCCTTCGAGACGACCCCTCCAGCCATGCCACCGCAGCACCACCGTATCTCGGAGGATCATTTGAATCTTCTGCGAGAGGAAGTTTCGGCCCTCTTGGCCAAAGAGGCCGTCGAGCGCGTTCCGAGCCCAGAAGTAGGTCGTGGTTTTTATTCCCACTACTTTCTGGTTCCCAAGAAGGGAAAAGGGGGCCTACGCCCTATCTTGGACCTCAGGAACGTCAATGCCTTCCTCCGGAAGGAACGGTTCAAAATGTTGACTTTGGCTCAGGTTCTAGCTGCCCTCGACCCTGGAGACTGGATGGTAGCATTGGACTTGCAGGACGCATATTTCCACATCCCCGTCCTGCCGGCCCACCGGCGGTACCTGCGGTTCACGGTGGGCCAGGAGCATTTTCAGTTCACCGTGCTCCCCTTCGGCCTCACCAGTGCCCCTCGGGTGTTCACGAAAGTGATGGCGGTGGTCGCAGCTCATCTGCGCAGATTAGGGGTTCCAGTCTTCCCCTATCTCGACGACTGGTTGTTGAAGGCGGGCTCGCCCCAGGCAGTCGTCTCCCACCTCCAGACTACGGCGGATCTCCTGCATTTGCTGGGGTTTTCCATCAACGTGCCGAAGTCACACCTGAGTCCCTCTCAGACGCTCCTCTTCATCGGAGCGGTTCTCGATTCGGCGCAGTTCCGGGTCTATCCTCCGGAACAGCGGGTCCGGGATATACAGGCCCTGATTTCCATCTTTCGGCCGCTATCCTGGGTTTCGGTCAGGCTAGTGTTGCGGCTTCTGGGGCTGATGGCCTCCTGCATCCTACTAGTGCATCACGCCAGGCGGCGCATGCGGGCTCTGCAGTGGGACCTGAAGTTTCAGTGGGCCCAGCATCACGGCAACCTGTCCGACCATGTCTCGATCTCGGAGGGCACTGCACAGCAGTTGCAGTGGTGGCTCACGGACCGCGATTGGGTCACGGGCAAGAGCCTCTCCCTTCCCCAACCGGAGCATGTCGTAGTGACGGATGCGTCCCTCCTGGGATGGGGTGGCCATATGGGAGAGGCGGAGATCAGAGGCCTCTGGTCTCCGGCGGAGTCTCGCCTCCACATCAACCTGTTGGAGTTGAGAGCGATCCAACTTGCACTGAAAGCCTTCCTTCCCTCTGTCAGGGGAAGTGTCGTGCAGGTGTTCACGGACAACACCACCGCCATGTGGTATTGCAACAAACAGGGCGGGGTGGGGTCATGGACTCTTTGTCAGGAGGCTCTGCGACTCTGGACGTGGCTGGAACACCAGGGCGTCACCCTAGTGGTTCAACATCTGGCGGGCTCTCTGAACGCCAGAGCAGACGAACTCAGCCGCCGGTGCATGATGGATCACGAATGGCGTCTGAACTCCGAAGTGGCGCAAGGTCTCTTTCAGCAGTGGGGAGAGCCTTGGTTAGATCTATTCGCCACCGAAGAGAACGCGCAATGTCAGCAGTTCTGCGCGTTGGAATTTCCAAGGCGGCACTCGCTCTGCGACGCTTTTCGTCACGAGTGGAGTTGCGGTCTGTTGTACGCCTTTCCGCCTATACCACTTCTGCCCAGAGTGCTGAAGAAGATTAGGCACGACCGGGCCCAAGTCATCTTGGTGGCTCCGGATTGGGCACGAAGGTACTGGTATCCCGAGCTACTCAGTATGTTGACCGATCCTCCGATACGTCTGCCCCTTCGGGAGGATCTTCTGTCGCAGCAGCAGGGGACGGTCCTCCACCCGAACCTGTCCAGCCTCCACCTCCATGCGTGGAGATTGAGCGGCGGCAGTTGATGCCATTTGACTTGCCTCCTGAAGTCTGTGATGTCATTCTGGCAGCCAGGCGTCCCTCCACAAAGACGGTATACGCCTGCCGGTGGGACAGATTTGTGGCATGGTGGACAGCAAAGGCTGTGGATCCCCTTTCCGCCCCTCTTTCTGAGGTTCTCCTCTTTCTTCTTTCTTTGGCCCGGCAGGGCTCTGCCCTGGGCACCTTGAAAGGTTATCTTGCTGCCCTCTCTGCCTTCTTACGGCTTCCTGATCAGCCTTCTCTTTTCAAGTCCCCTATGGTTCAACGCTTTCTTAAAGGCATTACTCATACGTTCCCTCCTGTTCCTTTCGTAATGCCTCAGTGGGATTTGAATCTTGTTCTCACATTTCTGATGTGCGCTCCCTTTGAGCCTCTTCACAATTGTCCTCTTCGTCTTCTGACGCTTAAGACTGCTTTCCTGGTAGTCATCACCTCGGCTAGACGGGTGAGTGAGCTCCAGGCTCTATCGTCCAAGCCTCCTTTTCTCTCTGTTCATCCGGACAAGGTTGTCCTTCGGCCTCGTCCTTCTTTTCTACCGAAAGTGGTGACTCCCTTTCATCTTGGGCAGTCTATCACCTTGCCCACCTTCTTTCCGCCTCCGCATCCTTCCAAAGAGGAAGAGAGGCTCCACCGTCTGGACCCAAAGCGTGCGCTCTCTTTTTATTTGGACCGCACAAAACAGTTCCGGGTGGACGACCAACTTTTCGTTGGATACGTGGGTGCTAAGAAGGGAAAAGCTGTGCACAAACGGACCATCTCCCGGTGGGTCATTTTGTGCATCAAAATCTGTTACTCCTTGGCGAAAAAGGACCCTCCTGTTGGGCTGCGCGCCCATTCCACTCGGGCTACAGCGGCTACTACTGCTTTGGGACGGGGAGTCCCGTTGCAGGACATCTTTCAGGCGGCTACGTGGGCTTCGCTACACACGTTTGCCAGGCATTATTGCCTAGACAGCCAAGTCCGGAGGGATGGCTTCTTTGGCCGTTCTGTCCTCCAGGACTTTCTGGTGTGATCTTGGTTCGCAGACCCACCACCGGGGATGGTATTGCTTGGGTATCTATTCTAAGGTGAGGAATCTAACTAACGTGTTTCTTTCAGATGAACAAGTTACTTACCTTCGGTAACGATGTATCTGTAAGAAACATTAGTTAGTTAGATTCCTCACCGACCCACCCATCCTCCACCTTCTGCGAACTGACATCTAGGGTTAAGGCTATCCCTTTCAGGGCCCTAGAATTTTTTGGCACCAGTGTCGGTATCTTGCATGGCTCTGCGTTCCTGGCGCGGAAGGCTATGTACAAGAACTGATGTCAGCGCGCGAGGGCGGCGTCTAAGTACTCCGACGACGTCATTCCGGCGCCCGACGACGGACGCGGAGCCGCAGACGATGCCTAGCGACGCGCAAGGGGTATTGCTGACGAAAAATCTTCCGGATCCAGTCTGACGCCTGGGGATATTCTAAGGTGAGGGATCTAACTAACTAATGTTTCTTACAGATACATCGTTACCGAAGATAAGTAACTTGTTCTTCAAGTGCAGTGACTTCAGATATAAGGAAACCTATATCTGTCGTAAGTGGTGCTAACACTAGCTTACACAGGCTGCAATGGGAGGCCTGTAGTCACAATTTGAGTGGTCTCCCATGGGTGGCATCAATCAGGGATTTGTGACATGCTCTACTCACCCACGAGGGTCTCAAGGCACGGGGGGGGGAGCTTTGTCTCATCCAAAGAGGCAGGTCTTGAGGCTCTTCCTGAAAGCTTGCAGAGTGGGGATTTGTCTGATGTTAAGTGGGATTGTAGGAAGGTGGATTCTGACTACATGGTTGCCCCAACTTTTTTCCTGGTGTTGTGATGGTTTTTGACTTAGTTTGGCTGGGAACCTGCTATTCAGGTCCCCAGCCTATCTGCTTTCTCTTATAAATTGATTCCAAGTACCTTAGGTACACCACAGATTGGATTCTGAGGTGCCCTTATAAGTCCCTAGTATATGGTATACTATGTACCCAGGGCATAGGTACCCCAAAGGCCTACCAGGGGCTGAAGCATGTATTATGCCACCCCTGGGAAGCCCTCCAAAATGACACCACAGGTCTGCTACTGCAGCCTGGGTAAGGTGGCGCATGCACCCCTTACTGAGATATAGGTTCACTATATCTCACGTATCACTGCACATAGAAACCTATTAGTCAGCCCTATGGCAGGCGTTATCAATCCTGAAGGCAGGGTGCTTGATTTTGTGTGAGAGGGTGCCCATGCATGAGCAGAGCCCCTCTGCAGCCTTCGGAATCTCTTCCCCTAGGGTTGTCTGTGATGCAGCCTGACCATATACTCTTAAGTGCATTATAACCAAACGGCAAATGCTAACTTTAGACTGGCTGCATGGAAACATGTCGTGTTTGGTGTCAAACACTTTGGAATCATACCCCACATCAATAACTGGTGTGGGAGTATGATCCCACCCTCCTAGAGGGAGAGACATGACAGCACCAGTATACCCAGTACCAACTTAAAAGAGCTCTGGCATCACAAAATGGATGCTGCAACCACAGACACGAGCCTGGCCTCCTGCTGCTGACCGAAACTCCGGCAGGGGAGGCCTGGACAATAGGTTTCCTGTCACAGGGAGGTGTCACCAACTCCCAGCCAGGCTTTAGTGTATTGGGTCTGGGTGGGTGCACTCTGGGAGTCCTTTGAAATCCTGCACTGGGGGCACATTTGGTGTCCCTGTGCATAGTCCAGCTCAAACCGGTTCAGGGGCTACCAGCCCCTGCTCTGGCGCGAAACTGGACAAAGAAAATGGGTGTAGCCACCCCTCTTTCCAAACCCTCCTATAGGTGGGTCCACTGAGTTAGTCCAACCCCTTCCTTGGGTTTAAGATAGGAACCCCTGGCAACAGGACTTTAGATATCCTATAAACTCTGAAACTGAATCCTGGAACTTCGACAATCTGTTCAACGCCAGATGACTGAAGAATCTCCCTTGGAGTAAAGGAGTTACTCCCCTGCTTGGCAGGCACCAAAGACACATCTGTCTGGTCTGCATCTCCGAAGCTCCCGCCGGACGCCGAAGACTTTGCAACACCAGAGGTGGATTTCCAGACTTCCCAGAGGCCGAACCGAGTCCCTAGCAAAGCTGAGACCCATAGCCCTCGTGGGTACCATGGAACCGGAACCCCTGGACACCGTGCACGTTTGCATGTGCATCAGCTTCTCGATGTCCCCTGAGGATGTGCATTTGGGTTTTTTGTAGCCCAGACCCCGAGCAGAGAATCCACCGAAAATTGTCGGCCTAGTCACCCCGAGTGACCCGTGGGCCGCCATTTTGTGATTCCTCTCGAGGTCCCTTCACGATCCCTGGTCCGTCGACTGGTGGGTCCCTGTGAAGGTAACTCTGACTTTCCTTGGGCTTCCCTGGTTGCTCCAGCGGTGCCCTTACTCCTCCTCGCTGGTGGAGTCCCTTGGAACTTGCTGGTCCGCACCGAAGCATTTCTTCACTTTCTGCGTGGGTTGCTGTTGCCAAGGCTTGTTGTGTCCAATCTGGGCACCGGCGCTGCAGCACTCGACATCCTTCGTGGGACAGCTCGAATCCAGCTCCTGGTCGTCCTCGACGCCTCCTGGTCCTCGTGGCTGAAGAGTCAAGCTTCACCTCCTTCAACTGAAAACACCCGACATCGGTGGTCATTCGACTATCGTGCCCCTGGTCACTGGCAAGTGACCCAGACTCTGTCCCCTGTTTTCAGGTCCTTCACATCTCCGATCAAGGCTTGGATCTCTTCGGACACTTCGCATCTTCCCAGCAGCAGCACTTCTTCGCCAGCTTCCATTGAAAACGACGACGCGACCTGACACCATTTGACACCTATGCACCAGGCTTCCCTGGGTGAGGTAACTCGAGTACTCCGGTGCTCCTGTAGGTGTTGACCCTAAGTCCAAGAGGGTTTGGTCCTAGTCCATCTCTAAGTGTCCTTTATCTTTAAAAATCTAACCGCGACTTTCCCCATAGAAGCTAAAGGGAGCTCACGGCTGTGTTCTCACACTGCACATGGCCCCCATGGGTCCCCTGTGTCACTACCTTGGGTGGTTCTTTGGGGTCCCAGCGATTTTACAGGCTCAAGGCCTTGTGTCTAGTTAAGTTGTGGTTCTTATACCACTATTTTAGTATATGGTTTGGCTCGCCCCTAGGGCCTAACGTGTATTTCGTGCTACTTTACTGTTTATTTGAAGTGTAACTTATGTGCTTTTGCCTCTAGCCTCATAAAGAGACTAGAGGGGTGTGTTTAGTAATAAATAGATATATTTTATATATATACCTGGTGTGGTCTCCTTTCATTTACCCACTCAAGAGATTATAGACTGGTAAAACAAGCTGCTTTACATTCCTTCAAGACTTAGCCTGAAGGCTGCTCTCCATAGCTACCACAAGGATAGCTTTCAATAAAGGTTGTCTTTAACCTATCATCAATAAGGGGTTGTTTGGACTGGTGCAAGGTGCCCACTATAACTAGTGGACAGCATATACCAGGCCAACTTCTCACAGGAGTTCGTTCCAGGTCTTGGCCACAATGTAGGAGAAGGATTGCCCCCCGCTCTGCAGATGCTTGGGATTTCGGCTGGGGCTAAATCAGCGGATTGGAGGCTTCTCTTGGGTGCTTAGAAGGAAATTCTTTTGTTGAGGTATTGGGGTCTGATGTTGTGGAGGGATATGTAGGCGTGAGTGAGGAGCTTGAAGGGCACTCCCTTTTCGACAGGGAGCCAGTGGAGTTCTCGTAGGTGTTGGGTGATGTGGTGTTGTCGTGGGATGCCGAGGACAAGTCTAGCCGCGGCGTTCTGGATTGTCTGGAGTTTGATGAGTAGAGTTTTGTCTATTCCGGTGTAGAGGGTGTTCCTGTAGTCCAGTCTGCTGGTTATGAGTGCGTGGGTGGTCTCTCATAGGTGGCATAATGCATGCTTCAGTCCATGGGATACCCCTGGTGTATCTATGCCTTGGGTACCTTAGTTCCATATACTATGGGACTTACAGGGGTACACCAGTAGCCAATCTGGGGTGTACCTAAGTACTCACCATATCCAATTTAGGGGAGAAAGCACAGAGACTGGGGTCCTGATTAGCAGAATCCCAGTCTGACTAGTCAGAAACAGCATAACACCAGGCAAACAATGGGGGTAACCATGCAGTAGGATCCTACCTTCCTACGATGAGCATTACTCAAAACTGTCTTAGGGAACTCCAGGGCTCTTCTAGACCACTCGGTGTCGTGAAGAGTTCTTGTAAAGTCCTCCTTCCCAGAGGCAATGAAGGTGAACTAGAGAGATGTCCACTTGTTCCCTAATAGCTTTGCATAGCCATGTGATAAGATGTTAACCTCCACCCAGAGGTATGGATTATGTATCACAGCCTGGGTAGGCAGTTCTTCATCTAGTGTTCCCCATAAAGAGTGGCACCAGCAATTGCCCATATGTTGGTAACTGTCCTGGAGAATATTAAGTTCCTGAAGGATTTGCTCAAAAGTAAGAATGTTGGAATCTTGGAAAAGGTCTCCCACCGTTTCCAAGGAGTGTGTACGCCATTCCAACAGCTGACCATCCGTATGCGGAGCTAAGGGCCCCCTTAGGCCCTGGAAGGGAATTATGGGGAGTATGGGGTAATTTTATTTGTGAGCTGGAAAGCCCTAATTAGACATTGACCTGCAGTCCATCGGTGTAGGGACCAGGAGTGACGTATCATGATAGTGGGTTGTGAGAGCTGGCATATTATATAGGAGGGGAGAGGACCGGATCACTGACATAATATAGAATGCCAAAATATCGACCTGCCAAAATATCGTGGACAAATTATAGAATGCAAAAATATCGAATCAAAAATATCATTGTAAAAAATATAGTTAATCAAAATATCGAATTTTTTAAATGCCTTAAAAGTAATGTAAAAATAATAAAATAATAAATATAATTAATCAAAACATACTTAAAAATACTTAAATAACCTTAAAAATAATAAATAATTAATGTAAGTTAAAAAAAATAAACATACATTTTAATTTTTTAATACATATATATATATATTAACGTAGTATTAATAAAAAATAATCAATATTTTTAGCCTAGGATAGCGGGAGGGTAAAATTTACTATTACCACTCCAGTGAGTGCAACAGTAGGGAAAGTGTCAGATAGCGTAGGGGTAAAAATTACTATTCCCTCTCCAGAGAGTGCAACAGTAGGGAAAGCGTTGGATAGCGTAGGGGTAAAAATTACTATTCCCACTCCAGAGAGTGCAACAGTAGGGAAAGCGTTGGATAGCGGGAGGGTAAAATTTACTATTCCCACTCCAGTGAGTGCAACAGTAGGGAAAGCGTTGGATAGCGTAGGAGTAAAAATTACTATTCCCACTCCAAAGAGTGCAACAGTAGGGAAAGTGTTGGATAGAGGTAGGGAAAGTGTTGGATAGAGTAGGGGTAAAAATTACTATTCCCACTCCAAAGAGTGCAACAGTGGGGAAAGCGTTGGATAGCGTAGGGGTAAAAATTACTATTCCCACTCCAGTGAGTGCAACAGTAGGGAAAATATTAATTTAATATTTTATTAAAAATACATTAATTATCAGTACCAATAAAAAAATTATGAAAATTAAGTACCAATTACAAAATATTTAATAATTAATTAATCATAAATACCAATATTTTTTTAATTAATTACCTATTAATAATTAATTAGCAACCAATTAATTTTCAATGCCAAAAATTAATAAATAATAATAATGCCAATTAATAATTAATTAAAAGCAAATTAATTATCGATACACAAAAATAATTTCAATAATTAATTATTTACAATTAAATTACTTCCCACCATATTCCCCTATAAACCCACAACCCGCTACAAATAAATTAATACAATTAACATAATTATCAATTAATAAACATTACTTACAAATTAATACAAATAAAGTACCAATTAATAATTAATTAATAAATTAATTATCAATACCAATAAATACAAATAAATATTTACTTAATTACAATTAAAACGCAAAATTAAATTAAAAATAATTACTAATTCCTAAAAATTATTATTTAATTTACTATAATTAAATTACTTCCCACCCTATTCCCCTATAAACCCACAACCCGCTACGGAATTAAATTACGCAAAAATTTAATAACATAAAATTCATTATTTCAAAAAAATTAAGCATACATTACAAAAACTAATATACACTTTTAACACATATGCTAACATACACAACACTTTAAAAAATTCAATATTAATAAAAATTCGATATTTTTTAATGCCTATATAATGTACTTCGATATTACTTACCTGCATTTCAATATTTTTAACAACTATATTATGTCCATTCGATATTATGTCCATTCTATATTTTGTACTCGATATTATGTCCATTCTACATTTTTTTTCTCTCGATATTTTGTCTATTTATCGAGAGGACCATCTCCTGTGCTTGTCTCATAAAGGTTAGTTCCTGTCAGCCATCAGGATACCCATTGGAGCCATGCATCTAGGTAGAATGTTTCAGAGGATGGTGCCCCAAACCCACCTTGACCTATCGGCAGCTGACACATCGTGTGTGGTTCTGTCCAGAAAGATACTCTACTCTTGGTCCTCCAAGCGAAGGCAATTGTGATTACAGTGGGGGAGAGGGCAGCCCTGACACATGCCTCAACCTATTAGAAAGGGGGGGTGAAATCAAGCGATCAATGCAGAACCTAAATGACGGGTTTGTGTACAAAAGCTTTGTATAGGTCAGCAGGCATTGGCCCAGGCCTTCTGCCCGTAGAACCTTGAAAAGGCGCTCCGAAAACAATCAATCATAGGCCTTCTCGAGGTTCAAATTGAGGCATGCTGCCTGCAGGCAACGCAGCGAGGCTTGATTCACTGCATGGAACAGTCGCTTAATATTAATAGACGTGTTGCGTCCTGGTACAAACACATTTCAGTCGGGATGAATGAGGGCAGGAAGTACACTCAGGTATCCATTTGCTTGGATTTTGGCATGTATTTTATAGTCTGTACCCAATATTGCCACTGGACGATAGGAGGAGAGGCGAATGGACTCCCTGTCAGGCTTCAGAGATATACTAGAGTCCTGGAGGGAGGCTGGGAGTACGCCAATGCTGGTTAGGGCTTCACTATATGAATGAATGAATGATTAAGATTTATAGAGCGCAACAAATGCCAAAAGGCATCAAGGCACACTTCAACTAAAAGTGGAGCCAGGCTGGAAACCTCAACTGCCCGGAAACCACATAGCCCCCTCACCTCTGCCAACAGTACACTACACCAGAGAGTTCATTTCCCCCTCCAACCAAGAAACCGGGTAGCTGCGTGCCATGCTATAGTCACTTGAGTGTGTTGTGGTCAGGCACCTCCAAATCGTTTAGCATACAGCATGCATTCGTACCCTTCTGGGCCCGCATCCATACTGTTCACCCTATACCCTGTATCCTGCTGGTCTGCAAAGACCGAGTCATTAATGACTAGCAACTATCCTTCAGGAAAAAGTTAAAAACTGTACTTTTTAAGCAAGCATGGAGCAGACCCTAGGCGCATTGCTGGGATCAAGTGAATGCCATACCTCACTACGTAATCTGGACAAACAGCGCTTAGAGACCCCGGTGGTTATAACGCGCTATATAAGTTAAATAAATAAATAAATAAATAAACTACAAGGCCCATTAATACATCTGGGACTGCTAGCCTTCCATTGTATACCCTCTTCTGTAGTTTAGCTAGGGCAATCCTCAGGGCACCGCCCTTCCAGAGTAGTCTGCGAACTGTCAGTATATCTAAACATTTTCTGCAGGATCTTGCAGGGCGTGTTTTGTGTCATGTAAAGCAATCGCGGGAGGGCCATCATTTTATAGGGAGCTGCTCTGCCCATTATTGTTAGTGGGAGTGATTCCCAGTGTGAGAAATCCACTTGCAATCTGTCAAGATGTGGGTCCAAGTCATGTCTAAGGAAATCCTGTGGGTCTCGCGTGATATAGATTGGAGAAGTGTGGCTCAATGATTAGAGCGGCAGACCTGATGCAGAGGTCTAGCCCGGGACCAGGGTTCAATTCCCCGCCTCGGCAGGTCTTGGGCTCAAAAATTCCACGGACCTGATAATTCTCGCCTCGGTGCCATTCCAATCATGGAGTCCCACTCTGCAACTCTTGGCAATAGCTTGCTTAATCTCCACAACGGCCCCCACAACGCTAAGGATGCCTGGCCTCCACCTTGGGGGTGCCCAGGAGTGGACGCCTCACAGGGAAAGCCAGGATGCGTTCCACAGCGGTATTCGTACAAGCGCCTTGAGACCCTTGCGGGTGAGTAGTGCGCTATACAAGTATCAATTTACATTTCACATTTACATTCCTAGGTATCTGACTCCCCCTGGACTCAACGGGGCCAGGCAGTTACGGGGCAGGTGCGGAGGCTCTCCCGATAGTGAGTATATCACTGATTTGGTCCAATTGATTGTATAACCTGAGTGCTCCCCAAATACCCGGAATATGTGCATCACACGATGTGTAGAGTGTCACGGTCGAGGTCGAGGTCTAGCTCAAAACAGCAGGATATCATCCGCAAATAGGGAGATTCTCTCTTCCCATCCTCCCTTAGTGGGTATACCCCATTTTTAAGGATCTTGGTGGATCCACACTGCTAACGGCTCCAGAGTGAGGACAAATATAGGAGATAATGGACACCCATGCCGGGGGCCTCTCTTAAGTTGGAAACTATAGGAGATTGTACCATTCACCCTCACACTGGCCATAGGGGCCTGATAAAGCAGTCTGACCCAAGCCCTAAACTTAGGGCTGAAGCCTAGTTTCTCCAGGACCGCAAATATCGAGTTCCATTCCACAGAGTCAAACGCCATTTTGACGTCTAAGGTCATTGCTATTGTTTGTAAACTTCCGCAGGATTTAGTTAAATGTAGCACTCCATACAAGCGTCGCAAATTAAGCCAGGGACTTCGGCCAGGAACGAATCCCCCACTGATCCCGATGTATAGGTGCTGGCAATACTGCTCAGAGTCTTGTTGCTAAGACCTTCGCCAGTATTTTAGCTTCTGCATTAAGCAGTGAAATTGGTCAGTACGAGCTACAGTCGTCTGGGGGTTTCCCTTCTTTGTGTATCATCACTATTGTTACCATCCTTTGATCTGCCGGGAGGCACCCTACAGTTAGTGCTTCTTCGTACATTGCTAACATTGGATGTAATTACCTCCCCTGTCAGGTCCTTATAAAGCTCTTTTGGCAACCTGTTGGGTCCCTGCACTTTGCCCGATTGCAGACCCCTTAACGCATTGAGCAGATCATCCTCTCTCAAGTCCGCCTCTAGTGTCTTCTGCTCATCCCCAGTCAGCGTACAGAGGACCACATCTTTGAGGAAGCCAGTACAGTCATCATGTGTCATATTAGTTCAAGAAGCATATAGGGACTCATAGTAGGCCGCGAACATTTCAGCAATGTCCGCATTGGCCGCGTGAGTGTGTCCGTCTTTGGTTTTTACCTCCAATACCCATTACCTCTCCTTATCACGCGCCTCTACCCATGCCAGAAGTTTAGCCGCCTTATCTCCTACGTCATAGAGGCGTTGTTGTGTGGCTAGGGCGTGCCTGCGGGCTAGGTCCTCAGTCAGTGCTCTCAATTCCTGCTGGCAGAGTAGCATCCAATGTCTGTCCACTTCCCACCCCTCCTCAAGCCCGTTCCTTCCAATTTCTATCACTATCTTTTCTAATTCTGTTCATTGCTTTTTAGATTCTTTCTTCTTACCTCCTACTTTTGCCTGGGTGGCCCCCCGAATCACCATCTTAAAGGCCTCCCAAAGAGTCATTGCTGAGTCTACTGATCCCTGATTTTCTTTAAAGAACAGGATCGTCTTGTTACATATTTATTTCCTAATGTCTTTGTCTTTCAAGTACCAGGGGTTCAGTCAATGGTGGGTTTTGAAAGTCCATTGGTGGGCCCAATAATTGGACCTCCGCCGGGGCATAATCCGATACCCCTCTTGCTAAGTTCGCGGCTGCAGTAAATTGTGGTAATAGAGCCCAGGGGGGTCAGAAAGTAGTCAATTCTGGAGCAGCTACCATGTGGTGGTAAGAAATATGTTTATTGCCGGGAACCAGGGTTTAACTCTCTCACATTCACATTGGGTACCCATACATCCAGTCTCTAACACATTTTCCAATATATCTCTGTGGAAGAATGCTCAAGGTGTCCCCCATAACGTCAGCCTCTGCACCTAAATCATTTTGTTGTCTGTGTAAGTGCTTGCAACTAGCAGAGCGCAGTGAAGCCTGTATAACTACAACCCCAAACCCCAACCTCTGTAAATCTCCCCACCCTGCTACCCTGATCAGTGGAAATTGAACTGCCAGCTCCCCCAACTTGCAGAGTGCCTGTCTCCCCAAACTTAGGTGCCGATTACGATCCGGTAAAAAAATTCCCCGTACGACTCGTATCCGGTCTTTTTACCGTACGAATCGTACAAGTGCCGTACAAACAGCCAATTACGATTCGCATGGGAAAAAGTCCATACGAATCGCATTGGGAATTATTCCCCACACGTCCTCGGGTCGGAAAATGTGTCCGACACGTCCTCGGACGATTTACCGTACAAGTGTGAAAAGTGAAGTCCGACCGCGGAATTACGATCCATCCCGTGCGTCCGATGTTACAACCGTATGGAAAAAACACCGTCCGCACCGAACTCCCATAGCAACCATGGAGACATGTGCCCGCATACGCGCCCAACACTCCCCCCAGACCTCCTATGTACGAGTCGACCCCCCCCCCAGCCCCCGTACGTTCGAGTCGACCCCCCCAGCCCCCATACGTTCGAGTCGTCCCCCCGTGTATGTACACCCGTGTACGTGTCGTACCCCCGTGTATGTACACCCGTGTACATTCGAGTCGTACCCTCCCGTGTATGTACACCCGTGTACGTGTCGTACCCCCCCCGTGTATGTACACCCGTGTACGTGTCGTACCCCCGTGTATGTACACTCGTTTACGTGTCGAACCCCCCCGTGTATGTACACCCGTCAAACCCCCCGTGTATGTACACCTGTGTACGTGTCGAACCCCCGTGTATGTACACCCGTGTACGTTCGAGTCGTACCCCCACCCGTGTATGTACAGTGCGTACCCCCAGCGCGTATAAATAAAAGGTTAAAATGTGTCAATATCTTTATTAACTTGGAGTTAAGTTAATAAAGATATTGCCACATTTTAACCTTTTATTTATACATATTGACTAAATGTAATGTGTTAAATATTGTGTTTCATTTTTTAAATGTTTTGTATAAATATCATTTGTTTAAATAATATGAGAAGAAATTATTAAAATAGTAACAACTTTGAACATATTTTTTCCGTCTTCCTTGGTCTTCTTATTGTCATAGATATTGTGTAATTTGTTTACTTTATTGACATTGCCTAGGAGTTTTTATCATTACTATTGTCCGATTTTGAGACAGTCAGGCATGACTCCAGTTCACAGGGAGCTATTTATAATCTTGGTCCAGATCGGTGCTAGGGTGAGTTTGAGTTCAGTATGCGGGCAATGATGGTGCGCGAAGTGGCCCCGGGCTTTGGCGGCGGGCCCAGCGCCCTATGGGCCCTCTCTACCGTGAAGAAAGTCGACAGGCGCTTAGGCTTCAACTTATTTAAAATCAGGTCTTCTACAAATAAATCCGTGCTGGGAACCCCAACTACTCTAACGTAGTTGTGCTGTGCCCTCCCTTCTTGATCGAATATGCGATGTTACATTGCATGCGGTACAATGCATGCGATTACAACCCGGTCGTTACAACGACAGCATTGTTACAATGCATACCATTACATCGCAAGTTGTTTCTACCGCTTGCAGTAAGGGGCGCGCTGGACTTAGGAATAGTATAATTTACTATTCCAACTCCAGCGTGCGCAACATTAGGGAAGGTGTTGGAATAGTAAGTTATACTATTCCTTAATTTAGAGCGCCCCCTACAGCAAGTCGTAGAAATGACTTGCGTTGCAATGGTTAGCGTTGTACCACATGCGATGTAAATGCTGCTTCCTTTCTTGATCTTCGAGCCTGGCGGACATCTGCGTGCTTTGCTTAGTCAGGCTCAGTACCTGTTCTTCAAGTCGTTTAGTCATAGAGAGTAATCCATTTATTTACATTTCAGCTACTGCCACTTTCTCTGATATTTTATGAAAATCTGCGCGGAGCAGATCGACCTCCATCATCACTGTATCTAGCTTTGGCTCAATCGGGGCAACATAGCTCCAGAGCTCTTGAATGGCAGCCATTATTGTGTGCAGTGAGGACTCGTCTTTTGAGTGTAGATCCTCACCTGAGGCAGAGATCCCAGTCTCCAGGGACCGCATACCATGTGTCGTCATCTTTACCGTGTACTTATCTAGGCTGCTCTGCTGCGCGGTTTGATGAGAGCAACCTTTCGACATCTCGGGAGATCACACTCCTTGCGCACCAGACTCGGATTCCAGAAAGGGGGCAGCTTGATGCTCCACTCAGCCTCAGCAAAATCAAGACTCCATGAGCATTGGTCCCATCTCTCAAAGCTGCATTGCACCTCTCTGCTGCCAGAAAGGGCTCAATCCAGCCTCAGGGCACCACTCAGGTCCAGCAATTTGTGTCTGGTCAGCAAACTGGCTGTGGGAAGCCAACACTACTATGCTGAATCCAGGTTCTCGGGTGGCCCACCCAGTCTGTCCGGGCGTGTCGCCACCACCTCCCCCGGGCTCATCGCTCACTTATTTGGCAACAATGGGAGTGAAGGAGGGGGGAGCGCTAACCGTCCACCCCCGTCCAAGACACTCACCTCCAGGCCCGGCAGAGCTCACTGTTGCTCTGGGTCTCTCCAACCCGGGTGCGCCCTTTAAACTGTGGCAGGCAGTAGCATTTTCTCTCGCTGCCTGGCTATGTTTCTTCGCCGCCAGGTGGGCCCCAGCTCTACGACATCTCACTCAGGGCCACGCCTAGGCCCGAGGCAGTCCCTGCTGCCGGTACGGGCGAAGGACTGCCCACCTCCAGAGTCTTTTCAAGGCCCCAGGCAATCCCGATCGCACTATCTCCCGCAGGAGGGGGAGGCAAAGAAGTCTCCGCTCGTAATCTTAGAAGGGCCTCCTCCAAGTGGTCGCTATTTTACCCCAGCCTCTCTCTGCTCCTCTGATCTCTCCTTTGGCTGTCTTGCAGGCCTCCTGCTGGTCCGGGACCCCGGTCGGTGCTTTGGGTGGGGGAGACATACAGCTTCCTCCTTAGGCACCCGGTCTTATCGTTGAATGAATGTGTTGAATATGGTGGGATTAGCTCCAGGCGATACTGAGCCCTCTTAGGATGCAGCCATTCCTGTCGGCTGCTATCCATGCCCTCGGCTTGTTGGTTCTTGGCATCAGTCAGGGTGTGGCACGTTATGTCATCAAGAAGGGGGATGTTATCCAATGTGGACAGTGCCTCATCTGCATCTCGGAGGGCCCTGGTCAATTCCCTGTGAACCCTAGCAATGTTTGGAATACAGACGCCCCTATTAACAAATTTAAAGGAATCCCATTCAGTATCACGGCTGGTATATGTGCCATGATTTTTCTGAAAGTACCGGGCAGTGTGGGTTAAATGGGTATTGCAAAAAAAAGGGTCATCAAGTGTATCTCTGTATAACCTCCAGGCAGGAACTAATGGGTGAGGAGTACTCTGCTCGATCTGGACTAAATGTGCAGAATGGTCTGCTATCGCATGGGATTAGGTTGGTGTGAAGGTCTTCACCCATTCCTCCAGAAATTCACCCATCATTTGGAATCCCTCAGTGCCTTCTGGGAGACTCACTATTCGTATGTTGTTTTGTCATGCCTTCCCCTCAGCATCCTCTGCACGATATTCCAGTCTTTGTATCAGTTTGAGGAGATCCTGTGTTGACATGTCTTGATTTGACAAAAATAGCATTGTCTCCGAGAGGCAACATTCAGCATCAGTGACCCTAGAGACTAATTTCTGCTGGTCTTCGCTGAGGAGTCTGAATTCCACTTTAATTTCTTCTATGCAGAATTCGACAGACGTGCTTGAGGTCTCGATGGCATGTAATATAGCGTCTACCTTATCTTGGGGTTGTGGAAGTACCAGGCCACTACATTCTATTCAATTCGATGTTTGATGCGCTGGTCCATAGTGGCCGTATCCAGAAGGCCTCCGGTATGGTCCTTTACAGACATGGGTGTTAAGTTATTGGAGGATCTATGTGGATAAAAGAGGTAGGTACGCCTATCCAGGTGGGTAACCTGTTTAGAAGGCCTCAGATAACACCCCAGATAGAGCCACTAGGGTATTAGGAGATTGGATGGGGCCTCAAACCAGGCCTGAGCTCCTGTCAGACTAGGAGACAGACATCGCAGCGGGACAGTGGAAAAACAGTGTCCCCAACTAGCTCGTAAGTTTTTTCAGACAAAGCTGCCTTGTGCAGCATGAATTAAGAGACTAGTTACTTCAGGGCAGGGCAATTAATGGTGGAGCTGATGGACCTTCAACTGAAGGGTTATTTACATTTTTATTGCTGGTATCATTTACCTCCAAAGTTGCTATTGTTATAAGTGTTAGGAGCCAACCCAACAAGCTGCTAGCAGAGGGCACCTGGCATCCATTCAAGCGGCCAGCCTCTCGCTCTTCACCTGCAGATCACGTTGTGTATCCTGGTGTTTCACTTACTATTTGTGTGGGTCTCAGGAGCCATTCCAATAAGCTGCCAGCAGAAGATGCCTGGAGCCAATCCAAGCAGCTAGCCTTTTGTTCCTCATCCACAGATCATTTCGCCCCCACAGCACAAACAGCAAAAAACAAGGTGTGAGGCGCTGCCCAGTAAGGGTACACCCTGTCAGCTGCAGGTGCCCAGGTGCAGCGCCACCAACTGAAAAGAGTCGTTGAGGCAGGCCTCAACCGACGCAAGTTGTCAAGGCCAGCCTCGCAATCCCGGCCAATGCAGATTTATAGTGGGTCCCAGTGACCCCCGCCATCCATCCTGCCCACCGCGGCAACCACCGCAGCGAGGACAACTTCCCTCAGGCGTTGGCCCACCCCTGCATCCCAGTTTGGTGCAAGATTGTTAAGAAATGCACTGTCCGGGCAGCGGAGCTCCTCTTATGCATCCGCCATCAACAGCTGTAGAATGCCAAACCTTCCTACTGAATAGGTGGTAAGAATACAAGAATGAAAGTTATTGAGACTATTGTTAATCGGGTATGCTTGATTTAATCCCAGGTGTAGAATTGAGAAAACAGCATGGCAACCATTAGTGTCTACTGGCCACAATAGCCACGAGTTAGAACCTGGAAGTGTGCAATTAAGTGTACCATTCACTTGAGTTGTTCTTCAGTATAATTTGTTCAACTTTGCCAATTATGAAATCGGGCAATGGAGGGAATATTTGGGGCATTAATTTCTTATATTTTTGCCAATCCCAGACATGTAGTCTGCTGGACAGTGTCGTTCAAGAAAATCATTTGTCTTGGAATTAGGCAGGCCTGAAATGGGGTTTCCATTCCCAGAACCTGCCATGGTTTCATTCCCCAAATCGATTTCCAATCAGTTCAAGGGGCTCATTACAATGTCGGGTGAAAGGCCTCCGCCCGACTCTGTCTCGGATTCAAGACAGACCGACTTGCGGTCGGCGGTTCCGACCATCGGATTCCGATGCGACCAAACACTGTTCCGGCGGATTCCCATTGTTTCCTATGGGAGCTCATGTTATGCCCGACAACTGGCTGTAACACAGGCTCCTATGGGGAATTGGGGTGTGTGGAGAAAACCCTGCACCCTGTCGCAGGTACCCCACGGTGTTTGCCGCACAGCGCAGGGATTTACAGAGAGATCCCTAAGGTACACCCTCTACCATCAACCATAGGCTGCGGGGGCTAGAGGACCCTGCCAGGGGCCCCCAAAGTCACGTTCCGACAGCCTTTCCATGTTGGACAGGCAGATGTGGAAAGGCTGTTGGAAATCGACATCGTAATCGCGATGGCGGAAACGCTGTCCATAGTGGTGTACGATGTGGTTCCGGCTGAGAGGAATACTCCGTGAGTCACTCGGGAACTGATTCGGAATGACATGCGGTTTACGTTCTGACTGCGAACATCGAAATCGGGAGCTCAGAAGTGTTCAGACGCGTTCAAGGAGATTCCAACTGTCGGGGGATGCTTTCCACCCGTCATCGTAATGAGCTCCTTAATGTATTCTTATGTATATGTGTGGTAGTGATTTGTGTGGTTGACACTTGCGTTGTAGAGGCAGGTTTGTTGTTCAGACAGCGTTGCAAAGGCATGCATGGTAAAGGCATTTGTTGCTCCATCAAAGCAAATCCAAAGGGGATGATGGACGGAGTGTTGAACATTGCAAGCACTGACCCCCAGGCAACTGATCTGGGTTTAATCCATTATCATTCTTTAGCTCACTCCACCACCCCAGTTCAGACATGGCCATATGCAAATCAGTGTGACCCTGTGCCTCATGGTAACAGTCCAGCCCGAACTGCCAAGCCATGTCTTCCCTGGACCGGAAACAAGCATCCTGGGACCGGTTTCGGGGTCATAACCCTCATCAGCCAGGCTATCTTGAATCCAGTGGCAAAGTGAGCAAGGGACCCACGTCTGGGCATACCCTGCCAACTTAGGGCAAACAAAGCAAAACCAAAGGGTTGATGGACGGAGTGTTGAACATAGCAAGCACTCACCTCCAGTCAACTGATCTGGGTTTAATCCATTATCATTCTTTAGCTCACTCCGCCACCCCAGTTCAGATATGGCCATATGCAAATCAGTCTGTCCTGTGCTTCATGGGAACAGTCCAGCCCGAACTGCCAAGCCATGTCTTCCCTGGACCGGAAAGAAGCATCCTGGGACCGGTTTCTGGCTAAGCAGCCGTCATCAGCCAGGCTAGCTTGAATCCAGTGGCAAAGTGAGCAAGGGACCCAAGTCCGGGCATACCCTGCCAACTTAGGGCGAACAAAGCAGAACCAAAGGGGATGATGGACGGAGTGTAGAACAATGCAAGCACTCACCCCCAGTCAACTGATGTTGGTTTAATCCATCATCATTCTTTAGCTCACTCCGCCACCCCAGTTCAGACATGGCCATATGCAAATCAGTCTGACCCTGTGCCTCATGGGAACAGTCCAGCCCGAACTGCCAAGCCATGTCTTCCCTGGACCGGAATCAAGCATCCTAGGACCGGTTTCTGGCTATCAGCCGTCATCAGCCAGGATAGCTTGACTCCAGTGGCGTAGTGAGCACGGGACCCACGTCTGGGCATACCCATCCCACTTAGGGCGAAAAGCGTTACAACAAACAAATGATGGACGGAATGCTGACAATGCAGACATTCTCCCCCAGTCAAGAGATCTGGGTTAAATCCATCGTTCTTTTGCCCACTGCGCCACCCCAGTTCAGACATGGCCATATGCAAATCAGTCTTGGCCCTGTGCCTCATGGGAACAGTCCAGCCCGAACTGCCAAGCCATGTCTTCCCTGGACCAGAAACAAGCATCCTGGGACCGGTTTCGGGTTCATAACCCTCATCAGCCAGGCTATCATGAATCCAGTGGCAAAGTGAGCAAGGGACCAACGTATGGGTATACCCTGCCAATGTAGGGCAAACAAAGCAAAACCAAAGGGGATGATGGAGGGAGTGTTGCTCCATCATACATCCCTTGCACCACACTATAATTGAAGTGTGAAGATTAAAGAAAATACAGCCTGGCAAGTTTTCATTGACATAGCTGAAAAACACCTTGTCACATGATGTCTAATAATTTCGATTACTTTGTAGAGTCAGTACTTTTTTCCACTTCTTGTGAGTGGGATCTCTGAACACTGTGGGTGTGTTTTACTCATTTATTCTGCAGCTTTTCTGCCACAAATTGTATTTTTTCATCTTCTTTTAATATATTTTATCGCAGAAAAGCTTTTTAATGGCTTTTTGGCTTTTTTTAGTCTTTTGTTTGCATGCATGTATATATATTGTATTTCTGTCTCATTGAATCTCCATTGATAGTCATAGTCACTAAATAGTTTTGCACACATATGTGGATGCCAGAGCACTTTTTAATAGTATGTCTTCTTAATTGTAGATGTTTGCCTTTCTTCAGAAAGGCCTCAGCGACGCTTAAGCCAAGAACATTGGGCAGCCTATAAGGAAGTCTATAATGGCCAAATTCTTCAGATTGTACTTAAATGTGTAAGAAACCCCATGTATATGTATACTTAAATCCAAATACTTTAGTAGAACTCTTAAATATCTTTTGCAAACCCTTTTTGTAAAAGTAGAATGATGAAGGACAGAAGGACAGTGTAGCCCTATTGACTGCCAATATGTGAGTGTAAAAACAGCATCTGTGCCCTTAAGGACCCAGAGACCAAGACATTTTGCACAAAGGAAGGTGCACTCAATAAAATAAGTCCAAATGAGTAAGTATATTCCAAAGTTCTTCTTTTAATCATACGATCATTTAAGAAAGAGCAAACATCCAACGCGTTTTGTTCCTTTTGCCACAGGAACTTCTTCAGGGCTAAGAGTCAATCAAGGTTGCGGGATAATGAGACCCAAAAGCGTACGCAGCTTGGAAAACTCCCAATAGACTGGAACGTGTATATATTGCCGATTATACATGGAACGAGACCCCAATTTCTGAATCTTTGAATAGCGATATGTATAAATCCTTCAGTGAGGCAAAGACGAAGCAGAGTGCATAAATTTGGAATCAAAACGTAAGGTACAGAAAGTAAAGAGTTTCTGCTATGACGGTAGGTGGATGGTCCTAGTGAAATCGCTCATACTAACGGCGTGGCAGTGTAGCCTACCGTCATAGCAGAAACTCTTTACTTTCTGTACCTTACGTTTTGATTAAAAATGTATGCACTCTGCTTCGTCAAGCGTGGGACATTTATGCTTGATATTACAAGGCGGGAGCATTGCTTGCACCCTGTGATAGTAAATTCTTGTTTGCCTCGTTGAAGCGAAAGGAGGAAAACCTCGTATCGTTTCAATAAAGCGGAACAGGATGGTAAAAATGGAGAGAAAAAAATGAAGTGGGGTCTCACCCGTTCATTTAAATGAGCCCACTGGTGGGTAATGTTCAGGGGCCAATCCTATTATTATATTGCAGGGTCTCTGCAGCACTGGGGATCTTAATCTCACATGTAAATTAGGCGCTGGAGGACACAAAGACGTTTCGCAGACTTGGGGATCGACACCTCCCCGGGTATTGTTTACGAATTGTTCGGCGGGCTTCGAGGCCAACTCAAGACCGGGGATCGGCAACCTCTGGGGTTTATTTAAATATGCAGGGTGGGCCTTGCCTGTCCTTGAAGCCTCGGTGGCCCTAGGCAGTGCCTTATTGGTTCTGAAATCACACTGGCAGTACTCATGGTGTTATAAAGTGATACTCTCATAGAACTCTTGCCGTTGTACAATTACCCAGGCTTCATTTATGTAATAGTCTGTTGGTTTATATTTGGTAGGTGCACCGGAAAATTAAATGAAATTTCCCTTATAACCTACTATCAACCGCTGATTTTCACAATAAACTACAGATAAGTGTTGTCAGAAAAAGAAGACCCATACACTCAGTTATTTATTGGTAAAAAAAAAATACTTTTATTAACGCAACACAAATAAATGGAAATGTAAATTTATTCGAACAACAGTAAAACATGAAAGAAGTGGGTGGGACTCCTGCGGAAGCAGCATACAAAACCTGCAAGACAAAAAAGAAACATAAGTATGTGTGCCATGTCTAAAAGAAAAAGAAAGGTAGTGAGAATGAACGGAGGAAAGTGAGAATGGGACAGAAGCGAGTGGGTGGAAGGGAGACAGGGAGGCAGAGTGAAAAGAACAGAGGGAGAAGGAGACAGAGCGCCGGCCTACTGCACCCAGCCCTCACTGTTCACCTCCCGTCACCCGTGTGTCTTGGACGCTGGGGTCCACGAGAAAGAGTGCGGTCCAGCAAGTCCCTAAAATGAAACAGAGATATGAATGAGGCCAGAGATTACATTCTTATCTATGGCAACATCGCTTACCTGGACCTGTGCTCCCAGGCTGCTGCACCCCAGCCCCTTTCTCCGCTCTGTGCTCAATTGCAGCTCCTGTGAGCCGAGGTTTGACTGCTCACCTGCCACAAACGGTGTGTCCAAGGACGTTCCGGTGCGAGCTCCAACTCCGGGGTGCCGCTATCAGGGTGGCCCAGCAGGTCTCCGGTCGGGGACGGTGTCTTGATACCATGGTGGAAGGCGTCAGAATGCCCAAGGCATCATCACGGGGTGAGCACCCGCTCCGCCCATTTTGGCTCCACTAACCCAGTGTCTGAAAAGGAAGAAAAAATATAATGTTGGAACCATCTTGAGGTAAATGAAGGTTTCTTGCAACGTTAATAGAGAACACCAGTTGGGTGCATCCTTCCTTCTTGAAGTACTATCTTCGAACTGTTAGTGGTAATCGTGGTTCAAAGAGGAGTTGGAGTGCACGAGAATACACAAGGTTAAATAATAATATGTTATGCCAACGTTCACATACAAAGGAACAGAGTGCATGGTAGAAGCATAATGTGCGGGTGTAATGCAGTGGCGCAAGCCTGTGTGCATATACACTTAGTAATCAGCTCACTACAGTGCCCCAAAAGCAACGCCACATGTCTGTAGGGCAGCGCTGCCCGCTGGCTCAGCCCTACAGTACGGTCCAGCAGGTCCTTAAAATGAGACAGAGATGTGACTGAATGAGGTCAGAGATCACATCGGTACGCAGGGTAACATCAGTTGTTCGCATCTTTGCACACAGGCTGATGCACCCCAACCCTCCCGCAGCACTGCGCTCAACACGTGTCTGTAGGGCAGCGCTGCCCGCTGGCTCAGGCCTACAGTACGGTCCAGCAGGTCCTTAAAATGAGACAGACATGTGACCGAATGAGGTCAGAGAACACATTATTAAGCAGGGCAATATCGATTGTTTGTACCTGCGCACCCAGGCTGATGCACCCCACCCCTTCCGCAGCATCGCGCTCAATTGCAGCCCCTGTGCACCCAGGCCCCACTGCTCACCTGCTGTCATTGTTGTGTGTCCAAACACTATGGGCAGCAGTGTTCACAATTCAGGTGCAGTGTTGATTGCGACAATGGTGTACGCCTTATGGATCCCTTTTTCAATTGCGCATTGTAATATGCGAGGTGGATGCGGCCATATCACTTGAGGCATTGTAGAAGAACTGGGACATGTGGCGTCGTCGTTATCCTATTTATACGCACGCAAAGTGGGCTGGGCTTGCGTACGCCAGGCGAGCGTAGGAGTGTGAATAATAATTCCGGGGACCTGGGCGTTGTTCAGTTCCTGCCTGGCCAGGAAGTGTACTTATGGGTGTTTCTGTTGCAATTTTGACGTCGCAGAATGCGGAATTTACATTAATGTAGCAAGTACCGGGAGGGCGGCAACCATCGCTAATGAGATGCTGTTCGAAAACATTGAATGGCCAACATCACATGTCGTTGTCAAGGTTGTGGATATGCGCAGACACTCATGTCAATGGTGTGCGGTATTATTGAAAGTGTAGCTATCGCGAAGCGCAGACATGTGAATGTGCTCGGATGGAGGGAGTATCAGCAGCGAGGCTACGTCATAAATAGTGATAACGTTCATTATAGTCAAGCAATGCATGCCAAACGTGAATCTGAAAGTCTCACATATGACACACTACTATACTGGTAAAGCCTGACAACAGAGAATACAGCAATACAAATGTACACATTACTGTTTACTGTTTGTCACATGTGATCTAGGATGTGCACTCTGCCCGTGGATGATGATACCCCTTCGGGCCAGCAATACCTAGGCCGAAAGGCAGCACAATAATGTGCACACACACACACCAGGGGCATCGTGTAACACACATTTGATTTTTGATGTAACGTTTGAGATGCATGGCCATCACACATGGAAGGCTAATGTACAGACCATAAATATTGATCAAGATGATCGTTCCATGTTGTGTGTAGTAGATATGTGTACACAGCAAAAAAACGTTTCAAAAAGCTCTCTAAGCAGAAGGGGTGTGTCTCATCAAACGCTGTAGAGAGAATGGCTAAAATGTGTGGGGTCCTCAAACTGTCACAATGGGAAATGTTATGAACTAATCAAATGCATTTTTTTAAGGTCACATGGCAATCGCACCCGACAAGATTTTGAGAAAATATATTTATCATAATAAATTTATTACAGTTAGAAATATATAAATGTTTAAAATATTTTAGATTATCACTTGCTCTCATATACAGTTTAAAGTTATTTAGATAAAGTTTTGAGACATAAAAAAAAAACGAGGGAATGGCGTACCCGGCGTGACACCATACGTCTATGACGTAAGACAGGGCCTAGCAGCATGCACTCATCGCATGCGCAGCAGGCATGACCCCATACGTACATGACGTAACGCGTGGCTTGGTACTGCGTACTCGTCGGATACCTATGTAGCAGCTGTCGTGAACTCATACGTATATGATGTTGCACGGGACGCGGTGCTACGAATCCATCGGATACGAAATGCGCATCCTTTACGAGTTTAGCAATATGGCGGATAGGATACTTGTGGTGATGGAGCTTGGTACACTACCGGTATGGGAGTGCAGTTTTCTACCCCCCAAAAAAGAGATATACATATTTTTGGGGGAAGATATACAACATTAATTAATTTTTACAGTTAAAAAAAAGAAGTATAATAGAGTTCCAAAATATTACACAAAAAATAGAAAAAATATAGGTTTTATAAACATTAAAATAAGAAATTAACATTTAAAAAACCTTCGAAATTCACTGAAAAAACCATAGGTTTTACAGACGTTATAGTTAGGCATTAGCATTTAAAAAACCTTTGAAATTCAGTAAAAAAAACATAGGTTTCAGGGACGTTAATGTTAGTTGGACATTTGACTCATATAAAACCAGAGAAATTTGCCTGTAGTAGTTAGTTGAGCTAACTATAACTCGCGTGCCCCAATGCACTGCTGATGATGTCACATATTACATCACTCATGACATGGTCAGTGACATCACTGATGACATCACTCATGACATGTCAAATGACATCACTGATGACATCATCCACGTGATAATCTGATGCACATACTGATGCCCTAATATAAACTTTGATACACCCATTCTAAAATGCAGACTATCATTTTTGAAACTATACACACAACAATGCCATATACTTCATACCACTCACTGTTTCCTAGGTCTACACACACATCTAGTCACTTATACATGTACTTACTCATCAATACAGTAGTATAATATGCACTCATACATCTATACATGCAGTCACACTCTGCCGCTCATCCATAGAGTTACTCACACACCTAGTCAGTAATGCAAAGAATCATTCACATATCCATTTACTCATGTATACAGTTATACACACCAAGTCCGTTATTTATAGACACACCATATCACTTATTTATAGAGATACTAACACATATTTACTGTCTTATACAATTACTGATACAAGCAGACACTCATTTATACACAAACTCTTCAAATAACTTACTCTCATGTATAGTCCTTTATATACACCAACACTCACATATAGTGCCTTAAAACATATGTAGTTAGTCACACATATACCACTGAGACATTCATTCACTCACCAACACACCCATACACACAGTAACTCATCCATACAGCCCTTCCCAGTTGCGCTTTTGAATCCATACAACCTGTGAATCACCCACTCGGACATCTATGCACAGAGTCATACACCCCCCCCACCCACCCATACAGACACTCAGGGACGCATACAGATACTCAGACAACAAATCTATAACACATATAGATACTCATGTAGCTATTCAGCAACCCATGCAGTTGCTTACACACCAACTGAGACACTAACACAGACTTTCACACAGTGTAGTCACTAACCCATGCATTCAGTAAGACATGTTCAATCACTCACTTATACAGTCAGTCACGCACCTACTAAATAATTCCTTCAGGTACTTGTAAATGCATTCATTCTTCAATACACCTTGGCATAGATATATATGAAAAATATTTAAACTTTACAGAAACATACATTCACTGGATGATGTCATCAGTGATGTCATTTGAGATGTCATCAGTCATGTCATGAGTGATGTAATATGTGACATCATCAGCAGTGCATTACGGGCGCGCGAGTTATAGTTAGCTCAACTAACTATAACAGGCGAATTTCTCTGGTTTTATATGAGGCAAATGTCCAACTAACTATAATGTCCCTGAAACCTATGTTTTTTTTTTGTGAATTTCAAAGGTTTTTTAAATGCTAATTCCTAACTATAACGTCTGCAAAACCTATGGTTTTTTCAGTGAATATATATATATATTTCACACTCGTTGCTTGTATTTACAACGCCGCTGGTCCAGAACAGGGCGCGTCGTCGATTACGGACTACCCAAGCACAGTCCAGTATAGAGTTTCTACTCCCTCGTACACCAAGGATGACGATGCCTTGTTTTGAACAAAATTGATTTATTTTTCAGCTGTTGGATGCGTTTCGCCTGACCAGCAGGCTTGCTCACCAGCAAAGTTCAATAAAGTTTTCAACTTTTTAAATACACCATTGTATGGTGTCACATGAAAACTACTCAAAAAATGTGTTCGAAGACAGACTCGTAGTTTTTTGTAATTTTATCAAAATAAATAAACCCTTACTAAAGCCAGTTCATCAAATATAGAATTCTAAAGATATTCTTTGATGCTGTTTCAGTGTTTTCTTACTATGCACTTAACAATATTACACATTTTCATATTTGCGACACATGCAGTTGCTATAGATCCTGCCCAAGTGGCCAATGGTATCCGCTGCACCACTGAAATCAATGGCTATGAACACATAATCAACTCAGTAGTGCAGTTTAAGTTGATATCTTCAATATTACCTTCGAACATATTCAGCCCATGTGTACAACTGTACTCAAGCATCACTGTATTATACACTGAAATCAGAACAGGTTTTTAGCGATTACGCTAAATCATCATCATAATTCTGCCCAAGTGGGCTTTGTATGGTGGCATAAGGATTTCACATGTAAAAACACTGTAGTCTTCTAAAGTGCAACGTGCTACAAAAGAATAATAGTCAAAATAAAAAAATTAAGAAAAACGATTCATGAATAATTAAAAACAGAGATTACGAGGAGTCTCATATCAAAAATTATGTCAAGATTCATAAATGCGTGTGCAAATCTTTTTCCATATTTAAACCTCCCGGGGTCTTTGTGTCCAGCTCTATTATATAAAACGGCTTTAATCTCCTTAATTTTTTCTCCCGGTTGCCGCCCCTCTCATTCGGCGGAACAGCATCAATTACAAAATATGTTAATCCTTGCACATCTTTACTGTGGTATTTCTCAAAGTGCCTTGCCACTGGGTAAGATATATCACCATTTCTAATGGCTCTGAGGTGCTGCAGCACTGTTTTATGCACTGAAAGTATTGTACTGCCCATGTACCTCAGGCCATACGGACACTGAAGTACATAGGCTACAAATTCAGTCTTACAAGTGAATTGGCCTTTCATTTTCATTTCTCTATTAGAGAGGTTTGACTTGTAAAATGCAGTATTTTTCCCATGGGTAAAAGCTTTGCATTCAGTGCACTTTATAAAGCCGTCTTTTCTTTTAAGCCAAGGAGAAACTGTACCTGTGGATGAATGTGGTACCATATTGCTCACCAACATCTGTTTAAGGGATTTTGCATGACTAAAAATGATTTGCGGTCTCCTCTGCACCAATTTCCCTAAAACAGGGTTGTTGCGTATCACGTGCCAATGCTTACATAAAATGTTCCTCACTTTGTCATGCTGTTTATTGTATGTAGTGATCCTTCTGCACTGATTGTTACTGTCATTTTCTAGCTTTTGCCTCACTTTTATTGAAAAGAATTGATTCCCTCAATATTTTCTTGGCTTTGTTTACGGCCGCTTGTACACAATCATCTGAATATCCTCTAGATTTGAAACAAACCTCCAAACCGCTCAATTCATTCTCAAGGACCCCTTGTTCACTACAGTTACTTATAGTGCGAAGAAACTCCCCATAGGGGATGCTTCTGATCAAGTTTCTGGGATGGAAACTTGTTGCATGAAGCAATGTGTTTCCTGCTGTAGGTTTACGGTACAGCCTTGTTTCCAATTTTCTATTTTTAACATAGATGGTCAAATCAAGGAAATTCACCCAGGTTGCACCAATAGTACTTGTGAATTTTAAGTTTAAGTTGTTAACCTGGAGTTTTCTTATGAATTCTTTCAGGGACTTTTCCGAGCCTTTCCAAACGACGAACAAGTCGTCAATGAAGCGACTCCAGTGCATTATGTTATCCTGCCACTCTTCATGATACAATGTCCGGACCACCTGAACCTCGTAGAGGTGTTGCCTGCAATGTCAATGCCTTGTTCAGCTGCAAGTTCACTGGTTTGTTGAAAAGTGGCTTGTGTATCCATGTTTGCACTTGTCGCATCTGTCTCCATTCCTTCTTCAAGTTGTCTCATTTCCAGTATCAGGTTCATGTCATTAACTATAAGGTTACCTGGTTGAGTTTCAGTAATGTTCATACCGCTGACTGATGGTATTAGCCTTTCCTTTTGATTCATTGCAATGTGTTTTTTCATTTTTAAAGTTCTTACAAATTTAAAGACATCCACTCTGGTGTTCACGTACTCAAATTCGGCTTCTGGACAGTATGACAAACCTAGCTTTAAAATGTCCTTTTCTTTATCTGTTAATTCGATGTTAGTTAGATTGATAATTGAGGCTGGAACTTCAGCATTCATTTCCTGGTTTGCATGTTCTTGACTTTCTCTTCGACGCCTGAGTTGTTTTGCACCTTTGCGCCTCTGTTGCCTCTGCCTCTTCCTCTTTGTGGTGTTGCGTTGCTTGTTGGTAATCTGAGACAGGTTGAACATCCTTTCTTATTGTAAAAAACCAAACTCATCGATTACAGAGGGGACAGGTACTCTTGATTGGCCACTTGGACCTTCATCAGCGTCTGTGTCAGGTTCAGAGCTCTGGATACTGCTCAGCTCTGATTGTGGGTCTGGTATTTGTTTCTGACTTGCATTCATTTTTTGTCTTTGAACATTTTCGAATTTCTTAGCGAATGTGTAAATCTGTCCCCGGTCGTAGTCGAGTTTGTCTCGCAAAAACTTCTGCGCTTTTCTCTCCTTTATCGACTCTTCAAGCTTGCGAAGTCGTTCCTTCATTTCCGATTTAAAGTTGCTGATTGGCTCTTGGTTAGTTTCTTTATCTAACATTTCCGTGATTTGCTTGATTTTTTCACGGATTTTTTTCCGATCGATATCAGCATATTTAATTAAAATAGCAAGCATCCTCCGTGAAGACTCCTGATTGTTCTCAGCCCATTCCCGAAGCATATTAGGATTGGAGATCCTCATATGTAGGCGTCACCAGCATTCTAAGGCCCTCGGAATGCGTTTTACTTCCAGATAGCGCTGGAGGGATTTCGATTCCCACTATTTTGGTAGTTCCGTGCGTTTGAGTTTTTCCAACCTCTTCAGACATGCTGTTACATCTGTTATTTTAACATTCCCCAATGTGTCCACAGTTTATTTTGGTATTGTTATGGTATTGTCTAAAATTGACAATGCTGCTTCCTCCCTCTCTTTAACCTCTGCAGCCGACATAATACCTCCGTTTCCACGTGGATGTGCTCCACTGTTCAAAACTCACCAGTGTCCACAACTCCCAATGGCTGTAGAAATGCCCTTATCACTGGCTTTCCCTCTTCCCTCAACCGCCTTCAGTATCACGCTTACCTGTATGGTTGACGGCGATTTCCGTGGGTCCTCCGACTCACCGGAATCCGCCACTCATATCAAGCTTGCTCCAAGTAACAGTGCTGGTGTGTTACCGCTTTCCTTTTTCCGCGGTGAGGGGGGGGCGGCGGTGACCAAATTTCACACTTGTTGCTTGTATTTACCATGCCGCTGCTTCAGGACAGAGGGCACTTCGTCGATTACGGGCTACCCAAGTACAGTCCGGTATAGAGTTTCCACTCTCTCGTACACCAAGGATGACGACGCCTTGTTTTGAACAAAATTGATTTATTTGTCGGCTGTTGGACGCGTTTCACCTGCCCAGCAGGCTTGCTCACCAACAAAGAAAGGTCAATAAATGTTTCAACTTTTTAAATACACCATTGTATCGTGTCCCGTGAAAACTACTCAAATAATGTGTTAGAAGACAGACTCATAGTTTTTACAATTTTAGAATACAAAGCAAAGTGCTATCAAAATAAATAAACCCTTACGCAAGCCGATTCATCAAATGTAGAATTCTAAAGATATTCTTTGATGCTGTTTCAGTGTATTCTTACTATGCACTTAACAATATTACACATTTTCATATTTGCGACACATGCAGTTGCTATAGTTCCTGCCCAAGTGGGCAATGGTATCCGCTGCACCACTGAAATCAATGGCTATGAACACAGAATCAACACTGTAGTGCAGTTTAAGTTGATATCTTCAATATTACCTTCGAACATATTCAGCCCATGTGTACAACTGCACTCAAGCATCACTGTATTATACACCGAAATCAGAACTGGTTTTTAGCGATTACGCTAAATCATCATCATCATAATTCTGCCCAAGTGGGCTTTGTATGGTGGCATAAGGATCTCACATGTAAAAACACTGTAGTCTTCTAAAGTGCAATGTGCTACGAAAGAATAATAATCAAAATAAAAAAATTAAGAAAAACGATTTGTGAATAATTAAAAACAGAGATTACGAGGAGTCTCATATCAAAAATTATGTCAAGATTGATAAATGCGTGTGCAAATCTTCTTCCATATTTAAACCTTCCAGGGTCTTTGTGTCCAGCTCTATTATATAACACAACTCTAATCTCCTTAATTTTTTCTCCCGGTTTCCGCCCCTCACATTCGGCAGTATATATATATATATCCTCCTGATGTCAGCGAGTTTCCTTCCGGCTGCCAAACCGCCGGTAGTGCCGAGCTTGCAGCGCTTCGCCACATGCTGCTAACGATCCGTTTAAAGCGCTTTCTACCTCGATAACAGAAAACCTCATCACTCCTGTTTGGTTGTCAATTAATTTATTGAATAGTGCAAATTTGCAGAGTCACAAAACGCCAACGCGTTTCAGTGCTTCCAAGCACCTTTGTCACGACATTGATCACTTAACAACTGTTAATTTTTATACGTCAATGCGAGTACGAGTGTTTCAATAAAGAACAATAACATAAACAATTTCCAATGTCTATGGCGGCCATATTGGAACATATTAATTTGTAATACAATCCACAATAATGTATCAAATACATGTTATTAGGTCATGGAGGAAGAAAAGTAATATTATACAGGTACATAGCATATTTTGCAATAGTGTTTCAGTTTGTGTACACTTATTATTCCTCAATGAATCGTCAAAAATAATTTAAATTGCAATTATTTGACATCAACTTGTGGATTCTGATGTTCCCTGGTCAACACAAATCAATAAATGTATCAGGTAACTAATGCAATATTCACCTCGGGGAATATACAGTCAAACCTATAATATTAATTCATAGGTCTGTTATTATCATGCAACTATTCTGGTTACACTGTCAACAGTATAAAACTGCCTAACCGTCCAACTCATATGGTACAGACAAAGATAGTGTGGTCTGGAGACAAACAGTTAGTTACAGTCCTGTCCAAGTGGGATATACATCCTATGCATCCTCAGAGGGCCAATAGTGACTGTTATCTATTTAATTCATCTTCCACACTAACTTGAGCAATACATCACTCCTTTTATCTACTTTAAGCACCCTTTTTTTAGTAGAGATAAACATCTCTCCACTATACTATATTCCCCTATCCAATACTCTTAATTGTTCCTTTTGAACAAAGTCCTCCTAAAAAAGTAAAACACAAGAAAACAACATTAATAGGTTAGAAAAATCTTCCCTTCACTTTCTCTGAACACTACGTGCTAATTTAAAAACACAGACATATACAATAGCATTTAAAAACAAACGTTATCAGTGACATGGCAAGGGTTTAGGCTAGAGATGGATGAACAGTTTCTCATCAATATTTAAGCCCTGTGGTTCATTACTGTCAATTTCTAGAATATACATGGACTCTAGTCTCCTGAGCTCCTTTTCTCTGTCACCTTCTCTCATTTTCTGGGGTACACTGTCTATGACACTGTATTTTAGCAATCTATGGTCTCCACCATGCATTTTATGGAAGTGTCATGCCATTGGATAGCTCGGGTCATTATTTTGGTAGCTCTTAAACGTTGCAGTATGCGCTTATGTACTGGAAGGATTCTTATTTGCAACATATTGTTTGGAACATGGACAGCTTAGTGCATACATTGTGAATTCTGTTTTATAAGTCAAGTTTTATCTAATGTTCAAAGTTTTGCCTAATGGAGTTTTCATTTCTATAAGGTTCACTCCATTTTCACATGCCTTACACTTGTTAAACTTTCTGAAACCCGGCTGTGGTTTAAGCCACATTGGCACTGTGGTCACTATTTCATTCCTCACTAGTAAGTCCCTCATTGACTTAGCTTTCCTGTATGTAATTTGAGTTTTTTTGGGAAAAATCCTTACCCACTACCGGGTCATTGATAATGAGGTGCCAGTGTTTAGTAAGCGCTTTACTCAACAAACAGTGTTTTCCATTGTATGTGGTTATGACCCAAATCCCTTCATGAGTGTTTTATCCTAGGTTCCAATATGGCTGCCACAGACATTGGAATGTGGAAGTCCTTTGTTTATGTTATTGTTCTTTATTGAAACACTCCCACTTGCATAAACGCATAAAAAGCAAAAGTTGTTAAGTGATCAACGTCGTAACAAAGGTGCTAGGAAGCACCAAAACTCGTTGGCGGTTTGTGACTCTGCATAATTGCACTATCCAATAAATTAATTGACAACTGAACAAAAACCGGGACATGTATTTAAAGTGAGGAAAGGCGTCGGGACACCGGGACAATCCTCTGAAAAACGGGACTGGCCGGGCTAATCCGGGATGCCTGGTCACCCCAGCACATAGACGTTGTATTCTCACAAAGTATAGATTGTTTTTTATTCCAATAAGATAGTGCCGTGCTGAAGGTTCCGTGCGCGGGCGGTGCCATGACGGAGTGGTTCCATCATGCGCACAGCGCAACCGACGCGCATGACAGAACCGCTCCGTCATGCGCATCGAAGGGTTTAAAGTAATTTTGGATTTTTACGTTAATCAGATGATTTCCTTACCCATTGACTTTAGCATCCTTCCACACCTGGAGAAACGACTCTCCATTCCCTAGACATTAGACGAGTCTTAAAGTTTTATCCGGACAAAACAAGAGACATACGTAAGTAGGACCAATTATTTGTAAACTATGACCTGGTCTGTACAGGTCTAGCCACATTCAAACAGTCCGTCTCCCGATGGATAGTATCTTGCATCCTATTATGCTACCAGAAAGCTAATAAGTTTTTGTCCGGTAGACCTAAAGCTCACTCTATTAGAGGGAAAGTAGCTACTGTCGCTTTGATGAGAAATGTCCCTATGGCTGAAATCTGCAAAGTGACTACATGGAGGTCTGTTCACATGTTTACCAAACATCGTTGTTTGGACTTGGATGCTAGAAGAGATGCTCAATTAGGACATGCCTCCCTAAGAAATGTGTCTGCTTTTATTTGGCCATTTGGTTGTTCCTCTGTTTATTCCACTGTTCTTTGTGGGGATGGGCTTGCTATTCTAATCAGTGCTGATAGTTTAAATGTCTTTATTGGTTTAAACATAACATGTGAGCGAATTAAGGCCTGTAAACCAACAGGCTACATAGCATTGAAGTGCAAGACTTCCCCACAACTCCCTCCCACCTCCCAAACCCTGGACCCAGGAGCACATAAACTAAAACAACGCTGTCTCAAGCATAGCCAGACCATATATGGAAGAGAGATAGAGGCTTTTAAGGAGGGGCGTGTTTAGCTGGCCTGCTAGGGTTTTATCCATAAAAAGTCAATGCTTCTTGGACTCATCGTGAGACCATTCCGTGAAGACCCGAAATTGGGTAGCTTGGTAGTAGTGATAAAGGTGTGGGAGCCCTAGACTGCCTTCAATTGGGGACCTATTACTAAGATCTCTGCGTAAGCGAGGTCATTTGCCACATAAAGCGGTTGAGCTCCTTTTGGAGAGACCGCAATGTCCTAGGGGGTGGCCCAACCGGAAGGACCTGAAAAAGGAAGAGAATCCGAGGAAGAATTGCCATCTTCAAAGCTGCAACTCTTCCAAGCCAAGAGAGTGAGTAGGGTCGCCATCCGCACAGGTCAAACTTGACATGGCGCTCTCAGGTTTTGATAAATCAGGGCTACCGTTGCTGAGATCATGGGTGTTATGCGGAGTCCAAGATAAAGAATAGATGTTGCCAATTGAAGGGGAATGGCCTGTTGTAAGGTGTCCAGTGTATGTGGCTGAAGGGTCAGGTCAAGGGTCTGTATATATTCTACCAAAGTAAGGTATGGTGTGCACAGAGTCCAGGGAGTTCCTAGAGGTATAACAGAGAGTTAGTTAAGTACTAACAGCTCTCTTTGTGATAGTGTGGGAGAGCAGTTAGGCTTATTCAGACGGTTTAAGTATTTATTGTATTCACTCAATCAAGGCTGCTGGCACACACTCAGAGACAGAATCCAGACCAATCAGGTAAGTATAAAAAAGATATACTCATGTTTTATTTTTAGAACCAAGCAGGAAATGGCACAGGTAAGTGAAATATACTCCCACTTGGAAGACTTTACAAGGAAATGCAGTTGTGGCTAAATTTGCAATTGTTACATGTGTGTATTGAGTTCAAAAACTGTTTAAATTACACAATAATTACTTTTGGATTGCATTGACTACTCAGAGTGGTATGCCTAGATTTGACACCGGGGATCTAACAATATAAGGTTAAGTAAGACTCTTTTTTTTGTAACTTTATTTATGAAATTTCACACCAAAACTGGGCGGTCATACAGAGAATCCTTCGAGACAATACCCATTGACTTATTGCTATTACATGCATTAGAGTCCCAAGCACATTGCACAGTTAAATATACTTTACACTTTTCATGACTCAGCAGCAAAGCCAGCGTCATGTACAACTAAGGTTGACACAAGCACCAATGTTTACAATCAGCTGCTACTATGAGACTCACCAGCCTGCTCACTACGAGTCCCCACTGGATCCCACAAACCCCTGCATAACTCTATCGAAGGTACTAACTCCTCCTCCAACTTTTAATCCCTGCGGCAGGCTTTCATGTGCAGTTTCTCCGCCAGGGACCATTCACCCTCATCTCTCATCCAACTTGCGAATCATGGAGCCCGCTCACCCATCCAGCAAATGGCCACCCTCCGTTTGGCCAACACCAACACTAGCTGTAATAACTTATTGACCATTTTCCTTTTTTTTGCGTTGCAGTACCAGCCACAGGAGGCACTGTTCAGGCGTAGCCTCTGGTGAGATTCCCACCCCTTCACCGAGCCTACAGAAAGCCAATACTGGTGGGCTTCTGGGCATTCCCATGCCAGGTGCATGAACGCCGTGAGGGATCTGTGACATCTAGGACATTCATGTGACGTTTATACGGTGGAGCCTCGCTGGGGTCATATACACCCGCTGCAAGAAGTTATAGTGCAGCAACTTCAGCCGGACATTGCAAGACACCTTGCGCGTTAGTGTACATGCTCTCACCCAGTCCTCCTTCGGCAACGGCACCTGCAAATCCTCATTCCGAGCGTCCCATGCCCAAAGGACTAGGGACCCCGGATCTGCCCTCATGGCCTTATACAACAAATCCACCAATCTACGCCAACCATCACACGTTTACAATATATCTAATGTCTCAGTAGTCCTGGGCATGTCTGGGTAAGTGGGCCAGGTGATCTTGGCCAGCTCCATCAGGCCAGCGTATTGAAGATATTGCCCCCGCCCCAGGTCAAACCACTCACACGCCTGCTCAAAAGTAAGGAAAGTGTCATTCACATATGAGTCTGCCAAAACCAAGCAGCCACCCTCTCTCCATGCCTGGAAAGAGATGTTTTTCACCGTCCTTCGCACTGGGTCTAGCTGCCAGATGGGTAATTCTGGGTGAAAGGGAGCCCGCCCCAACACTCGTTCCACAACTTTCTGCCACAAGCAGGCTGTTTGCTTAACCACATATGGTAGTTCCACACTCACCCTAGCACCCTCCATCAAGATCGCATCTAGGTCCCCTGATTGCTCCCGACCACCAAGTAAGCGCTTTTCCAAATTATCTGTCAGGATCACCTCCGTTGCGCCTTCCTAGCCTTCAGCGGACTACATTTCCCAGAAGGCCGAGTCCCGAGGAAGGGATTTAAGCGCCAGGGGCGCTCGAGACGGCGCGCGTAATTCATGTCACCCGGATCTCTCGCGGCTGCGAGAACGAGAAGAGTCCGACTTCTGAAGTTGCCGGATTCGACCACGACTTCGGAGGCTCCTTGTCCTGACCCCCTTGTACCGTGGGACGCAGCAGAGAAGTCAACTGCACGTCCCGCATCCTAGAGCAGACGGCGAGTCTGCGAGTCTTTCGGTGGCGGTGTCCACAGACGGTAAAGACCTTCGATTCCCGAGGGGCGGCTCAGCCCCCCCACGCCCAGATTGGGTGCCCCCCCCACCCCCCAACCAGGTACCGAACTTAGACAGCAGGAGGCGGCGGAATACAGCGGTGGTCACAACCGCGTATTTCCGTGCGCCCGCACTATCTCCGCATTTTGCCTTATCTTTGTTTACGTTTGTTTGCCCTCCTCAAAGACAAATCCCAGTGCGAGGAGCTTTATGACTATGGAGGAATAAACCTGTTTTCCTGGCGACATTGTGCTAAACTATTGAACACTGCCAGGATTTCCGGTGAATTATTTCCCCCGGTCTTTGAAGTCTCTGAGTAAGGTGGAGTTAACCTTACAGGTGAAAAGACTACGGCTGATCCTTGGATACCCATCAGTCCCAGCCACATCTTGGGAAAGGGTAATAGTATATCCGAGGGAGGGAAACGATCTTTAGTATGTTATAAAAGGAAGTGTATCAGGTGGTGATGCTTGTGTTTTATATCATTCCAGATGTATGCTTACTGGGAGGGCATGTATCTACCTCTGGACCCCGGCTATTCTTTTACAGGTAGAGGCATTGCATTAATAGCGAGAAGGGTGTAGAGTAGCTAGAAGTACCTGTATTTGACTCTGTTGCCTTTGTCGTTTCAGGTTTCCCTTCCCCCGCTGTCCCTACCCTTTCCTTTCCCTCACCTGATAATTCGAATGCCCTGTTTAGTTATCTCTTCAGGGACTTGGTAATATCAGGAGGTGGACGCTTTAATCTACACGACTGAATCCTGCGGTGCCGGGCCTGACATTATCACCCTCATCCAACCATTGCACAGCATGCTGAAGGTGCGCCGCGTGATAGTAGAGATCAAACCTGGGCACTCCTATCCCCCCTCCTCATACCGCTTCAAAAGCACCTGTAGCGCAACTATGCAGCACTTCCCTGCCCAAAACAGGGTCACCAGGAGGGAATTCAACTGTTGAAACACCTTCGCAGGAATCGGGCTCAACGCATTCTGCAGCCCATACAAACATCTCAGCAGCATCACCATCTTTGCCACAGATATTCTACCCAGTAGGGACAGTGGCAGAGTATTCCAAAAATCCACGGAGCGCCTCAGTGACTCAACTATCCTGGTCATATTCAGCTGAAGTAGCTTAGTGTCCCCATGCTCCACCTGCATCCCCAGGTATCTAAAGTGGTCCGCCTCCCATCTCAGACCCATGCTAGGCAGCTCCTCCGTCGCACTCTCTCTAAGTCCTGCCAGGGGGAACGCCAGCAATTTCTGTATAGCCTCACGCGGGGACGTAACATAAAACAGTGCATCATCTGAATAAAATGAGATAAGATGTGTACTAATTCCAATTTGTATGCCCCCACCACCTAGGTCCTGTTAGGCCCATACCGCCATGGGCTCAATGGCCAGAGCAAACAGCAGTGACGACAGCAGGCACTCCTGCCGCGTACCATGCCCAAGCAACCACTGCACTGACCTGGTTTCACCTAACCACACACAGGGTTCGTATAAAATATTTTAACCGATCTACAAAAGCGTGGTTCAATCCCCAATCTGGCAAGAATTTCCAACAAATATCCCCAGTCCACCGTGTCAAATGCTTTTTCAAGGTCAATAGGCAATAGGTCAATAGGCAAGTAAGACTTTTCTTGATTTTAAGAAGAGTTACTTTCTTTTCATACAATAGTTCAACTCAACATTTTTAGGAACAAAAATTTGCAACATTGGTTCCTATGGGTGAAAATAGTTATCGGTTTCACGGGTAAGTAAACGACTTACGAGTGGGTGTTTTGTGGGTTAGGACCAAGGTTCCCCAAGGTCTAGGTAGACACTCAAATTGCACTACCATCGGCACTGGGGCAGCTGGCTGCAGAGTGCATGGGCCACACGTTAGACAATGGGGCTAAGGGGGCGTTCGGTCAGGGGCTGCTTATGAGCAGGCCTCTCGGGTGTGGGAGCAAAGCTCCTGGGGTTAAGGTCAGCACTGCAGGGGCCAACAACCAGCACAGGAGCTGCACCACCAGCGGCACAGGGGTGGCCGGGTGCCGGGAGCCAAGAAGACATGGTGACCCTGTGGATTCCAGTTGAGACCTTCGTTTCGGCAAAGAAACTGGAGGCTCGGGCAGGGAGGCTTCCTGTAGGCGACCACCGGCTGGAGTGGTAAGTTGGGTTCTTAAAGTAATGACGGGACACCGTCTGTTGGGCCACCCAAGGCCATGGGGCGCCGGGTGCACAGGTGTATTTTGGCGTTGGGTCTTCTTACAAGCTCTGTTTGCGTTCGGGGGTACCCTTCAGGTTGAGGCTGCAAGCATCATCTTGGGGCATGAGGGTGGTCAGGGATCACCAGGTCCCAGGTCAGGATTGCTGGGTAAACCTTGTGGTGTTGGACCACTAGGGCCCTGGGCGTTAGGTACAGAGTGGTGCAGAATTGCAGAGCCGCCTGGATCCGGATTCTGTGATTGAGTCTTTGCTTGAGCAAATCCAGTGCTCACAGGAGACAGAGTCTGTTAGATGAGTGCAGGGCAGGTCATCCGGGCTGTGGGTGACTGCTGGTTGCTGGACTCACCTGGGTTCTCGCTGTTGGCAGGGTGAAGTCAGAACAGGCCGGTAGGTGTAGAGTGGGTGTATCTGAAAGAAACACGTTTGTTAGATTCCTCACCGTAGAATATCCCCAGGCTGGATCCGAAAAGATTTTTCGTCAGCAATACCCCTTGCGCGTCGCTAGGCGTCGTCTGCGGCTCCGCATCCGTCGTTGGCGTCGTGCGCCGGAATGACGCAGTCGGAGTACTTAGACGCCGCCCTTCGCGCGCTGACGTCAGTTCTTCTTTTTTCCTCGCCAGACAGCGCCGATCCGGGAAGAGCTTACCCCTTAGTCACTTTTTGACTAGAATTTTTGACTCTTTTTGGTCTTCTGTCGACTCGACTCTGGTGCCGGTAGGATGCCTGGTTTTAAGGCCTGTGACTCCTGTCATCGACTGATGTCGGTGACGGACCACCATCGCCGGTGCCTTTACTGCCTGGGGGCTGACCACGATGTGGAGTCGTGCCTCGACTGTCAGGCCTTGACCTCGAAGGCTAGGCGGGAGCGGTCCTGTAAGCTTCTCGAGCTTCGGCACTCGGCTCTGCGCCGTTCACGGTCCCGGTCCAGGAGGAGGTCCAAGGACCGGTCGCGGAGCCGCAGTCACCATCATCGCTCGTCAGGCTCGAAGTCTTCGGGTGAGTCGAAGCGCTCAAAGAAGTCCAAGAGGCGACACCGCTCTTCGGACTCCCCTCCCCGGTCGCGCGACTCAGTCGAGGGTCAGGGTGGTCCCACCCCGTGGCTCTGTCTGAGCCGCAGGAGCCGCGTCCGTCCCCATACCCGCCGGTCCCTGGGACTCCGGCGGAGATCAGCACCTTCCTCTCGGCCATGAGGGGCCTGGCTCCTCCATCGACGCCTGCCGGCGCGCCTTCGGGCCCCGCGGGCTCGACTGGGTGACCTCGCGAGCCGGCGGCTCTGGCCCCAGCGCCGACAACGGTTTCACCCCCGACGCCGTTCCCCGGTTTAGCCCCGATCCGGGCTTGGCGCCGGTGCGGCGCCGCTCGACGCCGCATCCGACACCGATGGATGAGCATTTCATCTACCACCCGGCTCCGGTTATTCCTCCTGTTTATCAGGAATCGGATCATGGGGGTGACTGGGAGGGGTCTAAGGACCCTATGGCCAGACAGACCGAACTTTCGCAGGACTGAGCAGACGAACTCGGGGATGCCAGTGGTCTGGACACCTCCCCGGACGCTGGTTTCATCTCTCCTCCGACTGTGGCCTCGGAGGAAGGTGCAGCTTTTTCAGTGGTGCTGCGCAAGGCGGCCGACGCCCTTGGGCTGGAGTTGCCTGCTGTGGCCGTGAGGACCAACATCCTCACAGAAGTGCTTCAACCGTCAGCAAGCTCCACAGAGCCTCTGCTGCAGTTCAATGACGCACTAATAGACGTTCTGCAGGGCACCTGGTCCAAGCCCTCCACAGTACCTCCTGTGGATCGTAACGTGGCCTGGCGCCATCCCCCTGCTCCGGGCGACCCCAGTTTTCTGTCCCAACACCCCACCCCTGAGAGTCTGGTTATCCAGGCCTCGACTTCCCAATCCTCCTTCCCGTCCGCTCCTCCGAATCGGGAATCCAAGAGGCTGGAACAGTTCGGAAAGAAGCTGTTCTCTTCGGTGGATAGTGCGTTGGCTCGTTTCAAGGACTCCCGGGCTACGGCCACGTCCTTGGGTCTCTCGGCCCCGCGGCCGCGAACTTCCGCCTTTCGTCCCTTTCGTGGCCAAGGAAGGGGTGCCTCCTCACGTCCGCCTAGCCACCGGCCGCAGGACCAACCTGCACGCGGTTGCGGACGTGTATTCCGCCGAGGCGGTACTGGAGGACAACGTGCCGGTCAGTCCACATCCACCCCGGCAGCATCCGCCTCAAAGCCCTCCTAGTCCGAGCTTTCAGGCCCATTCCACGCCAGTGGGCGGCAGAGTTCGCCATCGCCTGCTCCACTGGCGTTCCATCATGTCGGACAGGTGGGTGCTGCAAATCGTCCGAAGGGGCTACTCCCTCCCCTTCGAGACGACCCCTCCAGCCATGCCACCGCAGTACCACCGTATGTCGGGGGATCACTTGAATCTTCTGTGGGAGGAAGTTACGGCCCTCTTGGCCAAAGAGGCCGTCGAGCGCATTCCTGGTCCAGAAGTAGGTCATGGTTGCTATTCCCACTACTTTCTGGTTCCCAAGAAGGGCAAAGGGGGCCTACGCCCTATCTTGGACCTCAGGAGCGTCAACGCCTTCCTCCGGACGGAGAGGTTCAAGATGCTCACCTTAACTCAGGTGCTGGCAGCCCTAGACCCTGGAGACTGGATGGTAGCATTGGACTTGCAGGATGCTTATTTTCACATCCCCGTCCTGCCGGCCCACAAGCGTTACTTGCGGTTCACGGTGGGTCAGGAGCACTTTCAGTTCACCGGGCTCACCAGTGCCCCTCGGGTGTTCACGAAGGTGATGGCGGTGGTCGCAGCTCATCTGCGCAGATCAGGGGTTCCAGTCTTCCCCTATCTCGATGACTGGCTGTTGAAGGCGGGCTCGCCCCAGCAAGTCGTCTCCCACCTCCAGACTACGGCCAACCTCCTTTATTTGCTGGGGTTCTCCATCAATGTGCCGAAGTCGCACCTAAGACCCTCCCAGAAGCTCCTCTTCATCGGAGCAGTTCTAGATTCGGCGCAGTTCCGGACCTATCCTCCGGAGCAGCAGGTCCGGGATATTCAGGCTCTGATTCCCATCTTTCGGCCTCTATCCTGGGTTTCGGTCAGGTTGGTGCTGCGGCTTCTGGGGCTGATGGCCTCCTGCATCCTGTTGGTGCATTACGCCAGGTGGCGAATGCGGGCTCTGCAGTGGGACCTGAAGTTTCAGTGGGCCCAGCATCGGGGCAACCTGTCCGACCATGTCTTGATCTTGGAGGGCACTGCGAAGCAGTTGCAGTGGTGGCTCACGGACCGCGATTGGGTCAGCGGCAGATCCCTCTCCCTACCCCATCCGGAGCACGTAGTAGTGACGGATGCGTACCTCCTGGGATGGGGGGGCCACATGAGGGAGGCGGAGATCAGAGGACTCTGGTATCCGGCGGAGACTCGGCTCCATATCAACCTTTTGGAGCTGAGAGCGATCCGGCTGGCACTGAAGGCATTCCTTCCCTCTGTCCGGGGAAGTGTGGTGCAGGTGTTCACGCACAACACCACCGCCATGTGGTATTGCAACAAACAGGGCGGGGTGGGGTCGTGGATCCTTTGTCAGGAGGCTCTGCGCCTCTGGACATGGCTGGAACACCAGGGCATCATCCTGGTGGTTCAACATCTGGCAGGCTCTCTGAACGCAACTCTGCCGCCGGTGCATAATGGATTACGAATGGCGTCTAAACTCGGACGTGGCGCAAGGCCTCTTTCGGCAGTGGGGAGAGCCTTGGTTAGATCTATTCGCCACCGAAGAGAATGCGCAATGTCCGCAGTTCTGCGCGTTGGAGTTTCCAAGGCGGCACTCGCTCGGGGACGCCTTTCGTCGCGAGTGGAGTTGCGGTCTGTTGTACGCCTTTCCGCCTATACCACTTCTGCCCAGAGTGCTGAAGAAGATCAGGCGCGACCTGGCCCAAGTCATCTTAGTGGCTCCGGATTGGGCACAAAGGTACTGGTATCCCGAGCTACTCAGTATGTCAATCGATCCCCCGATACGACTGCCTCTTCGGGAGGACCTTCTGTCGCAGCAGCAGGGGACGTTCCTCCACCCAACCTGTCCAGTCTCCACCTCCATGCGTGGAGATTGAGCGGCGACAGTTGATGCCATTTGACTTGCCTCCTGAAGTCTGTGACGTTATTCTGGCAGCCAAGCGTCCCTCCACAAAAACGGTATACGCCTGCAGGTGGAACAAATTTGTGGCATGGTGCACAGCAAAGCCTGTGGATCCCCTTTCCGCCCCTCTTTCTGAGGTTCTTCTCTTTCTTCTCTCACTGGCCCAGCAGGGCTCTGCTCTGGGCATGCTTAAAGGTTATCTTTCAGCTATCTCTGCTTTCTTACAGCTTCCTGATCAGCCTTCTCTTTCCAAATCCCCTGTTGTTTCTCGTTTCCTTAAGGGCATTACTCACATGTTTCCTCCTGTCCCCTTCGTAATGCCTCAGAGGGATTTGAATCTAGTCTTGACCTTTCTGATGTGCGCTCCCTTTGAGCCTCTTCACAATTGTCCCATTCGTCTTCTGACTCTTAAGACTGCTTTCCTGGTAGCTATCACCTCGGCTAGACGGGTGAGTGAGCTCCAGGCTTTATCGTCTAAGTCTCCTTTTCTTTCAGTTTATCCAGACAAGGTTGTCCTCCGGACTCGTCCTTCCTTTCTTCCGAAAGTGGTAACTCCCTTTCACATCGGGCAATCTGTCACGTTGCCCACCTTCTTTCCGCCTCCGTATCCTTCGAAAGAGGAAGAGAGGCTCCACCGTCTGGACCCAAAACGGGCGCTGTCCTTTTATTTGGACCGCACCAAACAGTTCCGGGTGGACGACCAGCTTTTTGTTGGATACGTGGGTGCTAAGAAGGGAAGGGCAGTACACAAGCGGACCATCTCGGGGTGGGTCGTATTGTGTATAAACGCTTCTTACTCCTTGGCTAAAAAGGACCCTCCTGTAGGGCTGAGAGCCCATTCCACCCGGGCCACAGCGGCGACTACTGCCCTGGGACGGGGAGTTCCTTTGCAGGACATCTGTCAGGCAGCAATGTGGGCCTCGCTGCACACGTTTGCCAAGCATTATTGCCTGGACAGCCAAGTCCGGAGAGATGGCTTCTTTGGCCGTTCTGTTCTCCAGGACTTTCTGGTGTGATCTTGGTTCGCAGTCCCACCACCAGGGTTGGTATTGCTGGGTTATCTAGGTGAGGAATCTAACTAACGTGTTTCTTTCAGATGAACAAGTTACTTACCTTCGGTAACGATGTATCTGTAAGAAACATTAGTTAGTTAGATTCCTCACCGACCCACCCATCCTCCCCGTTCTGCGAACCGACATCTAGGGTTAAGGCTATCCTTTCTAGGGCCCTAGATTTTTTGGCACCAGTGTCAGTCTCTTGCATGGCTCTGCGTTCCTGGCGCGGAAAGCTATGTACAAGAACTGACGTCAGTGCGCGAGGGCGGCGTCTAAGTACTCCGACAACGTCATTCTGGCGCACGACGCCAACGACGGACGCGGAGCCGCAGACGACGCCTAGCGACGCGCAAGGGGTATTGCTGACGAAAAATCTTTCAGGATCCAGCCTGACGCCTGGGGATATTCTAAGATGAGGAATCTAACTAACTAATGTTTCTTACAGATACATTGTTACCGAAGGTAAGTAACTTGTTCATTATGCTGAGAAGTTTGCTACCAAACTTCCCAGAATTCATCAAAGCCATTATGGTGCTGTGGAGTTCGTAATGACAAACTCTCAGACCGTATACTCTTTATGGCTTTACTTCACTTACAATGTCTAAGAATGGACTTAGACACTGTTGGGGTACAGTGCTCATGCAATTGTAACTCCGCCACTGGTATAGTGCACACAGCTAGAGGGATGACTTACCTATACCATAGGCAGTGGGCTGCAGGCATGGCATGACTTGTGCCATTTTGCCTCTTTACTTTTCTCTGCTCCAAAACACGCAGCCTGCAGCGGCAGTGTGTGTGTGTGTGTTAAGGCACAGGGCCTCTGAGGGTGGCACAATATTTGCTGCAGCCCTTAGAAGCCTCCCCTGGTCACAGTGCCCTTGGTACCCATGGTACCTTTTACAAGGGACTTACATTTTGCCTGTGAGGTGCCAATTGTGGGTGCAAAGGCACAGTTTTTTTTTTATTAAATCTTTTTATTGAACATCGACAATTAAATAGTGGAGGGTCATGTCATACAAATCATTAGATTCACATTACAGGGTACCGTGTCTTAACCAGTCATGATATTGCATATCATGTTGCTAAATTTACATCAGTGTCACATATAGTTGGTTTCAGATCATCAATTGTTTGTCAAGGGAAGGAATTTTAGGGGGTTCACACACTCCTCCCCGATACACATTCCGCCTAGTCCAGATTGCTATCCATTTCCGGGGGCATCCACGGGCTACGTACACTGTTTTCTCCCTTGCCATGCACCAATCCATATCCTCTTTCCATCCATTTACCGTCGGTGGTGCTGCAGCCCCCCAGAGTCGCCCTATATTCCGCTTGGCGATCATCTGCCCAAATGTCACCCAGAGCCTCCCTTTTACATTGAAGTCTGTGGGCTCCCAGATATTCAAAAGGCATCTTTTAACCTCCAGTCGGAGGGCCACCCCCCAGACCATACTCATGCATTCGAGTATTTTTCTCCAGCATTTCTGTATAATTGGACACTCCCAAATTACATGCAGGAAGGTACCCTCCAGTCCACACCGTCTCCTACACATCCCATCTTCACTTCTAACCATGAGCGTTAGCTGTCGCCCCGAGAGGTAGACTCTGTGTACAATTTTTTGCTGTATCAACCTCAATTTCGCCGATATGGCGACTTCTCTGGGGGAGGAGAGTGCTTCTTGCCACTCCTCGCTGTCAATTTCCAGACCGTCCCTCCCCCATTTCTCCCTGAGTGCATGCAAAGGGTCTGGAGTATGGTGGATGAGTTTCTTGTATGTGAGGGATATGCTCCTGCATGGCAAATGTCCGTCAAGCAATCTATCCTCGAGGGCAGAGGATTCTGGTAGTGTTGTTCCAGCTGGGATGTTAGTCTGGAGGGAGTGTCTGACTTGAGCGTACCTAAAATATTCCGAATCAGCCATCTCATGTGTTTGTTGTAGCGAGGCGAAGGACACCACCCCCTTGCGGCCCCAGAGGTCCCTGATATGGGAAATACCAATGAGGTCCCACTTGTCGAACCCTTTAGTATGCCCTAGTGTTCCTAGTTGTTCAGAGTCCCAGAGGGGAGTTGTGAGCGTGAGTTTGTTGGCCCATCCCAGGTTACGGTTAACCAAGTGCCACAACTGCACCGCATGTCTGGTGGGCCCAGTAAGTGGAAATTTAGCCGGCCTAGAGTAAAGCGCTCTTGTAAAGTCTCCTCCCGGTAGCAGCCATCTGTCCATACAGTAGGCTGGGTCGTCCCTGCTTCTGTACATACATTGGTTTATGGCGGATAGCTGCGCTGCCCAGTAGTAGTTTTTTTATGTCCGGGAGGGCAATACCCCCGTCGTACCATCCAAGGGTCAACTTCCGGAGTGCTATACGCGGTTTCCCAGCCCATAATAGTTCCCTCTGCAGGGCTTCGACCTCTTTAAAGAAGACATGTGGGACTGGGTCAGGTTAGTTCTGAAGGGCATATAGAAAGCGGGGCAATGCCATCATTTTGAAAAGTGCTGCTCGCCCAAGGAGAGACAGGGGCAGAGCCCTCCATGTGCTTGTGTCACGTTTGAGCCACTGCAAAGGCGGAAGGAGGTTCCACTCATATCGCAGCTTGACGTCTGTGGTGACGAAGACACCGAGGAATTTGAAACCCTCGGCCACTATCTGAATCGGGCAATTCCCGGGCAGGATGGGGCTTTCCCATGGAGAACATATAGTAACGACTTACTCCAGTTAATTTGAAAGCCCGAGTTTCTTCCAAAACTGGCAAAGATGTCCAATACCACCATCAATGATCGCGAAGGGGAGGCAAGATAAAGAAGGATGTCGTCTGCGTATATTGAGATCCGGTCCTCCGAACCCTCGGTCCATCGAAGTCCCGGAATTGAAGCATCCCTTCGTATCCAGGCTGCGAGTGGTTCAAGGGAAAGTGAGAATAAGAGTGGCGAGAGTGGACCTCCCTGTCTGGTTCCCCTTCCCAGTGTGAACACGTCTGAGATTTTGTTGTTAATCGCCACTTGAGCCAGTGGCTCCGCATATAGTAGCTGCACCCACCCTATAAAATTAGGGCCGAAGCCCATCTTTTTAAGGACAGCAATTAAGTATGCCCATTCCAAAGTATCGAACGCCATTGTCGCGTCCAATGAGACCAATATCGCGTCTTCCTGGATGCTGGAGCAACGCCCCAGCACTCCATGGAGACGGCGCAGATTAAGGGCCGTATTTCGGTGTGGCATAAAGCCCTATTGGTCTGGATGTACCAGCTTGGATATGACCAGCCAAAGTCTATTGGCCAAGAGCTTGGCGAGTATCTTGGGTTCTGCGTTTAACAGGGAAATCGGTCTGTATGATGTGCATTCATCTTTTGGCTTCCCTTCCTTGGGAATGGTGACCAGTGTAGCTATAACGCTGATATCTTGGCAGTTTCCCCTTTTTCCTTCTATCCTCGTACATACTTTTTAGGTAAGGTGCCACCCTGTCTGGCTTAAGCTTGTATAGTTCAATGGGAAGGCCATTAGGGCCCAGCGCCTTGCCCGGGCGGAGATCTCTTATCGCTTTGGCTAATTCGTCACTTGTGAGAGCACTCTCCAATGCTTCACTATTGTGCCTGGAGAGGACAGGTAAATGGATATCTGTTAAGAAGTCAGATGAGACTTCTTCCGTGAGGTCCGAGCCCCTCTGATACACTTTCTGAAACTGAATTAGGTGTCTGTCTTTCGCCTTTTGAAGAATACGTCCTTTCAGGGGGAAGTCATGCACACACGTTAGTATGTCAGGTGGAGGGGCTGTAGATGGTCGCCTGGGGCCAACTCAGTGGGTGTGGTCGAGCCTGATATTTAGGTTTGATCAAAAGAATTTCGTTACAAAGGAGGTGATATCTAAACCCTCCGCCCCGGAGAGAATGCCTCTGATACGGACATTGTTGTGGCGTGACCTGTTCTCTAGGTCTTCAGCATGTGCTTGAAATCCAGATGTTGATCTCTGAGTAGAAGGATTTCTTGCTGAAGTTGTTCTATTTTCTTGTCCCTCCCCGATTCATGATCCTCCAGGTGGCAAACCATGTCCCCCAGACCATCTATATCGCATCGAACTTCTTTAAGTTCTCTGGCAAGCTCTCCCTTGAAGGATTGAAGGTCCTCATGCAAAGAGGCAAACAGCTCCTCGAGGTAGGGCCGGGTGATCTGTACCTCTGGGCCCCCAGCGTCGGATGTCTCATCTGTATTTGCAGTTGGGTGAGTGTGTCCGGCTTGGCCTCCAGGCATCTTGAGTAGTATGTCTTTAAGAGTACGATCTCTCTTCCCCCTCCCGGTGGCCATAACTAGAGGCAGGTGTTTGCACTGCCTCCCAGCGAAGTGACCACTTGTCTAGGCCAAACAATAAGAAGGTAAGAGTAAATTCCTCGAAGTGCACCCCACAGTAAGCATCAGACGAGGTAGGAGGGTAACCCTGCGGTGCGGGCCGACAGCCACTTGCTAGGGCATCACAGAGTGTAAGCAAAAGGGAGGCAGCACTTATCTGTAAGTTGCTCGTCTAGCTCCAACGATATGTGAGGGCAGGCGTCCGTCCTCAGGCCCCGACCAAGAAGAGTGTAGGCCTAGGAGTACTGAAGGTGGCCCACAACCAGAGGAGTCAAAGGCTCCTGTTGCCGTCCAGCATCCAACCGGCCAGTGCGCAGGCGGTTGAAGCAATGAATGCTGAATTCTGGGGCCTCCACCACCCCAAGGGCCTTTGAAAGTCAGGTGGGTCAGTAGGGCATCAGGCCTCAGGATCTAGACAGCCCCAGGAAGATGCAAGCCAAGCCCCAGAGGCCCTGGTGCACTCATGAATCAATTCTGGGTACCTGTGCCTCCAGAAATGGGGGGAATAAGCTGAAGAATCTTGCGCTGGACTGTCCTTCCTGCCCAGGAAATGCCCAATGCAGCCTCCTCCTCCGGGACGCTTCTCACAGCACCTCTTTCATCTCAATCAAGGCCAATCAAAGGAGGGGGAAGGGTGCCACACTGCTCCTCAGACTCCAGCAGTCCAGGGCATTCCCCAGGCCAGATAACAGGGCCTCTCCCTCGGGGACAAAGGCCGGTCAAAACTGGCCCCAAGTTTCAACCCTCGGCTCCTCTGCTGTTATTCACTGCCTCCAGAGCTGTGGACTGTCGCCGGCCCCCACCGCAAGCGCAGCCCCCTCCAGGGAAGCCCAATCCTCGGCTTGCTTGCTCCTCCAGTCCCTCCGGTAGTCCTCACCCGTGGCACACTTGGCAGATCCAGGCGTAGTCAGCGTCGGGCGGCACCAGGGGCAGCCCCCTAAATGGCTAGATGGGGTAAAGCAGACTAGGGACCACTTGACCACGCCAACCCTAGGCTCCGCAGGCTGCAGTCCCCTCCTGCCCCACTCGGCCTCTGGTGTCGAGCTGAAAAGGCACGGCAGGTCCGGCATCCGTTTCAAGGTGGCTATCCTCTTAGGGCAATGAGGCGGCAGTGTCCTCTGAGGGGCTCAACCACATGCTTTACGGTTCTAGGCGGTTGGGCCTGGTGACGGGTAGTGGAGAGACCAGAAAACACATCTCACCCATCGGCCATCTTAGTCACGCTCCCCCATTCAGTGCTTATAACTTTCAATGGAGATCCCCTGAGAGAGAAGGAATGATTTCTTACTTGTAATCCCAGTTGTCTCTCAGGAGAATCTCCATTGAAGTCATAAGATACCCTTCCGACACCCCAGTGAAAATAACAGAGGCTATAATTGGACCTATCTGATACTGCCACAGCTCATCAAAAAGTTTTTAAAAAGTCAAAAAGGAGTAAAGCAACTGCCACGTGTTGTGCATGATGGGATACTGGTGGTCTCTGGGTCCTTAAAGGCACAGATGCTGTTTTTACACTCACATAATGGCAGCCTTTAGAGCTACACTGTCCTTCTACCCTTCATCGATTTACTTTTGCAAAAAAGGGTTTGTGAAAGAGATTTAAGCTTTGTACTAAAGCACTTGGCTTTGAATATACATATACATTTGTTTTTGTTAGACTTTTGTAAGTACAATCTGAAGGATTTGGCCATTATAGCCTTCCTTATAGGCTGCACAATGTTCTTGTCTTAAGTGTTTCTACAGGCCTTCCTGAAGAAAGGCAAACAACTTCACTTAAGAAGGCATACTATTCTTTTTTAATTTCTTTTTATTGTAAATTAACACAACAAATAGTCAGCACAGATATACCAAACATGTTCGCACTTTTAGATGTAGGGAAGTTCATACAGTTACAGTTCAAGAATCAAGGCTGCAATTTACATTTATCCACAAGGTTGATATATACTGATCAAGTGAGGTCCTGGTCATCAAGGTCTATGCTACGGGGTAGGCTACAAATTTCTCCATGGTATGTGTTCCAGGCTCCCCAAATTACCGACCACTTCTTCGGGCACCCCCTTGCGACGTAGACAGTCTTTTCCCCAAATATGCACCAGTCCATATTTTTCTTCCATTCCGCTAGCACTGGAGGCTGGGCGGCACCCCAGTGCTGAGCTATATTTGTTTTCGCAATCATCAGGCCCAATGTTACCCTCATCCTGCCCATCCTTCCCACGTCCGTTGGCTCCCACACGTTCAGCAGACATCATTTCGCCTCAAGGCGCATTTCTAGGTTTAAAACTTCACTCATCACCGTGTGAATTTGACGCCAGTAACGCTGAATAAGATCACACTCCCATATTATGTGTATGAATGTCCCCTCTGATCCACACTGGCGCCTGCACACACCCTCCTCAGCTCTCCCCATTCGGACCAGACAGGGCCCTGTGACATACACTCTGTGAAGTATTTTGAGCTGAACAAGTCGTAGCCTGCTTCCCTTGGGGAGGATAGGGCCTCCTGCCATTCTTGTCGTCTAGCTCAAAGCCGTCTCTCTCCCACTTTGCTCTAAGATCTTGTAAAGGATCGGCTACGCTATTAACCAGTTTTTATAGGTGAGAGATATCGTTTTTTCTGGTAGGTAGCCGTCTAGCAGTCTGTCTTCAAGTGGAGTATACTCTGGGACAGAGGAGCCCGATGGTATGAGTGACTGTAATGCATGGCGGACCTGTAGATATCAAAAGTACTCTGTGTTTGAGAGCTCATATTTCTGCTGTAGTTCAGGAAAGGACATCACCGCCCCTTTAACCCATAAATCACCAATGTTCGAGATCCCAATGAGGTCCCACCTATCGAAACCCTTTGTTTTCCAAAGATCTCCTATGATCTCAGAATCCCAGAGAGGTGTGGCTGCAGTCAACTTCCGATCCCACCCCAGACTCTTAGTGGCAGTGTGCCAGATACGTACTGAATGTTTCGTCGGTCCCGTCAGAGGATAACGCTTTGGTTTGGAATATAGGGCTCTATAATAGTTCCCCCCAGGGAGTACCCATCAGTCCATAGCATAGCCCGGGTCATCTAATCTACGGTATGTGCCGTGGTTTATCGCCACTAAGGGCCGCCCAATAGTATTTCTTGAGGTCGGGGAGGCTGATACCCCCGTCGTACCAGTTACGTGTGAGTTTGTGAGTTTGTGTAGTTCTATCCTAGGCTTACCTTCCCACAATATTGCTCTCTGCATTCCCTCGATCACTCTAAAATAGCTGGCCAGAACCGGGTCCGGGAAGTTCTGCAATATGTGCAGAAAACGAGGCAAAGACATCATTTTAAAGAGTGCTGCTCTCCCCAAGAGAGAGAGAGGGAGTGCCCTCCAAGAAGGCATACTATGAAAAAGTGATTCGGAATTACTGCACATGGGCGGGACTGTTCAGTTTTTATGACTTCAACGGAGATTCTCCTGTGAGATAACTAGGATTACAGGTATTTAACCATTCCTTCTGATAGATACTTCTATCTGCAGATTCTTCACCTATTCCAGGTGTCAGACTGGATCCGAAAAACTTTGAGGCTCTTCAGTTGCCGGAAAAGGGTGCCAGACTCGATTGACGTCAGCAGTGATGTCAGGCTGCGTCACCGAAGCTTTAAAGCGCCCGCTTTGGAGCAACAACATCAGTTCCCTTTTTCCCACACTTTTGACACGGAGCCAGAGCTTTGCTCTCTGAGGAGTTTCCTCACATAAGTCTATTGAAGTTTTACCATTTCCTTCCCTAGAAATTAGGGTTCATACCTTGTAGTGATTTTGAGGGACAGATATTCATAACTGACACCCGTGCAGTTTGTCTTTGGTGCCTGGCTTCAGACCATGGCTCTGAAGCCTGCTCTTCATGCCTCAGCATGCACCCATGGGCCATAAAATAGCAAGAGGCTAAGATCTTCATGGCTAGGGCCAGAGAAGACCATTGAAGCTGCAAGAAGTCAAGGCATCACACTAGCTCTATCCCCTCTTCAGCGGGCATAACACTTGAAAGATAATTCTCCCCCTTTTTCTCCGTATCCCACATGACCTTAGACACAGAGCCTGAGTTACTCCACTTGACAAGTTGCAGATGATATTAAGGACCATTTTCAGGGGCTCATTTTACATAGTCAGAATGCCTCTTGCCATATTATCAAATCGGGTCTTGATACCTCAGATACAGTGACCCGTCCGTGCCTGGTGCACTTCCATCACCATCCGGAGGCACGCGTGGCTCTACAATTCCAGCTTCTCCACAGATGACCAGGCCAACTGTATGGACCTTTCTTTTGATGGGGTGCGTCTTTTTGGTGAAAAGCCTTAGAATGGTTTAAATCCAGCAAGGCTACTGTGGGCTCTTGATCTTCAGCTTCTGCATCTAACCAGAGATTACTGCCAGTTTAGTTGCTTTCAGGGCTTCAACGGAGTCTTCCTTTTGTCTCAGACAATTTCAACTACAACTCACACAACAACCAAATCCCCTCGTCAAACAATACAGTGGTAGAAGCCAGGGTAAGAGCTGTGGATCCACCTTGCTACCCTCCTCCTCTTCCTCCTTCTCTCCCGCAATGCCAGGAAAGCTTGTCTAGTTTGAGTTCCCATGCTCAGCCAAAGCCTGTGGGAGGGAGAGTGTCTCATTTCCTTCCTGTCTGGAATGTCATTACTTCGGACCAGAGGGTCCTTTGAATCAAAGAAAAGGGCTGCACCATGGCGTCCCTCCCGCTTCTCTGCCTTCATACCACCTAGTCATACTACAGCAGGAGGTGGCAGCTCTATTCTTGAAATTAGCAGTGCAGTCTGTGGCTGAGCAGAAGAAAGGCCAAGGATGTTACGCCTTTTGCTTCCTTGTGTCCTAAAAGGACAGCGGTCTATGTACCATTTTGGGACGCAGGGACCTCAACTTCTTCCTAAAAACAAAACAAAATCAAGATGGTGAGAAAGACCCTCTGGAAGGACATAGGGCTCATTCCACTAGTGCCAAATCCATGACTTCTGCCCTTTGCAGGGGAGTTCTGATCACAAAGATGTGCAATTTGGCAACCTGGGCATCTGTGCATACTTTTGCCAGGCCCCACTGTCTGGATTCTAAAGTGCGTAAGCGAGGCCACTTTGCCAGAGCTGTATATCAAGATTTCTTTTTCCAATCATCCATCAACCTCCCTCCAAGCTTTGTAATGTGTTCTAGAGGTAAGGAATGTGCAGATAGAAGTATCCATCAGAAGAAAAAGTTACACACCTGTGGTAACAATCTTCCTGATGCCCCTCTTCCCCAGTTGATGGATGTGTTATAAAGAAAGTTAATAAGGTTCTACTTACATTTTTTGCTACTGCACTACTTTATCAATATCAGTCCAGCGTTCGTCTTGATGCAGGGAATAAAATGGAGGGAAACTGATGTTGTTGCTTCAGGGCGGGTACTAGATGGCTTCGATGGTGTCATCATTTGTTGATACAAAGCCAGTGCGCACCCTACCAGCAATGCAAGAGCTTTTAAGTTTCTGGATCCAGTCTGCTGCCAGGGATTGCTCCACAGGTGAGGAATTTGCAGAAAGAGAGAGTATCCGCCAGAAAGATTGTTACCACAGGTAAGTAACTTTTTCAACTATTTCCACTCAAACATGACTAAAATTGAAACATTTTAAAGAGCTAAGCATTAACATTAATTTAGTTTATATAATATAAAAAAACAAATAAAAATGTATCAAACAAAATTATTTATCAACTCATTTTTATAACATTTTTTAAAATAGTTAATAATCAAAATATTTAATTTAGAGTTGAAAAGTATATAAGCAAAGTATTACATATTTTTTCTATTATGATAAATTATAGATAAATGTAAGCAAAAGGAAATAAAAAACAATAAATACTTTTCCAAAATGTATTTACCAAAGAATTACTAACAATACTTAAAAACCATCTCCAAAAAGAAAAAAAATGAGGAAGCCATTATCCTTTCAGCCAACTCAGCCATAGTTATCTAGTTACATGTGTGTGGTATTCTACACTGGGATATGTTGCTAGGTGCTATGTGTCATGTTGGAATCCCTGATGTCATAGATTGTTGTATATTGAAAAGTTCTGTAAATGTTCAGTTACTAGAAGAACTGCTGGCTGATGGATGGGATCTTCTTTTATGGAATAAACCTCTTACAACTGTATACCAGAGTACCTGATTCATTTAAAATGAGGAATACTTCACTGGCGTAGTCGGCTCAGGAACCTACAGAAGAAGATCTCAACAAAGTTTGCGGAATTTTTGTGGCTTTATGGTTTTCTACAAGAAGAGAAGCAACTAGACCCGTTTACCTCTTCTAAAGGACAATATTAAGAATCAGATGTTGTTCACGAGACTTGTGAAAGGAGCACATCTATAAATTTTAATTTGTCTCTACGGAGCTTTTAGAATCTGGAGGAAATCTCTCTGAGTGGCGTCTTTGTCATCATTTTATGCTGCGAGGTTTACCGCATTGGCAAACGAGACGTGTAAGTTCTGCCTGTTTCCTTGTCTTTACGTGGTGTGTATCGTTGCATTTATCCCTAATTGACAGTAAATTGGACTGGGTTGCAACGGACAACGCGTTGTCATCTTTTAACACGTTTAAATAATTGCCGTGTAATGCTTTGTTTCATCGCTAAACACGTATGAAGGATCATCATTGATATATACGCTTTAAGAGTTGCCGTGTGAGTTGAGAGCATCTCTACAACGTTATCGTTTCCTCGCGTCTGAGTACATTTAAAACCTTCGTAAATAAACATTGGTTACCAAGGAGAAGTGGCATCTGCCTACCTGGAACCTCGAATCTTAGCCTGCTTCAGATCCACGCTCTGCTTCTTTGTCATTGTCCTCACCGCTCCTTTCTCGCACCGGATATCGTCATCACGTATCACGCTCGTTTAGGCGTGCGTGGTGGCCATCTTGTATACAGTATCCTAGCAACGAGCAAAGTTTATCGTGCGCCAACAAGAAACAGCGCACACGGAGCCATTGCCATTGTTATCACTGTTTTTCGTGGTGAATAAAGCAAGCGGAGGAAGATCGTGTGTTCAACACAAGGGAGGCATGAAAATTGGACAGTAAAAATTCATTTCTCTAGCATTTTCTCTTCTTTTCAAAAAGTTGAAGATATAAGATTCAAGGTTATTTCGCTCAAAAATAAAGCTGACAGTTCCTTAGAATTTGGATACATTACAGCAAGATATTTGAAGTATTGATACTTATATAAAAAAAAAAGATATATATATCAGGAACTTACATAATTTACAATGAACAAATGCATTTAAAAAGTGCGATGTTTATGTAAATAAGTTATCTTCATATATTGAACATTGTGTTAATATACCATTTTTTTTTTTTGCATTAGTTAAAGTTACAATTAGTAAGTATGCAAAATGTTACAGCAGCTCCATTTTTTTTGTCGTGTCCTGGTTCACCTCCCATAAAATGGAAAAAATGGAAGGTGGTTTTTGAGAGGTATGCCAGAGTCTGCGGACCCTCCTTGAGTGCTGAAAGAAAGTCATCCCTGTTACTGCACTGTTTAGGCTCTGAAGGTCAGGATGTGTTCGATCATTTACCAGAGCTCTCAGCTTCAGAGGCTGGTAGACTAAATGATTATGAGGTTTGCATTAAGAAACTCGACAAGCATTATCTCCCTAAAGTCAGCACAATCCTGGAAAGATACCAATTTTCAAAAAGGATGCAATCTGCTGATGAAACAATTGAGGATTATATAACCCAATTAAGGAAACTGGCTTCCTCGTGCAAGTTTGAGAATTTAACTGACGAACGCATTAGGGATCAGTTTATGTTTGGTTGTACCATTGAGAAAATTAGGGAGGAATTGTGGTTAAGAGATGAACCAACGCTGGAGGAAGTGTTAACGGTTGCCAAACGTATTGAGCACTTGTTAAAATGTGTTGCTGTTATAAAGAAGGACTTGGAAAAAGGGTCTAACGTTGAAATAGTTAAAGTTAAGTCAGATAATCGCAATGTTGAAGGGAAAAGTAATCCTGAGAAAGTGTGGTCTGAAAGAAAATGTTATAGATGCGGTAAAGCAGGACACCTTGCTAATGACAAAAGGTGTCCAGCCCTCAATCAAACATGCTCCAAATGTAAATTAAAGGGGCATTTCACGGCTTTATGCAAAACAAAACCTAAACCCAAGGTGAAAGAAATTGAAGTATATCAAGGGGAGTTAGGACAATCTAATTCAGATGATCATGTGTGTGGGCAGATAGTAATACAGGTTGAAAACAAGTGTAATAATAAATCCTGTCCTTATGAAGAATCTTGGTAGAAGGCGAACAAACTAGGGTACTGTTTGATTCTGGTGCAAAGATTACTATCATCTCGAATGAATTTTACAACTCTAAGCTTAAGGGTAAGATTACGTTAATGAAACCTGATATCATTCCTTTGGCATATGGAGGAGAACCAATAAAGCTACATGGATATTTTTTGGGATTGATTGAATACAAAGATAGGTTGGTATCTGGAAAAATGTATGTGTCAAAGCGTGGAGATAGTATCATTAGCTGGATCCATCAGGGTGATCTAGGGGTATTTCTTGATCCCAATGCTAATCCTTTCATACAGTTAAGAGATAGAATTCAATCAGTTGATAGAAACGTGGGTGATGAGTATGTGCACGATTTAAAGACGGAGTTTCCGAATGTATTTAAAGAAACTTTAGGCTGTTTAAAGGGGTATCAACATAAGATTCAATTAAAAGGAGATGCAGTTCCTGTGTGTTGTAAAGTGAGAAATGTCCCATTATCTGTTAGGGAAGACATGAAAAAGAAATACAAAAGTTAAGCAGTTGTGGAATTATAGAGGAAATTGAGGGATCTGAATGGTTGGCCCCGGTCGTGGCAGCACGCAAACCCAATGGGAATTTGCGTTTATGCATCGACTTAAGACAACTTAACAAATGCGTGGTAGTGGATAGGTATCCATTGCCGAACATAACTGAATTGTTGACCCTACTTGATGGGGCTAAAGTTTTTAGCACAATAGATCTTACTTCGGCGTATCATCAAATAGAGCTAGAAGAATCATCACTGGACTACACATCCTTTATCACGCCTTTTGGCACCTTTAGGTTCAGAAGAATGCCTTTTGGATTGGTGTCTGCCTCTTCAGTATTCCAAAGGGTGATGGAAAGGGTGTTAAAAGATCTTCCAGGGGTGTGTGTATACCAGGATGACATTTTGGTGTTTGCAAAAGATGACATAGAACATGACGCTAGATTGAAATCTGTTCTGAGGAATTTGTGCAAACATAATCTTACGGTTAAGGTGGAGAAGTGTAAGTTCAAATCTAACACCATCAATTATCTGGGACATAACATTTCTGGGGAAGGTTTGAAACCGAAACCTGATTTAATTGAGACCATTACGAGGATGTGTTCCCCTTCTGACAAAACTGAATTGATGAAATTTTTAGGCATGATAGAATAGTACGCCAAATTTGTGATGGGTTTTGCAGTAGCAACAGTGAACATGAGACAGTTATTGCGTAAAGGTGAAGAATTTGTATGGTCAGATCTGTGTGAGAATGAATTTGTGGCTATCAAGAAGAAGCTTAGTCAGGCCCCTTCATTAAAAAGTTTTAATCCTACAAGTAAATCCATCTTGGTGACTGATGTGAGTGAGAAAGGGCTTGGAGCTGTTTTGAAGCAATGTGGTGTTGATGGCATGCGAACAATTATGTTTTTGTCAAGAAGTCTCAGAGATCCAGAAACACGATATTCAGTAGTACAAAGGGAAGCTCTAGCGGTATCTTGGGCTGTGAAGAAATTAAAGAAATTCTTGTGGGGTCTGGATTTTGAGGTCCATACGGATCATAAACCTCTGATTGAAATATTTAGCAAAAAAGGATTAGACCTCATTTCTGGAAGAATAACCAAATGGGTAATTGGGTTACAGGAATAAAGTTTTGAAATAAAATATATTCCTGGGATTGAAAATGGAGTTGCAGATGTTCTCTCACGCCTAGTTTCAAGTAGTGGTGTGCATGAAGACAGTTTAGATGATAATGAGGATGATAAGATAGTTTGTTTGGTAGATCATGACATTATTTCAGAAGAAAGATGGTCGAAGGAATTAGAGGGTGATGCGACGTTGGGTGAAGTGGCATCCTTGTTAAAGAAAGGGTGGATCTCTAGTAAAGATGAGTCAGAAGGTACAAAATCCTTTTGGGCTGTACGAAATGAATTGTCGGTAGATGGTAACTTGCTGTTTCGAGGGACATGATTGATTCCTCCCACTAGTCTTAGAAACTAATTAATTGATTTAGTGCATGTGGCTCACTCAGGTTTATCGAAAAGTAAAGAAAGACTTCACATGTCATATTGGTGGCCTGGAATGGACAGAATGATTGAGCGAATTATAAGAGACTGTGTTTCTTGTGCCGTTAGTGATAAGAATAAGTGTGCTCATGTGCAACCTATGGTTTTGAGGAAACGCCCAAATGGTCCATGGCAAGAAATAGCTTTGGATATTGTTGGTCCTATACAAGAGAAAGGATCGCAAACTTATATATTGGTGGTTATAGACATGTTCTCAAGGTGGCCTGAGGTCTTCTTCCTATCAATAATTAATACTTGTAAAGTGATTGAGTGTTTGAAGAGTTTATTTGCTAGAGAAGGCCTGCCAATATCATTTTTGTCTGACAATGGTGTGCAACTTGTTTCTAGGCAAATGGAGCAATTTCTAGCTACTAGAGGGATTGTTCACAAGACGTCTGCTCTTTATCATCCGGAAACCAATGGGATGGTGGAGAGATTTAATAAAGTTATTAAAGAGACCATTGCATTGGCTAAAGGTGTGGATTTGGATTGGAAAAAAGAGGTTATTGGGAAAATTGAAGAGTACAGATTAACTCCACATGCAACAACTGGGAAGACTCCTTTTTTGTTGTTTCGTGGTAGGGTGCCCAATACTTGTGTTGAACCATATTGGGTTAACAAGTATGAACTAGCAAAAGGTAAGGAGAGAGCGTGTGATGGGGAATGTATGCTGAGAGTGGAAGAAGAAAAGGCAAAATCAAGAAAAGCATACTTTGATGTGAAACATGCTGTAAAGAAAACTAATGTAAATGTAGGTGATTGGGTCAGGATTAGATGTCCTGGTTTGTTGGGAAGTTCTTCGTCAAAATTCATGAAGCCCATTAAGGTAATTAAAACATTCAACAATGCTATTCAAACGCAGGACCATCGTATTTGGAATTTAAATAGAGTAATTGTGTGTAGTGGTGTGCAGAATCAAAGCAAGGGGGTGGTTTCTGCTAAGGGAAGTTCTTTTTCTCATCAAAATAAGTATGATGAGGAAAAGAAGTTAAATTCTCAAAGGACATCTTAAAAACCATCTCCAAAAAGAAAAAAAATGAGGAAGCCTTATCCTTTCAGCCAACTCAACCATAGTTATCTAGTTACATGTGCCTTAGACCCACCAGCACAACCAGTATCTCCGACACCAAAAGATATGGGAAAAGAAGCAAATTCTCCAGATAGTGATCAGGATACTGGCCCAGATGAGGAGGAAGATGAGATTGCTGGTTAAGGACAAAAAAATGACCACATTTTTATGTGTAAGTGTTAACTTACTATTAAATCATTTGTTTCTGAATAGCGAAAAAGAGTACACACACACAAAAGTGTAAATTTACCTTTGTGAATTGGAACCAAAATCTTTACATGTGGCTTGTGTACACAAAAAACAGAATTATATCTATTATTATGTTCTCCAGAGGATTTACAGCACTTTGGGGCATATTTACAAGCCCCTGTCGCTACCACAGTGTCACTTTACACAATGTTGTGGTGGTGATGGGGGCTTCGCCTTATTTACAAGGCAGCGTTAATCCACTTAACATGGCTTAATTCTGCCTTGTGTAAATAAGGCACCCTTTCACGCTATACTTAGCGTGAAAGGGGAGGGTAATGTGTGTTGTGGTGGGAGTTCCACCGCAACACCCATTGATTTTGACGCTGCCCCATATTTACAAGGGTGGCGTAAATATGAGGCAGCGCCAAAATTAATACCAGGGAAAACCTGGTCTTACCTTAGCGCAACATGGAGAAATGTTCAATTTCTCCTTGTTTTTGCTGTTTCCATCGGGCTGGACTGTTCCCATGAGGCACAGGGTTAGACTGATTTGCATATGGCCATGTCTGAACTGGGGTGGCAGAGTGGGCTAAAGAACGGTGATGGATTAAACCCAGATCAGTTGACTGGGGGTGAGTGCTTGCAATGTTCAACACTCCGTCCATCATTTCCTTTGGTTTTTGCTTTGTTCGCCATAAGTTGGCAGGGTATGCTCAGACGTGAGTCTCTTGCTCACGTTGCCACTGGATTCAAGCAAGCCTGGCTGAAGACAGCTGAAATGCCAGAAACCGGTCCCAGTAAGCTTGTTTCCGGTCCAGGGAAGACATGGCTTGGAAGTTCGGGCTGGACTGTTCCCATGAGGCACAGGGTCAGACTGATTTGCATATGGCCATGTCTGAACTGGGGTGGCAGAGTGGGCTAAAGAACGGTGTTGGATTAAACCAAGATCAATTGACTGGGGGTGAGTGCTTGCAATGTTCAACACTCCGTCCATCATTTCGTTTGGTTTTTGCTTTGTTCGCCATAAGTTGGCAGGGTATGCTCAGACGTGAGTCCCTTGCTCACTTTGCCACTGGATTCAAGCAAGCCTGGCTGAAGACGGCTGAAATGCCAGAAACCGGTCCTAGGAAGCTTGTTTCCGGTCCAGGGAAGACACGGCTTGGCAGTTCGGGCTGGACTGTTCCCATGAGGCACAGGGTCAGACTGATTTGCATATGGCCATGTCTGAACTGGGGTGGCAGAGTGGGCTAAAGAACGGTGATGGATTAAACCCAGATCAGTTGACTGGGGGTGAGTGCTTGCAATGTTCAACACTCCGTCCATCATTTCCTTTGGTTTTTGCTTAGTTTGGAAGTCAGCACCTTTCTGATAAAATATGCTGTGGAACGGAAAGGAAAGGTAGTTTACTCCTGTTGTTTTTTGGTTCGGGAAAAGAAAAAACTAAATATGAAATGCCATCCAATTCTAGATCATCTCAGAGCTACAAACAGATTCATTAAGCGGACAATGTTTTGAATGTTGGCATGTAAGAAATTGGGTTATTGGTTAAGGTGGTTGGAAACCCCACTCAGGCAACAACCACAACTTAACGCTCTGGTAGCTTGACGCAAAAGCAGTCAGGCTTAACTTAGCTGCAATGTGTAAAGTATTTATGCAGCACACCAACAGTAGTAAAGTGGAAACAGCACACAAGAAAAATCCCTTTGACGCCCAGATAAAACTACCTATTTTCCCCTGGAGCTTGGCTATGTCCTCCTTCCGAAAAGTTAAAGGGATAGAATTAAAATGAAGGGTGATTTTTGGGATAATAATAATTTTTATAAGATTTACCCGACCATAGATGTTTAAAGGTAGGTTTGCCCATTTTAACAGCAGACTCGCTATCTCCTGACTAACTTTCTTCCAGTTTATTTTAGGAATATCCTCCAGTTTCTGAGTGATCAGTACTCCAAGATAACGCATTTGGGTTTTGGCCCCCTGACTCTTCAGACTCTGACTGCATTCCATTATTTCAGTGTTTTCCGCATTCACCTTACACCCTTTGATTAAGACAAAGCTCTCCGCCTTCCTCATCAGATTGGGAATTGCATCTTGCGGATTGCTGGTATAAAGGATCAGATAATCTGCATATAGAGCCAGTTTTGCTTCAAACCCAAAGAATTTGAAAGGAAGAATAGTGGGCTCTGCCCTGATCAAATTGGCAAAAGGCTCTATATGCAGGTTGAAGAGAAGCAGAGACGGGGGCAACCTTGTCTTGTGCCTCTTGAGATGTTAAACCAATTGACAGTTCTCCATTTACCAGCACCTTGGCCCTGGGGCAATAATAAAGATTGAGCACAGCCCTCACCATATTCTGCGGAAAGCCAAAACTACTTAAGGTCTCCCAAAGATATGCCCAGTGCACTTGGTCGAAGGCCTTAGCTGCATCTACAGCTACTAAAATCAGAGGTAACTTCTGGACCCCCGCAATATCTAAAACCCCCATCATCAGGAATGTTAGTTCATTTAGCTGCCTCCCTGGTATAAAGCCTCTTTGAACAGCGTGGATAACCCCTTTTATAACCTTAGCTACACGTGATGCTACAATTCCTGAGAAAATCTTATAATCAATATTTAGGAGGGATATTGGTCTATCAGAATCCACTCTCTGCGGGCCTTTATTCGGTTTTAAGATTAAAGTAACCGTGGCCTCTGACCAAGAACTGGGGGCAGTTTCCCCATCTATATATATTTCCTTGAATAGGACTTTTAAAACTGGGGCCACTATATCTATAATGCAGGAAAAACCCTAAACTGGGAGACCGTCTGCTCCAGCTGCCTTTCCCATTGCCATTCTCCTACACTGTGCCCTGATCTCCTCATCCGTAATCTCTCCCTCCAAGGCCCTCCTATTTTCATTTGTTAATTGTGGAAGTGTCGTCATTTTTAACCAATCCTCTATACACTCCTAGCCAGGTTGTATATCCTCGCTACAGAGGTTACTCATATAGCTTTGGGCTTCTCCGCATATATCTGCATTGGCGTACAGCACTCCTCCTGACTCCCTACTGATTAAGTCCTGTATTGTGTTTCTAGCCCTATCTGCTTTAGCCATCCAGGCCAGCTGTGAGCTACATTTCTCTCCGTAGGCAAAATGTTGAAGCTTCCTCACTTTCCATCTGTCAAGTATCTTTTTATCTAGCTATGCCTGGAATTCCGCCTGCAACCACTCCAATCCTCTACCAATTGCAGACACACTATCTAAGCCATCCATCAAGGCCTTCTGTAGATACCCTTCTTTTGCCTTGATCTCTCTAAATCTGTTCTCGTCTTCCTGATTTGCCACCCGCCTTTGTCACACCATTATAGACCTTAAAGTCCCCCTTAGATATACTTCAAAAGCATCCCAGACTATTTGCCCTTTTGCAGAGCCCTTATTGGACTGAAAATAGTCAACGGTTCTTTCCCCCAGGTCACATACCTCTTCCTCGTCCAATAATACAGTCCTATCCAGCGTCCACTTTCTCTGCCCCTCTTTTCGATGGAACCTCAGGGACATGGCCACCACAGAATGTTCTGACAGGATCGCTGGGATATGGGTTTCCGCCTTCACATCTGCATATAGCTCATGATCCAGCAGAAAGTAGTCGATACTGGAGTGATGCCTGGGTAAACGGCGTTTACTTAGCATGCGTTACTTCGCATGCCATTACTACGCGGACGTTAGTACGCACGCGTTGTTACTTAGAAAACCTTTACTACGCAAGTCGGAACAGCGACTTGCGTTGGGGGGGGAAGGTGTTGGATTTAAAATCCAACACCTTCCCTAGTGTCCGCATAGACTGGAGTTGGAATAGTAAATTATACTATTCCAACATCCAGCACCCCCTACTGCAATTCGTTGTTCCGAATTGCGTAGGAAAGGAATGCGAACTAAAAACGCGGTCGTACTAACGACCGCGTAGTAATGGCATGCGTACTAAACGGATGCGAAGTAACGTCGTATATTCGATGCCTGTGCTTCTTACTATAGAAGGTAAAGTCCCCAACTTCCCCCATCTTGCTACGCCAGATATCAATCAAATTGAATTCCCTCATCATATTCTTCAGTCTGGGAAATGTTTTTGGAGGACTAATATATTTGTTCGGTCTAGATCCTTATTCAGGACTAAATAAAAATCCCCTCCCAGTACTATCGGGGCCATTGTCTCCAATAAACAAGATTCTAGCTTCATTAGGGCCTCTGGGTTATCATTGCTTGGCCCATAATATACTGCACATACTAATGGCCTACCGTGAATTAATAGGGTGGCCACTAACTATCTACCAGAGAGATCTGATTCATATTTAGCTACCCTTATTCCGAAGTTACTTCTGATAATTAGGGCCACTCCTCTAGTGCTCCCCCTCTGGTCTGAACACACTACCTCCTGGACCCACCGTAACTTACTGAAGCATTGTCTACACTCTATCCTTTCCAGGTGGGTCTCTTGCAGTAGTATAATTTGTGCCTCACTAGTCTTTAGGAATTCTGTTACCCGGGACACCTTCTTCCTAATTCTCAACCCATTCACATTCCATGTTAGGAAGTTAACTACGTTCCACCTATCCATATTCGATTTCCCAAATTCTTTTACACCGCTTCATCTCCTTTAGCATAGAACCTTGATTATACTTCCCAGCCCATTCGGACCAAAACATGCCCTTCACCCCTTTGGAGGATAGCCTAATGAGGACTGTGAGAAGTTGGCCTGGCATATGCTGTCTCCTAGTTATAGGGACACCTTGCACCAGTCCAATTCGACTCTTATTGATGATAGGTTTAAGACAACCTTTAAAGAAAGCTATCCTAGTGGTAGCTGTGGAGAGCAGCCTTCAGGCTAAGTCTTGAAGGAGTGTTAAGCTTATTGTTTTACCATAATAACCTCTTGAATAACCAAATGAAAGAGTAGCCCACACAGGTATATATATAAAATATATGTATTTATTCTAGAGAGAATCCCACAATCTCTTTATGAAGCTGTGGCAAAGTTACAATTTCAAACAAGCATTGATAGATACAATAAATAGCACTATTAACATTGGGCCCCAGGGGGGGACCAAACCATATACTAAAAAAGTGGTATAAGAACCACGACAATTCTACAGACAATGCCTAGGGCATTTAGGATCGCTGGCCCCTTAAGAATCCACCCCAGGTTATGAGGAAGGGGACCCACGGGAGGCGCGTGCAGTGGAAGTAGCTGCTATCGGGATCTCTATTACAGCCTATGGAGAATGTCGCGGTTGGAAATAAACAGTTTAAAAATACTTCTAGCAGGAGTACAAAGTTAAAACTTTAGACTTAAGCTTTTGAGGAGCCCACTACCACGAGAGTACCGAGGTACCACTGTTACCTGCCCCAGGGAAGCCGGGTGCATAGGTCGTTTCTGCTGTCGGGTCGCGGGCTGATTTTCAATGGGAAAATAGTCAAAAGTTCTGCTAGCCAAAAACGTTGATGATTCCGTGAAGATCAAAGATGTGAAGATTGTAGAGAAGAACCTGAAAGCAGAGGGGACAGAGTCTGGGTCACGGCAAAGTGACCAGGAGGCTCAAAGCAAAGAGCCCTTCGATGTCGGGTGCTTCAGGTGGAAAGTGGTGTAGCTTGGATCTGCAGCCACGGGCTCCGGGAGGCTTCAAGGAAGGCCAGCTTCTGGAGGGCGACTGTCGCACGTTGGATGAGGGTCGCTGCGGTGTTAGTGTCCGGATTGGATCCACTAAGCCTTGGCAACCGCAACCCACGAGGGATGAACAAATCTGCTACAGTGCAGACCCACAAGGTCTGGGAGAGGTCTCCTTTGGAGAGACTGTAGAGCAGGCCTGGAGGGGAACTCTTGATACTTGAGATAGACCTCCGCTAGGGCCCTCAAGTCGAGAGACAAGGGACCGCGGGAGGCGGCAATTTGGAGTGCGTAAAAGGGCACCCACGGGCCACCGGAGGGGGCTAGGGCGCTGGTCTTTGGCACAATTGCTGTAGAGTGGTTGGCTCGTAAACGGGCCAAAGCACAACTTCCCCACTGGTCAGGGTTGTGTGCTACGCAAGAGGTGGCCGGTGTCCTGGGATATTGGGGATCTCGGCACCCACGCGGTCCACGGTGCCCAAACTCGTTGAGCACACTCACTGGCCTCTGGGATGCGCTGGAAACCCACCTCAAGGGTTCTGGAAGTCGTCGAAGTCCGTAGGAGCAGCGAGGTTCCAACCGGGTCACTTGCAGTGTTTCAGGTGCCTGTCAAGCAGGGGGATAACTCCTTTATCCCAAGGGAGATTTCTTCCGTCAGCTGGGCAGCAGCAAGTCGAAGGTCAAGACTGTAAAGTTCAAGATTAATCTGAGGCTCTGGGGCCACGTTATTCACCTTTATCCCCGAGATTAGGGGAGTGTCCAGAGTAGTGTCCACCAATGAGAGGTGAGGCGGGAAAGGGTGGCTACACCCTCTCCCCTTTGTGTGTTTCCCGCCTGGGCGAGGGGCAGGATGCCCCTGAACCGGTTCCAAGCGGTGTATGCAGAATGAGGACTCTGCAGCTGCCTACGTGCAACTGTGAAAGGACATTTGGTGCACCCACCCTGTTCCAATCCACATTATCCTGTCTGGGGAGATGCTAGCACCTCCCTGCCACAGGAGCCCTATTGTCCAGCTGGCGAGGCTGGGGTTTTCCCCAGCAACAGCCAGCCAGGGTCGTGTAGGTTGCGGGCAGTAGCCATTTTGTGTTACTTGTGCACTTTTTAAATTGGTGTCCATATTCTACCGCTTTTCCCATATCGCCCCTCTAGCAGGGGGGAATCGTACCCTCATGCCCATGGCTGGACTGGGGTATGATTCCTACATGTTTGACACCAAACACGATATGGTTCTGTGTAGCCATTCTCAAGTTATCGCGTTATCGCGATAGACTTATAATGCGGTTAAGAGTATATGGTATGGCTACACTACAAACAACCCAGCAATGATTTTACGAAGGTTGCAGGGAGGTCCTACTCACGTAGGGGTCCCCCCTCACACATACCTCAGCACCCTGCCTTGTAGGATTACCAAGGCCTGCCATAGGGGTGACCAATGAGAGTATATGTGTTGTAATGGGGTGGGATATAGGGTACCTATATCCCTGTAAGGGGTGCTAGCACCACCTTACCCAGACTACAGTAGTGGTCTGGTGGTGTCAGTTTGTATGGCTGTCCCAGGGTGGCACAATAAGTGCTGCAGCCCTGGTAGGCCTACTGAGGGACCCATGCCCTGGGTACCTAGGGTACCATCTACAAGGGACTGTCAGGGCATCCTCAGCATCCAATTAGTTTGTACCTAGGGTACTTCACATTAGTTTTAGGGAGAAATCAGAAAGGCTGGGGTCCTGGCTAGCAGGATCCCAGCCAGACTAGTCAAAAACCACTCAAATACCAGGCAAAAGTTGGGGGCAACCATTAGTCAGATTCCACCTTTGTAGGAGAGTAGGGTCTGCTTTCTATGTTCACCCCCACTTTTTGCTTTTCCTTTACTGGTTTTCGACTTAGATGTGGCTGTGGGCCTGCTAATCAGACCCACAGCCCTGCTGTTCTCTCTCTAAATTAATACTATGTACTTTAGGTGCATAACCCATTTGGATAGGATCACCTTATTGGCCCCTGTACAGTGTACCCTAGGTACCCAGGGCATAGGTGTACCCTAGGCCTACCAGGGGCTGCAGCATGTATTATGCCACCCCTGGCCTGGCCTTCCATTTTGACACAACTGGCTGATCACTCAGCTGGGGCAAGGTCGTGTAATCACCCCTTGCTTAGGTGTAGTATCCCTATACCTAACTTACATATAGACACATGTGTACCTATCAGTCACTCCTATGGCAGGCCTTGACAATCCTGGAGGCAGAGTGCTTGGTAACATGTGAGATGGTGCTCTAGCATGAGCTGAGCCTGTCTGCAGCTTTCGGAACCTTGTCCTTATAGCTGTTCTATGATATAGCCTACCATATACTCTTAAAGTGCCTTATAATCTTAGACGGTTATGGTAACTATGGTTTGGCTTTATCGAAACATGTCGTGTAAGGTGTCTAACACTGTGGAATAATACCCCCATGCCATTTCTGGACATGAGAATATTATTCCCCCCTTCTAGAGGGAAAGACATGTTAAAATCATACTTCAACTGTTAGCCTCTGACCAAAGCCTCAGCATCACAAAATGGATGCTGCTGCCACGACACAAGTCTGACCTCCTGCAGCTGGGAGTGATCCCAGCCAGGGAGGCCTGGACAATAGGTTTCCTGCTTGGGGAGGTGCTAGCACCTCCCCAGACAGCCTTTAGTGTATTGGGGCAGGGTGGGCTGAAAGGAATGAGACATGCCTGGGGCACACAAGGTGTTCCTTGCATAGTCCAGTTCAAACCGGCGCTGGGGCACTCCAGCCCCAGCTCTGGCGCGAAACTGGACAAAGGGAAGTGGGTGTAACCACCCCCTCCCAGGTCCCACCCATAAGGCGTGACCTAGCAGGTATCCCAGCCCCCCAGATTAGTATAAGAGTGGGAGTTGGGCCTCAAGACTTTAGATTATCCTGAACCTGCAAACTTGAACAGAAACTCTGGACCTTCGACATTCGACGAAAGAAGAAGACTGAAGAATCTCCCTTGTAGCCAAGGAGTGGCTACCCTGTGCAAACAGGCACCATCAAGAGACTACCCTTTGCTTTGCCCACGTTCTACGAGGAACCGACTGCAGAGCCTGACCAGAGCCTTGACTTCCAGACTTCTCCGACCCTGATCCACATCGACAGCAAAGCTGAGATCCGTGGAGGCGACGAGCGACGTGGGACCGGCTACCTGGGAAAAGTGGCTAGTAACTTAAAGCGCAGCTTCTGAGGTACCCTCGAAGTTGTGCACCGGGGATTGAGAAGCCCCAACCCCAAGCACCATCTGCACCGAAGATCAGCCCCCCACACTCCACGAGTCCTGCGTGGGGCCCTTCAGCATTTTCCTGCTTGCCGCGTCTGTCCGGTTGCTTGCCCGCTGGCTAGTGGCCTTAGTGACGACGCACCCTGAAATCTTCTGCGCTGGTTTGGCTCCTCCAGACTGGCTCCCGCTTCTCTGCAAAGAAGAAGCACCCCAGACCTTCCTGGTCTGCACCAGAAGCAAGTCCTTCGTTCTTCGTGGGTTCCGCTTGCCAAGGCTTGGTGAGTCCTAGTCCAACTTCGACACCGCCGACAGCAAGAGCCTTCGTGGGACAGCTCGCCTCCTGGTCCTGGTCATCCTCGACGCTTCCTGGTCCTCCTGGCTGCAGCGACAAGCTTCAGCTTCACCTGCAATCTTCACGACATCGCCTGGTTCCTTCCTGGTTCCACGTGGTCACTGGCTAGTGACCTTGACTCTGTCCCTTCTGCTTGCAGGTTTCTTCTCTTCTTGATCCCAGCCTTGGGATCCACCGGACACTCTTCACTGACTGCCTGTCAGCATCTTTCTTCAGGCATCCATAGGAGTCGACGACGAAAACGACGCATCTTCACCCCTATGCACCCGCAGCCTGTGGGCTAGGTAACTTGGGTACTCCGGTGCTCATCAGGATAGTGACTATCCTAGTGTCTAGTTTTCAAGTCTCAACTTCCTAGCTACTCCGGAAGTGTCCTAAATCTACCGTTTTCTAAACTGTACTATTGCTATTGACTTTTACGCATTACGCGCGAGTGTTTCCACTCTGCACACGAATCCCGTGGGCCTCCCACTTCCTAACTAACGCTAGTGTAGTGTAGCCCCAGCGATTCCCTAGGCCTAGGCCTATTCTATTTCCGTGACAGTGGTTCTTATACCACTTACTTAGCATATGGTTTGCGTGGCCCCTAGGGCCTAACTGTATTACTTACCTGTGTGACTTAATGTATGCTTAAATAAGACTGTGTTGTACTTACCTCTAATCTCATAAAGAGTGCTGAGGGTTTGCTTAGAATAAACACACTTTATTTTATATATACATCTGTTGTGGTGTCCTTTCATTTGGTATTCAAGGGATTATATATGGTATCACAGCTGGCTTCACATGCCATTCAGAGTTTAGCCTAAGACTGCTCTTGTCCATGCTACCACTAGGATAGCTGGTCTATAAGGTTGACTTTACAACCAATCACCATAAGGGTATTTGGACTGATATAAGGTGTACACTAGAACTAGTGACATCATACATCAGGCCAACTTCTCACATTGGTGAGCAGCGGTTGGGATCTGAGCTTGCTGTTGTAATACCATTGTAACCTTGAGATACTAAATTGAAAGATCACACAGATATTGTCTAGGTACATATAACATAGATTATAATACTTAAGTCCTACTGGACTTTGTAATTGTAGGTTGAAGGGAGTAACACACCCTGACTACAACTACTAGAGAGGTTTAGTAGATACAACTAGTGTAGGTAGGTGCACACACCACACCCTCAGTAGATCATGTCTCTGAGAGGAGATCAAGTAGATGCTCTCTCAGGAGGATCAGGTCTGCAAAAGACCCCCTCTAGATATGATACCTTAACATTCCAGGAGATGAGACACTTGTGTACCTCCAGAGGAATAAAACAGGGTGCAAACCCTACCCTCCTTCAGTTAAGACAACTCCTAGAGGAGTATGATACCCTTAGGGCATCTCAGGCAGGTGCCCTAGGCACAGAGGAGGGTCTACCCACCACAGAGGAGTCAGATGGGGCTTCAGATGGAGAGGTAGACAGCCAGGGCCAAGTAGGAAGACTTAGCCAGGCTAACCTAAGTTTACATGGGAGTTTGCATGGGGTCCTCCCATACAGACCCACAAGTAGGCTTACACAGAGAAGCAGGAGGGACAGATCCCCTTCAAGGGAATCCATCCACTCCCATGTCTCTAGCATCTCTAATGCTTCCTCTCACAGGGGAATGACTTCACCTGAGAGAAAGGAGCATGCAGCCAGAATGAGGGAGGCTAATCTGAGGATTCAGAGGGAAGAACTTGCCCTTGCCAAAGAGAAGCTTGCTCTGGCTAGAGAACAAAAGTTAAGTGGGTTAGAACCCACTGGTGGCAGCAACATTCCTAGAGATAGAGACAGGCACTATGATAATAGAAACCTGAGCAAGATTGTCCCTCCCTACAAGTGTGGGGATGACATCCACAAATGGATAACTGCTTTGGAGAGAGCTTGCAAAGTACAGCAGGTACCCCAAAGTCAGTGGGCAGCTATCTTGTGGCTCTCCTTCTCTGAGAAAGGAAGAGACAAGCTCCTCACAGTTAGTGATGAGGATGCAGATAATTACACTGTCCTGAAGAGTGCTCTGATTGATGGGTTTGGCCTAACCACTGAACAATACAGGTTGTTGTTCAGGGATACCCAGAAGACACAGACTCAGGACTGGACTGACTTTGTAGATTGTGCCACTAAGGCTCTGGAAGGCTGGCTAATGGGAAGTAAGGTTAAGGACTATACAGGATTGTATAATTTGATCATGAGAGAACAAATACTTAACAACTGTCAAAACCAGCTATTGCATCAACACCTGATTGATTCTGATCTGACTTCTCCCCAAGAATTGGGAAAGAAGGCAGATAGATGGGTCAGGACTAGAGTTAAGCAGAAAAACCAGAACCAGGACGGTGATCAGAAAAAGGCAGACCAGAAGGGTAATGAGCAGAAACAAAAAGACCAGAAGTCTTCACCAGGCCCCCAAAAGGCTCAGGGGGAGGGTGGTTCCAAAAAGGATAAAAAGAAAGATGGCCAAAAGAAACCATGGTGCAACTATTGTAAGTCCAACTCACATTGGTTTAGTGAGTGCACCAAAAAGGATAAGCTCCCAGCCACCATTGCCCCTAAGGCAACTGTACCCCCTAGTTCAGCTGTAAGTGGTGGTTCCCAGCAAAAGGGTGTAGTAGGGTTAACCCTGGGAACTGAGGAGGATTCTGGCCTAGTCAGAATACCTACTCAGGCTGTTCTAATCTGTGATGGGGACTTAGCTTTGTCCTCTACTGTAGGCCCCAGTAACCTGGGCAAGTACAGACAGACACCTTTTATCAACCAAAGAATGGCTCAGGCCTACAGGGACACTGGAGCTAGTGTCACAATGGTGACACCTGCTTTTGTGGACCCTGGACAGATCATACTAGGTGAGAATTACCTAGTGACCAACGCTAGCAATGCCACTACCTCCCATAGTGTGGCTATTGTTAACTTCTCCTGGGGGGGGGTAACTGGCCTCAAGAAAGTTGTTGTTAGTTCAGACCTTCCTGTAGAGTGTTTACTGGGCAATGATCTTGAAACTTCAGTTTGGTCTGAAGTGGAGTATAGGACCCATGCAGAAATGCTGGGGATAGATGCACATGTCCTTGCTGTGACCAGGTCACAGGCCAAAAAGTGCACCACTGAACAAGTGCTGGATCCTGAAACTATGGACCAGTCACAACCCAAGAGAAAGAGCAGTAGGGTTAAGGCTGTGCCTTCCCCCCTGCCTCAGGTGGTGGATCAGCCCTCCCAGAAGGATGATTCTGAGAGCCCTGAAGGAACTGTCCTAGAAGAACTTGAACCTGATCAGGTTGAGTTTCTTGGGACAGGGGGACCTTCAAGGGCAGATCTGAGGCAGGCTCAATTAGACTGCCCCTCTCTTGAACCCCTCAGACAGCTGGCTGCTGCTGAGGCTGCAGGGAATGCTCAAGGTACCCATAGAGTGTATTGGGATGAAGGGCTACTGTATTCAGAGGCTAGAGACCCCAAGCCTGGTGCATCCAGGAGGTTGGTCATACCACTGAAGTTCAGAGGCTTCCTTCTAACCTTGGCCCATGATATTCCCCTTGCAGGACATTTAGGCCAGAACAAGACTTGGGACAGGCTTGTCCCTCACTTTCACTGGCCCCATATGTCAGAAGATACTAAGGAGTTTTGTCGCTCCTGTGTCACCTGCCAAGCCAGTGGCAAATCAGGTGGCACCACAAAGGCCCCCCTCATACCACTACCTGTGGTGGGGGTCCCCTTTGAAAGAGTGGGCATAGATATTGTAGGACCAATGGACCCACAAACAGCATCTGGGCACAGATTCATACTGGTGATAGTGGACCATGCCACCAGGTACCCAGAAGCAATTCCCCTGAGGACCACAACAGCTCCTGTTGTGGCAAGGGCCCTGCTTGGAGTATTCTCCAGAGTGGGCTTTCCAAAGGAGGTCATTTCTGACAGAGGTACTGACTTCATGTCAGGATACTTGACTGCAATGTGGAAGGAGTGTGGTGTTAACTATAAGTTCACCACACCCTATCACCCACAGTGCAATGGGCTTGTTGAGAGATTCAACAAGACCCTAAAGGGAATGATAAAAGGATTACCAGATAAGCTTAGGCGAAGATGGGACATCCTTTTACCCTGCCTTCTGTTTGCTTACAGAGAGGTCCCACAAAAGGGGGTTGGCTACAGCCCTTTTGAGCTTTTGTTTGGGCATCCTGTAAGAGGACCCCTGTGTTTGGTGAAGGAAGGATGGGAGAGACCTCTCAGACAACCCAAACTAGACATAGTGGATTATTTACTTGGTCTCCGCTCCAGGATGGCAGAGTATATGAAGAAGGCTTCTAAAAACCTTGAGGCAAGCCAAGAACTCCAAAAAGCTTGGCATGACCAAAAGGCTGTACTGACTGTCTACCAGCCAGGACAGAAAGTGTGGGTGTTGGAGCCAGTGGCCCCAGCAGCACTCCAAGACAAATGGTCTGGACCCCACACTATTGTTGAGAAAAAGGGAGAAGTCACCTACTTGGTGGACCTTGGGACTCCCAGAAGCCCCCACAGGGTGCTTCATGTCAACAGATTGAAGGCATATGTTGACAGGGCAGACATGGGGCTACTCATGGCTACAGATGAGGGGCAGGAGGAAGAGAGTGACCCTCTCCCAGACCTGTTGACTCAGAACCCTGATGATGGCTCAGTTGATGGTGTGGTCTTTTCTGACAGCCTCACTGTCCATCAGCAACAGGACTGCAGACAGGTTCTGCAATCCTACAGACATATGTTCTCTCTGACCCCAAGTCAGACAAACTGGTGCACCCATGAGGTGGACACTGGTGACAGTCTGCCTGTGAAGAGTAAAATCTACAGGCAACCTGACCATGTCAGGGACTGCATAAAAGTTGAGGTACAAAAGATGTTGGAGCTGGGAGTCATTGAACCTTCAGAGAGCCCTTGGGCTAGTCCTGTAGTTCTTGTGCCAAAACCCCACACCCAAGATGGTAAGAGAGAGATGAGGTTTTGCGTGGATTACAGAGGTCTCAATGCTGTCACTAGGACAGATGCCCACCCAATACCTAGGGCAGATGAGCTCATTGACAGACTGGCAGCTGCTAAGTTTTTGAGCACATTTGACCTAACAGCAGGCTACTGGCAAATCATACTAGCTGAGAGTGCAAAGGCCAAAACTGCTTTCTCGACCCCAAGAGGACATTATCAATTTGTGGTAATGCCCTTTGGTTTGAAGAATGCACCTGCCACTTTCCAAAGGTTGGTGAATCAAGTCCTTACTGGGTTGGATGATTATTGTGCAGCTTATCTTGATGATATTGCTGTCTTTAGCTCCACCTGGGAGGATCACCTGGTCCACCTGAGGAATGTTTTAGAGGCCCTGCAAAAGGCAGGCCTCACTATCAAGGCCACTAAGTGCCAGATAGGGCAGAGCAAGGTTGTATACCTGGGCCACCTAGTTGGTGGGGGTCAGGTTCAACCACTGGAGAGCAAGATCCAGACCATAAAGGACTGGGCTCCTCCAACTACCCAGACTCAGGTCAGAGCTTTCTTGGGCCTGACTGGGTACTACAGAAAGTTAGTTAAGAATTATGGGTCCATAGTGACACCACTTAATGACTTGACCTCCAAGAAGATGCCAAAGAAAGTTCAGTGGACAGTAAGCTGTCAAAAAGCATTTGATGACCTGAAGCAGGCCATGTGCAGTGCACCTATTCTGAAAAGTCCAGACTACTCCAAAGAGTTCATTGTCCAGACAGATGCTTCTGAGTTAGGTGTGGGAGCTGTTCTTTCACAACTGAATGTAGATGGTCAAGACCAGCCCATTGCTTTTATAAGTAGAAGGCTGACCCCTAGAGAGAAACGTTGGTCAGCTATTGAGAGGGAGGCCTTTGCTGTGGTTTGGGCCCTGAAGAAGCTGAGGCCATACTTGTTTGGCACTCACTTCAAGATTAAGACAGACCATAAGCCCCTCTTGTGGCTAAATCAGATGAAGGGTGAAAATCCCAAACTTCTTAGGTGGTCCATTTCCCTACAGGGGATGGACTTCACAGTGGAACATAGACCTGGGACTGACCATGCCAATGCAGATGGACTCTCCAGATATTTCCACTTAGAACATGAAGACTCAACTGGTCAAGGTTAGTTTAATGTCCCTAAGTTTGGGGGGGGTTGTGTAGGAGAGTAGGGTCTGCTTTCTATGTTCACCCCCACTTTTTGCTTTTGCTTTACTGGTTTTCGACTTAGATGTGGCTGTGGGCCTGCTAATCAGACCCACAGCCCTGCTGTTCTCTCTCTAAATTAATACTATGTACTTTAGGTGCATAACCCATTTGGATAGGATCACCTTATTGGCCCCTGTACAGTGTACCCTAGGTACCCAGGGCATAGGTGTACCCTAGGCCTACCAGGGGCTGCAGCATGTATTATGCCACCCCTGGCCTGGCCTTCCATTTTGACACAACTGGCTGATCACTCAGCTGGGGCAAGGTCGTGTAATCACCCCTTGCTTAGGTGTAGTATCCCTATACCTAACTTACATATAGACACATGTGTACCTATCAGTCACTCCTATGGCAGGCCTTGACAATCCTGGAGGCAGAGTGCTTGGTAACATGTGAGATGGTGCTCTAGCATGAGATGAGCCTGTCTGCAGCTTTCGGAACCTTGTCCTTATAGCTGTTCTATGATATAGCCTACCATATACTCTTAAAGTGCCTTATAATCTTAGACGGTTATGGTAACTATGGTTTGGCTTTATCGAAACATGTCGTGTAAGGTGTCTAACACTGTGGAATAATACCCCCATGCCATTTCTGGACATGAGAATATTATTCCCCCCTTCTAGAGGGAAAGACATGTTAAAATCATACTTCAACTGTTAGCCTCTGACCAAAGCCTCAGCATCACAAAATGGATGCTGCTGCCACGACACAAGTCTGACCTCCTGCAGCTGGGAGTGATCCCAGCCAGGGAGGCCTGGACAATAGGTTTCCTGCTTGGGGAGGTGCTAGCACCTCCCCAGACAGCCTTTAGTGTATTGGGGCAGGGTGGGCTGAAAGGAATGAGACATGCCTGGGGCACACAAGGTGTTCCTTGCATAGTCCAGTTCAAACCGGCGCTGGGGCACTCCAGCCCCAGCTCTGGCGCGAAACTGGACAAAGGGAAGTGGGTGTAACCACCCCCTCCCAGGTCCCACCCATAAGGCGTGACCTAGCAGGTATCCCAGCCCCCCAGATTAGTATAAGAGTGGGAGTTGGGCCTCAAGACTTTAGATTATCCTGAACCTGCAAACTTGAACAGAAACTCTGGACCTTCGACATTCGACGAAAGAAGAAGACTGAAGAATCTCCCTTGTAGCCAAGGAGTGGCTACCCTGTGCAAACAGGCACCATCAAGAGACTACCCTTTGCTTTGCCCACGTTCTACGAGGAACCGACTGCACAGCCTGACAAGAGCCTTGACTTCCAGACTTCTCCGACCCTGATCCACATCGACAGCAAAGCTGAGATCCGTGGAGGCGACGAGCGACGTGGGACCGGCTACCTGGGAAAAGTGGCTAGTAACTTAAAGCGCAGCTTCTGAGCTACCCTCGAAGTTGTGCACCGGGGATTGAGAAGCCCCAACCCCAAGCACCATCTGCACCGAAGATCAGCCCCCCACACTCCACGAGTCCTGCGTGGGGCCCTTCAGCATTTTCCTGCTTGCCGCGTCTGTCCGGTTGCTTGCCCGCTGGCTAGTGGCCTTTGTGACGACGCACCCTGAAATCTTCTGCGCTGGTTTGGCTCCTCCAGACTGGCTCCCGCTTCTCTGCAAAGAAGAAGCACCCCAGACCTTCCTGGTCTGCACCAGAAGCAAGTCCTTCGTTCTTCGTGGGTTCCGCTTGCCAAGGCTTGGTGAGTCCTAGTCCAACTTCGACGCCGCCGACAACAAGAGCCTTCGTGGGACAGCTCGCCTCCTGGTCCTGGTCGTCCTCGACGCTTCCTTGTCCTCCTGGCTGCAGCGACAAGCTTCACCTTCACCTGCAATCTTCACGACATCGCCTGGTTCCTTCCTGGTTCCACGTGGTCACTGGCTAGTGACCTTGACTCTGTCCCTTCTGCTTGCAGGTTTCTTCTCTTTTTGATCCCAGCCTTGGGATCCACCGGACTCTCTTCACTGACTGCCTGTCAGCATCTTTCTTCAGGCATCCATAGGAGTCGACGACGAAAACGACGCATCTTCACCCCTATGCACCCGCAGCCTGTGGGCTAGGTAACTTGGGTACTCCGGTGCTCATCAGGATAGTGACTATCCTAGTGTCTAGTTTTCAAGTCTCAACTTCCTAGCTACTCCGGAAGTGTCCTAAATCTACCGTTTTCTAAACTGTACTATTGCTATTGACTTTTACGCATTACGCGTGAGCGTTTCCACTCTGCACACGAATCCCGTGGGCCTCCCACTTCCTAACTAACGCTAGTGTAGTGTAGCCCCAGCGATTCCCTAGGCCTAGGCCTATTCTATTTCCGAGACAGTGGTTCTTATACCACTTACTTAGTATATGGTTTGCGTGGCCCCTAGGGCCTAACTGTATTACTTACCTGTGTGACTTAATGTATGCTTAAATAAGACTGTGTTGTACTTACCTCTAATCTCATAAAGAGTGCTGAGGGTTTGCTTAGAATAAATACACTTTATTTTATATATACATCTGTTGTGGTGTCCTTTCATTTGGTATTCAAGGGATTATATATGGTATCACAGCTGGCTTCACATGCCATTCAGAGTTTAGCCTAAGACTGCTCTTGTCCATGCTACCACTAGGATAGCTGGTCTATAAGGTTGACTTTACAACCAATCACCATAAGGGTATTTGGACTGATATAAGGTGTACACTAGAACTAGTGACATCATACATCAGGCCAACTTCTCACAACCTTCCTACAAGGACTAATTTTTTTATTTTTTCCCTGTGCACCCCACACACAGTGGCTCTCTTCCCCTTCCCCCCTAAGGGGAAACCCCCTTTCTACTCCCTGGGTGATACAATACAACTTTTGTGACCCTCCCTTCCCAAAGAGAGAAAAATACTTGAAATTGTATAAAGGAAAAACAGCCTAACAATTCATAACGATTTTATGTCTAACACGTATACTTTATCATCCGATAAAGAACCCCTACAAATATTACGTAATCTAGAAACTCATCCCTCCATCTGCGCTAGAAAGGTGTTGACTTCCTCAGGGTTACTGATGTTATACATCTTATTTCGCCACATTTTCTTCAACATCTCTGGGAACTTCATCTGAACCTGGGCTCCCTTGCGCCGTAGTTCATTCATCCTAGTACCCAACTCCGACTGCCTCTTAGCCGTCCTTTTGCCTAAGTCCAATCTTATTTGATAACTAAAATCATCATGCTTCAAAGAACCTTCCTTCAAAGCATGCCCCAGCACCACGCCCCAGCACCAACTCCTAAATGGCATATGTGAGGAAGTTTATCAGAATTTGTTCTAGGCATCTTCCTAGTCGGATTCAGCTTGAATGGGTCCCTATGCACTCTCTGGATCTCCTTCTCAAGATCGAGATCCGGTCTATCCTGCATAATTCCTTCTCTCAGTAGATTACATATGAAAGCCTTGATATTCCCTTTCTCAGACCCTTCCGGAATTTTAAGGACTCTCAAGTTGTTGCGTCTAGACTGTGTTTCAAACCTCTCCACATCATCCTGCAAAGATTTATTCTGTGCTTTTAACATCTCTTTGTCCCTAGAACTTTCCGACACTGCCTCTGACAGGGCCTTCACCTCTCCTTCCAATATTCCAGTTTGTTGCGCGATGTCATCCGATTTTTCCTCCGCATTTATCTTGGATCCCTTTCTCGGATATCTCGAATTTCATAAGGATATCCTGCCTCAGATTTAGAATCATCTTTTGCACCTGATTTTCAACTCCTCCTTCGACTTGCGAGTTGTCATCCATTTGACTTGGACTCTCGATTACAGAAATCCTGCTGTTACCTCGGGGCGACCTTGTGCTTAGGGTTGGAGTAAGACTAGGATTTACATCCACACTCAAACTTTCACTCAACAGTTTATGATTGGAGGAATCGACTTAATTCAAGAATATTTTTTTTGCATTGTTGTGGAGATACACATATATAAATTAATTTAGGAGGTATAGTAAATACCCATGTGTATACAAGATTACCTCACAGGGCATTGCCATTAATGAGGGTGCAACCACTGACATGAAGTAGTTGGGGTTCAGGCGACAACATGTACATGATGATTCGTTCCATGTACAGCTGATATGTCCCTTATTTGTTCAAAGGGGCTGATGTATGTATGAGCGTAAATGTATTCTACTTTCTTATTTTGTTTTTGTTATCGATGTACCATTTTGTCTTAATATAATGAATGAATACAATAAAGAACTATTCCAACAAGGAAATTTGAGTGGTATGTGGCTCTCATCCAGGGAATACTCATCAATAGTCATAATCTATGAATAATCCCCGCCCACGTGTGGGATCCCAGAGTATATAGAAAATACATATATATATATATATTTATATATATCAATCCACCATTTCCGGACCCGATTCCAGGCTGTCGAAGGGCGGTCCAAGTAAAAAGACGCCGGAAATCTTGTATATCAAACACAAAAGTTTCTGTAATGAACAGGAACCACTCAGACCGCTTCGTGTGCTGTCAATAATACCGTATTTAATGGCAAGTAAAGAACTACGCGTTTCGGCTTTACGCCTTGGTCACGTTAATCAACACTACATGTTAACATGATTAAATACATTATTTACAAAAATAAACAAAGGACGCTTATACACCCTGTATGGACCCAATACTGTGGCGGCCATCTTGTAATGTGTACAAGTAAGAATCGATATAGGTGAATACCACTCATGAATATATCTCTTACAGCCCATCCTGCAAAGTATACACACTAGCTGCCTGCAAAATAGTGATATTGCTGTATGTTAAATAATATGCAGACTCCACAATGACGTATAAAACTTAATTGTGAATTATTCTTACAAAAAAACCCAAGTGGGTTTAAAGCGATAATACTATTTGACGCATTTCATGATAATAACTGCAAATAGTTACAATGACAAATAGAGCCCAAGTGGGCTAAAAATGCAACATCACAAGTGAATAATATCAGAAGTCCAGTTGTAGATGTAAGACAAAAAGCCCCAGTGGGCTATAGAGCAGTTGTCACGAATCGTTCATAATTGCAACAATTACCCAAATGGGAATACTTGAAACATGATTCTTAGATGCAAAATTCTCAGTCTTTCACGATAAGTGAAAATATCTGTGGCCACATACATCTCTCACAAATACATAAAGACCACCACCTGGAACAAAAAAGAGATAAAAATATAATTACTAACAACTACTTTTTCTTCATGACAGTCATCAGATCATTATTTCTCCTGTAAGTGAATTGCCAGCTCCTCACTCGAGTTCAGATCTTTGGGTACCAGACTTTCAAAATCAATAATGTACCTAGACTCCAATTGTCTCAGTGACAGTTCTCTGTTTCCACCTCTGACTCCCAGATCTACTGAATCAATGACAACCATGCGAAGTAAAGTTACATCTTAAAAATGTTCTGAATGAAAGTGACGGGCTACTGGGTATTGTCTGTTGTTATTCTTAATAGCCCACATATGTTCCAGTACTCTCTTTTTGGCTGGGTGTTTGGTACTTCCCACGTACCACTTCGTACAAGGACAGACCAGTACATAAATGCAATATGTGGTATTGCAAGTCAAGTTCTTCCTTATTAAGAACTCTCTTCTTGAGTTCGGTATTGTGATTTTGTCACAATCAAAGCTGCCCTTACATGCTTTGCATTTTCTACAGCACTTAAAGCCTGATTTGCCTTTGACAACACTCTGTCCTGTCTCTGTTACATAGTTGTGACTAAGTTCATCTCTCAATGAACGACTTTTCCTAAACGTAATTTGAGGATTACTGCCAAGATTTCTCTTCAGATGTTCATCTGTAAGCAGTACATGCCAGTGTTTGTCAAAGATTCTGCGAACCTCGTTCGCCTGCCCTGAGTATGTGGTGATGAATCTTATATCATCACCCTCGACTGTTTTCCTTCTGGGGTGCAAAAGTTCATTTCTAGTGACTCTTTCAACCCTAGAACGAGCTTCCCCGATGGCTTTGTCACTGTAGCCTCTTTCCTTAAAACGTTTACACATGGTAGCCTCTTCAGTTTTGTACGCATCAGTAGTATTACAGTTTCTTTTGGCGCGCAAAAGCTCACCGTAGGGTATACTGTAAATAAGATTTCGTGGATGGGCACTGCTGGCACTGAGAATACTATTGCCGGCAGTTTCTTTGCGAAACAATCTAGTCTCCAACACATTCCCTTTAACTTCAAGAGATACGTCCAAAAATTCCATAGGATCACGATCCGGTAAAAAAATTCCCCGTACGACTCGTATCCGGTCTTTTTACCGTACGAATCGTACAAGTGCCGTACAAACTGGCAATCACGATTCGCATGGGAAAAAGTCCATACGAATCGCATTGGGAATCATTCCCCACACGTCCTCGGGTCGGAAAATGTATCCGACACGTCCCCGGACGATTTACCGTACAAATGTGAAAAGTGAAGTCCGACCGCGGAAATACGATCCATCCCGTGCGTCCGATGTTACAACCGGATGGCAAAAACACCGTCTGCACCGAACTCCCATAGCAACCATGGAGACATGTGCCCGCATACGCGACCAACACCCCCCCAGCCCTCCCATGTACGAGTCGTACCCCCCCCAGCCCCCGTGAGTACGCGCCGTACCCCCCCCAGCCCCCGTGAGTACGCGCCGTACCCCCCCAGCCCCGTACGTTCGAGTCGTACCCCCGTATATGTACACCCGTGTTCGAGTCGTACCCCCGTGTATGTACACCCATGTATGTGTCGAACCCCCCGTGTATGTACACCCGTGTACGTGTCGAACCCCCCCGTGTATGTACACCCGTGTTTGAGTCGTACCCCCGTGTATGTACACCCGTGTTCGAGTCGTACCCCCGTGTATGTACACCCGTGTTCGAGTCGTACCCCCGTGTATGTACACCCGTGTATGTGTCGAACCCCCGTGTATGTACACCCGTGTACGTGTCGAACCCCCCGTGTATGTACACCCGTGTTCGAGTCGTACCCCCCGTGTATGTACACTCGTGTTCGAGTCGTACCCCCTGTGTATGTACACCCGTGTTCGAGTCGTACCCCTGTGTATGTACACCCGTGTACGTGTCGAACCCCCCCGTGTATGTACACCCGTGTATGTGTCGTACCCCCCCGTGTATGTACACCCGTGTTCGAGTCGTACCCCCTGTCGTAGTCGCTACGCGCTGGGGGTACGCACCGTACATACACGGGTGGGGGTACGACTCGAACGTAGGGTGTACATACACGGGGCGGGTACGACTCGAACACGGGTGTACATACACGGGGTGTACGACTCGAACACGGGTGTACATACACCGGGGGGTACGACTCGAACACGGGTGTACATACACGGGGGGTACGACTCGAACACGGGTGTACATACACGGGGGTACGACTCGAACACAGGTGTACATACACGGGGGGTACGACTCGAACACGGGTGTACATACACAGGGGGTACGACTCGAACACGGGTGTACATACACGGGGGGTACGACTCGAACACGGGTGTACATACACGGGGGGTACGACTCGAACACAGGTGTACATACACAGGGGGGTACGACTCGAACACGGGTGTACATACACGGGGGGTACGACTAGAACACGGGAGTACATATACAGGGGTACGACTCGAACATACGGGGGCTGGGGGGGGTACGGCGCGTACTCACGGAGGCCTGGGGGGGGGTACGGCGCGTACAGGGCCCCTATTCTGGTCGTTTCGCGGCGTACTTCGCATTTCCGGCACTTTTTGGGTGCCGTGAAAATATTACCGTCCGGACTGCTGTCGGTTCGAATCGTACTTCCTGGGTCGTGAAACGCTGCCTGACAGCGTCCCGACGTCACGTCAGCGCATTCCCGGATCACATTGGTATGTATAATTTCGTCGGACGGTGTTTTTTATGATTCGTACGGAAATGGTGTTTCCGTGCGAATCGTACTTGCATGTTTGTAAAGTTTTACAACCGGGTACGAGTCGGACAGAGAAAACGCTCCGACCGACGGTTCGTACCCGGTTTTTCCAGGATCGTAATCGGCACCTGGGTGTGTATTGTGTGTCTTCCAACTTCACACACCCCTGACCAGTGTTATCATTGCCAGAAGTTTTCTAAAAGGACTCTGTGTGACATAGAACGCATCAAGCTTCATACTAAGCTGGAGAGGGATAGAAGCCAGCAGGGAGGTGGCCATGGAGACTTCAGAACTCCCTCTTCAAGCAAGCAACACCGAAAACGGCGTCGTTCCACCTCCCCTGAATCCAGGAAGAAGCAGGTGACTGAATGTTTGCCTTCGAAGAGGCCGATGCACTCTTCAGCGTCGAGGGACAAGTCATCGTCTCGACGTCGAGACTCTCCGCCGCATGCCAGTAAGTCGGCATCGAGACACAGCACTTCGGGCTCGAAGACTGTGGGCCCAGAGAGACCTGCTAAAGCCCCGTCGACATCGAGGCATTCTCCGCCACCCTTGAGGGGGTCGGCGTCGAGAGACTCGCTGGCAAAGACCATGCCGCGAGTGGACATGTCGACGTCGAGAGCGTCGTCGATGTCACATCAGTCGACGTCGAGGAGGTCCACGTCAGCGAGGCATCATGGGAGGTCGACGTCTAGGTCCCCCAATCGCCGCCGACGTCGATGTCCCCCCATCGCCGTGGGCGGTCGACGTCGAGACCAACATCGAGAGGACGACGTTCCCACAGCAGATCGCCGCACAGATCAACGGCGAAGGTGACACAAACCCTATCGATGTTGAGGCGTTTCGACGTCGAGGGACAAAACTGCAGAGGCCACCGAGGAGGTCCGGCCCAAATTAACATCGAGATCCCATTTGACGTCAAGAACCCAGTTATTATCTCCAGGGCTAAATATTGTGCAGATTTCTCCAGAGAGAACTCCTAGAGGTTGCGAAAACAGGGTTTATGGTCTGTCGCTTCGGTGGCTGCAGGGCGTCGGAACAGTTGACCACAGAAGTCCAGGCTCAGACTACTCTCAGACATACTCACCCTCTAGAACCTCAAGAGACCCTGATAGAGGCACCCCTGCAAAACCTTCAAAGTCGCCTTCTAAGAGACCAAGGTCGCCTTCTACACGCCGATCACGGTCAAGGGGTCGTCACAGTTCGCGCCACGAACCTTCACACTAGAGGAAGCGCAGAAGATCATCCACCTGGTCTTCTTCCACAAGGTCCTCTGTTCGGGACTACTCACCAATCTTTTCAGCTACTCCACCTTCAAGGGTTTATCCCATTGATGACATTGGGACTTTCTCTGATGTTCTTGGCAGAGGAGCTAAGAAACTGAATATCAGTTTGTACACTCCTGTGGTCTCTACATCTATTATTTTTGAGACATTGCACCATCGTACAGCACCCAGACCTCTGCTACCTCTGGTGCCAGGCTTTATAGAACCAGCTATGGCCACGTTCCTCACCCCTGCCACAGTGGGGTCAGTTCCGTCGAGGATCGCAAAGAAGTATAAAGCTCCAGACCAGGATCCCTTGTTCCTTAGGTCTGATCCTCCGGCGGATTCCGTCATTGTGGTAGCCGCCAGGAAAGCGCACTCCGCAGCCTCATCAGCTTCAGTTCCTCCAGAAAAAGACAGTAAGCAAATGGACTCTTATGGCAGGAAGATCTGCAATACTTCTGCATCATCTATGAAGATTGCAAGTACGTCAGCCCTTCTTGGACGCTACGACAGGTCTCTTTGGGACTCCTTGGCTAGGTTTACCGACAAGCTTCCCAAAGAAGATCGACAAGACTTCCATGAGATCCTGCAGGAGGGTGGTTTAGTAGCCAACCAGATCATCAGCGCGGCAGCGGACGCCTCAGATCTTGCCGCTCACGGCTATTCTCATGGCATCTTTTTGCGTCGCTAAGTGTGGTTGCGCCTCACAGGTCTTAAACCGGACGCCCAGAAGAAGATCCTCAACCTTCCTTTTAACGGCTCCTCCTTATTCAGTTCTCATGCTGATGAGGAGATGATAAAGATGAAGAACAAGTTAGACACGGCCGAAGCTGTTGGACTGGAAAAGCGGAAGGAGTTTCGTAAACGCATCCGTCAGAACGTCAAGCGACCGTTCCAACAGAGCGTTAAAACCCTTCAATGGTCCTCCCAAAACCAGCAGAGGTCCCAATTCCAGCAGAAGCGTCCTGGCAGAGGAAGGGGGAACAATAAACAACAGTAGTCCTCCGCCAAGCAGCCTTCAAAACAGTGAGGCATTGCTTCCTCCGCACCCGTTCGCCACTCTGGTAGGAGGGAGTATCGTTTTTCACCTGGAAGAGTGGGAACCATAACAAGAGACAGATGGGTGCTGAATATTGTGCAGCATGGTTACTTGCTGAGGTTCAAGTCCCCTCCCCGCAAGTTGCCCCACAATTGAAGTGCCTTCCTCAACAACACAATCTACTGTTGCAAAACAAAGTGTATACCCTCCTCTCCAAGAAGGCCATAGAGGAGGTCCCACCTCACCAGCGAAACCAAGGGGTATTCTCACGGTACTTCCTGGTCCCAAAACGAGGAGTAGCCAGAGAGTACAGACCTATCCTCGACCTGTGCCTGCTGAACAGGTTCATAAGGAAAGAGAAATTTCAGATGCTAGCCCTGCACCAGATTTTCCCACATCTTCACCAGGGAGACTGGATGTATGCCATCGACCTGCAGGACGCCTACTTTCACATTCCTGTTTCAGTGAAACATCGCAAGTTCCTCAGGTTCCAGGTCTCTCAACAGCACTATCAGTACCGAGTACTTCCGTTCGGGCTCAAATCCGCCCCCCGGACGTTCTCCAAGTGCATGGCGGTGGTAGCTGCTTTCCCTCACATATCAAAAATTCATTAATAACTTGCCAGAGCCAATGCAGGGCCTCCATGAAAGATGGTAAAATGAAATCGGAGAACTAGACGACACCGACTGGCAGTAGGCACTGGAATCTCCGCGGAAGGTGGCAATAGCTTCTAGACTGCGATTAATCCAACTCAAGGTGTTCCACAGAACTTATCTGCCCAGAGAAACACTAGTCAAAATGGGAAAAATTGACTCCTGCTTTGTTCATGTATGTGCAGAGAAGTAGGCACATTCTACAATATCATATGGGACTGTCCTGAAAATTGGAACTACTGGAAAGCAATTTTGCACACAATCACTCAGGTATGCGAGTCTCCAGTAGCACCTGAGCCCAAGATGTGTCTCCTTAACAATTTGGGAAGCAACAGACCTCAAACGTAAAGTTCAAGACTGGATGACACTAGGTATCCAGCGAAGCGTAACATTGCTAAATACTGGGGCGTACAGACCACACCTACACACACTGAATGGTGCAAAGATATGGACTGGTCCATGGTAGCCGAGAAGGCAGTCTACATACACAGAGGATGCCCAAAAAATGGGAACAGGTGTGAGGAGGATGGAATGCTTACAGGGGAGGGCTGTGCACCCCGCCCGCCAGGGGCCCGCTGCTGTTGGACATCTGAAGAAGGTATCGCAGCAACTCCTCAGTTATATTTCACAGCGCCGTGTGAACAATAAAGGGATGGACATTTTTCTGCTCAGGATATTCGTTTGTAATGTCGCTGATAATGTCTGTAAAGTCTTATTAACCTGTGTTGTAATTAATAAAAAGAGTTTTCAAAAAAAGACTGATTTGCATATGACTGGGTCCAAATTGGGGTGGTGTGGTGAGCAAAAGAATGATGGATTAAACCCAGATCTTTGTGACTGGGGGTAAATGTTTGCATTGATCAGCATTCCGTCCATCATTTGTTTGTTTTGCACTTTCAGAAAGTTGCCATTCTCTTGTCCTAACCATTTGTGCCTTTCGCCAGTGTCATGGGTCACATGAGTGGAAATAGCTTTGCTGTTGGAGTTTGCGTTTTCCTGCTAAACAGTGACAAAAAGGGGACTAGGTGTGGATACCACTTACACTTGAAATGGCTTCACTCCAGCACACCCAAAGGAACCTGACACTAGCATATTATGTCCCCTGACAGTTTGGAGCCTTGGAAGGGGGAGGGAAGGACGTTCTAGAACAAGATATGGGGGCAGGACATTGTGTCCCCACACACACAAAGGCTTTCACCAGTTGTAATTATTGGACTCTGAGAACTATTCTTCAGTAAACCACTGTCACGACTTGTAATGTTCTTACCAGTTCTGGCGTGTTGGGAGAGATTCCTGACTTCGGTTCTTGAGGGTTCTGGTCTGTCCGAGGTAAGGGCTACCCCTTCTGGTAGCCACGGTTCTACATACAATGAAAAAGGATAAGGACAAACCCTCTGATGGAAGTGAGGACTCCAGGAAAGAGAAGGAAGGAAAGAAGCCACCAGTAAGGAAGAAAAGGAAAACAAGGAATCCAATCCGGAGTAAAGGCTATGATCAGGAACAAGGTACACCAGCAGGCATCACAGATACACCAGGCAGGAGCACAGGAAACCAACAGGAGCAAGGACACACCAGCAGGAGCGAAGAACGTTGCAATGCGACAGAGTATATGGAGAGAGTGAGAAACCTAGCCCTACACTGGCAGCCTTAGTCCATCCTAACAGGGAAGAAAATGTGGTGGCCTTGGTACATGATGTACAAGGGTAACCAGTTCATGAAGCGGCGCAGGTGGTGAAAATATCCTGTGATTACTATGCCGAATTGCATACCTCGTGACATACCCATAACGACGTGGCCGTGTCCGGTTATCTATCCTATATTGCCATAAAATGGCTCTCTACTGCCCGACGAAGATCGTGGCTGCACTAAAAGACCTGCGCAGTGAGAAGACGCCTGGTTCTGATGGCCATACTGTAGCCTTTTATAAGGCTTATGAGGACAAACTTATTCCACACATGGTTAGCCTGTTTGTGGAAAAAATGTCCCGGGAGGGCATTATGCCTCCAACTATGCGTGAAGTGTTGCTGAAGCCTTATAAGCCCCTGAACAGTGGTCCTAAAATAGTCCCTGATCGCTGCTTAATACTGACACGAAATTGGAGAATGGCGCCACGAACAGACACCGGAGAACCAAGCGGCCCACAAGAACGCCATGCGCCAACATCATCACCTCATCGGAGCCACCAAAAAGACCTCATTCAAGGACCGCCTCGACAACAACGCACACAACAGCAAAGAGCTCTTCAACATTGTGAAGGAACTCTCCAGCTCCAACACCAACGACATCCCACCATCGCAAGACCTGTGCAACTCCCTCGCTTCCTTCTTCCACCGCAGGATCACAGACATCCACGACAGCTTCGACAACCAGACCACCACGGCAGCCAACGCCTCCTCGGACCCCACGGCCACCACCGACGACGACACCATCAAAATCATGAGCACCATCCACTCCGGCTCCCCGTCAGACCCATGCCCTTACCACATCTTCAACAAAGCCATCGCCACCACCTCACCCCACCTCCGCAAGGCCATCAACATCTCCTTTGAGACCGGGACCTTCCCGGAGAGCTGGAAGCACGCCGAAATCAACGCCTTGCTCAAGAAACCCAAGGCAGACCCGAGGGACCTTAAGAACTTCCGACCCATCTCCCTGGTCCCGTTCCCGGCGAAGGTCATCGAGAAGACCGTCAACAAACAGCTGACCCACTACCTCGAGGAGAACAACATCCTGGACCGGTCCCAGTCCGGGTTCCGCAGCCACTGCAGCACCGAAACGGCCCTCATCGCTGCCACCGACGACATCAGGGCCCTGCTGGACAACGGCGAGACCGCGGCCCTCATCCTCCTGGACCTCTCAGCCGCTTTCGACACGGTCTGCCACCACACCGTACGCACTCGCCTCTACGACGCAGGAATCCGTGGCAAACCTCTGGACTGGACCTCCTCCTTCCTCTCCGACAGAACACAGAGCGTCCGACTTCCCCCTTCCGATCCGAAGACTTCAAGATCATCTGCGGCGTACCCCAAGGATCATCCCTCAGCCCGACACTGTTCAACGTCTACATGGCACCGCTCGCCTGCGTCGCTAGACTGCACAACCTCAACATCATATCCTACGCCGACGACACACAGCTAATCCTCTCCCTCACCAAAGACCCTCACACCACCAAAACCAACCTCCACGAAGGAATGAAAGCCGTTGCCGAGTGGATGAAGAACAGCTGTCTGAAACTGAACTCGGACAAGACGGAGGTCCTCATCCTTGGCTCCACCCCCTCAGCCTGGGACGACTCCTGGTGGCCAACTGCCCTGGGTGCAGCTCCAACACCCACCGACCACGCACGCAACCTGGGATTCATCCTCGACTCAACTCTCTCCATGACCAAGCAAGTCAACGCCATCTCATCCTCCTGCTTCAACACCCTCCGCATGCTCCGAAAGATTTACAGGTGGATCCCCACCGACACAAGAAGAACGGTCACCCAAGCCCTAGTCAGCAGCAGGCTGGACTACGGAAACGCCCTCTATGCGAGAGCCCCAGCCAAATTGCTGAAACGACTGCAATGCATACAGAACGCCTCCGCCCGCCTTATCCTCGACATCCCTCGCCACAGCCACATCACACCCCACCTGAGAGACCTGCACTGGCTTCCCGTCAACAAAAGGATCACCTTCAAGCTCCTCACCCATGCACACAAGGCACTCCACGACACCGGACCAGTATACCTCAACAGACGGCTCACCTTCTGCACCCCGAACCGCCAGCTCCTCTGACCTCGCCCTCGCCACCGTCCCCCGCATCCGGAGAACGACCACTGGTGGCAGATCGTTCTCCTACCTCGCCACCAAATCCTGGAACACCCTCCCTATACTTCTACGTCAGACCGAAGACCTCCTGACCTTCAGGAGGCTACTCAAGACCTGGCTGTTCAAGCAGTAGCAGCACCACCCCCCCACAGCGCCTTGAGACCCTTACGGGTGAGTAGTGCGCTCTATAAATGCCGTGATTGATTGATTGATTTGGTAAAATAGTTGCGAACAGGCTGGCCCTCTAACTTCCTGGTATTGTAGGTCCGGAGCAATCTGGAATTGTTCCCGGGCGATCATTCAACTGTAATTTTCGCACTCTTTTTTGCACTGTTACCCTAATTGACCCCGGAGTACGTGCCGCAGCAGAATTCTTATCTTTTTATTGAGTTTTAATTTTAGTTTAAACAGGTAAACATTCATGTCATGGCTGATCTTCAGATACCGACAATCATGAAGTACACAATTTACAAAATAGATATCGTTTCCACTGTCCAATTTAGTACAAAGTTAGCAGTCAAATTTCACCAGCTAATATTTTAGAAATTTGGGATCAGCTCATCTTGCATATCACCCTGAACAATGTTCAGCATTTAAGTATATATCAAACAGTTACTCATGAATCTAAATAACAACTGTGGCACCCAGTAAACCTAGATAGGCTATATTTGCAATAATCTAAAAACCTTAATGGTGGTCAGATTACATATGTCTTCAATGCTTTTTAGTGTTCACAAAGAGTGCAAATAGGAAGCATATGGAGAGGTTGTGGGTCCTTGCTCCATGCTAGGTCCCTGGAGACTAATGTTATCATTCATGGGGATGAGGTGGGTTGAAGGGTGTCGGGGGACCTATTCCCTACATCTGCATGTCTAGCCTCCCATTCTCGTACCACCTTCGACCATAAGTCTGCTATGGGGCGGCATCTCACCCCCTTCCCATCATCTTCTATCAACGCATTTTCTTCTGCCCGGGCCCAGACTGTGACATAATTTTCCCAGTGTGTAATATTGGGACCAGCAGGGGTTTTCCATCGTAGCGCTATCCTCCTTTATGCCAGAACTAAAGCTAAATCTACAAATCGAGTTCCTAATTTTCTGGGTTTAGGCCTAGGGAATAAGCCCAACTAGCATGCTTCAATCGTGTAGGGAATGGTGCGTAGTGCAAGGATTTGATGCCAGTATTCAGGTAGGGGTGGGCAATCCCACATCATGTGCTTAAAGTCTGCGTCCTACTGCGCACAACTGTCTAACATTTTGTTAAGCCTATGTGGGGTGATATATGTCATATGAAGGATATTGAATTGGGTGTATTTAAAGCTGGCCTTTCTAAAGGTCATCTTGTGGGACCTCTGCGCCTTCTTCCAGTCATTTTCAGATGTGCTACGGTCTGTGAGTGTTTCCCATTTCTGTTGGCAGTGGATTTTCAGCCATCTCTCTCAAGGCACAGTACAACCATTTAATTAGGTGTCTTGCCAACCCCAATCATGGCATGCAATAGCTAGTGTGTTTTCAGTTCTCAGGTACCCCCTTCCAATAGATTCTGAAATGTTTTCTGCAGCCCATGATAGTTCAAAAAATGCCCTGGGGGCAATTCGTATTGAGAGAAAAGGTCACCCAGAGGGATCATCACTACCAAATAACAGTCACCTGCTCTTACCAACTCCACCTCACCTCATCCTCTCATTTGGTTTGCAGTGAAGGATGAAGATGCATCCCCACAAGGCAAGCCAACCAAGGGGAGGTCCGGCGAGTATAATGGATCATCTGGTAGATGCATCAATCTCCTGCACCAGAATCTCAAGGCCACCGTGAACAGGGGCTGAGCCCGCCTCCTGGCAAGCAATAGCCCAGCCATCAGTTTCCCCCTAGGGTCTGAGCTGGGTGTAATATCCAGTGTCTCTAACCCAATCCCCTCCAGCCACTGGGTCAACCACAGCAGTTGAGCAGCTAGATAATAGGATTCACAATCTGGTGCTCCCAGTCCCCCCGGGCCACCCCCTCCTTCCGCTGCCCTCTGGGCAGTAGTCAGTGACACTTTGTTACGGCCTCCATCCCAAATCAAATCCCTCAGCAATGTATCCAATTCCCTAAACCAAGTCTTCAGGATGACCACTGGTAGATTTGAGGGGAAAAAAGTAAACGTGGCAACATAACCATTTTAGAAAGTATAGGGTGGCCTAAGGGACCGCCAAAATTCGACTGATGATTCAAGGGAAAGAGGAGCTGGATTCAGGTTGCCCTCAAAAAGGTCTCGCTGATCATGAAACACTTGGATCACTAGGTATCTAAAAGATCGAGGGGACCAGTTAGATGCCGTCGGAAGTAGCGGAGGGGGGGGGGGGGTGGCTGCAGGGTCGAGGGAGAAGACGTGTGTCTTAGAATGATTTACGGGTTTGAGTGGCATCATCACTCAGGATGCCCAATGCGTCTCTCACCCCACATTCTCCATTCCGTAAATATAAAAAGGATATCATCTGCGTAGAGGGAAATCATGAACTCTCGCCCATCCAGCATCAGGCCCAGTTTAAACTGAACGGCCAATGGTTCCTATGCCAAAGCAAACAGGAGTGGGGACAGTGGGCATCCCTGCCGGGTTCCCCTCTGCACTTCATATGAACCTGAAATTATACCTCCCGTCCTAACTCTGGGTGTGGGAGAGGTATAAAGTAGTTTGACCCATTTGATCCATCCCTCACCGAGCTCCATATTATGCATTATCTACGTCAGAAAATCCCATCTTAAAGTATCAAAAGCCTTTTCAAGGTCCTCAGCCATGGCCACTGCCTCAGGGTAGGTCGAAAGATGCCTGTGGAACATTGCATAGTATAGTCGTCTGAGGCTACCTGATGTAGATCTAGTTGGAATAAACCCATTCTGGTCTGCGTGGACCAAGGTGTGCATATGTGGGAGCAGTCTGCTAGCTAGTATTTTACTTAATATTTTAAAGTCCAAGTTTAGCATGGACAACGGTCAAAATTGTGAGACAGTAGAACTGCCCGATTTAGTTTTAGGGAAAGGCACCCTGCTCATTGTTGGTAACTGGTCATATCTTAATGAGTCGGCGTACAGCTTTTTGAGTCAAGGGGTCAGCTGATCACTGTAGGCCGCGTAGAATTCTGCTGGTAGGCCATCCAGGTTTGGGGTCTTCCCCCTTGTCATATCTTTCATCGCAGCCCTAATCTCCTGTACCCCTATAGCGTCTCCCAAGTCCTTCTGCACCTTGATTTTCTGGAGCTGGATTCTTGTATAATACCCTCCGGTATCTCCGGCGCGGATTTGTAGAGGTCCGTATAGTAGTTTTTTCAAATATTAATGGTGCTAGGGGAGTAGGTTGTGGTCCCATCTCCTACTTGTTCCTTGGTTATGGGCGATCCCCTATTTCAGGTTGAAGCAGCCACGCAAGCAGCCTGCCTGCTTTCCCACCCTCAATATGTTGTTTCTTCAAATTATCCTTGTGATCTAGCTTTCATAGCCTGTCTAGCGTTTTAATATATGTACTCTTGACATTAGACAGTTGAGTAAGAGTATCTGTCTGTGCCGGCGACCAGGAGGCTTTAGATGTATTCTTTCTATGGATTAATGCTGCAGATGACAACCTTAGGTTCACTGCTCACATCAGTACGCATAAGTTGGAGTTCCTGGACGTGTGGGTGGGACATCAGGATCTCAAACTGATGGTGTCCCTATATACTAAACCCACAGCCAGGAACACTCTTCTCCACTTTAGTAGCTTCCACCCAAGAAGTCAAAAAGATGGAATCCCATTTAGTCAGTTTCTACGACTTCGTAGAAACTGTACTTCCATCAAGGAGAAATTCATCCAGAGAGGGTATCCTCATAGACTGATCGATGGACTGAAACGAGCACGGTTCTACAATCGCGACGCTATGTTCCAAACCAAACCACCAGAACATACAGACAAGTTAGTCTGTGTCACAAAACATTCATCAATTGATAACAAAATCCGTCAGATCATAAATTCACAATGGCACCTACTCAACCTGGGCAGCCAAACAACATGGATACCCAAACCACTCTTTGTATTTCTTCGCAATAAAAATTTGAGAAATCTACTAGTAAAAGCCAAGCTGCCAGAACATAAAGGATTGGTTCAAAAATCTATCACAGGTGACTGCCCCATAAATGGAAATCATCAATGTGGGACATGCCATGCATGCGCCTTCCATCTGGACGGTTTCACGTTATCAGCGGGACGCTCTACCTCTTGGCAGACGTGGGTTACTTTCATTCGCATATTCAGGTAAATTCTTTTCACTTGAGACAGTGGTCCGTCCCTGTCCGTTTTGTTTTTGTTAACTCAATTAGTAAAATGCAGGCAGACTCTGTTTAAACAGCTATTTCATGTTTTCATTCTACACAGGGAATTATTTTAAGCTGCTTGTTCGTTTAACACCCACGGGATGGAGCGCGAGTCTGCCTCTTGAAGCTGCTTGTACGAGGTATTTTACACTGACAACTAATGAGTTATTTTTATCTAACACACTAGGTAATTTTTTTTTGAAAATCTTTCCTGGTTTATTTTCTGTCTTTTCTGCAGCATAATTTCCGCTAAATCCTCCAAGTTGAATCCGGGCATCAGTCCCATTAATCGTGTGATATTAGTGAGGTGAGCTATTACTTTTCTGGCTACAGCAACCCTGCATGCTGGTTAGATTTTACATTGCTCGAGTTAGGACTATTCCAACATGCTGCTTTTTCTTTCATGTTTTGGAATAGGGGACTGTTTTCAAATTCTTGGGAAGTCGAGTGACTAATGTTTGTTAATCTAGCACGGTCGATTGCTCTCTCTCCAGAGGCAGCGGCCCTCTTTCCTTGTTGAATTTCGATCCTCGAACATGCAGGATAGCATTATAATTGCTCCTTAGAAAGATTAGATAGCTTGGTTCACGCATGTCTGTTATTTCATAATCCCTTGAATAGGATTAGTTAATTTCATCGGAGCAAGCAGGAAAAGTTATGATTGCTCCACAGATAGATCAGACAAACACGGTTCTTGTGCGCTTGTCTTAGTTTGATCCTTGAACACTTTTACTTTGCCATTATCATTATTTTTGCAGATTCTACTAGGACGACCTCTGCAAATACTATAGGCCAAGCTTTTTGCCTTATGCCCCTTGGGGTTCTTTTCTATTGCATTTAAACACCGACCGTAGAACCTCGTCCTTCAGACTTTGGTAAGGCTTCTTTACTCCATTGGATTATTAGGCATGATTGACTCTTCATAAATTAAGCACCTTTTATGTTATCATCTTTTTTGTTTACAATTCTTTAGGGCACAGTCTGCTTTTTTCAACACTTTCAATTGTTTCTAAGACTGGGAGAATTCCAGCTATATCAGCATTCTCCCACCTGAGTTCCACAGGTCTGCATTTAAGATTCTTCGTGATTATTAATCTCCTTATTTCTATGTGCATGTTTTTCTTTTACATTTTCAATTTTTTTTATCTTTTATATGCATTTGTCTCCTTTAGATCGTTATTCATGCTATTATATATATTTTGAACCCTGTGTGCTGTTGTGTTCCACTGCAATTTATGTATCATTAAAATCTGTATTTCATATCTTATCTTTTGATTACTTAGTTTTCACCACAAAAATGCAATATAAATATATTATGTAACTTCTATTTTTGCTTGCCAGGTCCCATTGCCTTTTTTAATTGAAAATTCCCTACATGTGCCCTGAGGAAGGTGATACCCCAAAAGGATAAAGGGTTCCACCGAAACGCGCGTCGGCGCTCTGAATCAGTCCCCTCCGTCCATTTATTCTGCATTTTGATTTATTATGTTTTTAAAAAAATATTCTCTATTGATTTGGAAATTGTGTTTTGTTTGAATATAATCAACTTATAAAACATTTTTGTGTTATGATACCAAACTTCTGGCTAAAATCAGAAAAAAACATTGTGTATTCTGGTATCCCTTTATTGTGTATTCTGGTATCCTCCTATTTGAAATAATTGTTTTTGTCCACGGACACGCAGTGAGAGGGGACTCAGTGCGTATTATGCTGCTTTTGTATATATGCGATGTACGTATTGGTGATTTCGCGTGAGTATGCTGTGGGTATGAAAGTGATTGTATGCTGATGAATGAACTGTTTGCCAATGGGATCCGATGAATTTCACTGAAACTGTATAGTCACGATTTGTCCTCATGAATGTATTAATGATCTGAAAGAAACACGTTAGTTAGATTCCTCACCTTAGAATATCCCCAGGCGTCAGACTGGATCCGGAAGATTTTTCGTCAGCAATACCCCTTGCGCGTCGCTAGGCGTCGTCTGCGGCTCCGCGTCCGTCGTCGGCGTCGTGCGCCGGGATGACGTCGTCGGAGTACTTAGACGCCGCCCTCGCGCGCTGACGTCAGTTCTTCTTTTTTCCGCGCCAGTAAGCGCAGATCCGGGAGAGCTACACCTTTAGTCAATTTTTGACTAACTTTTTTTGATCCTTTTTGATCGTGTCTCGACACCGGTAGGATGCCTGGGTTTAAAGCCTGTACGGACTGTAACCGATTGATGTCGGTTACGGACCATCACCGCCGGTGTCTTTACTGCTTGGGCCTCGATCACGACGCGGAGTCGTGTTCGGACTGCAAGGCCCTGACCTCAAAGGCTAGACGGGAGCGGTCCCGTAAGCTTCTCGAGATTCGCCACTCGGCTCAGGAGGAGGTCCAAGGATCGGTCGCGGAGCCGCAGCCGACGTCACCATCGGTCGTCGGGATCCAAGTCTTCGGGTAAGTCGAAGCATTCCAAGAAGTCCAAGAGGCGACATCGCTCTTCGGACTCTCCTCGCCGGTCGCGCGACTCGGTCGAGGGTCAGGGTGGTTCCACCCCCGCGGCTCCGGCGGAGCCGCAGGCGCCGCGCCCGTCCCCATACCCTCCGGTCCCTGGGACTGACGCGACGCCAGCGGAAGTCAGCGCCTTCCTCTCGGCCATGAGGAACCTGGCTCCGCCGTCGGCGCCCGCTGGCGCGCCTTCGGGCCCCGCGGACCCAACTGGGCTGCCTTGCCTGCCGGTGGCTCCGGCCCCGGCGCCGTTGACGGCTCCGGCCTCGACGCCGCAAGCGCCCGAGGGACCCGTTTTCGAGTCCCCGTCGACGCCGGTCAACCTTGTCACGCCTCCTCTGCCGGCGTCGACACCGGTTCCACCCCCGACGCCGACGTCGACTCCGCTCGACGTCGTGCCCCAGTTCAGTCCCGCTCCGGGCCCGGCGCCGGTCCGGCGTCGATGGACGCCGAGATCGACGCCGCTAGAGACACATTTTGTCTACCGCCCGGCTCCGTTACTTTCTCCTCTACACCAGGAGTCGGATGATGGGGACTACTGGGAGGGATCCGAGGATCCTATGGCCGCTCAGGCCCAACTGTCCCAGGACTGGGCAGATGAACTGGGGGAGGCCAGTGGTCTGGATACCTCGCCAGACACTGGATTCATCTCTCTTCCGACTGTGGCTTCGGAGGAGGGTGCTGCTTTCTCCGTGGTGCTGCGCAAGGCGGCCGCAGCCCTTGGGCTCGAGCTGCCTGCCGTGGCTGTGAGGACGAACGTCCTCACTGAGGTGCTTCAGTCTGCAGCAAGCTCCACTGAGCCTCTGCTGCCATTCAATGAGGCCCTCACTGACGTTCTACAGGGCACCTGGTCCAAGCGCTCCACAGTTCCTCCTGTGGACAGGAACGTCGCCAGGCGCCACTGCCCTGCTCCGGGCGACCCCAGTTTTCTGTCCCAACACCCTACCCCTGAGAGCCTGGTTATCCAGGCCTCCACCTCCCAATCCTCTTTCCCGACCGCCCCGCCGGACCGGGATTCCAAGAGACTAGAGCAGTTTGGCAAGAAACTGTTCTCTTCCCTTAGTTTGGGCCTGCGGTCTTTGAACACCGCTTGTCTCTTGGACCGTTATTCCCACTCTCTGTGGGATGCGGTGGAGGACGTGCTGCCCCTGTGTCCGGAGGAGGTCCGGACACGACTTACCCAGACTCTGGCCGATGGGAGGGATGCCGCGCGACATGCTATACGATGTGGGCTTGACACCACGGACTCGCTGGGTAGGGCGATTTCTACCTCAGTGGCGCTTAGACGTCACGCCTGGCTGCGGTCCACGTCATTTTCGGGTGATGTCCAGAGCTCTCTCATGGACATGCCCTTTGATGGCACTCGCCTTTTTGGCGAGAAAGCGGACAGTGCGCTGAATCGCTTTAAGGACTCCCGGGCTACGGCCAAGTCCTTGGGCCTCTCGGCCCCGCGGTCGCACACTTCCGCCTTTCGCCCCTTTCGTGGCCAAGGAAGGGGTGCCTCCTCACGTACGCCTAGCCACCAGCCGCAGAATCAACCTGCGCGCGGTCGCGGACGTGGTTTCCGCCGAGGCGGTTCTGGAGGACGACGAGGTCAGTCCACATCCACCCCGGCAGCATCCGCCTCAAAACCTTCCTAGTCCGAGCTTTCAGGCCCATTCCACGCCAGTGGGCGGCAGAGTTCGCCATCACCTGCACCACTGGCGGTCCATCACATCGGACAGGTGGGTGCTGCAAATCGTCCGAAGGGGCTACTCCCTCCCCTTCGAGATGACCCCTCCAGCCATGCCACCGCAGCACCACCGTATCTCGGGGAATCATTTGAATCTTCTCCACGAGGAAGTTTCCGCCCTCTTGGCCAAGGGGGCCGTCGAGCGCGTTCCGAGTCCAGAAGTAGGTCGTGGTTGTTATTCCCACTACTTTCTGGTTCCCAAGAAGGGCAAAGGGGGCCTACGCCCTATCTTGGACCTCCGGAACGTCAATGCCTTCCTCCGGAAGGAAAGGTTCAAGATGTTGACCTTGGCTCAGGTTCTAGCTGCCCTAGACCCCGGAGACTGGATGGTAGCGTTGGACTTGCAGGACGCATATTTCCACATCCCCGTCCTGCCGGCCCACCGGCGTTACCTGCGGTTCACGGTGGGCCCAGAGCACTTTCAGTTTACCGTGCTCCCCTTCGGTCTCACCAGTGCCCCTCGGGTGTTCACGAAAGTGATGGCGGTGGTCGCAGCTCATCTGCGCAGATCAGGGGTTCCAGTCTTCCCCTATCTCGACGACTGGTTGTTGAAGGCGGGCTCGCCCCAGGCAGTCGTCCCCCACCTCTAGACTACGGCGGATCTCCTGCATTTGCTGGGGTTTTCCATCAACGTGCCGAAGTCACACCTGAGTCCCTCTCAGAAGCTCCTTTTTATCGGAGCGGTTCTCGATTCGGCGCAGTTCCGGGTCTATCCACCGGAACAGCGGGTCCGGGATATTCAGGCCCTGATTCCCATCTTTCGGCCTCTATCCTGGGTTTCGGTCAGGCTAGTGTTGCGGCTTCTGGGGCTGATGGCCTCCTGCATCCTACTAGTGCATCACGCCAGGCGGCGCATGCGGGCTCTGCAGTGGGACCTGAAGTTTCAGTGGGCCCAGCATCACGGCAACCTGTCCGACCATGTCTTGATCTCGGAGGGCACTGCTCAGCAGTTGCAGTGGTGGCTCACGGACCGCGATTGGGTCATGGGCAGAAGCCTCTCCCTTCCCCAACCGGAGCATGTCGTAGTGACGGATGCGTCCCTCCTGGGATGGGGTGGCCATATGGGAGAGGCGGAGATCAGAGGCCTCTGGTCTCCGGCGGAGTCTCGTCTCCACATCAACCTGTTGGAGTTGAGAGCGATCCGGCTTGCACTGAAAGCCTTCCTTCCCTCTGTCAGGGGCAGTGTCGTGCAGGTGTTCACGGACAACACCACCGCCATGTGGTATTGCAACAAACAGGGCGGGGTGGGGTCGTGGACCCTTTGTCAGGAGGCTCTGCGCCTCTGGACGTGGCTGGAACACCAGGGCGTCACCCTAGTGGTTCAACATCTGGCGGGCTCTCTGAACGCCAGAGCAGACGAACTCAGCCGCCGGTGCATGATGGATCACGAATGGCGTCTGAACTCCGAAGTGGCGCAAGGTCTCTTTCAGCAGTGGGGAGAGCCTTGGTTAGATCTATTCGCCACCGAAGAGAACGCGCAATGTCAGCAGTTCTGCGCGTTGGAATTTCCAAGGCGGCACTCGCTCGGCGACGCTTTTCGTCACGAGTGGAGTTGCGGTCTGTTGTACGCCTTTCCGCCTATACCACTTCTGCCCAGAGTGCTGAAGAAGATCAGGCGCGACCGGGCCCAAGTCATCTTGGTGGCTCCGGACTGGGCACGAAGGTACTGGTATCCCGAGCTACTCAGTATGTTGACCGATCCTCCGATACGTCTGCCCCTTCGGGAGGATCTTCTGTCGCAGCAGCAGGGGACGGTCCTCCACCCGAACCTGTCCAGCCTCCACCTCCATGCGTGGAGATTGAGTGGCGGCAGTTGATGCCATTTGACTTGCCTCCTGAAGTCTGTGATATCATTCTGGCAGCCAGGCGTCCCTCCACAAAGACGGTATACGCCTGCCGGTGGAACAAATTTGTGGCATGGTGCACAGCAAAGTCTGTGGATCCCCTTTCCGCCCCTCTTTCTGAGGTTCTCCTCTTTCTTCTTTCTTTGGCCCGGCAGGGCTCTGCCCTGGGCACCCTGAAAGGTTATCTTGCTGCCATCTCTGCCTTCTTGCGGCTTCCTGATCAGCCTTCTCTTTTCAAGTCCCCTGTAGTTACACGCTTTCTAAAGGGCATTACTCACACGTTCCCTCCTGTTCCGTTTGTAATGCCTCAGTGGGACTTGAATCTTGTCTTGACATTCCTGATGTGCGCTCCCTTCGAGCCTCTTCACAATTGTCCCCTTCGTCTTCTGACTCTTAAGACTGCTTTTCTGGTAGCCATCACCTCGGCTAGACGGGTGAGTGAGCTCCAGGCTTTATCTTCAAAGCCTCCTTTTCTGTCTGTTCATCCGGACAAGGTTGTCCTTCGGCCTCGTCCCTCCTTTCTTCCGAAAGTGGTGACTCCATTTCATCTTGGGCAGTCTGTCACCTTGCCCACCTTCTTTCCGCCTCCGCATCCTTCCAAAGAGGAAGAGAGGCTCCACCGTCTGGACCCAAAACGTGCGCTCTCCTTTTATTTGGACCGCACAAAGCAGTTCCGTGTGGACGACCAACTTTTCGTTGGATACGTGGGTGCTAAGAAGGGGAAAGCTGTGCACAAACGGACCATCTCTCGGTGGGTCGTTTTGTGCATCAAAATTTGTTATTCCTTGGCAAAAAAGGACCCTCCTGCTGGGCTGCGCGCCCATTCTACTCGGGCCACTGCGGCTACTACTGCTTTGGGACGGGGTGTCCCTTTGCAGGACATCTGTCAGGCGGCAACGTGGGCTTCGCTACACACGTTTGCCAGGCATTATTGCCTTGACAGCCAAGTCCGGAGGGATGGCTTCTTTGGCCGTTCTGTCCTCCAGGACTTTCTGGTGTGATCTTGGTTCGCAGACCCACCACCGGGGATGGTATTGCTTGGGTATCTATTCTAAGGTGAGGAATCTAAGTAACGTGTTTCTTTCAGATGAACAAGTTACTTACCTTCGGTAACGATGTATCTGTAAGAAACATTAGTTAGTTAGATTCCTCACCGACCCACCCATCCTCCCCGTTCTGCGAACTGACATCTAGGGTTAAGGTTATCCTTTTCAGGCCTCTAGATTTTATTTTTGGCACCAGTGTCGGTCTTTGCATGGCTCTGCGTTCCTGGCACGGAAGGCTATGTACAAGAACTGACGTCAGCGCGCGAGGGCGGCGTCTAAGTACTCCGACGACGTCATCCCGGCGCACGACGCCGACGACGGACGCGGAGCCGCAGACGACGCCTAGCGACGCGCAAGGGGTATTGCTGACGAAAAATCTTCCGGATCCAGTCTGACGCCTGGGGATATTCTAAGGTGAGGAATCTAACTAACTAATGTTTCTTACAGATACATCGTTACCGAAGGTAAGTAACTTGTTCTTTATGTATAGAAAAGTCAAAAAATAAAAAATTAGTCAATGACTATGCTTCTCTGAATACTGTTATTGATTGCGGTGGCTTAGCAAGAGCGGTCAATGAAAATAAGTGACTTAAAGCACCCTTTGAATTGATACAGGTAGAGTCTCTCTTTGGTCTATTTTGGTTATCTGTCTGTGCCCCCAATCTAAGCTCAAGTATATGTATCTCAGTTTCGCGTTTCCGAAGTTCACTCTCTATCTCCTTTTTAGCCCCCACCGTCTGTCCCATGCAGTGACCTCTAATGATCACCTTGAAAGACTCCCACTCTGTAAGGGAGGAGCTGGTGGTTCTCTAGTTCCTTAAAAATTAATCAGATATAGAATCCCGCAGGGACTGTTGGAAGCATGTATCTTCCAACATGGTTGCATCTAGGTGCCACATTGGGATGGTCATGAGTTTGGGTGCTGTAGAGAGAATCAGGAGTAAGGGGCTATGATCTGATAACATGTGGTCTAAGTACTCAGTGTCGACTATTTGGGGGCTAACATGAGAGGAGCAGAGAAACATGTCCAGTCTAGTATGTAAGTGGTATAAAGGGGAGTAGAATGAATAATCCCTTATCTGGTCATGTTGCAACCTCCAAACATCGACCAAGTCCCCAATGCTTTCTTCAATCTCGAAGAGCTTTCGCGTTGGAATTGGCCATGGTGCTGCGTAATGGTGGGGTGGATCTGTCCATGTTAACATCTACCACACAGTTATAATCTCCCACTATTTTTCTGTCTTGAGCAGCTATTTTTGCTAGTGGATTGGAAAGCCTGCAAATTGGGGACATAGACACTGCCTATTGTTACCTCCTTGCCCAGCAGCCTTCCCTTGATGAGCACATATCGCCCTCAGGGTCGACCAGAGTTTGTATTGCATCAAAAGGAGTTCTGGGTCATACCCATACCAGCACCCCACGGGAGAAAGCTGAATAGGTTGTAGCAAATACTTGGCCTGTCCACCTTCTACGAAGACGCTGTCTCTCTTCCAGGGTCAAATGGGCCTCTTGGAGCATCACTATCTGAGCTCCCCTATGCCTAATGTAACTAAGGATGTTATGGCGTTTCGCCTGCGAACCCATGCCTCTAACATTCCAAGAGAGGGTCTTTATCCCTCTAGGACCTAGGTTTGTAACTGCCATATGTATTTAGTATCTGAAAGAAACAGTAAGTTATAGATTCCTTACCTTAGAATTACCCCCAGGCGTTAGACTGGATCCGGAAAGTTTTTCGTCAGCAGTACACCTGTGCGTCGGAAAATGGCGTCGGTCGACTCCGGATTCGTTGTTGGCGTCGTGGTTGCTGGGATGACGTTGCGGTAACTACATAGACGCCGCCCTCACTCTTTGACGTCAGTACTTTCTTTTTCCGTGCAAGCAAACGCAGGTCCAGAGAGAGTGGTACGTACCCCCAGTCATTTTTTGACTGACTTTTTCTCGACTTTTGTCGAAAGCGTTTTTTGAGTCCATCGATATCTGGTGCACGAGGGATGCCCAGCTTCAAGGCTCGCAGTTCCTGTAGCCGACTGATGTCGGTGACGGATCCGCACCTCGTGTGCCTCTTCTGCCTGGAGCGCTACCACAACCCCAAGCCGCGCTCCGACTGCTGGACTATTAATCCAAAGTCTTTGCGGAAGCGGTTCCGAAAGCTTCTTGTGGCCTGGCAGTCAGCTCTGTGCCGTTCGAGGTCACGTAGGAGGTCGAGGGACTGGTCGTGGAGCCATCATCACTCTTCTTCCAAGTCTTTGCACTCGGGTCAGGTAAGTCGAAGCACAAGAAGAAGTCGAAGAAGCATTGTCGCTCTTCGACTTCTCCCTGTCCGTCGGCCGACGCAACATGGGCTTCCATTCCTTCCCGGGTCCCGGAGCAACCCCTGCCCAGCTTCGTGAATTTTACGAAGCGATGCATGCCATCTCTCGGCAATCCGGCCCCTCTGGCGTGCCTTGGGGCCCAGCAGACTCGGCTGGGGGCCCTAGGCCTTCAACACCAGCGCCTCCGGCCCCTGCACCGCAGGGTCCCCTTGGATCCAAGCCTAGATCCGGATCGGCGGCGGTCGACCTTGTTACACATCCCCCGGCGCCGACTCCACCGGCACCACGTCCGCAACCGGCTTCGGCTGTATCCCCAGCTGACACCGACTCCGGCCTCCACCTCGAGGTAGACACAGAGTTAGACCGGCGTCAACTGACGCTGGATCTGGCGCCGATGGGTACTTTTATGCCACCCTGGCTCTTTGAGACGAGATTGGCAGCCAGAGGAGAGTGAGGAGGGCTGGGTGGGGTTTGGAGACCCTTTAACCGACCAGTTAGGTAATGAACCAGACTGGAGAGAAAACCTGGGGGATAGCCAGTGGTCTGGACACCTCACCAGACCTTGGCATGTTGTATCCTCCTACCGTGGCAATAGTGGAGGGAGTGTCGTACGCAGTGGTGTTGAGTAGGGCGGCCGAGGCTCTTAGCCTCGAGCTGCCTTCAGTGGTAGACAGGACTAACCTCCTGACAGAGTTGCTTCAACCGGCAGCGAGCTCTTCGGAGCCCCTGCTGCCATTTAATGAAGCCCTAACAGACATCCTTTTGGGCACCTGGTCCAGGCCCAACACAGGGGCTCCTGTGGACAGAATGGTTGCCGTACGCCACCGCCCGGCCCCAGGTGACCCCACTTTCCCCTCTTAACACCCCACCCCTGAGAGCTTGGTGGTACAAGCCTCTACCTCCAAGGGCAAATTCCCTATCGCTGCACCTGATAGGGAATCCAAAAAGCTGGACCATCTTGGGAAGAAGATGTTTTCTTCCCCTAGCTTAGGACTGCGGTAGGCAAACACTGCGTGTCTGTTGGGCCGTTACACCCACTCCATTTGGGACATGGTTGCGCAAGTGCTGCCTCAATGCCCGAAAGAGGAGGACAGGGCTGTAATCTCTCGGGCAGTTGCCAAAGGGAGAGACGCAGCAAAGTTTACCAACTGCTGTGGGCTGGATACCGATGACTCACTAGGCAGGACAATTTCTGCATCGGTAGCCCTTCGACGCTTCGCCTGGTTGAGGTCGAGTGGTTTTTCAGAGGCTGTCCAATCCACTCTTATGGATATGCCCTTAGATGGGCATCGCCTATTCGGTGGCAAGGCCGACAACGCGCTGGAGCGCTTTAAGGACTCTCGGGCTACAGTCAGGTCCTTGGGCCTCTCTACCACCCACCGTGCGCACTCAGCTTTTTGCCCGTTTTGTGACTACGGAAGGTTTGCCCCGCCCAGAGCCACAGGCCAGTGCAAGCTGTTCAGCCCCAGCACGGCTGAGGACGTGGGAACCACTGCCATGGTTCAGGGGGCCAGCGGGCGGGCCAGTCCGCCACAGCCCCCTCTGCAGCAGCCTCCAAACATTCCTAGTCCGCCCTTTCAGGGCCACCAAACGCCAGTGGGCGGCAGGATTCACCATCACCAGGTGGTTTTTGCAAATAGTCCAAAGGGGCTACTCCCTCCCCTTCAGGACTACTCCTCCCGCCATGCCACCTCAGTACCATCGCATGTCGGAGGATCATCTGACCCTTCTCCAACAGGAAGTTTCGGCACTCTTGGCCAAGGGAGCCGTCGAGTGAGTTCCTGTCCCAGAAGTAGGGCATGGTTGCTATTCCCACTATTTTCTGGTGCCCAGGACGGACAAAGGGCTGCGTCCTATCTTGGATCTCAGGAACGTCAACCGCTTCCTCCGGAAGGAGAAGTTCAAAATGTTGACGCTAGCCCAGGTCCTGTCTGCCCTAGACCCTGGAGACTGTATGGTAGCGTTGGACTTACAGGACGCTTATTTTCACATCCCCGTCCTGTCAGCCCACCGGCGTTACCTGCGGTTCATGGTAGGCCACAAGCACTTTCAGTTTACCATGCTCCCCTTTGGGCTTACCAGCGCCCCTCGGGTGTTCACGAAAGTGATGGCGGATGTCGCAGCTCATCTGCATGGATCAGGGGATCCAGTCTTCCCCTATCTTGACGACTGGCTGTTGAAGGCGGGCTAGCCCCAGACTGTCGTCTACGACCTCCAGACTACGGCCGACCTCCTGCATTCGCTGGGGTTTTCCATCAACGTGCCGAAGTCACATGTGACTCCCTCTCAGAAGCTCCTCTTCATTGGAGCGGTTCTGGACACGACACAGTTTTGGGTCTATCCTCCCGAACAGCTTGTCCGGGATATTCAGGCTATGATTCCGATCTTTGAGCCTGTATCCCGGGTTTCCGTCAGGATGACCCTCAGGCTACTGGGCCTGATGTCCTCCTGCATCCTGCTGGTGGACCATGTCAGATGGCATATGCGGGGTCAGCAGTGGGACCTGAAGTTCCAGTGGGCACAACATCAGGGGAACCTGTCCGATTGCATCCAGATCTCGGAGGGCACTGCACACCAATCGCAGTGGTGGTTAATGAACCAGGATTGGATGAACGGCAGATCCCTCTCCCTTCCTCAACCAGAGTTCACATTGGTGACCGATGCATCACTTCTGGGATGGGTAGGCCACATGGGGGAGGCGGAGGTCAGAGGCCTCTGGTCTCTGGCGGAGTGTGGGCTCCACAGTAACCTTCTGGAGCTTCGGGCGATTTGTCTTGCACTCAAAGCATTCTTTCCCTCTGTCCGGGGAAGAGTAGTGCAGGTGTTCACGGACAACATCACCGCCATGTGGTACTGCAACAAACAAGGCGGAGTGCGGTCGTGGACCCTATGTCAGGAGGCCCTCCGCCTCTGGACATGGCTAGAACATCAGGGCAGGTTCCCCGAACTCCAGGGCGGACAAACTCAGCCTTAGGTGTATGATGGATCACAAATGGCGTCTTCACTCGGAGGTGGTGCAAGGTCTCTTTCAGCAGTGGGGATAGCCTTGGTTAGATATATTCACCACCGAAGAGAGCGCGCAATGTCAGCAGTTCGACGCTTTTCATCTCGAGTGGAGTTGTGGTCTTCTATATGCCTTTCCGCCCATACCACTTCTGCCCAGAGTGCTGAAGAAGATCAAGCGCGACTGGGCCCAAGTCATTCTTGTCGCTCGGATTGGGCACGAAGAGTCTGGTAACCCGAACTGCTCAACATGGCCATCGATCCTCCGATCAGACTGCCTCTTCGGGAGGATCTTCTGTCGCAGCAGCAGGGGACGGTCCTCCATCCGAATCTGTCCAGCCTCCACCTCCTTGCGTGAAAATTGAGGGGCGGCAGTTGACGTCATTTGACCTTTCCCCCGAAGTCTGCGATTTTATCTTGGCAGCCAGGCGTCCCTCTGTGAGAAGTTGGCCTGATGTATGATGTCACTAGTTATAGTGTACACCTTATATCAGTCCAAATACCCTTATGGTGATTGGTTGTAAAGTCAACCTTATAGACCAGCTATCCTAGTGGTAGCATGGACAAGAGCAGTCTTAGGCTAAACTCTGAATGGCATGTGAAGCCAGCTGTGATACCATATATAATCCCTTGAATACCAAATGAAAGGACACCACAACAGATATATATATAAAATAAAGTGTATTTATTCTACGCAAACCCTCAGCACTCTTTATGAGTTTAGAGGTAAGTACAACACAGTCTTATTAATGCATACAGTAAGTCACACAGGTAAGTAATACAGTTAGGCCCTAGGGGCCACGCAAACCATATACTAAAGAAGTGGTATAAGAACCACTGTCACGGAAATAGAATAGGCCTAGGCCTAGGGAATCGCTGGGGCTACACTACACTAGCGTTAGTTAGGAAGTGGGAGGCCCACGGGATTCGTGTGCAGAGTGGAAACACTCACGCGTAATGCGTAAAAGTCAATAGCAATGTTACAGTTTAGAAATAGATAGATTTAGGACACTTCCGGAGTAGCTAGGAAGTTGAGACTTGAAAACTAGACACTAGGATAGTCACTATCCTGATGAGCACCGGAGTACCCAAGTTACCTAGCCCACAGGCTGCGGGTGCATAGGGGTGAAGATGCGTCGTTTTCGTCGTCGACTCCTATGGATGCCTGAAGAAAGATGCTGACAGGCAGTCAGGAGAGAGTGTCCGGTGGATCCCAAGCCTGGGATCAAGAAGAGAAGAAACCTGCAAGCAGAGGGGACAGAGTCAAGGTCACTAGCCAGTGACCACGTGGAACCAGGAAGGAACCAGGCGATGTCGTGAAGAGTTGCAGGTGAAGGTGAAGCTTGTCGCTGCAGCCAGGAGGGCCAGGAAGCGTCGAGGACGACCAGGACCAGGAGGCGAGCTGTCCCACGAAGGCTCTTGCTGTCGGCGGCGTCGAAGTTGGACTAGGACTCACCAAGCCTTGGCAAGCGGAACCCACGAAGAACAAGGGACTTGCTTCTGGTGCAGACCAGGAAGGTCTGGGGTGCTTCTTCTTTGCAGAGAAGCGGGAGCCAGTCTGGAGGAGCCAAACCAGCGCAGAAGATTTCAGGGAGCGTCGTCACAGAGGCCACTAGCCAGCGGGCAAGCAACCGGACAGACGCGGCAAGCAGGAAAATGCTGAAGGGCCCCACGCAGGACTCGTGGAGTGTGGGGGGCTGGTCTTCGGTGCAGATGGTGCTTGGGGTTGGGGCTTCTCAATCCCCGGTGCACAACTTCGAGGGTACCTCAGAAGCTGCGCTGTAAGTTACTAGCCACTTTTCCCAGGTAGCCGGTCCCACGTCGCTCGTCGCCTCCACGGATCTCAGCTCTGCTGCAGATGTGGATGAGGGTCGGAGAAGTCTGGAAATCAAGGCTCTGGTCGGGCTCTGCAGTCGGTTCCTCGTCGAACGTTTCGCAAAGCAAAGGGTAGTCACTTGATGGTGCCTGTTTGCACAGGGTAGCCACTCCTTGGCTACAAGGGAGATTCTTCAGTCTTCTTCTTTCGTCGAATGTCGAAGGTCCAGAGTTTCTGTTCAGTTTTGCAGGTTCAGGATAATCTAAAGTCTTGAGGCCCAACTCCCACTCTTATACTAATCTGGGGGGCTGGGATACCTGCTAGGTCACGCCTTATGGGTGGGACCTGGGAGGGGGTGGTTACACCCACTTCCCTTTGTCCAGTTTCGCGCCAGAGCTGGGGCTGGAGTGCCCCAGCGCCGGTTTGAACTGGACTATGCAAGGAACACCTTGTGTGCCCCAGGCATGTCTCATTCCTTTCAGCCCACCCTGCCCCAATACACTAAAGGCTGTCTGGGGAGGTGCTAGCACCTCCCCAAGCAGGAAACCTATTGTCCAGGCCTCCCTGGCTGGGATCACTCCCAGCAGCAGGAGGTCAGACTTGTGTCGTGGCAGCAGCATCCATTTTGTGATGCTGAGGCTTTGGTCAGAGGCTAACAGTTGAAGTATGATTTTAACATGTCTTTCCCTCTAGAAGGGGGGAATAATATTCTCATGTCCAGAAATGGCATGGGGGTATTATTCCCGAGTGTTAGACACCTTACACGACATGTTTTGATAAAGCCAAACCATAGTTACCATAACCGTCTAAGATTATAAGGTACTTTAAGAGTATATGGTAGGCTATATCATAGAACAGCTATAAGGACATGGTTCCGAAAGCTGCAGACAGGCTCAGCTCAGGCTAGAGCACCATCTCACATGTTACCAAGCACTCTGCCTCCAGGATTGTCAAGGCCTGCCATAGGAGTGACTGATAGGTACACATGTGTCTATATGTAAGTTAGGTATAGGAATACTACACCTAAGCAAGGGGTGATTACACGACCTTGCCCCAGCTGAGTGATCAGCCAGTTGTGTCAAAATGGAAGGCCAGGCCAGGGGTGGCACAATACATGCTGCAGCCCCTGGTAGGCCTAGGGTACACCTATGCCCTGGGTACCTAGGGTACACTGTACAGGGCCCAATAAGGTGATCCTATCCAAATGGGTTATGCACCTAAAGTACATAGTAGTAATTTAGAGAGAGAACAGCAGGGCTGTGGGTCTGATTAGCAGGCCCACAGCCACATCTAAGTCGAAAACCAGTAAAGCAAAAGCAAAAAGTGGGGGTGAACATAGAAAGCAGACCCTACTCTCCTACACCCTCCACTAAGACGGTATACGACTGCAGATGGAACAAATTTGTGGCATGGTGCACAGCAAAGACTGTGGATCCCCTTTCTGCCCCTCTTTCTGATGTTCTCTTGTTCCTCCTTTCGTTGACCCAGCAGGGCTCTGCTCTGGGCACTCTAAAAGGCTACCTCTCGGCCATTTCGGCCTTCCTTTGGCTTCCTGATCAGCCTTCTCTTTTCAAGTCCCCTGTTGTAAATAGATTCCTTAAGGGCATTACTCATCTTTTTCCTCCTGTTCCCTTAGTAATGCCCCGGTGGGACTTGAACTTGGTTCTTACATATCTTATTTGTGCTCCCTTTGAGTCGCTACATAACTGTCTTGTCAGGCTTCTAACTTTGAAAACTACCTTTCTGGTGGCCATCACCTCTGCACGCAGGTGAGTGAGCTACAAGCTCTTTCTTCCAAGCCTCCCTTTCTGGCTGTCCATCCTAACAAGGTCGTTCTGAGAACTAGACCTTCCTTTCTTCCCAAGGTAGTTACTACTTCCCACATTGGCCAAACCATCACTTTGCCCATCCTCTTTCTGCCTCTGCATCCTTCAAAAGAGGAAGAGAGGCTCCACCGTCTGGATCTAAAACGTGCGCTTTCCTTCTACTTGGATCGCACCAAACAATTCCGGGTGGACGACCAGCTCTTTGTTGGTTATGTCGGCGCTAAGACAGGTCGAGCCGTGCACAAACGGACCATCTCCAGGTGGGTCGTTCTGTGCATCAAAGCTTGCAATTCTTTGGCAAAGAAGGAGCCTTCAGTGGGACTGCGTGCCTATTGCAGCAGGGTGATGGCAGCCACCACTGCTTTGGGACTGGGAGTCTCCCTTAATGACATCTGTCAGGCAGCTACGTGGGCATCGCTGCAGACGTTCAGCAAACACTACTGCCTGGACAGCCAAGTCTGGAGAGCCGGCTTCTTTGGCCGTTCTGTTCTCCTGGACTTTCTGGTGTGAACTTAGTTCTCAGACCCACCTCTGGGGTTGGTATTATTGGGGTATCTTATTCTAAGGTAAGGAATCTATAACTAACTGTTTCTTTCAGATGAACTAGTTTCTTACGTTCGGTAACTATATATCTGTAAGAAACATAGGTTAGTTATAGATTCCTTTCCGCCCCAGCAATGTTCCCCGTTCTGCGAACTGACTTCTAGTGTTAAGGACTTCCTTTCAGGCCCCTAGTTTTGTGCACCAGTGGTCAGTGTCTTGCATGGCTCTGCGCTTCTGGAGTGGAACGTTGTGTATAGAACTGACGTCAGTGTCTATGTAGCTACTGCGACATCATCCCGGCAACCACGATGCCAATGACGAACGCGGAGTCAACCGACGCCACCTTCCGACAAGCAAGGGTACTGCTGACGAAAAACTTTCCGGATCCAGTCCGAAGACTGGGGGTAATTCTAAGGTAAGGAATCTATAACTAACCTATGTTTCTTACAGATATATCGTTACCGAAGGTAAGTAACTTGTTCGTCTGAACCTACCTGCCATGTTTGGATTTGACTATGCCTTATACCCTGGGTGCTTATGTGAACATTAAAAACCCCAACTCCCCAATCCAAAATCAACAGCACAACCGGTACCTGCCCAAACCTGTAAATAAAACAATGCAATAGAGTTAGAACGTTGCCTCCGAACCATCAGGAAAAGCATTCTGGTGGGGGGTGGACTCAGAGTTTGAAGGAAACACGTGTACTCCTTTCCGGCCCCACTTCCTGTTCCTTCTCTAAGGGGCAATCACCAGCCGTAGAAATATATCTATCCACTATGGCGCCCCTGGGCCCTGATTAGTCTACAGTCACTTTTCCTTGTTGAAGGAGTTCTCGGAAGATGTGTAATGTTCACCAGTGCGGATGGAATTCTGGGGGACCGTTACAGCTAGACGATGTTGTCCGCAGATCTCAGAGTGAGCTTCGGCAGGGGAGGGGGGATCCGCCTCAAGCGAATCCCCAGATTTCGAAGATGCATCAAATAATTTAGTCCATGCAGCAGAAGTTCTGTCTCGGTTTTGGGGCAAAATGATTTGCGGCCATGCTTGTAGTGCGGCTTGCCTGTCTTGTTGAGTTTGCAAGGCCGTAGGTTTTGATACTTGGGATTTTTTCCGGGTACACTTCGGTCTTTTCCTGCGTGGGTGCGGCTCTGCTCCTGGTTGTGAGGTCCTCAGTGGGGGCGGTTCGCCCGTCTTGTATGCCTCTCGCCAGGCCCAGACCTCGTCTGGGGAATCCTAAAATTGAGAGGCCCCATCTAACATAATTTTCAGCCTGGCCGGGAATATTAGGGAGTACTGTATCCCTGCTTCACGGAGAGCCCTTTTAGCTTCAAGGAAAGATGTTCACTGAGCCTGTATCTTGGCAGTGAAGTCTGGGAAGATTGAAACCTTGAAGTTTTCAATCACATATGGACCGTGTGTTCGGGAATGCTGAAGAAGTGTGTCTCTATCCCGATAGTGGAAAAGTCTGGCGATTACGGGACAAGGGGGTTTTCCTGGGGCGGCAGGCGGGCCGGGACTCGATGCGCTCTGTCTAGGGCGAAGAATTGAGAGAGAAGTTCCGGGTCTACAACAGAGAGCAACCATTTGTCCAGGAATTCCACCATACTAGGCCCTTCCACCCTCTTCGGAATTCCAACAAGTCTGATATTATTTCATCGGTTACAAACTTCCTCATCTTTAACTCGATGTTCATGGGTTGCCACTCTAGTGGTTAGTTCATCAGGCCTGGAGGTGTGCCATTTGTGTTCAGGTTGGAGTTCGATCATCGTAGATTCCACTTCTCGTACCCTGTCTGCAAGCTTTTTATGTTCCGCCTGTAGCAAGCCCAAGCCTTCTGAGACCGCCCCAATGTCCTGTTGTAGAGCAATTTTGTTTTTTGCAATGGCAGCCAGGATGCTGTGAGTGTAGGGAGTCATCTTCACTGGTATTCCCCCCATCCATTTCCTGTGGCGTGGGCGAGGGTTTCCTGGTGGAAAGCTGAGTACCTCCCACTTTCGGCTTAGGTTTAGGCATCTTGCTCCAAGACAAGTTCTGTGTGCAGGATAGGGCAGGCCGAGTAGCAATAGGTAAGATAGTGTTCGTATTCTGGAGACTCCCTTTCAGTCGATTGCCTCCAATGCCTACCGTGCACTCATACCTTCCCCTCTGAAAAGTGAAGCCTCGAATATTAGCACTTGCTCGTGTCGCCACTAACGCAAACTATTCCAGTTTTGCACCCCCAGTGAGGAGGTCCCAGCGTTGAATGCCAATGCCCAGAAGACTCTTGGATGCAAAGGCAGAGTTCACCAAATCCCTCCCCCTGTCAATAGTGTAAGGGGGAAAGGGGTCCGAACCAGCTCCACCACCAGGCACTGCCAAGCTCCACTGTCGCCTCTCCTCCCCCAGCCTCGCTTGGATCACCTCTGTCCTGTTGCTTAGCTGTTAGCTGGCACAGGGTGCTTCAGTGTAGTCAACAAATTACTGTTGTGTTCCACCCCTCATAATCTGGGCTCAGTCCAGGTCCACATCAGCTTCAAGCGGCCTCAGGCAGGTCACCGGGGACTGGCCACCCGGCCCCCAGTACCTCCTCAGGACCTCTCTAAATGGTCCTCTACCAGCACTCCTTCGCACTCACCGTACCACAGTCAGCATCGTCCTGGGGCAGACCGCCAACTGGATACTCCTCGGAGTCTCCCTCGACTCTCCTCCTCTTTGTGCTCTCGCTGGGGTCTGTCGCTTTGCCTCTCTAGGCCGCACCGGCCCCTCTGCAGGCTCCAGCTCCCTGCAGGCCGCTGCTGAACACACTGGTCTGGTCTCAGCAGGCTGCTCATGCCCCGTTCCTGAGCTTCTCCGTCAGGGGCCTTCAGCCCCTCTGTGCGGGCCGTAGTCACCTCCCAGCATCGCGTCATTTCCCCGCCCTTCGGGCCCGCCTTATTCCAGCTCACTCGCTACCCCGAGGTTCCGTCAATCATCATTCCCTGGTGCTGCTCTTCCCCTCCGCAAGGCAAAGAGGAGTGATCGATCCAGTCTCCCAAGGCCGGTGGATGCCGCACTCACCGGGCCAACGACAGAAAGGCCGTTGGGTGGACCACCAGACAGGACCCCCCTCGGAATCACTCCTCTGGCCCCCGCTTCTTTACGCTCCCGTCGGAGCCTGCCGATTCACTAATCTAGGCTGTGTCTGGCCCCTCCGCCGTCCCCGCAGGTCTCAGGCCTCCATGGGCCACTGTTGGATACTCGGTCCCGCTTCCGACAGACCCACACGAGCCCTACTTCGGGATGGCTCCCCCTGGGGCCTGCTGTCCGTGCAGCCCTCAAGAAACAGGGAGCTCCCTGTGCGTGGGCCACAAGCACTCCTGGTGGAGGGCGCACTCCCCACGTGGATTCGGGACTCACGTCTTCTTCGTCCTCCCCTGCACGACACTCCGGGGTGCTGACGGTCGCTATCCCCCAGCGTTGCTCTTCCCCACTGCCAGGCGACGCATGGTGGGTAATCCAGCCTGTCAAGGCTGGTGGATGCAGCCAGAAAACAGGATAAATTGTGGGCCTGGACAGAGCTCCGCGTTCACACGTCCGCCATGCTTGGTCCCTAACCACGCCCCCCATCCCCCCAGCAGTATCCTTAGACGGTGAAAAAGCATTTGACTTAGTTGGGTGGTCCTTTATGCAGGCTGTTCTGAGACGGGTGGGCGTCGGAGACATATTTTTTAAATTAGTCCAGGTCCTGTACACGAAACTGATGGCGTGTGTGTGTATGAACGGCTTACTATCTGCTCCAATATCTATCACAAGAGGCGTGAGACAGGGATGCCCGCTCTTACCGCTTTTGTATGCCCTGTTTGCGGAGCCACAAGCTTATGCCCTGCGAGAATACAATCCTCACCATGGTACTAGTTTCCCGAATTTTAATTTGATCATTTCGGCGTATGCTGATGATACTCTACTGTATGTGCGTGACCCATAAACATAATTTGGCCCGGTATAGCGCAAGTTGGTAAAGTTTGGTGGCCACTCAGGTTTACGCATAAACTGGAATAAATCACTTATATTTCTTCTCACTGCGCACACCACGCCTATTCAGATGGAATTTCAGATTGCGTGGACCACTGAACAGGTATGCTACTTAGGGTTTCAGGTACATACTGACCCAGAGGTGGTATTGCGGGAAAATTATCGACAAGCTGTGCAGAGTCTGTCTGAGGCTGTAGAGAGGTGGATCCGACTGCCTCTTTCCTCTTTCCCTGTGGAGGACTCAACGCACCTTCTCTTGAGGCATACTTAGAGCAGCGCAGACTATGCATGCAAATTACTGGATACATGGGACGCTGGAGCTACCTCACCTGTATTTGGAGAGAGAGGATGCAAGCCCATTAACACTTCCACGATACTTGCTGGGTACCCCACAGCGCCGATTTCACATTGTAGACCCCATGGACGTCACACAATATCTCCTACGGAAAACCGCTAATGAACTACAGATTATATTTCTCTATTCACCAAAATTGCCGGTGGAGTGGTGCGAAGATAGGGCAGTATTACAGACATTTCATGCGCTGAACAAACATTGTAAGGGGGACTTCTTTGTAGATAGGGCGATTAGTACCTGGGAACAGATCCAATCAACAACCCCCGATATAGCACTGCTCACCAGAAACCACTGCTACTGGGCGCGTCAATTGTTATACACACTGCTAGGGCCCGACATATTGGAATCACATGAAATGTCCTCACTGACATATCTCTTGCAGACACGTTTCCCCAGCCAGGGGCTAACAACATTATATAAGCTGATGTCAGAGGGTTCAAGGACGGACTCCTAGCTCTGCACCTCACACTAGTTCCAAAAAGTCCTGTTCCTGGGCAAGACTCCCCACCACCAGCCATTGCGTGACACCTCTGTGCTCCAGATCCAAGCTTGATTACTACAAATGGGGGTGCGCTAGGTAATGAAGTCCATATAGACTAGGTATTGTCAAAAAAGTTCTTTATTTGTAATTTCATACGCAATTTCAATAGTAAGCAAAGCTCAGCCAACCCGTTTCATTCCCTCTAGGGGAACTTCATCAGGGCTGAAAAGATGTCATATAAAAAATGACATAAGTCACAACCAAAAAATAATATAAACAGCAACCACAATGAGTGTTATGAAAAGGCACAAGACCCACACAGAAGACCACAATAAGTTACATATGAACAGGAACCACAATGAGTGTTTACAAAAAGAGCATAAGACCCGTCGAAAAACCACAATTACTCACATAATAAGATCAGACATATGACATACCACACATTTAAAAGACTATGACGGTAATAACCATTTCACTTGAATCTTTAAAAACCCATTGTTACATATACAATAAAAGTGAGAAGAAAGAACATATAGTAAAACCATACAATCATGACAGGGTGACATCAAAACGTGCTCACATTTGAAATAGATAACGATAAAGCTAAAGCATATAAGTCACATACAATGTGTGAGGGGCATACAAGGAAAGTACGTGACATCATTTGTACAAAGGACAATTACCCTCGGTAGGGCACACCATGTCACTCCAGGTTTACCGTTCAAGTGGCATTGCCCCATATATTAGGCAACCCATCGCATATGCGTACAAAGTAACATGATCTAAGGGTTCTGAGTGAATATAAGTGCTTAAGAGGAGGCAGGCCATGCATATTCAAACTTAAAACCTGAGCGAGAATGTGAACATATTGCAAAGGGCTACGTGTGACGTATTGTGACTCCAAGACCTAACTAGGATGCAGGCAGTGAAATCAGGCAGAACCTCCCTCGGATACTCCTGTTAACCATAGCTAGTGCATACCTTTGAAGTATTCGGTTAAATTTCAAATGACGGAATTGTGATGCAGGAAATTTTCTCCAGTGTATTGCACTGGAAGCCCTCGGAGTACCTACAGGCATAATAAAGCCTGCATGTTGTGATCTAATAAGTATAAAAAACCAATGTGAAATAGGAATAATATACAGAGGGTAGTCAAGGTTACTGCATACCTTGAATCACGCAATTTTCCCAGGTTCCCATGCCCTTTCAGGACCAGTGTATGAGACATAGGTCATGCCTGTTTAAATGCCAAATCACCTCCAATGTCTGCCGCACAGACCAACACACATCGTTATAACAATTTTATGGCTGTGGGGCCAATATACTTCCCAAAACCTACCATCGCCTATGTTGGGATCCTAGGTAGTGTGGACGCTGTTAATCTCACACCTAGTGCTTGAAGCCTGCACGTCCTGGTTTACGTAGTACGTGATACGCTATACCCTTACGAGCCCGCCCCATCAGGGAGTTGCATGGTCTAAGTTGCATTTTCCTCCTCTATTAAGAGAACATAGATAAGCTCATGATAATCAGTCCTAAGTAAGATAGTGTAACTCAAAGCCATTGCACCTGCATGACACCAAGAGGTATGTGTATGACATAAGAAAAAAAGGGACCATGACAGAAAGGAACCTGCCACATTCGCCAATCAAACAGCCAACTCATCCCTGCCATCTCCATCCCATTGTGAAGGCGCAGGGCTTCTAAGGGGTCTTATCTTATAACAACCTGACACAACTCATAAACATTCCTACTTTACCACACTGGCACGATCGCCAGTATTTTAACCACAATGTGGATCTGCAGTCCCATTAGCTCTTGTTACCAAGTCCCATGAAACAAACACTCAGCCGGCCACTTGTCTCTACAACATTATTCATAAGGCCGACACGGCTCATAAGATTTCCTACATCACCCACTGGCAGGATCGCCAAGATTTTAACCACAATGAGGAGCTGCAGTCCCATTAGCTCCCGTTACCAAGTCCCATAAGACAAACATCGAGTCGGCCACTTGTCTCTACAACATTCTTCATAAGGGGCGGAGGTGAAAACGTGGCGCCGATGCCATATTCACCAACACTGTATAGTAACATGAAGAGCAATCACCCTCGGGGCAAGGAGTCCCAACATGAACACAGTAAGTCCCCGTATTCTCCTAATCCGCAATGTTACTGTACAAAAGTGGGAGTCGAAAAAGCGGCGCCATCGCCATAGTCGAAAATATGCTGCAATTCCTACTGGTACAATAAATAACAACCCTTCCTTAAGGGTACACGGAGATGACAAAAAAAAAAGGGGTTGAAGGATGAATGAAATGCTTATACCGAATGAAGTCATAAGTAATGTAAAGTTAAGCTTGGTCACCTGGGAAACAAAATATATATGGATTGTTATTTACTGTACCAGTAGGAATTTCACTATCTGTCCCACAGACTAAGCGTTATGGCGCTAGTATGGTTTATTATACAATGTACACATTCACATTATCAAAGATGAGTATGGAGGCGTAGCGTAGGGTATTTGTGTGCACGGGACAGTGCAGATCACCACTTTCGAGTTTATGACCAGACGGCCATATGAGCGGGAAGGGCTATAACTGGGGGTTTTGCTTTAAATATATTGGGAATCCTTGACCTCTAGGTCTATTGATTTTTTTAAACTTCTGTAAGGAGGAGGTCACCTCGGTGCAGGGCACCGTAGGGGTGGTACTGGCAGAGAGGGGAAACACCTCTTCTGACTAGACTACTAAGAATCCCGCCGACCTTTCTGCCAAAAGTGGGGCTTGGTCATGGGGGAGGGCATCTCCACTAGCTAGAGAGGCCTGGCTAGCATATCAAAGGGCTGTGGGCCTTTGAGGCTCATAGCCCTGATTGCTGTTCCTGCTCTGGGGGTAGGTGTGAAGCACCTTCACCCCTAGCAGACCTTGTCTCTGGCCCACAAGAGCACAAGGGCTTGAAACTCATGGGGTCAGAAACATATCTATATGTGAAAGGCTGGTGCAGACAAGTCAGCTGGACACGAGGGAGCTGGTCGTTTTTCAGGGGGAATCTCTAAGATGCCCTCTTAGTTCATTTTAAAATAAATCTAATACTGGTATCAGTGTGGGTTTATTCTGCTGAGAAGTTTGACACTAAACTTCTTAGCATTCAGTAAAGCCATCATGGAGCTGTAGAGTTCGTAATGTCAAGCTCCCAGCCCCTGTACTCAATATGGCTTAATTGCACTTACAATGTCTAAGAATGGACTTATTGTGATAAAGGAAAGATCAAAACACGGCATCCCTTCTGGATCTGGAGGGTTGAGAGGACCCTTCGAGGTGAAGGGGTGGAGGGATACGTCCTCTCAAATTAATCAGTTTCAACAAAACAGTATCCCACCAGAGGTCATGGGGGTGGTTCTAAATGATTCACGGGACACAGAATATAGGGACGGGTCACCCCAAATGGGTATGCTAGCTCCGCATGACTTGTGCAGGGAAGGAAAAAATTCCTTTTTATATATAACCCTCACACACTCTAATGGTGTCATGCTTCATCATTGGGTTCACTCTGACTCCTAAAGGTCAGGGTGGGCTAGACCGTATTTCAGGGAGCACTTATTAGAGGGGTGACTAGGGGGCTTAACTAGAGTTTAAAAATCCCTCACCTTCTCCTACGTATCCCTTTATTCGTGGAAATGGTGGGGAGACTAAAACAGTAATTTGTGGGTAATGAGGACTGTTATGGTCCTATGTCCCTATATTTAGACCGGTACAAATAGGAAAGGGGTCTCAGTATGCATTCATTAAAAACAATGCAAAACAGTGAGTACAAGAATCAAAAATAAATCTAAAGAAACCACTTGAAAGGGTGCACCGTTATTTAATCACAATGCGCCACATAACAATGTATATCAAGCAAAAATGCACAACTTCATCATGAAAACATTAGTGCCCCAAAGGGTGAGGGAGGGAAAGTGTCAGTGAAAGAGTGGTGCAAGGTTTGGGAAGTGATAAAGTGATGGTCATGTGACCTTTATCAAAACAATTCAAAGTACTGGCTTCAGCACAGAGCCGCAGTAACATAAATGCGAATGTTCATAAATTATGCTATGCCATGCTTTCAGAGTTTTTGTGCAAATCCATCTGGTCGGGATAGAAGCTGGCAGGTGCACAGGTTGTCGACGTTTCGACCCCACAAAGTTATAGGTAATCGTTGAACCTTACGGGGGGTCTTCCTCAGGGCAGGGGTAAGGTAGGGGGCGGACTTCCGTGAGTGGCGTGCTAAACACTGGTCAATGGGCAAGATTACTCCATGTCAAAACTAATATATCAGGTGAAAGCATAAGGAAGGGCTGGAAAATCACCGTCCTCGTTATATCAAAACAATACTAAAGAGCCGCCGCGGAACAGTCAGCTGGATTCATTCTGCGGGCTGTAGTGTATCTGTCTGTGGGTATACCCTTCTCTGTAACCTATATTTATACCAACATGTTTCAGCTCTACTCTAAGGCTTAAAGAGGGCAGGGCTTTCATCAGGGTATCAAATCAGTACCTCCCTGGTGTGTAGGTCAAATTAACAACTAGCAGATTAGTGCCGCGCAAGTGTACAGGGCAGTGCCAGTACTTGCCGGTCAGTGGTCTTTGCGAAGAATCACCTGTAAGAGAAAGTAGGTGTTATTAAGCGTACATGTGTCATGCATGCAGAATTAAAAACCATGTTATGGCTGTAGATATAGAGGAGACATGCATATCCCACTGCAACCGAGTATAAAGCATGTCTACGTGAGACAGCCATTCAATTTCTTTGTGGACATTCTTAACAGCCCTCATGGGGACCATACACCTGTAGTCCCTCTCATAACTTTATCATTCTTCCACCCGAATTGTGTGGGTCTTTTTTTCTGGAACGACATATTAGTTGCCTCAGCGGTATTATTTCAATGTGTCACTTTCATGCATATTACGTGAAGTAAGGAGATACCCAACTCCCAAAATAAAGCAATCACCATCAAGTCTTAAAAACATCCAAGAATGGCCCTGGCAAGCGCCTGTCCGATGGATTATGACACTAGGTCACCCTCCTAATAAGTGCTCCCTGAAATACAGTCGAGCGCACCCTGACCTTTAGGAGTCAAGGTGATCCCAAGGATGAAGCATGACTCTACTAGAGTGTGTGAGAGTTATATATAAAAAAGGATTTTTTTCTTTCCCCACACATGCGGAGCTAGCATACCCACTTGGGGAGACCTACCCCTATATCCTATGTCCCGTGCATTATTTAGAACCACCCCCATGACCTCTGGAGGGATACTTTTTGGTTGAACTAAGATAGGACTTGGACACTGCAGGAGCATATTGCTCATGCAGCTATGCCCTCATCTGTGGTAGAATGCACCCTGCCATAGGGCTGTGAGGCCTGCTAGAGGGCTGACTTACCTATGCCACAGCCAGTGTTTGTGCGCATGGCACACAAGGATGTGTGCCATGTCGACATTTAGGTTTTGTCTGCACCTAAACACACAGTCTGTAATATCAGGGTATATGTGTTGGGTGAGGTGCCTCTGAGGATGGCATAATACATGCTGCAGCTCTTAGAGGCCCTCTCTGGTCACAATACCCTTGGTACCACTGGTTCCTTTTACACAGGACTTATATGTGGGCCAGAGGTGTGCCAATTGTGGAAACAAAGGTACAGATTTGGAAAAGAACACAGGCACTTGGAACCTGATTGGCAGGGACCCAATGCACACTTAGTCAAAGTGCATCAGATATCAGGCAAAAAGTGGAGGTAACCCTGCAGAAAGGAGCACTTCCCTTCAACTTTATTGAGATCCGTACATTTCACATTAAACCATAGTTTGGTATTTAAAGTTTCTGATCTGAAATTGTTTGAAAAATGTAGGCCCACTTTTATACAATTTCAAAACTAGAAAACCTGGAAGTTTTCTTGTTGAAACAATAGCGCTTTGAGTCTGCTTTAGCTTACTGAAATCTGTTTTCAAAGTCGGAATGGAAGGCCACAGCCAACTATCTACTATCCCATGTGCGGGGGGTAAGCAGGACATTGCTGCAACAAGTAACTCCTTGTGAATCTATTACTATGTACAGTATTCCGGCCCGCAAACCGCAGCAATTCTGATTGTTGAGAATGAGATAACTGCTGTTACAAAGTAAAGTTAGAGTTGGAATAATAGCAGGAACCACGATTCCTTTTAAAAAACATGCCAAATTAGGGTCTGAAACGTTGCAGACGCAGTGAAGTTTTACTTACTTACACAAGGGAGTGTCCGACAGCTGAGCCACAATCCTCCCCTGTAAAAAAAACACTTCTTTTTCTGCACACTGACAACAAAAAGCAAATGGCAATGACCACAATCCATGGATATAACTACTTCCAAGCGATTCATATCCACAAACAGGATAGTGTTTCATGCACGCTGTGAACTGGAAAAGAGAAATGGTCAATGAAATAACCCCATATATTAACCACACTGCTAAATCTGTTTCCGCTACAGTAAATGGTAACTGTTCTAGTTTCTCAGTTTGTAATATATTGTACGTTGCGTCTTTCATAAGCATAATTTTTTGTTTAGCCATCAAATTAAATGGTAAAAACAGTGCAGAAGCATTCACGTAACCCCAAGGTACCCGCCCATTTTAAGTGACGGTAAGGTCCAACAAAATTGAATAACGGAGCGTAGCTGATTTTGACCATGATACAACATAGATACTTCAATTTGAACGATATCAATTACAGACAATAAAATATTGTCTAAGGTATAGATACAAGAAGACAGTGTGTTGATACTGTTATCAACCACAGCCAGAACCTTTTCCAGATTATCCTGATTAATTTGGTGTTCATTTATTGTAGTCCGCGTAAACAAACGTTTAGGGCAAGGGGATTTCGGACCTAAAAGAAAATCTGAAAGGTCAATGTCTCTTGACAAAAGGGAAAGATGGTGCTTCACTGCCAATAGCGTTAAATGTTGTAACCACTGTTGACATAATTTACCAACTGAATAAGTGGTAACCATATTTGAATGGGGGTAAGGAGGATCAGATCTATGTTAGGTAAACCCTGGTCTAGCATTTAAAAAACGTAAATGACAAGCATTGGTATTCGTTGGCCACAGAACCCACCCCTCCATATTAATCATGGAAGAATTAAAAGTGCCATTTTGTACCATAACTGTTAATTGCGATTCTCCTATTAACATGACAAGAGAATCTGGATTTCATTAAAGACTCGGAGGCTAACATTATGCATATCACTTTTAATGCGTCTCCAAGCAGCCGCATACATCATAAATCATATGTGTTCCAGAATAGAACATTCAAAGCAAGTAAAAGGCATGAGCCCATAATAAACAGCCTCTTTTGAATGTGGCGTAAAACAGGAAAGGTCTTCTAACGTTGAAGAAGTCGTTGAATAAGTCGTCCAAACAGTCCATTAAATCAACACCAAACGAAGAATGTGAAGAACAGAGAGAGCGATGCATGTCTGGATAAGTTCATGAGAGATTATTTGAAAGAAAGGTAAAGATAAGTAGGTAAATTCTCCAAAAGAGAAAGTAAAGAGTAAAATGTTACTTGGGTAAACAAGGCATTCCTGAAAGGAGAGAACAAAATGTGAGTTAGGTATAATGATAAAAGTCACAATAGAAAGTTAAAGCTGTAAATATGTTCTAATAAACAAATTCAGTAATAGAATACAAGGATAACATTAAATGAACAGTGAGTATTATTAAAGTCTTAGGGGAAAGGGTGGGTGGGATAATGTTAGCCTCCGAGTCTTTAATGAAATCCAGATTCTCTTGTCATGTTAATAGGAGAATCGCAATTTCATTACAAGATCGGAGGCTACATTATGCATGTTGGTAGTCATGTAAAACTACATCAGACATGTGACTAATTGGTTTGCAGTAATGCTGAGTGAAGGTTCTAGCATTAGACCAGTCAGCAGCTTTTAGAATATCATCCAATTTACCACCAGACCATAAGGATTTGCTGGCCATAGCACCTCTGATCGAATGAGCTTGGAACAAGTTCAAATCGATGCCAGTTAAATTCATTACTATTTTGACCCTATTAAGGATAGAAGAAGAGGATATAGCTTTGTGCGGTTTAACAAAAGAAATAAGTAGTTGGTTAACTCCTGGAGGGTGAAGAGGATTCATTATGCAGTCATATTCTTTCATACAGTCGACTACGCAAAGTTTTTTGCATAAATCGAAGCGAGGATAGAAAATAGAATCGGACATAGTCTTGGTTCTTTTAAAAAGGTCGAATTTGACTCCGAACATGTTATAGGACCTAGATGAGATCTCCAGAGCTTTAACGTCGGAGACTCTGCGACAAGAAATTAGGCAAAGTAGAGTGGCCAGTTTGATAGATAGCTTTTTCTATTGAGGTGAATATTATCGGGCCAGCTGGAAAAAAAGATCAAGAATTAGATTAACATCCCAGAGAGATTGGTATCTGGGTTTGGGAGGTCTCCTGAGTCTAATGCTTTTGAGGACTCTACAAATAATGGGGTTTTTACCAACCGTCTTACCATTGACAAGAGAATGACCTGCGGAGATAGCGGACCTGTAACAATTAATCGATCTATAGCTGAGGCCTCGATCGAATTGTTCGACGAGAAAGTTAACTATGTCAGCGATAGGAGCTTCCACAGGATCCAGGTTCCATTCCAAGCACCGACGTGACCATGATTTCTAAATGCTGTTGTATCTGTAATGTGTTCCGGGGGCCCAGGATTCTCTGAGGAGAGTTGCAGCAGATGACGAAAGTTTTGAGAGTAGGTTGAATCTCCTGACACTCTCCAGGCAAGAAGGGTCAAGGTCCCTGACTGAACTAGTGGGTGAGTTAGACCGTCTGCATCTGTAAGAAGGTCTGGTAGGGAAGGAGGTCGTAAGCTGGTTCCAAGGCCGTGGGGAACCATGCTTGAGATGGCCAGATGGGAGTTACTAGGAATATGGAGCATTGTTGTTGTCTCACTTTCTGAAGGACTCTCTGGATCATTGAGAAGGGGGGAAAAGCGTATGGGTTGGTCCCCTTCCAGCATTGAAGGAAGGCGTTCACTGCTAGAGCACCCGGGTTGGGCATCCAGCTGAAGTAGTTGTCTAGTTGGAAGGTTAGTCTGCTCGCAAAGAGATCTAAATCTAGAGGACCCCAAAATTTGTTGAGGGAATTGAAAACGGAGACGTTTAATTTCCAATCGCTGCGGTCTAAGAGGAATCTCGAGTTCCAATCTGCGGAAAGATTGGTTTCTCCTGGAAGATATTCTGCTTTCAGTGCGATCTTGTTTTACCGGCAGAACATCCAGAGTTTTTTGGCTAAATTCGAAAGATCCGGAGATTTCGTTTGTGAGAAGTTGGCCTGATATATGATGTCACTAGTTCTAGTGTACACCTTGTATCAGTCCAAACAACCCTTATGGTGATTGGTTGTAAAGTCAACCTTATAGACCAACTATCCTAGTGGTAGCATGGACAAGAGCAGTCTTAAGCTAAACTCTGTATGGCATGTGAAGCCAGCTGTTATACCATTATAATCCCTGGAATACCAAATGAAAGGACACCACACCAGATATATATAAAATTAGAATGTATTTATTCTAACATATACCCTCAGCACTCTTTATGAGTTCAGAGGTCTAAGCACAACAATTTCTTAAGTAGCATACGTTAATTTACACAGGAAAAATACAGTTAGGCCCAGGGGTCACGCAAACCATATACTAAGAAAGTGGTATAAGTACCATGTCACGAACAGGGAGTAGGCCTAGGGCCTAGGGAATCACTGGGGCTACACTACCCTACCAATAGTTAGGGAGTGGGAGGCCCACGGGAAGCGTGTGCAGTGTGGAAACACACACACGGGTTACATTAAAGTCAATGGCAATGTAGCAATTAGAAATAGGAAGAATAAGGACACTTCCGAAGTAACTAGGAGGAAGCAACTAAAGACTTAGACACTTGGATAGTCAATATCCACTGGAGCACTGGAGTACTCGCGTTACCTCACCCACAGGAGACGGGTGCATAGGTGTGAAGATGTGTCGGGTGTCGTCGCTGGATCCTATGGATGCCTGAAGAACAGATGCTGGCAGGCGGCCAGGAGGAAGATGTCCGGTGGATCCAAGGGTGGATCTTGAAGGAAGAACACCTGCAAGCAGAGGGGACAAAGTCTGGGTCACTAGCCAGTGACCGTGTGGAACCGGAAGGAACCAGGCGATGTCGTGCAGAACACGGGTGATGTCTTGAAGCTTGTTTCTGCAGCTGCGTGGACCAGGAGGCGTTGAGGACAACCAGAACCAGGGTACGAGCTGTCCCACGAAGGATCTTGCTGATGGCGGAGTCGACGTCCCGATTGGAGTCAACAAGCCTTGGCAAAGGCAACCCACGCAGAATGGGAAATTCGCTTCAGGTGCAGACCAGGAAGGTCTGAGGTGCTTCTCTTTCACAGGGAAGCAAGGGCCAGTCTGGAGGAGCCAAACCAGTGGTGGAAAGTCAAGGGTTCGTCATCACTGAGGCTACTAGCCAACGGACAAGCAACCGGACAGACGCGTCGAGCAGGAAAACGCAGAAGGGCCCCACGCAGAACTCGTGGAGTGTGGAGGGCTGATCTTCGATGCAGATGGTGCTCGGGGTTGGGGCTTCTCAATCCCCAGAGCACAACTTCGAGGATGCCTCAGAAGCTGCGCTGGAAGCTACTCGCCAATTTTCCCAGGTAGCCGGTCCCACTTCTCTCGTCGCCTCCACGGATTTCAGCTTGGCTGTGGATGTGGATCAGGGTCAGAGAAGTCTGGAGGTCAAGGCGCTGGTCGGGCTCTGCAGTCGGTTCCTCGTAGAACTTGGGCAAAGCAAACGGCAGGACGCTTGTTGGTGCCTGTTTGCACAGGGTGGCCACTCCTTGGCCACAAGGGAGATTTCTTCAGTCTTCTTGTCGAATGTCGAAGGTCCAGAGTTTCGTGTCTAGTTTCAATTCAGGATAATCCAAAATCCTAGGGACTCAGCTCCCACTCTTATACTAATCTGGGGGGCTGGGTTACCTGCTAGGGCCCTCCTATGGGTGGGACCAGGGAGGGGGGTGGTTACACCCCCTTCCCTTTGTCCAGTTTCGCGCCAGGACTGGGGATGGAGTGCCCCAGCACCGGTTTGAACCGGACTATGCATGGGACACCTTGTGTGCCCCAGGCAGTGTCTCGTTTCTTTCATCCCTCCCTGCCCCAATACACTAAGTCCTTTCTAGGGTGGTGCTTGCACCTCCCAAGGCAGGAAACCTATTGTCCAAACCTCCCTCACTGGAAGGACTCCCAGCAGCAGGAGGTCAGACTTGTGTCTGTGGCAGCAGCACCCATTTTGTGATGCTGGGGCTCTGGTTAACTTTAACCGGGTAGTAGGTCTTCAACATGTCTTCTCCCTCTAGAAGGGGGGAATACTATCCTCATCGCCAGAAATGGTGTGGGGGTAGTATTCCAAAGTGTTAGACACCTTACACGACATGTTTTGATAAAGCCAAACCATAGTTACCATAACCGCGAGGATTATAAGGCACTTTAAGAGTATATGGTAAGCGATATCATAGAACAGCTATAAGGACATGGTTCCGAAAGCTGCAGACAGGCTCAGCTCACGCTAGAGCACCATCTCACATGTTACCAAGCACTCTGCCTTCAGGATTGTTAAGGCCTGCCATAGGAGTGACTGAAAGGTACCCATGTGTCTATATATAAGGCAGGTATAGGAATACTATACCTAAGCAAGGGGTGATTACACGACCTTGCCCCAGCTGAGTGATCAACCAGTTGTGTCATGATGGGAGGCCAGCCAGGGGTGGCATAATACATGCTGCAGCCCCTGGTAGGCCTAGGGTACACCCATATCCTGGGTACCTAAGGTACACTGTACAGGGCCCTATAGGGTGATCCTTACCAATTGGGTTATGTACCTAAAGTACATAGTATGAATTTAGAGAGAGAACAGCTGGGCTGTGGGTCTGACTAGCAGGCCCACAGCCACATCTAATTCGAAAACCAGTGAAGCAAAAGCAAAAAGTGGGGGTGACCATAGAAAGCAGACCCTACTCTCCTACATCGTTCCTCCGAGGCGGTTTATTTAAGCAACAGCGGACATATTGTCCATCTTTAAAATCACTGATCTGCCCTGAAGAGAATGTTTGAAACTCATGAGTGCATAGAGACCGGCAGTGAGTTCTAGATAGTTTATATGGTGAGAGGATTCTTCTCGAGACCAAACTGCGCCAGTGTTTTGGTTTAGGAGGCAGGCTCCCCAGCCATGAAGGCTCGTGTCTGATTCTAGAATAAATTCTGGTGTAGAACCAAAGATTGCCCTGCCATTCCAGGCATCCAGGTTGTCTAGCCATGGCTTCCTGGTCTACAGAAATGAGATCCCCGTACCAAAGACCAGATCTTAAAGCTCTCCCTTTTACTCTTTGGAGAGCTCGATAGTTCAGAGGGCCTGGAAAGATAGCTTGAATGGAGGAAGAAAGGAGACCTAGAAGTCTGGTGAGTTTTCTTAAGGATAATTTGTCTTGTTTCAGGACGTGTCTTATCTCCTTCCTGATTTTTGAAATTTTCTTCGGTGGGAGTAAGAGAAGGCACTTCGTAGTATCTATAGTGCAGCCCAGGAATTCCAGGGATCTTGAGGGAGATAATATTGATTTCTCTTTGTTTATAATGAAGCCAAGGTTCTCTAAACGATCTATTACAGACTTCAAGTCCCGAAGGAGTTGAGAATGGTCCTGTGAAAGGATGATGATGTCGTCTAGGTAAATGATTAGACGAATTCCCTTTTCTCTTAGGGAAGAGACGATCGATCTCATCACCTTGGTGAAACACCATGGGGCGGAGGAGAGGCTGAAGGGGAGGGCTTGGAACTGGAAGGGGTGATTCTTCCACATAAACTGGAGAAAGGGTTGGTGATGTTTGGCCATAGGGATGGTGAAGTAAGCGTCTTTTAGGTCTAACTTGACTAGCCAGTCCCCTTCCAGTAATAAGTCTCTGAGAAGATGGATGCCTTCCATCTTGAAATGTCTTTAGACGAGATATTTGTTGAGCTCTCTTAAATTTAGGACCGGTCTCCAGCCTTTGTCCTTTTTCTTTACGAGGAAAAGAGTACTTAAGAAGGTTAGCATTTCCAAAGGAACTTCTATAATCGCACCCTTCTGAAGCATAGAGTGTATCTCTTCTTCTATTATTTTCTCCTGATCTAGGTTGTGAGGGATGACTCTGGGGAAAGAAGATTGAATCGGAGTCTGAATGAAATCTATTGTAAACCCTTTTACAGTATTCAGTTCCCAAGGATCTTGAGTGATCAATTCCCAGTTCAGATAGAAAGATCTGAGTCTGCCACCGACTTTCGGGGAAAAGGAGGGGGGGGGGAGAAAGAACATTTTTACTCACTTTGGGAATTAATGTCGCTGGAGAAACCTCTTCCTCTGGAACGTGGACCTCTTCCTCTTTGCGTGTAAAATTGAGGGGGATTAGAGGGTTGGTAGCCTCTCCCAAATCCCCTGGTTCTTGGATAGGGCCTGCGGTTGAACCGGCCGGAACGTAGGCCCCTTCTTCCGGCCCTGCCAAAAAGGTTATTGTTGAACACCCTTTTCATGTTTTGGTGTGCCTTGTCCAAAGCCGTAAAGGTCATAACATATTTGCCAAGGGTCTTAATGAGATCCTCTCCGAAAAGTAGGCCTCTTGGATTGGCTGAGGGTTCTTTATCAGCTAGGTCGCCTGATTTTGGACTTATTTTGGTGAGGCCCACCCTTCTCCTTTCCGAGTTTAGGCTAGCGTTTGCGTTGCCCAGGAGGATTAAGGCTCTTTGTGACCAACCTCTAATTGCTTCGGTGTCCAGGGGTGTGCCATTGGTGTGGCTATCTTATGCAGAGTCGATGATCCTTGCTAGGGGGCCTAGGATGTCTAAGACGCGATCCTGGCAACCTTTAAGGGACCTCTCCATTCCTTCTCTTGGATCCCTTCCGAGTTTGAAGAGGTATTTACTTAGCTCGGGATCGAGATTAGGGGTCTGACATACTTTGTATTCAATACAGGATCTAGAGCATTCCGCTCTCAGTAAGTTACGGGTATCTCTCTCCAAAGAGTTTCTGAGCCACTTCTTAATGAATTTACTGACATGCTCTTGAGGGTACCATTCAGAGCTATGAGGGTGTTTGATATTAAGGGGAGAGAACATCTCTGCGCCTGAGGGATATAAGATTACGTCTTTGGAGGTAGAGGGGAGTTCATCATCCAATGGTTGATCGTAAAATTCCTGATCATCATTGTCTAAGTCCAAGACGTATTTGTCGAAAAGGTCTGAGCTATCACCATTTAATGAGTCATCATCATCTCCCAAAAAATTACTTTGAGCACTAGGATAGTTTGTGCCGCTAGGGACACCCATAAATTGTGTGCCGCTAAGGACACCTTTATAAGTCGTGCCGTCAAGGACACCCGATGTATTCGGGGTGCGGTGACCTCCCGTGAAGGCAGAGGAGTTTTGAACTCCTGAAGTGCTCTTGGGGGTCATATAATCGATGTTTTTATTCTTTTTAGTTCTTTTCCCCCTTGTTTCAGTGAGATCGTTAGAAATGCTATTTTGCATGTCGCTGGTATCGTCCACCACGATAGGGAGTGACCTTTTGGGTGGCCTGACTTTAGATAGAGTCACCAGCTTGCAAGATCTCATCTCGTTGTGGATGATGCTCTTAAAGGCTTGGTTACCCATATAGGGATAAGGGTGTTGACCTCATCGGAGTCTATGTCAGACATTATGTCTGTGTGCCTTTAATCTTATTTGTTATTAAATTGATTCAAGATTAATGTGATTTTATATCTAAGGCTATTATTTCTCTTTTTTAATTTTTTTTTAATATAATTTATGTTAAAGAAAAACACCCTTTAATTAATTAATTCCCCTTTTTTTGTATATATTTTGTTAAAAAATGGTTTTAAAAATAAAGAAGGGTACCCCTTTCTGATGTTTAATTATTATATATATATATATTTTTTTGGAAGGAGCAATCGATGGAAGTGCAGACATAGCAGTGAAGAGCTAAGATACAACGTGTCGTTCAAAATTCCCAGCTGATCTCTAAACACGAGCAACTGAAGACTGCCTCGCGCGTCGATCAGCTGGAGGATGTTTTGTGACTCTGGAGTTTGAGGAAAGAACCCTGGCAACGTGATTTTGTAACGTGAGCGCTGCCAGGGTATCTTCCTCTAATTTGCATTAAGCGGAGAAGGAGGTACGCGGGCAGAGCGAGGCGGCAGGGGCGCAACGGGAGTAAAAAGGGAAGAGCGAGGCGCCGGTCTCTGTAAATTGGAGAGCGGAGGGATCGGGGTGAGGCGAGGGAGGAGCGCAAGCACCCTGGAAGGCAAACAGGTAGCGAGGCAGCAAGTAGTAAAACTAAGCATTATTTAAGTAAACGTTTTCAAATCACAGTGTACCAAGTGAAAGATAACAAACAAGGTATTAGACAATAAAAAAACATTGTATCATTAATTAAGAATAAACTAAGTAGGCGTAACGCTAAAGGCAAGGTAAATGAACTTATCTGCTCGGAGCCGCATTCAAAAGAGGCTGTTTATTATGGGCTCATACCTTTTACTTGCTTTGAATGTTCTATTCTGGAACACATATGCTTTATGATGTATGCGGCTGCTTGGAGACACATTAAAAGTGATATGCATAATGTTGCCTCCGATCTTAATCATGGAAGAATTAAAAGTGCCATTTTGTACCATAACTGTTAATTCTTCAGTAGTATAGTTAGTATGTGTGTGCCATGTCTGGTATTGAGCCATGGACTGAATTGAAAGGAGTATTCACATTTTTAGCAGTGGCTAAAACAAAACAGGTAGTTTGTTGGAGCGTCTGATTTAAAAATATTAATTGAGACGGTATTAGACATGCCTGATGCAAGGACTCACTACCGTGCACTTCCCAAAATTTAGTGCCCCAAAGAGACTTTAAGTTGATAATCTCTTTCCAATAACCTTCCAGTAACCTTTTAGGGATAGATCCGGAATGAATGATAAAGAATAAACCAACTTAGTTTGTGTGAGCATATATTTGTTCAATGTGGAGGCATTTAATTTAATGTAATAAGAAGCCGAATCTGATAGATTATAACCAGTGAAGTATGTAAATTTCTTTCTCTGTGTAATGGAGCTCCCCTTAGATGGTGTCGGGCAGTGTTCCCATTGTGTATAATTAAACGCGGGTCTTTGAGTACTTGTTTTATGAAGGAAGTGATGGCCATAGTGTTGGTAACAAAATAAATCTGCATATTTTGCTGAATTCAAGTATAGATCTTCTGTATTAAAAACAATATAATATTGCAAATCAGAAAACAAAGAATTAACCGCACCGGCATCCCAATCACCTGAATGCATTCCAGGTAAAACAGCATCTCCCAAGGTAACAAGGAAAACATATGAAATTTGTAGGGTCTCCGTAGAACCATATACATCAAATGGCACTTTGTCCCAACAATGCTATTAGCGATCGGGACTGCAGAAATTTTAGCAAGGGTTTGGCCTCTTTTCATTTTATGTGAAGAAGTATGCGGAGTCAGTACTCCATCAACCATTTCTAAAGCAGAGCGTTCAGGTAAGAAGTGGCCATAGATCAAAAGGAAAACAGACAGTCACAAACACAATCCACACAAAGAGGAACATCATTGACAGTATGATACAGATGTAAGTCCGTGTTGGAACCAGGTAAGTTCCTTTCAACCACGAGATGAAAACACAAATCTGTTTAGGTGGCAACACTACAGATTAAGACAATGATGAAGTCTCTGAAGAGAAATTATTTTGGTCATTGTAGTAACCACTGGAACTGAGCTAAAACAAAAGAGGTTTTTCATCATTAGAAGCCAAGTGTAATACAGTTTCAGGGAAATCGACTGTATGTTCAACTGGCGGGGAACTATACTTGTTTTCAGCAATTGTTGATGTTGAAGGCAAACAGGCACTAAATGAATTGAAGATTCTATTTCCCCTTCCAGGTGCCGGGGAGAATCCGGAGAAACAGTACTCATTTGCTGAAGGGAAACATTCCGACTTGGAAGGCTTGTTGGCATACTATTGAGTATTAGCCATATAGTGTAACTTGACAAATTCAATGGAAATGAAACAATTGTCTTTGCAACCAGGTAGTGGAGGTAAATTCACAGTTCGGGAGCGCTTTAGACCAAGAACCGGGACCGGAGCACGGTATGAGGGGCCAAATTCTTTCTTGTTTGCCACTTTCTCCCGGACTGGATCTCCAACTTTAGGAAGCCAGCCAGAAACGGACTAGGAGTGCTGTATCCATCGGCGAGGGCAAATGGGATTTTGCTAGAGCATCTCGATTCTTTTGTAGATCCTGTAACATAGCGCAATTGTTATCTATGTCAAATGTTGCTGCTGCCGCCCCACGTCTAGACCGTCAAGGTCTGGCACAAACATCTTAATGCCAGAGAGCATTTCGCACTGGGTCCGCCCACCCAGAGATCTTCTTGGGAGATTATTCAGTGCAGGTTGAACCCCATAGAGAGGAGTCAACCAGCTCCGGCCTGTACTTAATACCCTTGCTGTTAAAGATTGCTTTAAGTCACGGGTCATCCGCTCCACAACAGAATTGCCCTCAGGCCGATATGGAGACGAGAAATGCACCTGAACCCCCATTGACTTCATCGAGTCACAGTACGATTTAGAGGCAAAAGCCAGACCTTGTTCTGAAAGGAAAGTGCCACAAGCAAATGTTCCTACAAAGACATGCAAATCCTTTATAACAGTACGAGCGTCAGCACAGCGCTGTGGCCAAACCCAGAGGAACTAAGTGCACAAATTCACTGCAACCAAAATATATTTGAAAGCATTGTCTGATGTCAAAGGACCGCGGTGATCAAGATAAATACAACCAAAGGGTTGATTAGAAATAAAGAGTTGAGTGTGTGGGGGATGCAAGACAGTAGAAGGTGTTATCTGTTGACAAATGTCACAGGAAAGTACATATTTGTGCATTTGTTTGTAGAAGCCTGGCCACAAATGATGTTGCTTTAAAAGTAAAATCGTGGCTATCACTCCAGCATGCGCTGAAGCCATTCCTTTATGGGCGGCCAGAATCAGTGAAAGCCTGCGGTCCTCGTTCGGAATCAAGCGATCACCAACAGAAGGGCTAGTCACAAACAGAACCTGGTCAATAGTTAAGTGATAGGTATAACGAGCAGGGAAACTCTAGGGAAACACAGTGCCCTCCTTTGCTGCAGCTATAGCTGCCAAACTGTAATCATCAATTTTAGTCTTGAATCTTGTAACAGCTGCTACTGAGCATGTGGCTACTGCAGATTTGGCTGCCTCGTCAGCTATAAAATTACCAACAGTGTGTGCTCCCGCATGCTGATGGCCCAGTGTATGGATTACATGTGTGAGTGGCAAATGTTCCTTAAGAGTGGCCACCCGGACCCAAAGCGTTTTATGCTTTATTGCGCTACCCTTAGAATGTAGAAAATCATTTTGCTCCCAAAAGAATACATTGTCATTAAAGGATTGTACACAGTAGAAAGAATCACACACTACAAGAGTTGGCACCTCAGGCTCAGCAAACTCACAAGCCAAAAGCAAAGCGCATAACACGACTAATTATGCTGTGCAATCCCCAAAAGATTGTGTGTGAACCAAGGAGGATTTAAAATCTCTGTCTTCTATGGAGCATGCCACAATCGCGCAGGCAGCAGAATAAGTATGTTTAGATCCGATGGCAGGCTGTGCAGTGCTATCAGTGTAAATAATACATTTGTACTGATCAAGCGGGAGTAGGGACAAAGGAAGCGGATGAACCTGTTCATACTGTAAAAACTCTTGCATTTGTAAAGAAGGATCAAAAACCAAATTGACATTAGCCGACGTCAATGAACTGGCCCAACGTATCCAACGAGGATGCAGAGCTTTAGAATTGGGCACACTCACCTTTGTGACAGCTTCCAAAGCGGACACAGGCAAAACCATGAGAATGCGTTTTTCCGGAGCCAGCGAGTGCTCCTCTAGAATTGCCATCTGCACCGCCTTTAAAATCGTTTAGGTGGATGAAAAACACATTATACAAATGGGATGTATAAGCGATGAGAACTGTATCCCCTTCAATAAAAGTCATGTAAGTGAATCCTAATGTTCCTGGCAGTGCTTAATTTGTGCCGGCGTTTAGCACTGGCACCTTTTTATCAGAGCCGGTTCTAGACATAAGTGGCAACTTACATTAATGACTGCAGTGCACAAGGAGTGCCCGAAAATACATTCTGTCTCCACTCTCCCCATTGAAAAGTGCTCCAGCGCTTAGCCCATAATAAATCCATGCCTGCCCTTCAGTTAGGAGTGCCAGTGGGTGGGCCACTGATTGGGCTGGATTTGGTTCTGACTGTAGGTCTGCTCTGTGGCAGCTGAGGCAGTGTGCATAACTTTTTTTATTCCACGCCCGTCAAGCCAACCCGCCTATCGTCATTCATGGGGGCGAGGCACACATGTACGAGTCTCGACGCACGCACTGGCAGTTGAGCATGACAGCACGATTATTTGAAGCAGTGTGTTGTGCAGTGTGCAGCAGCAGGCCTCTAAAGGCATTCACTGTTACTGTAACGCCGTAAGTAATCAACCAGCGCTGCTTTTTCTTGAGTGTGTTCACCGTGGTGGTTGCAGTGTAAGCCATAATAAAAGAGTAAGCCATAATGAAAGTTACGTAACGTCTCCTCAGAGTCCGACTCAGAGCAATCATGCCACTTTCGCTGGGCACCCTTTGTAATCCGGCAAAACAAAAGGGTTAGAAATTGCAACGAAAATACTTTGCATGCAATTATGAGTTTGTGATCATTTTGGTGATGTGTTTTCAGAGCCGATCCCCTCAGATTCTCAGTGCCAGGCATCAAGCACCTGAGGGGCTCCATATTTATACTTTGGCTCCTGATCAAGTGAGAGCCGGAAGTGTTGTGAAAGTTCGAGTTTTGAAAGGACAGGTAAGTATATAAAGTCCGGGTTCCACAGTGCCACAGCCAGCACGCCTGTTAATAAAGGAAGTAACTATAACTACATTAACATTACGTAACCCAGTAAGTAACCAACGCTGATTTTTCTTGCGCGTAGTCACTGAAGTAAATTGTTGTAATTAAACTTTGAGTGTCATGATTATTAGAAATACTGTCCTAAATATTGAGGTATGGTGTGTTCCACTTCCACACATATCAGGAAGGATTGTCTGCTTATTTTTTAATTAATCATTGTGTTATGAGCTGTTGTATGCAGTTAATATGTTCCCGTTTTTGGCAATGAGATGTGGTCAGATTTTGGTGTCCTGAGATCGGGAAAACTGTTGTGAAAATCTTTGCAGCTTTGGTAAGCTGTCTTGATAATGGTCTTACTTTATGGTGGTCTAGACAGTGTATGAACATTATAATTTGGATATATATTCTAATTTTACTGCAAACCTGAGATCAGCTGGGCTACATGCTTCTCTGCGTATTGGTGAATTGTTGTGACTGGTTAGTTGAACAGTTTCTTTGTCATACATCAATGCATTTAACCCCGTACTACTATGTGGGGATTGCTTGATTCAAGAATGTATTTTGATTTTACTTTTCACCGGAGAGAGAGCTGGAATTGGCCAGAGTTAGCTCCACTAAAGGTTTAATGTAAAGTGTGATAGAAGACAACATTAGCCTTTTATATCAACAAAGCCACTGTTTTTAGAGGCTTAATGGACAGGGCTTAAACTATATTGGTGGTCTAGATAGTGTATGAACATTATAATTTGGATATATATTCTAATTTTACTGGAAACCTAAGATCAGCTGGGCTACATGCTTCTCTGCGTATTGGTGAATTGTTGTGACTGGTTAGTTGAACATTTTCTTTGTCATACATCAATGCATTTAACCCCGTACTACTATGTGGGGATTGCTTGATTCAAGAATGTATTTTGATTTTACTTTTCACCGGAGAGAGAGCTGGAATTGGCCAGAGTTAGCTCCACTAAAGGTTTAATGTAAAGTGTGATAGAAGACAACATTAGCCTTTTATATCAACAAAGCCACTGTTTTTAGAGGCTTAATGGACAGGGCTTAAACTATATTTTCCTAGACTCGCAGCTTGATTTCTCTCTACTCTGCCATCAACTGATATGTCTGTAATGGGCAGTGGAAAGCGTCACCATATTAGTAGGTTAGTGAGGGTCTTGCCATGTGGCAGTGAGTAAACAAACTACTACCCTGTCACCGTGTGACTTAGGAGTGCGCCTTCCCAGGCATTACTGGGAGTAGGAAGTACAGAGAGGGAATTCAGTATTTTTAGATTCACTTACAGAGGATGTAGTGCCTTTAATTTCTCTATATCAAATAGGCACTATTCGAGGTGCATGATGTCATCAACTAATAACATTTTTAGCAGCACCTGGGTACCCTCAGCAAATTAGTGTGTATGAATGTGCAGAAACCAGTAGCTCCAGTAGTTGGTGTACAAAGGAAAGATCATTGATGATACTGGACATATAATTAACATCTGCAGTTTTCAACATGGCATCAAGAGGAACATGAGTTGGATAACATTCTGCACTGCTGTCTATGTAAGAGGTGCAAGAGTGGACTGGCCTACAGGAAAATCTGGCAGTGCCTGAAGGGCTGGTCTCACAGATCTGTGAATGGACTGTTTTTTTAAATTGGTTTATGGGCCTGTTTTACAGTTTGGTTTGCTGGTTTTTACAGTTGATTTCCTGATATTAACACAAACACTGCTTACAGCAAGCACAAATGGATGCATGATTGCATACCTTGCGAAACACTTATACAGCATGTCTGTACAATTTCATAACTGCCCTGATTTGCAAATGTGGTCTACATTTTGTTAGCTGTCTGATTTGCTAATGTGGGCCACTTTTAATTTGGTGCCCACCTTGGCCTATTTTATATTCCAATCCAGCTCTGAGGAGGTGGCGGTGGAGCAGCAGAAGTTAAAACTAGGAATAGATTCAGCCGCCAAAATATATTCAGGCGCAATTGGATTCTGTGGTAGAACTTGAAGGACTTTTCAATGGCCCTCAGAAGCTAACGAATAGTCAAGCTTATGTAGGAGTATTTCTTGTCCGTCACACGGAAAACATCTTTGACACTCCAAGACATGTCTTTGGAAGAGTTTTGCACTAACTCTCTTTCTTATCTGGCACTTGGCCAAAAATTACCTTATATGGAAATCGCAACATCTCCTGAGAGGCCACTGCTCTGAAAGGCGACAATGCAGTGGACATGACAAGCTCATGAACAAGTCAAGCTGAGCCTGACGTTGTTGGCCTCTTTTCTGTGCTGCAGTGTGTACCCTTTTAAGCCTTAACTCTGTCAAGTAACTTCCTGATTTTCTTGTCGGCTAGTCAATTTCCATGCGTTTGTCCTTTATAAGTAAGTGAACAATAATTGTAAGCAAAACACTGCTGGGGCCCTTCACACAAATTACACAAACTATGGCACTAGATAGGTGGCAAGAGGTAGGCTGCATTATGCTGTCCGACCTCTATCCGGAGAAGCGATTCATTTCTATACAGGAGGCCCAGGAGGCATTCGACCTGGGAACAGGCCAATTGCTGCAATTTGCTAAGATGGCAGCAATGGCTAAACAACTATGGCCCATATACACAGGTGCCTCGCTATCTAGCATAAAACGGCCTGGTTTCGCAAAGGAGTCACCTGGGTTTGTGGTCCTGTGCTCAGCAGCCATCTAGGAAAACCTACCAAACCCAGACAGTTCTAAAAACTAGACACCCAGAGGAGGCCAGGGAGGTACGGCTTGTGTCGATTTCCTAACATTTTCCTACCCAGAATCCCCTGTAAACCTCAAATTTAGCTAAAAAATCAAGCTTTCCTCACTTTTCTGTGAGGGAAAGCTGTGGAATCACTGGGCGCTTCAAATTTCCTACCACCCAGCATTCCACTAGGTCTCCCAATGAAAATGGTACCTCACTTGTGTGGGTAGGCCTAGTGCCTGTGACAGGAAACGGCCCAGAATATACTGTGGAGACTTCAAAATTATTGATTGCAAAACTACCTGGTTTTGCAAGGGAGCCACCCACATTTTGGTCCCGGGCTCTGCGGCCATCTACGGAAACCTACCAAACCTAGACATTTCTGAAAACTAAGCACCCAGGGGAGTCCAGGGAGGTTCGGCTTGCATGGATCGCCCAACATTTTCCTACCCAGAATCCCCTGCAAACTTCGAAGTTAGCTAAACAAAGGATATTTCACTCACTTTTCTGTGTGGAAAAGTTGTGGGATCACCGGGCCGCTACAAATTTCCTACCACCCAGCGCTATCCCAGGTCTCCTGATAAAATGGTATCTTGTGTGGGTAAGCCTAGTGCCCGCAACAGGAAATGGCCCAGAAAGTATCATCTCTTTTCTCCTTCCCTCCTACAAGGCCCTGGGTGGGGTTGGATGGACACGTAAATGGCCTTCTGCCAAAACAGCTGCTTTGAACTCCTCAATCTTTTTATCTCTTTCCTTACGTTTGCCGAATGCACGAATGCATGAGCTATGAGGCCCCAATCAGGACTGTTTTTTAATCCTCCCACACAGCGATCTCTGATCCCACTGTCCCTATATTTTCCTTGAAGTACTGAGTCGTGGTCTCCACCACTGTCACAATGCCCATGGGGACATTGTCGTCTTCCCTATGTTGCCATCAACACGTTGCTGACTGTCCGCTGCTTTGCGCACGTTGCTACACTAGCTTATTTTTCAAATGTCTCTTTTGCAACTTTCATGCAAGAACCCACAGTTATTTTTCACGCTTTGCAGGTTCCTGGGATTTAGTCTCAAAATTGTGTGCAAGGCCGAACACCAGTGCCCCTTGTTATTCTGTTCAGGTCAGGCCCTAGCACCTAGCCAAAACACATGAATGCAGCTGTTGATTGGGAGGACGTACTCAATGTCATATAGGTATGCACACACATGAAAATAAACACTTGGATTCAGATTTTTCAGAGAAGAGATAACGACTCCCTCTAAGATGTAGAACTTTAATCTGTGCATGCTAAGGTACAAGGTCCCCTGCAAACGCCCAGAGAGCTTCTGATATATAATCACTTTGCTTCTGTAGCAGGGGAGGGGGTTTAGTCTACCCTGCCTAATATAATGACAGCTTCTTTTATGATGAATGAATTGCTTACTATGCTGACCATATTTGTGTTAGGCATTTTCTTACTTATTGTGGCACGTATACTGCATACTAGAGCACGTTAGTTAAAATAAATATTTTAAACTTTACTCGTGTCTCTGTCAGATCTTATTGTGGACAAGTACAAGTGCTCCTTTTGAGCCACTTCATAATTGTCCTCTTTGTCTTCTGACTCTTAAGACTGCTTTCCTGGTTGCCATCCCCTCTGCTAGACGGGTGAGTGAGCTTCAGGCTCTGTCTTCTAAGCCTCCTTTCCTCTCTGTCCATCGGACAAGGTTGTTCTCAGGACTCGTCCTTCCTTTCTCCCTAAGATGGTAACTGCCTTTCACATCGGCCAGTCTGTTACATTGCCCACCTTCTTTCCGCCTCCGCATCTCTCGAAAGAGGAAGAGAGGCTCCACCGCCTGGACCCCAAACGAGCGCTGTCCTTCTATCTGGACCCCACAAAACAGTTCCGGGTGGACGACCAACTCTTTGTTGGCTTTGTGGTTGCTAAGAAGGGGCGGGCGGTGCACAAGCGAACCATCTCTCGGTGGGTCGTTTTATGCATTAAGGCCTGTTATTCCTTGGCTAAGAAGGAGCCTCCTAAAGGGCTGAGGGCCCATTCCACTCGGGCTACAGCGGCTACTACTGCCCTGGGTCGGGGAGTCCCTCTGCAGGACATTTGCCAGGCAGCTACGTGGGCCTTGCTGCACACGTTTGCTAAGCATTACTGCCTGGACAGCCAAGTACGGAGAGACGGCTTCTTTGGCCGTTTTGTTCTCCAGGACTTTCTGGTGTGATCTTGGTTCGCAGACCCACCACCAGGGTTGGTATTGCTGGGGTATTTATTCTAAGGTAAGGAATCTAACTAACGTGTTTCTTTCAGATGAACAAGTTACTTACCTTCGGTAACGATGTATCTGTAAGAAACATTAGTTAGTTAGATTCCTTACCGCCCCACCCATCCTCCTCGTTCTGCCAACTGATATCTAGGGTTAAGGTCATCCCTTTTAGGGCCCTAGATTCATGGCACCAGTGTCGGTCTGTTGCATGGCTCTGCGTTCCTGGCGCGGAAAGCTATGTATAAGAACTGATGTCAGCGCACGAGGGCGGCGTCTAAGTACTCCGACGACGTCATCCCGGCGAACACGACGCCGACGACGGACGCGGAGCCGCAGACGACGCCTAGCGACGCGCAAGGGTATTGCTGACGAAAATCTTTCCGGATCCAGCCTGATGCCTGGGGATATTCTAAGGTAAGGAATCTAACTAACTAATGTTTCTTACAGATATATCGTTACCGAAGGTAAGTAACTTGTTCTTTGATGCAAAAGTCAAGAGGGAGGAACTGCCTCTGTATAAAGCACCCTTTCAAAAGAAGGAGGTTGCTGCTTTAACAGCGAACTATGAACTCTTGTCCTGGACAGGAGTTGGGTAGTAACTCTCCTCGACAACGCTACGTAAGTCACCGTAGTGCACCAGACACTCTGCCAGTTTCTGGAGTAGAGAGCAACTGACACATTTTTAACTGTTTCGACGCGGATACCCACGTTGCACCCGCTGATAGACATTGTCATTTAGACATTCAGATCAAAGGTGATCTAAAACACACCACTAATGCTATTTTCTAGGATAATTTAACTTCTTCTTATTACGTTTTGCTGGTGGAGGGTGAGTGGCCTCTTGCCGTTGTCCTCCCCATCATCGGAACAGGGATCTCCGTTCGCCATATTATAATGGCTACTGGAAGGGTGGCTGTCTGTATCCGACCGCCTGTCGGACCTCCCTGTAGTCCCAATATGGCAGCAGTGCCTGTCAAAAATCATCACTATTGAAACAACTACTAACTGAGTGCTTTCGCACTGGTACATAAAGAATCTAATGTGTGTACCATTTGTTATAACGGAAAGGAGTGAATCAAACCTTTTGTCCTGAAGAAGGTGGCAATAACACGAAGACAGGAATGTAATCATCCTGCACAGTGCTGTCTATTATCTCAAATTAACAGTGACAAGACAAATATAACTGTCTCATGTTTTCCTTTCCAAGGAGTGAATAGTGCAATGAATTTGTACAACTGTGAAACATAGTTTTTTTTTAAATATGTTAAATATGTTATGTATGTCTTTTTAAATTGCTCAGTTACACATAATTTTAATGTATTATTGGAGTACTGTGAATTGAAGTATTAATTGATTAAAATATCTTTATAAGTGCTTTAGCATCCTGAGTGGAGTATTTAAGAGTCCTAGTGTGAGAGTGAATTCCTGTGGTGAATAAGTGTATAGACACTATAATGAGCATTTACATAGGGAATACTTGTCTTTAACTTTTCGGTTTTTTGGTGCTCTGTCCCTTTGGAACATAAGAGCCCCTCTCCTTGTTTTTCAAGATTTTTAGAAAGTAGAAATTTCTCTGCTCTTAAAGCTGTTTGTGTCTGCAGCCTGTCTCCAATACATGTCTAGGGTGGGTGATGGCTGGACTTGGTGTATTCTGTCTAGACAGCCACACACCAAGGAAGGTTATGTGTGACTGAGAGGCCATCTGCATCTTGATGGGTCATTCTGGGCAGGGAGGGAGGAGCTGACATGTAACACCTGAATGGGAAACGTCCTGTCCCCACACAAAGGGTTGCATACCCCCTTGTAGTGAGTTTAGAGCCAGGGTTGGGCAGGAAGGGCCTCTGTGCACTTCAAATACCCTCTTTGAAGTCACCTCCACTTCAAAGGCACAACAGGGTATAAGTACTTGGTCTTTTACCCCACAAAATTAGACACTTCCAGCCCTCAAAAGAAACTCTGCCAGGAAGAAGGACTACTGTGCTGTTACAAAGACTGCTGGACTACTGCTCTGGAAGAACTGCTTTTCTGCTGTGCTGCCCTGCTGCCCTCTGCCCCTGCTGAGGAAGAACTCGAATCTTGCTTGAACCCAGAGTAATCTCCAAGGGCATGCTGACTTGCCTCCTGTTTTGAGACTCAGGGATATCAAAGTCTCACCTCCTGCTCCTGTACCTGGTCCATTGGAAGTGGATCCAGGTGCTTGCTCCAGTGGAACTGACGCATGCTCTGCTACATGCAGCAGAATTGCAGCATTGCCACTGTTGCAGGAACAGAAACCGGCATCGCACCCGAACCAGCACATCGCCAAAAGAGCCAACTCATCAGAACTGCTTCATTGCCGGGGCTGCAATGGAAGAATATCAGTGCATCCACTCGACTGCGTGGAGTCACCCCGATGCATTGACTTAGTAGCCAACGCTTCTAGGCTTCGGAGCTTCATTTTCAGAACCAGTGCATTGCCATTGTTGCATGGAGAAGATCAGTGCATCACTTCGACTGCAAGGATCGGCATTGACACATCGGTTGGCTGCACCTCGTATCGCTCTGTTGCGACCAGGCTCAAGATACTTTGTTCAGCGGGTCCTTTGAGCCTCCTGTATCCGGCCCGCACTCTATCGTGGTAGGCCTGAACTCTTGATTTTGCCTTGATCTAGCACGACCAGATGGCCCCATAGGTGCTTATTACTTAAGTCCTCATCACACTTTTATTCTTTCAAAATTCACAACTCGACTTCTACTTATTGGATTTTTGACGTTTTGGTCTAGTTTTATTTATAAAATCATAATCTATTTTCTAAGCTGGTGTGTAGTGTTTTTGAGGGGTTTTCACTTTTGTTACTGTTTGAAGTGTTGCACAAATACTTTACACAATGACTCCTAAGTTAAGTCTGCCTGCTCTGTGCCAAGCTACCAGAGGGTGAGCACAGGTTAATTACTAGTCTGTATCTGACTTACCCTGACTACGTTTATGGTTCCTGCTTCTACATGGTGTATACCTCTGCAACCAGGCACGTTGCACAGCTCCTTTTCCCACGTGAACAAAGATGGGTCCACAGGTTCAGAAGCAGCAACCAGGGACTGAATGATGCCATTCCTTGGCACCATCTGAATTCTGATAGGTAAACAGAGAGGATGGCATATGATCTATATAAGGAAAGACCCACCCAGAGGGTGAAATTTTATAATAATACACCATGTACATACAAAGAGATCAACTATTAAGTCTGAGAGAGACGATGCCCCACGTATGACCAAAGGGTGTATTTAGTACATAAAAATTCCTGTATGTCCACTTACTATGACACACTATATATATATATATATATACAGCTTGAGAGATAATCAGTTGCCCCACATATCACTAAGGGGGGTATCATATACATAGACAGTCATTCAGCCTCTCTCATAAATGACTAATAAGGTACGATGGGCCCGATTCACAGAAGCAACTTAAGACAAAATCCTAAACTTACTACCATTTACTCATTTTGGTATTCACAGAAGGCACTTACTCATTTTGGTATTCACAGAAGGCAGTGCCTTCTGTGAATACCAAAATGAGTTATAGTACTCATCACTACCGAAATGAGTAAGTGCCTTGTGTGAATACCAAAATGAGTCACCTATGAGGGAGAGAGTTTGGCCTGCAGCCGCCTTCTGTCGGAGCCTGCCCCACAAACGACGGTGCTGTTGACAGTTTGTGTTTTAGACATATATCTCGCTGCTGTGGGTGAAAGAATCCTTTGCTGACGCTGTCGCCTCGGAGGGGCTAAGCCTGCCGCCACTGTAATCGCTGTGCCTACGGAAGGGCTTTGCACGGGACTCACTCACCCAGGAGTCCGTGCGTTCACACAGCTGCACTGAGGACCGCCCTACCGCCATTGACCCTTGAAAACACCTCGCGGAACCCGCTGCCGCGGGTCCCGCTTCGCTGCTGTGGGTAAAAGAATCCTTTGCTGACGCTGTCGCCTCGGAGGGGCTAAGCCTGCCGCCACTGTAATCGCTGTGCCTACGGAAGGGCTTTGCACGGGACTCACTCACCCAGGAGTCCGTGCGTGCACACAGCTGCACTGAGGACCGCCCTCCCGCCACTGACCCTTAAAAACACCTCGCGGAACCCTCTGGCGCGGGTTCGCTTCCCTGCTGTGGGTGAAAGAATCCTTTGCTGACGCTGTCGCCGCGGAGGGGCTAAGCCTGCCGCCACTGTAATCGCTGTGCCTACGGAAGGGCTTTGCACGGGACTCACTCACCCAGGAGTCCGTGCGTGCACACAGCTGCACTGAGGACCGCCCTCCCGCTGATTGGTTCACTCCCCTTATTTATATCGTCACATAACGCGGCGCGGGACGCCCAGGACGAAGCCCGGACAAAGGGCGGACAGTCTGTGACAGTCCGGGACAGGAGGGGGCTGGAGGAGGCTGGGCTGGAGACAGCTGTTTGTAGGCACAGCCACAAGGTACTTTGACATTCCAATAGCCCTGGTAAAAATCGTCATGCCATTGTTGTGTTAACATTTGTGACCTGTAGGTTGCCTCTAACTGGAGGGTGCGATAACCATTGAGTGTGTCTATAATGTCGAAAGTTAAAAATGCCATTGTGTCGACGACCATGGACAACTATTTGGTTAAAATGGTAGATAAGATTAACCAGGAACGCAGAAAGTCTTTGGGGCGTGTGGACCCCCCTATCATTTCCTCCCCTACTTCTTCTGTTTCCGTCCCCTCGACTAACTCTCCTAAGTCTATTATTAATTCCACAAATTTGGACAAATCTTCTTCGGTGGTGCACCAAGACCAAGTTCAACTTGATGGTCTAAATTCGGGGGTTGCTATCGACTCAGAATTACGTTTGGCTGGTCATGTTGATTCTCCATTGCCATGTCCTACGGCAACAAGATCGCAGCGAGCCCCACGGGCTTGTAGGAATATCACAAAGAATACTCAATCTAAGCGGGGGATGAGTCGAATAAACAAGAAAGTGATTCTACCCCCATCTAGTGGTGAGGGAAATTCTAATGTAGCTTTGGCCCCTACCCCGGCCACCTTAGATGGAGAGTTATTCGATCTTTTGATCAGCACCCTTGAAACCAAGTTCGACTTGATCGTTAAACCCCTTCTGATCAAGTTGAACACGGTTAATGCAGAGGTTGTAAGATTAGGAGGTTTGTTAGAATCATTTATGAAGCCCAGTACCGGCGAATATGTTAAGGATAAGGTAGCAGGAGGCCCTAATTCCAAGAATGCAAATGAGATCCCTACAACGGTTATGCCTAATATTCCTATGCCTCCTTCTGATGGCACTTGTGAGAAGGGACCTACTGGGTCTACCCCCCCCGTTGAGTATAGGATGTAATTCTTCGTCTAATGTTGTTTTAGGGAACCAGGTGACACAAAGCTCTGGGATAGTTAAAAATAATGCTAATTCCCAGCCTGACTTACCACCGGACTGTGCACCCTATGTGGCAGTTCTGACTAATGTACCCCCGGTTAGAGAGAGGGGTCAAAATAATTTTTATAATTCTTATAGTGAATCGCATGCCTCCCTGAAAAACAAGACAGTGGATTGGCTCCATAGGGAGTGTGGTTTCCCTGTAGCCCTAGCTGATGAAATCATATGTACCAGAAGAGTAAATTGGATTGGTAGCTCACGCAAGAATTGTGTTGGCGACTGTATACTAGTCAACTTTAGAAACCCTCACCTTGCCTCCACCGTTCTGAGTAAAGGTAGTTCCCTCCCCTACCGTGGTCAAGGGATTCATCTTCGTTCCCTTGGTTATTTTTATAGGCATTTGTATAACCAGATTAATACTGATCACGAGAGGGTGGGGACAAGAGATTTAAACCTGTTTACTACCTTTAATGTAGCAACATCCAATAGATTCCAGTCTTTGAGCGGTCTGGATTCAAACGATTGACTGGGTACCGACCAGGCGAACATAAGGGAAGAAGATGTTTCTTTTGAAGGTTTGGGAGGTGAGGTCAATCTAGGGGTAGTTGACCTAGTGGGACCAGGAGTTAACAGTAGTCCTGGGGATGATATTATTAAAGATAACAGATGCCACGAAGGTGAGAGCCTGGGCTTCGATGACGGGGGTGGAACTTCTTCTTTGATTAGTGTTTCGCACAATCATTGTGGCCCAATTCCTTTGAGCCCAATGCACACTAAAAACTCTAACCCCCGGGTATGTTCTATTGGTAGTTTGAATGTAGCAGGTATTTCCTCTAAGGATGCCTGTTTGGGTTGGCTGGAGTTTATTAACGTTTTTAATATTATATGCTTTCAAGAGACCTGGTGTATGGACCAAATTAATTACAATGGGTACGTTTCCTACCATTTACCAGCTGTGGCATCCCCTTCGGGTAGGGCAAAAGGAGGGCTTCTGGTTTTGATTTCAGTGGATGTTCCCATTGTGGTAAAAAAACATATACTGGTTGGGGTCAATTCCCAGATCCTATGGCTTTATCAGGAGCATGGGAGAAACGTTCTCTTAATAAATTTTTATAATAATGTTTTTGATAACACTAGGCATCAGGTTGTGTTAGCACTAGAGACTGCCCTGGCTGATATTCTAATGGAGTATGATATTGTTTTTGATTATATTTGGGTGGGAGATTTTAATATTGCTGTCTGTCCACTTTCCTCTCAAAGGGTTTGTGGTTATAACGATAGTCTAGGAGATGAAGTTCCCCATTTCCCACATAATAAATACGGAGAAGCCCTGAATAAAATCCTAACCACCTATGATATGGAAATCCTGGTTAATGCTAAAAATGATTGTGGAGATTTAATCCCTACCTTTAGGGGAAGGAATGCAAATACTGTAATTGATTTTATTTGCATATCCTCCAGTCTTAGTCCTTGGTGTTTGACTCCGGTAGTTGTGGATAATGCGCTTAGCGACCACAACTGTATCACCATTGAGACTTTTTAATGTAAGGTGAAGCAGGGTTCTAACACGTGTACCATTGTTAATATTGAACCGCACCGACCTAATGGAACCAGGATTAGATGGAAAGGGGATAAAGCGGAGCTTGTGTCAAACTCCATTGTTGCAAGTTGTCTGGTAGAAATTTCTGCCATTTTAGAAAGTAAGGTGGTTACTGATCAAGTTGTGCATAATTTTATCAAAATTAATCATTTTATTGATAACAAATTTACGAAACATGGACAGGCTAAGGTATCCAAACATAAGGGGTGGTTTGACCATGCCAGTACTATTGCACTGAAGGGGCTTAAAGATGCTCTGCGAGCTAAGCCAAGAGATAACAGCATGGTTAGAGACTTGAGAGCCACCTACCAGGCTGCAGTTAATAACAGGAAGGCGGAATTAAGGCAAGAGGCCTGGGATAAACTTGATCTGGCAGCAGTCACCTCAGATTCTTCTTTATTTTGGGATACGGTTAATTGTCCGTTCCTAAAGGATGACAAGATGCCCGAATTGACGGCTAATGTGAGTGAGGAGAACTGGGTTTGCCATTTCTCAGAGATCTTTGATTCAGTAAGACAGAGGGGTGGCCAGGAAGATGATTGGCCTATCATACCTCTGAATATCTCTATAGCCGAAGTACTGGGAAGTATCACCTTAAGTAACGGCGGGAAGGCCCAGGGTCCCGACGGGGTGCCTATTGACCTGTATAAATTAGCCCCCGAGTTGTGGGGCCCATTGTTGACTAAAGTTTTTAATGCGGCAGTATGTAATGGAGTCCCACCTACTTGGGAGGAATCCATCATTATTCCGATTTATAAGAAGGGAGACAGGGGTGATGCGAAGAATTATCGTCCAATCTCCCTTCTCGATTACTCTGTAAAAACCATGAGCAGGGTGCTTCTGGTCAGGTTGGAAGAGTGGGCCGATTCTAACAACATTTTGGCCAATTGCCAATATGGTTTTAGGAAGGGTCGAGGGACTATCGAGCAATGTCTCAACCTCGACCTCCTAATCGGGAAGTATACGAGGGCCAAGAAAGGCTCTCTCTATCTCTGCTTTGCAGATTTGAGCAGCGCCTTCGATATGGTGGACCATAGTATATTATGGGCCAAATTTTTGGATCTGGGGGCGCCCGAGGGTATTATCTATTTCCTGGCACGTCTTTATTCCAACCTTAGCACCAGTGTCCGCTATAGACCGGGGGGGGGAGCGTACTCCCAAGTTTAAGATAGGGCGCGGTATAAGACAAGGGTGTGTTCTTGCACCCCTTCTCTTTACCCTCTTTATAAATGAAGTTGATTCAGTCCTAAAAACAGTGGTGGCAGATGCCCCGAATATTAATGATTTTAAGGTCCCGGTTTTACTTTATGCAGATGATGCCGTGATTTTATCTAGGACGCCTATAGGCCTACAACGTCTGATGGATAAGTTTTCTATGTTCATCCAGGATAGGAAACTATTGATTAACAAATCCAAAACCCACATCTTGGAATGCGGTTTGGGTTCCAAAAAACCAAATTCCTATTTTATCGATGGGCATAAAGTGCAAACGGTGAATTCCTTTAACTACCTTGGCATTAATTTTACCAAGAACGGCTGCTGGTCTAGTGAGATTACCTATGTCCGGGCCAAGATGGCCAAATGTGCCAACGGGGTGTTCAAGTTTGCCAGTAAAATTGGGGATAAGCGGATCAAAGACATGTTAACAATTTATCAAATGAGATGTCTTTCGATTGCTCTTTATGGTGCTGGAGTTTGGGGCCATTACTCGGCCCGAAGTCTCCAAGTAGAGGAAATTCTTTTTCTAAAGAGACTTTTGTGCCTACCTATATCCGCCTCTAATGAATTGACGCATAGAGAGCTTGGGATACAATATCTTTTAGACCAAATTACTTTAAGACCTCTAATGTTATGGCGCGCCATCTGGTCCAAGGAAGAGACATCGTTAAATAGAGCAATCATTAGTGATTGTTTTCTAACAGATGACCACATGAAGATTCCCTGGATCAAATTTGTAGTCAATAGCTTCTCAAAGATTTATGGATTTGACATTAGAAAGGATATGCACATTGCCTCTAGTTTGTCAAAGGGTGAGATGAAGCTCATTTTTAGGAGCCATAAATCTGAGTGGCGGGAGAAGTTGGGTGGCCATTCTTCTACTGGTTTGGTCTATGGAAGGTATAGTGAGACTGTTGGCTACCAACCATATCTGAGCTATGTTAACAGAGTTTCCCACCGCTTTGTATTAACCAGATTAAGGTTGGGGATTGTGCACCATCTGGTGGCTTTCCCCATCATTAAAAAATATCCGATTGGCCCTTGCCTATGTGATCACTCATCTGCACAAAGCACTATGCACTTTTTACTGTTTTGTAAATTTTATGGTAACCTTCGTTCAGTCTTCCTAAAACCTATTTTCTTAAAGTATGGTACACGTAATGTCCATGATTCAATGAAGTTGTTTTTTAACCTAAATCCTGATGTCTGTTTTTTTACTGCAACCTTTCTCCTACAAGCGATCAAAGTTAGGAATAGTATGATATTTTAATGGTTTTTTAAACTTGTATTTGATCTGTATTTATGATAATTGGTTATTTTGATTTTGTTTTTTGATGTTTGTATGCATGTGCTTTTATGGACTTTGTGTTAAGCTCCGAATAAAGCTTTATGAATTGAATTGAGTAAGTGCCTTCTATGAATACCAAAATGGTAGTAAGTTTAGGATTTTGTCTTAAATTAGTTCTGTGAATCAGGCCCACAGGGCGGCTGGCTTAGAACTGTGTTTGACAATCCCAGTGCTGAGACCTTCATGGTTTTATGAGGAGGACCTAGTGTTTGTTGACTATATAGCAACCATTCAAAGATGGCCGCCGTCATCCGTGACTCTATCGGGTCGAAACATCACACTATCTGGGTAGCACCCATTTTAATATGTATAATGGAATTTTGTCATTTTGATGCAGGCTGGGTAAGCTCCGTTTCTGCCGGGTAGAGGTCACCGCAGAATTGAGAGGAGATTCTAGGGGCAGTCAGTGATACTACATCCAAGTAAAGATGGCCGCCACTCCCGGTAGGAATTAGACCCGAGTTCCGAGCTGAACTCTAACCCGGTACCGGCCACGTGACTCTAAGTAGCCGGGAACTAAACGCAGGATACTTGCATTTATTTGGAAAGCGCAATCCCTCCCAGAGCGTCGGAGGGCTGAGAATGGCTTCGGGAGACACCGAATCCTTGATGTAGTAAGTCACGGGTCACACTCTGATGACGGGGGCAGGACTTCATATTTTAAAAGTGTTCATTTGAGGTTGACACTGAGCACGACCGAAAGAGTGCCACTTTGGACATAGAGGTACTCGATATTAGAACTACGGGGACCTGGGTAAATAAATATATTGATTAAAAAAATCCCTGGTTACCATGAACAAACAATGGGTTGGCTCTGAAGGGCTTAGAGGAGAATTTAATGCCCGCATTGGGAGTTTTGCCATGGAAGTACCAATATGTGCACGGTATGATTCGATCGCCCATGGGGAAACCTATAACATGAGGACTAGTACAACTGCTTAAGTACGGTTGTTTTTGAAGAAGGATAAATACAGATGGTGCACTACTCAATGAGTAAAAATGTAATATACGCAAAATTACACATAAATAAGAAGGAATACTATGGGGATAGGCGGAATGACAGAAGTACAATGAAACATAACCTTAGTTCTATATTGCCACATTTATTTACAGAGTTTGACTACAGGGCGGTGTTCCCACTCCAGCCCGAGTTGAGAGAAGTACTAATGCAACTCGGGTAGAGTGATTACATATGTAAATAATAAAAAAATATTTTAAACTGTGATCAATGTGTGATCGATTTTTAGAGAGAATTCGTCATGTGGTGTTGGTTGCATTCTGACTTGTGAATTTGAAAGGCTGAGAGCCTATGGCCCCGCATGGGTTAATTACACCTGGTAATTTAACATGATAAAGGGATAAGCAGCAGATACTGATACTGGGAAAGATGTTGTTTGATGGTGTTACTTTTGTCTCAACTAGGTAAGAAAGACGAGTGTGGTGACTCTACATGAGCCAAGTAAGGCAAAAGATGTTTTGTTTGAAGTGCTGACTATAGCCAAAGTACACCTAGAGGGATCAGGACCCTGAGGAGTGCCAGAGACCCAGTAGGGATAGGATGATTGGCTGAAACATGTTGGTAGGAGCAGAAGAGGTAACTTCTCCTACACACCCAACATTTATTTTATCCCTGTCAAGTGGGAACCAGAATAAAATGAGTATAAAGTTACCACTTAGTCAGCTTGACTATCTTATTTTCTCTGCATTTTTGGAATCCCTCATTTGAAGGACTATCTCCTTTTTCTTTCTCAAAATATATCCGCGCTCCACCCTGAGTGTCGGTCTGCACCAGGGTGTTTGTACTTGCCCAATGATGAAGCATACCGCTATTTAGTGGGTGTTGGAGAGTAGTGTCTGCTTTCTATGTTCACCTCCACTTTTTGCTTTTGCTTTACTGGTTTTCGACTTAGATGTGGCTGTGGGCCTGCTAATCAGACCCACAGCCCTGCTGTTCTCTCTCTAAATTGATACTATGTGCTTTAGGTGCATAACCCATTTGGATAGGATCACCTTATTGGCCCCTGTACAGTGTACCTTAGGTACCCAGGGCATATGTGTACCCTAGGCCTACCAGGGGCTGCAGCATGTATTATGCCACCCCTGGCCTGGCCTTCCATTATGACACAACTGGCTGATCACTCAGCTGGGGCAAGGTCGTGTAATCACTCCTTGCTTAGGTGTAGTATTCCTATAACTAACTTACATATAGACACGTGTGTACCTATCAGCCTCTCCTATGGCAGGCCTTAACAATCCTGGAGGCAGAGTGCTTGGTAACATGTGAGATGGTGCTCTAGCATGAGCTGAGCCTGTCTGCAGCTTTCGGAACCATGTCCTTATAGCCGTTCTATGATATAGCCTACCATATACTCTTAAAGTGCCTTATCATCCTAAACGGTTAGGGTAACTATGGTTTGGCTTTATCAAAACATGTCGTGTAAGGTGTCTAACACTTTGGAATAATACCCCCATCCCATTTCTGAGGATGGGGATATTATCCCTCCCTTCTAGAGGGAGAAGACATGTTGTAACCTACTTACCCGGTTAAAGTTAACCAGAGCCCCAGCATCACAAAATGGATGCTGCTGCCACAGACACGAGTCTGACCTCCTGCTGCTGGGAGTGATCCCGGCAAGGGAGGCTTGGACAATAGGTTTCCTGCCTTGGGAGGTGCGAGCACCACCCCAGACAGGCCTTAGTGTATTGGGGCAGGGAGGGATGAAAAGAATGAGACATGCCTGGGGCACACAAGGTGTCCCGTGCATAGTCCAGTTCAAACCGGTGCTGGGGCACTCCAGCCCCAGTCCTGGCGCGAAACTGGACAAAGGGAAGGGGGTGTAACCACCCCCCTCCCAGGTCCCACCCATAAGGCGTGACCTAGCAGGCAACCCAGCCCCCCAGATTAGTATAAGAGTGGTAGCTGGGCCCCAGGAGATTAGATTATCCTGAACCTGCAACTTGAACAGAAACTCTGGACCTTCGACATTCGACGAAAGAAGAAGACTGAAGAATCTCCCTTGTGGCCAAGGAGTGGCTACCCTGTGCAAACAGGCACCATCAAGAGACTACCCTTTGCTTTGCTGAAGTTCTACGAGGGACCGACTGCAGAGCCCGACCAGAGCCTTGACTTCCAGACTTCTTCGACCCTGATCCACATCCACAGCCGAGCTGAGATCAGTGGAGGCGACGAGAGACATGGGACCGGCTACCTAGGAAAAGTGGCGAGTATCTTCCAGCGCAGCTTCTGCGGCACCCTCGAAGTTGTGCACCGGGGATTGAGAACCCCCAACCCCAAGCACCATCTGCACCGAAGATCAGCCCCCCACACTCCACGAGTCCTGCGTGGGGCCCTTCTGCATTTTCCTGCTTGCCGCGTCTGTCCGGTTGCTTGCCCGTTGGCTAGCGGCCTTTGTGACGACACACCTTGAAATCTTCACTGCTGGTTTGGCTCCTCCAGACTGGCTCCCGCTTCTTTGCAAAAGAGAAGCACCCCAGACCTTCCTGGTCTGCACCAGAAGCAAGTCCTCCGTTCTTCGTGGGTTCCGCTTGCCAAGGCTTGGTGAGACCTAGTTCGACTTCGACGCCGCCGACAGCAAGAGCCTTCGTGGGACAGCTCGCCTCCTGGTCCTGGTCGTCCTCGACGTCTCCTGGTACCCGTGGCTGCAGCGACAAGCTTCACCTTTCACCTGCAATCTTCACGACATCGCCTGGTTCCTACCTGGTCCCACGTGGTCACTGACTAGTGACCTTGACTCTGTCCCTTCTGCTTGCAGGTATCCTCTCTTCTTTATCCCAGCCTTTGGATCCACCGGACACTCTTCACTGACTGCCTGTCAGCAACTTTCCTTCAGGCATCCATAGAAGTCCACGACGAAACCCGACGCAAGTTCACACCTATGCACCTGCAGTCCGTGGGCTAGGTAACTTGGGTACTTCGGTGCTCACAAGGGTAGTTACTATCCTAGGGTCTAGTTTCCGAGTCTCGACTCTCTAGCTGCTTCAGAAGTGTCCTTAAACTGTTAATTTCTAACTGCTAGTAATTCTATCGACTTTTACGCATTACGCGTGAGTGTTTCCACTCTGCACCTGAATCCCGTGGGCCTCCCACTTCCTAACTGTTGCTAGTGTAGTGTAGCCCCAGCGATTCCCTAGGCCTAGGCCTATCCTATTTCCGTGACAGTGGTCCTTATACCACTTCTTTAGTATATGGTTTGCGTGGCCCCTAGGGCCTAACTGTATTACTTACTTGTGTGACTTAATGTATGCATAAATAAGACTGTGTTGTACTTACCTCTAATCTCATAAAGAGTGCTGAGGGTTTGACAAGAATAAATACACTTTATTTTATATATATATGTCTTTTGTGGTGTCCTTTCATTTGGTATTCAAGGGATCATATAGGGTATCACAGCTGGCTTCACATGCCACTCAGAGTTTAGCCTAAGACTGCTCTTGTCCATGCTACCACTAGGATAGCTGGTCTATAAGGTTGACTTTACAACCAATCACCATAAGGGTTGTTTGGACTGATATAAGGTGTACACTAGAACTAGTGACATCATACATCAGGCCAACTTCTCACAGTGGGTGAGGGCAGTCTTTACCAAACCTGAGGGCTTGCTTTCAGACTCTGGTTTATAACTGAGTTTCACCTCTCTCTGTCCCCCCCGTACCCCCCCCCGCCCCCCCCTCCCTGTGAAATCTACTATTACAAAGGGGACATTTTCTAGGTTCTGAGTTGGCTGTGTTTCACAGCACTGGGCATAGTTCCTTCTCTTTTTGTGAATTTAGAGTATACCTCTGCCTACCAGAAACCCAATTTATCTCCGAAAGACACTCTCCTGGGAAACTTCGGACTTAGAAATACCAGCAAGTGACCCGAAGGGTTGCAAGATTGATGACACACATCTCACACCCATAGCCCAACATCCTGCATGAGTAACCAGTAGTCCAGCCTGAACCACATATTGTGAACAGCAGAGTAAAAAGTACCCTCCTTGGCTAGTGGAGGCCAGTGTCTCAGGGTGTCAAGCAGTTTGTATATGTGTACTATGTCATGTAGATGACTGGCAGCCAACATATTGCCTTCAGTTGCAGCTCAGGATCTGTCCAGGCGTTCCTGCATGGTGCAATTAAAGTCTCTGCCCCATAACAGGGACTGTGGTTCTGAAGATAGCACTTTACGCCAAAGATTGTCGTAGAACCCAGGGCCATCTATGTTAGGGTCATATCTGTTCACTCTTGTGATCCAAGAAGCCACCAAAGTCCCCCATGATGGTTAGGGGGTACCCTTTATGCTTAAAATAGCTACACTGCAGACACAGAAGGAATAAGATGATGTGGACATTTACTAAAAAAGTTTCTCCAAAGAGACAGAATAGACTTCTCAGAGGTACTGTAGAATGGATAGTCGACTCCAGTCAAATTACTAATGCTGCTGCTGATTCTGCTGACATTGCTGCCTACACTGCTGCTGTCATTGCGTTGCCTTTCGCTACTATCTGTTGCTCCACCTCACAGGTTTAATCCAGAGGCTCAACAAATGGGACCATTCACTTTGGAGCTCATGCGGATGATGAAATTCAGTTCATGAAGTCCAAATTGGAGACTTTTAAAGCTATTGGCCTTTAAAAGCATAAGGACTACAGAAGAGTTTTGTTCAAGGATTAGAAAATGGTCATAGCATTAATACTAGCGACAACAGTTTTAACAGTTCTTTCAAACTCAAAAATCAGAAAAGGACAAAGCAGCAAACAGAAACTGCTCAGTCAAACACTCCAAGTATTGTCTCCCCTCTTCCATTCACCACTCTGGTAGAGGGAAGCATCTGCAATCATCTGGGATAATGTAGGAAAACAACAGACCTATGGGTGTTAAATAAATATTGTGCTGAATGGCTATATACTGAGGATCAGGTCATCTCCTCCATCTGTACTGCCCAAGAAGACATCTCAGTACCATCTTGAGTTGCTTCTTTTGGAAGTCAGCAGCCTGCTTATAAAAAAAATGTGGGGCCAGTCCCTTAATCCCAGAAAGAATCTGGAGTTTACTTACATTACTGTCTGCTTTGAAAGGAGGGACCTAGAAGAACAACTTCCAATTTTAGACCTCAGGATGATAAACAAGTATATTAAGAGAGAAATTTTGGATGTAGGTGCTTCACCTGATACATCCTCAGCTTTATTGGATGTGTGCCATAGATTCCTAAGTTAGCATTTTCTTATAATTCAAATGCATTGTAAGTTTTTTAAAAATATTTCTGATGGCCAATGTACATCCCCAATACAAAGTCCTGCCTCAGGTCGGCACCACAAACGCTTTCGTAGTGTATGACTACAGTGGGGGCAAATCTCAGGAAGATGGGAATCTGTCTATCCCTATTTGAAAAACAGAATTATAAGTTCCAGTACCTCAAGAAGCACAAGGTCATTACAGCATGACATTGCCTGTGTTTCATTATCTAAGTCTCAAGGTCAGTCACGATAAGTCTATGGCAACTCCAGTCCAGCCCATCCACCACCTAGAAGTAGTCAGAGAGACACGTTCAGCAAAAGTGTATCCCGACTAGGAGAGACTGTATTCTTTTCATCTGAAGTCTCAAGAAACGTCTAAAGATGAAGCATCGAATGCCCCATCAGATTTCGTCCCTTCTGGATTCAGTGGTGTCCTTTCTTATGCCAACCACGCATTTGCAGATAAGACCATAGCAACACTGATTAACAGGACCAGTGTTAACAGCTCTCAGAAGATCGGTAATGTCTTGCATACTGCATTTAACTTCCTTCCTTGATGGTGCTGAGGGACCTACCTCCTGAAATGTGTTCCCCTTCCGTGAGGGACCTCGTCCCAGACCATCGAATAGATGCTTCACTGGTAGGTTGGGGAGCCTACATGGATGGTCTCCAGGTCCAAGGAGTGTGGACGGTAAAAGGGAAAACTTAACCACATCAACTTGCTGGAGTTGAGGCAGTTCATCTACCTCTCAGATCATTTCAGCCAAGCTCCAGCACATCTTTCCTGCTTGTTCAAACAGACCTATAACAACAATAGATTGCATCAACAAGTAAGGAAGCGCAAGATCCAGGGCTCAGTCTATACAAGCCCAAAAGATTTGGCGAGTGCTGATTGTGAGAAATCTTGGTGTAACCTGAGCATAGCAGCATTCCACATACTTGGAAGCAGATTCTCGCAGCAGAGCAATTCAGGAGAATAACGATTGGGTACTACATGATGAGGTTCTGCAGGGTATCTTTTAATAATGGGGTTTTTCAGATGTTAACTTATTTGCATGTATAGGCAACAAGAAATGCCCACATTTGTTTCCAGTGCTCCTAATGAGGCATGGTGGGGAACTCTCTTTCAATAAGTTGGTTAAACACATTTGTCAATTATTTACCTGCATTCCCAAATGTATTGGGATATAATGCACTTGTAATAAGGTGGATGGGATATCCGTAGTGTTTGTGACGGAGTACCTATCCACCTAATTGTAAATCAAGCCCTATGTTTCTACTGAAATTGGTTACTTTTTAAAAAAAACTGAATTTACAAATATTAATCAATCTTCTATCTATGCCTATCCATCTCTCTTTCTGTCTGTCTGTCTATCTATCTATTCACTAAAAAAACAAAGGTTACAGGAACTTTATAGTTAGGTTCAGATTCTACACGCACAAAACCATAGAAATTCAGCAGTTATAGGTATACTTATCTGACAAAACTATAACTCGCACCCCAAGGTAACTATAACTCATGCCCCCGCCATGCAGTTTCCTCATCAATACTTTTAATGCAGTTGTTGCAGTGATATTATCAATGATGTCATAGGAGATGTCAGGACTGATGTAATATGTTGGGTATAGCAGTGCATGGTGAGGGCACAAATTATAGTTACCTTAGGGCACAAATTATTGTTTCTTCAGATAAGTATAACTGTAACTACTGAATTTGTATGGGTTTGTGTATGGTCTCAGATAGACAGCACATGCGCTGTCTCAAAGAGACATTTTGTGTTTATTCTGTGGGCTTCAACCCACCCACAGGCTTCCCATTTCGTCTCTCCATCTCTCTCCTATTCTTTGTCAACATTTGTCCCAGGCATGCATGGTCATGCCTCTTACTGTGTTTGGCCCTCCCCCCAGAGCATGGACCAAGTACTCATTCACTGCTCCCGTTTTTACAACCATTTTAGGACCTTCTTTTTTCTTCCTTTTTGAGTTCTCTACACATTGCTCGTCTTTTACTAGCTCCGTTTCCTCCCACCCACCCTTGTGCCGCATCCACAGATCATCTGTCACTGCTTTTCCCTTTGTTGCTGCTTTCTGTCCCCCCCCCGTCCCACCTCCTCACAACCGTCTCTGCTTGCTTCCTCACACTTCCCGGTGCTTGCCTCATCCACCAATCACTCCCTACCCGATCACTTCCTTAAACCCTATTGTAGTCTGTTTCATTCTAGTGAGTGATAGTGTTCTGCCTTTTTAATGTCCTGTTAGTGTATAGCTGATGTGTTGATTGAAGCATGAGGGCATGACTGCTATTACTTGGCACACATGTAGTCTCTGTTTATTTTCCATGTGTGTGGGTACTAGGTGTGTGTGTGTGTGTGTGTGTGTGTGTGTGTGTGTGTTTACACCATTTGTGGTCATTCGGCAATGGTGTTTATAGCTGGAATATCGGACCTCAAGTGAATTAGGTGTGCGTTGTCACAGGGCGCGTCAGAGCTTCTAAAGTACCTGTGTCTTCTGCTGTAATAGTATAACCACGTTTCTCTTGTGCAAAATGATTGAACTGTTTGTGTTTCACCTTTTGCTTCTCATTTCATAAGGTGGGACAATATTTCCTCAAATTTCTCCTGACGGGGCATTTACTTACTTTTTCCACATTCCCCAGTGAAGTGTTTCCGTGCGTCATTGCTACTTAACTTGAATTCTTTTCAAAGGAGCCAGGCTGAGTCTTGATGTCCTCGAGGTCTGCCTGGCCCTCAGTGATCATAGCAAAAGTAGTCCTTTTAATGTGGTTGCTGATGCGATGTATTTCCTCATGTTCACCACTGTAAAACAGCCCAACATTGTGATTCTTTATGCTTTTTCTGTGCAGTTTTTTATAGCACCAACACCACCTGAAGGTAGTGGAGTGCTTTACAATAGTGCCAACACCACCAAAGGTATTGGAGCACTTTAAATTATCACCATTTATCCAGTATCTATCTTTCATAGATTCACGTGCTTGAATCATTCTCCGTCGTCGACATGAGAGTCCCACGGTAATATAATCAAGCAGTAGTTAACAAATACTATAAGCTATAATGGCCCTATGCCATGTTTTAAATAGCCGATCCATATCCTTTTTAGAAAAGGACCAAATGCTGAATGCAGCCAATCAGCTGCTAGCACCCTATAGAACACTCCCAGTAGAGGCAGTTTCCCTCAGATTTTCACTGCACGTCGTGTGTCAATTGAGTCTCCCTGAGTTCTTCTCAGTTCTTTTTCTTCAAACTTTCTGGATTTGTTCCTGGAAATTTAATTTGACCAGCATGTCTGATTTAAAAAAAAAAAAAAAAAGCTTTTCCCGCCCCCCCATGTAAGACCTGTGGCAGAGTGGCAGAGAGAGAGTTCATGTGGATGATCCACACAAGGAATGTATTTATTGCCTCCACCCCAATCGCATCGACGACTATCCCGTCGACGATTATCCCATCGACGAAGACCCTGTTGACGATGACCCTGTCGATGAAGACCCTGTCAACGGTGTATCTACTGATGATAACATCAACAATGACACTGTCGACAGAAACACCCTCGACAACAGAAATTCCTGTATCGGTGATTACAGTACCGTCCACGCCACCGTCGGTGATGGTAAATATTGCTAAGGTGATGAAAACTGTTCTGCATCCGGAGGTTTCTTCACTCAGTAAGATTACCCCTTTGCCTCCTTCGCACTTGTTGGATTTTATAAGAATCTGATGATGATGGTGCAAGGTATGGGGTGGTTCACAGCCCGTCTGAATTTCATGCCAAATGCCAGGAAAAAGACAATGATGAGCAATATTATCAACGTATCTAGCCCACCACGTCATTACCAACCCTATGGTTATCCTCCTAAGCCTCGTTCTAGAGAGATGTCACACTTGCCACCTTCTCTTATCCAGGACCTTCCGGCGTTGCTGGCTTATAGACAGAGGTTTCCATCTCAGGATGATCAAATAGAACCGCCACCACCTGAGTTGGAACCTTCTAGAACACTGACTTTACCACCACCAGTGACACCTACAATAACGGGGCCTGTTCTGGAAGATCCTTCATCCTCAGATGAAGATTGAGAAGGAGAGATCCCAGATCCTCAGCCACCTACAGATCATTGGCACAATTACATTATCCCTACTTCCTCCCCTCCGCCACATCATCCTGTAGACTCACCTCCTGAAGACATTGGGGGGGGTTCCACCATTTAATGAAAAGGATGACCACCAGGTTTCATTTTCCAATGACTGTGAAGCATACAGACTGTTTCCTGTATGAAGTCAAAGAGGAAACTAGAAAATCTGTACAATCACTCCCCATAAATGAATAATTTTGGCAGGAGGGATTGAAAATTATGAAGATGCCTGCCACAATATCGCCAGTGCTCCCACAGATTGCTAAGAAATACAGGGCTCCAGATGGTTCCCCTCCTTGCCTCACCAGATTCCATCATTTGGCAGGCAGCACAGAGGAGATTAAAAAAAAATCTAGCCCCTCCTATCACAACTCATCCTGATGAAGAGGGGTGCAGACTGGACATTATGGGGAAGCGTTTGTCCAGCAAAGCTCCTGTCACAGTTCGGGCGGCCAATGATCTAGCAATCATCGGCAGCTATGATTGTCAAATGAGGTCTGACATGGCTTATATGTTTGACCTCATCTCGGAAGAAAGGAGGCAAGAGGCTAGAAAGATTCTTTTGGAGAGAGAGCCGGCGGCCTCAGGGACCATTAACTGTGCTTTGGATATAGCCAATACAGGTTTCCACCAGCTGGCAGGCACTGCAGTGTCACGGCGCCAGAGATGGTTAAAGCCACTACCTTCAGGACTTAAGTCCAAACAAAGATATTAGACCTGGCATTCGATAGGGACTCTTTGTTTGGAAAACATATTGACGAGGTGCTGTTAACTTTTAAAACTGACACAGCAAATGCTTTGGGTGTCCTGGAATATAGAAAAATGCCTTTCAGGGGCACCAAAGGACGCAGTTTCACAGCATAAAGAGGCGGTTATCAGAGAACCCATTAGTACCGGACCTATCAACCGCAATATAGACAAACCTACCAGCCTCCTACATACTGTCTGTCCTCTACGGCTGGTTTCTTTTATCACGGGGGGTGGGGGGGCTGCAAAAGAACACCTACCCAGAGACGAGATGCCAGAAGAAAGCAATCATCGAGACCAGGGGTACTCACAAACTTTCTGTCAGGGGCCAAAATTACAGTGTGGTTAGTGGCCGAGGGCCGCACTGGTAGGGGTGGAGTCAGTGGGGGCGGGATCAGTGGGGGGCGGAGCTAGAGTAAAAAAAAACCTTTCAAAACATCTGTCTTCCTCTCTCTCTGTCTCCCTCCCTCTTTGTCCCCCTCCCCCTCTCTCCCTCTCCCTCCCTCTCTCCCTCTCCGTCTCTCTCTGTCTCCCTCCCTCTCCCTCTGTCCTCCGTCTCCCTCCTCCGTCTCTCTCCCTCCCTCCCTCCTCCGTCTCCCTCCCTCTCTCTCTCTTCCCCCTCCCTCTCTCTCTCTTCCTCCCTCCCTCTCTCCTTCCCTCTCAGTCTCTCTCCGTCTCCCTCCGTCCTCCATCTACCTCCCTCTCCCTCCGTCCTCCGTCTCCCTCTCTCCTCCCTCTCTCCTCCGTCTCCCTCTCTCCTCCGTCTCCCTCCCTCCCTCTCCCTCCCTCTCTGTCTCCCTCCCTCTCTGTCTCCCTCCCTCTCTGTCTCCCTCCCTCCTCCGTCTCCCTCCCTCCTCCGTCTCCCTCCCTCCTCCGTCTCCCTCCCTCTCTGTCCTCCCTCCCTCTCTGTCCTCCCTCTCTCTCTGTCCTCCCTCTCTCTCTGTCCTCCCTCTCTCTCTGTCTCCCTCTGTCTCCCTCTCCCTCTGTCTCCCTCTCCCTCTGTCTCCCTCTCCCTCTCCCTCTGTCTCCCTCTCTCTCTGTCTCCATCTCCCTTTCTGTCTCCCTCCCTCTCTGTCTCCCTCCCTCTCTGTCTCCCTCCCTATCTGTCTCCCTCCCTCTGTCTCCCTCCTCTGTCTCCCTCCTCTGTCTCCCTCTCTCCCTCCTCTGTCTCCCTCCTTCCCTCTCCTTCCCTCTCCGTCTCTCTCCGTCTCTCTCCCTCTCCCTCTGTCCTCCGTCTCTCTCTCTCTCCCTCTGTCCTCCGTCTCTCTCTCTCTCTCTCTCTCCCTCTCTCTCTCTCTCTCTCCCTCTCTCTCCCTCCCTCTCTGAAAAAAATCGGGAGAATGGGGCCTTGAATCGTTTTACTGTCGTGTATGGGCATTGGAGGTGTGCTGCTGCAGAATCCGACATTTGAAACGCAAAATGCATGTTTTTTTTCTTTACCTTTCAGAAGCATTGAGCGCAGTGGCAGGCAGAGAGAGGGTGATGCAAGTGTTGTGCCCTGGCCTGGCAGGTTGCTGGCAGTGCATACAACCCCCTTCCCCCGTGTGGCAGCCCGGTGGGCTGAAACAGCTTCCAGGTACACACACAGCCGCCCGAGTACTTCACAGGTCTTTAAAAGACCATTCGCTTGTTGATGATGCTTTGTTTTGCTTTTTCACCCTTTATAGAGCCCCTGCATCGCCACTCTGATTATTGCTGGAAGAATTAGCACTCTACACAATACAAGCCCTGTCAGCTGAAACCCCCCCGAGGAATCGGGTTTTTGCTTGCAGGAATCGGGAGGCGGGAGACTAGCTTTGAAATCAGTAGTCTCCTGTCTGAATGGGGAGGGTTGGCATGTCTGGGTACGATGTCTGCAAGGTCTGCGGGGCGCCAAGAAAGGCTTGCCGGGCCGCTGGCGGCCCGCGGGCCGTACTATGAGTACCCCTGATCTAGACCATGTACCAGCGCCCTCTCCCTTTCGCCCATCCTGTGGATGTGAAGATCTCGAATTTCTTGCAACAGTGGGAGAAGATAACAACAGACTAATGGGTAGTGAATCCGATCACCTTTGGTCATACTCTAGAGTTCACAAAAAGATCTCAACCTACTCTACCCAAAGGAGCCCCACTCCCTAGTCTTCCCTTATTGCACAAGGAGTCAAAAACCATGCTCTGGAAATGAGCAATTGAGGAAGTTCCAACTCTACAAAGGGGTCAGGGTTTCTACTCCCAAGTTTTCCTGATAATGAAGAAATCAGGGGAGTGAAGACCAATACTGAATTTCAGGACGCTCAACAAGTTCCTAAGAAAACAAACATTCAGGATTGTAACTTTGGCCAAGATCCTGCGTCTCCTCAACAGAGGAGACTTCATGACCTCCCTCAATTTGGAAGACGCATATTTCCACATCCCCATCCATCGAAGACGTTGAAAATTCCTCAGGTTTACGGTAGATGGTACCCACTTGGTCCTCCCTTTCGGCCTCAAACCAACAGCCAGGATATTTACCAAATGCCTCGCTCTAATAGCCACAGCCCGACCCTCTCAATGTCACCAAGTATTCTCCTACTTGCACTTCAAGCTACCCGAATGACAAAATCTGGTCTTCAACTGTTCAGCAAGTTAGGACTGACAGTGAACTTAAAAAAAGTAATAGCTTCTTCTCAGCCAAATCATATCATTTCTGGGAGCCAGACTACATACAGTCCAATGCAAAGCCTTTCTATTAGACGAATGCCAGATAAGAGTACAGCGGTTGGCAGTAGCCATCTCAGGAAAAAGGTCAGTTTCTGTAAGGCGGTACAAATCGCTCCTAGAAATGTGCTCATCGGCAATAGACCTAGTGTCCTTAGCCAGACTCAAGATGAGACCTCTCCGGGCAGAACTTCAACATCATTGGCTGCAAACGTCGGGATTCTTCAACAACATTCCTTTTTTTTAAATTATTATTTAAAAAAAAAAAATCTTTTTATTAAAGAAACAAGAAGACAATAAGAACAGCAACACAAAAAGGAAGAGCAGTTGTCAAAATGAGCATATCTCATAAACTAGACACATTGTACATGTGATCAATAAACTGAAAAACAATACAGATAAGGGTACAGGCACACAGTGACATTAAATCATTAAAGAGTCTCTTTATCAACATTGAATGGGGAATCATCATCAAAGGGGGTGCACAAAAACCCTCTGCTTTTGTTCCAGGGGCCCCATATTTTAGTCCATTTGCCTGGGCATCCCCTACTCTCGTATACCACCCTTTCGGCCTGCATGCACCATTCCATGTCCTGCGCCCAGTCCTTATGTCGGGGCACAACTCTTCCCTTCCACGTTCTGGCTATATTGCGTTTTTCTATGGTACAGCCCAAAGAAACCCATATTTGTTCGGTGCGATTTAGGTCAGTGGCATCCCAAATATTTAAAATACAAAGTCGAGGGGAGGGTTCTATAGATTTCCGACATATTCGGGACATAGTGGACAAGATCTCACTCCAATACAGTTAAAGAACTGGACAGTCCCGCCATTGGTGCAAGAAGGTACCCAAGGAGCCACAATCTCTGGGACAGAGCGGGGAGATCTTTAGACCATCTTAACCCCTTCCCCGCTCATGACGGAACCGTTCCGTCATGAGCCACGGTTGCCGTGTGCTCATGACAGAACGGTTCCGTCATGCCATGACCGTTGGCGGCCGCTCCGCCCACGCAGCGCTGTTTCCCCGCCTGTGCGGGGGGACAACGCAACTGGGCGGAGTCATGACGGAACCGTTCCGTCATGAGCACAGCTCAACCGTGGCTCATGACGGAGCGGCTCCGTCATGAGCACAGCGCCACCGCGCTGCCCCCCCGCACCCCCCCGCGCCGCGGCGGAATTCCCGCCGCGGCGAAGGGGTTAACAAGTGTTGTGCTGGTGTAATAGGCCCTGTGGAGTATTTTAAGTTGTATAAGCTTAAAGCGAGAACTGATTGCCACCTCCCTGGGAGATGCCAGGGCCTCCCTCCAATCTTCGTCAGGTAAATCTCCCACGTCGTTGGACCATTTCATTCGGAGTTTCTCGAAGTTCAGGTAAGTTATTGAGTAAGAGATGGCCTTATCCGGAAGGTAGTCGTCTAGAAGCCTATCCTCTAAAAGTGAAGAAACAGGCAGATCGAAACCATTGGGAATGGCTTTACTTAACGTACTACGCGCCTGAAGATATTGGAACTTTTCCCCCTCATGAAGCTGGTATTTTTCTTGCAACTCACCGAATGGAACCACCGCACCCTTCACCCACATGTCCCCTACTGCAGAAAGACCAATTGGGTCCCATTTGTCAAATCCAGGTTGACCCGACAGCATGCCCAAGTGGCAGGATTCCAGCAGCGGAGTAACTTGTGTGATGTTACCCTTCCCGCCCAGTGCGGAAGTTTCCATGTGCCAGATCGAAACTGTAGTAGAGGTCGGAGTAAAGATGGGTTGATACCCAGGCCCCCCACATAACACCCGCAAATAATTGCCCGCCCCCATATTGAACCTATCCATTCTGTACACTGGGTCCGTAATGGGATGGTGGGCCCTGTGATTGAGGATCACTAATTGTGAGGTCCAATAATATGTTTTAATTGCAGGGAGAGCAATACCCCCGTAGTACCAGCTGCGTGTTAGTTTGGTCAGGACAATTCAGGGCGTGCCGCCGTTCCATATAAGTGAGTGGACCTCGGAATCAATTATTTGAAAATATTGAGGCGGAACGGGGTAGGGTGTATTCTGGAGGGCATATAGGAAACGGGGAAGGGCCATCATTTTGAAAAGGGCAGCTCTACCCAGTAGAGTAAGGGTAGTGTCTTCCAATGCTGCACGTCAGCCCGGAGGCGCTGCAGGGGAGGAAGGAGGTTTTTTTTGGTGGAAGACATCGGCATCTCTCGTGACATAAATGCCCAAGTAGCGAAAGCCGTTTGTGACTATGCCAGCGTTGCAGCCCGGGGGAAGCCATGGGGCTCCCCACTGAGGACATAAATCAATGACTTGTCTCAATTAATGGTGTAGCCCGAGTATTTGTGAAAGAGAGTGAGAATATGCAGCACCTCGTGAAGTAAAGACCGCCTTGGTCGGTATATTAGCCAAATATAAGAGAATGTCATCGGCGTAGAGGGAGATCCTATCTGACCAACCCGGAGCCCAATTCAGTCCAAGGATAGAGGGGTCACCTCTGATCCAGAACGCCAATGGTTCTAGGGCCAGAGCGAATCACAACGGTGACAGGGGACAGTCCTTTCTCGTACCCTTCCCCAACTCAAAAATTGCCGATCTACCACCATTTACTGAAATGCGAGCCAGGTGTCTAGCATATAATAAGCGCACCCAGGACACAAAATGTGGGCCAAAGCCGTACCATTCCAAAGAAGCAAACAAAAAAGGCCACTCCATCATGTCGAACGCCATTTTGCTTCTAAGGACACAATTACTGCATCTTCCTGTACGGTGGGGGCTCTGCCCAACACTCCGAAAAGGCAGAGATTGAGTGCCTTATTATTAGTCGTCATAAAGCTGGATTGGTCCAGGTGTATTAATTTATGAAGATGGGGCGAGAGGCGGAGGGCCCGAAGTTTGGCCAGGATCTTAACCTCTGGATCGAGGAGTGAAATCTGTCAATACAAACCACATTGGTCCGGGAGTTTCCTGTTCTTGTGTATGACCACAATATTAGCTAATCTGAACGTACCCAGAAGGTGAATATGGGTTCCTTCAGCTCCCCCTCGGCCAGCATCACCAGAGGAGTCCCGCAGGGCTCCTGTCTCAGCCCTACGTTGTTTAACGTATATGTCTCCTCTTTGGCCAACATTGTGAGGTCTTTCGGGTTTATGCCTATCTCCTACGCTGACGATACGCAGCTGCTGTTCACTTTTAAAAACTTTACCCCGGAGATAAGACAAGCTTTCTCCAACGGCATGACTGCGATCGCCAGCTGGATGGCCCAGAACTTTCTCCAGTGTAATGTGGGGAAGTCTGAGGTCATGCTATTTGGAGGGGCAAAAACCCTGTGGACCCCTGACTGGTGGCCCTCCAGTCTGGGTCAGGCCCCATCCCCTAAACAGGTGGTGAAAAATCTGGGGGTCCGTCTAGATCATGATCTCACCCTTGCTCATCATGCCAGCACCATGGCGGGTTCCTGCTTTCACATCATTAGCCTCCTTCGGAAGGTGTTCCCCCTTCTACCAGACCATACAAGAAAGACCTTGGTCCAGGCCCTCGTTTTGAGCCGCCTGGACTATTGCAATGGCCTATTCTTAGCAGCCAATGAAGGAGTGCTTAATAAACTTCAGGTGGTTCAAAACACTGCGGCCCGCCTGGTGACCAATGTTCCCCCTAGAACCCCATCCTTGCCTCTCCTCAAGGCCCTCCATTGGCTTCCCATCCGGAAACGGGTGGAATTTAAGATTTGCTGTGTGGTGCACAAGAGTCTTCACAACCTCGGTCCACACTACCTGGCCGAGAAATTTGTATACCACCGCCCTTCCCGCATTCTTAGGTCCAGCAATCAGCTATTACTTCAGGTTCCTAGACATAACAAGACCAGACAGGGAGGTCGCGCCCTCTCCATCATGGGCCCACGTCTGTGGAACAGTCTTCCTCTTTCCCTCAGAGATTGTCCTAGCCATCTAGCCTTCAGGAAACACTTAAAGACTACCCTGTTCTAGTTGGAGCGCTGCCCTACCTGTTCTTCACAGCACCGCGCGGAGATACACCTTCGGGTGTGATGCCGGCGCGTTACAAGCCCACAAATAAATAAATAAATAAATAAATAATCTGTGTTTCGGGTAAAATTCCATGCTCTACACTCTCATCATACATCTGGATGAGAAACAGGGCATGCACAGAAGAGACTGTTTTATAGAGCTCGATTGGAAGGCCACTAGGGCCCATGGTCTTCCTGGACCACAACGCACCAATCGCCTTAGACTCCTCCTCAGGAGTCAAGGTGGTGTCAAGGTCTGCGACATCTTGGGGGTCTAACCTTGGTAAGGGGAGGGTGGAAAGCAGTTCAGCTGCTTCCTCCTGCGTGGAGGTGGACTTAGGGACATAGTCGCTCAAAATGGTTAGCAAAACTATGAGCAATCCCATCCCGGTCGCACCGTCTCGCCCCATTAGGAGCCAGAATTTCAGCCACCCATCTGTTGGCCAACTCTGGCTTATCCAGCCGAGCCAACAGTTTACTGGCCTTATCTCCAATTTCATATACACAATATTGAGTGGTTCGGTAATGCACTTGGGCCGCATCTCTGGCTATATCACTATATTCCTTTTGTTTCACTGCAAGTTTGTGGGACGTGTCGGGGGAGGCGGATGCAATTAGTTCGCGTTCAAGATTGGCTACCTCTATATCCTCCAGTTGTTTACGTTTCTCTTTCTGGTGACGCGCCACTGTCGCCACCCCACACCCTTGAATAACTGTCTTGTATGCCTCCCAGAGCGTCACATCCAATTTGACGGAGCCCTAATTTTCTGCGAAATAATCTGTTGTGGCCCGTACCAGTTTATCCCTAATCTCCGGGACCTGAAGATACCATGGGTTGAGGGCCATCTCGCAGTGAGAAGGCACACCACTGTAGTGTGCCAGGATAGGAGAGTGGTCAGATATACCCCTGGGCGAAAAGGTGATGTCACTGAACATAGAGAGCTGTGCGGCTTGGCAAAAGAGATAATCTATACAAGACATACTACCATGAACTCCCGAAAGGAAGGTGTACTGCTTGTCGGAGTGGTGGTGTGTGCGCCACGCATCTACCAGTCCCATGGCTGTCAGGAAGTCAGATACGAGTTTACCCTGTGGTTCTCTGTGTCGGGGTGGCAAGTGGTCTAAATCCCCAGCCAAGGCGGCATTTCAGTCTCCTCCCAGTAAAATGTCTCCTTCGGGTAGATTCGACATGTGAGGGCCCAAATCAGTCAAGGTGGAGGAGTATAGCTTAGGGGGTATGTATAGTGAGGTCACGTTGAGGGAGCGACCCTCCCACCATCTGGGCACTGTGACAAAATGGCCAGAAGGGTCGCGTGCAATTTTTTTGATCTGAAAAGGAAGGGAGACGCGTGCAAGAATACCCACCCCTCTGGACCCCGTGTATAAACCGCGTGGGCCAGCAGTTTATAACCCCATCGATTTAGTGCGCAGTTTGTGGTGCCAGGAATATGCATTTCTTGAAGCAACATGAGGTCGGGGATGTGGCGTTTGAGGTATTGTAAGACTATCCCCCTTTTTATCCAGTCACACAGTCCGTTTACATTCCAAGAGATTATTTTGAGTCGACCCAGGGATGCAGAGGCGATAGTGTCACTCATTTGTGTCGGAGAACAAAAGCCCCACCTCCCACAGGGCTAAAGAAGTGACAGTGCGCGATGGGAGACAGCACCACACCGGGAAAGGAGAATAGGTGGGTCACACAGGGCCCCCGGCGAAAATAGGCAGAGCCCCCCCCAGGGAGACCCACTGGACCAGAAAGGGAACCCCGTGCGCTGGACCGTCCCAAAAGTATATCAGAAGTGTCCAGGGTAGATCGTTGTGTATGCTAGTAACCCCCCACCCCACCCCGAAGTCGTATGCGACCTTGATAAACTGCTCATAGAACAACAAAAATTGAAGACACCCCTTAAGAAAACGCCCTGGAACCCCCCGCACCCTGCCTCCCTGCAATGTGGACTCCGAACTGCCCATCACCCCAATTTGCAGAGCGCTTTTAGACCCATAACTAGAACCATGTAGAGGGGAACGCTACAGAACCAAGCTACTACAAGATTTGACCTTCTCCCTGCCCCCGTAAGAACAATTACATTTGCCCAAAATGAACCCTTAATGATCTCGTAGTCCCAAGCCGGTGAACATGTAGCTCCAATCACCCCCCCCCCCCCCCCAATCAGGCTGCAATTAAACACTAACATTAATCCTATAGCGCTCATTATGGGAAACGACACATATGTTAAACAATGTCCGGATGCAGAGTGCATCCTCCCCCTCCAAAACCAAGGACTGCGGCAAAGGCCATCTTAGTCAGTGACATAGCTGATCACTAAGTACAGGGTGAGACCCCAGTTTGTGCAAAGCCTGCCAATACCTGTGTCTTAGGAACTCAGTCAATCTTTCCCCGAGGGCGATCGGATCCATGAGGTGGATCCTAGGATGAGCCATCACGGTCTGTGGAGGAGCGCCACTTCTCTAGCCAGTCCCAGGCGTCCTCCAGGGACTGGACGAACATCGACTTGCCGTCTGATTGTACACGCAGTTTTGCTGGAAAGAGCATGGCATATTTCAAATTGTGGCTCCTGAGAGCTCGCTTTATTTCCAGGAAGGAGCGGCGTTTCTGCTGCATTTTGTAGGTGAAGTCCGGAAAAAAGGTGATGCTCGAGTTCTCGAATTTGAGAGGAGGTCCAGCTCTCGCAGCTTGAATGATGATGTCCCGATCGCGAAAAATGACGATCCGCACCAGGATGGGACGCGGCGGAGCGCCCGGCTTCAGAGGGCCTCCAGGCACCCTGTGAGCGTGTTTGACGGAGAAATATTTGGAGAGGGATCGGGGTTGTAGATGATTTTGGATCAAGTCTTCAACGAACAGGTCAGCAGCCTGCCCCTCCGCCCGCTCTGGAACCCCCAGGATGCGCACGTTGTTCCTCCTCGCGCGCCCTTCATAATCCTCCAGGCGAGCCTCGAGGTCGGACGTATGGGCCTGCAGTTGCTTGACCGTCGTTACTAACTGCGTCGTGGAGTGCGTGAGTGTAGCGATCGAACCTTCAGTCGCCTTGACCTGCTCCCCCATGTTCCTCAGATCAGCGCGGATAAGGTTGACATCAATAGAAACAGTGTTGATCTTGAGTTCCAACGCTGCACGAACTCCCTGGACTGCCTCCATGATGTCTAGCAGTGTCGGGCCCCCTTCTTCAGGTTGCTGTCTCGCCTCCACACCACCCTGCCTCCCCTCTGTCTCCTCGGGCTTGGAATGGGCACATTTTGACAGTCTTTGCATAGCGGATGGCTTGGGGCCTCTCACTGTGGCTATTGTTTCGCGTTCCACACCCTGGTCTGGGAACCATGGGATTCTTCAACGACATTCCTAGTGTCACACCGATCATGAAAGAAGCAATGCAATGGTGGTATCACAGACCAAATCTCCCGAAGGGCCTCATTTTCTTGCAAGAGATTTCAGATTACATCCTGTCAACAGATGCCTCTATGGAAGGCTGGGATGCACATTTACAGCACAACAACAGTCTGGAGTTAAAAGCCCTATTCCTCTCCCTCAAACCTTTTTACCAAGGGTAGCAGGTGCCTCCGAACTGGTTCGTATGGACAATACAACCGGTATGTTCAACTTAAACAAAACTAGGGGGAACCAAGTCTCTCACGCTTTCTCAAAAGCTCAAGAGTTATGGAAGTGAACAACAGAACATGGGATTTCGCTCAGAGCTCAACACGATCCAGGCCTGCACAACACACTAGCAGAGGCTCTCAGCAGAGCAACAGACAGTTCCCACGAATGGGAGCTCAGTTAACACCAGCTGGAGAGAGTATTTGCGCTGTGGAGAAAACCAGCACTAGACCTATTTGCAACAGACGTCAATGCCAAATGCCAGTCCCATACCAGCAGGTTCCCTCTCCCAGGGTCTCAGGGCAATGCCCTTTCAGTGCGATGGTCAGGGATATATGCCTATGTCTTTTCCCCCATCCCTTTGATCCCTAAAGTGCTGACTGAAATGAAGCTGGAACATTGCAGCCTGGTACTGATAGCTCCCAGGTAGCCCAGGCAACATTGGTTCATGGATTTTCTTCATCTTTCAGAGTCCAGACCCATACGCTTGCAACTGTCGCCTTTTCTCCTGACCAGGAACAATGGACAGGTGTGCCATTCTGAACCGGCGTAACTGCACTTGCATTTCTAGCTCCTGAATTCTTGGAAATCAGGGACATCCTCGCAAAATCTAGAGCTGAGAGTACTAACAAAACGTACAGGCTGAAATGGAAAAGGTTCCGCTTCTGGTGCCAACAAAACAACTTTCATCCATTTCAAGCATCTCCGGAGCAGATTTTGCCTTACCTCCTCTCATTGTCAAAATCAGGTTTGGCTTTCGCTTCAGTTAAGGTACATCTGGCCTCCATCTCTTGTTATAGAAGAGCTTCAAAAGCTCCTTCCCTTTATGCCTCAAGCTAGGTGAAACAATTTTGAAGGGACTTTGCTGCACCTTCCCTCCGGTGCGAGCACCTTCTCCGGAATGGAAGCTTAGCACAGTTGATGAAACAACCATATGAACAGATCCACAGAGCTGAATTAAACTTCTAGACATGGAAAGTCGCTCTTCTCCTGGCCCTCACCTCAGCTGGGAGAGTGAGTGAAATACAAGCATTCACGATAAAGGAACCATTTCTAGAGTTCAAAGAGGATGGTGTGATTCTGAGAAATTCTACCTTTACCCCCAATGTACCATCTCAGTTCCACCTTATGAGCCGTTTTTACTCTGTTCCTTCTTCCCGAATCCATCAATGCCAGCGGAGCAGACGTTACATACACTTGATGTTAAACAATGCTTCAAGTTCTACTTGCAGAGAACAAAGAACATCTGAAAGACTGATCAATTGTTTGTGGCTTACAGCCAAGGCAGGGAAGGAACTGTGATCACGAAAGCTACAGTCACCTGATGCATTTCTGCGACAATTCAGTTTTGCCACATTAAGGCTAATAGGCCTTTAACTAAAATAACGAAAACTCACTCCACCAGATCAGTAATTACGTCAACAGCCCTTTTCGCTGGAGTGATACGAGAAAAGATTTGTCGTGCTGCGACCTGGAGAAGCACTCATACCTTCACGCAGCACAGCTGCCTGGAATCCGCACAGAGTGCAGACGCAGCTGTTGGCCTGGCGGTACTTTGTCATCTCTTCAACTAAGGTGAGCCTCTTTCTAACAATAAGAGTCCTTGTTTTACTAGTAATTACATGCAGATATAAGAATATGACTATGTACGGTATAAGTAAATGTGTTTCTCTATGTATTGGGCTGTTTTTTCTTACCTTTCATTGATACTCTGCAGATTAAAATGCGATTATATACAAAATAAGTCAATATTTTCTCGAAATGGTTATATAAGTTGTCTCGTATTATTTACTTGAGAATATGTTCTATTGATCATGATTTTTCAGTCCGGATATGTAAATAACACTGGCAACGTTAAAAAAAAAGAAAAAAAAAAGCATATTGGCATCTGTAAGTGTATGCGTTGTATTATTTCAGTCTTTGCTAGCAGCATACTTTAGATGTCTTTCACCGTTCACAACAGACCACATGATCTTGGATATTACTGTTTGCTACTCTGATTCAAGCATGTGAATCTATGAAAGATACCCCAATACTGTATAAGAAAATAAGTTACTTACCTGTTACTAGGGTTATCCAGTATTGTTATCTTTCATAGATTAGGTTTTATCAAAGTTGGACGAACCCAAGAGTGTTGGTACAACCACTGTCAAGCAGCGCTTGGGAACCCACTAGGTAATTAAAAGACCCCTCACACACCAACCTAGTTGGTGTCATGCTTCATCATAGGGGTCCCAACCGGGTGGCCGAATGCCCCCCGGTTGTGCTACGACGCCTGACTACAGCGGAGCTGGTGTGGTGCAAAGGTGTGATGTAGTGAAAGTTTAAAAATATCTCTGAGAATCCTTGCCAGAGAAATTTTATTGATGGCGGCTCAGGATATGATAAAAACTATGTGATGCAACTACAAGAGAATTTTAGTTTCTGATAGTTGACTATGTGTTTGGTCTACATGTTTCAGCCCGCGTCGGTGTAAGGGGCTTTCGTCAGGACCAGTGAGTGCAGTGAGTGGCAAAGTGAAGCCACGTGAATAGTGAAAAAATCAAAAAAGGTAATTTACCTACACACTCGCTAAGGTGTGAGGAACCGGTATCAGCTCAATGGCAGACACCGCAGCGAAAAAAGACCTGTGGGGGAGAAGAAAACACAACACAAAGACGCATGAAACAAATAACAAATAAATTGTGGTATTAGGTATCGCCGCAATTATAATATGCAATCTTTACCGGTTGTGAAGAGATCAATACTTGCAGTAGGTCGTACTTGTGGCAACACACACGCTGTGTTGTTGTGGCATGCTGCTACTGTCTGATACTGACTATAGTCTGGTGGATAAAAAGGCGAGGTGCGCCCTGTGAATGCTATCGGTGAGTCAGACAGACAGAGACAGTGTAAACTATACACATGGAGTGCCTGGTAAGTGCATTAGGCAACTTTGGAGGTAATGTTATGAGGCCACTGACTGGGGTGGATGTGCAAAGTTGCAAGAATAGCCCAGTGGGCGCTCGTATGTATCGCATGCCAGATGGTTGTGCGCCTAACTGGCTAGTGCTGAGTATATGAGGGGTCAGTGCCCCTGAGTGGTGCGCTGTGGGGAAAAAAACAAGAGGAAATAAGATTACACTATGGCTGAGTCTGATCGCTGATCAGGATGAGGGAGGAGTGTGCTCCTCGGAACACAAATTCTGTTGGAGAAAAGAAAAGTATGAGCGCTGGAATATAAAGGACTATGGTAATCCAGCAAAAAAGAGAGCGCGCGTCACCTTACTTGGTCAGGAAGCAGCACCCGCAAGGCACCTACTGTGGTCTCCCGGATCCCGGATGGTGAGGAGACCAGGGGTGTCGGAGAATATATGGTGACGGGGGCCATAGGCTACGTGCTGAGTGACCAGTGATCGCGGGCTAGGCGGAGTGATCTGCGCATGCCCCGGGCGGGGTCAAGGGTTGCACCAGTGATTGCGGGCGGGGGGTGGTCTGCGCATGCCCAAGGCAGGGTCGGAGGTTGCACTCGTGAGCGTGAGTGAGCAAGGCAGTGTTGCGCATGCTTGGTGAATGCTAGTCGGGTGCGCCTGCGCGGAACGGCTGGATGTAGCAAGTAGTGGCAAAGTCACGCTTGCGTGGAGGATGCTGACAGACGCGTGCATAGCTAGACTCGGTGCCACGAGCAAGTGTTTTAAGAGGCACAGAGGGTATAGTTATGGGAGGCTCGCTGGCCTGGGGATGGTAAACGGTGTCAGAAACATTGTTACATTGGAAAACAAAGTAGACAGGGAACGAAGCCAAGCCAGAGGGGGGTTGGATACCCCACGAGAGATGAGTATTGTGTGGTCTATTATGGTAGGCCAAAGAGAGAAAGTACACAGTTAGGTCCTCTTGAGACTGTTCCAGGGAATATTATCATTGAGACCAATGATATGGCTGGAGAGACGGTAAATCCATCTCTGTTCCTGTTCAAAAAGGCGACCTTGGATGTTGGGTAGGTTATGATCTAGCGCCTCTAAGACGACCCATCTCATGTCGTTGGTGGTGTGACTTTTTTCTAGGAAATGGTTGATCATTTTAGTGATGTTTGTCTTGCAGCGTATTGTGCTGCGGTGCTCGCAAATCCTGGTTTTTATCTTGCGAGTGGTCATGCCAATGTAGATGAGATTGCATGGGCACACTATCCGGTATACAACATTTTCTGCATTGCAATTTGTGTGTTTGCGGAGTTCCCATGTTTTGCCAGGTTCGAGGTGTAGATGCTTGGTCGTCTCAGTGATGTGGCAGACACTGCAATTGCCGCATGGAAAATGTCCTTTGATATGGGGGAGACCCCAGGCGTTGAGGACCGTTTGGATGGGTCTAGGAAGACACGGAGGTCTAGTGGATACTATGGTGTCTTTAATAGTGCGGGCTCTTTTGTTTGATAGAAGAGGGGGTTCCCAGTTGAGTTTGCCTGTGTTCAGGATTCTCCAGTTCTTTTTTGATGATTTGGGCAAACTTGTTGGTCACGGTGTTGTAGGTGGTTACGCATGTAAGTGGCGGACTGGTGGGTTCCTTAGTGTAGTTGTCTAGTAGGCCATCGCGATTTTGGTTTCTGGCCCTTTTGTTAGCTGCCTTGGTTATTTTTTGAGGGTAACCTCGTTGGTGCAGCTTGTGGCAGAGGTCAGTGGCCTGTGTCTTATAATCCTTGGTGTCACTGCAGTTCCTGCGGAGGCGGAGGAATTGGCCATATGGGAGGTTTTCACGGAGGGCTCGGGGATGGAAACTGGTAAAGTGCAGTAGGGAGTTACGAGCCGTGGGTTTAAAGTGAGTCTTGCTCATGAGTCCTCCCGAGGCTGCTTTTATGTCCAGGTCAAGAAAGGTGGTCTGGTGCCTGTCTGCGCTGTGTGTGAACCTAAGATTGGGGTCACACGTGTTGATCCATTCACAGAAGGAAGCCAGAGATTCTTGTGATCCCTCCCAAATCATGAGGATATCATCAATATATCGTTTGTAAAATTTGATTTGGGGGATACGTGGTGAATTGTTATTGAGGAGATGTTTGGTCTCAAAATGGAATACATATAGACCCGCTATGCTGGGGGCAAAAACGCTCCCATAGATGTACCGTACTTTTGTAGATAGAGCTTCCCCTGGTATTCAAAGTAGTTTTCTTTGAGCGCTAGAGTGGCGCATTTCAGTACAAATGAGGGAGGAGTGCGGTATTGCCAGGTGGAGTCTTTAAGTGCCTCCTCCAATACTTTCAGAGTGTCATCTTGGGGGAGGCTTGTGTACAAGCTCTCTACGTCAAGATAAACTAGAAAGGAAGTATTAGGGTTGTAATGTATGTCCGCTAGAAGTCCTAGCAGGTCCTTGGTATCTTTAAGGTATGTGCTGGTAGATTGGACCAGTGGTTGCAGGAAGTGATCACAGAAGCGTGATAGGGGTTCTAGGAGGGACCAAATGCCTGAGACGATGGGGCGTCCCGGGGGCGGGATTTTGTTCTTGTGAATCTTCGGGACAGTGTAAAAGTATGGTATTTTGCCTTGTGTAGTAGTCAGGAATTTGGCCTCGGTCTTGGATATTTGGCCGGAGTGTTCTGCATCATCCACTATGGATTGTATGCGAGTTTTCAGGGTGGAGGTAGGATCATACGTGAGCGGCTCATAATTCTTGGTGTCACTTAGTAGGCGCTCACATTCTTGATGGTAGTCGTCCTTGTTAAGTATTACCGTACCTCCACCTTTATCAGCTGGTTTGATAACGATCTCGTGGTTATTCTTTAGAGATTGTAGGGCCATGCGCTCTGTTTTGCTAGTGTTTTGGAACGTGTGAGGTTCCTTGAGTGCTTCTATTTCTTTAAACATTGTTTGTTCGTATACCAAGATCTCAGGTGGAATGGAGCAGGGGGGGGGGGGCATGAATGAAGACTTGACTCTAAGGGTAGTGTCCCCTTGGTCCTCCGGATCAGTGAGTGCTATGGCATTTTCAAAGAAAGCCTTAAGCTTGATTTTGCGGAAGAATTCTGCCAGTTCACAGTGTAATTTAAATTTGTCGAGTTTGGTTGTCGGGGCATAGCCAAGGCCTTTTTCCAAGACGGTTGCTTCTGTGGGTGTTAGGGCATGCTTGGAGAGGTTGGTGACAAGGCTCAGCGTGTGCTCGGGCCTGGTTGTTGGTCTCTGGTTTGACTCCTTGTCTGGGCACCTTGCTGTGGGTTGTCTTGCCAGTGTACCGTGTTCCCTCGGCGTCTCCTTCCGCGTCCTCGTCGGCCTCTCCCTAAAAAAGACTGCGGGTGGTTCTGATTCATGTACGGCGGTGGGGGTCCAAAAGGTGGGTTCCAACCGTATCCAAATTGTGGATGCACAGGTTGATACATGGGAGGGTACATCATGTTGGGTCCCTGGGGTCCGTGGGACCAGGGTGGTTGCCAGCCAGGTGGTCCATTTCTACCTTGCTGGCGTCTGCGGTAGCTGTTGTTGCTGGAACCACTCCTTGCTGATGAGTCTTCATCTGATGATGTGCCAGACGTGTCAGTTCGGTGAGGTGGTTGATAACCAGCTTCGGCATAGGGGTAGGTCTTGGCATACGAGAATCTTTTGAGATCCTTCTGAAATTTGTTGATCTTACTTTGAGTAAGGCCCTCTTTATACTCGTTGATTTCTTTGTTTGATTCGTCCAGTCTTTTCTTAAATGATGAAAGCGTGGCTTTGAAGTGAGTTTCTGTGGCTTGTATTTCGATGAGGAAGGCATCAGAGAGGCGTTTGGATGTCTGGATAATGAGGATCATCCAGTCACGGGTACATCTCCATGCTATCTGTGCCCATTCTTTTCGAAAAGTGGGATCTTCAAGGAAGATCCGTGGGGCATTGGTGACAATTAGGCCCCTAGGTGCGGTGTTGTTCCGTAAGTATTCGGTCAAGATAACTCCATGGAGTATTGTTCTTATACGGTTGCGTTTCTTTTCGTTGAGATTGTCCCAATCAGCAGTTTGGGCAATAGAAGATGCCAGGTTAAAGTCTGCCAGTAGGGGGGGATTGTCAAGTATACTGCTGACATCCTCCAGTGTGAATCCTAGGCCTGGGTTTTCAGCCATAGTGAAAAAAAGGAAAAGGGGGGGGGGGGTAGAAAGCGAGCGTCGTAATAAGAGGATGCTCTCACAGCTGTGCGCTGCGAATAATGTAAAGAACAATGAGAGAGCTAGGGAGGCATGGGGTGCGTCCGTATCCCCTGTGGTATGTATAGGTTTTATCAAAGTTGGACGAATCCAAGAGTGTTGGTACAACCACTGTCAAGCAGTGCTTGGGAACCCACTAGGTAATTAAAAGACCCCTCACACACCAACCTAGTTGGTGTCATGCTTCATCATAGGGGTCCCAACCGGGTGGCCGAATGCCCCCCGGTTGTGCTACGACGCCTGACTACAGCGGAGCTGGTGTGGTGCAAAGGTGTGATGTAGTGAAAGTTTAAAAATATCTCTGAGAATCCTTGCCAGAGAAATTTTATTGATGGCGGCTCAGGATATGATAAAAACTATGTGATGCAACTACAAGAGAATTTTAGTTTCTGATAGTTGTCTATGTGTTTGGTCTACATGTTTCAGCCCGCGTCGGTGTAAGGGGCTTTCGTCAGGACCAGTGAGTGCAGTGAGTGGCAAAGTGAAGCGACGTGAATAGTGAAAAAATCAAAAAAGGTAATTTACCTACACACTCGCTAAGGTGTGAGGAACCGGTATCAGCTCAATGGCAGACACCAGCAGGTTCCCTCTCCCAGGGTCTCAGGGCAATGCCCTTTCAGTGCGATGGTCAGGGATATATGCCTATGTCTTTTCCCCCATCCCATTGATCCCTAAAGTGCTGACTGAAATGAAGCTGGAACATTGCAGCCTGGTACTGATAGCTCCCAGGTAGCCCAGGCAACATTGGTTAATGGATTTTCTTCATCTTTCAGAGTCCAGACCCATACGCTTGCAACTGTCGCCTTTTCTCCTGACCAGGAACAATGGACAGGTGTGCCATTCTGAACCGGCGTAACTGCACTTGCATTTCTAGCTCCTGAATTCTTGGAAATCAGGGACATCCTCACAAAATCTAGAGCTGAGAGTACTAACAAAACGTACAGGCTGAAATGGAAAAGGTTCCGCTTCTGGTGCCAACAAAACAACTTTCATCCATTTCAAGCATCTCCTGAGCAGATTTTGCCTTACCTCCTCTCATTGTCAAAATCAGGTTTGGCTTTCGCTTCAGTTAAGGTACATCTGGCCTCCATCTCTTGTTATAGAAGAGCTTCAAAAGCTCCTTCCCTTTATGCCTCAAGCTAGGTGAAACAATTTTGAAGGGACTTTGCTGCACCTTCCCTCCGGTGCGAGCACCTTCTCCGGAATGGAAGCTTAGCACAGTTGATGAAACAACCATTTGAACAGATTCACAGAGCTGAATTAAACTTCTAGACATGGAAAGTCGCTCTTCTCCTGGCCCTCACCTCAGCTGGGAGAGTGAGTGAAATACAAGCATTCACGATAAAGGAACCGTTTCTAGAGTTCAAAGAGGATGGTGTGATTCTGAGAAATTCTACCTTTACCCCCAATGTACCATCTCAGTTCCACCTTATGAGCCGTTTTTACTCTGTTCCTTCTTCCCGAATCCATCAATGCCAGCGGAGCAGACGTTACATACACTTGATGTTAAACAATGCTTCAAGTTCTACTTGCAGAGAACAAAGAACATCTGAAAGACTGATCAATTGTTTGTGGCTTACAGCCAAGGCAGGGAAGGAACTGTGATCACGAAAGCTACAGTCACCTGATGCATTTCTGCGACAATTCAGTTTTGCCACATTAAGGCTAATAGGCCTTTAACTAAAATAACGAAAACTCACTCCACCAGATCAGTAATTACGTCAACAGCCCTTTTCGCTGGAGTGATACGAGAAAAGATTTGTCGTGCTGCGACCTGGAGAAGCACTCATACCTTCACGCAGCACAGCTGCCTGGAATCCGCACAGACGCAGCTGTTGGCCTGGCGGTACTTTGTCATCTCTTCAACTAAGGTGAGCCTCTTTCTAACAATAAGAGTCCTTGTTTTACTAGTAATTACATGCAGATATAAGAATATGACTATGTACGGTATAAGTAAATGTGTTTCTCTATGTATTGGGCTGTTTTTTCTTACCTTTCATTGATACTCTGCAGATTAAAATGCGATTATATACAAAATAAGTCAATATTTTCTCGAAATGGTTATATAAGTTGTCTCGTATTATTTACTTGAGAATATGTTCTATTGATTATGATTTTTCAGTCCGGATATGTAAATAACACTGGCAACGTTAAAAAAAAAAAAAAAAAAAGCATATTGGCATCTGTAAGTGTATGCGTTGTATTATTTCAGTCTTTGCTAGCAGCATACTTTAGATGTCTTTCACCGTTCACAACAGACCACATGATCTTGGATATTACTGTTTGCTACTCTGATTCAAGCATGTGAATCTATGAAAGATACCCCAATACTGTATAATAAGTTACTTACCTGTTACTAGGGTTATCCAGTATTGTTATCTTTCATAGATTCACATGCAACGCACCCTCCTCCCTGTAGAGGCTTCTCTCTTTTGTTGTATGGGATACTTATTGCCTACTGGTGCTTGCAAAATCCGAGGGAAACTGACTCTGCTGGGAATGTTCTAGAGGGTGCTGGAACCTGATTGGTTACATTCAGCATTTGGTCCTTTTTTTAAAAAGACATAGATAGGCTATTTAAAACTTGGCATAGGACCATTATATCCTTTGGTATTTGTTAACTACTGCATTATTATATTACCGTGGAACTACCATCTCAATGACGAGGAATGATTCAAGCATGTGAATCTGTTAACGATACCAATACGATAACCATAGTTACAGGTAAGTAACTTATTTTCTTCATTTGCACTAGGACACATTCATTTTTGTAGGCACTGGGAGATTAAGTGATTTGCCCAGAATCAAGGATGTTAATCCTGCACCCAAACTCAAACTTGGTTTCCCAGCCCCATAGTTGGCAGCTGTGACCCTTATGCCACATCCTCTCCCAAGAAGACGCCACATCATCTCCCTAGCCTCGGCCTCACTTCCACATTTTGTGATTATGGCCAAATCACTTGGGGCCTGATTTAGATCTTGGCACATGGGTTATTCCATCAAAACAGTGACGGATATTACTTTCACCGAAATATAAGTCCCATAGGATATAATGGGATTTATATTTCGGCATACGGGATATTCATTACATTTGTGGCAGAGTAACCTATCCTCCAGGTTCTAAATCAGGCCCCTAATCTCTCCATGACTGCCCGCATTTGCTATTGGTTGCCCGTCCACCTCCTGCCTGTCGCTGTTTGCCCTGCTGAACTCCGTTGCACAGATCCTCTCCTCCCGTAACTATGCTTTTTGCTTTTTTTGTGCAGTTCTACCTAGTGCGAACATTCCTGAAGATATTGGAGCACTCTACATCAGCACCAGTTCGTTTTCACGAGGACGTTAATTTTTGTAGGCATGGCGGGATTAAGTGATTTGCCCAAAACCAAGGATGTTAAGCTGAAGCCTAAACAGCTCTCTTCGGAACTCCCCCTTGTCATGCTGCTTCGTCATGGAGCGATCTATCTGAGCTAGTTTTAAGCAGCGACCTTGTGTTTCAGTTCGCACCGCTACTTCTAATACCAAGCAGCCTCTCCTTTACCAAGGGCCCACTTGTTGCTTCAGCACATTTAGAACCAGCGAAGAGGGTGAGCAAGGCTCGAAAATCATGAAAATTGTATTACCCCACTATGTTTTTTCTTGAGACTCTGGCTGAGTCCAAAGTCCCAAGATGGCTGCAAGCGCTTCCTGGTTGAAGTGTTGGCAGCCAATCAGAACTCGCCATGAGATCTGTGCTTAGGGTCTGCCCAGATATCTATATTTCTTTTTTCTTTAATAACTCCAAAACTACTGAATAGATTTACAACAAATAACAAAAAATGCTCTTTCTGGACTAAGAGCTAGCTTTCTGCCAACTTTGGTATAATTCCGTCCAGTGGTTTGGGCTGTAGTTGTTCCTAACATCCCTATGGAAAATTGCATTGGGAAAATGTGTTTTGGGACCCTTCTTTTTCTTGGCCCATGCTTGATGAATCAACCGGAAGCTTTCCACACAGCCGCTCAGCTCAGGTGTCTACCAGTTTTGAATATTTTGTGAAGATTCGTCAAACCGCACCAAAGTATCAGCAAAACAAAAAACTCCTTTACTATGGAACCTAGATCTCACCTTCTGGCGACTGCCAGGGGGTAACATATATATATATATATATCCCTTTTTTTTATTTTATTTTTTTATTGTTTATGGTTATAATGAGGATTTTCCTTGAGTGAGTAACTGTTCCTTTAGAAACACAGAGCTGTTGTTGCATCTCTGCGTTTCCTAGCTGTCCTGTCTGTAGCTTATCCACTAACTTGTAGATTTTCAGAGATAATATATAGATGTAGAGAGAGCAACCGGGAACATGGATCTGCTCATCAGAAGGAATCATGGTACAACCGCTGGTGTATCGGGTACGTAACATTTCATTGATGAAATTGTTGTTCAGAAGGGTGCTTTATATATTTGGCTTCTCTCTATTAAAGTACTGCATTCATTGTAACAACATCAGATTCGCAGTTCTGTGGGTTTAATGAGCATTGGGGTAGAAGGCTATCAACCTGGACAAGCCTGACAAGTACGTAATAAAAAATCATTTTGAAATTATTCAGAAAATTGCAAAACTCTCATTTAACTGAATTTAGAGAAATGCATGTCCTATCTGTATAACATTTTTTTATTTTATCCAGATACGGACCTTTTTGGGTGCAGAAGAAATTATGAAAGGCTTGCAAGGAGAAATAGAAGAGTCAGTGGCAAAGATCCAATTAGTTGTTAAGGTTCTGCAGAGACTTTACAGCACATATAACTACTGCTGTTCCGAGATGCATCTTTTCTTTAAGGTATAGTATATTTTTGCAAGATTAGAATGTATATGTCATGTCAGGCTGCTTAATGGTTGTTTGTCACTAGGACTTTAAAAAGAAAGCTACTTTTAGCTTGAAATGTAGCAGCACTTGTTAACTTCTCCAGAAGTGCTACAGAACACAGTACACCATAAAACACAAAACAAAATAACACGAACATAAGACAACAAAACGATCAAAATAGAGATGACAATCACATTACAACACAAATTCAAGCAATGCAATAACATAACTGTTAGAAATGGGTTTTTGGTTGCCTAGGGTTTACACCTAAGCCAGGCAGAACCCTCCACTCTAGTCAGGGTAGGCCAGATACACACATGATAATCTGTGCTCACCCTCTGGTAGCTTGGTGCATAGCAGGCAGGCTTAACCAAGAGGCAATGAGTAAAGTATTTGTGCAACACTTTAGTACAGTAACACAGTGAGACACCACAAAAAGACTCTACACCAGTTTACAAAAACAGAAGTCATTTATCTTAATCAAATTAGATTAACACACAAAAATGCAATGAATAATGGGGGGCATGGCTAGATGCCTAAGATGGTAGACATTTTCGAAGTCCGCTCCGTACTTTAACCCCCAATTATCCTGGCCACCACTGCGTATATCCAGTAGAATTTGAGGATACAGACACAGGGGGCACTGTCTAGCCCCTGTGGATCCCAGCGGAGGTCTTCAAGAAAACGTAGGCGCTCTGACGCCCACGATACACGGGGCGCGGCCTTCTAAGCGCCGGGACCTACGTCTCGACAGTCGCGGTTGCATCACTCCAGGGGCGACGAACGCCCATCTGAAAAATACGGGCTGCGACTGATGATGGTGCCAGGAGCTGTCAAGCGCAGGGAGACTGTAATTTGCGCATCCCGGTTCCAGCATAAGAAGCGACTCGGCTGGACGACTCACGAGCCCTGAGCGGGCACTGGGCAGCCTGTGGGGAGGAGCAGGCCCAGACTGGACTGAAGCGCCTCGGCAGCCCCGACAAGCAGCGGACACCGAGGACACCTGCCAGCCTGCAAAGCCAGGGCACTGATACCATAGGAGAGGTGAGCCGGGCAGAGAGGTTGTACGGCAGCACACACGAATAACCAGGGAGGGGGACCGGAGGCCGTTCGAGCCTAGGCCCTCCCAATGATTTAATGCAGTGGCCCTGAGAAGGGTGCTTTGCGGCACAGTCAGCTTTGTGCCGCGTAGCACAGACCCTCCTACCAAACAAACTGTGCACTGCCAGCAATACCAGGGGGAGGTGTCAAGAGGGTCAGTTCGGGCCCAGGCTGCCTCCTCCTCCATCTCCCTGCACGCCAAGGGGCACCAGGGATTGAACAAAGCCAGCTGCAGGTGTCCCTTTCACTAGTTAGGCAGCGAGGGGGATACCCAGAGGAATGATTAAAGCTGAGCCTCAACCTACTGATAAGCATACTGCCTCCCCCTGATGCGAGCTGAGCGTTCCCGGCCCCGGCCTAACCCGGGCAGCAACGTGGCGAGCACCAGACTGGGGAGACTTTGGGGCAGTTGGTTTGGTTCTGGAACAGTTTGCCCCAGTGACTGGAGGCCTCCGTGGGCTGGGTCCCAACAACACTCAGGACGATACCTACGCCAGTTGGAAGGTGGAGCCTGCGGGGAGTTGTGACTGTGTCTTCCCTCCCACCCTCTCCCCCAATTAGGAGGCAACACAAGGGCAGAGTCGGGCCCAGGTTGCTCTTCCCCCCCTCACCTGCACCTCTTCACCTTTACAAGCATGAAGAATACTGGACAAATCTTGGGAGCTATAAAACGCCCCCCCCGGCTAGATCCATGCAGGTGGGGAGGACCGGGAGACCCTATCAGCTAGACCACTCGGGTCAAACCTGCATGTCGGAGCCACCGAGATGTGGGAACTGGCTGATCTTGGACTCCGGACACGGGCCCCCCCACGATGGGTATCGGGCCATTCCAGTCATCTTGAATACCCCCTACCTCTGGGCCAAGTGAAAGCTCATTGACTTCCAATCCAACTTTAAAGCCACTCACCCACTCCAGAGAGGTGATTCCCCCCCCCCCTGGAGTGTTAGTTTACCTGCAGATCACTCCTAGTCACTTCCAGGGCAGTGGTAATCCCAGCGCCCCCGGTTAATTACGAGGATGCCCCTGGAGGACACGACTGGTCAGTGGGTACCTGAAGCGACTGTCCACAGTATCCCACGTGCATTGTCAATCTGGCCCGAATAGGAGGCATCACAGGAGACGGACATCCCAACTCGCCTCTCCCCAACGTAGTCTGGTGCACCACAGTAATTGCCTCACGATGCCCAAAGCGCAGCAGCTGGCCATGGGCTGCTTCTGCTCAGCTGCTCAGCAGGGGGGTAGGTTCATCTCTGAAAGAAAGAGAAGCCCGCAGATTTGCAGCACCCTAACCTTTCAACCTAAATTGACTCAGTACTGGCTGCTGTCGAAAATATTGGCTCGTAACTGACACAGACGCGTACTTATCTCTAGACCAGGATCGACAAAGTGGTCTCGGACATCACGCTTTTGAGGGCCGATTATCAGAAATGATCTGAACGAATGCGCAAGACTGAGCTCACGCTTTCCGATCGTCAATCTAAAACCCGCAATCACAGTTACTGTACAGGACTTACTGGACAGACTCTGCACCCTCAAAGACACGTTAGAGGATGCGGAGGGTCAATACCGTTGCAATAATGTGCCCATGATTGGCCTCCCAGAGGGGGCGGAGGGGAGAAACCCGGTCAAATATGTGGAGAAGTGGATGAAGCGATTGCTCGCGTCAGGTGTTCTCTCCTCTCAATTTGTGGTGCAGAGGGCTCATAGAGTACCAGCCCACCGACCGCCACCCGGATCCAACCCTCGACCATTTTTGTTCAAAGTCCTGAACTTTCGAGACAGAGACACAATATTAAGGGAGACTCGGAAGAACCTTGGGCCCAGAGTACAGAACGCAACTGTCCTCTATTACCCAGATTACACTGCCCAAGTACAAAAGAGATAGGCCTCCTTCGGGGCAGTGAAGCATCAATTGCGGGGGCTTGACCTACGATACTCGCTGCTGTTCCTTGCCTTGCTGCGGGGATGAAAGATGGAGCCTCCCAGTTCTTTGACTCATCATCTGACGCATGGGACTGGCTAGAAGAAATGGGCATGGCGACATCGTCCATCCGACGGCTTGTCCCCTCCGAGGCAGGGCAGACGTAACCGGCGGAGAGGAAGAGGAGGAGGGGCAAGACGTCGTACCCCGCCAGTGAATGCACCAGTCCCAGCACAGATCCTAACGGAGCGACATGAGGCAATTCATTTAGCGGCAGCCCTTCATGTTGTGAGTTCGCTATCACACTCCACGGTGTCACCGTCTAGATCCGGCAGTGACGTGGACTCTATACCTGCCGGTCCGGGAGTCTGACTCGCCCTGTCCCCCAGATGTCACCCCTGTCAAACTGGCAGTCTTTCACTATACCACGGCAAGGTTCCCCCTGCTCCTACCCAATGACCACAGTCCCTGCGACCTGGCGAGGTCATACACAAGTTCACATAACACGCATACTTGATGTCATTTTCTCCTTTCCCTTTTCAAATGTTATCTAGTTGGGGGGATAGGCCAGGCAGGCCACCTTCTCACACACACACACACACACCAACCCTGCTCGATTCATAGTCTGGCTGAGCGCTAGTTGCCACGTTTGGGCACACCTGTTTGGGTCAACCCCAGTTAGGGGTTTGCTCTTATGCGGTTACACGTCTTAACTGTTGTTTCCGTTATTACTCATGAGATGCTGCTTCCTCCTGAAACCCTACACTTCGCGACAACCATTCTGTTGCAATCGCATAGCCACAATCCACCCACATGGTACAGGTTAACATTATCACATGGAATGTGAGAGGAGATTCACTCCCCCCTCACGCAGGTATTCCTTATATGCATATTTACAGCGCAGAGCCGCTAGTATCGCCTTGCTGCAGGACACATTTGACAAATATAGAAGCAGCCCAATTGCGGCACAGCTGGTGAGGTCGAGTATACAGTACAAACGTCTCCTCCATAGCATGGGGTGCATAGATCTGGGTAAAAGCTGGGATCCCTTGGGAGGAGGAGGAAGTGGTGGCAGATACAGGCGGGTGATACGTATTCCTTAGGGGTAAACTGAATGGGCAACCTGTTCTGCTGGGATCCATATACGCCCCTAATGTGGACCAAAATACCTTCCTGTGTGGCTTGTCCACATTTCTGTCCCACTGGAGCGATATCCCTGGCTCTTAGGGGTGACTTCAATTCAGTACTAGATGTTTCACTGGACCGCTCCTTCCCACCCCTTAGACGCACAGTAGCATCATCTACCATACAAGCTTTACGTATGTGGCTAGAGTATTGGTCTCTGTCCGATGTCTGGCAGGAGCATAACCCAGGCTCTCGTATATATTCCCTCTTCTCATTGGTCCACAACCTACATGGGCAACTGGATCGCATTCTGACCTCATCTGCGCTACTCCCCTTGATCCACTATATAGAGTATCTTGGGCGCACACATTCGGACCACAACCCTCAGTATATGACAATTAGCTGGGAGAAGAGAATCCCTGATCTCTGTCTGGAGGCTGCAGCCCTTGAAGACCCGACATTTTGCAGTTCTATAGGAGCGTCGTTGCTAGACTATTTTGAGCATAATGTGGGCTCCACAGACTCTCCGACCACGGAGTGGGAGGCTTTCAAGGTAGTCACACAAGGGCACTGCTTGGGCCTGATGCGTAACATTCGCAAACAACTCGACGTCTCCCTGGGTTCGCTCGAGCAAAATCTCCTATGACATGAATCCTTTTTGGTCACTCGCCCAGAAGCTAAAACAAAACTCGAAGCCGTGCAAGCCAACCGGCTTAAACTTTTGGAAAGGTTGCGCTGCCATAACTTCTTTGCTCATTCTGCACTTACACATACCACATCGGACAAGTCAATTAGACTGCTTGTTTACCTCATATGTCAGAAGCACCAGCACCACCCAATGCCACCATACGAGGTGGCTCGGGACACATGCGATGCACAATTAGATATTCACACAGCCATGACTCGCCGCTACTCTTCTCTTTATGCGTCCCAAGCTCACAGGACTTCTCAGAAAATCAGCACCTTTTTGGGCAGGATTGAGCTACCCATGATGGCCCTCGACCAACGCCTGACGACGTACTCCCCCATCACACTGGACAAGATGCAGGACGCACTTATGTCTCTGGCATCGGGGAAGGTGCTGGGGCGGGACGAGTTCGCAGACGAGTTTTTTAAGACCTATACAGACACAATCATACTGCACGTACATGCCCTCTTTAACTCTGCGATAGACTGCTCCACACTTCCGCCTTCTTTATACGCGGCCAATGTAGTCTCCCTACTGAAATCAGGGGAAGATCCCATGACCCTGGGCTCCTATAGGCCCTTAGCTATATTGAATACTGGTTATAAAATTTGAGCAAAAATTCTAGCTAACAGACAAACGGCTTGCTTACCCATCTTGGTCCATTCTGATCAAAGTGGGTTTGTCCCGGCCCGTAAAATTTCCCTCAATCTCCGTCGCTATTTTAGAGTAGATGAATATGCCCACCTGGAATAGCCACGCTTGGGCTGCTTAGTTTTAGACCTTGAAAGAGCATGTGACTCACTTGAGTGGGATTACCTGTTACTACCTGTGAGAAAGTGCCATCTTTCTTGCACGGTATGCCCCCACTTTTTGCTGAAATGCTGAATGTACTTTGACTGAGTGTGCCCTGGACTCCTGCCAATCAGGTGCCATGGGCCTATGTTCCTTCCCTAAACAAAAACCTCAAAACCAAATTGGCAAACCCTGGCCACATGTCAGCCCCTGGTAAATGGTACCCTAGGTACCCAGGGCCTTGTGACCAGGGAAGGCCTCTAAGTGCTGCAGCACTCATTGTGCCACCCTTAGAGGCCCTGTGCCCTAACACCCAACACACTGCCCTGGCAGGCTGAGTGTCTGGGTACAAGACAAAACAGAGAGTCGACATGGCACACATCCCAGTGTGCCATGCCCACAACCTACACTGCCCTGGCATACATCAGCCACCCCTCTAGCTGGGTGCCCTATGCCAGTGGTGTGGGCACAGAGGAAGGAGCCCTGTGCCCCTACAGTACCCAGGTCCATTCCTGGGCCCTGTAAGTGCAGTGCTGCCATTTAAGAGTACATGGTGCTGGGAGCTTGTCAAACACGAACTCCACAGCACAATAATGGCAGCACTGAAGCCTGAAGTTTGGTATCAAACTGCTCAGCACATTAAATCCACACTGATGCCAGTGTGGGATTTAATGTACCAAGCACCACAGAGGGCATCTTAGAGAGGCCCCCTAAAACCTAACCCACAATCCACGTCTGTTCTGAGGCTGCCTAGGCTGCCACACAGCAGACATGTTGCTGGACCCCTGGGTAGGAGAGCCCCTGCTCTCCTCGGCCTGCAACAATGCACAATGTGCAATGTGCAAGGTGCTAAATCTCCTCCCCCAGGATGGGCAGGGGGAAGCTTCAAAGACATGCCGCCTCTGTGAGCTTCCCCAGGCCACTGCAACCCCCCACTCTGGCGGGAAGCTTGGCCGGAAACCCCAAATAAGGACAGGGGATGTGCCAGCCTTCCAACCCCACCCCTCAGGGGGGGTAGGCGAGGTGAAGCACATCCCCGGGCTCTCGCCATCTTGAAGATGGGAAGCCCTACCCAATCAGGACTAGGCTACTGCCCCCCTGCCACAGGAGAGAGGCAGGATAGGGGCTGTCCCCACCCCAGGACAGGGACCCATTGATCCCTGCCCTTCACCTACCTGTAACGCCCCTAAATCTAGTATTTAGGGGCACCCTGAACCTTCCTTCCCCAGATTCCAGATTCCAAAATCCGAAGAAGAGCTAGAAGAAAGAAGACCTGCCCTGCAGCTGCTAAGGAGAGGAAGACACAAACTTCTTTGGCCCCAGCCCTACCGGCCTGTCGATCCTCGAACCTGCTCCTGCTCCAACCCGGCATCTCTTGTGGCCAGCAACCTCCCAAACCTCGGAGGACCTGGCTACCTTTTGACTCTAAACCCCTGGGACTCCCATGAGTAGAGGCTCTACTCAAAACCTACTTCTAATCCCTGGCAGCAGCCCGAAACCGCGATCCCAGCACACTCCCCACTAGCCAAGCCTGGCCTGTGCCGGAGTGAACAAAGACCACGAGGACGACCCCACGGCGACTGTGACCCAGAGTCCAGCACCCAAGGACCTTCCTCGACACTCCTGAAGAAGCCTGCAGCCTCAGAACAAGGTGCTCCCACTACCGCGATCAACAGAGGGTAAGATTTCCCGACACCAAAAGGCACCCCTGCATCCGGTGCCCAATCCCGGGGTACCTACCTATCCTCCAACTACCCAACTTACCTCTCGAAGTGGTGGTGGCACCTGAAGAATCTTCGTCCCCGAGCTTGCAGTCTTTTTCTAAACCGGAGATTTCCAATTGAAATCAATTGAGCGCCCGAAGGCTCAAAAGTACCCTGCACCCAGCCGCCCGAGTGGCCCTGGCATTGCAACCTCTACACCTATCTACTTCCCCACTTGCCCTGAGTAAGTGACCAGGAGCCCAGCTCCCACAGCCGCGTGGCCTGCTAGTCAGCAGCCTCCAACCAAGGCCCCCCTATCCCTCATGGGATAACATTGGCCCTAACTCTCTCTGCACCCAGCCGCCCTAGTGCCGCTGGGGGTGAACCAACTGTACCTACCTGACCCTGGGGGACCCCTGAGTCTATGCCCAGAACCTCAACTCTGCCAGTCGAGCACTTACCTTTAAACCGATAACTCATTTTTCTTCATAGGGTAACATTGACTGGCTTTTTCCTGAAATTTCTTCTAAGTGTGGACTTTTCAAATCTTAAAATATTCACCAAAAATTAGCCGAGTAACGAAAACGAAAATACTCACCTGCTCTTAGGTGAGCTCCCAGTGCTGGATCTTGGTGCCCAGCACTGATTCTGAAAAATACTTACAACTGTACTTACCAGTAACCCAATTTTCTCCCGTAGGAAATCATTGACTGTTTTTCTGTGAAATTTCTTCTAAGTGTCAATTTCTGCAAACTTTAAATGTTCTTTAAAAATCGTATAACTTCTAAAAACGTAATTGCTTACCTGTTTTGGATAAAGGTCCCAGTACTGAGTCTAGGTACCCAGTACTGGACTACAAAAGTAACGAGAACATACTATACCTGCAACTTGAATTTTCTTCCATAGGGAATCATTGACTGTTTTCTATGAAATATTTTCTAAGTGTCAACTTTTAAAATAACAAAATATTGTCTAAAAATCATCACAGTAATTAAGTCGACTTTTATCACTTGATTCTAAGTACTGACCCAGGACTGAATCTAGGATCCAGTCCTGGAATTCCAAAAGTAATCCTAAAAGTAATCTGTTGCAAATAACATGAAACTTCTATTGAACTCAATGCATTATTGTGTTTAAAATAGTGTTGCCTATTGCAACCACTTGTAACTGTTTACAAAAGTCAATTGCATATTGCAAAAGTATATATATAAAGCATCTCATTCTGAGAAAGTATATTTTAATACCAATTGTTGGTTCTAAAATAAAACAAGCCTATATTTTTTAGATATAAACAATTGGCCTAGAGTTCAGTTATTGAGTGTGTGAGACCATTTGCTGACTGAGTGTGTACAACAAATGCTTTACACTTTCCTCTGGTACTGCCTTACTGCTCGACCAAGCTACCACTTTAGAGAGTAAGGTTATATCTAACGTTAGCCTCTGCCAAACCTCTGGGGACTGTGGACTCTGTACACCCTGTACCTATTTGGGAACAGTATATACAGAGCCACTTTCTCACACTAGCTTATCCAGATTTGGTATTGGGCCCTTCTTCATTTGGCTGGTACGAATGCAATACAGACACCCAGTCATCTGTCCGAGACAAAACAGGCCATAGCAGTAGGCTACGGGACCAGGCAAGGATGCCCCTTATCCCCCCTTCTTTTCTCATTAGCAGTGGAACCTTTGGCCACATGTGTCCAGGCCCGTGTAGACACGGGGATTCCCCTTGGGGATGACACTCACACAATTTCTTTATATGCTGACAACATTCTGCTATATATTAGAGACCTCCACGCTATCCCCCCGTTGTTGGATTCGACACTGTCGGAAGTTGCCATGGTGTCAGGCCTGTGGGTCAACGCATCGAAATCTACTCTTTTACCCTTCTCTGTGAGCACCCCAGACCCGGGTTGCTCGCTGAGCGGTGGATCAGTGTCGTAGTGTATTGGCACTTTCCGCTATCTAGGTATTCATATCTATTGGATCAAAATTGATCTTTTAGGTGGCAGCATTACCAGAGCAGTGACTGCTATTCGATCCCAGATCGCCTTTAGGGGACTCTGTCGCTATCCATCTCCGACAGAATCGCCCTTGCTCAGATCGTGATCCTACCTCGGCTTCTTTATTATTTTACAAACCTAGCTCTTTAGTTACCTCCAGCCTTCTTCAGCAAATTAGAGAAAACAGTCAGAGACTTTATTTGGGGGGCCTCCAGGCACAGAGTCGCCATTAAAAAGCTCTACTTACCTACCCGGGGGGCCTACCACTCCTCATTTGAGCACTATTTATTACCTGGCTTCTCAGATACGGTGGATTGCCAGATGGCTGGCGTCCCGTCGCCTTTTAGACACGGCCACTCTACACCCCCGTTTCACGTCTCACCCTTCTACATCTGTTTCACTCATGCGCGCGGCCCAGAGGCATACGCCCCCTATTACTTTCGGTGGCTTATAAATGCTTCCCACTATCCTTCTTCTGAAAACTCCCAGGAAACAAAGAATCCCCTCCGCGGCGGAATTAAGGGATGGGATACAGTTGGAATCCAAGATACCGGAGATTTGTTCCGGGATGGGATCCTTATCCCATACACCGAGCTGGTGGAGGAGGAGGAGGGTCTTCACCCGGGGTGCTTCCTACTACATCACTCACTCATCGCATCCCTATCTTCCAGGTGGGGCTGTCTGTCCACTGAGCTTCCTGAACATCATACAATCCAATACCTACATATCATGGGTGAAGGGTGTCATCTGATTAGATGGTTCGCAGCGTCACTTCGTCAGCATGCTGTAGCCTCTCTGAACCCCTTAAAGTTACATTGGGAAGGGAATTTGGGATGCGTCTTCTGAGTCCGAATGGACAGCTTCCCTAGATGTCCCCTCCCACATCCACCGTAATCATCGTTTCCGTCAGATACAGTTTTTCATTGTACATTGAGCATACCTCACCCCAGCTAAAATCAATAAATATTTTCACCGCACAGACTCTGCCTGCTCCAGCTGCCACTTAGTTGATGGTAATATCTTACTCATGCTGTGGCATTTCCCCGAGCTCCCTCACGTACTTGATCGAGTTAGATGCCACCTTATCCCACTGCAGTGGGCGGGACATTCCTTTCCAATAGGAGGTCTATATCCTTCATCTGTTCAAAAGGGACCGGAAAAATAGGGCCACTTCCCGCTTTCTAGATCTGGACCTAGCCACCACTAAGAGTCTAATCACAAAACGATGGAGAGCGCCGATAGCTCCGCACGCAGCAGCGTGGTGCCGCTCTTAACTCAATTGGGCCAGGGCTGAGAGTGTTGTCTTATGCAAGGAGGACCTGCCAGGCCTCCGCAAGTTCCCTCTAGCCACAAAGTAGGAGACCGTTCTATCGGAGTTGCTGGGGATGGATGAGTCGGCTGGGGGTTCCTCAGCGGGGGAGGAGGACATAGCCCCCGCGGTGGCACAGTTGGATAGCTAATCTGACACCACGCCTTCAGAAATACAGCCAAGACAGCTTTTTACCTGGGTCACTTAATGGGCTGATACATACATATAAGGGCTCTTCTGCGCGCATCACACATGTGTGGGCTGGCCCACGTCGGAGAGCGGGCAGCAGCGTTACACTCAGTTACCCCCTTTCCTTCGTCTTACTTTGTCTTCATTATGTTGAAACCCACTCCCACAGTTCAGATCTGTAGCATAACACTTTTGGACAACGTGAATTCTCATGCGTCATTTCATAATACCTGTGATATGAAAAACGCAGACATGCTACATCGCAATACACGTATCCTGATACTCGGTGCTAAGCACCACACAGGGTTACCCAAACCCGATTTGTATTGTGATTGGAAATTGACCATGTAACTTTAATGCATGCATTAGCATTGTCCTATGTTGTTGCATAAATATGGAAAGTGTAAAATGTCAATAAACCGATTTAACAAAAAAATAATAAAATAGCTCTGGGAGTTAATGTGTCTGCTGGAAAAGGAAGCACAGTGGCTCAATGCATTTGGCACCTCAAGGTTAACTGCAGGTCACAAAATACTAAATTAATACCTGTTTCAAGCAGCCCTAAGTAACCAACCAGACTAACGTTTGAATTCTTGCAGTTTCACCTCATCTTTCGTTATTCCGATGTTGATAAAATGGGTTCTGACGAGTAGTAATAAACTTATTTCATGTAAAACTATAGAACTGTTCTTGATATATTAAAAATTTGTCAACCATTCTGAACATTTTGAAATCTAAATGAAAGCACGTCATTTTGCGAAACTGGGCTTAACTCAACTAGGCATAAACTCTATTTTGGGTTCTAAGGCAGCCAACAAGTTTTCATTGCACCTCTCATAGCACTTAAAAAAATGAGCATTTATGAAATACTAGGTATTTTCAAAGAACTACAGAGGAAGCCTTTTGCAACATCCAGGGCTCTTCTTGCTTGTGATACTGTAGTTCTATTCATAATTGAGATTGCCATTTTTTTGAGTGTAACTAGATTTGTACTGACACATCCAATGTTATTAGGTCAAAGTGGTTGATTTAATTTTCAGTTAGGGGATGGTTCTAGATGACGCTGTATAATATGTTGTGTTCCAATTTGTCAATATGTGAATGATCAATCACCTTATGCTGACAATGCTAATTTCACAGTGTATTTCACTATGTAAGACCTTGAAATTGGAGATGAGCCACATTGGTTTGCTCCAACTCTTTGAGGACAGAACTAAGTCACTTCATCTCTTGATTTGGACTTATATTATTTTCACTTTGCGACTTGACTTCATGTCAGACTCTTTGCTGCATCTGATCCAGCCGCATGCTAATTGTACATATTGATTCATTGTGCATTTTGACTATTACTTTTTACTTCTGTATTGTGCCTTAATAAACCTTTATGGTTTAAAAATAAAGAATTCAATGAATCTATCAGTTATAAAGAAGGGTTTGTATATACACAATGAATTCAGAATGCTCAAGAAAGTTGTGGGCACTGCCTGTCAGGGAGTTACGGTAATCTTCTGGCTAACACACCGTCCGCCTCCACCTTGGAAATGAAGAGACCGAAATATAGCAAAACTCTTTTCCTCGCAACTATACTGGGTGTGGTGGGGGTTGAAAACAGGCTGCCTGGGCCCTGCAGCACAGTAATTGGGATTTGTCGCTGCACTGGGTGTTGGCATTGCAGGGAGTAGAGTTGGCTACGGCATGGCCCCAGGCGGGTTTGCAACCAGGAGTTCAGTCGCTGTAGAGTAAATCTTTGCAAATCTCCTGCCCGGAGAGTCTGGTGCGTGCGCGCCCAACACATTGCAGTTGTTAGACAACCAGAAGGGCATCCACGCTGCTTGAGGCTCCCAGCACTGAATGTGTCAAGGGCTAATCCTTGGTGCTTGGCCCACAAAGAGGCACTCCTTCCTGTCACTCGGGAGTGGGAGCGATCGGGCAAACAGAGAACGATAACTGTTGGCTCACTATAGGCAGAACGGTGCAGGAGCAGCAATGAGGCACCGCTCTCGATCCTCTGGCTGAACCAGCGATAAAACATGCACGCTCTGGTAGCTTAGAGCGCTGGTACTGACTTGGTTACTTACCTGTAATCTTCATTACTCTGAGTCAGTCTTCCTCGTCACATGAACTTCCTGGGTGACTGTGACGAGGAAAAACGGAGGAGGAAGGTAATGGTCACAGAGTGCAGTGAGCTGTACCATGAGGCCTTTAATGTACTGGGGCCCTCGAAGAGAAAAGGGGGCAAGTCAGCAAGCCCTTTGAGTCACTCAGGCTGGAGTAGAAGTTGTGGACGCAGGTTCAGTCCCCCCTCACTGCACAGGTAGCAGGGCAACACAGCAGAGCACAGTGCAAATTGGCAGTCCATCTTAGGAGCCCAGCAATCAGCATGCATCAGACCAGCAAAGCAAGTGGCAAACTGGCAGTCCCTCCTGGCTGCATAGCTCCTCTTAGTTGCAGAGTCTCCTCAGGACCCCAAAGTGAAGTAACTTGAGTGTGTTAGACGTCCAGTACATATCCCAATATTTGTCTTTGAAGTGGGGGAGACAATAAAATATGCCTTTGATCCTCATAAGGTCAATGCCCTTCCTTCCCTGACCCCGGACGCACTACGGGGGGAGTATGCAGCTCTTTGTGTGGGGCAAGCATAGCCATATTCAGGTGCAGGTGTCAGCCCCTCCCTCCAAATCTACTGCAGGAAGATCCATCAGCCTGGTGATGGGCCATCAGGATGCAAATGTCACACCTTAGCTCCCTTTGTGAGGCTGTCTAGAAGGAATGCACAAAGCCCATCTGTCACCCTGACCCAGATGTTTATTCAGAGACAGGCACAGGATAAAGTAGGAAAATGTCAACTTTCCAAAAGTGGAATTTTGAGACCTGAAATTTAAAAAAACAACTTTACCAAAAGATGTGCTTTTAAATTGTGAGTCCAGAGACACCAAACTCCAATTTTCTATCTGACCAAATGGGAAGTTACACTCAAAAGATGTTTTAAGGCACTCTCCGTGTTAACCTATCGGAGTGATAGGCCTTGCAGTAGTGAAAAATGAATTTAGCAATATTTCACTACCAGGACATGCAAAACTCAAATGTACATGTACTACCTTTTAAATGCACTTCACCCTGCCCTTGGGGCTGCCTAAAGCCTACCGTAGTTGTGACTTGCGTGAAATAAAAGGGAATGTTTGGGCCTGGAAAGTAGGTCATCTTGCCAGGTTGAAATGGCAGTTTAGAACTGCACACATATGTTCTGCAAAGGTAGGCCTGAGCCATGTTATAAAAGGCTGCTGAGTGGGCGGCACAATCTGTGCTGCAGGTCTACTAATGGTGTTCAGGGAACAAGGGCGACCCTACTCACAAACCCCATGATATATAGTGTACAAGGAGAAACAACGGTTTCTGTGAACCGTATGAATAAGTGAATAATAATATATGCACAATCGCAATTATTATTAGTAAGATGATCCTAAAGAGGGAGACCCCTATACATAATTCAATGATGAGACCAAATAGTGCATTATATAAATATGCACGTATATTTGAAGAAATATATATATACAAAAGCAATCCGTGGTGCTCAGTATCCCAAGTGAATATAGAATCAGAACAAAGTGACAATTTGTGGTGTACAGGAAAGTTTCTAAATGCAACTAAATGACCATAATATGATACAAATGTATAAAAAATGCCCACTGTACACATTACAGAATCTGTGAATGGTTAATTTGTTCAAATGGTCTATGGCATTTGGACCCAATGAAGAATGAGCAGTCTCAGCAGATATTCTTCTGTCATTTAACAAGAAGGAACCAACCTCGGCGGTTCGCTCTCTCCTGATACCCTGTCATCATACCGGCAGTGTTCTGTAAGAGGAAACGTGGTCAATCTTGCAACCGCAGAGAGAAACAGGCTCTTATCTTGAACACGCCTCACACCTTTTTACAGTCCGCATAATGCAGACACTGCTGACCTTCATTTACGGTGTGCATTCAGCCCTCTTTAACCCTTCCTGTCAATTGTACATCGTTACACTTCTCAGATACCAGCAGCTTCTCTCGTAGGGAATTTCCATGTATAGTCATAAGCAATTGAATAGTCCTGCCCACGTAGGGGGCCTGGAGCACTTCTTGAGATATATCTTCTAAAGTGGATATTTTTTGCCTTTCTTCGGGAAGGCCTGTGAAGACACTTAAGAGATAGAAAACAATAATGCAGCCTAAATACATAGGCTACACTGGCCGTATCTTCATCTAGAATTGAAAAAAGGTAGCCAGTAAACTACATTTTTTGTAGTGTTAAACACACAGAATAATCACCTTCACAAAACTCCTTTTTTCATGATAGAGATGAAAGGAAAGGGCAGAATAGCCCCATAGGCTGCCATTATATGTCTTTAAAAATAGAAGCTATGCCTTTAAGATTCCAGAGACCACCAGTATCCCATCATACACAGCCAGTGGCAATTACTTCAGTTCTTTTTTCCGGCTCCTGCTATCAGGACCCTGGAGCATTGAGTTCTACCAATTTGGTGTTTCTCTTCAAAATTCACTTCTGAATTTAGCTAATTACTACTTCACTCCACTTCTTTAGTACTGTTAGAACTCCTAAATTTAGGACTCCTAAAAGACTTCTGTGAATACCGAAAGTCTTAAAATTAGGATTTTTCTCAGTTTAGGAGTAGTAAAGTTAGGAGTCCTAACTTTACTACTCTTAAACTGAGCAAAATCCTAATTTTAAGACTTTCGGTATTCACAGAAGGCATTTAGGAGTCCTAAAGTTAGGACTCCTAACTTCTGTGAATACCGAAATGAGTAAGTGCCTTCTGTGAATACCAAAATGGTAGTACGTTTAGGATTTTGTCTTAAGTTAGTTCTTTGAATCGGGCCCTGAGTGTGTATAATTTGTTTTCCTGCTTCTCATGTTCCTGACTCCTGTTCCATCTGTTATGTTCTGTTATTGGATTTTGTAACGCGCAAAGCTACTCCTAGGAGTGTCCCGGCGCGAGCCTGAAGGGTTCCGGAAAGGAGACAGAACAAGAAAGTTTTGAGCTGTTTCTTAAACTGACTTAGATCTTTGATAGCGCGCAGAGAGACAGGCAGCAAAATCCATGCCGTCGCAGCTCTGACAGCCAGAGATCTGCCCCCCATTCTTTGGAGGCGCACCCGACGAATTTGCGCAAGCAGCTGAGAAGACTATCTCAGATGCCTAGTAGGCAGATAGAAAGCAAAGCGCTTTCTAAGATAAGGCGGACCCCCAGCATATAGAGCGCGGTGAGCTATAACCAAGGCCTTAAACTCAACAAGCTTCCTCACCGGGAGCCAATGTAACATGCGCAGATGATGCTCAGTACTCATCCTGGTCGGAATGTTCAGCACCAGTCGGGCTGCCGCATTCTGGACCACCTGTAACTTTTTAAAAATATAGTCAGGAAGGCCCAGATACAGCCCATTGGCATAATCAACCCGGGAGAGGATCAAAGCCCGGACTACTGTTTCCTTCGCTGATCTTGGCAGTAGTGGAAGAAATTTCTTGAGAGACTTTAGTATCCCAAAACAACTCCCGCCAGTTTTTTAATCTGGGTTGAAAAGGACAGCTGCTCATCAAACCAGACCCCCAAGTCTTTAACTGGAAGGCCTGAGCACGATGGCAAGGGAAAGCCAGATGGCCAGAGTGATTCCCTAAAACGAGGAGGAAAATTGCCATAAAGGATGATTTCAGTCTTCTCCTCGTTACATTTCAGTTGAGCAGCCGAGAGCCATTGAAAAACAGCTGTCAGACACTCCTGCACCCTTATGGTGGAAAAATCTGATTTGCCCCAGGTGAACAAAAGCGGAGTATCGTCGGCGTAAGCGATGGTCTTGGCACCTCATTCCTCCGCCATATGGACCAATGGGGTAACATATATGTTAAACAGCAGGGGGCTCAAAGAGGACCCCTGCGGAACTCCCGTGGTGACCAACTGCGGGGGAGACGAGAAAGGCGGTAGCCAGACCTGTTGCGACCGTCCCGCAAGAAAAGATTCCAGCCACTTCCAGGCTCGACCAGTGATACCGATGTCCGCTAGTCGGGCCAGGAGCAGAGCATGGGGAACAGTGTCCAACGCTGCCGACAAATCCAGCATTATAAGAGCTGCACTTCCGCCAGAGTCCAAACAGTCTCGAATGGCTTCCAAGACCTCGAGCAAGGCGGACTCAGTGCTATAAGCAGCTCTAAATCCTGATTGGGCTGGATGCAATAGACCGAACCCCTCCACAAAGTCAGTGAGCTGTTTATTGACTGCCTTTTTGCAAATTTTTGCGAGACAGGGGAGCAGAGAAATTGGGCGATAATTCCCTGGATTCCCCGGATCGAGCGATGGCTTTTTTAGTAGTGGAAGGATTTTAGCCTGTTTCCACTCCAAAGGGACGACTGCCTCTTTGAGAGAGAGGTAATGTAGGAAGGTGGATATCTGACTATGGTTACCCCCAACTTTTTGCCCAATGTCTAGCTGGTTTTTCGACTTAGTTGGCCTGAGATCCTGCCATTCAGGGTCTCAGGCTGTCTGCTATCTCTTTAAAATGGACTCCATGTACCCTAGGTACATAACCAATTGGTAAGGATCACCTTATTGGACCCTGTACAGTGTACCCTAGGTACCCAGGGCATAGGTGTACCCTAGGCCTCCCAGGGGCTGCAGCATGTATTATGCCACCCCTGGTCTGGCCTTCCAATCAGACACAACTGGCTGATCACTCAGCTGGGGCAAGGTCGTGTAATCACCCCTTGCTTAGATATAGTATGCCTATATCTACCCTTATATATAGACACATGTGTACCTATCAGTCACTCCTATGGCAGGCCTTAACAATCCTGGAGGCAGAGTGCTTGGTAACATGTGAGATGGTGCTCTAGCATGAGCTGAGCCTGTCTGCAGCATCTGAAAGAAACACGTTAGTTAGATTCCTCACCTTAGAATATCCCCAGGCGTCAGACTGGATCCGGAAGATTTTTCGTCAGCAATACCCCTTGCGCGTCGCTAGGCGTCGTCTGCGGCTCCGCGTCCGTCGTCGGCGTCGTGCGCCGGGATGACGTCGTCGGAGTACTTAGACGCCGCCCTCGCGCGCTGACGTCAGTTCTTCTTTTTTCCGCGCCAGTAAGCGCAGATCCGGGAGAGCTACCCCTTTTAGTCTTTTTTGACTAAATCTTTTTGATCATTTTTGATCCTTGTCTGTCGACATCTGGTGCCGGTAGGATGCCTGGGTTCAAGGCTTGCGAAGATTGTCATCGACTGATGTCGGTGACCGATCACCACCGCCGGTGCCTCTACTGCTTAGGCCTCGACCACGACGCGGAGTCGTGCAACGACTGCCAGGCCCTGACTTCGAAGGCTAGGCGGGAGCGGTCCCGCAAGCTTCTCGAGCTTCGCCACTCGGCTCCGCGTCGTGCGCGATCCCGGTCCAGGAGGAGGTCCAAGGATCGCTCGCGGAGCCCTAGCCGACGCCACCATCGCTCGTCGGGCTCCAAGTCGTCGGGTAAGTCCAAACACTCTAAGAAGTCCAAGCGGCGACATCGCTCTTCGGACTCCCCTCGCCGGTCGCGCGACTCGGCCGAGGGTCCAAGTGGTTCCACCCCCGCGGCTCCGGCGGAGCCGCAGGCGCCGCGTCCGCCCCCATACCTTCCGGTCCCTGGGGCTGACGCGGCGCCGGCGGAGATCAGTGCCTTCCTCTCGGCCATGAGGAGCCTGGCCCCGCCGTCGACGCCCGCTGGCGCGCCTTCGGGACTCGCGGACTCGACTGGGCGACCTCGCGTGCCGGCGGCTCCGGCCCCGGCGCCGTCGACGACTCCGGTCTCGACGCCGCAGGTCCCCGCGGGGCCCTTGCCGGGGCCCCAGTCGACGCCGGTTGACCTTGTCACTCCTCCACCGGCGCCGACGCCTGAACCACCGACGCCGTCACCGGCGCCACCGACGCCGACGCCTGTGACGCCGACGCCCCGGTTTAGCCCTCATCCGGACCCGACGCCGGCACGGCGTCCGCCGACGCCGCATCCGGCGCCGCTTGAGACCTACCATCTCTACAGTCCGGTTCCGATCATTCCTCCTGTTTATCAGGAATCGGAAGAAGGGGGCGACTGGGAGGGGTTCGAGGACCCTCTGGCTGTTCAGTCACAGCTTTCTCAGGACTGGGCAGATGAACTGGGGGAGGCCAGCGGGCTGGACACTTCGCCAGACGCTGGATTCACTTCTCCTCCGACCGTGGCTTCGGAGGAGGGTGCAGCATTTTCTGTGGTGCTGCGCAAGGCGGCTGAGGCCCTTGGGCTCGAGTTGCCTGCCGTGGCTGTGAGGACCAACATCCTCACTGAGGTGCTTCAAACCTCAGCAAGCTCCACTGAGCCTCTGCTGCCGTTCAACGAGGCCCTCACTGACGTTCTGCAGGGCACCTGGTCCAAGCCCTCCACAGTTCCTCCTGTGGATAGGAACGTTGCCAGGCGCCACCGCCCTGCTCCGGGCGACCCCAGTTTCCTGTCCCAACACCCCACCCCCGAGAGTCTGGTTATCCAGGCCTCTACTTCCCAATCCTCCTTCCCGACCGCTCCGCCGGACCGGGATTCCAAGAGACTCGAGCAGTTTGGCAAGAAACTGTTCTCGTCCCTTAGTTTGGGCCTGCGGTCCTTAAATACCGCCTGTCTCTTGGACCGTTATTCCCATTCCCTGTGGGGTACGGTGGAGGACGTGCTGCCCCTGTGTCCGGAGGAGGTCCGGACGCGTCTTACCCAGGCTTTGGCCGATGGGAGGGATGCAGCACGGCACGCCATACGATGTGGGCTTGACACCACGGATTCGCTAGGTCGGGCGATTTCCACCACGGTGGCGCTCCGCCGCCACGCCTGGATGCGGTCCACGTCATTTTCCGGGGATGTCCAGAACACCCTCATGGACATGCCCTTTGATGGCACTCGCCTGTTTGGTGAGAAGGCGGACAGTGCGCTGAACCGCTTTAAGGACTCCCGGGCTACGGCCAAGTACTTGGGCCTCTCGGCTCCGCGGGCGCACACCTCCGCTTTTCGCCCCTTTCGTGGCCAAGGAAGGGGCGCCTCCTCACGTCCGCAAAGCCACCAGCCGCAGACCCAACCTGCGCGCGGTCGCGGACGGGGCTTCCGCCGTGGCGGAAATGGAGGCCGACGTGGTCAGCCCACATCCACCCCGGCAGCATCCGCCTCAAAGCCTTCCTAGTCCGAGCTTTCAGGCCCATACCACGCCAGTGGGCGGCAGAGTTCGCCATCACCTGCTCCACTGGCGGTCCATCACATCGGACAGGTGGGTGCTGCAAATCGTCCGAAGGGGCTACTCCCTCCCCTTCGAGACGACCCCTCCAGCCATGCCACCGCAGCACCACCGTATCTCGGGGGATCATTTGGATCTTCTCCGCGAGGAAGTTTCGGCTCTCTTGGCCAAGGGGGCCGTCGAGCGCGTTCCGAGTCCAGAAGTAGGTCGTGGTTGTTATTCCCACTACTTTCTGGTTCCCAAGAAGGGCAAGGGGGGCCTGCGCCCTATCTTGGACCTCCGGAACGTCAATGCCTTCCTCCGAAAGGAAAGGTTCAAGATGCTAACGTTGGCTCAGGTTTTAGCTGCCCTAGACCCTGGAGACTGGATGGTAGCGTTGGACTTGCAGGACGCATATTTCCATATCCCCGTCCTGCCGGCCCACCGGCGTTACCTGCGGTTCACGGTGGGCCAAGAGCACTTTCAGTTTACCGTGCTCCCCTTCGGCCTCACCAGTGCCCCTCGGGTGTTCACGAAAGTGATGGCGGTGGTCGCAGCTCATCTGCGCAGATCAGGGGTTTCAGTCTTCCCCTATCTCGACGACTGGTTGTTGAAGGCGGGCTCGCCCCAGGCAGTCGTCTCCCACCTCCAGACTACGGCGGATCTCCTGCATTTGCTGGGGTTTTCCATCAACGTGCCGAAGTCACACCTGAGTCCCTCTCAGAAGCTCCTCTTCATCGGAGCGGTTCTCGATTCGGCGCAGTTCCGGGTCCATCCACCGGAACAGCGGGTCCGGGATATACAGGCTCTGATTCCCATCTTTCGGCCTCTATCCCGGGTTTCGGTCAGGCTAGTGTTGCGGCTTCTGGGGCTGATGGCCTCCTGCATCCTACTAGTGCATCACGCCAGGCGGCGCATGCGGGCTCTGCAGTGGGACCTGAAGTTTCAGTGGGCCCAGCATCACGGCAACCTGTCCGACCATGTCTTGATCTCGGAGGGCACTGCACAGCAGTTGCAGTGGTGGCTCACGGACCGCGAGTGGGTCAAGGGCAAGAGCCTCTCCCTTCCCCAACCGGAGCATGTCGTAGTGACGGATGCGTCCCTCCTGGGATGGGGTGGCCATATGGGAGAGGCGGAGATCAGAGGCCTCTGGTCTCCGGCGGAGTCTCGTCTCCACATCAACCTGTTGGAGTTGAGAGCGATCCGGCTTGCACTGAAAGCCTTCCTTCCCTCTGTCAGGGGAAGTGTCGTGCAGGTGTTCACGGACAACACCACCGCCATGTGGTATTGCAACAAACAGGGCGGGGTGGGGTCGTGGACCCTTTGTCAGGAGGCTCTGCGCCTCTGGACGTGGCTGGAACACCAGGGCGTCACCCTAGTGGTTCAACATCTGGCGGGCTCTCTGAACGCCAGAGCAGACGAACTCAGCCGCCGGTGCATGATGGATCACGAATGGCGTCTGAACTCCGAAGTGGCGCAAGGTCTCTTTCAGCAGTGGGGAGAGCCTTGGTTAGATCTATTCGCCACCGAAGAGAACGCGCAATGTCAGCAGTTCTGCGCGTTGGAATTTCCAAGGCGGCACTCGCTCGGCGACGCTTTTCGTCACGAGTGGAGTTGCGGTCTGTTGTACGCCTTTCCGCCTATACCACTTCTGCCCAGAGTGCTGAAGAAGATCAGGCACGACCGGGCCCAAGTCATCTTGGTGGCTCCGGATTGGGCACGAAGATACTGGTATCCCGAGCTACTCAGTATGTTGACCGATCCCCCGATACGTCTGCCCCTTCGGGAGGATCTTCTGTCGCAGCAGCAGGGGACGGTCCTCCACCCGAACCTGTCCAGCCTCCACCTCCATGCGTGGAGATTGAGCGGCGGCAGTTGATGCCATTTGACTTGCCTCCTGAAGTCTGTGATGTCATTCTGGCAGCCAGGCGTCCCTCCACAAAGACGGTATACGCCTGCCGGTGGAACAAATTTGTGGCATGGTGCACAGCAAAGGCTGTGGATCCCCTTTCCGCCCCTCTTTCTGAGGTTCTCCTCTTCCTTCTTTCTCTGGCCCGGCAGGGCTCTGCCCTGGGCACCCTGAAAGGTTATCTTGCTGCCATCTCCGCCTTCTTGCGGCTTCCTGATCAGCCTTCTCTTTTCAAGTCCCCTGTGGTTACACGCTTTCTCAAAGGCATTACGCACACGTTCCCTCCTGTCCCTTTTGTAATGCCTCAGTGGGACTTGAATCTGGTTTTGACATTCCTGATGTGCGCTCCCTTTGAGCCTCTTCACAATTGCCCTCTTCGTCTTCTAACTCTAAAGACTGCTTTTCTGGTAGCCATCACCTCGGCTAGACGGGTGAGTGAGCTCCAGGCTTTATCTTCAAAGCCTCCTTTTCTATCTGTTCATCCGGACAAGGTTGTCCTTCGGCCTCGTCCCTCCTTTCTTCCTAAAGTGGTGACTCCATTTCACCTTGGGCAGTCTGTCACCTTGCCCACCTTCTTTCCGCCTCCGCATCCTTCCAAAGAGGAAGAGAGGCTCCACCGTCTGGACCCAAAACGTGCGCTCTCCTTTTATCTGGACCGCACAAAACAGTTCCGGGTGGACGACCAGCTTTTTGTTGGGTACGTGGGCGCTAAGAAGGGGAAAGCTGTGCACAAACGAACCATCTCTCGGTGGGTCGTTTTGTGTATCAAAATTTGCTATTCTTTGGCAAAAAAGGACCCTCCTGTTGGGCTGCGCGCCCATTCTACTCGGGCCACAGCGGCTACTACTGCCTTGGGACGGGGAGTCCCTTTGCAGGACATCTGTCAGGCGGCGACGTGGGCTTCGTTACACACGTTTGCCAGGCATTATTGCCTTGACAGCCAAGTCCGGAGGGATGGCTTCTTTGGCCGTTCTGTCCTCCAGGACTTTCTGGTGTGATCTTGGTTCGCAGACCCACCACCGGGGATGGTATTGCTTGGGTATCTATTCTAAGGTGAGGAATCTAACTAACGTGTTTCTTTCAGATGAACAAGTTACTTACCTTCGGTAACGATGTATCTGTAAGAAACATTAGTTAGTTAGATTCCTCACCGACCCACCCATCCTCCCCGTTCTGCGAACTGACATCTAGGGTTAAGGTTGTCCTTTTCAGGCCCCTAGATTTCATTTTTGGCACCAGTGTCGGTCTTTGCATGGCTCTGCGTTCCTGGCGCGGAAGGCTATGTACAAGAACTGACGTCAGCAGGCGAGGGCGGCGTCTAAGTACTCCGACGATGTCATCCCGGCGCACGACGCCGACGACGGACGCGGAGCCGCAGACGACGCCTAGCGACGCGCAAGGGGTATTGCTGACGAAAAATCTTCCGGATCCAGTCTGACGCCTGGGGATATTCTAAGGTGAGGAATCTAACTAACTAATGTTTCTTACAGATACATCGTTACCGAAGGTAAGTAACTTGTTCTTTCGGAACCAAGTCCTTATAGCTGTTCTATGATATAGCCTACCATATACTCTTAAAGTGCCTTATAATCTTAAACGGTTATGGTAACTATGGTTTGGCTTTATCAAAACATGTCGTGTAAGGTGTCTAACACTTTGGAATAATACCCCCATACCATTTCTGGTGATGAGGATATTATTCCTCCCTTCTAGAGGGAGAGACATGTTAAAATCCTACTTTGCTGTTTAACTCTAACCAAAGCCTCAGCATCACAAAATGGATGCTGCTGCCACAGACACAAGTCTGACCTCCTGCTGCTGGGAGTGATCCCAGCCAGGGAGGCCTGGACAATAGGTTTCCTGCTTGGGGAGGTGCTAGCACCTCCCCAGACAGCCTTTAGTGTATTGGGGCAGGGTGGGCTGAAAGGAATGAGACATGCCTGGGGCACACAAGGTGTTCCTTGCATAGTCCAGTTCAAACCGGCGCTGGGGCACTCCAGCCCCAGCTCTGGCGCGAAACTGGACAAAGGGAAGTGGGTGTAACCACCCCCTCCCAGGTCCCACCCATGAGGCGTGACCTAGCAGGTATCCCAGCCCCCCAGATTAGTATAAGAGTGGGAGTTGGGCCTCAAGACTTTAGATTATCCTGAACCTGCAAAACTGAACAGAAACTCTGGACCTTCGACATTCGACGAAAGAAGAAGACTGAAGAATCTCCCTTGTAGCCAAGGAGTGGCTACCCTGTGCAAACAGGCACCATCAAGAGACTACCCTTTGCTTTGCGACCGTTCTACGAGGAACCGACTGCAGAGCCCGACCAGAGCCTTGACTTCCAGACTTCTCCGACCCTCATCCACATCTGCAGCAGAGCTGAGATCCGTGGAGGCGACGAGCGACGTGGGACCGGCTACCTGGAAAAAGTGGCTAGTAACTTACAGCGCAGCTTCTGAGGTACCCTCGAAGTTGTGCACCGGGGATTGAGAAGCCCCAACCCCAAGCACCATCTGCACCGAAGATCAGCCCCCCACACTCCACGAGTCCTGCGTGGGGCCCTTCAGCATTTTCCTGCTTGCCGCGTCTGTCCGGTTGCTTGCCCGCTGGCTAGTGGCCTCTGTGACGACGCACCCTGAAATCTTCTGCGCTGGTTTGGCTCCTCCAGACTGGCTCCCGCTTCTCTGCAAAGAAGAAGCACCCCAGACCTTCCTGGTCTGCACCAGAAGCAAGTCCTTCGTTCTTCGTGGGTTCCGCTTGCCAAGGCTTGGTGAGTCCTAGTCCAACTTCGACGCCGCCGACAGCAAGAGCCTTCGTGGGACAGCTCGCCTCCTGGTCCTGGTCGTCCTCGACGCTTCCTGGTCCTCCTGGCTGCAGCGACAAGCTTCACCTTCACCTGCAATCTTCACGACATCGCCTGGTTCCTTCCTGGTTCCACGTGGTCCCTGGCTAGTGACCTTGACTTCTGCTTGCAGGTTTCTTCTCTTCTTGATCCCAGCCTCGGGATCCACCGGACACTCTTCACTGACTGCCTGTCAGCATCTTTCTTCAGGCATCCATAGGAGTCGACGACGAAAACGACGCATCTTCACCCCTATGCACCCGCAGCCTGTGGGCTAGGTAACTTGGGTACTCCGATGCTCATCAGGATAGTGACTATCCTAGTGTCTAGTTTTCAAGTCTCAACTTCCTAGCTTCTCCGGAAGTGTCCTAAATCTACCGTTTTCTAAACTATACTATTGCTATTGACTTTTACGCATTACGCGTGAGTGTTTCCACTCTGCACACAAATCCCGTGGGCCTCCCACTTCCTAACTAACGCTAGTGTAGTGTAGCCCCAGCGATTCCCTAGGCCTAGGCCTATTCTATTTCCGTGACAGTGGTTCTTATACCACTTACTTAGTATATGGTTTGCGTGGCCCCTAGGGCCTAACTGTATTACTTACCTGTGTGACTTAATGTATGCTTAAATAAGACTGTGTTGTACTTACCTCTAATCTCATAAAGAGTGCTGAGGGTTTGCTTAGAATAAATACACTTTATTTTATATATATCTGTTGTGGTGTCCTTTCATTTGGTATTCAAGGGATTATATATGGTATCACAGCTGGCTTCACATGCCATTCAGAGTTTAGCCTAAGACTGCTCTTGTCCATGCTACCACTAGGATAGCTGGTCTATAAGGTTGACTTTACAACCAATCACCATAAGGGTATTTGGACTGATATAAGGTGTACACTATAACTAGTGACATCATACATCAGGCCAACTTCTCACATTGGTGAGCAGCGGTTGGGATCTGAGCTTGCTGTTGTAATACCATTGTAATCTTGAGATACTAAATTGAAAGATCACACAGATATTGTCTAGGTACATATAACATAGATTATAATACTTAAGTCCTACTGGACTTTGTAGTTGTAGGTTGAAGGGAGTAACACACCCTGACTACAACTACTAGAGAGGTTTAGTAGATACAACTAGTGTAGGTAGGTGCACACACCACACCCTCACTAGATCATGTCTCTGAGAGGAGATCAAGTGGATGCTCTCTCAGGAGGATCAGGTCTGCAAAAGACCCCCTCTAGATATGATACCTTAACATTCCAGGAGATGAGACATTTGTGTACCTCCAGAGGAATAAAACAGGGTTCCAACCCTACCCTTAGACAGCTAGTGGAGCTTCTGGAGGCCTATGATGCTGAAAGAGCTGCCAGGGATGGTGCCATAGCTGTAGATAAGGGTCTACCCACCACAGATGAGTCAGATGGGACTTCAGAGGAAGAGGTAGACATCCAGGGCCAAGTAGGAAGACTTAGCCAGGCTAACCTAAGCCTACATGGGAGTGTGCATGGGGTCCCCCCATACAGACCCACAAGTAGGCTTTCACAGAGAAGCAGGAGGGACAGATCCCCTTCAAGGGAATCCATCCACTCCCATGTCTCTAGCATCTCTAATGCTTCCTCTCACAGGGGAATGACTTCACCTGAGAGAAAGGAGCATGAAGCCAGAATGAGGGAAGCTAATCTGAGGATTCAGAGGGAAGAACTTGCCCTTGCCAAGGAGAAGCTTGCTCTGGCTAGAGAGCAAAAATTGTGTGGGTCAGAACCCACTGGTGGCAGCAACATTCCTAGAGATAGGGATAGGTCTTATGACCATAGAAACCTAAGCAAGATAGTCCCCCCATATCAGAATGGGGATGACATCCACAAGTGGATGACTGCTTTGGAGAGGGCCTGCAAAGTACAGCAGGTACCCCAAAGTCAGTGGGCAGCAATCTTGTGGCTCTCCTTTTCTGACAAAGGCAGAGACAAGCTCCTCACAGTCAGTGATGAGGATGCAAACAATTACAAAGTCCTGAAGAGTGCTCTGATAGATGGGTTTGGCTTAACCACTGAGCAATATAGGTTGTTGTTCAGAGACACCCAGAAGACACAGACACAGGACTGGTCTGATTTTGTGGATTGTGCCACTAAGGCTTTGGAAGGTTGGTTAAATGGCAGCAAGGTGCAGGACTATACAGGATTGTACAACTTGATTATGAGGGAGCAGATCCTTAGTAATTGTCAGAACCAGCTTCTCCATCAACACCTGGTAGACTCAGATTTGACCTCTCCCCAAGAATTGGGAAAGAGGGCAGATAAATGGGTCAGGACCAGGATTAGGCCTAAAAATCAGGGTGGTGACCAAAAGAAAGATACCACCAAGCCTCAAGAGAAGGGTGGGGATAAAGCAAAAGAGAAATCTTCCTCAGGGCCCCAAAACTCCACACAGGGTGGTGGGTCCCAAGCTCCCTCCTCTACCACAGTTAAAAAGCCTTACTGCCATGTGTGTAAAACACCTGGGCATTGGAAAACTGACAGCAGTTGCCCACAGGCTAAAAACAAAACTGTTCCTCCAACTACTCCTGTCACACCACCTATTACTGTCAGCAGTAATCCCCCAGGTGGTGGGAGTGCCCCCAAAAATTTGGTTGGGTTTTCTTGGGGAACACAGGGGGACTCTGGCTTAGCCAATTCCCCTGCAGCAGCTACTCTTGTCTGTGATGGTGGCATGGGGTTTGCCAACTTCACTGCCTGTCCCAACACTTTGGGTAGGTACAGACAGGAACCCTACATCAATGGTAGAAAAGCTGAGGCCTACAGAGACACTTCAGGGTGAGGAGAGGGTCATTCTTCTACAAGGACTCTGACCTCAGCCTCTGGAGGGCTTCCCAGCAGAAGGGCTGAAAAATGGTGCTGGTCTACGTCGAGGACAATGACGTTGAGAAGAGGTACAGCGCTGACCTGTTCGCGTCGACCCAGGGCTCTGGGTCAAAACGACATGGACGTTCCATGTTGAGAAAAAGATCTTCGATGACTATTTGAAGCTGACGACGAGACTACCTCGTTCGGCGTCAGGAAGTCCACTGCCGACGGTGACACCTCGTAGGTCGCCGTTGAGAACCTTATTTCAACGGCAAAGACGTATTTACATGTCCGATTCAGATTATTCCCGAACCTATTCTCCATCTATGCTCGTTTCTTCTCCAACATCTCATCAGCAGTCTCCACCTCCTCTTCCCGATGTGGAACCAAAATCTCCGACTCCGCCTCCTCGTCTGCCTCCGTCGCCTCCGCCTCATTCACCTCGTCCACCAACTCCACCACGAAGACCGAGGTCTAGATCTCACACGAGGCATCAGTCTCGCAGTCATAGACGCTCCTCTTCTCATTCACGTCGTCGCCATCATAGAGGAAGGTCTCATTCCAGACATACCAGGGACACATCCTCTTCAGGCACAGGCAGATACTCTCCTATACTGTCGGATTCCTCTCCTGAGGATCTCACCAGTTGATGACATTTCAACGTTTCAAGATGTTTCAGTGAGGGGTGCTTCAAAATTAAACATTCCATTCGCCACTCCTACACCAACAACTTCCGTCATATTTGAGACACTTCAACAAAAACAAGCACCACTTCCCTTGCATTCTCTGGTGCCGGGTCTTTTAGATCCAGCGATGGAACTCTTTTTGACGCCCTCTACTGTTAAGTCGGCTCCTTCCAGGCTGTAGAAAAAACCGTCCTCCGGAGCAGGACCCTGCTTTCCTAAGGATGGACCCAACTCCGGATTCTGTTATTTTGGTGGCTGCAAAGAAGCCACCTGATCAAGAGAGCAGCATAATAGATTTGGTGGGGAGGAAGGTTTGCAACACAGCAGCAGCGACAGTCATGAAAGCTGCTAGTGCCACAGCCTTGTTAGGCAGATATGATAGGGCACTGTGGGAATCGCTCCAGCAGTTTGCGGACTACCTTCCTAGAGACAAAACAGAGGACTTCAATGAGATCCCAGCAGAAGGTCTGATGGTCTCTAATCAAACTATAAGTGCAGCAGCAGACACAGCCCTTCTTTCTGAGCATGAGTATTGCCACGGCGTGGCACTAGGGCAGCACTCATGACTACGTACTACATCTCTTAAGCCTGAGTCACAACAACGCATCCTGAATCTCCCGTTTTCAGGTACAACTCTTTACGGACGAGGGGATGGCCAGGCTAAATGCAGAAATGGAGACGCTAAAAGCTGTAGGCCGGGAAATGCTTAAGGAGCAGCGTAAGTCTTTCCGACCTTTTCAATGCTGCTATTCTACATAGAGGGTTCAAACCCTTCAATGGTATTAGGGCCGCCAGTCAGTTACGCAACAACAGTACCAACGCTCCTACCAGCCTTATCAGAAAAGACAGACGAGGAAAATCAGGCCAGCAGCCTGCTCAAGGAGGCCAGATGCCAGCTGGTGCGAAACCCTGATTCCTGTCTTCCCCCTCTTCCGATACAAGCTCCGGTAGGGGGAAGCATCCGACATTACCTGACAGAGTGGAAAAAAATAACGCAAGACAATTCGGTGCTGAATATTGTTTGCAATGGATACTCGCTCAGGTTCATCAGCCCTCCACCTTCAATACCTCTGAAACAATCCAGGTTCCAATTGCACCAATTACAATTAGAAGTTAACATTCTCGTATGGAAACAGGCAGTGGAACCTGTTCCTTCTTTACAATGAAGCAAGGGGGTTATACTCAAGACTTTCTTGTCAAACAGAAAGACCAGAATGAGCTCAGACCCATTCTGGACCTAAGGACGGCCAACAAGTAGATTCGGAGAGAGAGGTTCCGAATGCTAGCATTGCACCAAATCCACCCACAGCTACATCAACGAGATTGGTGATAAGCAATCGACCATCAAGACGCATACTTACACATTCCCATCATAAGGCAGCATTTCAAATTCTTGAGGTTCGCAGTGGGGAACAACCACTACCAGTACTGTGCACACATTTGGCCTGAGCACCCATGACTTTCTCCAAATGCATGGCATTGTAGTGGCGCTTCTGAGGAAGCACAAAGTGTTTGTCTACCCCTATCTACACGATTTGCTAGACGATTGGCTAATCAAGGCATCCACATCTCAGGAGACTCAGCTGCACTTCAATTGGACTTGTATTGTATAGTATATGAATTTGTATAGCACTCTGTCACCCGATGGGTATCCTGGCACTTAAGATTATCCTACAGACGCTGTGCAACCTGCAACTTATGCGGCAGAGAAGACTAAGGCACTACGACTAGGCCATCTTAGTCCCTAGGAAAGAGCCAAGTTTTCAGCTTCTTTCTGAAGCTCGGCAGATTCTCGGTTTGTCTGAGATCAAGCGGTAGTATGTTCCACAGACGCGAAGCTGCAGAACTAAATGATCTACCTCCCATCCGGGTTTTCTTAAATCTGGCTGTACACACCAGTTTGGCAGATGATGAGCGGAGGTTTGTAGCTGGGGCATACCAGGAGAATTTGCTCTGCAGTGGTCTAGGTCCCACTCTCTGTACTGCTTTATGGACAATGCAGAGAGATTTAAATTGTACACTCTGCAGGATCGTCAGCCAGTGGAGATCCTTCAGTGACGAGGACGCCAAGGACCTTCATTGTCCCTTTAAAGCTAGCTTGGCTGTTATTATTTGGATTCTCTGCAGTCTTTTGATCAGAAACATTGGTGCTTCAAGTAGCAAGGTGTTGCAGTAATCTAGCCTGCTCATGATGACACTCCTCACCACCTATGTCCGGGCAGACGGTGGTAGCAAAGGAATTATTTTCCGTAGGGCTCTAATCAAAGACATGCAAGTGCCAATTGTTCTATTTACTTGCGAGTCTAGTTGTAGATTACTGTCACATAGTACCCCCAGATTACATACTGTCTTAGATGGAGTCAGCGGGTTATCTGTTGGAAGAGGCCTGAAATCAACAGGGAGAGGGCGAGGTATCTTATTCGCTGTGCAATGTACAATCTGTTTTACCCCCATTAAACTGCAAAGAATTGTCCCCAAGCCATTTTGAGGTTTTTTGCATACATTCATAGTATCTTTCCAGAGATGCTGCTTTTGAGCCTTTTAAAGAGAAAATAAGCTGTGTCATCAGCATAATTCACTACTTCGATTCCGAAGGATTTAATAATGGAGATGAGAGGGCGCCTATAAATATTGAATAGGATTGGGCTTATTGCTGATCCTTGAGGGACTCCATGCCTCATAGAACTGTTTTTAGAGACAAACGGAGGAATAGCCGCTGCTTGCTGTCTGTCTGACAGGTACGACTGAAGCCAGTTATGTGCCGTCCCTCGAATCCCAGATTCCCGAAGCCTTTCAAGTAGAATCTTATGATTCACTGTATCGAATGCGGCTGACATGTCCATTAGTACCAGTATGACCGCTTGACCAGTGTCAGCAAGCATTCTCATCTCATCCAGGACTGTCACCAAGGCTGTCTCCGTGCTGTGTGTGGGCCGAAACCCGAATTGGACTTTATCTAATAGATGATTTTCTTCTAAAAATTGTGAAAGCGCTTTGCTAACTAGTCTTTCCACAATCTTTACTGGATAAGGCAGCAAAGAAATTGGTCTTTAGTTGGCTGGGCATAGGGGGTCCAGTGTGGCTTTTTTCAGTAAAGGGGTCACCACCGCCTTCTTCCAACATCCAGGGACCTTACTGCTACTCAGTGACTGACAGCAGATTTGGTAAAGCCGAGGAAATAGCTCAAGATGGAACTCTTTCCACAGTTTATGCGGAAATGTCGTACTTTAGAATTTCGGACCGCGTAGGAGGCAGGGCCCTACCCCTGTCTATCCCGGTATTAGTGAACCGCGAATGGTTAATGCGGTATGTACAAGTGCTTTGTGTAACGTTTTAGCTATGAATGCACTGTGTATACGCTATTATACATCACTACGTGGGTTCCATTTTAGAGCGGTGGCCATCTTATGGTTGCCCTCACATAGGCTACATAGCATGAAGCAAATACGGGCCTTTTAGTGCACATGTGCCTTTCTTTGACTTTTCTGTGACCTGGGCAGCTTGGCTCCGCTGCCCCAGGTCAGTCCGGTCTCACGAGTTCCCCGTCCTCTGGCCACCTGTGATTAGTATCAGGGCTTGACACACCATAAAGCCTTTACATTAAACACGAGCCTCCAGCTAATCTCTTTCTCACCTGACTGTTCCTGTTTTATGGCTTGTCTTCCAAACAGGAGATGCTCATGTTTATTGGGGCCTATCGATATCTGATGTGGGATCTGAGCCTTGCTGGGTAAATAATTGCGGGCTGGCTTAACTGGAATGTGGGATGGTCATCATGACTCTGCCTTTTCGTTTGAAATATATACATCTAAATGACCATGCCATAAAACTAGGAATGTATGCCTGAAGCAGGATATTTTGTATTTAAGGAGAAGCCCGTTTCTGTGATTTTTAGCAGTCTCCTGAGAACATACACGCTGTTGTACTTCTAGGATACCTGTAATTGGTCTGCAGCCAATAAATTGATCTTTGACTTCACCCTGAAGACTCTGTGTTTCTGTAGGTCTGAAACAGGAAGAACCCGAAGTCATAGGGTGTGTTCCCCTGCACCGCTGGGCTTAAAATTCCCAGTACTTCAGAAGGGGGTCCATTGGCGATCCAGATGAGACACTTAGGGATGTTTTACTAAATTCTTCCTGTGTGAGGATCTGAAAGTGAACCAGAGGTGCCAGTGTATCTTTGTCTACTCCCTCATTCTGCTTCTCTAATGTCGCTGATTCAAATAAATTATTTGTATTATTCACCCCTGCCTCGTTATTATGTCCCACGCCATCAATGATTTTGTTAATTTTCTCCTCAAAGAACACTGCCAGGCTCTCACATAGCTCTTGTGTGGCTACAATCTTATTTTTCATACTGTCGGGTTTGGACAAATCCTTCACTATATTAAAGATTGTTCTCTTCCAGGGGATCCTCATCAATAGTCATAAGCATTAGAATATTCCCGCCCATGTGCGGGATCCCGGAAACAGTATATTATATGTGCCCCACATATATATATCCATACATATATACCTATATGTATACACAAGCAATTGCAGCCCCTAACACCCTAGAGCTGAACCATGCTGTAAGGAATTTCCACTACACATAAGAAAATAGCATTATAAACATGAGAAACAACATTATAACTTGTTTGGAAACTGTTTTAATGCTTAGAAAACAGCAGAAATTCTTCGAAAACACTGAAAGCATAGGAAGCTCCCAGGCTGCATTGCAAATACCCAGTCTAAAAAGACTGAAAAGCTAACTCATAGCTACATAGCAAAAACTGACACCGTGCCTTTAAGGCACACCTGACCCCCACCTTCCCATCATGCCTCAGGGGTGGCAGTTAGGTCAGTTGTTCTTTCCGGCTCCTTCTGGAAGGATCCTGGCAACAGAGCTCCACTTTTTTCTGAGTTTCTCAGAAAATATTATCTGTTTTTCAACTGTTTTTTCCCTTACTTCGACGTTTTTCATCTAAGTCAGTAAGAGGCTGCCTTTTTTAGGCATTTTTGGGCATTTTTTCCATCTTAAAATGCCCTCTCTTTTCGATTCTTGCCCTGCATGTGGCAAGAAAAAGGCCAGGACTGACTCTCATAGGGTCTGTATCCTGTGTCTACCGGAGGATCATGATTCCAGCACATGTCCTCACTGCCAGGGCCTGTCCAAAAGAACTTTGAAGGACAGAGAGCGAAGTCGCGCTTATGGCCTGGCACAACCATCCAGAGGCCGATCTCCGGTGAGGAAGGGCTCCAAGAGGCATAAAGATTCATCTAGAAGCAAGTCCTCTCGTCCTTCCGCCTCAGCGTCGGGCTCGGCGCTGAGAAAAGATGTTCCGGTAGGTCGTGTTTCGAAAAAGAGGTTCTCGACAGCGGGCTCGCCGTCGAGAGCAGGTACGACGTCGACGTCGAAGTCCAGACCGCCATCGTCAACTCGGCGACGATCGGCGTCGAGATCCAGAGCCTCTCCGCCGTCGTCAACCCGGCGACGTTCGGCGTCGAGAGACACCACCCCTCCGCCGTCGTCAACCCGGCGGCGATCGGCGTCGAGGAGCAGGGAACCTCCGCCGTTGTCAACCAGGCGACGATCGGCGTCGAGGAGCAGAGAGCCTCCGCCGTCGCCAACCCAGCGGCGTTCGGCGTCGAGGAGCAGGGACCCTCCGCCGTCGACGACATCTCAACGTCGATCGGCGTCGAGGAGCATGGACCCTCCGCCGTCGTCAACCAGGCGACGACCGGCGTCGAGGAGTGTCACCCCTCCGTCGTCGAGGGCACCATCCTCTCAGTCGTCGAGGCTCCATCGGTGTTCGACGTCGAGGCAACAGGATCCTCCGCCGTCGTCATCCAAGCGACGTTCGGCGTCGAGGTTGGCATCCGTCTCGACGTCGAGAGTGGCAGCATCTCCGCCGGCGTCCCCGCGGCGTTCGGCGTCGAGGGAGAGAAGGCCTCCGTCGTCGGCTTCACATCGCCGCTCGACGTCGAGGCGGCAGGCTTCGCCCACTGAACATGGCCGCCGGTCCACATCGAGACGACGTTCGACGTCGAGAGAGTCCCGGCGAGAAAAGAGACGACACCACGGATCGACGTCAAGACCGCGCTCGACGTCGAGACAGGCCTCGGACAGGTCGGTGGTCCTGGTGACAGAGTCGGCGTCTCGCCATTCCTCCTCCCACTCAGGGGCCTCTCCACGACCGGCAAATCCACGAGAACCTGCGGTTCAACCCCGTAAGTCTTCTCCTCAGACTCAGACCATTAATCTGTCGCCCAGATGGCTACTGCCAGCACATCATTGGCAGGACTCAGGGCCTACAAAGAGGATGCGGGAATACATCAGTCCAGTGCATGATTCTCCGCTGCAACGGCTGGTGGCGGCTGTGGACAGAGCTAGTCCCCCCAGGCCAGCACGTCAGAGGTCTCCGGACGACAGGCGACGCAGATCGCGCTCCCCCAGACGGGAGGAGCGTTCACCTGGTTCACGGGCTCGTGATCATCGCCGGAAGCGCAGAAGGACTCCATCATCGTCCTCTTCCTCGTCCTCCAGGTCCTCCATCAGGGACTATTCTCCCACGCTCTCGGGCAGCCCAGTGTCCAGGGTCTCGCCCGTAGACGACATCAACACCTACCAGGAGGTGTTGCAGCGGGGAGCACAGAAGCTGGGGATTGAGATGTCAGTCCCCCAAGTCACCACCTCGGTGATTTTTGAAACACTTCACCAAAAGTCTGCCTCTCGTCCGCTGCTGCCTTTGGTCCCAGGAATCATGGAACCAGTCATGGACACTTTTCTCACCCCGGCGACTGTCAAAGCCGTTCCGGCTCGTATCCTGAAAAAATACAAGCCAGCTACCTCTGACCCCGTCTATGTGAAGATAGACCCACCTGCGGACTCTGTCATAGTGGCAGCGGCAAGGAAGGGTCAGACGGCGTCGGCCTCCTCTTCCGTCCCTCCAGATAAGGAGAGCAGAACCCAGGACTCATGGGGACGCAGGGCCTGCTCTTCTGCGGCAGCGGCCCTCAAGATCTCCAGCGCGGCGGCGCTTCTGGGCAGGTACGACAGGGCCCTCTGGGACTCGATGGAGCGTTTCAAATCCAAGCTCCCCAAGGAGGACCAAAAGGACTTTGAGGAGATTGTTACGGAAGGGGCACTGGTGGCTAATCAGTCGATTAGCACAGCGGCGGATGGTGCGCTAATCTCAGCCCACTCTTACACACACGGCGTCTGCGCCAGGAGGTCGTCCTGGTTACATCTGACAGGGCTCAAGCCAGACGCACAGCAACGGATTTTAAACCTCCCGTTCTCTGGCAACTCCCTCTTCGGCACTCACACGGATGAGGAGATGGGGCGCATGAAAACGGAGCTGGACACCCTCAAAGCCGTGGGCTTGGAGAAGAAAAAGGAATTCAAGCGCCGTTTTCGACCCACCCAACGCAAGGGGCCTCAACAGAGGGTTCAAACCCCTCAGTGGTCTCAGAGCAAACCCCAAGGGAAAACCCAGTTTCGAGGCGGAAAGTCTGGCAGGGGCAGAGGTGGACACCAGCAACAGTCCTCCACTACCACAAGAGGAGGAAAGTCATGAGCTGTGGCTTCCTCTACGGCCGTTGCCCACTCCAGTGGGAGGAAGTGCATCACAACATCTAGCAGAGTGGGACAGCATCACAAAAGATCGCTGGGTGCTGAATATACTGCGTCATGGATATGCGCTACGTTTTCGAGCGCGTCCCAGAGACATCCCGCCAAAGAGGTCCCGTCCTCACCACCTCAACCTGCTCAAGCAGGAGGTGAGGTCCCTTCTGAAAAAGCAAGCCATAGAAAGGGTTCCTCCTTCGCAGGTCGGAAAAGGAGTGTACTCCCGGTACTTCCTGGTGCCCAAGAAAGATCAAGAGCACAAGTTTCGGCCGATTCTGGACCTTCGTCTCCTAAACAAAGTCATCGTCAAGGAGAAGTTCCGTATGTTGGCGCTTCACCAAATATGTCCACATCTACAAGTCGGAGATTGGATGTGTTCGGTGGACCTCCAAGATGCGTACTTTCACATTCCAATAGCGAAACATCACCGCAGGTACCTACGGTTTGTGGTTGGAGGCAAGCACTACCAGTACAAAGTGCTCCCATTCGGACTCAAGTCGGCCCCGCGAGTCTTCACCAAATGTATGGCAGTGGTGGCGGCCTGCCTACACAAGCAGGGTCTCTTTGTCTACCCGTACCTGGACGACTGGTTACTGAAGGCTCCAACCCAGCAGCAGGTGAAGAAAGACTTCCAAATCTGTCTGAGACAGTTGCACGCTCTCGGCCTTCACGTCAACATGGCGAAGTCCGTGCAGCAGCCCACTCAGTCCATCCACTACCTTGGCTCCGTTCTGGACACAAGCGTGGGAAGAGCGTATCCTTCGGAGGAGAGACTGTCTTCAATGAAGAGAAAATGCAGGCTTATGCAGCAGATGCGGAGGCCGTCAGTTCGGCAGGTAGCATCTCTGCTGGGTTCCATGGCGTCCTGCATTTTTCTAATTCCCCACGCCAGGCTGCGAATGAGACCTTTGCAGCAAGCTCTGGAGGACCAATGGGATCAGTCCACAGGCCGTTGGGGAGATCGAATCTCTCTCTCCCAGGTAGCGAAATCTTCCCTAGCATGGTGGACTCGTCAGAACAATCTGTTGGTGGGAGTCCCGTTTCACCAGCCACTTCCGGTGCAAACAGTGGTAACAGACGCGTCGCTACAAGGATGGGGGGCCCACATGGGGTGCCTCCAGATACAAGGTCAGTGGTCTGCAAAAGAACAGGGCTACCACATAAATATGCTAGAGCTTCGAGCAGTCCATCTTGCTCTAAAGGCGTTCCTCCCAGCAATCGAGACCGACTCAGTCCTGGTGCAGACCGACAACACCACGACCATGTTTTACCTGAACAAACAGGGCGGGACTCGGTCTCGCCCCCTCTCCCTGGAGGCGCAGGCGATCTGGCACTGGCTGCTCGCCCGGAACCTCTCGGTGGTGGCAGTACACCTTCCAGGGGAGTTGAATATCAAGGCAGACGCACTCAGCAGGCACTTCGAAGATCAGCCCGACTGGGTGCTGCACGACGACGTGGTGGCGGACCTGTTCCGTTGGTGGGGTCGTCCAGACATCGATCTGTTTGCAGACGACGAAAATTCAAAATGCCACGCCTTCGCGTCCAGATTCCACCGTCCAGGGACCAGGGGGAATGCTCTTTTGATGGACTGGTCAGGGACATTTGCCTACGCCTTTCCGCCCCTGCCTCTGATTCCGAAGGTGGTATCCAAGCTGCTCAGATCCGACATGAAGATGATCCTCATAGCTCCGGACTGGCCGCGCCAGTGGTGGTACCCGGACCTTCTTCATCTCTCAGTTCAACCTCACAGGCGGCTGCCTTGCAGGCCGGACTTGCTGTCCAAGATGGGCGGGAGGATTCTGCATCCCAACCTTCCCTCACTGAACTTAACAGCATGGCTCCTGAGGTCCTGCAATACGGACATTTAGGTCTACCACCTGACTGCATGCATATTCTCAAGGAAGCGAAGCGACCCTCCACAAGAGCGTCTTATGCGTTTAAGTGGAAGAGGTTCTTCATTTGGTGTAGCGAGAATCACCATGATCCTACAAAGGGGCAGGAGGACGTCATCCTTCCGTACCTCCTTCACTTAGCTAGATCAGGCTTGAAGTATGCATCCATCAGGGTCCATTTGTCTGCCATTACAGCTTACAGGAGGTCTCCCAGTCAACCTTCTTTTTTCCAGATGCAGGTGGTCAAGGACTTCTTGCAGGGGTTGAAAAAAGTTTACCCCCCTGTTCGAAACCCTTCGCCTCCGTGGGAGTTGAACTTAGTGTTATCCAAGTTGATGGGCCCACCTTTTGAGCCGATCCACAAAGCTTCTTTACAGCATCTGTCGTGGAAGGCCGCTTTTCTGGTAGCCATTACATCGGCATGCAGAGTAAGCGAAATCCAGGCTCTGTGTACTAAAGAACCGTACACAGTTTTTCACCAGCACAAAGTGGTCTTAAGGGCACATCCATCCTTTCTCCCTAAGGTAGTGTCTGATTTTCATATTAATCAGTCCATTTCTCTGCCATCCTTCTTCCCGAATCCAGCGACCCCGGCTGAGCGGTCGCTCCACTCCTTAGACCTCAAGAGGGTACTTAAATTCTACCTGGCAAGTACCAGAGGCATTAGGAAGACGGACCAGCTGTTTTTCAACTATGGCGCCATGAGAACAGGCTTCCCAGCGGCTAAACGATCCATTTCCAGATGGATTGTTTCCTGCATTACCCTAGCCTACCAGCTGGCGAAAAGGCCCTTACCTTTGGCCCCTAAGGCTCATTCTACTAGGGGGAAAGCGGCCACAGTAGCTTTCTTGCATGACGTTCCAATGGCAGAGATCTGCAAGGCGGCCACTTGGAAATCGGTCCATACCTTTACCAGGCACTACTGCCTCGAATCCGATTCCAGGGCGGATGCCCAAGTAGGCCAAGCCTCCTTGAGGAACCTGTTTGGGTAGCTGAGCTATCTGAGCATACTGTTCCTTCTCTGTTTATTTTCTTTCCTTTGCCCGCAGGGGGATGAGGTGAGGCTCGCTATTCTATTCTAATGCTTATGACTATTGATGAGGATCCCCTGGAAGAGAAGGATTAGTTACTTACCTGTAATCCTAGTTCTCTTCCAGGGGTATCCTCATCAAAGTCATAAGCAACCCTCCCGCCTCCCCGGGCAAAGGTGTAATAATTTTCAGAGGTTGTTATTTTTCTTTGTGCCATGACTTTTCAGTCTCCGCAAAGAACAACTGACCTAACTGCCACCCCTGAGGCATGATGGGAAGGTGGGGGTCAGGTGTGCCTTAAAGGCACGGTGTCAGTTTTTGCTATGTAGCTATGAGTTAGCTTTTCAGTCTTTTTAGACTGGGTATTTGCAATGCAGCCTGGGAGCTTCCTATGCTTTCAGTGTTTTCTAAGAATTTCTGCTGTTTTCTAAGCATTAAAACAGTTTCCAAACAAGTTATAATGTTGTTTCTCATGTTTATAATGCTATTTTCTTATGTGTAGTGGAAATTCCTTACAGCATGGTTCAGCTCTAGGGTGTTAGGGGCTGCAATTGCTTGTGTATACATATAGGTATATATGTATGGATATATATATGTGGGGCACATATAATATACTGTTTCCGGGATCCCGCACATGGGCGGGAATATTCTAATGCTTATGACTTTGATGAGGATACCCCTGGAAGAGAACTAGGATTACAGGTAAGTAACTAATCCTTCTAACCCTATCAGTTGCCTGTAGGATGAGTTTCTCATAGTTCTCAGCTTTAGTCTTAGCAATTGTTCCTTTGTAATTGTTCAATTCTTTTCTTAAGGCTATTTTGTCCTTTTCCTCATACAGTTTTTGCCATTTTCTATCTGCCCGTTTACAGATTTTCCTTTGTACTTTAAGTTCCTTGCTGTACCATGGGGCTGAAGGTTTATCCCTATTTTTTAGCTTTTTCATAGGTACCAACCGGTCAAGCATGTGAGTGATCTGACCGCAGAAGTTGAGGTAATTTTCTTCCACCGTTTTGTTGATGTCAAAAGAGCCCTCTCCAGAGCATAACGGGGCGTGTTTCATTTTCAACAGCTTGGCCCATTCCCTTCCCTGGCGATAATTGCCTGTTTGGGTAGTTTTATTACACACTTTAGGAGGTGTTAGCAGAAAGTGAATTAAAAAATGATAAGTCCAACACATTGGCAATATTTCTCCCATTGTTACCTCCGTGTGGTTCGAATATTAGATCTAAAATATGGCCACCCTGATGTGTTGGTGGTTTCACCAATTGTTGCATGCTGATATTTTCACATGCTAGTATTAATTCTTTCAGAGCTGAGTCAAGATTCCCGTTATCCCAAAGATTAAAATCTCCCAAAATAATAATTCTGGACTGGGTGAATGACATATTGTATATAGTGTGAATCAAGGCTTGGTTTTGGGGGCTTTATCATCTTGGGGGTCTGTAACATACTATGCCAGAGAACAATTGTCCTTTGGCATCCTTGAGAGAGATTCCTAATGTTTCAATGCCTTCCACTTCATCGATATTTATAGAGGCAAAGTTCCACTTCTTTTTATGTATCACTCCTCTCCCGCTTAGCCTGGGTTTGTGGAATACTTTATAACTCAGGGCCGCTAGCCCCAGTTCGATTTCCGAGTCAGGAAGTGTCCAAGTTTCTGTTAAAAAAAAAAGCGTCACAATCATGGCTTTCTAGTAGCATATATATCTCCTGATGGTCTTTTACTACGGATCTCACATTGATTAGACCACATTTGAGACTATCTGATGTGGAGTTTGACGAGGGGTCCCTGCCTTCTGTCAATTACTCATCTTTATGGCCATGACTCCCTGCTCACCTATTGTCAAAAGTTGCTCCCTCAAGTAGCGAATTCTAGTATTTCCATGTGTATGGTGTTTCTGTTTGGCAGCATGGCTGGTGCTGTGTGCGGTCGGTGCGCGGACGGGCGCAGACAGGCTTGCCTTAGGCGCGCCTGTGGCACGCCGGCTGCACGCACGCGCTGCGTGCTTGCATAGCCTCTCCTTAAATAGGGAGGAGCGTTAGGGAACGGAACGGAACGCGGAGTAGGCAAAACTACGTAAACTATGCTGGCGGAGCTTATTTACCCGCCTGGCTTACAGATTTCTCTACGTCTTTCCTCCAGTTTCCCTAATCCCGGCAGCCCTCATCAATCTGACTCAGTCACGGGCCACAATGATTCTTATAGCCCCAGAGTGGCCATGTCAGTGGTGGTTCGCAGACCTCCTTCACTGGTCTGTCCATCCACATCTCAGGCTTCCATGCCGATCCGATCTACTATCAAAGTTCAGAGGCCAGATGGTGCACCCCAAACTCTCCTCTTTAAATTTGGCAGCATGGCTCCGGAGCTAGTACAGTATGGACACTTGAACTTACCTCAGAACTGCATGAACATCCTCAAAGAAGCTAAGCAGCCATCCACGCATTCCGCTTATGCTCATAAATGGAAAAGATTCTGAATTTGGTGCTCATCTAAGAATGAGGATCCTACATCTTGCCAAGAAGATGTCATCCTTCCATATTTGCTTCATCTGGCACAATCTGGTCTTCAATTTTCTTCCATTAAGGTTCACTTAGCAGCCCTTACTGCCTACAGGAAATGCCCTTCACAAACTTCCTTTTTCATAATTCCTGTCATCAACGATTTCCTTGAGGGTTCGAAGAAGGTTTTTCCTCCCATAAGAGTCATTCTCCACTTTGGGAGCTTAATGTGGTCCTTTCTCGTCTTATGCAAGAACCTTTTGAACCCTTAGATAAGTCTTCTCTTCAGCATCTGTCTTGGAAGACGGCTTTCCTTGTGGTGATTACTTCCACCCACAGGGTTAGCGAAATCGAGGCACAATGCTGTAAAGAGCCGTACACCGTTTTTGATGCATCTAAAGTAGTTATGAGGACTCATCCAATGTTCCTCCCCAAGGTGGTTTTGAATTTTCACGTTAATCAGACTATTTCCTTGCCTACTTTTTTCCAGCATCCATCTACTCCAGCGGAGAGATCTCTTAATTCCCTGGATGTTAGACGGGTTTTAAAATTCTGTCTAGATCAAACTAAGGATTTACGGAGATCTGACCAGTAATTTGTAAACTATGGCTCCCTCAGTACGGGTCTAGCGACTTCCAAGCAGTCAATTTCCAGATGGATTGTTTCCTGCATCCTTCTCCGTCAAAAAGCTAATAAAGCCCTATCTAGTAATCCTAAAGGTCATTCAACCAGAGGGAAGGAAGCTACTGTGGCCTTGCTTCATAATATTCAAATTGCAGAGATTTGCAAGGCTTCTACCTGGAAATCAGTTCATACATTCACGAAACACTAATGCCTGGACTCAGATGCCACGGCAGATGCTCAAGTAGGTCAGTCTTCCTTCCAGAAGTTTGCTTAAATCTACATTTCATTTTATTTTACTCTGTCTCTTCCACTGTGTTCTATAGGGATGGGCTTGCTTGTCTATTCAAGTGCTTATGACCATACTTGGAAATCCCCTAGTTCCATGATCAGTATTAAGTAACCCTCCCGCCTCCCCCGTGGAATAGACACGGGTATTCATAACATAGAGCATGCATTCACTTCTTATCACCATCAAAATGAACTGAAGTAACTGCCACTGGTTGTGCATGATGGGATATTGATGGTCTCTGGAATCCTAAAGGTACAGCTTCTATTTTTATAGACATTTAATGGCAGCTTATGGGGTTATTCTGCCCTTCCCTTTCATCTCTGCCATGAAAAAAAGGGGTTTTGTGAAGGGGATTATTCCCTTCCCTAAGCGCCCCTTCATTTAGTATATAGGGGTCCCCCTGACATCAGGAAATTTGATTTGTCTACCTGGGAACAAAAGAAGGACAAAGAAGAGCAGTCATCGCGAGAACTGAGAACTTACTCTGAACTTGGCGCCAAACCCTGCCTTACTGCTGGAACCTTGACAATTGCACCAATCACACTTATCCAAAAGCTATGCATCCTCCTAAGCCTTGGGAGGACTGTCCAGTGCTTCACCAACCACAGAGTATCTCTCCTGGGGTGGAGGAGCCACCCCCCTGCATCTGGCATCAATCCCACTTGCCAGGATCTCTGTTTTGCAGGCCAAATCCCTTTAACAAATTTCGAATGTACCGATATCGTAGTTGTGGAAGAGATCTGATAACATGAGGCAGCTCCCCTCTCTCCAGGTGTCAAAGGGTCCCTCACTTGTTGCCACAGGAATGTCTGGGTTGAAGTGAATTGGAGCGTAAGGAGAGGGGAACGTCGTCCATCCCTGCCCTTTATTAATGTCATCCTATACCTTAAGGATGGTCCTCATGGGTGTACTCAGATAAACATTCAGGGGTCGGTCCTTCTTGTGTTTCCAGAGTACATCCCAAATCGTTCTCCCCGCTATTGCCCTGTCCATATGTAGCCAATGTTTATCTGACTTTCTCATGGACCACTCCGCTATTACCCTTAGTTGTGCCGCTTTATAATAAAGATTAAAGTTGGGAAGAGCCGCCCCACCCTCCCTCTTTGCCCGTCTGTGAACGTGGAATGGGAGACATCTCCCGCCATTCTGCCAAATGTGTAGCGTGTGGTGAGAGAGCGTAGTGTGGGGAGGAAATTCCTTTCGAGTTTAATCTGGAGGGCCTGAAACAGATATAAAAATGTAGGTAGGGCCGTCATCTTTAATGCGTGGATACGCTCCAGCCATTAAATATATATATTGGTTTACACCGTTTTAGATCTTGTTGTAGCTGAAGCAAGAGGGGGGATAGTTTGCTTGGAATAGCCCTTCCAGGCGGGGTGTAAAGGGAATCCCTAAGTATTTGAGGGAATGCTTGGCCCACTGAAATGGAGTCTCCCCCCACAGAAGTGTGAGTTCTTCCTCTGGTAGTGTGAGGTTCAGGATAAATGATTTATTTAGATTTACGTGAAAGCCTGCTACATGTTAGAATTTCTTCAGGACATCCCGAAGGGCAAGCGCTGAGGTGCGGGGTGCCGAGAGCGTCATGCTTAGGGCGTAAACCAGGGGGACAGCGGGCATCCCTGTCTTGTTCCCCTTCTTAGACTGAATGTCTGGGAGCTTGCCACATTGACATCTACTCGTGATCGTGGCTGCATGTAGTTTGCTTTAACCATGTTAATTAAGGGGGTTTCTAATCCAAATCTTTCCAATGTGCAGAATATAAAGGACCAATCCACCCTGTCAAATGCTTTTTCCGCATCTAACCCTATCAGGATTGCTAGTATTTTATGCTTGGAGGCTTTCTCTACTAGGTGTAGCGTTCTACGTATATTATCGTGCGTTTGTCTCCCTTTTATGGAACCTGATTGGTCAGGGTGGATTAAGTTAGGCATTAGGTTTTCTAATCTCGCCGCCAAAACTGCTGAGTATAATTTAGCGTCCAGATCTAATAAAGCTATTGACCAATATGCGGCACATTGTTGGGGGTTTTCCCTGGTTTAGGGATTACTGTGATCATTGCTTCAGCCATTGAGCGCTGACACTTTTGGACCCTCTGATATAGCATTAAACAGGGAGGTAAGCTGGGGGATAATCTCTGCTGCGTAGGTTTTATAAAAATGTGCGGTCAGACCATCGGGTACCAGGGATTTCAAGGGAATCCAGGATGGGGAGACGTTTGTGGCTCTCACCAGGTTCTGTTACCCAGATTTCCTTGCAAACCTCAAACTTTGTCAAAAAACACATTTTCATCACTTTTCTGTGATGGAAAGTTCTGGAATCTTTGAGAAGCCACAAACTTCCACCCACCCAGCATTCCCCCAAGTCTCCCGAAAATGGTTCCTCACTTGTGTGGGTAAGCCTACTGCCCACAACAGAAAAAGGGCCAAAACATAACTTGGGCACATCACATTTTTCCAGTGAATGTGCCTAGCTGTGGATTTTGGACCCTCACTCTGATGGCACCTAGGTAAACCCAGCAAACCTGTAGATTTTGTTTTAAACTAGACACCCAGGGGAATCCAGAATAGGGTGACTTGTGTGACTCTCACCAGGTTCTGTTACCCAGAATTCCTTTGAAACCTCAAACTTTGCAAAAAATAAAAACATATTTACCTCACTTTTCTGTAATGGGAAGTTATGGAATCTGCAGGAGGCCACAAACATCCATCCACCCAACATTCCCCCAAGTCTCCGGATAAAAAGGGTACCTTACTTGTTGTTGCAGGGATTCTGCACATACACAGAACTATGCTCAGGATAATGGGTTCTTGGTGTATAGGGGCTAAGCCTTCCCACCACCTTAGTGCCTATGAGCCCAGGACCAACTAGCTATAGTGTCTCACTCACTCTCCTACTCACAAACTGAGAAACCAATGATTAGACACCCCAGAACACAACACTCCCGGATCTCTCAGGAATCGCAGTAAAAAGACACACCTTTTTGCTTACACTCTTGTACTTGTCCGCAATAAGATCTGACAGACACGAAGGTAGTTTAAAAAATTTATTTTAACTAACGTGCTCTAAAATGCAGTATACGTGCCACAACCAGCATAAAGATTAGTGTTTATCGACCTTGCTCACAGTGTTCAGACTAAACTACGGGAAAAGGCAGAGAACAAGACCAGCAGAGAGTTCTCGTGTGAAAGGCATAAACAGAGTCTTGAAAAAAATAAAGACAGTGTTGTGCGCAAAAGCAGCATCATAGCTACCGGGCGCTGCTAGCCCTCCTCCCCGTGCTAAGCCTTTTTCTGGCTATTTGGGGTAGTCCGTGTTTAGACCCCTGTAACTTTTTGTTCACATAAGTTATCCACGCCAAATTTGCATCCTTTCCTCCCAACATCAGGGGGATTCTAAAGGTACCCAGGGTGTGTGGATTCCCCTGGAGGGGACCCAGAAATTCGCCAAAATACAGCTACATTTTGTTTTGTTTCTGAAAAATGGGGAAAGAAGTGCTTCAAATGAAGTGTCTGTTTTTTCCCCTGCAAATGGTATCAACAAAGTATTTGTGGGGCTGAAATCACCATTTTCCCACCTTTTAGGGACTGACCGACTTTTGTCAGGAAAAAACCTAAAAATGTGTCAAACACATTGTCCTCACATTTCTGTGTTGGAAAGTCCTGGAATCTGCGTGGATCCACAAAATTTCACCTACTCCGCGTTTCCCAAAGTCTTCCGAGAATAATTGTACCTCACTTGTGTGGGTAGGCCTAGTACCCGCGACAGGAAACGGCCCAAAACGCCACGTGGACACACCACCATTTCACAGTAAAAACTGACCCTTTTTTTGCAAAGTGCCTAGCTGTAGATTTACGTATATTTTAAAAAAAAAATCCCTGGGGTCTAGTGTGCTTTCTGCCCCCCCCTCCACCGGGGGGCTTATCAGGGGCTATTCCCCTATCTGGCTCCTTGGGGTCAGAAAGTCTTATTCCTTCTTTGGGGGGGGGGGGGGTTTGGATGGGAGCTCTGGCATGCCCATTCTGGGCAGCCCCCACACCTGGCGCATAAAAAAATCCCTGGCCTCTAGGGTGATTTCTGCCCCCCGCGGGGCAGAAAGGCTGTCTGGGGAAATTAAATGGGGGGGGAGCAAAGCAAGGGGCTAATCCCCCCTCCCTGGTGGCTAGTGGGTGGATCCCTATTTGGGGATCGCTCTCCTGGGGTGATCACCAAGCAGGGATCCACTAGGTAAGGGTACCATTGGAAAGGGGAGATTCTCTCCTTTCCAAAGATACCTCTCTCAAGTCTTTCAGTGCTCGGGGGCTGAAATAGCCCCACGGGCACTGAAACATTCAAACTGAAACTAAGTTTCAGGTTCGTTTTCAGTCTAATGACGACAGCGCGCCATGCGCGCAATTGTCATTAGAGTGAAATTGTGTGAAGGGCCTCGGGAGGTTGGGCACGAAGGCCCCAAAAAATGGAAATCCCTCTGCTGTTTGTAGCAGAGGGATTTTGTGCCCTTGTCCTCATGATGGAATGGTTCCGTCATGAGCACAGGAGCACTGGTGCTCATGACGGAACCATTCCGTCATGAGCACTGAAGGGTTAAAAGATGTCGACAATGCTCCTAGCGCGACCACGTGACACCCTCCTCTTGGCCAGATTGTAGTGCATACACAATCATGCTAAGTCAATGCTAAGCAGAGCCAAATCGCATCATGTTCCATCCAAATAGTCAATCAAAACGGACAGATTTAAAAGGTAAAAATAAATAAATAATATATATACAATTTTTCAATTCAAAAGGTCTTTATTTCGATTGTTCATCTTAAAAGACAGATATAAAAGAATAAAAAGGCACGTCCAAATTTAGAGAGAGAGGAGTAAAATAACTTTTAAAAACAATACTAAATATATCAATCAAAACACTTTACATGTGTACATACGGCTGCTTAACTCATTACAATTCATCCCTAAAAATGACCTTAACTAATAATCATGACCCACCGACTTTTTCACGAATAGCCCAAGACCAGCTCATAAACTTGGCAACCCCTGTTATTATGATGGCATTGCCCCCGCTTTTCAGTAGTCTCTTAGCAGTCATTGCCGAGTTCGTGCCCAGGTTTCTGCATAGGGGTTTAAGCTACACGCTTCTAGGTAAACGGTAAGCAGGGCAAACATATAGTAAGTGATCAATGGTTTCAACGGATTCAGGACAAAATGGACACCTATCACCCTTACCGGTTGTCCAGTTGTGAGTGAACTTCCTTAACGGGAGGGTTTCTACTCGAAACTGGTGAAACAGCCTGCGGTCTCTGGGTTTGGTGATAAGGTCCCAGTAACCTTCCAGCTGGGGGTTATCTTTAAAATCCAGAAAAGCTCTTGACAATGAAGAGCCTCCTATGCTAGCATACCTCCTGTAATTAAATCCCAGTAGGCTGCTCTGAATAATACTTTTGATGGAAAAACAGCCGACTCAGGGGACACCCATAAGTCCCTCATCCCCATCTCTATAAGTAAGGCTTTGATTCTGGATAGCCATGAGATCTTATTTGAGCGATCCAGACCCCTCATTTCAGCTAAGGCTTTGGCAAAAGGGATTAATTCTGGTACTGTCCAGAGCCTTCTCCAGAAAGCCAGCATTCTGAACTGGGCAATGTCCTCGATTGTATTACAGCCTAAATCAAGAAGGAGGGGGATGCGGGGGGTCAAACTGGGGAGGCCCACTATAGATCTTAGGAACTTATTTTGGGCCTTTGTTAGGTCTATTAGATTACTGCAACCCCAGATCTCGGAGCCGTAGAGTATAGCCGGGATGATTTTCAGGGTGTATAATTTACCAACTGGGGCTATTGGCTTGGTCTGAGAGAGCCTGTGTTCCTTTATCAAAGCCCCTGCTAGCTGGGAGTGTTTCAAAGCAAGTAGCGTCACATGGGGTAACCAGCTCAGCCTTGCACCTAGGGTGATACCCAAGTAAGAAAATACGTTGGCCTGTTCCAAGAGCTTCCCGCTCATAAAAACTCTTGCAGAAACAGGCCTTGCCCCGTGGAGTACCATAAATTTAGTTTTTCCCACATTGACAACCAGCTCATGATCGCCACAAAACTCCTCAAAGCGGGACAGTGCCAACTGGAGGCCCTGCCTCGTTTTTGAGAGAATCAAGGTGTCATCGGCGAACATGAGCAAAGGTATCCTTTGGCCTGCCAACATGGGCGCGTCTGTTGGAAAATTATCAAAATACTGCACCACCCCATTGATGAAGAGGGAAAAGAGGGTTGGGGCCAGGACACACCCCTGGCGAACACCCTTCCCTACACTGAACTTCTCGTGACCTCACCTGGTTTCCCCCACCGAACCTGGGTGTAATTGGAATTGTTGAGTTTAACCACAAAATCCACCAAATCCTTGGGTAACCCTAATCCCAACAGGACGTCCCACAATTTGGCTCTAGGAACAAGATCGAACGCAGATTTCAGATCTACGAATGCTGCGAATATCAGGCCCTTACCTAAAAGGACCTCCTTCCAGTAGAGCATAACGAATCTGAAAACTTGGTCTAGTGTCCCCATATGAGCCCGGAAGCCCACCTGCAAGGAAGATAAGATGTTCTCTTTAGTCATCCAGCTTTGAATCCTGCCCAGGAGGACCCGAGCAGTAATTTTTTGGAGTGCATCGATAAGGCTGATGGGCCTATAGTTGGCCGGAGCGGAACGATCCCCCTTCTTGTAAATCGGGATAATTTCCGCCCTGGACCAAGAAGTTGGGAATGGTGTGCCCCGCGCCAGTGAATTGATCAGTGTCGTGATGTAGGGAACCCACAAGTCGCTATTCTGTTTAAAAAGATCTGGGGGGATAGAATCAGGCCCTGGAGCCTTACCACTTGGACTGTTGCTTAGGACCACCTCAACCTCCTTGGCACTAACCGTCAGTGGAAAGTCGACACTTATAACCGGAACAGTCGTTACACACTCCGTACCCTGGTGATATTGGGCTTCGAAAAAGGCAACCCAATGAAGTGGGTCCACATTGTTGTTTGGGGTAATCAGCCTTTGCCCATTCCCCCATTTTAATAGGTCCCAGAACCGGGTCATATTCCTCCCTTTGCAAGCGGACAACAGATCCTTCCATCGCTCCTCGGCCCAGACCCTTTTTGCATCTCTTTGGGTGGATTTATAATGTGCCCTAGACTGTTGGATAGTAGAATGGTTCCTGGATTTGATGGCTTTCACAAGGGCTTTGTGGGAGGACCTACAGCTGTCGTTATACCATGAAATGGGTTCTAACTTACATTTCACTCTTACCGGCTTGGAATTTAAAAAGAACCCTTTCAGACTGCAGAAAAACTCTTTATGGATAATAGGCAATTTGACTTTGAGAATCTCCTGTGAACCATACTCATTGATTTCCTCTAGAGAGCCTGAGACTAGTGCCCGAATTTCTAGCATGATCTTATCATCAAGTGCCACCTTGTCCCAGCGGACCCTTCTCAAGTCATTACCCAATATTAGGTGGTTAGGGCTACTGTCCGACTCTGTAGTTAATATGGGGCCAAAACTCAGCCCATTTAGTGTGAGCACCAGGGGGTTATGGTCACTTTCGGGGCGGGGATATACTTTCATGTCTGAGACATGGTGCCAAAATTCTATTTTAACTAGGATGTAGTCTATCCTACTTTTATGGCGCCCGTTGTCGAAGGTCGCCTCCTCGTTGCGTCAGACTTCGTCCTGCCATTGACAGCCCTGAGACCCCATTCCAGACACAGCCCTTTAACCTGGAGAGCTGCCTCAGTCCATTTTTTAATGGGTTGGTGATCCAATTGTGGTACACCACAGAGAGCATCCACCTCCTCACTAAGCCTACCATCGTCAAAGTCCAGCGCCTCAAAGCATGTGTTAAAATCACCGGTTATAATCAAGTTGTATTGTGGGCGCCCTCGACTAAAAGGGACTCAAGGGCCACTATAACCGGAGAACACCTGCCCCCCTGTTGCCCTCTGGCGTAAACGTTATACAGGAGTAGATCGAGTCCTCCTGAGGATCTTACTCTTATGGCTAAGATGTCGGGATTGTCGAGAGATATCTCATCCACAGTTATCCCCTCCTTTTGCCTGACCCAGCATGATAGACCTCCTACCGGCCTCCCCCTTAAGCCCTTATATGCCAGTTTCGAGAAATTTAAATAACCGACATGGAATACGTTATCCACTGACCAAGTTTCTTGGAAAGCCCAGATATCTACACCGTTGATAAAAGATGCCCAATCCGCTGACCCAACTTTGGATTCCAGGCCCGCTATATTCCACGAGGAAATGAGCATGGATACATCATGTGAGGAAGGCAGGGGCCCAGTGGCAGCTACTAGGACCGTAGGGCAGCAGTCCAGGATCGATACGGCTGTGTTGGCAATGGTGGTAACAGAGGTCTGGACCAAAGGATCTGCTGGGCTAGGGTGGCTGGTATTAGATAACACCCCTCCAATCCCAAGTACATCTGTCAGTGCTCTCCCCTTGGTTCCCACCCGCTGTCAATCTATTTCTTCAAGTGGTGAAAGAACATCGAAGTGATTATTAAGCTGGATAGAAAAATCAGGCCTAAGCTGGTTACGTCTTGCTATATGGGCATCCCGGTGGCCCTGGGACGGGTGCTGTTGGTAAAAGAAACAAAGGGGGAGTATGGCAATAGAGGCCCCATTTACAGTTTCAAAACTAGCTGCCTCTAAAATATGACGAACGAAGCCTGGGGACCTAAAGCTTAGGACTACACAATCTCCTTTTAAAAATTTGACAGAATGCCGAACCCGTTCGATCCGTCTGGCCATTTTAAATTCCTCAAATAGGCCATCCCCAAGATTTGTCATTTTATTCAAGTGATGTAGGACCTTATTTTTAAGGGAGGACCAATGTTCTTGAATGCCCTGGGGGAGGGTGAGAACATTCGCCAAGATGACCGTAGTAAGGGGATGCTTCAGGGGGCAGATGAAGGAAGGGATGCCTCACTTGGCAACCAGGGTTAGTGTTATTGTTCGGCCTCGGGGGGGCTCTTAAACGCTGATGACCTTTGGTTGGAGGTTGTCTCGACATTGCTGGGCCCACTTAGCTGGACGGTTCTTATACTTCCAACAGAGTCAGCCCCAGCCTTGTGTATTTTTGCTTGAGCCAAATTGCCGCGCTGGTCCTTATGAATGTCCCCCACCAAAGCTAGAGTGTTACTGGTGGAGGCAGCCTTGGCAGAGTGAGCCTGGACCTCATGTGATAGGCTTGCCAAAATGTCCTGAATCCTTGCTAGCCTAGTGTCGACAGAGTGCAATCTTTTGGTAAGCGGCTCAAAAAAGACAGCTAGTTGCTCCTTTAGGACTGAAGAAAAGTCGCTTCTACTCAAAAAGTGAATAAAGTCGATAGATACTTTGGAGGAGTTGACAGTGGGTGAAGGGGGTACTGCGCTTGAGCTACCAGACACGAATACCCCTTTCGTAGCGATAGATGGCATAAGGGGTTTTTGTTTTGTATTGCTGCGCCCCTTCCTTACTTTTTTCTGTGGCATTTTGTTAGTTTTCCCTACCACTTTCATCCCTCTGGTGGTAACGCCGGCGGGGGTGCACGAAGAACTTGGAGGGTGGAGCGGGTGTTGCTCAGGGCTAAATGCGACTGGGCTAGGTGTCGTGGACCGCCGGCGATCATTGGAAGCAGCCAGTTCAGAAGTTGATCGGGAGACATTTAAGAGTGTACAAGGCTGTGGACCCCCCCCCCCCCCCCCTTAGAACCCTAGGGTCTAAAGAAAGTCTTCGTTCGGTGGCCTCTATCTCGTGGATTAGAACAGATTCCGCTCTTTTTAGGAAAGTGTCCAGAGTACCGACCACCCTCCCATCCGTTTTCTGTTTGTTCATTGTGAGACTGCTTTGACAGAAACACAGCCCTACGGCAAGGATGAGGACAAATATCAAAGCTGAATAGAAATTACACAGACCTGCTCCGAGTGTCAAGGGCGATAATTTGCACAGGAAAGTGGGGTGGGCCAGCCCGGCCTCCTCCGGCCTCGGACGGCCGCAGACGGCCCCGCCCTTGTCCCGAGCTTCTCCCGGCGCGTCCTGCGCGCGTCCTCGCGGGGCGAGGGACCAAGCTGACCTTTATGCACATATACATATCAGTCTAGTCAGAGAAATCCAAAAGATTATGAGCACCGTGGAATACGAGGTGTTCCAAAAAGGCATCTTTGTCCTTAATAAAAAGAGGGATGCCATCCAATTCAGCAGAGCGAATGAACAGTCATGCTCCTAGTAATCCAGTGCATCCAGCAGCAGAATAGGGCACCTTGCGTGATTTTAGATGAAACTCTCCTACAAGAGGCGCTGGGCAGCATCACAGGTATTCCAACATGCCAATACTCCAAGTGCAGCCACACGCTTCATATTAGCAGCACCAGAACAGTCCCGGTCATGGGCCAGCAAGGGACCCACCAACAGATCATAACCCAGGTCAGCGCCTGATGTTGTGGAGAGGGAAGTGTCCAAGGCCCAATAGAAAGGGCACCATCGGCAGTGGTACACAGGTTACATGCAAGTAAAGTAAGCGAAGCAAAAGGTAAGCCCATAGCTAACACTCGGTGTTGCCAATGGCAAGCATCCAAAAGGTTGCTGTATTCGTTCACGGTATAGTCCCCATAGGCCTGGTCTGTGCAGAACCACAGAATGGACATCCATTGTGTAACAGGAGTAGAAGTACCAGCACTCCACTCACCAATAAGAGAATAAGTGGAAAACCACCGAAGGCGCTGGAAAAAATAGAATCTATAAAAACTGGTATTAATAAAAAAATTGTCTGAAAAGATGAAACCAGGACGGGACCTACAAGTTTGAAAAAATGTGCAAGGCCTTCAGTATCAAATGCATTAAAGATTTGATGAATCAGTTCCCCAAAATGTAGTGGGAGGTTCGTATTCAGCAGTGACTGAAACGCACTAGATGTTCTAGCCACCTGCAATATGAAGGTCTCTTGAGCCGTAGTGAGAGCGACTACTTGTTGAGAAAAATAGTGCTTTGAGTCTGCTAGTTCATTGAAGTCTGTTTTCAATGTGGGAATGGAAGGCCACAGGGATCTATCTACAATCCCATGTGGGGTAGGAAAAAGAACATTGCTGCAACAAGTAACTCTTTCAGAAACCGTTACTATATACGGAATGCTTGCCTGTAACCCGCAGCATTTGTGGTTCTTTAGGATAAGATAACTACAGTTAGAAAGCAATGTGAGCGTGGGAATTCTTGAGGGAACTGGGGTTCCATTTAGAAAACAGGCCAAATTGGGCGCTGATACATTGCAAGCGCTGTGAAGCTGAACTTGTGTACAGACTAACGTGTGTACCACTGTAGAATCACAGTCCTCCCCTGTCAGGAAAACCTCCTTATCTTCACGTAGACAGTGAGACGTAAACGGTAAAGACCACATTTTGTACAGAAAAGTGCTACCTAGGGGTTTAAATCTCGGAAAATGTTTCATACATGTGGTAAATCGAAAGAGGGATATGGGCAAAGAAATAACCTCATGGATTAACCATACAGAGAAATCTGTCTCTGCTATTGAGAATGGTAGTTGTTCTAACTTCTCAATATGTAACAAGGTTTATGTTGAATCTTCCATTGACATAAGCTAATGTTTATCGGTCAAATTAAAAGGCGAAAACAGGGCAGTTGTGTTCAAATAATCCCAAGGCACTTTCCCATTTTCCAAAGTTTGCGAAGTCCAGCCAAACTGCATTACAGAGCACAACTGATTTTGAGCATGATACAAAACATCATTCTGCACAATGTCAATAACAGATGAAACAATATTGTCCAAAGTGTAAATACAAGAAGACAAAGTATTAATGCTATTGTCTACCACATCCAAAACGTTACCATGTTGTCTTGACCTAGCAATCTTAAACAGGCTTCCATTTGCGACAGCTTCCAGATTTCATTATATGCTGCATAAGCAAAACGTTTTAGACGAGGAGACTTGGGACCTAAAAGGAAATCTGCCAGATCATTGTCTCCATTTAAACATGAGAGATGTTGTTTCAAAGATAACGATGACTGACCCAACCACTGTTGACACAATTTATGCACAGAATATGTAGTAACTGTATGTGTTTGTGGAAAGTGAGGGTCAGGTTTACTTAGCATAAACCCTCCGGCCATATCAACCATGCCAAGGTAGCAATAGTGGACGAATTGAGGGTACCACTGTGGACCATACCGTGTAAGTCTTCTAGAGAATAATTTGTATATTGCTACCAGTCGTCATAAGTCCCTAATAACTGAAATGAGGGAAGATTAAAATTCTTAGCAGCAGCTAAACCAAAACATGTAGTTTGTTGCACTCTCTGATTCAAGAATAACTGCTGTGATGGTATCAAACACACACAATGCAATGATTCAGTTCCCTGCACATGCCAATCTTTGGTACACCATATTGAATTTAAGTCAATTGTGTCTTTCTAATAACTATAACCTTTTAAGGATAAATTGGTTATGAAATTCGAAGAATATACCAATTTAGTATAGGTCAGCATGAAGTTTGTGTGTGTTTGTGCACTCAATTTATAATGATAGGATCTCGGGTCAGATAGATTATAGCCAGAAAAGTAAACAAACTTATTTTTTCTGTGTTTGCAAACTACCTTGAAATGGGGTAGGACAATGTTCCCATTGCGTTTAATGAACCTGATTACGGACTGTGTTTGACTTATGTAAAAAAATGATGACCATAATGTTGGAAACTGAATAAATCAGAATAATTGGCAGAATTCAAATACAAATCCTCCGTTCCAAAAGCTGTGTAATATTTTAAAACTGAAAATAACGAATGTACAGCCTTAACATCCCAGTCGTCGGATTGCATCCCGGGTGTGTTGACGTCACCTAAGGAGACACGAAAGACATATGGCATTTTAATCGTTTCCGTCGGCCGTATATTTCGTATGGAGCTTTATCCCAAACAATGCCATCTACTATTGACAGCGCTAAAATGTTCACGTGGGATTGATCCCTCTTCATTATATGGGATGACGTGTGGGGCTAAAACACCATCAACCAAGTGTACATCCGAGTGTTCAGGCAAATAATGACCATTAATTAAGTGGAAAAAGACCGTCACAAACCCAATCCACCTGAAGAGAAATACCGTTGTAAGTACCATCCAAATGTCGGTCCAAGGAGGAACCAAATAAACCCTGCGAAACCAGGAAAAGAAAATGAACAAGCATTGGCATAGCCAATAGGTCTCGCCTTTGGGACCTTATAAGTGTTTTGCCAGAGCTATTGGCTTTGTTAACGTGTTTAAGCTATGTTGCAGAGCAGTGTGGCTGCTGTGCAGCATGTTGAAAAGTTATTTTAAAAAGTGTTATAAGCATTTTTGTCACCTTATATACGCAAGTAAACATTATGTACAAATGAACGACCTTATTAAATTAAGAACTAACATATACAATGTCTTCTACTTGATCTGTCCTGGTGCTGAGGTGATGCGGAGTTATACTGACATGGTGCTGAGGTGGTGGTTTGCTTGTGCGGAGGTGGTGATCAGTGATGCAGAGTTGGTGCTGTGTTGTGCTAATGCTGAATTGGTGGTTCATTGGTGCTGAAGTGGTGCTATGCTGATGCTGTGATGGGGCTGCGCTGGTGCTGAATTGGTGCTTTGCTGGTGGTGGTGAACTGATGCAGAAGTCGTGCTGCGGTGGTGTTGTGTGATGCTCAGGAGAGTCTGCGCTGGTGCTGAGGTGGTGCTGACAAATGCTGTGGTAGAGCCGAGTGATGCTGTGGTGGTGCTTTGCTGAGGGTGGTGGTGCTACGCTGATGCGGAGGTGGCGGTAAACTACTACTGAGGTGGTGCTGCACAGGTGCTGAGGTGGTACTGTGCTGGTGCTGAGGTCATGATGAGTTAAACTGACATAGTGCTAAGTTGGTGATGTGCTTGTGCAGAGGTGGTGCTCAGTTGGTGCTGAGTGATATGTTGGTGGTGCTTCGGTAATGCTGCGTTGGTAGTCAGGTGGTGCTGCACTGGTGCTGAGGTGGTGCTCTGGGGCTGAATAATGTTGAGGTGGTGTGCTGGTGTTGTGGTAGTGCTCAGTTGCTGCCGAGGGAAGCTCAGGTTGCGCTGCAGTGGTGCTGAGTCACGCAGCCTGGTGCTGAAGTGTTGCTGTGCTGATGCTGACATGCTGCTGAGATAGTGCCTTACTTATGCATTGGTGCTGCTGTTGTGGTGCTGTTCTGGTGCTAAGTGATACTGAGGTGGTGCTGTGGTTATGGTAATGCTCAGGTGCTGCTAAGTGAAGCTCAGGTGGTGCTGCGGTGGTGCTGCTGTAGTGGTGATGAGTGACGCTGACTGATGCTGATGTGGGGCTGTGCTGATGCTCTGGCGCAAAAGTGGTGATGTGCTGGTTCCGAGTGATGCTGAGGTGGTGCTGATCCTGCTGTGGTGATAGTGCTTTTCTGCAATCCGTCTGCTTACAGTGTCTTAAACCCTCTGAAGAGGATAAAGTGCAACACGTTGGCAGCCAAAAAAATTAAATAAACATACATATAAATCAGCTTAAACGCAACATTACCATCATTACTTTATAGTAAATACAATGTTACAGCTTAAAATAACTACGGTGGAGGGGAGTGAAGAGAAAGAGCTGCAACAAAAACAAGGCTTTTAGAACTTAGACAAAAAGAGAAGTTCCTTGTTTAAAGTCAGCAGCACTATAACATTCTGTGTGGTGCAACAGTGGGGGTACTGAACATACATGAAAACAAATAAAAATTCGGACAGTTGAGATCTGGTTACATTGAGATGCCTATCGTGGAGTGTATGCAGAACACCAAGCTGGCTGTAAAGGTTAGTTTATTTGGAAAACAAAGGGGTCCCCTACAATAAGGATAAGCCTTGGCAGGGAAATACAATATAATGGAAAACGGAGAAGCACCAGGCTCAGTACAACGATAAAAATAACAGAGGGCATGGTAACTTCAGAGACAAACCAAAATTAATGCAGATAAGACTAGAATTATTATAAATCACTTTTATTGTTTTTGTAGATTATTTTTTGTCTATTCATTAATTATTTCATAAACATGATAAATATTTTTGTAACCATGATTAGTAATATTCAATGATATTCAAATCAAAAAAATATTTTTTCCGTTTTAAGAAACATTAATATACATCTTTTAGTTCTGTTCAATTTGCATGAAATTATAATACCAACACATGGATAATTATAAAACACTGAACAAGTATAACAAGAATATGAAGTTTTGACGCGTTTCGGCAGAGCCTTCTTCAGAATGTTCTAGTTAGTGGTTACGATAAAAAGTAAACAACAATACATATTTCTTTAAATTCTAATGACACAATAAGAGAGAAAAAATCCATTTAATTTAAAACCTAACAATGTGCATAAATTTACTCTGAAGTTACTTGGCTCTGTTAGCCACCAATGGAACATTTGATTCATTCCTGGCTGAGGAATTTTAAATGATAAAAATAGTGTCCAGCACTGAAAGATTGTCCAGAGACCCAAATCCAAGTGAAGTGTCAAATACCTATATGGGTAAATCTTTTAACAAATAATAAACAAAAATATAACTGACAATCATGCCTATTGTGAGAAAGAGAAAAATATAAAAAAGGACAAAAGTGATACAGAGTAGAAGATAAACAAAGAAAAAGGTTTATTTAAAACCTAAACACTATGTTAATGTAAAGAAATGTGTAACATGATTCGTACCTACAATCTGATAAGCTTTTCAGGTAACGGGAGATAACTTGATCTGAGTTCCCACAGAGGAGAAGCTTTCTTAGAAGAAAAAACATATATATACATGAGAAAGCATAATATAGAATATACTTTCCTCTATATTCTGAATACTAATGTGCCCAATTTAGAAAGTAGCCAACAGTTTATGATCAAGGTGAAATAGGTATCTTACTGTATCTTACCTATTTAAGATGAGTTGCGGCAAAGGTCATGAACTGATATGATTACAATATCGTATGACTTGCATTCAAATATGATGAAGTTCTAGAAAAAATGTACGAAGAACAAATCCTCTTTAATGTAATTACTCTTATGTTACTATTGCCACACATCCTAAACGTAATATATAGGTTCGAAGTTATTTAATAACATTAGACTTTTTTGATCATACATACCAAAAATGCAGGCGTGTGAGATTGAATGATAAATCAATCTTTTATTATATGTAGTGAGCGCCTCAACGTCTCCCGTCAATTTGAAGCAATATACTTGACATCCAAGAAGTAAATGATGCTAACGGTCACTGGTCACAATGGTGAGATCAATAGATATGTGCTTTTTTTAAAAGGTGACCTCCACAGATTTTCTGGGTGTCTGGTAAGAATACCAATCCCTTCTGAAATTAAATGATAAATTAAAAAATAATCACCAAAAAGATGGTATATATAAATATATCCACATTTTACATGGTGTGATCGCTCAGCATGATTTTGAGCCTAGTTAGAGCTAAACTATACGTATTGCAAGCACCCTTGATTTTTGTCCTCTTTCGCTACATGTTATCTATCCCTAAAAGATTTTCTACCTGTAGGGTTGATTGAGTACCTAGTCAATTATATTAAAGACTAAATTGCGCATATTAATATTAAGTGCAGCATCATGAGATATATATGTTGAAACCTCATGTTAATGCTGGTTTTCCAACTAAATGTCTCTTCTTACGTGTAAGCTCCTATGCATAACGACTCGCTGCATGAGAGTCTGCTAATAATAACTTTCCAAACTCATCTCTCTGATTTGAAAGCAGGCTTCTAACCTCCTGTCTCTGTGTGAAAGCAGACTCCTATGCACATGAGCTCGCTAAATAACGGACTAACGAGCCCCGCTGCTATGCTGTTACATACCGTAGATTCGGCATGGGTTCCCCGATCCTGCTTCCTTGATGTTGTGATGCTGAACGGTAACCGACGCCATGAGTCGTCCTTTATACGCTTAAGTTAATTTTAAACACCTGAGTGATGACGTATTAGAAACGCGCGTATGTTCGAGCAGAGATAGTGCGAGTATCGCGGCCATCTTGTAATGTGGAAAGAAATGAATATTCATGAAGGATTGTACGAAGTTAATTGGAATTATAAAGGAGAGTGAATCTTTTCCTTAGAAAAATTAGCCAATACTAAAGTCTGAATACCTCACTGTGAATTAGAATGAAAAAGATTTTTTTAAATATTTATAATAAAAAGTTTAGACGTTCTGAGTTGACTACCTGTCAAACATATTAAGGCAACCTAAAATACCAAGATAGAGATGTACATGTCCTTGGTAACATAGATTATATTGGCTGAACAATCATCACAATTTATTTAGGAATTACTAGCAGATGACCTGTCTTAAAAGAAGCCGCTCTCCATATAACAGACTCGCCATCTAGTGGCTGATGAAAAAACGGCATGTAGTGATAAGTTAATTATCGGATGAGAAGCCCTATTAACAACACTAACTTATCCAAGTGACAAAACATGTAATGTCAATAAAACACCCTCAATACATGATGGTGACTATGTAGAAAAAGGTGGTAAAGTAGGACAAGGGATGCAAAAAACACTACGGGATTCTGAATGTTACATAAATTTATTTAATCGCCTGATCCCATGGTATATCCATGTTCAAACCCCTGTTGGCTGTGTCTAAGGTGAAAATCCAAAACACTTCCCTAAACTTCCTAATTACATCCATGTTTAAACCTGCTTTGTATGTGATTCTCTCAATAATATGCCACTGCATGTCTTCTGGTTGATGATTCTGCTCCAAATAATGTGTGACCATTGGGGCTGTGGCCTTTTTTGTTCGTATAGCTGACCTATGCTCAGTTAACCTAACATTAAGGGTTCTACTTGTTTCACCCACATATCCCAGATTACATGGACACACTAATAAGTAAATAACATTAGATGTCTTGCAGTTGTTTAGGCTGGTTGAAGTAAGAATATGATTATTAAACCGGAATGTGGGTCCCTCTATTGCTGAGGCACATGATTTGCAACTAGTACATTTGTACGTGCCGACCACTGGCTGCATGTTTGATAAACTGGGCTGACAGGATGACACATGTTTGTTCATGCGAGAATTGACTATATAGTCTTTTAGATTTTTGTTGCGCCTAAAAGCAAACATGGGCTTAGGCATGATGTCTTTTGTAGATGTGTCCGCATTTAATATTTGCCAGCTAGAGTAGACCGCATGTCTGATCCTGTCATTCAACATGGAGTGACGGGCAATGAACACTAAAGATGGAACTTTCGTGTCCTGTCTTTTCATTAACAAGTGCTGACGATCATAAAAACGAGATCTTTTGTATGAGTCTCTAACGATCTTTTTAGGGTAACCTCTATTTTTGAATTTTTCCTTCATGGCTAATGACTTGGTATCAAAATCTGTTATGTTGGTGCAATTGCGTCTGAGACGCAAAAACTCACCAAAGGGGATACTATTTTTTTGTATCACAGAATGAAAGCTGTCATAGTGTAAGAGGGTATTCCTCGATGTCGGTTTGATAAATAAGTCCAATGACAATGTCCCCGATTCATGTTTGATAAGTACGTCTAGATATTCAACCTGTTTAGTGCTGATAGTATAAGTGAACCGAATGTTAGTGTCACACAAATTGATCCATTCTAGAAACTGTTGAAGATTTTCTTCTACATCAATCCGGACGAAAAAGACGTCATCTATGAACCGTGACAACTTGGTCACAGATTCATAGAACGAAGCAATCTCATTGAAAATGAACCTATTTTCAAATAACGACATGTAGATGTTCGCTACTGTAGGGGCGCAAGATGCGCCCATACTTACACCTTGACATTGCTTGTAGAGTTGACCCTTAAACTCAAAGATGTTTTCAGATAATACTATTTTCAAACATTCCAAAATGAAAATAGTTGGTCCTGCAATATTGTATGCATTAAGAAACCAATGCACAGCTTCAATAGCTCCATCAATGGGGATGTTACTGTATAAAGACTCAATATCCATGGTGACTAGGAATTGAGTCCTTGGACAAAATGAAATACCTTCCACTAGGTTGATGATATGTCTGGTATCCTGCACAAAGGCAGGTGTCTTGGAAACATGTGGGCAGAGAAACGCATCCACATATTTAGCCAACGGTTCTGTGACCGAGCCTATAGTTGTAACAATCGGTCTAAGTGGAGGATCTTTCTCACTTTTATGAATCTTAGGGATTCCATAGATACTAGCCAGCCGTGGATTATCAACATTCAAAAAGTTCCATTCTTTTTCACAGATTTCTCCATCTCTCAAGGCTCGATCAGTGATTTTACGTATCTTGGCTGTAATCTTCTTAGTTGGATCCCTGGTGATTGGGGTGTAGAATCGAGTGTCTCCTAACATGTGTTCCATTTTGGCAACATATGTGGTGGTGTCAAATACAACAATACCACCCCCTTTGTCACAAGCTTTGATGGTTTTATCTCTGTTGTTTTTGAGACTTTGTAGTGACTTGTATTCTTCTACATTAAGATTAAAGGGGGTTCTCGGAACGTGTTTGGTTATGTTGACAAATTTTTTGTATAATACCTTCTCAAAAACTCCTACTTGTGGTGGAAACTGATCAATAGTGGGGGTAAAAGTCGATTTTAATTTTAGGCCCGATAAGTTAGTATCATCATCCTGATATTCAAGATTCGCAAAAAATACTTTAAGTCGAATCTTTCTGAGGAAGGCTTGTAAATCACATGTTTTGTCACTTGGATAAGTTAGTGTTGTTAATAGGGCTTCTCGTCCGATAATTAACTTATCACTACATGCCGTTTTTTCATCAGCCACTAGATGGCGAGTCTGTTATATGGAGATCGGCTTCTTTTAAGACAGGTCATCTGCTAGTAATTCCTAAATAAATTGTGATGATTGTTCAGCCAATATAATCTATGTTACCAAGGACATGTACATCTCTATCTTGGTATTTTAGGTTGCCTTAATATGTTTGACAGGTAGTCAACTCAGAACATCTAAACTTTTTATTATAAATATTAAAAAAAATCTTTTTCATTCTAATTCACAGTGAGGTATTCAGACTTTAGTATTGGCTAATTTTTCTAAGGAAAAGATTCACTCTCCTTTATAATTCCAATTAACTTCGTACAATCCTTCATGAATATTCATTTCTTTCCACATTACAAGATGGCCGCGATACTCACACTATCTCTGCTCGAACATACGCGCGTTTCTAATACGTCATCACTCAGGTGTTTAAAATTAACTTAAGCGTATAAAGGACGACTTATGGCGTCGGTTACCGTTCAGCATCACGACATCAAGGAAGCAGGATCGGGGAACCCATGCCGAATCTATGGTATGTAACAGCATAGCAGCGGGGCTCGTTAGTCCGTTATTTAGCGAGCTCATGTGCATAGGAGTCTGCTTTCACACAGAGACAGGAGGTTAGAAGCCTGCTTTCAAATCAGAGAGATGAGTTTGGAAAGTTATTATTAGCAGACTCTCATGCAGCGAGTCGTTATGCATAGGAGCTTACACGTAAGAAGAGACATTTAGTTGGAAAACCAGCATTAACATGAGGTTTCAACATATATATCTCATGATGCTGCACTTAATATTAATATGCGCAATTTAGTCTTTAATATAATTGACTAGGTACTCAATCAACCCTACAGGTAGAAAATCTTTTAGGGATAGATAACATGTAGCGAAAGAGGACAAAAATCAAGGGTGCTTGCAATACGTATAGTTTAGCTCTAACTAGGCTCGAAATCATGCTGAGCGATCACACCATGTAAAATGTGGATATATTTATATATACCATCTTTTTGGTGAATATTTTTTAATTTATCATTTAATTTCAGAAGGGATTGGTATTCTTACCAGACACCCAGAAAATCTGTGGAGGTCTCCTTTTAAAAAAAGCACATATCTATTGATCTCACCATTGTGACCAGTGACCGTTAGCATCATTTACTTCTTGGATGTCAAGTATATTGCTTCAAATTGACGGGAGACGTTGAGGCGCTCACTACATATAATAAAAGATTGATTTATCATTCAATCTCACACGCCTGCATTTTTGGTATGTATGATCAACAAAGTCTAATGTTATTAAATAACTTCGAACCTATATATTACGTTTAGGATGTGTGGCAATAGTAAGAGTAATTACATTAAAGAGGATTTGTTCTTCGTACATTTTTTCTAGAACTTCATCATATTTGAATGCAAGTCATACGATATTGTAATCATATCAGTTCATGACCTTTGCCGCAACTCATCTTAAATAGGTAAGATACAGTAAGATACCTATTTCACCTTGATCATAAACTGTTGGCTACTTTCTAAATTGGGCACATTAGTATTTAGAATATAGAGGAAAGTATATTCTATATTATGCTTTCTCATGTATATATATGTTTTTTCTTCTAAGAAAGCTTCTCCTCTGTGGTAACTCAGATCAAGTTATCTCCCGTTACCTGAAAAGCTTTTCAGATTGTAGGTACGAATCATGTTACACATTTCTTTACATTAACATAGTGTTTAGGTTTTAAATAAACCTTTTTCTTTGTTTATCTTCTACTCTGTATCACTTTTGTCCTTTTTTATATTTTTCTCTTTCTCACAATAGGCATGATTGTCAGTTATATTTTTGTTTATTATTTGTTAAAAGATTTACCCATCTAGGTATTTGACGCTTCACTTGGATTTGGGTCTCTGGACAATCTTTCAGTGCTGGACACTATTTTTATCATTTAAAATTCCTCAGCCAGGAATGAATCAAATGTTCCATTGGTGGCTAACAGAGCCAAGTAACTTCAGAGTAAATTTATGCACATTGTTAGGTTTTAAATTAAATGGATTTTTTCTCTCTTATTGTGTCATTAGAATTTAAAGAAATATGTATTGTTGTTTACTTTTTATAGTAACCACTGACAAGAACAGTCTGAAGAAGGCTCTGCCGAAACGCGTCAAAACTTCATATTCTTGTTATACTTGTTCAGTGTTTTATAATTATCCATGTGTTGGTATTATAATTTCATGCAAATTGAACAGAACTAAAAGATGTATATTAATGTTTCTTAAAACGGAAAAAATCTTTTTTTGATTTGAATATCATTGAATATTACTAATCATGGTTACAAAAATATTTATCATGTTTATGAAATAATTAATGAATAGAAAAAGAATAATCTACAAAAACAATAAAAGTGATTTATAATAATTCTAGTCTTATCTGCATTAATTTTGGTTTGTCTCTGAAGTTACCACGCCCTGTGTTATTTTTATCGTTGCACTGAGCCTGGTGCTTCTCCGTTTTCCATTGTAAAGGTTAGTTTGCCTCAGCTCTCACCTTCTGTTTATCTACCAGAAAGCTGATTTATGAGGAAGGTAATAAACAGCAAGTAACTTAGCCCGCTAGCAGGAGCTGGGCAGCAGCTGTGTGTGGAGGAGGAGACCGACATCGGGACAAACCTATGGCGACTTCAGATCTCCGATCAAATCTATTATATTAGATTTTTCAAGTTAAAAAAGGCTTTCGTAGCAAAATTACAAATATATTCCCATTAATTATTTGAGGTTTTCTAAAGTGTGGACCAGGTTAAGTAGACATAAGTCTGGTATAGAGAGATATATTTTTAAAAAGTACAAAGGAAAGTATTTACATATTCACGTTTTGAAATCCATTGGGTCAATCAAGTGAAAAGGATTGCCAATGACATCTGGCTTTAGAGGAGCCCGTCAGTAAACACAGATGTAAAGAGTCCAGTCTCTATTCCTTTGAAAGTTGTGACATAACATCGCACAGCAGCCCCTCGACAAAGTGTGGATACACCTGGAAACTCTGCAGTAGCTGGCAGGAGATGATGCGCAATAAACTGTTGTGTTTCTGGGGCCAAAACATTTTACTGTCATTTTTGAAAGGGGTAATTACACATTTTCTTTCTTAATAAGGGATCTAAATCCAGCTCTTTGTCCGCCCAGAGCATGACCTGAGTTGTGTTTTTCTCTTAAGCAACTTTGAGGAAACCGCCTTGGAAAGGCTAGTTTTGCCGCAGGGTGGGAGTAAAGCAGAATTGTTTTTTCCTTTCCTCTTCTTTGGCCTGGCATTCTGACACTCTTTGGAATGAGATCAGTTTCAAGTTGTGCTTTAAAAGCCTTCTCTCCTTTCCCAAGGAGGTCCCTGTGCTCTTCAGGAGGGGAGAGCTAATAATACACAGTCTGCCTGCTGCTAGCTCCAGCCTGGCCAGCTGTTTATCTGGCTGACTGAAGAGGCAATTACATCTGTCTGACTTAAAGCCACAGCCTCCTCTTTTAATGCCATATTTTATAATAGACGAAAAACAATTTAAGGTTGTTTTCCTGTTTAAAACTCTCTTGTGCGTTTTACACACACAAAACGAACAATTAAAATCTGCTAGGGAAAACGTTCGCAAATGTACGTTTTAAAAAGCTTAGAAGCTCTGTCTGAGGTTAGTAATCTCAATATGCCCCTTCCGCTCTGTTTTACTTTCACTGTAAATTTGTAACTGCGGAAATATTGTGCACTGTAATTCACTCTAAAATGTTTATTAGTGAGCGACCAGAGGAGGTGATGGCTAACTTAGATGGTTAATGCGCCTCTAGTAAAGATTTAAGACGAAGGTCACTCTCTTCTAAAGCGCGGTAACTGATCGCAAAAACCCGGTGTGTGTACATAGCGCAGGTTAGTTATATTATTTGCATTTTAAAGTGATTGCTTGTGCTACTTAAAGCTACCTGTAGCTCTGTTATTTTGAGCAGGTCATGTATGTCTGCGTTCCAGGGTACTCCTAGTCTAGGGGTCGTGGAATTAGCATTTTTGGTTGAGTATAGATCTTATACGAAGCTCGCTCAGCAAGCTTGAACTGTCTCTTGGTGGCCTCTGACACTCTGCCTGTCTGCCTTCTCTCCTGAGCTTCTCCAGCGCTGCTTAAGAGAAACTCATTAAAGAAAATAGTGTTTACAAGTAAAAACAAGGGGTGTGGCACAGGCATGCAGCCACATGAGAGGGAGGAAAGCTCCATTAAAATGTGATCAGTTACGGGCGCTGAGCTGAACACAGGCAAACACTGACACGAGCAGGAAAGGAGGAAAAAAAAGTCCCAAACTACAAATAAACAACTAAGGCGTAATAATTCAGTACTTAGTCCCTGATTTGTGGAGAAACAGAAACACAAACAGGAGGGATAGAGAGAAGGATTGACCACTAGTAAGAAAGTATTTTTAAAGGACACTGAAACAAACAAATGGCCAGCAGGGGGATGACTTTAACCCCACAAGAGAAGTTACAATAGGTCTCGAATGCTCGACCTAAAAAAACGAGTGGGGGTTCCTCCATAGTAGAATTCGATGAAGAGGTTGTAAAAGGTAAAGAAAGTTGTCTCTGTCCATGTAATAACCAACAGTTCCTAGCCGATACAAAGTTGGTCGGTCACCAATATAAAGATGATTGCAGCGCACGTGCAAGAATGTCCAAAATAAGCTCCATGGGCGGTGAGACATGATTTTGAGGAGTGGTCGTTGAAGATGACAAAACAGACAGCACATGAATTGATGTTTCCACTTCACGCTCCTGGTGTAAGGTAGTCGCTGTCGAAGACCTCAACATCTCTTCGCGGGATGGTTTGGGGCATACTACTTAGTATCAGCCAAATGGTACAACTTGACATGTTAAATGGAAATGTAGCAATTTTCCTTGCGTCTAGGTAGTGGAGACACATTCACAGTTCGGATGCCTTTTAATCCAAGAACAGGGACTGGTGCACAGTAGGAGGGACCAAATTCTTTTTTGTCCTCTGTCTTCTCCCAGACCAGATCTCCAACTTGAGGAAGCCACCCTGTGACTAGGATCAGCACCGCTGTGTCTTCATGCGAGTGCAACTCCGCTTTAGCAAGAGTGTCTCGAGTCTTTCGTAGATCCTGTAACATAGCAAAATGGTTATCTACGTCAAATGTTGAGGCAGCTGCCACAACATCTAGACCATAAAGGTCTGACGCAAACATTTTAAGGCCAAAGAGCATTTCATATGGGGGTCCGCCCACCCAGAGATCTTCTCAGGAGATTTAGTGTGCGTTGAACCCCATACAAATAAGCCACCCAACCGCTGCCAGTATCTAAGACTCTAGCTGTCAAAGATTGTTTTAAGTCACAGTTCATTCGCTCCACTATAGGATTGCCCTCAGGCCTGTATGGAGATGAAAATTGCAATAGCACCTCCAGCGACCTCATCGCATCCTTGTAAGCCTTAGAGTCGAATGCAGGACCTTGGTCAGAATGGTTGGTACCACACGCAAACGTTCCGATGAAGACATGCAAATCTCTAATGACATTTTGAGCGTCAGCACTACGTTGCGGCCAAACTTAAAGGAATCTTGTGCACGAATCCACTGCAACGAGAATAAGTTTATAGGTAGTATCGGACGTCAAAGGAACGCACTTATCAAGATAAATACATCCAAATGGTTGATCTAAGATGTATAGCTGCGTGTGAGGTGGACGTGCAACCGTGGACGGTTTAATCTGTTGACAAATGTCACAAGAAGTACATAATTACGAGTCTGTCTATACAGACCACGCCACCAATAACGCTGCTGCAAAAGAGACAGTGTCGCCGAAACTCCAGCATGTGCAGCTGCCATGCCTTCATGCGAGGCTACTATTAAAGGAAGCCTGCGGTCCTCATTGGAAATCAGCCAATCTCTAAAGGACGGAATGGAAGCAAAGGGAACTTGTTCCGGTGATAAATGATAAGAATACTTAAAAGGGAAACCTTGCGGAACGTCGTCCAATACCTCGTAGCAGCTATAGCCGCCAGTGTGTCATTATCAATTTTAGTCCTGGACCTTGTAACTTCTGCTACTGAACATGTGCCAACTGCAGATTTGGCTGCCTCATCAGGCAAAAAATTATCAACAGCATATGCTCTCACACACTGATTGCCAAAAGCATGTATAACATATGTGAGCAGTAAGCTTTCTTTAAGAGCTGCCACTTGAACCCAAAGCGTCTTATGCTTGATTGTGCTACCTTTAAAGTCCCGATAATCATTTTTGAGACCAAAAGAATATATTGTCATTAAAGGACTATACACAATAGAAAGAATGGCACACTATAAGTGTAGGTACATCGAGATCAGCAAATTTGATAGCCAATACTAAAGCCCGCAGCTCAGCCAACTGAGCCGTGCAGTCACCAAGAGACACTGTGTGGACTAAGGAAGACTTAAACTCACCGTCAACCATAGAGCCAGCTACTATAGCACAGGCAGCTGCGTAAGCATGTTTGGAACCAACGGCCAGCTGCGCAGATCCCTGGGTATGAACTATACATTTATATTGGTCATGAGGAAGCGAAAACTGTGGCACAGGATGAACCTGTTCGTTCTGCAAAACCTTCCGCGTCTGCAAGGATGGGTCAAAAATAAGTTACATCAGCCGATGTCAAAGAACTCGAAGAACTCGCCCACTGAATCCAACGCGGGTGTAAGGCCTTAGAATTTGGTACACTTGCCTTTGTGGCTGTCTCTAGAGTAGGCACAGGCGATACCATAACAATGCGTTTCCTCTGAGCCAAAGAGCATTCCTACAGGATCGCCATCTGTACTGCTGTAAGAATTTTCTCAATGGGGGAAAAACGCATCTCTGCTGATGTGTACAAATGCTATTTGTAGGCAATGAGGACTGTATCTCCCTCATTGCATGTCAGGTAAGTGAAACCCACTGTATCAGGTGCAATCGGTATGACTAAGTAAGTTGTGTTATCACAAGTTAAGAAGTTGGTCTCAAGCAGATGGGACTGCAATGACTGAAGAATTTCTGTATGTTCCGGAAGCCAGCTGGAAGGCGAAAAAGAGGGTTGTATCAACGTGTAAAGCCGTCTGATACACTGAGCATAATCAGGAATGTATGTCCTCCAGAAATTAAAAAAACCCAGCAAAGATTGGACCTTTTTAAGAGTAGAAGGAGGATGTAACTGAGCACATTTCCCCAGAAAGTGGGGGGGGCTAAGCCTCTACCTTCATTATTGAGTTTGTAACCCAAAAAGAAAATAGGGCATGTGAGACTTAGCAAAATTTAATTTGTACCCTAAGTCTGCAAAGGACAATATGATGAGGTCCATACTCGCCAGATGTGGTATCAATTCGTCACCAGTCAAATAAATGTTGTTGACGTAAGAGAAAGCATCAGGATCAATGTTGTGTAAAAGTGACACAACACACGCAGAAAACACACCAGGGCTATTTTTATAGGCCATGGGCAATCTTGTAAATCTTTTCTAATTGCCGACCATAGGAAATGCGGTCCAGTCACGGCTTTCAGGAGCCAAATTATGACTGTAAAATCCATTGGAAATATCTAAAGTGGTTTTATACTTTTTTCAGACAATGTTATTTATTAACGCAGAGCTGTGGGTGTTCTGTACGGCAAATGTACAAACATGACTGTTCAAATTTCTATAATCCAAAACTATACAATATGAACCGTCTGGTTTTGATATCAGAAAAAGAGGATTATTTATTGACGCAACACACGGTTCAATGACACCCTGATATTCCAACTGGGCCAAAATGTGTCTAACAGACGCTTTCGCCTCCCATTTGATCGGATATTGTGCCTGAGGTTGTGGCATTGATCTCAAAGGGATGTCATGTGCTGGTGAATCTCTAAAGCCCATTCTGATGAATAAGCCTGTCTAGCCTCTTCAGAAAAGTAACGCTAAAAACTCGGAAGCATCACGTCCTCACCGCGTTTTTAGTCCTTGGCTCAGCGGCCATCTAGGGAAACTTATCAAACCCACACATTTCTGCAAAGTAGACACCTGAGGGAGTCCAGGGATGTTTAGCTTGCATGGATCCCTCTACGTTTTCCTACCCAGAATCCCCTGCAAACCTCAAATTTAGCTAAAGAAAAGCACATTTTCCTCACTTTTCTGTGTGGGAAAGTTGCGAGATCAGCAGACTGCCACAATTTTACTACCACCCAGCGTTTCCCCAGGTCTCCCTATAAAAATGGTACCTCACTTATGTAGGTAGGCCTAGTGTACGTGACAGGAAATAACAAACGTACATCCTGGGGGGATCCTCAAGCAGGAATCCACTAGGGAGGGGTAACATTGTAAAGGGGAGATTCTCTTCTTTCCAATGATACCTCTCCGGTCTTTTGACATGCTCGGGGGCTGAAAAAGCCCGACAAGCATGTAGAAAGTGAAATTGAAATGAGGCAGTAGGCTCATTTCAGCTTTGGTTTCTCTCAAATGACATCAGCACGACATGCTCGTTGATCGTCATTTCAGAGAAACAATTGGAACAGCCTTGGGAGCTGGGGACGCTCTTCTCCAGCTCCCGAGGCTGTTGGGGTGGGGTGCCATTTGAGCAGACAGCCAGGAGCCGACCGACGCACATGAGCACTGCAAGGGGTTAATGAGTGCATGTTACTATCCTCCAGTCAGATTATTGGATCGGCAGCAGATACTTCTGATCTGTCCGACAATGGCTACTGCTACGGTATTTGCATGAGTTTGTTGCTCAGGCTAACTGGTCTTAAACCAGAAGAACAACAGTATGTTGTGAACTTTCCATTTGCAGGAAACACTCTTTTTGGTTAACATACAGAATACAAAATGTCAAAGCAGGAAGACCGTGATGAGAACAGTAAAAGCTGCAGGCTTATGAAAAAGGAAAGACTACAGAAGAAGATATCGGCTTTATGATAGAGATTTGCCTCTGCTGGTTAAAACTCCTCAACGGTCTCATCCCCAACAACAGCTAGCTTGTTAGTCTCTAGAGATAGAGGAGGCCAACAACAACAACCTGCAGTTGCAGGAAAGCCTCCTACCAAACAATGATTACTTTCTTCCCCCTTCTCTGTCACTCCAATGAGGGGAGATAGTCAAACATTTACAAGAGTGGATTCTCCTAACCACAGACAAATGGGTCTTGAATGTTGTTTAGCCCCTTGGCTGGGAGGCCTTTTCCCCCCTGTGCTAAGGCTTTTTTGGCTATTTTGGGTAGTTCGCGCTTAGGCCCCCGTAACCTTTTGTCCACAGAAGGTATCCACGTCCAATTTACGCCCTTTTTGTCCAACACCCTGCGGATTCTGAAGGTCCCTGGGTATGAACTATACATTTATATTGGTCATGAGGAAGCGAAAACTGTGGCACAGGATGAACCTGTTCGTTCTGCAAAACCTTCCGCGTCTGCAAGGATGGGTCAAAAATAAGTTACATCAGCCGATGTCAAAGAACTCGAAGAACTCGCCCACTGAATCCAACGCGGGTGTAAGGCCTTAGAATTTGGTACACTTGCCTTTATGGCTGTCTCTAGAGTAGGCACAGGCGATACCATAACAATGCGTTTCCTCTGAGCCAAAGAGCATTCCTACAGGATCGCCATCTGTACTGCTGTAAGAATTTTCTCAATGGGGGAAAAACGCATCTCTGCTGATGTGTACAAATGCTATTTGTAGGCAATGAGGACTGTATCTCCCTCATTGCATGTCAGGTAAGTGAAACCCACTGTATCAGGTGCAATCGGTATGACTAAGTAAGTTGTGTTATCACAAGTTAAGAAGTTGGTCTCAAGCAGATGGGACTGCAATGACTGAAGAATTTCTGTATGTTCCGGAAGCCAGCTGGAAGGCGAAAAAGAGGGTTGTATCAACGTGTAAAGCCGTCTAATACACTGAGCATAATCAGGAATGTATGTCCTCCCGAAATTAAAAAAACCCAGCAAAGATTGTACCTTTTTAAGAGTAGAAGGAGGATGTAACTGAGCACATTTCCCCAGAAAGTGGGGGGGGGGCTAAGCCTCTACCTTCATTATTGAGTTTGTAACCCAAAAAGAAAATAGGGCATGTGAGACTTAGCAAAATTTAATTTGTACCCTAAGTCTGCAAAGGACAATATGATGAGGTCCATACTCGCCAGATGTGGTATCAATTCGTCACCAGTCAAATAAATGTTGTTGACGTAAGAGAAAGCATCAGGATCAATGTTGTGTAAAAGTGACACAACACACGCAGAAAACACACCAGGGCTATTTTTATAGGCCATGGGCAATCTTGTAAATCTTTTCTAATTGCCGACCATAGGAAATGCGGTCCAGTCACGGCTTTCAGGAGCCAAATTATGACTGTAAAATCCATTGGAAATATCTAAAGTGGTTTTATACTTTTTTCGGACAATGTTATTTATTAACGCAGAGCTGTGGGTGTTCTGTACGGCAAATGTACAAACATGACTGTTCAAATTTCTATAATCCAAAACTATACAATATGAACCGTCTGGTTTTGATATCAGAAAAAGAGGATTATTTATTGACGCAACACACGGTTCAATGACACCCTGATATTCCAACTGGGCCAAAATGTGTCTAACAGACGCTTTCGCCTCCCATTTGATTGGATATTGTGCCTGAGGTTGTGGCATTGATCTCAAAGGGATGTCATGTGCTGGTGAATCTCTAAAGCCCATTCTGATGAATAAGCCTGTCTAGCCTCTTCAGAAAAGTAACGCTAAAAACTCGGAAGCATCACGTCCTCACCGCGTTTTTAGTCCTTGGCTCAGCGGCCATCTAGGGAAACTTATCAAACCCACACATTTCTGCAAAGTAGACACCTGAGGGAGTCCAGGGATGTTTAGCTTGCATGGATCCCTCTACGTTTTCCTACCCAGAATCCCCTGCAAACCTCAAATTTAGCTAAAGAAAAGCACATTTTCCTCACTTTTCTGTGTGGGAAAGTTGCGAGATCAGCAGACTGCCACAATTTTACTACCACCCAGCGTTTCCCCAGGTCTCCCTATAAAAATGGTACCTCACTTATGTAGGTAGGCCTAGTGTACGTGACAGGAAATAACAAACGTACATCCTGGGGGGATCCTCAAGCAGGAATCCACTAGGGAGGGGTAACATTGTAAAGGGGAGATTCTCTTCTTTCCAATGATACCTCTCCGGTCTTTTGACATGCTCGGGGGCTGAAAAAGCCCGACAAGCATGTAGAAAGTGAAATTGAAATGAGCCAGTAGGCTCATTTCAGCTTTGGTTTCTCTCAAATGACATCAGCACGACATGCTCGTTGATCGTCATTTCAGAGAAACAATTGGAACAGCCTTGGGAGCTGGGGACGCTCTTCTCCAGCTCCCGAGGCTGTTGGGGTGGGGTGCCATTTGAGCAGACAGCCAGGAGCCGACTGACGCACATGAGCACTGCAAGGGGTTAATGAGTGCATGTTACTATCCTCCAGTCAGATTATTGGATCGGCAGCAGATACTTCTGATCTGTCCGACAATGGCTACTGCTACGGTATTTGCATGAGTTTGTTGCTCAGGCTAACTGGTCTTAAACCAGAAGAACAACAGTATGTTGTGAACTTTCCATTTACAGGAAACACTCTTTTTGGTTAACATACAGAATACAAAATGTCAAAGCAGGAAGACCGTGATGAGAACAGTAAAAGCTGCAGGCTTATGAAAAAGGAAAGACTACAGAAGAAGATATCGGCTTTATGATAGAGATTTGCCTCTGATGGTTAAAACTCCTCAACGGTCTCATCCCCAACAACAGCTAGCTTGTTAGTCTCTAGAGATAGAGGAGGCCAACAACAACAACCTGCAGTTGCAGGAAAGCCTCCTACCAAACAATGATTACTTTCTTCCCCCTTCTCTGTCACTCCAATGAGGGGAGATAGTCAAACATTTACAAGAGTGGATTCTCCTAACCACAGACAAATGGGTCTTGAATGTTGTTTAGCCCCTTGGCTGGGAGGCCTTTTCCCCCCTGTGCTAAGGCTTTTTTGGCTATTTTGGGTAGTTCGCGCTTAGGCCCCCGTAACCTTTTGTCCACAGAAGGTATCCACGTCCAATTTGCGCCCTTTTTGTCGAACACCCTGCGGATTCTGAAGGTCCCCAGAGTTTGTGGATCCCCTGGAGGGGACCCAGAAATTTGCCAAAATACAGCTACATTTTTTTTTGTTGTTGAAATAACTGTTGCAGAAGAAAGCGTCTGTTTTTTCCCTTCAAATGGCATCAACAAAGGTGCTTAAATCACCATCTTCTCAGCTTTCAGGCACAGGTAGACTTTTGTCAGAAAACCAACATTTTCTACACAGTTTTGGCATTTAGTGGGACATAGACTATTTTTCCTAGTTTTTTGTGCTTTTAACCTCCTTCAAGTTAGTGGCAGAAATGGGGTTGATCCCAGACAGCTATACATTTCTGAAAATTAGACAAACTTCTGAATTGAGCAAGGAGTCATTGTGTAGGTTTTTTTAATAGAAACTAACAGTTGCAAATCGAAAATATTGAAATTGTGTTAAAAAAAACAGCCATTCGTGCCAACATTTTCACCTGTAACTTCTTCTAAGTATGACAGATTCTTTAAAGCAATATACCTTTACATCCGCTGGACCCTTCAGGTTGTGGGGATATATAGGACGTGTAGGTTCACCAAGAACCCGAGGAATCCAAATCCAATAACTGAGCTGCGTCTTGCAATGGTTTTTCATTGTGTACCGGGTATATAGATATAGATATTGTAAAATATAAAGAGTGAAAAAATCGGTGCCAAGGAAACCAACATATTTCTAAAATGAGAACAAAATAGAGTTTATAAGCAGGGTTTTTTTGCACATCTCCATAATTGTTGGTACCCATACAAGCATGTGAATTAGAGATCATTTATATAAAAAAAACCAGCTTTTTCACAAATTGTCTTACATTTGGAAGGCAGAAATGCAAAGAAAGTCAATTGTTAATAACACTTGTTCTACTATTTTGTGTCCCCCCCTAAGTCTTCCGATGAAAATGCTACCTCACTTGTGTGGGTAGGCCTAGTGCCCGCAACAGGAAACGTCCCGAAACACACAGTGGACACATCAAATTCTTCCAGTGAAAATGGACCCTATTTTTGCAATGTGCCTAGCTGTGGAATTTGAACCCTAGCTCAGCCAGCACCTAGGCAAACCTATTCATTTTTGAAAACTAGACAGCCATGGGAAGCCAGGATGGGGTGACTTGTGTGGCTCTCTCTAGGTTCTGTTACCTAGAATCCCTTGCACATCTCAAACTTTGTCAAAAAAACTAATTTTCCTCACATTTCTGAAAAGTTGGAATCTGCGTGGATTCACAAACTTCCACCCCCCAGCATTCCCCAAAGTCTCCCAATACAAATTGTACCTCAATTTAATGGGTAGGCCTAGTGCCCGCGGCAGGAAATGGCCCAAAACACAATATGAACACACCACATTTTTACAGTGAAAACTGACCCTTTTTTTGCAAAGTGTCTAGCTGTGGATTTTTAACTGTAGCTCAGCCGGCACTTGGGGAATCTTAGCAAACCTATACATTTTTTAAACCTAGATGCCCAGGGGAATCTAGAATGGGCCGACTTGTGTGGCTCTCACCAGGTTCTGTTACCCAGCATCCCTTGCAAAACTTAAACTTTGTAAAAAAACAAACACATTTTCCTCACATTTCTGTGATTGCAAGTTCTGGAATCTGTGTGGATCCACGAATTTCCACCCACTCACACCACATTCCCCAACGTCTCCCTATATAAATGGTACCTCACTTGTGTAGGTGGGCCTAGTGCTAATGATAGGAAACCGGCCAAAACGCAAAGTGGACACACCACATTTTTACAGTGAAAACTGACCCTTTTTTTGTAAAATGTCTAGCTGTGAATTTTGAACTGTAGCTCAGCCTGGGGAAACCTAGCAAACTTATACATTTTTTAAAAGTAGATGGCCAGGGGAATCCAGGATGGGGTAACTTCTGTGGCTCTCACCAGGTTCTGTTACCCAGAATCCCTTTCAAACCTTAAACTTTGTAGTAGTAGTAATTAAGTAGTAGTAATTTTATTAGCATAGTTACTTAAAACCATTGATATACAAAATAAATTAAGAACAGGTATGGTAAAATACAATTCTAAGTAAAATCAGAATAAAAACAATCGCATTTCCTTAGATAGACTGTACACACGACAGCTTCTTGAGTATAAAGTTTTTTTGTGGGTTTTTTTTTTTAATTGAGCACTTCGTGTTAAGAGGGTTATATCTTCTTTCTCGGTTTCCTCATGAGTTTGTATGATCAGTAATGTCAATCGACAAGCAATGTTAAGTCGGTGATGCAGGGACCGTTATAGATTAATTTTTGGCATCTTTTTTTCCACTGCCTTCATAAATTTTACAAAGCTGCAATTCATGCGAGGATCGTAGGAAGAAAAGCAAGCGAGAACTGCCTTTCTTCGTGTGCGGATCCTTTGCTGATTAAAGTGGTGTTTCAACAAGTGTTTTCGTTCATCGCGTAGTTTCTCACAAGAGCAGATCAAGTGCAGCATATCCTCTTGCCCCAAACCACATAGCCGACAAAGAGGATCAGCTTTTATTTTAATCCAGATTGGAAAATTTTGAATGCAGGGGAGCAGGCCCAGCCTGTGCTTTAAGAAGCACATTTTGGCAGATTTAGAATATTCCTCAACAAAATAGCTCTGTGGTGCCTTCGTTGAATACGAGTTTAAGATCATCCAGCCATGCATTCTTTTAGAAAGGGCTGCCTTGTCTTGAACCCATGATAGTTGTTTGATCGATTTTTTGACCAATTTTTTGAATGTTGTGTGGTTTACTGGGGTATCCCAGAGCTGCTCTAATCCCGTGTTCTTCAGGCTGTCCTGTAGGAACTTGGCTGCTGCTGAGGACGGGTGTTGGGCTAGCTCCATCCACAGATGTTCATTTAATGTTCCTTGTTTCGATTTCCTCACTTTGTCCCAGGCTATCATGTAGGCTCCCTGCCTTGCCAGGATCTGTTGATCAATGCCAAATTCAAGCCTGATTTGAGCTGGTGAAGTTTGCTTGGGCAGGCTGAAGATGATTCTGTAGGCAGCTGTTATTGTATTATCAAGGATCTTGGCGTCTCTTCCTCTAAGCACCTCACTCCCATAGGTAATCGTTGGGAGAAGTTTAGCGCGGATTACTTGCGTCAAGGGCAGAAGAGACGGGCCAGAAAGTTTGTTGTTTAGAGACTTCAGCGAAATTGCCAAAGATATCCCTTTCCCTCGAATGCTCGTTCTTTGGGCGGAAAACTGCCCTCCGTTGTCAATTTTCACTCCTAGATATTTATATATTGGCGTGTCTCCGATTCTTATTTTTTCCCAGTACCATGGTGTTGATTTGTTTCTTTTCTTGCTGATGGTCATTGACTGGGTTTTCTACAGATTTATTGTAAGCTCATTTTTACTTGAGTAGCATTGTGTTGCATTCCGCAGGTGCTGAAGTACCTTGGTATAACTTATAAGGACGATATCGTCAGCATAAAGTAGGCAAGGTAGTTGCAGTCCTCCTAATTTGGGGGCATGGGAGTTGCAGCCATTTAAAATGGGGACAAGGTCGCTTAGGAACAGATTAAATAGGGTGGGGGCCAGGACGCAGCCTTGTTTCAGGCCCTTGTTGGTCGGTATGCGCCTGGACAGGACGGATCCATCCCCCACCTTTATCTGTACCCAAGTCTCTGTGTGAAGGTTGATTAGCAGGTTCAAAAGGGGTCTAGGTATCCCCCAATCGTTTAATTTAGACCATAAAAGATTCCGATTTATATGGTCAAAAGCAGCCTTGTAGTCAATGAAGCAGAAGTGTATGGGCATTTTGTTAGATTCTGCCTTATCTATTAGCATGCCCATGCTCAAGATGTTCGTCATTGTCCCTACTGCTTTGGCAAAGCCTGACTGGTTTGCCGGGATTAAGGATCTCTCTGTTGCCCAGGCCATCAGCTCTTCTAGTAGGATGCCTGCAAAATATTTTGCCTCATTGTCGATTAAAGCCACCAGTCGATAGTTTTGAGGGGAAGCCTTGTCTCCTGCCTTGTGAATTGGGGAGATAATTGAGCCCTTCCAGGAGCTTGGCAGGATGTTGTAGTGTCTTATCTCCAGAAATAGCGGTTCCAGGGCTGCTGCCCAGCCTGCCACATCTTGTTTAGAGAGAATTGGCGGGATTCCATTCGGCCCTGGTGCTCCCTCTCTTCTTCCCTTCTTGATTAAACGCTGAATGGTGTTTTGTAAGTTCAGCAGATTCTCTCTATCGTTTCCAATCTGCCCTTCTGTATAGCTTGTGTTATTACTCGTGGTCTTGGTTATGTCCCGCAGCCTGATGAAAATGGCTGCCAAGATAGTTTGCCCATTTATCCTCTGAGATGTTAGATGAGACCCCATGGTGCATGGGTCTTATAAATGAGTTTATTGATTTCCAGAACCTTGCCCCGTCATTCTGTTTGATGTCAGAGTGTAGTCTCGCCCATAGGTTATCCTCAGCGGATTTGTTTGCTTCCCATTTTGATTTTTTCAGTGTTAATTTTAATTTCCGTAGTTGATCACGCTTTGCTAGGTTCATAGGATTCTGTTGAAGTTCTCTCATTGTGCGATAGATTGAGGTTTTGATGCCTCTGATTTTTCCTTTATGTTCTTGGGAGAATTTGCTCGATCGTTTGTTGCTTAATTGTGGCTGTATTTTAGGTCTTGTAGCGTACATGGACATAGTATTTGTAAATTGTTCCCATTTTGTGATTTCGCTGTGTCCAGTGCAACTCCCAAAATGCTGTTTTGCTCTTTCCACTAAGGTTCCGTCTGTTGCTGCTGAATACTTAATTTTTTTGAAGTTGACGGTATGGGTTGACTCTTTTGGTTCTTTCGAGAGCTCAAAATTGGGTTTTGCAATCTTAAAGGTGGTTTCTTGAGGGCAGTGATCACTGTCTCCGCTACGACCTATCCGGTATGATTTTAAAAACTGAAATAATGGTAATGAGATGAAGGTATAGTCTAGAATACTGCTTGTTCTTGTTGAATGAAAAGTTGCGGCCGGGGGATTGTCTCCAGATGTCCTTCCATTTAAGGCCCTGATGTTGAAGTGTACCAGATCTTCCAGAATCTTATTACCTAACTTTGTTTGCTTGGGAATCTGTGAAATCGCTTGTGAAGGAATATCCCAGATTGCATTTTGAATTAGTGGCTCGTCTTCTTGCGTGGCACCCATGAGGTTGAGGTTGAAGTCCCCAGTGAGAATAACGTTTGTTGTAGGTCTTTCCCTTATGCAAGAAGCTGCAAAGGTTTTTAGCTTCTTTTCTTTTCTTTCTCGGATGAATGTAGACGTTGATTAGGGTAATGTCATTTTCAGCGGAGCCTATTGTAAATTTTGGCAGATGAATATTTACCGCCAGCAAGGCTGTGAGAGTTGGACCGACTTCTTTTGCCGTTAAAATGCTTGTGGCCGCTATATAAGTTGCTAGGCCACCTTGAAGGTGCCCGTATTTAGCTGACCTTTTTGCAGCGGAGAAAAAGCGTAGGTAGCCATGAAGGTGCGGGGGGTCTGCAAGCCATGTTTCTTGGAATGTCACGACATCGAAGTTTCTGATGTATGTCATAAATTCTGGGTCTGATGTTTTGGAGGCCAAGCCATTAATGTTCCATGAGCATGTTCTTAATGAGTCATGTGCAGCCTCCCCTGGCTTGAGGCTGGTTTGTCATTCGTTGTTATTTAAAGTTCTGGCTATCCATCTTGGGTCGGGCAGTCCCGATGGTTGTATGTGTTCGTCTACTATACGTCGGGCACTGTCATTATATAGATCGACCTTATTGCCCCCTGGCCCTGCCGCGCCTCTCAGGACCGAATTTCTAAGGCTTTTCGTAGTGGTTAGTTCTGCCTCTTTTTCCACCGGGGCAAGAATTTCAGGGTATCTAGGCTTTGTATATGGTTTTATTGTGATCCCCCAGTTTTTAAAGGTTTCAGCCTCAGCATATATTTTTTGTGAAATTGCCAAGGTTGTCCAAGTTGCTTTTGTTTTTTCTCTTCCTGTGTGCTCATCGACTACAAATTCAATGGATACCAGGTCTGAGCTTTTTACTTCTGCCAAAGAGGTGACATGAGATAACAGTCGTAGGATGTTACCCCTATTCGGGGAACAACCTTTACAACGCAACTTTTACAACGCACTACCATTACAACTAAACTGTTACAACGCGAGTGCATTGACAACGCAGGACATTACAACTCAAGTCTTTACATCGACTTGCACTAGATGGCGTGCTAACATTAAAAATAGTGTAGTTTACTATCCCAACACCTTCCCTACTGTTACATGGACTGGAGTTGGAATAGTAAATTACACTTTTTTAATGTTAGCACGCCATCTAGTGCAAGTCGATGTAAAGACTTGCGTTGTAATGTCCTGCGTTGTCAATGCACTCGCGTTGTAAAACTTTCGTTGTAACAGCATGCGTTGTAACAGCATGCGTTGTAACGTCACACATCCCCCCTATTCAGTATATCATGTCTACCTTGCGAGCGGTAGTTCAGGTTGAACCAAACGACGCCTGTTGTATGACCTTGTTCACTTGTCTGCTCACTCTCTGTTTTTCGTTGACTAGATCGCATATCCTCTACTAGTCTTTTTACACTTGTTTTCGTTTGGTTAGAGTTAGGTGCAGTGATTCTTAGCTCTCGGCCAAATGTTTGCTGGGTTCGTGGAGGTGACTCAGCGTTTCTTTGTTCATTTGACAGCCCTCCCTCTTTTTTGCGGGGGCTGAATCGCATGTCCTCTGCTAGTCGTATTGCATTTGTGTTGGCCTGATTTACGTTGAGTGCAGTTACTCTTAGGTCACGACTGATAGTATGCTTGTTCAATGCTAGTTGCCCGGCCGGGTGGAACTTGTCGCCGGGCCTGGAGATGTTGCGTGTAAAATCCGCTGACCCTATAGTGGATGTTTCTTCTTCTCTCTTCGTGGTCGGTGCTTCTTGGGTGATTATCAGTGGATAACTTGCTGGCTGCCCTTTGCCTGTCTCTGCGTTTTCTGATCCTTGTTTGTTCCCAGGCTTTGCACCCCAAGTGTGTTCTTGATTTTTTATTTCCTGTAAGTTGAGGCCGTGCTGTCTGCCACTTTTTTGTGCCTGTTTCGCGCTGGATTCAAGGAAAATATTGCGAGCTTCACCGGTTTGGAGGCGTGAATTTTGTGTCCCTGTTTCAGGCTCTTTTTGTATGCGAATCCCGGGTGGTTCCGTGGTTTTTGTTTTGGGCTTAATATTGCACCCCGTCTTATTTGGGATTTTTGCCTTGGTGGGAGTCTCAGATGTGCTGATGGCTTCCTCAATTTCCGGTGGGCACATGGCACTCTCGGATTGAGCTGCGCTTCGATCCATAATTGGAACATTCCCAAAGAGGTGCATAAAGCCTTTACGTTGAGAGACAATTTTGTGTTTCCTGCCTTTGCGTTTTTTAGCTCGTCTTTGTTTGGCGTTCGTTTTTGGGCTTGCTTTTTCTTCCTCAGGGTTTGCCGAGAGTGGAATTTCTGTTGTTCCGGTTTCACAGGTCCCTGTGCTTGTTGGAATTGTAGATGGAGGTGTCTTGTCTGTTGCTCACCGGCGTTTCTTTGATCCTTGAGTTGTTTGTGTCAGCCTCGAAGGAACTGTTACGAGGGTTGCATTGTTTGCACTTGGATGGCCTTCTAAGCTGTGTGCACAGATTGCTCAATATTGTCGGTAGAGTTGCCAATTTGTCGATGATTGGGCCGCATCCGCACCCTTATTTAGTATTCCCAAATCCTTGATTCGGCTGAGCCAGTTTGTTTTGAAGAAGCGTGTTTAGCGTGCCCAACTTCCCGTCAATGGCAACCACAAATACAGCCAGTGTGTCAAGTAGCGTCAATTGAGTGTCCATTTTATCCGATTGATAGTTGAGGGCTTCTACTAGGAGTTGTATTGTTTTAAGCAGACTGCACCAGGCATTTTCGTGCTTTGGAGTTTCATCGTGATTGTCAGGAATTATGGGGCTTTTTTGACTCAACTTTGGTGCCTCCTCATCCGTCACTGGATGTTCATGTGAGATGTCGCTTATTGTGATAGGCGTATTCAACATTTTAATGTTTGACTTGCTTTTGCCATTGTCTTGAGTGTATGCAGCTAGTAGATCTTCCCACTCTTCCTTTCCCAGGAATGAGGATATTTCTATTGCCTCTAGTGGCGAGGTTGATGACCTATCTGTACGGGCCATGTTCTTCCCAGGCCTCGACGTACTATCATGATCCGTTACTTGTTCAGTTTGAGTTGGGGTTTGATTTCTCAAGATTGGATCATTTACTTCCCAGCGCTCCTTTTTGGTGTTTACGTTTGCGTTGTTGTAATTGCTGGGATGCTTAGTTTGTTCTTGGTTTTTTGCAATACAGTTCAATGAACCATTGGCTTCGTCTCCAGTACCAAATGTGTTGCCCTCGCAAGAGGTTTCATTAGGATAAGTGCGGGGTCTGTGAAGCTTTTGTAGAGTATATTTGTTGGCTGATCTTTTTTATTACTGTTATTTGCCCTATGCACTTGAAACAGATTTGCTTCTAAGATAATTTTCATTCCTGGCTGAAACCCTTTGGTTATCGCGCCCCTTGTGGTGCAGCTTTTATCGCGCTGAGGGGTTGATGTCACTTGTAATGGCCCCCTGGCCGTAGGGCTGGGGCTTCCGTTGCTGTTGATGTCTGGCTGTAAGCCAGAGTACTGCACGGGCTGAGAGAGCTGAGATGGTTCAATGGGTTGCTGAAAACCTAGAGATTCATTGGTGTTTGAGAGTAGTGTGTCCGCCGCATTTTAAAAAAAATGAAACTTTGTGTAGATTTTCGGTTGGAGCATTGCAAGTCTGGTTTTTCTTCTGCTGTTCTTTTTTTCATGTGTCAATTGCTCGCTACGGGGGCTGTTAGGATTGACGCTTGTTAAGTCAATTAGTGAGCCTTCCTTCTGGGTTGTTTGCCTGGATTTGGTCAATGGCTCTGCTCTTATCCCATCGAGCTCTTTCGGCGATCTTTTACATTTATTTGTGCGTTTGTTTGCCCCCCCTTTGTTCGTGGGGCAACCACGAATACGCCCTGATCTCATATCACCAGGGCTGTCCGGCCGCTAAATCGTGTCAAAAAATGCCCAAAAACAAGCAGCCAGGGGAATGTGGTATTAGTTGATGCCTTCCTACGCCACCTCAGAGGACCGAGCAGTTTGACTGGTGCTTAGCAGTTAGCTTGACAATTACTCCTCAGCGGTATCCGATCACCTGTCTATAACCAGGGCTACTGGGACCTTAGTTCACTGCTCCTCTCTGCTCCTCCTGCACTAGTTTGCCCCCTCTGCCGATTCTTTACGTACTCCTCAACTCACTTCCAATAACTGAGCGCAAGGGCAGAGGCGAGGACCCACTTTGCAAATGAGAAGATTTCGCTGCGCTGCCCCCTTTGTGCTCACCGTAAAGTTCAGTTTCTCCACTGTGCCTCCTCCATCTCCAGGCTCTGGTACTCAGTCACAGGTGGCAGCGCAGGGGGGAGAGTGCCGATATCTGGAGCTCCCCAAGCCTTGGGGACCTGAAGCCCGTAGCCTGAAGCCTGAGGGGTTCGTGGATTGCTTGCAGCGGGAACAGCGGGAACGGCTTATGCCTGCGGTTTCACTGTGGCTTCTGGCGATCACAAAAGACAGCTCACTAGTGCCCTCCGCCACTGGTGAAGAGGTCGAGTGCGGGCTGGGCCCCGCTCCCCGTTTTGCGGCTGATGTGTGGCTGTAGAGGCGGCTTACGATGGCGGCTATGGCTATGGCTTGATTAATTTGTCTGTGGCTGTAACTGCTTGATGGCCGCTTCGCGCTTCGTGCTTCGCGCTTCGTGCAAGTGCTTGTTGCGGGTGCTACGGGGCGGTGGAGCTCCGCTGATGCTATGGTTCTAAACAGCAGCAATCGGCAGCAGCTAGCGGTATCGGTAACGGTGGTGGTGGCGGTAATGGTGCCGGATTCCCGCCGTTACGGCTCCGCTCTGCTCCGCTCTCTCTCTCTCCCTCACTCCTCGCTACCGGCGTGCTGCAAAACGTGAACTGGCAACAGAGGGTATAGAATCACACTTTATGCCAACCCATACTCACTGCACAAGGACAACTCTAGTTTGTAAATAGGTCTCTCATTAAAAGATAAAAAGGATTCAATCTTGTTGTCTGTTTCTTCACAGTCCCAAGAATTCAAAAGGATAATGTGTAATCCAAAGAAAAAAGTATCCCACTTCATTCCAGTAGATGGCGCTGGTGTCAGGCAGGTTGGTGCAGTAGATCCACAAACTTGCACACACCCTCATTCTCCAATGTCTCCCGATAAAAATGGTGCCTCACATGTGCGCGCGGCAGGGAAGGGCCCAAAACGTACTGTGGAGACATCAAAATGACCTACCTCAAAACAACCTGGTTTTTTGGCCCCGGGTTTGGCGGCCATCTAGGGAAACCTGCCAAACTGAGACATTTTTTAAAACTAGACACCCGGGGGGGGGGGGGAGTCCAGGGAGGTATGGCTTGCATGGACCCCCCAACAATGTCCTACCCAAAATCCCCTGCAAACCTCAAATTTAGTTGAAAGAATCACATGTTTCTCAAATTTCTGTGTGGCAAAATTGTAGGATCACGGGACTGACACAATTTTCCTACCACCCAGCGTTCCCCCAGGTCTTCCAATAAAAATGGTACCTAACTTGTGTGGGTGCGCCAAGTACCTGCGACAGGCAAGAGCCCAAAACGTATTGTGGAGACATCAAAATTACCTATTACAAAACGACCTGGTTTTGCAAGGGGGGGGTCACCTGGGTATTTGTTCATGGGTTCAGCGGCCATCTGGCTAAACCTATCAAGCCCACACATTTCTGAAAACTACACACCCGGGGGAGTCCAGGGAGGTATGGCTTGCATGGAGCTCCCAAAGTTTTCCTACCCAGAATCCCCTGCAAACCTCACATTTAACTGATATAAATCACATTTTTCTCAAAATTCTGTGTGGGAATGTTATGGGATCACCGGGCTGACACATATTTCCTACCACCCAGCGTTTTCCCAGGTCCCCCGATAAAAATGATACCTCACTCATGTGGGTGGTCCTAGTACCCGCAACAGGCAAGGGCCCAAAACGTATTGTGGAGTCATCAAAATGACCTATCACAAAACAACCTGGTCTTCCAAGTGGGGTCACCTTGGTTTTTGGCCCCGGGCTCAGCGGCCATCTAGGGAAACCTACCAAACCAACACATTTCTGAAAACTAGACAGCCGGGGGATCCAGGGAGGTATGGCTTACATGGACCCCCCAACACAAACCAATTGGAACTAGATACAAAACTATAACTACAAACACAAAAGCGCTACCTAAGGACATAATTCTAATGTCAACTGTGAAACTGAACTACAAATATAAAACCATACAGACCAGACAGTACACTATTAGGCTCACGGTTGTGCCCAAAAACACTTTTGAGTGTGATACAATCTGAAACATATGGCCATACACAGCTCAGGATTAGAAGGACAATCAGCACAGTGAATACGACTCTCCTTCCACATACCTCTTCGCAAAGAGACTCTACATCTCTTACAGGGATTGTTTTTTGGGGCATGGAAGGAATTTAATCGGGAAAGTGGAGATCTTTTAATCTATCCATATCCTTCACCACTCCAACTCTAGGAAAACTTTCCCGTTCCACTACAACAAGGCTGCCTATCACAGACTCCTGAAACTGAACAATTGTTCCTTGACACTGGAGAACACTCCTTGAACACAACAAAAGCATTAAAACTATTGAAAAGAGAGATGGCCAACTTCTTATACCAAATTTAAGCCTTATGAACAGCAGTGTAAGGTTCCAAACTTCTGATCTACTCTATAAGCACCACCCATGTGCTTATTGTAGTCTACAATGCACACAGGTTTGCACACTTAAGCAACCTGACCCCAAACAGTCACAGGTGAAGTACTTTCTTCATGGATGGTAGTCAGAATGTACACATCCCTCCTGTCCACAAATTTCGCAGCCAGCAGTTCCTCACTACGCAAGACACTGCACTGTCCCCTCTGAAGCTTTTTGCAAACAAGCTGTTTTGGGTAACTTTACAGTTAGAGCGGATTGGGTGCCGCAAGCGTGTCCACTTTGAATAATTCCTTAAACAACTGCACAGCAGAGTAGAAGTTATCAAGGTACAAATGGTGACCTTTGTTAAACAGTCCTCTAGCACGTTCCCACACAATTTTCTCTAAAACTCCTAAAGTGGACGGACAACCAAGGGGGTCAATAGTGGAATACCTACCAGTGAACACCCAGAAATTCTAGACATATCCTTCCCTACTAGCAGACAACATATACATCTTAATTCCATAACGTGCCATCTTGCTAGGAAAGTACTACCTAAAAACCAAACACTCCTTGAACAGGACCAAAGACTCATTAACAGCTATTTTTTTCCCTGGAGTATAGATCTCTGAAAATCGATCTACAAAGTGTTCAAGAACAGGCTGATTCTGAAAAAGACAGCCAGGGTGATCTTGTGGCAACGCCAACGCATTATCAACAAAATGCAGCATCCGAAGCAAAAGTAAATACCAATCATGACTCATAATTGCAGGAAATATGGCCGTTGCCATCAAGGGACTGGTAGACCAATATGAAGCCAGGGACTGCTTCCTTATCAAACCCATCAAAACATATAAACCCAAAAATGTATTAATCTCATCCAGATTTGTGGGAATCTACCGGGTAGCTCTAGAGCGGGGCCTAAGTCTGGTACTGTTGTCCCTCAAATACTGTTCAGCATACAAAGCTGCTTAACAATCTCACCACAAATACATCATCCATAAACTTTCCAGGCATTTACAATATAAAGACCTTTGGGAGTAAAGTAAGCTCTTTGAACATGTGCAAAATGTATGGCTGTTTTTGCAGCACATCTAAGAAAACAAAACATTTTTGTCTACCCTTATTTAGGCAACTGGCTAATAAAGGCTACATCATCAGAGGAGACTTTAAAACACTTTCAAATATTCCTCAACAGTTTGTTCAGTTTGGGTCTATAGGTGAATCTAAAGCAATTTACGACCCATCCTACCTTGAACTGATACTGAATACCCTGTCCACAAAAGTGTATACTTCGAGTAGAGATTGTCATATATAGCAGGCTGAAAAATGTAATGAAAGGGACCTCATTCTGTCAAGCTCTCCCAGTACAAACTTTAATCACAGATGCCTTTCTCTAAGAACAGGGAACACACAGGGTCCATTTAAACACACGAAAACACTTACCATACTAAATTACTACCAATGAGAGTTGTTCATCTGGCACTAAAATCCTTTCTGCCATTGATCACAACAACCTCCGTGGACAATACAACAGCAATGTACTAACTGAGCAAGCAGTGAGGGACATATTCAAGACTTCGGTCTCTCGAGCAAACAACTTAACAATGACAGCTGTGTGCATCCCAGGCATTCAAAATTTAAAAGCAGACTCCAACATTTGAACATTTCAAGAAAACCACAACTGCATTTTAGCCAACTAAGTTGTTGAGTCAATTTTCCAAGCCTTGGGATATCCTCAAATAGACTGGTCTGCAATGAAAAAATCAAGACATGCCAAAATTGTGCCTCCAAATTTTACCAACCAGGGTTGAGGGGGAATGCCCTTTTAATACATTGGTCAAAGAAATCTTGTAAAAATTTCCTGCAATACCCATCATCCTGACTGTTCTGATCAAACTTTACCAGTTCAAGGCCAGAATTACAATATCTGAAAGAAACAGTTAGTTATAGGTTCCTTACCTTAGAATTACCCCAGGCGTCAGACTGGATCTGGAAAGTGTTTCGTCAGCAGTACCTCTGCTCGTCGAAAGGTGGCGTCGGTCGGCTCCGCGTCCGTTGTTGGCATTGTGGTCGCCGGGATGACGTCGCAGTAGCTACTTAGACGCTGCCCTCGTGTGCAGCTGTCAGTTCTTTCTTTTTCCATGCCAGCCAGCGCAGATCTGGAGAGAGCGGTACTTCCAGTCACTTTTTGACTGAACTTTTTGAGCGACTTTTGTTGACGTCTTTTTGAGTCCTACCGGCTCCTGGTGCACGTAGGGATGCACGGCTACAAGGCTTGGGGTTCCTGTACCCGACTGGTGATGGATCCGCACCGCGTGTGCCTCTTTTGCCTGGAGCGTGACCAGTACCCCAAGTCATGCTCCGACTGCGGGACCATGGCTCCGAAGTCTTTGCGGGAGCGGTCCCGAAAGCTTCTTGAGCGCCAGCAGTCGGCTCCACACCACTCGAGGTCCCGGTCGCAAGGGAGATCAAGGGTCCAGCCGCGTAGCCATCACCACTCATCATCCAAGTCTTCGCACTCGGGGTCAAGTAATTTAAAGCACAAGAAGAAGTCGAAGAAGCATCGCCGCTCTTCGACTTCTCCCCGTCGGTCAGCTGATGAGATGAGGGATGCGGGCGGTGCCCCTCGCACGGCTCCACGTGCAGTGCCTGAAGGGTCGACTCCAAGTTTCCCTCCCTTCCTGGGGCCCGGAGCGACCCCTGCCCAGCATCATCAGTTTTACGAGGCGATGCATGCCATCTTTAGGCAGCGTGACTCCGTTGGCGCACCTTTGGTCCCCCCGGACTCAGTTGGGTGTCCTAAGCCTTCCCTGCCGGTGGCTCCGGCTAGTTGCCGTAGGACCCCCATGGATCCAGGCCTGGATCCGGATCGGCGCCGGTTGACCTCATTACACCTCCACCGGCGCCGTTTCCTTCAGCACCGCACCCGCACTCGACGCCAGTTGTGCCCCCAGCCAGCATCGACCCCGGCCTCCATCCTGATGTGGACACCGAGCTGGACCGGCGTCGAGTGGTGTCTTTGTACCCCTGTTCACTCCTGGGGTCACTTTCAGTCCAGAGTGGCACCCAGAGGACGAGGAGGACTGGGAGGGGTCAGGTGACCCTCTGACTGACCACTTGGATTATGATCCAGACTGTAGAGAGGACTTGGGGGATGGCAGTGGTCTGGATACCTCCCAAGGACGGAGCTTCCTATGCATTGGTGTTGGGTAGGGTGGCCGAGGCTCTCCATCTCGAGCTACCTACAGTGGCAGTCAAGACTAACCACCTGACAGAGGTGCTTCAGCCAGCAGCGAGGTCTTCAGAGCCCCTGCTGCTGTTTAATAAAGCCCTGACCGACATTTTTTTGGGCACCTAGTCCAGGACCAACACGGGGCTCCCGGGGATAGGATGATTGCCCAATGCCACTGCCTGGCCCCGGGCGACCCCTCTTTCCTCTCCCACCACCCCACCCCCGAGAGCTTGGTGGTCCAAGCCTCTACTTCAAAGAGTGCATTCTCTAATGCTCCACCAGATAGGGAATTCAAGAAACTGGATCATCTTGGGAAGAAGATTTTTTCTTCCGCCAGCTTGGGACTGCGGTTGGCAAACACTGCATGTCTATTGGGACGTTATTTCCACTCTGTGTGGGACACGGTTGCGCATGTGCTAACTCAGTGTCCGGAGGAAGCCGGAGCGTACTCTCCCAGGCTGTTGCTGCTTGGAGAGACGCAGTGAAGTTTACCATCCGCTGTGGGCTGAATACCGCCGACTCTCTAGGCAAGATGATTTCCACGTCGGTAGCCCTTCGACGCTATGACTGGATGATTTCGACTCACTTTTCTGGGGATGTCCAGAGCACACTTATGGACATGCCATTTGATGGCCGTTGCCTTTTTGGCGACAAAGCAGACAACGCTCTAGAGCGTTTCAAGGACTCACGGGCTATGGCCATGTCCTTGGGCCTCTCCAGCCGCCCTGTGCAGTCTGCTTTTCGCTTCTTTCGTGCCTACGGAAGGGGTGTCCCACTATGTCCCACCCACAGCCATTGGCCGACGCAAGCTGCACAACCTTCGTGTGGCCAGGGATGTGCGAACCACCGCCGTGGTTCTGGGGGCCAGCGAGCGGGCCAGTCCACCAACCCCCCCTGCTTAAGCCTCCAAACCTTCCTAGTCCGACTTTGCAGGCCCATCAATCGCCAATGGGCGGCAGGATCCGACCAACACCACCCCCACTGGGTCACCATCACGTCGGACAGGTGTTTTTTACAGATTGTCCGAGGGGGCTACTCCCTCCCCTGAGGCTACCCCCACAGTTATGCCACCTGAGTACCATCGCATGTCGGAGGATCATCTCGGCCTTCTCCAACAGGAAGTCACGGCTCTCTTGGCCAAGGGAGCCATCGAGCGCGTTCCTGCCCCAGAAGTAGGTCGTGGTTGCTATTCCCACTAGTTTCTGGTACCCAAGAAGGACAAGGGCTGATCTTGGACCTCAGGAACGTCAACCGCTTCCTGTGGAAGGAAAAGTTCAAAATGTTGACGCTAGTTCAGGTCTTGTCTCCCCTCGACCCTGTAGACTGGATGGTAGCTTTGGACTTGCAGGACGCCTATTTTCACATCTCCGTCCTGCTGGCCCACCGGCGCTACATGCGGTTCACGGTGGGCCACGAGCATTTTCAGTTTACTGTGTTCCCCTTCGGCCTTACCAGTGCCCCTCGGGTGTTCACGAAAGTGATGGCGGTGGTTGCAGCTCATCTACGCAGATCAGGGTTCCCAGTCTTCCCCTATCTCGACGACTGGTTTTTGAAGGCGAGCTCGCCCCAGGCAGTCGTCTCCCACCTCCAGACTACGGCCGACCTCCTGCATTCGCTGGGTTTCTCCATCAACGTGCCGAAGTCACACCTGATTCCCTCTCAGAAGCTCCTTTTTATCGGAGCGGTTCTGAACACCACGCAGTTTTGGGTCTAGCCTTCCGAGCAGCGAGTCCGGTATATTCGGGCTATGATTCCGATCGTTCAGCCCTTATCCCAGGTTTTGGTCAGGATGACCCTCCGGCTACTGGGCCTAATGGCCTCCTGCATCCTGGTGGTGGATCATGCCAGGTGGCATATGCGGGCTGTGCAGTGGGACCTGAAGTTCCAGGGAGCGCAACATCAGGGGAATCTGTCCGATTGCGTCCAGATCTTGGAGGGCACTGCACACCAATTGTAGTGGTAGCTCACGGACCAGCATTGGGTCAACGGCAGATCCCTCTCCCTTCCTCAACCAGAGTTCACAGTAGTGACGGATGCATAGCTGCTGGAATGGGGCGGCCACGTGGGAGAGGCGGAGATCAGAGGCCTTTTGGTCTCCGGCGGAGTCCAGGCTCCACATCCACCCTGGAGCTACGGGCGATCCTTCTTGCACTAAAAGCATTCCTTCCCTCTGTTCGGGGAAGAGTAGTGCAGGTGTTTGTTCAAGGACCACACTACTGCCATTTGGTACTGCAACAAAGAAGGCGGGGTGGGGCCATGGACCCTATGTCAAAAGGCCCTCCGTCTCTGGACATGGTTCAACATCAGGGCATATCCCTGGTGGTTCAACACCTGGCACGTTCTCTGAACGCCAGGGTGGACGAGCTCAGCCGCAGGTGCATGATGGATCATGAATGGCGTCTTCACACAGAGGTGGCGCAAGGTCTCTTTCGTCAATGGGGAGAGCCTTGGTTACATCTATTCGCCACCAAAGAGAACGTGCAATGTCAGCAATTCTGCTCGTTGGAATATCCAGGGCGGCACTCGGTAGGTGGCGCTTTTCGTCACGAGTGGAGTTGCGGTCTGTTGTATCCCTTTCAGCCTTTACCACTTCTGGCCAGAGTGCTGAAGAAGATCAAGCGCGACAGGGCCCAAGTCATTCTTGTGGCTCCGGATTGGGCACGAAGTGTCTGGTATTCCAAGCTTCTGCATCTAGCCATTGATCCTCCGATCCGTCTGCCTCTTCGGGAGGATCTTCTGTCACAGCAGCAGGGGACGGTCCTCCACCCGAATAAGTCCAGTCTCCACCTCCTTGCGTAGAGATTGAGCGGTGGCAGTTGACGTCATTTGACTTGCCTCCTGAAGTCTGTGATGTAATCTTGGCAACCAGGCGTCCCTCCACTAAGACGGTATACGCCTGCTGATGGAACGAATTTGTGGCATGTGCACAGCAAGGGCTGTGGATCCCCTTTCTGCCCCTCTTTCTGAGATTCTATTGTTCCTCCTTTCTTTGGCCCAGCAGGGCTCTGCTCTGAGCACTATCAAGGGCTAACTCTCAGCCATTTCTGCGTTTCTTAGGCTTCATGATCAGCTGTCTCTCTTCAAGTCCCCAGTTGTAAATCGTTTCTTAAAAGGCATTCCTCATCTCTTTCCTCCTATCCCCTTCGTAATGGCTCAGTGGGACTTAAATATATTGTCTTGCCCTTTTTGATGTGCGCTCCCTTTGAGCCGCTTCACAACTGTCCTCTCAGACTCTTAACTCTCAAGACTGCATTCCTGGTGGCCATCACATCTGCCAGAAGAGTGAGTGAGCTGCAGGCTCTTTCATCCAAGCCTCCTTTTCTGGCTGTACATCCGGACAAGGTTGTCCTAAGAACTCGTCCATCCTTCCTTCTTAAGGTAGTCACCTCCTTTCGTATTGGGCAAACCATCTTTGCCCACCTTCTTTCCGCCTCCGTATCCTTCTAAAGAGGAAGAGAGGATCCACCGTCTGGACCCAAAATGTGCGCTTTTCTTCTGTCTGGATCGCAGCAAACAGTTCCAGGTGGATGACCAGCTCTTTGTTGGATACGTGGGCTCCAAGAAAGGTCGGGCCGTACACAAACGGACCAGCTTCAGATGGGTTGATTTGTGTATTAAAGCCTACTATTCTCTAGCAAAAAAGGAGCCTCAAGTGGGGCTACGTGCCCATTTTACCAGGGCGAAGGCAGCCACTACTGCTTTGGGACGAGGAGTCCCTCTGCATGACATTTGCCAGGCAGCTATGTGGGCTTCATTGCACACGTTCACTAAACACTACTGCCTGGACAGCCAAGTCCAGAGAAACTGCTTCTTTGGCCATTCTGTTCTCCAGGACTTTCTGGTGTGAACTTGGTTCGCAGACCCACCTCCGGGGTTGGTATTGCTGGTGATCTATTCTAAGATAAGGAATCTATAACTAACTGTTTCTTTCAGATGAACAAGTTACTTACCTTCGGTAACGATATATCTGTAAGAAGTATAAGTTAGTTATAGATTCCTTACCGCCCCACCCATCCTCCCCGCTCTGCGAACTGAATTCTAGAGTTAAGGATATCCTTTCAGTGTCCTAGTTTTGTGCACCAGTGGTCAGTGTCTTGCATGGCTCTGCGCTTCTGGCGCGGAAAGTCGTGTACAGAACTGACGTCAGCGTGCTAGGCTGGTATCTAAGTAGCTACTACGACGTCATCCGGGCGACCACGACGCTAACGACGGACGTCGAGCTGACCGACGTTACCTTTCTACACGCAGAGGTACTGCTGACGAAAAACTTTCCGGATCCAGTCTGATGCCTGGGGGTAATTCTAAGGTAAGGAATCTATAACTAACCTATGTTTTTTACAGATATATAGTTACCAGAGGTAAGTGACCTGTTCAATAGCACCAGAGTGGCCTCACAAATGGTGGTTTATAGACAGCCATCATTTATCTGAACATCCACCCAAGATACTGCTGTACAGAGAGGCTCTCCTGTACATGTTTAAGGGCCAGATCCTGCACCCCAACCTTTCAACGTCGATTTTAGTGGCTTGGTTCCTGATTTCCCTCAATATGGCCATCTAAGTCTACTACAAGATTGCATGAACATTCTAAGGTAAGCCAAATTACCTTCTACTAGAAAATTGTGTGCTTTAAAGTGGGAAATGTTTTGTATTTGGTGCATTCAAAACTACCATGATCTTTCTTCATGTGAAGGAAATGTGTTAATCCCTTACTTCACTTACAAAGGTCTGGTTTACAATTCTCATCTATTAAAGTACACCTTGTGGCTATAACTGCCTATAAAAAATCTCCTTCACAGACTTCCTGTTTTGGAATGCCAGTGGTTAAGGATTTCCTAAAAGCTATTAGGAAGATGTTCCCCTTCTGTTAAACTCATGTTTTGCCTTAGAAACATAACATTGTCCTATCTAAATTAATGCGTCCTTCCTTTGAATGTATTCACAAAGCTTCCTTGCATTAAATTACTAGGAAGCCTGCCTTTTTGGTTGATAATTCTTTTGCAAGCAGGACTAGTGAAATGCAAGCCTTAAGTACTACTGAACCATACATGGTATTCCACAGAAATAAAGTGGAAACAAGAACCCATCCCAGTTTTCTTCCTAAGGTTGTTTCACATTAACCAGACAATGTCCTTTCTTTCATTTTTTCCAAACCCTACAACTCCAGCTAACACATCTTTACATTCACTTGATATAGAACTAGTCTTAAAATTCAATCTAAACAAAACAGTTGGATCATCTTTTCAGAAATTACAGTCCAGTAAGAACAGGTTTATCTTTTACGAAGCAGTCAATTTCTAGATTGATAGCTTCTTGTATACTACAGTATTACCAATTGGCAAAAAAGCACTTATCTGGTAGTCCTAAAGCACATTCCACGCGAGGTAAAGCTGCCACTATAGCCCTTCTCAGAAACAGATCCTATTTCAGACATTTTTAGGTCTCGCCTGGCGTAGGCTGTGCGCATGCGCAGTCTCGCTGGCGAAATTTAATGATATGGGGATATTTTAGTAAAGGGCATTAAGCCCCGCCCCTCTTTTCCATTGGCTGGCGTCACCGTTTATGCTAAACCGTGGCCAGCCATTGGAAAAGAGCTGTTGGTGACATATTTGCTCGGCTTTCTGAACCGTCACATTTGGACGGGCTCATCTGCCTTCCTTTTGTCGTGAAAGGTTTCTTATCTTTATGGGGCCAAACACATGGCCCCATAAAGATAAGAAACCTTTTAGCAGGCAAGGCCGTCCAAGTAGGACGGCAGAAAAAGCTGTGCAAATACGTCATGTGAGCACTTGTTGTCATCCTTATCAGTAGTCGCCTGTTTTTGGGTTATTTTGTTGCTCGGTTTGACACATCAAACAACCTGGGTAACTTTTTGTCATGCCTGCCAGTCTTGCATATATTTTTTGCCATGCCTGACTCCCTTGAACCTCATTTTTTTGCTGCTCCTTTCAGCTGTACCTCCCAGAAGGACACAGCCCTCTTTTGCCCAGAGAGTGTGGGGGCTCTGGCCGTTTTATCTCATCGTCCCTTTGTTGCTTTCTTCTGCACCGCAGCTGTTGCACTGTGTACTTTACCCCTTCACAGGCCCAGTCCCTCGAGCGCCTCCGTCTCCCCGGGCGCCTCCCCCCTCTCCTGCCCGCCGCCCCCAGCTCGCCGTTAATTGAATCGTGTCGGCAGCCCATTGACTGCTCTGCTTCAGCTTCGGGCGATTTCAAACCGCAAAAGTGATCACTGAGGCCAGATCGGAGGGAAAATCAATAGCAGCCCGGGGATTAACAGCCAATGGAGGGGGGCAGAGGGAGGAGGGAGGGGGCGGAGGGACAGGAGTGAGAGAGGAGAGGATATGGAAACAGAGGACACTGTCCGAGAGAAGTGGAAGGAAAAGGGACATACAATTAAAGAACGTAGCTCCAAAGTGATGACATTTTGCTTTAAAAAAATGGAAAGTTGCCTGCTGCGACCCACAGGATGTCATGGGGAATGTTTCTCTTTCTTGTTTATGCATTTAACCTCCAGGTTGAGCTGAATGGATTGGCTGCCAGCGAGTCACTCATGGAAAGGACTTGGTACAGCCTACTTCGGAGTCTCATCAGAGGACAAAGAAAAGGGACTCAATATCTAAGGTCCTGGGGTGAAGTAGTTTCAGAACTGTTGAAGCTAAGTGTGCTTGTCCGAACGGAACTGCAAATGAACAACAGTACTTATGAAAAAAGAATGTAGTTTCGCAAACAGAATTTAAGGGATTTATACACACTAACAGTGTTTAATAAGTGGCAGATGTCTATTTTTAAAAAGTGGGACCTTTCACAAATGCAAAAGCGTCGTATGGAAACATTCGTGAATATGACTAGTTCACTGAAGTTATGTTTATATTTAAATTGATCTGCAATTTAATATAACTTTTTGTCTGGATCTGCTTTCCATCATTGACTTAAAGATGGCACCTTAGCAGGGGAGAGCAATGGCAGCAGACAGGGCGTCAGATCGCTCTCCATGTCTACATTGCAGGCTCTACTCGTAGTGTTGTGAGTTGGTGTATGTGCTTAAGCGCTGGGCCCGGTCTGTAGTGATTGCGAATTGGGCAAGGAGTTTGGGATTGAGGGGAAGAGGGCACGAGCAAATGACCGGTGGAGTGGGGGCACTTCACACTGGCAAGCGGTGTCGGTTCAGGAGGTTGCAGCGGAGCGAGAACCAGCAGCCTTATGGCTGACATGAACTACCCCGCTTCATGTGCGAGGCGAGAAGCAACTGAGAGAACGGGAATCTTAAGATGGTATTCCTTACCGGAGGTTGGTAGCATCTTATTGGCTAGGTTGGTTATTACATAACTTCCTGGTAGGTTGCCATTTTTAGCTTCTTTAGAAGACTACATTATCAAGCGTACATTACTCTGTTTTCCTTTACTCCTCGGTGGATGCTCCAAGTGAGTTCTTGCTCTGCATCAGGAGTCGATCTGCTGGCTGGCTTAGACAAGAATGATCTATCAGCCAATGTAAAAATAAATGCTCGGTTTCCATGTCACTTTCCTTCATTTGCTATTTAGTCGGTGTGGAGGTCCACCCCAGGAGAAACCTTGGAGCACTTATAACCACAGTCAAAATACCCATAAGAGAATCACAATCAGGAAGAAACCTTTGTAATACTGCGAAGGCAGAAGAGGTTTACATTTAATGCAGATTATTTTTATGCAAATGCACAATTGCCTGGTAGAAAAAAGGCCTTTTTGCGATGGAGGTTCTCCAGATGTTTTAAGCGTTACCAGGCCAGTAATTTGGTCTTTAGCCAAACCTCTGCTTTTGTTATGTCTTTGGTACATTGTCTGGGAGGGGCTCCATATCTTTGTCCCTTGCCACCTCACTCCCCCTTAACTCTGGTTTCCTAACTTGCTATCCTATCTACTTACTATAGCTCCTCCAACTACCTTATCTCTCTACGCCACGTTTTTCCACTCTGCCCCTTTTCTCTACTCTGCCCCCTTTCTCTGCAAAGCCTTCATCTTAGTCAGCAGAGCTAAAAGTCACTCTACTAGGAAAATCCAGGACTTAAGAACATGAATTTAGGCCCAGTTGGCTTGTGTTTTTATAAAAATAAATGCACGTTTTCTGAATATCACCGAGGTGGGTCAACAGATGCTTCCGTTTAACCTGAGAACCCAAGTGCACTAGTGGCTTTTGAGTCTTTTTACTTCACATTTTGAGATGTGCAGTCCTGAGGTTATAATGGAACGAGTGGGACTGCAAGAATGTAAAGGGAAAATCTGAACTGGAAGGGCTACTCCTGCATGAACCTGGAAAACTTGATGACTCCGTCACACAAACATCACTTAGCACAAATCATTGCTATGCGTGTACTGGGTCAGCCGCTGGGGTCGCGCTTGTTTATTTTTCTTGCGCCTTGGTGCGTTTGTCGAGGTTTAAGTTTCAGTCGGTATAACGGGTCGCTGAGGTGCAGGCACGTCCCGGCTCTGCGGATGTAAAACTCGACTCCACTGCTTATCGAGAGGAAAAGTAAACAGAACACTGTGAACGTTTGGAATTGGCGCCGGAGCTGCGCCCGCCCTGGACATTACGCCATGTCGGAGGTGTCTTGTTCCCGGTGCCGTTGGGGTGCAGCTCCTTTCTACTCCGGCCTCCCCCTCCAACCACGGTTTCCCTTGCCGGCACCCAGATTTTCTGTGAATCCCCACTTCTTTGCACTACCACTCCGTACCCCTGTCCCTTACTCTGAGCACTCGCCCTTTTCAGTACCCTCAAACAAGCCCCCCATTCCCCATCGCAAAAGTGGTCCTTTCTGGTCCCCATTTCACACCCTCACGCTGAGACCCGGGCTGCCAGTTCCCGCTCCCGCTCCACCTGAGTAGAGGCAAATCCCAGCTGCAATATAATAATAAAAAAAGAACTTTGCGATAGCTGCCAAGATTTCAGGCTGCTTATGTGTGACATTTCCATTGTTTGTCGTTGAAAATGTAATAGGTCTCGCCTTTGATTAAGATAAAGCCATTTGCTTTGCTAATGGTATTGTATAGCAAAGCAAATGGCTTTGACTAAATGAAAGGCGAGACCTATTGCATTTTTAATGCTTGTTAAGGCTGCCGACTGGAAGTCTGTTCATAATTTTACTAGATATTACTGTCTGGATTCAGAAACCAGAGCAGGTACTCAAGTAACGCAGGCTTCCTTGAGGAACCTTTTTAGGTGATTATTGCAGCTTTTCTATTTTTTGTCTGCATTATTTGTGGGATGGGCCTGCTATTCTAGTCAGTTATTATGACTTGATGAGGATCTTCTGGAAGAGAAAGAAAAGTTACTCACCTGCAATCCTAGTTCTCTTCCAGAGGAGTCTCGATCATATTCTTGATCCAACCCTCCCAACTCTCTGGGAAAATAAATATTACATCTATTGTCTCCCACCTAAAATCCTTTTTTTTTTTTTTTGCTGTATAAAAAAATACCTCGCCTAATTGTCACCTTTAGGGTATAATTGGCTGCAGAGTGTACTACAATCCCTTAAAGGCACAGTGGCAGGTTTTCTCTACTATGATTTGCATTGCAGCTTATTGACAGGCACTGTCCCACATTAACTTTCCTTTTCCTTTTAAAACCGGTTTGTGAAAGATTTTCTTTGTTCAGTATATTGACTCATTTGTAATTGGCTTTTTTTTTAAAGATAAAAATTAGATGAAATGTAGTAATTTCTAGGCTTTTACAGGTTGCAAACATATTTGTAATTTACTATGGTACAAGTTTAAAGTGTTCTGGAATCCCGCACATGGGCGAAACTATCAGTGCTTATGACTATGGTGAGGATTCCCCTGGAGGAGAGATAGGATTATAGATAAGAAACTCTTAGAAACAGAGGCTCTAGTTAGCAAAGGTATGTTAGATTTGAAACTTCCCTTCCCATAATGCACTTGTTATGGTATGTTATGGTATGTTGTGTTAGGTTAGCATTGTGTGGCTAAAATACATGCAGTGTATTTTCGTTATGTAACCCACTGAGTTATCCCTGTAGCATGTAGGCCTTCGATTAGCCAGTGTGACTCCATTTTGTATTTCGTAATCCTTCTTAGACTGCCTGAGCTGTATTCGTATTTGGCCTTAGTATTCAGAATCACTTGCCTCAGCAGAACACTGTACTTCATTATTATTTTCTTTTCTGTTCAAGGCTGCAACTTGACTTGCTAACAGACCATTATTCTGCTCTTGCATTCCATTGTATACATGTAACTCTGCTCCCACATAGTGGTCTTGGGCCGCTGATAGGATGCCCATCTGGCAGGTGTTGGCTCATCTCTCTGTGCCTCCATTGTTTGTGCCCGGCTCAGGCCGGTAGTTTTCCACCAGAGGAGTGGCCGAAGTCTCCAGAGGGGCTTATTATGTATTGGTGTACCCAGGGGCATCAGTCCGCTCGGCAGACATCTTAGGGTGAAGGTCTGACTGGGCTCCTCTGCAGAGTATATATACCTGAATAAATGAAAGTTTTCATTCTCTACTGTCTGACCGACTCTTCATTCTGGGAAGGCATAGCAGGTGGTTGTATATAACCCACGTGGCCCTAGAGGGCCCGTCCTTCAGGTATGCGCCCTGTCCAAGTAGGACCACAATTCTAGTCAGGGTAAGTCAGTTACACATCATAAATTATCCTGTGCTCACTCTCTGGCAGCTTAGTGCTGAGCAGGCAGGCCTAGCTTAGGAGGCAATCTATAAAGTATTTGTGCAACACAACACACAGTAATGCAATGAAAACACCACAAAACACTCCACCTCAGGTTAGAAAAATAAATATGAATTTTATAAATAAAATAAGGCCAAAACAACATAAATCCAATAAGTAGAAGTCGAGATGATTTTTTAAAGAATGAAAGTGTCTGTAAGGCTTAGAAGCAATACGCGCAGTTTGGGGGTTATCTGGTTGCGCTGGACTTGGTCAAAGTAAAATTTTTCATCTGACCCCAATGGAGCACGGGCCAGATACAAAAGCCATGCAGGCCCGCTGAACACAGTACCTTGATCTTAGTCGCAGCAGCGACCTATAGGATGCAGACAAGCAATTTTTCAAAGTCGATCCCGCAGTTGAGTTGATGTGCTAATTTTCTTCACACAGTGGTGGCGATGCATCACTTTGGACGACAATGCGCCATGCCGAGGTGTTGGTTCCATAGAAAGGTTTCTCCACACAGTTGAGGGGATGTGTCGATCTTCCTACACTGCAGTGGTGGCAATGCGTCAGTTCTGATGCGTTGGTTTTTCGAGGCGGTGCGCTGGTTCCGAATGTGATGCATCGATTCTGCTCCTGCAACAGGGTTGATGCGCCGGTTCTGCTACACGCAGACTGGAAATGCATCTGTTTCTCTGGAGCAAGTATCTGGGCCCACTTCCAATGGACCAGGCACAGGAGTAGGTGTAGAAACACTTTAAAATCCCTGAGTCTCAAGCAACAGGAGGCAAGCCAACAAGCACTTAAAGCTCACTCTGGGTTCAAGGCAGAGTCCAGCTCTTTCACAGGAGGGTCAGCGAGTAGCAGGCAACAGGGCAGCACAGCAGAAAAGCAGTTATTCTAGAGCAACAGTCAGCAGAGTGATAGTCCTTGTAGCAACACAGCAGTTCCTTTGACAGAGGTTCTTTACTGGTTCTTAAGTGTCAGATTTGGTGGGGTCAGAGACCCAGCACTTATACCCAGTTGTGCCTTTGAAGTGGGGGTGACTTCAAAGAAGGGTCTTTGAAGTGCACAGAGGTCCTTTCTTTCCAGCCTTGGCTCTAGACTCACTATGGGGTGGGGTAATCAACGCTTTGTGTGGAGACAGGACTCTGCCTATTCAGGTGTAAGTGTCAGCTCTTCCCTTCCATCCTGCCCAGGATGAGCCATCAGGATGCAGATGGGCACTCAGACACACCTAACCGTCCTTTGTGTGTGGCTAGACAGAATGCACAAAGTCAAGCTGTTACCCACCCCGGAGACAGGCTATAGGCAAACAGTAGTAATAGCAGAGAAATGTCTATTTTCTAAAGGTGCCATTTCTAAAATAGTAATGTTGATTCTAACTTTACCAGTAAAGAGGATTTATCATTACCATTCCAAAGATATAAAACATGATCTTGCTACTCCTTTCAAATCACGAATTACAGCTTAAAAGTGTTATAAGGCATTCCAAATGTTAACCTATGAGAGGAATAGGCCTCATAGTAGTAAAATAACTAATCTGGGTGTTTTTTCGCTACCAGGACAATAAAAAAGTAACAGTACATGTCCTACCTTTTACTTACACAGCACCCTGCCCCGTGGGCTACCTAGGGCCCCCCCCTTAGGGGTAACTTATTAGTAATACAAGGGGAGTTTAAGGCTAGGAAAGGGTTTTAAATGCCAAGTTGAAGTGGCAGTAAAACTGCACATACAGTCTCTGCAGTGGCAGGCCTGAGACATGTTTAAATGGCTACTTGTGTGGGTGGCACAATCAGTTCAGCAGGCCCACTAGTAGCATTTAATTGACAGGCCCTGGGCAGATGTAGTGCACTCTGCTAGGGACTTACAGATATGTTACTTGTAATCATGTTTAGAGAAGAAGCACATGCACATTCGCACTGGTCGTCAGTGTTAAAGTGTTCAGAGTCCTAAGGTCATCAAAGAAAATCAGCAAAAAGTGTAGGTAAGCAGGCATACAGTTTGAGGGAAGACCACCCTAAGGCTGACAGTTTTAAGAGAAGCCATTCCATTGTAATTTTCCAACACGTTGGCTTGAGTTTGTAGAATGCTTTTGTATTCATTGTAATGTTGTTTTAGTGTGTGTATTCAAGTACCACTTGCATGTTTGGACTTGTTGGGTGCTCGGCCACTGCTTTAACCAAAACTTAGCACTCTTGCACATAGTTAATCAATCTGTTTTCCTGCATTGCTCAACAAATGATAAAGAGCACTTGTCAGGACACTTGTTACACTGATATCCTATGCTAAAAAATACCCAGTCATTGTTAATGTGAAACTGGGAAGCCGGTTGTCATGTGGACTGGGACTTTCAATCTTACACTGGGATATTAGATTCTCATCCAGGGGATACTCATCAATAGTCATCATCTATGAATAATCCCCGCCCATGTGCGGGATCCCGGAGTATATAGAAAATATATATATATATATATCACTTTCATTTCCATATCCGGTAGCAGTCCACACCGAACAAATGGACACAGACCCAACGTGAGTGCTCTGGTGATTTATTTCACTCCTTTTGTCACCATGACGCGTTTCAGCTCGAAGAGCCTTGTTCACATGACATGCCGGAGCCAATTAACAGTGCATTTTTAAAGTGCAACTGCAATATGTAGCCACGTCACATGACCTGCCCAACATAGACAGACAAAATGTAAACTACGATTGGATATGTTTGAAAAAACATAGATAAATGCAAATTAGCATACCAAATAAGTAATTGCACATTAGTCGCGTTTTTTTGTCCATTGTATTGTTTACATTCTTATTTTTGTCTCATAATATTGTTCTTTCCCTACACTATGTTTTTGCGTTTTGACATTGAGTCTTTGGCAATAATCAGTAAAATACTGAGATATCAATCATCAATAATCGAAATACATCGGCCTATAACAATATTCGTTAAAACTTATTAAAACTTTTTGAAATGAATGGCAAAATCTGATGTTGATTTGTAGAGGAGAGATACAATGATCCATGTAAAAAAGATGCCTAAATAGGTCTAACTGTCGGACATGGAATGGAGGTGCTATCGTGTTCAATGTGTAGTGCCACAAATCATAGTATTAATAAAACAGAACAAAATATATATGATACAAATATCATGAATGTAACAAGCAAAAAAGCTGCTAAGATATCAAAGGAATATATATATATATATATATATATATATATATATATATATATATATATATATATATATATATATATATATAACAAGGAAAACTTGTAATTGCAGGCATTTGCCTGTAGGCCGTATTGCAGACCAATAATTAAACAAAGACAAAAAACTGACACCTTGCCTTTAAGGCTTCCAAGGGTTCGGGTACCATGCCTTTAAGACCTGCAGGAGACCCTCTGCTCCCATCATGCGCCACAGGTGACAGTTAGGTCAGTTCTTTTTTCCGGCTCCTTCTGTGAGGATCCTGGAGTTTGAGCTCTTCAGTTTTTTGACTGAAAGTGATATATTCAACATTTTCTTTGAAAATTCGATAGTTTCTGATCCCTAGAGGTATATTCTACTGTTTTTTTGGTTTTTTCCAATTTTTTTCCAGTCAGAATGCCTGCTTTATTTAGGAAATGTCCTTCCTGTGGCAAGAAAATTGGCACTGTCAGACCCACACTCGGTGTGTATTGTGTGATTTCCATCTTCACACAACTCTGACCAGTGTTATCATTGCCTGAAGTTTTCTAAAAGAACTCTGCGTGACAGAGAACGCATCAAGCTTCATGCGCAGCCTGGAGAGGGATAGAAGCCATCATGGAGGTGGCCATGGAGACTTCAGAGCTGCTTCTTCAAGCAAGCAACACCAAAAACGGCATTGTTCCACCTCCCCTGAGTCCAGGAAGAAGCAGGTGACTGAATGTTTGCCGTCCACGTCGAGATTGCCGTCGAAGAGGCCGAGGCACTCTTCAGCGTCGAGGGACAAGTCATCGTCTAGACGTCGAGACTCTCCGCCGCATACCAGTAAGTCGGCATCGAGGCACAGCACTTCGGGCTCGAAGGCTGTGGATCCTGAGAGACCTGCTAAAGCCCTGTCGACGTTGAGGCTTCCGTCGACGTCGAGGCATTCTCCGCCACCCTCGAGGGGGTCGGCGTCGAGACTCGCCGGCGAAGATCATGCCACGAGTGGACATGTCAACATCAAGAGCGTCGTCGAGGTAACATCATTCGACGTTGAGGAGATCGACGTCGAGGTCCCCCCCATTGCAGCCAACAGCTGACGTAAAGGTCCCCCCCCATCGCCGTGGGCGGTCGACGTCGAGACCAACGTCGAGGACAAGATGACGTTCCCACAGCAGATCGCCGCACATATCAACGACGAAGGTGACACAAACCTTATCGACGTTGAGGCGTTCGACGTCGAGGGACAAAACTGCAGAGGCCACTGAGGAGGCCCGGTGCAAATCAACGTAGAGATCCCGATTGACGTCAAGAGCCCAGTCATCATCTCCAGGGCTGAATATTGTGCAGATTTCTCCAGAGAGATCTCCTAGAGTTGGCGAAAACAGGGTTTATGGTCTGTCGCCTCGGTGGCTGCAGGGCGTTGTAACAGTTGACCGCAGAAGTCCGGGCTCGGACTATTCTCGGACATACTCACCTTCTAGAACCTCAAGAGACCCTGATAGAGGCGCTCCTGCAAAACCTTCAAAGTCGCCTTCCAGAAGACCGCGGTTGCCTTCTACATGCCAATCACGGTCAAGGAGCCGTCGCAGCTCGCGCCATGAACCTCCACACAAGAGGAGGCGCAGAAGATCCTCCACCTGGTCTTCGTCCACGAGGTCTTCGGTTCGGGACTACTCACCAACATTTTCATCTACGCCACCTTCAAGGGGGTCTCCCATCGATGACATCGGGACTTTCTCTGACGTTCTTTGCAGAGGGACTAAGAAACTGAATATCAGTTTGTGCACTCCTGTGGTCCCAACATCAATTATTTTTGAGACATTGCACCATCGTACAGCTCCCAGACCTCTGCTACCAGGCTTTTTAGAACCAGCTATGGCCACGTTCCTCACCCCTGCCACAGTGGGGTCAGTTCCATCGAGGATCGCAAAGAAGTACAAAGCTCCAGACCAGGATCCCTTGTTCCTTAAGGCTGATCCTCCGGCGGATTCAGTCATTGTGGCAGCTGCCAGGAAAGCGCACTCCGCAGCCTCATCGGCTTCAGCTCCTCTAGAAAAGGACAGTAAGCAAATGGACTCTTATGGCAGGAAGCTGTGCAATACTTCTGCATCATCTATGAAGATTGCAAGTGCTTCAGCCCTTCTTGGGCGCTACGACAGGTCTCTTTGGGACTCCCTGGCCAGGTTTACCGACAAGCTTCCCAAAGAAGATCTACAAGACTTCCATGAGATCCTGCAGAAGGGTGGCTTAGTATCCTACCAGGTCATCAGCGCGGCGGCGGACGCCTCAGATCTCGCTGTGCACGGCTATTCACATGACATCTGTTCGCGGCGCTCAGCGTGGTTGCGCCTCACAGGTCTTAAACCGGACACCCAGAAGATCCTCAACCTTCCTTTTAACGGCTCCTCCTTATTCGGTTCTCATGCTGATGAGGAGATGACAAAGATGAAGACCGAGCTGGACATGGTCATAACAGTTGGACTGGAAAAGCGGAAGGAAACGCTTCCGTCAGAACGACAAGTAACCCTTCCAACAGAGGGTTCAAACCCCTCAATGGTCCTCCCAAAACCAGCAGAGGTCCCAATTCCAGCAGAAGCGTCCTGGCAGAGGAAGGGGGACAATAAACAACAGCAGTCCTCCTCCAAGCAGCCTCCAAAACAGTAAGGCATTGCTTCCTCCGCACCCGTTCGCCACTCTGGTAGGAGGGAATATTGTTTTTGACCTGGAAGAATGGGAAACCATAACAAGAGACAGATGGGTGCTGAATATTGTACAGCATGGTTACTTGCTGAGGTTCAAGTCCCCTCCCCCGCAAGTTGCCCCACAATTGAAGTGCCTTCCTCAACAACACAATCTACTGTTACGAGGCGAAGTGTATACCCTCCTCTCCAAGAATGCCATAGAAGAGATCCCACCTCACCAGCGAAACCAAGGGGTATACTCACTGTACTTCCTGGTCCAAAAACGAGGAGTAGCCAAAGAGTACAGACCTATCCTCGACCTGCGCCTGCTGAACAGGCTTATATGAAAAGAGAAATTTCGGATGCTAGCCTTGCACCAGATTTTCCCACATCTTCACCAGGGAGATGCGTGCCATCGACCTGCAGGACACCTACTTTCACATTCCTGTTTCAGTGAAACATCGCAAGTTCCTCAGGTTCCAGGTGTCTCGACAGCACTATCAGTACCGAGTACTTCCGTTCGGGCTCAAATCTGCCCCCCCGGACGTTCTCCAAGTGCATGGCGGTGGTAGCTGCTTTCCTCCGCAAGCGGAAAATCTTCGTCTATCCCTGCCTAGACGACTGGCTCCTAAACAGTGCCACACCTTCACTACTCCAGAGCCATCTCACTTACTGTCTCAACCTGCTTCACTCCCTGGGGTTGCAAGTCAACTACAAGAAGTCAGTCCTCAACCCCACGCAGAAGATGCATTATCTGGGCGCATCCCTGGACACCGCAAGGGCAAGTGTGTGTCCTTCGGCGGAGAGGTTGTCATCAATGTTGAGAAGAGCGCGGCACTTGATCAGCACTACACATCCCACGGCAAGGCAGGTGTCATCACTGCTGGGATCGATGGCCTCCTGCATCTTCATTGTGCCCAATGGCAGACTTCACATGCGGCCTCTACAGCAGTCCCTCGAAGATCAATGGACACAGCGGTCAGGCCGTTGGGAAGATCGTGTCTCTCTTTCTCAGGCTGCCAGGGACTCCATCAAATGGAGGATGAAACGTTCACATCTTCTGCAAGGGGTTCCTTTTCATCAGGTCCCTCCGACCCAGACTGTTACAGATGCCTCACTGCAGGGTTGGGAAGCTCACATGGGCCAGCTTCAGGTACAAGGTCTCTGGTCTGAGACAGAGAGAAGTTATCACATCAACTTTTTAGAGCTAAGGGCAGTCCATCTGGCTCTCAAGTCTCTGTACCCGTCCCTACAATCCAGCTCCATTCAGATTCAGACAGACAACACAACAACAATGTACTATCTGAACAAGCAGGGAGGCACCAGGTCACGGGTCCTGTCTCTGGAGTCCCAGTCCATATGGAAGTGGCTTCTGGCGAGGAGTCTCACAATCGTAGCCGTTCACCTTCCAGGAATCTTGAACGTGCAGGCAGATGTTCTCAGCAGAGACTTCGTAGAAGCGCACGACTGGGTGCTAAAAGAAGAAGTTGCTCAGGACATTTTTCGGCAATGGGGAGTGCCAGCCATCGACCTGTTCACAGACGCGGCAAATACAAAATGCCCTGTCTTCGCGTCCAGATTCCCACAACAAGGATCACGGGGGAATGTACTTTTGATCAGATGGTCGCAGACATTGCTGTACGCTTTTCCGCCACTCCCTCTGATCCCGGCGGTCATACAGAAGTTTTACAGGACCAACACCAGAATGATCCTGAAAGCACCAGAGTGGCCATGCCAGTGGTGGTATCCGGACCTCCTGCAGCTGTCCACAGCTGCACACCGGAGGCTGCCCTGCCGCCCGGACTTGCTGACCAAGAATGAGGGGAGAGTATTTCATCTCAACCTCTCGCCCCTGCGATTGACTGCATGGCTCCTGAAGTCATCTAGTACGAACACTTAGACCTCTCTGCTGACTGTATGTCCATTCTCAAGGAAGCAAAGAGACCCTCCACCAGGAAATCTTACGCATTCAAGTGGAGGAGATTCTACCTGTGGTGCAAGGACAATGCTTTTGATCTGACTAAGGGTCAGGAGCAAGTGATCCTTCCCTACTTGTTATACTTGATCAAGTCAGGCCTGCAATATCCCTCCATCAGGGTTCACCTGGCTGCTATTACAGCTTACAGAAAGTCTCCTACCCAGGGTTCATTCTTTCAAATGCCAGTGGTCAAGGACTTTCTGGAGGGACTCAGGAAGGTTTATCCCCCCAGTGAGATCTCCTTCTCCACCTTGGGAACTCAACATTGTTCTTACTAAACTGATGGGTGCTCCTTTTGAGCCTATTCATAAGGCGTCTTTGCAGCATTTGACCTGGAAGGCTGCTTTTTTAGTAGCCATCACTTCAGCCCGCAGGGTTATTGAGATTCAGGTGCTGTGCTGCAAGGAACCTTGTACTGTGTTTCATGCCAATAGGGTGGTGCTACGTACACATCCGAGCTTCCTTCCTAAGGTGGTCTTGGATTTTCACATCAAACAGGTCATTACTCAGCCCACCTTCTTTCCTAAACCATCAACTCCCCCTGAGAGATCATTACACTCTTTAGATCTCTGGAGAGTGTTGAAGTTTTACCTTGCCAAAACTCACACACTTAGGAAATCTGACCGGCTCTTTATCAACTATGGTTCCACTAACACCGGTCTAGCTGCATCTAAAAGATCCATCTCTCGATGGATTGTATCTTGTATAGCTTTATCCTACCAGTTAGCTAACAAGACCTTACAAGGCAGATCTAAAGCGCACTCTACCAGAGGGAAAGCTTCTACCACAGTTCTCCTTTTGCAATGTTCCAATGTCTGAAATCAGCCACATGGCGATCGGTGCATACCTTCACACGCCATTACTGTCTAGATTCTGATGCACAGGCCGATGCCCAGGTGGGGCAGGCCTCTTTGAGGAATGTGTTTGCATGATTGCAATTTGAATGTCTTGGTTTTTCATGTTCTGTATACTCTGTTGCTCGTCTGCGAGTTACTAGGTTTGGGCTTGCTACTCTATTCATAGAGTATGACTATTCATGAGTATCCCCTGGATGAGAAGGATTAGTTACTTACCTGTAATCCTAGTTCTCCTCCAGGGGTATACTCATCCTAGTCATAAGCGACCCTCCCTCCTCCCCGGACGAGCATTTCTGGAGTTGTTCTATATTAATTTCTTCCTCTACTCAGGTGTCTCTACACAATGCATCGTCAAATAGAACTGACCTAACTGTCACCTGTGGTGCATGATAGGAGCAGAGGGTCTCCTGCAGGTCTTAAAGGCATGGTACCCTAACCCTTGGAAGCCTTAAAGGCAAGGTGTCAGTTTTTGTCTTTGTTTCATTATTGCTCTGCAATGCAGCCTACAGGCAAATGCCTGCAGTTACAAGTTTTCCTTGTGGCAATAAAGCATTGGTTTATGACAATTGTTCAGTGCATGTCCTCTTTTCCTTATGGGTTAGGAGGGTATTTGTCTTACAATGCAAACCGATGTAATTTCGGCATTTCTGCCATGTTGGAAACATTTTAGGCTGCATGTATATGTTTTCACATATGTATATATTCACTGAAAAAAACATAGGTTTCAGGGGCGTTATAGTTAGTTGGACATTTCACTCGTACAAAACCATAAGAATTCTCCCGTTATAGTTAGATCAGCTAACTATAGATCGCGCGCCCGCAATGCACTGCTGATGACGTCACATATTATATCACTCATGACATGGTCAGTGACATCACTCATGACATCACTCATAACATCACTCATGATATCACTGATGGCGTCATCCTTGTGATCGAGTGTCAGACTTCCTCTCACCCTAATATAACCTTTGATACACACACTCAAAATACAAACTAACATTTTCAAAACAATGGACATACCAATACCAGTTACAACACACCTATTCAGTAATTCCAAGATCTACACACGCATCCACTCATTCACCAATAGTCCCTATACAGTCACTCATACATGTACTCACTCATCATATGTACTCATACACCTATACATCCTGTTACACACTGCCACTCATCCATAGTTACTCACACACATAGTCACACATGCAAAGTATCAAACATCCATTTACTTGCATATACAGTTATACACACACTACCACACTTACTTCTACAGAAACTTACACATACTTACTCTCTTAAACAATCACTTATAGAAACACCTACTTATTTGTACAGGAACTCTTCCAAACTCTCTCATATACTCACTTATATACACCAATACTCACATATACTAGTTTAAAACCTATATAGTTACTCATAAAGACACTATTGAGACAGCCATTCACTCACTAACATACCCATACACACACTCATCTACCTATACAGTCCTGCACATATGCTGTCTTCAACACATACAAACAGTGAGTCACTCATTCATGCATCTGTGCACTAAGTAATACCCCCCACCGAACCATACAGACACTCACTCATACTGATACTCAAAAAACCAACTAATAACCCATATAGACACTCATGTAGCTACTCACCAACCCATGCAGCCACTTATACACAAAGTGACAGACTGGTACAGATATTTACATATTTAAACATTACTCACTAACCCATGTATTCACTAAGATACACTTAACCAGTCAGTTATACAATCAATTAAAAAAAAAAAAATCATCCATTTAGACACTTGTATACCCATTTATTCTTCCATCGACCGTGCGATATACATATATAAAACATATTTAATTTTCAGAAAAACACCCATTCACTGGATGATGTCATCAGTGATGTCATGAGTGATGTCACTGACCATGTCATGAGTGATGTAATATGTGACGTCATCAGCAGTGCATTGCGGGCGTGCAAGTTATAGTTAGCTGAACTAACTATAACGGGGGAATTTCTATGGTTTTGTACGAGTGAAATGTCCAACTAACTATAACGCCCCTGAAACCTATGTTTTTTTGTGTGAATTTCTAAGGTTTTTTAAATGCTAATATCGAACTATAACGTGCCTGAAACTTATATATATATTTATTATACGATGTATACTTGTGAAAATGTCTCGGTCCGCCTGTTTGCCTTGGTGGCACAGAAAAAATGGGTGGAACTGACGTCAGCACGCCGACGAGGTCCTCTATGGCTCCGATGACGTCATAAGGTGTCGCGAGCGGAGCCGTGCTATTATGTCCTCGTCGACGTGGAAGAGCTAGGAAAGAATTTCCGTGAAATGCTGGTGCAGTGGCTAGTCATCTAAGTGTTCAAGCTAGTCCTTTGGGAGCAACTGTTTGTTGCCACTCCAGAAACCGAAACCAGTGATCCTAGGGCAGAGGCCCTGCAGATGGCACACAAGGTGGGGTGCCCAGTTGTGTGCACCGGTGGGGCAGCGAAGTGACAAGCACCACAACCCACAAAAAAGGTAATGAGGGAACTGAATAACACAGGATCTTCTCTTTGTATCTGGCAGGAACAACAAAGTTAAAATGCCCTAGTACCAAAATGTAGAATTAGAGCTACAACGGTCTTCAAGAGGACCTGCGATGCCGCTTCTGCCTCCCGTACCCTGGAGACGGCAAATGGGACACGCGGTACGGTCATACTGCGGTGGGACGCACACTCGTTGACCTCTCATGGCACTGCTCCACACTTCAGGGAGGATGCTTTCCATTAGCTATGTTTTCTGATGACGTGTCGCGCCGGCCCTGTCCAACAACAGAACTCCTTTAGATCCAAACAGACTCTTCCACTTTCTCATCGTAAGTGAAACCAGGCCACGCGGACAGTTTCACAATACAACAGCTGGGAATGCACTTTTCGGTAAAAAAGACACATTCCTTCCTCCTAATTTATCAATCGTCTCACTGAAGAAATTTTGTTGTAAAGGTGTGTATGGTAAATGACCATGCGTTCCAAAAAACATGTAGACGATCCACGTTGTTGTAAGGAAACAGAGGCTGTTCCGTTTCCTCACAATGACGTGCACCGCCCCTCAGTGACGACGTGAAGCAGGAACCACGAGGAGAGAGGAACCACGAGGAGTGAGAGGTAAGGGGGATAGGGCATGGGGTGTTTTTTTTTTTCTTCTAGTGTTTAGGGTAGTGCAGTGGTGTTTGGGTTGTGTAGGGGGTCGTGCTGGGGGTAGTGTTTTAGGGTTTAGGGTAGTGCAGTGGTGTTTGGGTAGTGTAGGGGGTCGTGCTGGGGTAGTGTTTTAGGGTTTAGGGTAGTGCAGTAGTGTAGGGGGTCGAACTGGGGGTAGATTTAGGGTTTAGGGTAGTGCAGTGGTGTTTGGGGTAGTGTAGGGGGTCGTGCTGGGGTAGTGTTTTAGGGTTTAGGGTAGTGCAGTAGTGTAGGGGGTCGTGCTGGGGTAGTGTGTTAGGGTTTAGGGTAGTGTAGGGGGTCGTGCTGGGGGTAGTGTTTTAGGGTTTAGGGTAGTGCAGTGGTGTTTGTGTAGGGGTCGTGCTGGGGGTAGATTTAGGGTTCAGGGTAGTGCAGTGGTGTTTGTGTAGTGTAGGGAGTTGTGCTGGGGGTAGAGTTTTAGGGTTTATGGTAGTGCAGTGGTGTTTGGGTAGTGTGGGGGTAGTGCTGGGGTAGTGTTTTAGGGTTTAGGGTAGTGCAGTGGTGTTTGTGTAGTGTAGGGGGTAGTGTTTTAGGGTTTAGGGTAGTGCAGTGGTGTTTGTGTAGGGGGCTGTGCTGGGGTAGATTTAGGGTTTAGGGTAGTGCAGTGGTGTTTGGGTAGTGTAGGAAGTCATGCTGGTGGTAGTGGTTTAGGGTAGTGCAGTTATGTTTGGGTAGTGTAGGGTGTCGTGCTGGGGGTAGTGTTTTAGGGTTTAGGGTAGTGCAGTGGTGTTTGGGTAGTGGAGGGGGTAGTGTTTTAGGGTTTAGGGTAGTGCGCCCAACCAGCCACAATATCCGTGGACAAAGGGGATCCTGACTAAGGGTGGGCGTAGTTCGCGAAGTAGCACTTCGCGAAGCTACGCAAAGTGAAGTTCGCACTACGCGAGCTACGCGTAGCACTTCGCGAACTGCGTAGTAACATGTTCGCACTGTGCAAGATGTTGTTTTCAATGATTGCACAGTGCGGACAAGCAACCGGCACTGTGCAATCATTGAAAATGGCATCTTGCACAGTGCGAGCTGTAGTTTTCTGCTGCTCGAGTAGATTTTTACTCGAGCAGCAGCTTTCTCAACGCGAACTGGTAGTTTCTCATCGCGAGAGGTCGCGAGCATACGCGACCCCTCGCAATGAGAAACCTCGCGTTAGGAATCTCGCCGGGAGGTTTATTTTCCATGCTCGCGATCGCCAACTTCATGTTGCTGATCGCGAACACGGAAAAAGTCTCGCCGGGATGTCATTTTGCTTGCTCGCGGTCGCCAACTTGACGTTGCGGACCGCGAGCAAGCAAAAAATGACCGCAGCACTACGCAACACTATGCTACGCGTGTTCGCACTGTGCTACGTGCAGTTCGCGTAGTGCGAAGTAGCGCGAACTTCGCAAACTACGCGAGCGGAGCGTAGTGCTTCGCCCAGGCCTAATCCTGACTCTTTTGAACGCTCCGCCAATTGAATAATTTGGGTCAAGGGCCCTACCACGTCTAAGCCCTATCAATTCCTTTCTTGGGATCCCTCATATACTTGGAGAAAAAGGCACATAGTTTCTCATCAATTTCAGGCGTGTGTGCCACCTTCCCCTTCAGTGAGGGCCTGGGGAATTCTCCCCTCATCCTATTCCTGACCTCCCTTTCAAGGGGTTGATGGATTTTCCCCACCACATACTCTGCCACTTTGGTGTCAGGGGTCCACTCCGCCCAATTGGTAAATTTGGGTAGGCCCAACCCGGGACTGAGAGGAATGTGACACTGGATGCCAGGGTCGCCCCGAGTCCTTATCCTCATCGGAGGAGAAATAGTCTTCGGATACACCCTCTCCCTCTAAGGGAATCCAGCCGTCGGTGTCTACAATAGTGGTGACAGCGTCGCAATTTTCTCCAGAATCGTCCTCTTCCCGGCAGGGTGCATGTTTTAGCGTTCGCGCATTCTTGAGGAAGGTCTCCGTAAGTTTATCAAATCCTTCCAAGTGCCCCGCGTTTTGCTTAACGGCCCTTTTATTTCCCACCTGGGAGCTACTGGGACCTGCCACCACCAGATCTGGGTCACTGAACACCCCAGGGATGTTTTACGCCAGCTTATCAACCTGATCCCTAAGAAGAGCCAGCGCCCTAGAAATAGCCAGAGAGAGGGCTTGGTCCACTGCTGGAGTAAGAAGTTGGGGGGCCATTCCTCCTCCACTTCCTGGTAGGAGGACTAAAAATGGTCTTCTGGAGAAGACATGATAGCAGAGGGTGTGAGCACAGAACAAATGCCCTTAAAATCCTTAAGCAAAAAACACACAGTTCAGGCTGGACTGTTCCCATGAGGCACAGGGTCAAGACTGATTTGCATATGGCTGGTGTAGAAGAGTAGGATCTGCTTCACATGGGTCCCCCTACTTTTTGCTGGTGTTTCACTGTTTTTCGACTTTAGTCTGGCTGTGGCCCTGCTAATCAGGACCACAGCCTAGCTGCTTCCTCTCTAAAATAGTTTCCATGTACATTAGGTACATATCTAATTGGATTCTGGAGTGCCTTATAAGCCCCTAGGATATGGTATACTATGTACCTAGGGCATAGGTACATCAGAGGCCTACCAGGGGCTGCAGCATGTATTATGCCACCCCTAGGAAGCACTCCAAAATGACACCACAGGTCTGCTACTGCAACCTGGGTAAGGGTGTGCTTGCACCCCTTACTGTGGTATAGGCTACCTATATCACTACCTTATACAGACACATATAAACCTATAAGCTACTCCTATGGCAGGCCTTGACAATCCTGAAGGCAGAGTGCTTGGTTTTATGTGAGAGGGTGCCCAAGCATGAGCTGAGCCCCTCTGCAGCATTCAGAAATACTTCTTTATGGCTGTTCTGTGATACAGCCATACCATATACTCTTGTGCATTATAACCTTGCGGTAAATGCTAACTTTGGAATGGCTGCATCAAAACATGTCGTGTTTGGTCTCAAACGCTTTGGAATACTACCCGCCCCCCCCCCCCCGCCAGTTCTGGCAGCGGGGGTAGCATTCCACCCTTCTAGAGGGAGAGACATGTTCACACTGGCTAAACCCGGTTAAATCCTTTCAAAGCCCTGGCATCACAAAATGGATGCCACTGCCACAGACACGGGTCTGGCCTCCTGCTGCTGGGGGAATCTCCGGCAGGGGAGGCCTGGACAATAGGTTTCCTGTCACAGGGAGGGGCAACCACCTCCCCAGACAGGCTGATGTGTATTGGGGCAGGGTGGGTGCATTCAGAGAATGCTTTTGAGACACTGCCTGGGGCACACAAGGTGTCCCTGTGCATAGCCCAGTTCAAACCGGTTGCAGGGGCACTCAGCCCCTGCTCTGGTGCAAAACTGGACAAAGGGGAAGGGGTGTAACCACCCCCACCCCAGGCCCACCCATAGGTGGAGCCTTAGAGGAAGTCCATCCCCTAAACTTAGTATAAGTATAGGAACCCAGTCCCTAGGACATTAGATTACCCTGGACGAACCTCTGAAACATATATCCTGGACCTTCGACTTTCTATCGCGACTAGAAGGCGGAAGAAATCTCCATTGGGGTCAAGGAGTGACTCCCCTGCTTGACAGGCACCAAAGAATCAACTGACCGGTCTGCATTGCTGAAGCTCCCGTCGGACGCCGAAGTCTCTGCATCCCCAGAGGTGGATTTCCAGACTTCTCTTCCAGGGGATCCTCATCAATAGTCATAAGCACTGAAAATTCCCGCCCATGTGCGGGGACCCCGGAAATAATAAAATCATATATGTAAAAAACATACATATATACATCTCTGTATATGTATAAACATATATTATTTTTTCCCAAGCAAATGCAGCCCCTAAAAAAGAAGGCTAGGCAATGTATAAATACACATCCAATAATACATATATGTATAATAAAACACCTAAATCTCTCTCTTTTTTTTTTTTAATGAGATAAACACTCATGAGAAAACAAAAAAGAGAAAACTGTGGGAAACACAGATCTACAACACATTGCTAGCCTGCAGGCTGCATTGCAATACAATACCATAGAGACTGAAAAGCCCTGTATAGGTAAAAAACTGGCACCGTGCCTTTAAGGCAGCCCTGGCTTCCATATCCCATCATGCCTCAGGGGTGACAGTTAGGTCAGTTGTTCTTTCCGGCTCCTTCAGTCAGGACCCTGGAATTCAGCTCTCTTCTTTTTGACTTTTTAGTCAAGAATTATTTGCATTATAGCAATTTTTTGGACTTCCTCTTATTAATATCTGGGAAGAAGTCAGCTTCCTGTATTTTTCTGACTGATTTTCTGCTATTTTTGTCAGAAATATGCCTTCTTTATTTATTCCGTGTCTATCTTGTGGAAAAAAGAAGGCCTCTTCAGACACACATGACGTGTGTATTGTCTGCCTGCCGGATTCTCACTCTCCAGCAACATGTCATCATTGTAAAGACCTTTCAAAAAGGACTTTAAAGGAGAGAGAGAGGATTAGACTCTACGGCTTATCAGAACGGTCGACGTCGAGGCAGCTGGTCCCTGTTTGCTCCCCATCGGCGTCGGGCTCGGCGTCGAAGACTCCAGCGGCGGGATCGTCGCTGAGAGGTGAGGAGTCCAGGGGTAGTCATGCTGCAAAAAGAAAATCGTCGTCGACTTTAGATACAGCGACGAAGCGGATGCGTTCGTCGTCGACGACTTCGACGTCTAAGAGATCGGCGTCAAAGGATCGGCGTCACAGGTCGACGTCTAAAAGGCATCTTTCGACGCCAAGAGAAGATCGATCGACGTCGAAACAGAGACATCGTTCGACGTCGAAGGAAGGACATCATTCGACGCCGAGGACTGTGAGAGATCAGTCGACGTCACAAGAGGTTCGTAGGCGTTCGACTCCGAAGTCTACGTCGACGTCGTGATCAAGATCGCCGTCAAGACCAAGTTCGTCGTCGAGGAAAGTTCGATCGTCGGCGAAGAGAAGGGCGACGTCGAGGCATTCATCGTCGGAGCATTCGACGTCGAGGCAGGCGCCTCCGTCAAGACCGACGTCGAGGCAGGAGCCTTCGTCGGAGTCGACGTCGAGGCAGGTGCCTCCGTCGGAGTCGACGTCGAGGCAAGTGCCTCCGTCCTCGCAGGTCTCCAAGGCTTTGGAGAAGTCCATAACGTCGAGGCGAGATTCCCCGTCGGGGTCTAGACCTCCGTTCAGACCAAGTCCTCCGTCGACGACGAGGTTCTCGACGTCGAGGCAAGAAAAATCTCCATTGATCCTCGAGGAGTCAAGTCCCAGGTCTCCGGTGATAGGCCTATCACCGTCGAGGCGGCCCTCTGCAGAGGGTTCTCAGGAGGTGTCGCATGTTCGCCTTACGATCCGGCCAGTCTCAAGGCGCAAATCCCCTCTGTAGCACAGTGGAGAAGTAAGGAGTAGGAGAGCAGTATATCGTGGTGCACTTCGTTTATTCTGGAGGCATAAACGGGCAAGTGGAACAATCTCTTGTCACAATTAAAGCAATAAATTGTAAGTCTCGGCAAGTCTCTCTCGGGTTCCTTCCCCGGAGGGATCTACGTCTGGCTTCCTTCCTCAGCCTTGTCACACCAAAGGAAAAAGATGCGTCTTGTAGACTTGGCAATCCGCCGGTGGTTTCCCAAAAGAGAAAAGAAAACAAGAAACTATATAAAGGCCGTCGTTTAGCGGCACACTGTTCTTGGGAAGGGGAAGTGAGGGAACACCAGATATCTAGCCCTGCACCGAGTCTGTGCAAAAGGATTGAGGTAGGGGTAGTGTTGTGCTCGGGGATCCTAGGTTAGGGGGTACTAGGGCTCTCCCGTTTGGCTCCCCGCCTCACCCCTTGGCTCCCGCCCCGTACTGGCGTATTCCAGAGAGCCCCTAGGGTCCCCCGTACCTTGTCAAGCCATGCCCCTCCAGGGACATGGCTCGCGTGCTGGCGGTACCGGATGAGGTCCGGCTCCCTTCTTTCGGCTGGTCCCTCGGTCCCCAGCGGAGTCCTCCGGTCGACGTCGCGGACCTCCTGAACCTCGGGGTCGGCTTCCTCGTCCCAGGCACGCGGCGGTATCCACCAGGTCTGGATCGCTTCGGTTGCTCCTCTTCTCCCCGTCGCTCCCCGCGTTGTCCCCTCTTCTCCTCCGTCTTCCCGGTTTTGAAGACCCGCCTCTGGGTCATGTGACCGGGTCAGCTGTTCGTCCTCCTCCTGACGTCGTACCCTGGAGTTAAAGGGGACGATGTCTGATGGGTCCGCTCCCGGCTGTAAAAGGAGGCAAGGAGAGAGGTAAGCAGGAAATGGGTCCTCCTGCGGTTCGTCCGGGGACGGTCCGTCACACATCCCTTCCCCAGCATGTTCCCGATCGGGGAACAGAGGGATGCGGGAGAGGAAGTCCGCGTTCCCGTTGTCCACCCCCTTCCGATGCCTGACCTCGAAGGAGAAGGGTTGCAGGGAAAGGAACCAGCGCAGGATACGAGGATTCTGCCCCTTGTTGCGGCTCATCCACAGTAAGGGGGCATGGTCTGTATAAAGTATGAAGTGGGAGCCTTCCAAGTAATACCGCAGTTTATCAATAGCCCATTTCAGAGCCAGGCATTCTTTCTCGATGACAGGGTATCGCTGTTCCCTCGGGAACAACTTGCGACTGAGAAAGATGATGGGATGCTCCACACTGGTGGCGGACAGTTGGGACAAGACAGCCCCCAACCCGTGCTCTGAAGCATCAGTGTGTAAGATGAATGGTTGGGTGAAGTCAGGTGAGTGGAGCACCGGGCTGGAGGTTATGGCTTGTTTCAGGAGGTGGAAGGCGTGCAGGACAGCTGGAGAGGGTTGCTTGAGAGCGGAGGGAGGTGTCCCTTTCTGGAGGAGGTTTGTGAGGGGAGAGGCGATCTCCGAGTACTGGGGTATGAACCTCCTGTAATAACCAAGGAGACCTAAAAACGCCCTCACTTCCTTCCGTGTCTGGGGAAAGGGTGTCTCAGTGATGGCCCTGACTTTTTCCACCTGGGGTTCTATAAGGCCTTCTCCCAACAGATATCCCAAATACTTGACTTTCTGGAACCCTACAGTTGATTTTTTTGCGTTGACATGCAACCCTGCGTGCTCCAAGGCCTGTAGGACACTTTCTAGGTGTAGGAGATGTGTCTCCCAGGAGGGACTGAAAACTACAATATCGTCTAGGTATGCGGAGCAGTAGGGTTGATGCCCTGCTAGAACTTTATTCATAAGCCGCTGGAAGGTGGCAGGTGCCCCATGCAGACCGAAGGGTAAGACGGTGAACTCGTAGAGGCCCAAGGGTGTAGAAAAGGCGGTTTTCTCGCGATCCTCCGGTCTGAGGGGGACCTGCCAATATCCTTTGGTTAGATCGATAGTGGTGATGTATTGTGCGGTTCCGAGCCTCTCTATCAGTTCGTCTATGCGTGGAAGGGGATAGGCGTCACACTTGGAGATCGCATTGACCGCCCGGAAATCCATGCAAAACCTGACCGAGCCGTCCGGTTTAGGGACTAACACAATTGGGGAGGACCAGTCGCTTTGTGAGGGTTGGATGACCTTCAACTCGAGCATATTCTCTACCTCCTTGCGTATGGCCTCCCGTCTGGCTGCAGGTATGCGATAAGGTTTGAGGCGTACCCGTTTCCCGGGGACGGTGTCTATACGGTGCTCAGCCAGACTAGTTTTCCCAGGACGATCAGAAAAGAGGTGTGAATATTGGTGTAGAACCCTGTGTAGGGAGGTTTTTTGTTCTGTCAAGAGGTCGGGGTTCACGACTAGTTGATCTAGGGTGGAGGCATCGCCCGTAAGGGGTTCGATAGAATGGATCTCCTTGGGGAGAGGTCCTAGCCACTTCTTCAGGAGATTAATGTGGTACAATTGGGCACGACGGGGTGTGATTTGGATTCGGTAGGTGGTAAGCCCAACCTTCTCCAGGATCTTAAAGGGGCCTTGCCATTCGGACCGAACCTTAGAGAGGGAAGAAGGCAACAGGACCAGGACCCAGTCCCCTTTCTCAAGGACCCTCCATTTTTTCCCTTTATCATAGACCGTTTGTTGTTTTCGCTGAGCCTTTTCAAGGTTGGAGTCAGCGAATTCCCTGAGTTTTCCTAGCTTAGCGCGCAGTCTCCGGGTATAGTCAAGAAAGGTCCGGGTCTCCTCTTCCGTCTCGTGCTCCCAACTTTCCTTGGTTATCTCCAAGAGACTGCGTGGTTCTCTCCCATATAAGAGTTGAAACGGGGAACACCCTAGGCTGTCTTGGGGTTGGCTTCGGATGGCATACAGGGCCAGGGGGAGAAGGAGGTCCCATTCTCTGCCCTCTACTGTCAAGAGTTTTTTTAAGGTCAGCTTTAACGTGGCGTTGTAGCGCTCGCACAACCCGTCCGTTTGGGGGTGATAGACCGATGTTTTTAAGTGTGCGATGTCTAAGGTCTTGCAGATTTGCTTCATTAGCCGAGACACAAAAGGTGTTCCTTGGTCCGTTAATATTTCCCTGGGGATCCCTACGCGAGAAAACAACTCTATCAGTTTTGTGCTGATATTCTGGGTAGTAGGGGTCCTTAGGGGAAAAGCCTCGGGGTATCTGGTAGCGTAGTCGACGACTACTAAGGCGTACAAGCAACCGTTCTTGGTGCGTGGCAGAGGCCCTATGAGATCCATCGCTACCCTCTCAAAGGGTCGGCCTATGATTGGTAGCGGTTGTAAGGGGACACCCGGGGGCCGGTAAGGGTTTTTCCGTTGACATACCTCGCATTTGCGACAATATTTTGTAACTTGAGAAAAGATTCCTGGCCAATAGAAATGTTGCAAAATCATCTGCGTGGTTTTCTGTGCCCCCCTATGTCCGGCTAGTAAGTGAGTGTGAGCGTAAAACAGTACTTGCTCTCGGAAGTTTTGGGGAACTAGTAGCTGCAGCATCCCGCCCTTTTCTCCCTGTCTATGCAAGAGGTCCTTTTCTATGATGAACCTGGGGTAGACGATAGGAGAGTTGGGTTTTATTTCTTTGGCCTGAGTCCAAGCATTCTGAAGGGTGGGGTCATTCAGCTGACAGAACCGAAAGCTACCATCCTGAAGCCACGGCCTCTGGGTTAGTAATGATGAGGGAATTTGACTCCGAAGACCAGGATCTTGTACACGGCACCTTAGAAGAGAAAGAAAGTCCGGGTTGTCTTGGCCTACAATCATTTCTTCAGGGAGGGAAGTTACTATACCCAACTTAGCGTTCAACACCCTCCCACTGGGTAGTCTGACGGGGATCGTAGAGAGGGGATAGACCTTGACATCTCCGTGTACACACCTGATGGGGACAGTTTCCGTATGAGAGGGATCTAATGGAGGCAAGATGGAGGTGCGAATGACAGACTGGCGGCAGCCTGAGTCTAACAGCGCTTTTACGGGGGTTTTGTTCACAGTCACACTTACATAAAAGGCTGGACCCAGTTCGTCTGCGTACAGGATGGGACGGGGAAGGTAGCTCACATCCATTGGCTCATCTGTTACCTTCCTCCGTGGGCAAAGCCGGGCGATGTGGCCCCACTCCCCACAATCGAAACACTGTGGACCTTTTGACGAGAGAGGTTCGGGACGGTACTGTCGAGGTCTGGGTGGGGGTTCGGGCCCGAGTCGAGGTGTTTTTTTCTCAGGTTTCGGTTGAGTAGTAGGGGTACGAGAGGATTTCTCGTTTCCCCAGGGGTAGGAACGGGGCTGCGCCCGGTAATATGACGTGGCCATATTAACTGCTTCTTCTGGGGACAATCCTGAATGTTGTTTTAGCCACCTTTGTATGGGATAAGGTAGGGCTTCAAGGAACTGTTCCAAATAGACCTGCTCCATGATCTCCTCTTTACTGTGTAGGTCCGGTCTGAGCCATTTGTCTGCGGCTGCCTTTAGCTTGAAGTAGAAAGTCTTGGGGTTATCGGCTCCGGGCCAACGCTCCTTCCTAAAGCGGACCCGATACGCCTCAGGATCTAAGCCCAAGTGGTCCAACACGACCCGTTTTATTTCAAGATATGGTGTGTTACCATGGGGGTTGGCCACCTGGTAGGCGGCTTGGGCTTCTCCCGTGAGTAACGGGGCCAAAAAGAAGGGCCACTTAACTTCGGGCCACCCTGACGCGCGTGCGGCCCTCTCGAAATTCAACAAGAAGGAATCCGGATCCTCCCCAGGCTGATACTTCTGGAGGGAGACGTGTGGGCCAGTGCCTGCCTTGTTTTGCAATTGTACAACCAACTCTTGTCGGTCGTCGGCCACCTTCTGAAGCCGCTCCACTTGCCCTGCCATACTGTCCTTGAACATGGTCCTATCAGCTTGGGCGGATGTCATCTGTTTTTCAACGGCCCACTCCAGCTTCTCCTGGCCGCGGATTAATTGCTGTATTAAGTTCTCCATGGTGGGGGCGTTATGAAGGATCCCACTTCTGACACCACGTGTAGCACAGTGGAGAAGTAAGGAGTAGGAGAGCAGTATATCGTGGTGCACTTCGTTTATTCTGGAGGCATAAACGGGCAAGTGGAACAATCTCTTGTCACAATTAAAGCAATAAATTGTAAGTCTCGGCAAGTCTCTCTCGGGTTCCTTCCCCGGAGGGATCTACGTCTGGCTTCCTTCCTCAGCCTTGTCACACCAAAGGAAAAAGATGCGTCTTGTAGACTTGGCAATCCGCCGGTGGTTTCCCAAAAGAGAAAAGAAAACAAGAAACTATATAAAGGCCGTCGTTTAGCGGCACACTGTTCTTGGGAAGGGGAAGTGAGGGAACACCAGATATCTAGCCCTGCACCGAGTCTGTGCAAAAGGATTGAGGTAGGGGTAGTGTTGTGCTCGGGGATCCTAGGTTAGGGGGTACTAGGGCTCTCCCGTTTGGCTCCCCGCCTCACCCCTTGGCTCCCGCCCCGTACTGGCGTATTCCAGAGAGCCCCTAGGGTCCCCCGTACCTTGTCAAGCCATGCCCCTCCAGGGACATGGCTCGCGTGCTGGCGGTACCGGATGAGGTCCGGCTCCCTTCTTTCGGCTGGTCCCTCGGTCCCCAGCGGAGTCCTCCGGTCGACGTCGCGGACCTCCTGAACCTCGGGGTCGGCTTCCTCGTCCCAGGCACGCGGCAGTATCCACCAGGTCTGGATCGCTTCGGTTGCTCCTCTTCTCCCCGTCGCTCCCCGCGTTGTCCCCTCTTCTCCTCCGTCTTCCGGGTTTTGAAGACCCGCCTCTGGGTCATGTGACCGGGTCAGCTGTTCGTCCTCCTCCTGACGTCGTACCCTGGAGTTAAAGGGGACGATGTCTGATGGGTCCGCTCCCGGCTGTAAAAGGAGGCAAGGAGAGAGGTAAGCAGGAAATGGGTCCTCCTGCGGTTCGTCCGGGGACGGTCCGTCACACCCTCATAGACTGGTATATACAACTTCAGAACATGATTCACCACGCCTTATATCTATCTCGCCTTCAGGATCAGAGGGCTCGAGTTCAAGGTCCGAGTCACCGGAAATTGTGAATCAATCTCCAGTGCCTGCAAGAGAAAATAGTCCGCTGGAAGAGGGACATGCTGTACCTCAAAGTCCTGCAAGAGAGATACCTCAGGATTCGGCTATGTCTTACGCAGGTAAGGCCTCACTAACAAGGTTAAGAGACATGGACTTCCCAGCGAGACCGGTCAGATCACGTTCTCGGGGAAGAGAATCTCGACGTCGCTCTCGAACACCAAGGAGGCGATCCAGATCCTCCTCTCACAGGAGAGAGTCGACCAGATCGGAGAGAAGGCGCCGTAGGACCCCTTCCTCCTCCCCGTCGTCTAGATCATCCAGAAGGGATTATTCGCCGACACTCTCGGAGACACCACCCTCCAGGGTATCTCCGGTGGATGATATCTCTACTTTTCAGGAAGTGTTGTGTAGAGGAGCCACAAAATTAAATATCCCTATGCCGGTTCAGTAGATCACCTCCTCCGTAATCTTTGAAACTCTTCATGAACGAGCAGTGTCACGCCCACTGTTGCCGTTAGTCCCTGGTTTGTTACAACCAGTAATGGATATTTTTCTCACGCCAGCGACCACCAAATCTGCACCGGCGCGGATTCTAAAAAAGTACCGTCCGGCTCCGGAAGATCCTCTGTTCCTAAGATCAGATCCTCCACCGGATTCTGTCATCACCGCTGCTGCCAGAAAGACGCATGCAGTAGCGGGATCTTCAACGGTGCCCCCAGATAAAGACAGTAAGACGCAAGACTCTTGGGGGAGGAGAGTTTGCGGTTCGGCATCTTCTAGCTTAAAGGTGGCCAGCGCCTCAGCGCTTCTGGGGCGCTATGATAGATCATTGTGGGACTCTCTCCAGAGGTTCATTGAAAAAGTTCCATCAGAGGATAGACGGGACTTTGAAGAAATTTTGCACGAGGGAAGTCTGGTTTCTAACCAGGTCATAAGTGCAGCGGCAGATGGGGCAACACTAGCAGCGCATTCTTATGCCCATGGAGTCACAGCCAGAAGATCATCTTGGCTCAGATTGACGGCCTTGAAGCCGGAAGCGCAGGCGAGAATACTAAATCTGCCTTTCCCGGGCAGTTCACTTTTTGGGTCTCATGCAGACGAAGAAATGGCCCGTATGAAAGCAGAACTGGAAACCATGAAAGCCGTCGGGCTTGAAAAGAGGAAAGAGTTTCGACGCCGCAGGGGAAATGACAGGCGTAACTACCAGCAGAGGGTTCAAACCCCTCAGTGGCAGAAGAACCAGGACCAGCAAGGTCAAAAGAAACAGCAGTACCAGTCCCGCAGACCATCCAGGGGACGTGGTAACAACAGGCAGTCAAACACTGGAAACAAGGCTCCAGGGAAGCAATGAGGAACCGCTTCCTCCGATGCTGTCCACCGCTCCGGTGGGAGGAAGTGTTGCGCATCATCTTCCAGAGTGGCAATCCATCACAAAGGACAAGTGGGTTCTGAATATACTGCGGCATGGGTACTCGCTTCGTTTCCGAAGCCACCCTCCATCGATTCCTCCTGTTCATTCGGCCCAGCATCTAACGCAGCTCAGAGAAGAGGTGGCGACTCTTCTGCTCAAATCTGCAATAGAAAAAGTACCCAAAAACTAAAGAGGAAAGGGAGTTTACTCCAGATACTTTCTGATTAAAAAAAGGAGTGCGAAGGTAGAGTTCAGACCCATTTTGGACCTACGGATACTGAACAAACACATAAGAAAGGAAAAATTTTGCATGCTGGCGCTCCACCAAATCTATCCTCTTCTCCGGTTGGGCGATTGGATGTGTTCGCTGGATCTTCAGGACGCATATTTCCATATTCCCATTCAACGGAATCATCGAAAATTTCTCAGGTTTGTGGTGGGGAACTCTCACTATCAGTTCAAGGTTCTTCCATTTGGCCTGAAGTCAGCTCCTCGAGTATTCACAAAATGCGTGGCAGTAGTAGCGGCTGCTCTGAGGCGCGCAGGAGTCTTCGTCTATCCCTACCTAGACGACTGGCTAATAAAGGGTCCATCGCCTCAGAGTGTTCGATCGCAGCTGTCGCTTTGCCTGAGCTTATGTCGCAAGTTGGGTCTCAGAGTGAATGCCAAAAAGTCCAATTTTTCACCAACACAGAGGATCCACTACCTGGGTGCAACTATAGACTCCGTAGTAGGAAAAGTGTTTCCTTCGGAGGAAAGACAGTCATCCATTATCCTCAAAGGCAGGCAGATTCTATCCAACAATCTGTCGTCGGCAAGACAAATCTCATCTCTGCTAGGGGCCATGGCATCCTGCATTTTCCTAGTGCCCAATGCCAGGCTAAGGATGCGTCCTCTCCAACAAGATCTCGAGGACAAATGGGATCAAAGGAACTCCCTGTGGGAAGAAAAAGTTTGCCTTTCCCCAGCGGCCAGGCAGTCAGTCAAGTGGTGGCTGAAGCCACTGAATCTACAAATGGGGAACCCCTTCCATCAAGAACCCCCAACTCAGACCTTAATCACCGACGCATCCCTTCAAGGCTGGGGTGCGCATTTCGGGTCTGCAAACTCAGGGACGGTGGTCCAGCAGCGAGCAGTTGTACCACATCAACATGCTGGAGCTCAGGGCAGTCCACCTAGCCCTCAAAGCGTTCCTGCCTGCGATCACGACGAGTACCATTCTAGTACAGACGGACAATACCACCACAATGTACTACCTGAACAAGCAGCGGGGTACTCGATCCAGGACGCTCTCGCTGGAAGCTCAGTCCCTGTGGCACTGGATCCTAGCTAGGAACATCTCATTGAAAGCGGTGCACCTACCAGGAGAACTCAATGTGCAAGCGGACTTACTCAGTCGTCATTTTCAAGAACCAGAGGACTGGGTACTAAACGACGAGGTGTTAGAAGACATCTTCGGGGAATGGGGGCGTCCGCAAGTGGACCTCTTCGCGGACGAGCACAACACAAAATGCCGAGGCTTCGCCTCAAGATACCATCGACCAGGATCTCTAGGGAATGCTCTTTTGATCAATTGGTCAATGACATTTGTGTACGCTTTTCCGCCTCTCCCACTAATCCCCAAGGTGGTGACCAAGCTGCAGAATTCATCTGCCAAGATGATCCTCATAGCACCGGACTGGCCGAGGCAGTGGTGGTACACGGATCTCCTGCACATGTCGATCCGCCCCCACAAACGGCTGCCGTGCAGGCCGGACTTGTTATCCAAGATGCAGGGGAAGATTTACCAACCCAGCCTTCCCTCGCTGAGCTTAACAGCATGGCTCCTGAAGTCCTCCAGTATGGACATCTGAACCTCCCTCAAGAGTGTATGTCCATACTTAAGGAAGCCAGGAGGCCTTCGACAAGACATTCCTACTTCTGTAGGTGGAAAAGATTTTACATATGGTGTGCTCAGCATCATTATGATCCAACAAAATGCCAGGAGGATGTAATTTTGCCCTATCTTCTTCATTTAGCGAGGGCAGGGTTGAAATTTTCATCCATAAAGGTTCACCTAGCGGCCATAACAGCATACATGCGTTCGCCTTCGCAGCAGTCATTTTTTAAATTGCAGGTGGTGAAGGATTTCTTGCAAGGTCTCAAGAAAGTCTATCCCCCTGTTAGACCTCCCTCTCCTTCCTGGGAGCTAAACTTGGTTCTGTCAAGGCTCATGGGTTCTCCTTTTGAGCCTATTCATAAGGCTACCCTACAGCACCTCACATGGAAGACAGCCTTTTTAATAGCCATCACTTCAGCACGGAGGGTCAGTGAGATACAGGCCCTCTGTTCTAAGGAGCCCTACACTACGTTTCATCTCAATAGGGTAGTGATGAGGACTCACCCTTCATTCCTGCCTAAGGTGGTATCGGACTTTCATGTAAACCAAGCCATCTCCTTACCAACCTTTTTTCCCAACCCCTCCTCTCCAGCAGAGAGGGCGTTGCATTCTTTAGATGTCAAAAGGGTCCTAAAATTCTATCTAGATAGGACTAAGAATGTCAGGAAATCTGATCAACTGTTTGTGAACTACGGGGTTGTCCGTATGGGCTTTGCTGCATCCAAACGTTCCATTGCTAGGTGGATTGTTTCAAGTATTACATTGGCCTACCAACTGGCTCAGAAACCATTGGGGGCGCGCCCTAAAGCGCATTCTACAAGAGGAAAAGCGGCTACCGCTGCTTTTCTCAATAATGTTCCACTCTCCGAGATCTGCAAGGCAGCCACTTGGAGATCTGTCCACACCTTTACCAGACACTATTGTCTGGATTCGGACACCAGAGCAGACACTCAAGTAGGACAAGCCTCCTTGAGGAATCTGTTCCATACATAATCATTTTCATGATTTTCTTACTCCATGTGTGGTACAATCTTTTTTTCATTTGCCTGCAGGTGGAAGGTGAGCTTGCTACTCTATTCAGTGCTTATGACTATTGATGAGGATCCCCTGAAAGAGAAGGGTAAGTTACTTACCTGTAATCCTAGTTCTCTTCCAGGGGTATCCTCATCAAAGTCATAAGCAACTCACCCACCTCCCCAGGCAAATGAGAAGAAGTGTATTATTCATTATGGAAAGGATATATCTTTGTGTTTAGGACTACGGTCCCGCAAAGAACAACTGACCTAACTGTCACCCCTGAGGCATGATGGGATATGGAAGCCAGGGCTGCCTTAAAGGCACGGTGCCAGTTTTTTACCTATACAGGGCTTTTCAGTCTCTATGGTATTGTATTGCAATGCAGCCTGCAGGCTAGCAATGTGTTGTAGATCTGTGTTTCCCACAGTTTTCTCTTTTTTGCTTTCTCATGAGTGTTTATCTCATTAAAAAAAAAAAAAAAAAGAGATTTAGGTGTTTTATTATACCTATATGTATTATTGGATGTGTATTTATACATTGCCTAGCCTTCTTTTTTAGGGGCTGCATTTGCTTGGGAAAAAATAATATATGTTTATACATATACAGAGCTGTATATATGTATGTTTTTTACATATATGATTTTATTATTTCCGGGGTCCCCGCACATGGGCGGGAATATTCAGTGCTTATGACTTTGATGAGGATACCCCTGGAAGAGAACTAGGATTACAGGTAAGTAACTTACCCTTCCCCGAGGCTACCCTGAGTCCACAGCAAAGCTGAGACCCGTGGCTATCGTGGGTAACGTGGAACCGTGACCCCTGGACACCCTGAACTTTTGCAGCATCAACACCTTCCTGGTCATCCTCAAAGTTGTGCTTTGGGCTCCGAGTAGCCCCAGCCTTGAGCACCTCCTGCACCGAAGATTGTTGGCCTCTACTCCACGAGTGACCCGTGGGCCAGCTCCAAGTGCGACCACTCGAGGCTCCGTCGCGATCACTAGCCCGTTGGCTAGCAGGTCCCCAGGAAGGCAACTCCACTTCTACTTGTGCTTTTCTGGTTGCTCCAGACTTGTGCTTACTTACCCTCGCTGGGTGAGTCCATCAGACCTTGCTGGTCTGCACCGCAGTCCTTTCTCTGATTTCCTGAGGCTTGCTGTTGCCAAAGCTTGTTGGGTCCTTTCTGGTCGCCGACACCGCAGCACTCGACAGACTTCATGGGACAGCTCGAATCCGGCTCGTGGACTCCGTCGACGCCACCTGGACCTCGTGGCTGAAGAGTCAAGACACTCTACAACTCACCTGAAGCACCCAACATCTGTGGGCATTGGTCCATCCTGCCCTAGGTCACTGGCAAGTGACCCAGACTCTGTCCCCTCTGCTTTCAGGTTCCTTACATCCTAGATCCAGGCTTGGATCTCTCCGGACACTTCTCTTCTCGGCAGCAGCAGTTCTTTGCAGGCTTCTATTTGAATCGACGACGCAACCCAACACCAAAAGACACCTATGCACCCGGCTTCCCTGGGTGAGGTAACTCAAGTACTCCGGTACTCTCGAGGGTGCTAGCCATAGAACTGTCTAAGCCCAAAATGGTTTGGTTCTAGTTCGATTTGAAGTGTCCCTAATCTTTAAAATTCCAACCGCGACATTCCCCATAGAAAGTAATAGGAATCCGCGGTTGTGTTTCCACACTGCACACGGCTCCCGTGGGTCCCTGACATCCCTACCTTGGGTGGTTCCTTGGGGTCCCAGCGATTCTAGAGGTGATAGGCACCTTGCCTATCTCAGTCGTGGTTCTTATACCACTATTTTAGTATATGGTTTGGTACGCCCCTAGGGCCCAAACGTGTATTTGTGCTTTTAGTGATGCTTAAACACTTGTAACTGAACTACTTCGAACTCCAGTCTCATAAAGAGACTAGAGGGGTGTGATTTATCTTAAATACATATAATTTGAATATATACCTGGTGTGGTTGTCCTTTCATTTGATCATTCAAGAGATTATAGACTGGTAAAACAAGCTGCTTTACATTCCTTCAAGACTTAGCCTGAAGGCTGCTCTCCATAGCTAACACTAGGATAGCTTTCACATACGGTTGTCTTTAACCTATCACCATAAAGGGTTGTTTGGACTGATACAAGGTGCCCACAAGAACTAGTGGACAGCATATATCAGGCCACCTTCTCACAGCTGGGTTCAAACTGGAATGGCATGGTGAGCAAAAAAAGATGGATTTAGGCCCAGATCTCTGTACTGGGGTGAATGTATGACATTGTTTTGCATTCTGTCGATCAACTGTTGTTTTTGCTTAAAATCTTAAGGCAGCCCCCTCGCCGGTGCTCCAACAGCTGGGCTTTCCCGAAGCTGTTCTAAGAATAGACTGAGGCACAGTACCAATTACCACCACCAGGTGGCGCTGGTCACTAACGTGGCCGTGTGCGGAAATCACCGCGAAGCGGTGTCAAATTAGGCGAGGGTTGGTCGGGAATCAAACTGACACTAAAGGAGTGACTGGATTCCCAAATGCGCGTAAAGACCAGTGGGAGCGCTCGACGGAGCTGCCTCGCTCGGACCAGACGCGCCTGACAGGATCTCACCGCGCGCAGAGCGCACAGCGGGAGAAACTGCGAGGGGGAGAACGCTCTCGGGCAGGAGCCTACTGCGCAGGGAATATGAAACAATACCAAGGCAATAATGCTAATAACGTGCAAAAGAAACCGCTATACAAACAGCAACAACGTCAGATTAAGCCAAGAATGTAAGGAATGCACTTAACTGACGAGCAGTGAAGAAAGAGGAAGCGGAAGGGACATCACGATATTATATACGATGGACTGTGATAGGATTGGACTATAGTTGCCTTGGAGACTACTCCCCTAATGGTTCATGGGTTGTGTAGTCTTTTGTTTAATGATTGTTGTGTTACGTTTTCTTTGAACTGCTATGCAAATAAAGTGAGGAAAGATATGCATAATCTTCGCCTGCGTCCTGCCAGAGAATTCATTAAACTTTATTCGATCTGATTTGGAAACATAGATCATAAAAGTGTACATAAAAACAGTAAATCCTCTTTCCTAATTCAATACAGTGATAATTAATTAAAACCAGTAGGTAAAAACGGGTGTTACAACTGAGCAACTTCAGGCTAACAGAATCGTTAAGTTCAATGTTTTGCAAGATCAATCTCATGTACTTCGTGCAAAATACGCAATAAGGTGTCCAAGTAAGATGTATCGCTCCAATACCTGACCAGTCTGCACTATATTAAACTGCAGAAAAACTAAAAATAAAAAGTGTTTTGCACACTTCTGTCATTGGGCTATATGTGGTCTACATCTGGGAGATTTTTTTGTTAGGAAGTTTCCTAATTTCCTCATTTACTACAGTCTCCTCAGTAGGAAATGCTTTCAGTTTTTTACTTTGATTCCATCAAGAAGGCATTCAGATGTCACACATTTGCCATAAATTCAGAATGTTAGCACTCTAGTTGTTCATTAGATCACTGTAGTAAAGCTACTGCTCATCAGGGAGTTAACTGTAAGTCTACTGCTGGTATTGAAAGTGATTGTTTCAGTCTGCATGCCAGAATTTTCTAATGGAATATAAGAGGATTCGAGATCTCACTTAAAACATGCCCTAAATTTTCTTTCTGCAGCACTGACCATAATTGCAGGCAAAATGAACCCCCTCATTATGTTCCTTTTTAAATTAAATGTTTTAAGTGTTACCAGTTTATTCCAATCAAGATGGCTTCAGGTGTGCCATACTTTTGTCATAAGTAAGGCTGTTAGCGCTCTAGTTATTCTTTAGAACACTCTGGGAAGCTGCAGTAGAACACAAAGGCATCAACTGACAGGCTGCTCCTGTTGAAATATAACAGGAAGATAATTGAGATCACACTTGAAACATGTCCTAATTTTTCTTTCTACAGCACTAACCATAATTTCTATGACAAAATGAACCCTCTCATTGTGTTCCTTTTTAAATTAAATGTTTTAAGAGTTACCAGTTTATTCCAGTCTAGATGGCTTCAGGTGTGCCATACCTTTGTCATAAGTAAGGCTGTTGGTGCTCTGGTTGTTCTTTAGAACACTCTGGGAAGCTGCAGTAGAACACAAAGAAATCAACTGACAGTCTCTGCCCTTGTTGGATGTACATGATTTACTGAGAATGACAGACTTCATTCTCACATGACTGAGAAAGATAATGTGAATTTACAGAAAATATGCTCTCGTTTTAGCTTTAGTTTTCTTTCAAACATGATTCATGATATCTCAGCAGAAGGTTTTTCACAGGGTAAAATCACCTTAGTACACACCACAATTCCTGAAATTAGTATGGTACCATCAACAAATGAATTCTAATGTAACTAAAGTCTGTTATCACCCTTTATAGTTCTCCTTTTGGTAACCCTCAAAATCTTCGATTCACTACAATGCATTTCAATGGGGTACTATCATGTATATTGGTCCCAAGATGGCTGCCAGCAAATCCAGGATGAAGTGCTGACAGCCAATCAGATCTCACGATGAGATGTTGTTAGGCTCCGCCCAGATATTGAAACTTTTTCTTTTTCTAATTTCTCATGAACTACTGAACGGATTTACACCATTTAACAAAAGGGATCTTTCTGAACCAAGAGCTACATTTTCGCCGAATTTGGTGTAATTCCGTTTAGCAGTTCGGGCTGCAGCTGTGTCTAAAGTTTCCTATGGGAATTAACATAGAGAAAACACGTTTTGGGACCCCCCTTTTTTCTCGGCCCCCGCTTGCCGAATCAGCCCGAAACTTTTAAGATAGGAGCTGACCGGAGTGCCCCACGAGTTTTGAAACTTTTGCGAAGATTCGTCAACCGACGTCAAAGTTATTGGGAAAAGAATGTTATGATTTTCCTATGGATAATAGGTTCTAACTATAACTACCTACTGGCGACCGCCAGTAGGTAATATATATATATATATATATGTATTTTCTATATACTCCGGGATCCCGCACGTGGGCGGGGATTATTCATAGATTATGACTATGATGAGTATACCCCTAGATGAGAACTAGGATTACAGGTAAGTAACTAATCCTTTTCTTATTCAGCAACTCAGTGACAGCAGTTTTTCCTTTCATTTTTTTGTCTTTAAAAATAGGTGTGGGTCTGCCAGGTTGCTAATCAATGATTACTTCTCAGTAAACTTCATTGCCCCTATTAAGGTCTTCCTTGTTCCAGTCATGTCCTTATATAGTAATGACTGGGATAGGGAGGTCCTACGAGGGGATAATAGTTGTTCCGATCCTTTTATCTAATGGAACAAAAAATGCAAAACTAATATTGCCGTTACATAGGCATTGTTTTTTTCTTTATGTAGAGAGATTTTTTCAGTTTCAAAAGTGTTCTGGGATACCGCTCGTGGGTGGCAATAGTGTTTATAAATTTGATAGAGAACTGGTGCTACAGTAAAGTTTCCTTCATATACCTTTGACTCCTGTATCAGTTCTATGGGCCTGAATCACAATGGTAAACTTAAACTTTTTGTGTAACTTTATGATTGTTTGCTATTCAAAAAAGAACTTTCTGTAGTAGTGTCTTTACGACTGCAGAGTCTCCGCTCATAAAAAGATAGGACTGATCCTCCACTCATAAAAAGATAGGACTAGTATATCTTTTTATGTGCGGAGACTCTGTCATAAAAATACTACTAGTAAAATACCTTTGTGAATAGCAAACAATTATAAACGTACACAAAAGTTAAGTTTAACTTTGTGATTCAGGCCCTATATCTTTATTAATCATGTTACTATTTTGCTCATGTTTGTCCTGTGAAGATATTATACTAACAACATTGTTTGTATTTCTTTCTTAAGGACAAGGAAGTAAGACCATGGGATTTTCCTCTTTCCCTCATTTTCAGTCGCATGGATGGGTTTTCACACAGAATAAACACAATCGAGGTAACTGTGAAATGTTACTACTAACTGAGTGATAATTACTTTCATGTAATGTACAGCTCAAGGCGTTGATGGAGAGTGCATACAGTAGTTCTTTTATCCTTGAGCGTCTTTAGCTTTCTTGCAGCTCTTCATCAATTAACATAATTTTTAGGTTTCGCCCACACTTGTGAATTTGATTGAATTTGATATAAATCTTAAAAGGGGCTTAAATCCCGCCATTACTTTTTTGTTTGTTTGTGTGCTTGCCACTTATTTTTCCTCTGTTTCTATTGGTTGAAGCATACTATTTCCTGTTCTTCGTGTGTTCTTCCTATCAGTGTCCCATGGCCCAAGTACTCCTTTTCATCCACTTTTTTGGAACTTTTTTTTTAGGTTTTTCCTGCACAGCGCTTGTGCTGTGCTTGTTTTGTTTGTCCTCCACGCTTTACCTAATCTCCCTGTGGGGGCACACATTTCAAGCGTGCTTGTTTTTAATCCCATGCCCGTACTCCATACGAGTGCATATGTTCCATCTTTCCACTGATGCCTATCACCTTCCCATTGTTGTTTCTCCCTCTACCTTGTATACCCCCTCCTGCTATTTGTTGTTATATCAACACAGGCATCAAAATTGCGACACATTTAAGCTGCATTACGAATTAAATCAGAAATGGGGGAAATTGCAGTGCATATCACATGATTTTTAACGCATGCACCACTTCAGTTTGGAATTCTCCCTCTTTCCCCTTCAAGACTGCAGAGTGTAGATTCTTCATGCGCTGGTGTACAAGCTGCTCTTTCTCCCGGCAGACCGAAAATGAGATAAATCTCTTAAGTCGCGAGCACAATACAACTCCACAGGCACCACGGGACCCCTGAGGCATGCCTGAGTCAATTAGGTGACCAGTCAGCAATCCATTATTTTCCAAGCTGGTAAGCATGAATGTGGAGCACCGCCAAGGATTACAGCACAGGCAGCTATTATTCTTGGTATATTTTCTCAATCCGATTAGTGTCCAGCGGCTGGCACTAGAAGAGAGCTGCAGCGTCTGGTACCAGGAGATGCATCTCTTATAAATTTTACATGACAAAAAGTACAGGGGCATTGGTAAAGCAGAGGGGCAGTTATAACAATTGAAATCGAAGCAGTGCAAGGTATGTTTTTGTAGTTGGTTGTTCTCTCAGGATGAATATATAATGTGAGCATAGCGTGTATCTTTATTGTTCTCTCTAATGTATTTGTTTTTCAACCCTCTCCCGTTGTTTGGTCTTCTATTTTATTTTTGCAGTTTAACGTAAACCCACCCTAAAGGTATTGAAGTGCTTTAGATGAGCACTACATTACAGTAAATGACAAGCAACATGCAGTGACTGAAATCTAGCAGTTTATCAGCCTTTCTAAGGAGAAAGGGGACGATTAGGGTCCTTGAAGCGATTTACTGCTTCTTGAGATCACTCTGGTGGAGATCATGTGATTTGCAAACAACTACAGGATGTTCAGCCTCCCACAGAGACTCGAAATTCCCCAGCTTCTAGATTCACTGCTCTAGTTCTTGCACCATAGGGTGGCTGGCACTACTTCCGACCGCACAGTTAAAAAGCATTTCCATTATGCATTCCAAAGCAGCGACGGACATATTGTACGTTGCTCTGTGACCGCATTTCTATAGAAGCACTCTTTCCACAACCAAAGCTCTGTACTCAGTTCCCTCACCACCAAGCAAGGGTACCCCAAGGCATTCCAGAAGAATGCGTTCACTATCCAGGTCACCCATGCCCTCTGCAAAATATTCTTTAAACAGCAACTCCATGCCCAGGTTCAAACTTATGAGCTGAGTTTTCACGCCGCTTCCCGAGGGGAGGTACATCAAATCGCTCCATTAGCTGTTTTCTATAGCATCAGTGATCAACAGTGTGGCAAGTGAAAGTTTTACTGGTAAGTTTCTATCAGACCATGTATGTGGGTGTGTTTTTTTTTTTTTTAACAGGATTTAAATTTTCTGTATTCTCGTGGAAATATGTGTAAATAAACAGGTCTCCAGATTTTTGCATCTATTACTCTGGCCACCGATTTATGACCAGAGCTTCAGGAAACTAGAAAAGCAGAGCACCAGCACAGGAAGCTTCTATGCCCAGTGACTGAGAGAACTCAAGGCCCTCACCACTGTTGTAAAAATAAATATTTTATCTGGCACGACCCACAGTGGGAACTCTGCGCAGTGGAAGGCCCTTTGCAAAGCTGGACTGGTCACCTTTCTGTTACTTATTGCTATATCTAGGTTTTAAACTGGTACTAATGGTGTCTAAGATGGCGGCTGAGGAAGTCGGACTTCTTGGAGCTCTGCCGACCAGGACACTGAATGGGGAGGTCGCTGTCATCTGCAGAGCCCGACGACACCTGATTTGGCACTGTATCAAGCCCCTGCACTAAGCCACTGCCAATGGGGATTTGGATGCTGTGTAGCACCCCAACGTGACTAGAGATGGCCGCATTGGATGACTCACGATGACGGGCACCATGGCTCCTCGGTCTTGAGGAGGAGACAGGTTACGGTAAGTCCATCCATGCTCTTGGGCTTCCAGCCTCTGTCATGCCTCCCCGGCTGGGCAATAGTCGCCTGCCACAACAGCAATGACTCTTGCATACGAGGGAGGACTGCCTACTCCAGGTGGCAACTGCGGCCTGCCTCCGGCACGGCCATCGCGGTTAAGGATGTGGGTCACAGTGAAGCCCTGCGACTGCGAGCCCTGCCTGGAATAACTGTTGTGGGACTGCCACGATTTGCCCGCCCTCTCACTGCATCGGCTGTCCTGCCCACCGGCCTGCAAGTGAGGGGTTGTGGCTGTGTGCCAGCCTGTTCTTGTTGCCACAGCTGCATCCCTCGAAGGCCTACCTGCGGTTTCCAGATTTACAGTGGCCCCCAGCCCTGGTTTGGGGGCCACTGTGTTGAATACCACTTGAACAGTAGGCAGCCACAGTTGGCTGTGGTGCGGTTCGAGGGTCTTCCTGTCTTTGACCTTCTGCAGCCCTCTGGATAGCGGCCTGTCCTGCTCCAGTGCCTGCCCTCCTTGTTGGGCATGGCAGGTTGAATCCAGGGGAAATTGAGGTCGTTGTGGGGCTCTTGAAAGGTGGCGATGCCCTCCATCCTATACACAACGTTACTGCCCGAGTAAGGGCCATCTGCCATTGGCAGCCACAGGGTGGCAGTGCGTTCCATTGAACCTTTTCATCTGTATTTGAATAAGGCATTCTCAACTCTGGATCCCTGTGTAGTGGTGTGTCACTATGTGGAGCAGCTTCTGGCTTCAGTCACACTCTTATCACCCGAAGTGCTGTTCATCCTGATAGGGTGTCTTCACGACGGGACTGTGGTCATCACTTTGCTTACATCCTCGCATATGGTGCCCACAACGAACCGCTGCCCAGAGATTATAACTAATTAAGGCCCCTCCTCCCTCCCGGATTGCCCCACGCTTTACACAGCAGGTGTTCTCTCTCCAGACTTTTAGCACCGTGGCGACAAATTGATGTGATTGGGTTGCTAACTCTCTCTCCACAAGACCTACTATCATGGACGCCTCTTTGAAAGACCTCTAGTCTTCACTACGCCCGCTGCAAAGAAGACAGATCCGCCTCACAAAGTGCGGCTGGGTGCCCAGGCTACGGAAACGTCAGTGGCAGAAGATATAAATACTGGTAAAGCTCTTGTTACAAGAGCCTTTCTGGAACACCTGGTTGGAATTCTTAGAGAAGAATTTGCATCTCTTAAACAAGACATAACCACTGAGATAAAAGACATCCGCCACAGATCTTCTAGAGAGCCACCACCGCCATAGCACCCAAACTACGACACACTATCAACTCCACCTTCGAAAGCGGAAAATTCCCAGACGACTGGAAATGCACAGAAGTCAAGCCCCTCCCCAAGAAGCCCTCTGCAGACCCGACGGACCTCAAAAGGTACAGATCCAGCTCTCTCCTCCCCAGCCAAATTCGCTGAAAAAATCGCCAACATCCAGCCCACAAACTTCATTGAAACTAACTCCGTCCTCGACTCCACCCAGTCTGGATTCCACAGCAACCACAGCACCAAGACCACCCTCCCAGCCGCCATAGAGGACATCCGCACTCTCCTCGACCAGGGCCACACGGTGGCTCTCATCCTACTGGACCTCGCTGCAGCCTTCGATACCGTCTCCCACCGAACAGCGCCAGACTCCACTGACGTTGGCATACAGGGTACCACACTCGATCTCTTCTTTCCTCACCGGCCGAACTCAAAGAATCAGACTCCCGCCCTTCCTTTCCAAACCCACAGATATCAGCTGCAGAGTACCCCAAGGATCATTGCTCAGCCCTACGCTCTTCAACATCTACAGGCCCCCCTCGCTGCCATCGTCGGACAGCATGGACTCGGCATAGTATCTTACACCGAAAAACACCCAGCTCATCCTCTCTCTCTCAAAGGAACCCGACACCACCAGACTCAGCTTCCAGGAAGGAATGAAAGAAGTTGTGTCCTGGAGGAGCAGCAGCTGTCTGAAGCTCAACTCGGAGAAGACAGATGTCCTCTGACCCACCCCCTCCACATGGGACAACACCTGGGGGCCCACGGCAACCCCCCCAAACCCACAGACCTCGGCATCTTACTCGACTCCTTCCTCACCATGACCTGACAGATCAACGTCGTCTCCTCCACGTGCTTCAACACCCTCTGCATCCTCCCCAAGACCTTCAAATGTATCCCCCCTGAATCCAGAAAGACAGTCACCCATGCAATCATAACCAGCAGATTGGACTACGGAAACGTCCTCTATGCTAGAATCAACAATTTCCTGCTCCGGAAACTCAAGACCATCCAGAATACCGCTGCCAGACTCGCCCTCAGCATCCCACGACAAGATCACATCACCCAGCACCTATGAGACCTCCACTGGCTCCCTATCGAGAAGAGTGTGACCTTCAAGCTACTCACTCATGCCTACAAGTCCCTCCACAACACCGGACCCCAATATCTCAACGAAAGAGTCTTCTTTTACGCACCCAAGAGAACCCTCCGATCCGCCGATTTCTCCCTTGCCTAAAAACCCGCATCCGCAGAGCCAGAACGGGTGGAAGAGCCTACTTCTACATTGCGGCAAAGACCCGGAATGAACTCCCCCGCTCAGCAGCAGACGTTCACCCACTCTGCAAGCTTTTAGGAAGAGCTTCAAGACCTGGCTCTTTGTGTGAGACTGAGCTGCACAATTTCCCCCTAACCCACCCAGCGCCTTGAGATCCTCACGGGTGAGTAGCGTGCTTCACAAATGATTGATTGATTGAGCGACTTGGGTCAATGATTAAACTCCCCGGAGCATGCCCAGGATCCCGGGAGGAGGAATTGGATGGGCACCACTGTGAACCTTTGGAGCTATGCGATAAAAATAATGAGCTCCGATATCAGCTGGAGGACCTAGAAAACCAATCCTGTTGCTCAAACATTCACATCAAAGGGGTTTGGTTCCTATACAAGCGGTATCCGGCAAACTGGAGGACTTTGTCATCAGACTCTTTCGCCATGTAGCTTTAGCTCTTGCAGATGAAGAGATCGCTCTTAATCGCACATTCTAGGCTGGCCGCACTGCAATTACCCCTGGTTAACCCAAGGACCTCCTCATGTGCCTTCATTTGTACCGCCAGAAGGAGATCATTATGAAATCGCCCCGATACTAGGCAGCCATAAAATTTGACGGTCTGCTGTTGTGGCTCTGTTAAGACCTCTCTATAATAACCTAACAATGACGAAGAGCTCTCCTGCCTTTAACAGACTTCTTATGAAATAAAAACATCAACTACAAATGGGGACATCCCTTCCGCCTCCAGTTTGTCTAGCAGAATGAAGTACGCAGTATTCGCATTCTTGAGCATGCACGTTCGCTCCTACTCATGCCCACATTCTTGTTGGAAGCACAGGTCCCCCTGCCTCCTCATGACCCAGTTATGGCTAAATCGGAGTTTCGACGCTCTACTCAGCGAAGGAAGAAAACATTTATTAAACCCTCCGAGGATGAAAGTCACAAAGAGCAGGACATGCCGCTTTGACAGTCACCGCATTGTGACAGTACAACAGATGTGGGCAGTGAACACGGATCCTTTCTAGTGAGCCTTAGAGTGCCTTTGGTTCCTAAACAGGGGCCCTTTGCCTTAACCTCTAGGTTACTGATCATAATCTCACAATGATCTCCCCCTACTCGTTGACATTGAACCTTCCGGAAAAGCTACATATCCTTATGGGACCAGTGACCCTACAGCGTCATCGCTGACGACATGGACCCTCGCAGCTCATTTATTATTGTTCAGAGACGGGGAACTTCCTTGGTATTCAGTTCCTTATCTCTTTTCCTTTCTCTCCTCCTAATGCCCTACATCTGTCTCACCACCCCCTTGGCTTCCTGGTGCCGTCACCTGCATGGTAAGGCTGTCTCCTTTCACGTATAAGCAGGGCACACACTACCTTATTATTTTTTTACAGAGTTTTATATAGCGCAAACTTGACCCGAAGGTATCTGGGTATCAGAGCGCTTTACATAGCACCAGTTGCATTACATGAGGACACATTAATTTTTTATTTTTCTTGTTAGGTATGGGGAGATTAAGTGATTTGCCCAAAATCACAGGATGTTCAGCGTCATTGCTGAGACTCAAACCCAGTTCCCCAGATTCGAGGTTGACCGCCCTAGCCGTTAGGCCAACTCCTCTCCCCTACATGGGTAAATGGTGACTATTATCAGTCTAAATGTTAGGAGTCTCAATTCTCTGGTGAAACGCCTGGCACTGCTGTCCTTCTTTCGGGACATGGAGTGCGATATTTGGCTTCTACTAAAGACACACCTAATCAAGTCGGACTGGAAGCACCTTTACTCCCGTTGGTTCGACCGCCAGAACTTTTCCTCTGGGCTGATTAAGAAGGCGGGAGTTGCGATTCTTTTAGCAACACACTTCCCAGGGCGGGTGACATATGTTCATGTTTAGCTGCCTGGTAGGCTCCAAACACTGCGTATAGACTTATACGGACTTTGGCGAACATAAATGCTCCCTGTAGGAGGCTGGCTTAGTATATGGTGCACACTTATTTAAGTAAAGCACCCTGCACTAATCCAGACAACCCGTATGATGATTTTAGTGGTCTTAGACAACATAGAAAGCTCTCTAAGCAGTAGCTGTCGAGAGCAGCCTTCAGGCTTAGTCCAGAGGAGTGTTAAGCAGCTTGAGTTACCAGTACTAATCGTGTAGTGTAGATTTTACAAAAAATTACAAAACACTGTAGTCATAAAAACAGTAATATTTATTATACACACCCCTACCACATTGGTATATTTCCTAACTGGAGATCAAAACACAATACACACACTATTTCAAAAGGAGAACAGGTGAGTAGCACAAATACACAGTGGTCTCCAGGGGAGACCAAACAATATACTAAAAGTGGAATGCGAACTGCGAACAAAGTCGAGACTTGACCCAGATGATTTAGAAGAGCTGGGGACCCAAGGAATCACCCATGGTAAGTACCTAGGAACCCCATGGAGGTTGTGTGCAGAGTGGAAATGCAACCGCGTACTCAATGCAAGTCAATGGCGCAGTTGCAGTTTTTAAGAAGAAAGACCCTTCACAGTGGACCCTGAAGAAACCCAGTGGAAGATGGAAGGTTGGATAGTCACCCCACCCATGGATAACCCAAGGAACAGGATACCTAAAACAGGGAAGCCGGGTGCATAGATGTGCAGTGATGTCAGAAACCATCGTAGGCTACAATGGAGAACTTCAGTAAAGATGCCACTGGCCAAGAAGGTGAAAGAGTCCGGAGGAATTCAAGAATAGATTCTTGAAGAGGAGTACCTGCAAGCAGAGGCGACAGTCTATGCCACTCAGGAGTGACCAGGTGGCACGGAAGACCAATGACCACTGATGACTGAAGATGCAGGAAAGTTGAGTATGATCTTGTTGCTGTATCTGTGAGGGCCAGGCAATACTGTGACCAGGAGCCGTTCATGAGCTGTCCCACGTCGGAAGTCGAGAACTAGGGTGCATCCAGCGGGAGCACCAACAAGCCTTGGCAGCAGCAATAGACGTGATAAAAGAAGAAGGTGCGGTGTCATTACAAGTAAGGTCCAAGGGACTCACCAAGTGCACTAGAGTCAAAGCAGGCCCCAAGCAAGTAGGGGAGCCCACTGAAGCCAAGGAAGACCCTCTAAAGGACCCATGGGCCGAAGGCACAGGAGTCGCAAGAGGACCTCGAGCAGCTCACCAAAGATGCAGGCCCACGGAGCTGAGGACAAAGATCTTGGTAGGAAGAGATGCTGGAGGCTGGAGCTTCTTGTAGCTCGAAGCTCTCTGGAGGACTGAGTCAACATGCCTTGGCATTGGCAAGTTGACGCAGTGCACAGAGGTGCTGTTCCAGCGATTCCAACCAGGAACACTGGCCTCAAACTTGCTGAGAAGACAGTGTGGTCTTGATAGAGTTACAGAACCACCACCTGTGTTGCTAAACCTTTCGGAGTCCATGCGGCCTCAGGAGCAGCAGACTGGTCAGCTTTGTTGCGGTGCCTGCAGATGCAGAGGAGTGACTCCTTCATTCCAAAGGAGATTACTCCGGATGTCTTTGATGCCCACAGGTCTGGAGGAGAACCTAGATGAAGCACAGGCACAAACGATGCAGAAGACCGGCAGAACAACGTGACCAGGAGCACCAGGAGTCTTCCTGGATGCAGTCTTGGTTCCAAACAAAGCCCAAGGTGCCCAGATGGTTGAAGTTGAAGTGGTTTCGGATCTGAATCTTGCCAGATGACGAATCTGAAGAGGTTGTGAACTTCATTGCTTCCTCTGGTTTCATACACCACATAGTTCTCCAGAACTGGAGTTGAGTGTATGGCTGAATCCTAAATGATGATATGCGCTACTTGTAGTGGCTGATGGGATTCAATATCAATGAAGAGGCACCCACAGGTAAGCCCATAAGTACCCTAGGGAAAGGGTTCTACCCTGCTCCTTTAACCTCTATCATAAAAAAGGGTTTGTGAGAGATATTTATACTGGTTGACACTCAAATTATCTGAAATTTGCTTATTCTGGCCCCTTTTTACTTCTTCAAGATGAAGAACCTGGCCAGGGTAGCCTAGGTAAATAGGCAGCATAATCTGTCTCTTTTTCTTAAGTGCCTTTGCAGGCCTTCCTGAAGAAAGGTGAAAATCTACACTTGAGAAAATATATATATATACACTCCTCTCTCTCTCCCTTTCTCTCCCTCTCCCTCTCCCTCCCCCCCCCCCCGCTCCGAGAAAAGAAGTTACAAGTAAGAAACCATTCCTTCTACGTTCCCTTGCTTATGCTCCGCTCAGAAGCAGTAGGGCAGTCGTGTCTCTGGTTGGGAGCAGCACCAGCTTGCTTCAGTGCTAGCTGTTGGTGTGGGTGATAACTCCTCCTGTAGGGAGAGTTCGATTTTTACTTCATGTCATTTTTTTTTCAATTGCTGGCATGATGAACCCATTTTCATTACGAGATTTTGTCGCTTATCCTGTGGAAAGGCTACTCTGTTTCATGGAGGTTTTAAATTGTTTTTTAGATGAACTTTTAAATCTTCCATCCGAGCAGACAACGCCTCAGAAATAGTAACACATTTAATTATCACTGGAGCGCATGTACAGTCAGTCTTAGCTGTAGCTGCATACTGTTGTGCACAATTGATCAGATTGTTTCATTCTGCCATTTTTTGGTCAATTCCGGATACTAAGGTTTCCATTATGTTCAATAAATCAATTTGAACATCCATTTTCTCTGATTGTTATGATAGCGGTTCTAGCGTTAGTTGCGATGTCCTAAACAACATATCCCATGCAGTGGCTAGATTCTTCATTTCTGATTGATCCTGATGTAAGGGGAATTTAGTAGTAGTTTGTCCTTGGTCTTTTTGATTATGTTTTGAGGTCAGAGGGGCATCTCATGCAGATTTGGGGTTTGCACATTCGTGTTTGGTTGGTTCACAACCTGGGCAGGTTGTTAGATTTAATCCTGCTGGGTTTAACCATCCATTCACTTCAACTTTAACTTCTATTGGAAATGGATTTCCATTTGTTAGAAGCTGTGTTGACAAATGATATGCTCCTTTCTGTTCTTGACATTGCTGATTTGGTGACACTGGGATTACAGACAAGAGTTCCAGATCACTATGTGGGCCCCACATGATCTCTATGCTTTCCCTTGGAGCAGGCTTTTGATTTCCCTCAATTTTATCTTTAGGAGTGGGTGATTTGGTACTATATGTCTGTGAAGGGTAGTTAGTATTTTTCATTGGTAAATGGGCTTGGGCAAAATGTTTGAGTCATGAGGCGTAGAAAAACAATATTACTCTGGTCTTTTAAGAAATCAAATTGTTGTGGAATTTTCTGAGATCACTCGAGTATACCGGCTACTGGTAAAATTAATGACTGACTATCTCTTGTTCATTTTGATTTTGTATTTTTTGCAGGTTGTGAGAGCTGTAGCCTTTTCTTCTTTTTTGATACAATGTGTGGAAGCCTTTCCCTTCCTGACCTCATGACGTGATATTTGTAATATCGAGGGTGGTGTAACAATTTTCTTTCTTTCCCACCAAAGATATTTAATGGCGTGGTATTGGTTTTCTACGTCTTTCAAGATTCGACACGTCCTGTTGCCACCAATTTTTTTATTTCCAACTTTTTGTTTACATTTTGACCACAGGAGTTTGGTGCATCACTTCTAGGTAAAGTAATCAGGTAATGGATGAATTGTTGCTCCCAACAAGTCCACATTCCGGAGATCTCTTTTCTCCTGACTAGGTGTGGATAAAAACACAAAAACACAAGTAGCAAAAGTAATACTCCATGCATAAGCGTTGTATGGGGTACTTTTGGATAACATAATTGTCAAACAGTTAAAAAAAGCACATGGAAATGTTATGTAATATATGCTCCCTACAGGAGTGTGCAGCGCTTATCCAGCGTAGCTAGAGTTCAATCTGAGGTTTGAAAACTCCTTTACATCAGCTAGCCACACACTCTTTTGCCCACTGTAGGAAGGTGGATATCTGACTATGGTTACCCCCAACTTTTTGCCTAGTGTCTAGCTGGTTTTTCGACTTAGTTGGCCTGAGATCCTGCCATTCAGGGTCTCAGGCTGTCTGCTCTCTCTTTAAAATGGACTCCATGTACCCTAGGTACATTCCCAATTGGTAAGGATCACCTTATTGGACCCTGTACAGTGTACCCTAGGTACCCAGGGCATAGGTGTACCCCAGGCCTCCCAGGGGCTGCAGCATGTATTATGCCACCCCTGGTTGGCCTTCCAATCAGACACAACTGGCTGATCACTCAGCTGGGGCAAGGTCGTGTAATCACCCCTTGCTTAGATATAGTATGCCTATATCTACCCTTATATATAGACACATGTGTACCTGTCAGTCACTCCTATGGCAGGCCTTAACAATCCTGGAGGCAGAGTGCTTGGTAACATGTGAGATGGTGCTCTAGCATGAGCTGAGCCTGTCTGCAGCTTTCGGAACCATGTCCTTATAGCTGTTCTATGATATAGCCTACCATATACTCTTAAAGTGCCTTATAATCTTAAACGGTTATGGTAACTATGGTTTGGCTTTATCAAAACATGTCGTGTAAGGTGTCTAACACTTTGGAATAATACCCCCATCCCATTTCTGGGGATGAGGATATTATCCCTCCCTTCTAGTGGGAGAAGACATGTTGTAACCTATTTACCCGGTTAAACTTAACCACAGTCCCAGCATCACAAAATGGATGCTGCTGCCACAGACACGAGTCTGACCTCCTGCTGCTGGGAGTGATCCCGGCAAGGGAGGCTTGGACAATAGGTTTCCTGCCTTGGGAGGTGCGAGCACCACCCCAGACAGGCCTTAGTGTATTGAGGCAGGGAGGGATGAAAAGAATGAGACATACCTGGGGCACACAAGGTGTCCCGTGCATAGTCCAGTTCAAACCGGTGCTGGGGCACTCCAGCCCCAGTCCTGGCGTGAAACTGGACAAAGGGAAGGGGGTGTAACCACCCCCCTCCCAGGTCCCACCCATAAGGCGTGACCTAGCAGGCAACCCAGCCCCCCAGATTAGTATAAGAGTGGTAGCTGGGCCCCAGGAGATTAGATTATCCTGAACCTGCAACTTGAACAGAAACTCTGGACCTTCGACATTCGACGAAAGAAGAAGACTGAAGAATCTCCCTTGTGGCCAAGGAGTGGCTACCCTGTGCAAACAGGCACCATCAAGAGACTACCCTTTGCTTTGCTGAAGTTCTACGAGGGACCGACTGCAGAGCCCGACCAGAGCCTTGACTTCCAGACTTCTCCGACCCTGATCCACATCCACAGCCGAGCTGAGATCCGTGGAGGTGACGAGAGACGTGGGACCGGCTACCTGGGAAAAGTGGCTAGTATCTTCCAGCGCAGCTTCTGAGGCACCCTCGAAGTTGTGCACCGGGGATTGAGAGGCCCCAACCCCAAGCACCATCTGCACCGAAGATCAGCCCCCCACACTCCACGAGTCCTGCGTGGGGCCCTTCTGCATTTTCCTGCTTGCCGCGCCTGTCCGGTTGCTTGCCCGTTGGCTAGTGGCCTCTGTGACGACGCATCCTGAAATCTTCACTGCTGGTTTGGCTCCTCCAGACTGGCTCCCGCTTCCTTGCAAAAGAGAAGCACCCCAGACCTTCCTGGTCTGCACCAGAAGCAAGTCCTCCGTTCTTCGTGGGTTCCGCTTGCCAAGGCTTGGTGAGTCCTAGTTCGACTTCGACGCCGCCGACAGCAAGAGCCTTCGTGGGACAGCTCGCCTCCTGGTCCTGGTCGTCCTCGACGTCTCCTGGTACCCGTGGCTGCAGCGATAAGCTTCACCTTCACCTGCAATCTTCACAACATCGCCTTGTTCCTTCCTGGTTCCACGTGGTCACTGGCTAGTGACCTTGACTCTGTCCCTTCTGCTTGCAGGTCTCCTCTCTTCTTGATCCCAGCCTTGGGATCCACCGGACACTCTTCACTGACTGCCTGTCAGCAACTTTCCTTCAGGCATCCATAGAAGTCCACGACGAAACCCGACGCAAGTTCACACCTATGCACCCGCAGCCCGTGGGCTAGGTAACTTGGGTACTTCGGTGCTCACAATGGTAGTGACTATCCTAGGGTCTAGTTTCCGAGTCTCGACTCTCTAGCTGCTTCAGAAGTGTCCTTAAACTGTTAATTTCTAACTGCTAGTAATTCTATCGACTTTTACGCATTACGCGTGAGTGTTTCCACTCTGCACCTGAATCCTGTGGGCCTCCCACTTCCTAACTGTTGCTAGTGTAGTGTAGCCCCAGCGATTCCCTAGGCCTAGGCCTATCCTATTTCCGTGACAGTGGTCCTTATACCACTTCTTTAGTATATGGTTTGCGTGGCCCCTAGGGCCTAACTGTATTACTTACCTGTGTGACTTAATGTATGCTTAAATAAGACTGTGTTGTACTTACCTCTAATCTCATAAAGAGTGCTGAGGGTTTGACTAGAATAAATACACTTTATTTTATATATATATCTGTTGTGGTGTCCTTTCATTTGGTATTCAAGGGATTATATATGGTATCAGAGCTGGCTTCACATGCCATTCACAGTTTAGCCTAAGACTGCTCTTGTCCATGCTACCACTAGGATAGCTGGTCTATAAGGTTGACTTTACAACCAATCACCATAAGGGTTGTTTGGACTGATATAAGGTGTACACTAGAACTAGTGACATCATACATTCAGGCCAACTTCTCACACTAAACACCAGAAGTTAATTTGATCTTACCCAGTAAGGCATTCTACAGCTGCTCTGTACCCGTCAGCTTCTGGTAACAAAAAAGGCAGAGATTTTATTAAAGAGGTAAAATGTGATTGCTCACCGATTTGCCATGGGTTAATTAGTGAAAGAAGGAAATCAAAAGTGATGAATAATATTAACGGTTTGTGGGCAAAATCGCAGTCTTATGTTCTTCACATAAAGAGCAGGAGCATTTATGTTACCCTACAAAGGCTACACAGCCACCGAGAATTAAATGGGACAAAGCTTGCAGGTATCACTCTGTCAAGAGTATGGTTCTCTCAGGATGTGGTCTGGAATGTGTAGTCCTTGAGTTAGACTGTAAAAACAAACCTACAATTTACAGAATGAACACACAAAAGTAGCAGTGTACACAACTTGACCTCTCTAAGATTATTATACAGGCAGTCAAGTCCGTTTCTTTGACAAAATTACAATAAAGTACTCTTAACTGAACTTTAGGCCAGGTTCCTCCCTTGAAGCCAGGCGCCCAACTAAGAACCCTTACTAGCTGAATGAACCTTTATTTTGCAAGGATCGCTTGTCTCAGTAGGGTTATCAATCGGTCTGATGATCATAGGTCAAAGCAGGCAGGATCTATGAAGAATACTATCCCTCCTTTTTAGGTCTGGTCTAGACAAAGCAAGCTGCATGGTTATAAAAGGCCTTTCTTTTGTGGGTTCACCAAAAATATACATTGTGCTTATTCCCACCCATTTCTTACCATTGGTTGTCTTTAATGTCACTCTGATTTGGTTGCTTCTTATTCAATGCTTTGCATTCTCCTTCTTGGGTTTGTCCCTACTCAGGAGCAGGGCCTCTTTACCATACTTGTGACTGCCTGATTTGTATCCTTCATCTAGTCAAGTTTAGGGAACTACTTTTTTATTTTATTTAAGTATCCTATGAGACGGCATGTGTTTTCCAACTCTTCCTGTGTGCTTCTCCCCCATTTCATGTTGCTCTCTCCGTCATGTGCTAGCCCTTTCTGCTGTGCTGCTTTAACCTCCACCCTTCATCCACTCCCCTTCTTGCATCGGCAAAAAAAAAAATCCAGTGTGATTTTATTGGTGCAGGCATGTATGGTAACGTATGCACAATGACGAAGCCATTTCACATACATAGAGCCATTTTGACAATGTTTTTTTTTTTTTTTTAGTCCTCATTGTGTAACTCTGATAGTAGAGGAGATCTCGGGGTCCATTTTCTCTATCCCACTTATGCCTTCCTGGCAAAGTTTGCTTTTTCCTGGAATTTTAGAGAGAATAGGAACCCCTTACTTCCATATAATTTAGGAGAAGGTTTCTTATAGAGTGTGGGGGGGGGGGAGCTAGCCATTCTGGCTACTCTTTGAAGCCTTCATCAATATTTGTGTTACTCACACATAATCATCGGACTTTGTGACCAAATTTCAAGAAGGGGCACCAAACCTTCTAGCAAGGTAGGTGTCATAACCTTATATATTTATAAAATCAACCCTTATGCAACTTTTCCCATATCTCCCAAAATGTATATTTCCTAGAAAATGGTTTCTTTTTTTAATCTAAATTATACACTTTTAAAACTGAAGATAGCCAATCCCTATGAAGTGGAGGGGTAGGGCTTAACCAATTTATACACACCTCTCTCCTGGCCAAGAGTATCAGTAAGAAGACCAGGTTTTCCTGAGCTTTATTTACATTTCCTACTATATTTACATCCATCACCCCAAAGATAACTAAATACTTACAAATAGCTGTCTTCCCACTGCCTCTCCTAAAGTCTTACCCACATCCGACCAGAAACCATCGAGGTGGGGGCACAGCTGGAACATGTGCAGGTCATCTGCATTCTGCAGACCACATTTCGGACAACTCTTCACTGCTGCCCCATTAAATTTGGATAACTTCTTCGGCGTCCAATACGCTCTATGAGTGGTAAATAAGTGGTTTCTTTTTAATGCAGTAGAAGTTACAATGGACCAGCATTTGCTCATTGATACTTGCCAAAGATTATTCGTATCTAACGTCGGCAGATCTTTCCCCCATATTCTTTCTTGGATCCGGAAGGCTTCCTCCCCAGCTGCGATAAGCGCCCAATACCAGTACGATATTTCTTTCTTAAATGGATCCTTCTCCAGCATCTTCAATTCTAAAGGAAGGTTTCCCTTTCTGTTTTCTTTTAGTGTCCTTGCCCAGCTTAAAAGTTGATAATATTTGAATTTTGATACCGGGATGTTCATATTTTCAACTAGTATCTCCCAGTCTAGTATTTTATTCTGAGACAACAATTGCCCCCATTCTATTATTCCTGCTGATTTTAGGGGGAGCGCAAGAGTGTCCTTAAGGCATTCTGGTGTACTTGGTGAATCCCAGATCGGGGCTTTGTCGCTTAAAAGGGGAATATCTAAAGTAGATCTTACACAATACCACAACTTAGCGGCAGACTTCAGGACCTTCAGTATTATTTTTTTTAAGTATTTCGGGTGACCGAACTTATATAAAAAGTGGCTTGTGTTGTTTGTCATTTTCTGTAAGAATAATGGTTAGTATGCATATGGGCCTAGCAAAGTCCTGCAAGATTTAAATTGAAAGGCTCTACAATACTCCAAGAGGTCAGGGCTAGCAAGGCCCCCTTGTTCTTTCTTTCTCCTAATTTTGTTCCAGGCAATTCTCGATCTTTTTGAGGACCAGATAAAGCTCGACAGCTCTCCTTGGATTTTCTTTATAGTTTCCCTATTAAACTCCAACGGGATGGCACCAAAAATAAAAGTAAACTTCGGCAGGACTGACATTTTAACTATGTTTGATTTGCCCAAGATCGTTAATGGGAGACCACTCCATACTTTCAGCAGCTTTTTCACCTTGACCTCTATTCTATGGATGTTAATGTGGGATATTTTATCCAGGTTTTTAACTAGATCGATACCCAAATATCTGATTTTATCCTTACAGTATGGACTCAAAAAGGGCTCGTTCCAGGACATAATTTCAGTTTTGGCCTGGTTTATCTGATATCCCGAAATTCTTCCAAAATTGATTAGGGTCTGTTCTAATACACCTAGGGCTTCTTTTAATTCTGACGTAAAAATCATAAGATCGTCGGCATAAAGAGCCACTTTTTTATACCAACTTCGAAAACAAAACGGAGGCATTAAAGGATGCATCCTGAGACTTTCTGCCACTGGCTCAATGTAGAAGTCAAAGAGCAGCGGAGAGAGGGGGCACTCCTGACGAGTGCCTCTCTTTATATGGATATTCTCAGTAAGTATACCGTTTATTCATATTTTAGCTTTTGGGGAATCATAAATATTCGTTACCATATTCTGAATATTATCTCCTAGATTAAACTTCTTTACTACTTCAATTAAGTATGTCCAATTCACTCTATCGAACGCTTTAGCTGCGTTGATGGCGATTATTGATAGAGGTAACCTTTCACAGATGGCAATATCTATTGTTGCGATCAGCTCATGCGTAAAATCCTGTAAATGTCTTTCTGCCAAGAAGCCCTTTTGATTAGGGTTTATCAGCATCCCTGTGATTCTCCCTAGTCTTTTTGCCATAATTTGAGTGAAGATCTTATAATCACAGTTCAAAATCGATATTGGACGGTAAGACTCGCACTTTTTAGGGTTTTTTCCTGGCTTTAACAGGATGGAAATCGTCGCATCTTTCCATGACTCTGGAATTTTACCCTTATGCAGAAAGATTTTATTAAAGAGGGCCGTTAAGGGGGGACCAAAATGTTTTTTAATTTTATATAGAACTCATTTGGGAGAGCGTCAGGACCTGCCGCCTTGCCTCTTTTTAGATTTTTTATAACACCTTCTACCTCATGCATTGATATTTCTGCATTTAGTTTTTCTTTCTCTTCCAGCGAGAGACTAGGGGTGTTTTGGGCATCTACATTTTTTTTTATTTCCCTGATGGTTGGGTTACAGTCTTCCGTATAGAGGTCTGTGAAAAAGGTGGTAAATTCCTGTTTCATTACAGCCTCCTCAGATCCATTCTGGGATGTATTACTTGGGTCTATACTATCAATTTTATTTCTCGCTCGATCCGTTTTGGTTTTCCAGGCTAGCATTTTTCCACAGCCTTCCCCGTATTCATAATGGGCCAATTTGCTACATTCCCATTTCTCTCTAATTCGATCTTCCAGTAGATCAGCTAACATTTCTTTTTGCTTTGATCTTTCAACTTCTAAATCCTGAGTCGTGGGAGATCGTCTATCTGCAAATATCTGTTGGTCAAGTGCTTTAATTTTACCCTCCAGCTTCTGAATCTCATTCTTAAGCCCCCTGGATTTAAATATAGCTAAACCAAAACCTTCCCCCCTTATCACCACCTTATATGCATCCCATATAATTTGGAGAGAGGCGCCCTCACTTTTGTTCTCAAAGTATATGTCTGTTTCTTGATTAAGTTGGTCAATAATTTGGGGGTCCAGTAAAATTGTGCGATCCATCGTCCATCTTGGGGCAACCAACTCCTCTTTCAAATATAGGGTGACCTGAACTGCCGAATGATCCGAAAGATGGGCTGGAAGATGGATCACTACTTGGGTTTTTTCTAATAGCCCTGCATCTAATAGGAAGTAGTCGATTCTCGATTGTGTTCCTAATTTCTTATTCCTAAAGGTATACTTAAGCTGCTTATCTCCCTTGTCCTTCCAGATGTCGATTAAGCTCAGATCCCTTTTATAGATTCCTAACCATCCTCTCATCTTAGGGAGATTATTCACCCCCCCCCCCCCCCCGGGATACCGATCTATTTTCGGGTCGAAAATAATATTAAAATCCCCACCTAAGATCACTGGACTTGTAGCCGTGATCAATTGAGAATAAAGCGATTGGAGAGGGGTGGGATTGTCACAGGCAAGATAGACAATAGGGAGTTGGAGAGAAGATGGCGGCCGGTCGATGAGTCCGGTCGGGAGCTACGTGCTGCGGTAATTGAATACAGCTATGCGGCTGAAGTAAGCTGGGAGAGGTGCTGCTCTCTATCCGAGGAACGCTGTAACGGGGGAGTATGATGAAGTCTCTGGTCTCCCCTCTACTTATTTCTTAACGTTGTCCCCCGTTTGCTGTGAAGCATCTTGATACACTGCGTCCGCATTTTGATTTTTATCACTTACTTTGGATTAGTGGCGGTTAGCGACGGGAGTGCGGGCTTGCCGAGGCATGGTGACCGAGCTTGAAGAAGCCGTTAGTGCCAGTGCTTGTGTGTTTTTTGAGGTGGATCAGGTTGGGGCCAAATCTCGATCGGCTGTGCAGTGCTCGTCCATCCGTGGCTCCGCGTTCCAGAGTTGCTCCGGTTGGTGGGAGGCGGCTTCTCTCGCTCAGAGAAACTGCAGGAGAGCCGTGAGCCGGATCTCGGTGTTTACCCGGGGGAAAGGAGGAAGAGATTCGTCGAGGGACTGTCCTGTATTTTTGTCTGGTTTTGTAAGGCATACAAGTAAATTGCCCCCCCAGACTTTTCAAGACATATGTAGAATCCAAGAGCCGGAAGCAGACTCACTGAAGGAGCCGGAACTAAACACCATAAGACCTAAGGTATTAGAAGGATCCCACTTCAAGCGCAACCAACACATGATTCGGGTAAGCCGGCTCTTTGTGGCAAAAGTGGAGGGGGTAATATCTAATACTAATAAAACAGAGAATATAACTGAGAATACTACCCTGCCCCCTGTAGCTGAGGGTTTGGTTAACTCCCGGAAGGAAGGGGGAGGGGTTCAATCAGCAGATGAGGGTATAGGAGAGCCCCCCCAGCCAGAAAGATGGGCAGGTATTAGCAGTGAGGCGAAAGGGGTTTCCTCTTACTGTTTAAGGAATAGGCAGTTTACTAATACAACCATACCCCAAGTGGTAAAACAGCCCGTTATTCCACGCATCACTAAGAGAGTCTCTCGTAAAGCCCCAAATATACAGGCAAACAAATTAAATCCCAAAAGAGGGCTCCTAGGGGAAAGTGTGGAATTAGGGGAGGGGGGTAGAGCTCCTAAAGTAAAGATTACCCCCTCTTTAAGGTCATACTTCAGGGTTCAAGATCGTGGGCAGAATTGGGAAATAAATAAAGCCCTGGGAAAACAGGTCAATCTTAAGATAGGAATGGAAAATCCCACAACTATGGTTGAGCCAGAAACCCTGACAGAAGGTTTAGTAGGGGAGATAGTTGATTCTTCTATTCAGACCGTGGCTCAAAATCACTCTTCGACCTCTATCCCAACCCAGTCCCAAAGCCCAGCCCTCAGTCCAGTACAGATTCTGGACACAATTACACCTATTAGCCCAGATACATGTCCATTAGAAAACTCAGACACGTCCCAAGACAAAAGGGGAATCAAAATAAGATACAGGAAAAATGTTAGTTGCTCGACGCTAAGCTAAATACATTGAGTAAGAGAGTCTCCTCAGTGGAAGCAGAAGCTGAAGGTTTAAGTAAAAAAGTAGAAACAACACAAAAATAAATTATAGCTCTAAAGGCAAAGGATAAAAGTATTGACGAAAAACTGGAAGCGTTAGAGAACCAGTCCAGGAGATGCAATCTCAGACTTCTCAATGTCCCTGAAGGGCGAGAAGGTTCAGAAATAAAGAAATTCACAATTTCACTCCTAGAGGAGCAGTTTCCCTGGAGTAAATCTTTTGGACTGGAAGAGGACATTCAACGGGTGCATCGGGACCCTTATGGGAAAATCAAGGAGAGGAAGAATCCAAGGAAGATCCTAATAAATTTCAGGACTTACACCATTAAAGAGAGATTTCTAAGTGAGGCTTTGAAAAAGGGTATTTATAATAAAGATGACTAGTCCTTTAAAATCCGCTCGGACATTGCAAAGGTAACGCAAGACAGGCAGTGGGAACTAGGACAGATGATGCCAGAATTGAAGTCTCTTGGAGCAACTGTTCAGATAAAATTTCCTGCAGCCCTCAGGATCATGTGGAGAAATAAGATGCACAACATCAGAGACCCTTAAGAAGTTGAAACCCTCCTAGTTCAAATGCATGAGCAGGCTCGGAAATAGGGGTAGATATAGGCTATAGGTTATAGGCTCAGGCATAGGTATAATAACAGTTTGCATTGTGGATGTGAGTAGCAGCTCACCCTTAGAATGTTTCTTTATTTTTGCTGTAGCACGGAGCTCAAAGTGGGCTAGTAGTAAGGCCCAAAAGAAAAAAGGGAGGCTTCACCAGGGGAGGGGGTAACAGTCTCTTTTTTTTGCTTTGTTTTTTTTAATCTTCAATTGCTTAAATTATTCACTTGAAAAAGGAGTGGAAAAAAGGGAAAAAAAGGGAATGTACACGGGTTGGGAGCAAGTTAGGTAAAAAAAAATAAAAAATGGTCCTCAGTATATTGTAGGTTATAAAAGGAAGGGGGAAATTGGGGTGACGCGAAGGGGCTGGGGAGGTCCCCAAAAAGGTAGGAAGTGATGGAAAAGAATTTAAAGTATGTAAAAATAACTTCCTGGAACGTTAATGGTCTACGTACAAAGAGCAGACGAAGGAGGATTTTTGAATATCTGAAGTCTATAGACAGCGAAATAATAATTTTACAGGAAACCCATCTATTAAGAAAAGAGTGGGAGGAAATCATGGAAACACTCAATTGGGTTGATTCTTACATATGCACAAATCAAGAGTGCGTTATTAAGGGGGTGGCCATTTTATTAAAAAAATCCTTGAAAGCAAGAATAGTTACTTCAGAGACCGACCCAAAGGGAAGGTGGGCAATAGCCAAAATTAGTATACTTAGCGAGTTCTTCACGGTGGTAGGCATTTTGACAATGTTGCACAGCACTGAGAAAGGCCAAAAGCCAATTTGGCATAAAGGTAAGACTTGTTGGCTTTGTCATTGCTTGTTGCTAAAAAAGCAACTGGTCCTAAACGGTTAATGTGGTCTTGATTTGCCTCAAGATGAAAAGAAAGGAGGGGGTCAGTTGTTTAGGCTGTCCCCGCCCCTTCCTCGCCCTCTTGTCCCTCTCGTCTCGCCTTGCTCGGTCCTGTCCCCAGGAGCTGCCTTATCTTGCGGTGAGTGATCTCCCCCCCCTTCCCCCCCCCCCCGAGGCTGGGGTTGCTCAACTCGGCTTCGGGTTGGCGGCGGCGCGCCAGTGAGGGGGGGGGAGGGGGCAGCTCCGGGAGGGCTATGGCAGCGGCACCCCCTCAGTTCAGTGCCAGCACAGTGCGGACTGGGTAGGGGGCAATGAGGGGGAGGTATGCGGTGTGTTCCGCGGCTCGGGCGTGCGGTCCGACGGGAGAGGATGTGGATGCGCTGCCAACTTATGGTGCTGGAACCAGGGTTCGAGCCTCGTGGTCGTGTCCACATCCTGTGTTTTGGGCACACTAGTTAGTCATCCCCCCATCCCGGAACATGTATGTATTTGGTGCGCTTACACAGCGCTCCAGTCGAGTTCGCGCTAATTTTCAGATGCAAATATAATATTATGGTGGGCCCACAAGCCATGTGGGCCGATTGTGTTTGGCCCCGGAGGTGTTGAGTTGTGAAGATTTAGAGGCCTCGAAGCACAGTGTAGGATATGAGAAGGCAGACGTAATCCCCATAAAGTGTAGAGTAATGAAGGTGATGTACGCCCCTGCACTGCCTGGTAAATGAAACTATTCCCATCCACTCGTACTCGCTCCGTGATAGGATTTGGCACTGAGCGATGGAAGGTGGCAGAGGGCGCCTCGGGGCTTGGTATCGGAGAGTGGCATCTAAGATGGCTGGTGCATGAGATGTCTAGCAATAACAATAGCTGTAATTATTGTCAGTTTGTAGTAAATCGCTCGTATGTAAAGGCGCATGCGCCTGGGCTGCCTCTCAGTGCTTTTTCGTAAAAGCATGAAAAAACACCTCGGAGGTAATAAGGACAACTGTAGTATCCATATACACTGAAGTCGGTTAGCACATAGAGTGCGAAAAGACTTCAGAACGATGTTGAGTTTGAGATGTATAGCTGTATTTCCCGGTAGTGAGTCGTGTAAGGTGTTCTAAACTGATGATTTACTGCAGTCTAGGCCAGGCGCTCTCCATCTGTTGTGTTAGCAGCAGAGCAGCGCTGGCTGGTGTTTACACAACACACAGGATGCCTGTGATACGGATAAGTGTGCATTGCGAATACGTTTGCCCGGCATTGCAGAAACAGTGCCCAGACCTGCAGGCCCCCCCCACAGATTGCCTCAATCAATGCAGGGTGACCGTCACAGTCCCCACGTGGTCGGGTCCACATCCTGTGATTCTGGGCAAACTAGTTGTTACCTCGTGGGGGGGGGGCGCCCCTGAATATGTAATTCATACGGTGCTTGTGGCGGCGCTTTGGAACAGGCGTACTTATGGTCTCGCTACTCGGGCTAGGCCCGACCGGCAGCCCGGGCATCTGGGCGCGCTGCGGTTGCCTTGGCAACATATTAACAGGCTCTGCCAGTGGGGGCACAGTCAGTGCGGCTGATACAATAAGGGTAATAGGCTACCCATATACAATGTTTGCCATGGCAGAGCAGCACTGGCTTGGCCAGTTCCTAACGAGGAACATTAGGAAATCGTTACCACTTTTTAACTTAGCATGCCCCTTTCGGCTCCGACATGAGGATTAAGGGACACTTCTCGGAAGGTAGGGGATAGGCAATGGAAAGCGATCTGGGTCCGAGGATGTAGTCAGTCTCCTCGGTATATTGGTTAGCTGTTATGTGTCAGTATTGGTTCAGTTGCATCACATTTTTCCACTCAGAGGGGGGGGGCGACAGCTATGTGCAGTTAACGGTTGCCATGCAGGTGTTTGGTTCCGGCCCCAGGATTTAACTTTGAGCCAGCTTGGGTAGGGCATTGCAGCTGTGTGTCTGTAGTCAGGCGCCGCAGGCCGTGTAATTCCCAGTTTTGTGCATTCCGGTGGCGTTAGATGCAATAAGTCTTTCCTTTTCCAACTTGCGCATTAGGGCCATGGCAGGGTCTTGGCATACAATTTGGGTAATGTTCATACCGGCACTATTCTATGGTGGCTACACAACTCCAGGGGAAATGTTATTACTAAGTACAGACACATTTCCCCCCCCCTTCTTTTGTTTTGCACCCGAGTTGCCATTCCTTATGCGCAATTTGGTGGGCGCTCACACTCGCGGTAAGGGCCCGAGTTTGGGGCAGTGGTACTGCTAAGGGGGTGGAGACCTTCATAGGGATGTTTGGTACATGTTTCACTCGGGGCCACATGGCGCAGGTGACTCGAGCAACAAAGGATCTAGGGGAGATGAGTGATGTGTCATGGCATCTGCCTGGATGGGGGGGGGGCACTGTGGAATGACACAGGCTGGGAGGACTGGGGCATCACGTGTGTTTTGGAGCCAATGCACAGGTTGTTCACAAGCAAACAAAGATCCAGTACTTTACGTTCCAAGTTAATTGATTTCTCAGGGTGATGCCATTCTATTGTGTGCTTTGTCACATTAGGGCAGTCAGCTAGGTGTGTCGACGGTGACTCGCGTTTGGGTGCGCATTGAAGCATTGCGGTGATAAAGTGTAGTTTAGTAGACAGTTGTAATGGGATGTAACTCCAAAGTGACTGATTAGGATTTACTCAGCCTCCTCATTCCAGAACCATGACATGTACAACGGAGCTACAGTTGTTACCTTGGCACTGAGGCAACTATCACCCAATAACTTTGGCTTGGAGGTGTAGTGTCCTTTTGTAGTACGCAGCTTGAGGCGGTGACAGAGGCTGCTATTTGCCACACATCGGCATTATGTTGTTAAGGGCAGGAGGTTAAGGTAAAAGCCAAACAGGTTACGATGATTATGGAATCATATAGTTAATTGGCGTCGAGAGTGAGGATTCGGCGGTGCTGGTGGTTTGCCTATAACCGAAAGGGAAGAGCTGGGGGGGCCTTCCTTCTGAGGAGGCCGCTGTGTATCTTGTGCATTTCCTCCATCCTCGCCTTTTATTTAGGGCTCCCCCGGGTGTTGTGCAGAATGGGCTGTTTGTGGGTGTGGGGAGGCCAGCCCAGCTTTCGGATTCGCAGGCAGTTTGCTCTGAGGTCGAATAGCTCTCGGGGCCATGCAACTGAGCTATAATGGGGAACCATTTCACTATATGCAAATAGCAGCACTGACTAGCCAACAGATGGGCTTGTTGTAGGTAGTGCCCCTTGTGTAGTAAATATAGGGATGCGATGACAGGTGCTCAGTATGTCATGTAACTGGCGTTCATGTTTAACGTTCCAACACCGTTGCGTTCACATACTCTTACATGTGTATCATGAAATGTATTTCTCAATGCGCATAGATTAACGCTATGAATGGTGATCAGTCCGTTTTTTACGGTGAGCGGGACACCAAGTAAAGGTGCGGTGTGCTAGTGGCTGGTCTGCATGCCATAGTCATTGCCTGAGCTAGCTGGGGAGCCCCACAGATTAGTTTTAACTCTTAAACAATCTTGAAGCTTGCGCAGGTCTCCCTCGGCTCTGTTGGTGGCTTTTGTATTAGCCGGGTTCTCCGGTGTGAGAAGTTGGCCTGATGTATGATGTCACTAGTTCTAGTGTACACCTTATATCAGTCCAAATACCCTTATGGTGATTGGTTGTAAAGTCAACCTTATAGACCAGCTATCCTAGTGGTAGCATGGACAAGAGCCGTCTTAGGCTAAACTCTGAATGGCATGTGAAGCCAGCTGTGATACCATATATAATCCCTTGAATACCAAATGAAAGGACACCAAAACAGATATATATATAAATAAAATAAAGTGTATTTATTCTAGTCAAACCCTCAGCACTCTTTATGAGATTAGAGGTAAGTACAACACAGTCTTATTTAAGCATACATTAAGTCACACAGGTAAGTAATACAGTTAGGCCCTAGGGGCCACGCAAACCATATACTAAGTAAGTGGTATAAGAACCACTGTCACGGAAATAGAATAGGCCTAGGCCTAGGGAATCGCTGGGGCTACACTACACTAGCGTTAGTTAGGAAGTGGGAGGCCCACGGGATTCGTGTGCAGAGTGGAAACACTCACGCGTAATGCGTAAAAGTCAATAGCAATAGTACAGTTTAGAAAACGGTAGATTTAGGACACTTCCGGAGTAGCTAGGAAGTTGAGACTTGAAAACTAGACACTAGGATAGTCACTATCCTGATGAGCACCGGAGTACCCAAGTTACCTAGCCCACAGGCTGCGGGTGCATAGGGGTGAAGATGCGTCGTTTTCGTCGTCGACTCCTATGGATGCCTGAAGAAAGATGCTGACAGGCAGTCAGTGAAGAGTGTCCGGTGGATCCCAAGGCTGGGATCAAGAAGAGAGGAAACCTGCAAGCAGAAGGGACAGAGTCAAGGTCACTAGCCAGTGACCACGTGGAACCAGGAAGGAACCAGGCGATGTCGTGAAGATTGCAGGTGAAGGTGAAGCTTGTCGCTGCAGCCAGGAGGACCAGGAAGCGTCGAGGACGACCAGGACCAGGAGGCGAGCTGTCCCACAAAGGCTCTTGCTGTTGGCGGCGTCGAAGTTGGACTAGGACTCACCAAGCCTTGGCAAGTGGAACCCACGAAGAACGAAGGACTTGCTTCTGGTGCAGACCAGGAAGGTCTGGGGTGCTTCTTCTTTGCAGAGAAGCGGGAGCCAGTCTGGAGGAGCCAAACCAGCGCAGAAGATTTCAGGGAGCGTCGTCACAAAGGCCACTAGCCAGCGGGCAAGCAGCCGGACAGACGCGGCAAGCAGGAAAATGCAGAAGGGCCCCACGCAGGACTCGTGGAGTGTGGGGGGCTGATCTTCGGTGCAGATGGTTCTTGGGGTTGGGGCTTCTCAATCCCCGGTGCACAACTTCGAGGGTACCTCAGAAGCTGCGCTTTAAGTTACTAGCCACTTTTTCCAGGTAGCCGGTCCCACGTCGCTCGTCGCCTCCACGGATCTCAGCTCTGCTGTAGATGTGGATCAGGGTCGGAGAAGTCTGGAAGTCAAGGCTCTGGTCGGGCTCTGCAGTCGGTTCCTCGTAGAACGTGGGCAAAGCAAAGGGTAGTCTCTTGATGGTGCCTGTTTGCACAGGGTAGCCACTCCTTGGCTACAAGGGAGATTCTTCAGTCTTCTTCTTTCGTCGAATGTCGAAGGTCCAGAGTTTCTGTTCAGTTTTGCAGGTTCAGGATAATCTAAAGTCTTGAGGCCCAACTCCCACTCTTATACTAATCTGGGGGGCTGGGATACCTGCTAGGTCACGCCTTATGGGTGGGACCTGGGAGGGGGTGGTTACACCCACTTCCCTTTGTCCAGTTTCGCGCCAGAGCTGGGGCTGGAGTGCCCCAGCGCCGGTTTGAACTGGACTATGCAAGGAACACCTTGTGTGCCCCAGGCATGTCTCATTCCTTTCAGCCCACCCTGCCCCAATACACTAAAGGCTGTCTGGGGAGGTGCTAGCACCTCCCCAAGCAGGAAACCTATTGTCCAGGCCTCCCTGGCTGGGATCACTCCCAGCTGCAGGAGGTCAGACTTGTGTCGTGGCAGCAGCATCCATTTTGTGATGCTGAGGCTTTGGTCAGAGGCTAACAGTTGAAGTATGATTTTAACATGTCTTTCCCTCTAGAAGGGGGGAATAATATTCTCATGTCCAGAAATGGCATGGGGGTATTATTCCACAGTGTTAGACACCTTACACGACATGTTTCGATAAAGCCAAACCATAGTTACCATAACCGTCTAAGATTATAAGGCACTTTAAGAGTATATGGTAGGCTATATCATAGAACAGCTATAAGGACAAGGTTCCGGAAGCTGCAGACAGGCTCAGCTCATGCTAGAGCACCATCTCACATGTTACCAAGCACTCTGCCTCCAGGATTGTCAAGGCCTGCCATAGGAGTGACTGATAGGTACACATGTGTCTATATGTAAGTTAGGTATAGGAATACTACACCTAAGCAAGGGGTGATTACACGACCTTGCCCCAGCTGAGTGATCAGCCAGTTGTGTCAAAATGGAAGGCCAGGCCAGGGGTGGCATAATACATGCTGCAGCCCCTGGTAGGCCTAGGGTACACCTATGCCCTGGGTACCTAGGGTACACTGTACAGGGGCCAATAAGGTGATCCTATCCAAATGGGTTATGCACCTAAAGTACATAGTATTAATTTAGAGAGAGAACAGCAGGGCTGTGGGTCTGATTAGCAGGCCCACAGCCACATCTAAGTCGAAAACCAGTAAAGCAAAAGCAAAAAGTGGGGGTGAACATAGAAAGCAGACCCTACTCTCCTACACAACCCCCCCCCCCCAAACTTAGGGACATTAAACTAACCTTGACCAGTTGAGTCTTCATGTTCTAAGTGGAAATATCTGGAGAGTCCATCTGCATTGGCATGGTCAGTCCCAGGTCTATGTTCCACTGTGAAGGCCATCCCCTGTAGGGAAATGGACCACCTAAGAAGTTTGGGATTTTCACCCTTCATCTGATTTAGCCACAAGAGGGGCTTATGGTCTGTCTGAATCTTGAAGTGAGTGCCAAACAAGTATGGCCTCAGCTTCTTCAGGGCCCAAACCACAGCAAAGGCCTCCCTCTCAATAGCTGACCAACGTTTCTCTCTAGGGGTCAGCCTTCTACTTATAAAAGCAATGGGCTGGTCTTGACCATCTACATTCAGTTGTGAAAGAACAGCTCCCACACCTAACTCAGAAGCATCTGTCTGGACAATGAACTCTTTGGAGTAGTCTGGACTTTTCAGAATAGGTGCACTGCACATGGCCTGCTTCAGGTCATCAAATGCTTTTTGACAGCTTACTGTCCACTGAACTTTCTTTGGCCTCTTCTTGGAGGTCAAGTCATTAAGTGGTGTCACTATGGACCCATAGTTCTTAACAAACTTTCTGTAGTACCCAGTCAGGCCCAAGAAAGCTCTGACCTGAGTCTGGGTAGTTGGAGGAGCCCAGTCCTTTATGGTCTGGATCTTGCTCTCCAGTGGTTGAACCTGACCCCCACCAACTAGGTGGCCCAGGTATACAACCTTGCTCTGCCCTATCTGGCACTTAGTGGCCTTGATAGTGAGGCCTGCCTTTTGCAGGGCCTCTAAAACATTCCTCAGGTGGACCAGGTGATCCTCCCAGGTGGAGCTAAAGACAGCAATATCATCAAGATAAGCTGCACAATAATCATCCAACCCAGTAAGGACTTGATTCACCAACCTTTGGAAAGTGGCAGGTGCATTCTTCAAACCAAAGGGCATTACCACAAATTGATAATGTCCTCCTGGGGTCGAGAAAGCAGTTTTGACCTTTGCACTCTCAGCTAGTCTGATTTGCCAGTAGCCTGCTGTTAGGTCAAATGTGCTCAAAAACTTAGCAGCTGCCAGTCTGTCAATGAGCTCATCTGCCCTAGGTATTGGGTGGGCATCTGTCCTAGTGACAGCATTGAGACCTCTGTAATCCACGCAAAACCTCATCTCTCTCTTACCATCTTGGGTGTGAGGTTTTGGCACAAGAACTACAGGACTAGCCCAAGGGCTCTCTGAAGGTTCAATGACTCCCAGCTCCAACATCTTTTGTACCTCAACTTTTATGCAGTCCCTGACATGGTCAGGTTGCCTGTAGATTTTACTCTTCACAGGCAGACTGTCACCAGTGTCCACCTCATGGGTGCACCAGTTTGTCTGACTTGGGGTCAGAGAGAACATATGTCTGTAGGATTGCAGAACCTGTCTGCAGTCCTGTTGCTGATGGACAGTGAGGCTGTCAGAAAAGACCACACCATCAACTGAGCCATCATCAGAGTTCTGAGTCAACAGGTCTGGGAGAGGGTCACTCTCTTCCTCCTGCCCCTCATCTGTAGCCATGAGTAGCCCCATGTCTGCCCTGTCAACATATGCCTTCAATCTGTTGACATGAAGCACCCTGTGGGGGGCTTCTGGGAGTCCCAAGGTCCACCAAGTAGGTGACTTCTCCCTTTTTCTCAACAATAGTGTGGGGTCCAGACCATTTGTCTTGGAGTGCTGCTGGGGCCACTGGCTCCAACACCCACACTTTCTGTCCTGGCTGGTAAACAGTCAGTACAGCCTTTTGGTCATGCCAAGCTTTTTGGAGTTCTTGGCTTGCCTCAAGGTTTTTAGAAGCCTTCTTCATATACTCTGCCATCCTGGAGCGGAGACCAAGTACATAATCCAGTATGTCTAGTTTGGGTTGTCTGAGAGGTCTCTCCCATCCTTCCTTCACCAAACACAGGGGTCCTCTTACAGGATGCCCAAACAAAAGCTCAAAAGGGCTGTAGCCAACCCCCTTTTGTGGGACCTCTCTGTAAGCAAACAGAAGGCAGGGTAAAAGGATGTCCCATCTTCGCCTAAGCTTGTCTGGTAATCCTTTTATCATTCCCTTTAGGGTCTTGTTGAATCTCTCAACAAGCCCATTGCACTGTGGGTGATAGGGTGTGGTGAACTTATAGTTAACACCACACTCCTTCCATATTGCAGTCAAGTATCCTGACATGAAGTTGGTACCTCTGTCAGAAATGACCTCCTTTGGAAAGCCCACTCTGGAGAATACTCCAAGCAGGGCCCTTGCCACAACAGGAGCTGTTGTGGTCCTCAGGGGAATTGCTTCTGGGTACCTGGTGGCATGGTCCACTATCACCAGTATGAATCTGTGCCCAGATGCTGTTTGTGGGTCCATTGGTCCTACAATATCTATGCCCACTCTTTCAAAGGGGACCCCCACCACAGGTAGTGGTATGAGGGGGGCCTTTGTGGTGCCACCTGATTTGCCACTGGCTTGGCAGGTGACACAGGAGCGACAAAACTCCTTAGTATCTTCTGACATATGGGGCCAGTGAAAGTGAGGGACAAGCCTGTCCCAAGTCTTGTTCTGGCCTAGATGTCCTGCAAGGAGAATATCATGGGCCAAGGTTAGAAGGAAGCCTCTGAACTTCAGTGGTATGACCAACCTCCTGGATGCACCAGGCTTGGGGTCTCTAGCCTCTGAATACAGTAGCCCTTCATCCCAATACACTCTATGGGTACCTTGAGCATTCCCTGCAGCCTCAGCAGCAGCCAGCTGTCTGAGGGGTTCAAGAGAGGGGCAGTCTAATTGAGCCTGCCTCAGATCTGCCCTTGAAGGTCCCCCTGTCCCAAGAAACTCAACCTGATCAGGTTCAAGTTCTTCTAGGACAGTTCCTTCAGGGCTCTCAGAATCATCCTCCTGGGAGGTCTGATCCACCACCTGAGGCAGGGGGGAAGGCACAGCCTTAACCCTACTGCTCTTTCTCTTGGGTTGTGACTGGTCCATAGTTTCAGGATCCAGCACTTGTTCAGTGGTGCACTTTTTGGCCTGTGACCTGGTCACAGCAAGGACATGTACATCTATCCCCAGCATTTCTGCATGGGTCCTATACTCCACTTCAGACCAAACTGAAGTTTCAAGATCATTGCCCAGTAAACACTCTACAGGAAGGTCTGAACTAACAACAACTTTCTTGAGGCCAGTTACCCCTCCCCAGGAGAAGTTAACAATAGCCACACTATGGGAGGTAGTGGCATTGCTAGCGTTGGTCACTAGGTAATTCTCACCTAGTATGATCTGTCCAGGGTCCACAAAAGCAGGTGTCACCATTGTGACACTAGCTCCAGTGTCCCTGTAGGCCTGAGCCATTCTTTGGTTGATAAAAGGTGTCTGTCTGTACTTGCCCAGGTTACTGGGGCCTACAGTAGAGGACAAAGCTAAGTCCCCATCACAGATCAGAACAGCCTGAGTAGGTACTCTGACTAGGCCAGAATCCTCCTCAGTTCCCAGGGTTAACCCTACTACACCCTTTTGCTGGGAACCACCACTTACAGCTGAACTAGGGGGTACAGTTGCCTTAGGGGCAATGGTGGCTGGGGGCTTATCCTTTTTGGTGCACTCACTAAACCAATGTGAGTTGGACTTACAATAGTTGCACCATGGTTTCTTTTGGCCATCTTTCTTTTTATCCTTTTTGGGACCACCCTCCCCCTGAGCCTTTTGGGGGCCTGGTGAAGACTTCTGGTCTTTTTGTTTCTGCTCATTACCCTTCTGGTCTGCCTTTTTCTGATCACCGCCCTGGTTCTGGTTTTTCTGCTTAACTCTAGTCCTGACCCATCTATCTGCCTTCTTTCCCAATTCTTGGGGAGAAGTCAGATCAGAATCAATCAGGTGTTGATGCAATAGCTGGTTTTGACAGTTGTTAAGTATTTGCTCTCTCATGATCAAATTATACAATCCTGTATAGTCCTTAACCTTACTTCCCATTAGCCAGCCCTCCAGAGCCTTAGTGGCACAATCTACAAAGTCAGTCCAGTCCTGAGTCTGTGTCTTCCGGGTATCCCTGAACAACAACCTGTATTGTTCAGTGGTTAGGCCAAACCCATCAATCAGAGCACTCTTCAGGACAGTGTAATTATCTGCATCCTCATCACTAACTGTGAGGAGCTTGTCTCTGCCTTTCTCAGAGAAGGAGAGCCACAAGATAGCTGCCCACTGACTTTGGGGTACCTGCTGTACTTTGCAAGCTCTCTCCAAAGCAGTTATCCATTTGTGGATGTCATCCCCACACTTGTAGGGAGGGACAATCTTGCTCAGGTTTCTATTATCATAGTGCCTGTCTCTATCCTTAGGGATATTGCTGCCACCAGTGGGTTCTGACCCACTCAACTTTTGTTCTCTAGCCAGAGCAAGCTTCTCTTTGGCAAGGGCAAGTTCTTCCCTCTGAATCCTCAGATTAGCTTCCCTCATTCTGGCTTCATGCTCCTTTCTCTCAGGGGAAGTCATTCCCCTGTGAGAGGAAGCATTAGAGATGTTAGAGACATGGGAGTGGATGGATTCCCTTGAAGGGGATCTGTCCCTCCTGCTTCTCTGTGTAAGCCTACTTGGGGGTCTGTAAGGGGGGACCCCATTCAAACTCCCATGTAAGCTTAGGTTAGCCTGGCTAAGTCTTCCTACTTGGCCCTGGCTGTCTACCTCTTCATCTGAAGTCTCCCCTGACTCCTCTGTGGTGGGTAGACCCTCCTCTGTACCTAGGGTACCTGCCTGAGATGCCCTAATAATGTCATACTCCTCTAGGAGTTGTCTTAACTGAAGGAGGGTAGGGTTTGCACCCTGTTTTATTCCTCTGGAGGTACACAAGTGTCTCATCTCCTGGAATGTTAAGGTATCATATCTAGAGGGGGTCTTTTGCAGACCTGATCCTCCTGAGAGAGCATCTACTTGATCTCCTCTCAGAGACATGATCTAGTGAGGGTGTGGTGTGTGCACCTACCTACACTAGTTGTATCTACTAAACCTCTCTAGTAGTTGTAGTCAGGGTGTGTTACTCCCTTCAACCTACAACTACAAAGTCCAGTAGGACTTAAGTATTATAATCTATGTTATATGTACCTAGACAATATCTGTGTGATCTTTCAATTTAGTATCTCAAGATTACAATGGTATTACAACAGCAAGCTCAGATCCCAACCGCTGCTCACCAATGTGAGAAGTTGGCCTGATGTATGATGTCACTAGTTCTAGTGTACACCTTATATCAGTCCAAATACCCTTATGGTGATTGGTTGTAAAGTCAACCTTATAGACCAGCTATCCTAGTGGTAGCATGGACAAGAGCAGTCTTAGGCTAAACTCTGAATGGCATGTGAAGCCAGCTGTGATACCATATATAATCCCTTGAATACCAAATGAAAGGACACCACAACAGATATATATATAAAATAAAGTGTATTTATTCTAGTCAAACCCTCAGCACTCTTTATGAGATTAGAGGTAAGTACAACACAGTCTTATTTAAGCATACATTAAGTCACACAGGTAAGTAATACAGTTAGGCCCTAGGGGCCACGCAAACCATATACTAAGTAAGTGGTATAAGAACCACTGTCACGGAAATAGAATAGGCCTAGGCCTAGGGAATCGCTGGGGCTACACTACACTAGCGTTAGTTAGGAAGTGGGAGGCCCACGGGATTCGTGTGCAGAGTGGAAACACTCACGCGTAATGCGTAAAAGTCAATAGCAATAGTACAGTTTAGAAAACGGTAGATTTAGGACACTTCCGGAGTAGCTAGGAAGTTGAGACTTGAAAACTAGACACTAGGATAGTCACTATCCTGATGAGCACCGGAGTACCCAAGTTACCTAGCCCACAGGCTGCGGGTGCATAGGGGTGAAGATGCGTCGTTTTCGTCGTCGACTCCTATGGATGCCTGAAGAAAGATGCTGACAGGCAGTCAGTGAAGAGTGTCCGGTGGATCCCAAGGCTGGGATCAAGAAGAGAGGAAACCTGCAAGCAGAAGGGACAGAGTCAAGGTCACTAGCCAGTGACCACGTGGAACCAGGAAGGAACCAGGCGATGTCGTGAAGATTGCAGGTGAAGGTGAAGCTTGTCGCTGCAGCCAGGAGGACCAGGAAGCGTCGAGGACGACCAGGACCAGGAGGCGAGCTGTCCCACGAAGGCTCTTGCTGTTGGCGGCGTCGAAGTTGGACTAGGACTCACCAAGCCTTGGCAAGTGGAACCCACGAAGAACGAAGGACTTGCTTCTGGTGCAGACCAGGAAGGTCTGGGGTGCTTCTTCTTTGCAGAGAAGCGGGAGCCAGTCTGGAGGAGCCAAACCAGCGCAGAAGATTTCAGGGAGCGTCGTCACAAAGGCCACTAGCCAGCGGGCAAGCAGCCGGACAGACGCGGCAAGCAGGAAAATGCAGAAGGGCCCCACGCAGGACTCGTGGAGTGTGGGGGGCTGATCTTCGGTGCAGATGGTTCTTGGGGTTGGGGCTTCTCAATCCCCGGTGCACAACTTCGAGGGTACCTCAGAAGCTGCGCTTTAAGTTACTAGCCACTTTTTCCAGGTAGCCGGTCCCACGTCGCTCGTCGCCTCCACGGATCTCAGCTCTGCTGTAGATGTGGATCAGGGTCGGAGAAGTCTGGAAGTCAAGGCTCTGGTCGGGCTCTGCAGTCGGTTCCTCGTAGAACGTGGGCAAAGCAAAGGGTAGTCTCTTGATGGTGCCTGTTTGCACAGGGTAGCCACTCCTTGGCTACAAGGGAGATTCTTCAGTCTTCTTCTTTCGTCGAATGTCGAAGGTCCAGAGTTTCTGTTCAGTTTTGCAGGTTCAGGATAATCTAAAGTCTTGAGGCCCAACTCCCACTCTTATACTAATCTGGGGGGCTGGGATACCTGCTAGGTCACGCCTTATGGGTGGGACCTGGGAGGGGGTGGTTACACCCACTTCCCTTTGTCCAGTTTCGCGCCAGAGCTGGGGCTGGAGTGCCCCAGCGCCGGTTTGAACTGGACTATGCAAGGAACACCTTGTGTGCCCCAGGCATGTCTCATTCCTTTCAGCCCACCCTGCCCCAATACACTAAAGGCTGTCTGGGGAGGTGCTAGCACCTCCCCAAGCAGGAAACCTATTGTCCAGGCCTCCCTGGCTGGGATCACTCCCAGCTGCAGGAGGTCAGACTTGTGTCGTGGCAGCAGCATCCATTTTGTGATGCTGAGGCTTTGGTCAGAGGCTAACAGTTGAAGTATGATTTTAACATGTCTTTCCCTCTAGAAGGGGGGAATAATATTCTCATGTCCAGAAATGGCATGGGGGTATTATTCCACAGTGTTAGACACCTTACACGACATGTTTCGATAAAGCCAAACCATAGTTACCATAACCGTCTAAGATTATAAGGCACTTTAAGAGTATATGGTAGGCTATATCATAGAACAGCTATAAGGACAAGGTTCCGGAAGCTGCAGACAGGCTCAGCTCATGCTAGAGCACCATCTCACATGTTACCAAGCACTCTGCCTCCAGGATTGTCAAGGCCTGCCATAGGAGTGACTGATAGGTACACATGTGTCTATATGTAAGTTAGGTATAGGAATACTACACCTAAGCAAGGGGTGATTACACGACCTTGCCCCAGCTGAGTGATCAGCCAGTTGTGTCAAAATGGAAGGCCAGGCCAGGGGTGGCATAATACATGCTGCAGCCCCTGGTAGGCCTAGGGTACACCTATGCCCTGGGTACCTAGGGTACACTGTACAGGGGCCAATAAGGTGATCCTATCCAAATGGGTTATGCACCTAAAGTACATAGTATTAATTTAGAGAGAGAACAGCAGGGCTGTGGGTCTGATTAGCAGGCCCACAGCCACATCTAAGTCGAAAACCAGTAAAGCAAAAGCAAAAAGTGGGGGTGAACATAGAAAGCAGACCCTACTCTCCTACACAACCCCCCCCCCAAACTTAGGGACATTAAACTAACCTTGACCAGTTGAGTCTTCATGTTCTAAGTGGAAATATCTGGAGAGTCCATCTGCATTGGCATGGTCAGTCCCAGGTCTATGTTCCACTGTGAAGTCCATCCCCTGTAGGGAAATGGACCACCTAAGAAGTTTGGGATTTTCACCCTTCATCTGATTTAGCCACAAGAGGGGCTTATGGTCTGTCTGAATCTTGAAGTGAGTGCCAAACAAGTATGGCCTCAGCTTCTTCAGGGCCCAAACCACAGCAAAGGCCTCCCTCTCAATAGCTGACCAACGTTTCTCTCTAGGGGTCAGCCTTCTACTTATAAAAGCAATGGGCTGGTCTTGACCATCTACATTCAGTTGTGAAAGAACAGCTCCCACACCTAACTCAGAAGCATCTGTCTGGACAATGAACTCTTTGGAGTAGTCTGGACTTTTCAGAATAGGTGCACTGCACATGGCCTGCTTCAGGTCATCAAATGCTTTTTGACAGCTTACTGTCCACTGAACTTTCTTTGGCATCTTCTTGGAGGTCAAGTCATTAAGTGGTGTCACTATGGACCCATAGTTCTTAACAAACTTTCTGTAGTACCCAGTCAGGCCCAAGAAAGCTCTGACCTGAGTCTGGGTAGTTGGAGGAGCCCAGTCCTTTATGGTCTGGATCTTGCTCTCCAGTGGTTGAACCTGACCCCCACCAACTAGGTGGCCCAGGTATACAACCTTGCTCTGCCCTATCTGGCACTTAGTGGCCTTGATAGTGAGGCCTGCCTTTTGCAGGGCCTCTAAAACATTCCTCAGGTGGACCAGGTGATCCTCCCAGGTGGAGCTAAAGACAGCAATATCATCAAGATAAGCTGCACAATAATCATCCAACCCAGTAAGGACTTGATTCACCAACCTTTGGAAAGTGGCAGGTGCATTCTTCAAACCAAAGGGCATTACCACAAATTGATAATGTCCTCCTGGGGTCGAGAAAGCAGTTTTGGCCTTTGCACTCTCAGCTAGTCTGATTTGCCAGTAGCCTGCTGTTAGGTCAAATGTGCTCAAAAACTTAGCAGCTGCCAGTCTGTCAATGAGCTCATCTGCCCTAGGTATTGGGTGGGCATCTGTCCTAGTGACAGCATTGAGACCTCTGTAATCCACGCAAAACCTCATCTCTCTCTTACCATCTTGGGTGTGAGGTTTTGGCACAAGAACTACAGGACTAGCCCAAGGGCTCTCTGAAGGTTCAATGACTCCCAGCTCCAACATCTTTTGTACCTCAACTTTTATGCAGTCCCTGACATGGTCAGGTTGCCTGTAGATTTTACTCTTCACAGGCAGACTGTCACCAGTGTCCACCTCATGGGTGCACCAGTTTGTCTGACTTGGGGTCAGAGAGAACATATGTCTGTAGGATTGCAGAACCTGTCTGCAGTCCTGTTGCTGATGGACAGTGAGGCTGTCAGAAAAGACCACACCATCAACTGAGCCATCATCAGAGTTCTGAGTCAACAGGTCTGGGAGAGGGTCACTCTCTTCCTCCTGCCCCTCATCTGTAGCCATGAGTAGCCCCATGTCTGCCCTGTCAACATATGCCTTCAATCTGTTGACATGAAGCACCCTGTGGGGGGCTTCTGGGAGTCCCAAGGTCCACCAAGTAGGTGACTTCTCCCTTTTTCTCAACAATAGTGTGGGGTCCAGACCATTTGTCTTGGAGTGCTGCTGGGGCCACTGGCTCCAACACCCACACTTTCTGTCCTGGCTGGTAAACAGTCAGTACAGCCTTTTGGTCATGCCAAGCTTTTTGGAGTTCTTGGCTTGCCTCAAGGTTTTTAGAAGCCTTCTTCATATACTCTGCCATCCTGGAGCGGAGACCAAGTACATAATCCAGTATGTCTAGTTTGGGTTGTCTGAGAGGTCTCTCCCATCCTTCCTTCACCAAACACAGGGGTCCTCTTACAGGATGCCCAAACAAAAGCTCAAAAGGGCTGTAGCCAACCCCCTTTTGTGGGACCTCTCTGTAAGCAAACAGAAGGCAGGGTAAAAGGATGTCCCATCTTCGCCTAAGCTTGTCTGGTAATCCTTTTATCATTCCCTTTAGGGTCTTGTTGAATCTCTCAACAAGCCCATTGCACTGTGGGTGATAGGGTGTGGTGAACTTATAGTTAACACCACACTCCTTCCATATTGCAGTCAAGTATCCTGACATGAAGTTGGTACCTCTGTCAGAAATGACCTCCTTTGGAAAGCCCACTCTGGAGAATACTCCAAGCAGGGCCCTTGCCACAACAGGAGCTGTTGTGGTCCTCAGGGGAATTGCTTCTGGGTACCTGGTGGCATGGTCCACTATCACCAGTATGAATCTGTGCCCAGATGCTGTTTGTGGGTCCATTGGTCCTACAATATCTATGCCCACTCTTTCAAAGGGGACCCCCACCACAGGTAGTGGTATGAGGGGGGCCTTTGTGGTGCCACCTGATTTGCCACTGGCTTGGCAGGTGACACAGGAGCGACAAAACTCCTTAGTATCTTCTGACATATGGGGCCAGTGAAAGTGAGGGACAAGCCTGTCCCAAGTCTTGTTCTGGCCTAGATGTCCTGCAAGGAGAATATCATGGGCCAAGGTTAGAAGGAAGCCTCTGAACTTCAGTGGTATGACCAACCTCCTGGATGCACCAGGCTTGGGGTCTCTAGCCTCTGAATACAGTAGCCCTTCATCCCAATACACTCTATGGGTACCTTGAGCATTCCCTGCAGCCTCAGCAGCAGCCAGCTGTCTGAGGGGTTCAAGAGAGGGGCAGTCTAATTGAGCCTGCCTCAGATCTGCCCTTGAAGGTCCCCCTGTCCCAAGAAACTCAACCTGATCAGGTTCAAGTTCTTCTAGGACAGTTCCTTCAGGGCTCTCAGAATCATCCTCCTGGGAGGTCTGATCCACCACCTGAGGCAGGGGGGAAGGCACAGCCTTAACCCTACTGCTCTTTCTCTTGGGTTGTGACTGGTCCATAGTTTCAGGATCCAGCACTTGTTCAGTGGTGCACTTTTTGGCCTGTGACCTGGTCACAGCAAGGACATGTACATCTATCCCCAGCATTTCTGCATGGGTCCTATACTCCACTTCAGACCAAACTGAAGTTTCAAGATCATTGCCCAGTAAACACTCTACAGGAAGGTCTGAACTAACAACAACTTTCTTGAGGCCAGTTACCCCTCCCCAGGAGAAGTTAACAATAGCCACACTATGGGAGGTAGTGGCATTGCTAGCGTTGGTCACTAGGTAATTCTCACCTAGTATGATCTGTCCAGGGTCCACAAAAGCAGGTGTCACCATTGTGACACTAGCTCCAGTGTCCCTGTAGGCCTGAGCCATTCTTTGGTTGATAAAAGGTGTCTGTCTGTACTTGCCCAGGTTACTGGGGCCTACAGTAGAGGACAAAGCTAAGTCCCCATCACAGATCAGAACAGCCTGAGTAGGTACTCTGACTAGGCCAGAATCCTCCTCAGTTCCCAGGGTTAACCCTACTACACCCTTTTGCTGGGAACCACCACTTACAGCTGAACTAGGGGGTACAGTTGCCTTAGGGGCAATGGTGGCTGGGGGCTTATCCTTTTTGGTGCACTCACTAAACCAATGTGAGTTGGACTTACAATAGTTGCACCATGGTTTCTTTTGGCCATCTTTCTTTTTATCCTTTTTGGGACCACCCTCCCCCTGAGCCTTTTGGGGGCCTGGTGAAGACTTCTGGTCTTTTTGTTTCTGCTCATTACCCTTCTGGTCTGCCTTTTTCTGATCACCGCCCTGGTTCTGGTTTTTCTGCTTAACTCTAGTCCTGACCCATCTATCTGCCTTCTTTCCCAATTCTTGGGGAGAAGTCAGATCAGAATCAATCAGGTGTTGATGCAATAGCTGGTTTTGACAGTTGTTAAGTATTTGCTCTCTCATGATCAAATTATACAATCCTGTATAGTCCTTAACCTTACTTCCCATTAGCCAGCCCTCCAGAGCCTTAGTGGCACAATCTACAAAGTCAGTCCAGTCCTGAGTCTGTGTCTTCCGGGTATCCCTGAACAACAACCTGTATTGTTCAGTGGTTAGGCCAAACCCATCAATCAGAGCACTCTTCAGGACAGTGTAATTATCTGCATCCTCATCACTAACTGTGAGGAGCTTGTCTCTGCCTTTCTCAGAGAAGGAGAGCCACAAGATAGCTGCCCACTGACTTTGGGGTACCTGCTGTACTTTGCAAGCTCTCTCCAAAGCAGTTATCCATTTGTGGATGTCATCCCCACACTTGTAGGGAGGGACAATCTTGCTCAGGTTTCTATTATCATAGTGCCTGTCTCTATCCTTAGGGATATTGCTGCCACCAGTGGGTTCTGACCCACTCAACTTTTGTTCTCTAGCCAGAGCAAGCTTCTCTTTGGCAAGGGCAAGTTCTTCCCTCTGAATCCTCAGATTAGCTTCCCTCATTCTGGCTTCATGCTCCTTTCTCTCAGGGGAAGTCATTCCCCTGTGAGAGGAAGCATTAGAGATGTTAGAGACATGGGAGTGGATGGATTCCCTTGAAGGGGATCTGTCCCTCCTGCTTCTCTGTGTAAGCCTACTTGGGGGTCTGTAAGGGGGGACCCCATTCAAACTCCCATGTAAGCTTAGGTTAGCCTGGCTAAGTCTTCCTACTTGGCCCTGGCTGTCTACCTCTTCATCTGAAGTCTCCCCTGACTCCTCTGTGGTGGGTAGACCCTCCTCTGTACCTAGGGTACCTGCCTGAGATGCCCTAATAATGTCATACTCCTCTAGGAGTTGTCTTAACTGAAGGAGGGTAGGGTTTGCACCCTGTTTTATTCCTCTGGAGGTACACAAGTGTCTCATCTCCTGGAATGTTAAGGTATCATATCTAGAGGGGGTCTTTTGCAGACCTGATCCTCCTGAGAGAGCATCTACTTGATCTCCTCTCAGAGACATGATCTAGTGAGGGTGTGGTGTGTGCACCTACCTACACTAGTTGTATCTACTAAACCTCTCTAGTAGTTGTAGTCAGGGTGTGTTACTCCCTTCAACCTACAACTACAAAGTCCAGTAGGACTTAAGTATTATAATCTATGTTATATGTACCTAGACAATATCTGTGTGATCTTTCAATTTAGTATCTCAAGATTACAATGGTATTACAACAGCAAGCTCAGATCCCAACCGCTGCTCACCAATGTGAGAAGTTGGCCTGATGTATGATGTCACTAGTTCTAGTGTACACCTTATATCAGTCCAAATACCCTTATGGTGATTGGTTGTAAAGTCAACCTTATAGACCAGCTATCCTAGTGGTAGCATGGACAAGAGCAGTCTTAGGCTAAACTCTGAATGGCATGTGAAGCCAGCTGTGATACCATATATAATCCCTTGAATACCAAATGAAAGGACACCACAACAGATATATATATAAAATAAAGTGTATTTATTCTAGTCAAACCCTCAGCACTCTTTATGAGATTAGAGGTAAGTACAACACAGTCTTATTTAAGCATACATTAAGTCACACAGGTAAGTAATACAGTTAGGCCCTAGGGGCCACGCAAACCATATACTAAGTAAGTGGTATAAGAACCACTGTCACGGAAATAGAATAGGCCTAGGCCTAGGGAATCGCTGGGGCTACACTACACTAGCGTTAGTTAGGAAGTGGGAGGCCCACGGGATTCGTGTGCAGAGTGGAAACACTCACGCGTAATGCGTAAAAGTCAATAGCAATAGTACAGTTTAGAAAACGGTAGATTTAGGACACTTCCGGAGTAGCTAGGAAGTTGAGACTTGAAAACTAGACACTAGGATAGTCACTATCCTGATGAGCACCGGAGTACCCAAGTTACCTAGCCCACAGGCTGCGGGTGCATAGGGGTGAAGATGCGTCGTTTTCGTCGTCGACTCCTATGGATGCCTGAAGAAAGATGCTGACAGGCAGTCAGTGAAGAGTGTCCGGTGGATCCCAAGGCTGGGATCAAGAAGAGAGGAAACCTGCAAGCAGAAGGGACAGAGTCAAGGTCACTAGCCAGTGACCACGTGGAACCAGGAAGGAACCAGGCGATGTCGTGAAGATTGCAGGTGAAGGTGAAGCTTGTCGCTGCAGCCAGGAGGACCAGGAAGCGTCGAGGACGACCAGGACCAGGAGGCGAGCTGTCCCACGAAGGCTCTTGCTGTTGGCGGCGTCGAAGTTGGACTAGGACTCACCAAGCCTTGGCAAGTGGAACCCACGAAGAACGAAGGACTTGCTTCTGGTGCAGACCAGGAAGGTCTGGGGTGCTTCTTCTTTGCAGAGAAGCGGGAGCCAGTCTGGAGGAGCCAAACCAGCGCAGAAGATTTCAGGGAGCGTCGTCACAAAGGCCACTAGCCAGCGGGCAAGCAGCCGGACAGACGCGGCAAGCAGGAAAATGCAGAAGGGCCCCACGCAGGACTCGTGGAGTGTGGGGGGCTGATCTTCGGTGCAGATGGTTCTTGGGGTTGGGGCTTCTCAATCCCCGGTGCACAACTTCGAGGGTACCTCAGAAGCTGCGCTTTAAGTTACTAGCCACTTTTTCCAGGTAGCCGGTCCCACGTCGCTCGTCGCCTCCACGGATCTCAGCTCTGCTGTAGATGTGGATCAGGGTCGGAGAAGTCTGGAAGTCAAGGCTCTGGTCGGGCTCTGCAGTCGGTTCCTCGTAGAACGTGGGCAAAGCAAAGGGTAGTCTCTTGATGGTGCCTGTTTGCACAGGGTAGCCACTCCTTGGCTACAAGGGAGATTCTTCAGTCTTCTTCTTTCGTCGAATGTCGAAGGTCCAGAGTTTCTGTTCAGTTTTGCAGGTTCAGGATAATCTAAAGTCTTGAGGCCCAACTCCCACTCTTATACTAATCTGGGGGGCTGGGATACCTGCTAGGTCACGCCTTATGGGTGGGACCTGGGAGGGGGTGGTTACACCCACTTCCCTTTGTCCAGTTTCGCGCCAGAGCTGGGGCTGGAGTGCCCCAGCGCCGGTTTGAACTGGACTATGCAAGGAACACCTTGTGTGCCCCAGGCATGTCTCATTCCTTTCAGCCCACCCTGCCCCAATACACTAAAGGCTGTCTGGGGAGGTGCTAGCACCTCCCCAAGCAGGAAACCTATTGTCCAGGCCTCCCTGGCTGGGATCACTCCCAGCTGCAGGAGGTCAGACTTGTGTCGTGGCAGCAGCATCCATTTTGTGATGCTGAGGCTTTGGTCAGAGGCTAACAGTTGAAGTATGATTTTAACATGTCTTTCCCTCTAGAAGGGGGGAATAATATTCTCATGTCCAGAAATGGCATGGGGGTATTATTCCACAGTGTTAGACACCTTACACGACATGTTTCGATAAAGCCAAACCATAGTTACCATAACCGTCTAAGATTATAAGGCACTTTAAGAGTATATGGTAGGCTATATCATAGAACAGCTATAAGGACAAGGTTCCGGAAGCTGCAGACAGGCTCAGCTCATGCTAGAGCACCATCTCACATGTTACCAAGCACTCTGCCTCCAGGATTGTCAAGGCCTGCCATAGGAGTGACTGATAGGTACACATGTGTCTATATGTAAGTTAGGTATAGGAATACTACACCTAAGCAAGGGGTGATTACACGACCTTGCCCCAGCTGAGTGATCAGCCAGTTGTGTCAAAATGGAAGGCCAGGCCAGGGGTGGCATAATACATGCTGCAGCCCCTGGTAGGCCTAGGGTACACCTATGCCCTGGGTACCTAGGGTACACTGTACAGGGGCCAATAAGGTGATCCTATCCAAATGGGTTATGCACCTAAAGTACATAGTATTAATTTAGAGAGAGAACAGCAGGGCTGTGGGTCTGATTAGCAGGCCCACAGCCACATCTAAGTCGAAAACCAGTAAAGCAAAAGCAAAAAGTGGGGGTGAACATAGAAAGCAGACCCTACTCTCCTACACAACCCCCCCCCCAAACTTAGGGACATTAAACTAACCTTGACCAGTTGAGTCTTCATGTTCTAAGTGGAAATATCTGGAGAGTCCATCTGCATTGGCATGGTCAGTCCCAGGTCTATGTTCCACTGTGAAGTCCATCCCCTGTAGGGAAATGGACCACCTAAGAAGTTTGGGATTTTCACCCTTCATCTGATTTAGCCACAAGAGGGGCTTATGGTCTGTCTGAATCTTGAAGTGAGTGCCAAACAAGTATGGCCTCAGCTTCTTCAGGGCCCAAACCACAGCAAAGGCCTCCCTCTCAATAGCTGACCAACGTTTCTCTCTAGGGGTCAGCCTTCTACTTATAAAAGCAATGGGCTGGTCTTGACCATCTACATTCAGTTGTGAAAGAACAGCTCCCACACCTAACTCAGAAGCATCTGTCTGGACAATGAACTCTTTGGAGTAGTCTGGACTTTTCAGAATAGGTGCACTGCACATGGCCTGCTTCAGGTCATCAAATGCTTTTTGACAGCTTACTGTCCACTGAACTTTCTTTGGCATCTTCTTGGAGGTCAAGTCATTAAGTGGTGTCACTATGGACCCATAGTTCTTAACAAACTTTCTGTAGTACCCAGTCAGGCCCAAGAAAGCTCTGACCTGAGTCTGGGTAGTTGGAGGAGCCCAGTCCTTTATGGTCTGGATCTTGCTCTCCAGTGGTTGAACCTGACCCCCACCAACTAGGTGGCCCAGGTATACAACCTTGCTCTGCCCTATCTGGCACTTAGTGGCCTTGATAGTGAGGCCTGCCTTTTGCAGGGCCTCTAAAACATTCCTCAGGTGGACCAGGTGATCCTCCCAGGTGGAGCTAAAGACAGCAATATCATCAAGATAAGCTGCACAATAATCATCCAACCCAGTAAGGACTTGATTCACCAACCTTTGGAAAGTGGCAGGTGCATTCTTCAAACCAAAGGGCATTACCACAAATTGATAATGTCCTCCTGGGGTCGAGAAAGCAGTTTTGGCCTTTGCACTCTCAGCTAGTCTGATTTGCCAGTAGCCTGCTGTTAGGTCAAATGTGCTCAAAAACTTAGCAGCTGCCAGTCTGTCAATGAGCTCATCTGCCCTAGGTATTGGGTGGGCATCTGTCCTAGTGACAGCATTGAGACCTCTGTAATCCACGCAAAACCTCATCTCTCTCTTACCATCTTGGGTGTGAGGTTTTGGCACAAGAACTACAGGACTAGCCCAAGGGCTCTCTGAAGGTTCAATGACTCCCAGCTCCAACATCTTTTGTACCTCAACTTTTATGCAGTCCCTGACATGGTCAGGTTGCCTGTAGATTTTACTCTTCACAGGCAGACTGTCACCAGTGTCCACCTCATGGGTGCACCAGTTTGTCTGACTTGGGGTCAGAGAGAACATATGTCTGTAGGATTGCAGAACCTGTCTGCAGTCCTGTTGCTGATGGACAGTGAGGCTGTCAGAAAAGACCACACCATCAACTGAGCCATCATCAGAGTTCTGAGTCAACAGGTCTGGGAGAGGGTCACTCTCTTCCTCCTGCCCCTCATCTGTAGCCATGAGTAGCCCCATGTCTGCCCTGTCAACATATGCCTTCAATCTGTTGACATGAAGCACCCTGTGGGGGGCTTCTGGGAGTCCCAAGGTCCACCAAGTAGGTGACTTCTCCCTTTTTCTCAACAATAGTGTGGGGTCCAGACCATTTGTCTTGGAGTGCTGCTGGGGCCACTGGCTCCAACACCCACACTTTCTGTCCTGGCTGGTAAACAGTCAGTACAGCCTTTTGGTCATGCCAAGCTTTTTGGAGTTCTTGGCTTGCCTCAAGGTTTTTAGAAGCCTTCTTCATATACTCTGCCATCCTGGAGCGGAGACCAAGTACATAATCCAGTATGTCTAGTTTGGGTTGTCTGAGAGGTCTCTCCCATCCTTCCTTCACCAAACACAGGGGTCCTCTTACAGGATGCCCAAACAAAAGCTCAAAAGGGCTGTAGCCAACCCCCTTTTGTGGGACCTCTCTGTAAGCAAACAGAAGGCAGGGTAAAAGGATGTCCCATCTTCGCCTAAGCTTGTCTGGTAATCCTTTTATCATTCCCTTTAGGGTCTTGTTGAATCTCTCAACAAGCCCATTGCACTGTGGGTGATAGGGTGTGGTGAACTTATAGTTAACACCACACTCCTTCCATATTGCAGTCAAGTATCCTGACATGAAGTTGGTACCTCTGTCAGAAATGACCTCCTTTGGAAAGCCCACTCTGGAGAATACTCCAAGCAGGGCCCTTGCCACAACAGGAGCTGTTGTGGTCCTCAGGGGAATTGCTTCTGGGTACCTGGTGGCATGGTCCACTATCACCAGTATGAATCTGTGCCCAGATGCTGTTTGTGGGTCCATTGGTCCTACAATATCTATGCCCACTCTTTCAAAGGGGACCCCCACCACAGGTAGTGGTATGAGGGGGGCCTTTGTGGTGCCACCTGATTTGCCACTGGCTTGGCAGGTGACACAGGAGCGACAAAACTCCTTAGTATCTTCTGACATATGGGGCCAGTGAAAGTGAGGGACAAGCCTGTCCCAAGTCTTGTTCTGGCCTAGATGTCCTGCAAGGAGAATATCATGGGCCAAGGTTAGAAGGAAGCCTCTGAACTTCAGTGGTATGACCAACCTCCTGGATGCACCAGGCTTGGGGTCTCTAGCCTCTGAATACAGTAGCCCTTCATCCCAATACACTCTATGGGTACCTTGAGCATTCCCTGCAGCCTCAGCAGCAGCCAGCTGTCTGAGGGGTTCAAGAGAGGGGCAGTCTAATTGAGCCTGCCTCAGATCTGCCCTTGAAGGTCCCCCTGTCCCAAGAAACTCAACCTGATCAGGTTCAAGTTCTTCTAGGACAGTTCCTTCAGGGCTCTCAGAATCATCCTCCTGGGAGGTCTGATCCACCACCTGAGGCAGGGGGGAAGGCACAGCCTTAACCCTACTGCTCTTTCTCTTGGGTTGTGACTGGTCCATAGTTTCAGGATCCAGCACTTGTTCAGTGGTGCACTTTTTGGCCTGTGACCTGGTCACAGCAAGGACATGTACATCTATCCCCAGCATTTCTGCATGGGTCCTATACTCCACTTCAGACCAAACTGAAGTTTCAAGATCATTGCCCAGTAAACACTCTACAGGAAGGTCTGAACTAACAACAACTTTCTTGAGGCCAGTTACCCCTCCCCAGGAGAAGTTAACAATAGCCACACTATGGGAGGTAGTGGCATTGCTAGCGTTGGTCACTAGGTAATTCTCACCTAGTATGATCTGTCCAGGGTCCACAAAAGCAGGTGTCACCATTGTGACACTAGCTCCAGTGTCCCTGTAGGCCTGAGCCATTCTTTGGTTGATAAAAGGTGTCTGTCTGTACTTGCCCAGGTTACTGGGGCCTACAGTAGAGGACAAAGCTAAGTCCCCATCACAGATCAGAACAGCCTGAGTAGGTACTCTGACTAGGCCAGAATCCTCCTCAGTTCCCAGGGTTAACCCTACTACACCCTTTTGCTGGGAACCACCACTTACAGCTGAACTAGGGGGTACAGTTGCCTTAGGGGCAATGGTGGCTGGGGGCTTATCCTTTTTGGTGCACTCACTAAACCAATGTGAGTTGGACTTACAATAGTTGCACCATGGTTTCTTTTGGCCATCTTTCTTTTTATCCTTTTTGGGACCACCCTCCCCCTGAGCCTTTTGGGGGCCTGGTGAAGACTTCTGGTCTTTTTGTTTCTGCTCATTACCCTTCTGGTCTGCCTTTTTCTGATCACCGCCCTGGTTCTGGTTTTTCTGCTTAACTCTAGTCCTGACCCATCTATCTGCCTTCTTTCCCAATTCTTGGGGAGAAGTCAGATCAGAATCAATCAGGTGTTGATGCAATAGCTGGTTTTGACAGTTGTTAAGTATTTGCTCTCTCATGATCAAATTATACAATCCTGTATAGTCCTTAACCTTACTTCCCATTAGCCAGCCCTCCAGAGCCTTAGTGGCACAATCTACAAAGTCAGTCCAGTCCTGAGTCTGTGTCTTCCGGGTATCCCTGAACAACAACCTGTATTGTTCAGTGGTTAGGCCAAACCCATCAATCAGAGCACTCTTCAGGACAGTGTAATTATCTGCATCCTCATCACTAACTGTGAGGAGCTTGTCTCTGCCTTTCTCAGAGAAGGAGAGCCACAAGATAGCTGCCCACTGACTTTGGGGTACCTGCTGTACTTTGCAAGCTCTCTCCAAAGCAGTTATCCATTTGTGGATGTCATCCCCACACTTGTAGGGAGGGACAATCTTGCTCAGGTTTCTATTATCATAGTGCCTGTCTCTATCCTTAGGGATATTGCTGCCACCAGTGGGTTCTGACCCACTCAACTTTTGTTCTCTAGCCAGAGCAAGCTTCTCTTTGGCAAGGGCAAGTTCTTCCCTCTGAATCCTCAGATTAGCTTCCCTCATTCTGGCTTCATGCTCCTTTCTCTCAGGGGAAGTCATTCCCCTGTGAGAGGAAGCATTAGAGATGTTAGAGACATGGGAGTGGATGGATTCCCTTGAAGGGGATCTGTCCCTCCTGCTTCTCTGTGTAAGCCTACTTGGGGGTCTGTAAGGGGGGACCCCATTCAAACTCCCATGTAAGCTTAGGTTAGCCTGGCTAAGTCTTCCTACTTGGCCCTGGCTGTCTACCTCTTCATCTGAAGTCTCCCCTGACTCCTCTGTGGTGGGTAGACCCTCCTCTGTACCTAGGGTACCTGCCTGAGATGCCCTAATAATGTCATACTCCTCTAGGAGTTGTCTTAACTGAAGGAGGGTAGGGTTTGCACCCTGTTTTATTCCTCTGGAGGTACACAAGTGTCTCATCTCCTGGAATGTTAAGGTATCATATCTAGAGGGGGTCTTTTGCAGACCTGATCCTCCTGAGAGAGCATCTACTTGATCTCCTCTCAGAGACATGATCTAGTGAGGGTGTGGTGTGTGCACCTACCTACACTAGTTGTATCTACTAAACCTCTCTAGTAGTTGTAGTCAGGGTGTGTTACTCCCTTCAACCTACAACTACAAAGTCCAGTAGGACTTAAGTATTATAATCTATGTTATATGTACCTAGACAATATCTGTGTGATCTTTCAATTTAGTATCTCAAGATTACAATGGTATTACAACAGCAAGCTCAGATCCCAACCGCTGCTCACCAATGTGAGAAGTTGGCCTGATGTATGATGTCACTAGTTCTAGTGTACACCTTATATCAGTCCAAATACCCTTATGGTGATTGGTTGTAAAGTCAACCTTATAGACCAGCTATCCTAGTGGTAGCATGGACAAGAGCAGTCTTAGGCTAAACTCTGAATGGCATGTGAAGCCAGCTGTGATACCATATATAATCCCTTGAATACCAAATGAAAGGACACCACAACAGATATATATATAAAATAAAGTGTATTTATTCTAGTCAAACCCTCAGCACTCTTTATGAGATTAGAGGTAAGTACAACACAGTCTTATTTAAGCATACATTAAGTCACACAGGTAAGTAATACAGTTAGGCCCTAGGGGCCACGCAAACCATATACTAAGTAAGTGGTATAAGAACCACTGTCACGGAAATAGAATAGGCCTAGGCCTAGGGAATCGCTGGGGCTACACTACACTAGCGTTAGTTAGGAAGTGGGAGGCCCACGGGATTCGTGTGCAGAGTGGAAACACTCACGCGTAATGCGTAAAAGTCAATAGCAATAGTACAGTTTAGAAAACGGTAGATTTAGGACACTTCCGGAGTAGCTAGGAAGTTGAGACTTGAAAACTAGACACTAGGATAGTCACTATCCTGATGAGCACCGGAGTACCCAAGTTACCTAGCCCACAGGCTGCGGGTGAATAGGGGTGAAGATGCGTCGTTTTCGTCGTCGACTCCTATGGATGCCTGAAGAAAGATGCTGACAGGCAGTCAGTGAAGAGTGTCCGGTGGATCCCAAGGCTGGGATCAAGAAGAGAGGAAACCTGCAAGCAGAAGGGACAGAGTCAAGGTCACTAGCCAGTGACCACGTGGAACCAGGAAGGAACCAGGCGATGTCGTGAAGATTGCAGGTGAAGGTGAAGCTTGTCGCTGCAGCCAGGAGGACCAGGAAGTGTCGAGGACGACCAGGACCAGGAGGCGAGCTGTCCCACGAAGGCTCTTGCTGTCGGCGGCGTCGAAGTTGGACTAGGACTCACCAAGCCTTGGCAAGCGGAACCCACGAAGAACGAAGGACTTGCTTCTGGTGCAGACCAGGAAGGTCTGGGGTGCTTCTTCTTTGCAGAGAAGCGGGAGCCAGTCTGGAGGAGCCAAACCAGCGCAGAAGATTTCAGGGAGCGTCGTCAAAAAGGCCACTAGCCAGCGGGCAAGCAACTGGACAGACGCGGCAAGCAGGAAAATGCAGAAGGGCCCCACGCAGGACTCGTGGAGTGTGGGGGGCTGATCTTCGGTGCAGATGGTGCTTGGGGTTGGGGCTTCTCAATCCCCGGTGCACAACTTCGAGGGTACCTCAGAAGCTGCACTTTAAGTTACTAGCCACTTTTTCCAGGTAGCCGGTCCCACGTCGCTCGTCGCCTCCACGGATCTCAGCTCTGCTGTAGATGTGGATCAGGGTCGGAGAAGTCTGGAAGTCAAGGCTCTGGTCGGGCTCTGCAGTCGGTTCCTCGTAGAACGTGGGCAAAGCAAAGGGTAGTCTCTTGATGGTGCCTGTTTGCACAGGGTAGCCACTCCTTGGCTACAAGGGAGATACTTCAGTCTTCTTCTTTCGTCGAATGTCGAAGGTCCAGAGTTTCTGTTCAGTTTTGCAGGTTCAGGATAATCTAAAGTCTTGAGGCCCAACTCCCACTCTTATACTAATCTGGGGGGCTGGGATACCTGCTAGGTCACGCCTTATGGGTGGGACCTGGGAGGGGGTGGTTACACCCACTTCCCTTTGTCCAGTTTCGCGCCAGAGCTGGGGCTGGAGTGCCCCAGCGCCGGTTTGAACTGGACTATGCAAGGAACACCTTGTGTGCCCCAGGCATGTCTCATTCCTTTCAGCCCACCCTGCCCCAATACACTAAAGGCTGTCTGGGGAGGTGCTAGCACCTCCCCAAGCAGGAAACCTATTGTCCAGGCCTCCCTGGCTGGGATCACTCCCAGCTGCAGGAGGTCAGACTTGTGTCGTGGCAGCAGCATCCATTTTGTGATGCTGAGGCTTTGGTCAGAGGCTAACAGTTGAAGTATGATTTTAACATGTCTTTCCCTCTAGAAGGGGGGAATAATATTCTCATGTCCAGAAATGGCATGGGGGTATTATTCCACAGTGTTAGACACCTTACACGACATGTTTCGATAAAGCCAAACCATAGTTACCATAACCGTCTAAGATTATAAGGCACTTTAAGAGTATATGGTAGGCTATATCATAGAACAGCTATAAGGACAAGGTTCCGAAAGCTGCAGACAGGCTCAGCTCATGCTAGAGCACCATCTCACATGTTACCAAGCACTCTGCCTCCAGGATTGTCAAGGCCTGCCATAGGAGTGACTGATAGGTACACATGTGTCTATATGTAAGTTAGGTATAGGAATACTACACCTAAGCAAGGGGTGATTACACGACCTTGCCCCAGCTGAGTGATCAGCCAGTTGTGTCAAAATGGAAGGCCAGGCCAGGGGTGGCATAATACATGCTGCAGCCCCTGGTAGGCCTAGGGTACACCTATGCCCTGGGTACCTAGGGTACACTGTACAGGGGCCAATAAGGTGATCCTATCCAAATTGGTTATGCACCTAAAGTACATAGTATTAATTTAGAGAGAGAACAGCAGGGCTGTGGGTCTGATTAGCAGGCCCACAGCCACATCTAAGTCGAAAACCAGTAAAGCAAAAGCAAAAAGTGGGGGTGAACATAGAAAGCAGACCCTACTCTCCTACATCCGGGGTCTCTGCACTGCTGTGTCCAGGATCAGGGGGAAGGTGTACTCATCGCATTCAGCACCTATGCTAAGCAAAGATTTAAGCTTGGGTTTTGAGGGTGAGTTAATGTTCCCGGGTCGTTTAGAAGGGCTCCATAGGGTAGGATGACCCAGCGGCAAGGTGCAGTTAGGGTGGTTTACGTGTGCTTTATCGACTATGAAGAAAGTATGCATCGCGGGGCCAGGCTCACGCTAAAGTGGGCAAAGTTTACACACTCCACAGGTGCCACGGTCTGCACCGATGCTAAAGGCCGTGGGGCCCAGTTCACTGCTGAAACGGCTGTGGCGTCAGAAGCTGAAAGGATGTCCGTTGTTTTATTCGATCGTAAACGATTAGTTACTTGCGGTGTGTTCCGTGGGTGTAGAGTGTGAGACGCCTGCTGTCTGTCCAGCGTGTCGGTTTGATGCGGGATGGTTGTTATTCGGGCACAGCCGTGTGGTGGGTCTTTCTTCGGCAGATTGGAGTTAGCCTGACTGTAATCTCCCTGTTGGTCACACTTGGTTTATGTGGGGGTGGGTGGCAACAAGCTCTGTGGTCGGGTCAATTGACTGAGGAGAGCCATTATCGCTTGGTATAAATGGGCATGTAGGAATGCCAGGCAGGATTCTAGCGAAGGCAGGTTGTGGTACTCCTCGTGTATTGGATGTTTGTCTCAGTGGCAGGCCGCCATGCAAGGGGACCATGTACCTAGGTCACACATCAGGCAGTGCCAGGTTAACAGGGACGAGGAGGACTAGAATAGACAGGAGTGGTTCCCACCACTGTTGGTTAGATGGGATGCTGTCATATTTTCCTTGTCGTTGGATCCCCCTTAATCCAACATTCCTAATGTAAACTGAGGATGCCTGTTGTTGCTGTCGGACACCCAGGCACTTTGGATTATTCAGTTGTACCCAATTAATAGGAATTACAGGAAGCACATGGTTCAATATACGCTCCTCTGGACAGGACTGCCCCACCTAGTTCTAGGGGAAGTAAACATATGGGTAGGCAAACTTTCACAGAATATGGGTGGTTAGCTCACACACATGGGGGTTCTGGGAGTTTGGGGGCAGGGTAGCATGCATCATCCTGCCACTGCTCTGTCAGAGCCAGCAGACCCATAAGGTTTCAGCGCGCTCAATTACACGTCATGTTGGAGGCAGGTCCAGCTTGAAAGGCTTGTGCTGAGTGAAGCTCAAATCTAAAGCGATTGTGGTAGCTTTCCGACGGGCACATCCGGGTGGGCAGTAGGAAGTACAACCAGGGAGCCCCTTCCCTTATGTCATATCCTGCTTATTGGTTGTTTCAGCAGAGTTTGGGGGCAGGTTATGTGGCCCAAACTGGTGGGTTTGATGTTTGGTCAGGTCAATCGACCAAGTGCAGCCAATAGGGCTGGGTACATCTGGGGAAGGTATGAAGGCCAGGCAAGAATTAAGCAAAATCGCAAAGGCAGGTTGGGTACTTATAGGGTATGTGATGTATTTTCACTGGCAGGCCGCCAGGCATGGGGACATTGTACCTAGGTCACTTACATCAGGCAGAGATGCCCAGTGGAAGCATGTGGGGGACGGCACAGAACAGGATACTGCTCAGAGTAGATGCCGGCGAATTATGGCTGCATTACTGCAGATGGCAGGTAATTCACATGCGGGGTATGGTGGTGGTCATACCTTTTTATTCTCAGGATCACTCCCGGGCTAGTTTAGCGGTGCTATTTGTACCTTCATTAGCACCAGCAGCGGGACACAGGGGTAGCAGCAAAGCTTCTTTATTTCGCTGGGATGGGAGCTGGCAATGTCACAAAGCTTTGCAGCCAGAAACTGACTAGGTAAAGTCGTACCTGGGACAGGGGCAACGGGCACTAAACTGTAGAACCAGCTAGTCTCAACATTTCCAGGTGTACCGTCTGTGACTAGCGTGAGGCCGTGGGCGACACACGAATAGGCACTTTCTGTCAGCTGGTGTGGGTGGGTGCCATTCCCAAGAGACTGAGGGTTGCCTTGTTAGAGCTGAGTTGGAGGGAATGGAGCGCTTACACAAACAACTCCAGAACACATTTGGCAGCCATACTGATGGTTATATTGGTTTTTTATTGTTGGCATGTTACCAGTTGCTTCAGTTATGCCAAGTTACCGTGGGAGTCGTCAGCGAACAGTCGGACTGCAACGTTGGTGGTTTGCCGGTTGTCATGCCTATTTCAGAAGTGTTTAGGCGCAGGCATGGCCACACATGGGTTAGATGCCCGAGGTTTGCCCTTGGTTTCATTGTCACAGTAGGTGGAGCGGCAGAACTTAGAGGGGCTTGGGCCTGACCTCTGGTTCAGGTGCAGATCCTGGTAGGTTCACTTACTTCCTGTCCTTGAGTTCGATGAAACAGGTACCATGTGTAGGAGAGTAGGGTCTGCTATCCTATGGTCACCCCAAATTTTTGCTTTTGCTTCACTGATTTTATGACTTAGTGTGGCTGTGGGCCTGCTAATCAGACCCACAGCCTTCTGCTCTCTCCCTAAATTAATGTCAATGCACACTAGGTGCATTACCAATTGGAACTGGTTCACCTTATTGGACCCTGTAACAGTGTACCCCAGGTACCCAGGGCATAGGTGTATCCAAGGCCTACCAGGGGCTGCAGCATGTATTATGCCACCCCTGGCCTGGCCTCACTATTTGACACAACTGGCTGATCACTCAGCTGGGGTAAGTTGGTGTAATCACCTCTTACTTAGATATAGTATATCTATATCTAACATATATGGACACATGGTAACCTATCAGTCACTCCTATGGCAGGCCTTAAGAATCCTGGAGGCAGAGTGCTTGGTTTCATGTGAGATGGTGCTCTGGCATGAGCTGAGCCTGTCTGCAGCTTTCGGAACAACGTCCTTTAGCTGTTTCATGATATTGCCATACCATATACTCTTAAGTGCATTATGTACCTCGCGGTCAAATGCTAACTTTGGTTTGGCTTTATCAAAACATGTTGAGTAAGGTGTCATACGATTTGGAATACTACCCCCTCGCCAATTCTGGCTACGGGGGTAGCATTCCACCCTTCTAGAGGGACACGACATGTACCTAACCTGAAACCCGGGTAAAGTTAGACAGAGCCTCAGCATCACAAAATGGATGCTGCCACCACAGACACAAGTCTGCCCTCCTGCTGCTGGGAGTCCTTCCAGCTTGGGAGGTGTGGACAAAGGGTTTCCTGTCAGGGGAGGTGCTTGCACCACCCCAGACAGGATTTTGTGTAGTGGGTTAGGGAGGGCTGAATAGATTGAGACATGCCTGGGGCACACAAGGTGTCCCTGTGCATATGCCAGTTCAAACCGGAGCTGGGGCTCTCCAGCCCCCGTCCTGGCGCGAAACTGGACAAAGGAAAGGGGGTGTAACCGCCCCCTTCCTGGTTCCACCCAGAGGAGGGACCTAGCAGGTAATCCGGCCCCTAGATTTGGAATAAGAGTAGGAGCTGTGTCCCAAGACTTCAGATCATCCTGAAACTCGACTTTAATAAGAAGAACTACTGGACTTCGACGTTCTGCTGCACAGAAGACTGAAGAGAATCTCCCTTGTGGCCAAGGAGTGACCACCCTGTGAATACAGGAACCATCCAGCAACTCAACGACTGCTTTGCCGCCGCCGACCGAGCCCAGAGCCCGACAAGACCCAGACTCCCAGACATCTCTGAGCCAGATCCACAGTCCCTGCAAAAAAAAGAGACCCGTGGAGGCACCGAGAGACGTGGGACCGGCCATCTTAGAACGCCCACGACTAGCTGACTGCGCAGCACTTGAGGCATCCTCAACGCTGTGCTTTGGGCCCTGAGAAGCCCCAACACCGAGCAGCATTTGCACCAAAGACCAGCCCCCCAGCTTCCACGAGATCTGCGTGGGGCCCTTTTGCTTTTTGCCACTCGACGCGTCATCCTGGTTACTGGCCCGTTGGCTAGTGGCCATCTTGGCGACGAAATCTACAATCAACACTGCTGGTCTGGTTGCTCCAGACTGGCCCTTGCTACTGTGAAAAGGAGCAGCCCCTCTGACCTTGCTGATTAGAGCACCAAGCTTCCATCGATTCCTGCGTGGCTTGCATTAGCCAAGGCCTGTTTGCTCCGATCAAGAAGCCGACACCGCCATCAGCTAGAGCCTTCGTGGGACAGCTCGTGAGTGACTCCTGGACATCGTCGACATCTTCACTTCCACGTGGCTGCAGAGACAAGCTTCCTTTCTTGACCTGTTGGCACCCGACATCGCCTGGTTCCTTCCTGGTTCCACGCCGGTCACTGGCTAGTGACTTTGAACATTGTCCCCTCTGCTTTCAGGTCTTCTACTCTTCAGATCCACCCTTGGATCCACCGGAACTCTTCTTGCCTGGCCGCCTGCAGCATCTTCATCCTCAGGCTCCATAGACCTGCACGACGAAACCCGACGCACTTTGACCCCTATGCACCCGCTTCCTGTGAGTGAGGTAACGCTGGCACTCCAGTGCTCCTGGGTAGAGAAACATCTCTAGTGTCTAGGTTTCAAGTTGTTAGGTTCTGGTCCATCCGGAAGACTCCCTTTTCTTTAACTTTGTGACTTTTACGCACCCATTGAAATCAATAGGTGCACGTGTGTAACTTTTAACAATGCACACGCACCCTGTGGGCCTCCTGGTCACTAACTACAGTTAGCTCCTTGTCGTCCCAGCGATTCCCAAGGCCCTAGGCCTTCCTTCCTTTCTATTCGTGGTTCTTATACCACTATTTTAGTATATGGTTTAGTTGGCCACCTGGCCCATCCATAATTGTGCAACTTTTGCATATTTAAACACTGCCTTGTTTCAAACGAATGTGCTTCTGTGCTCATAAAGAGTATAGGGGATACTTTTAGTAAATAAATACATATATATTTTGAATATATATCTGTGTGGTGTCCTTTCATTTGGTATTCAAGGAGGTTACATATGGTAAAACAGCTGGCTTCACATGCCCTCAAGAGTTTAGCCTGCAGACTGCACTGTCCACGCTACCACTAGGATAGCTGGTCTATCAAGGTTGACTTCAACCACCACCATAAGGGTTGTTTGGCATGGTACAAGGTGATCACTAGAATTAGTGAGCAGCATATACCAGGCCAACTTCTCACACCATTGATTTGAGTAACGGTAACGGGTAATTTCTCCCGCCCTCCAGCACTGGCTGGCAGCTATGCAGGTTGTGGAAGTTGCCTTACTACGGGGGCGATTTGGTCCATATGATTGGGGGAAACCCCTGGGGAACACAATTGGGCTACAAAGTATCAGGAGAACAATTGGCATTCCCAGTATTCAAAATAGAGAGGTATTGTATACGTTGGTTCCCCTCTGGGTCACTCTGTCCTGTCTGCTCCCTGGCATACTAGCAGAAGTTGGGGAGGGCTAGGCTTCACATTGGGTGGTGACTGACGGAATGCGATGGACATACTCCGTCTAGTGCAAGACTCAGACAACTGAGTGAAAGAGGAAGTAAGGCGGGCTTGTCAACTCTTACCTCTTCCCGCATTGGCACTTCCTGGCAGGAGTGGCTTGTCAAAGGCATTGTTCTTCAGCCATGCAAAGGTATCATTGGACCAACGCCTATGCATAGGTTCAGGTCATATCAGTCAACATCCACGGGGAGTTTTGAAAGAATGGGGGCACCTGTCCTGATGGGGCATGCTGGCTCCGGTCCTGTAGGGGCTAAGGCTTGTTTTGGCTGGACCTGGGGAAGCCCGGTTATCAGCATGTTGTAAGTTATAAGGCCTACCTTGGTGGGGGGCCCTGGTAGTGACGGTGGCCACTCCCAAGGCTGTGGAGGAGTTACAGGGCGATCCAGAGTCTGCAGATACCAAGGGGTACTTCATGCAGCAGCACAGCGTGGTGCTAAGCCAGGATACCCAGGGATGTCTAGAGTTGTCCCCTGGAAAAACTACGGCGCCCCGTTAGTCCTACGGGCGGTTGTGGGTCTGAGCAACCGGGGGCTGCCAGCATATGCTCCGCCCACCTCTTTCGGGGGGGGGGCGTGAGTAAGCACGTGGACTGGTGGTCCACGGATGGGAGGGGTGGCCCCTCCCAAGATTTGGTATGCACCAATCGGTGACTGCCACGGTGTAATTTAGGCTCATCAGACGGGCAGGCTGCATAGGGGTTGGCCTGCCCTGGGATCGGATCGACCGTAAGATAACCCACCATGTTTGCATATTGGTTATGCTAATAAACCTGCAGCAATATTTCTCCACTTACAAAAGTGTTGTGTGGTTTATTTATGTACTTACTATGTGTTATGTGACAACAGTTGCCGATATTGGCACTATGCCCAATGCGTGTGTCTCTCGCTCACCTAGTGACTGGGTCTCTACAGACCCTCAGAGAGAGCTTGAAAAGCAAAAGCACTGAGCGCAGCTTCGTGTGTGACAACATGACAGAACCCAAAACAAGCATTTGCAATGCAATAGGACTCGCATTTACGCGAGACCTATTGCATTGCAAATGGGAGTGCAGGCAGCTGGGGCCAGAGGGGCGAAAAGGCACGAACAACAGGAGTGCGGGTGGGGGTGGTGAGATGGCACAGGAACAAAATAGTGGTCACAATCCGAATAACACATACAGTGCAACACTCAAGGAAAGGGGCCAGTAACCATGGAATTGTACAAATGACTACATGGCCGTCATTAGGAGGGACTAACAAGCTTATAAACCAATCGGTAGGCAGCATTTAGAAAAGACAAAGTCACAAGCCAATGTAAAATATGAGCAGGGGAGTGGGCGTGGCTTCTCTCCCATACTCAAGTACCCCAGATCAACCCCAGAGCAGCGCTTGCACGGTGGCTCAGGGCTCAACCTAAAAATAAAAAGTATGTTTCAAATGCTCTAAAGAGCTCACCATTACATATGTATGACACCACCAAAATTTAGAAAACAACGCACTTGGAAAAGAGGTTCACACTATAAGTGCGTACATTGGAAATGTTCAAATTCAGATTACTGTGCGCTACTTGAGATATGTCCACATTTTCGAAATTGTTAATGCAAATGTGCAACTCCATTTGCCGAGGCACAAATGAGGCGAGTGTGCATTGTCATGCTGTACTCTCTGTAACTTGACAACATAACAAAATAGATCCTGCAGCTATACAACTTCAGTTGTTAAGGTGTAAATTGCAACAATTCTCTTTGAAAGTTAAGGCAGAAATAGAAACTTTCCTCTTCGTGAGTAAATTCTGCCAATATGTAACTCAAGGTGTGCACATCACTGTCGCACCAACCTCAGATTTCAGAAGTCAAGGCACAAATGAGACAGATGCAGGTCGTCTCAATGCTTGGCATCCGCACTCGAATGCGACTGAAGACAGGGACACAACCTCTTGTTGCGGCTGTGTTAACTTGACACAACTTTGCCTCACTACTGTTGCGTTATCCTGGTAACGTCTACATAATGTGATCGCTCTTGACGCGTTGTCCAGAAATCTCGTCTTTGTCCTGCCGTTGTCCCGGCAACAGAAGCGCAATGCAAGAATCCGTCAGGAATTGCACAGCAAATGGCGCTCAAGCAGGGAGTGAGCATGGATAAACATCCGCCTCAACTAAAGTTATGGTTTCTTTTCCTCTTTAGAATTCCAGATCCTAAACAGCCCCAAAATATTAAAATTGCAATATCTTGAGCTGAAGGTAAACGAGAAAGTGGAAGTGTTGAGACATTATTAGGAATAATAATAATGAAGACATTTATACAGCGCACTGTTATCTCCAACGGAGGGCTCCCGACGTTTAAGCAGTTTCGGCAATGAGAGAAAAAAAGGGAAGAACTACAGGAGGCTGAAAAGCCAGGTTTTCAGTCCTTTCCTAAATGCCAGTTCTGACTCTAACGTACGAAGATGGACAGGCATAGAATTCCAAAGTGACGCATTTGTCACAGAGAAAGCTCTACCGCCTATCCTGACCTTTGAGAAACAAGGAATCCTGAGCAGTTTCTAGTGATTAGATCTCAGAACCCTATCATGGTGATAGTTCTGGAGTCTCTGTTTCAAGTAGTCCAGGCCCCGGACTCTGGTGGCTCTGTAGGTAATAGAAAGCGCCTTATACTCGATCCTTCTTTTGACAGGCAGCCAGTTGAGGCTCTGCAGATGGGGGATATGTGGTGGCGGAACGGCACATTCCTAATAAGTCTGGCTGCTGCGTTTTGAATAATTTGCAGACTTCAGATCAGATAAGCTGGTAGTCCAATATAGAGGCTATTGGAGTAATCTAGCTGGGATGTGCCCAATGCATGGACCACTGTCCTTCTGCAGTCCATAGGCAGAAGATGAAGAAATCTCCGCATGGCTCTCAGCTTCCAAAAGCACGACGTGGAGACTTGGCAGATCTAGGCCTTGCAAGAGAGGTACGTGTCAAATTTGAACCCAAGATTCCTAGCTGAGTCTACTGGGATCGGCGGGGTGTTTAGCTCTGACGGCCACCAGAGTTCGGATAGCAGAGGGGACGATTGATTGAAAAACAATACCTCTTTTTTATCTGTATTTAATTTCAAGCAGCTATCCGTCATCCAAACCGAGATGTTGTTCAGGCATTGCTTAAAGTTGGCGAAAGCAGCCTCGGAGTGTTCTCTTAAAGAGCACACTAGCTGAATATCGTCAGCATAGGATGCAACTTTCACTCACCATTGCTCGACTAAAGTCCTGAGGGGGGTTAGATAGACATTAAATAGCCGAGCCCTGGGGAACCCCACACACAAGGGGTGTCTGTGAGGACACGTGGGGACAAAGAAATACCTGCTGGGACCGGTCCTCCAAAAACAAGTGGAACCAGGCCAGCGTGGTTCCCGTCACTCCCAAGTGCTTAAGTCTGTCCAAAAGAATCCAATGAGACACCGTATCAAATGCTGCGGATAAATCCAACAGCACAAGCATTGCGGAGCTGCCCTGGTCTAATGCTTCATGTACAGTTTACGCAACTTCCAAAAGAGCTGTCTCTGTGCTATAACCTGATCTAAAATCAGATTGGGCGTCATGGAGACAGTTATTAGATTCCAGGAAATTGGATAGTTGCTTCTGGACTTCCTTCTCAAGAGGCTTGGCAGGTGCTGGCAAAAGGAAGATAGGCCTAAAATTCTTGAGCTCTGCTGGTTCCGCGTCTGGTTTCTTTTTTTGGGGGGGGGGGGCGAGTTTTATATAGCGCAAATAAGACCCGAGAAATCTGGTTTCAGAGCGCTTAACATAGCACCAGTTTCGTTACATAAGGACACTTTCATTTTTCTTAGGCACGGGGAGATTAAGTGATTTGCCTAGAATCAGAATGTACTGCCTATTCTTCAGAATATTCAAGAAATCAAAGGGGGGGAGTGAAGAGGTAGAATCCTCCTCCTCTCAATATCTTTATACAACACAAGGATTCCAACGCCTATTTTTATCAGTAATTTAGTGAATTTAAGTGTTCTAAACAAATAAAGGATGGTGTGGAAAAGCAAGCACCTTCTCTTATATATTGGAAGGGCAATAAATTGTAAAATACCCCTCACACACTGAAACCTGATTCAGTGTCATGCTTCATCATTGGGGTCTTCCCGTCCCTCTATGAGACATGGCGTGCTACGACCTACGTAGACGCGGGAGCACTTTTATTCGTGATTATGTGTAGTGCGTGGAGTGGTAAGGTCATGAAAGATATGTGAAATAGTTTAAAAATTCCCTGGCTAGAGGAAAAAATAACTTTATTGCCTTCCCTAGCTGGAAATAGTAAAAAATGGGGAGGTGTAGATGGTGTTCTATAACGAAGCACTGTCTACAGGGTCGACATGTTTCAGAAGTCGTCCCCCTGGCTTTCTTCCTCAGGCCCAAAAAAGGACGATCCCTACGTCACCTTTATCGGCGGTATAATAATATTGTTGTACATATGCCTGCCGGTCAAAAGTACTGTTCTCTGTACGCCTTACTAAGGCGATCAAAAATATATACCAATCGTATATTGTAGCACATCTCTGAAATGGAAAAACACAAGGGATAAACAACTTAGCTCATTATTTATCACACATTGTATTCACATCACCATCATGTGGAAAGTATTGTGGTGACTACCACTGTGATATATTTCTCTTGTCAGACACAACATTTTCATACCACAAGTGCGTGTTGTGCAACCCAATAGTGAATCTCACTCACTTGTAGGAATTAAAAAACACTCCTCGTCTCGGTTGTTAAAATATTTACGTATCACTCAGGTTACACATTCATTCATCTCCCTTTCACACATCATTGTGGACTTTTTTATGTTCGTGTCCCACATGTAGTAATTAAATAAGCATGCATACATGTTAGCATTCATTCGTCAGCAATCATACTCGCATCGTTTTGTCAAAATTTAGTTGGTATACATACGTCCGTGTATTAACGTTGTTGCCACATGAGCTGGCACGAGAGGTTAAAGGCGCCTGTGTTCAGACACTGCGGGTCTTTAAAGAAAAACGGGTATAAACAACTGATTCGGCGTCATGCTCTGAATATGATTGTCGTCATCGGCGGTCAGCTTCTTTAAAGACTAGCCATCGTCTTACTTACATGCTGGAGGTAGCGCATTCAACCAGGAATTACGTTCTCGTTGCTAGCCGGAACATAGTTTAGATGTTTTCAAAGCCCGGCTTTTAACTCGTTTGTCGGTAGATAAAAACGCGCCAAACCTTGGAACTCAGGGGAGGGAAACACTAGACGGAGCATTTCACAAAACGGGCGCCGCTACTGGGTCTGTGCAGAGGCCTTATCGTGACCCCACTTCCTGGTTGAGTGTTCTGTGTTGGTCGAAGACAAGAACACTAGACTGTTCTTTTAAACAAAAATGGCCGCCGCCCATTGGAACTCGAGGGGGCCTCTTGCGACCATACTTCCCGTTAAATCGTTCGTGTTGGCAAAGATTGTACTTTACCGGGGAGCTAGAAAAATTGTTGTAGGTGGCGTGTTTACGCGCTAATGATGTCAAAAAAATGAAAAATATCTGAAAAGAGATATTGGCAAAAAACCGTGGGCTGGTAAATTTTAAAAGATCGTCACATGATGGATGCTGATGGCTGAATATGGAAAAAAAGGTTTATAATAATAAAAACCAAATTGTAAAAATTTTAGTATGTTTTGCAGGAAAAATAGTAGGCAGTGGATCTCCAAGGAATAAAGTTCAAAATCTGCCAGAGAGGTAATGATTAGTGTTAGCCAACCATATATCTTGTATCACAAATGTGCTGGTATATATAAAATAAAAAAGGTCTTTCTTTTGGAAAGTGCTAATGAAAAACTAGCTAGTGTGGGCACTTTAAAGATCACAAGTCTTAGTCAAAAAAATAACTTAAGAAAGGGGGCTATTAGTAACTGGTATTGACAGATGCCCTTTCTTCATGAGATTTATTAGATATGCACAGCTTAGAGCGGATTCCAAGGGATGTCATCATTCAAACCTTTCACATGTGTTCTCAAGCGGAACACCCATTGTTGTTCCTTTTCGAACAAGTACCTGTCATTTTGGATTTGTTCAATGACTGTCCATGCAATCTCTTCCCACTTGTGACCATTTTCCAGAAAGTGGGCCGCCATTTGCATGTTTTATTTTGGCATTTGATGTTACTTTTATGTTCTCCTATCCTTATCTTGACGGAGCGTGTAGTCATGCCTACGTACTCTGAGAGACATGGGCAGGTGATCAGATAGACAACATTTTTAGAATTGCAAGTAGTGAAACCTCTTTGGTCCCACCTTGTTCCATCCTGGAAGAGTATTTCTTTGCTTTTTCTGGTCAGTCTACATACATTGCACATTCCACATTGATGGTGTCCAGAGACCGGTGGTAATAAATTTGTTTGCATGGTATGTTCTCTTCTTTTGTCTTTTGTTCTGGTATGTACCACCATGTCTCGAATGCGCTCCGCTCTTCTGTGTGAAAAGATAGGTTTTGGTAGATTCATACCTCTGCTATTGAGAATACGCCAATGTTTGTTCACAATTTTAGTAATTTCATTGGAGTTCGTTTTGAAAGTTGTGATACACACTGGACGATTTTCCTCCTCTTTCTGGGGTTGTGGTTCCAAAAGGCTGTCTCTGTAATTGTTTCGCGCTCTTTTGTACGCCTTCTCAATCACCCTCCTAGGGTATTGGCGTTTCTCCAGTTTCTTTTTGAGGTCGACTGATTGTTGTTTGAAATCTTCAATTTCAGTGCAGTTCCTACGCAAGCGTAGGAATTGTCCATATGGGAGGTTGTCGCGAAAATGTCCTGGGTGAAAGCTTTTGTACAGTAATAAAAAAGAACGTGAAACAGGAGTAACCCGTATACCCAGTTGAGACCGGGTGAATTATAGTATCAAAACAACAGTGTCTCAACCAGTAATTATAGGGACAATTTTAGGAAAATGCATAAATCATCAAGGAGGGAAATCAAGAGACCAAGGTAAGGACATTTTTTTGTTATTATTATTATACAAAAAGATTATAGCAGCACTATAATACAATTAAATCGAATTGAAGTAGCCAAACATACACCAATTGTGTACTGACCGTGCTCAGTGCAAGTGATAAGTGCAGTGACACAAGTGATATATACAGTGTGGGCGGCGCAAAGTGAAAAAACAACATTAATCATGAACAAATTACAAAAGTACAATGAATAATTTGCAATAAGGTATAGATCCTTAGGTGGCCGTGGATTACACTGGGATGTCGACGGCGTTTCGACCTTATACACTTAAGGTCATCATCAGGACAATGGCTACAATTTGAAGAGTGCTGAAATCTGGTCTAAAGGAATCACGCAGGGCGCTAATAAATAGGCATTTGTCAGGAACTCCTACATTAGACGTAATCACGAAGTGCTTTCAGGCACAAAAACTGTATTCAGGAACGAGCTATCCAATGAGCTGGGCCTGTTACGGTCGTCCAATCACAGTCCAACTGATATGGACGTCTACAATATATGTATATACAGTTCAATAAATTGCCCAAATCAACTTATCTGGGTCAAAGTAGAACCAACACGGCCAATTCTAGAGTTATTTATCCAGAAGTGGTGCGTGAGCGTGCCAAGGACGCAGGATGGCCGCTGAGTGGAACCAGAAATCTCTTTTCAAGTGAACCGGACGAAAAATCGCCGGCAGAGCAAGCGGAGTCAATACGCGAGGATGACTGAATTGCCAATAATAGGCAGTTTTTGGAGGTCTCCTTGAAATGGGTGGTTGTTACCAGTTTTCCTTCTTTGGCATGGATGTTTAAATCCTTGAAAACTAATTTCTCGTTTGAAATGGTGCTTGTGAACTTCAAGAACTGGTCTTGGTAGTTGAGCCACGTTAGGAAGCATCTGGCTGTTGTCTCATCACCATCCTAGATGATCAGAATATCATCTATATATCGTTTCCATATATGTATATGGTCGCGGAATGGATTGCTGGAATTAAGGATCTTCTGTTTTTCCAATTGGTGGACATAGAGACCAGCTATGCTGGGAGCAAATGTGCTCCCCATGCTGGTCCCATGTTTTTGTAGATACAGTGTGTCACGGTATTCAAAAAAGTTCTGTTCGAGTGCCAGTTGGCAGCACTCCGTGATCACATTTCTTGGTGTCTGGTAATCCCAGTCTGTGTCACAGGACGTCTTTTATGATACCTAAAGTCTTGTTGTGGGGAAAACTTGTATACAGGCTTTCCACATCACAACTGATCAGTATTTCTTTCCCTGGGTTGAATGATTTCCCTTCTAAAAGTATCAGGACGTCATTAGTATTTTTTAGATACGTCTAGGTTTTTTGTACTAGCGGTCGTAAAAATGCATCCGCAAATTTTGAGACCAGTTCTAAAATGGATCCAATGCCAGATACTATTGGACGACCCGGTGGTGAGTCCCAATTGTGAATTTTTGGTATGGTGTAGAGGTAAGGTGTTTTGGTGAAATTGTGGTTAGAAATTCCCCTTCCTTTTTTGAAATCCACCCATGCTATCGTGCTTCTTCCACCATACTGGCTATTTTTACCCGTATCTGTTCAGTTGGATCTTGATTGAGGATTTCATAATTCCATTCGTCATGGATAAGGCGTTTGCACTCCTGATCATATTTTTCTGCTGATTGTATCACAATGGCCCCTCATTTATCGGCTGGTTTTATTACCAAATCAGGGTTATTCGCCAGTTCTCTTGAGTGCCTTGCTCTCTTCTCTGGTGATGTTATGGAAGACCTTCTTGGTTGCCGGGTCCATCTCTTCCAGTTGTTTCATGACAGCTTTTTCAAAGGCGATGAGTTCTGCAGGTAGACTCGCTTCGGGTGGGATAAATGCTGATTTTGCTCTCAAACTTGTATCTCCATCTTGCTGGTCACTTTTCTCTTTATCTTTAAAGAAAACTTGTAACTTCAGTCTTCTCATGAATTCTTTAATTTCTTTGCATAGTTGGAATTTACCCAATTTTGCTGTGGGTACAAAACCTAGTCCCTTTTTGAGGACTTGGATCTGTGCTGGTGTCAGGATGTGGTTTGTCAGATTGACCATGAGATTCATTTCTTGCTCGTTGAGGCCCCTGTCATACTCCTTGTTGCCATCCTGATCTGCTCCCTGTCTTGTGGAGCCCAGTGCATGTTGTTCCCTCTCCGGTTCCTCCCTTTGTTTCTCCCCTGGCATGACCCAAAAAAATTAGTCTGTTCGTAGAAAGGGTAGTCTTGTGGAGGATAATTACATTTTTGGTATGCCCCTTATGGGTGTTGGTATACTGGAGGGCCTAGGTGATGCATGGGATGCGGTGGTGGGCATTGGTAGTGGCCCCAGCCCTGATGGCCATGTAACAATGGGCGTCTGTTGTTGCCCCTCCCACCTCGGTATCGTTGGTATTTTCCTCTTACTTAAACTGCTGGATCCTGAATTGGATGAGTCATCGTCTGTTGTCATTTCGTGACGGTTTGCCTGAAGTTTATAGTTGTCTCAGGGTGGGACCCAAGAGGTTTCACTACTTGCAATTCTAAAAATGTTGTCTATCTGATCACCTGCCCATGTCTCTTAGAGTACGCGGGCATGACTACACTCTCCATCAAGATAAGGATAGGAGAACATAAAAGTAACATCAAATGCAAAGAAAAAAACACCACAAATGGCGGCCCACTTTCTGGAAAAAGGCCACAAGTGGGAAGACATTGCCTGGACAGTCATCAAACAAATCCAAAATGACAGGTACTTATTTGAAAAGGAACAACGATGGGTGTTCCGCTTGAGAATACATGAGAAAGGTTTGAATGAGGACATCTCTTGGAATCAGCTCTAATCTGTGAATATCTAATAATACGTCTCATGAAGAAAGAGCATCTGTCAATACCATCTACTAATATCCCCCTTTTTATAATTATTTTTTTTACTAAGACTTGTGTTCTTTAAGGTGCCCACACTAGCTAGTTTTTCGTTAGCACTTTCCAAAAGAAAGACCTTTTTTATTTTATATATACCAGCACATTTGTGATACAAGATATATGGTTGGCTAACACTAATCATTACCTCTCTGGCGAATTTTGAACTTTATTCCTTGGAGATCCACTGCCTACTATTTTTCCTGCGAAATATACTAACATTTTTACAATTTGGTTTTATTATGAACCTTTTTTACTATAATCGGCCATCAGCATCCATCATGTGACCATCTTTTAAAATTTACCAGCCCACGATTTTTTGCCAATATCTTTTAAGATATTTTTCATTTTTTTGACATCAGCGCGTAAACACGGCACCTAAACAATTTTTCTAGCTCCCCGGTGTTGGTCTTTCTGTAATTTAAGGAAGGAATCACTAACCTGATAATGTGCCCAATCCACAGGAACGAAGAGAATTTCTATACACTCTCAGGGACAACCTCCAATATGGTAAGCACAATCCTCATATAAGAGGCTAACCCTAAAAGATGTGGGGAATTAGTCTAAATCAAGCAGTCTCTGCTAATTCCCCCTGGAGACTCAAGAGAGGTGGACCTAAGAAAAGAAACAAACAACTGTTGATAAAACATATTTTAAATTTTTAGACAGTATCAACTTTCATATTAACATGCCCTTTCTGCAGAGAGATTCCACTTACCACATAGAGTCTTCCGAGCGTCAAAAAAATGACTGGAAATGCATTCAATAGCCAACAAGGATCACCAAGGCTAACAGTCAGTTGGAGCAGGAAAGGATATCAGAGTATTCCAAAATGTATAGGTTTTTAATCACAGTCCAAGTGTTCACCATACTTTGTGGTACAGGAAAGACTTCTTCTTTGGATAAGGAAACTTAAACAGTAGACAGTGTCTTTATTCATGCGCACATTTTCAAAGAAGGAAGGAAATGGATATGGAGGCTGATAGCGTCTTTTAGTCATGCACGCATTATCAAAAGAAAGAAATGGTTGTAATTGTCCATTACCTGTGAGAATTATACCAAAAATAACTCAGTCTAAAGAATTCCAGCCAAAAGAAATAAACACGCGGCCCCGAATTGACTTCAAACGCGGCCGCTAATCATTTTGACCGATAAAAGATGTCACAAAAAAAAAATGCAAACGCAACTGCGAAGGCTGGTGAATTAGACGCGGTCGCGTGTCAACATGAAGTAACTTGTGCAAAAACCTTCGAGGCGTAATCAGGGTACCCAAGTTCAAAATGTGGCCACAAAAGACACTGATAGGCAGAATCTGGAGAATTTTTAAAAAAGGAAGCAAAATACCACAATGACAAGGTGAATCCAGCGAAGTGAAAACAGGAGAGTTCTTCAGAAGGCACCAGAAAAAGGGGCGTGGTCAGAAGTCCAAAACCGAAAGCCAAGCATCAGCTCCCTCTGCTGCTCGGTATTTAATAGTTAAGGGAGCGTGTGAAAACTCCTCTTTCATTTACACTAAGTGGCAAGGGAATCTCAACAAAGTGAACACATCTCTGCAGAAGATGCACGCTAGTTCTAAATAACAGTGGGCCATTTAATCACACAGGAAGCCTGAGCCCTGACACCCGGTAAAGTACAATCTTTACCAACACGAACGATTTAACAGGAATTATGGTCGCAAGAGGCCCCCTCGAGTTCCAATAAACGGCGGCCATTTTTGTTTAAAAGCACAGTCTAGTGTTCTTGTTTTCGACCAACACAGAACACTCAACCAGGAAGTGGGGTCACGATAAGGCCTCTGCACAGACCCAGTAGCGGTGGCCATTTTGTGAAATGCTCAGTCTAGTCTTTCCCTCCCCTGATTTCCAAGGTTTGGCGCGTTTTTATTTAACGGCAAACGAGTTAAAAGCCAGGCTTTGAAAGCATCTAAACTATGTTACGGCGAGCCACAAGAAGGTAATTCCTGGTTAAATGCGCTACCTCCAGCATGTAAGTAAGAAGATGGCTAGTCTTTAAAAAAGCCGACCGCCGATGACGACAATCATATTCAGAGCACGACGCCGAATCAGTTTTACCCGCTTTTCTTTAAAGACCCGCAGTGTCTGAACACAGGCGCCTTTAACCTCTTGTGCCAGCTCATGGGGCAACAGCGTTAATACACGGATGTATGTATACCAACTAAATTTTGACAAAACGACGTGAGAGTATGATTGCTGACGAATGAATGCTAACATGTATGCATGCTTATGTAATTACTACATGTGGGACACGATGAACTTAAAGTCCACTATGATGCGTGAAAGGGAGATGAATGAATGTGTAACCTGAGTGATACGTAAATATTTTAACAACCGAGACGAGGAATGTTTATCTGAAAGAAACACGTTAGTTAGATTCCTCACCTTAGAATATCCCCAGGCGTCAGACTGGATCCGGAAGATTTTTCGTCAGCAATACCCCTTGCGCGTCGCTAGGCGTCGTCTGCGGCTCCGCGTCCGTCGTCGGCGTCGTGCGCCGGGATGACGTCGTCGGAGTACTTAGACGCCGCCCTCGCGCGCTGACGTCAGTTCTTCTTTTTTCCGCGCCAGTAAGCGCAGATCCGGGAGAGCTACCCCTTTTAGTCTTTTTTGACTAAATCTTTTTGATCATTTTTGATCCTTGTCTGTCGACATCTGGTGCCGGTAGGATGCCTGGGTTCAAGGCTTGCGAGGATTGCCATCGACTGATGTCGGTGACCGATCACCACCGCCGGTGCCTCTACTGTCTAGGCCCCGACCACGACGCGGAGTCGTGCAACGACTGCCAGGCCCTGACTTCGAAGGCTAGGCGGGAGCGGTCCCGCAAGCTTCTCGAGCTTCGCCACTCGGCTCCGCGTCGTGCGCGATCCCGGTCCAGGAGGAGGTCCAAGGATCGCTCGCGGAGCCCTAGCCGACGCCATCGATCGTCCGGCTCCAAGTCGTCGGGTAAGTCCAAACGCTCCAAGAAGTCCAAGAGGCGACATCGCTCTTCGGACTCCCCTCGCCGGTCGCGCGACTCGGCCGAGGGTCAGGGTGGTTCCACCCCCGCGGCTCCGGCGGAGCCGCAGGTGCCGCGTCCGCCCCCATACCTTCCGGTCCCTGGGGCTGACGCGGCGCCGGCGGAGATCAGTGCCTTCCTCTCGGCCATGAGGAGCCTGGCCCCGCCGTCGACGCCCGCTGGCGCGCCTTCGGGCCCCGCGGACTCGACTGGGCGACCTCGCGTGCCGGCGGCTCCGGCCCCGGCGCCGTCGACGACTCCGGTCTCGACGCCGCAGGTCCCCGCGGGGCCCATGCCTGGGCCCCAGTCGCCGCCGGTTGACCTAGTCACTCCTCCACCGGCGCCGACGCCTGACCCACCGACGCCGTCACCGGCGCCGCCGACGCCTTTGACGCCGACACCCCAGTTTAGCCCTCATCCGGACCCGGCGCCGGTCCGGCGTCGACCGACGCCGCATCCGACGCCGCTTGAGTCCTACCATCTCTACAGTCCGGTTCCGATCATTCCTCCTGTTTATCAGGAATCGGAAGAAGGGGGCGACTGGGAGGGGTTCGAGGACCCTCTGGCTGTTCAGTCACAGCTTTCTCAGGACTGGGCAGATGAACTGGGGGAGGCCAGTGGGCTGGACACCTCGCCAGACACTGGATTCACTTCTCCTCCGACCGTGGCTTCGGAGGAGGGTGCAGCATTTTCTGTGGTGCTGCGCAAGGCGGCCGAGGCCCTTGGGCTCGAGTTGCCTGCCGTGGCTGTGAGGACTAACATCCTCACTGAGGTGCTTCAAACCTCAGCAAGCTCCACTGAGCCTCTGCTGCCGTTCAACGAGGCCCTCACTGACGTTCTGTAGGGCACCTGGTCCAAGCCCTCCACAGTTCCTCCTGTGGATAGGAACGTTGCCAGGCGCCACCGCCCTGCTCCGGGCGACCCCAGTTTCCTGTCCCAACACCCCACCCCCGAGAGTCTGGTTATCCAGGCCTCTACCTCCCAATCCTCCTTCCCGACCGCTCCGCCGGACCGGGATTCCAAGAGACTCGAGCAGTTTGGCAAGAAACTGTTCTCGTCCCTTAGTTTGGGCCTGCGGTCCTTAAATACCGCCTGTCTCTTGGACCGTTATTCCCATTCCCTGTGGGATACGGTGGAGGACGTGCTGCCCCTGTGTCCGGAGGAGGTCCGGCCGCGTCTTACCCAGGCTTTGGCCGATGGGAGGGATGCAGCACGGCACGCCATACGCTGTGGGCTTGACACAACGGACTCGCTGGGTCGGGCGATTTCCACCACGGTAGCGCTCCGCCGCCACGCCTGGATGCGGTCCACGTCATTTTCCGGGGATGTCCAGACCACCCTCATGGACATGCCCTTTGATGGCACTCGCCTGTTTGGTGAGAAGGCGGACAGTGCGCTGAACCGCTTTAAGGACTCCCGGGCTACGGCCAAGTCCTTGGGCCTCTCGGCTCCGCGGGCGCACACCTCCGCTTTTCGCCCCTTTCGTGGCCAAGGAAGGGGCGCCTCCTCACGTCCGCAAAGCCACCAGCCGCAGAACCAACCTGCGCGCGGTCGTGGACGTGGCTTCCGCCGTGGCGGAAATGGAGGCCGACGTGGTCAGCCCACTTCCACCCCTGCAGCATCCGCCTCAAAGCCCTCTTAGTCCGAGCTTTCAGGCCCATACCACGCCAGTGGGCGGCAGAGTTCGCCATCACCTGCTCCACTGGCGGTCCATAACATCGGACAGGTGGGTGCTGCAAATCGTCCGAAGGGGCTACTCCCTCCCCTTCGAGACGACCCCTCCAGCCATGCCACCGCAGCACCACCGTATCTCGGGGGATCATTTGAATCTTCTCCGCGAGGAAGTTTCGGCTCTCTTGGCCAAGGGGGCCGTCGAGCGCGTTCCGAGTCCAGAAGTAGGTCGTGGTTGTTATTCCCACTACTTTCTGGTTCCCAAGAAGGGCAAGGGGGGCCTACGCCCTATCTTGGACCTCCGGAACGTCAATGCCTTCCTCCGAAAGGAAAGCTTCAAGATGCTAACGTTGGCTCAGGTTTTAGCTGCCCTAGACCCTGGAGACTGGATGGTAGCGTTGGACTTGCAGGACGCATATTTCCACATCCCCGTCCTGCCGGCCCACCGGCGTTACCTGCGGTTCACGGTGGGCCAAGAGCACTTTCAGTTTACCGTGCTCCCCTTCGGCCTCACCAGTGCCCCTCGGGTGTTCACGAAAGTGATGGCGGTGGTCGCAGCTCATCTGCGCAGATCAGGGGTTCCAGTCTTCCCCTATCTCGACGACTGGTTGTTGAAGGCGGGCTCGCCCCAGGCAGTCGTCTCCCACCTCCAGACTACGGCGGATCTCCTGCATTTGCTGGGGTTTTCCATCAACGTGCCGAAGTCACACCTGAGTCCCTCTCAGAAGCTCCTCTTCATCGGAGCGGTTCTCGATTCGGCGCAGTTCCGGGTCCATCCACCGGAACAGCGGGTCCGGGATATACGGGCCCTGATTCCCATCTTTCGGCCTCTATCCCGGGTTTCGGTCAGGCTAGTGTTGCGGCTTCTGGGGCTGATGGCCTCCTGCATCCTACTAGTGCATCACGCCAGGCGGCGCATGCGGGCTCTGCAGTGGGACCTGAAGTTTCAGTGGGCCCAGCATCACGGCAACCTGTCCGACCATGTCTTGATCTCGGAGGGCACTGCACAACAGTTGCAGTGGTGGCTCACGGACCGCGAGTGGGTCAAGGGCAAGAGCCTCTCCCTTCCCCAACCAGAGCATGTCGTAGTGACGGATGCGTCCCTCCTGGGCTGGGGTGGCCATATGGGAGAGGCGGAGATCAGAGGCCTCTGGTCTCCGGCGGAGTCTCGTCTCCACATCAACCTGTTGGAGTTGATCCGGCTTGCACTGAAAGCCTTCCTTCCCTCTGTCAGGGGAAGTGTCGTGCAGGTGTTCACGGACAACACCACCGCCATGTGGTATTGCAACAAACAGGGCGGGGTGGGGTCGTGGACCCTTTGTCAGGAGGCTCTGCGCCTCTGGACATGGCTGGAACACCAGGGCGTCACCCTGGTGGTTCAACATCTGGCGGGCTCTCTGAACGCCAGAGCAGACGAACTCAGCCGCCGGTGCATGATGGATCACGAATGGCGTCTGAACTCCGAAGTGGCGCAAGGCCTCTTTCAGCAGTGGGGAGAGCCTTGGTTAGATCTATTCGCCACCGAAGAGAACGCGCAATGACAGCAGTTCTGCGCGTTGGAATTTCCAAGGCGGCACTCGCTCGGCGACGCTTTTCGTCACGAGTGGAGTTGCGGTCTGTTGTACGCCTTTCCGCCTATACCACTTCTGCCCAGAGTGCTGAAGAAGATCAGGCACGACCGGGCCCAAGTCATCTTGGTCATCTTGGTGGCTCCGGATTGGGCACGAAGATACTGGTATCCCGAGCTACTCAGTCTGTTGACCGATCCCCCGATACGTCTGCCCCTTCGGGAGGATCTTCTGTCGCAGCAGCAGGGGACGGTCCTCCACCCGAACCTGTCCAGCCTCCACCTCCATGCGTGGAGATTGAGCGGCGGCAGTTGATGCCATTTGACTTGCCTCCTGAAGTCTGTGATATCATTCTGGCAGCCAGGCGTCCCTCCACAAAGTCGGTATACGCCTGCCAGTGGAACAAATTTGTGGCATGGTGCACAGCAAAGGCTGTGGATCCCCTTTCCGCCCCTCTTTCTGAGGTTCTCCTCTTCCTTCTTTCTCTGGCCCGGCAGGGCTCTGCCCTGGGCACCCTGAAAGGTTATCTTGCTGCCATCTCCGCCTTCTTGCGGCTTCCTGATCAGCCTTCTCTTTTCAAGTCCCCTGTGGTTACACGCTTTCTCAAAGGCATTACACACACGTTCCCTCCTGTCCCTTTTGTAATGCCTCAGTGGGACTTGAATCTGGTATTGACATTCCTGATGTGCGCTCCCTTCGAGCCTCTTCACAATTGCCCTCTTCGTCTTCTAACTCTAAAGACTGCTTTTCTGGTAGCCATCACCTCGGCTAGACGGGTGAGTGAGCTCCAGGCTTTATCTTCAAAGCCTCCTTTTCTGTCTGTTCATCCGGACAAGGTTGTCCTTCGGCCTCGTCCCTCCTTTCTTCCTAAAGTGGTGACTCCATTTCACCTTGGGCAGTCTGTCACCTTGCCCACCTTCTTTCCGCCTCCGCATCCTTCCAAAGAGGAAGAGAGGCTCCACCGTCTGGACCCAAAACGTGCGCTCTCCTTTTATCTGGACCGCACAAAACAGTTCCGGGTGGACGACCAGCTTTTTGTTAGGTACGTGGGCGCTAAGAAGGGGAAAGCTGTGCACAAACGGACCATCTCTCGGTGGGTCGTTTTGTGTATAAAAATTTGCTATTCCTTGGCTAAAAAGGACCCTCCTGTTGGGCTGCGCGTCCATTCTACTTGGGCCACGGCGGCTACTACTGCCTTGGGACGGGGAGTCCCTTTGCAGGACATCTGTCAGGCGGCGACGTGGGCTTCGCTACACACGTTTGCCAGGCATTATTGCCTTGACAGCCAAGTCCGGAGGGATGGCTTCTTTGGCCGTTCTGTCCTCCAGGACTTTCTGGTGTGATCTTGGTTCGCAGACCCACCACCGGGGATGGTATTGCTTGGGTATCTATTCTAAGGTGAGGAATCTAACTAACGTGTTTCTTTCAGATGAACAAGTTACTTACCTTCGGTAACGATGTATCTGTAAGAAACATTAGTTAGTTAGATTCCTCACCGACCCACCCATCCTCCCCGTTCTGCGAACTGACATCTAGGGTTAAGGTTATCCTTTTCAGGCCCCTAGATTTTGTTTTTGGCACCAGTGTCGGTCTTTGCATGGCTCTGCGTTCCTGGCGCGGAAGGCTATGTACAAGAACTGACGTCAGCGCGCGAGGGCGGCGTCTAAGTACTCCGACGACGTCATCCCGGCGCACGACGCCGACGACGGACGCGGAGCCGCAGACGACGCCTAGCGACGCGCAAGGGGTATTGCTGACGAAAAATCTTCCGGATCCAGTCTGACGCCTGGGGATATTCTAAGGTGAGGAATCTAACTAACTAATGTTTCTTACAGATACATCGTTACCGAAGGTAAGTAACTTGTTCTTTAATTCCTACAAGTGAGTGAGATTCACTATTGGGTTGCACAACACCCACTTGTGGCATGAAAATTTTGTGTCTGACAAGAGAAATATATCACAGTGGTAGTCCCCACGATACTTTCCACATGATGGTGATGTGAATACAATGTGTGATAAATAATGAGCTAAGTTGTTTATCCCTTGTGTTTTTTCCATTTCAGAGATGTGCTACAATATATGATTGGTATATCTTTTTGATCTCCTTAATAAGGCGTACAGAGAGCATATGTACAACAATAATATTATACCGCCGATAAAGGTGACGTAGGGATCGTCCTTTTTTGGTCCTGAGGAAGAAAGCCAGGGGGATGGCTTCTGAAACATGTCGACCCTGTAGACAGTGACTCATTATAGTACACTCTCTACACCTCCCCATTTTTTACTATTTCCAGCTAGGGAAGGCAATAAAGTTATTTTTTCCACTAGCCAGGGAATTTTAAAATTATTTCATATATCTTTCATGACCCTACCACTCCACGCACTACACATAATCACGAATAAAAGTGCTCCCGTGTCTACGTAGGTCGTAGCACGCCCCGTCCCGTAGAGCGACGGGAAGTCCCCAATGATGAAGCCTGACACTGAATCAGGTTTCAGTGTGTGAGGGGTATTTTACAATTTCCAAAATATTGCCCTTCCTAATGTATGAGAAGGTGCTTGCTTTTCCACACCATCCTTTATTTGTTTAGAACACTTAAATTCACTAAATTAGTTAGAAAGATAGGCGGTAGAATCCTTGTGTTGTATTCTTCAGAATAGGCAGTACATAGGCTAATTTGCGGGCAGCGGGCTAGATGTCCGTTGTCAGAGAGAAGTTCTAAATTGGGTTTAGCTGCGAATTGAGCCATGGGGCAAGCAATTTAAAGAACTGGGTTCATCAGGAGAATCTGATTTACAATTGTACAGTTCTATCAGAGATGCCTCCGGGCAAAACGGGTGAAATTCGAACCAGATGCCAAGAGGGTCCGGGTTGAAATTTAGCATATCTGATGGCCCAGCCAATGGGAAGGAGGAATAGATAAGTAGTATTTTCTCCTGGAAGAAGACTGATAAGTCCTCACAGAGGGTGACCGATGGGGCTATGGTACTGTCCAGAGCCTCGGTTTGATAAAACCTTGACCAATTTTAAAGACTTCTTTGGCTGAGTTATCAGAAGAATTAATTTGGTTAGCACAGTAGTCCCTAATGGTGTTAGATTTCATCCCGCGAATTGTTTTTAGAGCCGCTCTATGGGAGCATTTGGCCGCTGGAGTGTAAGATTTACGCCAAGCACGTTCCAGCTTCTTGCATAAGCTTTTTTCCACTCGTAGTTCCATTGTAAACCAGGGGGCAGAGGGGGTTTTCCTGGCAGTTTTACCTGTTCTGAGAGGGGCCACTCTATCTAGGGCGGAGGTGACCCAGCAGTTGAAAGTAGATACATCACTGCTTGGGTCTCCCATCAGCTGAGGGGGAGCGTTTTGTAACTCACGTCTCAAAGTATCAGGGGAGACCTTCCTCCAGTTTCTCCTTTCCTCGTATGTTGGTCTGGCGCTATTGCTCGAGGATTTGCCAGTCAAACTGAAAGAAACTAACAGATGGTCAGACCAGGTTAGAGGTATCGGGGCCTCTACTTTCAGGTTGGGGTCATTAGTAAAAATGAGATCCAACATATGGCCAGCTATATGGTAAGGGCACACATAACAGATTTAAACTCTTCAGCGTGTCTACCAGCTGAGAAGCCATGGAACAGTTGCCATTGTCCATGTGGACATTAAAATCGCCACGGACTGTGAAATTGGCGTGTCTCCATGACAGATCTGTGATGATGTTGCATAACTCAAGCAAATGGCAGGAGGGAGTGTGAGGGTGTCTGTAAACCAGGATTCCAGCAAATGATGATGCAGGTGAAGTTTTAATGCAGTAAAACAGCGCCTCAATCATCCCTATGCGCTCAATTCTCCTGCACAAGATCTCCCAGCCATCCCTCATGATAATAGCAAGCTCGCCCCCAATCTTGTGGCCAGCCCGGTTGACAACAGAGATCCGAAAACCCTCAGGTGTGGCCAACAGTATGTCAGGGTTGGGACTTTCTTTTAGCCAGGTTTCGGTTAAAAACATTAGGTCCCAGGAGTTTGACTCCAAAGCGAGCCAGATATCGTCGGAGTGTTTTGGGAGAGATCTGCAATTTATCAAATAGGCCTTTATGTTGGGACAAGTGGCCCTAAGGTGCGTTGTAGGTGACTTTACATCAGTATTACCATCGTTTGTCCTCTCATCCCACCTCCCCAATGAAAAGTAGCAAAAGCTACAGCACAACTCCTGACCAGCCGTGGACTGATCAATACTGGCCGACCCCGGACATGCCAGTTTGTTGAAACAAAATAGCTGCTCCCTGGACCAGGCAATCTTGGCTGAAGATGGAAAACTGGCAGCATGGCTGGCATTGGCCGTGGACGGGTGCAGACGGGCTTGCCTTAGCCGCGTCCGCTACGTTTCCCCATTGCGGCTCCCAATAAGTAGGGGAATTTAGAGGCCGGGCGGTCAACAACTAGACCGCCGACCCGAGATGGCACCTGAAAGTGTCCCAAATGGGATGTCTGAAAATGGCCGCAAAGGAAGAGAACGCTGAGCAGGAGGCTCCGCGTTATCCAAGGTATGAGGGGACAGGGAAAAGAGGTCGGGAAATAACCCTACTGCACCCTGCAACACGCAGCAGTGCAGAGAGTCCTTTAGCTCCCCGGTATCTCCCCCCGACATGCAAAACAACTAACAGTGGCTAGCTTCAGACAGTTAATACAGTAAAAACAAATACAAATCGCAGCAAGTATTAAAGCAGTTAACAATTATAGCAGCAGATTTTTAAAACAAAGAGCAGCACAGCCCTCAATTACACTACTGGAGTCCACATTGGCATGGGAGCAAGCACAACAAGATACCACAACTTTCCATTGAGACACAACAACAACAGAAAAGTAATTTTTACACAAATAATTTCAAACTACATTATTAGTTTAAACAGCAACTGTCGGTTTTTTCAATAGCTTTCTGATCAAAGATTTACTTCTGGGTTAGAGGTATGCATGCAGGTCAAAGTCCATAATTAATTGTATACATACGCATGATGTGGGCAGCTCATTTGTTCTTTTGGTACTGACCAAATTTCTGTTGTTGGCTGGAATGTTATTACCACAGACACCCTTACTTCTCGAAGTGACCTGTTTTAGATTCTCAAGTGGTCCTATTATTTGTTGCTATCTTTTCCTCGAATTGCTTGTCTTATGGCTAATTTGACCTGTTATGGGCCTGCAAGTTATGAACAAGGTCAACTCCTAGACATGAGTGCAGTTGTAACAAAGGGCTTTTATTGGTGAAGATGCTGAAATATTGTTCAATCCACAACAGTCTGCCCACTCAAATGCAAAACAATCTGCCTCACTCCAATCTGCCCCACTCAATCTAAAGAAATCTGCTTTACTCCAGTCTGCCCTACTCCAATCTGCTCTACTCCACTCCAAAACAATCAACCCCACTTGAATCTGCCCCACTCCATTCTACGCCAAACCAATCCAAAACAATCTGCCCCACTCCAAACCAAAGCACTCTGCTCTGCTCCAATCTAAAACAATCCCCTGCTCCAATCAGCCCCACTCAAATCTATGCCACTCCAATCTAATCCACCCCACTCTGTCCCAATTCACCACACTCCACCCCACTCCATTCCACCCACACCAATCAAATATACCGCCCCACAATCCACCCCACTCCAATGCAATCCACCCCAATCCACTCTACTTCAATCCAGTCCACCCCACTCCGCTCCTGTACAATCCACTGCAATCCAACCAATCAAGTCCAGTCCAATCCATCCCACTCCTCTCCACTCCAAAATAAACCCTACTCCAATCCAATCCATCTCACTCCAACCTCCCCAGACTAAGCCACCTCAATCTAATCCCCCCCATCCACCATAATCCAATCCACCCTACCCAGTCCAACCCCACCCCAGTTCAATCCAACCCAAACCACCCACCGTATTCCAAACCACCCCACTCTAATCCAGTCCGCCCCACCCTAGTATTATCACTCCAATTCATTCCTCCCACCCCAATCCAATCTCATCCACCCACTCCAATCTACCCTAACCCAATCCAATCTACCCCATTTCAATCCACCCATTCAGTCCAGACAGTCCAACCCACTCATTCAGTCCACCCCACTCTACCCTAATTAAATCAATCCCACTCTACTCCAATCCAGTCCACCCCTCTACCTAAATCCACTCCAACCCACTCTACCCTATTCCACCCCACTCCATGACACTGCAATCTGACACTCTCTGTCACTGAATAACTGTACTCTGCTCGCCTCTAATCAACACTACAACAGTCTACTACCTAATCACCACCCCACAACACTCTACTCCAACAGATCCACTCTAGGACACTCTACTCCCACACTCCACTCTGCAACCCTCCATGCCACTAACTTTTAGTCATGCGGAACAGAAGCCATACTGGTGTACATCATGGCAAAAACGCATTGCCAAAGTCAATAGCTCTTGTATAGGTGAGACCTATTGACTATGTCAATGCTTGTTTCTGCCTACCACCAAAAAGAAAAAAATAATGCCCCTCCTCAGACATAGCTCCCAGTGTGTGGTCCATTATTTTCATTATTTTTGTTTTTCAAACAGAAACTCCTGATTTGGGAGTTTGTTTCTGAAAAACAAAAATGTTTGCTGCACAGACATCACAGATATGGCAGATATGTGCTAATCTTTTATGCCTTCACAGGATCCACCATGGCAGTAGCTCTTGTGAAGGACAGAGATCACCACAAGTGCAGCGGTGATTTCCTAACGTGTTAGGCAGCAGTCTGGCCTGGGGGACAGGGGAGATAGCTTTCGTAACCCAAATAGACAGTGGGCCTCCAGGATCTAAATCTTTTCTAAAGTCATCGGGCCCGATTCACAAAGGTAAACTGAGATGAAAGTCTAAGTTTACATCGTTCGGTATTCACAAAGGTCATTTACGAGTAGTAAAGTTAGAATTTAAGTTTTGGTCTTAAGTTCAACTGAGACCAAAACTAAGACAAAAGTGTAACTCTACTGCTCATAAGGGCCCTTTGTGAATACCGAAAGATGTAATGTTAGACTTTCCTCTCAGTTTTGGTATCAGTTGAACTTAAGACCAAAACTTAAGTTTATCTGAGACAAAAGTCTAACTTTACTACTCGTGAATGCCCTTTGTGAATACCAACAGTCATAAAGTTAGACTTTCATCTCAGTTTACTTTTGTGAATCGGACCCATCAACTGGTTCTTGCATCTGTACTTATTACTAATTCAAACTCTGAAACTAAATGGTCCCATCCTATTTTGTAATCTAAATCCACTTTTTTGTTGAACAGGAGTTATATTTCACAGCTGTTGAATTTCTGAAGCTGGAGAAAATTGAAATGGGAGGAGTGAGAGGAAAAGCCCTGGGAAGTTTAGTGAATCAAATTTATGAAGAATTCCTCGAGCTACTTGTGATTTTTGCAGATTGCAAATATGACCCTTTAGATCCAGGCCAACAGGTATGTATTAAAAGAAACTTTAGTAAAATGATTAAACCTCTTGTTCTGACCTGTCTGGTGAGGCGATGGTGCAACTTAAATATTTTAAGTGTGTTCTGTAACACAGCTAAATCGTCTGAAGTCCCATTCATTTCATTCTGAATTAATCTCGAGTCAAATTTAGAGCATGTAAATGTATGCATTATTTCCAGATTAAATATACCAGTAGCCACAAGGATGATGGTCCTATATCTGTCAGAATCCCAACTGATAAAAGAGTTGTTTAGTTAATATTGTTGCCGGATTATAAAACGGTTTCAGCCACAATCGGGGGTTCTGTATGGCATTCCGAGGTGCTACACTCCACTGTCCACCTTCCTTTGTTTTGAGCCTGCACTTCTGTTTCTGCTCCTCAACCTCTTCATCTCCTCTTCCGCCCTCACAGTCAGGGCACTCTATATGCAGTCACAGTAAAGCAATTACAGCATCAGATAAAAGCTTGCAGTCTCTCCTCTAGTAAGCTGACACTGCTGGTATTCGAGGCAGAACCTCACACTGAGAGTATGCCTGGGCTGGAAGATCTCATATTGAAGACGTAAATGGAGGAACCTCATAGTAAGAAGCAGCTGGAATAAGCCCCCACAGAATGCAGTTCACTTAAAGGGCATTTTTACATAAAGCCACAAAGAGCACATTTCTGGGGATACATCGACAGGATAGAAATCGTGCTGAGCATACCTTTGTGCAGTATCAGTGGGGGCAGTGCTACTGAAAGATCACACTAAAGGTACTTCTGCTAGAAACTCAAACTTAGGGCATAGTTGAGGAAAGGTTGCATGTATATTGTGCTTGAAGGACATCATATGGAAAGCAATGCTAGAAGACCTTATCAATGAGTGCACTGCTCGCGTAAGCTCACTTCTCCTTCACATGCTGTTCATTGATATTCTTCAACAGCAGAATGTGCGCGCATGTGTGGGTAGGATGTGGGGTGTGGGTGTTTGTGTGTGTCTGTGTTTGTGAGAGATCATGCAGAGACACAAGGCATAACATTATGCAACTTCATAATTCATTGGCCCTGGCGGAGGACCTGGGGAGACCAGTTGCAGTTAAACAGGCTGACATAGAAAAGGCCTTTGATTCTGTCAGCTAGACTACCTGTTTTCTTTTCGACACTTTGGACCCAAATTTATAGTCCATATAAAGTTTCAGTACTCTGGTATCATTACAGAAATGAGGGTGGACGGAGACTGCTCTGAACCCTTTCCAATATGACGGGGTGCAAGGCAGGGATGACCATTATCACCTCTTCTCTTTGTCTTCGCTGCAGAACCCCTAGTGGACCAGAATGGATGCGCAGGTGCATGGCTTTGAGTGGGGAGAGGGGGTATCGGACAGGGTTGCGCTATTTGCAGAGGATGTTTTAATCTTTCTGGCTAACCCTGAGCTCACAGATCCAAGAGTGCTACAGATCCTTTGTATATTTGGTGAGAGCTCAGCCCTCCATTTTAACATTGCACAGTCCTCAGTCTTCCCAGGTAACTCCTAACCCCAAGACCTTGGATGTGCAGTGGACCTTCAAGTGGTTTGACAGGGGTTTAAATACCTTGGTGTGTATGTTACACCAGATTCTAAAATGTCTCTTCCTGGGGATCCTCATCAATAGTCTTAAGCACTGAATATTCCCGCCCATGTGCGGGGACCCCGTAAATAATAAAAACTATATATGAAAAACATATCTATATTTATATATATATATATATATATATATATATATATATATATATATATATATATATATATATATATATATATATATATATATATATATATACACACACATATCATTTTATCTCATACCAATGCAGCTCCCATCCAGGAGGCTAAACAATGTCATAAACTGCTTTTGCAAAAACCATAATATATATATAAAAACACAAGAGGGCAAGTAGCACTTGAACTCTGTTTTTAATGAGTAAACCTCATGAAGAAAACTGCAAAATAAAGCAGACATTGTTAGCCTACAGGCTGCATTGTAAACCAATAGCATAGAAAATGAAAGCATTTCCATAGAAAACTGGCACCGTGCCTTTAAGGCAGCCATGACCCCTAGCTTCCCATCATGCCTCAGGGGTGACAGGTCAGTTGTTCTTTCCGGCTCCTTCAATCAGGACCCTGGATTTACAGCTCTTCCTTTTTTTGACTTTCTGTCAAAAAATATCTGATAATTTTCTACTTTTTGTGCTTTCACTCGATGTCTTTTTGCCTTAGAGTGAGAGTGATACCTTTTTAGAGTTCCAGAAAAGGTTTATTTTCTTCAGAAATGCCTTCTTTATTTGATCCCTGCCCTGCCTGTGGCAAGAATAAGGCCAGATCAGATACACACCCTGTGTGTATTCTCAGCCTCCCTGATTCTCCCTCTTCCACCAACTGCCATCATTGTAAGAAGTTGTAGAGAAGGACCATCAAAGACAGGGAGAGGATTCAATGTTATGGCCTCTCTGAAAGAGGTTGGTCTCCTGTGAGGCAGCAGAAAAAGAGAACTCAGTCGACGTCGAGAGGCAAGATCCCGACCTGTTCTCCCTCTGCGTCGGAAGGGACGTCGAAGCTGCTAACGACGAAGACTTCGGTGTCGAAGGTTACGGTGATGCCAGCGCATCATTCTCAGAAATCGACAACGAGATCAACGTCGACTAAGGTAACAGGTCCTCCGTTGACGTCAACCAGGCGACGATCAACGTTGAGGGACAAGTCTCCGTCGACGCTGGCTAGATGATCGACGTCGAGACACATCACTCCGTCGTCGCCTCATCAACGGGCGAATGACGTCTAGGCACAGGAAACCATCTTTGACGGCGAGGCAGAAGTCTCAATCGAACCTACCCCAAAGTTCTTCAACGTGGATACACTATACTCCATCGTCGACGTCGAGGCAGAAAGCTCCATCAAGGTCAGAGCAAAGATCTTCGACATCGAAGCAGAGATCTCCGTCGACGGCAGCACACAGTCAGCCGATGTCGCAACACCAGTCTTCAGAGCAAAGGCGGCTGACGTCGAAACACGGTACTCCGTCGGCGTCAGGTAGACGTTCAACGTCAAGAGACCGGTCGACTACAAGATTGAGCCCTCCAGCCAAGATGAGAAAGTCGACGTCGAGACAGACTTGTCCGTCGAGAAGACAATCTGTGCACAGGCGTTCCAGATCAACGTCGACGCAGCAGTCTAAAGAGGCCTCACTTCCAGTGAGCCTGTCCTCGTCACCAACACCAACGTCTAGAACAAGTTCTCCCAGCTCTCACAGAGGTTCAATGTCAAGGTCTCCGGAGGTGGTGATATCAACGTCCAGCAGTCCAGTGTCCAGAGGACACCAAGATTCCCCAACCACACCTGTACAAGAAGAGGTGAACTCTCCTCCCCCTACACAGTCTCCTGAAAGGCGAGAGAGGCAAAGATAACCTTCCATCCATCTGTCGCCACGATGGAACAGGCCTTTACATCACTGGGCCACGGCCACAACCACAGGGGCGCAGCATTACTCGAGCCCTGCCGTTGGCTCGTCTGGTACATGCTATGGATAGGGAACGTACTCCTTCAAGAGCCAGAGCCCGCAGCCGCACTCCTGCGCATTTGCACAGAAGGAGGTCTAGATCTAGAAGCATGAGGAGAAGACGCAGATCTCCAACTCCCTCCTCTTCTTCCACTCGTACGTCCCACAGAGACTACTGGCCTACTCTTACTGACAGTCCGCCGTCGAGGGTGTCTCCGGTGGATGATGTTTCCACTTTTCAGGACATTCATGGTAGTGGGACAACGGAGCTAGGCATTCCTATGTCGACTCGTCAGAGTAAGTCCTCTGTGATTTTTGAGACTCTACACCAAGGGGAAGCATCTAGACCTGGACGCCTCAGGGCAGCTGCAGCGCTTTACAAGTCACATTTTCATTTCATTTCATTTCACCTCTGCTACCATTGGTACCGGGCCTCATAGAGCCATTGAGGGACATCTTTCTCACACCGGCGACAGTCAAGCCCGCGCCAGCTAGAATTTTGAAGAAGTACAGCTCATCAGAAGACGATCCACTCTTCCTTAGATGTGATCCTCCTCCGGGTTCTGTGATAATTGCTGCAGCAAAAAAGTCCCATCTTGTTGCTTCCTCCTCTACTGTTCCACCAGACAAGGAGAGTAAAACACAGGATTCGTGGGGAAGGAAGGTTTGTGGCACTTCGGCCTCTATGTTGAACGTCTCCAATGCATTGTCTCTCTTGGGCCGATAGGACAGGTCGCTGTGGGACTCCCTACAGAGAATCACAGAGACGTTGCCACAAGAGGACCGTAAAGACTTTGAAGAGGTCATGCACGAAGGCAGCTTGGTGTCTAACCAAGTAATCAGCGCTGCAGCTGATGGGGCTACTCTTTCGACTCATGCCTATGCACATGGAATATGCGCTAGAAGAACATCTTGGCTCCGACCACAGCGCCCAAGCCAGAAGCGAAAGTCACACGTCCTGAATCTTCCCTTCTCCGGTTCCTCTCTGTTCGGGGCTCACACGGATTAAGAAATGTCCCGGATGAAAACAGAGCTGGACACACTAAAAGCCGTGGGTCTCGAAAAAAAGAAGGAATTCGGCAAGTGATTCAGGCCTTCCAATCGGCGATCCTGCCAACAGAGGGTTCAAACCCCTCATTGGCAGAAAAATCAGGGTCAGCATAGGTCTCAGTATCAGGGCAGGCGTTCCTCCAGAGGAAGAGGAAACCAGCGTCAGACTAACACCTCCGCCAAGACGCAGGCCAAACAATGAGTGCCCACTTCCCCACTTCCCCCGTCGCCGCTCACCACTCAAGTGGGGGGAAGTATTGCAAATCATCTCGAAGAGTGGCGAGATATCACAAAAGACCAGTGGGTGTTAGCTACGCTGCAGAATGGGTACTCTCTACGTTTTCGACGCCGCCCTCCCTCCGGTTCCATCATCGTGTCACCAGCTGAAAAGCTTACAGAAAGAAGTTGCCGCCCTTCTCAGAAAGTCAGCCATCGAGAAGGTGCCAATATCTCAAAGAGGAAGAGGGGTTTACTCAAGATACTTCTTGGTAAAGAAGGGTCGAAAAGCAGAATACAGACCCATTCTGGACCTGCGAACACTCAACAAATCAATCCGACAGGAGAAGTTTCGCATGTTAGCTCTCCATCAAATATATCCACATCTCAGGCAGGGAGATTGGATACTTTCATGTTCCGATCAATCAGCATCACAGACAATACCTAAGGTTCCTGGTGGGATCTTCTCACTACCAGTTCAAAGTACTACCCTTCGGGTTGAAGTCGGCTCTTCGGGTGTTCATGAAGTGCATGGTAGTAGTGGCAGCCGCACTGCGTCGCAAAGGCATCTTCGTGTACCCGTACTTGGATGACTGTCTGTTGAAGGGCCCCTCACCAAACAGCGTGAAGTGTCATTTCCTACAATGCCTAGAACTTTGTCATCGGCTGGGCCTTCATGTGAACTTCCACAAATCAACTCCACATCCAACACAGAGAATCCATTATTTAGGTACTCTGGTAGACTCCGAGGTAGGAAAAGTGTTTCCTTTGAAGGAGAGACAGTGTTCTATCATACAGAAATGCAAACTGGACAACAGAAGGCTGTCGGTCCGTCGGATTGCCTCCCGGTTAGGGTCGATGGCATCCTACATCTTCCTGGTTCCCAATGCCCGACTACGAATGCGTCCTCTTCAGCAGAATCTAGAGGACAAGTGGGACCAGCAGACAGCTCGTTGGGATGACAAAATAGGTCTCTCAAACGCGGCAAGAGCTTCCATCCCTTGGTGGACGAGGAAGGTGAATATGCAAATCGGGAAATCTTTTCATCAAGCACCTCCCTCTCAAACGCTGATCACGGACGCTTCCCTCCAGAGCTGGGGAGCCCACATGGGATCTCTCCAGACACAGTCTGTGGTCACCAAAAGAGCGGTCCTATCACATCAACTTGCTGGAGCTGAGGGCAGTTAACCTGGCCCTCAAGGCTTTCCTCCCCTAGATTCAGGCAGGTTCAATCTTAGTACAGACGGACAATACCACCACCGTGTACTACCTGACAAACAGGGGGGAGCTCGTTCACGCACACTGTCACTGGAAGCTCAAACTCTCTGGCATTGGCTCCTGGCACGGAATCTATCATTCACAGCAGTCCACCTGCCGGGAGAACAGAACCTGAGAGCGGATGCTCTCAGGCGTCACTTCGAAGACCGAGAAGATTGGGTTCTCAACGACAAGGTTGTCGAAGACATATTCCAGGTTTGGGGTCGTCCCACCATCGATCTCTTCGCGGACGACAAAAATACAAAATGCCGAGACTTCGCCTCAAGATTCTACCGACCATGGTCGAAAGGGAATGCCCTTTTGATCGACTGGTCAGGGGCATTTGTGTACGCCTTTACACCCCTTCCTCTCATCCCGAAGGTGGCGACCAAGCTGTCTCATTCCCACACAAGGATGATACTAATTGCCTCGGAATGGCCGAGACAATGGTGGTACCCGGACCTGCTGCATATCTGAAATCTGTAAGGCGGCGACTTGGAAGTCCGTCCATACATTTACGAGGCACTATTGTCTAGATTCAGACACCAGAACAGACACCCAAGTAGGCCAGGCCTGCTGTCGGAATCCCCTCACAGGAGGCTGCCGTACAGACCGGACCTGCTGTCCAAGATGAACGGGAGGATTCATCACCCCAAGCTGCCCTCATTGAACTTGGCAGCATGGCTCCAGAGGTCCTCCAGTATGGCCATTTAGGACTGCCACAGGACTGCATGTCCATCTTAAAAGAAGCAAGAAGCCCATCCACTAGGCACTCATATGCGTGCAAGTGGAAGCGTTTTTATATGTGCTGTGTTCAAAACAATTGTAACCCAACCAAAGGACAGGAAGAGGTCACCCTTCCATACCTGCTTTATCTGGCGAAAGCAGGCTTGAAGTTTCCTTCCATTAAGGCGCACTTAGCAGCTATCACTGCATATAGGCGATCACCTTCTCAACCTTCTTTCTTTCAATTTCAGGTTGTTAAAGACTTTCTACAGGGTTTAAAGAAGGTCTACCCTCCCACCTCCTTCACCACCCTGTGAGCTAAACCTGGTGCTATCAAAATTGATGGGTCCGCCTTTCGAACCCATACACAAAGCAACCTTACAACACCTTTCTTGGAAGGTGGCTTTCTTGGTAGCGATCATGTCAACTCGCAGAGTGAGCAAAATACAGGCCCTCTGCTCTAAGGAACCTTATACTGTCTTCCATCTTAATAGGGTCGTATTGAGGACTCACCCCGCTTTCCTCCCTAAGGTGGTGTCAGCTTTTCATGTAAATCAGACCATATCTCCGCCCACTTTTTCCCTAATCCCTCCACTCCAGCTGAGAGGGCTTTACACTCCCTGGACCTGATAAGAGTTTTAAAATTTTATCTGGATAGGTCCAAGTCCACGAGAAAATCTGATCAACTATTTGTCAACTATGGGTCAATCAGGACGGGTTTTCCAGCTTCAAAGCGGTCCATCTCCAAATGGATAGTTTCATGTATCAAGCTAGCTTATCAATTTGCGCAGAGGCCCCTTGGGTTTACTCCCAAGGCGCATTCCACCAGAGGAAAAGCGGCTACGACTGCTTTTCTTCATAACGTGCCCATTCTGAAATATGTAAGGCGGCGACATGGAAGTCCGTCCATACATTTACGAGGCACTATTGTCTAGATTCAGACACCAGAACAGACACCCAAGTAGGCCAGGCCTGCTTGAGGAATCTGTTCAACAGCTAATTGCGGCTGTTATTGTTTGTTCGGTCATTTTACTCTCATATGCCTGCAGATGGAAGATGGGGCTTGCTATTCTATCCAGTGCTTATGACTATTGATGAGGATCCCCTGGAAGAGAAGGATAAGTTACTTACCTGTAATCCTAGATGTCTTCCAGGGGTATCCTCATCAAAGTCATAAGCAACCCTCCCGCCTTCCCGGGCAAAGGAACCTTGTTTTTAAGGAATTGTCAACTGTTTGTGTCATGGCTTTTGAGTCACCGCAAAGAACAACTGACCTAACTGTCACCCCTGAGGCATGATGGGAAGCTAGGGGTCATGGCTGCCTGAAAGGCACGGTGCCAGTTTTGTATGAAAATGCTTTCATTTTCTATGCTATTGGTTTACAATGCAGCCCGTAGGCTAACAATGTCTGCTTTATTTTGCAGATTTCTTCATGAGGTTTACTCATTAAAAACAGAGTTCAAGTGCTACTTGCCATCTTGTGCTTTTATATATATATATTATGTATTTTGCAAAAGCAGTTTGTGTTTATTACATAGTTTAGCCTCCTGGATGGGAGCTGCATTGGTAGGAGAACAAATCATATATGTGTATATATATAGAGCTGTATATATATGTTTTTCATATATAATTTTTATTATTTCCGGGGTCCCCGCACATGTGCGGGAATATTCCATGCTTATGACTTTGATGAGGATACCCCTGGAAGAGAACTAGGATTACAGGTAAGTAACTTATCCGTCCTAGCAATGCAATATCCAACCCTTAATGGAGAGATTGGCCTCCGACGTGGACACCGCTCCCACTGTCACTGTTAGGCAGGTCAGCTATTAGTAAAATAGTGTCTCTGTCCCGGTTCCTCTACCACCTGACAAATTACCTGTATGACGTCCCACGCTCCCTCTTCTGAAAGGTAAACTCCATGTTCCGCAGCTTCCTGTGGAACCAGGGCCTTCATCGCGTAGCTCTTGCAAAATGCTTTCACTCTACATACCCGGGCAGGATTGTGACTGTAAATACTACAGAGTGTCACACTTTCTTATTGTAAATGAATGGTGGTGTGACACCCAGGGATACCCAGCGTATGCTTTGGAAAAATGGTTACTTGGGGAAACCCCAGCTCACTGTCTTCTATACGGGTGGATGGGGAGGGAGAGATCTGACACTTCCTCCGCAACCACAGTATATGCAAAGCTATGGAAATTGGTATTGAAACAGATGGAGGTGGGACGAAAGACTCACAGAACAGACACCACTATGCGCAGGACAATGCTGTGACAGGTGACCGCTCTGGAGGACTTCTGACACTGGGGCTTACTAGGGATCACTATCCTCGAGGATGTAATGAGGGGTACCACTTTGAAAACCTTCCAAACATTGGAAGGCTCTATTAGACTTAAACCACAGTCAATTTGATTGATTCTTGCAACTCCAGCACACACTAACACCATATATCTCAGGGCTAGAGGACCTCCGAGAATTTAACCCACTCTAATGCAAACTGCTTATGGATGAGTTAGGCGACCACAAAGTGAACAAGCATTTGCAATGCAATAGGTCTCGGATTCACGCAAGTTTGAGCTATTGGCATTGCTAAATGACAATGCCTTTTCTTTATGTTTTGTGTTTTAAAACGTAAATAAAAGGCATTGTCATTTACAATACTTATAGCTTAAACTCTCGCAAATGCGAGACCTATTGCATTGCAATGAAGGGTCTTCTCGACTGTTTGTTAGATTGTAAATATCAGAGGACGAGACCGGCCTGCGATGTCTTCAAAGTAGTGATAAATAGTGCAGTAAAGATGATGTGTAAGTGTTCTAAATTACACAGACACAAAGGGCCTCATGTAGGTAAATAAATTTTACCGGTTCTTAAATACCGAGCCGTACCGAATCGGTAAATTAGAATCGGTAAGTTACATGTAGGTAAAAATTCGGTAACAGTTACCGATTCGGTAACATTCGGTAAATACGAATCGGAATTCACCGAATCGGTAAATACCGAGGTGATAATTACCGATTCGGAAAATACCGAGGTGGTATCTACCGAATCGGAAAATACCGAGGTGGTATCTACCGAATTGGAAAATACCGAATCGGTACGTACGGATTCGGTAAATAACATCACATGACTTGACGAAACAGCTAATCCTGTGCAACGACAGCCCACCCAACCAGGAACTGCCCACACCCAGGCAGGTGTACACAATTAGCCGAAGTGGCCACACCCAGGCAGGTGTACATAATTAGCCGACCCTGGAGAGGCTCGGAGTGCAGAGGAGAGGCAGGGAGCAGTTGCATGTGCGAGCGGGAAACGAACAGCATGTCCAGCCAGAGCACACAGAAAGACGGAGGGGAAAGGAGGAGGAAGCTCAAATTCAGCCCCAAGGAACTCCAGGTGCTGGTGGAGGAGGTGGTGAAGCAGCACCAGAAGCTGTTTGGGAGGCAATCCCTGCAAGTGCCTGAGGCCGAAAAGCGCAACATATGGCTGGCCATCCAGGCGCAGGTCAATGCTGTGGGAGTGACCCACAGGGAAATTGAGGTCCTCAAAAAGCGCTGGTATGACCTGAGGATTGTGACCAAGAGGAAGATGGGCGACATCCAGAAGGAGGCCAGCCAAACCGGAGGTGGAACCAACAGGGCACCTGCCCTCACCGAACTGGAGGAGCTGGTGGCGGCCACACTCGAGCAAGAGAGCGTCGTGGGTCTTGGGGACGCCGACAGCTCTGCCAGAGCCGCAACACACCAAGGTAAGACGAAAGCACAGCAATGTAGCCGCCCCTACCCCTATCCCACATCCCCCATTGTGAAACGAGAATCACACTGCAGTCCACACGTGTCAGTGCAGACAGGCAATGCATTCCGGGAGATGTAGTCAGGGCAACACTAACCATGACGTAAATGTCACAGGGCAACAAGGCATGTCACGCACTCGAGGCACAAGGAGACAGAGGACAGATTGGAATGTGAAATGATTTATTGTGACGCTTGCAATGCAGCCCTTCGGGGACACTGAGCCAATGTTGTTTTTCTGTCCACAGATGTGACATCATGCAGTACAGGGCATGCTGCAGGGGAGACGGCACACCGGCCACAAAAATCACCTCTAGCCACCACGAGTTCAGACCAGGGAGCAGGCCCACTTTCAGCCGCACCACCTACGCAGCCAGCCGCGCCGCACACAGAGCCACCATCACCTCACCGAGAGCCAGCATCACCACCACCAGAGCCAGCATCGCCACTCATGTTCGATTCACCGGCCACATCTCCGCTTGCAGGTGTGAGAATGAGGAGGCGTCCAGCAGCCAGGCTACGAGCCTTAGACACCTCGTCAGACGACAGCATGGGCCCAGAAGACCGCACCGGGCCCCAGGAAGGGAGCCATCCCACTGTGCCCCACACCTCACAGGCAGCACAGACGGGAGCAAGAGGGCGCCGCAAGTCGCGTGTCCAGAGTCCACCAGCACCCACTGACGGCCATGGTGTCTTCTTGGGGCTCGAGGGCCAAATGTTGAAGCAACAGCGCCTGCAATCAAAGGCAGTAATGTCAGTCCAGAGGCACATGCGGGTGATGAGGACAAGCTTAGTCAACATGGACACAAACATTGGCGGCATGGCTGCGGGCATTCGGGACATGTCCCAGTCAATCCAGCAGTTGTGCAGCAAATTAGATGCTGACATCGAAGCACGGCGCCGGGAACGCCAGAGAAGGGACACTACCAGCAGGGCACTCAACCGTCTGGCAACTGCGACTTCCCTACTTTGCCGGCGCTCTGTGACGATGCAGGAGGGCCTAACACAGTGCTGCAGCGACCTGTCACGGGGGATGGTGCAGGTGACAAGTGCACTAGGGGTGCTATTGACAAGTCAGGCGTCGACAACTGCTGCAGGGGATGCTGCGGAGAGCATCGACACCAGCAGCAGCATCACACCCCCCGTCCCAGAAGCACGCAGGAGCAGCAGGCGGCTTGGGGTTGGCTCTAGTGAGGATGCACAGGCCGTGCAATCCACCACTGCAGCGCGTATGCGCAAACATTGATGTGGCCCTGCTTATCCACTTGCCATTGGGTGACGTAACCCTGGACATACTCATTGTATAGATGGCATATTGCCAGATTGGCCTGTTCATGTGTTCATGGCGTGGTGCCACATTAAACTACGTCATGACTTCTCACGACTCGCTGTGTCCCCTCACTTACTCAGAAATAGTTGCATGTGATCTCTGCCCGTCTCTCTCTCCCATCGATTGCAGTTGGCACTCTAGCTGCGCTGCCCTCTGGCTGGCCTGACTCATCCTCGTTGTCCTCAAAATATGTTAGTTCCACATCTGTACCTTTTTTCGTGGCAAGGTTGTGCAGCATTGCACAAGTGGCAATTATCTTGCAGCAGGTGATGGGTTTGTACTGGCGTGCGCCTCCGCTCTTGTGGAGGCAGCGGAACCTGCTCTTCAGCAGTCCAAACGTGCGCTCCACCACATTGCGTGTAGATTTGTGGGCCACGTTGTATCGTCTCTCACTCTGGGTTGCTGGGTGTAGGTAGGGAGTGAGGATGAATGAACGGCATGCATATGCACTGTCGCCTGGATGAGTAAAAGGGAACCATCAGTTACATGCCTCTATACACTCTGATTTGCAGGTTTCAAGGGGCGTCACTGTTACTTACCCAGCAGGTATCCCTCTCCGAATTCTCCGGCTCTCAGTCGTGTGTAGATCCCACTATTCTGGAAGATGTAAGAGTCGTGGGTGCTCCCAGGAAACTTTGCAACAATATCTGTGATGATGTTCCCTGCATCACAGATCACCTGCACATTTATGGAGTGGGTGGACTTCCTGTTCCTGTAGATGTGCTCTGTGTCAGCTGGAGGACAGATTGGGATGTGTGTACCATCAATACAGCCGATGACATGGGGGAACTGTGCCATGTGATAAAAGTCTGTTTTTGTTTTCTGCAGTGCAGCCTGTGTGTTTGGGAAGCTTATGTGGTGGTGCATTCTCTGCATCATGGCATCCAGGAACTTCCTGAAGAAACGTGACAGGCAACTCTGGGATACCCCACCCACCGCAGCTATCACCACCTGATAACTGCCGGATGCCAACAGATGTAGGCTGCAGAGCACCTGCACATGTGGGGGTATGGCGTGCGCCCTTCTTATTGGCTGGTCCAGGAGTGGGTGAAGGTCCCTGATTAAGTCCATGATGGTTTCGGGGTGTAGCCTGTACCTCTCATGTATCTCTGCATCAGTCAGCTGGAATAGTGTGATGCGCTGTCTGTAGATTTGTTCCTCCCGTCGCCACACCCTCAGTCCTGCTGCCTGTAGACGTAGGCGCCTTGCAATGACGTACATGGCGGCCATGTTGTCCACGCAGTTGCATTTTGGGATTGCTTATGTGCATTGTTGATGGTTACCACCTGCTTTCCATCCGTGTTAATTACCGACTCTTATTTACCGATTTTCCTGGATTTCTTAATTACCGACTGCTCCTACATGTCATTTTAAATTTTTACCACTTCATATTTACCACTTCATATTTACCGATTCGTTAATAATGTATTCGGTAAATATGAATCGGTATTTTAGAATTCGGTAACTATGAATCGGTATTTACCGCCTCATATTTACCGAAAAGTGGTTTTTGGACTCCTACATCTCACTTGTCTGAATACCGGTCGGTAACGGGATAGTTGCCGAATTTCGGCCGTTACCGACCGGTATTTGGCTACCTACATGAGGCCCAAAGTGTGAAGTGAGAGTTACATATGATCCGAGCTATAAACAATAACAAAGCGCTCCAACACCTTTTGCTCTGTGATTACACTGTCGCAGCTCAGGAGGAAGAGCGGGAGGGGGGCTATTACCTGCCCTCTCCGTGATTTCATTGTGCAGTGTGGCATTGCATAACATCTGAAAGAAACACGTTAGTTAGATTCCTCACCTTAGAATATCCCCAGGCGTCAGACTGGATCCGGAAGATTTTTCGTCAGCAATACCCCTTGCGCGTCGCTAGGCGTCGTCTGCGGCTCTGTGTCCGTCGTCGGCGTCGTGCGCCGGAATGACGTCGTCGGAGTACTTAGACGCCGCCCTCGCGCGCTGACGTCAGTTCTTCTTTTTTCCGCGCCAGTAAGCGCAGATCCGGGAGAGCTACCCCTTTAGTCACTTTTTGACTAACTTTTTCGATCCTTTTTGATCTTGTCTCGACTCCGGTGCCGGTAGGATGCCTGGTTTTAAAGCCTGTGCTGACTGTAGCCGCTTGATGTCGGTTACGGACCATCACCGCCGGTGCCTTTACTGCTTGGGCCTCGACCACGACGCGGAGTCGTGTTCGGACTGCAAGGCCCTGACCTCGAAGGCTAGACGGGAGCGGTCCCGTAAGCTTCTCGAGATTCGCCACTCGGCTCCGCGCCCCTCTCGATCCCGGTCCAGGAGGAGGTCCAAGGATCGGTCGCGGAGCCGCAGCCGACGTCATCATCGGTCGTCGGGATCCAAGTCTTCGGGAAAGTCGAAGCACTCCAAGAAGTCCAAGAGGCGACACCGCTCTTCGGACTCCCCTCGCCGGTCGTGCGACTCGGCCGAGGGTCAGGGTGGTTCCACCCCCGCGGCTCCGGCGGAGCCGCAGGCGCCGCGCAAGTCCCCATACCCACCGGTCCCTGGGACTGACGCGACGCCGGCGGAAGTCAGTGCCTTCCTCTCGCCCATGAGGAACCTGGCTCCGCCGTCGACGCCCGCTGGCGCGCCTTCGGGCCCCGTGGACCCGACTGGGCAACCTTGCCTGCCGGCGGCTCCGGCGCCGTTGACGGCTCCGGCCTCGACGCCGCAAGCGCCCGAGGGACCCGTTACCGAGTCCCCGCCGACGCCGGTCGACCTCGTCACGCCTCCTCTGCCGGCGTCGACACCGGTACCACCTCCGACGCCGAGTCCGCTCGGCGTCGAGCCCCGGTTCAGCCCCACTCCGGGCCCGGCGCCGATACGGCATCGATGGACGCCGCGTTCGGCGCCGCTGGAGACACATTTTGTCTATCGCCCGGCTCCGATCCTTCCTCCTGCTTACCAGGAATCGGATGATGGGGACAACTGGGAGGGATCCGAGGATCCTATGGCCGTTCAGGCTCAACTGTCACAGGACTGGGCAGATTAACTGGGGGAGGCCAGTGGCCTGGATACCTCTCCAGACACTGGATTCATCTCTCCTCCGACTGTGGCTTCGGAGGAGGGGGCTGCTTTCTCTGTGGTGCTGCGCAAGGCGGCCGCAGCCCTTGGGCTCGAGCTACCTGCCGTGGCTGTGAGGACGAACGTCCTCACTGAGGTGCTTCAGTCTGCAGCAAGCTCCACTGAGCCTCTGCTGCCATTCAATGAGGATCTCACTGACATTCTGCAGGGCACCTGGTCCAAGCCCTCCACAGTTCCTCCTGTGGACAGGAACGTCGCCAGGCGCCACCGCCCTGCTCCGGGCGACCCCAGTTTTCTGTCCCAACACCCTACCCCCGAGAGTCTGGTTATCCAGGCCTCTACCTCCCAATCCTCCTTCCCGACCGCTCCGCCGGACCGGGATTCCAAGAGGCTGGAACAGTTCGGCAAAAAGCTGTTCTCCTCCCTTAGTTTGGGCCTGCGGTCTTTGAACACCGCCTGCCTCTTGGACCGTTATTCCCACTCTCTGTGGGATACGGTGAAGGACGTGCTGCCCCTGTGTCCGGAGGAGGTCCAGACACGACTTACCCAGGCTCTGGCCGATGGGAGGGATGCAGCGCGACATGCTATCCGATGTGGGCTTGACACTACGGACTGGGTAGGGCGATTTCTACCTCAGTGGCGCTTAGACGTCACGCCTGGCTGCGGTCCACGTCCTTTTCGGGCGATGTCCAGAGCACCCTCATGGACATGCCCTTTGATGGCACTCGCCTTTTCGGCGAGAAAGCGGACAGTGCGCTGAATCGCTTTAAGGACTCCCGGGCTACGGCCAAGTCCTTGGGCCTCTCGGCCCCGCAGTCGCAAACTTCCGCTTTATGCCCCTTTCGTGGCCAAGGAAGGGGTGCCTCCTCACGTACGCCTAGCCACCAGCCGCAGAACCAACCTGCGCGCGGTCGCGGATGTGGTTTCCGCCGTGGCGGTTCTGGAGGACGACGAGGTCAGCCCACATCCACCCCGGCAGCGTCCGCCTCAAAGCCTTCCTAGTCCGAGCTTTCAGGCCCATTCATCGCCAGTGGGAGGCAGAGTTCGCCATCACCTGCTCCACTGGCGGTCCATCACATCGGACAGGTGGGTGCTGCAAATCGTCCCAAGGGGCTACTCCCTCCCCTTCGAGACGACCCCTCCAGCCATGCCACCGCAGCACCACCGTATCTCGGGGGATCATTTGAATCTTCTCCACGAGGAAGTTTCGGCCCTCTTGGCCAAGGGGGCCGTCGAGCGCTTTCCGAGCCCAGAAGTAGGTCGTGGTTGTTATTCCCACTACTTTCTGGTTCCCAAGAAGGGCAAAGGGGGCCTACGCCCTATCTTGGACCTCCGGAACGTCAATGCCTTCCTCTGGAAGGAAAGGTTCAAGATGTTAACTTTGGCTCAGGTTCTAGCTGCCCTAGACCCTGGAGACTGGATGATAGCGTTGGACTTGCAGGACGCATATTTCCACATCCCCGTCCTGCCGGCCCACCGGCGTTACCTGCGGTTCACGGTGGGCCAAGAGCACTTTCAGTTTACCGTGCTCCCCTTCGGCCTCACCAGTGCCCCTCGGGTGTTCACGAAAGTGATGGCAGTGGTCGCAGCTCATCTGCGCAGATCAGGGGTTCCAGTCTTCCCCTATCTCGACGACTGGTTGTTGAAGGCGGGCTCGCCCCAGACAGTCGTCTCCCACCTCCAGACTACGGCGGATCTCCTGCATTTGCTGGGATTTTCCATCAACGTGCCGAAGTCACACTTGAGTCCCTCTCAGAAGCTCCTCTTCATCGGAGCGGTTCTCAATTCGGCGTAGTTCCGGGTCTATCCGCCGGAACAGCGGGTCCAGGATATACAGGCCCTGATTCCCATCTTTCGGCCTCTATCCTGGGTTTCGGTCAGGCTAGTGTTGCGGCTTCTGGGGCTGATGGCCTCCTGCATCCTACTAGTGCATCACGCCAGGCGGCGCATGCGGGCTCTGCAGTGGGACCTGAAGTTTCAGTGGGCCCAGCATCACGGCAACCTGTCCGACCATGTCTTGATCTCGGAGGGCACTGCACAGCAGTTGCAGTGGTGGCTCACGGACCGCGATTGGGTCAAGGGCAAGAGCCTCTCCCTTCCCCAACCGGAGCATGTCGTAGTGACGCATGCGTCCCTCCTGGGATGGGGTGGCCATATGGGAGAGGCGGAGATCAGAGGCCTCTGGTCTCCGGCGGAGTCTCGTCTCCACATCAACCTGTTGGAGTTGAGAGCGATCCGACTTGCACTGAAAGCCTTCCTTCCCTCTGTCAGGGGAAGTGTCGTGCAGGTGTTCACGGACAACACCACCGCCATGTGGTATTGCAACAAACAAGGCGGGGTGGGGTCGTGGACCCTTTGTCAGGAGGCTCTGCGCCTCTGGACGTGGCTGGAACACCAGGGCGTCACCCTAGTGGTTCAACATCTGGCGGGCTCTCTGAACGCCAGAGCAGACGAACTCAGCCGCCGGTGCATGATGGATCACGAATGGCGTCTGAACTCCAAAGTGGCGCAAGGTCTCTTTCAGCAGTGGGGAGAGCCTTGGTTAGATCTATTCGCCACCGAAGAGAACGCGCAATGTCAGCAGTTCTGCGCGTTGGAATTTCCAAGGCGGCACTCGCTCAGCGACGCTTTTCGTCACGAGTGGAGTTGCGGTCTGTTGTACGCCTTTCCGCCTATACCACTTCTGCCCAGAGTGCTGAAGAAGATCAGGCACGACCGGGCCCAAGTCATCTTGGTGGCTCCGGATTGGGCACGAAGGTACTGGTATCCCGAGCTACTCAGTATGTTGACCGATCCTCCGATACGTCTGCCCCTTCGGGAGGATCTTCTGTCGCAGCAGCAGGGGACGGTCCTCCACCCGAACCTGTCCAGCCTCCACCTCCATGCGTGGAGATTGAGCGGCGGCAGTTGATGCCATTTGACTTGCCTCCTGAAGTCTGTGATATCATTCTGGCAGCCAGGCGTCCCTCCACATAGTCGGTATACGCCTGCCGGTGGAACAAATTTGTGGCATGGTGCACAGCAAAGGCTGTGGATCCCCTTTCCGCCCCTCTTTCTGAGGTTCTACTGTTTCTTCTTTCTTTGGCCCGGCAGGGCTCTGCCCTGGGCACCCTGAAAGGTTATCTTGCTGCCATCTCTGCCTTCTTGCTGCTTCCTGATCAGCCTTCTCTTTTCAAGTCCCCTGTAGTTACACGCTTTCTAAAAGGCATTACTCACACGTTCCCTCCTGTCCCTTTTGTAATGCCTCAGTGGGACTTGAATCTTGTCTTGACATTCCTGATGTGCGCTCCCTTTGAGCCTCTTCACAATTGTCCTCTTCGTCTTCTGACTCTTAAGACTGCTTTTCTGGTAGCCATCACCTCGGCTAGACGGGTGAGTGAGCTCCAGGCTTTATCTTCAAAGCCTCCTTTTCTGTCTGTTCATCCGGACAAGGTTGTCCTTCGGCCTCGTCCCTCCTTTCTTCCGAAAGTGGTGACTCCATTTCATCTTGGGCAGTCTGTCACCTTGCCCACCTTCTTTCCGCCTCCTCATCCTTCCAAAGAGGAAGAGAGGCTCCACCGTCTGGACCCAAAACGTGCGCTCTCCTTTTATTTGGACCGCACAAAGCAGTTCCGGGTGGACGACCAACTTTTCGTTGGATACGTGGGTGCTAAGAAGGGGAAAGCTGTGCACAAACGGACCATCTCTCGGTGGGTCGTTTTGTGCATCAAAATTTGTTACTCCTTGGCAAAAAAGGACCCTCCTGTTGGGCTGCGCGCCCATTCTACTCGGGCCACAGCGGCTACTACTGCTTTGGGACGGGGTGTCCCTTTGCAGGACATCTGTCAGGCGGCGACGTGGGCTTCGCTACACACGTTTGCCAGACATTATTGCCTTGACAGCCAAGTCCGGAGGGATGGCTTCTTTGGCCGTTCTGTCCTCCAGGACTTTCTGGTGTGATCTTGGTTCGCAGACCCACCACCGGGGATGGTATTGCTTGGGTATCTATTCTAAGGTGAGGAATCTAACTAACGTGTTTCTTTCAGATGAACAAGTTACTTACCTTCGGAAACGATGTATCTGTAAAAAACATTAGTTAGTTAGATTCCTCACCGACCCACCCATCCTCCCCGTTCTACGAACTGACATCTAGGGTTAAGGTTATCCTTTTCAGGCCCCTAGATTTTATTTTTGTTACCAGTGTCGGTCTTTGCATGGCTCTGCGTTCCTGGCGCGGAAAGCTATGTACAAGAACTGACGTCAGCGCGCGAGGGCGGCGTCTAAGTACTCCGACGACGTCATTCCGGCGCACGACGCCGACGACGGACGTGGAGCCGCAGATGACGCCTAGCGACGCGCAAGGGGTATTGCTGACGAAAAATCTTCCGGATCCAGTCTGACGCCTGGGGATATTCTAAGGTGAGGAATCTAACTAACTAATGTTTTTTACAGATACATCGTTACCGAAGGTAAGTAACTTGTTCGTCACTGCTAACTTTAGCCTAATAAAAAACAGCTGTAGAAGGGCCCTGGCTTCACCTCCTGGCGCAGGACGGGCTGTGCTTTATGTAAGGAATGGAGGGAGGGATGGTCTCGGCTGCAGCTCCGGCCTCGTAAAGTGCCCCGGCTATTACTAGTGAGCAGGAGGCGCTGAGGTGGTGGTGGTGTTAGTGTGGGCTGGTATTGGTGGTGGTGGTGGTATTGGTGGTGGTATTAGTGGTATTGATGGTGCTGGTATTTAGTGGTGGTAGTGGTATTGGTGGTGGTGATATTGGTAGCGGTATTGCTATTGGGGGTGGTATTGGTGGTGGTACTGGTATTGGTGGTAGTGGTATTGATATTGGTGGTGGTATTGGTGGTATAAGTGGTGGTGATAATATTGGTGGTATTTGTGGTGATATTGGTGGTGGTGGTATTGGTGGTGGTATTGGTGGTGGAATTGGTATTGGTGCTGTTGGTATTGGTATTAGTGGTGGTATTGGTGGTGTTGATATTGGTGATGGTATTGGTTTTATTGGTGGTGGTGGTATTGGTGTGGTGATGATATTGGTGGTATTGGTAGTGATTGTGGTATTGGTGGTAGTGGTATTGGAGGTGATGGTATTGGTGGTGGTGGTATTGGTGGTGGTATTGGTAATGGTGGTATTGATGGTGGTATTTGTGAAATGGGTGGTGGTATTGGTATTGGTGGTGGTAGTGGTGATATTGGTGGTGGTGATATTGGTATTGGTGGTGGTAGTGGTGAGGGTATTGGTGGTGGTGGTATTGGTGGTATTGACAGTAGTGGTATTGGCGGTGGTGATATTGGTGGATGTATTGGTATTAGTGGTGTTATTGCTGGTGGTTGTATTGGTGGTTGTGGTGGTATTGGTGGTGGTGGTAATAGTAGTAGTGGTGGTATTGGTGGTGGTGTTATTGGTGGTGGTGTTATTAGTGTTGGTGGTGTTATTGGTGGTGTTTGTATTAGTGGTGGTGGTATTGGTAGTGATGGTGCTATTGGTAGTGGTGGTGGTATTGGTAGTGATGGTGCTATTGGTGGTGATATTGGTGGTATTGGTGGTGCTGGTATTGGTGGTGCTGGTATTGGTGGTGTTGGTATTGGCGGTGTTGGTATTGGCGGTGGTGGTATTGGCGGTGTTGGTATTGGCGGTGTTGTTATTAGTGGTGGTGGTGATACTGGTGGTGGTGTTAATGGTGGTGGTATTGGTGGTGGTGGCTATGGTATTGGTGGCATTGGTGGTGGTATTGGTAATCGTATTGGTGGTGGTTGTGGTATTGGTGGTGGTGGTATTGGAATTGGTGGTGGTGTTGGTAGTATTGGTGGTGTTGATGTTATTGGTGGTGGTATTGGTGGTGGTGGTATTGGTGGTGTTGGTATTGGTGGTGTTGGTATTGGTGGTGGTAGTGGTGGTAGTGTTGGTATTGGTGGTGGTTGTGGTGGTATTGGTGGTGGAGGTGGTGGTATTGGTGGTGTTGATGGTATTGGTGATGGTGGTATGGTAGTGATGGTGCTATTTGTATTGGTGGTGCTGGTATTGGTGATGTTGGTATTGGTGGTGTTGGTATTGTTGGTGTTGGTATTAGGGGTGTTGGTAGTGGTGGTGATATTGGTGGTATTGGTGGTAATGGTTATGGTATTGGTGGTGGTGGTATTGGTAATCGTATTGGTGGTGGGGGTATTAGTGGTATTGGTGGTGGGAGTATTGGTGGTATTGATGAAATGGGTGGTATGGATGGTGGTGGTAGTGGTGGTATTGGTGGTGGTGGTTTTGGTGATGGTATTGGTGTGGTAGTGGTGGTGGTATTGGTGGTAGTAGTATTGGTGTTGGCAGTGGTGGTATTAGCGGTGGTGGTATTGGTGGTGGTATTGGTAATCGTATTGGTGGTGGGGGTATTAGTGGTATTGGTGGTGGTATTGGTGAAATGGGTGGTATGGGTATTGGTGGTGGTTGTGGTATTGGTGGTGGTGGTAGTGGTGGTATTGGTTTTGGTGATGGTATTGGTGTGGTAGTGGTGGTGGCATTGGTGGTGGTGGTATTGATTGTGGTGATAAAGGTGGTGGTAGTGGTATTGATGATGGTATTGGTGGTGTTGGAGGTGGTGGTATTGATGGCGGTATTGGTAGTGGTGCTATTGGTGGTGGTATTGCTATTGGTGGTGGTATTGGTATTAGTCGTGGTGATAGTACTGGTGGTATTGGTGGTGGTAGTATTAATGATGGTGGTATTGGTGGTAGTGGTATTGGTGTGGTGGTATTGGTGGTGGAATTGGTATTGGTGGTTGTATTGGTGCCAGTGGTATTAGTGGTGGTGGTAATGGTGTTCTTGGTGATGGTATTGGCTTTATTGGTGGTGGTGGTATTGGTGGTGTTGGTGGTGGTGGTGGTATTGGTGGTTGTGGTTGTGGTAGTGGTGGTGGCATTGGTGGTGGTGGTATTGGTAATGGTGGTATTGGTGGTAGGGGTATTGGTGGCATTGGTGGTGGTGATATCGGTAGTGATGGTGCTATTGGTATTGGTGGTTGTGGTATTGGTGGTGATGGTATTGGTGGTGATATCGGTGGTGATGGTATTGGTGGTGTTGGTATTAGGGGTGTTGGTAGTGGTGGTGATATTGGTGGTGGTATTGGTGGTAGTGGTGGTATTGGTAGTGGTTATGGTATTGGTGGTCGTGGTATTGGTAATCGTATTGGTGGTGGGGGTATTAGTGGTATTGGTGGTATTGGTGAAATGGGTGGTATTGGTGGTGGCTGTGGTATTGGTGGTGGTATTGTTGTTAGTGGTGATATTGGTTTTGGTATTGTTGGTGGTGTTGGTGGTATTGGTGTTGGTGGTGGTATTGGTGATGGTATTGGTGTGGTAGTAGTGGTGGTGGTTTTGGTAATGGTATTGGTGTAGTAGTAGTGGTGGTGGTATTGGTGGTAGTGGTATTGGTGGTGGTGGTATTGGTGGTGGATGTGGTAGTATTGGTGGTGGTAGTGGTATTAGCGGTGGTGGTATTGGTGGTGGTATTGGTAATCATATTGGTGGTGGGGGTATTGGTGGTATTGGTGGTGGTATTGGTGAAATGGGTGGTATGGGTGGTGGTGGTTGTGGTATTGGTGGTGGTATCATTGGTGCTGGTAGTGGTGGTATTGGTGATGGTGATATTGGTGTTGGTGGGGGTGGTATGGGTGATGGTGGTATTGGTGGTTTTGGTGATGGTATTGGTGTAGTAGTAGTGGTGTTGGTATTGGTGGTAGTGGTATTGGCGTTGGTGGTATAGGTGGTGGAGGTGGTAGTATTGGTGGTGGTATTGTTATTGGTGGTATTGTTATTGGTGGTGGTATTGTTATTGGTGGTGGTGGAGTTGATGGTATTGGTGGTGAAGGTATCGGTGGTGCAGGTGGTTTTGGTGGTGGTGGTATTGGTTGTGGTGGTCTTGGTGGGTGTATTGGTGGTGTTATTGATGGTGGTATTGGTGGTGGTGGTAGTATTGGTGGTTTGGAGGTGGTATTGGTTGTGTTGGTAGTGGTGGTATTGGTGGTGGTGGTGGCATTGGTATTGGTGGTATTGGCAGTGGTGGTATTGGCGGTGGTGGTATTGGTGGTTGTGGTAGTAGTATTGGTATTGGTGGTGTTGATGGTATTAGTAGTAGTAGTGGTGGTGGGATTGGTTGTGGTGGTATTGGTGGTGGTAGATGTTGTGGTATTGGTGCCGGAGGTGGTGGTATTGGTGGTGGTGGTATTGGTGGTAGTGGTATTTGTGGGGGGTAGTATTGGTGGTGGTGGTGATGGTATTGGTGGTGGTGGTACTGCTGTTGGTGGAGGTGGTGGTATTAGTGGTGGTGATGGTGGCACTGGTATATGTGGGGGTATTGGTATTGGTAGTGGTATTGGTTGTGGTGATATTGGTGGCGGGGGTATTAGTGGTGGTGGTATTGGTGGGTATGTTGGTGCTGGTATTGGTGGTGGTATTGGTTGTATTGGTGCTGGTGGTATTGGTGGTGGTTTTGGAGGTGGTGTTATTGGTGGTCGTGGTATTGGTTTTGGCAGTGGTGGTATGGGCAGTGATGGGGGTGTTAGTGATGGTGGTATTGATGGTGTTGGTGGTGGTATTTGTGGTACTGGTGGTGGCATTGGTGGTGGTATTGGTAGTGGTAATTTGTGGAGGTGGTGGTATTGGTTGTGGTGATATTAATGGTGGTGGTATTAGTGATTTTGTTATTGGTGGGCGTGTTGGTGGTGGTGGTATTGATGGTGGTATTCTTGGCAGTGGTGGAGGTGGTATTGGTCATATCGGTGGTGGTATTGGTATTTGCAGGGGTGGTATTGGTGGTGGTGGTGGTGGAGGTGGTGGTATTGGTGGTGGTATTAGTGATGGTGGTATTGGTGGTGATAGCATTGGTGGTGATGGTGGTATTGGTGGTGGTATTGACAGTGCTTAATTTGTGCTGGTGCTTTCCGGTGCTCAGCACTGGCACTTAATGGCCAGCACTGGGGATTATGACCGTCTGCCACATGGTAGTGGTGTCTGCCAATTTAGGTACGAGCACAACAACTTCTGTCTATTATTTCAATTTCAAATCCCAATTATTAGTATTTGCCTCCAGAGCCATTATTATAGCTTTGGGGGCCTGCAATAGTATGAATTGTCACACTTTTAATTGTGTGATCATCAGTAGTGTGTTGGTACTGTCATTGACAGTGCTGCCAGGGGCAACGGATGGTTCAAGCTCTAGTGTCCTCCTGTTGAGAGCCCCGGCACTAAGTGCTCTACAAATTAAGCACTGGTTATTGGTGTTGGCGGTATTGATAGTGGAATTGGTGGTGGTATTGATGCTGGTATTGGTGGTGGTATTAGTGGTGGTGGTGGTGGTGGTATTGGTGATGGTGGTAGTGGCCATGGTATTGGTGGTGGTGGTAATGGCCATGGTATTGGTGGTGGTGGTATTAGTAGTGGTGGTGTGGGTAGTGGTGGTGATAGGAGTGGTGGTGGTGGTATTGGTGGAGGTGGTGGTGGTATTGGTGATATTTGTGGTGGTGGCGATATTGGTGGTATTGGTGGTGGTGGTATTGGTGGTATTGCTGGTGGTGGTATTGGGGCTGATGCTGGTATTGGTGGTATTAGTAGTGGTGTGGGTAGTGGTGGTGGTAGGAGTGGTGGTGGTATTGTTGGTGGTATTGGTGATATTTGTGGTGGTGGCGGTATTGGTGGTGGTGGTATTGGTATTGGTGGTATTGGTGGTAGAGGTATTGGTGGTGGTATTGGTATTGGTGCTGGTGGTATTGGTATTGTTGGTGGAGGTGGTGGTATTGGTGGTGGTGGCATTGGGGGTGGTAGTGGTATTGGTTGTGGTGATATTGGGGTAGGCATTTTAGTGGTGGTGGTATTGGTGGGCATGGTGGTGCTGGTATTGGTGGTGGAGGTGGTGGAATTGGAGGTGGTGGAATTGGAGGTGGTATTGGTGGTGGTGGTATTGGTTGTATTGGTGCTGGTGGTATTGGTGGTGGTATTGGAGGTGGTGGTATTAGTGGTGGTGGTATTGGTCATATTGGTGCTGGTGGTGTTGGAGGTGGTGGTATTGGTGATCGTGGTATTGGTTTTGGCAGTGGTGGTATTGGCGGTGATGTTGGTATTTCTGGTATTGGTGGTGGTGGTATTGGTAATTTGTGGTGGTGGTATTGGTTGTGGTGATATTAGAGATGGTGGTGGTATTAGTGATTGTGTTATTGGTGGTGGTATTGGTGGGCGTGTTGGTGGTATTGATGGTGGTATTATTAGTGGTGGTGGAGGTGGTGGTATTGGTGGTAGTGGTGATATTTGTGGTGGTGGTATTGGTGGTGGAAATGGTATTTGCAGTGGTGGTATTGGTGGTGGTGGTGTTATTGGTGGTGGAGGTGGTGGTATTGTATTGTATGAAAACTTATATAGCGCTACCGTGCGAGTATCCTGGCGCTATGACTTAAAAGATGACCACCACGAGCATTGACCGAATTATCAGTGGGAAGCATTATGCTTAGCCCTTGGGAACAACCAGGTTGTCAAACTTTTCCTAAAACATGTCAGGGAGTTGGCCTGTCTAATGTTCTGGGGCAGCTCGTTCCATAAGCGTGAAGCCGCAACACCAAATGCTTTGCCTCCCATCCTGGACTTCTTAAATCTGGTAGTCATTACCAGATTTGCACTAGAGGAGCGAAGCTACCTCTTGGGCTTATGCCAAGTAAATTTCTCCTGCAGCGGTACTGGGCCCAAGCCATGTACTGCTCTAAACACAATACAGAGAGACTTAAAGCAGACTCTTTCCTTAATGGGTAGCCAATGAAGATCCCTCGAGGCCAGTGTCGTAGAGGACCTATGCTGCCTATTTAACACTACTTTTGCTGCTATAGACTGGACTCTCTGCAACCCCTGCAGAATGAATTGTGGTGCTCCCAGATATAGGGAGTTGCAGTAATCCAGTCTACTCAGAATTATGTTCCTCACTACAAGAGATCTAGTATCACTAGGCAGTAGCGGGAGGATGTGCCGAAGCACTCGCAGCAGGGAAAAACAGACATTGGCTGTTTTGTTAGCCTGTGACTCCATTTGGAGGTTCTCATCTACCAGGACCCCCAAGTTACGCACAGTTTTGATGGAGCCAAGGGTTCATCCTCAGGGGTAAGTTTAAACTCCAACGGAAGATGTTGAGGCATTCTGGTAGTGGAGCAGTATACCACCTCTGTTTTTCCCCCATTGAATTGCAGGGAGTTTTTCCTGAGCCAGCTAGAAGTCTGGCGCATACATTCCTGGAACATATTCATGAACACTGCTTGTTTCCCTTCCAGGGAAAACGCCAATTGGGTGTCATCAGCGTAATTGACCAGGTCAGTTCCAAAGGACTTAATAATAGGGATCAGAAGACACAAGTAGATATTAAAAAGAATGGGGCTGATTGCAGAGCCCTGCGGCACCCCGTGGCGCATCGGAGACTTACTGGAGGTGAACGGTGTCATGGTCACGACCTATTGTCTCCCTGATAGATAATATTGCAGCCACTTCAGAGCCCGTCCTTTCACCCCTATATTTTCCAGTCTTTCCACCAGTACCGTATCGAATGCGGCCGACATGTCCAGTAACACTAGTACAGAAGGATTCCCATTGTCGGCACGCATTCGTAGATTGTCCATTATGGTTGCCAAAGCTGTTTCAGTACGGTGGCCTGGACGAAAACCAAACTGGTCCCTATCCAGCAGATGGTTATCCTCAAGATAGCAAGACAAGGTTTTGCTAACTGCTTTTTCCAGGATTTTAACCGGGTATGGCAGGAGGGAGATGGGTCTAAAATTTTCTGAAATTGTAGGGTCCAGAGAAGGTTTCTTAAGCAGCACCATTAGTGATGGTGGTATTGGTGGTGATAGTATTGGTGGTGATGGTGGTATTGGTGGGGTTGATGGTATTGGTGGTGGTATTGGTGGTGGTTGCACTGGTGGTGGTGCTGGTATTGGTGGTTGGGGAGGTGTTATTGGTGGAGGTATTGGCAGTGCTTAATTTGTGCTGGTGCTTTCCTGTGCTCAGCACTGGCACATAATTGCCAGCACTGGGGATTATGACCGTCTGCCACATGGTAGTGGTGTCTGCCAATTTAGTTACGATCACAACAACTTCTGTTTATTATTTCAATTTCCAATTATTATTATTTGCCTCCAGAGCCATTCTTATAGCTTTGGGGGCCTGCAATAGTATGAATTGTCACACTTTTAAGAGTGTGATGATTAGTAGTGTGTTGGTGCTGTCATTGACAGTGCTGCCAGGGTCAACGGATGGTGCAAGCTCTAGTTTCCTCCTGTTGAGAGCCCAGGCACTTAGATTTCTACAAATTAAGCACTGTTATTGGTGTTGGTGGTTTTGATGGTGGAATTGGTGGTGGTATTCATGCTGGTATTGGTTGTTGTATTTGTGGTGGCAGTGGTGATGGTGGTATTGGTGGTGGTATTAGTAGTGGTGGTGTGGGTATTGGTGGTATATTGGTGGTGGTGTTGGTGGTGGTCATATTGGTGGGTGTGGAGGTGGTGGTATTGGTGGTATTTGTGGTGGTGGCGGTATTGGTATTGGTGATGGTGATGGTGGTAGTGGTGGTGGTGGTATTGGTGGTGGTATTGGTGGTGGTGGTGGTATTGGGGGTGATGCTGGTATTGGTGGTGGAGGTGGTGGTATTGCTGGTGGTGGAGGTGGTGGTATTGGTGGTGGTATTGATGGTGGTATTGGTGGTGGTGGTAGTTGTGGTATTGGTGGTGGTGGGATTTGTTGTGGTGGTATTGGTGGTGGTGGTGTTAATAAAACAAGCTTTTGGAAACAAGTCTGTTAGGTGGCTTTACTGCAGATGACAGGTAACACAGATGTGCTGTTGTCAGCTTCAGCCTATTAGCACACGATTATGTGCTACCTGGAATTCACATGACTTAATTTGCTTATCATTTCTAAATCCATTTTACTTGGAAGGTTGAAACAAGCAAAAGATATTGCCTTTAAAGTGATTGAAAGCGGGTGCCTGTCTTACGGGGCGGCCGTGCTGCTTAAAAAAACACAAGCGGTTCCAGCTGAAGCAGCGCATGTCCGTCCTGAAGTAAGAGAAACTCAATAAAGTGAATAGTGCCTACAGACTTAATAACAGGTCCTGTGTAACAACAGAAGTACAGGGGCCAGTAGCCATTGGAGGTTAAGAAGACAAGGCCATACTAAGGAGGGACTAACAAGCCTATTAAGGAATCCGAAGGCAGAATTTACGAAAGACAATGACACAAGCCAATGAAAAATATGGGCGGAGAGTAGGCGTTGGCTTCTCTCCCATACTGTACTACAGCAGTCTCGCAGCGGCGCATGCACACTGCCGCTAGGCTCGACCTAAAAAATTAATACCATTCTTTGATGCGTAATCAGCTGGACGCTTTTCACATGCTGTGATTGGCTTGGGTGGCAGATTTGGGAGAACTTACAGATGAGAAATGGGCTGACGCCAGGGCATCCCCTTGGAACTCAGCCATCGGGGCCAGACTCCGTTTTATACAATTGAAATACCTCCGCATAGTATTCCTTACCAAACGTAGGCTGTGGACGATGTGTGTGATTGTCTCCCCCTTTTCCTTCTGCTGACAGGAGGTGGAGGAAGCTCTCTTACATGCAGTGTGGAGTTGCAGGAGGCTGAGACTGTTTTGGCTGAGTGTCTCGGCCTGCCTGAGCTATGTCCTGTGCTGAAAAATCCCTTTAGATCCTAAAGTCGCCGTTTTACACACGAGTGAGGATCTAGACAGTGACAGGTATAGGCTGGCCCTGCTCCTCCTGGAACTACTACTCACCAAGAGTGAGGTGGCTTAATATTGGAAAGATGTTGTTCCCCCTGTGGTAGAGGAATGGAAAAGGGTCTCAGACCATTGCATGGTTGTGGAGAAAGCAGTGTACAGCCCGGGGATGCCCCTGGAAATGCATCAGAATTTGGCGGGCATGGTCAGACTACCGAGGAGTGAAACTGGAACCAACACACCTGTGACCGAATTGATAGATGGAGAAATTAGAAATTTCAGGGGCTAGAACATTGTGCAGAGACAGTCCCACGATAACCTGGCTGGGAGTTCAACATCAACTTGGGACACAACTGTGTGGGGGGGAGTTTGGGGGACTTGGGAGGGCAATGTCTGATTATTGTTAGTTGTTATCTATGTTATTAAACAAAAGGACACTTGTAATGAAGGCAAAGATGGAGGTTAATGCTCTTATAAAACAAAAACAAATAAAATGTGTTTAAAAAAATATTAAGATCATCATCAAAGCACATCACAAGATAAGCATAATATTTCCAATTTATATTAAAAAATTTACAAATACCACTCAACCATTTTAGTGAATAACATTTGTAAGAATTTGAACATGGCTTCCTGAAATCTACCACTCCCCTCTCAAAGCCTTCTGAAAATGGGAGAAATGGAAGAACTTGTCAGTTCATCTGTGTGGCAGATGAAGCCCATATCCAGATGATTGTGCCTATTTTGCTTTGGCTTTTCTTGGGGCCAAAGAGTGAGACAGCATATATGTCTATTGATAGTGGTAAGACCCCCCCCCCCCCCCCCCTCAACCGCAGCATAGTAGAGGATGGGACGCAACTCCTGAATGATTTTTGTTGGTGAAACTCAGGATTATGTCATTCAAGCCACAATGACACAAGCCAGAGGCAGATCTATAAATGTAACCTTCTCCAGTATTCGATATTTCATAGATTCACATGCTTGAATCATCCCCGTTGTCGTAGTGGGAGTCCCAGTGTATACTTATAAAGCAGTTGATAATACTACCATAGCCTAGAATGCAATGAACAGTCACGCAATAGCCTTTCTATTTTCTTTTGGAAAAAAGCACCAAACATAAGTAGCAGCCAATCAGGCAACAGCACCCTGTCGATTTTCTACCACACGTCGTGTGACAGGGAGTCTCCCTGAGCTCTGCTCAGTTTCTTCTTCAGTTTACCAGATTTCTGCTTAAAATGTCAGATTCTTCAAAGAAAGGTCTCTTCAGGTCATGTGGAACATGCATTAAGAAGAGACTGCATGCTGTAGCTATATCCTCATAAGAACTGTATCTACTGTCTCTACCCTCACCATAAGGTAAAAGACTGCAAGTTATGTAGAACCTTTCAAACTAAAACTCTTAAGGATAGAGAGGGTAGGTTGTTGATAAGGTTTTAGAAACTAAAAAATAAGTCTGATGTCATCTCTGAGGATGAGGAGAGCTCTACCTCCCAGGCCTCTCAGGAAACATCTAAAAGGAGAGAGAGAGCTCCCATGAATCTCCTAAGGTTTTTAGAAAAAAGGCTTCCAAAAAGTCTCGTCATGAAACTGCAGGTACCTCACAAAAAGGAAAGCATTAATTCCCTACTGAGGGGAGAAGCCATCTGACATATAAACAGGAAAAAACATCTTCGGAACCATCCATGAAGATTACAGTCTCTAAAAAGCCTATATCGTCTGCACTACCCTCTGGGTCCCTGTCGATGCAAAAATCACCATCGTAACATATCTCTCCTGCATGGTCATCAACAATTGCATCGTAGACGATGGATACAACTGCGCCGTCGACAGTGCTCCCCCCCGCCGATGCTTCCAGTGGCGACCACGATATCATCTCTGCCAACGACTTTCTTGTCGACGATGACTCGGACGACGACCACAACTTCTTCGTCGACATAGACATCCTCGTCAACTATATTGGTTCTGTCCATGATCACCTCTTCGTCGTCTACGACCACGTCATCGATGACCGTTCCTGCATCGTCGATGATAATGATGACCATTTCATCTTCTGCTCCTATCATGTCCTTGTCGACGACACAGACAGCGCTGCTGTCGACAAAGCTGACAACGATGTATCCTACACCTGGCCTTAAACGACCGTCGATGTTGCAACTAACGCCTATATACCCGTCAACGACCTTCTCGCCGACAAGCCAGTTTTTCCAGAATCCTTCAGTGGTTTCATCTTTGCCACCTTCCAGATTTTTGAGGGAATCTGAAAGATGATGAAATGTTTGGTCCTGCTCACGGTCCCTCTCAGCTTTATGTCTAATTTCAGGACCGTGATGAGGACGACTATGAAAGTTACTATCAGCAGGACTTTCATACTTCACATGCAAAAATGCAGCAATAGTTCAAGAACTGCAAGACATGCTGCATGACTACCGTACTTGTTTCCCTTCGCGTGCTCCTGCACCGCAGCCACCGCCTACGCCTCCACAACTGGTATCTCCTCTACGTAGGTCTTCACCTTCTTCTCCTGTGATACTGTTTTACCTTCACAACAACATGATACCTCTGATGAAGGGGAGATTGAGGAGGTTGAACCTTAAGGTTAAAAGCAAGCAGGTAATGATTGAGAGGACGATGTTATTTCAACACCTGCTTTTCCTTCTCCTCAAACAGATGATTCTCCGCTGGAGGACATTGGCGGCTTCCACGCACAAATGGAAAGAGCAGCTTCTCACTTTCAATTGTGAATGACGGTCAAGCAGTCTGATTGTTTTCTTTATGATTTTAAAGATTTATCTAGAAAGACTGTGAGAGCAATACCCATTATGGATTATATTTGGGAGGAAGGTGTAAAAGTCATGAAAACACCTGCTACGCCAGCTTGTCTGGTAGGGTATCCTAAACCAGATTGTGTTATTTCACAAGTTGCCCAACGAAGATCAAGAAATCCTTCAGCGCTTATCACTGCACCACCTGACAAGGAGGGAAGGCACCTTGATAATATTGGCAAGAGGTTTACCACCACCTCAGGCACTACTACTGTATGCGCGGCTAACGCGCTAGCGATATTAGGAAGATACCACTGCCAAATATGGTCCAATATCGCTCCATACGTGGACCTCCTCCCAGAGGACAAGAAACTGGAGGCAAGAACATTTCTTCTTGAAGGAGAGAGATCTGCATCTGAGATAATAGATGCTTCTATGAATGTGGCTTCTCTAACATTTTGTCAGCTCACTGCAGCTGCTGTCCTTAGATGTCAAGGGTGGCTGAAGGCAACAACATTTCGCCCTGAGGTGCTAAGCAAAATACTGGATATGCCTTTTAATGGCAATGCCCTTTTTGGCAAACATACTGATGACGCCTTGCAGACCATTAAGGAGGACACCAAGTCAGCTAAAGCTTTGGGCGCACACTAATACAGGAAGACCCCCATTGGTGGAGCACTTGGCAGAGGAGCTTATTCATTTTGCAGCGGTGACCAGAAATAACCCGAGGCTTACACCTCATTTTGCCCTTCCTTCCAGCATCAACACACATATCGAGCACCGCCACAAACTGCTCACTACAAACAGCCCGGACGGAAACAAAAAGGTCATTCCAGGGATAATGTCAAAAAACAGTGACAAGGTCTCACTGCCTGCCACTCTTCCTTCTATATTCTCAACCAAAAACTCCTATTTCTCATTATCTCAGTCAATAGCAGAAAATTACAGCAGACAGATGGGTCCTGGATATAATAAAATATGGTCATACCCTGGAGTGTGTCACAACACCACGTCTTCATCCGCCGCAAAACTTTCTACCATCCTATCTTCATTTACTAAAGAAGGAGGCATTGATCATGCTCCAGAAAGGAGCAAGTACCAAACTATTAAAGAACAAGAGGCTTCTACTCCTTTTTTTTCTTTGTGAAGAAGAAATCGGGAAAATAGCGTCCCATTCTGAACATCAGAAAGCTAAACAAATACCTGCAGAAAAATCCTTTCACATGGTAACTCTCCAGGAGATATTACAGCTTGTGAATCATTCAGATTTTCTGGCCAGCCTCTATTTATAGGACGCATACTTCCCTATCCATCCCAAGAATTGAAGATTCCTCCGTTTCACTGTGGCAGACGCACACTATCAGTTCAAAGTGCTTCCCTTTGGCTTTTGCTCAGCTCCTCGGGTTATTACCAAGTGTCTTGCTCCTGTGGCAACATACTATGATTAAGAGGACTGCAGATTTTCCCATTTCTCGACGATTGGCTAGTGAAAGCTCCTTCTCTTCATTAAATCTTGGAGGCCATCTCCTTCTGCCTACAGCTGTTCCGCTCTCTAGGACTTGCGGTCAATTATAAAAAATCTATTCTCACACCTTCCCAACGGATAACGTTTCTCAGAGCCACGCCGTATACCCTCCAAAACAAGGCATTCTTAGCCACAGAAAGACAGAACACCATATTATCTCTGGCTCACAGTCTATACAAAAGTGAGTTTGTTTCTGTCCGTCTCCTCAAGTCCTTTCTCGGCATGATGTCCTCTGCCATCCTCATGGTGCCTCACGCACGTCTAAGGATGAGACCTTTTCAAGGGCAGTTGAACAGACAGTGGCTTCAGATGACAGGATCATTCGAGGATATCATTCAGATCACCTCGGTCATGAAGAAAGCACTTCCTTGGTGGCATTCCGCCAACAATCTCTCTGTGGGGCTGACATTCCTTTCTTCTCTTTCAGAGTTCAATCTGACCACGGATGCTTCATTAGGAGGCTGGGGGGCACATCTTCAGGACCTTCAAATAAGCAGCAAATTGAGTCTTTCTCTATTAAAAATGCACATCAATTTCCTGGAACTGAAGGCAATTTCCTAGCCCTCTAGTTTCTCCCAAGGATATGAGCATCCTCATTCCTCATTCGTGCAGACAATACCACCTGCATGCACCACCTCAACAAGCAAGGAGGAGGAACGAGGCCTCCAATTCTATCTTTGGAAGCTCAATGGATCTGGGAATGGGCACTACGGCATCACATAACCATCAAGGTGAAACATCTCCCAGGCGTAAGGAAAAACCTGGCAGACACCTTGAGCAGATTAGGTCAAACAAATCACGAGTGGGAACTCGATCAGTTAATTCTCGACTCCATCTTCCAGAAATGAGGTACACCCAACTTAGACCTATTTGCATCTCAGGAGAACTAGAAATGCCGGTTCCTCACCAGCAGGGAACCTCAGAGGGGGTCATGGGGGAATGCATTTTCGATAAGATGGTCAGGAATATTTGCGTACGTTTTTTTCCTATGCTGTCTCATCTCCAGACTGCTAATAAAAAGGGAACCGTACCAACTAATCCTCATTGCTCCTCGTTTGCCCCGTGCAAATTGGTTCACGGAGCTACTCCTGCTGCTATCGCAATGTAAGCATTATCGCCTGCTAGTAACAACAACTCTATTGAACACGAGCAAAGGACAAATTCTGCATCCGCACCCAGCTTCTCTTCAGTTGCATGCTTGGCACCTGAATTCAAAGACTTAGTCATTCCTCAAGACTGTAAGGGATTTATTGTCCAAAGCTAGAGATGAGTCAGCCACTAAGACGGACCTACTATAATGGAAATCATTTTGCTCTTGGTGCCTTCGGAACAACATTCACCCTCTTCTCTCTAGTGGAGAGGTGTGGCTCACTGGTTAGAGGAGGCAGACCCGTAAGCAGAGAATCGGCCAGAGACCAGGGTTCAATTCCCGATGCGGCAGGGTCGTGGACCAGGGTCAAAACGGACTCGATAATTCTCGCCTCGGTACCTACCATAACCAGGAACACACTCGGCAACTCTGGGCATTAAGCTTGCCTCATCTCTACAACGGCCCCCCACAGACGCCGGGGATGCCTGGTTTCACCTTGGAGATACCCAGAAAGGGACCATCTCACAGGGATAGCCAGGACGGGTTCCCCAGTGGTCTACAGCGCCGGGACGCCCCGTTGCTGGGGCAGCTGTGCGCTTTACAAGTCTACAACATTTACAACATTTCTCATCTCCAGAACAAATCTTGCCTTATCTAATCTCTTTGGCAAAATCAGGACTGGTGTAAGCGTCAGTGAGGGTCCACCTCGCATCCATATCCTGATACAGACGCACTTCCGATGCTTCTGCCCTTTGTTCATCTTGCATCATCAAACAGTTCATGAGAGGGTTATTCAGGACTTTATGTCCCAGTCGGCCTCCTCTGCCAGAATGGCACCTACATGTGGTCCTGTCTCAACTAATGAAACCCCCGTTTGAACCAATTCACAAACTTGAGCTCAAGTTTCTCACTTGGAAAGTGACATTGCTTCTCGTGCTTACTTCCGCAAGGAGAGTAAGTGAAATTCAAGCTTCCACCATAAGAGAACCCTATTTACGATTTACAGAGGGCTATGTTTTAGTAAGAACAAATCCTAAATTCATCCCAAAGGGTCCATCTCAGTTTCACCTTAATGAAACCTGCTGTCCTGCGCACCTTTTTCCCAAATCCTTCTTCTCCAACGCAGAAATCTCTCCACTCCTTGGATGTCAAACTGGGCATTAAGTTCTATTTGCAAAGGACTAAGCAGCTACGCAAAATGGATAATCTGCTGGTCTCTTATGGGCCTCAAAGACTGGGTTCTGCTGTCACAAATATAATATTTGCGCAATGGATTGCTGCTACTATTCAGCTCTGTCATACTAAGACGGGTAAAACGCTCACAATCAAGGCCAAGGCACATTCTACAAGAACAGTTTCCTCTTCTGCTGCTCTTTTTGCTGGGGTACAGTTGGAGAAGATTTGCCGTGCAGATACATGGAAGAGTGCACATACTTTCACAGAGCATTATTGTGTGGATATGGTTGCTTACAGCGAAGCAAGGGTAGTACGTCATCTGTTTCACTAAGGTAAGCCTCTACGCTTAGAGGTATTTTTTCCTTCGGCATTATGTGTCTTTACCTGTTTAAAATGATGGTATGCTATTTTGTTTTCTCATGTTACATGGTTTATATATTGATGGTAAATAGCTACAGTGTATGCATGTATATTATGACTCACCATGCTCTAAGGGTAGATATGTATTTATTGGATTGTTTCTATACACATTTGTCTATGCAACTTAGATTCTCTGATTCAAGCGCGTGAATCTATGAAAGATCCAATACTGGAAAAGAAACTGAGTTACTTTCCTGTAACTACGGTTCTCCAGTATTGGTATCTTTCAAAGATCCAAATGTGACCCACCCTCCTCCCCTGAGAGGCTTCGCTTATTTCCTCAATGTATAAAGTTTCACCCTTGTGCTGGAAAATCTGAGGAACCTAGCCTCTCTTGGGGGTGTTCTATAGGGTGCTGTCGACTGGCTGTTACTTAAGTTTGGTTCTTTTTTACAAAAGATGGATTCACCCTCTTGCAAACTGGCAAGAGCCGGAGGGGGAGGAGTTTTTGGGGGAATTGTGGGAGTCTGGGCCCTTGTGTGGTATAAAGAATTCTCTCTCAGGGGATCTCTTTTGATAGTCTTAAGTACTGAATAGTCCTGCCCACATGCACGGATCCCGGAGCTCTTTTCATTATATGTCTACCAAAGTGTAGATGCTTAGCTTTTCATAAGGAAGTCCTGGAGAAACACAACATGAAAATTGCATAGCCTATAAGAAAGGCTATAATGGCCAAATTCTTCAGATTGCATTTAAAAAAGGATAACAAATACATATGCATATATACAATCTGATAGAGACTTCTAGCCATAGATTCCTTATAGATCTGAATTTCCTTGGCATCAGACTGGATCTGGAGGTTTTTGGAACAGTACCCCTGTGCGCCAGTAGATGGCATCGATCTGCTCTGCATCCGTCGTCATCCGCACTGGAGTGGCGTCACAGTACTTATAGAGGCGCCACCCAGGCGTCCTGATGTCAGGTCTTTTCTTTCCTCGCCAGCCAGCGCTGATCCGGAAAAGAGCTGGCCCTCTGTTGCTTTTTGACAGGAATTTTGCGACTTTTTGATGACTCTTTTTTGAGGTTTCCTCCTGGTGTGTCGAGAATGTGTTCACTTAGGACAAGTTTTAAGCCCTGTGGAGTCTATCACTGGGTGACGTCGGTGACTGATCCACACCGTGTCTGTCTTTACTGCCTGGAGTGCGACCACAGCACCAAGTTGTTCTCGGATTGCCGGGCCATGGCGCCAAAGGCTTTGAGGAATCGGTCCATGAAGAGGCTTGCAGCCTGGTACTCGACACACGGAAATCCAGATTCTGGTCGAGAGCAAGGATCCCGGGATCGATCACAAAGTCCTCTTTGCCCCATTTGAGATCATCAAGACATTCAGGTAAGAGGCACAAGAAGAAGAGTAAGAAGTCAAAGCTCTCTTTGACTTCTCCTTGTCTGTCAGCCAAGGTGATAAAGGAGCACCGAAGCCTGGTTCCTCTGAGCCTGCTCCTGGGTTGGCTCCACGCCTCCCTGAATATCCAGAAGCTGGAGCGACCCCCACCCCAAGAGTTTTATTATGCCTTGCGTCTTATATTTGAGTGGCCAGACCCCATTGATGATCCTTCAGGCCCGCAGGGTCAAGGGGGCCCCATGTGGTTCTGCGCTGGCAGGTCTAGCTCTAGTGGGCCCCGTGGATCCGATAATAGATCCGGATCGGTGCCAGTCCTACCACTTCGACCTTCCCTGGCGCTGGTCCCAATTCCAATGCTCCCGGTGCCGCCAACGCCCACCTTTGGTGCCAGCCCCATTGTTAGACCTGGCACTATTGGCGTGGATCTCTCTTCCATTTTTAGCCTTTGCCTCCTGACATTTGCTGTGTGTTGGACTCCATTTTAGCTGGTCTAGATGCTTTGAGCACTTTGCCACTGCTGTTCAGTGCCAAAGTGCAAGTGCTCCCTTTTGTAAATTGTGTTATGGATTAGTGTTTCCATGGTTGGCTATTTGATTTACTTGTTAGACCCTAGTATAGTACACTGTGTGTGCCCAGGGCCTGTAAATCAAATGAGGCTGGTGGGCTTGCAGCACTGGTTGTGTCACCCACCAAAGCAGCCTGTAGAATGTGACTCAGGCCTGCCATTCCAGAGCCTGTGTACAGTCTGGGACTGCCATGTCGACTTGGCAAGTGCACATACTTGCCAGTCCCTAAACCTTCCCTTTTCTACATATTAGTCACCCCTAAGTTAGGCCCAAGCTACCCCTGTGGGCAGGGTGCATTGTATGTGAAAGTTAGGACATGCCCTGATGTGTGTGGTATGTCCTAACATAACTGACCCTGGAAACAAGATAGAAAAGTAAAGTTTAGTATGCCTGAACTCAGAATGTTAAAGTGCATCTTTTAGTGAGGGTGATTTTCACATTCTGTGTTTGAAAATACCACTTTTAGAAAGTAGGTATTTTCTTGCCTAATCATCCAGTGTGCCTCTGCTATGTTTGTGTATTGCATGTCTGGCTTTTGGATGACAGGGGCTGGAGAGAGGCAGCGGCTCCAAAAGTCTGAGTCAGGGCTGGGCTGAATAGCCCTGGGCTGCATTTAGAGTAAGGGGGAGATTTCCTTTCACCTGCATGGGTCTCGTCTGCCTTCAATAATGCTGTCTCCACCTCCTGCCAGGAAGCTGCACCAGTGAGGACCGAACTGGTTTTGGCTAAGTACAGACACTCTCTGCCTTCAGAGAACAAAGGATGTTTGTGTATAAAAAGAGAGGCCCAGTCCCCAGACTGTTAGATAAATTCTGGGAAATCAAGAGGAACCTATGCCAAGGAGAAGAGCCGGATATGCTGAGGAGAAATACTGCCCCGTGCTGTTTACTGTCTGGGGTTGGCCTGCAGTGGCTGCTTGCTGCCAAAGTCAGGAGAAAATGGACTTTGCTGATTGCTTTGTCACCTGCTTGAAGAAAAGATCTCCAAGGGCTTGAAACTGAGCTTGCCTCTTGTTATGAAGTCTCAGGGACACAAAGACGTAACCCCTTCTGTCTTTCTGCATCTGGAACTGCTGTTTCAGCAGCCACAGAAGGAATTCGCCACACCGCCGGCGAGCGAGGCTGTACCTGCACCGAAGCCGTGGGCACCACTCATGAAGAGCACAACGCATCGCCCCGACTTGCACCGCGGGCCCGATGCCTGCCGCATTTATTCCGAAGCAGTCATCAAGGCCGCTGCCTGCACCGGAGCCCCGACTTCAATGACGCCGCTGCTTCATTAACGCGGAGCCAATCCTTGACATGGGTGACTCTGAATCCATCGACATCGGACTGTCATAAGGAACCGCCGCCATCCGTGCCATCACCTCCCCAACATAGTAAGGAATCGACGTCTCACCTCCCCGGGGCTGCAGTAAGGAACAGAGGTATCACCTCCCTTGACGCCATGCACCTTCTTTGCTTTCATCAATTCCAAGTTACTGTTCTTTGTGGGTCTGCTTGACTCCGGTCTGACTCCGCACACCTCGTGGACGGCGCCGTTCTTTGGGATTTTCATCTGCCACAACGTCGTAATAACTCCAGGTGGAGTTATTTGTTGCTAGAAGCTTGATTTGAGTGAATAACCTATTTTAAGGATAATTTTGATACTGTATTGTGGATTTTTGTTGTTTGGTCTTGTTTTGGTTTAGATAAAGATTACTTATTTTTCTAAACTGGTGTGGTGTCCATTCGTAGTGTTTTCACTGTGTTACTGTATGTGTTCACAAATGCTTTACACACTGCCTCTGAGATAAGCATTTCTGCTAGTGCCAAGCTACCAAGGGGGTTGTTTATTTTAGGAATGTATCCCTCTTTCCCTGACTAGAAGCAAGGGTCCCTATTTGGACAAAGGTACCTACCTCTGCCAACTGGAGACCCCCATTTCTAACATTGGTGGTCAGCGGTGTGGATCTGGACTTGCATTTGTGACTTACATACAGTGATTGGTGCATACACTAGCGGAGTCAGACCATTACACAACCACCTACATTTTTGTATAGTTTTTCCTTGGAATTCTTTGCATCTTGAGAACTACCAATTTCACCATGAGTAAAGCAGCATCACTTGCATTTGTGGATATTGAATTTGAAGAGGAAAGGGTTGATACCTACACTGTACCACAACTTAAAGCCAACTGCAAGGGGCGTGGCCAAGCCGTCGACCGACATTGGCCGCATGGCGCTGAAGCTCCGGCCGCCGATGAACACATGCGGCACTCAACGCTGTGTTGAGTCCACCATCTGCCCAACAAATGTCACCGGGCGCCCTGTGAACCTACGGGGCATGTACCTAGCGCTGGAGCATGCGGGGGTGCCACAGTACAGAGCGCATTTCTTCGTCCCTCGGGAGTGAGAGCAGCGCAGCCTGCTTCGCGCTGGAGACCCGATTGGCAGAATTGTAAACGGAGCCCGCGGCCTCTGCTACTCCTCGGGCCCTGAGGCCTTGACTGTACAAGGGCATGCCAGCTGAGCCCTCCGCACCGACATCAGGGGCCTGAAACAGGCATACCACCCGACACCAGTGCGCACCCAGTGAGTGGGGACTGCGGCTTGGGGGATCGGACCTACCCTGGAGGCCTCTTCACTGCACCAGACTTTCACCCGCCATGCTGCAACCCCAGTCTAGGGGTGCCCTGGCCGCCTCCTCCCTGCTCCCCCCCAGAGGCTCCACTCACCACAAAACCGGGACCACAAACAAAAATATATAGCTGCACTGGGCACTGCACATCGGCAGGCACACACCGCCACAACCATTGCAGGGGCCCCTACCAGAGGAAACAGTGGGGCGTGGGGACCCTAAACAACAGAGACTGACCTTTGACAAACCGGCCGACTCGAGCCGCACATCCCACTCGCTGGATCGTGAGAGCACCTTGTGCGCGACGGACCGTCAATCGACGGGGGAAGGGATATCGGCCATCTTGGTGGAGCTCCGCGGCCTTGATGAGCCACTGGACACCCTGACCTCCAGGCTGGACAGAATGGGGGAACGCATCGACGGCCACCACACCCGGTTTGTTGAAGCCGAGCAGCGACTATCGGACCAGGAAGACCGAAACCGAGATGAGGCACGTAGACTGGAGTGCGCAGAGCACCTCTTGAAATCCGTCACCATCAAAAATGAAGATTTGGAGGCCCGGTCCTGGAGAAATAACGTACGTATAACGGGACCTGCGGAGACCACCAACATGGGCCGGCCAGAAACCTTTCTCGAGGGGCTGCTAAAAGACCTTTTTGGTGCCGAGCACTTCTCCACCACGTTTGTCATGAAGAGTGCACATCGGTTCATGGTCCCGTGCCCGCCGCCAGTGCACCCACCGCTTCCCATTGTAGCGCGCCTCCTAAATTACAGGGACAGAGATACAATCCTCCGCCTGGCGAGAGAAGCCGCCCCAGTGACCCATCAGGGTTCGGTCCTCTCATTTTATCCGGACCATACTCTGGTTGTTCTGAAAGCCCGACAGGAGTTCACGTAGGCAAAATGGCAACTCGGCGGCCTGGATTTGCAGTACGCAATGCTCTATCCTGCACGGCTCAGGGTGTTGGTGGATGTTAAGCCTCATTTCTTTGAAAATGACCCGGATGTCTTGGCCTTCTGCAAACAACGTGTGGGCGAGTCCCGTCGTAGTCCTGCCTGGTCCTACCGGCACTCCTCTCCGGACAATAACCTGGCCCCCATTGCTCTACTCTTCACATCGGACTAAGACTCTGTTGCTGGTGAAAATGCTTCATGCTCCCGGCCTGGCCAATGGCCTTTGGTAACTTTGCCCTATATTAACCACTGTCTGGCCCTTTCACACAGGCATTTCATACTCTCATTGGCTCAGTGGTTTTTCTCTGTCTGGCTATATTATGACTATTTTGATTGGAGTGGTGTGTTGCCCCTGTTGTTGATCGCATGCATGTTTACTGGTGGACTCACTATTTAGTTGATTGTTCGAGATTCCAGTGTAGGGGACGCAACGTGGTCTTTTCCGAAATTGGTGTTCTAAAATCTTTTTTTTTCATTTCAGTGATGTGGGCACTGGCTGTCCAAGGCGTTGCCTCCCCCCCGGATGATTCCGCATAACTTTATTCTGGGCTTTGTTGTTGTTGTGATGTTGTGGGTTTTTGTGGACAGGGATCTGATTCTCGGGCCTCTGGGCTCCGGTGTGGGTGGTGGGTGGGAACTAGGGGGCGGTGGGTTTTGAAGGGTTTTTTGTGTTTTTGTATATTAGTTCATTGTGTTCCTCAGTTGGTGGATTCCGCACTCCACTTGCCACAGTGCGGTTGTTGATATTCACGCTCTGCTTATTTCTCTCTAAGCCATGGCGGTAGCTCCATCAGTGGATGTTAGTCTGCTTACATGGAATGTTAGGGGGCTCAATAACCCGAGGAAATGCAAACTGGTACTAGCATACCTGAAACGTCATGACGTAAAGATAGCCTTCTTACAGGAGACCCATCTCCCACCCCAAGGCTCTCCTCCCTTTGCCTCCTCCTGGGGTTCCAATAGATTTTTTTTTCCAGTTTCAGTACATACTCACGGGGGGTCTGCACGTTGATACACAGCTCCCTTCCTTTCACTCTACTACATAAGGCAGAAGACCCTCACGGGCGCTATCTGTTAGTTGAAGGTACACTGCTGGGTCAAACGGTAATACTTTTGAATGTTTATGCCCCGAACACTGATGACCCGGACTTCTTTACTAATTTACACGCCCTTCTCAGTTGGCACGATTGTGACGTCCTCTTTCTGGGTGGGGATCTTAACATTTGGCTTAATCATGCTCTCAATTCCTCCAACCCACAAGCTTCACCGAAGGTTCGCTCTCTTACGGTACTTACGACCTGATTCGTACATCGGACCTAAGGGACACTTGGCAACCGCATTACCCATCGGCCCCTGGCTATACCTTTTACTCGGCACCTCACTCAACGCACACGCGTATTGACTACATTTTCACCACAGTGGCGGGTTGCCGGTGGGCCTGAGGGGGTGGACATACTACCTCACACTCTATCCGATCACTCCCCCCTTATTTTACGTCTGGTGATCCCACATTCGGCGAGTTGGGAGCAACAGTGGTCTTTCCCGGCCTCGGCTGCTCTTGATGAGGTATTCCGTGCAGAGGTTCAGGAGGCCATTACGGAGTACTTGGCCCTGAACACCGGATCGGTGACGCATTACTCCACCATCTGGGACGCCTTTAAGCCATTCATATGGGGAGTTATTCTCTCCAAGCAGGCCGGGCCGATGGGGTTGATCCGTGGCAGCCTTGCCAGGGTGGAGGCTGAATTAGCCCTTCTGGACGAATCATTTCCCGACCCGGTAGTGCAAACCAAGCGTAATGCAACACAACTAGACTTCAACGACCACACGGACATAGAGGCGAATCTACTTGGCAAATACCACTTAGCGAGGCACTACGGTGAGGGTGAGCGCCCTGGTAGGACACTGGCCCGTCTGGTAAGCCCCCCAAAAGGGGTTGGGCATATCACGTCCATTGACCGTGGGGGCGGGACCACTGCCACGTCTGACTCGGACATTGTGGCGGAATTGGTGGCTTACTATCGTTCTCTCTATTCCACCACATTACCTAGCAACTTTTCGCAGCACCTATCATATCTAGAGGAGGTAGCCATGGTCTGGCTGACCAAGGGCCAAGCTGACTTTCTGCCGCACCACTTCACGATTGATGAAATCTCGCTGGCTATCAACGAAGAAGTGTGTCTTCAAGGGGTCTGTCTCCAGAGGGGTTGGAGGATAGGGAGAGAAGCAGAGTGCATGAAATGGAGCTTGCTAAGCTCAAGCTGGGGAGCCAGGGTGACTTAGAGAATAAGAGGTTTGAGTTGGAGAGCAAGAAATTGTCCATGAAAAAGAAGAAGATGCTTTTAGAGCATGAGAGAGCGTTGAGGGAGCTGGAGCTGAAAGCGAAGAGCCTAGAGATAACTCCCTCTGGTGGCAGCACACCATCAGTTCCTGGGGAAGGAAAAGTATACATTCTCAAACATGTTATCAACGATTTCATGAAGTATGAGGACATTGGCCAGTGGATTAAGGCCTATGAAATAGTAATGAAGGCCCACCGGGTCCCTGAGAGAGATTGGGGAGTGGGGTTGTGGAGCAGCTTCATAGGTGAAAGGAGAGAGACCTTACTTGCTTTGCCCACTGAGGATCAGATGTCCTATGCCCCCATGATCGAAGCCTTGATAGCCAGGTATGGGTTGACCCCAGAGCTTTATAGGCAGAAATTTAGGAACTGCACGAAGCTGGAGTCAAGTACTTTGGTGGAATATGTATCTTACTTTTGCAGAGCACGGGATGGATGGGTGAAGGGTAACAAGGTAACTGACTTGCAGGGGTCTATGATTTGGTTGCATGGGAGCACTTGTCCAGTAGTTGATTTCCAGAGCTATGCCAGCACCTGATTGATAGTAAGCTGACTCACCCTAAGAAGCTTACTGTGGAGGCAGACCGCTGGGTAAGTACCAGGGTCCACAAAGGTCCTGTGGGAGACCCCGCCAAAGGTGGGCAGGATCCCTAGCAGATGGGTGGGTTGGGCAAGGGTAAACAAAAAGAGTTCCAAAAAGGGCCCCAAAGTAATCCCCAAGGGAATCAAAGTAAGAGTTCCCAGATTCCCACAGAAAAAAAAGCATGGGTCCCGACAGGTAAGCCTGTTCAGAGGGGTCCCAAGACATGTTTTAGTTGTGGTCAGCTGGGCCACTTCCGGGGGGATCCTAAGTGTCCCAAACCAGTTACCACCGCACCCACTGGTGCACCACCCCGGGACCTGGCTAATGCAGCCTTGGGGGAGGAGTTTGGGTGCCCAAGGTGGATGGGGTCCCACAGAGATGTCCCTGGTCTCTTTAGGAGACAGTGAGATGGTCCTAAGGACTCAACTGCCTGATAACACTAAAGTACAGGCAGTGGGTGACTATCAATGGCCATAGTGTGGAGGCTCTGAGAGACACCGGAGCCAGTGTGACAGCTGTCAGTTGTCGGCTGGTGTCTGAAGAGCAGGTGGTCCCCAACGAATTCTACCCAGTAGTTGCTGCTGACAATTCAGAGTACCTCTGTAAAGTGGCACAGGTTCCCTTTGAATGGAGGGTGTCTCAGATACTTTGAAAGTAGCTGTGAGGCCAGTCATGCCTGTTGACTGTCAGCTAGGCAATTATTTGGAGAGCTCCCCTTGGGCGAAGGTGGAGCAGAGGTCTCATTTGGAGATATTGGGTCTGCCTGAGTGGGTGTGTGTGACCACTTGGTCTATTGCAGCCGGTAAGGGCATTTAAGAGGACCTGGAGCCTGAAAGAGTTGTCCAGGTCCCTGCCAGGAAGAAAAGTGGCAAGGGATGCGGGAAACCGCCCCCGAAGTTCCGACGGTACGGGAGGAGGTGGACCCTGAGGGGGATACCCTGGAGCCTACAGGGGAATAAGTGGCTGAACTGGGGGACCTGCCTGAGCTGACTCATTGGCAGCAAGAAGGAGGGCCCACAAGGGAGGACTTCTGCCAGGAGCAGCAAACATGCCCTTCTCTCATTAGTTTGCGGCAACAGGCTGCAAACCAGGCAGCACGTGATCAGTCCTGGTCACATTGGATAAACTGGGAGAATGGTTTCCTGTATAGCGAGCCTATGAGTGCTGAGCCTGGATCAGCCCGTGTGCTGGTGGTACCCCAGCGCTTCAGAGCCTTCCTACTGGGTCTGGCTAATGATGTGCCTTTGGCAGGGCATTTGGAGCAAGACAAGACATTTCAGTGGCTTGTCACCCACTTTTACTGGCCCCAAATGCGTAAGCATTCTGATGCTCACTGTAGGCCTTGCCAGACTTGCAAGGCAAGTGGTAAGAGTGGGAGGAAGTGTAAGGCTCCTCTCCAACCTTTTACTGTGGTCATCACCCCCTTTGAGAGGGTGGGTATTGACATTGTGGGGCCTCTGTATCCCAAGACAGCCATGGGCAACAGGTTCGTCCTGGTCTTGGTGAACCATGCCACCCGGTACCCGGAAGCCATCCCTCTCTGGACTGTGACGGCCCCCGTGGTGGATCGTGCATTGATGTCGATTTTCTCCCGTGTGGGGTTCCCCAGAGAGGTGGGGTCTGACCGTGGTGCCAACTACATATCGAAGTCCCTGTGGCAGAAGTACAGTGTAACCTCTAAGTTTACCACTCCTTACCACCCCAAGGTAATGGGCTGGTTGAAAGATTCAACCGGACCCTAAAGGGCATGATTATGGTTCTTGGTGAACCCATGAGGCGTAAGTGGGACGTCCTTTTACTATGCCTGCTGTTTGCTTACAGAGAGGTACCGCAGAAGTCCTTAGGGTTCAGTCCCTTTGAGCTCCTGTATGGGCATCCTGTAAGAGGACGTCTGAGTCTGGTGAAAGAAGTCTGGGAGAAAACTCCAAGTAAACCTCCTTAGGATGTATATAGCTACATGCTGGCCTTCAGAAATCATACTAAGCGCTTCAGGCAACTCGCTCAGGCGAACCTAGAAGCCAGCCAGGAGGAAATGAAACGCTGGTATGATCAGAATGCCACTCTGATCGAGGTTCAGCCTGGACAGAAGGTTTGGGTCATGGCCCCAGTGGATCCTTGTGCGCTCCAGGATAAGTAGACCGGACCATTTGAGGTGGTGGAGCGCAAGAGTAATGTCACCTACTTGGTGGACTTGCAGTCTCCTAGGAACCCTTTGTGGGTCCTGCATGTGAACCGCCTGAAGCCCTACTTGGAGAGGTCCGAAGTGGGCATGCTCCTAGCAACAGATGCTGGGATGGGAGAGTAGACTGAGCCTCTTCCTGACCTCCTGTCTGCAAAGGAGCAAGATGGGTCAGTGGATGGTGTGAACCTCTCTACCGCCCTGACCCCGAACAGCAGAGTGACTGCCGCCAACTGTTGGGACAGTTTGCTGACCTGTTCTTCCTGACCCCGTGTCACTTAGTGGTGCGTCCATGATGTGGACTCTGGGGACAGTCCTCCAGTAAAACTTAAGATTTACAAAGTGACTGACAGGGTCAGAGCTTGTATCAAGGAGGAGGTCTCCAAGATGCTGGAACTAGGGGTGATTGAGTCCTCAGACAGCCCTTGGGCCAGACCGGTGGTCTTCGTCCTGAAGGCTGCCGCACCAGGTGCCACACCAGAACTCCAGTTCTGTGTGGACTACCGAGGGCTCAATTCAGTCACCAGGACTGACGGGCACCCCATCCCCAGAGCTGATGAGCTCATCGATCGGTTGGGGACTGCCTGGTACCTCAGTACATTTGACTTGACGTCTGGGTACTGGCAGATCGCCTTAACTGATTGGGCCAGAGAGAGGTCCGCATTCTCCACACCAGATGGGCACTACCAATTCCAGGTGATGCCCTTTGGGATGAAGAATGCCCCTGCCACCTTTCAGAGGCTGGTCAGCCGGGTGCTGGTTGGGCTGGAGTATTTCAGTGCCGCCTACCTGGACGACATTGTGTTCAGTGCCACTTGGGAGGAACATCCGCACCACCTCTGGGAAGTGTTGAAGGTGGTGCGGAGGGCAGGCCTCACGATCAAGGCAAGCAAGTGCCAGATCGGGCAGGGTTCAGTGATGTACTTGGGACACCAGCTGGGGAGCGGCCAGGCGGCGCCCCTACATCCCAAGATTGATACCATTCTGGCTTGGGAACCCTCCAAGACCCAGACAGAGGTGAGAACCTTTTTAGAACTGACCGGGTATTACAGGAGATTTGTCCAGGGGTATGGCACCATTGTTGCCCCTTGATAGAGCTGACTTCCAGGAAGCAGCCCAAGAAAGAGAATTGGATTGACGCCTGCCAGAAGGCTTCTGATGCCCTGAAATCTGCCATGTTCATGGCGCTCGTGCTTAAGGCACCCAACTTCTCAGAAGAGATCGTTGTGCAGATGCTTCAGAACATGGTGTGGGGGCTGTGCTTTCACAACTAAATGAGGAGGGCCTGGACCTACCTGTAGCCTTCATTAGTCGGAGGTTACTTCCACAGGAACAGAGGTGGAGTGCGATTGAGCGTGAGGCATTTGCTGTGGTCTGGGCACACAAGAACCTGAGACCATGGGGATATATGTCACAACTGACAGGACGCAATTTATCAAAGAAAATCTCACACAGCCCCTAACACGGCTCCGTTGCGACATCAAGCATTGGCGTTCCTAGCCACTGAGGCTGCTGGGCAGAGCGGCCCTCTTCAAAATGATGGCGCTCCCCCGATTCTTGTACGCACTACAAAACACGCCTTTCCCGGTCTCCCACACATACTTTACAGCGATAAACGCCGAAGTGACCAGTCTATTATCGGAGGGAAAGACACCGCGAATAGCACTTTATAAATTAACAAAAAGCTGCTATGATGGAGGCATCGCCCTCCCTAACATAAAAATATACTATTGGGCCTCGCAACTTGTAGTTGTAAACCAATGGCTTCACGCATCTGGGGACGACCCAGCGTACGGTATGGATCGACAGTTGCTGGGCGAGGGTGGAGTCATGGGGGCATTGAATAACAAGAGTAAGAGGCGCAACCTCACGGGCCCGACGGCACACACTATATAAATTTGGTTTGAGGCGCAGAGGACGTTGGGATGGGAGGGGAAGATAACGCAGGCTATGCCATTATGGGACACAAAAAGACTGGGTATGTTACGTAATACTAAAGGATTCCGGCAGTAGGATCTGATAGGGATCTCGTGAGTCGGAGACCTCTGGAAGAAGAGAGAGGTACTTCCCTTTGCCCAACTGCGAACTGCTTATGACATGGCAGACACCGAACAGTTCCGTTACACACAAATCAGGCATGTGCTGATGGCAGTGATCGCACCGGGCACACGACTGGCGGAGTCCTCACCATTGGAGGATAGACTCCTTACAGACCATCTCAACAAAAGAGTCATTTCTCAGACATATCGTAAAATCATACATAATCAGCCGGACCCCCTAATAGTTCTTAAATCAAAGTAGGAAGCAGAAATAGGAGACCTCGACGAAGCTGAGTGGCAGGAGGGCCTTTCGTCCCCCAGGGAGGTAGCGATACCATCAAAACTCAAACTGATACAGCTGAAAATACTGCATCGCACGTATTATACCCGAACTCTCCTATATAGACTCAAGCGGACAGACTCACCACTATGTCTTGGACAGGAGGGGACTCTTTTTCACACCCTATGGCTGTGTCCCATAGTTGTCCAATACTGGAGGGCGGTAATGCGTACACTTTCTCAGGTAACAAAAATCACGACTCTCCCAGAGCCCAGGAGGTGTCTCCTTAACATACGGGAACCCACGGATCTTAACCGTGCGATGCAAACATGGGTCACAATAGGCATGATGATGGCGAAGCGAAATATAGCACAGAGATGGGGATCTGGGCAGCCCCCTACCCTCCCCCAGTGGTGTAGAGACATGGATACCGCCGTGAATGCTGAAAAGGCAGTATATGTTCAAAGAGGATGCCCAAAAAAATGAACTCCCATATGGGGGGGGGATGGAACAAATACCGAACCCCCTAAGGAGAACTCAGACTCAGAACTTAGTGACTGAGGAAATTGGGGGAATGACTTGGAAGGGGGTGGGTCATGTTGCAGTTCTTGATAGAGCACTGATTTGGAGGAATGAAGTAAGATATGTATATATTGATGTAATGCTGTACCAAGTGTTGAATGAAGCTACAGGTACTTGTGGAATGATCCTCACAGTAAGCAATGCCACAGATTGTTATGTATGTTATGAGAAAACAAATAAAAAGAGTTAAAAAAAAAAAAAAAAAGAACCTAAGACCATACTTGTTTGGGACTCACTTCCGGGTTCAGACAGACCACAGGCCCCTCAGTTGGTTGATGCAAATGAGGGTTGAGAATCCAAAGCTGTTGAGGTGCTCCATTTCCCTATAGGGGATGGACTTTACGGTGGAACACCGCCCTGGTACAGAACACGCCAGTGCTGATGGTCTGTCCAGATTTTTCTGCCTTAGTGAAGAGAACTCCCAAGAGGGTGGGTAGTTCTCCCTACATTTCAGCTGAAGGGGACACGTTTTAGACCTGGCACCATTGGCGTGGGTCTCCCTTTAAGTTTTTTGACTCCTGTATTATGCTGTGTGTTGGACTCTATTTTTGCTGGTCTAGCTGCTTTGGGCACTTTGCCACTGTTGGTCAGTGCCAAAGTGCAAGTGCTGCCTTTTGTAAATTGTGTTATGGATTAGTGTTTCCATGATTGGCTATTTGATTTACTTGTCAGACCCTAGTATAGTGAACTGTGTGTGCCCAGGGCCTAAAAATCGAATGCTGCTGGTAGGTTTGCAGCACTGGTTGTGCCACTCACCAAAGCAGCCTGTAAAATGTGACTCAGACCTGCCATTGCAGAGCCTGTGTGCAGTCTAGGATTGCCATGTCGACTTGGCAAGTGCACACACTTGCCAGTCCCTAAACCTTCCCTTTTCTACATATTAGAATGGGGAGTCTGTTTATAACATCTTATAAACATAACTGACCCTGGGAACAAGATTGAAAAGTAAAGTTTAGTATGCCTGAACTCAGAATGTCAAAGTGCATCTTATAGTGAGGGTGATTTTTACATTCTGTGTTTGAAAATACCACTTTTAGAAAGTAGGTATTTTCTTGCCTAAACATCCAGTGTGCCTCTGCTAGATTTGTGTATTGCATTTCTGGCTTTTGGATGACAGGGGCTGGAGAGGGACAGTGCCTCCAGACGTCTGATGAGTCAGGGCTGGGCTGAATAGACCTGGGCTGCATTTAGAGTAGGGGGGGGGAGATTTCCTTTCACCTGCATGGGCCTGGTCTGCCTTTAACAATGCTGTCTCCACCTCCTGTCAGGAAGCTGCACCAGTGAGGACAGAACTGTTTTTGGCTAGGTACAGACACTCTCTGCCTTAGAGAATAAAGGATTTTTGTGTATAAAAAGAGGGGCCCACACCCCAGACTTTTAGATCACTTCTGGGAAATCAAGAGGAACCTTTGCCAAGGAGAAGAGCCGGATATGCTGAGGAGGAATACTGCCCCTAGACTTTGCTATTTGCTTTGTCATCTGCCTAAAAAAAAGATCACCAAGGGCTTGACACTTAGCTTGCCTCCTGTTCTGAAGTCTCAGGGACACAAAGACTTAACCCCTTCTGTCTTTCTGCATCTGGAACTGCTGTTTCAACTACTGCAGAAGAAAATTGCAACACTGATGCCGGCGAACGATGCCGTACCTGCACTGAAGGTGTGGGCACTGCTTGTGAAGAGCATGATGCACCGCCGCGACTTGCACCGTAAGCCAGATGCCTGCCAACGGCGTGCCGCATTGACTCCCAAGCCGTCATTGAGGCTGCTGCCTGCACTGGAGCCCCGACCTCAATAATGCCGGTGCTTCATCAATGGGAAGCCGATCCTCGATGTGGGTGACTCCCGAATCCATCGACATTGCACCGTTGTAAGGAACCACTTCCTCGCCACCATCTGTGACGTCACCTCCTCAACACAGTAAAGAATCAAAGTCTCACCTCCCCTGTGCTGCAGTAAGGAACAGAGGTATCACATCCCAGGGGTCGTAAGGAAGCGATGCCCCAAGCGCCAACAGATAATCACCTCCTGACGCCGTGCACCGTCTTTGCTTTCATCAATTAATTGCAAGGTACTGTTCTTTGTGGGTTTGCTTGACTCCGGGCCCGACATAGCGCACAGTCGGCGCTGTTCTTTGGGATTTTCATTCGTCACGACGTCGTAATAACTCCAGGTGGAGTTTTTTGTTGCTAGAAGCTTTGAGTGAATAACCTATTTTTGATACTGTATTGTGGATTTTCGTTGTTTGGGCTTGCTTTGGTTTAGATAAAGATCACTTCTTTTTCTAAACTGGGGTGGTGTCTATATGTAGTGTTTTCACTGTGTTACTGCGTGTGTTCACAAATTCTTTACACACTGCCTCTGAGATAAGCCTATCTGCTCGTGCCAAGCTACCAAGGGGGGGAGCAGGGGTTGTTTTTGATGTGTATGCCCCTTACCCTGACTAGAAGCAAGGGTCCCTAATTGGACAAAGGTACCTACCTCTGCCAACTAGAGACCCCCATTGCTAACACCCATTTGTAGGAAGGTGGATATCTGACTATGGTTACCCCCAACTTTTTGCCTAGTGTCTAGCTGGTTTTTCGACTTAGTTGGCCTGAGATCCTGCCATTCAGGGTCTCAGGCTGTCTGCTCTCTCTTTAAAATGGACTCCATGTACCCTAGGTACATAACCAATTGGTAAGGATCACCTTATTGGACCCTGTACAGTGTACCCTAGGTACCCAGGGCATAGGTGTACCCTAGGCCTCCCAGGGGCTGCAGCATGTATTATGCCACCCCTGGTCTGGCCTTCCAATCAGACACAACTGGCTGATCACTCAGCTGGGGCAAGGTTGTGTAATCACCCCTTGCTTAGATATAGTATGCCTATATCTACCCTTATATAGAGACACATGTGTACCTATCAGTCACTCCTATGGCAGGCCTTAACAATCCTGGAGGCAGAGTGCTTGGTAACATGTGAGATGGTGCTCTAGCATGAGCTGAGCCTGTCTGCAGCTTTAGGAACCATGTCCTTATAGCTGTTCTATGATATAGCCTACCATATACTCTTAAAGTGCCTTATAATCTTAAACGGTTATGGTAACTATGGTTTGGCTTTATCAAAACATGTCGTGTAAGGTGTCTAACACTTTGGAATAATACCCCCATACCATTTCTGGTGATGAGGATATTATCCCTCCCTTCTAGAGGGAGAGACATGTTAAAATCCTACTTTGCTGTTTAACTCTAACCAAAGCCTCAGCATCACAAAATGGATGCTGCTGCCACAGACACAAGTCTGACCTCCTGCTGCTGGGAGTGATACCAGCCAGGGAGGCCTGGACAATAGGTTTCCTGCTTGGGGAGGTGCCAGCACCTCCCCAGACAGCCTTTAGTGTATTGGGGCAGGGTGGGCTGAAAGGAATGAGACATGCCTGGGGCACACAAGGTGTTCCTTGCATAGTCCAGTTCAAACCGGCGCTGGGGCACTCCAGCCCCAGCTCTGGCGCGAAACTGGACAAAGGGAAGTGGGTGTAACCACCCCCTCCCAGGTCCCACCTGTGAGAAGTTGGCCTGATGTATGATGTCACTAGTTATAGTGTACACCTTATATCAGTCCAAATACCCTTATGGTGATTGGTTGTAAAGTCAACCTTATAGACCAGCTATCCTAGTGGTAGCATGGACAAGAGCAGTCTTAGGCTAAACTCTGAATGGCATGTGAAGCCAGCTGTGATACCATATATAATCCCTTGAATACCAAATGAAAGGACACCACAACAGATATATATATAAAATAAAGTGTATTTATTCTAAGCAAACCCTCAGCACTCTTTATGAGATTAGAGGTAAGTACAACACAGTCTTATTAATGCATACAGTAAGTCACACAGGTAAGTAATACAGTTAGGCCCTAGGGGCCACGCAAACCATATACTAAGTAAGTGGTATAAGAACCACTGTCACGGACATAGAATAGGCCTAGGCCTAGGGAATCGCTGGGGCTACACTACACTAGCGTTAGTTAGGAAGTGGGAGGCCCACGGGATTCGTGTGCAGAGTGGAAACACTCACGCGTAATGCGTAAAAGTCAATAGCAATGTTACAGTTTAGAAATAGATAGATTTAGGACACTTCCGGAGTAGCTAGGAAGTTGAGACTTGAAAACTAGACACTAGGATAGTCACTATCCTGATGAGCACCGGAGTACCCAAGTTACCTAGCCCACAGGCTGCGGGTGCATAGGGGTGAAGATGCGTCGTTTTCGTCGTCGACTCCTATGGATGCCTGAAGAAAGATGCTGACAGGCAGTCAGTGAAGAGTGTCCAGTGGATCCCAAGGCTGGGATCAAGAAGAGAAGAAACCTGCAAGCAGAAGGGACAGAGTCAAGGTCACTAGCCAGTGACCACGTGGAACCAGGAAGGAACCAGGCGATGTCGTGAAGAGTTGCAGGTGAAGGTGAAGCTTGTCGCTGCAGCCAGGAGGACCAGGAAGCGTCGAGGATGACCAGGACCAGGAGGCGAGCTGTCCCACGAAGGCTCTTGCTGTCGGCGGCGTCGAAGTTGGACTAGGACTCACCAAGCCTTGGCAAGCGGAACCCACGAAGAACAAGGGACTTGCTTCTGGTGCAGACCAGGAAGGTCTGGGGTGCTTCTTCTTTGCAGAGAAGCGGGAGCCAGTCTGGAGGAGCCAAACCAGCGCAGAAGATTTCAGGGAGCGTCGTCACAAAGGCCACTAGCCAGCGGGCAAGCAACCGGACAGACGCGGCAAGCAGGAAAATGCTGAAGGGCCCCACGCAGGACTCGTGGAGTGTGGGGGGCTGATCTTCGGTGCAGATGGTGCTTGGGGTTGGGGCTTCTCAATCCCCGGTGCACAACTTCGAGGGTACCTCAGAAGCTGCGCTGTAAGTTACTAGCCACTTTTCCCAGGTAGCCGGTCCCACGTCGCTCGTCGCCTCCACGGATCTCAGCTCTGCTGCAGATGTGGATGAGGGTCGGAGAAGTCTGGAAGTCAAGGCTCTGGTCAGGCTCTGCAGTCGGTTCCTCGTAGAACGGTCGCAAAGCAAAGGGTAGTCTCTTGATGGTGCCTGTTTGCACAGGGTAGCCACTCCTTGGCTACAAGGGAGATTCTTCAGTCTTCTTCTTTCGTCGAATGTCGAAGGTCCAGAGTTTCTGTTCAGTTTTGCAGGTTCAGGATAATCTAAAGTCTTGAGGCCCAACTCCCACTCTTATACTAATCTGGGGGGCTGGGCTACCTGCTAGGTCACGCCTTATGGGTGGGACCTGGGAGGGGGTGGTTACACCCACTTCCCTTTGTCCAGTTTCGCGCCAGAGCTGGGGCTGGAGTGCCCCAGCGCCGGTTTGAACTGGACTATGCAAGGAACACCTTGTGTGCCCCAGGCATGTCTCATTCCTTTCAGCCCACCCTGCCCCAATACACTAAAGGCTGTCTGGGGAGGTGCTAGCACCTCCCCAAGCAGGAAACCTATTGTCCAGGCCTCCCTGGCTGGGATCACTCCCAGCTGCAGGAGGTCAGACTTGTGTCGTGGCAGCAGCATCCATTTTGTGATGCTGAGGCTTTGGTCAGAGATAAACAGCAAAGTAGGATTTTAACATGTCTCTCCCTCTAGAAGGGAGGAATAATATCCTCATCACCAGAAATGGTATGGGGGTATTATTCCAAAGTGTTAGACACCTTACACGACATGTTTTGATACAGCCCAACCATAGTTACCATAACCGTTTAAGATTATAAGGCACTTTAAGAGTATATGGTAGGCTATATCATAGAACAGCTATAAGGACATGGTTCCGAAAGCTGCAGACAGGCTCAGCTCATGCTAGAGCACCATCTCACATGTTACCAAGCACTCTGCCTCCAGGATTGTTAAGGCCTGCCATAGGAGTGACTGATAGGTACACATGTGTCTATATATAAGGTAGATATAGATATACTATATCTAAGCAAGGGGTGATTACACGACCTTGCCCCAGCTGAGTGATCAGCCAGTTGTGTCTGATTGGAAGGCCAGACCAGGGGTGGCATAATACATGCTGCAGCCCCTGGGAGGCCTAGGGTACACCTATGCCCTGGGTACCTAGGGTACACTGTACAGGGTCCAATAAGGTGATCCTTACCAATTGGTTATGTACCTAGGGTACATGGAGTCCATTTTACAGAGAGAGCAGACAGCCTGAGACCCTGAATGGCAGGATCTCAGGCCAACTAAGTCGAAAAACCAGCTAGACACTAGGCAAAAAGTTGGGGGTAACCATAGTCAGATATCCACCTTCCTACACAACCCCCCCCCCAAACGAAAGGAGATAAGGCTGGCCTTGACAAGGTAAGCCTCTATTGCCTGAGTGGCCATATAAGGAAGAACCAGCACTGGCATGGTTACCCCCTGTCTCATGGTCCACTAAGCAATCCCTCACCCTAAAGGTATCATAGGGTCTCCACCATAGGGAATCACTACCTTTGGTGTGTCTTTGCAAAGTAAAAGGCTGGTGTTGAGATGGAGTACTGAAGTGAGTGTCCTCAAAGTGAGGCCTCAGCTTCCTCCAATCATTCTCCATCATGGATGCCTTTCTTTCTTTAACTGAGTTGCACTGTGCTCTCAGGGTCAGCCTCTGGCTACCTAAAGCTGGAGGCTGGGTCCCTTTTGTGGGCTTACTGGAGGGACAGGTCAGGTTTGGGGCCCTAAGGTCCCAGGTTTGCCTGTGCCCAACAGAATCCCTCTGGGGGAGGTCCCTAACTACCTGTAAAGGGGATCCCTCAGGAATGTTTTTACCCATCACCTGGCTAGGGCTACTAGCCAGGCAATCCTCATTCTTTTGATTGGGGGGTTCTTGTGGACAGGGGCCCTCTTGGGGTCCACTGGCCTCCCTGACCTCTGCAGCCCTGGGCTGACTGAGGCAGGGTAGAGAGAGGCAGGCTACCTGCACCAGACTGGGTCCCACCTTGGAAGGGGCCACTGACATCAGAGGCTCTGCCAGGCCAGGCCTGGCTACCTCTGGGGCAGTTCCTTCACAAGGGGTGAGGTCAGATCCCTGAGGAGGCTGACCTTTTCCTAATGTCTGGGGAGAGGGAGACTTTTCTTCCTCCCCACTACTCTCTGTTTGTGTGGAGTGATCCATAGTTTCAGGCTTCACTACACCTATGTCAGTCTGAGTGTGGGCTGAGACCATTACAGCCTTGCCAACCTTTTCAGGAAGGCACTCAGTTTGTGTTTGAGCTGTGACTGTCACAGCTCTGCCAATTTCTACAGGGAAGTCTGTCTGTGCCTGGGCTGTGGCTACCACTGCCCTTCCAACCTTTTCAGGGAGGAAATCTGCTTGGACAGGGGTTGTGACTGGCACAACCCCACTACCCTTTTTGGAAAGGCCTACCATTTTAGAATGGGTGTCTTGTTCAACTCCAGCCCAAGCTGAGAGTTCTAAGTCATTCCCCAGCAAGCAGTCCACAGGCAAGGTTGGAGACACTGCCACCCTTTTAGGGCCAGTGACACCTCCCCAGCTGAGACATACCTCTGCCATGGGATGACTGTTCTGTTTGCCATCAATGTTAGTTACCTGGTATGAGAAACCAGGCAAAAGCTGCTCAGAGGGAACTAGCCTATGGGCCACCATAGTGATGCTAGCTCCAGTGTCTCTGTAGGCCTCAGCTTTTCTACCATTGATGTAGGGTTCCTGTCTGTACCTACCCAAAGTGTTGGGACAGGCAGTGAAGTTGGCAAACCCCATGCCACCATCACAGACAAGAGTAGCTGCTGTAGGGGAATTGGCTAAGCCAGGATCCCCCTGTGTTCCCCAAGAAAACCCAACCAAATTTTTGGGGGCACTCCCACCACCTGGGGGATTACTGCTGACAGTAATAGGTGGTGTGACATGAGTAGTTGGAGGAACAGTTTTGTTTTTAGCCTGTGGACAACTGCTGTCAGTTTTCCAATGCCCAGGTGTTTTACACACATGGCAGTAAGGCTTTTTAACTGTGGTAGAGGAGGGAGCTTGGGACCCACCACCCTGTGTGGAGTTTTGGGGCCCTGAGGAAGATTTCTCTTTTGCTTTATCCCCACCCTTCTCTTGAGGCTTGGTGGTATCCTTCTTTTGGTCACCACCCTGATTTTTAGGCCTAATCCTGGTCCTGACCCATTTATCTGCCCTCTTTCCCAATTCTTGGGGAGAGGTCAAATCTGAGTCTACCAGGTGTTGATGGAGAAGCTGGTTCTGACAATTACTAAGGATCTGCTCCCTCATAATCAAGTTGTACAATCCTGTATAGTCCTGCACCTTGCTGCCATTTAACCAACCTTCCAAAGCCTTAGTGGCACAATCCACAAAATCAGACCAGTCCTGTGTCTGTGTCTTCTGGGTGTCTCTGAACAACAACCTATATTGCTCAGTGGTTAAGCCAAACCCATCTATCAGAGCACTCTTCAGGACTTTGTAATTGTTTGCATCCTCATCACTGACTGTGAGGAGCTTGTCTCTACCTTTGTCAGAAAAGGAGAGCCACAAGATAGCTGCCCACTGACTTTGGGGTACCTGCTGTACTTTGCAGGCCCTCTCCAAAGCAGTCATCCATTTGTGGATGTCATCCCCATTCTGATATGGGGGGACTATCTTGCTTAGGTTTCTATGGTCATAAGACCTATCCCTATCTCTAGGAATGTTGCTGCCACCAGTGGGTTCTGACCCACACAATTTTTGCTCTCTAGCCAGAGCAAGCTTCTCTTTGGCAAGGGCAATTTCTTCCCTCTGAATCCTCAGATTAGCTTCCCTCATTCTGGCTTTATGCTCCTTTCTCTCAGGTGAAGTCATTCCCCTGTGAGAGGAAGCATTAGAGATGCTAGAAACATGGGAGTGGATGGATTCCCTTGAAGGGGATCTGTCCCTCCTGCTTCTCTGTGAAAGCCTACTTGGGGGTCTGTATGGGGGGACCCCATGCAAACTCCCATGTAAACTTAGGTTAGCCTGGCTAAGTCTCCTTACTTGGCTCTGGCTGTCTACCTCTTCCTCTGAAGTCCCATCTGACTCATCTGTGGAGGTAGACAATTATCTACAGCTAAGGCGCCATCCCTGGCAGCTCTTTCAGCATCATAGGCCTCCAGAAGCTCCACTAGCTGTCTAAGGGTAGGGTTTGAACCCTGTTTTATTCCTCTGGAGGTACACAAGTGTCTCATCTCCTGGAATGTTAAGGTATCATATCTAGAGGGGATCTTTTGCAGACCTGATCCTCCTGAGAGAGCATCTACTTGATCTACTCTCAGAGACATGATCTAGTGAGGGTGTGGTGTGTGCACCTACCTACACTAGTTGTATCTACTAAACCTCTCTAGTAGTTGTAGTCAGGGTGTGTTACTCCCTTCAACCTACAACTACAAAGTCCAGTAGGACTTAAGTATAATAATCTATGTTATATGTACCTAGACAATATCTGTGTGATCTTTCAATTTAGTATCTCAAGATTACAATGGTATTACAACAGCAAGCTCAGATCCCAACCGCTGCTCACCAATGTGAGAAGTTGGCCTGATGTATGATGTCACTAGTTATAGTGTACACCTTATATCAGTCCAAATACCCTTATGGTGATTGGTTGTAAAGTCAACCTTATAGACCAGCTATCCTAGTGGTAGCATGGACAAGAGCAGTCTTAGGCTAAACTCTGAATGGCATGTGAAGCCAGCTGTGATACCATATATAATCCCTTGAATACCAAATGAAAGGACACCACAACAGATATATATATAAAATAAAGTGTATTTATTCTAAGCAAACCCTCAGCACTCTTTATGAGATTAGAGGTAAGTACAACACAGTCTTATTAATGCATACAGTAAGTCACACAGGTAAGTAATACAGTTAGGCCCTAGGGGCCACGCAAACCATATACTAAGTAAGTGGTATAAGAACCACTGTCACGGACATAGAATAGGCCTAGGCCTAGGGAATCGCTGGGGCTACACTACACTAGCGTTAGTTAGGAAGTGGGAGGCCCACGGGATTCGTGTGCAGAGTGGAAACACTCACGCGTAATGCGTAAAAGTCAATAGCAATGTTACAGTTTAGAAATAGATAGATTTAGGACACTTCCGGAGTAGCTAGGAAGTTGAGACTTGAAAACTAGACACTAGGATAGTCACTATCCTGATGAGCACCGGAGTACCCAAGTTACCTAGCCCACAGGCTGCGGGTGCATAGGGGTGAAGATGCGTCGTTTTCGTCGTCGACTCCTATGGATGCCTGAAGAAAGATGCTGACAGGCAGTCAGTGAAGAGTGTCCGGTGGATCCCAAGGCTGGGATCAAGAAGAGAAGAAACCTGCAAGCAGAAGGGACAGAGTCAAGGTCACTAGCCAGTGACCACGTGGAACCAGGAAGGAACCAGGCGATGTCGTGAAGAGTTGCAGGTGAAGGTGAAGCTTGTCGCTGCAGCCAGGAGGACCAGGAAGCGTCGAGGACGACCAGGACCAGGAGGCGAGCTGTCCCACGAAGGCTCTTGCTGTCGGCGGCGTCGAAGTTGGACTAGGACTCACCAAGCCTTGGCAAGCGGAACCCACGAAGAACAAGGGACTTGCTTCTGGTGCAGACCAGGAAGGTCTGGGGTGCTTCTTCTTTGCAGAGAAGCGGGAGCCAGTCTGGAGGAGCCAAACCAGCGCAGAAGATTTCAGGGAGCGTCGTCACAAAGGCCACTAGCCAGCGGGCAAGCAACCGGACAGACGCGGCAAGCAGGAAAATGCTGAAGGGCCCCACGCAGGACTCGTGGAGTGTGGGGGGCTGATCTTCGGTGCAGATGGTGCTTGGGGTTGGGGCTTCTCAATCCCCGGTGCACAACTTCGAGGGTACCTCAGAAGCTGCGCTGTAAGTTACTAGCCACTTTTCCCAGGTAGCCGGTCCCACGTCGCTCGTCGCCTCCACGGATCTCAGCTCTGCTGCAGATGTGGATGAGGGTCGGAGAAGTCTGGAAGTCAAGGCTCTGGTCGGGCTCTGCAGTCGGTTCCTCGTAGAACGGTCGCAAAGCAAAGGGTAGTCTCTTGATGGTGCCTGTTTGCACAGGGTAGCCACTCCTTGGCTACAAGGGAGATTCTTCAGTCTTCTTCTTTCGTCGAATGTCGAAGGTCCAGAGTTTCTGTTCAGTTTTGCAGGTTCAGGATAATCTAAAGTCTTGAGGCCCAACTCCCACTCTTATACTAATCTGGGGGGCTGGGCTACCTGCTAGGTCACGCCTTATGGGTGGGACCTGGGAGGGGGTGGTTACACCCACTTCCCTTTGTCCAGTTTCGCGCCAGAGCTGGGGCTGGAGTGCCCCAGCGCCGGTTTGAACTGGACTATGCAAGGAACACCTTGTGTGCCCCAGGCATGTCTCATTCCTTTCAGCCCACCCTGCCCCAATACACTAAAGGCTGTCTGGGGAGGTGCTAACACCTCCCCAAGCAGGAAACCTATTGTCCAGGCCTCCCTGGCTGGGATCACTCCCAGCTGCAGGAGGTCAGACTTGTGTCGTGGCAGCAGCATCCATTTTGTGATGCTGAGGCTTTGGTCAGAGATAAACAGCAAAGTAGGATTTTAACATGTCTCTCCCTCTAGAAGGGAGGAATAATATCCTCATCACCAGAAATGGTATGGGGGTATTATTCCAAAGTGTTAGACACCTTACACGACATGTTTTGATACAGCCCAACCATAGTTACCATAACCGTTTAAGATTATAAGGCACTTTAAGAGTATATGGTAGGCTATATCATAGAACAGCTATAAGGACATGGTTCCGAAAGCTGCAGACAGGCTCAGCTCATGCTAGAGCACCATCTCACATGTTACCAAGCACTCTGCCTCCAGGATTGTTAAGGCCTGCCATAGGAGTGACTGATAGGTACACATGTGTCTATATATAAGGTAGATATAGATATACTATATCTAAGCAAGGGGTGATTACACGACCTTGCCCCAGCTGAGTGATCAGCCAGTTGTGTCTGATTGGAAGGCCAGACCAGGGGTGGCATAATACATGCTGCAGCCCCTGGGAGGCCTAGGGTACACCTATGCCCTGGGTACCTAGGGTACACTGTACAGGGTCCAATAAGGTGATCCTTACCAATTGGTTATGTACCTAGGGTACATGGAGTCCATTTTACAGAGAGAGCAGACAGCCTGAGACCCTGAATGGCAGGATCTCAGGCCAACTAAGTCGAAAAACCAGCTAGACACTAGGCAAAAAGTTGGGGGTAACCATAGTCAGATATCCACCTTCCTACACCACCCATAAGGCGTGACCTAGCAGGTATCCCAGCCCCCCAGATTAGTATAAGAGTGGGAGTTGGGCCTCAAGAGATTAGATTATCCTGAACCTGCAAAACTGAACAGAAACTCTGGACCTTCGACATTCGACGAAAGAAGAAGACTGAAGAATCTCCCTTGTAGCCAAGGAGTGGCTACCCTGTGCAAACAGGCACCATCAAGAGACTACCCTTTGCTTTGCGACCGTTCTACGAGGAACCGACTGCAGAGCCCGACCAGAGCCTTGACTTCCAGACTTCTCCGACCCTCATCCACATCTGCAGCAGAGCTGAGATCCGTGGAGGCGACGAGCGACGTGGGACCGGCTACCTGGAAAAAGTGGCTAGTAACTTACAGTGCAGCTTCTGAGGTACCCTCGAAGTTGTGCACCGGGGATTGAGAAGCCCCAACCCCAAGCACCACCTGCACCGAAGATCAGCCCCCCCACACTCCACGAGTCCTGCGTGGGGCCCTTCAGCATTTTCCTGCTTGCCGCGTCTGTCCGGTTGCTTGCCCGCTGGCTAGTGGCCTCTGTGACGACGCACCCTGAAATCTTCTGCGCTGGTTTGGCTCCTCCAGACTGGCTCCCGCTTCTCTGCAAAGAAGAAGCACCCCAGACCTTCCTGGTCTGCACCAGAAGCAAGTCCTTCGTTCTTCGTGGGTTCCGCTTGCCAAGGCTTGGTGAGTCCTAGTCCAACTTCGACGCCGCCGACAGCAAGAGCCTTCGTGGGATGGTCCTGGTCGTCCTCGACGCTTCCTGGTCCTCCTGGCTGCAGCGACAAGCTTCACCTTCACCTGCAATCTTCACGACATCGCCTGGTTCCTTCCTGGTTCCACGTGGTCACTGGCTAGTGACCTTGACTCTGTCCCTTCTGCTTGCAGGTTTCTTCTCTTCTTGATCCCAGCCTTGGGATCCACCGGACACTCTTCACTGACTGCCTGTCAGCATCTTTCTTCAGGCATCCATAGGAGTCGACGACGAAAACGACGCATCTTCACCCCTATGCACCCGCAGCCTGTGGGCTAGGTAACTTGGGTACTCCGGTGCTCATCAGGATAGTGACTATCCTAGTGTCTAGTTTTCAAGTCTCAACTTCCTAGCTACTCCGGAAGTGTCCTAAATCTACCGTTTTCTAAACTGTACTATTGCTATTGACTTTTACGCATTACGCGTGAGTGTTTCCACTCTGCACACGAATCCCGTGGGCCTCCCACTTCCTAACTAACGCTAGTGTAGTGTAGCCCCAGCGATTCCCTAGGCCTAGGCCTATTCTATTTCCGTGACAGTGGTTCTTATACCACTTACTTAGTATATGGTTTGCGTGGCCCCTAGGGCCTAACTGTAATACTTACCTGTGTGACTTAATGTATGCATAAATAAGACTGTGTTGTACTTACCTCTAATCTCATAAAGAGTGCTGAGGGTTTGCTTAGAATAAATACACTTTATTTTATATATATATCTGTTGTGGTGTCCTTTCATTTGGTATTCAAGGGATTATATATGGTATCACAGCTGGCTTCACATGCCATTCAGAGTTTAGCCTAAGACTGCTCTTGTCCATGCTACCACTAGGATAGCTGGTCTATAAGGTTGACTGTACAACCAATCACCATAAGGGTATTTGGACTGATATAAGGTGTACACTATAACTAGTGACATCATACATCAGGCCAACTTCTCACACCATTATCATCCCGAATTTGACATGGGAGCCAGAACCATGCGGCCTGACGCTGCAGCCGAAGCTGGCAGGACCTTCGGGTCCTAGATCAAATCCTGAGCACTCTTCCTACAGGCTGGGCCTTGGGAAGGAGAGGGAGGAGTCGCTGGACCATTTAGAATACCAGCCATACGAGCCCCAGTGGACTGGTGTGAAGAACTGGGTGATGCTAGCGGACTGGATACCTCTCCAGATCCGGGCATGCTTTCACTTCCTACCTTGGCTTCTTATCCTATGGTGGTGTGGAGAGCAGCTTAGGTTCTTGAATTTCATCTAACCTCATTGGCTGTCAAGACTAATCTATTGACTGAGGTGCTGCAACTGGGAGTCTCCTCTTCAGAATCCCTATTCCCATTTCAAAATGGCCATCACCGAAATCATTCTGGGAACATGGTACAAACTCAGCACAGAGGTGTAGGAGGCTGGCTCAGTATATGGTGCACACTTATGTAAGTGATACGCAAACAAATGATGGACGGAATACTGAATAAACCATACATTCACCCCTAGTCAAGAGATCTGGGTTAAATTCATCGTTCTTCTGCTCACTACGCCACCCCACTTATGTAAGTGGGCACCCTGCACTAATCCAGACAACCCTTATGGTGATTGTAGTGGTCTTAGTCAACCTTAGAAAGCTCTCTAAGTGGTAGCTGTGGAGAGCTGCCTTCAGGCTTAGTCCAGAAAGAGTGTAAAGAAGCTTTTGTTTTACCAGAACGTAATCTTATTGGTATAGATTAAGTGAAAAAGAAGCACATAGTATATTTATAAAATGGGTATTTCTCTTCCAGAGCATACTCATCAATAGTCATAAGCACAGAATGATCCTCGCCCATGTGCGGGACCCCGGAGCATATACAAAAATACCTATATATGTGTATTTTTAGTACCACAAGTACATAGTACGTTCAAAACATACATATATACATGTATACACATATAAATATGCAGCCTATAATATGTCCAATAGACTGAAATGCCAAAATGACATGGATTTCTACTATAAGAAAATAATATCACATGTAAATCATGTAACATAGAACATATACTGCAGTAGTGTTCAACAACAACCCTTTATTTTCATAAAGAAAAACAGGTATTAGCAGGCAATTTGTTCTTAGGCTGCATAGATGAATAATCATCACTGTATAATAAAAAACTGGCACCTTGCCTTAAATGCTTCAGAGAACCTGGACACCGTGCCTTTAAGACCTCCAGGAGCCCCCTGCTCCCATCATGAACCACAGGTGACAGGCCAGTTCTTTTTTCGGCTCCTTCTGTGGGGATCCTGGAGCTTGAGCTCGGTCTTTTTTTGACGTTTTCAGTCAGAAATAGATTTTCTACTACTTCATTCAACATTTTTCTTGGCTGGTATTATTTTCGAACTACTTTCTGACATTTTTACTATCTTTTTATGTCACAAATGCCAGCTTTGTTTAACAAATGTCCTTCCTGTGGGAAGAAGATGGCGAAATCCAACCCTCACTCTGTGTGTATTGTGTGTTTGCCATCCTCACACAATCCACAGAAGTGTTACGACTGTCAATTTTCTAAAAGAACTCTACGTGCCAGGGAAAAGATCAGACTTCATGTGTCGATAGAGAGAGGAAAAACCAAAAGTGGCCTTGAGTCTCATTCCAAGAAGCCCTCCTCTCATGGTCAACACAAGAAGTGTCGATTCCAGAAGAAAGCAGATTCCAGAGTACTCGCCGTCAGCGTCGAAATCGGCATCAGAAAAGCGATTAAGCCATTCTACAACGTCGAGGGACAGATCTCCGTCGAAGAGACAAGAACCGCTGTTGACAAACAAGTAAGTTTACGTCGAGGCATACTTCGGGCTCGGAGTATGTGAGTGAAGACAGGTCAAAGTCAACGTCGAAACATCCTTGACGACGAGACACCGGTCGACATCGAGATCTCCACCTCCTTCTCAAAGGTCGTTGTCGAGAGGTTCGACGAGAAATCCCTCCAAACCCACAGACGTCGACGTTGAGGGCAGGATCGGCGACAAGGAAGTCGACGTCGAAGGCACCATATACCCAATGATGTTCGACGTCAAGAAGGCGATCACGATCGCCGTTGAGGAGACCGACATCGAGAGCATCATTGCAGAGACATGAATTGTTCAAGTGTGTCTCCACAGCGGTCGACGTCAGTGGTGGCGATATCTGGGTCGACGTCGAGGCAGCGTTCGACGTCGTGGGAGAGGATTGTTGCCACTTCTAAAGACGCACCAGAAAAACCAAGGTCGATGTCGAGGACATAGCAGTCGACGTCGAGAGAAGTGTCATCTTCTCCTGGAATCCACATTACACAAGTCACATCGGAGGGATCTCCGGCTCCAAGAGAAAAGTTTCCTACTAACTTATCGCCACGATGGCTGGAGAGTATTCAACACTGGAAAGTGCCACCTAGAGTTCCGAGAACGGAATTCTCCACATCTCCATCGCCACCCAGAGTCTCTGGGGGATCCCTTCCACGCAGGTCCCCAAGAAGGTCTCGATCACCTGTGAGAAGGCGTTCAAGATCAAGAGGGCGTTCAAGATCTCGCCGCTCTGCTACTCGTAAGAGAAGACTTAGATCTCCAACAATAACTACGTGAATAAGATCTTCTATTAGAGATTATTCTCCTGCTCTGTCCACTACACCCCCGTCTAGGGTGTCCCCGATAGACGATCTTGGAACTTTTAATGAAGTCCTTTGCAGGGGTGCCACCAAGCTCAGTATCACTATGTATACTCCACCAGTTTCCACATCAGTGATCTTTGAAACTTTACATCACAGGTCTTCTGCAAAGCCCCTGCTACCGTTGGTTCCAGGTCTGCTAGAACCAGCAATGCAGACCTTCCTTACCTCGGCCACAGTGGGTGCAGTTCCCACCCGATATCCAAGAAATATAAGGCCCCAGAACAGGACCCGTTTTTTTCTTCGCGCAGTCCCACCTCCAGACTTGCTGATAGTGGCTGCAGCCAGGAAGGCACATTCGGCTACATCTTCTTCTACTGCCCCACCAGAGAAGTATAGCAAGAATATGGATTCTCTGGGCAAACGAATGTGCAATACTTCGGCTTTGATTATGAAGGTGGCTAGTGCTTCCGCCCTGCTGGGTACGATAGGTCTCGCTGGGATTCTTTGGCAAGATTCTCGGACAAACTGCCGAAGGAAGATCAACTGGACTTCCAAGAAATATTACAAGAAGGCGGACTGGTAGTTAATCAGATTATCAGTGCAGCCGCAGATGCATCTGACTTGGCGGCCCATGGATGCTCGCATGGCATCTGCTCAAGTAGATCGGCATTGGCTTCGTCTTATGGGGCTAAAACTTGATGCACAAAGAAGGATCAACGGATCCTCTCTGTTCTTTGCCCATGCGGATGACGAAATGTCCAAGATGAAGAACGACTTGGACACTCTGAAAGCTGTTGGCTTCGGAAAGAGGAAAGAGTTTAGGCGTAGATTCAGTCCCAATAATCGACGCTTCTCTCAACAGAGGGTTCAAACCCCTCATTGGAGAACGCAAAATCAAGGTCAAGGTCAATCCAGGACCAATTACCAACAAAGAAGACCTGGACGAGGAAGAGGATCTACGAAACAGCAACCTAACGTTCCTAAACAATCAGCAAAACAATGAGGGATGGCTTCCTCCATGCCCGTTGACCACTCCGGTAGGAGAAAGTGTTATGTTACACCTGGAGGATTGGGAGAAGTTAACAAAGGACAAGTGGGTTTTGAATATTGTGCAGAATGGCTATCTGCTCAGGTTCAAATCCCCACCACCATCAGTTCCTCCACAGCAAAAGCCTCTTCAAAGACACCACTTGTTACAAGCAGAAGTAAACATGCTCCTACAAAAGCATGCCATAGTAGGGGTCCCTATTCCACAACGAAAGCAAGGGATTTATTCTCGCTATTTTCTGGTTCAGAAAAGAGAGGAGGTCCTGCCTGAGAATACAGACCAATACTCAACTTAAGGCTGCTGAACAAGTACATTTGCAAAGAGAAATTTCCAATGTTGGCTTTACATCAAATTTTCCCTCCGCTTCATCAGGGAGATTGGATGTGTGCAATAGACCTGCAGGACGCATACTTTCATATTCCACTGTTCATAAAACATCACACATTTCTACGCTTCAAACTGTCTGCCCAACATTTTCAGTTCAAAGTTCTGCCGTTCTGGTTCATATCAGCCCCCCGAATGTTTTCCAAGTGCATGGCAGTGGTGGCAGCTTTTCTTCGCAAGCAAAGGATATTCCTATACCCCTAGCTGGAAGACTGGCTTCTGAAGAGCTCGTCACCTGCTCTGCTTCAGAGTCATCTCTCGTACTGTCTGCAGTTGCTAAACAGGTTGGGCCTTCATGTAAAATACAAGAAATCAATTTTCAACCCGTCTCAGAAGATCCACTATCTGGGTGCCTTACTGAATACCGCATAAGCAAGTGTGTCTCCTTTGGAGGAGAGGTTATCCTCAATTCAGGAGAAATGCTGCAACCTTCTTCTCACGCAGTATCCCACAGTCAGCCAGGTGTCATCACTGCTGGGATCAATGGCATCATGCATCTTCATCGTACCAAATGCCAGGCTGAACATGCATCCGTTGCAGCAATCTCTGGAAGAACAATGGATGCAAGTGTCAGGGCGCTGCAAGGAACAGCTGCTTCTCTCCCAATCGGCCAAAGATTCCATCAAATGGTGGATGAAGAGATCCAATCTCATGAAAGGAGTTCCCTTTCACCTGGACCCTCCTGCACAAACAAAAGTCACGGATGCTTCACTCCAGGGATGGGGGGCTCACATGGGGGTTCTTCAAGTTCAAGGCCTGAGGTCGGAGACGGAACAAACTTACCATATCAATCTCTTAGAGTTGAGAGCAGTGCACTTATCTCTCGAATCATTGTACCCGTCACTTCAATCTCAGTACCTTCTGATCCAAACGGACAACACGACCACCATATATAACTTAAACAAACAGGGAAGTACCCGATCGAGGCCTCTTTCTCTAGAGTCCCAAAGCATCTGGAAGTGGCTTCTTGCAAGAGACTTGAACATTCTGGCAATGCATCTCCCGGGGACTCTCAACGTCGAAGCGGATGCCTTAAGCAGGGAATACGTCGAAGTGCATGACTGCTCTCTCAACGAGGAAGTCATTCAAAGCTTCTTCCTAGACTGGGGAACGCCAAACATCGACTTGTTTGCAGTTGCAGACGCGGTAAACGCAAAATGCCCGTCTTTGCATCCAGGTTTCCCCAACCAGGATCTCTGGGCAATGCCCTTTTCATAAATTGGTCTCAGACATTACTGTATGCCTTTCCACCAATTCCATTGATTCCCACAGTAATCAACAAGTTTTACAGGACCAATTCCAGAATGATTTTGATAGCTCCAGAATGACCGCATCAGTGGTGGTATGCGGATCTCCTTCAGCTATCAGAAGTCCCACACAGGAGGTTACCATGCCGGCCAGATCTACTATCCAAGAACGAAGGGAAGGTATTCCACCCCAATCTATCATCCCTGCGGTTGACGGCATGGCTCCTGAAGTCCTTCAATACGGACATCTAGACTTACCTCCAGAATGTATGAACATTCTTCAAGAGGCTAATAGGCATTCCACAAGACAATCCTATGCTTTTAAGTGGAAGAGGTTTTTACTTCTGGTGCACGAATAATGGACATGATACTGTCCGGGGTCAGAAACAGGTGCTTTTACCGTATTTACTGCATTTGGCCAAATCTGGTTTGAAATTTTCCTCTATTAAGGTGCATCTTGCAGCTATTACAGCGTATAGAAAATCACCAAATCAAATTTCCTTCTTAAAAATCCCTGTGGTCCAAGATTTTTTCGAGGGATTAAAAAAGGTTTACCCTCCAGTTAGAGCTCCTTTGCTACCTTGGGAGCTCAACATTGTATTAACAAAATTGATGAGTGCTCCTTTCGAGCCTATTCATAGAGCTTCTTTACAACATTTGACATGGAAAGCTGCTTTTCTAGTGGCTATCACCTCTGCTCGAAGAGTAAGTGAGATCCAAGCATTATGCTGTAAAGAGTACTATACTGTTTTTCATGCAAACAGAGTGGTTTTAAGAACGCATGCGAGTTTTCTACCCAAAGTAGTCTCGGATTTCCATATTAGCCAGACAATCACTCTCCACACTTTCTTTCCAAATCCTTCAAACGATCCGGAAAGGTCCCTGCACTCTTTGGATCTTAAGAGGGTTTTGAAATTTTACTTAGACAAAACAAAAAGCTTGAGGAAAACGGACCGACTGTTTATAGACTATGGGTCCATAAATACTGGTTCTGCCGCTTCGAAAAAGTCTATCTCTAGATGGATAGTGTCTTGTATATCCTTATCCTATCAAATGGCCAATAGAGTCCTTCCTGTTAAGCCTAAGGCCCATTCCACCAGGGGAAGGCTTCTACCACAGCTCTTCTTAGAAACATTCCTATAGCAGAGATTTGTAAAGCAGCCACATGGCGCTTAGTGCATACTTTCACGCGCCATTACTGTTTGGACTCTGATACACCAGCGCGGATGCCCAGTTCGGGCAAGCCTCACTCCGAAATCTGTTTGGATAGCTAATTGCTAGATGCTATGTTGAACATTTTTGTGACTGTTTTGTAGTGTAGTTCCTATTTCTCTTATAGGCTTTGCACATTGGAATAATATACACTATAGTTTTTGCATAGGACTAAGGTCAGTATGCTCCTATCGAGTACATTAAACTTAATTACTTGTGTGTGCCAGCTAACTCGGAGGTAGCTAGAAACTTCTCGAATGAACAAGAAGGGAGTCGTTTCTGACAACCGCATAAACATGACAACATTGTTTCCCTTAGAATCGGAACGCGTCTCAGAATCGTGGAAACAATAGATAACAGTTTCATTCAGTCAATCGTGCATGCTTAGTTTCTTCAGAGTTACACAGAAATAGACGGACGTTTCAATAAAAAGGGTTTATTGAACAATCTTGTTTCTCGTGTAAGAGATGTGAGTTGTTACAATCATTAGACAGTAAGCAAGATATAATACGCACAGCGTAAGCAGTAAGAAGAAATAATACTGCAATAGCATTGTCGTTTAGCTGTGACATATATTCATATATACATACATAAATAACACAGGATAAAAAGTGAATACTCGTCTGATGCTTCTAAATAATTCTACCCCAGTGTACCTAACCTAAATGTAGTACAAGGTAATAGTAGGTGCTGTTTTCTATAGTATGATGTATACTAAGTTTATATGCCAAGAGTCCCTCTAGGTTCTTGTCAACTCCATACCTTAGAATGAGAGAGGTGGGAATCTCTTTTCCGGTCTCAAATCTAACACCCCGTGAAGGGAGTCAGAACACTGGAAGCTGGATTCTCTGCAAGCAGGGATGACAGCGTCTGGTCAGTGCGTCAGACCGGGATATGGTCTCTTCCGAACTTGCCGTGGCGAACCGTGCAGTCAAGTCGTGCCGTGGTTTGCCATGGTAAGGGAAGGTATATTTATACCGGGAAGGTATATTTATACCTGGACGGTGCTTAGGAATGCTAGCTTTGACATAAAGTCGGGCAGAGGAAGACGTCATGGATGGAACCCCTAAGGAATAGTAGTTCATGCATAATAGATGAGTTCTTGGAAAAATCAATAATCCTAGCTAGGGAAAGTCATGATGGCTTAAGGGTCTGGTTTCTAAGAACTCGTTGTGACGTGGGATGGACGGATGTAGGTGACCATGTCTGTATTTGGATAGCATGGAAAATGCCTAAACAAGGACTGGGATTCTATGCCTAAATAAGGGCAATGCGAATTGTGCCTATATAAGGACATGATTCAGGGAAACCTATGTACGGGTATCTAAATCGAAACACAACAGTTTGCTCATCCGCGAGGAAATGGGTATAGGATTGCTACTCTATTCAGGGCTTATCACTATTGATGAGTATCCCTGGAAGAGAAGGATAAGTTACTTACCTGTAATCCTAGTTCTCTTCCAGTGGTATACTCATCAGTCATAAGCAACCCTCCCGCCTCCCTGGATGAGCATTAACAGTATGATATGTTATTTGCATCCGATATCTTGGTTACTACATTTTAGTGTGCCGTACAAAAAGAACTGACCTAACTGTCACCTGTGGTGCATGATGGGAGCAGGGGGCGCCTGGAGGTCTTAAAGGCACGGTGTCAAGGTTCTCTGAAGCCTTAAAGGCAAGGTGCCAGTTTTTTATTGTACGGTGATGATTATTCACCTATGCAGCCTAAGAAACAAATTGCCTGCTATTACCTGTTTTTCTTTATGAAAATAAAGGGTTGTTGTTGAACACTACTGCAATATGTGTTCTGTGTTACATTATTTACATGTGATATTATTTTCTTATAGTAGAAATGCATGTAATTTTGGCATTTCAGTCTATTGGACATATTATAGGCTGCATATTTATATGTGTATACATGTATATATGTACATTATGAAAGTACTATGTACTTGTGGTTCTAAACATACACATACATATGTATATGCTCCGGGGTCCCGCACATGGGCGGGGATCATTCAGTGCTTATGACTTTGATGAGTATACCCCTGGAAGAGAACTAGTATTACAGGTAAGTAACTTATCCTTATTATACGACATTCACTAAGACATACAAATATCTCCGACCCAGAGATATGCGTAATGCACACAATACTTTGCAATAAAAACAGGTAAGTAGCACAAATTAACAGTGGTCGCTGGGGGAGACCAAACCATATAATAAAATACTGGTATTTGAACCACAAATCAAGTCAAGACTATACCCAGAAGATGTAGAAGTGCTGGGGACCTAAGGAACCACCCAAGGTAAGTAACCAGGAACCCCACAGAGGGCATGTGCAGAGTGGGAACATGACCGCGTGCTCAATTCAAGTCAATGGGTAAGTCGCATTTGCAATTTTAAAGAAGAACCCTACCCAGTGGACCCTGAAGGAACCCTGTGGAAGACAGAAGGTTGAAGAGCCACCCCACCCGTGGATACCCTAGGAACCAGGATACCTACACCATGTCGGATGTCAAGAGTTGAGAGGTCGGTGTCAGTCAGAAGCACCAACAAGCCTCGGCAACTGCAACCAGATTGTGGAAGGAGAAAAAGGTACGGTGTGGGGACCAGCAAGGTTCAAATGACTCACCACACACAGGGAAGTCAGAGTAGGCCCTGAGCAATCAGGGGAGCACACTGGAATCAAAGAAAACCCTCATCAGTCCCACAGGCCAGAGGCACTGGAGTCACAAGAGAACCTCGAGCAGCTCACCAAAGATGCAGGCCCAAGGTGCAAGCGATGCGTTGAGGACAAAGATCTTGTTCACAGGAGATGCTTGAGGTTGAGGCTACTTGGAGTGTGAAGATCTTGGAAGAAGGAAGCCAACAAGCCTTTCGAACGGCAAGTCGATGCAGTGCACAGGGTTTCTGTTACAGCGGTCCCGAAGAGGGATACTGGCCTCAAACTTGTTTAGAGGACAGGGCAGGCCTCAAGGGAGTTGCAGAACCACCACCTGTGCTACTGAGACCTTCAGAGTCCGTGGGAGCCCAGGAACAGCTGACCGGTCAGATTGGTTGCGGTGCCTGCAGATGCAGGAAAGTGACTCCTTCACTTCAAATGAGATTTCTTCAGGTGTCTTGGATGACCACAGGCCTTGGAAGGTTCCTGTATGGAGCACGGACACAGATGTTGCAGCAGACTTGCAAGACGACGAGGCCAGGAGCAGCAGGAGTCTTCCCAGTTGCAGTCTCAGAACCCAGAGTGAAGTCCAGCGAGGTTCAGAGTATCCAGACGGTTGAAGAAGTTGGGTCTTGATATGAATCTTGTCCCACAATGAATCTAGGGACCCACCACAGGTAAGCCCTTAAGTACCTTAAGGAAAGGGTTGGGATGATTCAGGGTTCCCTCCCAGAGGAGGGGTGGACAGTAGGGAGGATACTCCCATGTCCTTTGACCAGTTTCATGCCACAGCGGGAGCGAATGGCTCCCTGAGCTGGTTTGAACTGGACTATGCAAGGAGGGCACCAAATGTACCCCTCAAGCAGACTTAGTGGTGCTGGCAAGCGCTCCCACCCTGCCCCAATACACTAAACCCCTGTCTGGGAGGTGGTCACACCTCCCTGTGACAGGATATCTTTTTTCTGCCTTCTGCTGCTCGAGCTTGGCTCAGCAGCAGGAGGGAAGAAACATGTCTCTGGTCAGCAGCAGCCCTAGCTTGCTGTCTGGTTCTGGAAGACTGGTACCGGGAGCACTGAGGGCCTCGCCGAGGAGCTTTACAGTGCATGGAATCATACCTCCCACACCGTTTAAGGTGTGGGAGGCATAATTCCAACATGTTTGATACCAAACATGACAGGGTTCGTTACACCCAGTTTTGAGATGGTCATCGCGTAATGATGCATGGCCCCTCTATATGTTATATGGCTGACTCACTTATAACACGGGAGAATGGACTCCATGGTTATAGGGGGCCCGCTCATGCAGGGGCACCCTCTCACTTAGAACCAAGCACCCTGCCTTCAGGATTGAAATGCCTACCGTAGGGGTGGTTTATAGGTTTTAAGTGTAGTGACCTCAGATATAGGGAACCTATATCTGTCGTAAGTGGTGCCAGCACCAGCTTACACAGGCTGCAATGACAGGCCTGTAGTTACAGTTTGAGTGGTCTCCCACAGGTGGCATAATACATGCTTCAGCCCAAGGGGGACCCCTGGTGTACCAATGCCCTGGGTCCCTCAGTACTAGGAACTTAAAGGGTACACCCGTATCCATTCTGGGATGTAGCTAAGTACTTACCATAACCAATTTAGGGGCAAAAGCACAGAGACTGCTGTCCTGATGAGTAGGATCCCAGTCAGACTAGTCAGAAACAGCATAACACCAGGCAAAAAGTGGGGGTAACCATAAAAGCTGATCCTACTTTCCTACAAGGGGCTCCTGTGAATAGGGTAAACACCCCTCTCCACCACCCCTCTCCTGGGGACCCAAATATCAGCACTCAACATCCTACCCCAGAAAGCTTGGTGGTCTACGTTTCTACATCCCGGTGTGCATTACCTACCTAGCCCTTGGTGGTCCAAGCTTCCACATCCCAGGGCGTATTCACTACCGCAATCCAAGATGCTGGACTCCTTGGGGACGAAATTATTTTTTCCCGCAAGCCTGATATTGCAGTCTGTAAATACAGCATGTCTATTGGGCTGCTATTACCACACGCTGTGAAATACATTTGCGCAAGTGCTGCTGCAGGTTCCGGAGGAGGCACTGGCAATCCTCTCACAAACAGTTACAGACAGGAGAGATGCAGCAAAGTTTGCGATCCGTTGTGGTCTGGACTAAACCTACTCGCTGGGCAGAGTGGTTTCCTCAATGGTGCTCCTGAGGCGCCATGCCTGGCTGAGAACGATTGGCTCCTCGGGGGATGTCCAAGCTTCCCTTATGGACTTGCCCTTCGATGAGCCACTAGTCGCACTTATGGGCTACACCCAAAACATACCCCTCCCTTCCTGCAGCCTCACTTCCCTGTCACTATTGTTAGGCAAGAGGGAAATTGCACTGCATTGTGAAGCGCCAGGTCACCTACTCTCTCGGAGTGGCTGGGACGCATGAGTCGGTGTGAGAGTATTGGCAAAGCCAATACCTGACTCTGGCCCCTCACATCCCGTCCTAAGGATAATTGGCTACCTTTCCATGCATATCTCAACACTCATGAACAAGATACTATTGACTGATGTCTCTTTCCATTATGTCCATTGGTAGATATCCTATTCTAGGTCCCCACCCTTGCATGCTCCTAAATCGGGAAGGGGTGTGGCGCAACGGCCAGGGCAACTGACTCCGGAACCCGGGGGCTCACGGTTCAATCTCTGGCGCCGGTGGCAGATCAGCCCAGCACCATGTGACTCTGAGCAATAGCTTGCTTAATCTTCCCGACGGCCCCCAGCGCCTTACGTCCTCTGTTAATTGTTTGCCTTTACAAACACTTGACATTTACATTTACAATCTCCACGTCATGTTGTGTCGTTATCTCCATGTGATGACAAACCAATTCTGTAATAATTTCTATTTAGTGCGACTTGGTGATGTGATTTTTGACAGTTTGCAATTGTTAAATGTTCATTGCGAATGGACGACGTTACCCCGCAGCCTAACACTCCGCATACCATCACCCCGCAATTTTGACACCGCAAATGCCATAACTCCGCAAGATATTCTAACGAAATCAACATAACGAAAAATGCATTTAAACAGTGTAAAGTACATTTTCAACGCAGGTTTTCACAACACTTGCTATTGCCACGAAAATTAAAGGCTAATGTAACTTAACTACTGGCACGGGATGATAGGCAAAACAGGGGTTTTGGGTGGGTAACTATTTTAAATAATACTAGAGTATTTCTTTTAAATGTCAATGTCATCTAAATTATTACAATAATTTTCGTCAACTACTGGGACGGGATAGAAGGAAAACATGGGTTTTGGGTGGGTAAGTAAATGAAAAAAGATGCCTCCAAAAATGAATAATCGAGTATTGATTTGTAAAAAAATTTTTGTAAATATGTAACAATTAATCTGGGACTGGGAGACAGGAATACTGGGATTTTTGGTGGGTTAGTATTTTACTAATGTAGGTAATTTCGAAAATGTAGGTATTTAAATTAAATTAATACATACGTTATTAGATCTCATCAGTGATAATCATCATGGACTCCTACATCTGTGTCCCATGACGTCACCCACTCAAATCGCTCTTTACCTTACGCACGATCCTGCTTCCGTCACTCACACTTTCTTCTCTGCTGCACATATCATTCCGGCAACTACTTGCAGGGCGCGTGCGTGCGCTTCAAACACTTCACAAATGGATACGCGCTGAAGTGTATACACTAACATCAAATGCATGTGCGACTTGCTAATATGATGCAGAATGCATTCAAGGGCTGAGTAGTGTTACCTTCCCAAGATTCTGCTCAGCATAGACAGCTTTTCATTGTCTTTCACAAACCCTGAAAACCGTTTTAAATTTGCGCCGTGTGATATCATTGGGGACTCCAACATCAGACTTCCATGATGTCACCCACTCAAATCTCTCTTTACCTTATGGACGATCCTGCTTCCGTCACTCACACCTTCTTCTCTGCTGCACATACAGTTCCGGCAACTACTTGCAGGGCGCGTGCATACGTTTCAAACACTTCACAAATGGATACGCGCTGAAGTGTATACACTACATCGAACGCATGCGCCACTTGCTAATATGCACCCTTATGCATCAAGCCAAAATCCAGTCGGTAAAATACCGAATCCTTATTAGCTCCCGGTATTAAGTAAAAAATACCCAATCCCAATGCATCAACCCAAAAGCAGAAATCAGTATTTAAGGAATCCTTAAATACCGATTCCTTAAATAGCGATTGCATTTAAGGAATCCCAAAGTGAGATTCCTTAAATGCAATGCATCAAAGTTAAAAAATTAGCGATTTCGCTAATAAGGGGAGCAAATTACCATGAAGATGAACTGCATGGTAATTTGCAAAAACTTTGAAAAATGCACTTTTGTGCATTTTTCAAAGTTTCATGTTGCGCACACACATGCCCTTAGAGCATGTGTGTGTGCAACATATGTGCACATATCATTTTCAGGGGTGCAACAGGGTGTCCTTTTGACACCCTGGCACCCTTGAAAGTGCTCCAGCTATTAGCGATTCGGTAATACTGAATCGCTAATACAGAATGGCTTTACATTCATTCCTATGGGCCTCCAAGCCCATAGGAATGAATGGGTAGGTATTCCTTATTACCGATTCGGTATTACCGATTCGGTAATAAGGAATGTTAAGGAATCGCTATTTGAATAGCGATTCCTACATGCATAGCCTTTTGCTATTCCTTATTAGCGATTCCTTATTTTTCGCTAATAAGGAATCGCAAATGCTAATGTTGATGCATATGCCCCATGGTGCATAATGCATGCAAGGTCTGAGTAGTCTTGCCTTCCCAAGAGTCGGTGCAGCATAGACAGCTTTTCATTGGCTATCTTTCACGAGCTCAGAAAAGCATTGTAAATCAGCGCCGTTTTTACTTCTTATCTATATATGCGTTGTAATAGGATATTCGTTGTCATTGTTTGCGGGGTAAAAGTATTCGTAATAGTGACCGAGGCGTTATAAAGGTATGGGGGTAAAAGGATTCGTTGTAAGGGATTCGTTGTCAAGGATATTTACCGTTCGTTGCCAACTTAAAATCCATTAAAACAATAACAAAAAAAAGTGGTTGATTGATTGTTTTCTCAGTCTTTTCCACTGCTCTTTTATGGGGATGGGCTTGCTACTCTATTCAGTGCTTATGACTATCAATGAAGGAATGGTTTTTTACCTGTATTCCCACTTCTCTCTCAGAGGAATCTCCATTTAAGTTGTAAGCAACCCTTCCTCCTCCCCAATGGAAAAGACAGAGACAAGTTATGGATGTATCTAATACTGTCACATCTCGGCAGAAAGAACTCAAGCAACTGCCACCTGCTGGGCATGATGGAATACTGGTGGTCTCCTGGCCCTTGAAGGTGCAGACACAGGTTTTTATATTTCCATAATGGCAGCCTGTAGAGCTACACTGTCCTTTTTCTTAATCTTTCTCCTTTTAAAAAGGGTATGTGAAAGAAATTTAAGTAGTCAACTTTTTTTCAAATTAATTGGCCTTACATTTATATGTACATATGTCTTAATTTCCCTTTTTTATATGCAATCCAAAGAAAATAGCCATTATAGCCTTTCTTATAGGCTGCACAGTTTTCATGTCTTAAGTGTTCTTTCTCCAGCCCTTCCTGAAGAAGGGTGAACATGTACACTTAAGAAGACATATTATGAACATTTGGGCATGATTATTCATTGCTTATAACTTTAATGAAGATTTCCCTGAGAGAGAACTGGGATTACAGGTAACAAAAACATTCCTTTTAGAATAAAGAATTCTTTCTTGTATCTTGTGAGGGTTTAGTCTTATTTAGTTTGGTGTTGTTGGGTGTCCTGTGGCCTCTGTTTATGTCCTTCAAAATTAGGCAACTGTACTCCCCATTGACACAACCCAGGCTCACAATATATTTTCAAGTGTGAGTGCTCCCCAGCTGCAGAACTCCTGCTGGACTCCCTGTTCAAGAGACTCCAGCCCTCATGCTCTAATTCGTACACCCAGGTGCTTTCCCGGGTCACAGTATCATGGTTGACTCACTCTTCTGTGGGGTTTCAATTCACCCCGTGGACTCAATAACATCAATGAGATCTTCATAGAAGCTAATATCTTTGTTACAGCATTGACTTAGATAAGTGTCTCCCTTGCGGTTAGGGGTGCTATGTCACTGTTGATGAAGATGCTTCTTCATCTTGGAGGAACATGATTCTCTGCTATACGTGGGGCCATATTCACAAGGAGCTATTGCTGAATTAACGGCACTTTATCGCAGCCAAAGTCGTGAAAAAATGTACCTCCCCATTAACAAGCTGGTGTTAACAGCCCACAGCACCAGTTTACCCGTGATAGCAGCTGCAAAAATCATCGCCTTTTTTAGGCGAACCCACTTGGACCAATCGAGACCAGAATTGGGGGCGACCACCCAGAAGGAACCAAACGCGGGGCAACCAACGTGGGAACACCAGAGTTCGTTTCCAAACACAGCCCCAGCGGAATCACGGAGAGATTCGGACCAGGCGCCAGACTTACCGATGGTAACACATATATCAACTAACGATCTGATTTTAACTATGGAAGCTTCTACCACAGAACAAGGAACAGCAGATGCTATTACGAATATGAAAGATCCCATACTGAACATCTCAAAATACATCTTGAATAGGGCTGAGCATGATATTCTGTCAAGAGGCCTGTCTTTTGTACCCACCTCCATTCCTAACTCTTTCAATATTAAATTAGAACTCCAGCAATTTTTCAGGAAGATACGACTAAAATACTTCTTTGTGAAAAATGACAGTTATAACAAAAAAATGGCAGCAACAGAATTTCGCCCGACATCCACCTTTACACCTGCCTCTCACTTGATGAATGAAAAAATCATAGCCTTTGAGAAAATAGCGATGAGTGAAGTTATGAAACTGTTACGTAACACCAAATACATTAAACATAACATCACCAAAGAAGAAAGACTAGCCCTGCACACATTGAACAACAATAAATCTATTGTTATTAAGACTGCGGACAAGGGTGGAGCGGTGGTAGTACAAAATACAGAAGACTATATAGAAGAGATTAACCAACAACTTAGTTGTACTGCCAGTTACATCCGGATCCCATGCGACCCTACTAAGGAAATTGCCAAATTGATTAGAGATCTTACCAGTTATGGTATAGAGCAAGGATTCCTCTCAGAACCAGAAAGTAAGTTCCTAAATAAAATAAATCGAAGGATTCCTATGATTTACACTATCCCTAAAATACATAAGAACTTACAGAAACCCCCAGGAAGACCAATTGTATCGGGTTGTGGTTCTTTGTTGGAACCTTTGAATCAATATCTTGACAGCTTCTTACAGCCATTCGTCCTGGAGACCAGATCATTTATCAGAGACACCATGCATACTATTCAACTGTTTGAGGACCAACCTTTTGATAGAACTACACAGTTATTTGTCACACTTGACGTATGTTCATTATACACAAGTATACCACAAGATGAGGCTATTGAAGTCATCAGGAACGTATTAAACACTCGTCCTACACCCCAATGGATCCCTACTGATTTTCTCATACAACTATTACAAATTGCAATGGAGAAAAATTACTTCATCTTCCAAAATGTTTTTTTTTACCAGTGCAGAGGAGTAGCCATGGGAGCCGGGTTCGCGCCGAGCCTGGCGAATCTGTTTATGGATTATTTTGAAGACAAGAATATCTACTCAGACCAGAATCCCTACATTGATAACATCACTGCCTGGAAGCGATATATTGATGATATCCTTATGCTGTGGTCAGGTTCAGTTGATCAACTGATGGCATTTCTATCATGGCTGAATTCCCGTAACGTGGATATTCAATTCACCATGGCACATAGCGACCAATCCATCCCTTTTTTGGATCTCACACTAGAAGCAGAAGATGGAAGAATAGTGATGAACTTATATAAAAAACCTACGGACCGAAACACTTTGCTTCAATACAATTCCCATCACCCTAGAAACCTTAGGGACAACTTACCGTATGGACAATTCTTGCGATTGCGTCGCAACTGTACTAGAAGAAACTGACATACTCATCATTAAATTAAGGGAAAGGGGATACCCCAAAGGACTCCTCAACAGGGCCAGAAAAAGAGCCTGGTATAGACCACGAGAAACTCTACTCGAAGTACAACCTAAGGACCAAACAATGGATAAACTGATATGCGTAACAACTTTCAATACCAGAAGCAATGAAATAAAAAATGTCATTAAGAAGTATTGGAATCTGGTTGGATCAGAAATTGGTTTTACTGAGGCACCTATGTTTGCTTTCAAACGTGCAAAAAACATTAAGGATTTTGTAGTGTCCTCCTACCTAGAACCACCGCCCATACCAGATATAAGATCACAACTGAGTCTACCACCCATTAAAGGACACCATAAATGCAGTCATTGTAAGGCATGCCAATATACCACACCTGGAACCATCTTTAGACATCGCGGAAAGACATATGCCCTTAATCATTTTACTAACTGTAACAGTCAAAATGTTATCTACGCCATCAGATGCCCATGCCAATTGATCTATGTGGGTCAGACGACCCAGAAAGTCAAGAATAGGATCCTGCAACACCAGAGTAGACTAAAATGTAAGACCCTGGGAGCTCCCTTAGTCGAACATTATACAAATGCAGGACACACTCATGAACACCTGGAATGGTGGGTACTTGAAAAAATCATACTACACCACAGGGGTGGGAATATTGCCATTTCACTTAACTATAAAGAGTGTCGTTGGATCCATACCCTTGAGGCTATTAGCTTTGGCCTCAATGAGCATGAAGAGACGTATTTACAAATGAGTAAATTGTAACATGACTTAATAGTGCACATCTTTATTCCCTGAACCATGTATCTTTATTCAAGAGTGCATTGATAGAAGACATAATCTCTCCTCATTTCAATGTGTTGAATTGGAGCCACTATGACCTATTCCATTAGATATTCACTCAGTTTAAACTGACTGACAAATTATGCTCATGCATTATTGTGTAATATGTCATATATAACAACCTTGACAATGAGGAATTACACCATTTTAATGTGTTCAGTTAGCGATATATATGCCTTGTGTAAATTGATACGCCAATCCATTGAGAATAGGCACTATATTATTGTTGTCATTTATATAATGTAGTGCGCTAATATTCGATTAATTGTTTGATATGTATATAAGAGAATCCAACTGTGTAAGAGGTATTTGATACAAACTCTAATCAATTATTTATTTCTCTATATTGTTTAAAAATTTGGAACAATCAATGCGTTTTAAATTCTGTACAAACATTGTGGACACACTTTCATAAGCTCACGAACCAGTGTCCGAAAATTGCTGTATTTGTTTTGTATATTTTTTTATTTTTTTTTATTTTATTTTGATATTTATAAAGCGCAGCATATACCCTAGGGCGTCTTGGCGCTAAGAGAACAGTTACTTGTGGTGAAAAACGTGGGGATGGAGGATTCATTGATCGAACATCCAAGTTTTTAGGAGCTTACGGAAGTGAAGGAGGGAGGTGCTCAGCCTGATGTTTAGGGGTAAAGTGTTCCAGAGCTTTGGGGCTGCCACCAGGAAGCGTCGGTCACCCCAGGATACCGTCTTTGTACGAGGAATAACCAGTTGGCCGAGGGAAGCTGAACGTAACGCTCTGCTAGGTTTGTACGGTTGCAGCTGCTCTTTCAAAAAGTGAGGTCCTTGATTATTGAGTGCTTTGAACACGATACAAAGGGACTTGAAATGGATTCTGTTTCGAACGGGGAGCCAGTGATAATCCTTTATGCTTCTTGATATTGATTCATATTTTGTTTTTCCTGAAAGCAGGCGTGCTGCTGCGTTCTGGATAGTTTGTAGTTTAGTTATTACTCTGGATTGAGCGTTAAGAAAGAGGCCGTTGCAGTAATCCAGAGCAGAAAAAACTAGGGAGGTGACCAGAGTTTTGATGGCAGACTCCCGGAGAAAAGGACGAATTTTTCTGATCATCTTTAGTTGTAGATGTGCTATGGAGACTGTTTTATTGGCGTGATCCATGAAGTGTAAACCTTCATCGAAAACGATACCGAGGTTCCTAACCTTGGCGGTTGGAGTGGGAGGGGTACCGAAGGCATCTGGCCACCAGCTTGATGGCCAGGCTGGGAGAAGAGGTCCAAATATGACCACCTCAGTTTTATCTGAGTTTAATTTGAGGCAATTAGTGGCCATCCATTCTCCTATGTCGGTAAGTCCCTTCTTAAATTTTTCAGCCATTTGATCTCCGTCACCTTTGATTGCCAGTACCAACTGGGTATCATCGGCATAGGAGGTTAGGATCATCCCGTGTGCTTTGATGGTTTTAGCAAGGTCCGACACATAAATGTTAAAAAGTGTCGGACTAAGGGATGAGCCTTGAGGAACTCCGCAAGGAGATGACAGTTGTGCCGATTGAAATGGGCCTAAGATGACAGCCTGCGTTCTTTTGGCTAGGAAGGAGGCAATTAGATTTTTTGCGGAGTGGCAGATCCCAAATCCCTCGACACGATCGACCAAAATTGTGTGGTCGACCGTGTCGAAGGCCGCTGATAAATCCAGCATTACCAGGATGGCTGTTCCCCCCTGATCCCGGATTACCCTGATATCATCGGCAGCCTTAATCAAGGCTGTCTCTGTCCCATGGTATTTCCGGAATCCAAATTGCGTGTCATCCAGGACATGGTGTTTCTCAATAAATTCAGAGATCTGAATGTTCATGGCTTTTTCAATCACCTTAGCCACAAATGGGAGACTCGCAATGGGCCTGTAGTTTTTTAGCTCATTTTTATCCAGAGAAGGTTTTTTTAACAAAGGTTTTAATAGGGTGTTTTTTAAGGGGTCTGGATAAGTGCCTGCAAGTAGAGATGAGTTGCATACTTGGGTAAGTAGAGGAATGATGAAGTCCATTATCGGCAGGAGCACTGAGAGTGGACAAGGGTCCAGGGCCGATCCTGATTTAATGGTGGACACTATGATTTTGATTTGGTCCGTTGTAATTGGTTGAAAGCTGGGGAACGTGTTGGCAGGGGGTAAAGTAAGGGAATTGACTGTCCTGGGCCGTGAGTTTGCCGAGAATGCCTGATAAATATCGTCAACTTTGGTAAAGAAAAAAGAGGCTAAAGAGTCACATAGAGATTGTGACGGGGGGGGAGTGAGATCCGGGCAATTACCTGACAGTGATTTTGTGATTTGGTACAATCGTCTACTGGAATTTTTGGATTTTTGGATTTGGTCCGTATAGTAGTCTTTTTTTGCTTTTGTAATCATGGCTTTGTAGAGTGCCAGAGATTCCTTATAGGTTGCTTTACTTGCTATATCATAGGTTTTCCTCCATTGTCTCTCCTTATTCCGGTTGATTTGCTTTTGTGCCCTTAGTTCTTCGTTATACCAAGGGGCAGTGGGTTTAAATCTATTTTTAGATAATTCTTTAGTCGGGGCTGATTGATTTGTGGCCAAACCCAACCAGGAGTGGAATTGAATCTGGGCGATGACCAAGAGTCATTGAGGGTGTGCACTATGCTCTGCTTGATAGTGCATGTGTGCCATCGTGGCCATCTCCACCCGTCCCCCCAGTACCTGGTGGTCACTCACCCTGTTGCGGTTGTGTTGTGTCCTGTCGAGCAGTGTACGGTCCCCCGACTCCGGCCACAGTCTCCACAGTGATGACTGTCGACACCAGCTCCTCCATGTCATCCAGCTCCAGCTGTGGTGCTGGGCCCCCACCTCCAGTCTGTGTTGCTGCCTTCTGGTTGGCGGAGAGTTTCTCCTTGTTCTTTCTCTTGATGTCATTCCATCGCCTCTTGACCTCGTCCATTGTCTGCTTGTGCTCTCCGACGGCATTCACCTTGTCGACTATGTCCCGCCATATTGCAGTTCTCTTCCAGGGGATCCTCATCAATAGTCATAAGCACTAGAATATTCCCGCCCATGCGCGGGACCCCGGAAACACAATCATATATGTGACCTACATATATGTATGTATATATATATATATATATATATATATGTATATATATGTATATATATATATATGTATATATATGTATATATTCACTGAAAAAACCATAGGTTTCACACATGTTATAGTTAGCTGGACATTTTACTGATAAAAAACCAATGAAATTCCCCCGTTATAGTTACTGCAGGCAACTATAACTCACGCGACCGCAATCCTCTGCTTATGCTAATACTGTATTTAGACACTTATTTGCCCATGTCTTCTTCCATTAAATTTTAGCTTTACATATATTACAAATATTTTTTTTTCATAAAGACACATATGTCATCAGCAGAAGATTGCGGTCGCGTGAGTTATAGTTGCCTGCAGTAACTATAACGGGGGAATTTCATTGGTTTTTTATCAGTAAAATGTCCAGCTAACTATAACATGTGTGAAACCTATGGTTTTTTCAGTGAATTTGCAAGGTTTTTTAAATGCTAAGTTACTTTACGCCATTCGTGGCGTGCGCGCCCAGTTAACGCAGTTCGTTCCATGCGCGCACGGTGCGCTTCGCGCACCGTGCGCGCACAGTGAGCACGCGGTGCGCTTCGCGCACCGCGCGCCCACTTTACGCAGTTAGTGCCGTGCACGCACAGTGGTCACGTTAAGCGGGGTGGACCATGTACGAACGATGCGCTTCACGCACCGTGCGCACATGGGGGACATATTTTGCGCATCTTTGTGAAATGTATTCTTTGTTAACTTCTTACATGTTTTATGCCATACACAAATGGTGCCCTTCGGGCACCATTTGCACACGGGGTGGGGAGAATGTGGATAATTTTTTTTTTTTTTACAATTTTTTACGGTAAGCGTAATCGGCGATTTTCCGAAAAAAAAAATGTTTGTTTTTTTTGGGCTTGGGGGTGGTTTGGGGACCCCTGTATCAATGCTGGGTGGTTAGGATCTCATGAAACTGCCTCTTTACACATTTTTGGGGTTCGTTTTTGCTGCCCAACTCAGGAAGCGAGAGAGAAAATGGCGGCCGCCGCTTCCTGGTTTCGACCGATTCGAATGTTTACTAAGATCTAAGAGCCAATCAGAATCGCGCTCGCGCACGCCACCGTACGCGTACGGTAAGCTTACGGTAAGCACACGGTAAGCGCACCGTAAGCTGCCACAGATATATATATTGATTTAAAGGCTATTTTCTCAGAATCTACTGAACAGATTTACACCAAACCTACAAAAGTATATATATATATTACCTACTGGCGGTCGCCAGTAGGTAGTTATAGTTAGGACCACGTTTCCATAGGAAAACCTCAACATTCTATTTTGAATAACTTTGGTGCCGGTCGACGAATCCTCGCGAATTTCTCAAAATAGGTGGGGCGCTACGCTCCGCTCCTACCCTGAAAGTCTCGGGGGGATCCGTCAAGCGGGGGCTGAGATAAAAGGGGGGTCCCAAAACGCGTTTTTCCCATGCATTTTTCCATAGGACCTTTAGAACGAGCTACAGCCCGAACGGCTGAACAGAATTACTCAAAATTTGGCAGAGAGGTAGTCCCTAGGTCAAGGAAGTGCCTTTTGTAGGTTTGGTGTAAATCTGTTCAGTAGATTCTGAGAAAATAGCCTTTAAATCAATATATATATCTGAGCCCGCTTACGGTACGCTTACCGTACGCTTACGGTAAGCATACGGTGGCGTGCGCGAGCGCGATTCTGATTGGCTCTTAGATCTTAGTAAACATTCGAATCGGCCGAAACCAGGAAGCGGCGGCCGCCATTTTGTGTATTTCACTCTGAAAAAAAAGAGTGAAAACAAGGAAAGGGGGCAATGAGGAGAGTTACAGACCCCCTTACATTTGTGAGGGGGTCAAAGAAGGACTGTAAAGTACAAAAAAAACATTTATTGATTTTAAAAAAAATCACGGGGTACGCGTACGGTAAGCTTACGGTAAGCGTACGGTAGAAAAAAAAAAAAAAAAAATGAAAATCAGATTTAAGTGTTTAGATATTAGGGGGCTCTAAAAAGAGCCGTTGTGTTTATGAAATGATTTTTTAGTGGTACCTACAAGTAAGTACCGATGCAGAGTCTAAGGTTCAAGAGGAAGACTCTGTTCCCTTCATCATTGAAGTGCACACCATCTCCTCTATAAATGTCTTGCATGTCATAACGCAAGTTGTTGTGGTAAATGGCACCCATACCATAGTCACGGAGGAAAGCAGAAACAGATTTGTTGACGTGCTTTCTTGCTTTGTCATCGCACCGCGTGCCCACCGTGCGTGCACGGCACTAACTGCGTAAAGTGGGCACGCGGTGCGCGAAGCGCACCGCGTGCTCACTGTGCGCGCACGGTGCGCGAAGCGCACCGTGCGCGCACGGAACGAACTGCGTTAAGTGGGCGCGCACGCCACGAATGGCGTAAAGTAACTTAGCATTTAAAAAACCGTACAAATTCACTGAAAAAACCATAGGTTTCACACACGTTATAGTTAGGAATTAGCATTTAAAAAACCTTGCAAATTCACTGAAAAAACCATAGGTTTCACACATGTTATAGTTAGCGGAAATTTTACTGATAAAAAACCAATGAAATTCCCCCGTTATAGTTAGTGCAGGCAACTATAACTCACGCGACCGCAATCTTCTGCTGATGACATATGTGTCTTTATGAAAAAAAAATATTTGTAATATATGTATAGCTAAAAATGTATGGAAGAAGACATGGGCAAATAAGTGTCTAAATACAGTATTAGCATCAGCAGAGGATTGCGGTCGCGTGAGTTATAGTTGCCTGCACTAACTATAACGGGGGAATTTCATTGGTTTTTTATCAGTAAAATTTCCGCTAACTATAACATGTGTGAAACCTATGGTTTTTTCAGTGAATATATATATATATATATATATATATATATATATATATATATATATATGAAAAACGAAGAGTTGCCCCAAATGAGGAAGTCACACGCAGACAAGCTTAATCCTTATATTTGCAGAATGCAAGAGCATATCACCTGGCGCTCCAAACACAAGTCACACAGCCAGACGCGTTTCGGGCATTCTCCAGCCCTTGTTCACTGGCAGTAGGGAGCAGCAACGAAGCGGAACCACATGCACACATTTAAATATCCCGCCCATGTGGGCGTGTGCGCTGAGAATGCTGGTCACTGTAGTTTCGCCATAATCATCAATATAAGGATTAAGCTTGTCTGCGTGTGACTTCCTCATTTGGGGCAACTCTTCGTTTTTCATGTTTGCGGCCAGCCAAGCCGCGAGGAGGTCCCACCGCTTATCGAGCGGGTCTGCAGCGCCAGGAACAAAGAGGCGTTGCGTGAGCTACAAGCCCGCTTTGTGGATGTAACATTGTTGGAGCATGAATCCTGGGTGCCCTAGACATGCCCACTGGGGTAAGACATTGACATTTTGGTAGCGCGGCAACACCCACTTGGGATGATTATGGCGAAACTACAGTGACCAGCATTCTTAGCGCACACGCCCACATGGGCGGGATATTTAAATGTGTGCATGTGGTTCCGCTTCGTTGCTGCTCCCTACTGCCAGTGAACAAGGGCTGGAGAATGCCCGAAACGCGTCTGGCTGTGTGACTTGTGTTTGGAGCGCCAGGTGATATGCTCTTGCATTCTGCAAATATAAGGATTAAGCTTGTCTGCGTGTGACTTCCTCATTTGGGGCAACTCTTCGTTTTTCATGTTTGCGGCCAGCCAAGCCGCGAGGAGGTCCCACCGCTTATCGAGCGGGTCTGCAGCGCCAGGAACAAAGAGGCGTTGCGTGAGCTACAAGCCCGCTTTGTGGATGTAACATTGTTGGAGCATGAATCCTGGGTGCCCTAGACATGCCCACTGGGGTAAGACATTGACATTTTGGTAGCGCGGCAATACCCACTTGGGATGATTATGGCGAAACTACAGTGACCAGCATTCTTAGCGCACACGCCCACATGGGCGGGATATTTAAATGTGTGCATGTGGTTCCGCTTCGTTGCTGCTCCCTACTGCCAGTGAACAAGGGCTGGAGAATGCCCGAAACGCGTCTGGCTGTGTGACTTGTGTTTGGAGCGCCAGGTGATATGCTCTTGCATTCTGCAAATATAAGGATTAAGCTTGTCTGCGTGTGACTTCCTCATTTGGGGCAACTCTTCGTTTTTCATGTTTGCGGCCAGCCAAGCCGCGAGGAGGTCCCACCGCTTATCGAGCGGGTCTGCAGCGCCAGGAACAAAGAGGCGTTGCGTGAGCTACAAGCCCGCTTTGTGGATGTAACATTGTTGGAGCATGAATCCTGGGTGCCCTAGACATGCCCACTGGGGTAAGACATTGACATTTTGGTAGCGCGGCAACACCCACTTGGGATGATTATGGCGAAACTACAGTGACCAGCATTCTTAGCGCACACGCCCACATGGGCGGGATATTTAAATGTGTGCATGTGGTTCCGCTTCGTTGCTGCTCCCTACTGCCAGTGAACAAGGGCTGGAGAATGCCCGAAACGCGTCTGGCTGTGTGACTTGTGTTTGGAGCGCCAGGTGATATGCTCTTGCATTCTGCAAATATAAGGATTAAGCTTGTCTGCGTGTGACTTCCTCATTCCAGGCGGCGATCGGCATCGAACGAGAAGCCCTCCGCCATCGTCATCCCGGCGACAATCGGTGTCGAGGACCAGAAGCCCTCCGACGTCAGTCCAGCGGCGATCGGCGTCGAGAACCAGAAGCCCTCCGCCGTCGTCATCCGATCGGCGTCGAGGAGAGGAATTCCTTCGGCGCCGTCGATCCCACGAGACGAAGAAGTGCATTGCCGTCGTCGATGCGCCATTCGCAGTCGGGACATTTGACGTCGAAACAAGCGGAGTCAATGCCGAGACCGCTCCCAGAACCTGGTCGAGCTTCGACGGCTAGAAGATCTAGATCGACGTCGAGAAGGGCTTCGTCGGAGCGGGCTATACGCTCGACGTCGAGACCCACATCACATAGATCTGAAGAGGGTTTGGTGGTTTTAGTGACTGAATCAGCCTCTCATCCTCTCATTCCTGGAGACGTCCGTCGACGCATTCTCCATCTGAGTCCCCAGAACATCATTCGAGGAGGTCACGACAGAGGTCATTATCACATCAGAGGAAGACCTCTCCTTCTATACATCTATCCCCAAGATGGCTTTTACCAGTCCATCACTGGAGTAAGACTCCGAAGGGAGCATTGAGAAGGGAGGAAGAATATACAAGCCCTATCCACAGATCCCCTCTACAAAGATTGGTGCAGGAGGTGGATAGATCGCCTTCGCCGGTACGTCAGCACCGTTAAGGAAGATCTAAGGAACGCAGGCCTTCTACATCTCATCACCGAAGAAGGTCTCCTTCATGGTCGTCTTCCTCCACCCACTCCTCTAAGAGGGACTATTCACCTACTCTATCGGACAGCCCTCAGTCGAGAGTATCTCCGATAGATGACATTAACACATATCATGATGTGCTGCAGAGAGGGGCACAGAAACTGAACATTGAAATGTCCACCCCTCAGGTCGCAACGACAGTGATCTTCGAGACGCTGCACCAAAGATCTGCTTCGCGTCCGTTACTACCTCTGGTTCCTGGACTTTTGGAACCAGTAATAGGATTTTCCTAACACCCTCCGCGATTAAGGCTACACCGGCCAGAATACAAAAGAAATACAAACCTGCTGATGCAGACCCGGTGTTTTTGAAAACGGGTCCGCCTGTGGATTCAGTGATCGTCGCAGCGGCACACAAAACGCACGCAGTCTCTGCACATGCGTTGGTCCCTCCGGATAAAGAGAGTAAGTCCCAGCATTCTTGGAGACGAAAGGTTTGTGGGTCTGCAGCATCATCGCTTAAAGTCTCCAGTGCAGCAGCCTTATTAGGTCGGTACGACAAATCCTTATGGGACTTTTTGGATCGTTTCAAAGAGAAGCTACCAAAGGAGGATCAGAAGGACTTTGAGGAAGTCATCTGGTCCCTGGTAGCTAATCAAATGATTAGCACTGCAGCGGATGGTGCCACTCTATCGGCGCATTCGTATGCGCAAGGCATTTGCGCAAGAAGGTCTGCCTGATTAAGGCTTACAGCTCTTAAAACGGATGCTCAGCAGAGGATCCTTAACCTGCCTTTTTCTGGCTCTTCATTGTTTGGCTCCCACACAGATGAAGAGATGGCTCAAATGAAAGCCGAACTAGACACTTTGAAGGCGGTGGTGTTAGAAAAGAAAAAGGAATTCAGACCAAGATACAGACCCAACCAGCGCAAGGGATACCAACAGAGGGTTCAAACCCCTCAGTGGTCCCAAAGCAAGAACCAGGGAAGATCACAGTTTCAAGGTCGAAAGTCGAATAGAGGTAGAGGAGGTAATCAACAGCAATCCTCCTCCACAGCTCGATCAGCAGGAAAACAATGAACCAGTCGCCGTTGCCCACTCCAGTGGGAGGAAGTGTTTCACGTCATCTGAAAGAGTGGTGCAACATAACAAAAGATCGTTGGGTGCTCAGTATACTGCGCAATGGATACGCACTACGTTTCCGTGTGTCTCCAAAGGACAGCCCTCCAAAAAAGATCTCGTCCTCACCAGCTAAAGTTACTACAACAAGAAGTGGTGGCTCTTCTGCAAAAAAAGGCCATAGAGAAGGTTCCCCCCTCTGTGAGAAGTTGGCCTGATATGTAGTGCTCACTATTCTAGTGATCACTGTGTATCATTCCAAACGACCCATATTGATGATTGGTTGTAAGTCAACCTTATAGACCAGCTATCCTAGTAGCGTGGACAAGAGCAGTCTTCAGGCTAAACTCTAGAGGGCGTGTTAAGCCAGCTGTTTACCATCACATATACCCCTTGAACGCCAAGTGAAAGGACACGACACAAGTTGTTATGAAAATAAAGGATATTTATTTATAACAAGACTACCCTGGCTCTCTATGATTCAGGGAGCTAAGCACAATACAAAACTCTTAGGAAAATACTTCTGGTTGCACAATTTACACAAATGCCCGAAGGGCACGAAACCATTTACACTGCAAGTGGAATGGGAGAGGTTAGAAAGTTTAAAGTTACTGATTCCGGAGGAATCCGATCAGTGGGACTAAACGAAAAAGGAACTAGACACTTGTAGAGTGAACCTACGATGGAGCACCGAGAGGCTCGAGTTACCTAGCACAGAGGCTGCGGCTGCGTGGGGTTCAGCAAGATGTTGGGAGTCCTCGTTGTAGTCTCAGGAGCCTGAAAGAAGAAGTTGCTGGCAGGCGACCAGTGTCGATGTTCAGCGAGATCCAAGCCTGGATCGGTGATGAAGGAAACCTGAAAGCAGAGGGGACTCAGTTCTCAACCGCTAGCCAGCGATCGTGTGGGTACCAGGAAGGTACCGGATGAAGTCACCTCGACCAGGTGAGTGGATGACGTCGGACTCGGCTGTTCCTCGGACCAGGAGGCGCGGCGGCGACCAGGATGGAGGGCGAGCTGTCCCACGAAGGTGTCTGCTGTCGATGATGCTGGGCCCAGGAGTGGGGCAGCAGGTCTTGGCAGTGGCAAACCCACGCGGTGGAGTCAAGATGGCGTCTGGAGTGGACCAGGAGGGTCCGAGGTACTCCTCTGTTGAAGGGGAGCAAGAGCCAGTCTGGAGCAACCAGACCAGTGATGAAAGACTGTCGTGGTGCGTCGTGAAGAGGGCCACAAGCCGGTCGGCGAGTGGTCGGACAACGCGGTGAGCAGCAAGGAGCAGAAGGGCCCCCACGCAGATCTCGTGGATGCTGGGGAGGCAGACTTCGGTGCTGGAGCCGCTCAGGGTTAGGGCTTCTCAAACCCTAGGTGCGCTCACTCGAGGGTCCCTCGGTGGGCGTGCTAGATAAGCGTCGTGCAGGTTCTGAAGATGGCCGGTCCCGCAGGTCTCGTCACACCTACGAATCTCAGCTGGGCTGACGATGTAGGTAGAGGTCAGAGATGGCAGGGAACCCGGGTCTCGTCGAGCTGGGCAGTCTTGATCCGTGGGAGAGACGTACAGCAAACCGCAAGCGCTTAGGTGGTGCCTGCTGGTGCAGGGTGGCTACTCCTTAGCCACAAGGGAGAGTCTTCAGAAATAGTCAAGAGTTCCTTTCGTGGAAAGTAGTTCAAGATTCAGAATTATCCAATTTGGGAAGGGGACTCGCTCCTACCTTTATTCTAGGAGAAGGGGCTGGCCTGTGACTAGGTCCTACCTATGGGTGGGGCCAGGAGGGGGGTGGTTACACCCCTATCCTTTGTCCGGCTTCGCCCCAGCTCAGGGGCAGGGTTGCCCCCGAAACTGGTTTGAGCCGGGCTATGCACAGTGAGCACCGGGGTGCCACTTGCAATCACCTTCCTTTCAGCCCTGCCTACCTGGGATACACAAACCCTGTCTGGGATGGTGCTAACACCACCCTCGACAGGAAACCCTTTGTCCAAGCTCCCCTCGCTGGAAGGTCTCCCAGCAGCAGGAGGTCAGACTTGTGTCTGGTGGCAGCATCCATTTTGTGATGCTGAGGCTTGAGTCAACTTTAACCGGGGTTCAAGGTTACTTCCATGTCGTGCCCCTCTAAAAGGGGGGAATGCTAACCCCGTCGCCAGAATTGGCGAGGGGTTCGTATTCCAATTCGTATGACACCTTACTCGACATGTGTGGGTGATGCGATGCCAGAGTTAGCAAATAACCGCGAGGATTATAATGCATTTTAAGGTAGTTGGCCCGCGTCACCATGGAACGGCTATTAGGATTTGGTTCCGCAAGCCGTCGACGGGCTCAGCTCGTGCCAGAGCACCATCCCACATGATTCCCCGCACTCTGCCTTCAGGGTTGATAAGGCCTGCCATAGGAGTGACTGATAGGAATCCATGTGTCCATTCTAGGGTTAGGTATAGGAATACTACACCTACAGCAACGGGTGATTACACCACCTTGCCCCAGCTGTCGTGCAGCCAGTTGTGTCAGATTTGGGCGGCCATCCAGGGGTGGCATAATACATGCTGCAGCCCCTGGTAGGCCCTGGGTACACCGATGCCCTGGATACCTGTGGTATGCTGATACAGGGTCTGATAAGGCGGCCCAGTTCCAATTAGTGGATGCACCTAATGTACATGTGTGTTAATTTCGAGAGAGAACAGCTAGGCTGTGGGTCTGATTAGCAGGCCCACAGCCAGGGAAAGTCGTAAACCAATGAAGCAAAAAGCAAAAAATCTGGGTGATCATAGGATTGCAGACCCTACTCTCCTACATGACCCCCCCCCCCCCCAAACTTTGGGACAATAAGCTAACCTTGACCAGGTGAGTCTTCTTGCTCTAAGTGGAAATACCTGGAGAGCCCATCTGCATTGCCATGATCAGTGCCAGGTCTATGCTCCACTGTGAAGTCCATCCCCTGTAGGGAAATGGACCACCTAAGTAGTTTGGGGTTTTCACCCTTCATTTGATTTAGCCACAAGAGGGGCTTATGGTCGGTCTGAATCTTGAAGTGAGTGCCAAACAAGTATGGCCTCAACTTCTTCAGGGCCCAAACCACAGCAAAGGCCTCCCTCTCAATAGCTGACCAATTCTTCTCTCTGGGGGTCAGCCTACTGCTAATAAAAGCTATGGGCTGGTCATGACCATCAAAATTCAGCTGAGATAGAACAGCTCCCACACCCAACTCCGAAGCGTCTGTTTGGACAATGAATGTTTTGGAGTAGTCTGGACTCTTTAGGATAGGCGCTGTGCACATGGCCTGCTTTAGGTCATCGAATGCCTTTTGACAGCTTGCTGTCCACTGAACTTTTTTGGCATCTTTTTACTTGTCAGATCGTTTAGCGGGGTCACAATGGATCCATAATTTCTGACAAATTTCCGGTAATAACCAGTCAGGCCCAAGAAAGCTCGAACCTGAGTCTGGGTGGTTGGAGGAGCCCAGTCCTGGATGGCCTGTATTTTGCTCTCCAATGGCTGAACCTGGCCTCCACCTACAAGGTGGCCCAGGTATACAACCTGTGTCTGCCCTATCTGGCACTTAGTGGCCTTGATAGTGAGGCCTGCCTTTTGCAGGGCCTCTAACACTTTCCTCAGGTGGACCAGGTGATCCTCCCAGGTGGAGCTAAAGACAGCGATATCGTCCAGATACGCCGCACAGAAGTCGTCCAACCCAGTGAGAACTCGATTCACCAGCCTTTGGAAGGTGGCAGGTGCATTTTTCAAACCAAAGGGCATTACCACGAACTGATAATGCCCACCCGGGGTAGAAAATGCTGTTTTGGGCTTGGCCTCCTCAGCTAACCTGATTTGCCAATACCCAGCTGTCAGGTCAAATGTACTTAAGTAGTTGGCCAAAGCCAACCGGTCTATAAGTTCGTCTGCTCTTGGTATCGGGTGGGCGTCAGTCTTAGTGACTGCATTGAGGCCTCTGTAGTCCACGCAAAACCTCATTTCTTTCTTACCGCCCTGGGTGTGAGGTTTTGGCACGAGAACTACTGGACTAGCCCAGGGGCTGTCCGAGGGCTCAATGACTCCCAGCTCCAACATTTTCTGCACCTCTGTCTTGATGCAGTCTCTGACATGATCAGGCTGTCGATAGATTTTACTCTTTACGGGCAGACTGTCCCCAGTGTCGACCTCATGGGTACACCAATTGGTCTGACTGGGTGTCAGAGAGAACATATGTCGAAAGGATTGAAGAACCTGTTTACAATCCCGTTGTTGATGTCCAGAGAGGCTGCCACAAAAGACAACACCATCTACTGACCCATCGTCAGGGTTCTGAGAGGGCAGGTCCGGGAGAGGGTCACTCTCCTCCTCCTGTCCCTCATCTGTGGCCATGAGCAAGCACATGCCCTCCCTGTCGACATATGCCTTGAGCCTGTTTACATGGAGCACCCGGTGGGGGCTCCGGGGAGTTCCCAGGTCTACCAAGTAGGTGACCTCTCCCTTTTGCTCAATGATTGTGTGGGGCCCAGACCATTTGTCTTTGAGTGCTGCTGGGGCCACTGGCTCCAGCACCCACACCTTCTGTCCAGGCTGATACACAGTCAGGACAGCCTTTTGGTCGTGCCAAGCTTTTTGTAATTCTTGGCTCGCCTCAAGGTTTTTAGATGCCTTTTCCATGTACTCAGCCATCCGCGAGCGGAGACCGAGCACATAGTCCACAATGTTTGATGCCGGCTTTTTGAGAGGTCTCTCCCATCCTTCCTTTACCAAACAAAGGGGTCCCCTTACGGGATGTCCGAACAGAAGTTCAAAAGGGCTGTAGCCAACCCCCTTCTGCGGGACCTCTCTGTAGGCGAACAAGAGGCAGGGTATCAGGACATCCCATCTCCGCCGAAGCTTTTCAGGTAGTCCATGAATCATCCCTTTTAGGGTCCTGTTGAATCTCTCAACAAGCCCATTGCATTGTGGGTGATAGGGTGTGGTGAATTTGTAGTTGACACCACACTCCTTCCACATAGCAGTCAGATATCCCGACATGAAGTTTGCACCTCTGTCAGAGACAACCTCCTTAGGGAAGCCCACTCTGGAGAACACTCCAACTAGGGCTCGTGCCACAACAGGTGCTGTAGTGGTCCTAAGGGGAATAGCTTCAGGGTACCTGGTGGCGTGGTCCACCACCACCAGTATAAACTTGTGCCCTGATGCTGTCTGGGGTTCCATTGGTCCGACAATGTCGATCCCCACCCGTTCAAAGGGTACCCCCACCACCGGCAGTGGTATGAGGGGGGCCTTGGTCGTGCCACCTGACTTACCACTGGCTTGGCAAGTGACACAGGAGCGACAAAACTCCTTCGTATCTTTGGACATGTGGGGCCAGTGAAAGTGTGGAACAATTCTGTCCCAAGTCTTATTCTGGCCTAAGTGACCTGCAAGGGGAATCTCGTGGGCCAAGGTAAGAAGGAAACCTCTCAGAGACAAGGGGACGACCAGCCTCCTGGTCGCGCCAGGCTTGGGGTCTCTTGCCTCGGAGTACAGGAGTCCATCGTCCCAGTACACTTTGTGGGTACCTGTGGCGTTCCCTGCAGCCTCAGCAGCAGCCTGCTGTCTGAGGGGTTCAAGTGAGGGGCAGTCTAACTGTGCCTTTCCCAGGTCTTCCCTAGAGGGTCCCCCTGAGCCCAGAAACTCAACCTGACCAGGTTCAAGCTCTTTTGGCTCAGTTTCCCTTAGTTCTTTAAGGTCAGCCTCCTCAGAGACTTGATCCACGACCTGGGGCAAGGGGGAAGGCGAGGCCTTACCCTTACTGCTCCTTTTCTTGGATGGTGTCTGGTCCGTTCTTCCAGGATCCAGCACCTGTTCAGTGGGGCATCTTTTGGCCTGTGACCTGGTCACAGCAAGGACATGTGCTGGCAAGCCTAACATTTCCATGTGAGTCCTCTGCTCCACTTCTGACCATTGTGACGTTTCCAAATCATTGCCCAACAGACATTCTACGGGGAGGTCTGAACTAACCACAACTTTCTTCGGGCCACTTACCCCTCCCCAGGAGAAATCAACAACTGCCATACTGTGATTGGTAGTGACATTGCTGGCATTGGTCACTAGGTAATCGGTACCTAGCATGATCTGTCCAGGGTCCACAAAGTTAGGCGTCACCATGGTGACACTGGCACAAGTGTCCCTGTAGGCCTGAGCCACTTTTCCATTGATCAAAGGCGTCTGCCTGTATTTGCCCAAAGTATTGGGACTGGCATCAGGGGACATATCCATATCCCCTGTACAGACAAGGACGGCCTGAGTGAGCGTGCCAACTAAGTCGTCACTCCCCTCAGTTCCCAAGGTTAACCCAACTAATGCCTTGGGAGGCGCACTACCATTGCTGACTGTACTAGGGGGTGCAGGTGCCTTAGGGGCTGCAGTGGCAGGAGTTTGCCCTCCTTTCTTGGTGCACTCACTAAACCAGTGAGTCTTACTTTTACAGTATTGGCACCACCTTTTTGACTGGCCTTCTGGAGTCTTCTTTTTCTGCTGTGAAGCCTGACCCCCACCCTCTTTAGTTTGTTGGGGGCCTGTCGAAGACTTCTGGTCATTTTGTTCGTTCTTGTTACTACCCTTTTGGTCTGCTTTCTTCTGACCACCCTGGTTCTGAGTCTGGTTCTGCTTGACCCTTGTTCTGACCCATCTGTCTGCCTTCTTTCCCAATTCTTGGGGAGAGGTCAGCTCCGAGTCGACAAGGTGCTGATGCAACAATTGGTTCTGACAGTTGTTTAAAATCTGTTCTCTCATGATAAGATTGTATAATCGTGTGTAATCAGTAACCTTGCTACCCAGCAACCAACCTTCTAAAGCCTTAGTGGCACAATCGACAAAGTCAGTCCAATCCTGAGACTGAATTTTCTGGGTGTCCCTGAACAGCACCCGGTACTGCTCGGTGGTTAAGCCGAACCCATCAATCAGTGTATTCTTCAGGACTTGGTAGTTGTTAGCATCCTCAGCTCTCGTAGTGAGGAGCTTGTCTCGTCCTTTACCTTCAAAGGAGAGCCACAGTAGAGCTGCCCACTGACTTGGGGGGACGCACTGGACAGTGCAAGCCCTCTCCAAAGCAGTTATCCACTTGTGGATGTCGTCCCCTTGTTTAAAGGGGGGCACTATTTTACTCAGGTGTCTAGTATCTATACCCCTGTCTTTCTCTCTAATGAGAATGCTGCCACCAGTGGGATCTAACCCACTCAATTTCTGCTCTCGGGCCAAGGCAAGTCTTTCTTTGGCGAGGGCTAGTTCTTCCCGCTCGATCCTCAGATTGACTTCCCTCATCTTCGCTTCGTGCTCCCTTCTCTGAGGGGCCGTCATTCCTCTCTGAGAAGATGCCTGAGAAACATGTGTTCGAACAGATCTGTTAGAGCCTCTCGAGAGAGACCTAGCTCGTCCGTTCCCAAGGTTAAGCCTGCTTGAGCGTGGGCCCGGGGCTCCCCCAGTTCCATTCTCATGCCTGCTTAAGTTGGTCCTTGTGAGCCTACTGACTACTACGGGACCTCCGTCTGCCTCGTCTCCTGCTAACTCTTCTTCCTCTTCCTCCTCACCATGGAGGTCGAGGTCAGGGTCACCAAGGGTTCCCTCTAAGGGAGGCATGTTCCCATCAGCATTAGGGGGGCCTGTGTTAGAGGACCTCCTAGCATCGTAAGTCTCTAAGAGACCTATCAGAAACGTGATGGTAGGGTTAGAACCCTGGTTTAGCTTCCTGGAGGCACACAGCTGTCTCATCTCCGTGAAGCTAAGAGCTGCATATCGTGACATGACCTGTGGAGGGTCAATGACCACTAAGGGAGTCTCTGCAGACTCTCCGTGGACCGACATGCTTTCTAGTGAGGTGTAAGTGATGCACCTACCTACACTATGTGTTTACCTACTGATCCCTTGCTAAGAGTTGTAGTCAGGGTGTGCTAAGCCCTGTTACACTACAACAGCTGGTTCAGTAGAACTCAGAGTATTCTAAGTTAAGTTATATGTACCTGGGTACTTATGTGATCTTTCAACTTGATGTTCTTAGGATACGTGTGTGGTAAAACAACAGCAAGCTCAAATCCCAACCGCTGCTCACCAATGTGAGAAGTTGGCCTGATATGTAGTGCTCACTATTCTAGTAATCACTGTGTATCATTCCAAACGACCCCTATTGATGATTGGTTGTAAGTCAACCTTATAGACCAGCTATCCTAGTAGCGTGGACAAGAGCAGTCTTCAGGCTAAACTCTAGAGGGCGTGTTAAGCCAGCTGTTTACCATCACATATACCCCTTGAACGCCAAGTGAAAGGACACCACACAAGTTGTTATGAAAATAAAGGATATTTATTTATAACAAGACTACCCTGGCTCTTTATGATTCAGGGAGCTAAGCACAATACAAAACTCTTAGGAAAATACTTCTGGTTGCACAATTTACACAAATGCCCGAAGGGCACGAAACCATTTACACTGCAAGTGGAATGGGAGAGGTTAGAAAGTTTAAAGTTACTGATTCCGGAAGAATCCGATCAGTGGGACTAAACGAAAAAGGAACTGGACACTTGTAGAGTGAACCTACGATGGAGCACCGAGATGCTCGAGTTACCTAGCCCAGAGGCTGTGGCTGCGTGGGGTTCAGCAAGATGTCGGGAGTCCTCGTTGTAGTCTCAGGAGCCTGAAAGAAGAAGTTGCTGGCAGGCGACCAGTGTCGATGTTCAGCGAGATCCAAGCCTGGATCGGTGATGAAGGAAACCTGAAAGCAGAGGGGACTCAGTTCTCAACCGCTAGCCAGCGATCGTGTGGGTACCAGGAAGGTACCGGATGAAGTCACCTCGACCAGGTGAGTGGATGACGTCGGACTCGGCTGTTCCTCGGACCAGGAGGCACGGCGGCGACCAGGATGGAGGGCGAGCTGTCCCACGAAGGTGTCTGCTGTCGATGATGCTGGGCCCAGGAGTGGGGCAGCAGGTCTTGGCAGTGGCAAACCCACGCGGTGGAGTCAAGATAGCATCTGGAGTGGACCAGGGGGGTCCGAGGTACTCCTCTGTTGAAGGGGAGCAAGAGCCAGTCTGGAGCAACCAGACCAGTGATGAAAGACTGTCGTGGTGCGTCGTGAAGAGGGCCACAAGCCGGTCGGCGAGTGGTCGGACAACGCGGTGAGCAGCAAGGAGCAGAAGGGCCCCCACGCAGATCTCGTGGCTGCTGGGGAGGCAGACTTCGGTGCTGGAGCCGGTCAGGGTTAGGGCTTCTCAAACCCTAGGTGCGCTCACTCGAGGGTCCCTCGGTGGGCGTGCTAGATAAGCGTTGTGCAGGTTCTGAAGATGGCCGGTCCCGCAGGTCTCGTCACACCTACGAATCTCAGCTGGGCTGACGATGTAGGTAGAGGTCAGAGATGGCAGGGAACCCGGGTCTCGTCGAGCTGGGCAGTCTTGATCCGTGGGAGAGACGTACAGCAAACCGCAAGCGCTTAGGTGGTGCCTGCTGGTGCAGGGTGGCTACTCCTTAGCCACAAGGGAGAGTCTTCAGAAATAGTCAAGAGTTCCTTTCGTGGAAAGTAGTTCAAGATTCAGAATTATCCAATTTGGGAAGGGGACTCGCTCCTACCTTTATTCTAGGAGAAGGGGCTGGCCTGTGACTAGGTCCTACCTATGGGTGGGGCCAGGAGGGGGGTGGTTACACCCCTATCCTTTGTCCGGCTTCGCCCCAGCTCAGGGGCAGGGTTGCCCCCGAAACTGGTTTGAGCCGGGCTATGCACAGTGAGCACCGGGGTGCCACTTGCAATCACCTTCCTTTCAGCCCTGCCTACCTGGGATACACAAACCCTGTCTGGGATGGTGCTAACACCGCCCTCGACAGGAAACCCTTTGTCCAAGCTCCCCTCGCTGGAAGGTCTCCCAGCAGCAGGAGGTCAGACTTGTGTCTGGTGGCAGCATCCATTTTGTGATGCTGAGGCTTGAGTCAACTTTAACCGGGGTTCAAGGTTACTTCCATGTCGTGCCCCTCTAAAAGGGGGGAATGCTAACCCCGTCGCCAGAATTGGCGAGGGGTTCGTATTCCAATTCGTATGACACCTTACTCGACATGTGTGGGTGATGCGATGCCAGAGTTAGCAAATAACCGCGAGGATTATAATGCATTTTAAGGTAGTTGGCCCGCGTCACCATGGAACGGCTATTAGGATTTGGTTCCGCAAGCCGTCGACGGGCTCAGCTCGTGCCAGAGCACCATCCCACATGATTCCCCGCACTCTGCCTTCAGGGTTGATAAGGCCTGCCATAGGAGTGACTGATAGGAATCCATGTGTCCATTCTAGGGTTAGGTATAGGAATACTACACCTACAGCAACGGGTGATTACACCACCTTGCCCCAGCTGTCGTGCAGCCAGTTGTGTCAGATTTGGGCGGCTATCCAGGGGTGGCATAATACATGCTGCAGCCCCTGGTAGGCCCTGGGTACACCGATGCCCTGGATACCTGTGGTATGCTGATACAGGGTCTGATAAGGCGGCCCAGTTCCAATTAGTGGATGCACCTAATGTACATGTGTGTTAATTTCGAGAGAGAACAGCTAGGCTGTGGGTCTGATTAGCAGGCCCACAGCCAGGGAAAGTCGTAAACCAATGAAGCAAAAAGCAAAAAATCTGGGTGATCATAGGATTGCAGACCCTACTCTCCTACATGACCCCCCCCCCCAAACTTTGGGACAATAAGCTAACCTTGACCAGGTGAGTCTTCTTGCTCTAAGTGGAAATACCTGGAGAGCCCATCTGCATTGCCATGATCAGTGCCAGGTCTATGCTCCACTGTGAAGTCCATCCCCTGTAGGGAAATGGACCACCTAAGTAGTTTGGGGTTTTCACCCTTCATTTGATTTAGCCACAAGAGGGGCTTATGGTCGGTCTGAATCTTGAAGTGAGTGCCAAACAAGTATGGCCTCAACTTCTTCAGGGCCCAAACCACAGCAAAGGCCTCCCTCTCAATAGCTGACCAATTCTTCTCTCTGGGGGTCAGCCTACTGCTAATAAAAGCTATGGGCTGGTCATGACCATCAAAATTCAGCTGAGATAGAACAGCTCCCACACCCAACTCCGAAGCGTCTGTTTGGACAATGAATGTTTTGGAGTAGTCTGGACTCTTTAGGATAGGCGCTGTGCACATGGCCTGCTTTAGGTCATCGAATGCCTTTTGACAGCTTGCTGTCCACTGAACTTTTTTGGCATCTTTTTACTTGTCAGATCGTTTAGCGGGGTCACAATGGATCCATAATTTCTGACAAATTTCCGGTAATAACCAGTCAGGCCCAAGAAAGCTCGAACCTGAGTCTGGGTGGTTGGAGGAGCCCAGTCCTGGATGGCCTGTATTTTGCTCTCCAATGGCTGAACCTGGCCTCCACCTACAAGGTGGCCCAGGTATACAACCTGTGTCTGCCCTATCTGGCACTTAGTGGCCTTGATAGTGAGGCCTGCCTTTTGCAGGGCCTCTAACACTTTCCTCAGGTGGACCAGGTGATCCTCCCAGGTGGAGCTAAAGACAGCGATATCGTCCAGATACGCCGCACAGAAGTCGTCCAACCCAGTGAGAACTCGATTCACCAGCCTTTGGAAGGTGGCAGGTGCATTTTTCAAACCAAAGGGCATTACCACGAACTGATAATGCCCACCCGGGGTAGAAAATGCTGTTTTGGGCTTGGCCTCCTCAGCTAACCTGATTTGCCAATACCCAGCTGTCAGGTCAAATGTACTTAAGTAGTTGGCCGAAGCCAACCGGTCTATAAGTTCGTCTGCTCTTGGTATCGGGTGGGCGTCAGTCTTAGTGACTGCATTGAGGCCTCTGTAGTCCACGCAAAACCTCATTTCTTTCTTACCGCCCTGGGTGTGAGGTTTTGGCACGAGAACTACTGGACTAGCCCAGGGGCTGTCCGAGGGCTCAATGACTCCCAGCTCCAACATTTTCTGCACCTCTGTCTTGATGCAGTCTCTGACATGATCAGGCTGTCGATAGATTTTACTCTTTACGGGCAGACTGTCCCCAGTGTCGACCTCATGGGTACACCAATTGGTCTGACTGGGTGTCAGAGAGAACATATGTCGAAAGGATTGAAGAACCTGTTTACAATCCCGTTGTTGATGTCCAGCGAGGCTGCCACAAAAGACAACACCATCTACTGACCCATCGTCAGGGTTCTGAGAGAGCAGGTCCGGGAGAGGGTCACTCTCCTCCTCCTGTCCCTCATCTGTGGCCATGAGCAAGCCCATGCCCTCCCTGTCGACATATGCCTTGAGCCTGTTTACATGGAGCACCCGGTGGGGGCTCCGGGGAGTTCCCAGGTCTACCAAGTAGGTGACCTCTCCCTTTTGCTCAATGATTGTGTGGGGCCCAGACCATTTGTCTTTGAGTGCTGCTGGGGCCACTGGCTCCAGCACCCACACCTTCTGTCCAGGCTGATACACAGTCAGGACAGCCTTTTGGTCGTGCCAAGCTTTTTGTAATTCTTGGCTCGCCTCAAGGTGTTTAGATGCCTTTTCCATGTACTCAGCCATCCGCGAGCGGAGACCGAGCACATAGTCCACAATGTTTGATGCCGGCTTTTTGAGAGGTCTCTCCCATCCTTCCTTTACCAAACAAAGGGGTCCCCTTACAGGATGTCCGAACAGAAGTTCAAAAGGGCTGTAGCCAACCCCCTTCTGCGGGACCTCTCTGTAGGCAAACAAGAGGCAGGGTATCAGGACATCCCATCTCCGCCGAAGCTTTTCAGGTAGTCCATGAATCATCCCTTTTAGGGTCCTGTTGAATCTCTCAACAAGCCCATTGCATTGTGGGTGATAGGGTGTGGTGAATTTGTAGTTGACACCACACTCCTTCCACATAGCAGTCAGATATCCCGACATGAAGTTTGCACCTCTGTCAGAGGCAACCTCCTTAGGGAAGCCCACTCTGGAGAACACTCCAACTAGGGCTCGTGCCACAACAGGTGCTGTAGTGGTCCTAAGGGGAATAGCTTCAGGGTACCTGGTGGCGTGGTCCACCACCACCAGTATAAACTTGTGCCCTGATGCTGTCTGGGGTTCCATTGGTCCGACAATGTCGATCCCCACCCGTTCAAAGGGTACCCCCACCACCGGCAGTGGTATGAGGGGGGCCTTGGTCGTGCCACCTGACTTACCACTGGCTTGGCAAGTGACACAGGAGCGACAAAACTCATTCGTATCTTCGGACATGCGGGGCCAGTGAAAGTGTGGAACAATTCTGTCCCAAGTCTTATTCTGGCCTAAGTGATCTGCAAGGGGAATCTCGTGGGCCAAGGTAAGAAGGAAACCTCTCAGAGACAAGGGGACGACCAGCCTCCTGGTCGCGCCAGGCTTGGGGTCTCTTGCCTCGGAGTACAGGAGTCCATCGTCCCAGTACACTTTGTGGGTACCTGTGGCGTTCCCTGCAGCCTCAGCAGCAGCCTGCTGTCTGAGGGGTTCAAGTGAGGGGCAGTCTAACTGTGCCTTTCCCAGGTCTTCCCTAGAGGGTCCCCCTGAGCCCAGAAACTCAACCTGACCAGGTTCAAGCTCTTTTGGCTCAGTTTCCCTTAGTTCTTTAAGGTCAGCCTCCTCAGAGACTTGATCCACGACCTGGGGCAAGGGGGAAGGCGAGGCCTTACCCTTACTGCTCCTTTTCTTGGATGGTGTCTGGTCCGTTCTTCCAGGATCCAGCACCTGTTCAGTGGGGCATCTTTTGGCCTGTGACCTGGTCACAGCAAGGACATGTGCTGGCAAGCCTAACATTTCCATGTGAGTCCTCTGCTCCACTTCTGACCATTGTGATGTTTCCAAATCATTGCCCAACAGACATTCTACGGGGAGGTCTGAACTAACCACAACTTTCTTCGGGCCACTTACCCCTCCCCAGGAGAAATCAACAACTGCCATACTGTGATTGGTAGTGACATTGCTGGCATTGGTCACTAGGTAATCGGTACCTAGCATGATCTGTCCAGGGTCCACAAAGTTAGCCGTCACCATGGTGACACTGGCACAAGTGTCCCTGTAGGCCTGAGCCACTTTTCCATTGATCAAAGGCGTCTGCCTGTATTTGCCCAAAGTATTGGGACTGGCATCAGGGGACATATCCATATCCCCTGTACAGACAAGGACGGCCTGAGTGAGCGTGCCAACTAAGTCGTCACTCCCCTCAGTTCCCAAGGTTAACCCAACTAATGCCTTGGGAGGCGCACTACCACTGCTGACTGTACTAGGGGGTGCAGGTGCCTTAGGGGCTGCAGTGGCAGGAGTTTGCCCTCCTTTCTTGGTGCACTCACTAAACCAGTGAGTCTTGCTTTTACAGTATTGGCACCACCTTTTTGACTGGCCTTCTGGAGTCTTCTTTTTCTGCTGTGAAGCCTGACCCCCACCCTCTTTAGTTTGTTGGGGGCCTGTCGAAGACTTCTGGTCATTTTGTTCGTTCTTGTTACTACCCTTTTGGTCTGCTTTCTTCTGACCACCCTGGTTCTGAGTCTGGTTCTGCTTGACCCTTGTTCTGACCCATCTGTCTGCCTTCTTTCCCAATTCTTGGGGAGAGGTCAGCTCCGAGTCGACAAGGTGCTGATGCAACAATTGGTTCTGACAGTTGTTTAAAATCTGTTCTCTCATGATAAGATTGTACAATCCTGTGTAATCAGTAACCTTGCTACCCAGCAACCAACCTTCTAAAGCCTTAGTGGCACAATCGACAAAGTCAGTCCAATCCTGAGACTGAATTTTCTGGGTGTCCCTGAACAGCACCCGGTACTGCTCGGTGGTTAAGCCGAACCCATCAATCAGTGTATTCTTCAGGACTTGGTAGTTGTTAGCATCCTCAGCTCTCGTAGTGAGGAGCTTGTCTCGTCCTTTACCTTCAAAGGAGAGCCACAGTATAGCTGCCCACTGACTTGGGGGGACGCACTGGACAGTGCAAGCCCTCTCCAAAGCAGTTATCCACTTGTGGATGTCGTCCCCTTGTTTAAAGGGGGGCACTATTTTACTCAGGTGTCTAGTATCTATACCCCTGTCTTTCTCTCTAATGAGAATGCTGCCACCAGTGGGATCTAACCCACTCAATTTCTGCTCTCGGGCCAAGGCAAGTCTTTCTTTGGCGAGGGCTAGTTCTTCCCGCTCGATCCTCAGATTGACTTCCCTCATCTTCGCTTCATGCTCCCTTCTCTGAGGGGACGTCATTCCTCTCTGAGAAGATGCCTGAGAAACATGTGTTCGAACAGATCTGTTAGATCCTCTCGAGAGAGACCTAGCTCGTCCGTTCCCAAGTTTAAGCCTGCTTGAGCGTGGGCCCGGGGCTCCCCCAGTTCCATTCTCATGCCTGCTTAAGTTGGTCCTTGTGAGCCTACTGACTACTACGGGACCTCCGTCTGCCTCGTCTCCTGCTAACTCTTCTTCCTCTTCCTCCTCACCATGGAGGTCGAGGTCAGGGTCACCAAGGGTTCCCTCTAAGGGAGGCATGTTCCCATCAGCATTAGGGGGGCCTGTGTTAGAGGACCTCCTAGCATCGTAAGTCTCTAAGAGACCTATCAGAAACGTGATGGTAGGGTTAGAACCCTGGTTTAGCTTCCTGGAGGCACACAGCTGTCTCATCTCCGTGAAGCTAAGAGCTGCATATCGTGACATGACCTGTGGAGGGTCAATGACCACTAAGGGAGTCTCTGCAGACTCTCCGTGGACCGACATGCTTTCTAGTGAGGTGTAAGTGATGCACCTACCTACACTATGTGTTTACCTACTGATCCCTTGCTAAGAGTTGTAGTCAGGGTGTGCTAAGCCCTGTTACACTACAACAGCTGGTTCAGTAGAACTCAGAGTATTCTAAGTTAAGTTATATGTACCTGGGTACTTATGTGATCTTTCAACTTGATGTTCTTAGGATACGTGTGTGGTAAAACAACAGCAAGCTCAAATCCCAACCGCTGCTCACCAATGTGAGAAGTTGGCCTGATATGTAGTGCTCACTATTCTAGTGATCACTGTGTATCATTCCAAACGACCCCTATTGATGATTGGTTGTAAGTCAACCTTATAGACCAGCTATCCTAGTAGCGTGGACAAGAGCAGTCTTCAGGCTAAACTCTAGAGGGCGTGTTAAGCCAGCTGTTTACCATCACATATACCCCTTGAACGCCAAGTGAAAGGACACCACACAAGTTGTTATGAAAATAAAGGATATTTATTTATAACAAGACTACCCTGGCTCTTTATGATTCAGGGAGCTAAGCACAATACAAAACTCTTAGGAAAATACTTCTGGTTGCACAATTTACACAAATGCCCGAAGGGCACGAAACCATTTACACTGCAAGTGGAATGGGAGAGGTTAGAAAGTTTAAAGTTACTGATTCCGGAGGAATCCGATCAGTGGGACTAAACAAAAAAGGAACTGGACACTTGTAGAGCGAACCTACGATGGAGCACCGAGATGCTCGAGTTACCTATCCCAGAGGCTGCGGCTGCGTGGGGTTCAGCAAGATGTCGGGAGTCCTCGTTGTAGTCTCAGGAGCCTGAAAGAAGAAGTTGCTGGCAGGTGACCAGTGTCGATGTTCAGCGAGATCCAAGCCTGGATCGGTGATGAAGGAAACCTGAAAGCAGAGGGGACTCAGTTCTCAACCGCTAGCCAGCGATCGTGTGGGTACCAGGAAGGTACCGGATGAAGTCACCTCGACCAGGTGAGTGGATGACGTCGGACTCGGCTGTTCCTCGGACCAGGAGGCACGGCGGCGACCAGGATGGAGGGCGAGCTGTCCCACGAAGGTGTCTGCTGTCGATGATGCTGGGCCCAGGAGTGGGGCAGCAGGTCTTGGCAGTGGCAAACCCACGCGGTGGAGTCAAGATGGCGTCTGGAGTGGACCAGGAGGGTCCGAGGTACTCCTCTGTTGAAGGGGAGCAAGAGCCATTCTGGAGCAACCAGACCAGTGATGAAAGACTGTCGTGGTGCGTCGTGAAGAGGGCCACAAGCCGGTCGGCGAGTGGTCGGACAACGCGGTGAGCAGCAAGGAGCAGAAGGGCCCCCACGCAGATCTCGTGGATGCTGGGGAGGCAGACTTCGGTGCTGGAGCCGCTCAGGGTTAGGGCTTCTCAAACCCTAGGTGCGCTCACTCGAGGGTCCCTCGGTGGGCATGCTAGATAAGCGTCGTGCAGGTTCTGAAGATGGCCGGTCCCGCAGGTCTCGTCACACCTACGAATCTCAGCTGGGCTGACGATGTAGGTAGAGGTCAGAGATGGCAGGGAACCCGGGTCTCGTCGAGTTCCTTTCGTGGAAAGTAGTTCAAGATTCAGAATTATCCAATTTGGGAAGGGGACTCGCTTCTACCTTTATTCTAGGAAAAGGGGCTGGCCTGTGACTAGGTCCTACCTATGGGTGGGGCCAGGAGGGGGGTGGTTACACCCCTATCCTTTGTCCGGCTTCGCCCCAGCTCAGGGGCAGGGTTGCCCCCGAAACTGGTTTGAGCCGGGCTATGCACAGTGAGCACCGGGGTGCCACTTGCAATCACCTTCCTTTCAGCCCTGCCTACCTGGGATACACAAACCCTGTCTGGGATGGTGCTAACACCGCCCTCGACAGGAAACCCTTTGTCCAAGCTCCCCTCGCTGGAAGGTCTCCCAGCAGCAGGAGGTCAGACTTGTGTCTGGTGGCAGCATCCATTTTGTGATGCTGAGGCTTGAGTCAACTTTAACCGGGGTTCAAGGTTACTTCCATGTCGTGCCCCTCTAAAAGGGGGGAATGCTAACCCCGTCGCCAGAAATGGCGAGGGGTTCGTATTCCAATTCGTATGACACCTTACTCGACATGTGTGGGTGATGCGATGCCAGAGTTAGCAAATAACCGCGAGGATTATAATGCATTTTAAGGTAGTTGGCCCGCGTCACCATGGAACGGCTATTAGGATTTGCCGTCGACGGGCTCAGCTCGCGCCAGAGCACCATCCCACATGATTCCCCGCACTCTGCCTTCAGGATTGATAAGGCCTGCCATAGGAGTGACTGATAGGAATCCATGTGTCCATTCTAGGGTTAGGTATAGGAATACTACACCTACAGCAACGGGTGATTACACCACCTTGCCCCAGCTGTCGTGCAGCCAGTTGTGTCAGATTTGGGCGGCCATCCAGGGGTGGCATAATACATGCTGCAGCCCCTGGTAGGCCCTGGGTACACCGATGCCCTGGATACCTGTGGTATGCTGATACACGGACTGATAAGGCGGCCCAGTTCCAATTAGTGGATGCACCTAATGTACATGTGTGTTAATTTCGAGAGAGAACAGCTAGGCTGTGGGTCTGATTGGCAGGCCCACAGCCAGGGAAAGTCGTAAACCAATGAAGCAAAAAGCAAAAAATCTGGGTGATCATAGGATTGCAGACCCTACTCTCCTACACCCTCTCAACGAGGAAAGGGAGTGTACTCCAGGTACTTCCTTGTACCAAAAAGAGATCAGGAGCACAAGTTCAGACCTATCCTGGACCTTCGATCGCTGAACAAAGTCATCTTGAAAGAGAAATTTCGCATGCTGGCACTTCATCAAATATGTCCACATCTGCAGGCAGGAGATTGGATGTGTTCAGTGGATCTCCAAGATGCGTATTTCCACATTCCTGTAATTCCCCGTCATCGCAAATTTCTGCGATTCGTGGTTGGCAGTAGTCACTACCAGTTCAGGGTGTTGCCCTTCGGACTAAAATCTGCCCCACAAGTTTTTACCAAGTGCATGGCGGTGGTAGCGACGGCCCTACACAGAAGAGGTCTGTTCGTGTATCCGTACTTGGACGATTGGCTCTTGAAAGGGCCATCCCCTCAGCAGGTAAAGAGCGACTTCCAAGTGTGTCAATCTGTGCTCCGCAGGCTAGGCCTGCACGTTAATATGGAGAAGTCGGTTCACCAGCCTACTCAGGTGATCCATAACCTGGGCTCCGTTCTAGATACAAACCTAGGAAGAGCGTGTCCTTCGGAACAGAGACTTTTATCAATTCGACAGAAGTGCGAAGTTCTTCTCCAGAGAAATTGCCCAACTGTCCGGCAAGTGGTGTCCCTATTGGGATCGATGGCTTCTTGCATATTCCTCATTCCCAGCGCCAGGCTGAGAATGAGGCCTTTACAGCAGGACCTGGAGGGCAAGTATAACCAAGCATCGGGTCTCTGGGAAGACAGGATTGTGCTTTCACAAGCAGCAAAATCGTCTGTTCTATGGTGGACTCGTCCACAGAACCTTTTAGTGGGAGTCCCCTTCCATCAACCTGTTCCAACCCAGTCCTTGGTAACAGATGCATCTCTACAGGGATGGGGAGCACCCATGGATTACCTACAGATGCAAGGGCGGTGGTCCGTCAAGGAGCGATCCTACCACATAAACATGTTAGAGCTGCGAGCAGTCCATCTAGCTCTGAAAGCTTTTCAGCCCTCGATTGGAAGCTCAAAAGATATGGCATTGGCTTCTAGCCCGAGGCCTCTCCGTAACAGCGGTGCACCTCCCAGGGGAACGAAACGTGCAAGCAGACGCACTCAGCCGGCACTTCGAAGATCAGCCAGACTGGGTGCTAAACGACGAAGTAGTGGCAGAAATTTTCCATCAGTGGGGGCAACCTTCCATAGATGTTTGCAGACGATCAAAACAAAAAATGCCACGCCTTCGCCTCCAGGTTCCACCGTCCAGGGACGAGGGGGAATGCTCTTTTGATGGATTGATCCGGAATATTTGCATACGCCTTTCCTCCTCTGCCTCTGATTCCGAAGGTGGTATCCAAGCTCATCCGGTCCAACATGTCAATGATCCTGATAGCCCCAGACTGGCCTAGGCAGTGGTGGTACCCGGACCTATTACAACTGTCGGTGCACCCCCACAGGAGGCTTCCTTGCAGATCGGACCTACTGACCAAGATGAACGGGAAGATTCTACATCCCAACCTTCCCTCACTGAACTTGGCAGCATGGCACCTGTGGTCCTGCAATATGGACATTAGAACTTACCACAGGACTGTATGCATATACTAAAGGAGGCAAAGAGACCTTCCACAAGGGCTTCGTGCTCCTTTAAGTGGAAACGGTTCTACTTGTGGTGTATTCGTAATCATTTTAATCCTACCACAGGGCAGGAGGAGGTTATTCTTCCTTACCTCCTGTACTTGGCTAAATCGGGGTTAAAGTATTCATCGATCAGAGTTCATTTAGCGGCCATTACGGCCTACAGAAAGTCTCCAAACCAGCCTTCCTTTTTTCAACTACAGGTGGTCAAGGATTTCCTACAGGAGTTGCAGAAAGTGTATCCTCCTGTTCGGCCTTCTTCTCCTCCTTGGGAGTTGAATCTAGTCCTCTCTAGATTGATGGGTCCTCCGTTTGAGCCCATCCATAAAGCCACGCTGCAGCATTTGACATGGAAGACCGCTTTCTTAGCCGCGATTACACCAGCGCATAGAGTAAGCGAAATCCAAGCGCTGTCTTCCAAAGAGCCATATACTATCTTTCACCACAACAGAGTAGTATTAAGGACTCACCCTGCTTTTCTACCGAAAGTTGTATCTGATTTTCATGTTAATCAGTCGATTTCCTTGCCATCCTTTTTTCCCAATCCCGCAACTCCTGCGGAAAGGTCACTCCATTCCTTAGACCTTAAGAGAGTGGTCAAATTCTATCTAGAGGTAACGAAGGTCATAAGAAAATCGGATCAATTGTTTTTAAATTATGGTTCCATGAGGACAGGTTTTCCAGCTACCAAAAGGTCCATTTCCAGATGGATAGTGTCCTGTATAAAATTGGCCTACCAGCTGGCAAATAAACCCCTATTGTTGTCACCTAAAGCACACTCCACTAGGGGAAAAGTAGCTACAGTAGCTTTCTTGCATGACGTTCCGATGGCAGAAATTTGCAAGGCAGCAACCTGGAGATCGGTGCATACTTTCACAAGGCATTATTGTCTTGAATCCGACTCCAGGGCGGATACTCAAGTAGGCCAGGCCTCCTTGAGAAATCTGTTCAGATAAGAGAAATGTCTGAATTGTCAAGTTTAGTTGTCTGAGCTTGATTGTTAATTGTTAATTATTAATTTTCTTTGCCCGCAGTGGATGAGGTGAGGCTCGCTAGTCTATTCTAGTGCTTATGACTATTGGTGAGGATCCCCTGGAAGAGAGAGATTAGTTACTTACCTGTAATCCTAGTTCTCTTCCAGGGGTATCCTCATCAAAGTCATAAGCAACCCTCCCGCCTCCCCGGGCAAAGGACCCTTATTCTTAATGAAGTGTCAACTCTTTGTGTCATGGCTTTGTGTCACTGCAAAGAACAACTGACCTAACTGTCACCCCTGAGGCATGATGGGAAGCTAGGGGTCATGGCTGCCTTAAAGGCACGGTGCCAGTTTTTTCTGTGTTGCTATGAGTTAGCTTTCTAGCCTTTCTAGGCTGTAGTTTTTCTGCAATGCAGCCTGTGAGCTGTCAAATGCTTTCAGTCCTACCTGAGGTTTTGAGCTAAATGCTAAGCATTAAACCAGTTTTCAAACATGCTTTGCTGTTGTTTTCTTCCCTGTTTTTATGATATATTGTTTATATTAGATATATTATTTATAATATACAGGGGAGTCCTTACAGCATTATTCAGCTCTGGTTGTGAAAGGCTGCATTTGCTTTTTTATTATATATATATATATATCAAGGCCTTTCGCAGGCTGAAACGCGTCATGCAGGCAACGCTGAAAATCAAATAAACTAATTCTCTCACTTGCATCCTGGGTCAGTCTTCGTCTGTTCCTGTTTTCCTTCGGATTTCTGGTGCACAGGAGCTCTTTTGACGAAATACTCCGATATATATATATATATATATATATATATATATATATATATATATATATATTCACTGAAAAAACCATAGGTTTCACACATGTTATAGTTAGCGGAAATTTTACTGATAAAAAACCAGTGAAATTCCCCCGTTATAGTTAGTGCAGGCAACTATAACTCACGCGACCGCAATCCTCTGCTGATGCTAATACTGTATTTAGACACTTATTTGCCCATGTCTTCTTCCATACATTTTTAGCTATACATATATTACAAATATTTTTTTTTCATTAAGACACATATGTCATCAGCAGAGGATTGCGGTCGCGTGAGTTATAGTTGCCTGCACTAACTATAACGGGGGAATTTCACTGGTTTTTTATCAGTAAAATTTCCGCTAACTATAACATGTGTGAAACCTATGGTTTTTTCAGTGAATTTGCAAGGTTTTTTAAATGCTAATTCCTAACTATAACGTGTGTGAAACCTATGGTTTTTTCAGTGAATTTGTACGGTTTTTTAAATGCTAAGTTACTTTACGCCATTCGTTCCGCGCGCGCACGGTGCGCTTCGCGCACCGTGCGCGCACAGTAAGCACGCGGTGCGCTTCGCGCACCGCGCGCCCACTTTACGCAGTTAGTGCCGTGCACGCACGGTGGGCACGCAGTGCGCTACACGCACCATGTGCCCACGTTACGCTAGATGGGCCATGTACGCACGATGCGCTTCGCGCACCGTGCGCACATGGAGGACATATGATGCACTTCGTTTTGAAAGGTAAAATTTTAATTTTTCGTAATTTTTATAAGCCATGCACAAATGGTGCCCTTCGGGCACCATTTGCACACGGGGTGGAGAGAGTGTGGATAATTTTTTCTTTTATTATTTTTGTTTAAAATATTCTAGTTTATCACACCACTTCTAAGCCATGCACAATTGGTGGCCTGCGGTCACCAATTGCACACGGGGTGGGGAGAGTGTGGATAGTTTTTTTTTTTATATAATTTTTTACCGTACGCGTACGGTAAGCGTAATCGGCGAAATTAGCGAAAAAATAAAAAGTGCATTTTTGGCCTTGGGGGGGGTCTTTGGGGACTCCCTCAACATGGCTATGTGTGTGGGAGCTGTCTAAACAGCCCCTTTACATGTTTTTTGTCTTTATTTTACAACCTAACTCTCAGTGCGAGAGAGAAAATGGCGGCCGCCGCTTCCTGGTTTCGGCCGATTCGAATGTTTACTAAGATCTAAGAGCCAATCAGAATCGCGCTCGCGCACGCCACCGTACGCGTACGGTAAGCGTACCGTAAGCGCACCGTAAGCTGGCTCAGATATATATATTGATTTAAAGGCTATTTTCTCAGAATCTACTGAACAGATTTACACCAAACCTACAAAAGGCACTTCCTTGACCTGAGGACTACCTCTCTGCCAAATTTCTAGTAATTCTGTTCAGCCGTTCGGGCTGTAGCCCTGTCTAAAGGTCCTATGGAAAAATGCATGGGAAAAACGCGTTTTGGGACCCCCCTTTTATCTCAGCCCCCGCTTGCCGAATCCCCCCGAGACTTTCAGGGTAGGAGCGGAGCGTAGCGCCCCACCTATTTTGAAAAATTCGCGAGGATTCGTCGACCGGCGCCAAAGTTATTCAAAATAGAATGTTGAGGATTTCCTATGGAAACGTGGTCCTAACTATAACTATCAGGTGTTCCTCATTGCCTGCCGGGGTTTTTGAACTTGCCAGTGATCAAGGGCAGAAGGCTGCCCGAAACGCGTTTGGCCATACATCATGCATGAGAGGATGAAGCTGCTCTGTGTTGCCAACCTGCACATTAAAGGTGTTTAACTCTCTCGTTTGGGGCATTTCTTCAGGGGGCAACCTTGTGGAACTATATATATATATATATATATATATATATATATATATATATATATATATATATATATATATATATATATATATATATATATATATATATATATATATATATATATATATATATATATATATATGTATATGTATGTATATATATGTATGTATATATATGTATGTATATATATGTATATATGTATGTATGTGTATATGTATGTATATATATATATATGTATGTATATATATGTATGTATATATATGTATATATATATGTATGTATATATGTATGTATATATATGTATGTATATATATATATGTATGTATATATGTATGTATGTATATATATATGTATATATATATGTATATATATATATATATATATATATATATATATATATATATATATATATATATACATTACCTACTGGCGGTCGCCAGTAGGTAGTTATAGTTAGGACCACGTTTCCATAGGAAATTCGCAACATTCTATTTTGAATAACTTTGGCGCCGGTTGACGAATCCTCGCGAATTTTTCAAAATAGGTGGGGCGCTACGCTCCGCTCCTACCCTGAAAGTCTCGGGGGGATTCGTCAAGCGGGGGCTGAGATAAAAGGGGGGTCCCAAAACGCGTTTTTCCCATGCATTTTTCCATAGGACCTTTAGACACAGCTACAGCCCGAACGGCTGAACAGAATTACTTGAAATTTGGCAGAGAGGTAGTCCTCAGGTCAAGGAAGTGCCTTTTGTAGGTTTGGTGTAAATCTGTTCAGTAGATTCTGAGAAAATAGCCTTTAAATCAATATATATATCTGAGCCAGCGTACGGTGCGCTTACAGTGCGCTTACCGTACGCGTACGTGGCGTGCGCGAGCGCGATTCTGATTGGTTGTTAGATCTTAGTAAACATTCGAATCGGTCGAAACCAGGAAGCGGCGGCCGCCATTTCGTGTGTTTCACTCAGAAAAAAAAGAGTGATATCTTGAAAAGGGGGCAAGGGAGAGAGTTACAGACCCCCTAACATTTGTAAGGGGGTCAAAGAAGGACAGAAAAGTACAAAGAAAACATTTATTGATTTTAAAAAAAATCGCGGGGTACGCGTACGGTAAGCTTAACGTACGCGTACGGTAGAAAAAAAATAAAATAAAAGAAATGAAATGCAGATTTAAGAGTTTGGATATTAGGGGGCTCTAAAAAGAGCTGTTGTGTTTATGAAGTGATTTTTTAGTGGTACCTACAAGTAAGTACCGATGCAGAGTCTAAGGTTCAAGAGGAAGACTCTGTTCCCTTCATCAGTGAAGTGCACACCATCTCCTCTATAAATGTCTTGCATGTCGTAACGCAAGTTGTTGTGGTAAATGGAACCCATACCATAGTCACGGAGGAAAGCAGAAACAGATTTGTTGACGTGCTTTCTTGCTTTGTCAATCTGTGGACAGAAATGATTGGACCAGTTCCATTTTTGCCTTTGGCATATGTTAGAAAACACAAAGGCAGTTTTAGGGAAAAGTGAAAACAGTTGTGCAAAGGTGTCCTTCATAAGCATTTCCAGACCTACCCCAGTCAAAGTGCCTAGGTCATTGCCACCACAGTGCACTATTATGAGGTCAGGGTGTTGGATTTGCATGAAGGATTTCACCAATGGCATCAATTGGTGCCACTTTAACCCTCTCTGACCAATCCATTTAATGTCTACATTTGGCAAAGCAAGGTCTCTCACCATATCTGTTTTCTCTGCATACTTTTCACTCCAGAAGACATAGCTGTGCCCTACAATCCACACTGTGAACATCTTCAAAGGAAAACTGGATGCACTCAGGAGGTGTAATTCAGTAGAATGGTAAAAAGAAATGAAAGACAGTTTGGAAATGGGGGCATACATATTTTTTTTTTTTTTAAAGAACTGATTGGCTGTTTCATACCATTCTACAATAAAAACTAGGCTGTATGTGTAAATTAATAGAAGCATGTTTTGTATTGGTACAGAAAAATGTGTTACCAAAGAACAGTACTATGGATTTGCTGTTAGGTTTGAAAAGTCAAGCACTCTTGCTCTTTGGAAATGAAACATTGTTTGGTGAACTTCTGACCTAACTCCACACAGCAGTGTTCCATGAGCTGTTGCTATGGTAGCAGGCAGAAGTCAAGTTGGGGGAAGGGTACTAGGCAGAAGTCAAGTTGGGGGAAGGGTACTTTTGGAAAAGGGTTGGTTTTCAACCAATAGAAATGTGTGATTACATTTGAAAAAAAGGGGGAAGCACTGAGATTTGAAATTAACATGTATATGTGTGGAAAAAGAGAGGGAAAGTTTGCCATTATCTGGTTCTGCTGAGAGGAGAGAGGTGTAAAGAACAGAGATCCTGGCTCTGATAATCTGCTGTTTGAGTGCCACATTTCTTTCACAACTAACTAATTTTAAAGGTGAGTTTAGAGTTTGAGAGGGGATGTATATGGTAAATTAAGAAATGAATAATAGAAATGGAATTCCTTTTGTTGAAGTTGTGTTTATCATTTTCTGTTTTGGGAGAAATTTAAATGTGAGGAACATGTAAAATAATATGGACTATGTTTTCACGATAAATTAAGGTGTACTGGTATAAATAAGGAATACTTTTAGGGTTTGAAGTTGCACTCAGTAATGCAAATACATTCAGCATTACTAAGGCTGGTTGCCCTTGCTGGAGTGTAGTCAGTCACCCAGGTTACACATGTTGTTGGTCTCAGAAAGCTGTTTGGTATTGCTCTGGTGATTTTACATTTGCATTAGATGGAAAGGGGGAGGTATTTTTTTATGCAGAAGCAGACTCTTAGCACAAAGCCAGCTGCTTACCCTGTGGAATCATGCACAGTATTCACAACCGAGTGGGGTTTGAGGTTTCAGTCAGTAATGCAAATACATTCAGCATCACTAAGGCTGGTTGCCCTTGCTGGAGTGTAGTCAGTCACCCAGGTTACACATGGTGCTGGTCTGAAAAAGCAGTTTGGACATGTGCTTTTTTAAGAATCTAAAAAGTTGGTTTAAAATGTGTCAGTCTGTAAAAGTGTTTATCACTTGCCAAAAAAAAGAGTAGTAAGTGTGCTTTCAAATTGGCAAAGAAATTTCGTTTTGTGACTAATATGAAAACATGACTCTGTGTGCAAAAAGGAATTACAGGCAGAGATTTATTGCGTATTGCTCTGGTGATTTCACAGTTGCATTAGATGGAAAGGGGGAGCCATTTTTTGGTGCAGAAGCAGACTCTTAGCACACACCCAGCTGCTTACCCTGTGGAATCATGCACAGTATTCACAAGCGAGTGGGGTTTGAGGTTTCAGTCAGTAATGCAAATACATTCAGCATCACTAAGGCTGGTTGCCCTTGCTGGAGTGTAGTCAGTCACCCAGGTTACACATGGTGCTGGTCTGAAAAAGCAGTTTGCACATGTGCTTTTTTGAGAGTCTGAAAAGTGGATTCATAATGTGTCAGTCTGTAAAAGTGTTTATCACTTGCCAAAAAAAAGAGTAGTAAGTGTGCTTTCAAATTGGCAAAGAAATTTTGTTTTGTGACTAATATGAAAACATGACTCTGTGTGCAAAAAGGAATTACAGGCAGAGATTTATTGCGTATTGCTCTGGTGATTTCACAGTTGCATTAGATGGAAAGGGGGAGCCATTTTTTGGTGCAGAAGCAGACTCTTAGCACACACCCAGCTGCTTACCCTGTGGAATCATGCACAGTATTCACAAGCGAGTGGGGTTTGAGGTTTCAGTCAGTAATGCAAATACATTCAGCATCACTAAGGCTGGTTGCCCTTGCTGGAGTGTAGTCAGTCACCCAGGTTACACATGGTGCTGGTCTGAAAAAGCAGTTTGGAGATGTGCTTTTTTAAGAATCTAAAAAGTGGATTCAAAATGTGTCAGTCTGTAAAAGTGTTTATCACTTGCCAAAAAAAGAGTAGTATGTGTGCTTTCAAATTGGCAAAGAAATTTCGTTTTGTGACTAATATGAAAACATGACTCTGTGTGCAAAAAGGAATTACAGGCAGAGATTTATTGCGTATTGCTCTGGTGATTTCACAGTTGCATTAGATGGAAAGGGGGAGCCATTTTTTGGTGCAGAAGCAGACTCTTAGCACACACCCAGCTGCTTACCCTGTGGAATCATGCACAGTATTCACAAGCGAGTGGGGTTTGAGGTTTCAGTCAGTAATGCAAATACATTCAGCATCACTAAGGCTGGTTGCCCTTGCTGGAGTGTAGTCAGTCACCCAGGTTACACATGGTGCTGGTCTGAAAAAGCAGTTTGGACATGTGCTTTTTTAAGAATCTGAAAAGTTGATTCAAAATGTGTCAGTCTGTAAAAGTGTTTATCACTTGCCAAAAAAAAGAGTAGTAAGTGTGCTTTCAAATTGGCAAAGAAATTTTGTTTTGTGACTAATATGAAAACATGACTCTGTGTGCAAAAAGGAATTACAGGCAGAGATTTATTGCGTATTGCTCTGGTGATTTCACAGTTGCATTAGATGGAAAGGGGGAGCCATTTTTTGGTGCAGAAGCAGACTCTTAGCACACACCCAGCTGCTTACCCTGTGGAATCATGCACAGTATTCACAAGCGAGTGGGGTTTGAGGTTTCAGTCAGTAATGCAAATACATTCAGCATCACTAAGGCTGGTTGCCCTTGCTGGAGTGTAGTCAGTCACCCAGGTTACACATGGTGCTGGTCTGAAAAAGCAGTTTGGACATGTGCTTTTTTAAGAATCTGAAAAGTGGATTCATAATGTGTCAGTCTGTAAAAGTGTTTATCACTTGCCAAAAAAAAGAGTAGTAAGTGTGCTTTCAAATTGGCAAAGAAATTTCGTTTTGTGACTAATATGAAAACATGACTCTGTGTGCAAAAAGGAATTACAGGCAGAGATTTATTGCGTATTGCTCTGGTGATTTCACAGTTGCATTAGATGGAAAGGGGGAGCCATTTTTTGGTGCAGAAGCAGACTCTTAGCACACACCCAGCTGCTTACCCTGTGGAATCATGCACAGTATTCACAAGCGAGTGGGGTTTGAGGTTTCAGTCAGTAATGCAAATACATTCAGCATCTCTAAGGCTGGTTGCCCTTGCTGGAGTGTAGTCAGTCACCCAGGTTACACATGGTGCTGGTCTGAAAAAGCAGTTTGGACATGTGCTTTTTTAAGAATCTAAAAAGTGGATTCAAAATGTGTCAGTCTGTAAAAGTGTTTATCACTTGCCAAAAAAAAGAGTAGTAAGTGTGCTTTCAAATTGGCAAAGAAATTTCGTTTTGTGACTAATATGAAAACATGACTCTGTGTGCAAAGAGGAATTACAGGCAGAGATTTATTGCGTATTGCTCTGGTGATTTCACAGTTGCATTAGATGGAAAGGGGGAGCCATTTTTTGGTGCAGAAGCAGACTCTTAGCACACACCCAGCTGCTTACCCTGTGGAATCATGCACAGTATTCACAAGCGAGTGGGGTTTGAGGTTTCAGTCAGTAATGCAAATACATTCAGCATCACTAAGGCTGGTTGCCCTTGCTGGAGTGTAGTCAGTCACCCAGGTTACACATGGTGCTGGTCTGAAAAAGCAGTTTGGACATGTGCTTTTTTAAGAATCTGAAAAGTGGATTCAAAATGTGTCAGTCTGTAAAAGTGTTTATCACTTGCCAAAAAAAGAGTAGTAAGTGTGCTTTCAAATTGGCAAAGAAATTTTGTTTTGTGACTAATATGAAAACATGACTCTGTGTGCAAAAAGGAATTACAGGCAGAGATTTATTGCGTATTGCTCTGGTGATTTCACAGTTGCATTAGATGGAAAGGGGGAGCCATTTTTTGGTGCAGAAGCAGACTCTTAGCACACACCCAGCTGCTTACCCTGTGGAATCATGCACAGTATTCACAAGCGAGTGGGGTTTGAGGTTTCAGTCAGTAATGCAAATACATTCAGCATCACTAAGGCTGGTTGCCCTTGCTGGAGTGTAGTCAGTCACCCAGGTTACACATGGTGCTGGTCTGAAAAAGCAGTTTGGAGATGTGCTTTTTTAAGAATCTAAAAAGTGGATTCAAAATGTGTCAGTCTGTAAAAGTGTTTATCACTTGCCAAAAAAAGAGTAGTATGTGTGCTTTCAAATTGGCAAAGAAATTTCGTTTTGTGACTAATATGAAAACATGACTCTGTGTGCAAAAAGGAATTACAGGCAGAGATTTATTGCGTATTGCTCTGGTGATTTCACAGTTGCATTAGATGGAAAGGGGGAGCCATTTTTTGGTGCAGAAGCAGACTCTTAGCACACACCCAGCTGCTTACCCTGTGGAATCATGCACAGTATTCACAAGCGAGTGGGGTTTGAGGTTTCAGTCAGTAATGCAAATACATTCAGCATCACTAAGGCTGGTTGCCCTTGCTGGAGTGTAGTCAGTCACCCAGGTTACACATGGTGCTGGTCTGAAAAAGCAGTTTGGACATGTGCTTTTTTAAGAATCTGAAAAGTGGATTCAAAATGTGTCAGTCTGTAAAAGTGTTTATCACTTGCCAAAAAAAAGAGTAGTAAGTGTGCTTTCAAATTGGCAAAGAAATTTTGTTTTGTGACTAATATGAAAACATGACTCTGTGTGCAAAAAGGAATTACAGGCAGAGATTTATTGCGTATTGCTCTGGTGATTTCACAGTTGCATTAGATGGAAAGGGGGAGCCATTTTTTGGTGCAGAAGCAGACTCTTAGCACACACCCAGCTGCTTACCCTGTGGAATCATGCACAGTATTCACAAGCGAGTGGGGTTTGAGGTTTCAGTCAGTAATGCAAATACATTCAGCATCACTAAGGCTGGTTGCCCTTGCTGGAGTGTAGTCAGTCACCCAGGTTACACATGGTGCTGGTCTGAAAAAGCAGTTTGGACATGTGCTTTTTTAAGAATCTGAAAAGTGGATTCATAATGTGTCAGTCTGTAAAAGTGTTTATCACTTGCCAAAAAAAAGAGTAGTAAGTGTGGTTTCAAATTGGCAAAGAAATTTCGTTTTGTGACTAATATGAAAACATGACTGTGTGCAAAAAGGAATTACAGGCAGAGATTTATTGCGTATTGCTCTGGTGATTTCACAGTTGCATTAGATGGAAAGGGGGAGCCATTTTTTGGTGCAGAAGCAGACTCTTAGCACACACCCAGCTGCTTACCCTGTGGAATCATGCACAGTATTCACAAGCGAATGGGGTTTGAGGTTTCAGTCAGTAATGCAAATACATTCAGCATCACTAAGGCTGGTTGCCCTTGCTGGAGTGTAGTCAGTCACCCAGGTTACACATGGTGCTGGTCTGAAAAAGCAGTTTGGACATGTGCTTTTTTAAGAATCTGAAAAGTGGATTCAAAATGTGTCAGTCTGTAAAAGTGTTTATCACTTGCCAAAAAAAGAGTAGTAAGTGTGCTTTCAAATTGGCAAAGAAATTTTGTTTTGTGACTAATATGAAAACATGACTCTGTGTGCAAAAAGGAATTACAGGCAGAGATTTATTGCGTATTGCTCTGGTGATTTCACAGTTGCATTAGATGGAAAGGGGGAGCCATTTTTTGGTGCAGAAGCAGACTCTTAGCACACACCCAGCTGCTTACCCTGTGGAATCATGCACAGTATTCACAAGCGAGTGGGGTTTGAGGTTTCAGTCAGTAATGCAAATACATTCAGCATCACTAAGGCTGGTTGCCCTTGCTGGAGTGTAGTCAGTCACCCAGGTTACACATGGTGCTGGTCTGAAAAAGCAGTTTGGACATGTGCTTTTTTAAGAATCTGAAAAGTGGATTCATAATGTGTCAGTCTGTAAAAGTGTTTATCACTTGCCAAAAAAAAGAGTAGTAAGTGTGCTTTCAAATTGGCAAAGAAATTTCGTTTTGTGACTAATATGAAAACATGACTCTGTGTGCAAAGAGGAATTACAGGCAGAGATTTATTGCGTATTGCTCTGGTGATTTCACAGTTGCATTAGATGGAAAGGGGGAGCCATTTTTTGGTGCAGAAGCAGACTCTTAGCACACACCCAGCTGCTTACCCTGTGGAATCATGCACAGTATTCACAAGCGAGTGGGGTTTGAGGTTTCAGTCAGTAATGCAAAAACATTCAGCATCACTAAGGCTGGTTGCCCTTGCTGGAGTGTAGTCAGTCACCCAGGTTACACATGGTGCTGGTCTGAAAAAGCAGTTTGGACATGTGCTTTTTTAAGAATCTGAAAAGTGGATTCAAAATGTGTCAGTCTGTAAAAGTACTTTTCACTTGCCTAAAAAGTAGTAGAAAGTATGCTTTGCAATTGGCAAAGAAATTTCGTTTTCTGTCTAATTTCAAAGCATGACTTTGTGTGCACACAGGAATTATTTTTAGATATTTAATTTGTGAAGGTGTTATTGTGATTTTCATTTATAGGAAAGGGGTTTATAGTATTTTAAGATTTCTAAAGAACATAAAAAATGTAGTAATATATTTAAATAAAATAAAGGAATTTTTTTTTAGTTTTTTTCAGGTATTGCTGAAGAGCAGTGAACAAAATTTAAGATGCCTACAAAATCCAGAGTAAAGAAAGACCACAAAAAAAACCTATATTTGAAGACAACTGGAGGACCTAAGTTAGTTGGAGATGCTCATGTTGGGAAAAAGAAAAAATCTTCTGGTAAGCAAACAAAAGATTTTTTAAAGAACATATTCAAAAAAAGGGAAAATGTACAAAATGTCTGTACTGGAAAGAATGTTTTCAATAGAAAAGGAGAGGAAAAAATTGAGAATTTAGTTAATGCAAATATACCTTCTGCAACTAAAAAGATTAACTTAAACAGAAAAACAGCGTTTAAAGAGATACGTAGAAAAATGTTTCAGAGAAGAGTTATGTCCTATTTGATAAAGGATGTGAAGAAATATAAGCAAAAGGCTAAATTTTACAAGAGAAAAAAAGAAATTGAAGCCATTGCAGCAAAGGCATTAGAATTAAAAAGGAAACTATTCATTTTAATTTTGAATAGGATGCGTACATTAGATAAAATGGTTAATGTACTGAAATCACAAAGCAAAAGGAAAAGAGTAGTGAACAGAACAAACTTTTGTAAAGTGTTTTTAGGAAAATGGATGCATAGTTCAAGTAGTGAACCTTTTTTTAATGAAGAGAGCTATTTTCAAAGTAATAGTTTGCTGCATGCAGTTGACACCAGAGGTCGTGCTTACGAAGTGAAAAATGGTTGCATAATGGAGAAGGAGATAATGGTTCCAAGAGATGAGGTACAAGTGATGGCGGATGAGGCTATGGGGAGACGTCCTAAAGCTCCAGTGTACACTTGGAATTGTAGTAGTATTTGCACTGTGCGTCAGGAATCTATTGATAAATTTCGTGAGTTTCTAAGAGAATATAGTAAAAAAAGTGTAAAACAGAAGATTAAGGTGCTTCAAAGTCTAGATCCATGCAGAGTGAGAGAGAATACTGGTTTGCAGGGTCATTCTCTGGCTTGTCTATCTAGAAAAGTGTGTATTAGTGTTTTCCATCATTTTAGAATGCTGGCTGTTCATCATACTGAAATGAGAAAGTTTGTGAGACGGTTGTATTTTGCTAAAAGTCCAGCAATAAAGTTAGATGAATTGAATAGGGCTCTGTTCCGTGGGTCAGTATCAGATGTAGAGAAGGTTGTTGATGAAATTCAGTTTTGTTACTTTGGTCCTGAACAAAACAGTGCAGAAAAGGACACAGTAAATGAGGAAGAAGTGGAAGAGAATGTACAACCATTTGTAAGTAAGACATTTAATGATCACATAACAAAATTTGAAAAAATCTCTAATGAAAGACCAAATATTACTTGTATTTGTTGCCGCAGAACTCATTATAGAAAACAAACCAGGTATGTTGATCTCTATAGAAAAAGTGAAAATGAAGATAATTATAAGTGGAAGGATTTTGCCACATATATATTTCTTGAAAATTGTTTTGAATTGGGTGAAGTTCAGCGTATTTGTAAATACTGTTACAACAAATTAGAAGAAAATAGAATGCCGACCAGAGCTGTACATAATAATTTAGAATTGGATGTTATTCCTGCCGAACTTTCTGAATTAAATACTTATGAGTCTATACTTATTCAATGTGTTCATCCGTTCCAGACCATAGTACGTATGGAGCCCAAAACTGGTAAATTACCTCCTTCAGATTTACTGAGAGGTTTAAAAGGTAGAGTGGTATATTTGCCCTTGGATTTGAAAAAAAATATGGAAACTATTGATGCAGATACTTTGGAAACTGAACCATTAGTTATTCTGGTTAATGGTGTACCTACAAAGAATAAGAAGATTTGGCAGGAGCTGGTAGATGTACGGAAAGTACAAAGAGCAAATTTGTATTTGAAAAGGAATAACAAATGGTATGAATCAATTTATATAGAAGAAGAAGAAGAAGATTTACAAGAAGACACAGAAACACCAACTGGACAAATTGAAAAAGTGGACAAGTCAAAGGAAGAAGAAATTTATGAACATTTTAGCATACATCCTCTTCATTCAAAAGAAGTTATGGGAGACAATATTGATCTGTTTCAGATGAAGAAAGCAAAAGGAACTCCTGTGAGTGTATGGGAGGAGAGCTTGGAAGCTCGATGTTTTCCCCAGCTGTTTCCTAAAGGAAAAGGAGGACGATACGATGAACGTCCAGAACAGATTCCAGCTTCTGAGTATCGGACTACAAGACTATATGCAGAAGATCCAAGATTTCGACAAAGTATTCCTTATTTGTTCCATCTTTTATTTGAAAGCGACTTGTCTGCATTATCATATGCAGTAAATCACATTTTAAAAAGTGGAGTACATTTATAAAATGTGTCTGCTAAGGATTTTATGGAGAAAGTTCAGCACCGAGATGATCATTTGGAAACACAACTGATCAATCTGATGGCTTGTCAGCGTGGGACTAATGAATATTGGTACCGACGCCATGGTGAATTAAAATGCATGTTACGGAATTTAGGAACACCAACATGGTTTGTTACCCTAAGCTGTGCTGAGTACGCTTGGGATGATTTACTGGATTTTCTACGAGAGGCAAATTCAAACATTAAAAACATCGAATACAAGACAGCAGGAGAACTGTGCTCATTGGATCCGGTTAATGTTTGCAGATATTTCAATCATAGATTTGAGGCTATGATGTCCTTCATCTGCAATAAAAAAAATCCACCTCTAGGAGAAGTAGTGGATTTCTTTTGGAGAAAAGAGTACCAGGCAAGAGGTGCTCCTCATATTCATATGCTGTTGTGGATCAAGGATGCCCCAAAGTTTGGAACAGATGCTGATGAAGCAGTGTTATCTTACATTGAAGAATATGCAACATGTGCTATACCAAAAAGCACAGAAGAGAAAAAGTTAAAGGAGCAAGTTTTACGTTTCCAAAGTCATCGGTGTGGAAAATACTGTCGACGGAAATACAAGAGCAAAGATAAATACTACACTAAATGTCGATTTGGATTTCCTAGACCTGTTCTTTCAAATGGAAGAGTAAACAGTTTTATGTCATCTGTGAGACATACTATCACAAGAAAATCACCTAAGAATACCTACAACCTTAAAAGAAAAGAAGAATCAAAAAATATAAATGACTACAACCCAGTCATTTTATCCATGTGGAATGTTAACATGGATATACAGTATGTAGCTGACAATTCCATTGCTGTTGCTCGATATGTAACGTCTTACATTACGAAATCAGAAAAAACAGAATTGAAGGAAATGTGGGAAGAGATTTCTCACGAGAAGACTGTCAGTAAGAAGCTGTACAGTTTCAGTTTAAAGATGTTATCGCATCGAGAAATTGGATCCTACGAATGTTCAGATAGGTTATCTTCTGCAAGTCTCTACTCGAAATCAAGAAGAATAATTTGGGCAAGTTTAGGCCTTGCAGCAATGAGAAATCGGGTACTGAAATCTGTTGGAGAAATTGAATATTTGGCCGAGAATGACCCAGAAAGTACAGATATTTTGAAATCAAACATGTTGGACACATATTACCCAAAGAGAAGTCATCATCTGGAGAACATGTGTCTTTATGAAGTGCTGCAGAACTACATTTATTCACGGAAAGCCGCAGAAGACATCAACAATGGAAAATATAAAGTCATTGGTGAGGAAGGATGTTTGGTGAAGCAAACAAAAGGAAGTTTGATAAATCACAGGAAGCTGAGTTGCGACAGTACTGACAAAAAGGAATTTTACTACTTGGCTCTTTTACAGCTGTTTAAACCATGGCGTACAGAGGATGAACTACTGGGAGAATTTCAAAGCTATGAAGATTCTTTTAATGCTTGCAAAGACAGCATACAATGCAGTACATTCTCAACTTATCTGCAAATGTTAAATGAAGAAATTGAACAGGAAACTACAATTGCAGCAGAAGTAGCTAGAGACAGTTCTCAGGACAGCCAAAGTTCAGGAACACTCAGTCAAGATCCCCTAGGACAACCAATCGTTGAAAATGAAGCATCAATAGCCATGAATGAAGTGGAAACGGCTATGAATCAAGCTCAAGAAGAATTTATAGACTTACAAAATTTGGAAAGACAACTGAACGAAGAGCAGCAACAAATTTATGAAGAGATCAGAAACAAAACTGATCACGGATTTCTACATGAAAAAAAAGAGTGCTCATGCACATCATTTCATCCAATCAGGATGTATGTAAGTGTTCAAGCTGGAACTGGAAAAAGTTTCTTAATAAAAGTCATCAGAAGCTACCTACAGCAAAAAACGGATTCTACTTTGTCTTGTGTGGTTACTGCTCCAACTGGGTTAGCAGCATATAACATAAAAGGAATCACCTTACATCGTTTGCTAATGTTACCAGTGGAGCATGAGAACAAAATACAATACAACAAGCTAACTGGAGAAGCATGCTTGGAAGTTTCAAGAGTATTGAAGAAGATGCAAGTTCTCATTATTGATGAGGTGAGCATGGTATCAAACTTAATGCTTGCCTTTGTGCATTTAAGAATGCAGCAAATTCTAAGGACAGACTATGACGTGTTATTTGGTGGAAAACATGTCATAGTTTTTGGGGATCTTCTACAGCTTACTCCAGTTAAAGGACAACCAGTGTTTAATACTGTGACACATGAAGACACAAAGAAGTCATTGGGAAGCATCGGTAATGCAAATATTTGGTCCTTCTTTGAGTACAAGGAACTCACTACCAATATGAGACAAGCAAACGATGAAGAATATGGAAGTATTCTGAAAGATATCAGAATTGGACTACTCACTGAAGCTGGCACAAAAGCATTACAGAGTCGGTTGCTACATAATTTATTTCCAAAGGAAGAAATAGTTGCAGAGAAGATATACAAGAACATTGCAGAAAAGAAAAGTGTCATCTGCTTAATGCCAACTCTACGTGAATGCTCAATATTCAATGAGGAGCTTTTGAAATTGGAAAAGGAAGATATCAGGAAATTGGAAGCAGTGGACAAAATTGAGGATGGAAGAATTACTATCACATTAACAAGCACACTGAAAAATAAATTGGATTCACTAGAGAAGAACATTTCCAAAACAGCTGGATTAGAAAAAAATCTATATGTTTGCATGAACTGTAGAGTATTTTTAAGGAGAAATTTGGATGTTGAAAAAGGTTTAGTTAATGGAGCTATGGGAAGAGTTGTGGGTTTTATTAATTATCAGAAAAAAGATGGAATTGAATGTTTAAAAATAAAATTTGATCAGATAGAAGAAGTTAAAGATATTTGTCGTTGTTCAGTTCGTTTCATGCTTGTGAAAGACTTATATGTACGTAGGAAGCAGTTTCCGTTTTCTCTAGCATATGCTGTAACTATTCACAAGTCTCAAGGATTGACTGTAGATTGTGCATTTGTGAACATTGGTTCAACTGTGTTCAAAGAAGGTATGGCATATGTTGCTTTGTCACGAGTGAAAACATTATCAGGTTTATTCATGATAGACTTTGATGACTCAAAAGTTAGTGCTGATATAAATTGTGTAAAGGAGTATAATAGATTAAGAAGAAGCTATGCTCCTCATTTAGGTCAGTATCCTGTGTTGGAGAAACGTGTAGTTTCTCGTAAAAGGAGAAATGAGAATATCTGTAATGAAGATGTAGAGAGGAGGAAAAAAAAGAGGAGTGATGTAATTGCAAGCAAAAAGAAAAAGGAAAATGAAGAACAGGTTGTAGGATGTCATTTTGAAAATAGCTCTGGTGTCAACTGCTACGCTAATGTAGTGCTGAATGTTGCATTTTATCTGGAAAGTGTGCAAGAGCAGATAATAGTAAATCAGGGAAAAAGATTCTGTTCTGAGTTGAGTCTCCTTTTTCAAAAGCTGAGTAATGATAAAACTCAAATAGAAAGTGCTACTGAAATTAGAAAACTTTTAGATGTATGTTCAGGACGAACACAGTTTTCTCAAAATGTACAGCAAGACGCACAGGAATTCTTGATGTTTTTTCTTCAGGTACTGGAAGAAGAAGGGGTTCCCATTGAAAATGTATTTGGTCTCTCTTATAAATGGGAACATAGTTGTGAAAACTGTTATAATATATGTGGCTCTAATGTTGATTCTGAAAGGTTTATTTATTTAACATTGCCAGAAAGTAAAACAGTCACTTTTGCTAAATTAGTTAAAGATGCTAATCATAGCATGGAATGCAGTGAGTGTCAATCTGACATGTTTTCAACGTTAATTTTAAAAGAATACGGACAGTATGTAATTTTAATGATGCAACGCTGTAAAGCTGATGGTTCAAAATTAGATACTTTAATAAAGAAGTTTACAGGACAGCAATTATCAATTTCAGGAAAAACTTTTGTAACAGTTGCAATAATTTTCCATGATGGACCTACTGTAACTTCTGGTCATTACACAGTTTATCTTAAATGTGAAAAAGGCTGGACACTGTGTAATGATTCCCAATTGATTTTTAAGCAACGTTTGCCTTTTGATTTAGCAAATTCCTATCTAATCTTCCTGAAACCAAAATTTTAGAGTGACTTGGCAAGATCTGTACAAAACAAATTTACCATTTTATTGGATTACCATTGGAATTTTAAAAAAAAATGATTTTACAAATTATCATTTGGCCTAATGGAAAGGTAACCAATTGTAATGTGGACTTTTTCAATTTTTAATGAAACTTTGGAAAACCAAAAATTTTGAAAAAATCTGTAACATCTGCACAATTTAAATTTTGGAATGTTATTGGATTGCCATTGGAAATTTATTCCAAAAAGATTTTTAAAATTACTATTTGGCCATGCGGAAAGGTAAACAATTCTATTGTGGACTTATTTAATTATTAATTAATCTTTCGGAAACCAAAATGTTACAGACAATCGGTGAGATCTGTACAATTTAAACTTTAGATTTTTATTGGATTACCATTGGAAATTTAATCAAAAAAGAATTTTAAAATTACTATTTGGCCTAAAGGAAATGGAATCAGATGTATTGTGGAGTTATTTGAGATATATTTTTGTGATTATACTTCTGAAACAAAAATGTCAGACGGTATTTTAAAGAAATAAGTATTGATATTAGATGATATTTTTTAAGAATATTATGCATTTCTATAAAGTTATGTTTATGCAAAAAGAGATTGTGGGCTTTTTTAAAACAATCTTTGAGATTGTTAATTTTTTTTTTGCCCGCTGTTAAATGATGAATGCAATTGCTTTCACAATTTATAGTGAAATGCAATATATTCTGAAAACAGCAAAAAAAAGGCAAAACATTTTTTTAAAAAATATGTAAATATGTGTACTGTATTATAAAATGTTTTATTAAATATTAATACTTTTTTCAGATTGAGATAGAAAATTTTCGACAACTAGAACCATTTTTAAAGCAATTAAAATTAAATTTAAATTAATTTTTTGAGTGGGTATGGTAAGTCAAAAATTTCATGGTCCCTTTTTTCCACTTCTCCACAATCACATTTTCAGTTTTTCATTGTAGTCTCTCAAGGACCTTGTAATGTGATAATTGATTTTTAGTGTTTTTAAAAAAAAAAAAATAATAATTACGCGTCTCCTATCCGGAGATATCAAATACACACAAGAAATACTTCAAAAACAGGTAAGTACCATAGAAATACACATGGGGCCCTATGGGTTGGGGGGGATCATATACTAAGAAAGTGGTATGTGAGGTAAGTACCAAAACTAGACTGATACCCAAGGATGGAGAAGTCCAGGGAAAGCAAGGAATCACCAAAGGTGAGTAGGTAGGGAGCCCAAGGCACCCAGATCAGAGTAGTCACACCGGGTCAAATGTCCATAGAATAGCACTGGGTAAGTTGCGGTTGGTATTTTCTTGTTTCTCTTCCAGGGGATACTCATAAGCAGTGAATTATCCCCGCCCACGTACGGGATCCCGGATCATAAAGCAATATACATATACATACATATATGTACATACATATATAGGTGTATGCCCGGATCATAAAGTAAATACAGACTTTCAACCTAAGCTGCATGTGGACACATTTTTCGAGCAGTTTGGCCAGGGTCGAGATGTTGGAAATTGGGCGATAGTTATTCAGGTCAGATGGGTCTGCCGATGGTTTCTTTAGGATGGGGGATACCTGACCAGCTTTGAGGATGTCTGGGATGATTCCTTGTAAAAGAGAAGTGTTTATAATCCTAGTCCATAGGGGCAATAGCAGTGGAGCGAAGGTTTTTAAATGGGTTGCTGGGAGAGGGTCTGTGAAGTGATTGGAGGGATTCAGTGCTGTGAGCATTTTTAAAATAGTTTCTTCGTTGTAAAAGCTGAAGTCGGTCCAGGAGGAATTGTTCTTTTTAAAAAAAATAGTTTTTATTCGTTAATATACACATAAATTGCAGGCCCCTGAAATCCCCAGAGGTACCTGCTGAAGCATTACAAACATAATATCGTAGACATTTTACATTACGGAAATAAATGAGGCGCTTCATATAAAAAACAAACCCCCGAACCCCCCCACCAACTCCCGGATCCCCCCCCGACCGCACCAAACCATGACCAACAAGCAACATCCTGCATGAGCATAGACTAGACCGTTCTGACACCGGGCCCAAACTAAGCCCTCCCTCCCCAGGGGAACTAAAGGGACCCCTCTTCCCGCTCCTCCGGGACTGGCTCCAGGGAGATACCTCTGTAATCTGCCCAACGCTTCCATATCTTATAGTGTTTACGTGGACACCCCCTTGCTGAAAATATGGGGAACTCCAAACCCATGCTAAAGTCCAGACCCCTCTTCCATACATTCAGAGAGGGAGCCACCGGAGCCTTCCATGCCCGGGCGCCATCCCTCTTAGCCAGCGTGAGGCCCAACAGTAGCAGGTGCCTCTTGTATATGTTTCCTCCAATGTCAGCCATGACGTGCAGGAGTGTCAGCTTAGGGTCCGCGGGAAGATCCCAGCCCAGCACCTCAGATAGGCAGGACAGCACCCCTCTCCAGAAACGGGATAATGAAACACAGAGCCACACCGTGTGAATGAAGGAACCCTCCTCCCGCCCACATCGGAGACACTCCGGGGATGCGATCAGCCCCGCCCGCCACAGCCTCCTACGAGTAAAATAAACCCTGTGCAAGTATTTAAATTGAATAAGGCGTAGTCGAATGGCTATGGCTGCCCCCCGAGGTGAGGCCAGCGCCTCCATCCAGTCTGTCTCATCGAGGGGACCAACATCACCCTCCCATTTCCCCCTTAGTTACTGGAGTGAGGGGGAGCTGTGTATGACGAGCGTTTAGTATATCTTGGAAATTTTCCGCTCTTGGAGGTCCCCGATGAAGAACTTCGCTTCCACGGGGCTTAACTCAGCTATGGAATCCAATCCCGCTAGGCTGGGGGAGAGTGCATGGCGGAATTGGAGGTATCTATAAAACTGTGTCTGGTGCATGCTGAATTCTTGTTGTAGATCTAGAAAGGACTTCAAAGTGCACCCCGTACCACATCACCTATGGTGGAGATGCCTATCCGATCCCACCCCTCAAACCCGGACAGGACCGCCATCTGTGGTAATTGCCCATTGTGCCACAGGGGGATTTCCCGCGTGAGTGTGTTCCACCACCCAATTTGTGTCAGCGCCTGGTGCCAAATCTGAAAAACTACCTGCGTCACCGGTGGCAGCAGTGCCCGATATGGGGCGGAATATAGCAGGGTATGTAGTGTATGTGGGGCCTTAAGTCGCCGTTCCACCGCGTAGGCCGGATGCCGCCTATCCCCATACCATCACTCGTTCAGGACCAACAGGTGGGAGGCCTGGTAGTAGGAAAGCATATCTGACGTAGCCAGCCACCCCTCGTATGTTGTTAGGAAGCACGTCCGCAGGGCCACCCGAACCGCCCCACCCTCCCACAGGAACTGACCCAAGGTCGAATTCACCTGACGGAACCAGCCCGGTGGAATAGTATAGGGATGATTCTGTAGCTGGTAGAGAAGACGGGGAAGGGCCACCATCTTAAAGATCGCGTACCGAACGAATATGGTGAGCGGCATGCGGGCCCACAATTTGATGTCTTGGCAGATACGATCCCCAGGAGGCATTGTTCTCGAGTTCGAGCTTTGTAGAGCAGATCATCGGGATACTTGGTGTGGTCAATGAGCCTCTCATATGTGGGTCAGTATGTGATAATAGATCGTTAAGTAGGACTGTCTTTAAGTTTTGAGTCTTTGTTGTGAAAAAGGATGCAAGCTCCTCGCAATTGGGAAGTGTTTCGGGTTTAGCTTGGGGAGAGTGGGAGACACCCTTAGATTGAGCTTTGATTATTTCGAATAGTCTTTTGGGACGATTCTTGGCTTGATCTAATTGCTGACGAATTAAGTCAGCTTTAGAGCGTCTAATCTTTCTATAATAGGAATATCTCTTACTTAGCAATTTTAGTGATCTTCTGTCTTCATTTAGCCCACCATCATACCAGGGGTTGGATCCTTTTGCTGTGACTCTTTTCAGTTGTAGGGGGGCTAAGTTGTCTAGTACCTGGTTCATAGAGTGAAAGTAGTGATTGGTTAGAACATGTACATCTTTTAAACCATCCAGTGGGGGTGTGAGTGTGTGACTAGCGGTTGCGAGAGAGGCAGGGGTGATGTTTTCTAGGTTCCTCTTCCAAATTTACGTTCTTGTAGGTTGGACAGAGAGTAGCTTGACTTCCTTCTTGATGTGGAAAGTAATTATGTGATGGTCAGACCAGTCCCAAGGGAGGATCGATTCCAATTGGGTAGAGTCTGTTTTGGCAATTACTAGGTCGAGGATGGAACCCTTTTTGAGGGTGGGGCAATCACAGATTTGGGCCAAATTAAGGTCGGACAGAAAAGCTTTGAGGCTATTGACCCCTGGGTCGTCTGGATCATTCCAGTGGAGGTTGAAGTCCCCCAGGAAGATCTGAGTATTTTGTTGTCCGACATTTGCGGCTATGATATCCATTACATGTTCGATGGGGTTGTTTCCAAGAGGGGGATAAAAAGAATGTAGAGAGCATAGAGGCTTGTTATTGCTCGTGATGTCTCGGCAAAGGTACTCATAGGAGGAAAGTACCGGTGAGTTGATGCGGTTCACAGAGAGGTAGTTCCTATGGATGCAGGCAATGCCACCCCCTGGCCTATCGAGTCTGCCTAGTCTAGTGATGTAATAGTTAGGGGGAACTAGTATGTCTAAAAGGGGCGTGGATGAATCTTTTAGCCAAGATTCCGTTAAAATTATGAGATCGGGTTCAGTAGTTAATATGAGGTCAGCTATATCCGTGGCATGACGTGATGCAGATCTACAGTTTAGTAGGATACATTTTAGCTGGGTCATGGTGGGAGTAGTGTTGTGGTTGTGAAGGATGGGGTACCCTCTTGAGGTTGTTTTCAACAATACCTCTGGGAGTATGTCTCGAGACTCTAGAGGCATTGGGATGGATGGGTTGGATAAAGGACAGTTTTTGCAGGTTGTCTGTCTGCACAGGTTCCTGGGGAGCAGGTGAGAATTCGTAGGAGCGAAGTAGGGAGGTAAGATCTTTCCGTGATATGGGGATTATTTTCCCGGTAGGACGTGATGGGGCATTGGGGTAAGGTGCTGTTTTCCATTTGGGGGGCAACTGAGACGGGGGGCTAGATGCATTAAAACAGTTTGGGTGATCTTTTTTTGGTAAGGAATGCGAGCTGTTGTCTTTGGAGCCATAAGTTAATGTTTCGACGAGAAATCCAGGTGAGCCTTGACCTTGTGTGGACACAATATGGCCTGTCGGTAACATGTCGAGATGTCCGGCATGGGCTGCGTGTGATCACTACATGTGCTGTGTCCTGATTGGCCATGTGTTCATAACTTCATGTGGCATCTGGCTTTATGGTATTTTGGTAACCCAGCCCCCCCCCCCCGGCCATGTGTGGTTTATTAGGGCCAATGACCCTGGACAATTGTGATGTTGCTGCCACTATCTGTGGGATATATCCTGGACTTCCTGTTTGCACATTTGTCTACTGACCATGTGTCACTCCACTTGGGATCTGTCAATCACTGACCTCGGGCCTGGGTCTTGGGGCCTACCTGGCCACGTAATCTGAGTCAGGGTTGATCTGGAGTTCATAACAGGTGAATTTGTCAAAAGAGTTGCGATTTCGTTCTTATACATGAATGTATCATTATTCATATTTACATCGACTTTCTCAGTATTAAAAATTCCCTCCTGTAGTGGAATCTTTAACTACACTATCTAACCCATACTGCATGACAATCAATATTTTTTTAGATACCTGCATTCTACCCATTTTGAGGACTGCGTTTTTACAGCAGGAAACCCCCCAATTGCAGGGAACCACACAAAAACAAAAATACGATCAAAACTGGTAGGAACAGTGAGCACAGACTGGAAAGCCACAAGGGGAGCCAGGAGAACCAATTTGAGAAGCATTTCTGCTCTGGGGTGTAGGAAACTAGCTCTCTATAGAGTGTACCTTTAAAGAAGTACTCTGTGCAGAGAGTTCAGTGGGTCCCCAATTGGTTTACAGGGGCTAAAGCAGATAATGCTAACACTTTCTTTTGTGGTATTCTGGGCCAGCAGTTAGACTTATTAGAGGGTTGTGCTAAGCATTTGTTGTACTTACAGAGGCAATAAATGAGAAACACACTCAAAGATTAAATCTGAAACCAAATTAGAAAAATAACACTTTTTTTCATATATGTTTTAAAACCAAAAACTTTGTTCAAAGGTAAGTACTGGTTTAAATAGCAATTCGTACAGGTAAGTAAAGCTTTCAAAGTTGTGCGCCTCAATGCAGTCATATGGAAGGAAAAGTCAGAGATCCATAAAGGTCGGTACAGTCGGTTTCAGGGGTTCATAGTTGCAGTGGGACAAGGTCCCCTTAGTACTACCAGTAGTTCTCTGGGAACTGCTTGGGTTCTGCCGGGAGCTGGGTGCTGGTGAAGTTGGTAGCAGGTGCGCTACGGAGAAGGGGGCCACCCAAAAACAAGCTGCGCAGGGGGATTTGGGGACAAGTCAGAGACCCCCCAAATGGGAGCTTGGGTCGCAAGGGGTCTTGCAGCAAGGGGGCACAGCCAGTTCATCTAGATCCGTGTCGGGTGACTCTGTGCAGAATGGTTAGGTCAGCTGGGCTGGGTGCACAAAGGAGCTCCTTGCGGTCAGGGATTGCTGGCAGAGGCAAAATCGAGGCAGCTGGGCCTCTCACAAAGTGGGTCTCAGTGATGCTGATATACCTCAATGGCTGCTTGGTCCTGGTGCAGTGGGAATACCTTTAGGACTCTCACTGTTGGTGTTTGATGCTGGGTGTCCTGTACCCTGGGTGTTGATCAAGCACGGCTTCGGTTAGATCTGGTGTCTTCACACTCGGTGGGGCGATAGATTTGACCTTCCAGAGCTCAAGTACCTTCTCCTGGTCATCTGCGGCATTGGACGGGCCAGGGAGCTGGAATGCAGTGGACCGGACTCTGCTTGTCGGTGCCGGAGGACTGCAGGGGAGTATCTCCTCTACTACAAGGGAGACTGTAGGCAATTTTCAAAGGGCTGGCAAGCTACCCAGGGCTTTGGTAGTTTTCCAGCTCACAGGTCGAGTCAGTCTGTCGCAATTATCGCAAAAGGGCTGAGGACGGGCAGGGTTTGGCGCCAAAAGTTCACAAGTCTGCTGCAGTTCTCGCCAGGCAGTGACTCTTCTTCATCCTTCTTCTCTTAATCCGTGGTATCTGAGTTCTTGGGTTCAGGGGTGCCACCTAAATACTCCAATCTGATAGAGACATCAAGCCGCAGATTCCTTACCTTTGAACTTCCAGGCGTCAGGCTGGATCCAGAAGGTTTTTGATAGCAGTACCCCTGGCCCCTTGATGTTTGATGACATCTGCATCGTCAATAGAACCGCCCTCTGGTGCACTGATGTCAGTTCTTTTCTTTCCATGCCAGCCAGCGCTGATCCGTTGAAAAAAGCTACCCACTGTCACTTTTTCACAGTGTTTTTTCAACCTTTTGCTGACTCCTTTTGGCGTATTAGGATGTCCATTACGAAGACTTTGGGGTTCAGGCTGTGCGGCGCCTGTCCCCGCCCCATTTCAGGAACAGACCCCCATCTCGTGTGTCTCTGATGCCTGGAGCGTGATCACGACACAAAGTCCTGCTCCGATTGCCAGTCCATAGTGCCGAAGGCTTTGAGGGAGCAGTCCCTGAAGCTGCTCGCGGCCCGGTAAGCACTGCGGAGGTCGCCTCATCGATCTGGCTCCCGGGTCCGTTCGAGAGAAAGGTCCAAGCAGTGCTCCAGGGGCTCAAAGTCCTCTTTGGCGAAGTCGTCAGGTAAGAGGCACCACAATAAGTCGAAGTGTTCTTAGACTTCACCCTGTCCGCCTCGTGGCGAGATGGAGGAACCTTGGCATTCTAGGCCCATTCCACGGAGCGGGCACCTGGGTCGACTTCACGTCTTCCCCACATTCCGCTTTCCTGCAGGCCTAGGTGAAGGAGATCCTGTGGGTTCCACCGCTTCGGCTCCAGCCCGTTGCCATGGCCTCCCGTGGGACCCGTTCCTGGGTCCAGACCAGTGCCAATCGCACCTTCACAATGACCTTCCTCGGTGCTGCATCCAACAACGAGGTCTCCGGCGCCGCCTCCCCATCCTCATTCCAGACCATATGGAGCTGACCTGGCGTCCACCGACGCCGAGGCTGGCACCAATGGAGCTGTACGGCTTCATACCGTCTAACCAGCTCTTTTCTGGCATCTCCTCATCAGAACCCTTGCTGCCTTTTAACAAGGCTTTAATGGGCGTTCTTCTGGGCACATGGTCCAAACCCAGCACAGGGGCTTCTGTGAAGAGAACGATTGCCCGCCGCTATCGCCCTGCACCGAATGACCCAGTTTTCCGCACTGCCCACTCAAACCCCCAAAGCTTGGTGGTCCAGGTTTCCTCTTCCTGTGGTACGCTCCCTTACACCCCTCCGGACAGGTAATCCAAACAACTGGAGACCTTTGGGAAGAAAATGCTTTCTTCTACCAGCCTTGCATTGCGGTCAGTGAACACCGCATACCTTTTGGGCTGTTACTTTCATTGTATATGGGATACGGTTTTTCAGGTGCTGCCTAGGGTCTCGGAGTAGGACAGGATCCCACTCTCCCAAGCAATTTCAGATGGGAGAGATGCAGCAAAGTTCACCTTTGCTGTGGCTTGGACGCGGCGGATTCGCTGGGCAGGGCGATTTCTTCGACGGTGGCCATCAAGAGAGGACGTCTAGCTTTTCGGGAGATGTCCAGGCAAACCTCACGGACATGCCCATGATGGCTCACGTCTCTTCAGAGACAAGGCTGATGCAGCACTTGAGCGCTTCAAGGATTCACGGGCCATGGTTAAATGTTAGGGCCTCAGTACTACACCCTGGCCTGCGTCTGCCTTTTGCTCCTTTCATGGCTTCAGAAGAGGTTTCCAACCGTGTCAATCCTATTCCAGCCAGCCACAGTTCATCCTGGCCTCGAAGATCGGGAGGCCAGAAGTCTAGCCAAGCCACCATCCCCTCCTCCACCGCAAAACCTTCCTAGTCCAGTCCTTCGTGGTTACGAGCGTCCAGTGCGATGCAGGGGTCACCTCCGCCACTGGCGCAACATCACCTCAGAAAGGTGGGAGTTGCAGATAGTCCTCAGGGGATACCCCCTCTCCTTTGTGACTACCCCTGTGGTTGGTAGTCCCACAATATTCTGGATCCAAAGAAGGACGGAGGCCTTCGTCCTATCCTCGACCTCAGAGCACTCAACTACTTCCTCAAGAAGGAGAAACTCAAAATGCTCACTTTGGCTCAAGTACTATCTGCCCTAGACCCGGATAACTGGATGGTAGCATTGGACTTGAAGGACACCTATTTCCACATTCCTGTCTTGCTGGCCCATCATCACTACATGCGGTTTACTGTGGGCCAGGAGCATTTTCTGTTTGCTATGCTCCCCTTCGAGGATATTCGAGCTATGATTCTGATATTTAAGCTTCTATCCTGGATTTCGGCGATGATGACTCATACTGTTGGGCCTCATGGCCTATTGTATCCTGCTTGTGGACCATGCTAGATAGCACATGTGGGCCCTGCAATGGGACCTGAAGTTCCAATGGCCACAGCATTACGAAATCTCACCGACCTGGTCCCGATCTCGGAGGGCACTTCGAAATACCTGCAGTTGTGACTATCAAACCGCGATTGCGTCAGAAGCAGACCTCTCTCCCTTCCCCATCCAGACCTTACAGTATTGACGGATGCGTCCCTTCTGGAATGGGGCTGCCATCTGGGAGAGGTGGGGATCAGAGGACTCTGGTCTACGGCGGAAGCCCGTCTCCATATAAACCTGTTGGAGCTTCGGGCGATACGGCTGCCACTAAAACCTTTCTTGCCATCCATCAAGGGGGGGGATAGTTCAGGTGTTCACTGACAACACGACCGCCATGTGGTACTGCAACAATCAAGGCGGGGTTGGGTAGTGGACCCTGTGTCAAGAGGCTTTGAGTCTATGGACTTTGCTAGAACAGCAGGGCATTGCCATGGTGTTTCAGCATCCGGCGCATTCTCTGAACGCCAGAGCGCACAAACTCAGACGAAGGTGCTTAGTGGATCACAAGTGGCGTCTCCATCGGGAGGTGACTCAAGAACTCTTTCAGCAGCAAAGGGAGAGCCTTGGTTAGATCAGTTAGCCTGCGTAGAGAACGCGAACGTCAGCAGTTTTGTACCCTGTAGTTTTCAAGGCGTCTCTCTCTCTCTCTGCAATGCTTTTTGTCACAAGCGGAGCTCCGGCCTGTGAGAAGTTGGCCTGATGTATGATGTCACTAGTTATAGTGTACACCTTATATCAGTCCAAATACCCTTATGGTGATTGGTTGTAAAGTCAACCTTATAGACCAGCTATCCTAGTGGTAGCATGGACAAGAGCAGTCTTAGGCTAAACTCTGAATGGCATGTGAAGCCAGCTGTGATACCATATATAATCCCTTCAATACCAAATGAAAGGACACCACAACAGATATATATATAAAATAAAGTGTATTTATTCTACGCAAACCCTCAGCACTCTTTATGAGTTTAGAGGTAAGTACAACACAGTCTTATTAATGCATACAGTAAGTCACACAGGTAAGTAATACAGTTAGGCCCTAGGGGCCACGCAAACCATATACTAAAGAAGTGGTATAAGAACCACTGTCACGGAAATAGAATAGGCCTAGGCCTAGGGAATCGCTGGGGCTACACTACACTAGCGTTAGTTAGGAAGTGGGAGGCCCACGGGATTCGTGTGCAGAGTGGAAACACTCACGCGTAATGCGTAAAAGTCAATAGCAATGTTACAGTTTAGAAATAGATAGATTTAGGACACTTCCGGAGTAGCTAGGAAGTTGAGACTTGAAAACTAGACACTAGGATAGTCACTATCCTGATGAGCACCGGAGTACCCAAGTTACCTAGCCCACAGGCTGCGGGTGCATAGGGGTGAAGATGCGTCGTTTTCGTCGTCGACTCCTATGGATGCCTGAAGAAAGATGCTGACAGGCAGTCAGGAGAGAGTGTCCGGTGGATCCCAAGCCTGGGATCAAGAAGAGAAGAAACCTGCAAGCAGAGGGGACAGAGTCAAGGTCACTAGCCAGTGACCACGTGGAACCAGGAAGGAACCAGGCGATGTCGTGAAGAGTTGCAGGTGAAGGTGAAGCTTGTCGCTGCAGCCAGGAGGACCAGGAAGCGTCGAGGACGACCAGGACCAGGAGGCGAGCTGTCCCACGAAGGCTCTTGCTGTCGGCGGCGTCGAAGTTGGACTAGGACTCACCAAGCCTTGGCAAGCGGAACCCACGAAGAACAAGGGACTTGCTTCTGGTGCAGACCAGGAAGGTCTGGGGTGCTTCTTCTTTGCAGAGAAGCGGGAGCCAGTCTGGAGGAGCCAAACCAGCGCAGAAGATTTCAGGGAGCGTCGTCACAGAGGCCACTAGCCAGCGGGCAAGCAACCGGACAGACGCGGCAAGCAGGAAAATGCTGAAGGGCCCCACGCAGGACTCGTGGAGTGTGGGGGGCTGGTCTTCGGTGCAGATGGTGCTTGGGGTTGGGGCTTCTCAATCCCCGGTGCACAACTTCGAGGGTACCTCAGAAGCTGCGCTGTAAGTTACTAGCCACTTTTCCCAGGTAGCCGGTCCCACGTCGCTCGTCGCCTCCACGGATCTCAGCTCTGCTGCAGATGTGGATGAGGGTCGGAGAAGTCTGGAAATCAAGGCTCTGGTCGGGCTCTGCAGTCGGTTCCTCGTCGAACGTTTCACAAAGCAAAGGGTAGTCACTTGATGGTGCCTGTTTGCACAGGGTAGCCACTCCTTGGCTACAAGGGAGATTCTTCAGTCTTCTTCTTTCGTCGAATGTCGAAGGTCCAGAGTTTCTGTTCAGTTTTGCAGGTTCAGGATAATCTATCTTCTTGAGGCCCAACTCCCACTCTTATACTAATCTGGGGGGCTGGGATACCTGCTAGGTCACGCCTTATGGGTGGGACCTGGGAGGGGGTGGTTACACCCACTTCCCTTTGTCCAGTTTCGCGCCAGAGCTGGGGCTGGAGTGCCCCAGCGCCGGTTTGAACTGGACTATGCAAGGAACACCTTGTGTGCCCCAGGCATGTCTCATTCCTTTCAGCCCACCCTGCCCCAATACACTAAAGGCTGTCTGGGGAGGTGCTAGCACCTCCCCAAGCAGGAAACCTATTGTCCAGGCCTCCCTGGCTGGGATCACTCCCAGCAGCAGGAGGTCAGACTTGTGTCGTGGCAGCAGCATCCATTTTGTGATGCTGAGGCTTTGGTCAGAGGCTAACAGTTGAAGTATGATTTTAACATGTCTTTCCCTCTAGAAGGGGGGAATAATATTCTCATGTCCAGAAATGGCATGGGGGTATTATTCCCGAGTGTTAGACACCTTACACGACATGTTTTGATAAAGCCAAACCATAGTTACCATAACCGTCTAAGATTATAAGGCACTTTAAGAGTCTATGGTAGGCTATATCATAGAACAGCTATAAGGACATGGTTCCGAAAGCTGCAGACAGGCTCAGCTCATGCTAGAGCACCATCTCACATGTTACCAAGCACTCTGCCTCCAGGATTGTTAAGGCCTGCCATAGGAGTGACTGATAGGTACACATGTGTCTATATATAAGGTAGGTATAGGAATACTACACCTAAGCAAGGGGTGATTACACGACCTTGCCCCAGCTGAGTGATCAGCCAGTTGTGTCTGATTGGAAGGCCAGACCAGGGGTGGCATAATACATGCTGCAGCCCCTGGGAGGCCTAGGGTACACCTATGCCCTGGGTACCTAGGGTACACTGTACAGGGTCCAATAAGGTGATCCTTACCAATTGGTTATGTACCTAGGGTACATGGAGTCCATTTTACAGAGAGAGCAGACAGCCTGAGACCCTGAATGGCAGGATCTCAGGCCAACTAAGTCGAAAAACCAGCTAGACACTAGGCAAAAAGTTGGGGGTAACCATAGTCAGATATCCACCTTCCTACACAACCCCCCCCCCAAACGAAAGGAGATAAGGCTGGCCTTGACAAGGTAAGCCTCTATTGCCTGAGTGGCCATATAAGGAAGAACCAGCACTGGCATGGTTACCCCCTGTCTCATGGTCCACTAAGCAATCCCTCATCCTAAAGATATCATAGGGTCTCCACCATAGGGAATCTCTACCTTTGGTGTGTCTTTGCAAAGTAAAAGGCTGGTGTTGAGATGGAGTACTGAAGTGAGTGTCCCCAAAGTGAGGCCTCAGCTTCCTCCAATCATCCTCCACCATGGATGCCTTTCTTTCTCTAACTGAGTTGCACTGTGCTCTCAGGGTCAGCCTCTGGCTACCTAAAGCTGGAGGCTGGGTCCCTTTTGTGGGCTTACTGGAGGGACAGGTCAGGTTTGGGGCCCTAAGGTCCCATGTTTGCCTGTGCCCAACAGAATCCCTCTGGGGGAGGTCCCTAACTACCTGTGAAGGGGATCCCTCAGGAATGTTTTTACCCATCACCTGGCTAGGGCAACTAACCAGGCAATCCTCATTCTTTTGAAGGGGGGGTTCTTGTGGACAGGGGCCCTCTTGGGGTCCACTGGCCTCCCTGACCTCTGCAGCCCTGGGCTGACTGAGGCAGGGTAGAGAGAGGCAGGCTACCTGCACCAGACTGGGTCCCACCTTGGAAGGGGCCACTGACATCAGAGGCTCTGCCAGGCCAGGCCTGGCTACCTCTGGGGCAGTTCCTTCACAAGGGTTGAGGTCAGATCCCTGAGGAGGCTGACCCTTTCCTAATGTCTGGGGAGAGGGAGACTTTTCTTCCTCCCCACTACTCTCTGTTTGTGTGGAGTGATCCATAGTTTCAGGCTTCACTACACCTATATCAGTCTGAGTGTGGGCTGAGACCATTACAGCCTTGCCAACCTTTTCAGGAAGGCACTCAGTTTGTGTTTGAGCTGTGACTGTCACAGCTCTGCCAATTTCTACAGGGAAGTCTGTCTGTGCCTGGGCTGTGGCTACCACTGCCCTTCCAACCTTTTCAGGGAGGAAAGCTACTTGGACAGGGGTTGTGACTGGCACAACCCCACTACCCTTTTTGGAAAGGCCTACCATTTTAGAATGGGTGTCTTGTTCAACTCCAGCCCAAGCTGAGAGTTCTAAGTCATTCCCCAGTAAGCAGTCCACAGGCAAGGTTGGAGACACTGCCACCCTTTTAGGGCCAGTGACACCTCCCCAGCTGAGACATACCTCTGCCATGGGATGACTGTTCTGTCTGCCATCAATGTTAGTTACCTGGTATGAGAAACCAGGCAAAAGCTGCTCAGAGGGAACTAGCCTATGGGCCACCATAGTGATGCTAGCTCCAGTGTCTCTGTAGGCCTCAGCTTTTCTACCATTGATGTAGGGTTCCTGTCTGTACCTACCCAAAGTGTTGGGACAGGCAGTGAAGTTGGCAAACCCCATGCCACCATCACAGACAAGAGTAGCTGCTGCAGGGGAATTGGCTAAGCCAGGATCCCCCTGTGTTCCCCAAGAAAACCCAACCAAATTTTTGGGGGCACTCCCACCACCTGGGGGATTACTGCTGACAGTAATAGGTGGTGTGACAGGAGTAGTTGGAGGAACAGTTTTGTTTTTAGCCTGTGGACAACTGCTGTCAGTTTTCCAATGCCTAGGTGTTTTACACACATGGCAGTAAGGCTTTTTAACTGTGGTAGAGTAGGGAGCTTGGGACCCACCACCCTGTGTGGAGTTTTGGGGCCCTGAGGAAGATTTCTCTTTTGTTTTATCCCCACCCTTCTCTTGAGGCTTGGTGGTATCTTTCTTTTGGTCACCACCCTGATTTTTAGGCCTAATCCTGGTCCTGACCCATTTATCTGCCCTCTTTCCCAATTCTTGGGGAGAGGTCAAATCTGAGTCTACCAGGTGTTGATGGAGAAGCTGGTTCTGACAATTACTAAGGATCTGCTCCCTCATAATCAAGTTGTACAATCCTGTATAGTCCTGCACCTTGCTGCCAGTTAACCAACCTTCCAAAGCCTTAGTGGCACAATCCACAAAATCAGACCAGTCCTGTGTCTGTGTCTTCTGGGTGTCTCTGAACAACAACAACCTATATTGCTCAGTGGTTAAGCCAAACCCATCTATCAGAGCACTCTTCAGGACTTTGTAATTGTTTGCATCCTCATCACTGACTGTGAGGAGCTTGTCTCTACCCTTGTCAGAAAAGGAGAGCCACAAGATAGCTGCCCACTGACTTTGGGGTACCTGCTGTACTTTGCAGGCCCTCTCCAAAGCAGTCATCCATTTGTGGATGTCATCCCCATTCTGATATGGGGGGACTATCTTGCTTAGGTTTCTATGGTCATAAGACCTATCCCTATCTCTAGGAATGCTGCTGCCACCAGGGGGTTCTGACCCACAAAATTTTTGCTCTCTAGCCAGAGCAAGCTTCTCTTTGGCAAGGGCAATTTCTTCCCTCTGAATCCTCAGATTAGCTTCCCTCATTCTGGCTTTATGCTCCTTTCTCTCAGGTGAAGTCATTCCCCTGTGAGAGGAAGCATTAGAGATGCTAGAGACATGGGAGTGGATGGATTCCCCTGAAGGGGATCTGTCCCTCCTGTTTCTCTGTGAATGCCTACTTGTGGGTCTGTATGGGGGGACCCCATGCAAACTCCCATGTAAGCTTAAGTTAGCCTGGCTAAGTCTCCTTACTTGGCTCTGGCTGTCTACCTCTTCCTCTGAAGTCCCATCTGACTCATCTGTGGTGGGTAGACCCTTATCTACAGCTATGGCACCATCCCTGGCAGCTCTTTCAGCATCATAGGCCTCCAGAAGCTCCACTAGCTGTCTAAGGGTAGGGTTTGCACCCTGTTTTATTCCTCTGGAGGTACACAATTGTCTCATCTCCTGGAATGTGAATGCATCATACCTAGAGGGAACCTGTCTAGGATTCTCCTCTCCTGAGGGAGCATCAGTGTGATCTCCATCCAGGGGCATGATTCTAGTGAGGGTGTGGTGTGTGCACCTACCTACACTAGTTGTATCTACTAAACCTCTCTAGTAGTTGTAGTCAGGGTGTGTTACTCCCTTCACCCTACAACTACTAAGTCCAGTAGGACTTAAGTATTATAGACTATGTTATATGTACCTAGACAATATCTGTGTGATCTTCCAATTTAGTATCTCAAGATTACAATGGTATTACAACAGCAAGCTCAGATCCCAACCGCTGCTCACCAATGTGAGAAGTTGGCCTGATGTATGATGTCACTAGTTATAGTGTACACCTTATATCAGTCCAAATACCCTTATGGTGATTGGTTGTAAAGTCAACCTTATAGACCAGCTATCCTAGTGGTAGCATGGACAAGAGCAGTCTTAGGCTAAACTCTGAATGGCATGTGAAGCCAGCTGTGATACCATATATAATCCCTTGAATACCAAATGAAAGGACACCACAACAGATATATATATAAAATAAAGTGTATTTATTCTACGCAAACCCTCAGCACTCTTTATGAGTTTAGAGGTAAGTACAACACAGTCTTATTAATGCATACAGTAAGTCACACAGGTAAGTAATACAGTTAGGCCCTAGGGGCCACGCAAACCATATACTAAAGAAGTGGTATAAGAACCACTGTCACGGAAATAGAATAGGCCTAGGCCTAGGGAATCGCTGGGGCTACACTACACTAGCGTTAGTTAGGAAGTGGGAGGCCCACGGGATTCGTGTGCAGAGTGGAAACACTCACGCGTAATGCGTAAAAGTCAATAGCAATGTTACAGTTTAGAAATAGATAGATTTAGGACACTTCCGGAGTAGCTAGGAAGTTGAGACTTGAAAACTAGACACTAGGATAGTCACTATCCTGATGAGCACCGGAGTACCCAAGTTACCTAGCCCACAGGCTGCGGGTGCATAGGGGTGAAGATGCGTCGTTTTCGTCGTCGACTCCTATGGATGCCTGAAGAAAGATGCTGACAGGCAGTCAGGAGAGAGTGTCCGGTGGATCCCAAGCCTGGGATCAAGAAGAGAAGAAACCTGCAAGCAGAGGGGACAGAGTCAAGGTCACTAGCCAGTGACCACGTGGAACCAGGAAGGAACCAGGCGATGTCGTGAAGAGTTGCAGGTGAAGGTGAAGCTTGTCGCTGCAGCCAGGAGGACCAGGAAGCGTCGAGGACGACCAGGACCAGGAGGCGAGCTGTCCCACGAAGGCTCTTGCTGTCGGCGGCGTCGAAGTTGGACTAGGACTCACCAAGCCTTGGCAAGCGGAACCCACGAAGAACAAGGGACTTGCTTCTGGTGCAGACCAGGAAGGTCTGGGGTGCTTCTTCTTTGCAGAGAAGCGGGAGCCAGTCTGGAGGAGCCAAACCAGCGCAGAAGATTTCAGGGAGCGTCGTCACAGAGGCCACTAGCCAGCGGGCAAGCAACCGGACAGACGCGGCAAGCAGGAAAATGCTGAAGGGCCCCACGCAGGACTCGTGGAGTGTGGGGGGCTGGTCTTCGGTGCAGATGGTGCTTGGGGTTGGGGCTTCTCAATCCCCGGTGCACAACTTCGAGGGTACCTCAGAAGCTGCGCTGTAAGTTACTAGCCACTTTTCCCAGGTAGCCGGTCCCACGTCGCTCGTCGCCTCCACGGATCTCAGCTCTGCTGCAGATGTGGATGAGGGTCGGAGAAGTCTGGAAATCAAGGCTCTGGTCGGGCTCTGCAGTCGGTTCCTCGTCGAACGTTTCACAAAGCAAAGGGTAGTCACTTGATGGTGCCTGTTTGCACAGGGTAGCCACTCCTTGGCTACAAGGGAGATTCTTCAGTCTTCTTCTTTCGTCGAATGTCGAAGGTCCAGAGTTTCTGTTCAGTTTTGCAGGTTCAGGATAATCTATCTTCTTGAGGCCCAACTCCCACTCTTATACTAATCTGGGGGGCTGGGATACCTGCTAGGTCACGCCTTATGGGTGGGACCTGGGAGGGGGTGGTTACACCCACTTCCCTTTGTCCAGTTTCGCGCCAGAGCTGGGGCTGGAGTGCCCCAGCGCCGGTTTGAACTGGACTATGCAAGGAACACCTTGTGTGCCCCAGGCATGTCTCATTCCTTTCAGCCCACCCTGCCCCAATACACTAAAGGCTGTCTGGGGAGGTGCTAGCACCTCCCCAAGCAGGAAACCTATTGTCCAGGCCTCCCTGGCTGGGATCACTCCCAGCAGCAGGAGGTCAGACTTGTGTCGTGGCAGCAGCATCCATTTTGTGATGCTGAGGCTTTGGTCAGAGGCTAACAGTTGAAGTATGATTTTAACATGTCTTTCCCTCTAGAAGGGGGGAATAATATTCTCATGTCCAGAAATGGCATGGGGGTATTATTCCCGAGTGTTAGACACCTTACACGACATGTTTTGATAAAGCCAAACCATAGTTACCATAACCGTCTAAGATTATAAGGCACTTTAAGAGTCTATGGTAGGCTATATCATAGAACAGCTATAAGGACATGGTTCCGAAAGCTGCAGACAGGCTCAGCTCATGCTAGAGCACCATCTCACATGTTACCAAGCACTCTGCCTCCAGGATTGTTAAGGCCTGCCATAGGAGTGACTGATAGGTACACATGTGTCTATATATAAGGTAGGTATAGGAATACTACACCTAAGCAAGGGGTGATTACACGACCTTGCCCCAGCTGAGTGATCAGCCAGTTGTGTCTGATTGGAAGGCCAGACCAGGGGTGGCATAATACATGCTGCAGCCCCTGGGAGGCCTAGGGTACACCTATGCCCTGGGTACCTAGGGTACACTGTACAGGGTCCAATAAGGTGATCCTTACCAATTGGTTATGTACCTAGGGTACATGGAGTCCATTTTACAGAGAGAGCAGACAGCCTGAGACCCTGAATGGCAGGATCTCAGGCCAACTAAGTCGAAAAACCAGCTAGACACTAGGCAAAAAGTTGGGGGTAACCATAGTCAGATATCCACCTTCCTACACGGCCTCCTGTACGACTTTCCACCCATACCACTCCTACCCAGGGTGCTCAAGGAGATCAAGACCGGGTGTGAGAAAGTGCCCTCTTTCTGCATGTTTGCCCCCACTTATTGCTTGACTGCTGATGTGCTTTGAGTGAGTGTGCCCTGGGCTCCTGCCAATCAGGTACCCAGGATCTATGTTCTTCCCCTAAAACTGCATTGAAAACAAAACCCAACCTGCATCTCTGCCCACAGGTCAACCCCTGGTAAATGGTACCACAGGTTCCCAGGGCACTGTGATCAGCGAAGACCTCTGAGGGCTGCAGCACTTATTGTGGCACACTTGGAGGCCCTACACTTTTACACTCGCACACTGCCTTTGCAGGCTGCTTGTCTTGGGGCAGAACAAAATGAAGAGTCGACATGGCACACATCCCTGTGTGCCATGCCTACAACCCACTGCCCTGACATAGATCAGTCACCCCTCCAGCTGGGTGCCCTATACCAGTGGTGAGGGTACAGGTGCATGAGCCCTGTACCCATATAGTGTCTAAGTCCGTTCTTAGACATTGAAAGTGCAGTGCTGCCATTAAGAGTATATGGTGCTTGGAGTTTGTCATTATGAACTCCACAGCACCATAATGGCTACACTGAAAACTGAGAAGTTTGGTATCAAACTTCTCAGCACATTAAACTCACACTGATGCCAGTGTGGGATTTAATAAAAAATGCACACAGAGGGCATTTTAGAGATGCCTCATAAAAAACGACCTACCACTAGTGTCCAGGCTGAGTGGCAGCTTTCAGCTTCCACCAGCAGACATGTTTCTGGACCCCTGGGTTGAGAGCCTACTGCTCTCAGGAGCCTGAAACAATGCACATCCTGGGACAGGGTGCCAAGCCTCCTCCCCCAGGATGGGCAGGGTCCACAAAGGGGAAGCTTCAGAGGCTTGCCGCATTCGTGAGCTTCCCCAGGCCACTTACTGCTTTCAGCAACTGGTCCCCACTGGTTCTGACCCCCCAATTTGGGTGGGAGAATCGGTGGGAAAAACAAGTGAGGAAGAGAGGTATACCCCCCTCTGCCAACTCTACCCATCAGGTGGGGGAGTCGGGGTGAAGCACAAATCTCAGTCCCTGCCATCTTGCAGATAAGGGGACCCAGCCGACCAGAGTGAGGCATATGCCCCCCTCCCACTGAAGGGTGGCATAATAGAGGGTGTACCCACCCCAAGGAAGGGACCCATTGGTCCCAACCTTTACTTACCTGTAACGCCCCTAAATCCAGTATTTAGGGGGCACGACGAACCTTGCTTCCTCAGACAGAAAACCAGAAGAAAAAAAGGACCGAACAGCCGTGGCGAATCTAACAAGAGGAGAACTCCCACTGACTTGGCCCCAGCCCTACTGGTCCGCACCAACCTCGATCCTGCAAAAGTGAAACCCCCATGTGTCCTGCAGCCAGCAGCCTCAAGAACCCTGAGGACCTGCCCTGCCTTGAAAAGAAAAGACTCTGGGCCAGAGGCACGATCTGTTTGTGCATGCAAGCACCTACAGGGCCATGTACAAACCCTATTTAGCGAGTAACAATTTTTAAAGAAGGGTGGTAAACTATTCGCAAATGGGAAGGGACCCCTTCCCCTTTGTTACTGGCTCTAAAAAATGAAACAAAAACGTTTCTTTTTTCTTTTTTTAAATGCATCCTGTTTTCCTTTAAGGAAAACGACTGCATTAAAAAAAAACGCTTTATTTAAAAGCAGTCCCAGACATGGAGGTCTGCTGAGCCCAGCAGGCCACCATACCTGGGAGGGCCAGTCAATCCCACTGGGGTTGCAAATTGCGTGTGCCTCATAAATATGCATGAGGCATGCAATTTGCGACCCCATTAGAAATCGCAATCAGTGGCGCATACACTGTAGTACATACCAATTTGCGAGCCGCAAATTGTGAGTCGTTATTGCGACGCAATTTGCGAGTCGCAAATTCCTTGGTTGTACATCTGGCCCTCTGTCTCCCGTGAACACCGGATTTGTTCACCAACAGACTCCAGCTCCGGCAGGATCCGCGAGTCTGCAACCGACACCCACGGCCTGAGTGGATGGCTCAGCCAACGGTGACTAAACAACACCCAGCATCCCAACTTACCTCTCCGAATGGTGGTCGCACCCTGAAGACTTCCTCCCCGAGCCTGCAGTATCTTTGCAAACTGGAGATTCCCCATTGAAAGCTTCTGGGTGTCCGATGCCAAAACATCACTCTGCACCCGGCCGCCCCAGTGCCGCTGAGGGTGCAGCTTTTGTGCTGGCTTCAACCCCCATATGCCCTGAGCTTAAGTCCAGGAGCTTTGCTCCCACAACCCAGTGGCCTGCTTGTCAGCAGCCACCAACTGGAGGCTATTATCCCACATTGGATAACAGTGGGCCTCAGCACTCTGCACCCAGCCATCCTAGTGCTGCTGAGGGTGTAACAAGAGTGCATCCTTGACCCTGGGGGACCCCAGAAGCTACCCCCCGAATACCAACTTCCACAACCGAATACTTACCTTCGAACCGATAACCCTATTTTCCTCCATAAGGATAACATGGACGTTTTTTTTAGGTTGAGCCTAGCGTTGCAGCGCATGCGGTGCTCGCTTTGCGAGGCATGCAATATTCAGTATAATGTGGAAGCTTCGTGGACGCTCCGCCCACTCTCTGCCCATCATTTTAATTGGCTCGTGTCTTAAATGCTGCCTTTCGATTGGTTGTAGGCTTCTTAGTCCCTCCTTATGAAGCTATGTCGTCATTTGTGTCCTTGAATATAGAATGCATATCGGCAGGAATTTTTCAAAATAGAAAAATTTGGATATGATAGAAGATAATATTGAGTCAATATCTGCTCTAATATTAGTTGGTGTTTTGCACCAATCAGATCTATATGTACAAATTGTGAGAAGTTGGCCTGATATATGATGTCACTAATTCTAGTGTACACCTTGTATCAGTCCAAACAACCCTTATGGTGATTGGTTGTAAAGTCAACCTTATAGACCAGCTATCCTAGTGGTAGCATGGACAAGAGCAGTCTTAGGCTAAACTCTGCATGGCATGTGAAGCCAGCTGTTATACCATTTGTAATCCCTTGTATACTAAATGAAAGGACACCACAACAGATGTATATAAAAATAGAATGTATTTATTCTAGTCAAAATACCCTCAGCACTCTTTATGAGATTCGAGGTAAGCACAACACAGTCTTATTTAAGCATACATTAAGTCACACAGGTAAGTAATACAGTTAGGCCCTAGGGGCCACGCAAATCATATACTAAGTAAGTGGTATAAGAACCACGGTCACGAACACAGGATAGGCCTAGGCCTAGGGAATAGCTGGGGCTACACTATACTACCAAAGGTTAGGAAGTGGGAGGCCCACGGGATTCAGGTGCAGAGTGGAAACACTCACGCGTAATGCGTAAAAGTCGATAGAAATAGTAGTTATTAGAAATTAACAGTTTTAGGACACTTCGGGAGTAACTAGGAAGTCGCGACTTGGAAACTAGACCCTAGGATAGTCAATACCCCTGTGAGCACCAGAGTACTCAAGTTACCTAGCCCACGGGCTGCGGGTTCATAGGTGTGAACTTGCGTCTGGTTTGGTCGTTGACTCCTATGGATGCCTGAAGGAAAGTTGCTGACAGACAGTCAGTGAAGAGTGTCCGGTGGATGGGATCAAGAAGGAAGGTACCTGCAAGCAGAAGGGACAGAGTCTAGGTCACCAGCCAGGAGCCAGGAAGGAACCAGGAAGGAACCAGGCGATGTCGTGAAGATGCAGGTGCAGAGGTGAAGCTTGTCGCAGTAGCCACGGGTATCAGGAGGCGTCGAGGACGACCAGGACCAGGAGGTGAGCTGTCCCACGAAGGCTCTTGCTGTCGGCGGCGTCGATGTTGAGCTAGGACCCAACAAGCCTTGGCAAGCGGAACCCACGCAGAATGGAGGACTTGCTTCTGGTGCAGACCAGGAAGGTCTGGGGTGCTTCTCTTTCACAGAGGAGCGAGTGCCAGTCTGGAGGAGCCGGACCAGCAAGATAGAATCAAAGGTTCATCATCGCAGAGGTCACTAGCCAACGGGCCAGCGACCGGACAACACGTCGAGCAACTCAAGTGCAGAAGGGCCCCACGCAGAATACGTGAAGTGTGGGGAGCTGATCTTCTTTGCAGATGGTGCTTGGGATTGGGGCTTCTCAATTCCCCAAGCACAGCCTCGAGGAAGCCTCAGAAGTTGCACTAGTCAGTTACTAGCCACTTTTCCCAAGTCGCCGGTCCCACGGCGCCTCCACGGGTCTCAGCTTTGCTGTCGATGTGGATCTGGTTCAGAGGTGTCTGGAAGTCACGGCGCTGGTCAGTCTCTGCAGTCGTCCCTCGTAGGATCAGTCGCAAAGCAAGCAGCGGTCGCTGGATGGTGCCTGGTTGCCCAGGGTGGTCACTCCTTGGCCACAAGGGAGATTTCTTCAGTCTTCTTCCTGAGGTCGAATGTCGAAGGTCCAGAGTTTCTGTTCAAGTTGCAAATTCAGGATAATCTAATCTCTGCAGGGCTCAGCTACCTACTGATATACTGGGCTAGTGGGCTGGGCTACCTGCAAGGTCCCTCCTATGGGTGGGACCAGGAAGGGGAGTGGTTACACCCCCTTTCCTTTGTCCAGTTTCGCGCCAGAGCTGGGGCTGGAGTGCCCCAGCGCCGGTTTGAACTGGACTATGCATGGGACACCTTGTGTGCCCCAGGCAGTGTCTAGTTTCTTTCATCCCTCCCTGCCCCAATACACTAAGTCCTGTCTGGGGTGGTGCTCGCACCTCCCAAGGCAGGAAACCTATTGTCCAAGCCTCCCTCGCTGGAAGGACTCCCAGCAGCAGGAGGTCAGACTTGTGTCTGTGGCAGCAGCATCCATTTTGTGATGCTGGGGCTCTGGTTAACTTTAACCGGGTAAGTAGGTTTCAACATGTCTTCTCCCTCTAGAAGGGAGGAGTAATATCCTCATTGCCAGAAACGGTATGGGGGTATTATTCCAAAGTGTTACACACCTTACACGACATGTTTTGATAAAGCCAAACCATAGTTACCATAACCGTTTAAGATTATAAGGTACTTTAAGAGTATATGGTAGGCTATATCATAGAACAGCTATAAGGACATGGTTCCGAAAGCTGCAGACAGGCTCAGCTCATGCTAGAGCACCATCTCACATGTTACCAAGCACTCTGCCTCCAGGATTGTTAAGGCCTGCCATAGGAGTGGCTGATAGGTACACATGTGTCTATATATAAGGTAGGTATAGGAATACTACACCTAAGCAAGGGGTGATTACACGACCTTGCCCCAGCTGAGTGATCAGCCAGTTGTGTCATAATGGAAGGCCAGGCCAGGGGTGGCATAATACATGCTGCAGCCCCTGGTAGGCCAAGGGTACACCTATGCCCTGGGTACCTAGGGTACACTATACAGGGGCCAATAAGGTGACCCTTACCAATTGGGTCATGCACCTAAAGTACATAGTAGGAATTTAGAGAGAGAACAGCTGGGCTGTGGGTCTGATTAGCAGGCCCACATCTAAGTCGAAAACCAGTGAAGCAAAAGCAGAAAGTGGGGGTGAACATAGAAAGCAGACCCTACTCTCCTACACAAATGTTTTATATTGAATGTTTTAAAATATGTTTTTAACTGAATGATATCTAAACGCTATGCTCTGACTGAAAAAGTGATAAATAAAGTCAATAGTGAGCAAAAAGAATTACGTTGTGTATCTGAAAGAAACACGTTAGTTAGATTCCTCACCTTAGAATATCTCCAGGCGTCAGGCTGGATCCGGAAAGATTTTTGTAGCAATACCCCTTGCGCGTCGCTAGGCGTCGTCTGCGGCTCCGCGTCCGTCGTTGGCGTCGTGCGCCGGAATTATGTCGTCGGAGTACTTAGACGCCGCCCTCGCGCGCTGACGTCAGTTCTTCTTTTTTCCGCGCCAGACAGGTGCCGGTAGGATGCATGGGTTTAAAGCCTGTGACTCCTGTCATCAACTGATGTCGGTGACGGACCACCATCGCCAGTGCCTTTACTGCCTGGGGGCCGACCACGACGCGGAGTCGTGCCCCGATTGTCAGGCCTTGACCTCGAAGGCTAGGCGGGAGCGGTCCCGTAAGCTTCTCGAGCTTCGGCACACGGCTCCGCGCCGCTCACGGTCCCGGTCCAGGAGGAGGTCCAAGGACCGGTCGCGGAGCCGCAGTCACTATCATCGCTCGTCGGGCTCGAAGTCTTCGGGTAAGTCGAAGCGATCCAAGAAGTCCAAGAGGCGACACCGCTCTTCGGACTCCCCTCGCTGGTCGCGCGACTCGGCCGAGGGTCAGTGTGGTCCCACCCCCGCGGCTCCGTCTGAGCCGCAGGAGCCACGTCATTCTCCATACCCGCCGGTCCCTGGGACTGACGCGACTCCGGCGGAGGTCAGTGCCTTCCTCTCGGCCATGAGGGGCCTGGGTCCGCCATCGACGCCTGCCGGCGCGCCTTCGGCCCGCCCCCGTCGCCGTTGACGACTTCGGTCCCGACGCCGCAGGTCCCCGAGGGATCCAGGCCTGGATCTCTGCCGGCGCCGGTCGACCTCACAACGCCTCCTCTTCCGGCGCCGACACCATTTCCACCTCCGGCGCCGTCTCCGGACGACGCCGTTCCCCGGTTTGGCCCCTGTCCGGACCCGGCGCCGCCCGACGCCGCACCCGATGCCGATGGATGACCGTTTCATCTACCGCCCAGCTCCGATCATTCCTCCTGTTTATCAGGAACCGGATGACGGGGGCGACTGGGAGGGGTCTGAGGACCCTATGGCCATACAGGGCGAACTTTAACAGGACTGGGCTAGACGAACTGGGGGATGCCAGTGGTCTGGACACCTCCCCGGACGCTGGTTTCATCTCTCCTCCGACTGTGGCCTCGGAGGAAGGTGCAGCTTTCTCAGTGGTGCTGCGCAAGGCGGCCGAAGCCCTGGGGCTCGAGTTGCCTGCTGTGGCCGTGAGGACTAACATCCTCACAGAGGTGCTTCAACCGTCAGCAAGCTCCACAGAGCCTCTGCTGCAGTTCAAGGAGGCCCTCATAGACGTTCTGCAGGGCACTTGGTCCAAGCCCTCCACAGTTCCTCCTGTGGATCGGAACGTGGCCCGGCGCCACCGCCCTGCTCCGGGCGACCCCTGTTTCCTGTCCCAACACCCCACCCCGAGAGCCTGGTTATCCAGGTCTCCACTTCCCAATCCTCCTTCCCGTCTGCCCCTCCGGATCAGGAATCCAAGAGGCTGGAACAGTTCGGAAAGAAGCTGTTCTCTTCCCTGAGTTTGGGCCTGCGGTCTTTGAACACCGCTTGCCTCTTGGACCGTTTCTCCCACTCTCTGTGGGATGCGTTGGAGGACGTGCTGCCCCTGTGCCCGGAGGAGGCCCGGACACGTCTCTCCCAGGCGCTTGATGACGGGCGAGATGCAGCACGACATGCCATACGGTGTGGACTAGACACCACGGACTCGCTGGGTAGGGCGATTTCCACCACGGTGGCGCTCCGGCGCCATGCCTGGCTGCAGTCCACGTCTTTCTCGGGGGATGTCCAGAGTACCCTTATGGATATGCCCTTTCATGGCACTCGCCTTTTTGGTGAGAAGGCGGATAGTGCGCTGGCTTGTTTTAAGGACTCCCGGGCTACGGCCACATCCTTGAGTCTCTCTGCTCCACGGCCGCAAACTTCCGCCCCTTTCGTGGCCAAGGAAGGGGCGCCTCCTCACGTCCGCCTAGCCACCGGCCGCAGAACCAACCTGCATGTGGTTGCGGACGTAGGTTCCGCCGTGGTGCTACTAGAGGACAACGTGCCGGTCAGTCCACATCCACCCCGGCAGCATCCACCTCAAACCCCTCCTAGTCCAAGCTTTCAGGCCCATTCCACGCCAGTGGGCGGCAGAGTTCGCCATCACCTGCTCCACTGGCGATCCATCACATCGGACAGGTGGGTGCTGCAAATCGTCCGAAGGGGCTACTCCCTCCCCTATGAGACGACCCCTCCAGCCATGACACAGCAGTGCCACCGTATATCAGAGGATCACTTGAATCTTCTGCGGGAGGAAGTTATGGCCCTCTTGGCCAAAGAGGCCGTGTAGCGCGTTCCTGGTCCAGAAGTAGGCCGTGGTTGCTATTCCCACTACTTTCTGGTTCCCAAGAAGGGCAAAGGGGGCCTACGCCCTATCTTGGACCTCAGGGCCACATGCAGCGCCCAATCATTATCATTTTACCACTCTCCATCCCCACAGCCGTGCACATAGTTTATATGTAAGTTTTTTCTTTTAACAGCACGCCGTGCCGCTGTATTTATTTTTGAATATTAATTGCAGGCACACCCCCCCCACCTCCTCAGCTTGCAGCTTTTTGGATACATAGTAGGCGAATGTGCACTGCGACGCCTCTGTTCATACTCGTGCTCTTCGGCGGCTTACTCGGTGTGTATATATATATATAAAATGCCAGCACCAGCCAAAAGTGACTGCAAAGTGATACGAATGGTGTGACCCCTGCGGACTCTGGATTGAACGGTACTGGAGCTGGAGGTAGAGAGTCATGAGGTGCGAGTCTGAGTACACCCGTCAACATGATCAGCTCCCCCAGGTAAGTGTTGCACGCTAAGAGGGGCTGGAGTCAGGCTTACCATTAAAGACCGATTTGTGGACCATTTGCGCACAGTAGTGCATAGTGACATCATTTTTAATACATTGGAGATGAGTGAAGAGGATTGTTCTGCTAGGGAACAAGCGGCATCCAAACTATTTACTGAGAGTGGCAGCCTCACATGAACCGCATGACATTGGACCGCGCAGAGGTTCTGCTGATGAAAAACTTTCTGGATCCAGTCTGACGCCTGGGGTTAATTGTAAGGTAAGGAATCGATAACTAACCTATGTTTCTTACAGATATATTGTTACCGAAGGTAAGTAACTTGTTCATTAAAGCAACATTTTGACATGTTTACGAAAAAGGGCAATCTATACATTTGCCAAAAGATTTGATTCAATTGGGACATAGAGAATACAAGACATAAACAAAACTTAGCAGGACCTAACAATAATTGACCCAAGTTCCGATACAGATTTGGAGGTGGAGCAGGATGAAATTGTAGGAAGGTGGATATCTGACTATGGTTACCCCCAACTTTTTGCCTAGTGTCTAGCTGGTTTTTCGACTTAGTTGGCCTGAGATCCTGCCATTCAGGGTCTCAGGCTGTCTGCTCTCTCTTTAAAATGGACTCCATGTACCCTAGGTACATAACCAATTGGTAAGGATCACCTTATTGGACCCTGTACAGTGTACCCTAGGTACCCAGGGCATAGGTGTACCCTAGGCCTCCCAGGGGCTGCAGCATGTATTATGCCACCCCTGGTCTGGCCTTCCAATCAGACACAACTGGCTGATCACTCAGCTGGGGCAAGGTCGTGTAATCACCCCTTGCTTAGATATAGTATATCTATATCTTCCTTATATATAGACACATGTGTACCTATCAGCCACTCCTATGGCAGGCCTTAACAATCCTGGAGGCAGAGTGCTTGGTAACATGTGAGATGGTGCTCTAGCATGAGCTGAGCCTGTCTGCAGCTTTCGGAACCAAGTCCTTATAGCTGTTCTATGATATAGCCTACCATATACTCTTAAAGTGCCTTATAATCTTAGACGGTTATGGTAACTATGGTTTGGCTTTATCGAAACATGTCGTGTAAGGTGTCTAACACTGTGGAATAATACCCCCATGCCATTTCTGGACATGAGGATATTATTCCCCCCTTCTAGAGGGAAAGACATGTTAAAATCATACTTCACTGTTAGCCTCTGACCAAAGCCTCAGCATCACAAAATGGATGCTGCTGCCACGACACAAGTCTGACCTCCTGCAGCTGGGAGTGATCCCAGCCAGGGAGGCCTGGACAATAGGTTTCCTGCTTGGGGAGGTGCTAGCACCTCCCCAGACAGCCTTTAGTGTATTGGGGCAGGGTGGGCTGAAAGGAATGAGACATGCCTGGGGCACACAAGGTGTTCCTTGCATAGTCCAGTTCAAACCGGCGCTGGGGCACTCCAGCCCCAGCTCTGGCGCGAAACTGGACAAAGGGAAGTGGGTGTAACCACCCCCTCCCAGGTCCCACCCATAAGGCGTGACCTAGCAGGTATCCCAGCCCCCCAGATTAGTATAAGAGTGGGAGTTGGGCCTCAAGACTTTAGATTATCCTGAACCTGCAACTTGAACAGAAACTCCGGACCTTCGACATTCGACGAAAGAAGAAGACTGAAGAATCTCCCTTGTGGCCAAGGAGTGGCTACCCTGTGCAAACAGGCACCATCAAGAGACTACCCTTTGCTTTGCCCACGTTCTAAAAGGAACCGACTGCAGAGCCCGACCAGAGCCTTGACTTCCAGACTTCTCCGACCCTGATCCACATCCACAGCAGAGCTGAGATCCGTGGAGGCGACGAGCGACGTGGGACCGGCTACCTGGGAAAAGTGGCTAGTAACTTCAAGCGCAGCTTCTGAGGCACCCTCGAAGTTGTGCACCGGGGATTGAGAAGCCCCAACCCCAAGCATCATCTGCACCGAAGATCAGCCCCCCACACTCCACGAGTCCTGCGTGGGGCCCTTCTGCATTTTCCTGCTTGCCGCGTCTGTCCGGTTGCTTGCCCGCTGGCTAGTGGCCTTTGTGACGATGCACCCTGAAATCTTCTGCGCTGGTTTGGCTCCTCCAGACTGGCTCCCGCTTCTCTGCAAAGAAGAAGCACCCCAGACCTTCCTGGTCTGCACCAGAAGCAAGTCCTCCGTTCTTCGTGGGTTCCGCTTGCCAAGGCTTGGTGAGTCCTAGTCCAACTTCGACGCCGCCGACAGCAAGAGCCTTCGTGGGACAGCTCGCCTCCTGGTCCTGGTCGTCCTCGACGCTTCCTGGTCCTCCTGGCTGCAGCGACAAGCTTCACCTTCACCTGCAATCTTCACGACATCGCCTGGTTCCTTCCTGGTTCCACGTGGTCACTGGCTAGTGACCTTGACTCTGTCCCTTCTGCTTGCAGGTCTCCTCTCTTCTTGATCCCAGCCTTGGGATCCACCGGACACTCTTCACTGACTGTCCATCCATAGGAGTCGACGACGAAAACCGACGCAACTTCACCCCTATGCACCCGCAGCCTGTGGGCTAGGTAACTTGGGTACTCCGGTGCTCATCAGGATAGTGACTATCCTAGTGTCTAGTTTTCCAGTCTCGACTTCCTAGCAACTCCGGAAGTGTCCTAAATCGATCGTTTTCTAAACTGTACTATTGCTAGTGACTTTTACGCATTACGCGTGAGTGTCTCCACTCTGCACACGAATCCCGTGGGCCTCCCACTTCCTAACTAACGCTAGTGTAGTGTAGCCCCAGCGATTCCCTAGGCCTAGGCCTATTCTATTTCCGTGACAGCGGTCCTTATACCACTTACTTAGTATATGGTTTGCGTGGCCCCTAGGGCCTAACTGTATTACTTACCTGTGTGACTTAATGTATGCTTGAATAAGACTGTGTTGTACTTACCTCTAATCTCATAAAGAGTGCTGAGGGTTTGACTAGAATAAATACACTTTATTTTATATATATATCTGTTGTGGTGTCCTTTCATTTGGTATTCAAGGGATTATACATGGTATCACAGCTGGCTTCACATGCCATTCAGAGTTTAGCCTAAGACTGTTCTTGTCCATGCTACCACTAGGATAGCTGGTCTATAAGGTTGACTTTACAACCAATCACCATAAGGGTATTTGGACTGATATAAGGTGTACACTAGAACTAGTGACATCATACATCAGGCCAACTTCTCACAGAAATAACAAAAGGAAAGGCTATGGACTTGAACACCTGCCCACTCTCCGCCCATCTTCGAAGTGTTTCAATCATGTAGCTGAATTAAACAAACGTTTTTAATACTTCATGGAAAAACCTTAACACTATAAGGAAACACACAGGGGCATTCGCTCAGCCACTAAGTAGCGATTCCACAGCTTCAATGGCCACCAACAAAATTAATAAAGAGAGAGCTTGCACAGTGAGTCTGACTTCCCTAATGGATAAAGAAGGAAGACTATCGGCAGTCACAATGGGCAAACGGATTTAGGACAGGGTGTATTCGACCAATCTTATTCTGTAGTAGGGAATCTCTGTGTATAGTCATAATCTAGTGAATAGTCTCGCCCATGTGCATGGACCCCGGAGCAATAAAAAATAATCTCTTAAGGTGTCAAATCATGCAGACCTGCATCCACCTTTAAGAGAGAATTTAATTTAAAGACAGATAATGCAGCCTATACCCCCAGGCTACACTGTCCAGTACTTCAACTAGAATTCCACCAACATCCACAAACAGCACTGCCTGTCCAGCTTTTCTCCACACAGGAAAAAACCCTGTCTCTACCAGCAAAAGCCTCTGGAATGATAGAGAGGAAGGAATGGACAGACAAGCCCCATAGGCTGCCATTATGTGGCTGAGAACAGGATACTGTGCCATTAAGAAAACTTTCCAGATTTCCAGAACTTTCCCAGTATCCCAGAATGCCCAGCAGGTCCCCTCTACTTTCAGTTCTTTTTTCCGGCTCCTGCTAGCAGGACCCTGGAGCATTGAGCTCTCCCTTTTCAAGGGTTATTTGTTACTTTTCAAGTGTTAGAAAGTCCTTTTTCCTTCTGGTGTTATCAGAATGACTGGCTTGTTCGACAAGTGTCCTGATTGCGGAAGAAAAAAGGCTAAGTCAGACACACATAGGGTGTGCATCGTCTGCCTTCCCCAGTCCCACGTGCCTGAGGAGTGTGAGATCTGCCGCTCTTTTTCAGCCAGGACCCTGAGAGAGAGGAAGAAGATCAGGCTCCAGGTCCTGGAGGACAGAAGGCTGAAGGCACGAGGTGGGTCTGGAGGGGCTGATTCTGCCCATGCTGAGGCCTCTGGGGAGCTCCCCAGGGGCAGGAAGACCAGCAAGCGTCCCCACTCCCCTTCGACGTCGAGGGCGTCGACGACGGCGTCGAGGGGGAGGACTACGGTCTGTTCGCCATCTCCCCAGGGCTCCGGGGAGAAGCGGCGTCGACGTTCGACGTCGAAGGAGCTGAACAGGCTGCCGTCGACGACATCGGCATCTTCTGCGAGGACGCCGTCGACGTCGCCGTCGAGCCATCGACGGCGAGATCAGGCCCGGCGTCGGCGCTCGCCGTCGAAGGGGGAGCGCCGCTCGCCGTCGGCGAAGAGGCGACGGTCGCCGTCGAAGCGATCGACGTCATGGAGATCGACGTCGAGAAGACGATCGACGTTGAGAAGACGATCGACGTCACGGAGGTCGACGTCACGGAGGTCGACGTCGAGGCGGCGGTCGCCGTCGAGGAGGCGGCCGACGTCAAGAAGACGCTCGACGTCGAGGCGGTCGACGTCGAGACGGCGCAGGGGGAGCCCTGACGCCAGGAGTAAGAGGGGAACGGAGTCGCCGGGCTCGGGGTACTCCGTGGTGTATACACCCCCTCGGAACCCTACGCCTTCACCACCTCCGCCGCCGCCACCACGGCCACCGACTCCTCCACCACCACCGCCGACACCACCACCACCGCCACTGCCACCACGGCCGGCGTCACCACCTCCACCTCCCCCTCCGCATCCTATACCACCTCGCACTCCATTGGGGCCGCCTGCAGTTCCACCGAGGTCGGTCTCCCTGCCCAGGTATCCGACTCCGCCACAGGGGACGCCGAGGCCGCATCACCCACGATCGCCGGGCCCGGCTAGACCGTCGGACAGGCCGAAGCCGAGGAGGTCGCGCTCCCGCTCCGTCAGGAGGAGAAGGTCGCGGTGCTATAGGAGGTCGTCGTCGTCGACATCGGGACGGCGCCATAGGAGGCCCAGGTCCAGGTCACGCACACGGTCCTCGGCCAGGGACTTCTCGCCGACGCTGTCGGACTCACCGGGGACTAGGGTGTCTCCGGTGGATGATCTGGTCTCCTTCCAGGAGGTGCTGCTGCGGGGGGCAGCCAAGTTGGGCATCTCGGTGACGGTACCGACGCCCACGACGTCCGTGATATTCGAGACTCTACACAAAAAACACCTGTCTCGCCCTCTGCTGCCTCTAGTGCTGGGACTAGTGGAACCCGCGTTGGAGTTGTTCCTCACCCCCGCGGTGACGAAATCCGCTCCCTCACGGCTCATGAAAAAGTATCGGGCCCCGGACTCGGACCCTGCTTTTTTACAGATGGACCCGAAGCCGGACTCTGTAATCGGGACGGCGGCGAGGAAGCAGCATGTGACTGCACCTTCATCGACGGTCCCGCCCGACAAGGAAAGCCGCTGGCTGGACTCTGCGGGCAGGAAGGTGTGTGGGACCGCGTCGACCACCATGAAGGCGGCAAGCGCGGGGGCGCTGTTGGGGCGTTACGACCGGGCCCTGTGGGAGTCCCTCCAACAGTATGTGGACCTGCTGCCCCGGGACCGGAAGGAGGACTTCCTGGAAACGGTGCGAGAGGGCATGCTGGTTTCGAACCAGGTCATCGGTGCAGCAGCGGATGTCTCCTTGTTGGCGGCGCACTCCTACTGTCATGGTGTCCATCAGAGGCGTCACTCGTAGCTGCGCCTGAAGTCGCTCAAGCCCGAGGCTCAGCACAGAGTAGCCAATCTGCCCTTCTCGGGGGAAACCCTGTTTGGAAAACATGCGGATGATGAGATGGCCCGCATGAAGGCGGAGGCGGAGACCCTGACGGCTGTCGGGTTGGAGAAGGCCGAGAAGAAGAAGCGCCTGTTCCAGAGGCGGTTCGGGTCTACGGGCATAGGCAGGGTTCGGGACAGCAGCAGCACCAACAGCAGCAGTTCCGGAAGCCCTTCCAGAAACGCCAGAGGGGTAGAGGAGGCCAGCAGGCTGCTACCACTACCAAGGGCCCGGCCGGGTCTCGGCCCTGAGCGACTACTTCCCCCTCAACCGTTACCCACTCCAGTGGGGGGAAGCATTCAACTTTTTCCGGCAGAGTGGAGAAAAATTACTCAGGACAAATGGGTGCTGAATATTGTTTGCAATGGATACAGTCTTCGGTTTATCAGCCCGCCTCCAGCAATTCCGCCGGTAAGCTCTCAGTTTCAGCTGCGAGAGCTCCAGGCGGAGGCAGACATCTTGTTGAGAAAAAAGGCGGTAGAAGAGGTACCTCTGTCTCAAAGGGGAAGAGGTCTGTATTCTCGGTTCTTCCTCGTTCGCAAGAAGGACAAGAACGAGTTCAGGCCCATTCTGGATTTGCGACAGGCAAACAAATGGATTCGCAGAGAGAAGTTTTGCATGCTATCGTTGCATCAGATTTACCCTCAGCTGCAACGGGGAGACTGGCTCTGTGCCATAGATCTACAGGATGCGTACTTCCATGTGCCCATCGCACGGAAGCACAGGAAGTTCCTGCGATTCCAAGTCGGCGCCAATCACTATCAATACACAGTACTGCCATTCGGGCTAAAGTCTGCGCCCAGGACCTTCTCGAAGTGCATGGCGGTGGTGGCGGCACACCTGCGGAGGAACAAGGTGTTTGTCTACCCGTATCTGGACGATTGGCTGATCAAGGCATCATCCTTCTCGGAAGCGCAAGAACACTTCCGGTGGACGTGCGCTCTCTTGCACAAGCTGGGGTTGCACGTCAACATGTCCAAATCGGTCCCGACTCCGGTCCAGTGCATACAGTACCTGGGAGCCTCCATCGATACGCGGTCAGCAAGCGTGTCTCCTTCGGAGGAGAGACGGTTATCACTCCTTCGGAAGGCTCAGGACCTCAGGACTGCTCCATCGACGACAGTGAGGAAGATGTCTTCGCTGCTGGGATCGATGGCCTCCTGTATGTTCCACGCGCCTCACGCACGGCTGCACATGAGACCACTGCAGGAGTGCTTGGAGGATCAGTGGGATCAGAAGACAGGTTCTTGGGACGACAAGATACGGCTGTCTCTACATGCTCTTCAGTCTCTGAAGTGGTGGTTGTGAGAAGTTGGCCTGATATGTAGTGCTCACTATTCTAGTGATCACTGTGTATCATTCCAAACGACCCTTATTGATGATTGGTTGTAAGTCAACCTTATAGACCAGCTATCCTAGTAGCATGGACAAGAGCAGTCTTTAGGCTAAACTCTAGAGGGCGTGTTAAGCCAGCGGTTTTACCACCACATTTACCCTTTGAACACCACGTGAAAGGACACCACACAAGTTGTTATGAAAATAAAGGATATTTATTTATAACAAGACTACCCTGGCTCTTTATGAGTCAGGGAGCTAAGCACACTACAAAACTCTTGTGAAAATACTTCAAGTTGCACAATTTACACAAATGCCCGAGGGGCACGAAAAACCATCTACACTAAAAGTGGAATGCGAATGGTTAGAGTCTAAAGTTACTGATCCCGGAGAAATCCGATCAGTGGGACTAAACGAAAGAGGAGCTGAACACTTGTAGAGCGAACCTGCGATGGAGCACCGAAATGCTCGAGTTACCTTGCCCTGAGGCTGCGGCTGCGTGAGGTTCAGCAAGATGTCGGGAGTCCTCGTTGTAGTCTCCGGAGCCTGAAAGAAGAAGTTGCTGGCAGGCGACCAGTGTCGATATTCGGAGGGATCCAAGCCTGGATCGGTGATGGAGATAACCTGAAAGCAGAGGGGACTCAGTTCTTAATCACTAGCCAGTGATTGAGTTGGCACCAGGATGGCACCGGAGGTAGTCACCGCGATCAGGTGAGTGAGTGACGCTGGACTCTGCTGTCCCTCGGTGCAGGATGCGTTTTTGGTGACCAGGCAGAAGGAGCGAGCTGTCCCACGAAGGTGTCTGCTGTCGGCGATGCTGGACCCAGGATGGGGCAACAACCCTTGGCAAAGGCAAGCCCACGCGGTGGAGTCACGATGGCGTCTGGAGTGGACCAGAGGGGTCCGGGGTGCTCCTCTATTGGAGGGGAGCCAAGGCCAGTCTGGAGCAACCAGACCAGCGGCGGAAATGTCGTGGTGCGTCGTTAGGAGGGCCACTAGCCAACGGCAAGTGACCGAACAACGCGGTGAGCGGCAAAGAGCAGAAGGGCCCCCACGCAGATCTCGGGGATGCTGGGAGGCTGGTCTTCGGTGCTGGAGCTGCTCAAGGTTGGGGCTTCTCAAACCCCAGGAGCACTCACTCGAGGGTCCCTCGGTAGTCGTGCTACGCAAGCGTCGTGCAGGTTTTGATGATGGCCGGTCCCGCAGGTCTCGTCACACCCACGAATCTCAGCTGGGCTGATGATGCAGGTAGAGGTCAGAGATGGCAGGGAATCCGGGTCTCGTCGAGCTGGTCAGTCTGGATCCGGAGGATGGACGTGCAGCAAACCGCAAGCGCTTAGGTGGTGCCTGCTGGTGCAGGGTGGCTACTCCTTAGCCACAAGGGAGAGTCTTCAGAAAAAGTCAAGAGTTCCTTTCGTGGAAAGTAGTTCACGATTCAGAATTATCCAATTTGGGAAGGGGGCCCGCTCCTACCTTTATTCTAAGAAAAGGGGCTGGCCCGTGACTAGGTCCTGCCTACGGGTGGGACCGGGGGGGGTGGTTACACCCCTCTCCTTTGTCCGGTCTCTCCCCGGCTCAGAGGCTGTGGTGCCCCTGGAACTGGTTCAAGCCGGCCTATGCACAGTGAGCACCGGGGGGCCACTTGCAGTCACCTTCCTCTCAGCCTTGCCTACCTGGAATACACAAAACCCTGTCTGGGATGGCGCGGGCACCGCCCCCGACAGGAAACCCTTTGTCCAAGCTCTCCCCGCTGGAAGGACTCCCAGCAGCAGGAGGTCAGACTTGTGTCTGTGGTGGCAGCATCCATTTTGTGATGCTGAGGCTCGAGTCAACTTTAACCGGGGTTCACAGTTACTTGCATGTCGTGTCCCTCTAAAAGGGTGGAATGGTAACCCCGTCGCCAGAATTGGCGAGGGGTTAGTATCCCAATTCGTATGACACCTTACTCGACATGCTTTGATAATGCGATACCACAGTTAGCAAATAACCGCGAGGATTATAATGCACTTTAAGAGTAGATGGTACGCATTATCCTGGAACAGCTATTAGGACTTGGTTCCGCAAGCTGCAGACGGGCTCAGCTCATGCCAGAGCACCATCTCACATAATTCCAAGCTCTCTGCCTTCAGGATTGATAAGGCCTGCCATAGAGTGACTGATAGGAATACATGTGTCCATTTTAGGGTTAGATATAGGAATACTATACCTAAAGCAAAGGGTGATTACACCACCTTGCCCCGGCCGTCGTGCAGCCAGTTGTGTCAGATTTGGGTGGCCAGCCAGGGGTGGCATAATACATGCTGCAGCCCCTGGTAGGCCCTGGGTACACCTAGGCCCTGGATACCTAAGGTATGCTGATACAGGGACTGATAAGGTGGCCCAGGTCCAATTAGTAAATGCACCTAAGGTACATGTGTCACTTTAGAGAGAGAACAGCTAGGCTGTGGGTCTGATTAGCAGGCCCACAGCCAGGAAAAGTCGTAAACCACTGAAGCAAAAAGCAAAAATCTGGGGTGATCATAGGATTGCAGACCCTACTCTCCTACAGTGGTGTTCGGCGGAAAACCTCCTCAGGGGGGTTCCCTTCCACAAGGACATTCCCACGAAGAGTGTCGTGACGGATGCGTCTCTCCAAGGCTGGGGAGCGCATTCCGGGGACTTGCAGATTCAAGGAACTTGGTCCCCGTTGGAGGCGACGTACCACATCAATTTCCTGGAACTCAGAGCTGTCTTCCTGGCACTGAAGGCCTTCCTTCCGTCCTTCCAGACCAACTCGCTGCTGATACAGACGGACAATACAACCACTATGTATTACCTCAACAAGCAGGGGGGGTCGAGATCGCGCACTCTGTCGCAGGAGGCGCAGGCGATCTGGCACTGGCTTCTGGCCCAAGGACTGACGATTACGGCCACGCATCTGCCAGGGGTGCAGAATGCTCAGGCGGACGCACTGAGCAGGCTGATTCAGGAAAACCACGAATGGGTCATAAACGACGAAGTACTAGGAGAAGTCTTCGCAAGGTGGGGGACTCCAGACGTAGATCTGTTCGCCACCGCCGACAACAGCAAATGCCGAGACTTCGCATCCAGGTACTACCAGCGGGGGACGCTGGGGAATGCGTTATGGATCGATTGGTCGAACAGCTTTCTGTACGCTTTTCCACCCATTCCCCTGATTCCGGCAGTGCTCATCAAGCTGTCCCAGTCCAGGGCGCGGATGATCCTGTTCGCCCCGGAATGGCCCAAACAGTGGTGGTTCACGGACCTACTTCACTGGTCTCTCCTTCCTCACATATGGTTGCCGTGTAGGCCGGACCTTCTCACGAAGTTCGGGGGGCGGATGGTGCACCCCAACCTCTCGTCTTTGAGTTTGGCGGCATGGCTCCTGAAATAGTGCAATATGGCCATCTGAATCTACCAGAAGATTGTATGGACATACTGAAGGAGTCTAAACGGCCTTCCACTAGGACGTCCTATGCCTATAAGTGGAAGAGGTTCTGTATCTGGTGTAAGTCCAAGAACTTTGATCCTACGACATGTAAGGAAGATGTCATCCTTCCGTACCTTTTGCATTTGGCGCAGTCTGGCCTTAATTTCCATTCCATTAAGGTTCATCTGGCTGCTTTGACTGCTTACAGGAAATGCCCTTCACAGACTTCCTTCTTTCAGATCCCTGTGGTCAAGGATTTTTTGGAAGGCTTGAAGAAAGTGTTTCCTCCTGTCAGACTTCCCTCGCCTTCCTGGGACTTGAATGTGGTGCTGTCCAGACTGATGAAGGAGCCTTTTGAACCCATTCACAAGGCTTCATTGCAGCACCTATCCTGGAAGGCGGCATTCCTAGTGGCCATTACATCGGCCCGCAGGGTGGGTGAACTTCAGGCATTATGTTGTCAAGAACCTTATACTGTGTTTCATGCTGCTAAGGTTGTGATGCGTACTCACCCTAAATTCCTTCCTAAGGTTATCTCTGATTTTCATGTCAACCAGACCATAACTTTACCTACGTTCTTTCAGAATACCTCTTCGCCAGCGGAAAGGTCTCTTCATTCCCTGGATGTTCGGAGGGTGTTGAAATTTTATCTGGATAAGACCAAGGATATTCGTAGGTCAGACCAATTGTTTGTTAATTATGGATCAGTCAGGACCGGTCTCGCGACCTCTAAGCAGTCCATTTCTCAGTGGATTGTGTCCTGCATACAATTGTGTTATCAAAAGGCTAATAAGACCTTAGGGGGTAAACCTAAGGCTCATTCCACCAGGGGCAAAGCTGCCACAACGGCTTTGCTGCGTAATGTTCCGATTGCGGAAATCTGCAAGGCGGCCCCTTGGAAGTCGGTCCATACCTTTGCTGCGCATTACTGTCTGGACACGGATGCCAGGGCAGATGCTCAGGTTGGGCAGGCTTCGCTGCGAAATTTGTTCGCACAGTAGTGGTATTGTCTTGTGTGTTCTCCACCGCTGTTGTTTTGTGGGGATGGGCTTGCCATTCTATTCACTAGATTATGACTATACACAGAGATCCCCTACTACAGAAGGAGTAGTTTCTTTTCTGTAACTCCAGTTCTGAAGTAGGGGTATCTCTGTGATAGTCATAAGCGCCCGCCCTCCTCCCCGGTGGAGAGATAATTCTTCATGTGAGGAATGCTACAGGTCTGGCGTGCTACGCCTTCAAAAAGAACTGAAAGTAGAGGGGACCTGCTGGGCATTCTGGGATACTGGGAAAGTTCTGGAAATCTGGAAAGTTTTCTTAAAGGCACAGTATCCTGTTCTCAGCCACATAATGGCAGCCTATGGTGTTGCAGGGATTCTGCTTATACACAGAACTATGCGTAGAACCCCAGGACCTCAGTGAGTTGTGGTGTACCAGAAACTCACCTCAGAACCCAGAACCCAGTATCCGGCTAGCATAAGTGTCCCATTCGTTATCCGAGATTTAGCTTGGCGGTCCCAATGAAAAGACAACCCAGAACAAGCGACTCAGTACATACTCAGGAATGGTGGGAATCGGAAATACCTGTTCGTATATTATTCTCACATCAGTCCACAACAAGAATCAACAGAGACACGGTGAAAAATAAAAAGAGTTTATTTTTATAGACCACGTGTCCTAATATGCAGTACTTTGGCTAATACAAGCAGACAAATGATTAAAATCAAAACCATCAACATAGTTACAATTCCATAGAATATAAAAGGGGTGATCATGTTATAATGACAGTGGATACTACCACTTTCCCTTTACTAAGAAGCTAATATTATTATTAGACTAACAGAAGGTCTCTTAGGCTTGAATAGGGGACCCCATACCTCAAAGATCAGCTTAGTGAAATCACATCACAGGAGCATCAGGAGTCTTCTCGCAGGAAGGCTCGTCTTCGGTCTGAATAATAAACATGATGTCCGTGATATTAAAAGCACCAACTTTCAGGTATGTGCAGCTGCTCGTGTGTTATGACTAAATAGTGGGTCGATCAACCTAGAGTGGAAAACATGCATTGTCTAACAACTCAGACTGTTTGTCACATCGTGTGCAGACCAAGGTTGCTTCGCAGAGCTCGGGATGGTAACAACAGATTGCTCTTGTGTGAGGCAAAACTCGAGTCAGCAGTTCGTTTAAGCAATAACATGTGAACGCAGTGTCGTGTGCAAAAGCAGCAAGATGGCTTTCTAACTTCTGACGTGGTTATGCTAACTTAACAATGTATGTACGTATTAAGGGAGTCTTTACTACATGCCCCCTTGATCGAAGCACTACTTAGTATGCAAGAAAAGAGAGAACGCAGAGTTCAAGCACGACAGAGCAGAACAAGGCGTATCCAATTTAAAAAACATTGATCAGTTCAGGCAAAGTCCGAACAGGAAAAAACCAAAAATGGACAGAAAAAACAAAAAACCTCAAACGTGCCGTGGGGGGTGAAAAAATGAAAAAACGCCTCACCGGGCAGAAGTGCAGACGTACAGGGACAGTTCAAGACACGTGAGGAAAACACAGTGTACGAAAGGTCACTTAATCCATGAAAGTATACGCAGCATATGTGGCCACTGCTTCCAGCAGAAAATCATTGGCACGGCCACTGAAGGTTTCAGCCATCCAGTTAAGTAAAGAAAAGGAACATACGTGTTCTTCTATTAGCAGAGCCTCTAGCACCATCAGAGGGCAACCAGCGTGTACTTCCAAGTAACTCATATTCAAGAAGTCATATGCCGCTCTCACGACGTCCCAATTACCCAGGATACCATGCGCCGCACCGCAGGCCATAATCCGAACACCAGAACAGGCAGACTCGTGAGACACTAAGGGCCTCATCAGTCGATCAAAATCCGGGTCCGGAGACACCATGTTGGTTAAGCACAAATCCATAGGCCATTCAAAGGGACAATCTAGGCAGTGGAAGACAGGTTGCACGCAGGTGAAGTAGGAATACCGGAAGGATAATCCATATGCCAGGCTCAAAGTCGCCAACGGCAGGACACCATAGTAATCAAGCATCCTGTCACGAAGAAGCTGCAGACGGGACAGGCTGTTGTGTGGCACAGAAAGAGCAGCCATTCCGCAAGATGAAAAGTAAAAGTAGCACACCTGCCACTAGAGCCAGAATTAACGGGACACCTCCAAAGACGCTGGAGAAAATAGAATGAAAAAATGCCAGAATCACACCAAAAATAGTTTGGAAAGAGGTCACGAGGCCCGAGCCCACAAGTTAAAAAAAATGAGCCAGGCCAGTCGTGGACGAGGCATTGAAAATGTTTGGATCAAAGCTCCAAAATGCAGGGGGAGGTCAGTATTCAAAAGCGCCTGTACCTCGGTGCGCGTATTTGCTACGTGAAGGACAAATGTTTCCCGGGAGGAAGTCAATGGCACCTCCTTTTGGGACAATAGCGCTCTTATTCTGCTCATCTTGTTGAACTCTGCTTTCAAGGTTGGAATCGAAGGCCAGATGGAAGCATCCAGCCTCCCATGCGGGGGTGGAAACAGGACGTTATTGCAGCAGACAACCCTTTGTGTTACAGTTACTATATACGGGATCCCTACTAACATCCCGCAGCAAGCTTCATTGTTTAAAATCAAATAACTACCGTTTGCAAGCAGCGTGAAAGATGGCGTAATCACTGGTACCGGGATACCTTTGAGGACGCAGGCTAAATTCGGAGCGTGTACATTACAAGCACCGTGCAATTGAATGTGCCTACAGACAACAGAATGATCAGGTGACGTTGTACATTCTTCACCCTTCAGATAAACCTCAGTACCGTCCCTCGTACATCTATACGTAAAGGGGAGGGACCAGACTTCATGTATGAAAGCGGTACCCAGCTGTTCATATCTACCCAGAGCATAGTGTTGCATACAAGAGGTAAACTTAAAAAGCGCAAACGGTAGAGTTATCATTCCGTGTAAGAGCCACACAGCGGAGTCGACTTCCGCAACAGAAAAAGGTAACGGCTCCAATTTCTCAATATGGAGCAAGGAATATGTAGCATCCTTCATGGACATGAACTGCTGTTTGTCAGTAAGGTTAAAGGGAAGAAATAACGATGTTGTATTCAGATAGTCCCAAGGGACCTTCCCTGCCTTCAATGTTTGTAATGTCCATGCAAACTGCATAACAGAACGCAACTGGTTTTGACCATGATACAACACAGACATATCATCCTGCACAATATCCACAATTGAAGAAACAATATTATCTAATGTATAAATGCGAGAAGAAAGAGTGTTAATGCTGTTATCAATAACTGCTAATACTTTTTCCATATTAGCCTGATCAATAGCTCTCAATCTCGAAGCTGCCTCAACTTGCGACAGTTTTCATACTTCGTTGTAAATAGCATACGCCCATCTCTTGGATCTGCCACCCACAGGACCTTTAACAAAATCATTCAAATCTATTTTGTCATGTAACTTTGATAAATGAACTTTGACAGATGCCAAGGTGGAATGTCGCAGCCAGGACTGACATAATTTCCCTACAGAGTATGTAGTTACTGTATGTGACGACTCAAACCGGGGGTCCACGCGATCTTGAGTATACCCCGGTTTCAGTCCTAGAAAACGACGTTGACAGGTATCAGAACTGCTTTGCCAAATTAACCATCCCTCACTATTAAATTTCGAAGTATTGAAAGACGAATTAGAAACCAATAACTGCAAAGCAGAAAGGGACAGATCTGTGTGATTATACCAATTTGGGTAAGCACCCAGATCCGGCACAGAAGGCGAATTTAGTTTTTTAGAAGTGGACAATCCGACACAGGTGGTTTGGAAGATGGTTGCATTTAAAAACAACATATGATTTGGTACTAGACAGGCACGGTGTAAAGCTTCAGTTCCCTGAACCTGCCATGGTTTGGAACCCCAAACCGACTTAAGATCAATAGTAGCCTTCCATAGATCATAACCTTTGATTGACAACTCATCCATAAAGGACTTAGAATATAACAATTTGGTGTGCGTCAGTCTAACCTTGGAGGCAGACTCAGGCTTAATTTTAAAATAAAAGGATGCTGGGGCCGAAACACCGAAATCAGTAAAATAAGTAAACTTATTAACTAATGTATGTGAACTGCCAAACGAGGGGGTTGGACAATGTTCCCATTGGGTAAAATTTACAAAATTTCTAAACGAATTCGATTTATGCAGGAAGTGATTGCCATAATGTTGAAAACAATACTGTTCCGCATAATTAGCCGCATTTTCATACAAATCCTCAGCATCAAAGGCGGCATAATATTTCAAATCTGAAAACAGTGCTTCAATGGCGTGTACATCCCAATCATCAGAACGTATGTTCTGCTTAACTACATCACCCATAGAAACACGAAATACATTAGGCACATTAATGACCTCTGTAGGCCCATGAATTTGAAATTTAACCGCATCCCATGCGATTCCATCCATGACGGGCCAGGCAGTAATATTCACAAAAGCCTGGTCCCTCTTCATGATGTGGGATGAGGAGTGGGGGGCCAAAGTTCCATTGATAAGTCTAATTGTCGATCTCTCTTTGAGATAATGGCCATCCACCAAACGGAAGAAAACTACAACAAATCCAATGGACATAAACAAAAAAATACCAAAAAGCACCAACCAGATGTATGTCCAAGGGGCTATCAAAAAATGTTTCTTAAACCAGCTCACAAAAACAGCAATGTTTGATGGGGGAGTTGAGGGCAAAGAGTTAGTGTCAAAGGAAAAACGGGACTGGCCAAGTGCCGTAGATTGTAAAACAGGCGAAGGTCCACGTGTAGGATAAGCATACTCAGTCTCTTCGGGCAAACCACCAGCAGGTGGTATCAGTAAGGGATCAGTAACTGAATGCATCTCGATGGCAACATCAGACAAGGTGGTAGAAGCAGGAACCAACATTGAATGTCTTTGCATCGTCTGGCATGAAACTGCCGGAGTCATACTAAGAAGTATCGGCCACTCGCTGAAGTTTGACATTGTCAATAGAGATGTACCTGTTTTCTTTGCGACCAGGAAGTGGAGGTAAAATGACTGTTCTTGTACCCTGCACCCCAAGCACTGGAACTGGTGCACGATAAGAGGGGCCGAACTCCTTCTTGTTCTCCACCTTCTCACGGACCAGATCTCCAACTCGGGGTAGCCAGCCGACTACCGGAATCTGAACCTCATCTTCAGACGTGGAGGGCAAATGTTCTTTCGAAAGAGAGTCTCTGGCTTCTTGAAGAGTCTGTAAAACAGCACAGTGATCATCTACGTCAAAGGGTGCGGTCGACGCCGCAATGTCTAGACCATCAAGGTCTGGAACAAACATTCTGATTCCGAAGAGCATCATGTACGGGGTCCGCCCACCCAGAGACCTTCTAGGGAGATTATTTAGTGCACGTTGGACGTTATACAAATGGGCTAGCCAGTTCCGGCCTGTGCCTAAAACACGTGCTGTCAATGATTGCTTTAAGTCACGGTTCATTCGCTCCACCACACTATTACCCTCAGGTCGGTAGGGAGACGAAAATTTGACTAGGACCCCCAAATTTTTCATAGCCTCCTTGTAAGCCTTAGAGGCGAACGCAGGGCCCTGATCAGAATGGAAGGTACCACACGCAAAAGTTTCCACAAAGACACGCAAATCCCTGATGACAGTCCGCGAGTCAGCACTCCTTTGTGGCCATACCCATAGAAAACGTGTGCACGACTCCACTGCAACCAAGATGTACTTGTACGCAGTATCAGAAGAAAAAGGACCGCAGTGATCTAAATAAACACAACCAAATGGCTTATTAGAGATGTACAGCTGTGTCTGTGGTGGGCGCGCAACAGTAGAAGGTTTAATCTGTTGGCAAATGTCACAATCAAGAACATAAGCGCGCGCTTGTTTATATAAACCAAACCACCAGTAACGTTGTTGTAGCAGAGATATTGTAGCTGACACACCGGCGTGGGCTGACGCCAACCCCTCGTGCGCAGCCAAGATCAGTGCTGGTCTGCAGTCCGCGTTGGGAATAATTCTATCACCAACGTCGTTAATCCTCACTAATGGGACGTTATCAGGACTTAAATGATAAATATACCGAGAGGGAAAACCCTTCGGGTAATCTCCTCCCTTCTCTGTAGCAGCAATAGCTGCCAAGATGTCATCATCAATCTTACTTTTGGATCTTGTAACTGCTGCCACTAAGTATGTAGCCACTGCTGTTTTTGCTGCCTCGTCAGCTAAGCTGTTGCCGACAGCATGGACACCAAGCCGCTGGTGACCAAGAGTGTGAATAACACTCACGAGAGGGAGACGTTCTTTAAAGTCTGCCACCCGAACCCAAAGCGTTTTATGCTTAATTGTGCTACCTTTAGTGTCGCGGTAATCATTCTGAGACCAGAAGTGTAAATTGTCATTGTAGGACTGGACACAGTAGAAGGAGTCACTCACTATAAGAGTAGTGACTCGGGGATCAGCAAACTCCAGTGCAAGCACCAGAGCCCGGAGCTCCGCCAATTGCGCGGTACAATCACCCAATGACTGCGTATGCACTGCATCAGATTGGAATTCACCATTTACGAATGTACCTACGACAATTGCGCAAGCCGCTGAATAAGCGTGCTTCGATCCAATTGCGGGTTGCGCAGACCCGTCAGTGTATATGACACAATGGTATTCTTCGAGTGGGCGCAAAGACAGAGGTGCCGGATGAACGAATTCATACTGCAAGTACTCTTGAGTCTGTAATGAGGCATCAAAGATGTAAGTGACGTCTGGCGACGTCAGTGTTGTGGCCCATTGTATCCACCGTGGATGCAAAGCTTTAGAATTTGGTACACTTGCTTTAGTCACTGCCTCTAAAGCAGGATATGGAGTTACAACCAGAATCTGTTTCCCATGCGACAGTGCGCGTTCCTTGAGGATCGCCATCTGCACAGCAGTCAGAACTTTTTCGACCGTGGAAAAACGTAATTCAGCAGAGGTGTACAAGTTGGATTTGTACGCAATGGGGACTGTGTCGCCCTCATTAAACGTCAAATACGTGAACCCCACGGCGCCTGGTACTATTCTTATTACCAGGTTAGTGCGGTTATCACGTGTCAGTAAGTATTGTGAAGCAAGAAGGTCAGCCTGTAAAGACTGTAAAATTGCAGAGTGTTCTAGCTGCCAGCTAGATTTCGAAAACGAAGGCTGTACCAAGGCGTAAAGCGGCTTGATACACTGGGCATAATCAGGAATGTACGTACGGCCGAAATTCAGAAAACCCAGCAGAGATTGTAATTTCTTCAGTGTCGTAGGTGCACTTAAGCGTGCACACTTTTCCAGAAAGTGGGGGGCTAACCCCTTGCCTTCATTGTTGAGCTCGTAGCCCAAAAACAACACCGTATATTCTGCGATGTGTGACTTCGCAAAATTTAATTTGTAGCCATAGTCAGCAAAACTCACGATAATATTGTCAACCCGAGACAGATGCGGCATCAGCTCATCATCCGTAAGATAGATATCGTCAACATAGGAGTATGCTTCGGGGTCTATTCTTTCTAAGAGAGAAACCACGCGAGCAGAAAAGACGCCAGGGCTATTTTTGTAACCCATGGCTAATCTTGTAAACTGTTTTTGTTTTCCGCCTGAAGTAAACGCTGTCCACTGGCTACTCAGTGTGGACAGGTTGTGGCTAAAAAAGCCATTGGAAATGTCAAGTGTCGTTTTAAATCTTTTACGCACGAGACTGTCGACCAAAGCCGAGCTATGTGTATTTTGTACCGCGCAGGTCCGGCAATGGGAGTTTAGGTGCCGGTAATCCAAAACTAAACGGTACGAGCCGTCAGGCTTCGTTACAGTGAATAAAGGGTTATTCATAGGGGACACACATGTTTCAATAACACCCTGATATTCCAATTGTTCAAGGATTGCCGCGACGTGGGGTCTAGCTTCACGACGCATGGGATATTGAGGTTGAGGCTGGGGCATAGACCGCAATGGAATCTCATGGCAGGGGGACAATCTGTCCCATCCCACCTGAGTACGATACACCGCCGGCGCAAGCGCAAGCGCCCACTCCTCAGCATACACTTCAGCTTGGTCCTTAGGCACTGTGTGCGCAAAGGACGGGAGGATTACTTCCTCCCCTCTAGGAGCCTCTAAAATGAAAGCTGGGGGCCAATCTGCCTCCGCTAGGAGGATATCATAGGTGGTGGTCAGATTATCCCAAAAAATCCCTTTTATTGTACGTTGTATGTCACCCTCTATTAATAAGACTATTTCATAAAGTCTGTCAGGGGGAGCCACTCTGGTGTCAGCTGTTTCAACAGTAACCGATATATCAGTTGCTGTCACCGCCAGAAATGGACGCAGAGCTTGACGGACTATGGTAATTTCCGCTGCGCTGTCCAGGAGCGTCAGCGCCCATGTCCGGTTCCGAAGCTGTGTCCGCACTATCTGAGGCGTACCTTGCCGTCAGACGTCAGAACCGCCACTTTCTTCTTCTGAAACGGGGGTCTTTGTCGTGCAAATTCGTCCTGCTTGCCTTTACCCTCAGTCTGTCGGGGCTGGTCACGCTGTTGTGGAGCACCCCGACCTTTGCCACCGCCTCCGCCACCGGACTGTGTAGCCGATGTTTCCTGTGAAGAACGAGGAGAGCGCTGTTCAGAAACCTGAAATCTATCAGGAGACTTTATAGCAGCACGATCGCGCCGATCATAAGTGCGTTCACTACTAGACTGTACGGGAGAGGCAGGCCGAGAGCCCTGTTTCTGTTGCTGCTGCTTTCCCTGTTGTTTAACCTGCCATTTTTGTTTAGGAAAAAAGGGCCGATCGTCCTTACCAGACGTTTCTGCCTTACCCTGCTGTTTTAGATCGGGATTCTTTATTACAGGCTTAACCCCTAAAGAGCTACGACCCAAATCCCGATATGCCTCTGCGATTATTTTCGCAAATTCCTGCGGTTTGTCCTCCTCAGCAACTCGTTTCAGTTCATTACGAACCTGGAAATGCAAAGCATCACCCTTTAGGTTACCAATTATCATGGTAGCCACCAGGTCAAATTGCCCGAGGAGCCGCATCCCTAACTCTATCGCAGACTCCGCACCATGGTTCTCTTGAACTCTTTTGATAACGGAGGGCAGCTGCAACATAGACGGAGTGCCAAAGCACTGCGCGTACGTCGCTGCAAAGACCTTGCCCCAATTTACACAATCATCTATGTGGGGGACCAAGTCTTTAGGCAAACTAATGGTGAGGATCCTGTGTTTCTCCACAGGAGTAGTATTCGGGTAAACCGCTTCTATTTGGTCAAATATTTCAGCAAGCCAAAAGGGGAAATCATCCCTATTTTGGGGGCGCTTGCCCATAACAGAATTAACCATAACAGGACTAATGACCACCGCGTGATGATCAGTAGGCTGTCCCGCAACAGCAGGTGCCCCCGCCTGCATATTGCGCGACACATACTGCACTAACGCCCTATATACCGTAATGAGGGCAGTGTGTAGTACACGCAACTCAGCCACCGTCACCGTGAGGTAACGGGGATGAGGCGTAAATCCGGCTAGTACCGGCCAAGTGGCCCCTGCAATTGATAAAGGGCCCATTCTCGGCGGTATAACCACATGGGGAAGGGCGCCATTAAACCAAATATGGTGCTGCCAAGCAGATATTGGTATTTCCTGTGTCCTATACGGCGTATAGTTCGCCGGCACTGCAGCGGCAGTGTAAGAATGAAAGGTGTCATCATCCCCCACCGCTGGAATCGTCACCCAAGAGTAGAACAACTCATAGGGATGAGCCGCATCGGCTCCCACTACAAAGATGACGTTCATACCAGTGTCCGGTACCCCATACTGCGTCAAATGACGTTTCACAGCTGCACGGCTGTGTGCCGCAATTTCCACCGACATTAGGACAACACACACTTGAAACTATCAGTAGCACAAGGGTTCAATAACCTTTTTAATTATCAAGCTTGAAAGAACCTATATCATTAGACTTAGGTAGGTTTTAAATCCGTCAGACTTGTTATCCGGAAACAAGAATGAGGGTGTTGTGGACAAACGCGAGCACTACTAAGGCGTTTCAACTCATAGACCAAACGTTAGGTGCGCCATGTTGCAGGGATTCTGCTTATACACAGAACTATGCGTAGAACCCCAGGACCTCAGTGAGTTGTGGTGTACCAGAAACTCACCTCAGAACCCAGAACCCAGTATCCGGCTAGCATAAGTGTCCCATTCGTTATCCGAGATTTAGCTCGGCGGTCCCAATGAAAAGACAACCCAGAACAAGCGACTCAGTACATACTCAGGAATGGTGGGAATCGGAAATACCTGTTCGTATATTATTCTCACATCAGTCCACAACAAGAATCAACAGAGACACGGTGAAAAATAAAAAGAGTTTATTTTTATAGACCACGTGTCCTAATATGCAGTACTTTGGCTAATACAAGCAGACAAATGATTAAAATCAAAACCATCAACATAGTTACAATTCCATAGAATATAAAAGGGGTGATCATGTTATAATGACAGTGGATACTACCACTTTCCCTTTACTAAGAAGCTAATATTATTATTAGACTAACAGAAGGTCTCTTAGGCTTGAATAGGGGACCCCATACCTCAAAGATCAGCTTAGTGAAATCACATCACAGGAGCATCAGGAGTCTTCTCGCAGGAAGGCTCGTCTTCGGTCTGAATAATAAACATGATGTCCGTGATATTAAAAGCACCAACTTTCAGGTATGTGCAGCTGCTCGTGTGTTATGACTAAATAGTGGGTCGATCAACCTAGAGTGGAAAACATGCATTGTCTAACAACTCAGACTGTTTGTCACATCGTGTGCAGACCAAGGTCGCTTCGCAGAGCTCGGGATGGTAACAACAGATTGCTCTCGTGTGAGGCAAAACTCGAGTCAGCAGTTCGTTTAAGCAATAACATGTGAATGCAGTGTCGTGTGCAAAAGCAGCAAGATGGCTTTCTAACTTCTGACGTGGTTATGCTAACTTAACAATGTATGTACGTATTAAGGGAGTCTTTACTACAATGGGGCTTGTCTGTCCATTCCTTCCTCTCTATCATTCCAGAGGCTTTTGCTGGTAGAGACAGGGTTTTTTCCTGTGTGGAGAAAAGCTGGACAGGCAGTGCTGTTTGTGGATGTTGGTGGAATTCTAGTTGAAGTACTGGACAGTGTAGCCTGTGGGTATAGGCTGCATTATCTGTCTTTAAATTAAATTCTCTCTTAAAGGTGGATGCAGGTCTGCATGATTTGACACCTTAAGAGATTATTTTTATTGCTCCGGGGTCCACGCACATGGGCGGGACTATTCACTAGATTATGACTATCACAGAGATACCCCTACTACAGAACTGGAGTTACAGAAAAGAAACTACTCCTTCTGTCATATCTTTGCCCGTTCCATACCACATGCACACATTTCTGTAACAGTGTTAGAAGAAAAATAGTCGTCAAAGATGTAGTTTTAAAAAAAATAACTCATGTAAAACAGGGTTAAAGAAAAAATGCAGCTTAAATTATTTCCATTATTAACTTTCCCAGCTAATGTGTCAATTATCTCAGAAATATGGCTTCATGCTCGGTAAACCACACAAAGACTAGGTCTTTCACACTAAAGTTTAAAGTCCAATACAAAACAGTATTCAATAATATCCCAAATTCCTGAGTCTTTACAAAAGAAGACATGTTATATCAAAGTGATATTTACCACCTTAAGTAGCAAGTTTTCAAATAAAACATGTAGTTCACATGTTTAACACACTTAAGGGAGAAAAATATCTACATAAATGTTTCACAGGAATAGGTATTGTTCTCTGCAGTCCCACACAGACCACAAGAACTATGTGAAAGAGGGTGAAGGTCGCAAAGCACCAGAGAAAAAGGAAACATCAGGGATGAAAGGGCCTGCTAACAAAGGGCAAACTGGACTAACATTGGACTAAAGATCATGCTATATGTATTATAGACCTTGTGCCGCACACTTCTCTTCTCACTCTTCTTTCTTGGGCCTCACGCTGCTCTTCTCCTCACTCTCGTTCCTTGTGCCTGACGTTGCTCTTCTCAGTCTCTGTCCTTTTGCCTCATTGCTGCTCTTCTCGTCATTATCCTTCCTTGTGCCTCACTCTGCTCTTCTCCTCACTCACCGTTCTTTTGCCTCACTTGCTCTTCTCATTTTTCATCCTTGTGCCTCAAGCTGCTCTTCTCACTCTCCTTCCTTTTGCTCCATGCTGCTCTTCTCATTAGTCTCATTCCTTGCACCTCAAGCTGCTCTTCTCCTGACTCTTTCCTTGTGCCTCACTCTGCTCTTCTCCTGAGACCTGTTGCATTTTCAATGCTGGTCTGTGAAAAGTTTCTAAGTGTGGAGTTGGAAAATCTAAGAAACCCTTTAAAACTGTAACTAAATAACAAAACACTTTTACTTACCTGTTAACAGGAAATGTCCCAGTGCAGTATCCAAGTAAACTGCACTGTGTAAGAAAAGTAATCTGTAAAGTAATCTACTTGACATTCTACTAAAAAGCCAATACAAAGTATATGTACAGTATATCAAAAGCATTGCATTACTAGTAGCTCTACTGTAATCAAATCAAAGTGCATATACAATTACAATTCAAACTGTTTACAAACTGCATTACAACTGTTAAGTATTTATTGCTTACCTGTGCCAGGCTTGCTTGGTTCTAGAAAATAAAATAACTAAAAGAATATTTTATACAAAACCAATTGTTCTGAAGCTCAGTCTTTGAGTGTGTGATATCATTTGCGTATTGAGTGTGTACAACAAATGCTTAACACTACCCTCTGATACAGCCTTCGTGCTCGACCACGCTACCACAAATAGAGAGTAAGGCGCTATCTACTTTTACTTCTGCCTACCCATACAGAGCCAGCTTCCTACACCGGGCACAAGTCATTCTTGCTGCTCTGGATTGGGCATGGAGATTCTGGTATCTTGAGCTTCTGGCAATCAACATCGATCCTCCGGTCAGGCTGCTCCTTCGGGAAATCTCCTGTCGCAGCAGCAGGGGAGGGTTCTTCACCTGAACCTGTCCACTCTCCACCTTCTTGCGTGGAAATTGCGCAGCGACAGCTGACAGTTTTTTACTTTCCTCCCGAAGTCTGTGAAGTTATTCTGGCAGCCATGCGTGCCTCCACTAAGTTGGTATATGCCTGCGAATGGTCCAACTTTTGTAAATTTTGTACAGACCGGTCTATTGACCCCTATCTGCCTCGTTATCTGATAACCTCCTGTTCATACTTTCCTTGGCCCAGCAGGGCTCTGCTCTGGGCACATTGAAGAGCTATCTTTCAGCTCTTTCCTGTTTTCTTTGACTGCCTGATCAGCCTTCTCTTTTCATATCCCGTCTGGTGCAGAGATTCTTGAAGGGGTTAACCCACTTGTTTCCCCCCTCATCCTTTATTATGCCACAGTGGGACCTTAGTTTGGTTCTTACTTTTCTGATGTGTGCACAATTTGAGCCGCTGCACAACTACCCTCTATGGCTGCTTACCATCAAAACAGCCTTCTTAGTGGCAATAACCTATGCCAGGATGGTGAGCGAAATGTAGGCACTGCCATCACAGCCTCCTTACCCGACAGTCTTTCCAGATAAAGTGGTGCTCCTCACAAGGGCATCTTTCCTAACTAAGGTGGTAACACCCTTTTATATGGGGCAGTCGGTTACTCTACCCATCTCATATGCACCTCCACAGCCTTCCAAGGAAGAGGAGCGCCTCCATAGTCTGGAGCCAAAAAGAGTTATCGTTCTACCTCGATCGACCCAAAGAGTGTCTGGTGGATGACCAACTTTTTATAGGGTACGTGGGTGCAAAGATAGCACATGCTGTCAAAAAGAGGACTATATCCTGCTGGGTTATCCTCTGTATCAAAATCTGTTACACTTTAGCAAAGGAGGATACTCCTGAAACACTTAGAGCCCATTCCACCAGGGCAAAAGTGTCCAACATGGCTCTCCAGCGTGGTGTTCTGGTTTCTGATATCTGCCAAGCTGCCACGTGGGCATCGCTTTACACGTTTGCCAGACACTACCGCCTGGATTCCCAGGTTTGCAGAGAAGACCTGTTCGCTCACTCTGTCTTGCAGGACTTCCTGATCTATTCCCTCTTCCGCGGATGGCATTGCTTGGGTATCTGTTTTAAGGTAAGGAATCTGCGGCTAGATGTCTCTATCAGATGGACAAATTACTTTCCTTCGGTAACACCTTATCTGGTAGAGACATGATTAGCCGCAGATTCCTTACTGACCCACCCATACTCCCCGCACGGCCGATTGGTTCTAGTGTCAAGGGCTTTTCCTTCAGGGTCCTAGTTCCACATTTTTAACACACCACGGCCAGTCACTTCATGGCCCGTGCTTCTGGCCTGGAAAGTCATGAAAAGTACTGACGTCAGCATGCAAGAGTGGCGGTTATATTGACGACGCGGACGTCAGGATGACGACGAATACGATGTCCATGACGTTATGCTGAGTCTATCGACGCCACCTACCGGCACGTAGTGGTACTGCTATCAAAAGTCTTCTGTATCCAGCCTGACACCTGGAAGTTCAAAGGTAAGGAATCTGTGGCTAGATCATGTCTCTAACAGATGATGCTTTACCGAAAGTAAGTAAATTGTCCATTAGGGGCATTTAAGGGGAGTGACAGGTCGTTGTCAATGGGCTACCTACCTTTATGGTGTCAACACACTGTATATGATCACTTCATGTGAGATGGGCATAGCCCTGACCCTAGAATGCTAATTCCATCCAAAAAAGATGGAGGAATCTGAAAAGTGGGGCCAACATCAGCTGGCCCACCCCAGTGGTGATGTTGGCTGAATGTGGGCACACCTCCTAATCTTACTACTTTTGCCACCAGAAATGGGAGCAGGACAGGGGGTGGGCATCTCTACTATCTGGAGAGGCCAGGGTTTCATAACAAAAGTGGCAGGGCTTTTGAAGGTTTCTGACCTGGAATGCACATCCTGTGTGGAGGAGTTGTGAATACCTCCGCCTAGAGCAGGCTTTGTTCCTGGCCTCTTAGAGTGAAGGCTCTCACCTCAGGAGATCAAAAACCTGCCTGGTAGTGGACTGCTCGAGACCAGTCAGTTAACACACTGGTAGTTAGTAGGTTTTCAGGGGGCGCCTCTAATGTGCCCTCTGGGTGCATTGCTTAATAAATCCACCACCGGCATCAGTGTGGGTTTATCAAGACGAGGTGTTTGGTACCAAACACCTTAGGGTACAGTGAAAAAGCCATACCGATGCCGCATCACAACGAGGTGGATTGACTTCAGTTCCTCCTTGATCGACTTAAGGCAAAGCGCAGTGCTGTTTATCATATCTGAAAGAAACACGTTAGTTAGATTCCTCACCTTAGAATATCCCCAGGCATCAGGCTAGATCCGGAAAGATTTTTCGCCAGCAATACCCTTGCACGTCGCTAGGCATCGTCTGCGGCTCCGCGTTCCTCGTCGGCGTCGTGCGCCGGAATGACGTCGTCGGAGTACTTAGACGCCGCCCTTGCGCGCTGACGTCCGTTCTTCTTTTTTCCGCGCCAGACCGCGCGGATCTGGGAAGAGCTTACCCTTTTAGTCATGTTCTGACTAAACTTTTTGAACTCTTTCGGTCTATTCTCGTCGACTCGACTCAGGTGCCGGTAGGATGCCTGGTTTTAAACCTTGTGACTCCTGTCACCGACTAATGTCGGTTACGGACCACCACCGCTGGTGCCTCTACTGCCTTGGGGCTGACCACGATGCCGAGTTGTGCCTCGACTGCCGGGCCTTGACTTCGAAGGCTAGGCGGGAGCGGTCCCGCAAACTACTTGAGCTCCGGCAGTCGGCTCCGCGCCGTTCACGGTCCCGGTCGAGGAGGAGGTTGAGGGACTGGTCGCGGAACCGCATCCATCACCTCTCGTCTGGTTCCAAGTCTTTGGGTAAGTCGAAGCATAGTAAGAAGTCCAAGAGGTGACATCGCTCTTCGGGCTCCCCTCACCGGTCGCGCGACTCTGCTGAGTGTTCGGGCGGTGCCACCCACGCGGCTCTGTCGGAGCCGCAGGAGTCACGTCCGTCCCCATACCCGCCGGTCCCTGGGACTGACGCGACTCAGGCGGAGATCAGTGCCTTCCTCTCGGCCATGAGAGGCCTGGCTCTGCCGTCGACGCCTGCCGGCTCGTCTTCGGGCCCCGCTGGCTCGACTGGGAGGCCTAGCGAGCTGGCGGCCCCGGCGCCATCGTCGACTCCGGTCCCGACGCCGCAGGTCCCCACGGGATCCAGACCTGGATCCCAGTCGGCGCCGATTGACCTCACAACCCCTGCGCGGACTCTGGTGCCCCCCCCCCCCGGCGCCGCCTTCGGACGACGCCGTTCCCCGGTTCAGTCACGGTCCGGGCCCGGCGTTGGAGCGGCGCCGTCCGGCACGGCACCCGACGCCGATGGGTGGCAATTTCATCTTCCGCCCGGCTCCGATCATTCCACCTGTCTACCAGGAATCGGATGACGGTGACGACTGGGTGGGGCCTGATGACCCTCTGGCCCATCAGGGCCAGTTATCACAGGACTGGGCAGACGAGCTGCCAGTGGTCTTGACACCTCCCCCGACCCTGGTTTCATCCCTCCTCCGACCGTGTCTTCGGGGGAAGGTGCTGCATTTTCTGTGGTGCTGCGTAAGGCGGCCGAAGCCCTTGGGCTGGAGCTACCTGCTGTGGCCGTGAGGACTAACCTCCTCACTGAAGTGCTCCAACCGTCAGCAAGCTCCTCGGAGCCTCTGCTTCAGTTTAGTGAAGCACTGGTTGACGTTCTGAAGGGCACCTGGTCCAAGCCCTCCACAGTACCTCCTGTGGACCGGAACGTGGCCCGGCGCCACCGCCCTGTACCGGGCGACCCCAGTTTTCTGTCCATGCACCCCACGCCCGAGAGCCTGGTCATCCAAGCCTCTACTTCCCAGACCTCCTTCCCGTCCGCCCCCCCCCCCCGGATCGGGAATCCAAGAGACTAGAACAGTTTGGTAAGAAGCTGTTCTCCTCCCTTAGTTTGGGATTGCGGTCTATTAACACCGCTTGTCTTTTGGACCGTTACTCCCACTCCCTGTGGGATACTGTGGAGGACGTGCTGCCCCAGTGTCCGGAGGAGGCCCGTACACGGCTCGCGCAGTGCGGCATGCAATCCGATGTGGACTGGACACTACGGACTTGCTGGGTAGGGCAATGTCGACCATGGTGGCTCTTCGTCTGGTTACGGTCCACAAGTTTTTCTGGGGATGTCCAGAGCACCCTCATGGATATGCCCTTCGATGGCAGTCGCCTTTTTGGCGACAAAGCGGATAGTGCGCTGGAGCGCTTTAAGGACTCCAGGGCTACGGCCAAGTCCTTGGGCCTCTCAGCCCTGCGCCCGCAAACTTCTGCTTTTCGCCCCTTTCGTGGCCAAGGAAGGGGCGCCCCCTCACGTCCGCCTAGCCACAGGCCGCAGAACCAACCTCCACACGGCCGCCGATGTGGATTCCGCCAAAGCGGTACTGGGGGACAACGTGCCGGTCCGTCCACATCTACCCCAGCAGCATCCGCCTCAAAGCCCTCCTAGTCCGTGCTTTCAGGCGTTTCATCACGTCGGACAGGTGGGTGCTGCAAATCGTCCGAAGGAGCTACTCCCTCCCCTTAGTCGACCCCTCCAGCCATGCCACCGCAGTATCATCGCATGTCGGGGGACCACTTGAAACTTCTACAGGAGGAAGTTACGACCCTCTTGGTCAAGCGGGCCATCGAGCGCGTTCCTGGTCCAGAAGTAGGTCGTGGTTGTTATTCCCACTACTTTCTGGTTCCCAAGAAGGGCAAAGGGGGCCTACGCCCTATCTTGGACCTCAGGAGCATCAACGTCTTCCTCCGGAAGAAGAAGTTAAAGATGCTCACCTTAGCTCAGTTTCTGGCTGCCCTAGACCCTGGAGACTGGATGGTAGCGTTGGACTTGCAGGACGCCTATTTTCACATCCCCGTCCTGCGGTTAACGGTGGTCCAAGAGCATTTTCAGTTTACCGTGCTCCCCTTCGACCTCACCAGTGCCCCTCGGGTGTTCAGGAAAGTGATGGCGGTGGTCGCAGCTCATCTGTGCAGATTGGGGGTTCCAGTCTTCCCCTATGTCGACGACTGGTTGCTGAAGGCGGGCTCGCCCCAGGCAGTCGTCTCCCACCTCCAGACTATGGCCGACCTCTTGCATTTGCTGGGGTTCTCCATCAATGTGCCGAAGTCGCATCTCAGTCCCTCCCAGAAGCTCCTCTTCATTGGAGCGGGTCTATCCTCCGGAACAGCGGGTTTGGGATATTCAGGCTCTGATTCCCATCTTTCGCCCTCTATCCCGGGTTTCGGTCAGGTTGGTGCAGCGGCTTCTGGGTCTGATGGCCTCCTGCATCCTGTTGGTGCATCACGCCCGATGGCGAAAGCGGGCACTGCAGTGGGACCTGAAGTTTTAGTGGGCCCAGCATCGAGGCAACCTGTCCGACCATGTCTTGATCTCGGAGGGCACTGCACGACAGTTGCAGTGGTGGCTCACGGACCGCGATTGGGTCAGTGGCATATCCCTCTCCCTTCCCCACCCGGAGCACGTAGTGGTGATGGATGCATCCCTCCTGGGATGGGGGGGCACATGGGAGAGGCGGAGATCAGGGGACTCTGGTCTCCGGCGGAGTCTCGGCTCCATATCAACCTTTTGGAGCTGAGAGCGAGCTGAGTTGCACTGAAAGCATTCCTTCCCTCTGTCCGAGGAAGTGTAGTGCAGGTGTTCACGGACAACACCACCTCCATGTGGTATTGCAACTAGCAGGGCGGGGTGAGGTCGTGGACCCTTAGTCAGGAGGCTCTGCGCCTCTGGACATTGCTGAAACTCCAGGGCATCACCCTGGTGGTTCAACACCTGGCGGGCTCTCTGAACGCCAGAGCAGACAAACTCAGCTGCCAGTGCATGATGGATCACAAATGGCGTCTACACTCGGACGTGGCGCAAGGCCTCTTTCGGCAGTGGGGAGAGCCTTGGTTAGATCTATTCGCCACCGAAGAGAACGCGCAGTGTCAGCAGTTCTGCGCGTTGGAGTTTTCAAGGCGGCATTCGCTCGGAGACGCTTTTCGTCGCGAGTGGAGTTGCGGTCTGTTGTACGCCTTTACGCCTATACCACTTCTGCCCAGAGTGCTGGAGATCAGACGCGACCGGGCCCAAGTCATCTTGGTGGCTCTGGATTGGGCACGAAGGTACTGGTATCCCGAGCTACTCAGTCTGTCGATCGACCCCCACGATACGACTGCCTCTTCAGGAGGACCTTCTGTCACAGCAGCAGGGGACGGTCCTCCACCCTAACCTGTCCAGTCTCCACCTCCATGCGTGGAGATTGAGCGGCGACAGTTGATGTCATTTGCCTTGCCTCTTGAAGTCTGTGATATGATTCTGGCAGCCAAGCGTCCCTCCGCAAAATCGGTATACGCCTGCAGGTGGAACAAATTTGTGGCATGGTGCACAGCAAAGGCTGTGGATCCCCTTTCCGCCCCTCTTTCTGAGGTTCTCCTCTTTCTTCTTTCCATGGCCCAGCAGGGCTCTACTCTGGGCACCTTGAAGGGTTATCTTTCAGCTATCTCTGCTTTCTTACGGCTTCCTGATCAGCCTTTTTTTTTCAAATCCCCTGTTGTTTCTCGTTTCCTTAAGGGCATTACTCGCATGTTTCCTCCTGTCCCCTTCGTAATGCCTCAGTGGGATTTGAATCTAGTCTTGACTTTTCTGATGTGCGCTCCCTTTGAGCCTCTTCACAATTGTCCCATTCGTCTTCTGACTCTTAAGACTGCTTTCCTGGTAGCTATCACCTCGGCTAGACGGGTGAGTGAGCTCCAGGCTTTATCGTCTAAGCCTCCTTTTCTTTCTGTTCATCCGGACAAGGTTGGCCTCCGGACTCGTCCTTCCTTTCTTCCGAAAGTGGTAACTCCCTTTCACATCGGGCAATCTGTCACGTTGCCCACCTTCTTTCCGCCTCCGCATGCTTCGAAAGAGGAAGAGAGACTCCACCGTCTGGACCCAAAACGGGCGCTGTCCTTTTATTTGGACCGCACCAAACAGTTCCGGGTGGACGACCAGCTTTTTGTTGGATACGTGGGTGCGAAGAAGGGAAGGGCAGTACACAAGCGGACCATCTCGCGGTGGGTCGTATTGTGTATAAAGGCTTGTTACTCCTTGGCTAAAAAGCACCCTCCTGTAGGGCTGAGAGCCCATTCCACCCGTGCCACAGCAGCGACTACTGCCCTGGGACGGGGAGTCCCTTTGCAGGACATCTGTCAGGCAGCAACGTGGGCCTCGCTGCACACGTTTGCCAAGCATTATTGCCTGGACAGCCAAGTCCGGAGAGATGGCTTCTTTGGCCGTTCTGGTCTCCAGGACTTTCTGGTGTGATCTTTGTAGGAAGGTGGATATCTGACTATGGTTACCCCCAACTTTTTGCCTAGTGTCTAGCTGGTTTTTCGACTTAGTTGACCTGAGATCCTGCCATTCAGGGTCTCGGGCTGTCTGCTCTCTCTTTAAAATGGACTCCATGTACCCTAGGTACATACACAATTGGTAAGGATCACCTTATTGGACCCTGTACAGTGTACCCTAGGTACCCAGGGCATAGGTGTACCCTAGGCCTCCCAGGGGCTGCAGCATGTATTATGCCACCCCTGGCCTGGCCTTCCAATCAGACACAACTGGCTGATTCCTCAGCTGGGGCAAGGTCGTGTAATCACCCCTTGCTTAGATATAGGATACCTATATCTACCCTTAAAATAGACACATGTGTACCTATCAGCCACTCCTATGGCAGGCCTTAACAATCCTGGAGGCAGAGTGCTTGGTAACATGTGAGATGGTGCTCTAGCATGAGCTGAGCCTGTCTGCAGCTTTTGGAACCATGTCCTTATAGCTGTTCTATGATATAGCCTACCATATACTCGTAAAGTGCCTTATAATCCTAAACGGTTATGGTAACTATGGTTTGGCTTTATCAAAACATGTCGTGTAAGGTGTCTAACACTTTGGAATAATACCCCCATACCATTTCTGGTGATGAGGATATTATTCCTCCCTTCTAGAGGGAGAGACATGTTAAAATCCTACTTTGCTGTTTAACTCTAACCAAAGCCTCAGCATCACAAAATGGATGCTGCTGCCACAGACACAAGTCTGACCTCCTGCTGCTGGGAGTGATCCCGGCAAGGGAGGCTTGGACAATAGGTTTCCTGCTTGGGGAGGTGCTAGCACCTCCCCAGACAGACTTTAGTGTATTGGGGCAGGGAGGGCTGAAAGGAACGAGACACTGCCTGGGGCACACAAGGTGTCCCATGCATAGTCCAGTTCAAACCGGTGCTGGGGCACACCAGCCCCAGTCCTGGCGCGAAACTGGACAAAGGGAAGGGGGTGTAACCACCCCCCTCCCAGGTCCCACCCATAAGGCGTGACCTAGCAGGCAACCCAGCCCCCCAGATTAGTATAAGAGTGGTAGCGGGCCCCAGGAGATTAGATTATCCTGAACCTGCAACTTGAACAGAAACTCTGGACCTTCGACATTCGACGAAAGAAGAAGACTGAAGAATCTCCCTTGTGGCCAAGGAGTGGCTACCCTGTGCAAACAGGCACCATCAAGAGACTACCCTTTGCTTTGCTAAAGTTCTACGGGGGACCGACTTCAGAGCCCAACCAGAGCCTTGACTTACAGACTTCTCCGACCCTGATCCACATCCACAGCCGAGCTGAGATCCGTGGAGGTGACGAGAGACGTGGGACCGGCTACCTGGGAAAAGTGGCTAGTATCTTCCAGCGCAGCTTCTGAGGCACCCTTGAAGTTGTGCACCGGGGATTGAGAAGCCCCAACCCCAAGCACCATCTGCACCGAAGATCAGCCCCCCACACTCCACGAGTCCTGCGTGGGGCCCTACTGCATTTTCCTGCTTGCCGCGCCTGTCCGGTTGCTTGCCCGTTGGCTAGTGGCCTTTGTGACGACGCACCCTGAAATCTTCACTGCTGGTTTGGCTCCTCCAGACTGGTTCCCGCTTCCTTGCAAAAGAGAAGCACCCCAGACCTTCCTGGTCTGCACCAGAAGCAAGTCCTCCGTTCTTCGTGGGTTCCGCTTGCCAAGGCTTGGTGAGTCCTAGTTCGACTTCGACGCCGCCGACAGCAAGAGCCTTCGTGGGACAGCTCGCCTCCTGGTCCTGGTCGTCCTCGACGTCTCCTGGTACCCGTGGCTGCAGCGACAAGCTTCACCTTTCACCTGCAATCTTCACGACATCACCTGGTTCCTTCCTGGTTCCACGTGGTCACTGGCTAGTGACCTTGACTCTGTCCCTTCTGCTTGCAGGTGTCCTCTCTTCTTGATCCCATCCTTGGGATCCACCGGACACTCTTCACTGACCGCCTGTCAGCAACTTTCCTTCAGGCATCCATAGAAGTCCACGACGAAACCCGACGCAAGTTCACACCTATGCACCCGCAGTCCGTGGGCTAGGTAACTTGGGTACTTCGGTGCTCACAAGGGTAGTGACTATCCTAGGGTCTAGTTTCCGAGTCTCGACTCTCTAGTTGCTTCAGAAGTGTCCTTAAACTGTTAATTTCTAACTGCTAGTAATTCTATCGACTTTTACGCATTACGTGTGAGTGTTTCCACTCTGCACCTGAATCCCGTGGGCCTCCCACTTCCTAACTGTTGCTAGTGTAGTGTAGCCCCAGCAATTCCCTAGGCCTAGGCCTATCCTATTTCCGTGACATCTTCACCCCTATGCACCCGCAGCCTGTGGGCTAGGTAACTTGGGTACTCCGGTGCTCATCAGGATAGTGACTATCCTAGTGTCTAGTTTTCAAGTCTCAACTTCCTAGCTACTCCGGAAGTGTCCTAAATCTACCGTTTTCTAAACTGTACTATTGCTATTGACTTTTACGCATTACGCATGAGTGTTTCCACTCTGCACACGAATCCCGTGGGCCTCCCACTTCCTAACTAACGCTAGTGTAGTGTAGCCCCAGCGATTCCCTAGGCCTAGGCCTATTCTATTTCCGTGACAGTGGTCCTTATACCACTTACTTAGTATATGGTTTGCGTGGCCCCTAGGGCCTAACTGTATTACTTACCTGTGTGACTTAATGTATGCTTGAATAAGACTGTGTTGTACTTACCTCTAATCTCATAAAGAATGCTGAGGGTTTGACTAGAATAAATACACTTTATTTTATATATATATATCTGTTGTGGTGTCCTTTCATTTGGTATTCAAGGGATTATATATGGTATCACAGCTGGCTTCACATGCCATTCAGAGTTTAGCCTAAGATTGCTCTTGTCCATGCTACCACTAGGATAGCTGGTCTATAAGGTTGACTTTACAACCAATCACCATAAGGGTTGTTTGGACTGATATAAGGTGTACACTAGAACTAGTGACATCATACATCAGGCCAACTTCTCACATTGGTGAGCAGCGGTTGGGATCTGAGCTTGCTGTTGTAATACCATTGTAATCTTGAGATACTAATTTGAAAGATCATTCAGATATTGTTTAGGTACATATAACATAGATTATAAATACTTAAGTCCTACTGGACTTAGTTGTTGAAGGTTGAAGGGCCTAGCACACCCTGACTACAACTACTAGAGAGGTTTAGTAGATACAACTAGTGTAGGTAGGTGCACACACCACACCCTCACTAGAATCATGTCTCTGAATGGAGATCACACTGATACTCCCTCAGGAGAGGAGAATCCTGAACAGATTCCCTCTAGATATGATGCATTCACTTTCCAGGAGATGAGACAACTGTGTACCTCCAGGAGATTAAAACAGGGTTCCAACCCTACCCTTAGACAGCTAGTGGAGCTTCTGGAGGCCTATGATGCTGAAAGAGCTGCCAAGTATGGTGCCATAGCTGTAGATAAGGGCCTCCCCTCCACAGAAGAGACCCCTGACTTAACTGATACAGATGAGTTAGAAGAGACCTCAGAGGAAGAGGGAGGTAGCAAGACCCCAGTCAGAAGACTTAGTCAGGCTAACTTAAGCTTGCATGGGAGCTTGCATGGGAGCTTCCCTTACAGGCCCCCAAGTAATCTTAAAAAGAGAGATAGGAGGGGTAGATCTCCCTCAGGGGACTCTCTCCACTCCTATCACTCAAGAAGCTCCAATGCTTCACCCCACAGGGGGATCACTGACCCCCAGAGGAGAGAGCATGAGGCCAGAATGAAGGAAGCTAAACTGAGGATTGAAAGGGAAGAACTTGCCCTTGCCAAAGAGAAGCTTGCTCTGGCCAGAGAGCAACAATTGTGTGGGTCAGAACCCACTGGTGGCAGCAACATTCCTAGAGATAGGGATAGGTCTTATGACCATAGAAACCTAAGCAAGATAGCCCCCCCATATCAGAATGGGGATGACATCCACAAGTTGATGACTGCTTTGGAGAGGGCCTGCAAAGTACAGAAGGTACCCCAGAGTCAGTGGGCAGCTATCTTGTGGCTCTCCTTTTCTGACAAAGGTAGAGACAAGCTCCTCACAGTCAGTGATGAGGATGCTAACAATTACAAAGTCCTGAAGAGTGCTCTGATAGATGGGTTTGGTTTAACCACTGAGCAATATAGGTTGTTGTTCAGAGACACCCAGAAGACACAGACACAGGACTGGTCTGATTTTGTGGATTGTGCCACTAAGGCTTTGGAGGGTTGGTTAACTGGCAGCAAGGTGCAGGACTATACAGGATTGTACAACTTGATTATGAGGGAGCAGATCCTTAGTAATTGTCAGAACCAGCTTCTCCATCAACATCTGGTAGACTCAGATTTGACCTCTCCCCAAGAATTGGGAAAGAGGGCAGATAAATGGGTCAGGACCAGGATTAGGCCTAAAAATCAGGGTGGTGACCAAAAGAAAGATACCACCAAGCCTCAAGAGAAGGGTGGGGATAAAACAAAAGAGAAATCTTCCTCAGGGCCCCAAAACTCCACACAGGGTGGTGGGTCCCAAGCTCCCTCCTCTGCCACAGTTAAAAAGCCTTACTGCCATGAGTGTAAAACTCCTGGGCATTGGAAAACTGACAGCAGTTGCCCAAAGGCTAAAAACAAAACTGTTCCTCCAACTACTCCTGTCACACCACCTATTACTGTCAGCAGTAATCCCCCAGGTGGTGGGAGTGCCCCCAAAAATTTGGTTGGGTTTTCTTGGGGAACACGGGGACCCTGGCTTAGCCAATTCCCCTACAGCAGCTACTCTTGTCTGTGATGGTGGCATGGGGTTTGCCAACTTCACTGCCTGTCCCAACACTTTGGGTAGGTACAGACAGGAGCCCTACATCAATGGTAGAAAAGCTGAGGCCTACAGAGACACTGGAGCTAGCATCACTATGGTGGCCCATAGGCTAGTTCCCTCTGAGCAGCTTTTGCCTGGTTTCTCATACCAGGTAACTAACATTGATGGCAAACAGAACAGTCATCCCATGGCAGAGGTATGTCTCAGCTGGGGAGGTGTCACTGGCCCTAAAAGGGTGGCAGTGTCCCCAACCTTGCCTGTAGACTGCTTACTGGGGAATGACTTAGAACTCTCAGCTTGGGCTGGAGTTGAACAAGACGCCCATTCTAAAATGGTAGGCCTTTCACAAAAGGGTAGTGGGGGTGTGCCAGCCACAACCCCTGTCCAAGTAGATTTCCTCCCTGAAAGGGTTGGAAGGGCAGTGGTAGCCACAGCCCAGGCAAAGACAGACTTCCCTGTAGAGACTGGCAGAACTGTGACAGTCACAGCTCAAACACAAACTGAGTGCCTCCCTAAAAAGGTTGGCAAGGCTGTAATGGTCTCAGCCTATACTCAGACTGACATAGGTGTAGTGAAGCCTGAAACTATGGATCACTCCACACAAACAGAGAGTAGTGGGGAGGAAGAAAAGTCTCCCTCTCCCCAGACATTAGGAAGAGGTCAGCCTCCTCAGGGATCTGACCTCACCCCTTGTGAAGGAACTGCCCCAGGGTTAGCCAGGCCTGGCCTGGCAAGAGCCTCTGATGTCAGTGGCCCCTTCCAAGGTGGGACCCAGTCTGGTGCAGGTAGCCTGCCTCTCTCTACCCTGCCTCAGTCAGCCCAGGGCTGTAGAGGTCAATGAGGCCAGTGGACCCCACGAGGGCCCCTGTCCACAAGAACCCCCCCATCAAAAGAATGAGGATTGCCTGGCTAGTAGCCCTAGCCAGGTGATGGTTAAAAACATTCCTGAGGGATCTCCTTTACAGGTAGTTAGGGACCTCCCCCAGAGGGATTCTGTTGGGCACAGACAAACATGTGACCTTAGGGCCCCAAACCTGACCTGTCCCTCCAGTAAGCCCACAAAAGGGACCCAGCCTCCAGCTTTAGGTAGCCAGAGGCTGACCCTGAGAGCACAGTGCAACTCAGTGAAAGAAAGAAAGGCATCCATGGTGGAGGATGATTGGAGGAAGCTGAGGCCTCACTTTGAGGACACTCACTTCAGTACTCCATCTCAACACCAGCCTTTTACTTTGCAAAGACACACAAAGGTAGAGATTCCCTATGGTGGAGACCCTATGATACCTTTAGGGTGAGGGATTGCTTAGTGGACCATGAGACAGGGGGTAACCATGCCAGTGCTGGTTCTTCCTTATATGGCCACTTAGGCAATAGAGGCTTACCTTGTCAAGGCCAGCCTTATCTCCTTTCGTTTGGGGGGGGTTGTGTAGGAAGGTGGATATCTGACTATGGTTACCCCCAACTTTTTGCCTAGTGTCTAGCTGGTTTTTCGACTTAGTTGGCCTGAGATCCTGCCATTCAGGGTCTCGGGCTGTCTGCTCTCTCTTTAAAATGGACTCTATGTACCCTAGGTACATACACAATTGGTAAGGATCACCTTATTGGACCCTGTACAGTGTACCCTAGGTACCCAGGGCATAGGTGTACCCTAGGCCTCCCAGGGACTGCAGCATGTATTATGCCATCCCTGGCCTGGCCTTCCAATCAGACACAACTGGCTGATTCCTCAGCTGGGGCAAGGTCGTGTAATCACCCCTTGCTTAGATATAGTATACCTATATCTACCCTTAAAATAGACACATGTGTACCTATCAGCCACTCCTATGGCAGGCCTTAACAATCCTGGAGGCAGAGTGCTTGGTAACATGTGAGAGGGTGCTCTAGCATGAGCTGAGCCTGTCTGCAGCTTTCGGAACCATGTCCTTATAGCTGTTCTATGATATAGCCTACCATATACTCTTAAAGTGCCTTATAATCCTAAACGGTTATGGTAACTATGGTTTGGCTTTATCAAAACATGTCGTGTAAGGTGTCTAACACTTTGGAATAATACCCCCATACCATTTCTGGTGATGAGGATATTATTCCTCCCTTCTAGAGGGAGAGACATATTAAAATCCTACTTTGCTGTTTAACTCTAACCAAAGCCTCAGCATCACAAAATGGATGCTGCTGCCACAGACACGAGTCTGACCTCCTGCTGCTGGGAGTGATCCCGGCAAGGGAGGCTTGGACAATAGGTTTCCTGCTTGGGGAGGTGCTAGCACCTCCCCAGACAGACTTTAGTGTATTGGGGCAGGGAGGGCTGAAAGGAACGAGACACTGCCTGGGGCACACAAGGTGTCCCATGCATAGTCCAGTTCAAACCGGTGCTGGGGCACACCAGCCCCAGTCCTGGCGCGAAACTGGACAAAGGGAAGGGGGTGTAACCACCCCCCTCCCAGGTCCCACCCATAAGGCGTGACCTAGCAGGCAACCCAGCCCCCCAGATTAGTATAAGAGTGGTAGCGGGCCCCAGGAGATTAGATTATCCTGAACCTGCAACTTGTCCAGAAACTCTGGACCTTCGACATTCGACGAAAGAAGAAGACTGAAGAATCTCCCTTGTGGCCAAGGAGTGGCTACCCTGTGCAAACAGGCACCATCAAAAGACTACCCTTTGCTTTGCTAAAGTTCTACGAGGGACCGACTGCAGAGCCCGACCAGAGCCTTGACTTCCAGACTTCTCCGACCCTGATCCACATCCACAGCCAAGCTGAGATCCGTAGAGGCGACGAGAGACGTGGGACCGGCTACCTGGGAAAAGTGGCTAGTATCTTCCAGCGCAGCTTCTGAGGCACCCTCGAAGTTGTGCACCGAGGATTGAGAAGCCCCAACCCCAAGCACCATCTGCACCGAAGATCAGCCCCCCCACACTCCACGAGTCCTGCGTGGGGCCCTTCTGCATTTTCCTGCTTGCCGCGCCTGTCCGGTTGCTTGCCCGTTGACTAGTGGCCTTTGTGACGACGCACCCTGAAATCTTCTGCGCTGGTTTGGCTCCTCCAGACTGGTTCCCGCTTCCTTGCAAAAGAGAAGCACCCCAGATCTTCCTGGTCTGCACCAGAAGCAAGTCCTCCGTTCTTCGTGGGTTCCGCTTGCCAAGGCTTGGTGAGTCCTAGTTCGACTTCGACGCCGCCGACAGCAAGAGCCTTCGTGGGACAGCTCGCCTTCTGGTCCTGGTCGTCCTCGACGTCTCCTGGTACCCGTGGCTGCAGCGACAAGCTTCACCTTTCACCTGCAATCTTCACGACATCGCCTGGTTCCTTCCTGGTTCCACGTGGTCACTGGCTAGTGACCTTGACTCTGTCCCTTCTGCTTGCAGGTGTCCTCTCTTCTTGATCCTATCCTTGGGATCCACCGGACACTCTTCACTGACCGCCTGTCAGCAACTTTCCTTCAGGCATCCATAGAAGTCCACGACAAAACCCGACGCAAGTTCACACCTATGCACCCGCAGTCCGTGGGCTAGGTAACTTGGGTACTACGGTGCTCACAAGGGTAGTGACTATCCTAGGGTCTAGTTTCCGAGTCTCGACTCTCTAGCTGCTTCAGAAGTGTCCTTAAACTGTTAATTTCTGACTGCTAGCAATTCTATCGACTTTTACGCATTACGCGTGAGTGTTTCCACTCTGCACCTGAATCCCGTGGGCCTCCCACTTCCTAACTGTTGCTAGTGTAGTGTAGCCCCAGCGATTCCCTAGGCCTAGGCCTATCCTATTTCCGTGACAGTGGTCCTGATACCACTTCTTTAGTATATGGTTGGCGTGGCACCTAGGGCCCAACTGTATTACTTACCTGTGTGACTTAATGTATGCTTGAATAAGACTGTGTTGTACTTACCTCTAATCTCATAAAGAGTGCTGAGGGTTTGACTAGAATAAATACACTTTATTTTATATATATATCTGTTGCGGTGTCCTTTCATTTGGTATTCAAGGGATTATATATGGTATCACAGCTGGCTTCACATGCCATTCAGAGTTTAGCCTAAGACTGCTCTTGTCCATGCTACCACTGGGATAGCTGGTCTATAAGGTTGACTTTCCAACCAATCACCATAAGGGTTGTTTGGACTGATATAAGGTGTACACTAGAACTAGTGACATCATACATCAGGCCAACTTCTCACAATCTTGGTTCTCAGACCCACAACCGGGGTTGGTATCTATTCTAAGGTGAGGAATCTAACTAACGTGTTTCTATCAGATGAACAAGTTACTTACCTTCGGTAACGATGTATCTGTAAGAAACATTAGTTAGTTAGATTCCTCACTGACCCACCCATCCTCCCCGTTCTGCGAACCGACATCTAGGGCGAAGGCTATCCTTTCTAGGGCCCTAGATTTTTTGGCACCAATGTCGGTCTCTTGCATGGCTCTGCGTGCCTGGCGCGGAAAGCTATGTACAAAAACTGACGTCAGCGCGCGAGGGCGGCGTCTAAGTGCTCCGACGTCATTCCGGCGCACGACGACGGTCGCAGAGCCGCAGACGACGCCTACTGACGCGCAAGGGGTATTGCTGACGAAAAATCTTTCCGGATCCAGCCTGACGCCTGGGGATATTCTAAGGTGAGGAATCTAACTAACTAATGTTTCTCACAGATACATCATTACCGAAGGTAAGTAACTTGTTCGTCAACAAGAAGGGAGGAGTGGGGTCTCTTTGTCTTTGCAGAGAGGCTCTGCGTCTCTGGTCCTGGGCTCAGGATTATCAGATTTGTCTGATGGCAAATCATCTGTCCGGGGTTCTGAACGTATGTGCAGACAGTCTCAGTCAGCAGTTCTCCGCCGACCACGAGTGGAGGCTTCATCCGGAGGTGGTACGTCACGTCTTTCCGATGTGGGGAACTCCTCGGGTGGACCTGTTTGCCACTCACGAGAACGCTTACTGCCTGTCATTCTGCAGTCTCCAGTATCCGATGCACGGAGCGTTGGGGGACGCGTTTCAGTTGAGTTGGAGCTCACAACTCCTTCACGTGTTTCCTCCCATACCCTTGATTCCTCGGGTTCTGAGGAAGATTCGCCAAGACTGGGCCCAAGTCCTATTGATCGCCCCGGATTGGCCAAGAAAGGTGTGGTATACAGATCTTCTCCACCTTTCCTCGTGCCCTCTGCTCCGTCTCCCTCTCAGGGCAGACCTCCTCTCGCAGTCGGAGGGGCAGGTTCTACACCCCCACCTCCAGAGCTTACATCTTCATGCCTGGAGATTGAACGGGGCAACCTGAATTCTTTTTCTCTCCCGCCAGATGTGGTAGATGTAATTTTGTCTGCCAGACGTCATTCCACCAAATCTATCTATTCCTATAGGTGGTCTAAATGTGTGCTCTGGTGTGGGGAGAAGTCAATTGTTCCTTTGAGGGCTCGTTTATCTGACATTCTTCAGGTTGCCCTTTCTCTTGCTCAGCAAGGTTTTGCTGTAGCCACTGTAAAGGGATATCTTTCAGCCTTGTCGGCATTCCTTTGTTTGCCGGATCAACCATCATTATTTAAATCTCCTATTGTTTTACAGATTCTGAAAGGCCGTACAAACAAGTTTCCTCCTACCTCTTTTATTGTGCCTCAATGGGACTTAAATCTTGTCTTAACTTATCTGATGGGTTCTCCCTTCGAGCCCTTACACAAATGTCCCTTGAGACTGTTGTCTTTCAAGACGGTTTTTCTCATTGCGATCACCTCGGCAAGGAGGGTAAGTGAGCTTCAAGCTCTGAGTTCAAAACCCCTGTTCTTGACCATTCATGCTGAAAGAATGGTACTCAGGACCAGGGCTGCTTTTCTGCCTAAAGTGGTAACTCCCTTCCATCTGGGGCAGTCCATTACCCTCCCTACCTTCTATCCTCCCCCTCACCCTTCCAAGGAGGAGGAGCGGCTTCACCGCTTGGACTCTAAGAGGGCGGTCAGCTTCTACCTTGACAGGACAAAAGACTTTCGAGTTGACGACCAGCTCTTCGTGTGCTTTGTTGGCTGCAGGAAAGGCAGAGCGGTGCACAAGCGCACCCTTTCCAGATGGATTGTCTTGTGCATCAAGATATGCTACTCTTTGGCCGGTAAGGAACCTCCAGAGGGTTTAAGGGCTCATTTTACTAGAGCTAAGTCTTCCACTTCTGCTTTGTCTAGAGGTGTTCCTGTGGAGGACATTGGTAGGGCGGCAACTTGGGCCTCCCTTCACACTTTCGCAAAGCATTACTGCTTGGATTCCGAGGTGAGGAGGGACGGACATTTTGCTCGTCCCATCCTTCAGGACTTTCTGGTATAGAAGGGTGGACACCCTCCTCCGGGAGTGGGACTGCTGTTGGAATCTTTTCACTAGGTGAGGAATCCACTGGCAGATGTATCCATCAGAAGAACAAGTTACTTACCTTCGGTAACGCTTTTTCTGGTGGATACAGTATCTGCCTGTGGATTCCTCACTGACCCACCCACCTCCCCGTTGTCCACCCTTGTATACCTACAATTTTAATGATGGTGTTTCAAAATGTATTTATTACTGTCAAAGGTATTGTGTTGTTTCTTTGCCTTCCTTTTTATTTTCCACATTGTGTGTGTTGATTTGTATATTATGTACTGTGTATACTGTGTATATATTGCTGTCAGTCCGTCCGTGTGCCTCGAAGGCACGGAAAAAAGGGTGGAACTGACGTCATCACACCGACGAGGTCTTCTTATGGAGCCGGTGACGTCAGCGGAGTCGCGAGCGGAGCCGTGTCTCTGTGACGTCGTCTTCGACCTCATCGGCGTGGACTGCTACAAAAGATTCCGAATGTTGCTGGCACAGGGGATATTCACAAGGTGAGGAATCCACAGGCAGATACTGTATCCACCAGAAAAAGCGTTACCGAAGGTAAGTAACTTGTTCGTCAGGCCAAAGGTGAGCTGGGGCTCGTGCTGGGTGTTGCATACGCTGGCGGTGGTCAAGACAAGGAAGTGCAATGTGACGCTAGATAAAAACAATGCACTGTAGTTCATTCGAAACTGTGAGCTGACCTGATTGCGGAGCTGTAGCTCCAACCCCCTCCCAACCCTCCCCAACTCCCCCCTCCCTACACTTCTGAAATGGAAGCCCTAGAAATCAATAAACCTAATAATACAAAGTAAATACTTAACAATGGCTAATCTAACGTTTAGCTGGGGACTACGTGGCTAAGGCGATCCCTTCTGTTGCGACGGATTAAGTACTGTCATCGGCGCATCTTGAGGTTATAAGGATTGGAGTGGACCAGAGGCGACTGCTGCTCCGTCGGAGCCTGTAGAGTCCAGTGCGGTTCGCTCTCCCAGGCTAGACAGTAGAGGGCTCCTGGAGAGATCAGAGTCAGATCTGCGAGGGCGGGAGAAGGTGGGTGAGGTGGACCGTCGATCTGTCTGATCCGGGGTTTTGTCCCGATTGCATGCTCCTGGAGGTAGGGAGGATCCAGAGGGCAGTTGGGCCCTTGTACCATGGGTGGGTGAGTGTGAAAGTCCCCTTTGTCGGTTGTTCCTCTTGCGGGACCACGTACACCGTCTCTGTGGTTTGGGGAGGAAAGGATGAAGAGGAGGGGGGGACGTTCGGAACGAGGAGGGGGGAGGCTGGGCCCTCAGGGAACGTTCCTCCGCAAGCCATGTCCAAGCCGCCTCTGGGGAGTCGAAGAAGAGTGCCTTATCTTGGAAAATCACTCTGAGACGGGCTGGAAAAAGAAGACCGTAACGGAGGCCGAGGTTGCAGAGCTTTTGCTTGACCTCCGAGTAGGTGCGGCGCTGTGCCTGGACGTCCCTGGTGTAGTCGGGGAAAAGCATGATGGTGTGGTTCTGAAATTTCAGGGGGCTGTGGAGTCACGCCTCTTTAAGGATGGTGTCCCTGTCCCGGAAGTTCAGGAGGTGGATGATAATGGGGCGAGGTGAGGCACCGGTGGGGGGCCGGGGGGTCAGGGAGCGGTGAGCCCGCTCTATCGAGAACCATGTGGAGAGGGCGTGTAGGAAGGTGGATATCTGACTATGGTTACCCCCAACTTTTTGCCTAGTGTCTAGCTGGTTTTTCGACTTAGTTGGCCTGAGATCCTGCCATTCAGGGTCTCAGGCTGTCTGCTCTCTCTTTAAAATGGACTCCATGTACCCTAGGTACATTCCCAATTGGTAAGGATCACCTTATTGGACCCTGTACAGTGTACCCTAGGTACCCAGGGCAAAGGTGTACCCTAGGCCTCCCAGGGGCTGCAGCATGTATTATGCCACCCCTGGTCTGGCCTTCCATTTTGACACAACTGGCTGATCACTCAGCTGGGGCAAGGTCGTGTAATCACCCCTTGCTTAGGTGTAGTATTCCTATACCTAACTTACATATAGACACATGTGTACCTATCAGTCACTCCTATGGCAGGCCTTAACAATCCTGGAGGCAGAGTGCTTGGTAACATGTGAGATGGTGCTCTAGCATGAGCTGAGCCTGTCTGCAGCTTTCGGAACCATGTCCTTATAGCTGTTCTATGATATAGCCTACCATATACTCTTAAAGTGCCTTATAATCTTAGACGGTTATGGTAACTATGGTTTGGCTTTATCGAAACATGTCGTGTAAGGTGTCTAACACTGTGGAATAATACCCCCATGCCATTTCTGGACATGAGAATATTATTCCCCCCTTCTAGAGGGAAAGACATGTTAAAATCATACTTCAACTGTTGGCCTCTGACCAAAGCCTCAGCATCACAAAATGGATGCTGCTGCCACGACACAAGTCTGACCTCCTGCAGCTGGGAGTGATCCCAGCCAGGGAGGCCTGGACAATAGGTTTCCTGCTTGGGGAGGTGCTAGCACCTCCCCAGACAGCCTTTAATGTATTGGGGCAGGGTGGGCTGAAAGGAATGAGACATGCCTGGGGCACACAAGGTGTTCCTTGCATAGTCCAGTTCAAACCGGCGCTGGGGCACTCCAGCCCCAGCTCTGGCGCGAAACTGGACAAAGGGAAGTGGGTGTAACCACCCCCTCCCAGGTCCCACCCATAAGGCGTGACCTAGCAGGTAGCCCAGCCCCCCAGATTAGTATAAGAGTGGGAGTTGGGCCTCAAGACTTTAGATTATCCTGAACCTGCAAAACTGAACAGAAACTCTGGACCTTCGACATTCGACGAAAGAAGAAGACTGAAGAATCTCCCTTGTAGCCAAGGAGTGGCTACCCTGTGCAAACAGGCACCATCAAGAGACTACCCTTTGCTTTGCCCACATTCTACGAGGAACCGACTGCAGAGCCTGACCAGAGCCTTGACTTCCAGACTTCTCCGACCCTGATCCACATCCACAGCAAAGCTGAGATCCGTGGAGGCGACGAGCGACGTGGGACCGGCTACCTGGAAAAAGTGGCTAGTAACTTAAAGCGCAGCTTCTGAGGTACCCTCGAAGTTGTGCACCGGGGATTGAGAAGCCCCAACCCCAAGCACCATCTGCACCGAAGATCAGCCCCCCACACTCCACGAGTCCTGCGTGGGGCCCTTCTGCATTTGCTGCTTGCCGCGTCGGTCCGGTTGCTTGCCCGCTGGCTAGTGGCCTTTGTGACGACGCTCCCTGAAATCTTCTGCGCTGGTTTGGCTCCTCCAGACTGGCTCCCGCTTCTCTGCAAAGAAGAAGCACCCCAGACCTTCCTGGTCTGCACCAGAAACAAGTCCTCCGCTCTTCGTGGGTTCCGCTTGCCAAGGCTTGGTGAGTCCTAGTCCAACTTCGACGCCGCCGACAGCAAGAGCCTTCGTGGGACAGCTCGCCTCCTGGTCCTGGTCGTCCTCGACGCTTCCTGGTCCTCCTGGCTGCAGCGACAAGCTTCACCTTCACCTGCAATCTTCACGACATCGCCTGGTTCCTTCCTGGTTCCACGTGGTCACTGGCTAGTGACCTTGACTCTGTCCCTTCTGCTTGCAGGTTTCCTCTCTTCTTGATCCCAGCCTTGGGACCCACCGGACACTCTTCACTGACTGCCTGTCAGCATCTTTCTTCAGGCATCCATAGGAGTCGACGACGAAAACGACGCATCTTCACCCCTATGCACCCGCAGCCTGTGGGCTAGGTAACTTGGGTACTCCGGTGCTCATCAGGATAGTGACTATCCTAGTGTCTAGTTTTCAAGTCTCAACTTCCTAGCTACTCCGGAAGTGTCCTAAATCTACCGTTTTCTAAACTGTACTATTGCTATTGACTTTTACGCATTACGCATGAGTGTTTCCACTCTGCACACGAATCCCGTGGGCCTCCCACTTCCTAACTAACGCTAGTGTAGTGTAGCCCCAGCGATTCCCTAGGCCTAGGCCTATTCTATTTCCGTGACAGTGGTCCTTATACCACTTACTTAGTATATGGTTTGCGTGGCCCCTAGGGCCTAACTGTATTACTTACCTGTGTGACTTAATGTATGCTTAAATAAGACTGTGTTGTACTTACCTCTAATCTCATAAAGAGTGCTGAGGGTTTGACTAGAATAAATACACTTTATTTTATATATATATCTGTTGCGGTGTCCTTTCATTTGGTATTCAAGGGATTATATATGGTATCACAGCTGGCTTCACATGCCATTCAGAGTTTAGCCTAAGACTGCTCTTGTCCATGCTACCACTAGGATATCTGGTCTATAAGGTTGACTTTACAACCAATCACCATAAGGGTATTTGGACTGATATAAGGTGTACACTAGAACTAGTGACATCATACATCAGGCCAACTTCTCACAGGGCGTCATCAGGCAGCCATAATTTAAGCCAGGTTTCAATGAAGGACACCGTCTTAACCGTGTTCAATTCCTTCGGAAAAGCCTATGATGCGAAGGTTGTTTCGTCGCTCGTGGTTTTTAGCGTCTTCGGCTTGCCGGTGTAGCTCCGAGGTGCGGCTCTGTAGGGTAGCCATCTGGGTCTTCAGCTGACCCAGCTCATCTTCCACAGTGGAAATACGGGATTCCGTGTAGCTCCGAGGTGCGGCTCTGTAGGGTAGCCTTCCACCGAGGCCTGGGAGGTGCTGATGGCCTGTAGGATGCCCGAGAGGTCGGTCCCATGGCCAGAAGGGTTGTCGGGGGCCCCAGGGATCCGATGAAAGCGTCCCGCGTGGCCCCGGGTCAACACGATGACGCACTGTGTGTAGAGAGCGGATCTAAGATGTAGCAGGGGGTGCCAGGCCCCAGGCACAATGCCCAAAATGGGTCTTGGGGGTGGTGGGAAGGCCACCAAGGCGTCAGGTGTGGCGGCCTTCAGTTGATAGCAAGGTCCAAGGGAGGACGCAGAGGTGAGGGGCCAGTGTTGGTAGAGGGTTGGATCACTGCAGGCGGCCCCCCCCCAGGCAAAGGTCTCATGTGACGGGGGTAAGCACCAGAGCCTGGCGGGCGATCAAGGGCCAGCGGGGGGGGGTAGCTTCCGGTGACGGTGGCGCTGCCCGATACGACAGCCGAGTGCCTCAATCGCCCGGGGACCCCGGCCTGTCAGCCCAGCCCAGGACCTCGATCCCACACCACTTTACCACCTCGGGAGGGAGGGGGGGGCTCCCCTGACGCACCAGGCTCCCTCCACAGCTCCTCCCGCCACCCGACCAGATGGCCGAACCTTCCCTCTGGCTGTGACCCAGAGCAGGCGCTTGGTGCAGTTGCGGGCGGAGAGGAGGAGGGGGGGATGGAGGGCCAGCGACCAGAACCCCGCAGCCCGATTTAGTGGCCGAACGCCCCCGGCTCACATTGAGATGGCGCGACTCACTGGGTTAATGTCTTAGGTCCACAGCCGGAGCAGCCCGAAATGGCTGTCGATAGCGCACCCGGCACCTCCACCGATGTGCAGGGAGGGCCCACCGGTCGCCTCAAAGGGTGTAGAGCAGTTGCGGCAGTTCAGGGCCTCCCGGTAGCCAGGGGGTCCTCCAGCCGCCCCAGGGCAAACAGGATCACCAGCCGCTCAGGGTCCCACTGCCGGGAACCCCGCAATCCGGAGCAGTCGGGCCGGCCCAAGAGGTATGTTAGGCCCGGCCGACAGGCACTCAGGAAATAGCCCGCAATCTGGGCCGGGCTGCAGCGCACACCGCAGGCAGTCGGAGGCACGAGAGACAGCCCCTCCGGCGGGTCTTGTGTCAGGCGTGGCAGGGGCCCAGGGAAATCACCAGGATGCGGGCAGGGCTGCCATCTTGCCCCGAAGGGCCAGCAGTTACACCTGAGAAAAGCCACCCTCCCGGGACTTCAGGGGGACGGCATCGGGTTAGCAGAGTCCGCGGCCAGCACTGGGGTCTTAAGAGGGATGAATGGAGAAAATTAAGGCACCGACGACATCAGATGGCGAGCGGATGGCGGAAGGGGGTCAAGAGCACTCGTAGAGTGCGACCCCCCTGTTGCTGCGTCAAGCCACGCCCCTCTTGCGGTATGCTTTTAACCAGCATCTGTCTGCCAGGTGGCCCATCCTGTGGCAATAGTAACATTATCTAGGGTCTGGTTGCTGCCAACCTCCCTGGCCTCTGCCGCTATAGCTAGGTTAAATCCTTCTGGGGTTTTGCAGTGGAGCTCCCTTTAAGACTGGTTTTACATGCACGCTTGCGGCCAACTCGGGCCCCTCGAAGGCAATCCTTTTCAATTTAGCAGTGTCTCGCTGGGCTTGCTCCAATTTTTCTCTATCCTTCTCTTGCTTCTTTGTTGTGGTAATGTAATATGGGCTTGTGTCTCTTGCCAGAGTTTGGTGTCTAACCCAACCATGCTGTCCGGTCTGTTTTGTATCTAAGTGGCCAGCCCCTATTTGAGGATATTGTATATAGAATATGACCTATGGCCTGTATCCTTCCACAGCTGTCCTGTCTCTTGCCCCCATCGTTCCCTCATCCTTTATAGGAAATTGGTTATAGTCTCCTCTGGCTTCATGTTCTCTGCCATCAACACTCCTACGCCAGGGCGGTCAGGGAACTTCTCCCTCAGTACCGTCCTTATTTGAGGCCTGTATTAATTAAAAGCGACCCTCTCATGCTCGGTGTTTGTCAATGGAATTGCTGGGATGCGAGCTCGGGCAAACACTATGTTAGTCTGCTCTCTGATAATGCTACTTACCAGACTTTTGATATCGCCTTTCACTAGGTTAATTCCTGCGGTGTTCTTCTTAAATCATAAAATCCATTCCCCCCTCCCCAACCAGCAATGGCTGCAACTTTGTCCTTAACCTTTCTTTATCTATTTTAGCCCATGGCACATAGATGGTCCCTGATGTGCCCTTCTGTAGTAGGGGGTACATTTTTATTTTGAATAACTCTTCTGGTTTCTCCCTAACATGGCTTTCCCATCTTTTTAGGCATTCATGCATGTAGAGGAAGTTCCACTCAGGATTTCTCATTCCATTCTCGATGCAGTCTTTCGCTATGGCCATGTCTCCTGGTGTGAAGGATCCCTCCTCCGGCCAAGGTCTATTGTATCAAGGCTTTTTCCCTCAGTCTTGTGGACTAACAGGTGGCAAAATGGCCGCACAAATATCTTGGCTTCCTCTCTGGCCACTGTCTCTTTGGGAGTCAGTCTATCTATCCTGTGCTTTCGGGTGGAGCACCATACTTCTTCGTCACTGCTCCCCTTGTGCGCATGCAATTGTAATTGTAATTGTAACAGTATTTATTGAGCGCGGTTGCTGCCCGCAGGCGTCCAAGCGCTGGATAGAGGGAAAGTGACTGAGGGAGCTTAAGGTACATAGGATTGAACAAACAACAGTGTCTTTAGGTTTTTCCGGAATGCAAGAAGGTCAGGGTTGGAGCGGAGTGTGATGGGAAGAGTATTCCATAGCCTAGCGGTGTTCAAAGAAAACAGCCTGCCTCCAGACCTAGCTCGCTTCACCCTAGGTACAACGGCCAGGAACGCCTCCGAAGACCGGAGGTTCCTTTTAGGATGGTAGGGGGTAACCAAGCCAGTGTTTATGGCAGGTCCCGTCTTCCAAAAGGTGCGATGTGCCAAGCATAGCGCCTTGAAGGACACTCTCTGCTTCACTGGCAGCCAGTGGAGGCTCTTCAGAGCAGGTCTGGCCGACTGGGTCCGTGGAATTTTCAGCAAAGTGCGTGCTGCACAGTTCTGAACAATTTGCAATTTCCTGAGGGTCATCTCCGGGGCCCCCAAGTATAAAGCGTTATTTGAGTCCAGGCGAGATTGAATCAGACCTTGGACTGCCACCTTTTTGGCCTCTAGGGGAAGTAACGGGAGCACCTTCCTCAGAATTCTGAGTAGGCCAAAGCAGGTGGCGGACAGCTTCTTGGCCTGGGTGGAGAAGGAAAGTTTGTTATCTAGCCATACTCCCAGGCTTTTAACACTTTCTTTGTGAGTGGGCGGGGGACCCAGGGCACTGGGCCATAGGGAGGTGAAAGACACAGGAGAGGTTGGTCCCAGGAGCATGAGCTCCGTCTTTTCACCATTCAGCTTAAGGGAGGAGTTGGTCATCCATCCCTTCACGTCCACTAGGCAGTTTAACAGGTCTGCTGCGGAGTGAGTATTGTTCTCCGTTGCCAGCGAGACCACAAGCTGGGTGTCGTCGGCATATGACACGATTTTAATGTCATACGGTTCGACAACACCCGCCAGCGGCCTCATGTAGACGTTGAACAACACAGGGCTCAAGGAAGAGCCCTGTGGCACTCCGCAGCTCAAGGGTTTCCTGGAGGATATTGTCTTTCCATCGAAGATCTGAAACGACCTCCCAGACAGAAAGGACTCGAACCACCTTAAGGCGTCACCTGAGACCCCGATGTTATAGAGACGGTCTAGCAAGGTGGTATGGCTGACCGTATCGAAGGCGGCACTTAGGTCAAGGAGGATCACTGCCACTGATCCTCCCTGGTCTAGTATCCTTCTGGTTTCTTCGGTGACTGCCAATAAGGCGGTTTCAGTACCATGCTTTGGTCTGAAGCCTGTCTGGGAAGTATGTAGTAGAGAGTGGTCCTCCAGGAACTGGACCAGCTGCGCGTTTATGTGTTTCTCTAACACCTTGCTAACCCAAGGGAGAAGTGAAATGGGGCGATAACTGGCGTGGTCGTCTGGGTCTAGGCTGGTTTTTTTTAGCAGTGCCCGCACCATGGCCTGTTTCCAAGCCATGGGGACTGAACAAGCAGATATGGAGGTGTTGAGGAGGTCTAGAATTGCGGGCAGGGTGGTTTTGCTGGCTCGCATAAGGATCTCTGGGGGGGCAGGATCACAAGGGGAACCCGACTTGACTTGTTGGGCCACCTTGCTTAAGGTGTCCAGATCCAGAGGATGGAAGTACTCAAGGGAGGGCTGGTCTGGGTGAGGGGGCGGTCTAGGGGGAGGTGAGATGCTCGAGTCCAGGGATGTGGCTACGATAGGGAATGTAGAGTAAATTTTTTGAACCTTTTCGTAGAAGAAGTCCGCGAGCTCGTTGCATTGGTCCTGGGTTTTAATGGGTGGAGGGGCCGTATTGACATTGGAGCACTGTTTTATAATTTGAAAGATTTCTTTTGGCTTGGATTTTGCTTCTAATATTTTCTCGGAGTAATGGGTTGCCTGGGCTGACCTGATTGCTTCTTTGTAGGATCTGATCGCCTCTTTGTAGGCAGTCTTCTTATCTGGGAGGAAGTCTAGGCGCCAAGCTCTCTCTCGTTGTCTGCAAATGCGTTTTAATTGTCTTAGAGAGTCGGAAAACCAGGGAGCGGATTTCTGTGATCTCTTCGCGAAGGACTTACGATGCGGAAGGATCGCGTCTAGCGAATGAGTGATCCAGCTCTCATAGTGGGTGTTTGCCACGTTGGGGTCTGGACAGGGTAGCGGGCGCGTGGAGTCTAGGTTGTTCATCCAGAGCTCTAGTGGGAGTTTTGACCAGTTCCTCCTGGTGGTGGTTTGGGGAGGTAGCTGGGGGGTCTTGTGTTTTACCCAGGAGAAAGGAATTAAGAAATGGTCTGACCATGGGAGGGGGATGGGTGAATCCACAGTTAGATTCAGACAGTTACTGAATATGGGGTCGAGTAAATTGCCTTTATCATGGGTCGGGGCAGCAACCAGTTGGAGCAGTTGGAGAGCTTCCAGGTCCTCTTGTAGTTCGTGAGCAATGTGGTCTGAGGGGGAGTTAAAGTGAAGGTTGAAATCACCCAAGATTGTGTGATTGGCAGAGGAAAGGATTCTTTGCGTTGTAATTTCTGGAAGAGACCTGTGAAACTCTTTTGCAGGCTCGGGGGGGCGATAGATTAGGGTGCCAGAAAAAGTGCTGTTGGCATGAAACTCTATACAGAATTCTGCACTCTCGCACTCAGGGATGGTTCCTGCTGTAAAACGGCATCGGTACTGGTCTTTTAAGATGATCGCCAGACCTCCGCCTCTCCCTAGCGGTCTATCCACTCTGAGGATATAATATCCTACGGGTAAGGCTTTTACCACGTCTGGCTCGGAGTGGGCAGTGAGCCACGTTTCTGTTAGGAATACCGCGTCCGCTCTTTCCTCCTCCAACAGCATGGAGATCTGTGTGCTGTGTTTAGGTAGGGAGCGGCAGTTGAGCGCGTACATACGGTACGTTAGAGCCGCGGTCAAGGGGGTTTCGTAGAAAGAGTGTTTGCACCCTGAACATCGGGCAGGTAGCTCTGTGGGTCTGAAGGTATGAGGGCACTGGGGAGTAATAGTCCTGCCTATGCTATGTAAGGTCGTCGAGCTGTAGGTTCTGCTCTGGATAAGGCAGGAGCCAGGGGTCATGGCCCCGGGTCCCGGCTGGTCGCGGACGGGCGCAGACGGGCTTGCCTTAGGCGCGCCTTCGGCGCGCAAACGGCGCTCCCGCTGCGCTCGTCCGCTGCGCTTCCTGTGGATGCACATATTTGACCAGAAGGGGGGTGTGGCCTAAGTGGGCGTGGTCAGCGTGCACGCCTCGTCTGATGGCGGCCGCTGGGGCTGATGAGGAGCGTCAACAGCGTTTAGAGCAGCTGTGCGCTAATTTCCATCAAGTCCTGGCGTTGGTGCAGTTTAAAAGCAGCACGTTTAAGTGACACCACACAATTGTAAAAGTAAGCTTTTGTATTTAAAAACAATCAAGTATTTCTCAACACTCGTACCTCCAGCTCCCGGCTTTCCGCCTCAGGAACTGGGTCAACAGTCTGCCGGTGCGCTGGAGCTCAGCGTTTATATAGTGCGATCGAGGGGGCGTGGCCTAAGTGGGCGTGGTCAGCGTGCACGCCTCGTCTGATGGCGGCCGCTGGGGCTGATGAGGAGCGTCAACAGCGTTTAGAGCAGCTGTGCGCTAATTTCCATCAAGTCCTGGCGTTGGTGCAGTTTAAAAGCAGCACGTTTAAGTGACACCACACAATTGTAAAAGTAAGCTTTTGTATTTAAAAACAATCAAGTATTTCTCAACACTCGTACCTCCAGCTCCCGGCTTTCCGCCTCAGGAACTGGGTCAACAGTCTGCCGGTGCGCTGGAGCTCAGCGTTTATATAGTGCGATCGAGGGGGCGTGGCCTAAGTGGGCGTGGTCAGCGTGCACGCCTCGTCTGATGGCGGCCGCTGGGGCTGATGAGGAGCGTCAACAGCGTTTAGAGCAGCTGTGCGCTAATTTCCATCAAGTCCTGGCGTTGGTGCAGTTTAAAAGCAGCACGTTTAAGTGACACCACACAATTGTAAAAGTAAGCTTTTGTATTTAAAAACAATCAAGTATTTCTCAACACTCGTACCTCCAGCTCCCGGCTTTCCGCCTCAGGAACTGGGTCAACAGTCTGCCGGTGCGCTGGAGCTCAGCGTTTATATAGTGCGATCGAGGGGGCGTGGCCTAAGTGGGCGTGGTCAGCGTGCACGCCTCGTCTGATGGCGGCCGCTGGGGCTGATGAGGAGCGTCAACAGCGTTTAGAGCAGCTGTGCGCTAATTTCCATCAAGTCCTGGCGTTGGTGCAGTTTAAAAGCAGCACGTTTAAGTGACACCACACAATTGTAAAAGTAAGCTTTTGTATTTAAAAACAATCAAGTATTTCTCAACACTCGTACCTCCAGCTCCCGGCTTTCCGCCTCAGGAACTGGGTCATCCTGTTTTTCTTATGTCTTGGTTGTGTCTGCACCAGGCTGCCTTGCTCCCCTATTTCCTGGTCGGCCCCTCTCCTATGCTGAAAATATGGTGAGGCTCGGATTCCTGCCAGAAGACTTTCATTTAAATCAGCGTCTGACTCTTCCTCGATCTGTGTCTTGTTCCTACCCCCGCTCTCCTCAGGTGGGGGTGCGCTGCTCTGTTTTCTCGCTTTGCTTCCTTGGTGTGAGCTCTTTCTCTCTCCCGCCTTAATTGATGACTTTCTTCCACCTCCCGTCTAGGTTGCCGCCTTCGCTCTGAGCTATGCGCTGTTCTTTTCGGTCAAACTTTGCCCTCAAATTCACTCGGCTACTAGGGCAAGTCCTGTAGCTCTACCCTTGTCATCGGATCCCGGGAGACTGGAGCCTCCTTTCTCACTCCCACTAGCTGTATCATTGTCTAGAACTGCCACAAATCTCCCTGTCACTCCCTGTTCGCCAAAATCAGTGAGAGTGCATGTTCTCCTTGCCACTGAGGTTCAATGCGCTGGGCCCGACGAACAGGGGGTGGAACTTCTTGGAGCCCTCACACTGGATTAGGGTTGCCCTGTGACTGCCTGGGTCTGCTAGCCTATTAGTCTCTCATTCATGAGCCTAACCGCTAATTGTTCGGAGGGGGCCCGCCAACTTCTTCAACTGGTGGATTGGAGTATCGTCCTAATGTGGGAGAGGGGGCGAGAGCACCTCTATACCTGATTATGGTGGGGGAGGTGCTGATGCCTGGTGGGGGAGGTGCTGATGCCTTGCTTTCTATCGGTGATGCAGGACTGACTATCTGGGCTTCCTTGAAGATGGCCCATAGTTCTAATAATGCCTCTCTCCTGTCTTTCTTTTAACCTTTGTATTTGGTTTGCATGTATGTTCTCATGTGTTCAATTTTTTTTGTGTGAAATATTCCCTCCCTTGGCCATGGAAATGTGTGTGCCTTCTTGTAAACCTTATCTGAAAGAGACCATTAGTTATAGATTCCTTACCTTAGAATTATCCCCAGGCGTCAGACTGCATCTGTAGAATTTTTTCTCTAGCAGTACCCTGCGCGTCGATTGGTGGCGCCGGTCGACTCCGCATCTGTCGTCAGCGTCGTGATCGCCGGGACGACGTTGCGGTGTCTATTTAGACGCCGCCCCAGCACGCTGATGTCAGTTCTTTCTTTTTCCGCGCCAGCCTTGCTCAGACCCAGAGAAAGCTTGTCCTTAGTAATTATTTGACTAAACTTTTCTCAACTTCTTTTTGAGTCTTTTGACTCCTGGTGCATGAGGGATGTCACATTGACGGACCGGATTCAAGCTATGTGAGGCTTGTAACTGTATGTTGTTGGTTCTCTACCAGGTGATCCTCATCAAAGTCATAAGCACTGAATATTCCTGCCCATGTGCGGGGACCCCGGAAATAATAAAAATGATATATGAAAAACATATATATACAGCTCTATATACATATATATATATTTTTTCTCATATCAATGCAGCTCCCATCTAGGAGGCAAAACAATGTAATTACACACATAAAGACTGTATTTGCAAATATATATAAAAACACAACAGGGCAAGTAGCACTTGAACTTTGTTTTTTAATGAGCAAAGTACTCATAAATATCCAACTGCAAATAAAGTAGACATTGTTAGCCTACAGGCTGCATTGTAAAGCAATAGCATAGAAAATGAAAGCATTTTCAACAAAAACTGGCACCGTGCCTTAAAGGCAGCCTTGACCCCTAGCTTCCCATCATGCCTCAGGGGTGACAGTTAGGTCAGTTGTTCTTTCCGGCTCCTTCAGTCAGGATCCTGGATTTTCAGCTCTTCCGGTTTTTTGGCTTTTAGTCAAAAAAATACTATAAATCTTTCAACTTTTACTGCCTTCACTCAACGTCTTTTTGCCTTAGAGTGAAGGCAACACCTTTTTTGAGTTCAGAAAGGGTGTTATTTTCTTCAAAAATGCCTTCTTTAGTCGACTCTTGCCCTGACTGTGGCAAGAAGAAGGCCAGATCTGATGCACATCCTGTGTGTGTTCTCTGCTTCCCTGAGACTCATTCTTCTAGCAATTGTCATCATTGTAAGAAGCTATCCAGGAGAACTTTAAAAGGAAGGGAAAAAAATCGCCTTTTTGGCCTCTCTGAAAGAGGTAGGTCTCATGTGAGGCAGCAGACAAAGAAAAGAACTCGGTCGACGTCGAGAAAAGTCACAACCTGTTCTCCGTCGGCATCGACGTCGAAGCTACCGGCGACGACGAAATCGATGTCGAAGACTTCAGTGATGCCGGCGCATCATCGACCATCGACTACGAAGACATCGTCGACGAAATTAACAGGTCCTCCGTCGACGTCAACCAGACGACGTTCGACGTTGAGAGGCAGGTCTCCATCGACGCTAGGGGAGCCATCGACGTCGAGACACAGTGCTCCATCGGCGCTCGCCGTCGAAGCACATCACTCCGTCGGCGCTGCAGCGCTCGACGTGGAGGCATATTTCTCGGTCGTCGCCTTGTCATAGACGTCGAGAGGCAGATCGGCGTCAAGGTCAATCCAGAGATCTTCGTCGTCGAGGCACAGGACACTTCCTTCGATGTCGAGGCAGAAGTCTCCGTCGAAATCAGGCCAACGATCTTCGTCGAGGCAGTGATCTCCGTCTCTAAGAGGAGAAAGTCAATGTTGAGGCGGTCGTCTCCGTTGAGGCGACAATTGGCGCAGAGGCGCACCAGATCGCAGTCGAGGCATCCATCCAAAGAAGCCTCACCTCCAGTAAGCCTATCCTCTTGACCTTCATCTAGGGCTGACTCACCCGGTTCTCATCATGGGTCAACGTCCAGGTCTCCAGAAGTGGTGATCTCGACTTCATGCAGCCCAGAATCAGGAGGACACCAAACTTCTCCAACAAGATCCCGAGAGAGGGTGAACTCCCCTCCTCCTGCATGGTCTCCGGAGGGATGAGAGGGGCGCAGATCGCCTTCCATTCATTTATCACCGTGGTGGTACAGGCCGTTGCATCATTGGGCCAATCCATCAGCCACAGGAGTCCAGCTTTATTCAAGCCCTCTCCACAGAGCTTCGTTGTCTCGTCTAGTAGAGGCTGTGGATAGAGAACGTCCTTCCTCAGGAATCAGGGCTCGCAGTCGCACTCCTGCTCGTTCCCACAGTAGGAGATCTAGATCTAGAAGCAAGATAAGGTCTCCTACTCTGTCCTCTTCATCCACTCTGTCTTCTCACAGAGACTTCTCACCTACTTTGACAGACACTCCACCGTCGAGGGTCTCTCCGGTGGATGATATCTACACTTTCCAGGATATTCTTGGTAGAGGAGCTACGAAGCTAAGTATTCCCATGCCTACTCGTCAAAGTAAATCCTCTGTGATCTTCGAAACCCTACCCAAGCGAATAGAATCCAGACCTCTACTTTCAATAGTACCAGGCCTCATAGAGCCAGTAATGGACATCTTTCTCACTCCGGCAAATATAAAGACCGCCCCAGTGAGAATTTCTAAAAAGTAACGCTCACCAGAAGAAGATCCGCTCTTCCTCAGGGCCGATCCTCCCCCAGATTCTGTCATAATTGCTGCGGCAAAAGACCCATGCTGTTGCCTCCTCCTCTACTGTGCCTCCAGACAAGGAGAGTAAAACACAGGATTTGTGGGGCAGAAATGTTTGCGGCACTTCCGCCTCCATGTTAAAGGTCTCCAATGCATCAGCTCTTCTGAGCAGGTATGACAGATCGCTATGGGACTCACTACAGAGGTTCACGGAGAAATTGCCAGAGGAAGACCGTAAAGATTTTGAGGAAATCTTGAAGGAGGGCAGCTCGGTTCCGAACCAGGTTATCAGCGCTGCTGCGGATGGGGCTACACTTTCAGCCCATGCTTATGCACATGGAATATGCGCAAGAAGAGCATCTTGGCTTCGACTTACGCCGCTTAAGCCAGAAGCGCAGGCACGTATCCTGAACCTTCCTTTCTCTGGTTCTTCTCTGTTTGGGGCTTACACGGATGAGGAGATGTCCCGCATGAAAGCAGAACTGGACACTCTAAAGGCAGTGGGCCTTGAGAAACTGAAGGAATTCCGTAAAAGATACAGGCCTTACAACCGGCGATCCTCCCAACAGAGGGTTCAAACCCCTCATTGGCAAAAAAATCAGGCTCAGCAAGGTCAACAACGATCACAGTATCGAGGCAGACGCCCCTCCAGAGGAGGAGGAAATCAGCGCCAAGGCAATAACTCCGCCAAGACTCAGATGAAAAGACGAGGGCCCACTTCCCCTGTCGCCGTTAGCCACTCCAGTGGGGGGGAAGTAATGCAAATCATCTCGAAAAGTGGCGAGCTATCACAAAGGACCGGTGGGTGCTAGCTACACTACAGCATGGGTACTCTCTACGTTTCCGACACCGTCCTCCTCAATCTCACCAGTTCCATCATCGAGTCACCAACTGAAGCTCTTACAGAAAGAGGTGGCCACCTTTCTCAGAAAGTCAGCCATCGAGAGGGTGCCAGTGACTCAGAGAGGGAGAGGAGTTTACTCAAGATACTTCTTAGTAAAGAAAAAGGGTCGAAAATCGGAGTATAGACCCATTCTGGATCTGCGAACACTCAACTTATCAATAAAAAAGGAGAAGTTTCGCATGCTGGCTCTCCATCAAATATATCCACATCTCAGAAAACGGGATTGGATGTGTTCAGGCGGGGATTGGATCTCCCCGCCACAGACGACATCAGGATCCTTTTTGACAACGGCGAGACAGCGGCCCTCATCCTCCTGGATCTCTCCGCCGCCTTCGACACCGTCTGCCACAGCACACTACGCACACGACTCCAAGACGCAGGGATGCGGGAGAAGGCACTGGACTGGACCACCTTCTTCCTCTCAGAGAGTCCGCCTCCCCCCCGTTCCGGTCCGAGGCCTCCGAGATCATCTGCGGCGTTCCACAAGGATCTTCCCTCAGCCCGACGCTGTTAAACGTCTACATGGCACCACTAGCACGCATCGCCCGACAGCACGACCTCAACATAATCTCCTACGCCGACGACACTCAGCTGATTCTCTCCCTCACCAAGGACCCTCTCACCGCCAAATCCAACCTCCACCAGGGAATGAAGGCAGTCACCGACTGGATGAAGGAAAGCTGACTTAAGCTGAACTCAGACAAGACGGAGATCCTCATCCTCGGGTCCAACCCCTCAGCATGGGACGGATCATGGTGGCCCGCATCACTGGGGACCCCCCCCGGCCCCCACCGACCACACACGCAACCTGGGAGTCATCCTCGACTCGAAACTCACCATGACCAAACAAGTCAACGCAGTCTCCTCCACCTGCTTCAACACCCTCCGCATGCTCCGCAAGATCTACAGATGGATCCCGACAAACACAAGGAAAACAGTCACCCAGGCCCTAGTCGGCAGCAAACTCGACTACGGAAACGCCCTCTACGCCGGAGCCTCGTCCAAGCTCATCAACAGACTACAAAGAATCCAGAACGCCTCGGCACGCCTGATCCTCGACGTCCCGTGCCGCGACCACATCACCCCCCACCTGAGGAACCTGCACTGGCTCCCCGTCGACAGGAGAATCTCCTTCAAGCTCCTGATCCACGCACACAAGGCACTCCACAAGACCGGACCAGCCTATCTCAACAATCGGCTCTCCTTCCACGTACCCAACAGGAAACTCCGCTCTGCTGACCACGCCCTGGCCGCAGTCCCGCGCATCCGTAGAACCACTTCCGGAGGCAGATGCTTCTCCCACCGTGCCGCCAAGACCAGGAACACCCTCCCCCTCTACCTACGACAAACCGAAGACCTGCTGACCTTCAGGAGACAACTCAAGACCTGGCTCTTTGACCAGTAGCAGCAGCCTTGAAACCCTTACGGGTAAGTAGTGCGCTTTACAAATTAAATGATTGATTGATGATTGATTGATTGATTCGTTGGATCTGCAGAATGCGTAATTTCACGTGCCCATCAATCACCATCACAGGCAGTACCTGAGATTTCGCGTGGGATCCTCTCATTACCAGTTCAAGGTGCTGCCCTTTGGGTTAAAGTCAGCCCCACGGGTGTTCACGAAGTGCATGGCAGTAGTGGCAGCCGCACTGCGACAAAGAGGAATCTTCGTGTACCCCTACTTAGACGATTGGCTGTTGAAAGGTCCCTCCCCGAGCACTGTGAAGAATCATTTTCTGGACTGTCTCAGGCTTTGTCACCGGCTGGACCTGCACGTAAATTTCAACAAATCAACGTCTCTCCCAACTCAGAGAATTCATTACTTAGGTGCTCTGATAAACTCTGAGGTAGAAAAAGTGTTTCCTTCGGAGGAGAGACAGTGTTCCCTCTTACAGAAATGCAAGCTAGTTCTGCGCGACAGCAGGATACCGGTTGGTCCGATTGCCTCCCTCTTAGGGTCGATGGCATCCTGCATCTTCCTGGTCCCCAATGCCAGACTGCGTATGCGTCCTCTTCAGCAGGATCTGGAGGACAAGTGGGACCAACAAGCAGCTCGCTGGGACGAAAAGATAAGCCTTTCACACGCAGCAAAAAACTCCATCCTGTGGTAGATGAAGGAGGGGAATTTGCAAGTTGGAATTCCTTTTCCCCAACCTCCTCCTGTTCAATCTCTAATCACAGACGCCTCATTACAGGGTTGGGGAGCCCACATGGGGTCTCTCCAGACTCTGGGCTTATGGTCAACAAAAGAACAATCTTACCACATCAACATGTTAGAGCTTCTGGCTGTTCACCTAGCCCTCAAGGCTTTCCTCCCCTCGATTCAGACAAATTTGATCTTAGTACAGACGGACAACACCACCACCATGTACTACCTGAACAAACAGGGGGGAACACGTTCACGCACTTTGTCATTGGAAGCGCAAACGCTCTGGCATTGGCTCCTAGCAAGGAATCTCTTGGTCACAGCAGTCCACTTGCCGGGAGAAGAACGTGAAAGCAAATGCTCTCAGTCATCACTTCGAGGACAGAGAAGACTGGGTTCTCAACGACGAAGTCGTCGAAGGCATTTTCCAAGAAAGGGGTCGTCCCACCATCGACCTCTTCGCGGACGACGAAAATGCCAAATGCCAAAACTTCGCCGCAAGGTTTTACCGACCAGGGTCAAAGGGGAATGCCCTTTTGATCAACTGGTCAGGGGTATTTGTGTACGCCTTTCCCCCTCTTCTGCTAATCCCGAAGGTGGTGACCAAGCTGTCTCATTCGTGCAGGAGGATGATACTGATTGCCCTGAACTGGCCGAGACAATGGTGGTACCCGGACCTTCTGCACCTAACAGAATGCCCTCACAGGAAGCTGCCGTGCAGACCGGGCCTGTTGTCCAAGTTGAACGGGAGGATTCATCACCCCAACCTTCCATCACTGAACTTGGCAGCATGGCTCCTGAGGTCCTCCAGTATGGCCACCTAGAACTACCGCAGGACTGTATGTCCATTTCGAAGGAAGCAAGTGGAAGCGGTTTTATATGTGGTGTGTGCAATACCATTGTAATCCTACCAAAGGTCAGGAAGAGGTCATCCTTCCTTACTTACTTTATCTGGCGAAAGCAGGGTTGAAGTTTTCTTCCATTAAGGTGCACTTAGCGGCGATAACTGCATATAGACGCTCACCTTCTCAACCTTCTTTATTTCAGTTACAGGATGTTAAGGATTTCTTACAGGATTTAAAGAAGGTCTAACCTCCGTTCCGGCCTCCTTCTCCACCCTGGGAGCTAAACCTGGTGCTATCAAAAATTGATGGATCTGCCTTTCGAACCCATACACAAAGCAACCTTGTAACATCTTTCTTGGAAGGCGGCTTTCATTTTGAGCGAAATACAGGCTCTCTGCTCTAAAGAGTTATACAGTTTTCCATCTTAATAGGGTGGTGTTGAGAACGCACCCCTCTTTCCTTCTTAAGGTGGTGTCAAATTTTCATGTGAATCAGACCATATCTCTACCTACCTTTTTTCCAAATCCCTCCACTCCAGCTGAGAGGGCCTTACACTCTCTGGACCTGAAAAGGGTTTTAAAATTCTATCTGGACAGATCCAGATCTATGAGAAAATCTGATCAACTATTTGTTAACTATGGGTTGATCAGAACTGGTTTTGCAGCTTCAAAGCGGTCCATCTCCAGATGGATAGTTAAATGTATCAAACTTGCTTATCAATTAGCACAGATGCCCCTTGGGTTTACTCCCAAGGCACACTCTACCAGAGGAAAAGCGGCTACTACTGCTTTTCTTCATAACGTGCCTATGTCTGAAATTTGTAAGGCGGCAACTTGGAGGTCCGTCCATACATTTACGAGTCACTACTGTCTGGATTCAGACACCAGAACAGACACTCAATTAGGCCAGGCCTCCTTGAGGAATCTGTTCAACAGCTGATTTCGGCTGTTATTATTTGTTGGGTCATGTTTTACTCTCATTTGCCTGCAGGTGATTGATGGGCTTGCTATTCTATTCAGTGCTTATGACTATTGATGAGGATCCCCCTGGAAGAGAACTAGGATTACAGGTAAGTAACGTATCCTTACGGACCCCCACCCTTTGTGCCTGTGGTGCCAGGAGCGCGACCACTACCCAAAGTCGTGCTCTGACTGCTGGGCCATGAACCCAAGGTCTTTGCGGGACTCACTTTTCCTCTACCAAAACCCAACCCCTGAGAGCTTGGGGATCCAAGCCTCGTGCTCTAAGGCACATTCCCTACTGGTCCCCCAGATAGGGAATCCAAGAAGTTGGACCATCTTGTTAAGAAGATGTTTTCTTCCGCCATCTTAGCACTGCGGTCAGTGAATACAGCATGCCTCTTGGGTCATTATTCCCATACAGTGTGGGATACGGTGGCGCAGGTGCTGCCACAGTGCCTGGAGGAGGCCCAGGCCGTTCTATCCCGCGCAGGGGCTGAGGGCAGAGATGCAGCAAAATTCACGATCCGATGTGGGCTGGATAACGCCGACTCACTGGGCAGAATAGTTTCCATGTCAGTAACCCTGAGGCACTAGGCCTGGTTGAGGATGTCTGGTTTTTCTGGGGATGTTCAATCCATACTGCTGGACATGACCTTTGATGGCCGTCACGTTTTTGGTGAAAAGGCAGACTTGGCGCTCAATCGCTTTAAGGACTCTAGGGCTACGGCCTGAAGGAAGTGACCCAAATATGGCCACCCGGGTCACATTCGACCTCCTCTAGCCTTCCAATAATGAAGAGTCGATGACGCAGTAGAGAATACAAGCAAACTAGTTTATTCACAAAATACACTGCAGTTGAGTCCAATCTAACCAGCCTCCTATGATGGCTGACGAGGGACTGCCTCTAACAAGCATGAAGTTACATTATGTATGTTGCAGAGCCCACAAAGACCCTCCTACTATGGAAAAACACTGATAGCTGTCGTAACACAGAGGGGGTACAAAACATACGTTTCAATTCCGCAGTCTGGCACAAGCCATCTACTGTCCAAGGTAGTCTGGCTTATCCTCCATACTAGACAGGTGGGAGAAGGCCTCTATGCAACAGAAAAGGCATGCGTTAATGAGCAAGATTCAGCTAAGAGATAATTAAACTTACCAAGGACCATTTCTCATAAATGATCAAGTAACTGTTTCGATTATAAAAGAAAATGGTGTCTTTGAGGTAAAATGGTGGCACAGATGTCAACCTAACAAACGTAACATCTGCATTTACGAATTGTTTATACATACAGTATGCACATATAATGAATTAGCTATTTAAATGCTAGTATAATATCAGGTGAAATACGAGTAAATATGCGCAATAATATGTTTCAATTCTAACAGGCCAGATCCTTGGGCCTCGCAGCGACCTCTCACCCCACGCAGACTGCTTTTCACCCCTTTCATGACTACGAAAGGGGTGCCCCACCACGTTCGTCCCCGTCTAGCCACTGATTGACGCAAGCTTAGCCAGGGCATGGCCACTGACGTGGGACCCAGCAACCTCACAGGTCTAGAGTCCAGCAGGTGGGCCAGTCCACCCATACCCTCCTTCAGCTACCTCCAAGCCCTCCTAGTCCGACCTTTCAGGGCCACTAGGGGCCAGTGGGCAGCAGGATTCGCCATCCCCTCCCCCACTGCCATACCATCACGTCGGACAGGTGGGTTTTGCAGATAGTGCGAAGGGGCTACTCCCTCCCCTTCGAGACTACCCCTACCTCCATGCTACCATCCTTCCATCGCATGTCGGAGGATCACTTGGCCCTTTTCCGTGAGGAAGTTGCATCTCTCTTGGCCAAGGGATCTATCGAAAGGGTTCATGTGCCAGTAGTAGGACGTGGTTGCTACTCCCACTGCTTTCTGGTACCCAAGAAGGACAAAGGCTTGCGTCCTATCTTAGACCTCAGAGCCCTCAACCGCTTTCTTCCGGAAGGAGAAGTTCAAGATGCTCATGTTGACTCCAGTCCTGTCTGCCCTCAACCCCGTAGACTGGATGGTAGCGTTGGACTTGCAGGACGCATACTTACATATTTATGTCCTGCCGGCCCACAGGCGTTACCTTCGGTTCACAGCAGTCCACGAACATTTTCAGTTCACCGTGCTCCCCTTTGGCCTCACCAGCGCCCCTCGGGTGTTCACGAAAGTGATGGCGGTGGTCGCAGCTCATTTGCGCCAATTAGGGGTTCCAGCCTACCCCTATCTCGACGACTGGCAGTTAAAGGCAGGCTTGCCCCAGGCTGTTGTCTCCCACCTCCAGACTACGGCAGACCTCCTGCATTCGCTGTGGTTCACTATCAACATGCCAAAGTCATACCTGACTCCCTCTCAGAAACTCCTTTTCATCTGAGCGGTTCTGGATATGGCACAGTTTCGGGCTTATCCTCCCGAACAGCGAGTCTGGGATATTCAGGCTATGAAACCGATGTTTTAGCCTCTATCCCAGATTTCGGTGAGAACGACTCAGAGGCTGCTGGGCCTCATAGCCTCCTGCATCCTGCTGGTAGATCATGCCAGGTGGCATATGTAGGCCCGGCAGTGGGACCTGATGTTCCAGTGGGCGCAGCATCAGGGGAATCTCTCCGACTACGGCCAGATCTCGGAGGGAACTACACACCAATTGCAGTGGTGGTTGATGAACCAACAGTGGTTCAGGGTCAGATCCCTCACCCTTCCCTAAGCAGAGCTGACAGTGGTGACCGATGCGACACTCCTTGGATGGGGCGGCTACCTGGTAGAGGTGCAGATCAGAGGACTCTGGTCTTCGGCGTCGTCCGGCCTCCACATCAACCTTTTGGAGCTCCAGGCGATACGTCTGGCACTGAAGGCATTCCTTCCCTCTATCAAAGAAAGAGTAGTGCAGGTGTTCACAGACAATGCCGCCACCATGTTGCACTGCAACAAACAGGGTGGGGTGGGGTTGTGGACCTTATATCAAGAGGCTCTTCGCTTTTGGACATGGCTGGAACATCAGGGCATGTCCCTGGAGGTCAACACCTGGTGGGTTCTCTAAATGCCAGTGCGGATGAGCTCAGCTGTCGGTGCATGATGGATCACTAATGGCGTCTTCACTCGAAGGTGGTGCAAGTTCTCTTTCAGCAGTGGATAGAGCCTTGGTTAGATCTGTTTGTCACTGAAGAGAACGTACCATGTCAGCAGTCCTGCGCGTTGGAATTTCCAAGACGGCACTCGCTCGGTGACGCTTTTCCTCGTGAGTGTAACTGCGGCCTTCTGTACGCCTTTCAGCAGGTACCACTTCTGCCCCGAGTGAAGAACCAGAACCTTTTGGGCCTGGCGGCGCAGGGTACGCCCTCCGTCTCCTGGGTTCACCTGCTTCGATACACAGAGACACGGGACACTCTGTCGGCGTTAGAAGATTGGATTTATTTAGCTGCAGCTAGTACAGTTATCCTAGAAGTACACAAAGTAGGTTCTCAGGAGACTGCCATTTTACTCTGTGGCGCATCAGATTAAATACTATACAATATAGGATTATTAACAGAACACATGCCCCAAGCAAAGAAGAAAAGAGCCAATAGGGTAAGTGGAAAACAAAGCGGAACCAGTAAGAAGGGTTCGAAAACAGAAAGATCAGATGACTCGAAGAGTCCGCTCCTCCAACTATGTTTGTCATCCCACCCCCGAACTTAATTTATTAACAGATTACAACTGACTTGCAGGTGGTGAGATACGTTTGTGTGTATTGGAGGACGGGCATGACACAAGAGAATGCTAGCAGGAGACAGTGAAGGCCAGTCGATAAGATATGATCAGGAAAGGATGGTGTGAGCCTACAGATAGTTGAAACAGGGATTAGGAAAGCCAGACACGGATTAGTGTACTCGGCTAGTCCAAACACCAGCCTCGCAAACAAGGCCGAGGACGTATTTTGACACCAAGCTACGGGAAAAGCAGAAAAGACTTTGTTCGCCATGCTGCCTGAGTGGTGGCAACACAAAATGGCGGCGGGTTACAAAATGGCGGGTCGATTCGATCGTGATCGAAAATCGAAGTTCCTCAGACCCTCCTTTTGCCAGAACTCAGGCAAGCTAGACTCACGTTAATCTGAGTCCACATCAATAGCCATGAGATCATCAAGCTGTTGTTGTAGCATCATCCTTATGTTTTCTGCTACTTGAGGCTTGGGTCTTGAAATGCACATAGTGGCACAAAGATCACAGATAGCGGGACCACAGTGCATACAAAGACAGCAAGAGAATATGATTGTCAAAATTACTCCAAGGAATGTCAATATTTTCCAGCCCCATTTGGACAGTAATCCCCAAAACCATTCCGTTAAGGACCAATCTCCTTCGTCCTGATGAATAGACTCGGAGATTATATGCAACTTGTAAATCGCTTGGTATACTGTCGGAGCATCATTAGGAATGAAAATACAACAGCTTGACCCGATCAATTTACATACTCCACCACGAACGGTAAGAATAAAGTCTAAGGCAACTCGTTTTTGTAAGGTCATAGGACGTTCCGCCTGTAGTTCAGCCGTGATATTACTCAAGGCTCCTACAATGATGTCTATTGTAGTCTCCACAACACGGACCAGTTGCCTTATATTTCTGCTATTGGCCATTGGACCCCAGAAAGGAAGAAAACCCTTAAGGAAATCTCCTCCTTCTTGTCCCGTGGTGTCTTTGGAGTCAATAATTCCTCGGCTGAGACGGGTTCGGTGATAATTGGCAGAAGCAGTGTAAGTAGGGGGGAGAAGGAAAGCTATGTAGCAGGTACCAGAGAAACCCGTTGGCAACCAGGTATAGGCTCTATCATAACAAATGAAATAGGTGCCTTGTGACGGTACTAGAGGAGGTGAGTTCAGAGAGGAATAAATGTATGTGTAGGAACAGTTACTTTTTGGTACAGTGTCAGAAGAGCGTTCGTTTATCTTTAAACAGAAGTTACCTTGATGCGGTACAATGCAGATTGGTGAGGATTTCTCCTTTCCCATTTTATTATTAAGACTCGACATGTATTGGGTGACGTTCCAATTAGTGTATGCTTTTCTTTCATCGATAGAAATTTTGCTATTCTCCATGATTTTAACCATAACCACCATACCCTTAATCAAAGAACTATGACTGAAATCCGGATAATTAATTTGTGAAGCAACAGACCGTCTGAATTTACTTATATATGCATTTGAGAAAATAACAAAGAATGCCCAAGCGGAACCTTCGTAGGAGAAAGGAAGAACTAGAAATGGTATTCCCTTCTCAGTAGTATGCGGCATAAGACCACATACCCAACAATCAGTTGTGTTAATTACTAGTTGATGCTGGTGTAATAGTTGAACAAAAGAATTATTGTAATACTCGGTTTGTGGTAAATATTTCGTTACCGGTACTATTTTTTATGCGGTAAAGTCTATTAAGAATAACTCAGTAAAATGAGAGGCAGAATCCGTGGTATTAGAGGTTTAAAAAGGCTTTATTCCTATACAAAGGAACACAATTCGAATTGTTGGCGTTCTATTCCATCACCACGAAAGTTCAGGAAGGAAGGGCATATATTATTGACAGGTAATCATTTTTATAGAAAAGGCATTTCAGTAAAACAGATGCAGTAGGCGTATCAACTGGTAAGAAAAATAAACTATGCATGCGTAACTAGAATAGGCGTAACTAGACAACGTCATCATACATGATGTCATAAGTGGGTGGATCCATAAAAGAATCCTGCAATGTCAGCAGAAATATTTGGCAGAGATGCGTGCGCAGCCGCATGACGTGTGATTGACGTGCAACTAGAGGGAGAAAGGGACTTGACATTTAGCTCTACATGTGGAGACAAAAGTCTGGGGTTATGTCAACCTAATCCCAAATCATATCTAATATCCTATGTTTAAAGAACTGTGTTATCCAAAAAGAGAGGTCTCTTAGGATAGAATCTTATTCTATACTGACTATACTGACTAGTGCGTGTACAAGCGTCTAAGTGTCTACACTAGATGCGAGGGGGTAGGAATATTCCATGGTAACAGGGTTATGAATTACTTGCATGAGGACAGCGAGGCCTGGCCCCTTTGCACGGTAGCTGGAGGAATGTTTACCTAAACTACTAGACAGGAATGCATCGGATGAGGGGCGGAGGAGATAATCTTGAAGGTGAAATACAGTTCTTGGCAGGCGACGGGCTGGATCAGGCACCGTTAGCCGCGCAGGGAGTAAGACAAAGTTCATGGTCACAGATGCAGGCTCAGACTGGAGCTTTCAGAGGCAGAAGACAGGAAAAGGCTTGATGACAGAATTCGGGCCTACTCGCCTGAATCTGTAAAATGTGGAAAGTGAACCACATAAAGTCGGTGGCCTTTCATACCTAGGAAAGGAATATCTGACCCATTCATAGAGGATCTGAAAGAGGACATGTTGACGGTGGACGCACATATATTTGCGTCTTCAAAACTGGAGTGGGAGGGAACATACATGTACTTATAGCATGTACATGGAGCCGTTGGGGTCTACGATAGGGGACATAACTGATCACAAAATTCATATTTCCTCATTCCCTCCTTGTCCCCTTCGGACCCTTAGGAGATATCGATCTTCATCAATCCATCGATCTGTTCATATAACATCATTTGTTCTTCTTTCTTCTTCCGGGATCTTGAACGAACACTTGGATGTGGGATACACGAGGTGGCACACAGACCACAAATCGCTGGCCCACATTGTAGACATAAGCAGCAACTGAATAGTATGAGAAAGCCAATACCTAGGAAGGAGAGCATTCTCCATCCCCAGGCTGACAACACGCCCCAGAACCAACCGGACCAAGTCCAGGTGCCTGGACTCTGGTGTATCTGGCTTACAATCTTATGAAGGCGGGTTATGGCTTTATATACTGACGGCGAATTTTCTGGTATGAAAATGCAACAACTTGATCCGATGACCCTACAAGCTCCGCCCCTATCGGCCAGGATGACGTCAAGGACAAGACGATTTTGAAGCACAACAATCCGCATAGCAGACTGCTCTTCTGTTAAATTGCCTAAGGCGGAAATAGTTTCGTTCACTACTGCTTCAAGGGTTCTGGTTAGTCTACGTATTAGCTTACTATTAGTGACTGTACCTATATAGGGGAAGAAATCTTTATTGAAATCTGTGTATTTTTCCCATGCTGTTTCAGTGTAATCGACAATTGGGAGATCTCTCTGCTGTCTATTGTGTACTAGATGAGTATTTCTATGATAATCAGGAGGAGCTAGGAAAACAGGTGGTAGGAGGAATGCTATGTAACAGGTACCATCCCAATCTAAAGGTAGACGTATATATGCGGTCTGGCCACATATGAAGTAGGAATGACGGGAAGCTCTAAATGTAGACTTGCCTTGATCACTGAATTTTATTACAGTGGTGCATTTACTATGGCCCATGTGTATGGAACCATTCTTTCTTATACATAGTTCCCCTTTTACTGGGAATACGGACATGGCGGGCAAGTTTGGTGTAGCTTCAGATTCACCGTTCAGGATCATGAGGTTAAGTGTAAAATTACCTAATCCATATACTTCATTTTCTAGATCAGTTCCTGTTCTTTTGGGAAGTCCCTCCTTGTTAGGGTAGCAGACTTTAAGCAAAACTAAGTTCAGGTTTCCCCATACCCAGTTGTCTTGATAAACTGCGGAATTCGAATCTAGGGAATTAATCAAACTAAACCATGCTCCACATTGTGTGTGAACGGATAGGGAAAGAGGGGCAAAACTCCCTTATAGTTCTGATAGGGAGGGAGTCGGCCACATATCCAACAATTTGTGGCATTGCTGGTTTGATGGGAATGATGTAGCATACTAATGAAAGTGTTATTGCGCAGCGCAAATCTATAAGACAATTCATGTGGAGGTAATTCACTAAAAGAATGTTCTGCAGTTATATTATAAGCATGCTTAGGAATAGGGTAATACATATGCAATAGGATGCTGACAATGATGATCAAAAGACTTAGAAAAAACAAAATTAATAATGTTACTGTACAATGACTACGAAATGATTTACAATACGCATGCCTTTTGAGCAGCATTTGATTATTTCTTTCTCTATTCCGGTCCAGAGGATACATGTCAGAGACAAATTCAACCGATTCACCTTGGAGAGGACTTAAACAATCAAATTGTCTGACTTACTGGACCTCAATTTTAGTTTAAACAGTTCTTGTTTCGTTAATTCAGCCAAGGGAAGCTTTGAGTCTGTTTGTGAGCGAATACAGGGTTGAGTCTCTACGCTGGATGGTAGTCCATAAAATTTCTTGATATGACTCGAGTGCAACCACCCTTTTCTTCCCTCGATTTTCACAGCTGTCCTTGTGGTAAGTAAAACCAACTTCGGTGACTTCCACCTAGGATCCAGTTGGGTCTTCCGGTCGAAATTCCTGACTAAAACCAGATCCCCAGGAACCACGTCATGGGGTTTCACCTCAGTATTGTCGGGAAAAGCTGCGGATACCTGTGAACGACAAGATTGTAGTGCAGACATCAAGGAAGCCAGGTAATCTGTCAGCATATTACAGTCAACGTCAGTTATTTTACGAGGTATAGGCGTCCCCCACATATTTGGTGGTCTACCGAAGATCACCTCATACGGGGATAGCCCTGTTCGAGAATGTGCTACCATTCTCATGTAAAAGAGCGCAACTGGTAAGGCTACTATCCAATCGACTCCTTTCTCTCTACATATTTTGGACAATCTAATTTCCAGGGTTTGATTATGGCGTTCCACGAGACCTGCCGCCTCGGGATGTCGGACACAGTGAAATTTCCATTGGTATCCTAATAGAAGGGAAACGTGTTTCATTAATTCGGATGAGAACGGCTGGCCGTTATCTGAGTAGACAACACGTGGTAAACCGTACCGTGGGAAGAATTCTCGAACTAACTGCTTGGCAGTAGTCGGGGCAGTGTAATCTGAAACCGGGTATGCTTCTGTCCAACGGGAAAGAGCACAGACAACTACGAGAACATATTTGAATCCTCGACATCGTTCCATCTGGATATAATCCATCTGGAGGACTTCAAAAGCATGATCGGGAGTTTGGAATCCACCCTGTTCTACGGGGATGCTTTTACCTGGATTAAACTGACAACATATCATACAGGTACGAACTTTTTGTTTCGCTGCGGCTCGCAAGTGTTTGTTGAACCAAATGTGTTGAATGCTGTCTAGCATAGCTTTTTCTCCTAGGTGCGCTGGACTATGTATAGTGTTAATGATGACTTGGACCATTGAGTCGGGAAGAAACCATATAGATTTTTCCTTCGTCATCCATCCTTGATCTGTTTGGATCCCTCCTAATTCAGTCCATTTCTTTATTTCTTCTGGTGTAGCATGTGTCTGTATGTCAATTACATCAAGGGCGGGATCCTTAACTGTCATGCAATGTGTTGGTGTCGGAACTATTGTCTTTGTCATGTCAGTTGTGTGAGTCTGATTCTGAGCAGTCTGTTTAGCTGTTCTGTCAGCTAGATCATTACCCTGGGAAATGATGTCGGTAACTTTTGTGTGGGCTTTGCATTTCATAATCGATATTGCAGTAGGTAGATGAATCGCGTCTAATAGGGCTTGAATGAGGGGTCCGTGTTGGATGTGGGCACCGTGAGAAGTTAAATAACCTCTCTCTCGCCACAGTACGCCGAAGTCATGGACGACTCCGAATGCATAACGTGAATCTGTGTATATGTTGACTTTTTTATTTGTGGCTTGAATACAGGCTTGTGTCAGAGCGATGAGCTCTGCTGCTTGAGCTGACAAAGTGTTAATACAATTTGTTTCAATGACTTCAGTGTCTGTTGTGACTGCGTAAGCGGCCACTAACTCTCCTGTACTTGTTCTCATACATGACCCATCTACATATAATGTCAAGTCTGGATCTGTCAAAGGGATATCTGTCAAGTCTTGTCTGGGTTTCGTCGTGATAGTAATGACTTCGACACAATCATGTGCCAATGGATCTGTTCCGCCTACTGGTAACAGTGTGGCAGGATTTAACGTATTACAACGTCTGATTTCTATGTGTGGCTGAAACAATGTTAATTCGTAACCGGTGAGTCTTGCTATAGTCAAGTGTTGTGTTTGTGTGCGGTTCAAGAGAACCTCTACTGCGTGTGGTACTTGTACTGTCAATTGATGTCCTAACACTATGGCATCGCTTTGTCGGATTGCTAAAGCTGTTGCTGCCACTGATTTTAGGCACGCTGGAAGTGCCTGCGCTACTGGATCTAATGTACTAGAGAAATAAGCACATGGTTTGTGTGATCCTGCTTGTTCCTGAGTGAGTACTGACAAAGCAGTACCTTCGCGTTCTGTAACAAAGAGTGTAAACTGTTTACTGTAACATGGTGTTGCTAGGACAGGTGCTTGACATAAAGCTTTCTTTAAGCTTTCAAAGGCATGTGTATGTTCTGGAGTCCAAGGGAGGACAGTCGATGTGGCTGCCTCCTGTGTTGTCAACTGGATGAGTGGTTTTGCTAGAAATGCATATTGAGGGATCCACTGCCTACAGTATGAAGTGAGGCCTATAAAAGCCCGCACCTCCTTTTGTGTCTTGGGTGGTGGCATGTTAGCAATTAACTGGATGCGATCGGGTGTAAGCTGCCTTCCCTCCTTGGACAGCGAGTGCCCAAGGTAAACAACTCGCTGGACACAGAATTGCAGCTTGGAAGGGGACACCTTGTGCCCCTTGTCAGCCAGAAATTTCAAAACCGTCAGTGACGCTGTTTCACATTCATGTTCGCTTCGGGCGGTGATCAGCAGATCATCGACATATTGAAGCAAGGCAGTGTTAACTGGCATGTGGATACTGTCAAGTTCTCGTTTCAGTGCTTGGCTATAGATGCTGGGGCTTTCTGTAAATCCTTGAGGTGCGCGTGTGAATTTAAAACTTCATCCATTTAAACTAAAACCGAACAAATATTGACTTTCCGGATCAATTGGGACACTAAAGAAAGCATTCTTGAGATCAATTTACAGTGAAAAACGTTGCTTCTGAGTCAATAGCTGTGAGTAATGAGGAGATATCTGGGACCACAGGGTATTGTGGTACAATGCATTTATTTAATTCGCGCAGATCAATAACTAATCGATATACTGGTGATGCTTTTGGATCCGTTCTTTTAAGGATCGGAATTATCGGGGAATTACATACATTGGAGTCAGTTTCGACAACCACTCCTTGTGCAATGAGCTCGTCAATGATTTGCAATAAAGCCGTTACAGCATCTGGGGGTAACTTGTATTGTCGCATTCGTGGTAGTACTATTCCTGTCTTTAGTGTGACTCGATATGGTGTAATGTTCATGCAACCAACATCAGTGGGGCCTTGTGCCCATAAATGTGTAGGTAAATTCTGCAGTCGGTGATCCATGTCTCTGGATACGTAGTGACCTTTAAAGTCACGTAAAAATAGTCGTACTCCTTCCGGAGAGCAACATATTATGGCTCCTAGAGCTTTCAATGTTTTTATACCTAACAAGTTTTCTGGACATGATTTAGTAAGCAATAAATCTGTAGTACGTGTTAATGGACCGACTGTAAGTGGAAGAGGTTGTGTTACGTCATTAATTATAGGTTTTCCTGAGAATCCAAGGGAAATATTTTGTGAGCCTGAGAGGGGTGCTCCTGGAACTTCACTGCGTCTTATAGTTGTTCTGCTTGCCCCTGTATCAAGTAAAAACTTTCTGTCTTCCCCTAATAGTTCACTATGTACATAAGGTCCCTCTTGGTCTACAGGAACCTCTATAAGGGGTAAGCCAACTTCCCTCTCTAGGCTATCTCATGAGTATCGTTGATAATCGGGATAATCTGTTTGTGCGTACTGATACATTTGTTGTGTTGTTGCTTGTGTTGCAGCAACAGGCTGCGCTTGTGGTGGTGCTACGATCTGTTGTGGAGCTGCCTGTTGCGGAGCTAATTGTTGCGGAGCTAACCTAGGTTGTGCCTGCTGAGGCAGTTGCTGTTGATTCTGATCCTGTCTAGGTGGACGTGGTCTCTCATGTGTTCTACCTGTGGCAATATTATGTTTCAGGACTGGACAATCGTGTATATAATGACCTGGTTGTTTACAATAGTTGCATGTCCCTTTCGCAGGACCTACGGAATCACCCTTTTGATGACTATCGGCTGGAACTGATTGTGCAACAAGCATTTTCATTTTCGTATCTTTCATACGTCTTTGTTCGTGTTCTTGTTCTTCTCTAATTCTATTGTGGTGATATTGTAACATCTGTAGCATCTGTGATGGGGTATTACCTTGCCAGGTACTTTCGAATTTCAATACTCTATTCTTGACTTGTAGTGGAGAATTTTCGACTAATTTTGTCACAAACAGATGTGGATATGACTCACTACTGGCTTTTATACCACTATTTATACTAAAACATTTTTCAAATCGGGAATAGAAATCACTAGTGTCTTCATCTGGTTTTTGTTTACAGGCTGAGATTGCACCCCAGTCTTCCTTTTTCGTAGTTAATAAACGTGGCAGTACCTGTATTAGTAATCCTGCTAATGCTGTAGTCTTATCCCCAAGCCCTGCTCCTGCAGCTCGGGCCTTTTCTTCGTTTTCTAATGCTGTCCAATCTATCTTTTGGTCTCCCACCTCCCATTCCTTTTCTTTGAGTTTCTCATAAACACCGGCAGGTAATAGGACCTTTAATATTTTCATAATGTCGGGGTAAGTATACTCTCCCATGAGTAACATGTCTTTTATCTCACGGTGGAAACCTGCTGGGTCCTTGTCATGGCTGGGTACCACTTTCTTCATTTCTAATAATTCTAGTTTAGTTATAGGCGTGTATACAAACACGCGTGTAAAATTATCACCGGCACCTCTAATTGGGTGCACTTCGCGTAACGGGTTCTGTCTATCTATGTGATACATTTTTCTCCCCATGATGGGAACTGGAACGTGTTCTGGGCATACGAAATTTAAATATTGATTTCAAGATTCTAGAATTTCCTTAATCAAATCAGTACCTGACCCTCTCCATATATTCGTGAGTAGTTCTGTCAATATGTCAGGTAAGGGTCCTGGATCGGAGTGTTGGTTTTTATATAATATAAGGAGGTGTTGAATCATGTATATACTAGCTAAATGCTGTTCATATGGGTCTAGATTCAGAAACGTGTGTGCAAGTACATCGTCATTGTATTCGCCGGGACTGTCAGCCCATTGTACTGCTGACTTGGCTAATTCTTGTTCGTCCATGGAATCGAGCACGTGGTACCCCCTTCGATCTCGGAGTAATTTATCAGCGGCTTGGAATAAGTATTCAGGGGATTTTGTATTTAGCATAGGGTTTGGAAGATGTCTATTACATTCTGGACGTATTGGACGTATTGGGTCGTTAAAACCTCTGGTATTATTATGGGATCTTCCTCTACCTACATAAGCTATTGTATCTACTTGGTCTGATTCTTGCTCCTCCTCCTCTCTGTTTAGGTCAGCGGCGTCTACCTCTAATCTTTCTTCGTGTATTCGTTCTACTTCTTTGCGGATCTTTCGGTACATAGCTACTATACATAACAGTTTATCATGTCTCCCTTCTGATATATTCTTACCCCAGGTGACAAGTTTTTGCATTTCTTCCGTATTTACCCCAGGCCGGTCTTGATTTCTGATTACACAGTTTATGAGGAAACGTAACAGTTGTCCCTGTACCTCCACTTTCTGGTACTCCATGGCTCTGCTAATACTTTCAGGACCTCGTCCTGACTGGACAAAGTGATATATATTTTCTAAATGTGTAGCCATTCCTGGTAGCTTCGTTAAATATATTGCAGCTCGTCTAATACGTAATGACGACAGCAGCATTTCGTCCCGTTTACCGGGCACCGGATCATATCTACAATCTACTAGAAGTTCCTTAAGCATGTCGGGGGTTGCTAGTTTGGGCGTACGTTGGTGTGCTAATTCTCTAAGGGAAAATTTATTTCCTCTGGGTGGCGTAGAAAAAATGTCTGTCGTACCTCCTGTAGCACCGTCTGGGGTGCTGGACGTGAAAGGATTTGTTGAAGGTGAGACAGCAACCGTCGTTGCGGGAAAAGCTGTAGAAACAGATGTGCTTGTCGGAATGTGTGTCGAAGCTTGTTGTTGTGGAGGTACAGACGGAGAGTCTTGGCGATGAGCACCATCGGCAAGCGGTCTATGTGGTGCGGTATTAGCATACTCGGGAGCTGCGTCGTCTAAATAAGAGGAAAGGAAAACATCTTCTGCGGTTCTAGGATGCCCCTTGGGATGTGCTTTTATCGGAAACAATGGAGGTGGCAAGTCTTTTGGTATTTCCGGAGTAGCCTTAGGTAACCCTTCGGCCAGAAGTGGATACATACCATTCATAAGGGCGTTTCTTTGTCTGTCTACTTGTTCTGATTTTACTCGGGTACCTTCCTCAAGTAATAGATTTTCTCGGGTTTTATTTGAATTCTCCTTACCCTTATCTTCCTGTCTGAGTGCTTTTTCTGTACGTCTATATGATTCTTTACGCCATAATTCAATGGCATCTTTCTGCGACTGTCTGGCTTTCTTTTTCCATAATTCTTCTTCTACTCTCATGATGCAGTCTGCATCCCAGGTCCCCGCTGCGGGCCATCTCTGACTCTCTGGTAACTCTTTGGTGTAGTCCACCCATAAATCAAGAAATAATACGGCATCTAGGCCATGCTTATGATACATAAAGTACCCTGGAGTGTCCCTAGGTGGGATGGGAACAGCTTCTTCGAGTACACCTTTTCTAGTTTTGATCTGTCTTAGTTTCGAGAAGAGCGGCATTTCTAGACCTTATTTCTAGAACACACTTTATAAAAACACAATAATGAACAGTCATTCACACCACAGTATATAGAACGTATTTGAAACATTTAACACTTAACAGTTTTACGAACAATGATAACTAATAGAAAACTAGTTACTGACATTATACTGACACTAGATAATACTTATTTATCTTATTTATATGCAAAACATACTATATATACTGCTAAACAGTACAGATACACTGCTAAAACAGTGCAGACCGGATTTGTGTACCCAAACCCGTCTTGACCGGCACAGACTATGTGCACGTTAAATGCCTCCCCGGTAATGGTACTCACCGGGTAGCTCGGAACGGAAGGCCTCGGAACGGAACTGAAACTGGACTGGACCGGACTGGACTCGGAACTTCGGAACCTGGCGGGTCTCTGTATACCTCGGATCTTGCTCTCTCAGCTAGGCTCTGGTCGGGATACTTCGCACTTCTCACCGCCTCGTCTGGGTGTTGATCGCAGCCTCAGTCGTCCCCGCTTGGCCGGAGGGAGATACAGGAAATCCTGCAGATACGCGTTTTTGTCCGTTCAGCTGTGGCAGGAGACCGGGCCTGCAACGCACCGCCGGCGCGTGAGATGAGAAAGTGTCCCTATTCGGGCGCCAATTTATGTGGTAAATATTTCGTTACCGGTACTATTTTTTATGCGGTAAAGTCTATTAAGAATAACTCAGTAAAATGAGAGGCAGAATCCGTGGTATTAGAGGTTTAAAAAGGCTTTATTCCTATACAAAGGAACACAATTCGAATTGTTGGCGTTCTATTCCATCACCACGAAAGTTCAGGAAGGAAGGGCATATATTATTGACAGGTAATCATTTTTATAGAAAAGGCATTTCAGTAAAACAGATGCAGTAGGCGTATCAACTGGTAAGAAAAATAAACTATGCATGCGTAACTAGAATAGGCGTAACTAGACAACGTCATCATACATGATGTCATAAGTGGGTGGATCCATAAAAGAATCCTGCAATGTCAGCAGAAATATTTGGCAGAGATGCGTGCGCAGCCGCATGACGTGTGATTGACGTGCAACTAGAGGGAGAAAGGGACTTGACATTTAGCTCTACATGTGGAGACAAAAGTCTGGGGTTATGTCAACCTAATCCCAAATCATATCTAATATCCTATGTTTAAAGAACTGTGTTATCCAAAAAGAGAGGTCTCTTAGGATAGAATCTTATTCTATACTGACTATACTGACTAGTGCGTGTACAAGCGTCTAAGTGTCTACACTAGATGCGAGGGGGTAGGAATATTCCATGGTAACAGGGTTATGAATTACTTGCATGAGGACAGCGAGGCCTGGCCCCTTTGCACGGTAGCTGGAGGAATGTTTACCTAAACTACTAGACAGGAATGCATCGGATGAGGGGCGGAGGAGATAATCTTGAAGGTGAAATACAGTTCTTGGCAGGCGACGGGCTGGATCAGGCACCGTTAGCCGCGCAGGGAGTAAGACAAAGTTCATGGTCACAGATGCAGGCTCAGACTGGAGCTTTCAGAGGCAGAAGACAGGAAAAGGCTTGATGACAGAATTCGGGCCTACTCGCCTGAATCTGTAAAATGTGGAAAGTGAACCACATAAAGTCGGTGGCCTTTCATACCTAGGAAAGGAATATCTGACCCATTCATAGTGGATCTGAAAGAGGACATGTTGACGGTGGACGCACATATATTTGCGTCTTCAAAACTGGAGTGGGAGGGAACATACATGTACTTATAGCATGTACATGGAGCCGTTGGGGTCTACGATAGGGGACATAACTGATCACAAAATTCATATTTCCTTAGGTTCTTCTGACAAGTTCATGTGAAGGGAAAGTATGGAAAAGGTGTGGAGAGATAGTGGAAGAAAGCAAAGAAAAGGAAGGGGAGGTGTGTTTTGGCTGCAAAACATAAACTATCCAACCAATAATCGCCAAAGCAATACATAATGATATCAAAACACATAGGGTAATACTGTAACGACTGTACATTATTTTACAAGATGCTTTCTTTGTTTCATTTCTTCTCTCTTCAATACTGGGTGTAGTTTCCATTTTCACTAGTGGATGCTCACGGCAATCTTCCTCAATCACTAAAATCACGATGCTCTATCGTCCTATGACACTGAAAGATCCTGCAGACCTATTGTCACTACTCAGGTCGTGACCTAGACTCCTACCGTGACCCTGCAACCTAAACAGAACACTACACAAGGAGAAGAAAATTTCAAATGTTCTTATGTCTGGGTTGAAGATGGTAGCGCTCTTTCCCTAGAACACTCTGGTCTTGAAACAATGTTTTTAGTTCAGTCGTGTTCAAGCGACGATGCAATGGAATCGCTTCCTGTAAAATGTCGTCGTCCTCTTTCTCAGACAATGTCCCATTCAGGTGTGCATCGCTAAAGGGCATGAATCGTGGAACTGTTTCGCCTTCGCAGTCACCAACCCCTCTGCGAACCCACTGATCAAAAAGCAAGGGCAAAGGTACTTTCTTGCAGTGCACACCGTGAATCCAATTTTTCTTTCCTTCAACTTTAATTGCTGTCCTCGTGGTAAGAAGGACCATTCGGGGCTCCCGCCATCTGGGCTCCAAATTCTTCTTCCTCTGAAAATTGCGGATGCAGACCCAGTCACCTGGACGGATGGAGTGACCTGGATCTGTGGACGCCTCCGGCAGAGCACTCCGAACCTGTCGATGAAGGACATGCAATTTAGTTGTAAGGTCATGCAAATAGTCAATCAACACTGGGTAGGGCAAATCTGAGAACTTTTTAGGACGAGGTATTCCCCATATGTTGGCCGGACGGCCAAACACCACTTCGTAAGGGCTAAGTCCCAGACGAGAGTGTACTGCAGTTCTGGTGGAAAGCAGAGCTAACGGTAAAGCATCAGGCCAATTAAGTCCCGTGCTTGCTTGAATTTTCGCTAACTTTAGTTTCAGGGTCCCATTGTAGCATTCTACTAAACCTGCTGATTGGGGATGATTTGCCGCATGGAAATTTTGTTTGATTCCAAGACCTGCACAAACTTTCTGCATGACTTGGCCAACAAATTCGCTCCCATTGTCGCTCCAGACAATGCGCGGCAATCCAAATCTGGGAAAAAACTCTTTAAGAAGGATTTTGGCTGTGGATAAAGCTGTGTTGTCTTTCAAAGGGTATGCTTCTATCCATCTCGAAAAGGCACATACTACCACCAGAACATATTTGAGGTTGTTGCATCGATCCATATGAATGTAATCGATTTGCAACACTTCAAATGGGTATGTTGGAGGAGCAAAGTGACCTGCTGGAGTGGGGGTTCCCTTTCCTGGATTATACATCAGACAAACAATACAATGCTTTACTACGTTGTCTGCACATTTAGGGATACTTTCATTTTGCCAAACTGGAGCTAACAGTTTACAAATACCTGTTGCACTAAGGTGAGCTGGACCATGAGCCATAGTAACCACTGGGAGTCCATAAGCGTCCGGTAACAACCATCGTTGATGTTCGGACAATTCTACCCAACAACCCATCTCATCTAACATTCCCGTACTTTCTCTCCACTTGCTTATCTCTCTTTCTGTAGCCTCTTTCTGAATCGTTTTCACGCTTTCCACTGTATTCTCACACATACCTCTTTCTCTGACCCAATTTGCAGGACCTGCCTTATACATTCGACTCATTGAATCTTTCGCTGTTTTCTTTGCTGTTTCATCAGCAAATGCATTTCCTCGTCCAACATCATCCGTTATCTTCTTGTGAGCACTACACTTCACTATTGCTATTTGGACAGGTAAAGTAAGTGACTCAAGGAGATCAGTTACTAACTGACCATGCTGTATCTTAGTGCCATGTGAAGTTAGGTAACCCCTCTCTTTCCAGAGACGCCCAAAATTGATGCGACACCAAAGGCATATTGACTGTCAGTGTACACGTTCACTCTCCTCCCTTTTGATAGTACACAAGCTCTCGTCAGTGCTATCAACTCTGCTGCTTGCGCTGAATTGTGTCGAACACGCGCAGTTTCCACAATCGTATGTAAGGTAGTTACAGCATAGGCTGAAACCGTATTTCCATTAGACATCTTAAAACAAGAACCATCTACCCATAGAGTCCCATCTGGATTCTCTAAAGGTGTGTCTCTCAAATCAATCCTTCCTTTTGTCTCTTCCTCAGTACGGAAGAAACAGTCATGTTGATCTTCAACACTCTCCTCATTTGGAAGGGGCAACAAGGTAGCTGGATTCAGAGTATTGCATCGTTTGATGTGTACGTGACTAGCTAATAGCGTCAGCTCGTAACCAGTTAAAAGTGCACTCGTGAGATGCTGTGTCTTCGTTCTGTTTAGTAAGGTATCCACTGCATGTGGCACCATGACAATAAGAGTGTTATCTAACACTATCCCAGCGGACTGTCGAATAGAAATCGCTGCGGCTGCTGTGGCTTTGAGACAACTAGGCAATGCTTTAGCTACGGGATCTAACGTAGCCGAAAAATAAGCACATGGTCGCTGTCTATCTCCAAATTGCTGTGTTAAGACTGATAATGCACAACCTTCTTTCTCGTGAACATACAGCGTAAAAGGCTTAGTGTAATCTGGGGTACCCAGTACAGGAGCAGAACACAGAGCAGTACGTAAATCAGTGAAACTCTTTTGGCACTCGTCAGTCCAAGGAAGGGGCTGAGGCGTATCTTTTAAGGTGAGTGCCAACAGGGGTTTGGCGATCAAAGAGAAGTTAGGGATCCACTGTCTACAATAAGAAGTGATTCTCAGAAAAGCACGTACTTCCCTTTGTGTGGATGGTACAGACATTCGCGCAATCGCCTGAATCCGCTCTGGTGTCAATCGTCGTCCCTCCTTTGATAGGAGATGACCCAAGTAGGTAACCTCTCGACAAACATACTGTAGTTTGGAAGGTGAAACCTTGTGGTTCAGCTTGAACAAGTGATGTAGTAGTGCAACAGTGACATCTTTGCAGATATCTTCTGAGTCAGCGGCGACTAACAAGTCGTCCATGGATTGGATAAGGGCAGCACCAGTCGGCAAGTGAAAAGTATCAAGATGACATTTCAAAGCTTGGCTGTAAATGGAGGGACTTTCACAGTACCCTTGGGGTGCGCGCTTAAACCGGAAGCTTCGGCCTCCAAGAGAAAAACCAAAAATGTCCCTACTCTCTTCTGCAATTGGAATACTGAAGAAGGCATTCTTTAGATCAATAACAGAGAACCAAGTCGCTGTGGAAGGTATCATAGTCAACAAGGCAGTGATATCTGGAACAACAGGAAATTGTGGAATCACAATTTTGTTTACTTCTCGTAGATCAATCACAAACCGGTACACAGGAGGTTGAGAAGGATCAGTACGTTTAAGAACAGGAAGAATAGGGCTATTGCATGCGTTGCCTTTCGTTTCTTCGACCACGCCCTTCCGAATGAGATCATGAATGATTTCCAAAAGTGCCTTTTCACCTTCAGCAGAAATTCGATATTGTGGAATACGTGGTAATTCAACATTGGGCTTGAGAGTAACAACATAAGGCGGTATCTCAAGACAACCCACATCGTTCGGACCTGTGGCCCAAAGTGCTGTCGGAAGAGAAAGCAACTCAGGAGGAAACTGATCTTTAGACAGATACATTGGGGAGATCAACTTCTGACCTAGAGTGAGATGTACGCCTGGAGGAGAACAATATATTGTAGCATGCATCCTTTTCAATAGGTCTAGACCCAACAGATTTTCACCACAACCATTCGTTAACAGAAGTGAGGCTTCCAAGTCATAAGGACCAACTGAAATAGGCAAAGGACAAGAAACCGGGTTGCGAACAGGGGCGCCAGAAAATCCTACAGAAACATTCGTTAAGCCAGACAAAGGTGCGCCAGGGAGTTTGGAATGAATGATAGAACTTCTCATTGCTCCAGTATCTAGAAGAAACGGCTCTGATACACCCATAGTAGTGACATTGACATAAGGGCCATTTTGATCTACTGGGATTGGCACACCTCCTCTACTTTGTCCGTGGCTGTCCTAGTTGACATGAAGATTCTCATTTTCGCCTTCAACATAATGGTCCTGATTATAATATTGAGTGGATCTCATATTCTGCTGATCAAAGTAGTTCATGGAATTAGGAGAAGGAAGGGCACGCTGTTCTTGAGTTGACATGCCTCGACCTCTACCTCTGTTTGCTGACTGGAGGCCAGCATGACCTCGTGGAGCAGATGATGCTCCATTGCGCTGCAATAAAATCAGACAGCTGCTCTTAAAATGACCTTCCTCTTTACAATAGGCACATTGATTAGGACCTAACAAAGGTCGCGGAATGTATGGCTCAGGTTTCTGATACAATCTCTGAAACTGCGGTGGCTGTTGAGTTTGGGGCTGAACATAACGTGGCGGATAAGCTTGTTGCAAGAGAACCTTCGTTTTTAAATCTTTCGTTTTCTTTTCTTGCTTTTCTTTTTCTTCTTTGTCTCTATTCTCGTAATATTGTGCAGTAGCCAATATTTGGGCAGAAGAAGAAACAGCCCAAGAACATTCTGAATCCTTTAATTTGTGTGACAGCTCGGGAAGCAAATTGAATACAAATTTGTCCACGAATAATCGCTGTCCACCCTCGGTAGCCATGTCTTGACCACTATGATCGATGAATGTCTCTTCGAACCGAGTAAAGAAATCAGAGACACTTTCATCTTTCTTTTGTTTACTTGCTGCTAGCTTATCCCAATTCACTCTCAATGCAGGCATCATAGTTTTCATTAACGTAATGATTCTACCAGGAAGTTCCGAAATCAGAGCGTCAGGTTTTGCACCACCCACTTGGTCTCTATCTGTATTAGTTATAACATCCCAAGTAGCACCTAGTTCCTGTGCATGATCCTCTCTACGAATCTTAGCCCATATTGTCTGTGGAACTACATTACCCATTAGCATATCAATATCTGCCAGATTCATTATACAAGCATCCATTGTCTGCAATAATTCTTTGTAATAACCTGCAGGGTTCTTACGAGGATCTGGTAGAGTCTGCTTAAGGGCCAAAACTTCAGATCTCTTCCAAGGGACATGTACCCATATACGTTGGAAGTGAGCAGGAATAAGAGGATTAGCACCTGCTGCTGGAACCTCTTCTTTCCATACTGGAGGAACCTCTCTCATAGGATAATTTTTCGACGTCAGTCTAACCGACGGATCAGAATCAAGAAAAATCTGAGAGAACAATAAGGTTCTATAAGAGATGAGTGTTCTTACAGCTTCCTCAACCTTGGAACCTACAATAAGTCCTTTTTCAAAATCAGTTTGGACATGTAATAAATCTTGTGAGATCGGACTCGAACTCACATCTTCCCATTCTTTAATGAGAATGTCGCACATTACATTGAAAACATACCTTTGTGTAGGTGCATTCCATTGCAAAAAGGTAGACATAATATCAGACACACCATATTGTGGACCCTTCTTGATCCATCTTCGTGCAAGATAATCTAGCTTCTCTCGTTCCTCGGAATCTGGGAACTGACTACGTGATTGTCTTCGAGCAAAAGCCGGAGACGCATTAAGAGCTCCAAAGAAAGGAGATAAAATACTGGTGACAGAATCTGTGAGACGTTTACGCATAGATGGTGAATTAGACATCAGAACTGGAGACAGAATATTAGGAGAATTATCAAGAGAAGAACTAGAAATTACAGGAGGAGCAGAAGGCAAAGGAGATGATGGCTGAGAAACTGGTAATACCGGCAAGGGCGGTAGTACTGGAGGAGGCAGATGCTGAGGAGCCGGAACCGGCGGAGGTACTACCAGCAACTGAGCAGGCTGTAACGGCTGAGGCACATTAGCATTTTGCGCATAGGGCGGAGGCAACCTCAATAAATGAGATATATCTTTCTTGTTATCAGAAGGAGAAACAGGCAACACCGGATAGCATTTATCTATTGCCATACGATGTTGTCTTTCTGAGATTTCAGTCGCATTGTCAATTTCATCATTTTTGAACTGTTGGGCAGCCTGTATAATCGTCATACCCTGTGCTTTCCTATCTCGTTTTGCTTGTTTAATTTCTTTCTGTTTGGCTTCCTTACGCCAAAGGCGAAGAGAGTCAAACATTGCCGGCCGGGCTTTTCTTTTGAACAAAACTGTTTCTAAATTATCTAGCACATCGGACTCAAAACTGCAGTTTTCTGGCCATTTAAGAACACCATCTTTCTTCGTGTATCGAGTCCATGTCTCGTTAAAGGCAATGGGGCCGATACCATGTTTCGAGTAGAGCTCATATGTGGGAGTTCCAACCGAAGGATTCGGACAAGAGTCCTCAAGTCGGGAGTCCCCACCACAACCAAGACAACAAATTCTTCCAAACTTAGTCAGACCAGACATTTCACAATGACTCTGGACTGTTCACAAACTTCAAGGGAGTAAACTCAGTTTACGCAGCACAAATGCACTTACCCTCGGCTTTAGTCATTGCAATGACTAAATCTAAGATACCTAAGGACATCAAAACAAAGAACCAAAGTTGTGGGCGCGACCCACGAAAATACTTAACTTAACTAAGGACGTCTTCTTCCACCAACAGAGGCCTGTCTATCGTCTCACTTTACCATACATCACCAAAGGAATGGGCCAAAGCAGGGCAGCAGTCAGGGTAGCAGTTGCCAGTAGCCGTCAGGAAGGAGTAACCGTGCTGCAAAAGACCTTCGGACCACTTTCGACATACAGGGGTCGCTTAGTGTGGCTCGCGAACCCTCCGGAATTTTCTTGCGAGGTTCCTCACGACCTTCGAGCAGAACCGGTACCACTGAAGCCGCCCCACGTTGGGCGCCAATTGAAGAACCACGACTTTTGGGCCTGGCGGCGCAGGGTACGCCCTCCGTCTCCTGGGTTCACCTGCTTCGATACACAGAGACACGGGACACTCTGTCGGCGTTAGAAGATTGGCTTTATTTAGCTGCAGCTAGTACAGTTATCCTAGAAGTACACAAAGTAGGTTCTCAGGAGACTGCCACTTTACTCTGTGGCGCATCAGATTAAATACTATACAATATAGGATTATTAACAGAACACACGCCCCAAGCAAAGAAGAAAAGAGCCAATAGGGTAAGTGAAAAACAAAGCGGAACCAGTAAGAAGGGTTCGAAAACAGAGAGATCAGATCACTCGAAGAGTCCGCTCCTCCAACTACGTTTGTCATCCCACCCCCGAACTTAATTTATTAACAGATTACAACTGACTTGCAGGTGGTGAGATACGTTTGTGTGTATTGGAGGATGGGCATGACACAAGAGAATGCTAGCAGGAGACAGTGAAGGCCAGTCGATAAGATATGATCAGGAAAGAATGGTGTGAGCCTACAGATAGTTGAAACAGGGATTAGGAAAGCCAGACACGGATTAGTGTACTTGGCTAGTCCAAACACCAGCCTCGCAAACAAGGCCGAGGACGTATTTTGACACCAAGCTACGGGAAAAGCAGAAAAGACTTTGTTCGCCGTGCTGCCTGAGTGGTGGCAACACAAAATGGCGGCGGGTTACAAAATGGCGGGTCGATTCGATCGTGATCGAAAATCGAAGTTCCTCATGAGTGCTGAAGAAGATCAAGTGTGACCGGGCGAAAGTCATATTCTTGTGGCGCGGGACTGGGCACGAAGAGTCTGGTACCCTGAGCTCTTTCGCATGGACAGCGATCCTCCGATCAGACTGCCCCTTCGGGAGAATCTTCTGTCGCAACAGCAGGTGACGGTCCTCCTCCCGAACCTATCCAGCATCCACCTCCTTGCTTGGAGATTGAGTGGTGGCAGTTGACAGCTTTTGACCTTCCGCCCGAAGTCTGTAATGTCATCTTGGCATCCAGGCGTCCCTCCACTAAGACGGTATACGCCTGTCGATGAAACAAGTTTGTGGCATGCTGCACAGCAAAGGCTGTGGATCCCCTTTCTGCCCTACTTTCTGAGGTTCTCTTGTTCATCCTTTCTTTAGCCCAGCAGGGCTCTGCCTTGGGCACTCTCAAAGGTTACCTCTCGGCCATATATTCCTTTCTTCGCCTTCCTGATCAGCCTTCTCTTTTCAAGTCCCCTATTGTAAATAGGTCTTCGAGGCATATGAGCTGCAGATCACACACTTAGGATAAGATCGCCATCTGGTGTTGGGCTCGGATGCTTGCAGGTTGTTGTTGTCTTCGGAAGAAGTCTTTTGGTCACGAGATAGGTGACTCCTCCCTTGGACTACAGTGCGCATGGGCATCCACTCCATCCTCAGATTGTTTTTTTCCGCCATTGGGTTCGGATGAAACTTTTCCACTCCGGTAGAAAACTTCTAAACCAAGCTTCTCGAAGCGAAAAACCTTTATAATTTTCATCGATACACCTTTACTCGACATCGAATTCATCGGGCCGGTTCTGGACGTCGACGCGGGCGATTAAACCTATCCGCGCCGTGAGGCCTGCGGCTCATGGAAAGGACGCCGTTTAAAAAATGCCCCCAATGTGGAGCAAAATTCCCGCACAGTGACCATCACAAGGTCTGCAACCTGTGCCTGTCGCCGGAACACGACGAGTCCAGCTGTCCAGCCTGTGCCACATTCCGATCCAAGAAGATTATTCAGGATCGGAGAGCTCGAAGCCATATCATGGCACACAGACCAGCTCCGGAACCAGAGGACATCTTTGATGAGGGCCCCGATGTCCCGGAAGAAGATTCCGAGGAACTTCACATTATATCAGAAGCAGACAACTCCGACGACCCCATTACTCCGGGGCAACGCATGAGTACCGATGCCCCTACCCCAACCCCTCCAAAAAAGGCATTGGTCAAGACTTCGCCAGCTGGCCCCAGTCGCGACCGAAAACAACCTTCACAAGCCCCGCCTTCGGGCTCGGCTCTGAAGAAATACAAGCCTTCAGGTGGCTCGGGCCCGAGCAAACATATTATTGTACCCTCAGCACCTTCGGCACCAAAGACACAAGACCTTTCGGCACCAAAGCCGGCTCCGGCACCTTTGGCACGAAACCATCGAGGCCCGTAAACAAGCCGGCACCGAAAGCTCCCAAGCTTAAAGACTCCATTTCGGCACCGAAACCTTTATCGGCACCGAAACCTTCATCGGCACCGAAACAACCAGCTAAGGTCTATACTACTCCTCCTAAAGACTCTACCGATCACCCAAAACATAGATCGGAACCGAAAAAATCGGCGCCAAAGTCTGTTCCTGAAGACCAAGAACTTTTCCACCCAGATCCAACGCAAAAAAGGATCTATATTAATCCAAAAACTGGACATGTCACTGCTGTGCCATGTAAGAAAAGGAAGCTAGACACAACACCTTCTCCAGCTCCTGTAAAGAAGAAGGACTCAGCCACTTCACCCATTCCTCCTTCCTCTCCTGTATGACCTCTTACCCCACCCCCCCTGCCTCCACCACCATTACCTCCACCATCTCCTTCACATACACCACCTCCACAGGATGATGATGATGACCTAGGGGGAGGGGGTGATCCGGATGATCTTAATGATCCTAATGATCCTTTCACAAATCCGGATATTGTACCATTGGACGACTGGGCTTACCCTCTGCCTGATGTACCTGATCCTACTACATACCCTTCCAAACCCTCACCTCCAGATGACCACCTCGGGTTTGGACAACTAGTACACAGAGCAGCACTTTACCATGGCGTCACCATGCACTCAGATGCACCCGAGAAAGACTTCCTTTTAGACACTTTTGAGCAGTCTCAGAAATCAGTTCAAATTTTACCTATGATTAAAGGGGTCATAAAACACGCCACAGAAGTTTTTAAGGACCCCGTACGGGCCAGGGTACTTAACCCTGGAATTGAGAAAAAATATAGACCTGCCCCAGAAGATCCTTTTTATATTAAAGGACAGCTCCCTCTGGATTCTTTGGTGGTTTCCAACGCTCGGAAGCGGGCTAACTCCAAAACAACAGGAGATACACCGCCCCCAGACAAAGAATCCAAACTATTAGAAGCCTCGGGCAAAAGAGTAGCAGCACAAGCAGCTAACCATTGGCGTATTGCCAACACACAAGCCCTATTGGCACGCTATGATAGGGCTCACTATGATCAGTTAGAAGATCTCATACAACACCTACCAGACTAATACAAGACCCAGGCAAATGACCTTATACAAGAGGGAAAGCTCATCTCAAACGCCTCAATTAAATGTGCACTTGACGCTGCCTCTAGAGCAATCAATACAAGCGTACTTCTTAGACGCCATGCATGGCTACGTATTTCAGGCTTTAAGCCAGAAGTACAAAGTACCATACTTAGCCAACCATTTAACCAAGAGCAACTGTTTGGACCAGCAGTAGATACAGCACTTGAAAAAATGAAGAAAGACACCGAGACTGCTAAGTCCATGGGAGCATTGCAGTCTCCACAGCCACGTGGCTCCTTTCGACGCTCCTTCTATAGAGGAGCATCCAAACATATTGGAGCAGACATCTCCTCCACGTTCAAAACCTCTACACAAACATCCCCCAATAGAGGATATTTTAGAGGAGGATATAGGGGAAACAACACCAAGGGACGAGGTAGAGGCAATACCAACACTCGTACCTCACCCGCCACTAAACAGTGACTTTCCTCCACTCCCCCCAGACCATTCCACTCCAGTCGGGGGAAGACTCAAACAGTTCCTACCTGTCTGGAATTCCATTACAACAGACAAGTGGGTAAGACAAATTATCCAGTATGGTTACTGCCTGGAACTCACAAATACCCCCCCCCCCCCCACATATACCACCCAAACAGCGTCCCATGTCGCCAGACCATCTAACACTCCTCAAGCAAGAGGTTCTCTCCTTGCTTCAAAAACACGCAATAGAGCCAGTTCCCTTCCAACATCAGGGCACAGGGGTATACTCTATTTACTTCCTAATCCCCAAAAAGGACGAGACGTTAAGACCCATACTCGACCTCAGACTCCTAAATCGGTACATACACTCGGATCATTTTCATATGATCACTCTTCAACAAGTGCTTCCACTATTACAGAAAGGCGATTTCCTTGCCACACTAGATCACAAGGATGCCTATTTTCACATTCCCATGCATCCTGCTCACAGGAAACATCTAAGACTCCTGGTAGACGGGCAACACTATCAGTTTACTGTCCTCCCGTTCGGAGTAACAACTGCGCCCAGAGTATTCACCAAATGCCTAGCAGTAGTAGCAGCGCATCTCAGGAGACAACAAATTCATGTCTTCCCATATCTCGACGATTGGCTCATAAAAGCCAATTCTTCAACAAATGCGTTCTACACACTCACCAAACTATTCAACTTTTACACAACTTGGGATTCACCATCAACTATCCCAAATCTCAACTACAACCCTCCCACATACATCAATATCTGGGAGCCACCATAAATACCTCCAAGGCCATAGCTTATCCCAGCCTAGCCAGGATAGCCAATATCCAAGCTCTCATCTTAAAATTTCAATACCAACACTCTCTCCCAGCAAGAGTGTTCATGCAACTCATAGGCATGATGGCGTCATGCATCTTCATTCTGCCTTATGCACGACTTCAAATTCGTCCCTTGCAAGAATGTCTAGCACGTCAGTGGAACCAGGCTCACGGACAACTTACGGATCTGGTGTTAGTGGACAGTCGCTCACATCGCTCACTAAAATGGTGGAACACCATAAACCTGTCCAAAGGGCGGCCGTTCTTAGAGCCTCTTCCACAGATAGTGCTGACAACCGACGCATCTCTCACAGGGTGGGGAGCCCATCTCCTAGGACACACCACTCAGGGCAAATGGACCACTCAACAAAAAGTGCTCCATATCAATTACCTGGAACTACTGGCAGTGTTCCTAGCATTGAAATCATTCCAATTACATCTAAAGAACAAAACTGTCCTCATCCGGACGGACAACATGACAGCCATGTATTACATACAGAAACAAGGAGGCACACATTCTCTCCAACTGTCCCAGCTCGCACAGAACATTTGGAGATGGGAAATTCCCCAGAACATCTACCTGCTAGCAGAACACCTTCCAGGAGTTCGCAATCAGATTGCCGATTTGTTGAGTCGACAAACCCAACAGATCCACGAATGGGAATTACACCCACAAGTCCTACTCCCATTCTTCCAAAAATGGGGCCAACCAGACATAGACCTGTTCGCCATACACGAAAACGCAAAATGCCCAACCTTCGCCGCCACGTTTCCCCACCCACAGTCGAAGGGCAATGCGATATGGATGAACTGGTCAGGCAGATTTGCGTACGCTTTTCCGCCTCTCCCACTCATTCCATTCGCGGTACGCAAGCTCAGGCAACAGTCTCTCAAGCTGATACTAGTAGCTCCCACATGGGCACGTCAACCCTGGTTCACAACACTGCTGGAACTCTCTCTAGTTCCACACCAAAGACTGCGCCTCTCCCTGTCCTTATTAACCCAGGACCATGGAGAAATCAGACATCCCGATCCACATCAACTGAACTTAGCGATCTGTCTCCTGAAGTCCTAGAGTTCGGTTACCTCAACCTACCACCAGACTGAATGAATATTATAAAGGAGGCCAGACGGCCTACTACTAGAGCCTGCTACGCTGCAAAATGGAAAAGATTTGCCATTTACTGCACTAACAATAATATAAGCCCACTGGATGCATCCATCCAGAACATCATTTGCTACTTACTACACTTGCAAAGATGTAATTTAGCGTACTCATCCATACGTCTCCACCTAGCAGCATTAGCAGCCTACTTACAAAATCGACAACACTTGTCACTAAAGTGCCTGCGATCAAAGCCTTCATGGAAGGTCTTAAAAGGATTATTCCTCCCAGATTACCATCCTCTCCAGTGTGGAATCTAAATATTGTTCTCACTAGGCTCATGGGCCCCCCATTTGAACCTCTTCATAAATGCAAACTACAATTCCTTGTATGGAAAGTGGCTTTCCTTATTGCTATCGCATCCCTTCGAAGGGTAAGTGAAATCCAGGCTTTAACCATACAAGAACCATTCCTACAACTACATCATAACAAAGTGGTTCTTAGAACAAATCCAAAGTTCCTGCCAAAAGTCATTTCTCCATTCCATCTTAACCAATCAGTCGAGCTACCAGTGTTCTTCCCAAATCCGGACTCGGTAGCTGAAAGAGCTCTTCATACCTTAGATGTTAAAAGAGCCCTGCTGTATTACATTGACAGGACCAAATCTTTCCGCAAAACCAAACAATTGTTTGTTGCTTTCTCTCCACCACATAAAGGCAACCCCATTTCCAAATCAGGGATAGCCAGGTGGATAGTTAAATGTATCCAAATATGTTACCAAAAAGCTAAACGCACTCTAACAGTTCCCCCTAGAGCGCACTCCACACGCAAAATAAGGGCTTCCATGGCATTCTTAGGAAACATTCCCTTAGAAGATATTTGTAAGGCAGCCACATGGTCTACAACACACACCTTCACTAAACATTACTGTGTTGATGTGCAAGCCAAACAACAAGCTTCTGTGGGTCAGGCTGTCCTTAAAACTTTATTCTTAACTGCTGCAACCGATACAGGTGACCACCGCTAGGGGAGACACTGCTGTATAGTCTATCCTAAATGTGTGATCTGCAGCTCATATGCCTCGAACGGAATATGCTACTTACCAGTATACATCTGTTCTTGGCATGTAGAGCTGCAGAGCCACACACGCCCACCCACCTCCCCGGGACCTGTATCTGTTCCAGCATTGTCTTAATTAGACATTACACATGGACATCCTTTCTTTATTCTTACACACTCCATCATTTCCCATCATGGCGAAAAACAATCTGAGGATGGAGTGGATGCCCATGCGCACTGTAGTCCAAGGGAGGAGTCACCTATCTCGTGACCAAAAGACTTCTTCCGAAGACAACAACAACCTGCAAGCATCCGAGCCCAACACCAGATGGCGATCTTATCCTAAGTGTGTGGCTCTGCAGCTCTACAAGCCAAGAACAGATGCATACTGGTAAGTAGCATATTCCTTCTAAAGGGCATTACTCATCTGTTTCCTCCTTCTCCTTTCGTAATGCCCCAATGGGAATTGCATTGTGTCCTCACTTACCTTATGTGTCCTCCCTTTGAACTACTATATACATGTCCTCTTCGACTCCCTACTTTGAAGACTGCCTTCCTGCGTGCCATCATCGCTGCTCGCAGGGTGAGTGAGCTTCAGGCTCTATCCTCAAAGCCTCCTTTCCTTGCAGTCCATCCGGACAAAGTGGTCCTTTACACTAGGCCCTCTTTTCTGATCAAAGTGGTTACCCCCTTTAACATAGGTAAGACTATCCCTTTACCCACCTTCTTCCCGCCTCCACAGCCTTCCAAAGAGGAGAAGAGACTCCGTCTGAACCCAAAATGTGCACTGTCCTACCTTGACCACACTAAAAACTTCTGGGTGGACGATCAACTCTTTGTTGGTTATGTGGGTGCCAAGAAAGGTTGGGCCATACAGAAACGCACCATCTCTCGATGGGTTGTCCTATGCATTAAAATCTTCTATTCATTGGCGAAAAAGGGATCTCCAGTGGGACTGCGCGCCCACTCTACCAGGGCGACGGCAGCCTCCACTGGTTTGGGATGTGGAGTTCCGCTCATTGACATCTGCCAGGCAGCCACGTGGGCATCCTTGCACACGTTCACCCAACATTATTGCCTGGATAGCCAAGTCCGGAGGGACAGCTTTTTTGTCCGTTCTGTTCTCCAGGACTTTCTGGTGTGAACTTAGTTCTCAGACCCACCTCCGGGGTTGGCTTTGCAGGGGTATCTATTCTAAGATGAGGAATCTATAACTAATGGTCTCTTTCGGATGAACAAGTTACTTACCTTCGGTAACTATGTATCTGTAAGAGAAATATATTAGTTATATATTCCTTACCGCCCCACCCATCCTCCCTGTTCTGCAGACTGACTTCTAGTGTGAGGGACTCCCTTTCAGGGCCCTAGTTTTGTACACCAATTGTCACTGTCTGGCATTGCTCTGCTCTCCTGATGTGGAAAGTCGTGTCAGAACTGACGTGAGCACACAGGGGCGTGTCTAAATTGTCACCACAACATCATCCTGGTGATCACAACGGACGCGGAGCCGATTGACACCACCTAGCGATGCGCAGGGGTACTGCTAGCATAAAAAATTCTCCGGATCCAGACTGATGCCTGGCAATAATTCTAAGGTAAGGAATCAATAACTAATATAGGTCTCTTACAGGAATATAGTTACCTAAGGTAAGTAACTTGTTCATTACATTTTTTAGCCATTGTGGAGAACCTGGTTTGCATGTGCTTTGATTGTGACTCCATGATAAGATTGGTAGTTTTGGATGGGCATTAGCACCTCACTGTTATGTCCTTTGGACTAAAGGATGGACCTTCCAAAGGTTGGTGAACAAAGCCCTTGCTGGGTTGGAGTCTTTTAGTGCAGCATATCTTGATGATATTGCTGTCTATAGCTCCACTTGGCAAGATCACCTGATCCACCTTGGAAAGGTCCTTGAGGATCTGCAGAGTGCAGTCCTAACTATCAAGGCAAGCAAGTACTTAATAGAGCAGGGCTCTATTGTATGCTTGGGCCATCTTGTGGATGGAGGCCAAGTTCAACCCTTAAAACCCAAGATCCAGACAATTGTGGACTGGGGAGCTTCAACCACCCAGACTCAAGTCAGGACATTCTTAGGCTTGTCTGAGCACAGCAGGACGTTTGGGGGGGGGGCGTTTGGAGGGGGGGGTATGGAACTGTTGTGGCACCAATCGCAGAAATGACTTCAAAGAAAATGCCAAAGAAGGTATACTGGACAGTGAGCTGTCAAAAGGCTTTTGATACTCTGAAGAAAGCAATGTGCTCAGCACCCACTCTAAAAGCTCCAGATTAGTCTAAACCGTTCCTAGGGCTGTCAGATGCCTCTGAATATGCGATAGGACCGGTTCTAACCCAAACCAGTGATAATTACCATGACCTACCTTTTGCTTTCATTAGCAGGTTACTCCCCAGAGAGCAACATTGGAGCTCCATTGAGAGCGAAGCCTATGCTGAGGTTTGGTCCTTGAAGAAGCCGAGAACATACTTGTTTAGTTCTCACTTCCTTGTTCAAACTGACGACAGTCCGCTCAGATGACTAATGCAAATGAAAGATGAAAACCCCAAATAGCTCAGGTGATCCATCTCCCTACAGGGTATGGACTTTACAGTGGAGCAGAGACCTGGGACTGACCATGCCAATGCAGATGGACTTTCCAGGTTTGTCCAATGAGACTCTCTTGGGAAAGGTTAGTCTCATCCTCTTTCATTTGGGGGGTGTGTAGGAAAGTATCCCTTTTTGAAATGGTCTGTAGGAAAGTAGGATCTGCTTTCATGGTTACCCCCACTTGTGTGCCTGGTGTTATGCTATTTCTGACTAGTCTGACTGGGATCCTGCTAATCAGAACCCCAGTCTCTGTGCTTTCTCCTCTAAATTGGTTATGGTGAGTACTTATGTACATCTCAGATTGGCTACTGGTGTACCTTTATAAGTTCATAGTATATGGTACTGAGGTACCGAGGGCATAGATGCACTAGGGGTTTCCCATGGGCTAAAGCATGTATTACACCTCCCATGGGAAACCATGCAAAGACTCGCTACAGGTCTGGCATTGCAGCCTGTTTAAGCTGGTGATAGCACAGCTTACAAAAGATATAGGTTTTACTATATCTGAGGTCACTGCAGTTAAAACCTATAAGTCACCCTTAAGGCAGGCCTTTTAATCCTAAAGGTAGGGTGTATGGTTCTGATTGTGAGATTGCCCCTGCATGAGCCGGGCACACCTACAACCTTCAGAGTCCATTCTCCCAGGTTGTAAGTGCATCAGCTATTACGATATATAGAGTGGCCATGCGTCATTACGCGATGGCTAACTCTAAACTGCCTGTAACAAACCCTGTCATGTGTGGTATCAAACATGTTGGAATCATACTCCCATTCTGTAGCCGGTGTGGAAGGTATGAATCCATGCACTGTAAATCTCCTCCGGGAGGCCCTCAGTGCTCCCGGTACCAGTCTTCCAGAACCGAACAGCAAGCTAGGGCAGCTGCCCATTAGAGACATGTTCTGACTTCTTGCTGCTGGGCCAAGCTCGAGCAAGGGAAGGCAGGGAGGTGTGACCACCTCCCAGACAGGGTCTAGTGTATTGGGGCAGGGTGGGGCGCTTGCCAGCGATACCAAGACTTGGTGCCCTCCGTGCATACTCCAGTTCAAACCAGTCCAGGGAACAGTTGGCTCCCACTCTGACGCTAAACTGGACAAAAGGCTTAGGAGTATCCTCCCAACTGTCCAACTCCTCCTCTTGGAGGGACCCCAGAATCATCCCAACTCTTTCTTTAGGTATTTAAGGGCTTACCTGTGGGTGGGTTCTCAGATTTGTCGTGGAATTCGATTCAGATTCAACTCACGTCAACTTCAAGTGTCTGGACACTCTGATTGCGTCGTGCTGACCAAGTCGGACTTACTTTGCTTTGGGAAACCAAGACTGCAACCAGGAACACTCCGTCTGCTCTGGGTCTCATCGTCCTGCAAGGACGCTGCACTGTCCGTGTCCGTGCTCCATTCAGGTTCCTCACAGGACCTGTGGACATCAAAGGCATCCGAAGGAATCTCCCTTGGAGTGAAGGAGTCACGCCCCTGCAACTGCAGGCACCGCAACATAGCTCATCGGTTTGCTGCTCCTGGGCTCCTACAGACTCCAACAGGCTCAGTAACACAGGTGGCGGTACTACAACTTCCTTGAGGGCTTGCCCTGCCTTCAGACCAAGTCTGAGGCCTGTATCCCTCATTAGCACCACTGGAACCGAGCCCCTGTGCACCGAGTCGGCTGGCAGTTGCTAAGACAGGGCGACTCTGGTCTCCAGAGATCTTCGGGTCCTCTCAAGGGACTGCTTTGATTCCAGTGGGCTCCCCTGCTTGCTTGGGACCTGCTCTGACTCACCTGCACTTGGTGAGTCCCTTGGGCCTTGCTGGTCCTAACTCTGCACCTTTTATGTGAATATGACTGTGCCTTCACATTGTTACCATGCAATGCCATTACTACGCAAGTCATTACATTGACTTGCAGTAGATGGCGCCGTAACATTAGAAATGTATAATTTACTATTCCAACTCCAGCCTACGCAACAGTAGGGAAGGTGTTGGATTAGTAAACTATACTATTCCTTATGTTAGAGCACCATCTACTGCAAGTCGATATAATGACTTGCGTAGTAATGGCATTGCATGGTAACAATGCGGTTATTGTAACGACCGCGTTGTAATGGCATCGCGGTCTAATGACCACGATGTAAAGGTTATTTCCCCCCTTTCACTTGCCACTTTGTTTGCAGTTGCCAAGGCTTGTTAGTGCTTCCGACACCAAACCCTCAACTCTCGACATCCGACATGGGACACCTCGGGAACAGCTCCTGGTCTTCCACAGCATCACCGGGTCCACACAGCTGCTGCTCTAATGTCGTCAGCTCTCCTGCAACACCCGACATCGGTGGCCATTCGTCTTCTGGACCTCCTATTCACCCCTGAGAGGCATAGATTCTGTCCTCTCTGCTTGCAGGTACTTCTCATCCGGAATCCACCCTTGGGTTCCACCAGACACTTCACCTTCTTCACCAGCGGCATCTTCCTGAAGTCCTCCATTTAGTTCGACTGCGGTTTCCGGCGCCACTTCATACCTGTGCACCCAGCTTCCCTGGTGTAGGTATCCTGGTTCCTAGGGTATCCACGGGTGGGGTGGTTCTCCATACTTCTGTCTCCCATTGGGTTTCTTCAGGGTCCTTCTTTAATATTTCAACCACGACTTACCCATTGACTTGAACGGAGCACGCCGTCGTGTTCCCACTCTGCACACGGCCTTCGTGGGGTACCTACCTTGGGTCGTTCCTCGGGTTCCCAGCACTTCTGTGTCTTCTGGGTAGGGTCTTGGCTTGGGTCATGGCTCGCAACCCACTATTTTAGTATATGGTTTGGCCCCCCCACGGGTGACCACTGTGGGTATATAGTGCTACTTACCTGTTTGATTTGCCAAGTATTGTGTGCACTGTGTAATTCTCCGGATTGGCGATATTTGCATGTGTTAGTGAGTACTTTATAATGAATACCTATTTTTTAAATATACTGTGTGGTGCTTTTTCACTTAACCCTTTCGATGCGCATGACGGAGCGGTTCCATCATGCGCATCGGTTGCGCTGTGCGGATGACGGAACCGCTCCGTCATGGCCCCGCCCGCGCACGAACCCTTCAGCACAGCGCGGTAATCCGCGCCACGCTGAAGGGGTTAATCTATATCGATAAGATTACGTTCTGGTAAAACAAGCTGCTTTACACTACTGCTGGACTAAGCCCGAAGGCTGCTCTCCACAGCTACCACTTAGAGAGCTTTCTGAGGGTGTCTAAGTCCACTAAAATCCCCGTAAGGGTTGTCTGGATTAGTGCAGGGTGCTACACTTAAGTGAGCACCATGTACTAAGCCAGCTTCTCACATGGTCACCCCCTCTTTTTGCCTGGATGCAATTGTGACTGGAAATGCACTCAGTTCCTGCTATCCAGGTCACCAGTGCCAGATTTCTTTCCCTAAACTGTAAAATTGTTTCCCCAATTGGCAATTCCTTAGGCATACTTGTAAGTCTTCAGTACATGATACCCCAGGTACCTAGGGCATGGGCACCAAAGAGGATTCCTAAGGGCTGCAGCATGTATTGTGCCACCCTAAGGGACATCTTCTTCAAACTCATGCAGACTGCCATTGCATGCTGCGTGTCTTGGTGCAGATAAAAGTGAAAACACGACATGGCACACCTCCCTGTGTGCCATGCCCACAGATCATGCATGTAGTATATGTAAGTCACCCCTGAAGCAGGCCTCACAGCCCTAGGGCAGGGTGCACTATGCTGCATGTGTTGACATATCTGCATGAGCAGATATGCCTTTGTGTTGGTCAGTTCAATTACTTGCCATTGCAAGTGACCAGGAAAGCTATTTCAAGTAAATGTGCTGAACACTGGTGAAAACGCGTACCCCAGCTACATGATGGCTTGATTCCAGTGATAGATTTAATAATACATGCACCCGAGAGCACCTTCGAGGTGCCCCCCAGAAAATCTACCAACTGCTAGTGTGCTGGAAGACTGGTCCAACCACCCTGTTTCCTCAGATTCTATGACCCCAGGGCTAAGGGCCAATGCTCTCTGGAGTTCAAGAACAAAGTCTGCTCTGGCAGAGGGTGTTTACACCCCCTTCTAGCAGTAAATTATCAGGCCAAAGCAGGGGGCTCCAAAGAGCTTGCTGCCTTTGATATGCACATCTGGCTTCCCTCAGAGGGATGCCATCGCCCCCCTGACCAGGATTGGTGCCTGGACAAGCAGGAAAATTAGTAGTCATAAAGGATCGGAAACCTGCAGGCTAGTTCCACCCCTAAGGTGGAATACCTGGATTGGATGCAAAATGTCAAAGTCTGCCATCTTTGTGATGGCAGAACTAGGAACTCTGGGAGGGAGTTATGTTCATTTCCCACAGGAAATGGTCATAAAGGGGGCATAGTGACCCCAGGGGTAAGTATCCCATTGGCTGCTACCCTACACTCCTCTAACGGCCCTAAATTTAGTATGTAAGGGAACCCTGCCACCAGAAAATCAGAATCCTGTCGACATAAGAAGAAGAAGAACACAGAAGAGCCGCGAGAAGCAAGGACTGTGGAGAAGCAACTGACTTGGCGCTAACCCTGCCGGCCTGTCTGCTGTTCCTGACAGATTGCGCTGAAGTCATCTCGTCCTACAGCTGCTGTGCCTCCAAAGGCCTGGGAGGAGGGCCTGCCTGCCTGCCACAAAGACCCAGGATCTCCTGTGGAGTAGCAGAGCTGCTTTCCTGCATCCTGCAGGCACGCCAGGAGAACTGTTAGGACTCTGGAACGCTGCAGACCTGACACTGGAAAGCATCACTGCACCCAGGACCCCTAACCTCAATTGCAGTGGGGCAATGATGCCAGAGTGGTCCCCCGACCCTCCAGAGACAAAGCCCAGCTTGCGTTTGCCCACGGTGGATTCACAAATGCCACGTGCATCCTCATTGTGCAGGCCCAGTCTACTGCAAGTGCCTCTAGTGACGAAAACCTGACACCTCAAACCACCTCTGTACCCAACCGCCTTGGCCAGAGGAGAAGAGGACCAAAGGGGTCCCCAAACATCCTGAGACCTGAACCCCCTTGTTAGTTCAGCCGGACAGGTCTCCTAGTTCCAGCTTGCAGACTCTTTGCAAACGGATCGTTCCTCATTAAAGTGAATCGGACACTCAATGCCGTAACACACCTCTGCACCCGGATGCCACAGAGCTTCCCGAGGTGACCTGTTGGTGTGGCCTTGGACTTTGCCCATACTCACCTTAAGTTCAGGAAATTGGTCCCGTAAGTTGCTGTGAAGTGCCCGAATGGAGTATATGTTGTTCCCCCATAGGATAACATTGGGCAACCGATGCTGAAAAACACTTCTGCACCTGGCCGCCCCAGCGCTGCCCGAGGTGAGCTGTTGGTGCTGCTTTGGACCTTGCCCCATACTTACCTTACGGCTAGGAGATGGGTCCCGTAAGTCGAAGTACCTGTATGCAGTGTATGTCTTTCATCCATATGATAACATTATTGATTCAGAAATTGCATGAATTGCAGATTTTTCGAAAGTGTAAAACTTCTTACCACTAAACGACCATGGTGCCAAAACGTATATAAGATAAGTTATTTTTATAAATGTAATACAATTTTATAAATTGGTGTGAGCCTCCATATTGAGTTGATGTGTATCATTTATTGACTGTGTGTGTGTGTGTTGCAGATGTCTAACACTCCCTTCTGCTAAGCATAAGGCTGCTCAACCACACTACCCACTAGAAGAGCACCTTGGGTTTGCTAGAGCAAGCTCCTGTCCACTCATAAGGGATTGCTGGACTCATTGCACAATAAACCTCTTTTTGGTATACTATATAAAGAGTCAGCTTCCTACATAGATCATCTGATGTCCGATCAAACTGCCGCTTGGGGCAGATCTTCTGTTGCAGTGGCAGGACAGGGTTCTACACCCAGACCTGCACACTTTGCACCTCCATGCTTAGAGACTGAGTGGCAACAGTTATCCTCTTTCCATGTGCACCCTGAGGTCATTTATGTCATCCTGGCAGCAAGGGGGCCTTCCACTAAATATGTGTATGCCAATGTAAAATCTGACAAATTGACCCTTTACAGGCAAAGGTATCTGAAGTTTTTCTGTTTGATTTTTCCCTTGCCCAGCAGGGACTTTCTTTGGGCACTGTTAAGGCTATGTATTTGCTCCTTTGGCCTTCTTGCTGTTGCCTGGTAAGCCTTCATTATTTAAACTATGGGTGACCTTCGTTATTTAAAGCACAAACTGTGTTGAGATTTTTGAAACGTTTGCAACACTTGTTCCCACCAAAACCCCAGTGGGACTTGAACTCACTTGATGTGCACCCATTTTGTGCCTCTGCACAGTTGTCCATTGAGATTTCTGACCCTAAAGAGAGTCTTTCACATAACATTAGTTGGACTTGTGAGCGAACTTCAAACTCTCTGTGTAAATTCATCTTCCTACAACTTCTTCCCAGAACTTCTTCCCAGATAAATTGCTTTTGAGCGCACGAGGTTCCTTTTTACCTTATCACGTCAGTCAGGCAATTACCCTCCAGCATTCTTTGCTCCATCTCATCCCAAAAGGAGGAAGGGAGACTCCATTGCTTTAATATTGATCGTACCAAGAAACATTCACGGGATGGTCACCTCTTTGTAGGTTTGTCCCGAGCAAAGAAGGATAATGTAGTCCAAAAACGGACGATCTCCTGATGGATTGTTTTCTGCATAAAGATCTGACTTGCACTAGCAGCCTTAAGAAGGCTTACTTGTTCATTCCTCCAGGGCCAATGCTGCTACCACTGCACTTGCATACAGAGTGCCTGTCCTGGCCATCTGTCATGCAGCCACGTCGGCCTCATTACACACCTTCATGAACCACTACTACCTCAACAGGTCTGGCCCATTGAGAGGGGCATTTTGCTTGTTTGGTCCCTCAGACTTTTTAATTTCAGCCAGTTCACGCATCCACCACTTTGTGAGGTACTGCTTTGGTATCTGTTCACAAGCTGAGAAATCTGTGGTTAGAATTAAAAATCAGAAGAACAAGTTACTTACGTGCACTAACCATCGTTCTTGTGGATATCTAACCGCAGAGCCCTCACTGACCTCCCACCTCCCTGTTCTGTGAACTGAACTGTTTTCCATCTAAGACGGTCTCAATCTAGAGATCTGCACAATGGCAATACCAATTTGCTGATTGGCTCTGTGTCTAAGGGCGCAGTATCAGGGTGCACAGGTATTGCTCAAAGTTTCTGGACCCAGTCTGATGCCTGGGAGAGTATTCACAACGTGAGGGATCTGCAGTAAGAAGTATCCATCAGAATTTCTGTTTTTCTACTATCGAGTCTAAAGGGGTGAGGAATCTGTGGTTAGTATACCAGAAAGATTATTACCTAATGTAAATGACTTGTTCTCCTTCTCCCTGACATAGTTTTGGCAACATTCGTTTGGCCTGACAATGGTAGATCAAATCAGTTGTTAGCTTGTGCTTTTACCACCTGTGAATGCTACAGTGCTTTTACACATGTTTTTCTTCACACTCAAATACCCCATCATAAATACATTTATACATACCAAACCTAATTACTGTAATGCCATGTGGTTATCTTTCCCGGTGTTTTTTGTCTTCCATCTTCAACAGCTCAGAGCGCTCTAACCAGAAGGACCTTGCAGCTATGCAGACATGACCATAATTCACTGAACTCGCCACGGTCATGGTCGAGAGGTAGCATGCATCTGTTCCCTCCTCCAGGAGAAATACTCACTGTCCGTTAGTGCATTGGCACTCCAGCCCTGGTCTGGTAGCAACAAATGCAAGAGCCACTGTAGGCTACTTAATTGCAACGGTCAGCCACAGGCCATATTCCTAGAATACCAAGTGAGTTAGTGGGGGTGAATAGTCACATGCTCCGCAGTAGATCCTCTACAGGTGATGATACTGCTTCAACGTCATACTAGATTTTGGCTTCAGCAGCTGGGTCTCTACAGGTCCGTTAGATTGATGCTGTGATACATTCCACTCCTGTCCTGCTTCTGATTGCCCCACAGGTGGGCAATTTCGTAGCACTAAAAACTTTAGTTTGCGGTGTTTAAGTTCATTGTGGCACACCCGGGCTCTGTGCTGTGGCCTACTGGCGGTCAGGTTTGCAACGGTACAGTCGCATCAGACACACTTAAGGATATTGCCAGGACCAGCCGAGTTCAGAGTTGGAACATGCAGCGGCAGCCGCCATAAACAAAGGGTGATGGGGCGGGTGGGATCGTGCGCCAGGCGTTGCGCTGGGGTGGGGTGAATAATACAATATATTTTTTGATAAACTTACCTTTTGCCACCGGCCGCCTCTCCTCTTCTTCCCTGGGTCCCAGCAGCCCCTGGGACAGACTCCCTGTTCAATCCCTGCCCTGACTGGTCTGAGCAGGCAGGAAACATGTCCTGCTCAGAACAGGTAGTCTGTGGGGTTTCTCCAGCCTGGCTGCTCAATGCAGCTTGGCTGGAGGAAACCTAAGTGCGCATGTCTGTTTTGGTCGACCTGAGACGTCTGGCCAAACACGCATGAGCACTTAGGGAGTGGAGTGCACTAGTACTCCTCTTCCCCCTCCCATGCCTCAGCCCCGCCCCTCCGAGACCGCGGGCTCAGAGCCAGCAAATGTAAAATAAAACGATGTAAGAACATCGTTTTATTTTATATTTGCTGGCCAGGTAGTGGGGCGATGCTCTTCTGCCATTGCGGAGGAGCTGCCACTGGGAAACATGACAGTGACTAAGGGCAGAATTTGGGATAGCGCCACGGATTAGCCTCTTTGAGAGACCCTTTGATTCAGAAGCACACTGGTTGTTTTATGGAGAGTCTGTGGTAGACAGAGTTCAGCTCTGGGGGCAACTGTTTCTGCTTGCCCGGACAGTCAACTTCTTCGGCAGTCTTGGATGTCTTTTCTCCACTTCTTCTTAGGCAGGTGAGTCGGCAGGGTTTCATTCCCATGACCCATTTAGAAAAAGTCTGGTCTCACCTACTGATTCAGAAAACACAATATGTTGCCACAATCTCTGTACACGCTAAACCCAAGTATGTCAGTGACGGAATTCCACTGTGAAACAAATGAGGGCATACGCTCCTTCATGTCTAGTACAGTACCTAACTGATAGGTTTGTATGTTTTCTTTGCGTTTTGAACTATAGCATATGATTTTTATGGTAATGGACGACATTGTATTTCTGTAACTCACTATGCGATATTTACAACGTTTTGATTTTAGAACTTTTACCAAGACTATCAAGTGTTTCAGGCTAAGGTCGAAGATCTGGATAGAAGACTAGGAACCATCATTAGTCAAGGATTTGATGACTGTTCAAGTATTGAATCAGCTGTTAAGGTATTATATAAACATTTGATTGCAAATATGCCTCCTCACCACAATGATTGCAGCGTCTGCAGAATATATAATCACTATAATGTAAAATATTAAGTATCCAAAATTAATTGCTTTGAATGCACGCTATCAAAATATCGGTCATGATTAAACCATTCCATTACATATGATCAAACATAAAGTTTCATAGTTCATGTTAAACCAGCATTGGCAATGCTAATCGGTCTAGTTGTTTTCATTTTCAAAGCTCTTCTCCATTGAGTGGTGAGTTTGTGTGCTGGTTGAATGACTTTGTAATTCGGTGAATGTGAAAATAATTCAGTAGCTGGGGGATGAATATGTGACATATCTTTGTGATTTCAATCATGAGTAATTGAGTAATGAGTGCATGGATAGATGGAAGGCTGTATGAAAGGGTGAGGGAGTGCATAGATGGAAGGAGACAAGTTAAATCAATCTAATAGACTGAACATTCAGAACATTGTAGTGAATTGAGAGGCTGCACTGGCCCAACCTGAAGCATCACTATGTCTGACCCTGTTGTGTGTCTGTTACCAAGTTACTCTAGGTGTGAATTATGGATCTCACTAAACAGTGAACAGAATTAGACCTGGGCACCCTCTGTCCTATCCCAAAAGAACAAGTTACCTTCTGTAGCGCTTTTGCAGGTAGAGACTCTACATAACTACAGATTGCTCACCTTAGAATAATCCCCAGCCATCAGACTGGATCCTGAAAATCTCGAGAAGTAATTCTGTGCACCGATCAGCTCCAAGATGACGTCTTTCACTTTAGAAGTGACATAGCAGTGCTCAAGTATGAGCTCACATCTGTTTCTTTTGTGTCCATTACTGCGTCAAACACATGGAGCCATGTAAAAACCAATGTTTGACCAGTGAGTAGCATCTAATTGGATCTTTTAGGTAAATAGCTTAGTTCTCAGAAAAGGGAGGATGGGCTGGTCGGTGTGGAATCCGCAGTTAGATAGAATATCTACTAGGAAAACCATTACTGAAGGTAAGTAACTTGTTCTTCTGATAGAGGTTTCTAACCGCAGATTCCTCACCTTAGAATAGATACCCAAGAAATACTTCCCTGGAGATGGGTCTTTGAACTAGCTCAAACCAAAAGGTTCTGGAGGGCCTTGCGGGCAAAATTCTTATTGTTTCATGAACGTGTGGAAGGTCGTACACATGGATCCTTGACACATGTCCTGGGCAGGTACCCAGCAACCTAATTCAGTTGTAGCAGCCTTGGCCCTGGTGGAGTGGCCCTCAGGAGGCTGCATCTTAGCTAGTGCATAGGAAACTTCAATGCAAAGCACAATCCATTAAGAGATGGTCCATTTGTGCACTGCCTAGCTTTTTTTCGCTCCAGTGAATCCAATGAAGAGCTGACCATCCACCGGGTGTTCTTTGGTGTGATTGATGTAAAAAGAGAGGACCCTATTTGGGTCTAAACGGTGGAGTCTTTCCTCTTCCTTGGAAAGATGAGGTGGCCGACAAGAATGTGAGTGACCACCTTTAGTAGAAAAGAAGCACGTGTGTGAAGAACCAGTTTGTCTGCGAAAAAGCTGGTTTACGGACGGTAAACAGGCAGAGGTTGTAGCTCACTGACGCTCCTGGCTGATGTAATGGCCACAAGGAAGATGGTCTTGATTGCCAGCAGCTGCAGAGGGTAGCTATTTAGGGGCTCAATCGTAGAACACATGAGGTCTGTCAGGACTAAACTGAGATCCCGTTGGGGCATCACAAAAGGAGTAGGAGGGAGCAAATGGTGCAAGTGTTTGAGAAAATGAGTCAAACGTGGTGACTTGAACATGGAGGGTTGATCCAGCAACTACAGGAAAGCCAAAATTGCTGAAAGGTAACCCTTAACAGTGCCCTAGGCAAGGCCTTGCCAGACTAAAGATAAGGCAAACAGCAACACCTCTGACAGTGATGCAGAAAGTGGGTCCACTTGTCGTGAGGAACGCCAAGCCACGAACTTTCAGCAAGCTTATACAGTTTTAGTGGAAGGATGCCTGTTGCCAAGATGACATCACGGACTTCAGGAGGAAGATCAAAAACTCTCAACTCACGCCGATTTAATCTCCAAGCATGAAGCTAGAGAGTGCGCAGACTCAGGTGAAAAACTCTGGCCTGTTGCTGCAATAGGAGATCCCACCAGAAGCGAATGCCTGACCAGAGGATAGATGCTCAGGAACTCAAAATACAATACTCTCTGTGCCCAATCTGGAGTCACTAGGATGACTTGGGCCCAATCAACCCTGATCTTCTTGAGAGCTCTCGGCAGGAGTGTTATTGGCAGAAAGACGTACAGGAGTCCCAAGTTCCATTCGAGGCGGAACGTGTCTACGATTGGGTGCAACTTTGGAAACACCTTGTTTTTGGTGGTGGCAAGCAGATTGAGACAAGGTTCTACCCATTATTGGAAAGGACTTTGCTCCAACTCTGGATGTAACTACCATTAGTGATCCGTGAAGCATCGATGGCTGAGTTTGTCTGCCCTGGCATTCAGAGATCTTTCAGGTGTGGCTTGACCAATAAGATGCCCTTGCACTCCAGCCATGTCCGAAGGCACAGAGCCTACCAGCACATGGCCCATGAACTCACCAGCCTTGTATGTTGCAATACCACATGGCTGTGGTTTCTTCATGAACTCCTGAACTAGCATTCCCTTAATGGATGGGAAAAAATCTTTCAATGCCTAGGGGATAGCCCTCGGCTCCAAGAGGTTGATATGGAGCTGAGCGTCTGCCAGAGACCAGAGCCCTCTTATCTCCACCTCTCCCAGGTGGCCGACCCAGACCAGAAATTACGCATCAGTCACAACTGTAAACTCTGTGTGGGGAAAGGAGAGTGGTCTACCACTGACCCCATCACTGTTTGTTAGCCACCACTGTAGATCTTTCACAGTCTCCTTCAAATTCTGGAGTCGGTTGGAGAGATTCCCCTAATGTTGTACCCGCTGGGACTTCAGAGCCCACTGCAGAGCTCGCATGTGTTGGCAAGCGTGCTTCACCAGCAGGATGCTGGAGGCCATCAGACCCTGCAGCCTCCAAGTCCGTCCCACTGAAACCCAGGATTGAGACTGAAACATAGGGATCATAGCCCAAATATCCTGGACTCTCCGCTCCGGAGGATGGGCACGGACCTGCACCATGTCCAGAATTGCTCTGATAAAAGGGAGAATCTGAAAAGGAGTCAGGTGTGACTACGGCATGTTGATAGTGAACCCCATCGAGTGCAAAAGGTTTGTGTAGTCTGGAGGTGTGTAACAACTGCCTGGTGAGAACCTTCGTTCATAAGCCAGTCATTAAAGTACGGGAAGAATGTAACCTCCTTTCGAAGATGTGCTACATCCACTACTATCACTTTTGTGAACCAATAGGGGCACTAGTAATACCGGAGAGCACCGCATACTGGAAATGCTTGTGGTCCACCGTGAACTTAATACAACACATGTGAGCCTGCAGGATCGAAATGTGGAAATATGTGTTCAGCATGTCCTACTTTACCATACAGTCAACCTAAGCCATGGTGAGCAACTTAAATCGCTTTTTCCACAGAAACGTGTGGAAAGGGTGGAGATCTAGTAGAGGACGGAGGCCTCCATCCTTTTTCGACACCGGGTTGAAGCAGAAATAACTACCACGCCCTATATAAGGGACAGGGACCCTCTCGATAGCTCCTTTGTTATCCGTTTAAGGGATGGTGGCAGAGGGGCAGGGGTTTCCACGAATGAGAGGGCATAACCCCTCTGCACAATTTGCAGCATACACTTGTCGGAATTTGTTGCTACATTGAGGCAGGTGGTGCCAGAACCTGCCGCCAACACAATGGTTGTGCTGGGTAGGAGGCTTGCTAAAGGGGCTTGGAGGCTGTGGCAGCCGGAGGCCCGGAGGTCTGTGGGACTGGACATTGCACTGTGCATGACTTCTGCGTTCTTTTGGGGATCTGCAACTGTGGCCACAAAAAGGCTGGGCATCAGGAACAGCTGCTTTATTAGGACAACAGGGTTGCATCCCCCTTCCCTGCCTCAATTATTATCTCTTTTTTTATAAATTTGAAAGTACTGAATTGTTTGGAGCGTCAGTCCCTCGCTCTGTGTGAGGTCAGGCAAAAGCAGGCTCTTTAGAAAGACACATGCACTAGCGCACTTGTGCCTGCTGTCAGAGGATTTATAGGGCTTACCTCATTTTTGACCTGGTCCTGTGTGCCCTGCAAGGCTGCAAGGCGACAGTCTCCTATGACGCAGTACAGCCTTGCTTATTGAAGACAGCCTGGGTACTTTAAGCTTAAGCCCTAGGTTTCCTGAGGCACTTTGTTAATCAGCAACTCTGCACTGTGTACCAGTGCAACCCCACCCATTTCCGTACTCGTCACAGGGTGGAGTAGGAACAAGCCTCCGTGGCCCCACCATGCCCTGAGAGGATTTGGGAAATGTTAGGTGCACTCGAGGCTGTAGAGGAAGGAGAATGGAGCCTACTGCTGCTGCAAGTTAGTGTTAAAGGCAAGTGTGGGCTAATAAACAAAACAAGCATTGGCAATGCCAATAGGTCTCACATTTGTGGAGTTAGAGCTATTGGTGCTGTAAATGACAATGTCTTTTACCCATGTGTTTTGTTTTGGAGTGGGTGTATGTGGTGTGGAGTGGAATTATGTGGGTTGCAGTGGAATTGTTAGTTTTGGAATTGTGTGGGGTTGAATTGTGTGGTGTTGAGTGGATTTGTATAGTGGAATTATGTGGCATGGTGGATAGATAGGGGTGAGAGCTGCACAGAACAGATAAAAAAGGAAGATAAAGAGGGATAGGTAGTTTGTGCGCGAAGTGCTGGATGATCTCCAGAGGGAGGAGCAGAAAGAGTGTGCGAGAAAAAGAGAAGGTGGTGAGCAGGCGACAGATGTATAAAGAAGGAGCACCTGTGTACACAGAAGACACCCCAAGAAGAGGAGGAGAGCATGAGATTGAGGGACGGAAACCTTGAAAAGGAACAGAAGTGAAACTGTGCTTGAAGACCTGTGTTCAACCATATTAGAGATGTGGGAAGAGTGCATGAGAAAGTGAGCAACAGGGGTGAGAGAGAGACTGGGGAATTGGTTGCTCTTCCAAAATAAACCTTATTGACCTGAAAGTAAGGCAAGTGTTCATAGAGGCAATGACCACCCACCAGCTGAGGGCGGGGCACCGAGGATGGGCACTGGACCGAGAGAGGCATGTGAACCGACAGAGATCAAGGAAAGAGATGGGATGTGCACACTTTCCAATTTCGGAATATAAGAAGTGAGAACAGCATTGAGATGAGTGGGGGGGCACCCAGAGAGGGATGAGCAAGAGGTGGGCGAGTGCACAGCGCAAGGAGGTACAGGAAGGCAGCATGTGTGAGCAGGCAGTACAGAGAAGAGACTGGGAGTGTGAGGGAGGGATGAGAGGGACAGTGGGGGTGTGGGGAAGAGATGACAGAGTATAGAGGTAGAGGGGGCAGTGGTATTGCAAGTGAGAAGTGACAGAGTCGGTGGGAGTTTTTTTAGGAGAGATGAGATGTGCCAGTGGCAGTGTAAGGTAAAGGTGACATGGTTGGTGGGAGTGGCGTGTCCCAGCTTTTTTTCCCCCAGCCTTACCCTTCCACATGGATCTCATCACCACAGCTGTTGGATTTGCTATGAGAAGACATACAAAATGCTGCTCCTTGCCACACACAACTTCTCCACCTACCTTTCACTGCTAAGCCGCGACTTATAGTTTTATGCAATACATGTACTCATATTTAGTTTAAATGTTTTATTTGGACCCTGTGTGTGCTCGTGTATATCTATATATAGATTAAGGATTCTTGTATTTCCAGGACTGGTAAATGGGAAGCTTCAGAGAGAACCTGCACTTTACTTTTTGTGAAAGAGTGACTGCACTAATGGACCATGTAAATGGCAAATAGGCCAGTCTAGCTACCCGCTTGTGCAAGAGCAATTTGATTTAGTGAATTGGATAAGCAACTTTGCGTGGACTAATTTAGATTCTTGCATGCTGCAATGTCCAAACCAGCGAGGATATGTTCCTAAAGGTTGGGCTGGTCTCTTCTACAGCAGTTTCTGGGATCAGAGAACTAGGACATGTAGTGGAGCAACTGAAGTTTAGTTTAGCGTGTAGCCATGGCCACAGTGGCTTGTACCTGAAAGGGCCAGTCTAGCTGTTTGCATAGTGCAGAGGCTGTAAGTAGTTTGAGAGGAACAATCTAGCAACTATTGAATAAGGCCAGTAAACACTAATCTGTTTGTACAAAAGGCCCAGTATGACCTCTTGTGAAGGAATGATTATAAGTAATGGAAGAGAACTTGTAGCACTAAGTGCCAGTACAACCCCCTCTACAAAAACGCAAAACCAGGATACTGGCTCACAAGTCCTGTACTCTAAATCTGCACACACAAAAAACTAGTGTTAAAGGCCTATTAGAATACATTGCAGAATAGTAAACACATGCAAGTGTATCCTGCTACCAAATACTCAATGATAGTGGTTAGGGGAACTTGCCACAGAAAAGTAAAATTATTTACCAACAATACGAGGACCCCGAGCTAAGGATGTGGGTCGCGACTGAAACTCAAGACCATATGAGCTCCTTTCATATTCCCATGAGACTTTAATAGAGCACTTGTGCTTCCCTCAGCCAATTGTACTGAGGTTCAAGCGAGAGTGTGTGTGTAGAATGTACCAGCATTGAAGACCAAAGACAGAGCGTGCTCTCAAGTCCCGTCAAAACAGGTGCAACAATACATGTAGAAAATATGCAAATGCAACAGGTGCATTTCAGAAAGTAATTAAAATAACTAAACATTGTTTTAAAATGAAAAAAAATATAAAAAAATGTAAAAGCTACACAATAAAAGAGTGATTACACACTGTAGTGACCTGCATGTCCAAGAGAGTCATTTCTCATCCAGGGGATACTCATGAATAGTAATAATCTGTGAATAATCCCTGTGCGGGGGCGGGGGGGTTCGAGGGGTGTGTGTGTGTGTGTGGGGGTGTGTGTGTGTGTGTGTGTGTGTGTGTGCGTGTGTGTGTGTGTGTGTGTGTCTGTATTTGTCAAAAATGCCGCAATTACATAGTTTTGCAATGTAAGAAAAGTACCCTCCTAACCCATAAGCAAAAGAGGACATGCACTAAAAGGTTGTCATACAACAATCCTTTATTGCCATAAGGAAAACTTGTAATTGCAGGCAGTTGCCTGCAGAGCAGTAATGAAACAAAGAAACTGACACCTTTCCTTTAAGGCTTCCAAAGGTCAGGTCACACTGCCTTTAAGACCTGCCAGGAGACCTTCTGCTCCCATCATACACCATAGGTGACAGGTCAGTTCTTTTTTCTAGGTCCTTCTGAGAGGATCCTGGAGTTTGAGCTCTTCAGTTTTTGACTGAATTTGGTTATATTTGATATTTTCTTTGAAAATTCGACATTTCTTGATTCCTTGAAGTATTTCTGACTAGTTTTCTGAGTTTACTGAATTTTTTCCAGTCAGAATGCCTGCTTTATTTCGGAAATGTCCTTCCTGTGGCAAGAAAATGGCACTGTCAGATCCACACTCAGTGTGTATTGTGTGTCTTTCTTCTTTACACAACCCTGACCAGTGTTATCATTGCCAGAAATTTTCTAAAAGGACTCAGCGTGACAGAGAACGCATCAAGCTTCATGCCCAGCTGAAAAGAGATAGAAGTCATCAGGTTGGTGGCCATGGAGACATCAGAGGCTCCTCTTCCAGCAAGCAACCTCGAAAACGGCGTCGTTCCGCCTTCCCTGATTCCAGGAAAAAGCAGGTGACAGAATGTTTGACGTCGAGATCGCCGTCGAAGAGGCCGAGGCACTCTTCAGCGTCGAGGGACAAGTCATCGTCTAGACGTCGAGACCCTCCGCCGCATGCCAGTGAGTCGGCGTCGAGGCACAGCACTTTGGGCTCGAACGCTGTCGGTCCAGAGAGACCAGTTAACGCCCCGTCGACTTCGAGGCTTCCGTCGACGGCGAGGCATTCTCCGCCACCCTCGAGAGGGTCGGCGTCGAGAGACTCGCCGGCGAAGACCCTGCCGCGAGTGGACAGACTGTCGACGTCGAACGTCGTCACGGTCAAGGCATTAGACGTCGAGGAGATCGACGTCAGGAAGGCGCCATGGGAGGTCGACGTTGAGGTCCCCTCATTGCTGCGGGCGGTCGACGTCGAGACCAACGTCAAGGACAAGACGGCGTTCTTACAGCTTATCGCTGCACAGATCGACGACGAAGGTGGCTCAAACCTTGTCGAGGCGTTCGACGTCGAGGGACAAAACTGCAGAGCTCTCGGAGGAGGCTCGGCGCAAATCGACGTCGAGGTCCAGATCAATGTCAAGGGCCCATTCATCATCCCCAGGGCTGAATATTGTACACATTTCTCCAGAGAGATCTCCTAGAGGTGGCGAACAGGAGGTTTTTGGTCTGTCGCCACGGTGGCTGAAGGACTTCGGAGAGGGAGGTGTCCGCAGGAGTCAGGGCTCGGGCTACTCAGACAAACTCGCCCTCTAGGACCACAAAGGACCCTGAGAGAGGCGTTCCTGAGGAGCCTTCAAAGTCTCATTCCAAATGGCCCAGATCGCATTCCCATCGCCGGTCACGTCACAGCCCGCGCCACGATCCTGCACATAAGAGAAGGCGCCGATGATCATCCTGGTCTTCTTCCACTAGGTCTTCTGTCCGGGACTACTCTCCAACCATTTCTTCTACGCCACCTTCAAGAGTGTCTCCAATAGATGACATTGGGACTTTCACTGACATACTTGAGAAACTGAATATGTTTGTATACTCCTGTGATTCCCACATCAGTAATTTTTGAGACATTGCATCATCGTACGGCTCCCAGGCCTCTACTACCTCTGGTGCCAGGTTTTTTAGAGCCAGCTATGACCACGTTCCTCACTCCTGCCACAGTGGGGTCAGTTACATCAAGGATTGCGAAAACATATAAGGCTCCAGACCAACATCCCTTGTTGCTTAGGTCTGATCCTCCGGCGGATTCAGTCATCATGGCAGCCGCCAGGAAAGCGCACTCCGCAGCCTCATCAGCTTCAGTCCCCCCAGAAAAGGACAGTAAGCAAATGGACTCTTGTGGCAGGAAGATGTGTAGTACGTCTGCATCCACTATGAAAGTAGCAAGTAAATCAGCCCTCCTAGGGCGTTACGACAGGTCTCTTTGGGACTCCCTGGCTCGGTTTACCGACAAGCTTCCCAAAGAAGATCGACAGGACTTTCAAGAAATCCTGCAGGAGGGTGGTTTTGTAGCATACCAGGTCATCAGCGCTGCTGCAGACGCCTCAGACCTCGGCGCGCATGTTTATGTGCACGGCATCTGTTCACGGTACTCAGCATGGCTGCGCCTCACAGGCCTTAAACCGGACGCCCAGAGGAGGATTCTCGACCTGCCTTTCAACGGTTCCTCCCTATTCGGCGCTCATGCAGATGAGGAAATGACAAAGATGAAGACCGAGCTGGATACGGTCAAAGCTGTTGGACTAGAAAAGCGGAAGGAGTTTCGTAAACGCCTTCGTCAATATGATAAGCGCCCTTTCCAGCAGAGGGTTCAAACCCCTCAATGGTCCTCCCAAAACCAGCAGAGGTCATAATTCCAGCAGAAGCGTCCTGGCAGAGGAAGGGGGAACAATAAACAACAGCAGTCCTCCTCCAAGCAGCCTCCAAAGCAGTGAAGCATTGCTTCCTCCGCGCCCGTTCGCCACTCCGGTAGGAGGGAGTATCGTTTTTCATCTAGAAGAGTGGGAAAACATAACAAGAGACAAATGGGTGCTGAATATTGTGCAGCATGGCTACTTGCTGAAGTTCAAGTCTCCTCCCCCGCAGGTGCCTCCACAATTGAAGTGCCTTTCACAACAACACAAGCTACTGTTACAAGACGAGGTGTATACCCTTCTCTCCAAAAGAGCCATAGAAGAGGTCCCTCTCCACCAGCGGAACCAAGGGGTATACTCACAGTACTTCCTGGTCCAGAAACGAGGAGTACAGACCCATCCTCAATTTGCACCTGCTGAACAAATTTATAAGGAAAGAGAAATTTCAGATGCTAGCCCTACACCAGATATTTCCACATCTTCACCAGGGGGACTGGATGTGTGCCATCGACCTGCAGGACGCCTACTTTGGCATTTCTGTGTCAGTGAAGCATCGCAAATTCCTCAGGTTCCAGGTGTCTCAACGGCACTATCAGTTCCGAGTACTTCAGTTCGGACTCAAATCCGCCCCTGAACGTTCTCCAAGTGCATGGCGGTGGTGGCTGCGTTCCTCCTCAAGCGGAAAATCTTCGTCTACCCCTACCTAGACGATTGGCTCCTAAAGAGTTCCACAGCTTCACTACTCCAGAGCCATCTCACCTACTGTCTCCAACTTCTTCACTCCCTGGGGCTGCATGTCAACAACAAGAAATCAGTCCTCAATCCAACACAGAAGATACATTACTTGGGCGCTTCCCTGGACACCGCAAGGGCAAGCGTGTGTCCTTCAGAGGAGAGGTTGTGCTAAACAACTGCCGCGCTCTTCTCAGTGTTCCACATCCTACAGCCAGGCAAGTGTCGTCGCTGCTGGGATCGATGGCATCATACATCTTCATTGTTCCAAATGCCAGACTTCACATGCGACCTCTACAACAGTCCCTCGAAGATCAGTGTACGCAGCGGTCAGGCCGTTGGGAAGATAGTGTGTCTCTTCCTCAGGCTGCTAGGGACTCCATCAAATGGTGGATGAAATGATCGCACCTTCTACAAGGGGTCCCTTTTCACCAGGTCATTCCGACCCAGACTATTGTTACGGATGCCTCAGTGCAGGGTTGGGGAGCTCACATGGGCCAGCTTCAGGTACAAGGTCTCTGGTCCGAGGTAGAGCGAAGTAATCACATCAACGTCCTGGAGCTAAGGGCAGTTCATCTGGCTCTCAAGTCTCTGTACCCGTCTCTTCAGTCCAGTTCCATTCAGGTTCAGCAACACTACTACAATATTCTATCTGAACAAGCAGGGAGGCACCAGGTCAAGGGTCCTGTCTCTGGACTGCCAGACCATATGGAAGTGGCTTCTGGTGAGGAGTCTCACGATCGTAGCTGTCCACCTTCCAGGGACCTTGAACGTGCAAGCAGATGCTCTCAGGAGAGACTTCGTAGAAGCGCACGATTGGGTGCTCAACGGCGAAGTTGCTCAGGACATTTTTCGGCATTGGGGAGCGCCAGACATCGGCCTGTTCGCAGACGCGGCAAATACAAAATGCCCCGTCTTAGCGTCCAGATTCCCACAACAAGGATCAAGGGGGAATGCACTTTTGATCAAATGGTCGCAGACATTGTTGTACGCTTTTCAACAGCTGCCTCTGATCCCGGTGGTCATACAGAAATTTTACTGGACCAACACCAGAATGATCCTGAAAGCTCTGGAGTGGCCGCACCAGTGGTGGTATCCGGATCTTCTACAGCTGTCCGGGGCCCCACACAGGACGCTGCCCTGCCGCCCGGACCTGCTGACCAAGAACGAAGGGAGAGTATTTCATCCCAACCTCTCGTCCCTGCGATTGACAGCATGGCTCCTGAGGTCATCCAGTACGGGCACTTAGACCTCTCAGCGGACTGTATGCGTAGTCTCAAGGAAGCAAAGAGGCCCTCCACCAGGAAATCTTATGCTTTCAAGTGGAAGAGATTTTACCTGTGGTGTAAAGACAACGCTTATGATCCGATCAAGGGCCATGAGCAAGTGATTCTTCCTTACTTGTTATACTTGTCTAAGTCCGGCCTGCAATATTCCTCCATCAGGGTTCACCTGGCTGCAATTACGGCATACAGGAAGTTTCTGAACCAGGGGTCATTCTTTCAAATGCCAGTGGTCAAGGACTTTCTGGAGGGACTCAGGAAGGTTTATCCCCCAGTGAAATCTCCTTCTCCACCTTGGGAACTTAACATTGTTCTTACTGATGGGTGCTCCTTTCGGGCCGATTCATAAGGCATCTTTGCAGCATTTGACCTGGAAGGCTGCTTTTTTAGTAGCCATCACATCAACCCGCAGGGTGAGCGAGATTCAGGCGCTGTGCTGTAAGGAGCCTTATACTGTGTTCCATGCCAATAGGGTGGTATTACGTACACATCCGAGCTTCCTTCCTAAGGTGGTCTCGGATTTTCACATCAATCAGGTTATTACTCTTCCCACCTTCTTTCCTTAACCTTCTACTCCTCCTGAGAGATCTTTACACTCTTTAGATCTCCGGAGAGTATTAAAGTTTTACCTTGCCAAAACTCACACACTTAGGAAATCTGACCGGCTCTTTATCAACTACGGTTCCACTAACACCGGTCTATCTGCATCTAAAAGATCCATTTCTCGATGGATTGTCTCTTGTATAGCTTTATCCTACCAATTAGCTAACAAGACTTTACAAGGCAAACCTAAAGCACACTCTACCAGAGGAAAAGCTTCTACCACAGCTCTCCTTCGCAATGTTCCTATGTCTAAAATCTGTAAGGCGGCTACATGGCGTTCGGTGCATACCTTCACATGCCATTACTGTCTAGATTCTGATGCACAGGCCGATGCCCAGGTTGGGCAGGCTTCTTTGAAGAATTTGTTTGCATGATTGCAATTTGAATGTAATGTTCTGTATACTCTGTTGCTCGTCCGCAAGGTAGTGGGTATGGGCTTGCTACTCTATTCACAGATTATGACTATTGATGAGTAACCTCTGGATTAGAGGGATTAGTTACTTACATGTAATCCTAGTTCTCATCCAGGGATATACTCATCATAGTCATAAGCGACCCTCCCTGGACGAGCATTTCTGGAGTTGTTCTATATTAATTGCTTCCTCTACTCAGGTGTCTCTACACAATGCACCGTCAAATAGAACTGACCTAACTGTCACCTGTGGTGCATGATGGGAGCAGAATGTCTCCTGGCAGGTCTTAAAGGAAGGGTGACTTGACCTTTGGAAGCCTTAATGGCAAGGTGTCAGTTTCTTTGTTTCATTACTGCTCTGCTATGCAGCCTACAGGCAACTGCCTGCAATTACAAGTTTTCCTTATGGCAATAAAGGATTGTTGCATGACAACTTTTTAGTGCATGTCCTCTTTTCCTTATGGGTTAGGAGGATACTTTTCTTACATTGCAAACCTATGTAATTGCGGCATTTTTGCCATGTTGGAAACATTTTAGTCTGCATGTATATGTTTTCACATATGTGTGTATATATATATATATATATGTATTTTCTATATACTCCGGGATCCCGCACGTGGGCGGGGATTATTCACAGATTATGACTATGATGAGTATACCCCTGGATGAGAACTAGGATTACAGGTCAGTAACTAATCATTATCCAACACTCACCGCAGTGACAGGGTTGTTTTTCGGAGCGTGAAAATACACAACAAACTGTGTGGCAGATTGCTTTGGATTGGAGTGTGACAAAATGTTTTGCACTAGAGTGGGGCAGATTGCTTTTGACTGGAGTGGGGCAGATTGCTTTTGATTGGAGTGGGGCAGATTGTTCTGGACTAGAGTGGGGCAGATTGCATCAGACTGGAGTGGGGCAGAATTTTTTGGACTGGACTGGACTGGAGTAGATTGCTATGGATTGGAGTGGGGACGATTGTTTTGGATTGGAGTGGGGCAGATTGAAGTGGGACAGATTGTTCTGGATTGAAGTGGGACAGATTGTTCTGGATTGGAGTGGGGCAGATTGTTCTGAATTGGAGTGGGGCAGATTGTTCTGGATTGGAGTGGGGCAGGTTGTTCTGGATTGGAGTGGGGCAGATTGTTCTGGCAGATTGTTCTGGATTGGAGTGGGGCAGATTGTTCTGGATTGGAATAGGGCAGATTGGAGTGGGGCAGTTTGGAGTGGGGTGAAGTGGATTGGATTGGTGTGAGATGGATTAGATTGGAGGGATGAATTGGGATGTAGTGAGATGGATTGGATTGGAGTGGGGCAGATTGGAGTGGGACAGATTGTTCTGGACTAGAGTGGGGCAGATTGGATTGGGGCAGATTGCTTTGGATTGTAGTGGGGGAGATCGCTTTGGATTGTAGTGGGGGAGATTGCTTTGGATTGTAGTGGGGCAGATTGTTCTGGACTGTAGTGGGGCAGATTGTTTTTTATTGGAGTAGGGCAGGTCGGATTGGGGCAGTTTGGAGTGGGGTGAGGTGGATTGGATTGGTGTGAGATGGATTCGATTGGATGGATGTATTGGGATGTAGTGAGATGGATTGGATTGAGTGGGACAGATTGGAGTGGGGCTGATTGGAGTGGAATGGAGCGGGCAGATTGTTTTGATTGGATTGTGGTAGATTGGGGTGGGCGGATTGGAGTGGGGCAGATTGTTTTGGATTGGAGTGGGGTAGGTTGGGGTGGGGCAGATTGTTTTGGAGTGGAGCAGGCTTTGCTAGGACATGCTATGAAAGGCTCGATCCTAACAAACGACATGCAGGCTCTAGCACATGCTATCATAGGTTCGACCATAAAAACATGCCGTTCTCTAGTGGAGTGGGACCGACTGTTCTGGATTAGAGTGGGGCTAATTTCTTTGAATTGGAGTGGGGCTAATTTCTTTGAATTGGATAGGGGCAGATTTCTCTGGATTGGAGTGGGGCTGATTTCTTTGGATTGGAGTGGGGCAGATTGCCCTGGATTGGAGTGGAGCAGATTGTTTTGGAATGTAATTAGGAAGATTGGAGTGGGGCAGTTTGGAGTGGGGTGAGGTGGATTGGTGTGAGATGGATTGGTTTGGAGGGATGAATTGGGATGTAGTGAGGTGGATTGGATTGGAGTGGGGCGTATTGTTTTGGATTGGAATGGGGCAGATTGTTTTTGACTGGAGTGAGGCACATTGTTTTGGATCGGAGTGTGGTAGATTGGGGTGGGCAGATTGGAGTGGGCCAGATCATTTTTGATTGGGGCAGATTATTTTGGATTGGAGTGGGGCAGGTTGGGGTGAAGCAGATTGTTTTGGAGTCGAGCAGGCTTTCCTAGGATATGCTATGATAGGCCCGACCCTAACAAAGATATGCATGCGCTAGCAAATGCTAATGTAGGCTCGGCCCTAAAAACAAACCGTTCTCTAGTCTGGCAGCCTGCAAAGGCAAATAAAGGAAGAACAAACTGCTTTGCATCAAAAGTGAAAATATTGTTATTATGACAGTGAAGGCAAGTGGTCCTCTATGATTAATTCATTCCACCAGTCTGCATGAAAAACACACCATCAGACGAGGTCTACAAAACAGGTTCATTGCCTCGCTACTTAAAAATGTAAATATTCATCATTGTTTTATTGTCAAAGAAAAAAAGAAAGATGGTAGGCATATCAGTTTACTTGCAAAGGTGATCTACAAAAAATGGTTTTAGTTCAGATGAACTACTGCATAACTCTCGTATACTTTTTTTTATAAAAGCCTCCATGCTTCGCGCTGATAGAACCCTCGGTATACTGTACAAACAGTGCAAAAAGAGGGAACATATATAAAAACAAGCATTTGCAATGCAACCGGCCTCGCCTTTGGGGCCTTATAAGTAATTAGTCATGCAGCACATTGTCTGCAGCTGGGAGCCAGTAGTGGCTGCACCAGGATGTGGGGAAGGGAAACAGTGCTCTAAAACGGGCATCCGGTTTTTGTTAAAGAGCCAAATAAAGATAGGACAAAACGAGGCTCAATTTTCTAGGCCATCATAAAATGCAAGGCTGGAACAATGGCAAAGGGAGATGGGTTAAATGTTTGTGTCTGCAGAGGAAAATCATCTGTGAAACTACAGGGGATTGATCAGTTTGGCCCGATATCTGAAAAACAAAAGGAATGTGTTGGCTAGAAACGTAGAATTAAAAGTACAATAACCTGAATGTCTAGTTGGCTTTACAGCGATAAACTCGAATCGAAAAATGGGAAATCAATGGGTCATAGAGGGAGGTAATAGCTGAACCAAATGGGGAATAAAGGCACTTAAAAGCCACTAGGTAGCCTAACGAAGCGCTATGATAAGAAGGAAGGCACTTTCAGCAGTGCCTGCACGTTGTCTGCTTTATTTCTGAGCAGCAATGTGCAATCAGGGATGGGGGTCTTTCTTATTTAAAATTCCTGCTGTCCCAAGACAAAGGCCGAAGGTAAGGGGCTATCAGGCCTTCTTTGGTTCGAGTGTCCTGGCTAGGAGCTAACTGGAGCAAGTGGCACCACAGGAAGTGGCATCAAAAGCCCATGACCTCACAGAAAGTAACATCACAAAAGGTGACATCAGATCTTAATACCTCAGACCTATGTTTAGCAGTTCTATCACAAGTACATTTGAGCGCATTATGAGATTTAACAAGTGAGATTTTGCATTGGTGTTGTGAGAACAAAAACCACCCGAAAAAATCTGGGCCTCAGTTTATGAATTTATGATTTTTTGGAAACTCTGCTACCAAGAAATTGGCAGCAAAGGGAAATGTGGCAGTAAATCTATTCTGCTTAATTGGTTACAAACTCTTCATTTTAAATACTGTATGAGGTTAAGGAACCTGCTGCAGAGATCTTTGTGTGCCAGTAAATCTCTGGGAATAATAATGGTAAGATAACTCTGGAGGTTAACGCATTAGCTGGAGTCATCTGTATTTTGTCTAGCCTACCTTTTAATCAAGGTAGCAATAGAAGTTTAATGTGTCTTCTGCAACGCACACTATGAAACATGCAGATGACAAATTTTTATTTTATGTAGCTAGGTAACTGGGTTAGTGCTTTTGACACAAATACCTTTGTTACTTGCAGTTCATACATTTTAATCCTTCTAATATAGCACAGTAAGCTATGAACGGCATGTGACTCCTGTACCTTGTAACCCTCACTGTTTCACGTAACACAGCCTGTACATTGATTTACACACTTATGATTTATTGTCAATGTATAAAGCTTACGCATGGTGTAAAGCGCTCAGACATCCTGCATTAGGATGGGTAGCACTGTAAAAGAAAAAAAATAGTAGTATGTTGTGACACAACATTACTTGATAAGTCACCCAGGTAAATGTAGTCCTCCACTTTAACATCAGTGTTTCCAATTAAGCAATGCATCTCCTACTGTGTTCCACTACAACGTGACAATGATTCCTACAAAAAGCATGCTAAACTTACCCTTTAAACCTTGTTTCTGCATAGATCACCGGTGCAGTTATTTGCCCCAATTACCAATAACACGATGCTTTCTAATAGAACACTTGTGTAATGTTGTGCTCAACAGAAAACTAGCACAATTCTCCAGAATCGATCAAGTATAAAAACTGCACACAAATTATTTTTAATGCTGCCAGGCAACTATTTAATCACATTCTCCAACATAACCCATAAAAAGAAAGATCATGACTGGATAGCAAACCAGCACCTCCATGACCATAGCACATGAAACCAGCCTCTTCAGAGAGCTCACCTCTGGCTAGGCACCACGTTTTCATGTCTTTGTACACGTTTGCAAGTAAAGCTCACTTGGACACAGAACAGGTCCAATAATTTCTTCCAGGCCCAGATTTTAATTAACTTTTTGCTACGTATAGTTTACTTTTTCCATTACAGACAATGGACTAAATGTACCACAACACGAAGCAAAAAAACTTAGCGGACGAGCTACGTACACCCGTCAAGGCACAGTCCGTTTGAACCCCGAATCTTTTTATTTGGTTACTTACACATCTTTTTAATTTTATGAGTACTTTCTCTATGGTTGACCACAATTTCTCCAAGTTTAACTATGAATTTCATTGGGGTAAGATAACTTTCTGTATCAATTCAGCTATCATGGTTTCAGTAAAAAATAAAAATAAATAAAAGGTTTACGAAAAGGCCATCCTTTACCCTTATTTTCAGTTTCAAACCTTTTTTTAGTATTCGGTCTTGAAAACTGAATTTATACAAACAGAGGCAAATAAGTACAGCGGGCGGCAAACTCCGAAGCGGCTGTCCAAAAGAAGCAGCACCCAACACGTTTGCGACACTGAATTGCCTGCAACAAAAAATGTCATAATCAAGGTAATTTTATTTGTCCCAGGTACAACTTTTGTCTCTTTTCGAACTTTAATATTTTAATTTAAAACTTCTTTCTCCACCCTTGCTTTTCTTTGACACATTTCAAGTGGCAAAGAGGCATTTTATGTGGTCCCACAGCCCTAATGCAGAGTGTGATGTGCCTCTTTCCAATTGCAATGAGTCTGAGAATATAAATGACTTTGGAAAAAATTAATACATTATGCAGTTTTGTGCTGTGGGTCATCCAATGCCCCGAAAACGTGCCAGTTCAAATTTAATCTTTAAATGCAGATATGCTAGAAGCTGGGACTGAAGCAGTAAGGCACAGATCGCTGCAGAAACAATAGAGATCTAAAGAGGTCTGCATCTCCATATGTGGGGGGACTTTAGGATGGGGGTCGCAGAAATGAAGACGGTAAATAAATTATGCGTTTGCAGAGATATACAAGTGCATGCAGAAAATAAGCGCCTCGTGCAAAAATGCGTGGATAAGTGTTTGTACAAAGCCAGGGGGTAGATAGCAGGAAATTAGCACAAAGGCAGGAGATGGGTATCTGACCATGGAGGGCAAGTGCATTCACAAGTAGGTAAAGGGTCAGCACACAAGTGCAGATAGGCTTCTGATAGGCACTGATTTACAAATCCAGTCAGTGGTTGGGAGTCAACGGCAGATAAAAGCAAGGGGATGGGTGTCTGATCAGGGAATAGGTACAGGAGAACGGGCGCGGGAGGAACCAAGATTAATAGGTAACCGAGACAAATGCACACACATACGGACTGGAAGATGGAACATACCCATCTCCCTGTGACCAATCCCCTGGTGACATACACCAGTTCTACTACCAAAATAACCTACAACCACCTTCCACCAACAAGCAACACATCTCCTAACAACCTGAAAAACACTGAGTAAGGGAAGGCAGGAATGTATGAATCTGGACAGTGTTGTTGGAACCTGCAGTCACCATTTTTCTATTCTTTCAAGCCAAAGCGTAGGGCCTTTCACCCAAGCTAATGGACTTGGGGTCGTCATCGTCCAAGTTCTGCCAGATTCTAACATCGCCGTCGCTCCCACAGGTGGCAATGCAGCTCCCCGAGTCATCAAAGCAGATGTCGGAATGGCCCTCTGTGTGTCCGTACCTCATAGGCAGTTTTGTTGAAGGCATCTTCTTTCAGAAGTCTGACTGACGTGGGTGAAGACAGAAGAGCTGGCAACGGTATTATCGCCTTTAAGTGCTTCATCCGAGGTGGCGAGATTAACCCGGTGTTGTGGGCAGCAAAAAGATAGAAACCGTCACATTGCCATTATGAAGAAAGGACAGGCAAGGTAAGAGGTTAGTCCAGGCAAGTAAGTGCCCAGCCTTGATGAGGCGGTGATACGGATATCGCTGTGGAAATGCGCCCGACTGCTAAGTGTACAGTTAGCAGCGGGTCTCGTGCAGACTGACCTGGTAAGGTTTTAGAGTGGATCGTCCGCCAAACCCAGAACTGGTGAAACTTAAAATTCCACTGGGAGCCCTTGCCCCTAGTGACGAGCGGCCGGTACCATCACCACATAGGCCGATAATTCCAATATCTCTCCAGGCGAAGGACCAGGTCCGGCTGCACAATTCTGTTGAATGCTGGCGGGAGATGGAATGGCGTGAACAGAAGATTTCGCGGGTTCCAGTGTTTAGATTGTGAACTTCATAGAAGGAGGCCACGGATTGGCTGCGATTTTGACTGGAAGCCACGCCTGTAGTCGGCCTTTTTTGGACGGTGTCCTTAATGAGCACTGTAAATGGAGTTATTTAGGCTTCTTGAAAACCCTGCAACCAGTGACGGACATTTTGAAAAGGGAACGTTTACCATTCATTTCCAGTCAAAATCTGCCAAATTCCGTAGAATCTTAGGGGTACGATGGCCACCATGAGATTTTGACGTTTCACTTTCTGTTCAATTACTATGTCAAAGAAGCCGGAATTAGCTGGGCTTTCTAGTTTTTTTGGCTGCTGTGGGTGCCGATGCGTATGGTGTCTTCCTGCAGGGTGGGGGGTCTGCCGGCAATTTAAACTTAAAGCGCGACGTCATGGCTCTAAAGAAACGGGGGGGGGGGTGGCCGGCGAGCGAGAAGACATCGGACTGTGGGAGGGAGGGTGGGGAGGCATAATGAGAACAAGGAAACGGGTGCGGATGACATATCATGAAGGGAGGGGGGAGCGAGAAGGCATCGGACTGCGAGAGGGAGGGTGGGGAGGCACGGAAAAAAGTAGTCTGTGAGTAAAGGGGCCCATAGCTGTGGAAGAACACAAATGAAGACATGTCCATCATAAGGAGGGTCTAACAAGCCTACAACCAATCGGAAGGCAGCATTTAAGATACAAGCCAATGAAAATGATGGGCGGAGAGTGGGCAGAGCTTCCTCGAAGCTTCCAAGCTATAGCGTATACTGCATGTCTCAACGAGACAGTGCAAGCGCTGCCTAGGCAAGACCTAATAAAAATAAACTAGGAATATGATGGACATTTAGTGTATCGCCCCTCGAGCAATTCTTTGATTAAATAAGGCACAAAATGTCGCTTTCATACATAATAAATGAATGAGGGTCCACAGCTTCCTGCATCTTTAAAGCATCAAAAAAACTGAAAATCTGTCAAATCTACAGACAACTATTCATGTCTCTTCCAAGGAAAAGACCAAGGAGGTATATTCACTGAAAAAAATACTGTTCTATATAACTACGGCTTTGTAGTTTTAGAACCAACCTTTTTGCTCTGTGTCACTGGAGGGCCCCACGGGGGACAAAAAATATACAATTGACTGAACCGAACTCCCAGTCAAAACCTTGGAAGGCAACCTACACCCAGCTTGCCACCGTAGGCCCGAGTCACCTTGGCCACGGTTAGATGATGTTTCAAGCCCCCTTAGATTTAATTGGACTAATTCAGTGTAGTCAAAATAATCACATTAGCACGTGGGCCAACTTAACTTGGCACTTCCAGATTTATGTAACCAGTGATGCTGAACAATACTAGTAGCCGGGGTAGTGGCTGGAAAGAGCGCAATTATGCTTATGTTAGGGGTAGTGGACTAGGGTGGTGATGGCCCAGTAAATCATGGAAGAGTCTTGCTTCGCCTAAGAGCAGACATTTATAGAGACTTGTAATGGTTTGTTTATAAGCTGCCTAAGGAGAGACAGTTCTTTGTAATGTACAATTTATCTGAAGCGTTAATAAAATAACCTTCTTAAAAAAAAACCTATAAAACCATGACACAAAGTGGAGAAAGGATTGGGATTCACTGCTTGGTGCATCATAGCAGGGTCACACAGCATCCGGGGGTCAACATGGCTCCAACATTCCTACTAAACTGTCTAATTAAAATTTTAAAAACTCGAAATAAAGAATTAATATTATTTACTACTTAGCGGACGCTGCAACTCGAACTTAGATTCTCAGCTACGTAGTCGGCTGCTCTGGCCGTTACACCACACCCTCTCCTTGAAATACGTCATGACAAGCAGCTAGTGAAAAAAATTCTGTTACTGCTGTAAGCTCAGTGCAGTAAAATGTCTGCCATTTTCCTGACTACAAATAGGTGGGTGTTGATGTGCAGAGTCACAGAAATGTAATTTATTACACACGCTGACCTCCTTAAGATGAACAAACAGTACAACCAGACTTAAAAAAATCCCTACGGGAATCCCTTTGAGTCATATATCAAACAGTGGATTTAGATACATTCTAACGTGCCCGCCAACGGCTGGGCCTCCGCCCAGCCTCCCTTTGAAGTAGAAAGGCTCTCCCAGTCGTCGTAGTATTTGGAACCTGTTTGAGCACAAGTTTCAATAACTTGTTTATCAGAACAGCAGCTCCTGCCCACAAACAAGAAAGTGAAAAAGCAGGCACAATGTTAATGTCCCCTCTATCTCTCGCAGAGCTCCGGTTCTTCGCCCGCCCTCTACTGCAACAGGGTAAGGTCATAGACGAAGCGTATGGAAATAAAATAAAAAGCCCTGCCCGGAACACCTCTATTCATAGCACGCCCTGGGCACCCTTGGGCAAATGTGAAGAGAAAAGAACAATCTTTACAAACCTGTTTATTGGGGAAGCCTGGAGCAGTGATCCAGATGTTGCATTCTTCAGTCTGTACAATTCAATCAATGCGGAGGGAAAAGAAGCTTAGGTCCATTCGGCTTCCAGTCATCCATATAAAAATCAAAAGAAGGGAGAGAATGGACCACTTGTCCTGTGTAACCAGGGTCTATTCAGCTGTCGATCCTTCTTAATAAAAAAAACCTCATATCTGTACACAGGCGTCTAGCGGTATATCTTAATTCTCCGCCATTCAGTACAGTGACAGCATCATCATTGGGTTTAGTATGTTATGCTGACCTCCACCTGGAGGTTAGACCAACTGGTTTTACAGTAGGGTCCAGAAATCATATGTGCTCTAAGTGAAAAAGGTAAAAATTCCCTACACCCCCATATGTAGAATTTTTATTGGGGAAACATGGGGGTGTGGGAAATTAAAAGCAAAGTGGTGCGTGCATAGATCCAGTTACTAATCTACCTCACTGTTAGTGATCATAGGTGGTCGACATGTTTCAGCCTCTTGGAATCTTAGAGCTTTCTTCAGGACCCAAAAAATACGCAGCTGCACGTTGCGGCGGCTACTCGGTGGTTAACTTACCACTCTATTGTACAGTCAGGTCTGATGTACCTGTAACTAAAACAAAAAAGAATGCTATCATACATTTATATTCATTGTTACAAATATTTCCAAAGAGAAAACCCAAGATGGTGTTGTGTCACATAGCGCTGTAGTCTAGCGCATTTTATAGAGTGAAGAAGCTGGCTTACTCATTATTTGAACTCGGAGGTAAAACGAAAAGTTAAAATGTGCTGGTTTGAACTTTAAGGTATTAAAGGGTGGTGGCAGGTTTCATGACGTATTTACAAAATATTGGTACATTGACACTATTGTGATTTAAAGACGTTGAGGTGCCAGGGATAAATTTACAAACATCACATTAATGGATATACAAAAATGTCCACTATTTGGTATGTGTAGTTGAGCTCTTTATCGGGGATTGGTAAGAAATATTATGATCTGAAACAAACACGTTAGTTAGATTCCTCACCTTAGAATATCCCCAGGCGTCAGGCTGGATCCGGAAAGATTTTTCGTCAGCAATACCCTTGCCCGTTGCTAGGCGTCATCTGCGACGCCGCATCCGTCGATGGCGTCGTGCGCCGGGATTACGTCGTCAGAGTACTTAGACCCCGCCTGCAGTTTAATGAAGCACTAGAGAACGTTCTGAAGGGCACCTGGTCCAAGCCCTCCACCGTACCTCCTGTGGACCGGAACGTGGCCCGGCGCCACCGCCCTGCACCGGGCGACCCCAGTTTTCTGTCCATGCACCCCATGCCGAGAGCCTGGTTAGCCAGGCCCCTACTTCCCAGACCTCCTTCCCGTCCGCTCCACCGGATCGGGAATCCAAGAGGCTAGAACAGTTTGGTAAGAAGCTGTTCTCCTCCCTTAGTTTGGGATTGCGGTCTATTAACACCGCTTGTCTCTTGGACCGTTACTCCCACTCCCTGTGGGATACGGTGGAGGACGTGCTGCCCCAGTGTCCGGAGGAGGCCCGGACATGGCTCGCCCAGGTTCTTGCCGAGGGGCGGAATGCAGCGCGGCATGCTATCCGATGTGGACTGGACACTATGGACTCGCTGGGTAGGGCAATGTCTACCATGGTGGCGCTTCGTCGCCACGCCTGGCAGTGGTCCATGAGTTTTTCTGGGGATGTCCAGAGCACCCTCACGGATAGGCCCTTGGATGGCAGTCGCCTTTTTGGCGACAAAGCGGATAGTGCGCTGGAGCACTTTAAGGACTCCAGGGCTACGGCCAAGTCCTTGGGCCTCTCGGCCCGTGCCCGCCAACTTCCACTTTTCGCCCCTTTCGTGGCCAAGGAATGGGCGCCCCCTCACATCCGCCTAGCCACAGGCCTCAGAACCAACCTCCACGCGGTCGCGGACGTGGATTCCGCCGAGGCAGTACAGGGGGACAACGTGCCGGTCCGTCCACATCTACCCCTGCAGCATCCGCCTCAAAGCCCTCCTAGTTCGTGCTTTCAGGCCCATTCCACGCCAGTGGGAAGCAGAGTTCGCCATCACCTGCTCCACTGGCGTTCCATCACGTCGGACAGGTGGGTGCTGCAAATCGTCCGAAGGGGCTATTCCCTCCCCTTCGAGGCGACCCCTTCAGCCATGCCACCGCAGTGCCACCGAATTTCGGGGGATCCCTTGCAACTTCTGCAGGAGGAAGTTACGGCCCTCTTGGCCAAGGGGGCCATCGAGCGCGTTCCTGGTCCAGAAGTAGTTTGTGGTTGTTATTCCCCACTACTTTCTGGTTCCCAAGAAGGGCAAAGGGGGCCTACGCCCTATCTTGCACCTCAGGAGCATCAACACCTTCCTCCGGAAGGAGAAGTTCAAGATGCTCACTGTAGCTCAGGTTCTGACTGCCCTAGCCTAGACCCTGGAGACTGGATGGTAGCGTTGGACTTGCAGGACGCATACTTCCACATCCCCGTCCTGCCGGCCCACCGGCGTTACCTGCGATTCACGGTGGGCCAGGAGCATTTTCAGTTTACCGTGCTCCCCTTCGGCCTCACCAGTGCCCCTCTGGTGTTCACGAAAGCGATGGCGGTGGTCGCTGCTCATCTGCGCAGATTAGGGGTTTCAGTCTTCCCCTATCTCGACGACTGGTTGTTGAAGGCGGGCTCGCCCCAGGCAGTCGTCTCCCACCTCCAGACTACGGCCGACCTCCTGCATTTGCTTGGGTTTTCCATCAATGTGCCGAAGTCGCATCTGAGTCCCTCCCAGAAGCTCCTCTTCATCGGAACGGTTCTGGATTCGGCGCAGTTCCAGGCCTATCCTCTGGAACAGCGGGTCAGAGATATTCAAGCTCTGCTTCCCATCTTTCGGCCTCTATCGGTCAGGTTGGTGCTGCGGCTTCTAGGTCTGATGGCCTCCTGCATCCTGTTGGTGCATCACGCCAGGTGGCGAATGCGGGCTCTGCAGTGGGACCTGAAGTTTGTGGGCCCAGCATCGGGGCAACCTGTCCGACCACGTCCTGATCTCGGAGGGCACTATAAGAAAGTTGCAGTGGTGGCTCACGGATCGCGATTGGGTCAGTGGCAGATCCCTCTCCCTACCCCAACCGGAGCATGTAGTGGTGACGGATGCGTCTCTCCTAGGATGGGGAGGCCACATGTGGGAGGTGGAGATCAGAGGCCTCTGGTCTCCGGCGGAGTCCCGGCTCCATATCAACCTTCTGGAGCTGAGGGTGATCCAGCTTGCACTGAAGGCATTCCTTCCCTCTGTCCGGGGAAGTGTGGTGCAGGTGTTCACGGACAACACCACCGCCATGTGGTATTGCAACAAACAAGGCGGGTGGGGTCGTGGACCCTTTTTCAGGAGGCTCTGGCCTCTGGACATGGATGGAACATCAGGGCATCACCCTAGTGGTTCAACATCTGGCGGGCTCTCTGAACGCCAGAGCAGACGAACTCAGCCGCCGGTGCATGATGGATCACGAATGATGACTAAACTCGGACGTGGCGCAAGGCCTCTTTCGGCAGTGGGGAGAACCTTGGTTAGATCTATTCGCCACTGAAGAGAACGCGCAATGTCAGCAGTTCTGCGCGTTGGAGTTTCCAAGGCGGCACTTGCTCGGGGACGCCTTTCGTCGCGAGTGGAGTTGCAGTCTGTTGTACGCCTTTCCGCCTATACCACTTCTGCCCAGAGTGCTGAAGAAGATCAAGCGCGACCGGGCCCAAGTCATTTTGGTGGCTCCGGATTTGGCACGAAGATTCTGGTATCCCGAGCTGCTCAGTATGTCAATCGATTCCCCGATACGACTGCCTCTTCACGAGGGCCTTCTGTCGGAGCAGCAGGGGACGGTCCTCCACCCGAACCTGTCCAGCCTCCACCTCCATGCGTGGAGATTGAGCGGCGACAGTTGATGCCATTTGACTTGCCTCCTGAAGTCTGTGATGTGATTCTGGCAGCCAGGCGTCCTTCCACAAAATCGGCATACGCCTGCAGGTGGCACAAATTTGTGGCATGGTGCACAGCAAAGGCTGTGGATCCCCTTTCCGCCCCTCTTTCTGAGGTTCTCCTCTTTCTTCTTTCTTTGGCCCAGCAGTGCTCTGCTCTGGGCACCCTAAAAGGTTATCTTTCTGCTATTTCTGCTTTCTTACGTCTTCCTGATCAGCCTTCTCTTTTCAAATCCCCTGGTTCTCGCTTCCTTAAGGGCATTACTCACATGTTCCCTCCTGTCCCTTTCGCAATCCCTCAGTGGGAGTTGAATCTGGTCTTGACGTTTCTGATGTCCGCGCCCTTTGAGCCACTTCATAATTGTCCCCTTCGTCTCTTGACGCTTAAGACTGCTTTCCTGGTAGCCATCACCTCTGCTAGAAGGCTGAGTGAGCTCCAGGCTCTCTCTTCTAAGCCTCCTTTTCTTTCTGTCCATCCGGACAAAGTTGTTCTCAGGACTCGTCCTTCCTTTCTCCCTAAGATGGTAACTGCCTTTCACATCGGGCAGTCTGTTACGTTGCCCACCTTCTTTCCGCCTCCGCATCCTTCGAAAGAGGAAGAGAGGCTCCACCGTCTGGACCCAAAACGGGCGCTGTCCTTCTATCTGGACCGCACCAAGCAGTTCCGGGTGGACGACCAACTCTTTGTTGGCTGCGTGGGCGCTCAGAAGGGACGAGCGGTGCACAAGCTGACCATCTCGGTGGGTCGTTTTGTGTATCAAAGCTTGTTACTCCTTGGCTAAAAAGGAACCTTCTGTAGGGCTGAGGGCCCATTCCACTCTGGCCACAGCGGTGACAACTGCCCTGGGCCGGGGAGTCCCCTTGCAGGACATCTGTCAGGCAGCAACGTGGGCCTCGCTGCACACGTTTGCTAAACATTGCCTGGACAGCCAAGTCTGGAGAGACCGCTTCTTTGGCCGTTCTGTTCTCCAGGACTTTCTGGTGTGATCTTGGTTCGCAGATCCACCACCGGAGTTGGTATTGCTGGGGTATCTATTCTAAGGTAAGGAATCTAACTAACGTGTTTCTTTCAGATGAACAAGTTACTTACCTTCGGTAACGATATATCTGTAAGAAACATTTGTTAGTTAGATTCTTCACCGACCCACCCATCCTCCCCGTTCTGCGAACCGATATCTAGGGTGAGGTTATCCCTTTCAGGGCCCTAGAATTTTTTGGCACCAGTGTCGGTCTCTTGCATGGCTCTGCGTTCCTGGCGCGGAAAGCTATGTACAAGAACTGACGGCAGCGAGCGAGGGTGGCGTCCAAGTACTCCGACGTCGTCATCCCGGCGCACAACGCTGACGACGGACGCCGAGCCGCAGACGACGCCTAGCGACGCGCAAGGGTATTGCTGACGAAAAATCTTTCCGGATCTAGCCTGACGCCTGGGGATATTCTAAGGTGAGGAATCTAACTAACTAATGTTTCTTACAGATATATCGTTACCGAAGGTAAGTAACTTGTTCATTAGGGCTCCCGGTTTTCTGTTTAAACGGATTTATACATATAAATACAGACGGAAATCTATTTTTCCTTTGTCTGTATTTATATGTAAAAACGGCAAAATACTAGCAAATTATGCAGTGCTGCCGTGTTAGAATCTTTTCACTTTTGGATGGGTGTTTTTAAGTTGCCAGTTTAGTCGTTCCCTCGGCTCTTTACAGGTCCCTCGATGCAACTTTACAGGTCCGTGTAGAAACACTGGCGGAGTTTGTGCAGTTGCACATGTGTTTTTGTGGCATGTTTGTGTGGCGAAAGTTGGGAGGGTGTCCTTACCCAGCTTGTGTGCACAAGCCAGGGATGGTGCACGAGGTGTTGTGTGTAGTTGCAGCGCATAATTGTTCATCGACCAACGGCACATATTAAATTTGATTATTTACATGCCATGAATGTTCGGTATACATATAGGACAATAACATCACAGAGGAGCAACTAGAGTCAAATTTCAGGGGGGGGCTAATTCTTCCAGCAGTAGGCAGAGTGGGGAACAGAAGCTCTAAGAAGGGGTGAAAAAACAACAAAGCCCATAAACAAGCAAATGGTCTTTTAAAGACCTGTGAAGTACTTGGGTGCGGCTCTGTGTGTTCCCGGGAAGCTGTCTTAGACACTAATGTGCTCTCTGCTGACTGCTCTGGACAAGCTTCGATAGACACTGAGAGTGTTGTGCCTACGTCACTGAAATTGTTCCGCCTGCCTGGCTCTAGATAAGCTCAGATGGAAAATGAGTGTTGGGCATTGGTCACTGAAGATGCTGTAAATAAGCTCAGATGTGCAGTGGCGGGCATTGGGTCACTGGTGCCTGCTCTAGAAGAGGCGGGGAAGGATAAAAGTCTGTGTCGTCCGTGTCGAAATGGAAACTTTTAACCATCAGGTTTCACTCTGATCTCAGGGCACACATAAAGCTGAGCTCGACTACCATACCCATTCACACATCCAATCTTCATGAATTCTTCATTAATTCATGTATTCATTCACATGCAGGCAGCAGCTTTGTCACAAGGCGCTTCCCGCAGCAATGTCTTCTTATCTCACCAAGTAGGTGTGAAGCCTAGGTCAGATGCCAGTTTCTTCCCATGGTTACCGTGTCCGATAGTTAATAGATTAGCTGGTGTCTAACCTAAACTCACGTGGCCCGTGTCTTTTTCAGTAAACCTTTTTCCTTCTCCCCTTTTTATATTTAATTTGACAAGCTTTAGTCAGAGATAGGTTTTGACAGATCAGTCATCAAAATGTTACACTTTTTTTTTTTTTAAACAGACTTTTATTGAACTTTACAAAGTAATACAAGCAAACCTCCCGCTCGCTGTCGGGCTACCCCGATGAACCTGCCAACCCGCCAGTCAGTATGAGAACAGTGCTCCCAGCATACAGAATCATTCAATACAAAACATTTAGAAAAACAATGTACCAAGAAACCTTTTTAAAGGGGTTCAAATGCCTATTTAATCACATTGAACACTAATAATTTGTTATTACTGAGCTCCATAGTACAGACAATATTTGAGTATTATAACAGTGCCCAGAAAAGAGGAGGAGGAGTCAGGAGGTGAGTGATAAAGTGTAGGATTTGGAAGGAAGTGAATACAAAAATTAGATACATTTAAGAACACAATCAAATTAATCGGCAAAATTAACTCTGCCGTATTTACATTCCGATCAAATCATGATTCAGATATCTACAATTCTTAGAGAAGCCATATATATGAAGAAAATCACAGTACATCCTGAACTGGTGATAATATTGGCAAAGATGTTGTGTCGACGTTTCGACCACTTAAGGCATGTAGGTACTCATTGCGACCTTACGGGATGGGGTCTTCATCAGGACTGGGGTGCAAGTGGAAGGGGGGGGTTGAGTGTGGGCACCTAAAAAACAAAATTAAACGAGCGTAAGGCTAATGGATCTATAAAAACGGGAAAGAAACTAATTGCATAGTTTTAAAGGAAGGTTACCCTATCTGTCAGAAGACAGGACTCTAAGACGTCAAAGGATCGTCAAAGGTGGAGAGTAGCAAGCTCCTCGAGGGTAATAACAGAAGCGGGAAAGGAGGTATCCACCTAAAAACGAATAAGTAAGTTAGTGGATAAAGTGGTGATAAATTACCAAACAAATACGCTCCACGATTGAGCGCATAACTTACTAAGTCGCAGAAAAACTTTTCTGTCGAGTTACATCAGGAGGCTCCTATTATTCGGCACTCCCGGAAAGAAATCCAATTCATTATGAACAAGGCAAATGGGGACTAGTCACCACTGATTCACCACCAAGGAATTAATCTAAAAAAGGAAGGGAGGGAGGGAGAGGATTAAACAACCAGACGTCAGACAGGACCTGCATAAATCACAAAGCATGAATGAACGCACCAGGGTCTTGCTCCGTGGAGCTAGTGAGAAAGGAACGTGCCCTTAATACGCGCGTTGCCAACAGAATCACGAAGGTATCGTGATCTGAAAAATGTGACCCCGAAGATACATCAGCATACAAAGATGAAATTTTGAGACAGCTCCAAGATGGAGTCAGTTATTCCAAACTACGATCCGACCCGACTAATGACCTCGCAGAGGAAATTCTTAAAGTCACTACTGAAGCTTTTGGGCAAGGTATTCTGAGCAAACTGGAGTTTGACTACCTTAACCAGAGACATCCCCGTTTACCTACCATATACACTTTGCCTAAAATACATAAAGATCTCCAGAAACCACCTGGACGTCCAATCGTGTCAGGATGTGGCTCCATCTTGGAACCTTTATGCAAATATGTGGATGTTTTTCTAAAACCACTGGCGGAAAACACGGAAGCTTACTTAAGGGACACGATGCAGACGATCAACCTGGTTGATCAATTAGCCTTTGATCCCAACGTCCAGCTATTGGTGACCTGTGACATCGTGTCCCTTTACACTAGTATTCCACAGATACCTGCTTTGGCTGTGATTACCTACATGCATTAAGGGGTCGAAACGTCGACACAACATCTTTGCCAATATTATCACCAGTTCAGGATGTACTGTGATTTTCTTCATATATATGGCTTCTCTAAGAATTGTAGATATCTGAATCATGATTTGATCGGAATGTAAATACGGCAGAGAGTTAATTTTGCCGATTAATTTGATTGTGTTCTTAAATGTATCTAATTTTTGTATTCACTTCCTTCCAAATCCTACACTTTATCACTCACCTCCTGACTCCTCCTCCTCTTTTCTGGGCACTGTTATAATACTCAAATATTGTCTGTACTATGGAGCTCAGTAATAACAAATTATTAGTGTTCAATGTGATTAAATAGACATTTGAACCCCTTTAAAAAGGTTTCTTGGTACATTGTTTTTCTAAATGTTTTGTATTGAATGATTCTGTATGCTGGGACCACTGTTCTCATACTGCTCTATACCCAGGTCCCAGTGACTTTATATGGGTTTACCCTTTATTTTGACAACCCGCCAGTCAGAGCACAACAGCATATCTCTCTTCCCACAAGGCATCTGTGCCATAAGGCAGTCCGTCCATAAGAGTGGTCCATTATCACAATGCAGTACAAGCAACAGACCCCCCTTCCCCGGTAAATCTCCCCCAGCAACGCCCCCCACCCCAGCCACCCCCCCCCAAGCATGCCGCCAGTAGCCAACGTAGTCAAGTGAACAAAATGTTACACATTCATGATTCATATCTGATCTATTACCCTCGTTATGGTGCTTATCTGAAAGACCTCGGAAGTATTAATGCCTGAACTCCTGACTTACGGATCACTACGTGTTTCGAGGATGTGTTGTATTTTTTGAGAATTTAAAGTTATTACAAACACGTAAAAATGCTTAAAGATTCCAGCTTGATCAATACACATATAAACATTCACCTTTGGAATCTAATCTTCTTCTCACAATATGAAAGTGAAAGCCACTAGATAAAAGTAAATCTCCATTACAATTTACCAGCAAATGTCTTCCTTTGTTAGGTTTCAGAATAGAAGTCTGTAGCAAGCACCTGAGGTGACAAGCAGCACCATTAAAGGCCCCACCCACATAATGAAGAAAAAACACAATTTACTCCTCCTGATCAAGGACATAGTGTTCAGTGGTGAGAAACAAAGGCGGGGGCCCCGAGCTGCAAGGGCCCCCTCAGCACAGTACTCTGGCCTGGGAGTTTCGGATTAAATCTGGAGCGGGGGCCCATCTTGTACCTTGCGGGGGGCCCCCTCAAGTTTCGTTACGCCACTGCTCAAACACCTTCCATTACCAGATCGTACATTGATTACATTGTCTGCATTCTAAAGAAGGGGTGGCAGCTTGCGTTCTTGCTGGCACCCCGCCCGAATTTAGTTCAGCACCCAGCAGATATACCCTCTCTGTCCTGGGCTGTCCCGAGAGCTGCCCCAGAAGCTGTGCATCTATCCAGTCTCCTGCAACCCTACATGTGACATTTCATAAACAAACCAGAAAGAGCCTCAATGTCCTCAAAGTCTCTCTGAAATGCAAATGTGCTTGTACTACAATGGCAAAGTTTTCAGATGAATGTATTGTGTTGACCAATAACAACCGAGGGCATTTGTGTGCATTGTCAATTTAAATAAATGTGGAAAAATACTAGCTGTAGCGTCATCTTTTGCTTGTGGCAAAAATAAATGTGGATAAACACAGAAAAAATGCCCAAAAAATAAATACGGATAAATACAGACGGAAATGGCAAAAAAATAAATACCATAAAACCGGGAGCCCTAATTATGATTAGCCACATCGCGTATAAATATGTAAGCAAAATCCTAATGTATACGCATTATATTAGTCGCGCGATATCGTTTTAAGCCTTTCAAATATTAACACCGCAAAAGTGGTGAGGGGATTGCTGTATCTAGAACCTGCGATGTGTACCATGGAAAAGATGCATTTGTTATAAGTACCTCAATGTTCCCTATTCCGGGCTTCCTCGGGGTACCGGTGAGCTCACGGGACCTGCTTCTGTTGGATTAAAGTAAAGATAAGTGATGCCTTACTTGCAGGGTTCCTTTGACCCTGATCTCTTTAGTTTCGTGCTCACCAGTCTGAGTCTGATCGCTGCTAGTGCTTGCTCTGTTTGCGGTGCCCCCGGTGACGGGGGCCCGCCTAGAGCTCCCGATTATCTATGGGATATTAATGGAAACTGTAGAAAGACTAGCGCGATACTTTAAAACATATTTTGCATCTGACCGAAGTTCATTATTATTATATATGGCCGGTTTTCATATCGCCAAATTTATTCTAAGGAAATTCCGTGAGTCATAGATGGGAAAATACTCAGAATGAATTACGTTGATTCATTTAATGGAACTTCCATGGGCAATAGACAAAGTTGAAAGACTTTTAGGTTGCTGTTATAGCTTAGTCTATCTTCTAATCAGTATCTACAAAATTCATTATTATTTTGCACGGTTGGTTTTCGTGTTCATACAATTTATTTTACATGTCATGGACTAGAAAAACGAATTAATTAATTATTAGTATATGATGAAATATACTTATTAGTAGTGTTCGAAGGTTATATCACTCGGGAGTAATCAATCGCACCTGCATTTTATGTATCCTGTTGCGTATTGAGAGCAGAGTCATCATGTAGTTGTCGAGGAAAAGGCCATCTACAGAGTGTTAAAGCAGTTTTTCATTTCTTATAACTATAGGGGTTCTTATTCATGAATTCTCTTTGTGTTCTCACTCGAATTTCATGCCAATGTATGCCAGGGAATATTATCATTCAGTCCTTCTTTGTGTGTCCGGAGTCGATGTACCCATCGCTGCTCCTTCTCGGACAGGATACGTTCTGCATTGCGACTTCTAACAGACAGTGTTTCTAGAACCACCCAATTCAACTCTTCGATAGTGTGATTGTTATCTATGTAGTGTTTACTCATCTTGGTGGTGACTCTTTTGCAGTTCACGTTGCTCCTATGTTCACAGATACGTTGTTTTATTTTGCGACAGGTCATCCCTATGTATTTAAGATTACAGGGGCACACGATCATATAGACCACATGTGTGGTATTACAATTAGTGAAATGGCGTAATGTCCAGGTAAAGTTAGGTAGTAGTTCTAACGTCTTGGTTGCTTTCGTCAGTTTGCAGACTGAGCAATGGCTACATGGAAAATGTCCTACAATGGGACTTGCAAACGTTGGGGGATCCACGCAAGCCATACCTCATTGGACCCCCCTGGGTGTCTAGTTTTCAGAAATGTTTGGGTTTTGTACTTTCCCAAGATGGCCGCCGAGCTCGGGGCCAAAATCTCATGGGACCCCCCTTGCAAAACCAGGTTGGTTTGTGATAGGTAATTTTGATGTCACCTCAATAGGTTTTGACCCACTCACGCGAATGAGGTACCATTTTTATCGGGAGACCTGGGGGAACGCTGGGTGGGAGGAAATTTATGGATCCACGCAGATTCCAGAACTTACCCACACAGAAATTTGTGAAAAAAGTGATTTTTTATTTTTAAGCGAAATTTGCAGTTTGCAGGGGATTCTGAGTAGGAGAATGTTGGGGGACCCACGCAAGCCATACCTCGCTGGACTCCTCCGCGTGTTTAGTTTCCAGAAATGTGTGGGTTTGGTAGGTTTCCCTAGATGGCCCCCGAGCTCCGGGACAAAAACTCATTGGACTCCCTTGCAAAACCAGGTTGGTTTGCGATAGATAATTTTGATGTCGCCTCAATAGGTTTTGAGCCCTTGCCTGTCGCGGGTCCTTGACCCACCCACCCACGCAAGTAAGGTACTATTTCTATTGGGATATTTGGAGAAATGCTGGGGGTTGGAAAATTGTTGTTACTTTCTGCAGCGTGAAAATTTGAGCACAATAATGCAAGGAAAATGTGACAGTCACATTTTGAGATTTGCAGGACATTGTGGGTGAGATAACTTGTTGGGATCCACAAGATAGACCTCACCATGTACTCCCATGGGTATTTAGTTTACAACAATATCTACAGTTGGTAGGGTTTTCTTAGCTGAAATGTACACCTTGGCAGAGAGACAAAAAAGACAAAGATTACTGCACAGCCATCTATTCCTCAAGCACACACACATACTGGTTCGATTTGGCACGAGGGCGAGTGATGGTTCAGTATATAAAATTTTATTAACAAGAGATTTCACAAAAATGAAATGCACTGTTAATAATTGAAAGGACGAGAAACTGAACCATTGACTCACAGTTCGTGAGCTGTAAAGCCACGACAAGGCACCACCCGCTTTACAGACCATTCACACACCTTTCATACATGATACATGTAGGAGAGTAGGGTCTGCAATCCTATGATCACCCAGATTTTTGCTTTTGCTTCATTGGTTTACGACTTTCCCTGGCTGTGGGCCTGCCAATCAGACCCACAGCCTAGCTGTTCTCTCTCGAAATTAACACACATGTACATTAGGTGCATCCACTAATTGGAACTGGGCCGCCTTGTCAGTCCCTGTCTCAGCATACCACAGGTATCCAGGGCATCGGTGTACCCAGGGCCTACCGGGGGCTGCAGCATGTATTATGCCACCCCTGGATGGCCGCCCAAATCTGACACAACTGGCTGCACGACAGCTGGGGCAAAGTGGTGTAATCACCCGTTGCTGTAGGTGTAGTATTTCTACACCTAACCCTAAAATGGACACATGGATTCCTATTAGTCACTCCTATGGCAGGCCTTATCAATCCTGAAGGCAGAGTGCAGGGGATCATGTGGGACGGTGCTCTGGCGCGAGCTGAGCCCGTCGACGGCTTGCGGAACCAAGTCCTAATAGCCGTTCCATGGTGACGCGGGCCAACTACTTTAAAAGGCATTATAATCCTTGCGGTTATTTGCTAACTTTGGCATCGCATCACCTACACATGTCGAGTAAGGTGTCATATGAATTGGAATACGAACCCCTCGCCAGTTCTGGCGACGAGGTTAGCATTCCCCCCTTTTAGAGGGGCACGCCATGGAAGTAACCTTGAACCCCGGTTAAAGTTGACTCAAGCCTCAGCATCACAAAATGGATGCTGCCACCAGACACAAGTCTGACCTCCTGCTGCTGGGAGACCTTCCAGCGAGGGGAGCTTGGACAAAGGGTTTCCTGTCGAGGGCGGTGTTAGCACCATCCCAGACAGGGTTTGTGTATCCCAGGTAGGCAGGGCTGAAAGGAAGGTGATTGCAAGTGGCACCCCGGTGCTCACTGTGCATAGCCCGGCTCAAACCAGTTTCAGGGGCACACCAGCCCCTGAGCTGGGGCGAAGCCGGACAAAGGATAGGGGTGTAACCACCCCCTCCTGGCCCCACCCATAGGTAGGACCTAGTCACGGGCCAGCCCCTTTTCTTAGAATAAAGGTAGGAGCGAGTCCCCTTCCCAAATTGGATAATCGGATAATTCTGAATCTTGAACTACTTTCCACGAAAGGAACTCTTGACTATTTTCTGAAGACTCTCCCTTGTGGCTAAGGAGTAGCCACCCTGCACCAGCAGGCACCACCTAAGCGCTTGCGGTTTGCTGTAAGTCTCTCCTACGGATCAAGACTGCCCAGCTCGACGAGACCCGAGTTCCCGGCCATCTGAGAGTCGTAGGTGTGACGAGACCTGCGGGACCGGCCATCTTCAGAACCTGCACGACGCTTATCAGCACGCCCACCGAGGGACCCTCGAGTGAGTGCACCTAGGGTTTGAGAAGCCCTAACCCTGAGCAGCTCCAGCACCGAAGTCTGCCTCGCCAGCATCCACGAGATCTGCGTGGGGGCCCTTCTGCTCCTTGCTGCTCACCGCGTTGTCCGGCCACTCGCCGACCGGCTTGTGGCCCTCTTCACGACGCACCACGACAGACTTTCATCACTGGTCTGGTTGCTCCAGACTGGCTCTTGCTCCCCTCCAACAGAGGAGTACCTCGGACCCTCCTGGTCCACTCCCGACGCCATCTTGACTCCACCGCGTGGGTTTGCCACTGCCAAGATCCGCTGCCCCATTCATGGGCCCAGCATCATCGACAGCAGACACCTTCGTGGGACAGCTCGCCCTCCATCCTGGTCGCCGCCGCGCCTCCTGGTCCGAGGAACAGCCGAGTCCGACGTCATCCACTCACCTGGTCGAGGTGACTTCAGCCGGTACCCTCCTGGTGCCCACACGATCGCTGGCTAGCGGTTGAGAACTGAGTCCCCTCTGCTTTCAGGTTTCCTTCATCCCCGATCCAGGCTTGGATCTCGCTGAACATCGTCACTGGTCGCCTGCCAGCAACTCTTCTTTCAGGCTCCTGAGACTACAACGAGGACTCCCGACATCTTGCCGAACCTCCCGCAGCCGCAGCCTCTGGGCTAGGTAACTCGAGCATTTCGGTGCTCCATCGCAGGTTCGCTTTACAAGTGTCCAGTTCCTTTTTCGTTTAGTCCCACTGATCGGATCACTCCGGAATCAGTAACTTTAGACTTTCTAACCTCTCCCCTTCCACTTGCAGTGTAATGGTTTCGTGCCCTCGGGCATTTGTGTAAATTGTGCAACCAGAAGTATTTTCCTAAGAGTTTTGTAGTGTGCTTAGCTCCCTGACTCATAAAGAGCCAGGGTAGTCTTGTTATAGATAAATATCCTTTATTTTTATAACAACTTGTGTGGTGTCCCTTCACGTGGTGTTCAAGGGGTAAATGTGATGGTAAACAGCTGGCTTAACACGCCCTCTAGAGTTTAGCCTAAGACTGCTCGTATCCACGCTACTAGGATAGCTGGTCTATAAGGTTGACTTACAACCAATCATCAATAAGGGTCGTTTGGAATGAGACACAGTGATCACTAGAATAGTGAGCACTACATATCAGGCCAACTTCTCACATTGGTGAGCAACGGTTGGGATTTGAGCTTGCTGTTGTTTTACCACACACGTATCCTAAGAATATCGAAGTGAAAGATCACATAAGTACCCAGGTACATATAACTTAACTTAGAATACTCCGAGTTCTACTGAACCGGCTGTTGTAGTGTAACAGGGCTTAGCACACCCTGACTACAACTCTTAGCAAGGGATCAGTAGGTAAACACATAGTGTAGGTAGGTGCATCACTTAGACCTCACTAGAAAAGCATGTCGGTCCACGGAGAGTCTGCGGAGACTCCCTTAGTGGTCAGTGACCCTCCATAGGTCGTGTCACGATATGCAGCTCTTAGCTTCAAGGAGATGAGACAACTGTGTGCCTCCAGGAAGCTAAACCAGGGTTCTAACCCTACCATTGCATTTCTGATAGGTCTCTTAGAGACGTACGATGCCAGGAGGTCCTCTAACACAGGTCCCCCCAATGCTGATGGGAACATGCCTCCCTTAGAGGGAACCCTTGGTGACCCAGACCTCGACCTCCATACAGAGGAGGAAGACGAGGAGGAGTTATCAGGAGACGAGGCAAACAAAGGTCCAGTGGTAGTCGGCAGGCTTACGAGGACCAACTTAAGCAGCCATGAGAATGGAACTGGGGGAGCCCCGGGCCCACGCTCAAGCAGGCCTAACCTTGGGAACGGACGAGCTAGGTCTCTCTCCAGAGGCTCTGGCAGATCGGTTCATACACATGTCTCTCAGGCATCTTCTCAGAGAGGAATGACGTCCCCTCAGAGAAGGGAGCATGAAGCGAAGATGAGGGAAGTCAATCTGAGGATCGAGCGGGAAGAACTTGCCCTCGCCAAAGAAAGACTTGCCCTGGCCCGAGAGCAGAAGTTAAGTGGGTTAGATCCCACTGGTGGCAGCATTCTCAATAGAGAGAAAGACAGGGGTATAGACACTAGACACCTGAGTAAAATAGTGCCCCCCTTTAAACAAGGGGACGACATCCACAAGTGGATAACGGCTTTGGAGAGGGCCTGCACTGTCCAGTGCGTCCCCCCAAGTCAGTGGGCAGCTATACTGTGGCTTTCCTTTGAAGGTAAAGGAAGGGACAAGCTCCTCACTACGAGAGCTGAGGATGCTAACAACTACCAAGTCCTGAAGAACACACTGATTGATGGGTTCGGCTTAACCACGGAACAGTACCGGGTGCTGTTCCGGGACACCCAGAAAATTCAGTCTCAGGATTGGACTGACTTTGTCGATTGTGCCACTAAGGCTTTGGAAGGCTGGTTGCTGGGTAGCAAGGTTACTGATTACACAGGATTGTACAATCTTATCATGCAAGAACAGATTTTAAACAACTGTCAGAACCAATTGTTGCATCAGCACCTTGTTGACTCAGATCTGACCTCTCCCCAAGAATTGGGAAAGAAGGCAGACAGATGGGTCAGAACAAGGGTCAAGCAGAACCAGAACCAGAACCAGGGTGGTCAGAAGAAAGCAGACCAAAAGGGTAGTAACAAGAACTAACAAAATGACCGGAAGTCTTCGACAGGTCCCCAACAAACCAAAGAGGGTGGGGGTCAGGCTTCACAGAAGAAGAAGACTCAAGAAGGCCAGTCAAAAAGGTGGTGCCAATACTGTAAAAGTAAGACTCACTGGTTTAGTGAGTGCACCAAGAAAGGAGGGCAAACTCCTGCCACTGCAGCCCCTAAGGCACCTGCACCCCCTAGTACAGTCAGCAGTGGTAGTGCGCCTCCCAAAGCATTAGTTGGGTTAACCTTGGGAACCGAGGGGAGTGACGACTTAGTCAGCACGCTCACTCAGGCCGTCCTTGTCTGTACAGGGGATATGGATATGTCCCCTGATGCCAGTCCCAATACTTTGGGCAAATACAGACAGACACCTTTGATCAATGGAAAAATGGCTCAGGCCTACAGGAACACTTGTGCCAGTGTCACTATGGTGACGCCTAACTTTGTGGACCCTGGACAGATCATGCTAGGTACCGATTACCTAGTGACCAATGCCAGCAACGTCACTACCAATCACAGTATGGCAGTTGTTGATTTCTCCTGGGGAGGGGTAAGTGGCCCGAAAAAGGTTGTGGTTGGTTCAGACCTCCCCGTAGAATGTCTGTTGGGCAATGATTTGGAAACGTCCCAATGGTCAGAAGTGGAGCAGAGGACTCACATGGAAATGTTAGGCTTGCCAGCACATGTCCTTGCTGTGACCAGGTCACAGGCCAAAAGATGCCCCACTGAACAGGTGCTGGATCCTGGAAGAACGGACCAGACACCTTCCAAGAAGAGGAGCAGTAAGGGTAAGGCTTCGCCTTCCCCCTTGCCCCAGGTCGTGGATCAAGTCTCTGAGGAGGCTGACCTTAAAGAACTGAGGGAAACTGAGCCGAAAGAGCTTGAACCTGGTCAGGTTGAGTTTCTGGGCTCAGGGGGACCCTCCAGGGAAGACCTGGGGAAGGCACAGTTAGACTGCCCCTCCCTTGAACCCCTCAGACAGCAGGCTGCTGCTGAGGCTGCAGGGAACGCCACAGGTACCCACAAAGTGTACTGGGACGATGGACTCCTGTACTCCGAGGCAAGAGACCCCAAACCTGGCGCGACCAGGAGGCTGGTCATCCCCTTGTCTCTGAGAGGTTTCCTTCTTACCTTGGCCCACGAGATTCCCCTTGCAGGTCACTTAGGCCAGAATAAGACTTGGGACAGAATTGTTCCACACTTTCACTGGCCCCACATGTCCGAAGATACGAAGGAGTTTTGCCGCTCCTGTGTCACTTGCCAAGCCAGTGGTAAGTCAGGTGGCACGACAAAGGCCCCCCTCATACCACTACCGGTGGTGGGGGTACCCTTTGAACGAGTGGGGATCGACATTGTCGGACCAATGGAACCCCAGACAGCATCAGGGCACAAGTTTATACTGGTGGTGGTGGACCACGCCACCAGGTATCCTGAAGCTATTCCCCTTAGGACCACTACAGCACCTGTGGTGGCACGGGCCCTACTTGGAGTGTTCTCCAGAGTGGGCTTCCCTAAGGAGGTCGTCTCAGACAGAGGTGCAAACTTCATGTCGGGATATCTGACTGCTATGTGGAAGGAGTGTGGTGTCAACTACAAGTTCACCACACCCTATCACCCACAATGCAATGGGCTTGTTGAGAGATTCAACAGGACCCTAAAAGGGATGATTCACGGACTACCTGAAAAGCTTCGGCGGAGATGGGATGTCCTGATACCCTGCCTCTTGTTCGCCTACAGAGAGGTCCCGCAGAAGGGGATTGGCTACAGCCCTTTTGAGCTTCTGTTCGGACATCCTGTAAGGGGACCCCTTTGTTTGGTAAAGGAAGGATGGGAGAGACCTCTCAGAAAGCCGGCATCAAACATTGTGGACTATGTGCTCGGCCTCCGCTCGCGGATGGCGGAGTACATGGAAAAGGCATCTAAAAACCTTGAGGCGAGCCAAGAATTACAGAAAGCTTGGCACGACCAAAAGGCTGTCCTGACTGTGTACCAGCCTGGACAGAAGGTGTGGGTGCTGGAGCCAGTGGCCCCAGCAGCACTCAAAGACAAATGGTCTGGGCCCCACACGATCATTGAGCAAAAGGGAGAGGTCACCTACTTGGTAGACCTGGGAACTCCCCGGAGCCCCCACAGGGTGCTCCATGTAAACAGGCTCAAGGCATATGTCGACAGGGAGGGCATGGGCTTGCTCATGGCCACAGATGAGGGACAGGAGGAGGAGAGTGATCCTCTCCCGGACCTGCTCTCTCAGAACCCTGACGATGGGTCAGAAGATGGTGTTGTCTTTTGTGGCAGCCTCTCTGGACATCAACAAAAGGATTGTAAACAGGTTCTTCAATCCTTTCGACATATGTTCTCTCTGACACCCAGTCAGACCAATTGGTGTACCCATGAGGTCGACACTGGGGACAGTCTGCCCGTAAAGAGTAAAATCTATCGACAGCCTGATCATGTCAGAGACTGCATCAAGACAGAGGTGCAGAAAATGTTGGAGCTGGGAGTCATTGAGCCCTCGGACAGCCCCTGGGCTAGTCCCGTAGTTCTCGTGCCGAAACCTCACACCCAGGGCGGTAAGAAAGAGATGAGGTTTTGCGTGGACTACAGAGATCTCAATGCAGTCACTAAGACTGACGCCCACCCGATACCAAGAGCAGACGAACTTATCGACCGGTTGGCTTCGGCCAGCTACTTAAGTACGTTTGACCTGACGGCTGGGTATTGGCAAATCAGGTTAGCTGAGGAGGCCAAGCCCAAAACAGCATTTTCTACCCCGGGTGGGCATTATCAGTTCGTGGTAATGCCCTTTGGTTTGAAAAATGCACCTGCCACCTTCCAAAGGCTGGTGAATCGAGTTCTCACTGGGTTGGACGACTTCTGTGCGGCGTATCTGGACGATATCGCTGTCTTTAGCTCCACCTGGGAGGATCACCTGGTCCACCTGAGGAAAGTGTTAGAGGCCCTGCAAAAGGCAGGCCTCACTATCAAGGCCACTAAGTGCCAGATAGGGCAGACACAGGTTGTATACCTGGGCCACCTTGTAGGTGGAGGCCAGGTTCAGCCATTGGAGAGCAAAATACAGGCCATCCAGGACTGGGCTCCTCCAACCACCCAGACTCAGGTTCGAGCTTTCTTGGGCCTGACTGGTTATTACCGGAAATTTGTCAGAAATTATGGATCCATTGTGACCCCGCTAAACGACCTGACAAGTAAAAAGATGCCAAAAAAAGTTCAGTGGACAGCAAGCTGTCAGAAGGCATTCGATGACCTAAAGCAGGCCATGTGCACAGCCCCTATCCTAAAGAGTCCAGACTACTCCAAACCATTCATTGTCCAAACAGACGCTTCGGAGCTGGGTGTGGGAGCTGTTCTATCTCAACTGAATTTTGATGGTCATGACCAGCCCATAGCTTTTATTAGCAGGAGGCTGACCCCCAGAGAGAAGAATTGGTCAGCTATTGAGAGGGAGGCCTTTGCTGTGGTTTGGGCCCTGAAGAAGTTGAGGCCATACTTGTTTGGCACTCACTTCAAGATTCAGACCGACCATAAGCCCCTCTTGTGGCTAAATCAAATGAAGGGTGAAAACCCCAAACTACTTAGGTGGTCCATTTCCCTACAGGGGATGGACTTCACAGTGGAGCATAGACCTGGCACTGATCATGGCAATGCAGATGGGCTCTCCAGGTATTTCCACTTAGAGCAAGAAGACTCACCTGGTCAAGGTTAGCTTATTGTCCCAAAGTTTGGGGGGGGGTCATGTAGGAGAGTAGGGTCTGCAATCCTATGATCACCCAGATTTTTGCTTTTGCTTCATTGGTTTACGACTTTCCCTGGCTGTGGGCCTGCCAATCAGACCCACAGCCTAGCTGTTCTCTCTCGAAATTAACACACATGTACATTAGGTGCATCCACTAATTGGAACTGGGCCGCCTTGTCAGTCCCTGTCTCAGCATACCACAGGTATCCAGGGCATCGGTGTACCCAGGGCATACCGGGGGCTGCAGCATGTATTGTGCCATCCCTGGATGGCCGCCCAAATCTGACACAACTGGCTGCACGACAGCTGGGGCAAAGTGGTGTAATCACCCGTTGCTGTAGGTGTAGTATTTCTACACCTAACCCTAAAATGGACACATGGATTCCTATCAGTCACTCCTATGGCAGGCCTTATCAATCCTGAAGGCAGAGTGCAGGGGATCATGTGGGACGGTGCTCTGGCGCGAGCTGAGCCCGTCGACGGCTTGCGGAACCAAGTCCTAATAGCCGTTCCATGGTGACGCGGGCCAACTACTTTAAAAGGCATTATAATCCTTGCGGTTATTTGCTAACTTTGGCATCGCATCACCTACACATGTCGAGTAAGGTGTCATACGAATTGGAATACGAACCCCTCGCCAGTTCTGGCGACGAGGTTAGCATTCCCCCCTTTTAGAGGGGCACGACATGGAAGTAACCTTGAACCCCGGTTAAAGTTGACTCAAGCCTCAGCATCACAAAATGGATGCTGCCACCAGACACAAGTCTGACCTCCTGCTGCTGGGAGACCTTCCAGCGAGGGGAGCTTGGACAAAGGGTTTCCTGTCGAGGGCGGTGTTAGCACCATCCCAGACAGGGTTTGTTTATCCCAGGTAGGCAGGGCTGAAAGGAAGGTGATTGCAAGTGGCACCCCGGTGCTCACTGTGCATAGCCCGGCTCAAACCAGTTTCAGGGGCACACCAGCCCCTGAGCTGGGGCGAAGCCGGACAAAGGATAGGGGTGTAACCACCCCCCTCCTGGCCCCACCCATAGGTAGGACCTAGTCACGGGCCAGCCCCTTTTCTTAGAATAAAGGTAGGAGCGAGTCCCCTTCCCAAATTGGATAATCGGATAATTCTGAATCTTGAACTACTTTCCACGAAAGGAACTCTTGACTATTTTCTGAAGACTCTCCCTTGTGGCTAAGGAGTAGCCACCCTGCACCAGCAGGCACCACCTAAGCGCTTGCGGTTTGCTGTAAGTCTCTCCTACGGATCAAGACTGCCCAGCTCGACGAGACCCGAGTTCCCGGCCATCTCTGACCTTCTACCTACATCATCAGCCCAGCTGAGAGTCGTAGGTGTGACGAGACCTGCGGGACCGGCCATCTTCAGAACCTGCACGACGCTTATCTAGCACGCCCACCGAGGGACCCTCGAGTGAGTGCACCTAGGGTTTGAGAAGCCCTAACCCTGAGCAGCTCCAGCACCGAAGTCTGCCTCCCCAGCATCCACGAGATCTGCGTGGGGGCCCTTCCACTCCTTGCTGTTCACCGCGTTGTCCGACCGCTTGCCGACCGGCTTGTGGCCCTCTTCACGACGCACCACGATTGTTTCATCACTAGTCTGGTTACTCCAGACTGGCTCTTGCTCCCTTTCAACAGAGGAGTACCTCGGACCCTCCTGGTCCACTCCAGACGCCATCTTGACTCCCCCGCGTGGGTTGTCACTGCCAAGATCCGCTGCCCCATTCCTGGGCCCAGCATCATCGACAGCAGACACCTTCGTAGGACAGCTCGCCCTCCATCCTGGTCGCCGCCGCGCCTCCTGGTCCGAGGAACAGCCGAGTCCGACGTCATCCACTCACCTGGTCGAGGTGACTTCAGCCGGTACCCTCCTGGTGCCCACACGATCGCTGGCTAGCGGTTGAGAACTGAGTCCCCTCTGCTTTCAGGTTTCCTTCATCCCCGATCCAGGCTTGGATCTCGCTGAACATCGTCACTGGTCGCCTGCCAGCAACTCTTCTTTCAGGCTCCTGAGACTACAACGAGGACTCCCGACATCTTGCCGAACCTCCCGCAGCCGCAGCCTCTGGGCTAGGTAACTCGAGCATTTCGGTGCTCCATCGCAGGTTCGCTTTACAAGTGTCCAGTTCCTTTTTCGTTTAGTCCCACTGATCGGATCACTCCGGAATCAGTAACTTTAGACTTTCTAACCTCTCCCCTTCCACTTGCAGTATAATGGTTTTGTGCCCTCGGGCATTTGTGTAAATTGTGCAACCAGAAGTATTTTCCTAAGAGTTTTGTAGTGTGCTTAGCTCCCTGACTCATAAAGAGCCAGGGTAGTCTTGTTATAAATAAATATCCTTTATTTTTATAACAACTTGTGTGGTGTCCCTTCACGTGGTGTTCAAGGGGTAAATGTGGTGGTAAAACAGCTGGCTTAACACACCCTCTAGAGTTTAGCCTAAGACTGCTCGTATCCACGCTACTAGGATAGCTGGTCTATAAGGTTGACTTACAACCAATCATCAATAAGGGTCGTTTGGAATGATACACAGTGATCACTAGAATAGTGAGCACTACATATCAGGCCAACTTCTCACAATACACACAAGACCATTCACACCACCAGGTATGCAACCAACACATTACAACATTCACAAAAAGGAACAAGGTACACCCTGCTTGAGAAAAACAGAAAAGACAAATATTTCTGCACAACCACCTAGTCCTCAAGCACACATACATACTAGTTGGATTTGGCAAGAGGGTGAGTGATGGTTCAGTATACACAGTTGTATTAACCAGAGATTTCACAAAAATGAAATGCACTGTTAATAATTGAAAGGATGAGAAACTGAACCATTGACTCACAGCTCGTGAGCTGTAAAGCCACGACAAGGTACCAACCGCTTTACAGGCCATTCACACACCTTTCATACGTGTGACACATACAAAACCGATCACACCGCCAGCCGCGGGCCCAGCACATTACAACACTCACACCAGCAGACAGCGCCATTCAAGGGCCCATCACTTTCACACGCCCACATTCCTGACACAGTAACCACACCAGCTCACGGATTGCGTGGAGTGGCTTTTGGCTAGCAGTGTGTGTAGTGACCAGCAGCAAGTCACTACTCACACACCGCCAGCCATGCGCCAGTCCACCCACACCACCAGCCATGCGCCAGTCCACCCACACCGCCAGCCATGCGCCAGTCCACCCACACCGCCGACAAGCGCCAGTCCACGCACACCGCCAGCCAAGCGCCAGTCCACACATACCGCCAGCCAAGCGCCAGTCCACTCACACCACTAGCCAAGCGCCAGACCACGCACACCGCCAGCCAAGCGCCAGTCCATGCACACCGCCAGACAAGCACCAGTCCAGGCACACCAGCCAAGCGCCAGCCCACACACACCACCAGCCAATCGCCAGCCCACACACACCGCCAGCCCACACACACCGCCAGCCAAGCGCCAATCCAGGCACACCGCCAGCCAAGCGCCAGTCCGCGCACACCGCCAAGCCAAGCACTAGCCCCCACACACCGCCAGCCAAGAGCCAGTCCACGCACACCAGCAGCCAAGTGCCAGCCTACACACACCGCCATCACATTTAGTATTTTTTATACAAAAAAGAAAACACAAACAAATTACAAATAGATACAAATCTACTAACACAAAATCTGAAACTGCATACATTGGACAAATGCCAACCTTGAAACTGAACAAAAAATATAAAACAATAGAGACTAGGCAGTTCACTTTACCACTCATGGATGTTCCCAAAAATTATTTTGCGTGTGGTACATTCTTAAACAAGCAGGCACGCACAGCCCAGGGTTAGGACACTCGGGGCAGTACATATGAGTCTCCTTCCGAATACCTCTTCGCCAACAGACTTTACATCTCCTACTGGGAAAGTCTTTTGAGGGTGTGGGAGGAATGTGATCAGGAAAGTGGCGATCTTTCAATCTAGCAACATCCTCCACCACTCCAACTCTAGGAACACTTGCCTGTTCCACTAGAACAAGGCTGCCTATTACAGACTCCTGAAACTTAGCAAAAGTCATCTTTGACTCAGGACAAGAATCCTTGAATCCAACAAAAGCATTAAAGGTTGCCAAGTGGAAAAGATGGATAGCCAACTTCTTATACCAAATGTAAGCCTTACGAAGAGCAGCGTAAGGTTCCAACCTCTGATCTACTCTGTCAACACCACCCATGTGCCTATTATAGTCTAAAATGCACACAGGTTTGTGCGCTTCAGCAACCTGACCCCAAACAGTCACAGGTGAAGTGCTTTAATCATAGATGGTAGTCAGCATGTAGACATATCTCCTGTCTGAAAACTTCACAGCTAGAAGTTCCTTGCAACGCAACGCACTGCACTGTCCCCGCACAATCTTTTGACAAACAAGTTCTTTTGGGAAACCTTTACGGTTAGAGCGGATTGTGCCACAAGCAACAGTGTCCACTTTGGCCAATTCCCTCAACCGCACACCAGTGTAGAAGTTATCTACATATAAATGGTGACCTTTATTAAAAAGTCCTCTACCAAGTTCCCACACAATTGTCTCAGTTACTCCAAAAGTGGACGGACAACCAGGGGGGTTAATCCTGGATTCCATACCGGTGTACATCCTGAAATTAAAGACATATCAAGTCCTACTGTCACACAGCATATACAGCTTAATTCCATAGCATGCCCTCTTACTAGGAATGTATTGCCTAAAAACCAAGCGGCCCTTGAACAAGACCAAAGACTCATCCACTGCTATTTCTTTCCCTGGAGCATAGATCTCAGAAAATCAATCAACAAAGTGATCAATGACAGGCCGAATCCTAAAAAGACGGTCACACTCAAAGTTATCTTGTGGCAACGCTAAACCATTATCGACAAAATGCAGCATCCGAAGCAGAAGCAAATACCTATCATGTCTCATGACTGCCGGAAATATAGCCGTTTCCATCAAGGGACTAGTAGACCAATATGAAGACATTGATGGCTTCCTTAGCAAACCCATCAAAAAAGTTAAACCCAAGAACTTCATCTCTTCCAGATTTGGGGGAGTCCACCGGGTAGCTCTAGAGTGGGGCTTAAGGCTGGCACTGTTGTCCCTCAAAAACTGTTCAGCATACAAATTAGTCTGCTCAACAATCTCTGCCAAAACACATTGTCCATAAACAACTGAAAAAAAATTATTGGCAAAAAAATTCTGTATTCACTCTACACCCTGTAACACCAGTAAAGTCTGGCAATGCCGGCTGCACCATGCCTGGGGCAACCCAGAGGTCATCACTTCCAACTGGAAGCCTTGCAGCCCCAGGCTGCAGCCCAGATGCCTCTTGCTGCACTATTGGCACATCAATATCCTCCTCTAAAACACACTTCATCCGCACTAAGAGTAGCTTCTTCCGCACTGAGAGTAGCTTCATCATCCGATGACTCCATGTGGAGAGAGAACTCGCTGCCTGAATCTTCTGCTCCCTCTTCTGCCTCAGATGCAAATCAGTCTCTGAACCATGGTCAAAGGAAAACTCAAAGAGCATACCAACAACCTGCTGGGCAGTAATCTTGCGGCTAGCCATTATCCTTACTACGAGAGGTGACTGCACAAACAAGTCAAGAACAACCAACACTGTGCAAAATAAGTAAGTAAAACAAAATGTGTGCCTTTATCACAAAGATCTATATACTCTGTGGGAACTCACAAACTTTCTCTCGGGGGCCAAATGTAAAGTGTGGTTTGTGGCCGAGGGCCGCACCGGTGGGAGCAGGGTCAGTAGGGGTGGGGTCAGTGGGGCGGGGCTAGAGGGGGGAAAAATCACTGCCGTTCCAAAACATTACTAGATAATGCTGTATTTCCAAAGCAGATGTAACTACATGGAGCACATGTTTATAATATTTTTTTATTAGCAGACAATAGCAATCTTAAGTGTGATTGCATGTCAATTTGCAGTAACCGTATATTCAGCACATGCCCAGTGCAGCAAAGGCTTCAGAGTCCAAAAAATAGTATGTTAAAGACAAACACTACGTACTTATTTTACATTTCATGTCACCAATTAGTTTTCTGTAATCTGGTACCAAGTTGGAAACGGCAAGCCTTAAGAGCTGCTCCAGATGTATGTCTGTAAGCTTATTTCTGAGTTTGCTCTTCAACAGTCCCATTGTGGAAAATGAACATTCGAAAGCATATGTTGACACAAACATACAAATTACCTTCTGGGCCACTGTAAAAAGAAGAGGAAACTTGTCAGGGGGCACTATTTTCTAGAATTCTTCTGGTGCTTGCACCAAAAAAGGTGCTTCGAGGGCTGAATTGTGCTGCATGCCAATGAGCTCTATTTCTGCTTGAGCCCTTTCCATGTCAATAAGGGCAACAACGTCAAGATTTCGTGCACTCACCACCCAGGGGTTTACAACCAGCCTGAACAGAGGGGTGAGGGCTCTGTATTGACCAAATCGTCGTTTGATCTCCCCAGAAATTTCCTCACGACATGTACCAAGGTCTAGGTTTGACAGAATTTCTTGTGCATCTGGAAACCTCTGCAGCACAGCCAACAGTTTTGGGAAGTGGGTGAGTCACTATCATCCAGTTGTTCTTTGAATAGCACTAGCTTACTTTCAAAAGCATAAATACCATTCATGAGGGAGCACACAAGCTGTTTACGTTGCAGGGTCAAATTGAGAGCATTAAAATGTGTGAAAATATCTGAAAGAAAATGGAGCATAATAAGCCATTTCACATCCGTTAGTTCTGGGAACGATTGGCCTCCACTGTTCACAAAGAGTTAAATTTTAGGAATCAATGCGATGAACCGCTCCAGAACCTTCCCTTTGCTTAGCCAACGCATGTCAGTGTGCATCAAGACGTCGGTATATTCCGCTTCAGATTCCTGCAGCATTGCTTTAAAAAGTCTATGGTTCAGAGCTTTGGTGCGGATAAAATTAACAATTTTCACTGCACTTTTTAGGACATTATTCAGTTCTCCATGCTTTAATTTTGCACACAATACTTCCGGGTGAATAATGCAGTGGTAGTCTATCACAGTCTGTCCTAGGAGCTTCTTTTTAAGCATAGATGCGAAGCCTCTGTCATGGCCTACCATGGCAGGAGCCCCATCCGTTGTTATGCTGACAAGAGTGTTCAGTGGTATGTCATTTTTTTTAAAGTAGTTGCACATGCTGTCCAGTATATCTTCTCCTCTTGTGTGCCCTTGCAGTGGTAGAAGGCACAGGAGCTCTTCTTTGGGATGAAGCAATTGGTCCAGATACCTCACCCAAACCAATAACTGGGCCACATCGCCTATGTCTGTGGACTCTTCCATGGCAATGCTGAAGAACGGTGAGTCTCTCACTGCTTTGAGCACCTGCTCCTGGATGTTTTGTCCCATTGCCTCTATTCTGCGTGCACACGTGGAATCCGATAGCTGCAATGCACCAATTTCCTTTAAAATGTTGGCTTTATTAGTGTAGTTGTCAAATAAAATTTTGTCTGCTGAAAGGAAACGTTGCTTCACCAGCTCTGCATCTGAGAATGTTTTTTTATGTTTGGAAAACAAGTAGCATATTTTGAAAGACGCTTCCGTTACAGCCTCAGATTCCTTCATCTGGCAAAGGAAGATCTTCTGCTGGGAAAGAAGAGCTTGCTTCAACGATGCCACTTTTGCAGAACGCAGTTTTGAGTTCAGTGGGAAGTTCGCAGTGTAGCCACAGTGCCGCGTTTTGTAGTGCCGTTCCATGTTATACCTCTTCAGAACATTTACTTTCTCTTTGCAAAGCAAACAGGTGGCCTTTTCTTGTGGACATTCTACAAACAAGTACTCTTCTTCCCATGCTTCCTGGAAGGTCCTGCGTTCGCTCTGTATCGATCTGGGTTGTTTGCAAGGCTTGGAAACTGGACTGTTGGCCATTGCGGAGCTCTCCAGCTAGTTTGTTACTATGCAACAAGTAAAAAGGACCAGGAATCTGATTTTCCACCGGATGACCAATGGACCGACACCGCCCCACGACCGATGGACCGACACGACCGATGGACCGGCACGCCCCATGACCGATGGACTGACACTGCGTCACGACCGCTGGACAGACACTACGTCACAACCGATGGACCAACACCACTTCTCGCAACAGATCTGTGAGCAACACCAACGTAATGTTTTGTTTAAACATACAAAGTAATGGGTAAACCTGTAAATGAAAAACAGGAGGCTTTCCTAAAGCTGTTGGTTTATGCAGGAAATGTGTCACTCAATAGTGGTTTGAAATAAATGACATGCACACACACGTATATACAAGCACAAGCTCACCCATAGGTATCTTGGTGCTGGATAACAGATGTTTATTGTTACCCAACTCATTTTATTGACCTCAGATGGATGAAAGGCACGACCCGCCAGGATTTGAACCTGTGATCATGAGGTAGAACACAGGCCCCTGCAGTGGACGCATTAGTCCACTGCGCCACCAGACCCGGCATGCACACAGTACATGGATACAGAGTAGAAACACATATGGAAGGAGCTAATCTGGACAGTGCTATTTGGTGTGGAGCAGCTGTCAAACTAAAGGAATCTGAAAGGCTCAGATACAATGGTCAGGCCTGTAGAGAGGGGATGGGCGAGGGGAGGGGCCAGGTTTCCGGTGGGGGTTAGTAGAGCGGGCGGAGAATCAGAGGGTGGGAATAACCAGAAGATTGGGCCAATGGGCAGAGTCCGGTGTGGCCAGAAAGAGCAAAACATCCGAATTTTTAGTATTTGTTTGGCATTTCATTGCACAGTTACAGCTTATTAAGTTATGTAATTCAACCAATGAATACACGTGTTTATTTAAGGTTTAATATGAGTTCTTGACATTAAAATACATTCACAAAGTGGAATATGTTCCCAGTCACAGAAATGTTCCAATTACGTTTAGAAGTGGATTCACAAGCCATTTGCATCCGTCGCAGGCAGTTTCTGTCATCAGTACTTCTCATCCCTTTTTCAACAAGAGTAGTTAAAACATGAATGGGAAAATACCCTACTTTGCAAATGTTTTCCACATAAATATGGCCCTGCCATATTTGACACATAATACATCATCTGCTGCTTAATCTGACAATTTTAACAAAACATTGTAGCTCAACTTTGCCCTCTATGCCAGCTGATTTGCTGCATTCTTAAATATCTCCAACTAGCTGAAAGTAAAAACAAGGAAGCAAGGCAAAGCTGCCATGACTTTAATCCATAAAACATTCAAGGTCACGCACAAAGCTACCTTAAATCAGGATCAACCAAAATGCACCCATCAATCAAGGACAATTCACTTCTCAAAGAAAAGAGAGAAGTCTTATTAGTTAAAAAAAAAAAAACTGAGGGGAGAAGAAAAGCACCTTTTCACAAACAACTAAACTGTGACACAACCCCTACCAGAAATAAGAGGAAAACAAAAACTTCAGCACCTTTGGATAGAATCGCTAACTAGCCAAAGCAAGCATTAGCAAAGCCAAAACGTCTGGCCTTGCAAGATTGCAATGAATTGAGAGCTTGCTGTCGTCTTTGGCCCAGTCACTGAAAGTGCACAGGTGCGCTCGCCTAAATTCTAAAAGTGGCCCTTGCCCAAGGGGCCGCTTCCTTTAACTAAATTTGGAATCCCTGTTGCCTAGTGGGTGCATTCCTACAGCACAATCGCGACTCTGTGGCTGCGACATTTTTAGTGTGCAGCGTTTTATTTTTTAATCAGTGGCCTGCGCATGTCATGTTAGTGGGGTGATTTATAGCTTACTGTAATGCTAAAACCCCTCTTCCACGGCCTCGAGAAAAACTTTGCACTTCACCAAGGATGAGAACTCCAAGGTGCGCGAGCGCCAAGAATAATATAACCATCATCATCATCAATTAGTCTTTATTTTGATTTTCATAATCGTTAAAGACATCCTACATCAACAGATAAAATAACTAACAAATTCATGATATAAAAGTAAATTGATGAATCCAAGTCAGTAAAACTTCAGAAAATGATAAAACACTTGATATTAAATGTTTAAAAATAAATATCAGTGTACTTAAAACCACTAGTGTTCACCATAAACAGAATTTTCACAGTTTGGTCAAGCTGTTCAGCCCCATGGTTAATAAAAGAACAGTGCTGATAACGTTACTAGGGTAAAGGGATTCACATACGTAAACAAGATAATGGGACAACCATAGCACTGAGTGCTAAAAATATTAATAAAATTAAACTCAGCTATGGTGCCTTCATCGTTTTTGCTCTAATGACCCACATCCATCGCAGAAATTTAACAACAGCGATCACTATGGGCTCATGAGTATCAGACTTCAAGATCCTTAGTGCCTCCACACCCGACCTAGTGCCCAGAATCAGACAAATAGGTTTGAGCCATTTGTTCCTTGGAGGCTTATAAGCTGGGCAAAGAAACGGAACGTGTGCTATTGTTTCCTTCTGTGATGGGCATACATTACATTTATCGTCATTCAGGGGATGCCATTTACAGGTGAAGGATTTTATTGGGAGGAACCCACTCTAAACTGGTGATACAGTTTCCTATAATTAGATACAGTAATAAGATCCTAGTAACTTTTGTACTTGGACTCTTGTTTGAGTTCCAAAAAATCTCTCGTCAAGGTAGGCCTTGTTAAGGATGAAAAGCGCTTCATCATAACCATATTCCAGTATGCTGCCTTGAACTCTTTCTTTGAAGGGAAAAGATTTTCTACGGGATCCTCCCATAAACTACTTGACTCCATGACCCTCAGGGTATCTTTTGCCCATCTTAACCAGGAGATCTTGCGTGAGCAATCTGCCCCCCTGGTTTCGAGAAGTGCTTGGGCGTACAGGGCCAGTTCAGGGGTAACCCAAAGCCTTCTCCAGTATGCCACAAGTCTGAAGCGGGCTACATCCTCAATTTTATAACAGCCCAAATATAAATAAAGAGGCAACAAAGGTGTTGATTGTGGGAGACCTAATAAGTCTCTCACAAATTTGTTTTGGGCTATAGTAAGGGGAGCTAAGTCCTCAAAACCCCACAGTTCCGCCCCATATAATACCGAGGTACTGATTTTGTTTTTATAAATCTTTAAAACTGGAGCCACTGACTTGGTATGAGAGCGTCTCTGTTCTTTCATCAGTACTCCAGTTAATTGGGCATGTTTTAGAGTCATCATATCAATTTGGGACTTCCAATTAAATTTCCTTCCTAAAGTGATTCCCAGGTACGTAAAAACGTCTGTCTGCTCTAGACGGACGTTCATAAAAACTCTCCCTTTTACGGCTTTGCTTTTGTGGAGAACCATAAACCTTGGTCTTCTCCACGTTTACCACCAGTCATGATCGTGGCAAAACACCTCGACTGCAACCGTTTTTGGGTCTTGAAAATTATCAGGGTGTCATCCGCGAACACTAACAAAGGTATCTTCATAACTGCTAATGTAGTTGCGTCTGTGGGGTAGATAAAAAAGTACTGCCCAACCCTGTTAATACATAAAGAAAACAAGGTTGGTGCGAGGATGCACCCCTGGGGAACCCCCTTGGGGATTGTAAACTTATCCTTAACGTCCCCCTGCATGCCCCAGCCGACTTGGGCATAGTTGGTTGTGTAGGGTGACTAAGATAGCCAAAATTTCAGGTGGTATCACCATATCCAGGAAAACTCTCCACATTTTAGTGCAAGGCACCAGATCAAAAGCAGATTTAAGATCGATAAAAGCTGCATAAATAGTGCCCCCTCCTATAATAAATACCCGCCAATAAATAATCATGAGCCTAAAAACCTGATCTATGGTGCCGGTATGTGGTCGAAACCCTGCCTGTAGTGGTGACATAATGTCTGTTTCATCTATCCACGTCTGGATTCTACATAGCAACAGCCTAGCAATTATTTTTTTAATACAGTCAATAAGACATATTGGCCTGTAATTGCCAGGTTTAGATCGATTTCCCTTTTTAAAAATCGGGACGATTTCTGCTCCAGACCACGTTTCGGGAATAGAGGCGCCACTAGCTATTGCATTGGCGAGTAGCCTAATATAGATCGCCCAATTGTCCTCATCATTCTTGAAGAGGTCTACCGGTATGCAGTCTAGGCCAGGAGCCCTGACTTTCGGAATTAATTTAAGTGCGTGTTGGACCTCTAACCTGGAGAAGTGCAGGGTGCCAGTAGGGTTGGGCATATAAAATTGGTCAATGCTAGCTCCAGTAAGAGCAAACTGGGCCTCAAAATGCGAGGTCCACAGCTCCGGTGCGACATAGTTAACTGGAGCTTGGTTTGATTTTCCACTACCCCATTTGACATGGTGCCAAAGGTTAGCCATGTTTTTCCCCTTGCTAGCCGTAAGCAGGTCTTGCCAATGGTTTTCATCCCAGTCCCTTTTAGCTTGTGATAGAATTTGCTTGTACCCAGCTCTTGCCTTTTTAATATCTTCCATGCTCTTTAGTCTAATGGCTCTTGATAATGTCCTGTATGCCTCTCTGCAAGATTTATTGTACCAAGTGGCTACCCTTGAGCACAGTTCTTTCCTCTGTTTGTTTGTTTTTTTGATAAAAAAAGTTTTGAGTTTAGTAAACAGATCGTTATGGACCTGTGAAATGGTTGAATTTATATCCTCTTGAGTTTCGCAGTTATGGAGGGTAGCTATCGAGCACTTAACCAGCCCCTTCATCAGTTCTAAGTGCCCTTCATTGTCGATAATCTTGGCCCATTTGACTCTCCTGTAGTTGTTTGTGAGTTGAACTTCTACTGTTGTCTTCACAGTTTCCTCATGGTTATAAATGGGAAGACCTCATACCTGCAATGATAGTAGAAGGGGGTTGTGATCACTTTCAATCCGCTCCTGTACTACCATATCTAGTAGGGAGGACCAAAATACTATGTTAAGTAGAATATAATCTATACGGCTGCTTCTCAGCCCATTATTAAATGTATGAGAACCCTGCCTATCTGAATTAGACCTCTCATTCACTGCCCTTACTCCCCGTTCCAAACATAGCCCTTTTAGCTGTAATGCGGCCTCGGTCCATCTTTTAATAGGTGGGAGTTCAAGGGACGGAATGTCCCATTGTATATCCTCCTCGTCACAGAGGTTGCAATCCTCATAATCTAAGGGCTCAAAGGAGCAGTTAAAATCACCTGCGATTACCAAATTACTGCGTCCCTTTTACTGATCTAAAAAACCATCTAAGAACGCAACTGTACTGGAGCCTCTACCCCCTGGAGTCCCTCTTGCGTAGACATTTATGACCAGTATACTCCTGTGCATGTCCCGGGTGCCAACGCACAGAGGGGAGGGCTCTGCTCAGCAGCTGCTTATAATTTTTGACCCATGTTTTCACCAAGCATCTAATCAATAAATGAGGTCAATAAAGAGTTGTAGTTTATACAGCTGGCAGTTAGATTTTAACACGAGATTGGACTTCATTATCAAATTTTCTGGTAAACACTTCTGCTGACTTACAAGCACATTCATGATCGAATACATTTGTATGTGTGCTGAGGAGATACAACATGATTTATTCATCACAGTTATTTCTTAGACGCGTGCAGTATTAAGCCTTATAAATATAACATCTTGACCTTCAAGATAGAGTTGCGAGTTTTAAATCTAATACAACATATTGGGAATTCAATTTGCGAAGCCGATCAACACTCCATTAATTAAAGACAGGAGTCTCTCTACTGGCTATTACCAAACGCCTCCAGCGGTAATCAATTACAGAACACGTATTCAGGGGTCATTAGTTTAGCAGTTGTAGTTGTTCAATGTTACAGATGCTCTGAATAATCCCTACATTTGATAGATTTCCTTAAATTGCGCAACACTTATTTTTTTTTAGTCATCCATTTTTTTTTTTGCAATGCAGTAGGTCTCGCATTTGCGAGAGTTTGAGCTATAGGCATTGTAAATGACGATGCCTTTTATTTGTGTTTTTAAAACCTGCAAGCGATTGGTAAACACACACTTTGTACTTATAGTCGTTTTCCATGCTGCTTATAAGTGTCTGCCGAGAAGAAAAGTCAAAGCTTAACAAAAGTACAGCTTGCATCATCAATGCTACATTTATTCATGGTGCAACACAAGCGAGGGCGAAGACCGAGAAAACTTAAAAGATGTGTCACAGGAAACAGACCACCGAAAATCCCTCGGAGGCTTTTGAGACGCTGTATGGAACCAAGAAATAACAATTCAAAAACATTGAAGAAGGAAGTGGTTGGGGCAGTTTGATATCACGTTGTGAACGGCTGCAAATTAAAATGCACGTATCAGAGCCACCGCACACATCATGTTTTTGCTTCATTTATCTATTCGAGCTTTGCATAGTTTTTTTTGGAAAGAGGCGCCTCCGTTTAGAAGCTCTTGGTAGTGTGTTTTATAAAACGATTCCCTTGTTCAGGGCATTGAAAGGTCCCTGGTAATGCCAAAAGCTCACTTATTATCTTTAAAATGAGCTGGTTCATTAAAAAACAGAGAGGGGCATGAACGTGCAATATTTGTGATAGTTCTACCATTGGATCAAAGTGGTGCATTGGACGCCTCAGTCTGTGTTTGGCCACGTTTTTTGCTTTAAGCTGCAAAATACCATGCTTGTGGATACGCTGCACGCTAGCTGTGAATGTAAAATCAAGGGCTTCCTTCCCAAACCAAACAACAAGACCTGTGAATTCTGTTAAAAAAAATAAACAAAATAAATAGTGAAATGAGCGGAGTTTGATGAAGCTCTGCCTAGACGGTTTATGTACTGCCTCGATTTGCAGATGGTGTCACTGAGGCCTTGCAGTTTCGATTTAATGACCTGTTTAATTCACCCAGGATGTGAATGATTGGACATTACTCAAATTTCAGTCTTGTGCTCTTCACTCAGAAGTACTGGTTATGCTACATGTTCTGGGAGGGATGTTTACAGGCCAGGAAGTGAGGACCGGCAAGGGGGGCATCTCAAGGTGAAGCACTCCAGTCCTGTGAGTGCCATACATGAAGCAGCCATGGCAAATCGCATTGTGCAGCCACCGTCCCTGAAATTGCCTGGAGTGAGACCGTGATAAGCGCTGCTCCCTTCTCCGGTGTCGGGCACGATACAAACCGCTAAACTCTCGGTGCAACTGGGGAACTGGTGGAAATGTGAGGCACAGAAAAATGGACATGCCGGATTAAACTGCAGAGTTGTAACAGATTAAAGAGGTACTCATGGCGCAGACAACGTAATGAAGAACAGTGTTTGCACTAAATATGTTACTACAGTAGTAGCAGCATCTGGGGAACCCACTCTAGTACATGGAAATTGTAAAGTGAGGAAAAGGTCTGTTTAGACCTCCCAAGGTAGTGGAGGCAGTGGCTGGAAAAAGCATTGGTATAGCGAGGATGACCTGGCACTACCTATACCCCCTCCTCCTTTTGTCAAGACCCACATAATATCAAGGACAAAACTTAATTGGAAAAGGGGGGTCGTAGATAACCCCCCCCGGCCGTATTTATTAACAAACAATTTAACATTTAATAATACAATATTTACAAATTTACGCAGAAAATCATACAATTGACATTGATTACATTTGATATATACAGATGTCAGATGGCTGTCCTTAACATAACTCTAAAACAAGTTATTCCTATCAGATCTAAGCATAACATCATTCATAATCATAATAGCAATTATTTTTCTGCGTATCCATGCTTGAGCCTACGGCAAGGTCGATAACTGGTGTCAGATCCTTATCAATTAAGCCCGCCCTCTCCGCCGGAGTGCGCATGCGCAGAGGGCCCGTTCACCGTGAGGGTACTAATCCCCCCCCCCCGGCCTCCCCCACAGATTACCCCTGTACGCTCTATATACTATCTCCATAAGGGGCTCTTGCAGTTCTGCGCCCTTTACTGGCACCATTGTGCACGTGCGGGGTGCTCAAGCAGCCTAGGAAGGGCGTAACTCCCCCCTCCCCCGCACCCTTCCAGCCAAAAGGCTGTAACTGCCCCTGGAGTTCAAGGAGGGACGATTTGTCCCTCCCCCTTGGGCGACTCCATTCAAGAATGGCGCCGCCCCCTAAGGACCTTAAATTTACTGCTCACCAATCATGACCTTACCGCCACAGGCCAGCATAGTTGCCCGTCTATCTGCCCCCCCCCACGCTAAACTTGGAGGTCATGCCCTGCTTCACAGGCCCACTAACCATGCCAGCAAATTCTCTGAGAGGATGGCGTTACCTACCCTTGATAAGTGGACCCCGTCTTTTAAGAAGCACGGATCCCCCCTGATGCACCCGTGGGCGATCGTCTGTAACTGCGGAGACCTAAACAACCTCTCTATCTTGTTATTGACCCTTCTTACAGAATGTTTCAGTGTCCTCACAGACTCCCCGCCCCTCCATTGACATCTTGGGACCATTTGTGACCATGCTATGGTGCATCCCTGGCATGTTTTTGAAAACCAACCCACCTCCGTTATTATGGATTCCTAGCCCTCTTCTACCCAGATTCACCAGATCATTCCCTCCCAGGTGTAAGATAATGATATCCGGGCGGGTACCCCTTTTGCTCAATAAGTCCCTTACAAAACCCCTACACTGACTCAGAGACCCCCTCTCCCATGGAATGAGACCTTGAAACCAGCCCACTCCGCCCTGTATATGTAGTTCCCTGAAATGAAAAATGCCTTCAAACGTTTCACATATGAATGGCCTATAATCCAAACCACCTGTGTTCCCGACTCTGGAAGAGGTGCATGTCCTTGCTTCGCTAGTTGTGGATGATCTGATGCCAGTTCCCCCCTGTGTGACAGGTTCGAGAAACTGTAGAGATAAGCAGAAACAGACACCCATCAGTACAGTGCACACGGCCCACTTACAACATGTGCAGCCGCACATAGCGTTTGTAACAATTGGAGGACCATCTCCCAATTCTTTTGACATCGCGGCTGTGTAAGCCCCTTGCTTTTGCCTCTGTGGCAGCCCCTATTCTAAGAAAATAAGTTCCAAAGCAACTAGGATCTAAACCTGCCTGCTTAACTGCCATATCCATGACCCTTTTAAACTGAAACCAGGTGAGAGGTGTACAGTCTGCATGGGTCAATAGTGTCCCACCCCCTGTAGATGGTCTATGCCGCAAAAATGCTTCAAATTGTGCTACGGGGCAGCACGGATTGCCATGTCCCCGATGTAGAACTAACCCCTCACCGCGGGCCTCCTGGTCAGTTTTCGACTTCTTAATGGATATCAGTAAAGCGTCGCCATGTACCTTTGCATGGTCTAACTGCAAACCCCCTTGTGTATCCTGTTTATTCTGGGCCACCAATTCCCCAATGCGAAATGCGTCATAAAAGGCTAGTGAAAAAGCCGCCCTGAATAATAAAGCTTCCCCTTTGGTGTTGTAGACAGCGTCAAGCGTCCCCAGTAAGGCTGCTAGCAGCTCCACTCCTATTGGACGTCTCGAGTCTGGTGCTGTTCCCTGGATGCGCTGCCAACCCTTTAAAGTCTTCCTGACTGTGAAGCTATCGGTGGGATCCCCCTTGTCCCTGGATCGGGCAAAGAGATATTGCAGCCACGTGGTGCCTGGCGGCTGCCACTGAGCGCCCCTCTTCATGTAGAACACCTAAGTAATGTAGCAGTACCCCTGTGGCATGCCATTCTTCTGCCCAATCCTTTCCCAAGAATGTACAATATGCCCAAAACGCCCCTTCATAGGCTTTCCTGGTCCTGGGAGCTAGGCTAGCTGCCACGAGATTCGGTAGTTGGGGGCACCAATCAGTCAAAGTACTTCTGGGAAGGGTGTTGGGTTCCCCCTGCAGAAGGTAGGTGTGTTCTGAAGAGCTGCATCTTGAAGCGAGAGAGTGCATCAGCAGCATTATCTAACACACCTGGCATATGTTTAGCCTTAAACAGTATGTTCTCTTTCATACACAACAGAACTAACTCTTTTAACAGGCGGAGGATCATCTTACATCTCGCTGCTTGATGCATTCAACCACAGTCATGTTGTCAGACCAAAATACTACAGATTGGTTACGCAATCTGTCAGGCCATACCGTTAAGGCCACCCAGATAGGAAACAATTCTAAGAAGCATGCTGCTCATTTTATCAGTTTGCCCAGGAACGGCCCAAATGTAATTGGTATGTATGGTCGGGGTTCAGTGGGTCCAGGATCGTTTTCTTCATTAATGAGCATATGTATGACTTCATTAGTTCTTCTGGAAATATTCCTGTACTTAAGGAATGGTTGATGATTCTTCTTACTGGTGTGGCAGCAGAGGTAGCTAAAATACTTTTCTTGAAGGTTTGTAGTGGACATGGGTCAGAAGGGCTGCCAGCAGGCCTGCTTGCTATAACCATTTTTGGAAATTTTTGGAAGGAATGGAGAGTCTGTGTTAGCTTATTCTTGGATTGTTATCGTGTAATTCCTATAAAACCTATACAGGATCTGCGTGTTCGGACAGCATACACTGTAGGATTGGTATCGGACTGATTCTGAATACCCCCACCGGGTATGTTGGCCTTTTGTATCAGCTATCTCACAGTACCACTAGAATCTCCTCTTACCAAGGAGATAATAGTTCTTGGCAACCATCGAACATGACAGCCCTGATCCGTCAGGACGTGGAAACAATATACAACTTTTTGCTCAGTCACTCGTGCTTACTTAGTGTGTCTTAGAGAGGTACACAGAATAAACAGGCTGGGCGTTTCAATAAGTATTTATTGAACAGTTGTCATTCTGGTGTAAAATATATGAGCTGCAACAACCATTAGACAGTAAAGGATATAAATGATTAGCAGTACTATGAAAGTAAACGGATGGTATAGCTCTACCATCTTGCAGTAATCATGAATACATACAAGTACATAACATACATGATAATAAAAAGATGCGTATTCCTACAATGTCTCCCTAACTAGATGTACCTAAGTGTACCTGGCATGTGTGTAGGTGTTAAGCCAAGAATTCCTCTAGGATAAAGTCAACACCATTACCTGAAGTGAGAGACTGTTGGACCCCGTCTTGGTCTCGAATTGGACACCCTGCAAGGGATGTTAGACCCCTGCGAGCTGGAGTGTCTGCATGCAGGAACCTCAGCGTCTCTGGTCAGTGTATCGGCCAGGAAGTCCTGGTCTCCTCTATCTATCTTAGCAAGATGTGATGTATATATACCCTTGGTCTCCCCCGGGGTCCTACCTCGCTGTATTACTGTGTCGGTCTAAGGATGACATCGGGCATGAACTTTATACATAGGTATTATATAGGAGATAGTAGTCCTGCTGTGCTTCCAAGAATCCTCATGCAATATTGTATGAGATTTTGAACTTGGGAAAACCCGCATTCTGAATGCAGTGTCATATCTAGGTAAAAGGTCAGTCCCTGTAAACCGTCATCAGTGTAAGGTATGGAAGAAAATAGGTGAAGGGTAACGAAGTTACCTGGGCCTATATTATGGTACCTATATGGAATATAACACCCACTCCTCTTTCGAATGGACGACATAGTTAATTTCTAAACATACTACTGGGCTACTAGGCTGACTAGATACTGGTGTAACCAACTAGTGAAAAAACATTTGTTTTTTGTTTAGCTAAAAACAATGTTAAAAATCTCTAATAAAATAAAAATAACAAAATTCTTTAAAAGGTAAACTTGGAAATTGTCACTCAAGCTATAGCTCTAAAATGTCCATAGACATGGTTCGAACTACTATAAGCATTTGAAAGCCATGCATTTTCAAAAAGAATGTCAATTTTGTTCTGATGTTCCAATTTTCTGTTTGTGTTTCAAGAATCAAATTTCCACCAGCACACGACAAGCCAAAATGAGTCAAATGTTTGTGTCCTGGCTGGTAGACGCAACATTCTCGTTGCCTGCCTCTGCCGCCGACAGTCCCTGTAACACCTCGCAGATTATGTCAATTGAGCACAGATGATCTTTTGTACTGTCTACAACCGATGCTGGGGCAGCCAGTGTGCCATCCAAGGCCTGGGTGTCAGAGGAGGAGCCGAAGTCCATACCAACAGGAGCCGATACTACCTGTGCTCTAGGAATGCCACCATCAACATTCGAATATGCTGGGGAAACTGCAAAACATGGGCCGTTATCGGGTCCAGTAAAGCATCAACGTCCAGTTGCGCACATGATGGGAGTGTCAGACAGAGATCCAACACGCATTCTTCTCCGCAAAACAGGCATCGGAGGACAGGTAAGATGCAGTCCATCCAGACTGGTCTAAATGACCGGAACCAAGACGCACTTAGTTCTCTTAGGCGAGGTGTGCCTAGATATTGTACCATGCTATCACGGTATTTTCGCTCCAGGAGTACTGTTTCCATCTCCTTGGTGACTGTGACGTCCATTGCGTAGCAGAAAAATTACGATCAGGACCATGTGACTCTGGGCAATAGCTCACTTAACTCACATAATTTCCACGCCGGCCTCCAGGGCCTTCAGACCCATAGCGTTGAGTAGTTTGCGCTTTACAAATACCGTATTGATTTACCTTCGGACTCCCTGTATAACACTACCTAAGCACCATATACAAGTTACCGTGCTCCAAACAAAACTTCCTCCTACTACGTATAAAATATTGCTGACACTACTTGGACAGGTGTGGCACAGCACCCAGAGCACATGACTTCACAGCATAGGGGACACAGTTTGGGCTCACGGTTTCATCCCTGAGTCCAGCAGCAGCTCAATTTAGCAGCGTGACACTCTAGGCAATACCTCACTTAATTTCCATACCCCGCACTTTCAGACCGGTAGGGGTCAATAGTTCAGCAGCTTAATCCTGAGTCCGGCAGCAGCTCAGCTTACGCCCCCAGCGCCATCAGACCCGTACGAGTGAGTAGTTTGCACTTTACAAATACCGAATTGATTTGATATGCGCGGATTTTCCTTCGGACTCCCTGTATAACACCCCTAAGCACCATACACGAGTTACAATGTTCGAAACAAAAGTTCCTCCGAGTAGGTATAACTACATGCTGACACTACTTGGACAGCTGTGGCACAGCGGCCAGAGCACATAACTTCACAGCATATGACACACAGTTTGGACTCGCGCTTTCATCGCCGAGTCCGGCAGCAGCTCAGCAGCATGACACTCTAGACAATACCCCACATATTTTCTGTACCCCAGCACTTTCAGACCAGTAGGGGTCAGTAGTTTGTCCTAGTAGGTATAAACACATGCTGACTCTACTTCCACAGGTGTGGTGCAATGGAGAGGGCACATGACTTCACAGCATAAGACACACAGTTTGGGCTCATGCTTTAATCCCCGAGTCCCGCAGCAGCTCACCCTAGCAGCATCAGACTCTAGGCAATACCTCAGTTAATTTCCGTAGCCCAGCACTTTCAGACCGGTAGGGATGAGTAGTTTGCTTCTCACCCCTGTGTAGCACACCCTAAACACCCCACAGAGGTTACAGTGCTCCTACCCTCCTCTTTCCTACTTTTTTCACCCTTTTTTCCTCTTACTCGCTTCAACAGAATCACAAAATGGCTGCCAAAACTTCCTAGTTGCAACCGCTCGCAGCCAATAAGCAGCAAGCTTGTGCTCGCAACGCCTCAGCCGATCAGATGGCAGAATTCCCAAATATCGATATCTGTAAATTTCGATATCTCTCCAAAACTACTGAACGGATTTACACCAAATAAACAAAAGCTTGCTTTCTAGACCAAGACCCCTCTCCCTGCCAAATTTGAGGTAATTCCGTTCACCCGTTCGACCCGTAGCCTTGTCTAAAGTTTCCTATTGAAATTGCATGGAGAAAACAGGTTTTCGCCCCCCCCCCTTTGACTAATCACCCTCAAACTTTCAACATAGGAGCAGATATGAACAAAGAATTAGTTTGGAAAATTTCATGAAGATTCATCAAACGACGCCAATGTTATAAGCAAATCACAAAATGCTCTTCCTATGGAAACTTGGTCCTAACTATAACTACCTACTGGCGACTGCCAGTAGGTAATATATATATATATTCACTGAAAAAAACCAAAGGTTTCACACACGTTATAGTTAGGAATTAGCATTTAAAAAACCTTGCAAATTCACTGAAAAAACCATAGGTTTCACACATGTTATAGTTAGCTGGACATTTCTCTCATACAAAACCAATGAAATTCCCCCGTTATAGTTAGTTCAGCTAACTATAACTCGCGCCCCCGCAATGCACTGCTGATGACGTCACATATTACATCACTCATGACATGGTCAGTGACATCACTCATGACATCACTGATGACATCTCAAATGACATCACTGATGACATCACTGATGACATCATCCAGTGAATGTCTGTTTTTCTGAAAATTAAATATGTTTTATATATGTATATCTCAAGGTCGATGGAAGAATAAATGGGTATATAAGTGTCTAAATGGATGATTTGTTTTTGAAAAATTGATTGTATAACTGACTGATTAAGTGTATCTTAGTGAATACATGGCTTAGTGAGTAATGTTTAAATATGTAAATATCTTTATCAGTCTCTCACTTTGTGTATAAGTGGCTGCATGGGTTGGTGAGTAGCTACATGGGTGTTTACATAGGTTATTAGTTGTTTTTTTTAGTATCAGTGTGAGTGTGTGTATGGTTCGGTGGGGGGTATTACGTATTGCATAGGTGCATGAATGAGTGACTCACTGTTTGTATGTGTTGAAGACAGCATGTCTGCAGGACTGTATGGGTGGATGAGTGTATGTATGGGTGTGTTAGTGAGTGAATGACTGTCTCAATAGTGTCTCTATGAGTAACTACATATGTTTTAATCTAGTATATGTGACTATTGGTGTATATAACTGAGTATATGTGAGAGTGAGAGATTGAAAGAGTTCCTGTATGAATAAGTATGTGTTTCTATAAGTGATTGTTTAAAAGACTAAGTATGTGTAAGTTCCCGTAGAAGTAAGTGTGGTGGTGTGTGTATAACTGTGTGTGTCAGTAACTCTGTGGATGAGAGGCATTGTGTAACAGGATGTATAGGTGTATGAGTACATATGATGAGTGAGTACATGTATGAGTGACTGTACAGGACTGTTGGTGAATGAGTGGATGTGTATGTGGATCTTAGAATTACTGAAGAGGTTGTTGTAACTGGTATTGGTATGTCCATTGTTTTGAAAATGTTATTCTCTATTTTTGAATGTGTGTATCAAAGGTTATATTAGGGTGAGAGGAGGTCTGCCACTCTATCACAAGGATGATGTCATCAGTGATGTCATCAGTGATGTCATTTGAGATGTCATCAGTGATGTCATGAGTGATGTCACTGACCATGTCATGAGTGATGTAATATGTGACGTCATCAGCTGTGCATTGCGGGGGCGCGAGTTATAGTTAGCTGAACTAACTATAACGGGGGAATTTCATTGGTTTTGTATGAGAGAAATGTCCAGCTAACTATAACATGTGTGAAACCTATGGTTTTTTCAGTGAATTTGCAAGGTTTTTTAAATGCTAATTCCTAACTATAACGTGTGTGAAACCTTTGGTTTTTTCAGTGAATTTGTACGGTTTTTTTAATGCTAATTTTTGAATTATTTAATTAAATTTTTTTTTTATTTTAAAAATAAAATTCCTATGTATCCATTTATATATTATCTGTATCCTTTTATTTGTTTTTGCTTTTTTTAAAAAATTTCAAATAGGATAAAGTTGAACAGTTTTTTAAATTTTTGCAATTAATTTTTCTCCACTTTTTTTTTTTATATAAATTCTTGGGGTGCGCGCTCTGAGCGCGCTCCTAGTACAATTTCGTAAGTTTTTTATGAATACCGTCGTACGTTATTTACGTACGCATATATACGTCATAGTGCGCGCTGGGAGCGCGCACCCAGTACGTATGCGTACGTACGTACGCATGCATGCGTGTGTCCTACGCGCTCCACGCGGTTTACTTCCGCATACGCTTAAATTACGCGCAATAACGTTCGCGTATACGCGTGTTCAACGTATGCGCGCTACGTATGCGCATATGACGTATGCACATGCGCACCTACGCGTTCGCACATGCGTAATCACGAGGTGCGCGCTCGGAGCTTGCGCAGTGCGCGCACCTCGGGTTATATGCATAATAAAACAACACTTCTTATTGGTTATCATTACTTTCAGTTTCTGATTGTTTCAACACCACTCCCAATCCCCTCATGGCAAGTCATGTGATCAAGAATCATCACTTTTGATTGGTTTGAAGTACTTTCAGTTCCAGATTCTTCCCAAACCACACCTACTCCCCTCATTATTAGTTCTGATTCCTTTGGAGAAGGAGCTATTCTGTTGTTGAGAGACAATGGCTGAACAGCAACCATCTTCAGACAGTGACCAGGACACTCTTGAGAGGCAGAGGAGCAGGAAGCAGAAAGACAGCTTTATATGGCAGTTTTTCACTTTTCCAGAGGGACAAAAAAAGGTAAATGCACCTAAAGTTACATGTGTACTTTGTCAAAAAGTCTTGTCACGTGGGAATCCTAACAAGAAGTATTCTTTTAGCATTCACACTATGTTGAGGCATGTTGACAAAATGCATCCAGTGACTTTTCGTCGAGCTTCTGGAGCAAACCCTCCACTTGCTCAACCGACGACGTCTGCAGCAGCTCAGCCGAGCACATCTTCGGCAGCTCAGCCGAGCACTTCTTCTGCAGTGGTGCCTTTGCCTTCTTCCACACCTCGTTTTGGACCACCTTGTTTTGCGAGGTTGTCCACACGCTGCACTTATTGCCGTAAACTTATTTCTGTGTGTGAGACCAGTCTTGATCACATTCAGAGAAAATTTGATGCGCATGAGTGCAGTAGGCCATAGATGTTTTTTCTTTTTTTTCGTTTTTCTCTTCCTGTTTCCCTCCATTAACTCAAGGGCTCTTTTAAGAGCCACTTAAAAACTAAACCCCCAAAAATTTTTTGGAGGGATTTTTTTTTTTTTTTTTGTTTTTTGGGGGTGCGCTCACCCTGCGCGCACCCAAGGTTTTTTAAAAAATTTAAAAAAAAAAAACAAAAAAAAATGTAATGTACAAAAAGAGGTGAAGAAATGGAGGCATGAAAAGGGAGGATTGAGAAATACTAATATTTTTCACTTATTTTAAAAAAAAACAAAAAAATTTGAAAACTTTTTTTTAAAAGTATTTTGCAAGGGAACAGAATTTATTTTATTTTTTTCTTTCCAGTTCTGCAAAAAAAGAAAAAAGTATTAATATTCAATCATACATTACAAAAAGCATTACATGTTTTTACATATTTTACAAAGCAATTTTTTTCCCTTTTTTTGCTGTTTTCAGAATTTTTTATTTTTCACTTAAAATAGTGAAAACAATTGTATTCATCATTTAACAGCGGGCAAAAAAAAAACAATCTGAAAGATTGTTTAAAAAAAGCCCTAAAACTTTCCTCACTAAAATATACCTTGTTAGAAATATTACATATATATATTACAAGTACTTTTCTAGATGAATAAACATTTTCTAGACAAACGGAGATGGTGTACACTTCACTGATGAAGGCAACAGAGTCTTCCTCTTGAACTTTAGACTCTGCATCGGTACTTACTTGTAGGTACCGAAAAACACACAATAAACACAAGGGCTCTTTTTAGAGCCACCTTATATCTTTTCACTTAATTGCAAATTTTTATTATTTTTTTTTTTTAAAACATTTTTCGGGTGCGCGCTGGGTGCGCGCACTCGGCGATATTTTTTTTCAAAATATAAATCTTTTTTTTTGCCCTACAAGGTCCTACTGTGACCCCCTTACAATGCCTAGTGGGTCAATATCTCCCCACTCTGCCCCCTTTTCAAGTTCTCCCCCTTTGTTTCTCACCCCCTCTTTATGCGAGAGACAAAATGGTGGCCGCCGCTTCCTGATTTCCACCGATTCGAATGTTTACTGACATCTAACAACCAATCAGAAGTGCGCTCGCGCACGGCAAGGTGCGCGCACAGGACTTGCTCAGTGCGCGCACGCTGCGCGCTTACAGATATATATATTGATTTAAATGCTAATTTCTCAGGAAATACTGAACAGATTTACACCAAACCTGCAAAAGGCACTTCATGGACCTTATGGCTACCTCTCTGCCAAATTTCACATAATTCTGTTCAGCCGTTCGGGCTGTAGCTGCGACTAAAGTCCCTATGGAAAAATGCATGGGGAAAACGCGTTTTGGGACCCCCCTTTTTTCTCGGCCCCCACTTGACGAATCACCCCAAAACTATCAGGGTAGGAGCTGAGCGGAGCGCCCCATTAGTTTTGAAAATTTCACGAGGATTCGTCAACCGGCGCCAAAGTTATTCAAAATAGAATTTTGAGATTTCCTATGGAAACACGGTCCTAACTATAACTACCTACTGGCGACCGCCAGTAGGTAATATATATATATATATATATATATATATATATATATATATATATATATATATATATATATATTTTCCATCAAATATGCCCAAAGCAGCGGAAGCGCACTCGACTTGCAAGAGACCTCACGGTTTATTTCAAAGGGAAAAGCATGTTTGCAGCATTCATGTTAATTTTAAATCCGACGCGTTTCGAGGCTCCTGCCTCTTAGTCATGGATCATTAAATGCATATCGCCGATGTCTCTGACAGCCTGTTTCATTTGAGCGCCCCCAGGGGGCCTACTTCATTACGTCATTCTCTCAAAGCAGGCTGGAACTTGTAGTCAAGATCAGAGTTATTTTTATACCTGTAGTAGGCTCAGTTACGTGCATTTCATTAAAATCCTTTATTACCTTTGTAGGTCATGACGCTGTACATGCATGATTAATCCTCTCTTGAAGTGTTAAGGAATTATGGCAAAGTTCCAACTCCCAGCCTCTCATTGTTGGAGATGGTGCCGCTAAAATACATGATTTAAAATATACATATATTTCTCTTTATAAGAATCAACATTTAAAAAAATGACATTATATGTAGATACTATTAGAAATTTGCTGCAAAGATTATGTATATATATATATTACTTATTGACAGAGTTGTAGTCAATATCAATTGGAATCACTCCTTTTCGCAATTATGTTTCCCCCCCCCCTTTTCAAATCGGTACCTTGATTTTTAGTTATCTCAAAAACCGTTAGCAAAATACCAATACTCATTTATCCAATCAACCATTTGAAATTGTGGATGAATTGTAGCAATTAAAAGCAAAATCACTGTTTACTTTAAAAAAACGTTTTGTCGACCATGCCCAGTATGTTTTCACTTTCTACTTGTTAATTTGTATCAACACCTTAAATTGACACTCTGGGCCTCGAGACTCTATGGTCCAGTCGAAGGCCAAGTGCCGAAACGCGTAGACCGTCTCTTGCGTATGCCCTGTTCCATTTATAAATAAATATCACTGGATTGTGCTTTGTGGTGCTGTGATTCTTATCGACGAAGTACCTTCAACATTTGGAGGAGAAGCGAGGGGAACTTTTTTATCATATATATATATATATATATATATATATATATATATATATATATATATATATATATATATGCAGGTTTTATTGACCCACACGCCCCCACATGGGCTAGGCTTGATACGATTATAGTAATCACGGCATTATGGGTCTCGTAGTTCCATGGGAGTGCAATTAAATTCCTTAGTAGGCTCAATGTCATTCCTTGATTAAAAGCTAGTTTCAACCTTAGTAGGTAGACAGGATCAGTGCGGGCTAAAATCTGCAAAGGACGCCGTGCTCACAGAGAGGAAGGGTTCCCTCTCCACAGCCTTTCACCATGTGGGAAACGGTGCCTCTTTCCACGGCGGACCGCCGCGTAAATTCATGTTTAAGGCAGTTGATGAGCGAGCTGCAACGAGGCTTACACTTACCTGGTGGTACAAGAACGCCGTGAGTGCTCTTTCAATGCTGGGGCATTTTTGTTGAACATATATATATATATATCTATACATATATCATTTTTTCACACATCAATGCAGCCCCTATAAGGGAGGCTAAACAATGTAACAATAAATAACTGCTTTTGCATAAACACACTTTAGAATATAGACCAAAGGAGGGCAAGTATTACTTCTAACTCTTTTTAATGAGTATATTCAAATTGTCTGCAAAGAAACAGGCGTTGTTAGCCTACAGGCTGCATTGAAAACCAATAGTATAGAAAATGAAAGCAATTGTAACATAAAAACTGGCACCACCCCTTTAAGGCAGCCATGACCTCTGGCCTCCCATCATGCCTCAGGGGTGACAGTTAGGTCAATTGTTATTTCTGGCTCCTTCAGTCAGGACCCTGGAATTCACAGCTCTGACTCTTTGACTTCTTTGTCAAATAATTCTCCACTTTATTGTGGTTTTCTACCTTTCAATCGACATCTTTTAAGGTTTTGAGTGAGGTACAACCGTTTTTTTGACAGAAAGTGATTGTTGTTCTGTCATAATGCCATCTCTTTTTGACCCTTGCCCCTCCTGTGGCAAGAAGAAGGCCAGCTCTGACACACATTCTGTGTGTATGCTCTGTCTTCCTGACTCTCACTTCCCAAAAACCTGTCAACATTGCGAGAAGTTGTCTAGGAGAACTCTCAAGGAGAGGGAAAGGATTCGCCTCTATGGACTTTCTGAGAGAGGTAAGTTTCCTTTAAGACAGAAGAAAAAGAGGGCCAAATCAGTATCGAGAAACAAAATCCCGATCTGTTCAACTTCGGCGTCGGGATCGGCGTAAAATTTACCAGCGGCGAAGAAACGGATGTCGTCGTCAAAGCCGTCGACACCAAGGTCGAAGACGGCAGTTTCGACGTCGAGTCATCAGGTAGCGGACCCTCCGTTGGCATCAACCCGGCAACGCTCAATGTCGAGGAGTAGGTCTCAGTCAGCGTTGGCGCAACGTTCGACGTCGAGGCACGTGACTCCGTCAATAGCCTCTCTCAGACATCGAGGCACAACTCTCCGTCCGTGTCACATCGCAGATGATCGACCTTGAGACACGAAACTCCGTCAGTGTCCTCCCAACACTTGATGTCGAGGCACAAGACTTCGTCGCAAAGGAGGTCAACGTCGAGGCACAAGTCCCCGTCAGCGTTGGACCAAAGGCGGTCAGTGCCGAGACACAAGTCTCCGTCAGTGTGGTCCCAAAGTGGTCGACATCAAGACACAAGACTCAGTCAGCGCTGCCTCATGGGCGCTCGACGTCGGGACAGGAAAGTCCATCGGCGTCAACTCAAGGACGTTCGCCATCAAGACGAACAACCCCCTCTGTCGTCATCCAGGGGACGATCGACGTCGGGACACAGTTCCACTCCTAGAGAACGGTCGACACCTAGGACACATCGCTCAACGTCGAGACATCGAGCTAGGTCCTCTTCATGCCCAGTGAGCATTTCTCTGGCACCACCACCGACGTCGAGAGCAAAATCACCAGCACTGGTTCACAACACAGTGACTCCACGTTCAACGTCGAGACACTGTCGCCAGTCACCGTCGAACCATCACACGGGTTCAAGACGCACTTAATCTTCATCTTCAAGGTCACCAGAGGTGATTATTTCCACCTCGAGCAGTCCAGCGGATTCTCCTGTATGGCCCGTTAATGCTCTGAGGCTCCTCCACGAGAAGAGAGGCAGAAATCTCCATCTGTGCACCTATCCCCTAGATGGTCTCTGCATCACTGGCAGAAATCTGGTCAAGTACAAGCACAAGGCACTCAGGATTACTCCAGTCCTCTACACAGGTCTCCTCTGGCCCAGCTGGTACAAGCTATTGATCTATCGCCTACTACTCCATCGAGGGGTCGAGATCAGACATGTACTCCTGCACCTTTCTCAAGAAGATCTACATCTTGAGGTCATGGGAGAAGGCTCAGGTCACCAACACGTTCGCCCTCTTCTACACAATCTTCAAAGAGGGACTACTCCCCTACGCTTACAGACAGCCCACCGTTGAGGGTGTCTTTGGTGGATGACGTGAGTACCTGTGAGGATGTTCTTGCCAGAGGGGCAGCAAAGTTGAACATTGTTATGCCGACCCAGCAAAGTTCATCCTCAGTGATGTTTGAGACTTTACATCAAAGATCATCTGCCAGACCATTGTTGCCCTTGGTGCCGGAGCTCCTCCAACCTGTAATGGACACTTTCCTTACAACGGCAATGCTCAAAACCGCGCCATCGAGAATCTTGAAGAAATACAAACATCCGTAAGAAGATCCATTATTCCTTAGATCTGACCCGTCTCCTGACTCTGTAATAATCGCAGCTGCAAAAAAGACACATGTAGTGGCATCCTCGTCTACAGTCCCTCCCAATAAGGAGAGCAGAGCACAGGATTTGTGGGGGAGAAAAGTCTGCGAAACTTTAGCCTCCATGATGAAGGTCTCCGGCGCTATTAGGCCCTTAAGACAGATCCTTGTGGGACTCGCTTCAAAGGTTTACGGACAAACTACCCAAAGAAGACTGCAGGGACTTTGAGGAGATCAGCGCCGCAGCTGATGGGGCAACACTGACTGTGCGCTCCTATGCACACGGAATCTGTGCTAGACGGTCATCCTAACTCCGACTAACTGCTTTAAAACCTAAAGCTCAGTCACGGATATTCAACCTCCCTTTCTCAGGGTCCCCCTTGTTTGGCACTCACACAGATGAGGAGATGTTGAGTATGAAGATGGGGTTCGATACCCTGAAGGCAGTAGGGCTTGAAAGAAAGAAGGAGTTCAGGTGCCGATACAGGCCATACAATCGACGGCCCTTACATAAGAGGGTTCAAACCCCTCAGTGGCAGAGGCAACAACATCAGCAGAGCAATTCAAAATCGCACTATCTGGGATGTCGTGCTCCTAGAGGGAGAGGAGCCCCTCATCAATCTGCTACCTCAGCAAAAACTCGAAGCAATGAGTGCCCGCTTCCCCCATCGCCATTGCCCACTCCAGTGGGGGAAAGTATAGCCAACCACCTGGAAGAGTGGCGCAACATCACAAAAGATCAATGGGTGTTATCTACGCTGCAGAATGAGAATCAGCTCCCCTTGATCCCTCTAGTATAAGCGACGTGCCGACCAGATGCATATACTACAACAGGAAGTATGTACCCTCCTGCGAAAATCAGCCATTGAGGAAGTTCCTATGTCACAGCGAGGTCAAGGGGCATATTCAGGTACTTCCTACTGAAGAAAAAAGGTTGGAAATCAGAGTACAGACCTATCCTGGATCTTCGGACCCTCAACAAGTCCATCAGAAAGGAGATGTTTCGCATGTTGGCTCACCATCAAATATATCTCATCTGCAGCAAGGGGATTGGATGTGTTCTCTGGATCTACAGGATGCGTACTTTCAGGTCCCAGTCAGTCCACTTCACAGAACATTCCTGCGATTTCTGGTGGGATCGACCCATTATCCATTCAAAATCCTGCCCTTCGGGCTGAAGTCGGCCCCTCGAGTGATTACAAAGTGCATGGCAGTAGTAGCAGCCGCTCTACGATGCAACGGCATCTTTGTTTACCCTTATTTCGACAAATGGTTTCTGAAAGGTCCTTCCCCCCAGAGCGCAAGAAACCACTACCAGCAATGTCTACACCTTTGCCAACGGCTGTGTCTCCACGTCAACTTCGAAAAAATCGACACGGCATCCCACACAGAGAATCCACTATCTGGGGGCTACAATAGACTCCTAAATAGGAAAGGTGTTTCTTTTGGAAGCAAGACTGTCATCTATCACTCTGAAATGCCTAGGGTGAATGGCATCCTGCATTTTTCTTGTCCCCAACACCAGGCTGAGGATGCATCCTTTACAGCAGGATCTGGAGGACAAGTGTGATCAGCGAACGGCTCGGTAGGACGACAGGATACATCTGTCAAAAGCAGCCCGAGCATTGATTCCATGGTGAATGCGACAGGAAAATCTGTTGGTAGGGGTTCCATTCCATCACACACCTCCCCCTCAGTCATTAATCACGGATGTTTCCCTCCAGGGTTGTGGAGCACACATGTGGTCCCTCCAGACTCGAGGTCGATGGTCAGCAAAAGAACAATTGTATCACATCAACATACTGGAGCTGAGAGTAGTGCATCTAGGTCTCAAAGCCTTCCTTCCTTCGATTCAGACCAACTCCATTCTAGTACAGACAGACAATACGACCACCATGTACTATCTGAACAAACAGGGAGGAACTCGGTCGAGATCTCTATCTCTGGAAGCCCAAGCTCTCTGGCATTGGCTCCTTGCGAGGAATCTGACTATAACAGCAATATACCTACCGGGGGAGCAGAATTCAAAAGCAGACGCTCTCAGTCGTCACTTCGAGGACCAGCAGGACAGGGTTCTATACAACAAAGGCGACGATGACATCTTCCGAGAATGGGGTCGCCCAAGCATCGACCTGTTTGCGGACGACACAAACAAAAAATGCTGCAACTTTGCCTCAAGATTCTACCAACCAGAGTCGAGAGGGAATGCCCTTTTTGATCAACTGGTCAGGAAGATTTGTTTACGCCTTTCCTCTCATCCCGAAGGTGGCAACCAAACTCTCCCACTCAGAGGCAAGGATGATTTTGATTGCTCCGGTCTGGCCACAGCAGTGGTGGTACCCGGACTTTTTGCACCTGTCAGAACATCCACACAAGAGGTTGCCATGCAGACCAGACCTGCTGTCCAAGATGAACGGGAGCATTCATCACCCCAAACCTTCTGTCACTGAACTTGGCAGCATGGCTCCTGAGGTCTTCCAATATGGTCATTTAGGACTCCCTCAGGACTGCATGACCATCTTGAAAGAGGCAAGAAGACCTTCCACAAGACACTCTTATGCTTGTAAATAGAAGTGTTTTTATATATGGTGTGTGCAAAATAATTACCACCCAACCAAGGGGAAGGAGGATGTGGTTCTACCTTATCTACTCCACTTAGCTAAGGCAGGTGTAAAATTCTCTTAAATTAAAATGCACCTGGCTGCCATCACTACAGGCACTCCCCTTCTCAACCTTCTTTCTTTCAGATACAGGTAGTGAAAGATTTCTTGCAAGGGTTAAAGAAAGTCTTCCCTCTCACTCTGCCTCCTTCGCCACCCTGGGAGCTGGATCTTGTTCTGTCTAAGCTGCTGGGTCCCCCATTTGAACCCATCCCCAAGGCAACCCTCCAGCACCTAACTTGGAAGGCAGCCTTTTTGGTGGGGATTACTTCAGCTCGCAGAGTGAGCAAGATCCAGGCTCTCTGCTCGAAAGAACCATACACAGTTTTCCATCTCAATGGAGTTGTTTTGAGAACCCAACGCTCCTTTCTTCCGAAGGTGGTGTCGGATTTTCATGTTAACCAAACCATTTCGCTACCTACCTTTTTTCCTAATCCCTCTACTCCATCTGAGAGGTCCCCTCACTCTTTAGACCTCAAAAGGGTTTTGAAAATCTATTTGGACAGGTCTAAGAGGTTTAGGAAATCTGATCAACTGTTCATTAACTATGGTTCAATCCGAACAGGCTTTCCAGCTTCCAAGTGGTCCATCTCCAGATGGATAGTGTCATGTATCAAACTGGTTTATCAGTTAGCCCAAAAGCCTTTTTGGTCTAGGCCCAAGGCTCATTCCACCAGAGGGAAATCAGCTACAACGGCTTTCCTTAACAACGTACCGATTTCCGAGATCTGCAAAGCAGCCACTTGGAGATCTATACTTATGTTTACAAGACACTATTGTCTCGACTCAGATACCAGAAGGGCCAGGTCTCCTTGAGAAATCTGTACCAACGCTGATAAAAACTTTGATTGTTTGTGTGCTCATCGTTTCTCATTTGCCCACAGGCGGAGAATGGGCTTGCTATTTGATTCAGTGTTTATGACTATTGATGAGTATCCCCTGGAAGAGAAGGATAAGTTACTTACCTGTAATCCTAGTTCTCTTCCAGGGGTATCCTCGTCAAAGTCACAAGTAACCCACCCGCCTCCCCAGACAAATGAGATTTCTGTTAAACTATATCTTTGTGCCCTGACCCTCTGGTCTCTGCAAAGAACAACTGACCAAACTGTCACTCCTGAGGCATGATGGGAAGCCAGAGGTCATGGCTGCCTTAAAGGCGCAGTGCCAGTTTTTATGTTACAATTGCTTTCATTTTCTATACTATCGGTTTTCAATGCAGCCTGTAGGCTAACAATGCCTACATTTTTGCAGACTATTTTGAGTATACTCCTTAAAAAGAGTTCAAGTAATACTTGCCCTCCTGTGGTCCATATTCTATAGTGTGTTCATGCAAAAGCAGTTATTTATTGTTACATTGTTTAGCTTCCCTTATAGGGGCTGTATTGATGTGTGACAAAAATTAATGTATGTTTATATATATAGAGCTGTGTGTGTGTGTGTGTATATATATATAAATAATATGCTTTCATATATATTTTTTATTATTTCCGGGGTCCCCGCGCATGGGCAGGAATATTCAGTGCTTATAACTTTGATGAGGATACCCCTGGAAGAGAACTAGGATTACAGGTAAGTAACCTATCCTTCCTATAAAACATCCAAACGTTTATGGATGTCAAAAGGTTTCTCATCCGCCACTGTGCCTTCACAATCAAGATCAGGTGCCAACATTCTCGTCCCAAATAGGACCTCATAAGGAGTGACACCCCCTAGAGAACTTCTTGGCATGTTATTCAACGCTCTTTGAACCCCACACAAATGTTTTACTCAACTCTCACACAAGCCTAATACTCTAGCTGTTAAAGCCTGTTTTTCCTTTCCACAACTGAATTTCCCTCGGGATGGTACGGGGAGGAGTACCGCAATGCTACACCCAAACTTCCCATGGCTTCCTTGTAAGCCCTAGAGCTAAACGAGGGGCCGCGGTCATAATGTAATGTACCAATTGCGTATATGTCCCTATAAAGACTCGCAAATCTTTTATAACAGTTCGAGCGTCAGCCGAGCACTGAGGCCACACCCATAGGAATCTAGAGCAGGATTCCACTGCAACCATGATAGACCTGTAAGCCCCATCTGTTTGTAAGGGGCCACAGTGGTCCAAATAAACACACTCGAGTGGTTTGTCTGATGTAAGTAATGGTGTCTGCGCTGGACGTGTTACAGTGGAGCCTTTCATCTGTTGACAGATGTCGCATTTCAAGACATAGTCCTTAGTCTGCTTTGTTAGCCCTGGCCACCAATAGCGTTGTTTTAGTAGAGAAACAGTTGCCGTAACTCCATTGTGTACTGAACTTATTCCCTCGTGTGCTGCTAGAATTAAACCTAACCTACGATCCATATTTGGTATTACTCTATCCCCCACTCCCGGAATCTGAGCAAATGTAACATTTTTTGCATCTAACTTGTAGGAGTACTTGAGTGGAAATCTTTTTGGTACTGGTGATTTATTGCGTGTAGCAATAATTGCAACCATAATCTTACAGTCTATTCTTGTTTTTGGATGGGTTATTGCAGCTACGGAAGCCGTTCGTACAGCCCCCTTGGCGGCTTTGTCCACCAATGAATTCCCTTCAACGTGAACGCCATCACGTTAATGACTGTGTGTGTATCACGTGAGTCCTTGGTAGTTCGTTTTCAAACTCCACTACCTGTTCCCATAGCGTTTTGTGCTTTATTGTGCCACCTTCTGTATCTTTGAACCCATTTTGTACCCAGTAGTGTAAGTATTCATTGTATGACTGTACACAGTGAAACAAATCACACACGATTAGTGTGGGAAATTTTCAATCCATATTTACCAGTAACAGAACTTTTAATTCTGCCAGCTGCGCCGTGCAGTCTTCTAGAGACTGGATTTTTGTACAACTCGGATGAAACTTCCCATCCTGCATGCGACCTTTAACGATTGCGCATGCGGCGCTATATTGTTGCTTACTCCCAATGGCCGGCTGAGCAGACCCGTCAGTGTATATTATATATTCATACTGATCTAGAGGAATTTTTTCATTGGGGAGAGGATATTCTTGTTCGTATTGCAGAAATGCTTGTGTTTAGAATTGGGTCGTACCTGTATTCTATATCTGTTGCAGTAAGAGAATTAGCCCATTGTATCCATCTCGGATGTAATGCTTTAGCGTTAGGAACGCTAGCCTTTGTAGCAGCCTCTAAGGCCGGTACAGGGGTTATGACAATTATTCGTTTTCCCTGAGCCAGTGCTCTTTCTCTCACTACAGCAGTCTGTACTGCCGTCAGGATTTTTTCTGTTGAAGCAAAACGCACCTCAGCATTTGTGTACAAATGTGATTTGTATGCTATTGGTACTGTTTCACCTTCATTATATGTTAGGTATGTGTATCCTGATGAACCCGCAATTATACGGACCACCAGTTTGCATACATTTACGCATGTCTGTAAGTGTTTTGAAGCGATCATATCAGCTTGTAGGGAACGAAGGATATCTGTGTGTTCCTGTGTTCATTGTCTAACTGAAAAGTCAGGTCTTATCAAATCGTAGAAAGGTTTAACCTTTTCTGCCTAATCTAAAATGTAGGTTCTGCCAAAGTTCAGGAATCCCAGTATTGATTGTAAGTTTTTTAGTGATTTCGGTGGTTGGAGCAGTGCACATTTTTCTAAAAAAGTTGGCTGCTAAGCTTTTCCCTTCACTTGAGAGCTTATATCCTAGAAATAGAATGTTAAGGTGGGCTATCTTTGATTTCTTAAAATTACATTTATAGCCTTCGGAGGCAAGTCCCAATATTATGGTATTCACTCTGGTCAAGTGTTCCTTCAGGTCATCATCCGTTAGATAAATGTCATCCACATAGCACAATGCCTCTTCATCCAGTTTCTGAAGTAATTCAGTTACTCTGGCGTAAAATAACCCCAGGCTGTTCATATACCCCAGGGGGAGTCTACAAAATTGACGCTAGGAGCCCAACGCTGAAAATGCGGTTAAATACCTGCTTTCAGGTGCTATATTCTGGCCAAAAAATCCATTTGAGATATCTAGTGTCGTTTTGTATTTTTTCCGCACAATGGTATTCATTAGTGCAGCACTATGTACAGTTTGGACTGCAAATGTTTTTGGGCAAGTGTTTAAGTGTCTGTAATCTAAAACTAGACGATATTAGTTGTCAGGTTTAAATATGGGAAACAAAGGATTATTCATTTGAGATGTGCAAGTTTCAATCACCCTTTGGTATTCAAATTGATCTAGGATCTCCCTGACCTTTTTTTAGCTTCTTGCTTTATTGGATACTGTCTCTGTGGAGTCAGAGAATTTTGTTATGGAATTATGTGGTGGGTTGAATCCTTATCCCTTCCAACATGGTTTTTATATGATGCCGGGGCTAGGGCTACCGCCCACTACCGTGCATATGTGTGTTTTAGATATTTTGGAACAGGGTCGGAAAAGGCTGTTAAAATTACAGTTTCTCCCCTAGGGCAGTCCATGACAAATACTGGCGTCCAATCTTGTTCAGCTAACAGAATGGCATAACCAAACATCAGGTTCTCCCAAAAGAGACCTCTAACTTTCCTGGCCTTGTCCCCCTCCATTTGGAGTGTTATTTCATACAATTTATGTGAGACACTTACCCTAGTATCAGGTGTTTCCACCGTGATATAATCATTTAAGTCCGCTGTCACCAGAAATTCCATCAGGTTCTGGCGAGCTATTGTTAATTTTGCCGCAATGTCTCGCATCGTCAGAGCCCATTCCCTGTTCAATAGTTGAGTCCTCAGAATTCTGGGTATGTCTGATCTTTAGACCTGCAGCTTTCTTCTGTTTGAACTGGGGTTCTGGTTTAGATTTATCTTATTTGGAAGTATACTCTTGAGCGTGCTTCTTGTCTCTGGACTTTGTACGCTCTTCTTATCAGTCTGACCATCCTTCTTTCTCATAGTTTTTTGTTGAACCCTGAAAGGAACGAGATGAACGTGTATCAGTATCCTTAAACCAGTCAGGTTTCCTAATATTGTCTCTATTCCTAAGGTTGTACCTTCTTTCCGGGGGGGCTCCTGTAGTGGAGATCCCCCTCTGGATTGAGATCTGTTTTCTTTAACTTCTTTCTTATTGTTATTGCCCTACTTCTTCTTTGATGAAGCAGTTGTCTGTTTGAAAGTGTCCTTTTCGGGATTACCCATTAATTGGGGTTTTAATGCTTTTCCACCCAAGCTGTCTCTGCATACACAGTCTCAATTATTTAAGATACTTCATGTTTCTGTTGTAAAGGACTGAACTCCCCAAGGCGTTGACGGATTGCCACTGATGCAGCTTCCCCCTTAATATTTGCTAATATTATAGCTGATACCTGGGCGTAATTACCTAGTAATTTCACGCCTAAGTTCAGAGCAGGTTCTGCTCCGTACTCATTTTGTATTTGTCTTAATACATCTGGTTCTACTGCTAATGATGGGATACCAAGTGCTCTGGTATGTATGGCAGCAAAAACTGTACCCCCAGAGTTACAATCCTTTATCTGTGGTGTTACCCCATGGGCAAGCGGATTGCCAGCATTCTGTGTTTTTCATAGGGGCTAGTATTCAGGAATACTGCTTCTAGCTGTGTTATTTTTTTAGCTACCCAGTATGGCATTTCTTCACATTTTGCGGGCATTAACCCATTACTGCGTGTAATGTTTGTTGTGTGATTTCAGTTGCTGTCTTATGATCTGTATTTGTGTTTGTTGAAACCGTTGCTGACTGGACTGTAAGTGTCCTCATGACAAACTGTGCCATGTTTCTGTAAATTTGTATTAATTCTTTATGAAGTATAAGTAAGTCTCCTCCTGGCATTGTTTCAATGTCAGGATGTGGTATGTAGGCCGCTAATATTGGCCATGCCGCTTCTTCTCTTCCAAGCAGGCTGAGTCTTACTTTTATTTCTTGTATGGGGTAGGGCGCCTTTAAACCAGTATAAATGCTCCTGGTAAGTGAGCGGAACTTCAATGTCTTCATAAGGACAACATTCGTGCAGAGTTTCACTCTCTGTAGAAATGAAATGTTATTGTTCTTGCATTTACAACTGGGAATGTAACCCATGAATAGAATACGTCTGTCCTAAATGATTTGTGTGCCTCAATCACGAAAGCTACTGGTCCACCCCTGGATGTTAGACGGTGTGCACCTAGTTTTATGGTAACTGCATTTCTAACAATCTCCGCAATGGAAATTGCATCTGCATCTTCTTCGTCTGAGATTGAGTTCTTGCACAACTCTATCTGTGTTTATTGTTTCTTCAGTCATTGTTTTAAGAGAAGAAGAGCTTTTCAAGGGAACCAAGATAAGGTGTTTTGCACAGTTTAGGAACAATGTCTCCTTTAAGCTTGATTAACCGACAGCCAATAAATAGGATTTTTGCCTACTCAGCTGCGGCGGAGTTTGCACCCACCCACTCCAGACGTCTCTGGGGAATTGTGAGTAGGGGTCTCTGAGAGTTAGCATGACTGAACTACTCAGATTCTACTGTTAAATAAGTACCAAACCAACGTTGGCGGCGCCATGCTGTATAGTTCCTACAAAACCTATACAGGATCTGTGCGTTTCGGACAGCATACACTGTGGGATTGGTGTCGGACTGATTCTGAACACCCCCACCGGGTATGTTGGCCTTTTGTATCAGCTAGCTCACAGTGACGCTAGAATCTCCTCTTGCCAAGGAGAGAATAGTTCTTGGCAACCATCTAACATGACAACCCTGATCCCTCAGGACCGTGGAAACAATATATTACTTTTTGCTCAGTCATTCGTGCTTACTTAGACTGTCTTAGAGAGGTACACAGAACAAACAGGCTGGGCGTTTTAATAAGTATTTATTGAACAGTTGTCATTCTGGTGTAAAAAATATGAGCTGCAACAACCATCAGACAGTAAAGGATATAAATGATTACCAGTACTATGAAAGTAAACGTATGGTATAGCTATACCATCTTGCAGTAATCATGAATGCATACAAGTACATAAAATACATGATAATGTTGGCCGACCGGAGAACATGGCGGCCACGGGTTGAGCGGCCGCGGCACTTCCTCCGTGTAGAGTGCCCTTTTCTCACTGAAATGGATAAGTAGAACGTGGACCTTTTTTGTATTCTTTTTGCCGATTTCTGCAGTCTCAAGGGGAGCAGAACAGTGTGTGTAACTCTAAAGAGAAAAAAAATCAGAAAGGATCGATAATTTTACCTCCAGCATGTCCGGGTGTGTTTTCCTGGAACACGGCTTGCTACATCCCTGGGCTTAGCCTTCCTCCCCTTCTTCCGTCGGCAGCTTGCAATACTCTTCCTTCCGATGTGCGGGTCCGGCTCCAGGTTTTCCCCACATACCGCTGCTGCTCCCGGCGTTTCTCGCTGGGTCCTCGCGTCTTCTGAGCTCCGATATACATGGAGTGCTTGCCTCGGTTTTCTTCGAGGTAGGGGTTTACACTGTGCCATCGTGGATTCTACAGGGCACACTGCCCCGGGGGGTAAGGGTGAATGTGAATGTGAAGGGGAGGGCCGGGAGTCTTGGAAGCTCTGGTAGTGTTAGCGATATAGGGCGAGACTCCGCTCCTGTGCATTTAATTACTTTAAACCCAAAACCTGACCCCCAACCCGATGTTGTAACAACACCCCCTAAACTTAGGCCTAGACCCCAGGCGGCCGGAACTTTGGTTCGTTCAGAAGTTAAAAACCCCAAAAGGAAGGGGAAGAGAGACGGCGCCAGATCGTTTATTAATTCAGCTCCAAAGCCTAATCCAAACTGCAAAGGGCGTATTAACTCAAAAGGGTTGACGGAGGTACTCGATTTTACTACGGTTTCAAACGGCGATATAGACGGGGGACCCCCTCAAGCTGAAGAGGCCTCACTGAAATCAAGAGATCTCAAGAAGCGGAAATCGTATCAAGCGAAGCCCAACAAAATAACACCTTCCTTGAAATCTTATTTTAGGGTTCTTCCCCAGATTCTGGAACTGGCTAAAAGTGATCCTGCCTCTACTAAAACTATGGAAGACACTGTGGAAGCCACCGAAGATCTTAACACTAGTGTCCCTCGGGTTTTGGACATCCAAGTGCCGGTACTGACCCAAGCTGGACCTAGTGAGCGTGACTCCCCTTGCCTCTCTGAGTGCAGCCTAACAGGAATACATGAAAGCCAGCAGGCACTCGGGGATTACTCGGATTATACCGTGGGGGAAATGCTTAGAGCCCTATCCCGCGATATAAAAATGGGCTTCCAAGCCTCGTCAACAAATCAGGCAGAGATCAGATCTCTTTGCGAGACCCTCGGTTCTAAGGTAGACCTACTAGATACAAGAACATCTCAACTAGAAGATAAGGTCACCAGTCTACAGGCCACCCTAGATTCCGCTGAAACTAAAATAAAGTCTCTGCAACTGAGTGAGGCAGCTCTATCTGACCGCCTAGAATCTTTGGAGAACAATGCAAGGAGAAACAATCTTCCGGTCTTGAATGTTCCTGAGGATAAGGAGGGAAGCGATCTTAAAGGTTTCATCGTCGCCTTGTTAAAAGAAGCCCTGCATCTAGAAATCTCAGAAGAACTTCTGCTTAAGGACATTCAGCCCATACATAGTGACCCTTTTCGGCGGAACTTACAGAAGCCGAAACCCAGAAAGATTTTAATTAATTTCCATACATACGCTCTTAAAGAGCAAATTCTTTCATCAGCACTTAAGCAAAAGTCTTTATTGGCAAGTGGCTGTAATTTCCAAATAAGATCTGATCTCTCTAGAACTACTCTCGAAAGGCAATGGGAGCTGGGGAAAAGGCTAGAAGACTTCCGAAGACTGGGCGCAACTGCTCAGCTGAAATTTCCTGCATCTTTGAGAATTATGTTCAATAATAAAATGCACTACGTAAGCTCAGCTGCGGAAGCGGATATACTTTTGAAAGATCTAGCTAAAAAATGATCAGTCTGATTTATAACTACCTGGTTAGATTTTTTCGGCAAATGAACATACAAAAAAAAAAAAACCAATATATAAATAAATAATTTAAAATATATATATATATAATTAATTCTACTATCTACTATACTTAAAGTTATTAAGGGCCATGCACGGCTAGGTGCCGAATGCTGGATATTTTCCAGACACTTGGGGGGGGGGGTTCTCAGGGGTGGGAAAGGAGGCAGGGGGGCTGCCGGCCTTCTTGGGGTTTGGGGCTTTTACTAGGGGTGGGTGCACGAGGGTGTTGCAATGGGGTAAAAAAAACAATTGTCCTTATTTTCAGCTACAACTTGTTTTTTCTCTTACGGGGCAACTCTAATGAGTGTAATAGAGGAAAATGTTTACCAGCATATGTTTGTTTATTCAGTAGTTCCCTTAGACTACCTGGGCGGGGGTCTCTTGTTTTTGCCTCTAATAGATCGTTTATGACTTTGATTCAGGTCTTCTCCTGGAATGTCAATGGTCTGCGTACCAATCCTAGAAAGCATAGGATTTTTCAATATTTGCGCGATAATAGCTCGCAGATCATTGTCTTGCAGGAGACACATTTGACTCAACATGAATTACTAGCTTTAGTCAAAAATTTAAGATGGGTCGACTTTGTGGTTAGTACCACTCAGGCAGTCAATACGCGAGGGGTGGCGATCCTTGTTAAAAAATCTGCAAGGGCTGCTCTCAGATCCTCAACAGTGGACCCAGGTGGCAGGTGGGCCATTGCAGATCTTCAGCTGCCAGGTTTGAGAGTAACGATTGCTGGGTATTATGGTCCCAACCTGGACGATCCTTCCCCCCTCAAAAACTTAGTCTCGGCTTTGTTGGATTTTCCTGAACCAGTCATATTAGCTGGCGACTTTAATATAGTTTTAGATCCCTCAATTGATAAATCTATAAAAAGTCGTGTATTGCCCACTCCCAGAACTAGAGCCTGTCTTATGGGAGTTATGAAACACCTGGGTCTTGTGGATACATGGAGGCTTAGGTTTCCCCGCCAACGCGAATACTCCTTTTCTAACCACAAATATAAACATAAATCTAGGATTGACCTCATACTTGCCAGTTTCGCCTTACATAAATGAACTAAAACCATCTCCTATCTTCCCACCCACCTTTCGGACCACTCTGCCATATGTATGACTATAGAAATAGCGGCAGATCTTCCGCCCAGGAATTGGTCTATGGACCGCTCACTTTTGGCCTCGGAAGACATTTTACTCTCCCTTCGAAGAGAGTCTGAAAACTTTATGGCAAGAAATATGGGGACCGCGTCTGTGGTTAATGTGTGGGAGTCTTTCAAAGCCTTTTTGAGGGGTATTATTACTAGCATCACGATTCACAAGAGTAGAAAATATAAGGAAGAAATATTCGAGCTAGAGCGCAATATCAAGGCTACTCAGCTTTCACTCGATTTACATAACCCGAGCTTACTTACAGAGAATCACACCAAGCTCAGGGATCTTAAGGCCCAGCTGGATAGTATGCTGAGCTCACGTTTAATGCAAAGATGGGAGGCTAAGTTAGCCCATTTCGAGTATGGCGAAGGGGCAAGCAAACTTCTTGCCTGGAAAATAAAATTAGATCGGGCACGAAACAATATCAGCATGGTCGTTAAGGATGGTCAATCTTACACCTCGGATGACGACATTAGAGGGGTGTTCCATTCTTTTTTCCAGGGAATTTACAGCGAGGATGGTGACTCAGATCGTGTGAGGATCCAATCTTGGTTAAGCAAGTTAAATCTTCCTGTGCTTACCTCGGAACAACAAGCTGCCTTAGACCTCCCGATTACTCAAGAGGAGGTCCATTGTGAAATAATAAGATCAAAAAGGGGCAAGACAGCAGGCCCTGATGGTCTTCCCACTGAATTATATAGATCTCTTGTTAAGGAGGTCGTCCCGACTTTGACAATTCTGTTTAATCAATTCCTTCTAGACGGCTTGATTCCTCCTCCTTCCTGGAATAATGCAACCATAACTTTAATATTAAAACAGGGGAAGTCTCCCATGAGCTGTGAATCCTATAGGCCTATCTCCATATTAAATGCTGACTACAAAATCTTTGCCTCTATTTTGGCTAGTAGGGATGTTGGAGGCCTGTTACATCAGAATCAAAAGGGCTTTATACCAGGGCGTCATCTCTCAGAATTGACCCATGATCTGATTGGGGCTGTAGACCTAGCCTCAGCTTATTCTCTTCCACTCGCTGTTCTGACTCTTGTCGCGGCCAAGGCCTTTGACAGGTTTAACTGGGTGTTCCTGTCGGAGGTCCTGGCCAAGTTCATGGTCGGAAAGAAGTTTAGGAGATCTGTAGCCCTTTTGTATAGTAATCCTTCGGCCAATCTTCTTATAAACGGCTTCCTTGCTGAACCTTTTGAGATTTCCAGAGGTACGCGCCAGGGGTGTCCCCTTTCCCCTTTATTATTTCATTTGTATATCGAACCTTTCGCCCAACTTCTGAGAGACGATCTCAGAGTATCATCTTTCGGATAAGGGGAATGGGAAAAAAAGGTGGCTCTCTATGCTGCCGATGTGCTTATATTTACATCAGATCTGAACACCGCTTACCCCGCAGTTATGGAGTTGGCACTGGATTTCGGTGCAGTCTCTGGGTATAAGATTAATACCTCCAAAACTGAAATAATGGCTTGGAATATGCAGGTTCACCAACAGCTCCCTTCTTTGAAGACTAGCATGAGATATTTGGGAATCTACATTCTCCAGGAGATAGATAAGATATCCGCCCATAACTTAATGCTAATAGCTAGAGAAACTCGTAAACTAATGAATTCTTGGGCTCTTTTACCGCTCTCAATACTCGGGCGAGTCAATCTTATCAAGATGTCCATTATGCCTAGATTTACCTTTCTCTTTGGTGCTATCCCGTTACACTTTGACACGAGAGCTCTGGGAAAGCTCCAGAGCGATCTAAATGCCTTCGCCTGGGCTTCTCGACAGTCTAGGATAGCTTGGAAAAAAATCAGAAGGCGAAGAGAAAAGGGAGGTTTAGCAGCTCCTGACATACAGTTATATGCTTGGGCCTTCCAACTTTCTTACTCACGTATGTTGCTAAAAACTCCCAGCAGTGAGGGTGTCGGGGCTATGTTTTTGGCCATGTTGAGAGGTTCGGGTATATCTGAGCAAGGTTACCTATATAAATATGGCAATGCAAAATCTTTTCAAAAAAGTCAGGCTGAAGGTGTTACATGGGCTGGCTAAATCATGGGCTGGCCTTAGAGCTTCATTACAACTGGGATACTATTCAGGATTAGCCCCAATCTGGAATTCCCCTGGGACTCTGGAGTGTTTGTTAGACAGTTTATCAACTCCCCTCAGGGTGGCTGGTATCGAGAGATGGGGAGACCTTTTTGTGGAGGGTACCCTGGTCCCCTGGGAGGCCCTTAGAGATTTAGTCGGCCCTTCCCTTTCCAGATTTAAATATCTCCAACTAACCAGCTGGGCTAATGCTGTCCAACCTTCCCGCAACAAACATCTAATGGGTGGTACAAATCAATTTGAACATCTGGTCATACATAAACCTCCAGCAAAGAAAGAGGTGGCGATTTTGTACCGCTCTATTATGGAAGGGCAGGACGGCGAATTTCTACTACCCATCTCTCTTTGGGAGAGCAGTATCCCATGGCAAGACCTTCAGTCACTATGGCTAAAATCCTGCAAAATGCTATATGACATTGTAAAACCAGCTTGGCTTCGAAGGAATCATCTATTTACAATACACAGAGCATATTTCTCTCCACTAAGACTAACTACATTTTCAAATGGGCCACCAGTATGCTGTGCAAAGTGCGGGGCTGCAGAAGCTTCTGACATCCATATGTTTCTTTACTGTCCCGCCCTTGCTGGCTTCTGGCAAGCAGTGAATAATACACTTTCTAGAGTTTTGGGGTTACACATTATGGTTAACTTGCCTATGCTGGTGTTTGGCCTTGCAAATGATCTGGAAGGGGCATCCAAGAAAATCTTATTTTATGCTATCCTGCTTGCCAGGCGAGAGATCTGCATCAAATGGAAAGACACGCTACCACCTACGCACCAAGATTGGCTGTCCTCTCTATTAAAAACATCAAGGTTAGACCTCTCAAGGGCAGGAAGCATGAAGAAGCGGGAGTTTTGGAACTTGCTGGGATGGAGCTAGGGTTTTTTTTTTTTTTTTTTTTCCCTTGTCCAAGGATTACACAACCCTTTTTCTCTTGCTTATCCTTCACCCCTTTTAAGGATTTGATTGAGACGCTCTAGTGATTTAAGTTGAGCGATGGGTACCCCAAGCTGGCATTGCTCCTAAGCTGTTGACGGAGATAGCACCGGCAGTCTTGGCCCTAATAGGTCATAAGGCAGTAGATCCAGTGTCCTGAGACGGTTGCTTTTTCTCAATAATCTTCAGCACGGACAAGTCCGACTGGGTTGTAAATGAGGACAAAAAAAAAAAATACATGATAATATAAAGATGCGTACTCCTACTATGTCTCCCTAACTAGATGTACCTAAGTGTACCTACCATGTGTATAGGTGTTAAGGCAAGAATCCCTCTAGGATAAAGTCAACCCCATCACCTGAAGGGAGAGAGCGACTGTGGGACCCTATCTTGGTCTCGAGTTGGACACCCCGCAAGGGATTTTAGACCCCTGCGAGCTGGAGTGTCTGCATGCAGGAACCTCAGTGTCTCTGGTCAGTGTATCGGCCAGGAAATCCTGGTCTCCTCTATCTATCTTAGCAAGATGTGATATATATATATATATATATATATATATATATATATATCTACCCATAGGTCTCCCCAAGGGTCCAACCTCGCTGAATTACTGTGTCGGTCTATGTATGACGTCGGGCATCAACTTTATACATAGCTATTATACAGGAGATGGTAGACCTGCTGTGCTTCCAAGAATCCTCATGCATAATGTATGAGATTTCAAACCAGTGAAAACCCGCGTTCTGATAGCAGTGTTGTATCTAGGTAAAAGGTCAGTTCTCATCCAGGGGATACTCATCAATAGTCATAATCTATGAATAATCCCCGCCCATGTGCGGGATCCCGGAGCATATAGAAAATACATATATATACATATATATATACATATGTGAAAACATATAAATGCAGCCTAATAATGTTCAAAACATGGCAATGCTGTAAATTACATATTTTTGCATAGTAGTGCCCCCGTAACCCGTAAGGAAAAAAGGAAGCATCAGGCAAATTATAACACAGCACTGCTTTATTGCCATAAAGCAACATGTAATTGTAGGCATTCGCCAGTAGGCTGCAGTAGAGTATCAAGAAACCAAGAAAACTGACACCCTGCCTTTAAGGCATTAGAGTAGGGGGACCGTGCCTTTAAGGCCTGCCCGTGACCCCCTGCTCCCATGATGCACTACAGGTGGCAGTTGGGCCAGTTCTTTTTTCCGGCTCCTTCTGTGAGGATCCTGGAGCTTGAGCTCTTCAGTTTTTTGACTGAAATTTTGAATTACAGCTTTTTCAAGCTTTTTTCGACGTTTTCTGGCTTTTAAGGGCTAATTCTGCTGGTTTCCAGTGAATTTTCCAATTTTTTCCAGTCAGAATGTCTCCTTTATTTAGGAAATGCCCTTCTTGTGGTAATAAAATGGCACTGGCGGATCCACACTCGGTGTGTATTGTGTGTTTACCATCAAAACACGATCCTGACCAGTGTCCCCACTGCCAGAAGTTCTCAAAGCGCACTCTGAGGGACAGAGAGCTCATTAAACTGCATGCAAGACTGGAGAAGGAACGAAGCCGTCGTGAAGGCGAGCATTCCTCATCAAGACCACCTTCTTCAGCTACGCAAGTACAGAAACGGCGACATACCAGCTCCCCGGGCTCCAAAAAGACCAGGAGTCCAAGAGGTTCGCCGTCGACGTCGAGGATGCCGGCGAAAAGGCAGTTCCTGTAAACCGTTATAAGTGTAATGTAGGTAAGAATATAGGTGAAGGGTAACAAAGTTATCTGGACCTATATTATGGTACCTACATGGAATATAACATTGTTTTGGTAAAAGGTCGGTGCTCATGGTTTTTCTGCATATAAGCTCAATGTGCCTGCTTTGGTCGTGTAATGATTTGCCAGTTTCTGTGTGAAATCTTGAGTAATGAGATGAGCTCCTTCTAGGCATTTTGGGTTACGAAATTCAGTGAGAATGTTATAGAACTCTTTATTTGCACATTTAGCATTTTGAATTCTGTTTGAATAGTATCTTGTTTTAGCTTTTTTCGTAGCTGACTTGTATAAGCTGTATGTTTCTGTAGTCGATTTTTGTCTTGATTTGTGTTTTTCTTTGAGCCAGGTAAGTTGCAGCTTTCTAATTTGCTGTTTTATCTCTTTTAGCTCTGTATATTTCTCAAGGTGCTTGTTTTCTTTTGTTTGGTTGTGTCGTTCGTATTGGTATTAGAATATCAAAAGCTTCATGTAGCCACTCATACAGTTTTTGAATGGAATTTATTGTGTCTAGATCTGTACTGGATGTTAGCTGTGTTTCTAAGTGTTCAAAATTTAGTTTGTTCCACGGTCGATAGGCGGGTGCATGTAAGGTGGTATTAGGTGTGTTGCTTTCTGTTGTTTTATGTTGGAAAGCAATCAAATGGTGGTCTGACCATGTGACTGGTGTTATTGTTTGAAAGGTAACTAGTTCTAATTTTGCACAAATGACATCTAGGATGCGTCCAGCAATGTGTGTGGGTTAGTGGACGATCTGATGAAGGTTCAGTGCGTCTAGGCCAGTAATGATTGTTTTTGGATGGGGCATATTGGGTTTGTCAAATCACATGTTGAGGTCATGCAGAATGCATAGGTTGTGTTATGAGGTCTGAAATTGTGTCTGGGAATGTTGCATTGCTAGGTGGGGGTCTGTAAAAGAGCAGGAAGTTACAGGAGGAAAATGGTGTAGGGTTCCATCTGGTGAAGAGGGCCTCACAACCTTGTATGGAAATGACGTCAGTTTTAGCGATATTTAATGTTTGCTTGAACATAACAACTAGGCCACCCCTTCTTTTGCCTTTACGATTTTGCATGATAGTTTGATAGCCTAGAGGAACAGCTTCATGCAAGACTGGAGCCATATCATCTCCCAACCATAATTCAGTTACGAACAGTATGTCAGGTTGTCTGTCAGTGCGAAGGTCGTAGATGTGATGCTTGTTTTTTGCGAGTGATCAAGCATTTATTAGTAGGCAGTTTAGAGAGTGTGCTTTGGTGATAATGTGACTTTGTTTTGTAGAAGAGTGAGCAGTATTTTGTTGGCTTGTACCAGGTGTCCTAAGGCTAAGAAGGTATATTAATGGGTCTGCTTGTGTAGATGGTGGGTGAGAGTGAGTTGGTGAGATGCGGTGTTTTTGTAGTGTAGCCTGGTTGTGAAGTACACATGGAGATGCAAAGTTATGAGGAGGGGTATGTTGCCTATTTTGTTTGGATTAGAAAGTGTATGAGTTAGGGGTAGTGGTGCAGCATGTGGGCTATGAAGTAATGTTTTAAATTGTCCAATGGATGAGAGGTGCTTAGAGGAGTTGCTGTGTTGATCTAGATTTCTTAGGTGTGGGGAAAGTGAGAAAGCTTGGCAAAGGAGTTTGTTTATGGTGTGCATCAGTTGTGTATTCAAGAAGGTGGGAGTGGGTGTATGCTTGTAGTTTGTGACGGAAAGAATTATGAGGTATTGTGTGAGAGAGATTGTGTTGTGCTGGTGTGTGTGTGTTGTTTTGTTTTTGAGGAGTAGTGAGAGGAGGTGCTGGTGTATTTGGTTTCTGAGAAGGATTTGTATGTAAAGTAATGTTGGTGAGTTGAAGTTGTAAGGTAGAGGGGGTGGTGATGTGCATAGGGTGTATGTGGTTTGAAGGAGTAATGAACTAGAGTTAAGAGTGTTTGATGTGATTGCTGAAAGAGGTAATGTGTGTGGTGCAGAGGAGTGTAGATGTGTGGTTGTGTTCTTGTGGTAAAATAAGTGGAGAGTGTTGGTGGATGAAAAGATGGAAGGCTGACTAGGTTTGTTGGCAACAAAATGGATCTGTTTGGAGTAAATAGAGAAGGGAATGTGTGTCTGGATGGGATATTGTTACATATGGTGTGGATTTGGGTTGTTTGTGATGAGTGGATTGGTTAGTAGTATAGGACAGAGTGATGTATTGTGTATAAGTGAAGGTGTGAATGTGTGGTAGTTGGGTGCATAGCTGTGGTTCCTAGGGTTTTGTAGTGGGTGCTGAGACATACAACTTTGTGCAAGGTTTATTTGTAGTAAATGAGAGGAGTACATTTGCTGTGTGTGTGTTTATCTGGTTGTGGATGGGGATGGGGTTGGGTGGGTGCTTATGGATGTGAAATGGGCAGCATCTCTGGCCCTTGGCCCGACCAGTCTCAAACAGGCTCAAAGGGGCAGCAGCTCTTATCCTCTCCGCCCTTAACCTCGATGCCCAGGCTGAGACGCCCAGAACCCTGTCCTTAAATAGCCCTAGTGATCATGTGACCCCTTCAGCCACTGGGAACCCTAGCCCTAACCCTAACCCTAACCAATCACACCACTAGCCCTAAGACCTAGGACCAATAGGTGACCAATCCTAAACAGTCAATCACAGCCTTAGACGTAACAGCCAATCAGAAACCAAACCCCAAGTCCAATAGAAACTCTAGCCCCAGGAACCACACAAAAAAAGCCCTTAACCGATCTACCATTCAGCCCTGCAACCAATAGACTCACGGACCTAAGGCCCAATCAGAACCCTAGAACTATCAGCCAATCAGAACACTAACCCTAAGCCCAATAGAAAGTGTACAGATGTAACATCCAATAGCAGCTTATATAAGGTGTGTGTGACCTCAAGCACAGGCTGCTGGGTAGGGGGCTAGGAGCTACTCCTCTATTCAGAATCTCCTTGGAGATAGACAAGCTCAATCCACACTCTGGAGTGCTATAGGTAAGGGCCTAAATCTGAAAGAAACACGTTAGTTAGATTCCTCACCTTAGAATAACCCCAGGCGTCAGGCTGGATCCGGAAAGATTTTTCGTCAGCAATACCCTTGCGCGTTGCTAGGCGTCGTCTGCGGCTCTGCGTCCGTCGTCTGCGTCGTGATCGCCGGGATGACGTCGTCGGAGTACATAGACGCCGCCCTCTCGCGCTGACGTCAGTTCTTTTTTCCACGCCAGTAAGCGCCGATCTGGGAAGAGCATACTCTTTTAGTCACTTTGTGACTTAACTTTTTGAACTCTTTTGGTTCCATTTCCAGTCGACCTCGACTCTGGTGCCGGTAGGGATGCCTGGATTCAAACCGTGCGACGCCTGTCACCGCCTGATGTCGGTAACGGATCACCATCGCCGGTGTCTCTACTGCCTTGGGGCCGACCATGATGCCAAGTCGTGCCTCGACTACCGGGCCTTGACCTCGAAGGCTAGGCGGGAGCGGTCCCGCAAGCTGCCCGAGATCCGGCAGTCGGTTCCGCGCCGCTCAAGGTCCCGGTCGAGGGACCGGTCGCGGAGCCGCAGCCATCACCGCTCGTCGGGGTCGAAGTCCTCGCATTCCGGTAAGTCGAAGCACAGTAAGAAGAATTCAAAGAGGCGACATCGCTCTTCTGACTCCCCTCGCCGGTCGCGCGACTCGGCTGAGGGTTCGGGTGGCACCACCCACGCCTCTCCATCGGAGCCGCAGGAGTCTCGTCCGACCCCATACCCTCCAGTTCCTGGGTCTGACGAGACTCTGGCGGAGATCAGAGATGTCCTCGTGGCCATGAGGAGTCTGGCTCCGCCGTCGACGCCTGCCGGCATGCCTTCGGGCCCCGCAGGCTTGACTGGGAGGCCTAGCGGCGCTGTCGTCGACTTCGGTCCCGACGGCGCAGGCCCCCGTGGGATCCAGGCCTGGATCCCAGTTGACGCCGGTTGACCTTACGACCCCTCCGCCGGCGTCGACCCCTTTGGTGCCGCCCCTGGTGCCGTCTTCGGGCGACGTCGTCCCCCGGTTTAGTCCAGGCCCGGTGGCGGAGGGGCGCCGCCCGGTGCCGTATCCGGCGCCGATGGATGACAGTTTCATCTTTCGCCCGGCTCTGACCCTTCCACCTGTGTACCAGGAGTAGGATGACGGGGACGACTGGGAGGGGTCTGAGGACCCTCTGGCACAGCAGTGCCAGTTATCTCAGGACTGGGCAGAAGAGCTGGGGGATGGCAGTGGTCTTGACACCTCCCCTGACACTGGCTTCATCTCTCCTCCCTCCGTGGCTACGGAGGAGGGTGCTACATATTCTGTGGTGCTGCGCAAGGCAGCTAAAGCCCTCGGGCTGGAGCTCCCTGCTGTGGCCGTGAGGACTAATCTCCTCACTGAAGTGCTTCAACCGCCAGTAAGCCCCTCGGAGCCTCTTCTGCAGTTCAATGAAGCACTGACCGATGTTCTGATGGGCACCTGGTCCAAGCCCTCCACAGTCCCTCATGTGGACCGGAACGTGGCCCGGCGCCACCGCTCCGCACCGGGCTACCCCAGCTTTCTGTCAGTGCACCCCACGCCCGAGAGCCTGGTTATCCAGGCCTCTTCCTCACAGACCGCCTTCCCGTCCGCTCCCCCGGATCGGGAATCCAAAAGGTTGGAACAGTTTGGGATTGTGGACTATCAACACTGCGTGCCTTTTGGACCGTTACACCCACTCCTTGTGGGATACGGTGGCGGACGTGCTGACCCAGTGTCCGGAGGAGGCCCGGACACGGCTCACCCAGGCTCTTGCCGAGGGGCGGGATGCGGCACGGTATTCAATCCGATGTGGGCTGGAAACAACGGACTCGCTAGGCAGGGCAATTTCGCCCACGGTGGCGATTCGTCGCCACGCCTGGCTGAGATCCACGAATTTCTCCGGGGATGTCCAGAGCACCCTCTGTTGCAGGGATTCTGCTCATTCACAGAACTATGCGCAGGAAACCAGGACCTCAGTGAATTGCGGTGTACCAAAAACTCACCTCAGTACCCAGAACCCCTATCCGACTAGCATCAGTGTCCCATTCATTCTCCGTATCCTCTCGAAGCTACCAATGTATAGACAACCCAGAACAAGCGACTTAGAGTACTCTCAGTAATGGTGGGAATCAGAAATACCTGTTCGTTATTATTCTCATATCAGTCCACAACAAGAGTAATCAGAGACACGTAAAGTTTAAAATGTTTATTTTATAAACTACGTGTCCTAAGATGCAGTACTTTGGCTAACATAAGCAGACAAATGATTAAAATTAAAACCATCAGCATTGTTACAATACCATAGAAAATAAAGGGAGAAATCATATTACGAATGATAGTGGAATACAACCACCCTCCGTTCACTAGTGAGCTAGTATTATTATACTAATAGAAGGTCTCTAAGTTTGAATGGGCAACCCCATACCATAAACATCAGCTTAGGTGAATCACATCACAGGATCAGCTTTGCTCTGCGCCTGGAAAAGTTCTTCTCCAGAATGTGTGTGTAATGCATGCAAACTGCAATATTAAAGGCTCTCGACTTTCAGATATTTGCAACTGTGTGCGTGTTATGGCTAGAGCATGGGCCGATCAACCTGAACTCAAAAACATACATTGTTTGGTGGCTCAGACTATTTCTGCATACAGTGTTCAGACCAAGGTCGCAGTGCACGTCTAGGGATGTGAACAACAGACCGTTCTCATGTGAAGAAAAGGCAAGCAAGCAGTTTTCAAATAATAACATGTATCTGCAGTGTCGTGTGCAAAAGCAGCAAAAGTGGCAAGATGTGGTTTCTAACATCTAAGGCGCTTATGCTAACATAGCAATGTATGTATCTAAAACGCTGCCTCCACTACACCCTCCCTTGATCGGACCACAAACTAATAGGGATACAAATAAAGGAACGCAGAGTTCAAGTTCGACAGAGCGGAACCAAGTGCATGTATTGGAAATCCAAGGAAAGGGGAGTGAAAGTCCGAAAAGGAAAAAAAAACCTGCAAAAAGCAAAAAATTGAAGGGAAAAAAAGGGAATGGAAAACCATGTAACATCTTGCAAAGGCTCAGCGAACCCAAATGTCAAATATTAATAAAAAAAGAAAATGTGTGTAGGTCGTGCAAGGAAAGTTGGATGACACCCAAGTTAATCCATCAACATGTAAGCACAGTAAGTAGCGACAGCTTCCAAGAGGAACTCATTAGAATGTTCTGTAAAAGTTTCCGCCATCCAGTCTAACAAGGTAAATGAACATACATGTTCCTCGACAACTGGGGCCTCTAGCACAATCAGAGGACAACTGGCGTGTTCTTCAAGATAACTTCTTGCCAAGAAGTCATAAGCTGCCGTACAGATGTCCCTATTCCCTAGGACTCCATGTCCCGCTCCACAGGCCATAATCCTGATACCAGAACAGTCCAACTCATGAGCCACTAAGGGACTCATCAGTCGATCATAATCCGGGGCAGGAGACACCGAGTTTGACAAGCACAAATCCAGAGCCCATTCGAAAGGACAATCTAGGCAATGAAAAACAGGTTGCACGCAAGTAAAGTAGGAAAACCGGAAGGACAATCCATAGGCTATGCTCTGGGTTGCCAGTGGTTATGTTCCATAATATTCAAGCATCCGGTTACGAAGATGGAGCAGCCGGGACAGGCTGTTGTGTGACACAAATTGTGGAGCCATTGCACAGTAAGCAGACCAACAACAGCACACCAGCCGTGAGGGGGAGAATCAACGGGAGCCTGCCAAAGACGCTGGAAAAAATAGAATGAAAAAATGCCGGTATCACTCCAAAAATAGTTTGGAAGGAGGTCACGAGGCCGGAGCCCACAATTTTGAAAAAATGCGCCAAGCCAGTTGTTGACGAGGCATTAAATATAATTTGAATCAGGGCACCGAAATGAAGTGGGAGATCAGTATTAAAAAGCGCATGCACCGTTGTGCATGTGTTTGCTACGCGAAGGACAAATGTTTCACGGGAAGAAGTCAGAGCGACTACTTTTTGAGACAATAGAGCCCTTATTCTGCTCATCTTGTTGAACTCTGCTTTCAAGGTTGGAATAGAAGGCCAGATGGATACATCCAGCCGCCCATGCGGGGGTGGGAAAAGGAAATTTTTACAGCAGACTACTCTTTGTGATACAGTCACAATGTAGGGAATTCCCACTAGCATCCCGCAGCAAGCTTCGTTATTTAAAAGCAAATGACTACCGTTAGCTAGCAACGTGAAAGAGGGTGTAATAGCTGGCACTGGAATCCCTTTCAGGACGCATGCTAAATTAGGTGCCTGAACATTGCACGCGCCATGCAATTGGATGTGCCTACAGACTACAGAGTGATCAGGTGCGGAAGTGCATTTCTCACCCTTCAAATAAACTTCTTTACCTTCTCTCAAGCACCTGTATGTAAATGGGAGTGACCAAACTTCATGCAGGAAAGCAGTACCCAACGGCTCATATCTGCCTAGGGCATAATGTTTCATGCACGAACTGAACTTAAACAAAGTGAATGGTAATGTGATTAACCCGTGGATAAGCCACACAGCGGAGTTCAATTCGGCCACAGAGAAAGGCAAAGGTTCTAACTTTTCAATATGCAGTAATGAGTATGTTGCATCTTTCATGGACATGAATTGTTGTTTTGCAGTCAGATTAAAGGGACGGAATAAAGACAAAGTATTCATGTAGTCCCAGGGTACTTTCCCAGCCTTTAACTTTTGCAAAGTCTATGCAAACTGCATTATAGAACGCAATTGATTTTGACCATGATACAAAACAGACATATCATCCTGCACAATATCAACAACAGATGAAACAATATTATCTAATGTGTAAATTCTGGAAGAAAGGGTGTTAATGCTATTATCGATAACAGCTAGTACTTTTTCCAAATTGGCTTGATCAATGGCTCTCAACCTGGAAGCAGCTTCAATTTGCGATAATTTCCACACTTCGTTATAAACAGCATACACCCATCTTTTGCACCTGCCACCTACAGGACCCTTAACAAAATCATTCAAATCTATTTTGTCATGTAATTTGGATAAATGAAGTTTAACAGATGCCAAGGTGGAATGTTGCATCCAAGATTGGCATAACTTCCCCACAGAGTAGGTAGTAACAGAATGAGAAGATTCAAAGCGGGGGCCCAAGCGAACCTGCGTATACCCAGGTTGCAGACCCAAAAACGATGTTGAATCTGAGCTTGTTTGCCAAGTCAACCATCCTTCCGGATTTAATTTGGAAATATTGAAGGATGTATTAGTAATGTAAGACTGCAACGCATCGAGGGATAGATCTGTATGATTATCCCAATTTTGATAAGCACCCATATCTGGAATGGAGGGGGACTTCAGCTTTTTAGAAGTAGCCAATCCAAAGCAGGTGGTTTGAAAAATAGTAGAATTCAAAAATAATATGTGGTTTGGGATGAGGCAGGCACGATGCAAAGCTTCTGTTCCTTGTACCTGCCATGGTTTAGAACCCCAAACTGATTTAAGATCAATAGTAGCTTTCCACAGATCATAACCCCTGACCGCCAAATCATCCATAAAGGATTTGGAATACAACAATTTAGTATGTGTCAGCCTAACCTGCGAGGCAGACTCTGCTGCTACTTTAAAATAAAAAGCGGCAGGTTTAGAAACACTGAAATCAGTAAAATATGCAAATTTGTTTACTAATGTGCTGGAGCTACCTTGCACCGGTGTCGGACAATGTTCCCATTGCGTATAATTTACAAAATTCCGAAACGTATTGGCTTTATGTAGGAAATGATTGCCATAATGTTGATAGCAAAACAGTTCCCCATAATTAGCAGTATCTAAATACAAATCCTCAGCATCAAATGCGGCATAATATTTCAAATCAGAAAGTAGTGCCTCTATGGCCTGAACGTCCCAATCATCAGAGCGGATGTTTTGTTTCACTACATCACCCATTGAAACACAAAGAACATTTGGAATATTAATAACCTCAGTGGGTCCATGAATTTGAAATTTAACAGCATCCCACACAATCCCATGTAACACAGGCCAGGAAGTAATATTCACAAAAGTCTGGTCCCTATTCATGATGTGTGATGAGGAGTGGGCGGCCAAAGTTCTATCAATTAGTCTAATTGTAGATCTTTCCTTCAGGTAGTGTCCATTCACAAGACGAAAAAATACCACCACAAATCCAATGGACATAAACAAAAAAATACATATGAGCACCAGCCAAATGTAAGTCCAAGGGGGAATTAAAAAATGTCTTTTAAACCAAACAGCAAAAATAGAAACTTTCGATTGGGCACTGGAATTCATAGAGTTAGTGTCAAATGAGAAACGTGACTGCTTAACGGCTGTAGATTGTAAAACAGGCAATGATACATCTGCGGGATAAGCATACTCAGTATCTTCAGGTGGACCACCAGCGGGTGGTGGTAACAAGGGATTAGTAACTGTATGCATCTCGATGGCAATATCAGGCATGGTGGAAGAAGCCGGAGCCAAAACAGAATTTCTCTGCATCGCAGGGTAGGAGACCGCTGGAGTCATACTAAGAAGAATCGGACACTCACTGTAGTTTGACATTGTCAATGGAGATGTACCTGTTATCCTTGCGACCAGGAAGTGGAGGTAAAATGACTGTTCTTGTACCCTGCACGCCAAGAGGGGCCAAACTCCTCCTTGTTCTTCACCTTCTCACGGACCATGTCTCCGACTCTAGGTAGCCAGCTGACTACTGGAATCTGAAGCGCAGCATCAGATGTGGAGGGCAAGTGTTCTTTTGTGAGACTGTCTCTGGTCTCTTGTAGATTCTGTAATACAGCACAGTGATCTACGCCAAAGGGTGCGGCTGACGCCACCATGTCTAGACCATCAAGGTCCGGGACAAACATTTTTATGCCAAAGAGCATCATGTATGGGGTCCGCCCACCCAGAGACCTTCTAGGGAGATTATTAAGTGCACGTTGAACGTTACACAGATGGGCTAACCAGTTCTGGCCAGTGCCTAAAACCCTAGCTGTCAGGGATTGCTTTAAGTCACGGTTCATTCGCTCCACTACACTATTACCCTCATGCCGGTATGGAGACGATAATTTGACTTGGACCCCCAAAGATTTCATGGCTTCTTTGTGCGCCTTAAAGGCGAACGCATGGCCCTGATCAGAATGAAAGGTACCACACGCAAAAATTCCCACAAAGACACGCAAATCCCTTATGACAGTACGCGCATTAGCACTCCTTTGCGGCCTAACCCAAAGAAAACGTGTGCACGAATCCACTGCAACTAAGATGTACTTATACGCAGTATCAGAGGCGAAAGGACCGCAGTGATCCAAATAAACACACCCAAGTGGTTTATTAGATATGTACAACTGAGTTTGTGGTGGGCGCGCAGCAGTCGAAGGTTTAATCTGCTGGCAAATGTCACAATCAAAAACATAAGTGCGAGTCTGTTTATATAACCCGCGCCACCAGTAACGCTGTTGTAAGAGAGTAACAGTAGCTGACACGCCGGCATGGGCAGAGGCCATTCCCTCGTGAGCCGCTGTTATCAATGAAGGTCTGCAGTCCGCGTTGGGAATCGATCTGTCACCAACGTCGTTAATTCTCACATACGTGACGTGATCAGGACTTAAGTGATAATGGTACAGAGAAGGGAAACCTCTCGGGTAATTACTTCCCTTCTCTGTAGCAGCAATAGCTGCCAAGATGTCATCATCGATCTTACTTTTGGATCTTGTAACTGCTTCTACAGTTCCGGCCAGTGCCTAAAACCCTAGCTGTCAGGGATTGCTTTAAGTCACGGTTCATTCGCTCCACTACACTATTACCCTCAGGCCGGTATGGAGACGAAAATTTGACTTGGACCCCCAAAGATTTCATGGCTTCTTTGTACGCCTTAAAGGCGAACGCATGGCCCTGATCAGAATGAAAGGTACCACACGCAAAAATTCCCACAAAGACACGCAAATCGCTTATGACAGTACGCGCATCAGCACTCCTTTGCGGCCTAACCCAAAGAAAACGTGTGCACGAATCCACTGCAACTAAGATGTACTTATACGCAGTATCAGAGGCGAAAGGACCACAGTGATCCAAATAAACACACCCAAGTGATTAGATATGTACAACTGAGTTTGTGGTGGGCGCGCAGCAGTCGAAGGTTTAATCTGCTGGAAAATGTCACAATCAAGATAAGTGCGAGTCTGTTTATATAACCCGTGCCACCAGTAACACTGTTGTAAAAGAGTAACAGTAGCTGACACGCCGGCATGGGCAGAGGCCGTTCCCTCGTGAGCCGCTGTTATCAATGAAGGTCTGCAGTCCGCGTTGGGAATCGATCTGTCACCAACGTCATTAATTCTCACATACGGGACGTTATCAGGACTTAAGTGATAATGGTACAGAGAAGGGAAACCTCTCGGGAAATTACTTCCCTTCTCTGTAGCAGCAATAGCTGCCATGATGTCATCATCGATCTTACTTTTGGATCTTGTAACTGCTTCTACTAGATATGTCGCCACTGCTGTTTTCGCTGCCTCGTCAGCTAAGCTGTTGCCGACAGCGTGGACACCAACTCGTTGGTGACCAAGAGTATGAATCACATTAACGAGAGGCAGATGCTGTTTAAGTTCTGCCACTCGAACCCAAAGCATTTTATGCTTGATTGTGCTACCTTTGGAATCGCGATATTCATTTTGAGACCAAAAGAATAGATTGTCGTTAAAAGACTGAACACAGTAAAATGAGTCACTCACGATAAGCGTAGTAACCCGAGGAACAGCAAACTCCAGTGCAAGCACCAGAGCACGGAGCTCTGCCAACTGCGCGGTACAATCACCCAATGACTGCGTATGCACGACATCAGACTTGAATTCTCCATTCACGAAAGTTCCCGCCACAATTGCGCAGGCCGCTGAATAGGCATGCTTCGATTCTGTTGCCGGTTGTGCCGAACTGTCAGTGTAAATGACACAATGGTAATCTTCAAGCGGGCGCAAAGACAGAGGAGCTGGATGAACGAATTCATACTGCAAGTACTCCTGAGTCTGCAATGAGGCATCAAAGATATAGGTGACATCTGGCGATGCCAAAGAAGTAGCCCACTGTATCCAACGTGGATGCAAAGCTTTAGAATTAGGTACACTGGCTTTCGTCACCTCCTCTAGAGCAGGATATGGTGTAACCACCAACATGCGTTTTCCCTGCGACAGCGCTCGTTCTTTAAGAATCTCCATCTGCACCGCAGTCAAAACTTTTTCAACCGTGGAAAAGCACAGTGTACAGGTGTGATTTGTAGGCAATGGGGACTGTATCGCCCTCATTGAACGTTAAGTACGTGAAACCCACCGCGCCCGGCACAATTCTTATTACCAGGTTAGTGTGGTTATCACGTGTCCGTAAGTATTTAGAAGCAAGAAGATCAGCCTGCAAAGATTGCAAAATAGTCGAATGCTCTGGCAGCCAGCTCGATTTGGAAAAAGTAGGTTGTACCAAGGCATATAGCGGCTTGATACGCTGGGCATATTCGGGAATGTCCGTACGACCGAAATTCAGAAAGCCCAGCAAAGACTGTAATTTTTTCAGTGTTGTGGGAGCACGCAAGCATGCACACTTCTCCAGAAAGTGAGGAACTAACCCTCGACCCTCATTGTTGAGCTCGTTGCCCAAAAACAACACTGTATACTCTGCAATGTTAGACTTTGCAAAGTTGAATATGTAACCGAAGTCTGCAAACATAACAATGATGCGATCAACGCGACACAGATGGGGCCACAACTTGTCGTCTGTGGGATAGATATCATCAACATACGAGTACGCATCAGGGTCAGTGCTCTCTAACAGAGAGACAACATGTGCGGCAAAGATGCCAGGGCTGTTTTTATAGCCCATGGCTAATCTCTTAAATTGTTTTTGTTTGCGGCCATAGCAATGTATGTATCTAAAATGCTGCCTCCACTACACCTCATGGACATGCCCTTCGATGGCCGTCGCCTTTTTGGCGACAAAGCGGATAGTGCGCTGGAGCGCTTTAAGGACTCCAGGGCTACGGCCAAGTCCTTGGGCCTCTCGGCCCCGCGCCCGCAAACTTCCGCTTTTCGCCCCTTTCGTGGCCAAGGAAGGGGCGCCCCCTCACGTCCGTCTAGCCACAGGCTGCAGAACCAGCCTCAACGCAGTCGCGGGCGTGGATTCCGCCGAGGCGGAGCAGGGGGACAAAGAGCCGGTCCGTCCACATCTACCCAGCAGCATCCGCCTCAAAGCCCTCCTAGTCCGAGCTTTCAGGCCCATTCCACGCCAGTGGGAGGCAGAGTTTGCCATCACCTGCTCCACTGGCGTACCATCACATCGGACAGGTGGGTGCTGCAAATCGTCCGAAGGGGCTACGCTCACCCCTTCGAGGGGACCCCTCCAGCCATGCCACCGCAGTACCACCGTATGTCGGGGGATCACTTGCAACTTCTGCAGGAGGAAGTTACGGCCCTCTTGGCCAGGGGGGCCATCGAGCGCGTTCCTGGCCCAGAAGTAGGTCGGGGTTGCTATTCCCACTACTTTCTGGTTCCCAAGAAGGGCAAAGGGGGCCTATGCCCTGTCTTGGACCTCAGGAGCATCAACGCCTTCCTCCGGAATGAGAAGTTCAAGATGCTCACCTTAGCTCAGGTTCTGGCTGCCCTAGACCCTGGAGACTGGATGGTAGCGTTGGACTTGCAGGACGCTTATTTCCACATCTCCGTCCTGCCGGCCCACCGACGTTACCTGCGGTTCATGGTAGGCCACAATCACTTTCAGTTTACCATGCTCCCCTTCGGCCTCACCAGTGCCCCTCGGGTGTTCACGAAAGTGATGGCGGTGTTCGCAGCTCATCTGCGCAGATTAGGGTTTCCAGTGTTCCCCTATCTCGACGACTGGTTGTTGAAGGCGGGCTCGCCCCAGGCAGTCGTCTCCCACCTCCAGACTACGGCTGACCTCCTGCATTTGCTGGGGTTTTCCATCAATGTGCCGAAGTCGCATTTAAGTCCCTCCCAGAAGCTCCTCTTCATCGGAGCGGTTCTGGAGTCGGCGCAGTTCCTGGTCTATCCTCCTGAACAGCGGGTTCGGGATATTCAGGCTCTGATTCCGATCTTTCGGCCTTTATCCCGGGTTTCGGTCAGGTTGGTGCTGCGGCTTCTGGGTCTGATGGCCTCCTGCATCCTGCTGGTACATCACGCCAGGTGGCTGATGCGGGCTCTGCAGTGAAGTTTCAGAGGGCCCAGCATCGGGGCAACCTGTCTGACCATGTCTTGATCTCGGAGGCCACTGCAAGACAGTTGCAGTGGTGGCTCACGGACCGCGATTGGGTCAGTGGCAGATCCCTCTCCCTACCCCAACCGGAGCACTTAGTGGTGACGGATGCGTCCCTCCTGGGATGGGGGGGCACATGGGAGAGGCGGAGATCAGAGGCCTCTGGTCTCCGGCGGAGTCCCGGCTCCATATCAACCTATTGGAGCTGCGGGCGATCCGTCTTGCACTGAAGGCATTCCTTCCCTCTGTTCGGGGGAGTGTAGTGCAGGTGTTCACGGACAACACCACCGCCATGTGTTATTGCAACAAACAGGGCGGGGTGGGGTCGTGGAGCCTTTGTCAGGAGATTCTGCGCCTCTGGACATGGCTAGAACATCAGGGCATCACCCTGGTGGTTCAACACCTGGCGGGCTCTCTGAACGCCAGAGTGGACGAACTCAGCCGCCGGTGCATGATGAATCACGAATGGCGTCTGCACTCGGACGTGGCGCAAGGACTCTTTCGGCAGTGGGGAGAGCCTTGGTTAGATCTATTCGCCACCGAAGAGAACGCGCAATGTCATCAGTTCTGCGTGTTGGAATTTCCAAGGCGGCACTCGCTCGGAGACGCTTTTCGTCGCGAGTGGAGTTGTGGTCTGTTGTACACCTTTCGGCCTATACCACTTCTGCCCAGAGTGCTGAAGAAGATCAGGCGCGACCGGGCCCAAGTCATCCTTGTAGCTCCGGATTGGGCACGAGGATACTGGTATCCCGAGCTACTCAGTCTATCGATCGATCCCCCGATTCGACTGCCTCTTCAGGAGGACCTTCTGTCACAGCAGCAGGGAACGGTTCTCCCCCCGAACCTGCCCAGCCTCCACCTCCATGCGTGGAGATTGAGCAGCGGCAGTTGATGCCATTTGACTTGCCTCCTGAAGTCTGTGATGTCATTCTGGCAGCCAGGCGTCCCTCCAGAAAATCGGTATACGCCTGCAGGTGGAACAAATTTGTGGCATGGTGCACAGCAAAGGCTGTGGATCCCCTTTCCGCCCCTCTTTCTGAGGTTCTCCTCGTTCTTCTTTCCCTGGCCCAGCAGGGCTCTGCTCTGGGCACCCTCAAGGGATATCTTTCAGCTATTTCTGCTTTCTTACGGCTTCCTGATCAGCCTTCTCTTTTTAAACCCCGTGTTGTTTCTCGATTCTTTAAGGGCATTCCTCACATGTTTCCTCCTGTCCGTTTCGTAATGCCTCAGTGGAATTTGAACCTAGTGTTGACCTATCTGATGTGCGCTCCCTTTGAGCCACTTCATAATTGTCCCCTCCGTCTTCTGACTCTTAAAACCGCTTTCCTGGTTGCCATCACCTCTGCTAGAAGGGTGAGTGAGCTCCAGGCTCTGTCCTCTAAGCCTCCTTTCCTTTCTGTCCATCCGGACAAGGTTGTTCTCAGGACTCGTCCTTCCTTTCTCCTTAAGGTGGTAACTGCCTTTCACATCGGCCAGTCTGTTACACTGCCCACCTTCTTTCCGCCTCTGCATCCCTCGAAAGAGGAAGAGAGGCTCCACTGTCTGGACCCAAAACGGGCGCTGTCCTCCTATCTGGACCGCACAAAACAGTTCTAGTTGGATGACCAACTCTTTGCTGGCTACGTGGGTGCTAAGAAGGGGTGGGCAGTGCACAAGCGAACCATCTCTCTGAGGAAATATGAATTTTTATGATCAATTGTGTCCCCTATCTTAGACCCCAACGGCTCCATGTACATGCTACAAGTACATGTATGTTCCCTCCACTTCAAGCTATGAAGACGCAAATACATATGCGTCCAACGTTAACATGTCCTCTTCCAGATCCACCATGAATGGGTTGGATATTCCGTTCCTAAGTATGCCTTGCCACCGTCTTTATATGGTGTACTTGTCACGTTTTTCAGCTCTGGCAAGTTAGGCCCTGAATTCTGCCATCGAGCCTTTTCCTGCTTTCTGCCTCTGAATGCTCCAGCCTGGACCTGTATCTGCATCCATGACCTTTGTCTTACTTCCTGCGCGGCTAACGGTGCCTGGCCCGGCCTGTTGCCTGCCAAAACTGTATTCAGCCTTCAAGTTATCTGCTCCGCTCCTCGAGAAATACATTCCTGTCTAGTAGTTTGGGTAAACATCCTTCCAGCTACAGAGCAAAGGGCCCGGCCTTACTGTCTCCGTGCAAGTAATTCATGGCTTCTGTTGCCATGGTAGGCCCATGCCCCCTCGCATCTCATGTAGACACTTATACACGCACTAGAAGTCAGTATAGGATGGCCTCTGCCTGAGAGACCTTTCCTTCCTGATAATACAGTTCCTTAAACACAAGATATTAGATACGATTTGGGATTAGGTTGTCCTGACATCCCAGACTTCTGTCTCCTCAGTAGGGCTAAATGTCAAGTCTCCTTCACCCTCCAGTTACACGTCAAACACACGTCATGCTGCCATGCGCGCACCTCTGCCATGTATTTCTGCTGACTTTGCAGGATTCTCTTATGGATCCACCCACCTGTGTCATCATCAGAATGACGTTTCTAGTACATGCCCTTATGCACGCCTATTGTAACGCTTTTTATCCATTACGTATGTGTATTCTTATCTCTCTTCTCAACTGTCACGCCTTCTGCATATGTCTTCACTGTAATGCATTTACTATATATATGACAACCTGTCAATAAAGTATTGCTCTATCCCTTCCCGAACCTTCGTGGTGACGGAACCCGATTGCCTGGTTCGAACCAATTCCTTTGTAAGGAATAAATCCCCTTTTAAAACCTCAAATACCACGGATTCTGCCTCTTATTTTTACTGAGTTATTCTTATTGAATTTTACCGCATAAATTAAGTCTAGGTAATTAAAATTTACCACATAATTGGCGCCCGAACAGGGACACCTCTCACACCCCACGCGCCGGAGGTGCGTTGCAGACCCGGTCTCCTGCCACAGCCGGACGGACAACTACGCGTACCCGCAGGATTTCCTGTATCTCCCTCAGGCCAACGGGGGTGACTGAGGCTGCGATCAACACCCAGACGAGGCGGTGAGGAGTGCGGAGAATCCCGACCAGAGCCTAGCTGAGAGAGCAAGATCCGAGGTATACAGAGGCCCACCAGATTCCGAAGTTCCGAAGTATCTAAGTCACGAGTCCAGTCCAGTTTGGTTTAGTCCAGTCCAGACTTCCGAGGCCTTCTGTTCCGTTCCGTGCTTCCCGGTGAGTACCGTTGCTGGGGACGCATCTAGACGTGCACATTGGTTTGTGCCGGTCAAGACGGGTTTGGGTACACAGACCTGGTCTGCACTGTTTCAGCAGTGTATCTGTACTGTTTAGCAGTACATCTAGTATTATGCAGTTAACTAGTTTTATTCTAATTATTATTGTTCGTTCTAAAATGTTTTAATATGTTTTAAATGTCGTGGTATGAGTGATTGTTCGATCTTCATTACTATGTCTATTGTATTAATTGTGTTTAAGTCCGAGTAAGAACCAAGTAGCAAGGTTCAAGATGCCGTTATTCTCGAAATTAAGACAGATAAAAACTAGAAAAGGGATACTCGAGGAAGCTGTTCCCATTCCACCTAGGGACACTCCAGGGTACTTTATGTACCATAAGCATGGCCTAGATGCCGTATTATATCTCGAATTGTGGGTAGGCTACACCAAGGATTTGGCAGAGAATCAGAGATGGCCCGTAGCTGGGACATGGGATGCAGATTGCATCATGAGAGTAGAAGAAGCATTATGGAAAAAGAAAGCCAGACAGTCACAGAAAGATGCCATTGAATTATGGCGTAAAGAATCGCATAGACGCGCAGAGAAAGCGCTCAGAAAAGAAGAGAAAAGTAGGGAGGATTCAGACAAAGCCCGAGAAAATGTATTAATTGAGGAAGGTATCCGAGCAAAAGCCGAACAAGTAGACAGACAACGAAACACTCTTTTGAATGGTATGTATCCTCTTCTGGCCGAGGGTTTACCTAAGGCCACCCTGGAAGTACCGAAAGATCTGCCACCTCCATTGCTTCCGACTAAAGTGCACCCTAAGACTGCAAAGGACATTTTCCTTTCTTCCTATTTAGATGATGTAGCCCCCGAATATGTTAACCCTCCGCCGCCACGCACACCACCTGCTAATGGCGCTCGACCCCGAGAAAATCTGTCCCCACTCCCGCAGCAACATACTCCTCCTTCCGTTCAAAACCTTCCGCCCGTTCCTTCACTTCTCCCTGCATCTATTCTTCCTACCTTACACCCAACGAATCCTTTTGGACCTAGCACCTCAGGAGGTGCGACAGGAAGTTTTCATACGCCACCATCAGTGCGTCGATTGACTTATAGGGATTTAGCACACCAACGTACACCGCAAACAGCGAATTATGACATACTTAAGGAGCCTCTTACAGATTGTAGATATGATCCAGTACCAGGTAAAGACGACAGAATGATGCTATCATCAGTACGTCTACGACGAGTTGCGAACTATTTAATGATATTACCAGGAATGATTGAACATCTAGACAAAATATATCACTTTGTCCAAACAGGGCAAGGTCCTGAAAGTATTGGCGAGGCCATGGCATACCAGAAAGTGGACACGCAGAAACTGTTGTTACGCTTCTTTATAAACTGCCTGATAAGACACAGAGATAGGCCAGGTGTAGACGCGGAAGAAATGAGAGCCCTTAACAAATGGGGCCAGAATATAGCAGACGGAAAACATGATAAACAGAATAGTATAGAAAGTATGTACCGAAGGATCAGGAAAAAAAAAGTAGAACAAATATGTGAAAAAGAACAGCCTGAAAGAGAAACAGATGCAGATAAAACCGAGTCCTCAGGGGATGAGGAACAACTAGAAATGACAACAGGACAATTACAATTACCAGCTAGAGAAACGATAGCTTATGTAGGAAAAGGAAGATCCTTCAATAATTCAATACGTCCGATACGTCCAGAAAGTAAGAGAATTTTTCAAGCAGCTATGTCAAACCCAAGGACCCCTGAACACTTGTTTCAGGCTACTGATAAAATACTTCAAGAACGAATGGGGTACCATGTACTCGATTCTATGGATGAACAAGAATTAGCCAGGTCAGCAGTACAATGGGCTGACAGTTCTGACAAATATAGTGATGATGCGCTAGTACATACGTTTTTGAATCTTTCACCAGACGAACAGCGTTTAGCTGGTATATACATGATACAACATCTCCTTATATTATATAAAGGCCAACACTCCGATCCTGGTCCCCTACCTGATATACTGATAGAACTACTCATGAATAAATGGAGAGGTCTAGGTACCGATCTAATTAAGGTAATTCTAGAATATCGACACAGATATAGTGCCTTTTTGTGTCCAGAGCATGATCCAGCTCCCTCCATGGAAAGAAAGACGTATTACATAGACAGACAGAATCCCTTACGCGAAGTGCACCCAGTTAGAAATGATGAAAATACTTTTAGACGCGTGTTCGTGTACACGCCTATAACTAAAATAGAACTATTGGAAATGAAAAAATTAGTACCCAGCCATGACAGAGATCCAGCAGGTTTTCACCGTGAAATAAAAGACATGTTACTCATGGGTGATTATACCTATCCTGACATTATGAAAATATTGAAAGTATTATTGCCTGCCGGTATTTACGAGAAACTCAAAGAAAAAGAATGGGAGGTGGGAGAGCAAAAGATTGATTGGACAGCATTAGAAAACGAAGAAAATGCCCGAACTGCAGGCCTAGGGCTTGGGGACAAAACTAAAGCATTACCAGGATTATTAGTGCAAGTATTGCCACGTTTATTAACCACGAAAAAGGAAGACTGGGGTGCAATATCAGCTTGCAAACAGAAACCCGATGAAGACACTAGTGATTTTTATTCCCGATTTGAAAAATGTTTTGGTATTAATAGCGGCCTGAAAGCAAGTAGCGATTCATATCCACATCTTTTTGTAACAAAATTAGTCGAGAATTCCCTGCCCCAGGTTAAGAACAGAGTATTGAAAGTAGAGAGCTCTTGGCAAGCTAACACCCCGTCACAAATGTTACAAATGTTACAGTACCACCAGAATAGAATTAGAGAAGAACAAGAACACGAACAGAGACGTATGAAAGACACGAAAATGAAAATGCTCGTCGCTCAGTCAGTTCCAGCTGACAGTCATAAAAAGGGTGCGACACAGTCCAGTAATTCAGCGGTTCCTGTTAAAGGGACATGCAACTATTGTAAACAGCCAGGTCATTATATAAACGATTGTGCAGTTCTGAAACATAATATCTCTACGGGTAAAACCAAGGAGAGACCACGTCCGCCTAGACAGGATCAGATCCAACAACAAGTACCTCAGAATTTACAGCCTATGCCAGCTTCACAACAGACCGTAGCGGTACCACAACCACAGCCTAGTGTCGCCACACAAAACACGACACAACAGATGTACCAGTATGCACAAAATGACTATCCCGATTATCAGCGATACACATGAAATAGCCTAGAGAGGGAGGTTGGCTTACCCCTTATTGAGGTTCCTGTAGATCAAGAGGGTCCTTATGTACATAGTCAAGTATTAGGGAAGGACAGAAAGTTTTTAATTGATACAGGGGCAAGCAGAACAACTATAAGTCACGACGAGGTTCCAGGGGCACCCCTCTCAGGCTCACAAAATGTTTCCCTTGGATTTTCAGGACAGCCTATTGTAAATGAAGTATCGCAACCTCTGCCTCTTGCAGTTGGTCCATTGACACGGACTACAGATCTATTACTTACAAAATCATGCCCAGAAAACTTGTTAGGTATAAAGACACTGAAAGCTCTAGGAGCTGTAATATGTTGTTCCCCGGAGGGGGTACGACTATTTTTGCGTGACTTTAAAGGTCACTATGTATTTAAAGACATGGATCACAGGTTACAGAATGTCCCTGCACATTTATGGGCACAAGGCCCCACTGATGTAGGTTGTATGCATATTACACCATATCGAGTCACACTCAAAGCAGGAGTGGTATTACCACGAATTCGACAATACAAGTTACCTCCAGATGCTGTAGTGGTTTTGCTGCAAATCATTGACGAGCTCATTGCACAAGGAGTGGTTGTGGAAACCGACTCCAATATGTGTAATTCTCCTATTATTCCAATTCTTAAACGAACTGATCCAAAAGCACCCCCAGTTTATCGATTGATTATTGATCTGCGCGAATTGAATAAATGCATTGTACCACAGTATCCCGTGGTTCCAGATATCTCTTCACTATTGACAGCTATTGATTCAGAAGCAACGTTCTTTACTGTAATTGACCTCAAGAACGCCTTCTTTAGCGTCCCAATCGATCCGGAAAGCCAATATTTGTTTGGATTTAGTTTAAATGGACGTAGCTTCAAATTTGCACGCGCACCTCAAGGATTTACAGAAAGCCCCAGCATCTATAGCCAAGCACTGAAAAGACAACTTGACAGTATCCACATGCCTGTTAACACTGCCCTGCTTCAGTATGTCGATGATCTGCTGATCACCGCCCGAAGCGAACCCGAATGTGAAAAAGCATCACTGACGGTTTTACATTTTCTGGCCGACAAGGGGCACAAGGTGTCCCCTTCGAAGCTGCAATTTTGTGTTCAGCAAGTTGTGTACCTTGGGCACTTGCTGTCCAAGGGGGGAAGACAGCTCACACCTGATCGCATCCAGTTAATTGTAAACATGCCACCACCCAAGACACAAAAGGATGTGCGGGCCTTCATAGGTCTCACTTCGTACTGTAGACAATGGATTCCCCAATATGCATTTCTAGTAAAGCCACTTATTCAGTTGACAACCCAGGAGGCAGCGACGTCGACTGTCCTCCCTTGGACTCAGGCACATACACAAGCTTTTGAAGACTTAAAGAAAGCCTTATGTCAAGCACCTGTTTTAGCGACACCATGTTACAGTAAGCCTTTTACACTTTTCGTTACAGAACGCGAAGGTACTGCCTTGTCAGTACTCACTCAGGAACAAGCAGGTTCACACAAGCCGTGTGCTTACTTTTCTAGCACATTAGATCCAGTAGCTCAGGCTCTGCCTACATGCCTGAAATTAGTCGCAGCGACAGCTTTAGCAATCAGACAAAGCGATTCCATAGTATTAGGACATCAATTGACAGTGCAAGTTCCACATTCCGTGGAAGTTCTTTTAAACCGAACTCAGACTCAGCACTTGACTATAGCACGGCTGACAGGTTACGAATTAACATTGTTTCAGCCACACATAGAAATCAGACGCTGTAGTACATTAAATCCTGCCACACTTTTGCCATTAAGTGGAACAGACCCATTGGCACATGATTGCATTGAAGTCATTACTATTACGACGAAACCCAGACAAGACTTGACAGATGTTCCATTACCAGATCCAGACCTGACACTTTATGTGGATGGTTCATGCATGAGAACAAGTACAGGAGAATTAGTGGCCGCTTACGCAGTCACGACAGACACCGAAGTTATTGAAACAAATTGTATTGACACATTGTCAGCTCAAGCAGCAGAGCTCATCGCTCTGACACAAGCCTGTATTCAAGCCAAAAATAAAAGAGTTAACATATACACAGATTCACGTTATGCATTCGGAGTTGTACACGACTTCGGAGTCCTTTGGCGAGAGAGAGGTTATTTGACTTCTCACGGTGCCAACATTCAACACGGTCCCCTCATTCAAGCTCTGCTAGACGCAATACATCTGCCTACTTCGATATCTATCATGAAGTGCAAGGCTCATACAAAAGTCACCGATATCATTTCCCAGGGTAACGACCTAGCAGACCGAACAGCTAAGCAAACAGCACAGAATCGGATTCATGTAACTGACTTGACAAAGACAATAGTTCCGACACCGACACACTGCATGACAGTTAAGGATCCCGCCCTTGATGTAATTGACATACAGACACATGCTACACCAGAGGAAATCAAGAAATGGACTGAACTAGGAGGGATCCAAACAGATCAGGGATGGATGACGAAGGGAAAATCTACATGGTTTCTCCCTGACTCAATGGTTCAAGTTATCATTAACACAATACATAGTCCAGCACATCTAGGAGAGAAAGCTATGTTAGACAGTATTCAAAACATTTGGTTTAATAAACACTTACGAGCTGCAGCCAAACAGAAAGTCCGTACTTGCATGATTTGTTGTCAGTTCAACCCAGGTAAAGGTGTACCTGTAGAGCAAGGTGGATTTCAACCTCCTGATCACCCTTTTGAAGTCCTCCAGATGGATTATATCCAGATGGAACGATGTCGAGGATTCAAATATGTCCTCGTAGTTGTATGCGCTCTTTCCCGTTGGACAGAAGCATATCCAGTCTCAGATTACACTGCCTCGACCACTGCCAAGCAGTTGGTTCGTGAATTCTTCCCACGGTATGGTTTGCCCCGTATCGTGTACTCAGATAATGGCCAACCGTTCTCATCCGAGCTAATGAAACACATTTCACTCCTGTTAGGCTATCAATGGAAATTCCACTGTGTCCGGCATCCCGAGGCAGCAGGTCTCGTGGAACGTCATAACCAGACTCTGAAAATTCGACTCTCTAAAATCTGTAGAGAGAAAGGCGTCGACTGGATAGTAGCCTTACCAGTTGCACTATTTTACATGAGAATGATAGCACATTCTCGAACAGGGCTATCCCCGTACGAGGTGGTCTTCGGTAGGCCACCAAATATGTGGGGGACGCCTATACCTCGTAAAATCACTGATGTTGATTGTAATATGCTGACAGATTACCTTGCTTCCTTGATGTCTGCACTACAATCTTGCCGTTCACAGGTAGCTGCAGCCTTTCCCGACAACACCGAGGTGAAGCCCCATGAAGTGGTTCCCGGAGATCTTGTTTTCATAAGAAACTTCGACAGGAGGAGCCCGCTGGAGCCCCGCTGGCAAACGCCGAAATTAGTACTTCTGACAACGAGGACAGCAGTGAAGGTCGAGGGTCGCAAGGGTTGGCTACACTCGAGCCATATCAAGAAATTTCATGGACTACCTTCTGATTTGAACTCTCAGCCCTGCCCCCCTCCACAGACTGATTCAAAACTCCCCCTGGTCGAGAACACTGCTTCCCAAAACTATAAACTGAAACTAAGGTCTAGCAAGTCGGACAATTTGATTGTTTAAGTCCTCTCCTAGGTGAATCGGTTAAATTAGTCTCTGACATGTATCCTCTAGACCGAAATCGAGAGAGAGATAGACAAAAACAGCTCAAGAAACGTGCATATTGTAAATTACTTCATAGTCACTGTATAGTGACATTGTTGATTATGTTTTTCCTAAATCTTCTGATTATTGCTGCAAGTATACTGTTGCACATATACTATCCTATTTTCAAGCGTGCTCATTCTGCTTACAATGTTACTGCCGAACATTCTTTTAGTGAATTGCCTTCACATGAGTTGCCTTATAGACTTGCGCTGCGCAACAACACCTTCATTAGTATGTTACAACACTCCCATCAGGCCAACAACGCTACAAATTGTTGGATATGAGGCCGACTCCCTCCCTATCAGAAATACAAGGGAGTTCTGCCTCTCTTTCCGTATCCATTCACACACAATGGTTCCTGTGGTGCATGGTTTAGTTTGATTAATTCTTTAGATTCAAATACTGTAGTTTACCAGAGCAACTGGGTATGGGGAAACCTGAACTTAGTTTTGCTTAAAGCCTGCTACCCTAACAAGGAGGGACTTCCCAAAAGGACAGGAACGGACCTAGAAAATGAAGTATATGGATTAGGTAACTTTACACTTAACCTCATGATTCTGAATGTTGAATCTGAAACTGCACTAGTCTTGCCTGCTATGTCCGTATTACCAGTCAAAGGTGAATTATGTATAAGAAAGAATGGTTCAGTACACCTGGGTCATAGTAAATGTACTACTGTGATCGAATTCAGTGATAAAGGCAAGTCTACATTTAGAGCTTCCCGTCATTCCTACTTCATTTGTGGCCATACCGCATATATACGCTTACCTCTAGATTGGAATGGTACCTGTTACATTGCATTCCTTCTGCCACCCGTTTTCCTAGCCCCTCCTGATTATTATAGAAACACCCATCTAGTACACAATAGACCCCAGAGAGATCTCCCGATTGTCGACTACACTGAAACAGCATGGGAACAATATACAGACTTCAATAAAGGTCTCTTTCCCTACATAGGTGTTGTCTCTAATAGTAAACTGATACGTAGATTAACCAGAACCCTTGAAGCAGTAGTGAATGAAACTACCTCTGCCCTAGGCAACTTAACAGAGGAGCAGTCTGCGATGCGGATTGTTGTTCTCCAAAATCGTATTGTCCTTGACGTCATCCTGGCCGATAGGGGCGGAGCCTGTAGAGTCATCGGATCAAGTTGCTGTGTTTTCATTCCAGAAAACGCGCCATCCGTATATAAAGCCATAACTCGTCTTCATAAGATTGCAAGTCAGATACACCAGAATCCAGGCACCTGGACATGGTCCGGTTGGTTCTGGAGCATGTTGTCAGCCTGGGGATGGAAAGTCCTATCCTTCCTAGGTATTGCCCTTCTCATAGTATTCAGTTGCTGCCTGTGTCTACAATGTGGACCAGCGATTTGCGGCTTGTGTGCCACATCATGTATTCCACACTCAAGTTCTCATTCAAAATCCCGGAAGAAGAAAGAAGAGCAAATGATGTTACATGAACAGATTGATGGATTCCTGAGGATCGATATCTCATGAAGGGTCCGTAGGGGACAAGGAGGGAATGAGGAAATATGAATTTTTATGATCAATTGTGTCCCCTATCTTAGACCCCAACGGCTCCATGTACATGCTACAAGTACATGTATGTTCCCTCCACTTCAAGCTATGAAGACGCAAATACATATGCGTCCAACGTTAACATGTCCTCTTCCAGATCCACCATGAATGGGTTGGATATTCCGTTCCTAAGTATGCCTTGCCACCGTCTTTATATGGTGTACTTGTCACGTTTTTCAGCTCTGGCAAGTTAGGCCCTGAATTCTGCCATCGAGCCTTTTCCTGCTTTCTGCCTCTGAATGCTCCAGCCTGGACCTGTATCTGCATCCATGACCTTTGTCTTACTTCCTGCGCGGCTAACGGTGCCTGGCCCGGCCTGTTGCCTGCCAAAACTGTATTCAGCCTTCAAGTTATCTGCTCCGCTCCTCGAGAAATACATTCCTGTCTAGTAGTTTGGGTAAACATCCTTCCAGCTACAGAGCAAAGGGCCCGGCCTTACTGTCTCCGTGCAAGTAATTCATGGCTTCTGTTGCCATGGTAGGCCCATGCCCCCTCGCATCTCATGTAGACACTTATACACGCACTAGAAGTCAGTATAGGATGGCCTCTGCCTGAGAGACCTTTCCTTCCAGATAATACAGTTCCTTAAACACAAGATATTAGATACGATTTGGGATTAGGTTGTCCTGACATCCCAGACTTCTGTCTCCTCATGTAGGGCTAAATGTCAAGTCTCCTTCACCCTCCAGTTACACGTCAAACACACGTCATGCTGCCGTGCGCGCACCTCTGCCATGTATTTCTGCTGACTTTGCAGGATTCTCTTATGGATCCACCCACCTGTGTCATCATCAGAATGACGTTTCTAGTACATGCCCTTATGCACGCCTATTGTAACGCTTTTTATCCATTACGTATGTGTATTCTTATCTCTCTTCTCAACTGTCACGCCTTCTGCATATGTCTTCACTGTAATGCATTTACTATATATATGACAACCTGTCAATAAAGTATTGCTCTATCCCTTCCCGAACCTTCGTGGTGACGGAACCCGATTGCCTGGTTCGAACCAATTCCTTTGTAAGGAATAAATCCCCTTTTAAAACCTCAAATACCACGGATTCTGCCTCTTATTTTTACTGAGTTATTCTTATTGAATTTTACCGCATAAATTAAGTCTAGGTAATTAAAATTTACCACATCTCGGTGGGTTGTTTTGTGTATCAAGGCCTGTTATTCCTTAGCTAAGAAGGAACCTCCTGTGGGTTTGAGGGCCCATTCCACTCGGGCCACAGCAGCGACTACTGCCCTGGGCCGGGGAGTCCCCTTGCAGGACATTTGTCAGGCAGCAACGTGGGCCTCGCTGCACACGTTTGCCAAACATTATTGCCTGGACAGCCAAGTCCGGAGAGACGGTTTCTTTGGCCGTTCCGTTCTCCAGGACTTTCTGGTGTGATCTTGGTTCGCAGACCCACCTCCGGGGTTGGTATTGCTGGGGTATCTATTCTAAGGTGAGGAATCTAACTAACGTGTTTCTTTCAGATGAACAAGTTACTTACCTTCGGTAACGATATATCTGTAAGAAACATTAGTTAGTTAGATTCCTTACCGCCCCACCCATCCTCCCCTGTTCTGCGAACCGATATCTAGGTTAAGGTCATCCCTTTCAGGGCCCTAGATTCTTGGCACCAGTGTCGGTCTCTTGCATGGCTCTGCATTCCTGGCGCGGAAAGCTATGTACAAGAACTGACATCAGTGCGCGAGGGCGGCGTCTAAGTACTCCGACAACGTCATCCCGGCGATCACGACGCCAACAACGGACGCGGAGCCGCAGCTGACGCCAAGCGACGCGCAAGGGTATTGCTGACGAAAAATCTTTCCGGATCCAGCCTGACGCCTGGGGTTATTCTAAGGTGAGGAATCTAATTAACTAATGTTTCTTACATATATATCGTTACCGAAGGTAAGTAACTTGTTCACCAGGCCTCTAACAATACTGATTTTTCTGCACTTAAAAAAGTCGCTCTCATAGCCAAAAAACAAGTGCTACAAACACTTTCTAAACACAGTTTAAACTCTGAGCGCAGATTACTGCAGTCTCAGAGCACACTCTGCTTAGTCTCTAAAGTATAATAGGTCTCTGTGTTTTTTGTGTGTTTTTTTTTTTACTTGATTTACTCACTTGCTAAGACAAAAGGGATCTGGGCATCATTAGGGGAGAAACCAGGAGGGGAAGTAAAGCAGTTACGGGTGGGAAAAACACAGATTATACACAGCAAAACCCACCAAAAAACAGGTGGATTTGAGGGCAACACAGGCAGGTGATATGGTCAGTGATATCACTGATGACAAAGTTAATATGACATGACTGATTACATCATTCAGTGAGTATAAGTATTTTCTAAGAGTTTATGATTGTTAAACATATACACTAAGGTACTACAAAACTTAACTTACTATACTAGGTGTACTACTGAGTGATACTGCTTCTAACATATGTTAAGTGAGTGGATATGTGTATCCGTGTGTGAGTGACTGTGGTGTGAGTGGCTGTATGGGTAAATAAGTGAGTAGCTGTGTGGGTGAGTGAGTGGCTGTGCAAGTGGATGTATTGGTTAGTATGTGGGTATGTCAGTGGTCATATGGGTGAGTGAGCAGCTATGCGAGTGGCTGTATGGGTGGGCCAGTGGATATGTAAGTGAGTGTATGGGCAAGTAAATGGGTGACTGAATGGCTGTATGTGTGAGTGACTGCATGTATAGGTGGCAGTATGGGTGAGTGAGTGGCTGTTTGGTTAGGTGAGTTGGTGTATGAGTGGTTATATTAGGGAGTGTCTTTAAATGGCTGTATGGGTGTGTTGCAGGGATTCTGCTAATGCACAGAAATATGCCCAGGAAACCAGGACCTCAGAGAATTGTGGTGTACCAGAAACTCCCCTCAGAACCAAGAACCCCTATCCGACTAGCTTAGTGTCACATTCGTTATCCGAGATTTAGCTCGGCGGTCCCAATGTATAGACAACCCAGAACAAGCGACTTAGATACTCTCAGGAGTGGTGGGAACCTGAAATACCCGTTGGTAGCTATATATCAGTCCACAACAGAATAACAAAGACACGGTAAAGTTTAAAGAGTTTATTTTATAAACCTCGCGTCCTAAGATGCAGTACTTTGGCTAACACAAGCAGACAAATGGTTAGGATCAGCACCATCAGCATTGTTACAATACCATAGGAAAAGAAAGGAGCAAACATAATAATAATGACAGTGGAAAGCGACCACCCTCCTTTCTCTAACAACTAATAAGTTATTATTAGACTAATAGAAGGTCTCTTAGGCTTGCATGGGGGACCCCATACCTTATAGATCAGCTTAGTGGAATCACATCACAGGATCAGCTAGGCTCTCTCCTGCAACAGCTCTTCGTTTCAAATGTAATAGAAAACATGCTGCTCTGCAATATTAAAGGGCTCGTCTTTCAGGTATTGGCAGCTGTATGTATGTTATGGCTAAGAAGTGGTACGATCAACCTGAACACAACAACCTGCACCGTCTAGTGACCCAGACTCGTTCTTTACACGGTGTACAGACCAAGGTCACTGCTCGCTGTTAAGGATGTTAAACAACAGACGGTTCTCATGTGAAGCAAAGTCGAGTCAGCAGTTCTCGAATGAATAACATGTAACAACAGTGTCGCGTGCAAAAGCAGCAGAAGCGGCAAGCTGGCTTTCTAACAGCCGTCAAGGTTATGCTAACTTAGCATTGTACAAAGGGAGTGGTTAACCCATACTACAGGTGAGTGAGCCGATGTTGAAGTTCTTGTATTGATGTGTGAATGGGTATTTAAGTGGTTATGTAGCTGAGTAAGTGGTTATGTGAATGGCCTGATGGGTGAATAAGTGGGTTTGTGAGTAGTTGTATGGGTGAATCTGTGCTTGTGTGAGTGGCTGAGTGAGTGAGTGAATGGGTGTATGTGTAGCTGTATGGGTGAGCGAGTGGTTGTCTGAGTGCCAGTATGGATCACTGAGTGGATGAGTTAGTTGCTGTATGGGTATGTGAGTGTGTGACTGTATGGGTGAGTGAGTGAGTGCATGAATAAGTATGAGGATGAGCATAAGGATAAATGACTGGTTGTATGATTAGCTGAATGGGTAAATAAGTGGTTGGGTGAGTGTCTGTATTGTGGAAATATGGATTTTTCTGGTCAGTTATGTCCCCTATCTTGGACCCCAACGGTTCCATGTGCATGTCACAAGTACATGTATGTTCCCTCCAGTTCCAGTTATGAAGACGCAAATACATGTGCGTCCACCGTCAACATGTCCTCTGTCAGATCCGCCATGAATAGGCCGGATATTCCATTCCCAAATATGAAAGGCCACCGGCTTTATATGGTTCACTTATGCCATTTTACAGTCCAGGCAAGTAGGCCCTGATTCTGTCATCAAAACTCCTCTTGCCTTCTGCCTCTGAAAGCTCCAGTCTGAGCCTGCATCTGTGACCATGAACTTTGTCTCATTCTCTGCGCGGCTCACGAAGCCTGACATCAGCCTATTCTCTGCCAAGAACTGTATTTCACCTTCGAATTATCTGCTTCCCCCTCAGCCGATGCATTCCTGCCTAGTAGTTTAAGTAAACATTCTTCCAGTTACCAAGCAAAAGGCCCGGCTTCTCTGTCCTCATGCAAGTAATTCATAGCCCTGTTACCATGGAATATTCTTACCCCCTCGCATTCAGTGTAGACACTTAGACGCTTGTACACGCACGCACAGTCAGTATAGAATAGATTCTGTCCGAGAGTCCTTCTTTTGTGGATAACATAGTTCTTTAAACATAGGATGTAAGATATGATTTGGGATTAGGTTGACTTGACCCCCCAGACTTTTCGTCTCCACATGTAGAGCTAATGTCAAGTCCCCTTCACCCCCTAGTTACACGTCAATTACACGTCATACTGCTGCGCGCGCATCTAGGCCAAGTATTATCTTATAGATCCACCTATATATGACATCATAACCAATTATGTTCCTTTTTACTCATTATTACACCCATTTTCGGTTACGCAGGTAAAACGTCAATTTCCTTATCAATTGTTACGCCTACTGTATTCGCTTCATTGTAATGTATGTACTATAAAAGTTACTTCTTGTCAATAAAGTATGTACTTCACTTCCTGAACCCCCGTGGTGATGGAACTTGGAGCATCCGATTATAATCGATCACTGGAATAAAGCCCATTCCGAACCTCTAATATCACGGATTCTGCCTCTCATTTTACTGAGCTATTTTATAAATGTTTCTGTATCAAATTCAGTCCAGGTAAAGGAATTTTTATTTACCACATGATGGCGCCCGAACAGGGACACTTTCTCATCTCACGCGCCGGCGGTGAGTTGCAGGCCCGGTCTCCTGCCACAGCTGGACGGACAATTACGCGTACCAGCAGGATTTCCTGTATCTCCCTCCGGTCAAGCGGGGGCGACTGAGACTGCGATCAACACCCAGACGAGGCGGTGAGAAGTGCGAAGTATCCCGACCAGAGCCTAGCTGAGAGAGCAAGATCCGAGGTATACAGAGACCCACCAGTTCGAAGTCAAGCCCAGTTTCCGACGAGTCGAGTCGAGTCGAGTCCGGTTCAAGTTCAAGTTACCGAGGCCTTCTGTTTCCGAAGCTACCCGGTGAGTACCATTACTGGGGAGGCATTTCTGACGTGCACATAGGTTGTGCCGGTCAAGACGGGTTTGGGTACACAAATCCGGTCTGCACTGTTTTAGCAGTGTATCTGTACTGTTTAGCAGTATATCAAGTATTCCGAAGTATCTAGTTAGTGTCAAGAATTAAGCGTGGTGATTAGTTATGCAGACGATCATCATTGTTGTTTCAGTTAAAGGTTTAATGTTTTAATGTTTAATGTGTTAAACGTCCTGCATATTGTGGTATGAATGGTTGTTCATTATTGTGCTTTTGTATTTAGTGTGTTCAAGATTAAGTATCAGATCAGATTGTCAATATGCCGCTCTTTTCGAAATTAAGACAGATCACTACTAGAAAAGGGGTACTCGAAGAAGCCGTCCCTATTCCTCCTAGGGATACTCCAGGGCACTTCATGTATCACAAACATGGCTTAGACGCTATATTATTTCTTGATTTATGGGTAGACTACACCAAGGGATTACCAGAAAGTCAGAAATGGCCCGCAGCGGGAACCTGGGATGCAGAGTGCATCATGAAAGTCGAGGAAGAGTTATGGAAAAGGAAAGTCAGACAGTCACAGAAAGACGCCGTCGAGTTATGGCGTAAAGAATCTCATAGACGTACAGAAAAAGCACGTAGACAGGAAGAGAAGAGTAAAGAGAGTTCAAACAAAGATCGAGAAAATCTATTAATTGAGGAAGGTATCCGAGTGAAATCAGAACAAGTAGACAGACAAAGAAATGCCCTTATGAATGGTATGTATCCCCTTCTAGCCGAAGGATTACCTAAGGCTACTCCAGAGATACCGAAAGACTTGCCACCCCCATTATTCCCAATAAAGGTACATCCTAAGGGGCATCCTAGAACCGCAGAAGATGTTTTTCTTTCCTCATATTTAGATGACGCAGCTCCCGAGTATGCTAATTCCGCCCCACATAGACCGCATACCAGGGAGGTCCAACGCCAAGATCCAGCACCCGTATCCCTACAGCAACAAATCGAGTCACAAGTTCCGGCAAGCACATCTGTTTCTGCATCTGTTCCTACAGGTACTTCTATAGCTGTGTCCACACCTATAGTTGCTGTGTCACGTTCGACGAATCCTTTCACACCCGACGCCCCAGATGGGGCCACGGGAGGTGCTACCAATATTTTTTCTACGCCACCTAGAATAAATAAACTTACTTTTCAAGAGTCAGCGCATTCACGTACACCCAAATTCGTAAGTGCCCGTGCGCTTAAAGAACTTCTTATAGATTGTAGATATGACCCGGTGCCCGGTATAGAGGACGAAATGATCCTGGCATCATTGCGTATCAGACGAGCCGCAGTGTATTTAGCGAAGTTACCAGGAATGCCTGCGCATCTAGATAAAATATACCATTTTGTCCAAACAGGGCGAGATCCAGAATGTATTAACAGAGCTATGGAATACCAGAAAGTAGAGATACAGGGGGAACTGTTACGTTTCCTCATAAACTGTGTGATCAGAAATCAAGACCGACCGGGGGTAGATCCGGATGCAATGCAAATTCTTACAAGGTGGAGCCAGAATATATCAGAAGGGAGACACGATAAGAAAAATTGTATAATAGCCATGTGCCGAAAGATCCGTAAAGAAATAGAACGCCTACACGAAGAGAGATTAGAGGCAGACGAGTTCGAACAAAGCGAGGAAGAAGGGTCAGGACTGCCCGCAGGACAGTCGGACACCATAGCCTATGTAGGTAGAGGAAGATCTTGTAATAGGAATCAGACTAGATGTCATACTGACTCAATACGTCCGATATGTCCAGATAATGACAGGAATTTCCAAATACCTATAATTAATATAAGGTCTAACGAGCACTCGTTCCAAACCGCCGACAAACTACTCCGAGAACGAAGGGGTTATCATTTTCTCGATTCTATGGATGAACAAGATTTAGCAAGGGCAGCTGTCCATTGGGTGGACAGTCCCGGAAAATATAGTGATGATACAGTAGTACGCACATTTTTGAATCTCACCCCAGATGAACAGAGGTTAGCTGGGATTTATATGATTCAACAACTCATTATACTATATCGGAATCAGCATTCGGACCCTGGTCCCTTACCTGACATATTGACTGAATTGCTTATGAATAAATGGAGAGGTCCAGGTACTAAATTAATTAAAGAAATTCTAGAGTCAAGAAAGCAGTATATTCTTTTTGTATGCTCAGAGCATGTCTCATTGCCTGTCAAGGAAAGAACCACGTATCACATGGATAGACAGAATCCCTTACGAGAAGTGCACCCAATAAAAAGCGAGGACAACGAGTTTAGGCGCGTATTTGTATATACGCCCATATCAAAAATAGAATTGTTGCAAATGAAGAAAGTGGTACCCAGTCATGACAAAGATCCAGCGGGTTTTCACCGAGAGATTAAAGACATGTTACTCATGGGAGAGTATACCTATCCCGACATTATGACAATATTAAAGGTATTGATGCCTGCTGGCATTTATGAAAAACTCAAGGAAAAAGAGTGGGAGGTAGGAGACCAAAAGATAGAATGGTCAGCATTAGAAGCAGAAGAAAAGGCCCGAGGTCCAGGTTCGGGGCTTGGGGACAAAACTAAAGCACTACCAGGTCTACTAGTACAGGTACTGCCACGTTTATTAACTACGAAAAAGGAAGATTGGGGTACAATTTCAGCCTGTAAACAGAAGCAAGATGAAGACACTAGTGATTACTATGCCCGATTCGAGAAATGTTTTGGTATAAATAGTGGCATAAAAGCAAGTAGCGAATCATACCCGCATCTGTTTGTAACAAAATTAGTGGAAAATGCCCTGCCCCCAGTAAAGAATAGAGTATTAAAATTCGAGAGTACCTGGCAAGGTAACACTCCATCACAAATGTTACAAATGTTACAGTACCATCACAATAGAATTAGAGAGGAACAAGAACATGAACACAGACGCATGAAAGACACGAAAATGAAAATGCTAGTTTCCCAGACAGTTCCAGCTGAAGGACATAAAAAGGGTATGACACATTCCGATTCAGCAGGACCTGTAAAAGGGACATGCAATTATTGTAAAAAGCCAGGTCATTACGTACACGATTGTCCAGTTTTAAAACATAATATCGCCATAGGTAAAACACAAGAAAGATCACGGCCACTAAGACAAGATCAGAATGAACAAGGAGCTATGCAGCATGCCCAGGCCATGCCAGCCGCACAACAGCCAATACAGTTTGTGCCAGCTGCACCACCGTTGCCTGTTGCTGCCGCACAGACAACAACACGACAAATGTATCAGACCGCACAGTATGAATATCCTGAGTATCAGCGTTACGCATGAACTAGCCTAGAGAGGGAAGTTGACTTACCCCTTATCGAGATTCCTGTAGACCAAGAAGGACCTTATGTACATAGTGAATTATTAGGTCAAGATAGAAAATTTTTACTCGATACAGGGGCAAGTCGAACAACTATAAAACGTAGTGAAGTTCCAGGGGCACCCCTCTCAGGCTCTCAGAATATTTCCCTTGGTTTTTCAGGAAAACCTATTGTTAATGAAGTATCACAGCCTCTTCCACTTACGATAGGACCTCTGACCCGAACTACAGATTTATTGCTTACTAAATCATGTCCAGAAAACTTGTTAGGAATAAAAACCCTGAAAGCTCTAGGAGCCATAATATGTTGTTCTCCGGAAGGTGTAAGGTTGCTCTTACGTGATTTTAAAGGTCACTATGTGTCTAGAGACATGGATCCCCGACTGCAGACTTTACCTACACGTCTATGGGCACAAGGCCCTACTGATGTTGGTTGCATGAATATTACACCATATCGAGTCACACTAAAGGCAGGAGTGGTGCTACCACGAATACGACAATACAAGTTACCACCAGATGCTGTAGTGGCTTTACTACAAATCATTGACGAGCTTATTGCCCAAGGAGTAGTTGTAGAAACAGACTCCAATGTATGTAATTCACCGATAATTCCGATTCTTAAACGAACAGATCCCACAGCCCCGCCAGTATATCGATTGGTTATTGATCTGCGCGAGTTAAACAAATGCATTGTGCCACAATTTCCTGTGGTCCCAGATATCTCGTCATTACTGACAGCTATTGATTCCGAAGCGACATTCTTTACTGTAATTGATCTCAAGAATGCCTTTTTCAGCGTCCCAATAGATCCGGAAAGCCAATATTTGTTCGGATTTAGTTTAAATGGGCGTAGCTTTAAATTCTCCCGCGCACCTCAAGGATTTACAGAAAGCCCCAGCATCTATAGCCAAGCACTGAAACGAGAACTTGACAGTATCCACATGCCAGTTAACACTGCTCTGCTTCAATACGTCGATGATCTGCTGATCACCGCGAGAAGCGAACCGGAATGTGAAACAGCATCACTGACAGTTTTACAATTTCTAGCCGAAAAGGGGCACAAGGTGTCCCCTTCTAAGCTGCAATTCTGTGTCCAGCGAGTTGTTTATCTTGGACACTCGCTGTCCAAGGAGGGAAGGCAGCTTACACCCGACCGCATTCAGTTAATAGCTAACATGCCAATACCCAAGACACAAAAGGAAGTACGAGCTTTCATAGGCCTCACTTCATATTGTAGGCAGTGGATCCCTCAGTATGCATTTCTAGCAAAACCACTCATTCAGTTAACCACACAGGAGGCAGCCACACCGACTGTTCTCCCTTGGACTCAGGAACACACACAAGCTTTTGAAAGCCTAAAGAAAGCTTTATGTCAAGCACCTGTTTTAGCAACGCCATGTTACAGAAAACTGTTTACACTCTTTGTTACAGAACGCGAAGGTACTGCCTTGTCAGTACTCACACAGGAACAAGCAGGAGCACACAAACCATGTGCTTATTTTTCTAGTACATTAGATCCCGTAGCTCAGGCTTTGCCTGCGTGCCTGAAATCAGTAGCAGCGACAGCTTTAGCAATCAGACAAAGCGATGCCATAGTGTTAGGACATCCGTTGACAGTTCAAGTACCACATGCAGTAGAGGTTCTTGTGAATAGAACGCAAACACAACACTTGACTATAGCGCGACTTACAGGATACGAACTTACATTGTTTCAGCCACATATAGAAATCAGACGCTGTAACACATTGAATCCTGCCACACTTTTACCTGTAATCGGAAAAGACCCACTAGCTCATGACTGTATTGAAGTTATTACAATAACGACAAAACCCAGACAAGACTTAACCGATGTCCCATTGTCAGATCCAGACCTGACATTGTATGTAGATGGTTCATGTATGAGAACAAGTACAGGAGAGTTAGTGGCTGCTTACGCAGTCACCACAGATACTGAAGTCATTGAAACTAATCGTATAAATACTTTGTCAGCTCAAGCCGCAGAGCTTATCGCTCTGACACAAGCCTGTATTCAAGCCACGAATAAAAAAGTCAACATATACACTGACTCACGTTATGCATTCGGAGTTGTACATGACTTCGGCGTGCTGTGGCGAGAGAGAGGTTATTTAACTTCCCACGGTGCCCACATTCAGCACGGACCCCTCATTCATGCCTTATTAGATGCAATACATCTACCCACTGCAATATCAATTATGAAATGTAAGGCTCATACGAAGGTTACTGATATCATTTCCCAAGGCAATGATCTAGCCGACAGAACAGCTAAACAGACTGCTCAAACTCAAACCCCCGACATGACAAAGACAATAGTCCCGACACCGACACATTGAATGACAGTTAAAGATCCTACTCTTGACGTAATTGACATACAGACACATGCTACACCAGACGAAATAAAGAAATGGACTGAATTAGGAGGGATTCAAACGGACCAGGGATGGATGATGAAGGAAAAGTCTGTATGGTTCCTTCCTGATTCAATGGTCCAAGTTATAATTAACACTATACATAGTCCAGCACATCTAGGAGAAAAAGCTATGCTAGACAGCATTCAACACATTTGGTTCAATAAACATTTACGAGCAGCAGCCAAACAAAAGGTCCGTACCTGTATGATCTGTTGTCAGTTCAACCCAGGAAAAAGCGTTCCCGTAGAACAGGGTGGATTTCATCCTCCTAATCATCCTTTTGAAGTACTCCAGATGGACTATATCCAGATGGAACGATGTCGAGGATTCAAATATGTTCTCGTAGTTGTCTGCGCTCTGTCCCGTTGGACAGAGGCGTACCCGGTTTCAGATTACACTGCCCCGACTACTGCCAAACAGTTGGTTCGAGAATTCTTCCCACGATACGGTTTACCACGTGTTGTTCACTCAGATAACGGCCAGCCGTTCTCATCCGAATTAATGAAACACGTTTCACTTCTGTTAGGATATCAGTGGAAATTCCACTGTGTCCGACACCCCGAGGCAGCAGGTCTCGTAGAAAGACATAACCAGATACTGAAAATCAGAATGTCCAAAATATGCAGAGAGAAAGGTGTCGACTGGGTAGTAGCGTTACCAGTTGCACTCTTTTACATGAGAATGGTAGCACACTCTCGAACAGGGCTATCCCCGTATGAGGTGATCTTCGGCAGACCACCGAATATGTGGGGGACGCCTATACCACGCAAAATAACTGATATTGACTGTAATATGCTGACAGATTACTTGGCTTCCTTGATGTCTGCACTACAATCTTGTCGTTCACAGGTAGCTGCAGCCTTTCCCGACAACACTGAGGTGAAACCCCATGACGTTGTTCCGGGTGATCTTGTCTTTGTGAGGAATTTCGACCGAAAGACTCAGCTAGAGCCCAGGTGGAAATCACCCAAGTTGGTCCTGCTGACCACAAGAACAGCCGTGAAGATCGAGGGCCGCAAGGGCTGGATTCATTCAAGCCATATCAAGAAATTTCATGGACTATCCTCGGATATAGACATTGTGCCCTGCACTCCCTCACAGACTGATTCAAAACTTCCTTTGGTTGAAAAGACTGAAACCGAACTCTATAAAGTAAAATTGAGGCCTAGAACGTCAGACAATTTGATTGTTTAAGTCCTCTCCAAGGTGAAGCGGTTGAATTTGTCTCTGACATGTATCATCTAGACCTGAATCATGGACAGTCGCGGAAAATGTTGAAACGACAGGCGTATTGTAAATCACTGCGTAGCCACTGCATAGTGACATTATTAATTTTGTTTTTATTGAGTCTTTTAATAATTATTACAAGTATGTTGTTGCACATATATTACCCTATTTCTAGACATGTTTATAATGTTGCTGCTGAACATTCTTTTAGTGACTTACCTCCGCATGAATTGTCTTATAGACTTGCGCTGCGCAATAACACTTTCATTAGTATGTTACATCATTCCCATCAGACTAGTAATGCCACTAATTGTTGGGTGTGTGGCCGACTCCCTCCCTATCAGAATTATGAAGGAGTCCTGCCTTTCTTTCCACATCCATTTACACATAATGGCTCCTGTGGAGCATGGTTCAGTTTAATCAATTCCATAGACTCAGACACAGCAGTTTACCAAGATCATTGGGTATGGGGAAACCTGAACCTAGTTTTACTCAAGGTTTGCTACCTTGACAAGGAGGGTCGCCCCAAAAGAACAGGAACTGATCTAGAAAATGAAGTATATGGATTAGGTAATTTTACACCTAATCTCATGATTCTAAATGTCGTATCCGAAATTGAACTAGTCTTACCCACCATGTCAGTATTCCCAGCGAAGGGTGAATTGTGTGTAAGAAAAGTTGGTTCCATACATATGGGCCATAGTAAATGCACTACTATAGTAGAATTCAGTGATCAAGGCAAATCTTCATTTAGAGCTTCTCGCCACTCCTACTTTATATGTGGTCAGACTGCATATATGCGTCTACCTCTAGATTGGGATGGTACCTGCTACATTGCATTCCTTTTGCCACCTGTTTTCCTAGCTCCTCCTGATTATTACAGAAATATTCATTTAGTACACAACAGAGAGCGGAGAGATCTCCCCATTGTCGATTACACTGAGACGGCATGGGACAAGTATGTAGATTTTAATAAAGGTATCTTTCCCTATATAGGTACTGTTACTAATAGTAAGCTGATACGCAGATTAACTAGAACCCTTGAAGCAGTAGTGAATGAGATTATTTCCGCCTTAGGCAATTTAACGGAGGAGCAGTCTGCTATGCGGATTGTTGTGCTTCAAAATCGTCTTGTCCTTGACGTCATCCTGGCTGATAGGGGCGGAGCTTGTAGGGTCATCGGATCAAGCTGCTGCGTATTCATACCAGAAAATTCGCCATCTGTATATAAAGCCATCACTCGCCTTCATAAGATTGTAAGCCAGATACACCAGAACCCAGGCACTTGGACTTGGTCCAGTTGGTTTTGGAATGTGATATCAGCCTGGGGATGGAGAGTTTTATCCTTCCTAGGTATTGGCCTTCTCATACTATTCAGTTGCTGTCTATGTCTACAATGTGGACCAGCGATTTGTGGTCTGTGTGCCACATCGTGTATTCCACCACCAAGACTTCATTCGTCACGAAAGAAGAAAGAAGAACAAATGGTGCTATATGAACAGATCAATGGATTGATGAAGATTGATATCTCTTGAAGGGCAAGTAGGGGACAAGGAGGGAATGTGGAAATATGGATTTTTCTGGTCAGTTATGTCCCCTATCTTGGACCCCAACGGTTCCATGTGCATGTCACAAGTACATGTATGTTCCCTCCAGTTCCAGTTATGAAGACGCAAATACATGTGCGTCCACCGTCAACATGTCCTCTGTCAGATCCGCCATGAATAGGCCGGATATTCCATTCCCAAATATGAAAGGCCACCGGCTTTATATGGTTCACTTATGCCATTTTACAGTCCAGGCAAGTAGGCCCTGATTCTGTCATCAAAACTCCTCTTGCCTTCTGCCTCTGAAAGCTCCAGTCTGAGCCTGCATCTGTGACCATGAACTTTGTCTCATTCTCTGCGCGGCTCACGAAGCCTGACATCAGCCTATTCTCTGCCAAGAACTGTATTTCACCTTCGAATTATCTGCTTCCCCCTCAGCCGATGCATTCCTGCCTAGTAGTTTAAGTAAACATTCTTCCAGTTACCAAGCAAAAGGCCCGGCTTCTCTGTCCTCATGCAAGTAATTCATAGCCCTGTTACCATGGAATATTCTTACCCCCTCGCATTCAGTGTAGACACTTAGACGCTTGTACACGCACGCACAGTCAGTATAGAATAGATTCTGTCCGAGAGTCCTTCTTTTGTGGATAACATAGTTCTTTAAACATAGGATGTAAGATATGATTTGGGATTAGGTTGACTTGACCCCCCAGACTTTTCGTCTCCACATGTAGAGCTAATGTCAAGTCCCCTTCACCCCCTAGTTACACGTCAATTACACGTCATACTGCTGCGCGCGCATCTAGGCCAAGTATTATCTTATAGATCCACCTATATATGACATCATAACCAATTATGTTCCTTTTTACTCATTATTACACCCATTTTCGGTTACGCAGGTAAAACGTCAATTTCCTTATCAATTGTTACGCCTACTGTATTCGCTTCATTGTAATGTATGTACTATAAAAGTTACTTCTTGTCAATAAAGTATGTACTTCACTTCCTGAACCCCCGTGGTGATGGAACTTGGAGCATCCGATTATAATCGATCACTGGAATAAAGCCCATTCCGAACCTCTAATATCACGGATTCTGCCTCTCATTTTACTGAGCTATTTTATAAATGTTTCTGTATCAAATTCAGTCCAGGTAAAGGAATTTTTATTTACCACAGTATGAGGGAGTGAGTGACTCCATGCATAAGTGAGTGGTTGTGTGAGTACTTGTATGGATCTGTGAATGGGTATGTGAGTGGTTGTGTGGGTGTGTGAGTGAGTATATGATAGGTTGTATAGGGGTGTGAGAGTGGTTCTGTGGATGATGTCATCAGTGATGTCACTGACCATGTCATGAGTGATGTAATATGTGAGGTCATAAGCAGTGCATTGCAGTAGAATGAGTTATAGTTAGCTCAGGTAACTATAAATGTCAAATTTCAGTGGTTTTGTGTGTGAGCCTAAATGTAACAAACCTGTAACCTTTGATTTTTTTTAAGGGAATTTCTAAGGTTTTTATTTCATTTTTATTGAGCAGGTCAAATAACACAAACATTATCTGAGATGTATTGACAACCTTTGCTTTAGAAAATAAACAGGAGCGATCTAATCAATCATTAAAGTGCTGGTCCAAAAATATTGTTACGTGTTAGAAGCAGCAGATGTTTTTAAAGTGTACAAGTGCATGAAAAGTGCATCATTTAACAAAATGTATCAGCTTAGGACCTAGATATGAAGATAAATAAATAGAATACAATTTGTTATTCAACTCAATATCTAGTATAAAATATCAAGAAATTGGAGGGGAAAAAGAAACAGTAAAGTCTTTGAGTGCGAAAATACTAATGGAAATACTGAAAGTGCAGGAGTGCAAAACAAATTTCATCTGTCAGAATAATCAGGCTGTACTCTAATACTGAACCTTGATCCAGATTATAACAACATAAAGGCCCCCCAGAATGCCCTAAATCTCTGAAGGGTCCTCTTCAAAGGCTCAAGTTCTAATCATTTTATTATACCATTGATGATATAGTGGAACCGTTTTAGTTTTCTAACATTGTAAAACATTTCTAGGGTTTTTAAATTTTATTTCCTGGCTTTAACCTGTAACCTTTGAGAGTGAATGTGTGAGTGACTGCATGTGTGTCTCAGTGGGAGTGCGAGGGAGTGCGTGAGTGTCTCAATGTGTATGTTCGTGGGTGTGTGAGTGTCTGTATGGGTCTTGGAGTGGCTGTATAAGTGTCTCACTGGGTGTGTGAGTGGATGCGTGAGTGGGTCTCTGAGCAGATGCATAAATGTCTGAGTGAGTGTCTCAGTGGGTCTGAGTAGGTGTGAGTTTCTGAATGGGTTTACATGTACCCCAATGAACGTGTGAGTCAGTCTGTGAGTGAGTGCATGAGTATCTGAGTGGGGCTGTATGGGTCTGTGAATGGGTGAATGAGTGGGTGTATGTGTCTGAGTGAGTCTGCGAGTGGGTGCATGAGTATTTGAATGGGTTTGTGAATGGCTGTGTTAGTGGCTGTATGGGTCTGTGAGTGGGTGCATGAGTGCATCTGTGAGCAGGTGTGTGAGTGTCTGGGTGGATGACTTGGCCACAAAGGAAGCGTAGTTGCCCTTTTATCGAACGAGAGTCCACAGTTTTTCCAAAAAATATCTACCCAAGTGGAGGTCTTTCTACTGGTTAATTATGAAAAGTGCTACCTCCTTGGGTAAATGTCCAGTACATAGTCTGCATTACAACTGCGTAATGGAGCGTGAGGAAATATCACCAGTGACCTTGTGTGCGTTTTGGCAATGTTATTGTTCCTGATGCGTCTATATCCAGAGTTATGTGATCACATGAATCCTCCTATAGAGAAGACAAGACTACAAAGAGGTAAATCTCTACCAAATAAGGGGCCTTCCTCTTAACTAAATGAAGTGCTTCTTTGTTTGGTGGAGATGTGCAAAACAAATTTCATCTGTCAGAATAATCAATAGCAGACCTTGGCAGCAGCAAGTATCTTTAAGTTGCGCCGGTGCATGAAAGTGGATCGTATAACAAGGCTAACCAGCTTAAAACTAGGTATGACCGATAAATAGATAAAATATGATTTAGCTCAAAATCGAGTATATAAAACTGCTCGGGCTCCATGCATAATAAAAATACATCAGGCTGTACTCTAATACTGAACCTTGATCCAGATTATAACAACATAAAGGCCCCCCAGAATGCCCTAAATCTCTGAAGGGTCCTCTTCAAAGGCTCAAGTTCTAATCATTTCATTATACCATTGATGATATAGTGGAACCGTTTTAGTTTTCTAACATTGTAAAACATTTCTAGGGTTTTTTAAATTTTATTTCCTGGCTGTAACCTGTAACCTTTGAGAGTGAATGTGTGAGTGACTGCATGTGTGTCTCAGTGGGAGTGCGAGGGAGTGCGTGAGTGTCTCAATGTGTATGTTCGTGGGTGTGTGAGTGTCTGTATGGGTCTTGGAGTGGCTGTATAAGTGTCTCACTGGGTGTGTGAGTGGATGCGTGAGTGGGTCTCTGAGCAGATGCATAAATGTCTGAGTGAGTGTCTCAGTGGGTCTGAGTAGGTGTGAGTTTCTGAATGGGTTTACATGTACCCCAATGAACGTGTGAGTCAGTCTGTGAGTGAGTGCATGAGTATCTGAGTGGGGCTGTATGGGTCTGTGAATGGGTGAATGAGTGGGTGTATGTGTCTGAGTGAGTCTGCGAGTGGGTGCATGAGTATTTGAATGGGTTTGTGAATGGCTGTGTTATTGGCTGTATGGGTCTGTGAGTGGGTGCATGAGTGCATCTGTGAGCAGGTGTGTGAGTGTCTGGGTGGATGACTTGGCCACAAAGGAAGCGTAGTTGCCCTTTTATCGAACGAGAGTCCACAGTTTTTCCAAAAAATATCTACCCAAGTGGAGGTCTTTCTACTGGTTAATTATGAAAAGTGCTACCTCCTTGGGTAAATGTCCAGTACATAGTCTGCATTACAACTGCGTAATGGAGCGTGAGGAAATATCACCAGTGACCTTGTGTGCGTTTTGGCAATGTTATTGTTCCTGATGCGTCTATATCCAGAGTTATGTGATCACATGAATCCTCCTATAGAGAAGACAAGACTACAAAGAGGTAAATCTCTACCAAATAAGGGGCCTTCCTCTTAACTAAATGAAGTGCTTCTTTGTTTGGTGGAGATGTCCTCATATTCCTTGGCATCAAGAACTCCTCAACAGATTTGGTGGGAAACGCTCTGTGGGGATGCTTGTTAAGCTGTCCATCATCCTGGCAAAAGGCAGGAAGACCTTGGATACTACCAAGGTGGGCGGAGCCAAACAGGAAGGCTTCCAAGTGATTTTCACATTTGCATACTCCTAGCAATTTAAAGGGAGTACCATGGACTCTGCTCTCGCAAGGACAGGACAACAAGAGACCCACTCGTCATAGTCAATATAGATTGTGTTCCAACAGCTCAACAATGCATTCACCTCCACGAAGGATTTCAGATCGTTTTCAATCTGGAATTGGTGAGAAACTACACTTGCTTTGCCTTCACCAAGCCCAAGAGTTAGGATAATTTGTCCTTTATAGAAGTGGAGCTTCAACGTGGGCACCTGCTATGTTTATATATGTAAGTGGCTACCTTTGAGATTTAGGAGGTCATTACGATGTTGGTTGGGGGAGTGTCTGACTGACACCCTAGCGAAAATGGAACCACCCGACGATTAGTCGGTGGTTCCACCTGCAGTATCAGGGTGGGACCACCCTATGGGGGGTCGGAAACATCCAATTTTCTATTGCAGCTTGTGCAGCGGCCAGAAAAGGGCTGCAGCACAAACTGCAATAGAAAAATTGATGTTTTCAAACCACCCTGCACCGTGTGGCAGGCACTATGCGGTGTGAGCTACATGGTGCAGGGATTTTTAGGTGGCACCATATTTTCCCCCAGTCCTTAATACGAAGGGATAGAGGGGAAGTCGACCTTGCTAGAGGCCTCCAAAGTCACTCTCCGCCTGCCTTTTCATTGCAGGTGGGCCACCATGAAAGGAGCAGGCAGGAAGGTGGATCTTAATGTTAAACTGCAGTGTCTGAGAAGGCACCATCTCAACTGTGGGGAATGAGATCCGACCGACTGCCTGATTGGCTTCTTGAGCCCCTTCAGAAGCTGTTGGTTGGTCCCTGCACGCATGCAGTACAACTGACTGGCTCGTAAGGCGGCAGTCTGACTGTGGCCTCAGATGTCGGTGGGACCGACACTGATGTGCTGTCGGTGTTGGTCCCACCATCATCGTAATGAGCCCCTTAATTTCTGTGAAATGAGCATCTGAAAGAAACACGTTAGTTAGATTCCTCTCCTTAGAATATCCCCAGGCGTCAGGCTGGAACCGGAAAGATTTTTGAAGCAATACCCCTTGCGCGTCGCTAGGCGTCGCCTGCGGCTCGGCGTCCGTCGTCGGCGTTGTGCGCCGAAATGACGTCGTCGGAGTACTTAAACGCCGCCCTCGCGCGCTGTCGTCAGTTCTTCTTTTTTCCGTGCCAGTAAGCGCCGATCCGGGAAGAGCTTACCCCTAGTCATTTTTTGACTAACTTTTTTGACTCTTTTTGGTCTATCGACTCGACTCTGGCGCCGTTAGGTTGCCTGGTTTTAAAGCCTGTGACGCCTGATGTCGGTGACGGATCACCATCGCCAGTGCCTTTATTGCCTGGGGGCCGACCATGACGCGGAGTCGTGCCTCTATTGCCAGGCCTTGACATCGAAAGCTAGGCGGGAGCGGTCCCGTAAGCTTCTCGAACTTCGGCACTCGGCTCCGCGCCGCTCTCGGTCCAGGAGGAAGTCCAAGGACCGATCGCGGAGCCGCAGCCATTGTCATCGCTCGACGGGGTCTTCGGGTAAGTCGAAGCACTCCAAGAAGTCCAAGAGACGACATCGCTCTTCGGACTCCCCTCGCCGGTCACGCGACTCGGCCGAGGGTCAGGGTGGTCCCACCCACGCGGCTCCGTCGGAGCCGCAGGAGCCACGTCCGTCCCCATACCCGCCGGTCCCTGGGACTGACGCGACTCCGGCGGAGATCAGTGCCTTCCTCTCGGCCATGAGGGGCCTGGCTCCGCCGTCGACGCCTGTAGGTGCGCCTTCGGGCCCCGCAGGTTCGACTGGGCGACCTCGCGTGACGGCGGCTCCGGCGCCGTCGACGGCTCCGGCCCCGACGCCGCAGGTCCACGAGAGATCCAGGCCTGGATCTCGGTCGGCGCCGGTCGACCTCACGACGCCTCCTCCGCCGGCGCCGACACCGGTTCCACCTCCGACGCCGTCCCCGGACGACGTCGTTCCCCAGTTTAGCCCCGGTCCGGGCCCGACGCCGGCACGGCGCCGATTGGTGAACGCTTCATCTACTGCCCGGCTCCGATCGTTCCTCCTGTTTATCGGGAATCGGATGACCAGGGCGACTGGGAGGGGTCTGATGACCCTATGGCCGCTCAGGCCCAACTTTCTCAGGACTGGGCAGAGGAATTGGGGGATGCCAGCGGTCTGGATACCTCCCCGAACGCTGGTTTCATCTCTCCTCCGACTGTGGCCTCGGAGGAGGGTGCAGCCTTCTCAGTGGTGCTGCGCAAGGCGGCCAAAGCCCTAGGGCTTGAGTTGCCTGCTGTGGCCGTGAGGACTAACATCCTCACTGAGGTCCTTCAACCGACAGCAAGCTCCACTGAGCCTCTGCTGCAGTTTAATGAGGCCCTCATTGACGTTCTGCAGGGCACTTGGTCCAAGCCCTCCACAGTCCCTCCTGTGGACCGGAACGTTGCCCGGCGCCACCGCCCTGCTCCGGGCGACCCCAGTTTCCTCTCCCAACACCCTACCCCCGAGAGTCTGGTTATCCAGGCCTCAACCTCCCAATCCTCCTCCCCGTCCGCTCCTCCGGATCGGGAATCCAAGAGGTTGGAACAGTTTGGCAAGAAACTGTTCTCGTCCCTGAGTTTGGGACTGCGGTCTTTAAATACCGCTTGCCTTTTGGACCATTATTCCCACTCTCTGTGGGATACGGTGGAGGACGTGCTGCCCTTGTGCCCGGTGGAGGCCCGGACACGACTCACTCAGGCACTTGCTGACGGTCGAGAACAGCCCGGGACCCCATTGCCTGGGACCAGGTCACAACTTAATGGGGGAGCGGGTGCATTGTCCCCCTTGGCCCCAGGACCACATCCCCGGGGCCCGGCTAAAATGCAATTGGGGAGGAGGCCCATGTGGCCCCTGCTTCCGGGCAAAGTTTGGCCCCAGGGACCCAGGGCTGAGCCATAATTCAATGCAGAAGGGGGCCGGGCCGATTTTGGTCCTGGGGACCATGCACCCAAGACCCGGCAATGTGTCACTAGGTTCCCTGGTCCCACCCAGGGTGTCCATTCTGCAGGATTTAGACGGTGGGGGAGGCTCAAGGCCCCGTGGTCCCAGCCAGCTGCCTGTCTCCTGCGGGAGCCGTCACTGCTCTTACACACAGGCAGCTGCTGGAAATTCAGCACCCTGCGTGCAAGAGCAATCCTTTCATCTCTTTCCCTGCCCACATGACAGCGGGCAGGGAAAGAGATGAAAACTCCGATTCCAGCAAGTGGGATCACTTCAACAGCTCCTTCTTGCTGGAAGCTAGGTGTTTGTTTTTGCTTGGCGGGAGATGTCAGAGTTCCCACCAAGCAAAAGCAAACCGCTATGTCCTTGGGTTGAACACCCCGAGACATAGGAAGAGCCGGCCCTGGGGATGGCAGTCCCAAGAGCCATATATAGCTCCAGGAGGGTGGCAGCCCCCTCCTTTATTTTGCACGGGCCGACCCTGGGAAGGTGGTGGTTCCCCGGGGCCATATATGGCCCGGGGGGATGACGCAGCCTACCTCCATGTTTTAATTTTGTATTTGCTTGGGGAGGTGGTGGTCCCTGGGGCCAGAGGTCCCTGCGAGACCCTTCCATATTGCTTATTTTAGCCCCGGGGAGGAGTTGCTCCCTGGGGCTTATAAAAGCTCTTGGAGGGAGCCCTTGTTGTGCCCTCACCTTTTCTTAAAAAATCCTGGGGATCTGGCCGGCCCCGGGGCCCAGGTGTTCTGAGCGGCCCCCATATTTATATGTAGCCCCAGTGAGGCGATGGTCCCCGGAGCATAAAAATGACCTTGGAGGGGGGCCATGTGTGCTCCCATCCAATATCATTTGTAAACTCTGCATGCCTCAAAGACCTTGCCCATTCGGAGGAGTTAATATAAACAAGTGCAGGAGACCACACTTGTTCTTTTTGTTTCAATTTTGCTGCAAATTCGCTGTTCCGCCCGCAATTTTGTGGCAGAAAAAAAAAATCTTTAAACCCAGCAGGGTCCCTGTGGCACACCACCACCACCCCTGGGGGATCAGGGTATTCCTGCCCATTTTTCTTTATTTTTCAAGTTTTTTGTGTGACTCGGCTGAAGCTCAGTCCCAAGATGTCTGCCAACACTTCCTGGCAGCCAATCAGATTTCAGTACGGTGACCATCAGATCTGCGGAGGATCTGTGCCCTAACTATACCTGTTGGCGACCGCCAGTAGGTAATATATATATTTCTGCACCATAAGATCTTCATTGATAGTCATGAACTTTGGATAATTCCCTGCTTCCTGAGCGGATCCCGGAATACCTGTTCAATATATTTTAACAGTTCAGGAAAAAGGCACTGAAGAATGTTTATCACTGAAAGTGATTTTCAATATAGTCCCAGTGTAGTCTGGCAGTGATGTATTTTCCTGCTGAATGCTATAGGAGAATTGTTGGGAAAATTCTAATATAGCCTTTGAATGATATACACTGTGATTGGAAAAAAGACTGCTTGTGTACAAAAAGCATGAAGAGGAAAAGCAGCCTGATAGGCTAGCATTGATGAGATTAAAAAAGAGGCCTGCACCTTTAACCCATTCGGTGCTCGTGACGGAATGGTTCCGTCATGAGCACGAGTGCACGTGTGCTCATGACAGAACCATTCTGTCATGTGTACACTTGGACAAAATCCCTCTGCTGTAAAGCGAAGGGATTTCTTTTTTTACTTTTTGCTAGGAGGATGGGGAAGAGTGTGAGAAGTTGGCCTGATGTATGATGTCACTAGTTATAGTGTACACCCTATATCAGTCCAAATACCCTTATGGTGATTGGTTGTAAAGTCAACCTTATTAACCAGCTATCCTAGTGGTAGCATGGACAAGAGCAGTCTTAGGCTAAACTCTGAATGGCATGTGAAGCCAGCTGTGATACCATATATAATACCTTGAATACCAAATGAAAGGAAACCACAACAGATATATATATAAAATAAAGTGTATTTAATCTAAGCAAACCCTCAGCACTCTTTATGAGATTAGAGGTAAGTACAACACAGTCTTATTAATGCATACAGTAAGTCACACAGGTAAGTAATACAGTTAGGCCCTAGGGGCCACGCAAACCATATACTAAGTAAGTGGTATAAGAACCACTGTCACGGAAATAGGATAGGCCTAGGCCTAGGGAATCGCTGGGGCTACACTACACTAGCGTTAGTTAGGAAGTGGGAGGCCCACGGGATTCGTGTGCAGAGTGGAAACACTCACGCGTAATGCGTAAAAGTCAATAGCAATATTACAGTTTAGAAATAGATAGATTTAGGACACTTCCGGAGTAGCTAGGAAGTTGAGACTTGAAAACTAGACACTAGGATAGTCACTATCCTGATGAGCACCGGAGTACCCAAGTTACCTAGCCCACAGGCTGCGGGTGCATAGGGGTGAAGATGCGTCGTTTTCGTCGTCGACTCCTATGGATGCCTGAAGAAATATGCTGACAGGCAGTCAGGGGAGAGTGTCCGGTGGATCCCAAGGCTGGGATCAAGAAGAGAAGAAACCTGCAAGCAGAGGGGGCAGAGTCAAGGTCACTAGCCAGTGACCACGTGGAACCAGGAAGGAACCAGGCGATGTCGTGAAGAGTTGCAGGTGAAGGTGAAGCTTGTCGCTGCAGCCAGGAGGACCAGGAAGCGTTGAGGACGACCAGGACCAGGAGGCGAGCTGTCCCACGAAGGCTCTTGCTGTCGGCGGCGTCGAAGTTGGACTAGGACTCACCAAGCCTTGGCAAGCGGAACCCACGAAGAACAAAGGACTTGCTTCGGGTGCAGACCAGGAAGGTCTGGGGTGCTTCTTCTTTGCAGAGAAGCGGGAGCCAGTCTGGAGGAGCCAAACCAGCGCAGAAGATTTCAGGGTGCGTCGTCACAGAGGCCACTAGCCAGCGGGCAAGCAACCGGACAGACGCGGCAAGCAGGAAAATGCTGAAGGGCCCCACGCAGGACTCGTGGAGTGTGGGGGGCTGATCTTCGGTGCAGATGGTGCTTGGGGTTGGGGCTTCTCAATCCCCGGTGCACAACTTCGAGGGTACCTCAGAAGCTGCGCTGTAAGTTACTAGCCACTTTTCCCAGGTAGCCGGTCCCACGTCGCTCGTCGCCTCCACGGATCTCAGCTCTGCTGCAGATGTGGATGAGGGTCGGAGAAGTCTGGAAGTCAAGGCTCTGGTCGGGCTCTGCAGTCGGTTCCTCGTAGAACGGTCGCAAAGCAAAGGGTAGTCTCTTGATGGTGCCTGTTTGCACAGGGTAGCCACTCCTTGGCTACAAGGGAGATTCTTCAGTCTTCTTCTTTCGTCGAATGTCGAAGGTCCAGAGTTTCTGTTCAGTTTTGCAGGTTCAGGATAATCTAAAGTCTTGAGGCCCAACTCCCACTCTTATACTAATCTGGGGGGCTGGGATACCTGCTAGGTCACGCCTTATGGGTGGGACCTGGGAGGGGGTGGTTACACCCACTTCCCTTTGTCCAGTTTCGCGCCAGAGCTGGGGCTGGAGTGCCCCAGCGCCGGTTTGAACTGGACTATGCAAGGAACACCTTGTGTGCCCCAGGCATGTCTCATTCCTTTCAGCCCACCCTGCCCCAATACACTAAAGGCTGTCTGGGGAGGTGCTAGCACCTCCCCAAGCAGGAAACCTATTGTCCAGGCCTCCCTGGCTGGGATCACTCCCAGCTGCAGGAGGTCAGACTTGTGTCTGTGGCAGCAGCACCCATTTTGTGATGCTGAGGCTTTGGTTAGAGTTAAACAGCAAAGTAGGATTTTAACATGTCTCTCCCTCTAGAAGGGAGGAATAATATCCTCATCACCAGAAATGGTATGGGGGTATTACTCCAAAGTGTTAGACACCTTACACGACATGTTTTGATAAAGCCAAACCATAGTTACCATAACCGTTTAAGATTATAAGGCACTTTAAGAGTATATGGTAGGCTATATCATAGAACAGCTATAAGGACATGGTTCCGAAAGCTGCAGACAGGCCCAGCTCATGCTAGAGCACCATCTCACATGTTACCAAGCACTCTGCCTCCAGGATTCTTAAGGCCTGCCATAGGAGTGACTGATAGGTACACATGTGTCTATATATAAGGTAGATATAGATATACTATATCTAAGCAAGGGGTGATTACACGACCTTGCCCCAGCTGAGTGATCAGCCAGTTGTGTCTGATTGGAAGGCCAGACCAGGGGTGGCATAATACATGCTGCAGCCCCTGGGAGGCCTAGGGTACACCTATGCCCTGGGTACCTAGGGTACACTGTACAGGGTCCAATAAGGTGATCCTTACCAATTGGTTATGTACCTAGGGTACATGGAGTCCATTTTACAGAGAGAGCAGACAGCCTGAGACCCTGAATGGCAGGATCTCAGGCCAACTAAGTCGAAAAACCAGCTAGACACTAGGCAAACCTTCCTACAAAGAGCTTCCCCAAACTCCCGAGGCATTTTTGGGGTTTTCTTTGTAATGATGCTAATGCTCATGGTGCGCTGATGTCATTACACTGAAAACGATACTGAAACGTAGTTTGTTTCACTGTTTTGGTGCTCGTGTGGCTACCTCAACGCCCGTGTACCGAAACATATGGGAGAAGTATCATTTGAAAGGGGAGAATATCCCCTTTCAAATGTTACCTCTCCCTATTAGATCCCTGCTCGGGGATCGCCGCAGGAGGACGATCCACCCACTAGACACCAGGGAGGGGTAGCGGCCCCTCGGGCAATGGTCAAAATGGGTGCATTCAGTATTTCTGCTCCCCCCCCCAAGGGGCAGATGCGGCAGTATCCCCCAATCAAAGCACCCTAGAGACCTGGGATTATCTCTTTGCATTTTAGTGGTGGGGGACTTTCCACAATGGGCATGCCAATGCCCCGACCTCAAAAACATTTGCTACAGTCTTTCTGCCCCCCCAGGAAGGCAGATGGGCGCATTGGCCTCTTATCTTCCCTACCGGGGGGCAGAAAGCTCTATAGGCAGCAAGGATTCTTTGTTTTTCAAAGTTCAGGAGTGGGGGCTGCCCAGAATGGGATTGCCAATACCGCCACCCACCCAAAAAATGCCACAGTTTTTCTGCCTGCCCTGGAGGCAGATGGGGGCAGCAGCCCCTTATCTGCCCCCGGGGGGGGCAGAAGGCCCACTAGGCACCAGGGATTATTTCTTTTAAAAGTTCAGGGGTGGTGGTGGCCCAGAATGGGCATAACAATGCCCCCCCCCCCAAAAAGAAACATAGCCACAGTCTTTCTGCCCCCGCCTTGGGGGCATGTCGGCTCAGTAGCCGCCAATATTCCTCCCTCCTATGCGCCCCTCCACCTCTCCTCCCCCACCCTCAGGTCAGCTGAAAGTCCACTACGCACTGACCTTTTTTTTCGCAATGGGCCTAGGTGTAGATTTTGGGCCCTAGCACAGCCGGCACCTAGGGAAACATAGCAAACCTGTATATTTTTTTAACACTAGACACCAAGGGGAATCCAGGATGGAGTGACTTGTGTGCCTCTCACCAGGTTCTGTTACCCATAATCCCTTGCAAACATCAAATGTAGTTTAAAAAAACATTTTCCTCCTCACATTTCTGTGATGGAAAGTTCTGGTAGCTAAGGGGAGCAACCAACTTCCACCAACCCAGCATTCCCCCACGTCTCATGATAAAAATAGTACCTCACTTGTGTGGGTAGGCATAGTGCCAGCGACAGGAAACATCCACTAAAAACTGCCCCTTTTTTTTGCAATGTGCCTAGCTGTGGATTTTGGACCCTAGCCCTGCTGGCACCTAAAGAAACCTAGCAAACATGTACATTTTTTAAAACTAGACACCCAGGGAAACCCAGGATGTGGTAATTTGTGTAGCTCTCCCCAGGCTCTGTTACCCAGAATACCTTGCAAACCTCAAACCGCAAAAAAAAAACCTCACATCTTCCTCATTTTTTTGTGATGGAAAGTTCTGGAATCTGCGTGGATCCACACACTTCTACCCACCCAGCATTCCCAAAGTCTCCTGAATAAAATGGTACCTCACTTGTGTGGGTAGGCCTAGTACCCGTGGCAGGAAACGGCCCAAAATGCAACGTGGGCACATCACATTTTTCCAGTGAAACCTGCAAACCTCAAATTTAGCTAAAACAAATCCAATTTTTCTCAGTATTCTGTGTGGGAAAGTTGTGGGATCAGTGGGCTGACACAAATTTCCTGCCACCCAGCGTTCCCATAGGTCTCCTGATAAAAATGGTAGCTCACTTTGGTGGGTGGGCCAAGTACGCAGCCCAAAACGTATTGTGGTGACATCAGAATTATCTATCACAAAACAACCTGGTTTTGAAAGGGGGGCACCTGCTTCTTAAGCCTCGGGCTTGGCAGCCATCAAGTGAAACCTACCAAACCCACACATTTCTGAAAACTAGACTCCGGGGGAGTTCAGGAAGGTATGCTGTATTAGTTTAAATCAGGCATTTATACTGATTTTATGCACTTTGTGCACCCTTTGCCAGTCCAGCAGGTTAATATCTGACTCCAAGCCTGTCTCTCATCTAGTTTGGGCTTTGGGAGTGAATGGCAGGGAGTCCTCGCGCAATGCTTTGTATAGGTGGGTGATAAGTTTTCCACCTCCCGTCATCTCCGGTATCCTGATCAACTTCTGGGTTGAGGCTGGCTCCTCTGGGAAGCCAGTCCAGTGGCCAATATCTTGTATTGTAAATACTGTCCTGTGCCAATGGCAAATGATTGTGCTGCGTCCTCACGGGTTATACATTGGCCCTCAAGATACAGATCACCCAGTACGTCGCAACCACCAGCTTGCCCTTTATTCACCGACAGTGTATGTTTTATATCTGCAAAGTGTTTAATTGCTCATATCAGCATGTCGTGAACCTATGGGTCTCTACGTAGGACTGTTACAACCAGCCGTTCCCATAAGCGGTCCATCTGTCTCACTAAGGAGAGGTAAGTGTCTGGGATAAGGGCCCCCATCTTTAGGAGCTCTGGTAGGCCTTGACGCGGATCCGAGTGACTCAGCGGCCTTTTTTCCCACTTATCCCTCTCATCGAACCAGTGGATCGCATGTTGGAGGTGTGCTGGTAAGTAATAATATTCTAGATTGGGGAGTCCTGTACCCCCTCTCTCCCAGGTCTGCTGTAACACACGGAGTCCAATTTCTTTCCTTTTCGTAGATCATAGTAGTTCCACTAGAAGGCAGTTTAGTTCCCGGAAGTAACTACAGGGGATTTCGTACAGGAAATTTTGAATAACATACAGGCAGCGAGGCAAGATTATCCTCGTTACCAAGGCTGATTCACCCATCAGTGACAGGGGGAGATCCTTCCAAAACTGGATTGACGGTTGAAAGCCCGTCATGACTCTCCGGGTATTAAAATACAGGAATCGCTGCCTATCTGTGGCTATTTTGATAACCAATTAGCGGATCCCGTCACGTTGCCATGGTAATGGCAGCTACAGGAGCGTTGATATATCTCTATTTGCCAGCGTCCCAAGTGGCATAAGTTGCGATTTCCGGGGGTTCATCGCTAAACCTGAAACTGCTGCAAACTCCGATACCGTCGCCTGGAATATGGGCAGCGCATGTACACTAGTGCGTCGTCGGCGTAGAATGATACGACATGCACTGTCACCCCTACTTTGATACCGCAGTCCTTGAGTTTATGTCGCAATAGTTCTGCCATATCTGCCATTAGTTCCATCGCCCCCGCAAACAGCAGCGGCGGCAGGGGGCAAACCTCCCGCGTGCCGTGGCATAGTGGTAAGGACTTGGATACATAGTCACCAGTTTTAACTCTGGCTCTCAGAGCTCTGTACAGCAGTTTTACCCATGCAATGACTGGGTCCAAAACCGATTTTTGTACATTACCAGCCTTATCTATGACCACACCACCGAGTCAAAGGCTTGCTCTATGTCTAGGAATGCAAGCCCACATGGGTCCTGTTGCACTTCCGGGGCCTGGAGGACATGGAATAGTCTGCGGATGTTTAGCATTGTGTTTCTCTTGGGTATAAACCCACACTGATCTTCGTGTATGAGAGCGGGCAGATAGGGCAGCATTCAGAAGGCTAATAGGCCGCTCCATATCTTGGTGTCTACTGTGAGCAACGAGAGAGGGCTATACGACTTCATCTCGTCTACTGGTTTACCTGGTTTGGGCACCAGCACTACCATTGCCACTCGCATAGTGTTAGGGAGGGTTCCCACCTGTATGGCCTCATTATAGACCTCCAACAGTTTGTCTGCTAATAAGTCCGTCGATTTGTGATAAAATTCTGCCAGCAGGCCATCTCCTCCTAGAGTTTTTGCTGGCTTTTGGCGTTTTAAGAACGCAAAGACTTATTGAACAGTGAGGTCAGCCTCGAACTTGGTCCTGTCAACCGGGCTCAAACATGGCAGTTCAAGGTTAGCCAGGAATTCCGTCTGGTAAATGTGTATATTGTCATTGTCGTTATATATAGATCTGCAAGATGTTGTCGTGCTATTTTGTTATGGCGGTCTGGGATGCATGTAGCACACTCTCTGAGTCTCACATTGCCATGATGGGATCCTGGGTAGTCAGCTGTCTCACTAGCCTAGCCAACAGGGCCCCTGTTTTATCGCACTCCGCATGTAGCGTATGCTTGTGAGTGATAGAATTATGCTTCTCTACTCTGTACCAGTCATCTAACACCGAACCACGCAGGCGGAGCCACACCTCTAGCCCAGCAGGTTGTGTTGGGAGCAATTTCTCAATCTCCGCCAACTTAGCCTCGCCTTGGTCTATGTCTTGCAAAAGTTGCTTCTGCACCCTATACAATGTAGTCATGCACACTCCCCGAAGCGCCACTTTTAGTGCTTCACAATCATGGGCTCTAGTCGTGGCACTGGCCCAATTTTCGTGGAAGTAATGCCCCAGTGATGTCCGTGACGTGCTGAGAAAAGGGGGGTCTTCGAGTGCCACAGTGCGTAGACGCCGTTGTGGGTCCACGGGGCATGGGTGCTCTCGGGACAAACCTAGCAAGAGCGGGGAGTGATCTCATAGGTATGTGGCCAGGTAGGTCACCTTACACATCAGATTAGCAATGGTTGGGGTCAGATGAAGGTAATCCAGTCAGCTATTTGTGTTTGCTGCAGGTGAGAGCACTGGTGTCTTTCCTTCCATATGTCTTTTAATCCTAAATCTGCCATTACCGTCTGAAGTTGTGATGTCATATGGGGCTTAGTGCGTGCCCTGGGGGGTTCACGGTCTAGTAATGAGTTCAATGTGCAGTTATTGTCACCAGCAAGGAGCGCATCCCCATCTAGGTAGGGGGCCGCCATTTTCAACACGTCAGTAAACAACTGGGGTTTATCATCATTTGTGACATATACCGAGATGCAACAGATCTCGCGTCCATCCAACGTACCAGCCAAGACCACAAAACATCCCTCCACGTCCATTACATTTCCTCTGTATTTAAACGGTGTCCCTGGGGCTATCCATATCACCGCACAGCGCACAAACCCAGTAAGAATGACATTGCGTATAACTGTCCCTTCCATTTCTTGCACAATGCAGGGAGGCAGTCACCCCAAACATGTGTCTCCTGTAGGAAGGCGACTGCTATGCGATATCGTTTGAGATAAGCTTGTATTCTGTCTTTTCTCAGGTTAGGCCAGTCCCCGGACATTTCACGTCAGGAATTTAAACATTTCATCTGCCATTGCGGTGTAACTTTGCAGTCAGGTTTGTGGTGCCGCCTATTGCATATTGTTTCTTTCGCCCATCTGAGTAAACGCTCACCCTAAAGACAGTTAGTTATGGATTCCTCACCTTAGAATTACCCCCAGGCGTCAGACTGGATCTGGAGAATGTTTTCTCTTAGCAGTACCCCTGCGCGTTTGTAGGTGGCGTTGGTCGACTACGCATCAGTCATCGGCGTCTAAGTAGATGCTGGGACGTCATTCCGGCAATCACGGCGTAACTAATCTAAAATGTACCAGAAGGGAATGAGACAAAACTGGTACTCCACCCCCCCCCCCCCCCGCAAGCCTGCCGCAAACCTGCTGCAGCCATACGATTCCTAAACCCTACACATATGAACTATGCATTGCAGTGCAGCATTAACCAGAACAAGGAAAAAAGGATTCTGGTTAAAATAACCCAGTGAGAGCCACACAAGTCACTGCATCCTGAATTTCCCTGGGTGTCTAGTTTAAAAAAATGCATAGGTTTGTTAGGTTTCCTTAGGTGCCAGCAGAGCTAGTGTCTATAATCCACAACTAGGCACATTGCGAAAAAAGGGTCAGTTTTCACTGGAAAAATGTGATGGGTCCACGTTGCGTTTCGGGCCAATTGACTGTTGCGGGTTTTAAGCCTTCCCACACAAGTGAGGAGCCATTTTTATCGGGAGACTTTGGGGATTGCTGGGTGGCTAGAAGTTTGTGCCTCCCCACAGATTCCAGGACTTTCCATCACAGAAATGTGAGGAACATTTTTTTTTAATAAAGTTTGCGGTTTACAAGGGATTCTGGGTAACAGAACCTAGTGCAAGCCACACAAGTCACCCCGTCCTAAATTCCCCTTGGTGTCTAGTTTTAAAAAATGTATAGGTTTGCTAGGTTTCTCTAGGTGTCGGCTGAGCTAGGGTCCATAATTCACAGCTAGGCACTTTGCAAAAAAGTGTCAGTTTTCACTGGAAAATTGTGACGTGTCCATGTTGCGTTTTGGCATGTTTCCTGCTGCGGGCACTAGGCTTATCCACACAAGTGAGGTGTTATTTTTATCAGGAGACTTTGGGGAATGCTTGGTGTCTGGAAGGTTGTGGATACATGCAGATTCGAGAACTTTCCATCACAGAAATAAGAGGAAAATGTTTTTAAAAATTTTTTTTTTACAAAGTTTGAGGTTTGCAAGGGATTCTGGGTAACAGAATATAGTGGGAGCCACACAAGTTACACCATCCAGAGGGGCCGCTAGGTGGCGCGCACGCACATTGGCCGCACTGTTGTGAGGCTCCGGCGGCCCAGCGTAATTAATCTTCATTTATCCTACTCGGAGGAACTGCTTGATGCCCGAAAATGGTGGCGAGGTGAAGCGGGAGTGTCGCTGAAGACTCGCTGAGGATTTCGGCCGAATCGCGGCACTCCTGCACTTGCTAAGTCGCCGGGAGGTTTTGGCCGGTACTAGAGCCGGAGCGCTGCGGTGCCCTTCCCGGCCTCCAGGATCACGTGAGGCCGATGCTGATCACGAGTTGACCAGGCCCTGTGCTACGTGATCGGCGGTGCGGCCAAAGTCGACATTCCTGTCCCCGTGAGTGCAGTCCACAGAGTGCAAGCAAGGTTCCCTGCCTGCTTCTTGGTTGGGACCAGCGGTGTACGCTGCAGCATTACCAAAAAAGTGGCAAAGAGACATAATGCATTGCGCCCTGAGAGCATCGGGGTCTAGGTGTTGTAGTAGTCTGCCTGGGTCCTGACCAACCGTGGGGTATGGGTCTGCCTCTCTCTCGCATGGAAAGGGGGCTGGAGGCTTAGACCCTGTATCTGCCTGCTGCTGAGGAGACACCGACTGGGCCACGCCTCGCTTACTTGGAGACAGCTGGTTGGAAGGCTTTGGGAGCAACCTGGTGGCGGAGTGCCCCGGATATTACTAGTTGGACCTCAGGGTGGGCTGTCCGGCGCTGTGTGGTGAGGCGGGGGATGGAGAACGGATAGCGGCTGGACCCCCCTCCTGATACTTTGGCGCTGGGCAGCGCACTGTGATCTGGCGCGAGGCTGTGCAAGGGAGCACTTGTCCACGCATTCCGCGTGCTGCGCGACTGGAGGCCCGTGGGCGCTGCCTGAGAGAACGACTGCAGAGATTACACAGGCAGAGTGTGGGGTATTTTGAACTTTCTTTCCACGTTGCTGGACCTACGAGTGGCGGCTGCCCGGAAAGTTTGTCCTAGCGTGCTGCAGTGCTGGGGGCCCGAGACATTGCTGTACTGGCTCTCCTGGCCCACTGGATTTGAATTCATTGCTGTTGGCGCGTTGGGGAGGACATGGTTGGTTGGTGTACTGCGCGCTGATAGAAAGCGATTGGATATAACATTGGCGGTGTGGCTTTGTGTGGGAATAGCTCCTGTTGGCCCCCAGATGCACTGTTCCGTCCGCCTTTTGCGCCGTGGGCTGTGGCGTTATTCGTTGGGCCGGGAGTGTTGCGCACTCGGGGCATCATGGGCAAATCAGATAACCGGCAACCCAAATTGACTTACGAGGCAGTGAAACGGAATGCTCGGGCCTACAGGAGAGCCAGGGGCTGGACAACAGAGACGAAGTTCAGAGTGGAGCGGCTATGCCGGCTATCGATGTGCAGAGTATTCTTCAGGAGGTCCGGCAGGGGTTTGCTACTATTGTGGACAAGGTTGATAGAATGTCATCGCGTATCGACGCCATTGCGCATAAGTTAGACGGACATGAGGAGCGCATAGGGGAGGCGGAGAGGGGCATTTCGGACACGGAGGATGCCACAACTCGGGTCATCGCACAAGTTACCCACATAGAAGCGCGCAGTCGGCGCAATAATATTCGCGTCCTAGGTATTCCGGAGTCAACCAACACAGGAAAAATGGAGGAATACGTGGAAAAACTGTTGTTAGCCTCAGTCGGAACGGACGCCTTCTCCAGTCAGTTCATAATAGAACGAGCACATCGGACGTTGGGCCCACGGCCGCCTCCGGGGGGCCCGCCACGTCCCATCGTAGCAAGACTACTAAACTATAGAGACCGGGATGTGGCTCTTCGTGTTGCAAGAAACAAAAAGCAGCTGACATTTGATGGCAATACATTCACAATTTACCCGGATTTTACCCCCATGGTCCAGGAGGAAAGACGCAAATTTATGGATGTAGAGAAGAAACTGCGACTAGCCCAAATTGATTACGTGTTGCTGTACCCTGCGCACCCCAGGGTGACGCATCAAGGTCAGCAGCGGTTTTTCACCAAGCCACAGCAAGTGGAAGATTTTCTCAAACATTTGAAACGGACAGGACGCTGTGATGGAGCATCAGCGGCATCGCCGCGGCCCTCGGCGCCGGGGGCGGGCGAGGACCCACAGTAACTATTGTACTGATTGCAATTAACATTTCTTCATTTTGCTTTCAGTCACTGTGAGCTGCGGCAGGGGTATTGAGCTAGCCGTTGTGGGTGGCTGGCTGGAACTCTGGGGATAACTTAACATACTGTTTGGCCGATTGGCAGCTCTGAGTCCTTTCATGTACATGCTGGGCACCCTTGGCTCCTTTAGAGTCCTGCCCTCACCATCTGTGGTGGACTTTTGGAGCGGGGAGTATCTGTGTTGCCACCTAGGGAGACCCCCCATGGGCATTCCCCCGGCGGTTGTACACTGCACGGCCTGTGCTATGCGTGTTTGGCTTATTTCTTTTGCAGGTTCTTTTTTTTGTTTTCTAGGGAGGAGGGGAGGGTGGGTGATCAGTACTGGCAAGTTGGGGTTGCTTCAGTGGGAGGGGGAGGGATCACGGGAGAACTGTTCGTGTTTATATCTGTTCTTTCTAACACAAGACGGTTTGGTTTTAAACATCCTTCAGGTGACACACGATTCAACTGGTGAGCGATTGGCACAAAGTATAGTGACACAGTATAGGCACACCCACGCACTGAGCTGCACCCTGTGGACATGGGCTTCTTCTTTCTTTTATTTATTGATGAGCACAGATGCCCCTATTTAACATGGAGTCCGAGAAACTGAATATTGTAACGTGGAACGTCATGGGGTTGGGAGATGCACGCTAAAAGAGAAACATATTAGCCTACTTGGACCGGCCCCATGTGCACATAGCCATGTTACAAGAGACACATTTTAATCCCCGGAGTTTTAACACCTTTGCGAGTAAATGGGCAGACCATCGTATCTTTTCCTCGTACTCATCATATGCGAGAGGTACAGCCATACTTATAAAGAAGCGTACACCCTTTCAGCTGGCTGAGGCTACCTGGGTCGAGCAGGGGAGGTATTGCCTGGCTTGGGGTACACTGGGTACGGACTCCGCCACCCTGGCCTGCTGCTATGGGCCGAATGTGGAGGACCCAAACTTCTATTCTGCGCTATGGGCTCGGATCTTTGAGGTAGGCTCTAACCATATAATCTGGGGAGAGGACTTCAATGTTGCATGTAATCCAGAGGTTGATAGGTCTCACCCTGCACCTCATCATTACACAAAAGCTTGCGCTGTCTTACAAAGCACACTTACTACTTATCACCTAATTGATGTCTGGAGGCATATTCACCCCCAACAGTTGGAAGGTACACACTTTACGGCGCAGGCGGCCACGTGGGCGAGACTAGATTATTTATTTGTGACCCGTGGATTGGACCCAGCTATATCTCAGGCGCAGCACTTGGCCCGTACTAACTCGGATCATGCCCCAGTGAAATGTACGCTATCATCGGCAGATTATGGTCTCCCACGCAGCAGTTGGAGGCTGCATGCTGCTATTCTATTAGACCCAGTTTTTCAAGAGGAGCTGGGGGAGGAAGTGCGCGATTTTTTCGTACGGAACAAGGACTCGGTAGAGAAGGTTGAGACCATTTGGGAGGCGTTCAAAGTTACACTTAGGGGTTATTGTATATCCAAGGGGGCAGGAGTACTCAAGGATATAATGGGCACACTGTATAAACTGGAGAAAGACCTCAAGGCACTTGAGAGGAAGCTGGCCTCACATCCGGACGGTCCAACTCAGCTGAAATTTAGAGAGACGCTCACAGAATATATGGAGTCGGCACGGAGGGAGGCGCGTTTTCGGGGCAGATATTGGGTGGCTAGATGGTATGGGGAGGGGGAAAGGCCGGGTAAGGCGCTGGCAGACACGATTAGAAAGCCACGTTATTCCAACTATGTGCTGGAAAATGAGGGTCCGGAGGAAGCGGTATATAGAGATACTGCCAGCATATTTACTGCCTTTGCCACGCATTATGCCCAATTGTATGCCACGCATAGGGTAGATGAGATAGATCTGGATATCTATCTGCAGGATGTGACATTGGGATGGCTGAGCGATAGGCAGCGAGAGTTCCTATGTGCCCCATTTGAGCTGGATGAGGTGAGGGATGCAATTATGCACTTGCAGTCGGGGAAGGCGATAGGTACAGACGGCATACCAGTAGAATTCTACAAAACCTATATTGATCAGATGGCCCCCATCCTTCGGGAGGTCTATGAGGATGCCTTGGAAGTCGGGCACCTGCCCCCATCTATGAGAGAGGCCCTAATCGTCTCGCTCTTAAAGCCGGGGAAAGCGCCACGACAGTGTGATTCCTACAGGCCGCTGTCAATTCTTAATTGTGATGTAAAAATACTGGCTAAGCTCATAGCCAACCGTCTTAGCTTGTTGCTAGAGAAATTAATACTTCCTGATCAGTCTGGTTTTGTGCCCGGTCGAGCTACTTCCCACAATTTAAGAACCCTCATTACTGTGCTGAATAATGTCTCTCCTGAATTGCCTATGGCGGCGGTATTTCTTGATGCCACAAAGGCTTTTGATTCGATTGAGTGAGACTATATCTTCGGGGTGATGCTGCGCATGGGCTTTCCCCCCCTTTTCCTCTCCTGGATTAAACTCCTGTACTGTTCGCCAGTTGCTAAGGTACTTATATATGGTCGCACTTCCCAGGCGTTCCTGGTCTCAAGGGGTACCCGGCAAGGGTGCCCCCTATCCCCCTTACTTTTCGCACTTGTGGTTGAACCCTTAGCGGCGAAGCTGCGGCAGCATCATAAAGACAAAGCGCTGCGGTGCAACATGAGGCAAATATTAATATCCTTATATGCGGATGATATTACTTTATACATTCGTGACCCGCAGAATAATTTAAACCCAATCCTCAGGGAGTTCATTGTTTTTGGGAAACTCTCCGGGATCCAAATCAATTGGAGTAAATCCTGTATTTTCCCTTTGACAGTTGCAACGGCTCGATTCCCCTTAGATTACCCTCTGGAGTGGTGCGAGGACGAATTGCGGTATCTGGGTGTTCATGTTACGAGGGATAGGGATGAGTTAATGCGCCTCAATTACGGAACGGCCCTGGTGCGTATAACGGAATGCGTCTCCCGTTGGATTACTCTCCCTCTTTCAATGGCGGGGAGCGCCTCTCTAATCAAAATGGTGATATTGCCCCAGCTACTTTACCTTTTTTTAAACATACCATTTTATCTGGGGAAATATTTTTTTAAAACATTGAAATCTGAATTGATGCGCTTGATATGGGGGGGCAAGCACCGTTGATTGCAGTGGAATGTACTCATTAGGCCATATTCGCAGGGAGGGTTTGGCGTGCCCAATTTTGAATTATATTATATTAGTGCGCAGGCTCACTACGCATATTTTTGGATGCGCCGGCCCCGGTATATGCCGCAAGTGGGGGCAGAACACTGGCTTGCGCACCCAATACCGATTGAAGGGGCACTGTACGATGTGCCTACTGTCAGGGAGCAGCCGTCAACTACTGTTGCCTGCACTGTGGCGGCGTGGCAACGCATAGGAAGGCTGCTGAATGCTCCTATGCTGTATTCCCCGCTGATGCCTATCGCATATTATCCTAGCATGCCCTTGCTTCAAGAAACAATATTTCACAAATTCGCCGAACGAGCGCACATTAAATCTTGGGGAGATTTATATCATGAAGGTCAGTTTCGGAAGCTTGAGCACGTTTTTCAGAATATACGGCAGACCCCGCTTGATGTGTTCATATATATTCGTCTTCGGCAGGGCATCCGCTCACTTACCCCGAACTTCCCGGCTGAGCCCCCTGCGCTAGCTCTGCTGCAGTTGGCTCTTAAAAGCGCGACGGCCAAGCGAGTGGTGTCACTGATATACCACACAATGCACACACTAAGGAAGGAGCCATCTGCGCTAGCTAGAACGCGCTGGGACGTAGAATTGGGCTTTGAACTGTCAGAGGAGCAATGGGAGTACTGCTCGTCACAGACGGCGCAGGTGTCGGCTAGCAGTAGGCTGCGAATAATTCATTACAAGTTCCTACACAGATTATATTACACCCCGGTCCGGATGCATAGGTACAATCTGAGGGGCACAGACAACTGTGATAGGTGACGGGCACCGGGGGCTGATTTTTTGCACTTAGCCTGGGACTGTCCGGAAGTACATAATTATTGGACGCAGGTGTTTGAAGCTCTGGGCTTGATGGTTGATACTCCTATTGAGCCTACGCCCCTATTGGCCCTACTAGGATATGTGAAACCATTGAAAGCGGTGCATCGCAAGTTCGCGGCGCTTGCGTTGCTTCTGGCAAAGAGGTGAGTGGCGTGTCGTTGGGGCAGAGGGCGGGCGCCCAAGTTCAAAGTATGGATGGACGATTTAGTGTATTGTCAGGAGCAACTCACTACATATGCGGAATTATTGCCGAGTGCCTCCAGGCTCAAAGATGTCTGGGGGCCCCTAAAGTGTTATTTGCTGGCACACCCGCGGGTGGACCCCGCACCAGAGTAAGAGGTGATTGCCTTCCTGTGAAGCGCCAGGTACCCACAACATCAATGGGGCGGGATCCACTTCAGAATGAAGGTGATATGGGTTTATGTTGTTTACAGTGAATTATGTTGGGATGGGATGGCCGGGGGTGCCTGGGGTCGGACGGTGCCGGGGATGTCGAAATTCTGGCTCTCCATGGAAGGACTGTGTCGCGCATAGATAGTAATAGTTGATCAAATATGGATGTGCGTAGTGCGTTAACCAACTGTCTGATGCTTCTGGATGTTTGTATAAATACCTTAGTATATCCTACTGAATGACGATCTGTGCTCTTATGTTTCTAGACGTTGGGTAGTAGATGAATTGATACAGTGCCAAGTTTATATTTCTGGTTTTCATGTATATGACACCTTTGTACGGATTGTTTGAAAAACTAATAAACAGAAGTTTAAAAAATAAAAGTCACACCATCCAGAATTTTCAGGGGTGTCTAGTTTTCAAAAACGTATAGGTTTGCTAGGGTTCCTAAGGTGCCGGCAGAGCTAGGGTCCAAAATCCACCATCTGATAGAGACTTCTAGCTGCAGATTCCTTACCTTTGAATTCCTTACCTTTTAATTTCCCAGGCGTCAGACTGGATCTGGAAACTTATGCTGAGCAATACCCCTTGCGCATGACGTTGGGCGGGCTCCATTTGGCTGCGCGTGACGCTGTCAGCTTCATTAGCTTCACTTATGTCGTTGCAGTGCCTATGTAGGCGCCAGCCAGGTGCGCGGATGTCAGTTCTTTTCTTTCCGCGCCAATAAAGCGCCGATCCAGGAATAGCTACCCCTCTGCCGCTTTTTCTCGACTTATGTCGAAAGTTTGGGATTCTGAATTTGTGTGCGAGGAAGACCGGTTTCAAGCCATGCAGGACTTGTTCCCGCATGATGTTGTTCACCAATCCCTACAGCGTATGTCTGTGGTGTCTTGCTCTGACGATCGGGTGATGGCTCCGAAGACCTTGAGGGAGCGGGCGATGAAGTTACTTGCGGCCCGGCTGTCAACACCATCAAGCGAGACTCCGAGAAGGTCACAGTCCAGATCGAAGAAGAGGACGTCATGTGACTGCTCACAGAGATCTATGTCCTCTTCCTCCCATTCGAAGTCCTTGGGAAGAGGCATAAGAAGAAGAAGTCCAAGCGGACTTCATCTTCACCTCAACTGGCGTCCGTCATCGAGAGAGGTAAGGAGCTAGAGTCGACTTCGTGTCTCCCACCCTTTCCGGAAGCCGGAGCGACTCCAGCTCAGATAAGAGTTGTACGAGGCCTTGCGCCATGTATTTGAGCGGAATGCCCCGCTAGTAAGCCTTCAGACCCCGCGGAGTCGGAAGGGCCCCCATTACGTTCAATGCCATCAGCTCCAGCCACTACACTAGTGAAGCTTCAGGGATCCGATACTGGATCCATTTCAAAACTGGTCGTGCCAACACAACCTTCCCCGACATCGAATCAGAAGTCGGTGCCTACGATGTCACCGATGCCTGTCGGTGGCGCAAGCCCCATCCTCATCCCCGACGACACGGTGCCGGAACGGTGTAGATCGGCGCTGATTCCAACATCAACAGAACCCAGAGGTTCTATGTTGTTGCCTGAGCACTTTGAGGATGTGCTAGGCTCGGTAGAGGAATGGGAGGGGTCTGTGGACCCTCTTGAAACCCAGAAAGTCTCTGAGGAGAATTCGGACTGGTATGGGGAACTTGGGGAGGCCAGTGGACTGGTTACGTCTCCAGATACAAGCATGCTCTCTCCACCAACAGTTGCTATGGAGGAGGGGGCATCCTATGCCATGATGGTTAAGAGGGCAGCCAAGGTATTTGGACTAGAGCTGCCCTCGGTGCAGGTCAGGACTAATCTCCTGACTGAGGTGCTTCAACCTGGGGCTTCCAATTCCGAACCATTGTTGCCCTTTAATGAGGCACTTACGGACGTCCTTCTGGGAACATGGTCCAAACCTGGCATAGGGGCTCCTGTGAATAGGACGATTGTACACCACCATCGCCTAGCACCGGGCGACCTTAAGGTTCTCAGCCAACATCTCACCCCAGAGAGTTTGGTAGTGCAGGCCTCTACGTCCCATGGCGCATTCCCTTCTGCCCCTCCGGATAAGGAATCCAAGAGGTTGGATGCATTTGGGAAGAAGTTGTTTTCTTCCTCCAGCTTGGCATTGCTGTTGGTGAATACTGCGTGCTTATTGGGCCGTTTCTCACATTCCCTTTGGGAGAAGGTTGCGCAAGTGCTGCCACAAGTCCCGGAAGAGGTCCGGGCTGTGCTCTCCCAAGCTGACAAGGATGGGAGAGATTGTAAAAGCAATGGGGTGACCCTGTGTCCCTCAGAACCTGGGTAGAATTATTACAAAAAACAATGGTTCTGTCGGGTATTTAGTAAAACAATCGCTTTGTTATGCAAATAAATCAAGAGATGACCACACAAACTAAGAGTACAAATCACACTAATGCTAGATTTGGAGGGTGTGATGTCGTTTTTTATATAAATTTCTGCATTTATATAGAAACACCCGTATTACTTGTAACGCAGGGTTACCAATGAAATAAACTTTAACGTGAAGCAGTGAATCGGTGACAAGGTGACAAGAGTGACAATTATGTGCACAGTATTTACAGTGATCAAATACAAAGGAAACATTCTATGTACATCATATATGAAGGAAACATTCTATGTACATCATATACAAGAGGAGGGCCAGTATCAGGGAAAACAATGGCGCTGTTTCATGAATGAATCAAAATGTATTCGAAAAACAGGTCTTGAACTGGTCCTAGCACTTTATCGTCGACGTTTCAACCCAGATTATGCGAAATTAAATCGTCATGCAGGGTCTTCATCAGGACATTAGGAAGGTAATGGCAACCTGCAAGTGCAAGTAAAGTATACATCAATATCGTGAAATGCTAATGTTTGGTGTGTGGTCTAGAAAGGGATAGCCAAGACTCACCTAGCCAGTGGTGTAGGATGGCCTGGCAATCCGTTTAATGCGTTTCAAAGGGCAGAGCGCCTCATCAAATGTGGTCTCTGTAAATGAAAGGGGGATTCATTGGTTCGAAGAAAAGGGCATCTCCGATTTCATAGTTCAACAAAGCGCGGGATGTGACAATCAACGATGATTGAACCCCATATGAAGGAATCATAGTCTCTATAAAAATACGTCCCGGGCGTGTGTCGTCCCTATTAAACAAAAGGAAATTATGTGGAAAAGGAGGGTTGTTTAAGGAACCAAGTTGCCCCTGTTGTGGAGGTGGGCTCGACAAACACGGGTGGTGAGGAGCCGACAACGGTGTTGGGAGCGTGCCTGTGAAGCATGCATGTTCGATTGACTCCTAATGTGAAGAGTTCAAAAAAGCCAGCCACGGCAAACATGCTTTGAAAGAAACTTTAAATGAAAAGGGGGGACGGCTCACCTAAGCGGGCGAACCGCGTCCGATTAGTGGGATACGTCTGGGATTCAAACAGAGTTCTGTAATAAAAACATTCGTTGAAGGCACCATCATAAACGGGTGATTAATCCTTAAAGACACAATAAGGGGATTCGGTGCTTACTTGAATTAGAAGGCAGGCGATATGAGTCGCATTAGATGCAAGGTTCAGGGAGCTCCAATGGTAGATCACTTTCTGGCAGCGAACCACCTGCCCGAAGATTTGAATTGGTGGGTACTAGAGAAGGCGAACCTGGCACCTAGAGGGTGGTCAATGGTCATGAATCTAAAAAGAAAAGAATGCAGATGGATTCATTCTCTTAATACTGTCCAGCAAGGGCTCAATAGTCTCGAGGAAACATCTAGAGAGATGGGTCAACTGTGATACTTCCCTTCTTTAATTTGTAATCTGTATATATGATCCTGTCATCATGAGCCTTGCTCAATCATATTTTCTACTGAATATTTGCGATTCTGTGACAGGCAGTATGCCTTGTATTGGCCTTTAATTTGCTGGTGCTGTTCTTGTTTCATAAACATTGACGCATGTTTTTCCTGTTAACAGTTTCTGCATGATTTTCACTCATGCGGTGTATGAGCCAGTTAAATCGATGCTTTTTATCCCTACATTATTCGTTTATGTCACACCTGTGTTGATCAATTATGTCACTAACTGCGTCTGGTCTTACAAGCAATTTAATTTTCTACACATAACAAATCTTTCAGATGAGTCATTTTTACGTACCCAAACGGACTCTACATCAACTATTTCCCCAGCGCAAGCGTGTTTACGCTTCTCCCAGTGCAAGTGTGTTTACGCCTGTTAATGAGCTAATCACATATTCTGACACAGCTTCTGACGTAAGCCCTCCGCGCGATCCATTCCGTGCTGGTCCCAGCTGCTTCGGCGCTCGGAAACGCCTATGGTTGCCAGGCAACTTGCTTGACACGTAACACTGTCGACGTCAGACCGGACTGCCCCGAATTCTTTTCATTTAGCATTCGTCCTGTCAGTTGCGGCTTCCTCTGACTGTGAGAGGAGCTGCAGCAGCGCGAGTCATTATCGCCTGCCTTCTAATTCAAGTAAGCACCGAATTCCCTTATTGTGTCTTTAAGGATTAATCACCCGTTTATGATGGTGCCTTCAACGAATGTTTTTATTACAGAACTCTGTTTGAATCCCAGACGTATCCCACTAATCGGACGCGGTTCGCCCGCTTAGGTGAGCCGTCCCCCCTTTTCATTTAAAGTTTCTTTCAAAGCATGTTTGCCGTGGCTGGCTTTTTTGAACTCTTCACATTAGGAGTCAATCGAACATGCATGCTTCACAGGCATGCTCCCAACACCGTTGTCGGCTCCTCACCACCCGTGTTTGTCGAGCCCACCTCCACAACAGGGGCAACTTGGTTCCTTAAACAACCCTCCTTTTCCACATAATTTCCTTTTGTTTAATAGGGACGACACACGCCCGGGACGTATTTTTATAGAGACTATGATTCCTTCATATGGGGTTCAATCATCGTTGATTGTCACATCCCGCGCTTTGTTGAACTATGAAATCGGAGATGCCCTTTTCTTCGAACCAATGAATCCCCCTTTCATTTACAGAGACCACATTTGATGAGGCGCTCTGCCCTTTGAAACGCATTAAACGGATTGCCAGGCCATCCTACACCACTGGCTAGGTGAGTCTTGGCTATCCCTTTCTAGACCACACACCAAACATTAGCATTTCACGATATTGATGTATACTTTACTTGCACTTGCAGGTTGCCATTACCTTCCTAATGTCCTGATGAAGACCCTGCATGACTATTTAATTTCGCATAATCTGGGTTGAAACGTCGACGATAAAGTGCTAGGACCAGTTCAAGACCTGTTTTTCGAATACATTTTGATTCATTCATGAAACAGCGCCATTGTTTTCCCTGATACTGGCCCTCCTCTTGTATATGATGTACATAGAATGTTTCCTTCGTATATGATGTACATAGAATGTTTCCTTTGTATTTGATCACTGTAAATACTGTGCACATAATTGTCACTCTTGTCACCTTGTCACCGATTCACTGCTTCACGTTAAAGTTTATTTCATTGGTAACCCTGCGTTACAAGTAATACGGGTGTTTCTATATAAATGCAGAAATTTATATAAAAAACGACATCACACCCTCCAAATCTAGCATTAGTGTGATTTGTACTCTTAGTTTGTGTGGTCATCTCTTGATTTATTTGCATAACAAAGCGATTGTTTTACTAAATACCCGACAGAACCATTGTTTTTTGTAACAAGGATGGGAGAGAGGCAGCAAATTTCACCATACGGTATGGCCTAGATAGACCCATCCGCAGGACCACGCTACTCCAGTTGGTGGGAGAATTCGTCATCATCTCCCCCACTGGAGATCCATAACATCAGACAGGTGGGTCTTGTAAATCATCCAGGAGAGCTGTTCCTGCCTTTCCTTTTCCGACTCCTTCTGTGAGGATCCTGGAGCATTGAGCTCCTCAGTTAGTTTTATTGACTTCACTCGACGTCTTTACAACTTATAATACTTGTTACATCATTTTTCTCACTTTCAAGCATTTTTTCCATGCTAACCAAATACAGGCATGGCCACCTACGTCACAATGAGTTCTTGGAAAACCCGACTCTTAAGCCTTTAGGACTTCCCCTTGCTTGGATATTGATTTCTCCAAGAAGTCATTTATTATGCATGAACATCTATTCCTTAGGGGTTCATTCATAACATTCTTCTGCCCGACTTATCTGAAAGAAACACGTTAGTTAGATTCCTCACCTTAGAATATCCCCAGGCGTCAGACTGGATCCGGAAGATTTTTCGTCAGCAATACCCCTTGCGCGTCGCTAGGCGTCGTCTGCGGCTCCGCGTTCGTCGTCGGCGTCGTGCACCGGAATGACGTCGTCGGAGTACTTAGACGCCGCCCTCGCGCGCTGACGTCAGTTCTTCTTTTTTCCGCGCCAGTAAGCGCAGATCCGGGAGAGCTACCCCTTTAGTCAATTTTTTTTTTGTCAAAATTGTTTTTATTAGTCACAAAAAGAGAGCATAACATACAGAACAGACCATGACATGTGCCCCATATCTGAGTGGACCAGCGAGCGATAAAGCAGATAACAACGTACCAACCCGTAGTCGGACCCCACAGAGGCGAGCCTCCCCCATCGTAACCTTCGCTATAGGAGGGGTACAGAATAGCTAAAATAAGAGGGGGACGCAGGCCCGGGAGTGACACCCCGGAAACCTCCAATAGGCGCCCATCGGGCACTAACAGTCCCGTGCCGGTCCGACACTCAAAAAGATGGGCCACAACACCCAGCTGGCTCTATGTCATGTGGCTACAACTTCAATTGACGATCAACCCCAACTCCCCCTAGTCCCTCCCTACCCCCCCGCCCACCCCCGAACCATAAAAGAAAAAGGTGAGAAAGTGAAGGAAAAGTAGGAAAGAGAGAGACAGGGGAGAGACTCCGGCAGTGGGGCCCGAAGGCCCTGCCCTATGACAAGGGAGGGAAGATGTCCGTCCAAGGCGATGGCCAGATAAGGGCTCGTCCAACATCATCCCCGGGACCTCAACCCGTACAAGCAGGGGGTGCTACCCAAAGCCGCAGCAGCCGACTACAGTTGAAACAGCCGTAGGCCCCTAAGCTGGGGCGGACAAACCGCCGCCGGTAGACCTCTAGACAGGAAAGTCACCAACGGGCCCCACCTGAGTTCAAACGCGGCATAGTCATCCCTGAAGACATCCGTCATTCTCTCTAGGCTCAGAAGTCTCCAGAGGCGGGCATGCCACATCGAGGCCGTGGGCGCCGTCCGCTTCTTCCAGTGGGCCGCAATAGCCACCTTCGCCGCCCCCAAGCACAGCCACATCACTGCCTTATCCGCTCTGGTTTGGTAGCGCAGGGAGGGATCTCGCAGGCCCAACAGTGCTGTCGCCATTGAGGTGGGGATCGGGTAACCCAACATGGATTTGATATGCGCCAAGATCTCTTCCCAGAAGGGGCGGATCGTAGGACAGGTCCACCAAATATGCTCAAAGTCCCCCAGTAACCCGCAACCCCTCCAACAGCGATCAGAGGTGGCCGGAAAGATACGCCGCAGTTTCTCTGGATATAAGTACCAATCCACCATTACCTTCATGTGCGCCTCTCGCAATTCTATTGAGTGGTTATGCTTGGAGATGTCCGACCACAACGCCTCCCACTCCCGTTCCTCAATCGGTCGCAGCAGCACCTCCTCCCATTTAGCCTTAAATCGTGGGGACGGGGAGACTACAGTGGCCAAAAGGTGGCCATAAAGGAAGGAGATGGCCCCCCTCATAGATGTGGTAGTGCGCGCAAATTTTTCAAAGGGTGTTTGGGGCCTGCGTACCGCCGCCTGGATTTCCTGTGTCTGGAGCCAGTGCTTGAGCTGGAGGTAATGATAGTGTTCAGTGTGCAGGAGGCTAAAGTCAGTCCTGCATTTGGAAAAAGTCAGTAATCGTGTCCCCCTAAAAAGATGTCCGACCATTAAACAGCCCCTCTCCTCCCACGCCGCGAATGGCCCTCTAGTAAGCGCCGGCGGAAAAGCCGCCAGCCCATGAATCGGTGTGTGGGGAGAAGGGAAAGTGGCCCACCGCTCGTCCGACGCCAAAGTGTCCCACACCCGCAGTGTTGTTCTAGTGGGCGTGCTGATGTAAGCGTTGTCCGGTCTATCGTGTTTCGGACGCCACGCCAAATCCCAAATTGTCCGACCCGCCACCGACCTGTCCATATGTAGCCAATGTTTGTCCGATTCTCTCTTCGACCATTCTATCAAAACTCGCAGTTGGGCCGCCTTGTAGTAAAGGTGGAAGTCGGGGAGGCCTGCCCCGCCCGCAGAGCGCGGCCCCCGCAACATGGAAAATGACAACCGGGCTCTGCCCCCCTGCCAGATGTAACGAGAGCATAGGGAGCGTAGAGTCGAGAAAAAGGAGAGAGGGACTTCAATGGGGAGGGCCTGGAACAAATGGAGCAACTTCGGTAATATCGTCATTTTGAGCGAGTGAATACGCCCCAGCCAGGAGATAAACAAAGGCTGCCAGCGCGCCAAGTCAGATTTAATATGCGCCAGAAGGGGGGGGAAGTTTGCTTTGTATAGATCCTCTACGGACGGGGTGAGCTGAACTCCCAAGTATAGGAGCGATGCAGTCGCCCAACGAAAAGGTGTGCTCCTCTGGAGGTGCGCTAGCTCATCCCCCTGAAGCGTAAGATTCAGAATATACGACTTGTCCTGATTAATCTTGAATCCCGCCACACGTTCATAGCGCCGCAGTTCTGCCTGGAGAGTCGGAAGCGACTCGGAGGGGCGCGCGAGGGATAGAAGCACATCATCAGCGAACAGGGAGATCTTATGGTCCTCTCCCGCGAATGGGATACCCGTGATCTGCGGGTTGCGTCGAATGGCCTGCGCCAGCGGCTCAATGCTCAGGGCAAACAGGAGGGGGGACAGCGGGCACCCCTGTCTAGTGCCCCTTGAGAGGGCGAACGGAGCCGAACAGGTCCCATTGACCTGGACCCGCGACAAAGGAATTCGATAGTTGGCCCGTACCATTGCTATAAAGGCCTCTGCAAAGCCCATCCGACGCATGGTGGAAAAGAGAAAGCCCCAATCCACCCGGTCGAACGCCTTCTCGGCATCCAGACCCACCAGGATGGCCGGTAAGCGTTGTCTAGAAGCCTTTTCTATGAGATGCACTATACGTCGGGTGTTATCGTGCGTTTGCCTCCCTGGAATGAAACCCGATTGGTCGGGATGGATCAGCGCTGCCATCAGAGGGCTGAGCCTAGCCGCCAGAATAGAGGAATACAGTTTAGCGTCGAGGTTTAACAACGCGATTGGCCGGTAAGAGGAACAGTGATCCTTAGGTTTCCCCGGTTTGGGGATGACGGTAATAACCGCCTCCGCCATGGATGGGGAGACCACCCCCTGGGTGACGATGGCGTTAAACAACGATTGCAGGCGTGGGGCCAGGTCTGGCGCGAAGGTCCGATAGAACAGGGCCGTGAGGCCGTCAGGCCCAGGAGCTTTATTCAATTTAAGCGCCATTATGGCCCTGGTGACCTCCTCCAACGAGATGGGGGCGCAGATGTCTGCGTAGGCCGCGGCGGCAACCTGAGGGAGTTGTAACTCCTGTAGATAATCCTCCTGTTCTGAGCCCTCCAGCGAATCCGACGCGTAGAGCTTGCTATAAAAGGAGCGGAAGCAGTCCGCTTTGCCCGCGTCAGAGTGAGTAACCACGTCTGCAGCATCCCTCACCCCTTCAATATATTCCCTATCCCGTTTGACTCGGAGCTGTCTAGCCAGATGCCTCCCCACCTTGTTCCCCATGATATACGAGGTGTGGCGGAGCCGCAAGAGGGTAAGTTCAGCCCTATTGGCATAGATAGACTTGAGTTTGCCCCGTAGCGCCGTAAGGGGCCGCAAGGTGAGGCGAGAAGGCTTGGCCTTATGGGCCTGCTCTGCCGCCGCCAATTCCGCCTCCAGGCGTTCCCGTTCTGCCGCCCTCTGCTTATTAAGCGCGGAATTGAGCGCGATGCATTTACCCCGGAGTACCGCCTTAAAGGCGTCCCACCGCGTCTGCTCCGAAGTCTCCCCTGCGCAATTGAGGGCAAAGTAGTCATCTATAGACTCCCGCAGTGATGCGCGCAGCACAATATCTCTGGTGAGGGAAGCGGGGAAATACCATTTCCTCTGGCGATCCCGGGGGCCTGGCCAGTGAAGCGCGATCGTGACCATACTATGGTCAGAAACCGCGAGCGGAAGGATCTGCGCGTCTTGCAATGACCCCGAAAGAAAGCGATTAATGAAAATATAGTCCAGCCTGGAATACGACCGGTGTACATGTGAGAAATGGGTATAATCCTTCGTGGAAGGATGAAGGGTGCGCCAGGTATCGCAAAGGCCCAAGTCAGAGAAGCGTTGTTTAGAAGCCGCGGAAAATGCACCTGACTCAGCCCTCTGCGAGTGCGAACTATCCAACTCCGCCCGCCACACTAGATTAAAGTCCCCCATCAAAACCACCGAGCCCTCCGCAAACTGCTCCAACCGCGCGCAAAAAGTGGACAGAAACCCCGCCTGACCAGTGTTGGGTGCGTAGAGGGAGATGAAGGTGCAGGTCTGCCCTCTCAGAACCCCTTTTACCATCACCCACCTCCCCGCCTTGTCCGAGCAGACCTCCATCGGCTGGAACCGTACTCCGCTGTGAAACAACAGCATCACCCCCCTATGCTTGGTGGTGGCTGACGAACTGTACATGAGTGGGTACGCCCTATGCCGCAGCCTATGGTCGTCCCCCCTACGCAAGTGCGTTTCTTGCAGCGCAACTATGTCTAGGTGCCTATCCGATATGTACTTCATCACCCTCTGACGCTTCTGGGGGGAGTTAAGCCCTTGTACATTCCAGGAGCCTAGGGATACTGCCATCGTGTATTGGGATGTATGCAACCTGCTGCAGCCACGCCCCGCGCCCAGCCTCCCGTCCCCGGTGTCCAGAAAAAGAAAGGAGAAAGAGAAGGAAAGGAGAGAAAAAAAAGAAATAAAAATACCCCCAACACCCCATTGCAATACAGCATTCTAGCGGTAAGGACTCGGAGGGCATGGCAACCCGCCCCCCCCCCCCACCCCGGCAGCAAATATAATTCTTATGCATAAAGAAGAAATGAGGAAAACATCCCCAACTGTAGTTCCCGGGCCCCCTGACAGGCCCGTTCCGGTAGTCCCGCACTCAGCGATACTCCCTCTGCTGTGCCGGCCCTCCGCCCCAACGGGGCAGCCAGCGAGCGTGGCCTCAGAAGCTCATGACCTGTGCCCAGGAGCTCCCTCCGCTGGAGCAAGCCATCCTCCAACTGGCGTCGTCTGTGGGATCATCTGGGAGGGGCACGACCCACCGTGGCCCACTCTCCGGCCCCCGTCCCGGTGCCTCCAGCCGCCGTAGCCCCCCCCTCAACCTGTTCTTCGTCTGGTGCGGACAGACCCAAAATGGCCCTGCCCGCCGCCAAGTCCGTTACAGTTCGTTGCTTATTCTGGTATTCGAACGAGAGTCCAAAGGGGAAAGTCCAGCGGTACCGGATGTGCTCCGCTCTTAATTTGGCAGTCAGAGGCCGAAAGGACTGGCGCCTCGCCAACGTCGCTGGGGATAGATCCTGGTACAACGCACATGTAAACCCCTGGAACGACACCTCTGAGGACCTCCGCGCCGCCGCTAGGACAGCCTCCTTGGTTTTGTAGGAGTGAAATTTAGCCAGAATGTCTCTCGGCCTCCGTTTGTCTCCAGGCGCCAGAAAGCCCACCCTGTGTGCCCGGTCGAGCTTGATCTTGAGAGTCTGCGGCTTCACCACCTCAGCGAAGAGGCCCTCCAGGAAGGCCTCTAGGTCCGGGCCCTCGGCTCGTTCCTCCAAATGGCGCACGCGTATGTTATCGCGGCGAGCGCGATTTTCCAGATCTTCCGCCTTGAGCTGCGTTTGCGTCAGTTGATCCTGGAGAGCCTGAAGCTGCCGCGCGTGATCCGTGCACCTGCCGTCTAGGCTCTCATGACGTGACTCTAACTCCACCACTCGCGTGCCCACCGCGTCGACGTCGTGCCGGAGGCCAGACAGCTGGTCGCGCAAGTCCGCCCTCAACTGGTCCACCGAGCGTTGGGTGTCCCGGCCAATCTCCTCCCGCAGCTCCGCCTTGAAATCGCGCAGTGAGGCCAGGAGGTCCTCCTTAGTTAGTGCCATTGCTCCCGGCGGCGCCGCTGGGGCCCCAGACGACCCCCTGTCCGCTGGACCGAAGAAGGCGGTCACGGAGGCGTTGCGTTTAGCCTGGCCCTTCTTAGTCGGCATATGGCCGTCCCCTACCGGCTCGACCAGCGGTTCGCTCGAGCAGGGGCCCCCCGAACAGTCCCCGGGGCCGCAGCCTGTACCGACTGCTCCTTTACGCCGCACCGGGCCTCCCGTCACAAGGCCTCTGCCGGTACCCCCCGAACTCGCCAGGCGCCGCGGGCGAGAAGGCGGATCCCTTCAGGCACCTCTGTTCGGCGCTCCTCTGCCTCCTTCCCAGTCCAGGCCAGCCGCTCCCAAGGAGAAGGCACAGTCCAAACAGGCCGCAGCCGGGACACCCACGCAGTCAAGGCCTCTCACCAGTGCCGCACAGTCGAGGAGAGCTCCACTCCGATCTCGCCCCAGGCTCTCCGCCCCCGCAATCTCGGCTCGCAGACTCTCCCGCACAGGGCCCCCTGGCAGCGCTCACTCTCGCTCCTCACCGTGCCACCGCCGCTCGAATTCCTCCAAGTCCTCTCCCTCCGTCATGAGCCCGCAGCAGCCGAGTCCATGAGATCGCGGGGCTCCTCCTCCGCATCGCCCGCCGCCTCGGGGGATTCTCTTCCGGACTGTGCCTGGTCGTTCTCACGTCCCCTCCGGGCCCTCGCCTCCATGTAGCCCCCCAGGGAGAATCAGCCTCACTCTTCGCCAGGCCAGGTGCCCCGGACCCTCAGTCGCGGCCGATGGAAAGCGCCGTTTCAGCAGCGGAAGCCGCCATCTTCGGCCGCCGCGGCGTCGCCGCCGGCACGGGTCTCAGATGCCGCAGCCAGTCGCCGCTCGGGAGTCGCCAGGTCCACCGGTGCCCAGCCGCTCACCAGCTCATTTGGCGAGCTTTCGTCCCACCCAGGGACCCAGGAACCGCTTCAGAAGCCAGGGTAAGCCCGGGGTGGTGCGGGAGCCGATTCGGATCACGTCCGATCGGCCATCTTGCCCAAGCCACGCCCCCTTTAGTCAATTTTTGACTAACTTTTTTGACTTTTGGTCAATTCTCAACTCTGGTGCCGGTAGGATGCCTGGTTTCAAGGCCTGCGACGACTGTCACCGACTGATGTCGGTGACCGATCATCACCGCCGGTGCCTGTACTGCTTGGGCCTCGACCACGACGCGGCGTCGTGCTCCGACTGTATGGCCCTGACCTCGAAAGCTAGGCGGGAGCGGTCCCGCAAGCTTCTCGAGCTTCGCCACTCGGCTCCGCGTCGCTCTCAATCCCGGTCCAGGAGGAGGTCCAAGGATCGGTCGCGGAGCCGCACTCGACATCGTCACGAGTCTGGCTCGAAGTCTTCGGGTAAGTCGAGGCACTCCAAGAAGTCCAAGAAGCGACACCGCTCTTCGGACTCCCCTCACCGGTCGCGCGACTCGGCCGAGGGTCCGGGTGGTTCCACCCCCGCGGCTCCGCAGGAGCCGCAGGCGCCGCGCAAGTCCCCATACCCGACGGTCCCTGGGACTGACGTGACGCCGGCGGAGGTCAGTGCCTTCCTCTCGGCCATGAGGAACCTGGCCCCGCCGTCGACGCCCGCTTCGGGCCCCGCGGACTCAACTGGGCGACCTCGCATGCCGGCGGCTCCGACCCCGGCGCCGTTGGAGGCTCCGGCCCCGACGCCGCAGGTCCCCGATGGGCCCGAGCCTTTGAACACCGCCTGTCTCTTGGACCGTTATTCCCACTCTCTGTGGGATGCGGTGGAGGACGTGCTGCCACTGTGCCCGTAGGAGGCCCGGGCGCGGCTTTCCTCGGCCCTGGCCGATGGGAGAGATGCAGCGCGCCATGCAATCCGATGTGGGCTTGACACTACGGACTCGCTGGGTAGGGCGATTTCTACCACGGTGGCGCTTCGACGTCACGCCTGGCTGCGGTCCACGTCCTTTTCAGGGGATGTCCAGAGCACTTTCATGGACATGCCTTTTGATGGCGCTCGCCTTTTTGGTGAGAAAGCGGACAGTGCACCGGCTCGCTTCAAGGACTCCCGGGCTACGGCCACGTCCTTGGGCCTCTCGGCCCGCGGCCACAAACTTCCGCTTTTCGCTCCTTTCGTGGCCAAGGAAGGGGCACCTCCTCACGTCCGCCTAGCCACCGGCCGCAGAACCAACCTGCACGTGGTCGCGGACGTGGTTTCCGCCGAGGCGGTACTGGAGGACGACGCGGTCAGTCCACATCCACCCCGGCAGAATCCGCCTCAAAGCCTTCCTAGTCCGAGCTTTCAGGCCCATTCCACGCCAGTGGGCGGCAGAGTTCGCCATCACCTGCTCCACTGGCGGTCCATCACATCGGACAGGTGGGTGCTGCAAATCGTCCGAAGGGGCTACTCCCTCCCCTTCGAGACGACCCCTTCAGCCATGCCACCGCAGCACCACCGTATCTCGGGGGATCATTTGAATCTTCTCCACGAGGAAGTTTCGGCCCTCTTGGCCAAGGGGGCCGTCGAGCGCGTTCCGAGCCCAGAAGTAGGTCGTGGTTGTTATTCCCACTACTTTCTGGTTCCCAAGAAGGGCAAAGGGGGCCTACGCCCTATCTTGGACCTCCGGAACGTCAATGCCTTCCTCCGGAAGGAACGGTTCAAAATGTTAACTTTGGCTCAGGTTCTAGCTGCCCTCGACCCTGGAGACTGGATGGTAGCGTTGGACTTGCAGGACGCATATTTCCACATCCCCGTCCTGTCAGCCCACCGGCGTTACCTGCGGTTCACGGTGGGTCAGGAGCACTTTCAGTTCACCGTGCTCCCCTTCGGCCTTACCAGTGCCCCTCGGGTGTTCACGAAAGTGATGGCGGTGGTCGCAGCTCATCTGCGCAGATCAGGGGTTCCAGTCTTCCCCTATCTCGACGACTGGTTGTTGAAGGCGGGCTCGCCCCACACAGTCATCTCCCACCTCCAGACTATGGCGGATCTCCTGCATTTGCTGGGGTTTTCCATCAACGTGCCGAAGTCACACCTGAGCCCCTCTCAGAATCTCCTTTTCATCGGAGCGGTTCTCGATTCGGCGCAGTTCCGGGTTCATCCACCGGAACAGCGGGTCCGGGATATACAGGCCCTGATTCCCATCTTTCGGCCTCTATCCTGGGTTTCGGTCAGGCTAGTGTTGCGGCTTCTGGGGCTGATGGCCTCCTGCATCCTACTAGTGCATCACGCCAGGCGGCGCATGCGGGCTCTGCAGTGGGACCTGAAGTTTCAGTGGGCCCAGCATCACGGCGACCTGTCCGACCATGTCTTGATCTCGGAGGGCACTGCTCAGCAGTTGCAGTGGTGGCTCACGGACCGCGATTGGGTCATGGGCAGAAGCCTCTCCCTTCCCCAACCGGAGCATGTCGTAGTGACGGATGCGTCCCTCCTGGGATGGGGTGGCCATATGGGAGAGGCGGAGATCAGAGGCCTCTGGTCTCCGGCGGAGTCTCGTCTCCACATCAACCTGTTGGAGTTGAGAGCGATCTGGCTTGCACTGAAAGCCTTCCTTCCCTCTGTCAGGGGCAGTGTCGTGCAGGTGTTCACGGACAACACCACCGCCATGTGGTATTGCAACAAACTGGGCGGGGTGGGGTCGTGGACCCTTTGTCAGGAGGCTCTGCGCCGCTGGACATGGCTGGAACATCAGGGCATCACCCTGGTGGTTCAACATCTGGCGGGCTCTCTGAACGCCAGAGCAGACAAACTCAGCCGCCGGTGCATGATGGATCACGAATAGCGTCTGAACTCCGAGGTGGCGCAAGGTCTCTTTCAGCAGTGGGGAGAGCCTTGGTTAGATCTATTCGCCACCGACGAGAACGCGCAATGTCAGCAGTTCTGCGCGTTGGAATTTCCAAGGCGGCACTCGCTCGGCGACGCTTTTCGTCGCTAGTGGAGTTGCGGTCTGTTGTACGCCTTCCCGCCTATACCACTTCTGCCCAGAGTGCTGAAGAAGATCAAGCGTGACCGGGCCCAAGTCATCTTGGTGGCTCCGGATTGGGCACGAAGGTACTGGTATCCCGAGCTACTCAGTATGTTGACCGATCCTCCGATACGTCTGCCCCTTCGGGAGGATCTTCTGTCGCAGCAGCAGGGGACGGTCCTCTACCCGAACCTGTCCAGCCTCCACCTCCATGCGTGGAGATTGAGCGGCGGCAGTTGATGCCATTTGACTTGCCTCCTGAAGTCTGTGATATCATTCTGGCAGCCAGGCGTCTCTCCACAAAGACGGTATACGCCTGCCGGTGGAACAAATTTGTGGCATGGTGCACAGCAAAGGCTGTGGATCCCCTCTCCGCCCCTCTTTCTGAGGTTCTCCTCTTTCTTCTTTCTTTGGCCCGGCAGGGCTCTGCCCTGGGCACCTTGAAAGGTTATCTTGCTGCTCTCTCTGCCTTCTTACGGCTTCCAGATCAGCCCTCTCTTTTCAAGTCCCCTGTAGTGTCACGCTTTCTTAAAGGCATTACTCACACGTTCCCTCCTGTCCCTTTCGTAATGCCTCAGTGGGACTTGAATCTTGTCTTGACATTCCTGATGTGCGCTCCCTTTGAGCCGCTTCACAATTGTCCTCTTCGTCTTCTAACTCTTAAGACTGCTTTCCTGGTAGCCATCACCTCGGCTAGACGGGTGAGTGAGCTCCAGGCTCTATCGTCCAAGCCTCCTTTTCTATCTGTTCATCCGGACAAGTTTGTCCTTCGGCCTCGTCCTTCCTTTCTACCGAAAGTGGTGACCCCCTTTCATCTTGGGCAATCTGTCACCTTGCCCACCTTCGTTCCGCCTCCGCATCCTTCCAAAGAGGAAGAGCGGCTCCACCGTCTTGACCCAAAACGTGCGCTCTCCTTTTATTTGGACCGTTCCGAGTGGACGACCAGCTTTTCATTGGCTACATGGGTGCAAAGAAGGGAAAAGCTGTACACTAACGGACCATCTCCCGGTGGGTCGTTTTGTGTATAAAAATCTGTTATTCCTTGGCAAAAAAGGAACCGCCTGTTGGGCTGCGCGTCCATTCTACTCGGGCCACAGCGGCTACTACTGCTTTGGGACGGGGAGTCCCTTTGCAGGACATCTGTCAGGCGGCAACGTGGGCTTCGCTGCACACGTTTGCCAGGCATTATTGCCTAGACAGCCAAGTCCGGAGGGATGGCTTCTTTGGCCGTTCTGTCCTCCAGGACTTTCTGGTGTGATCTTGGTTCGCAGACCCACCACCGGCGTTGGTATTGCTTGGGTATCTATTCTAAGGTGAGGAATCTAACTAACGTGTTTCTTTCAGATGAACAAGTTACTTACCTTCGGTAACGATGTATCTGTAAGAAACATTAGTTAGTTAGATTTCTCACCGACCCACCCATCCTCCCCGTTCTGCGAACTGACATCTAGGGTTAAGGCTATCCCTTTCAGGGCCCTAGAATTTTTTGGCACCAGTGTCGGTATCTTGCATGGCTCTGCATCCCTGGCACGGAAGGCTATGTACAAGAACTGACGTCAGCGCGTGAGGGCGGCGTCTAAGTACTCCGACGACGTCATTCCGGCGCACGACGCCGACGACGGACACGGAGCCGCAGACGACGCCTAGCGACGCGCAAGGGGTATTGCTGACGAAAAATCTTCCGGATCCAGTCTGACGCCTGGGGATATTCTAAGGTGAGGAATCTAACTAACTAATGTTTCTTACAGATACATCGTCACCGAAGGTAAGTAACTTGTTCTTATGTCAATACTGGCATTCCTAAACACCTTCAAGGTATAAATATACCTTCACTTACCATGGCAAACCATGGTTCGGCTGCCTACTTGCACGACACGGCTCGCCACGGCAAGTTCGGAAGGAAGTCAAGTCCCCGCCTGATGCACTGACCAGATGCTGTCATCCTCCTCGCAGAGAATCCAGCTCCAGTGTTTGACTCCCCTTGTGGGGTGTTAGAGATCGAGACTCGGGAAGAGATTCCACCCTCACTCATTCTAAGGTATGGAGCGGACTAGAACCTAGAGGGACTTGTGGCAAATCTTGGCAACTATAGCTAAACTAGACTATTGACAAACCGCACCTACTTCTTACCTCGTACTACATTTAGGTTAGGTAAACTGGGGTGGAACTAGCTAGAAGCATCAGATGAGAATTAACATTTTAGCCTGTGTTATTTATGTATGTATTTTTATGAATATCTGTTATAGCTACAAACCATGCTATTGCAGTATAATTTTATCTTACTGCTAACGCTGTACATATTATACTTAGCATTCTGTCTTACGATTGTAGCTGTTCATATCTCTTGCACAAGAAATAAGACTGTTCAATAAACCGTTTTTATTGAAACGCCCGTCTATCTATTTCTGTGTAACTCTGTAGAAACGAAGCATGCACGATTGACTGGGTGAAACTATTATATATTGTTTGCACGATTCTGAGATTGTTCCGATTCTAAGGGAAACAAAGTTGTCATGTTTATGCGGTTGGCAGAAACTAATCCCTGCTTGTTTATTTGTGAAGTTTCTAGTAACCTCTGAGTTAGCTGGCACACACAAGTAATTAAGTTTAATGTACTCGATAGAGACATACTGACCTCAGTCCTATGTCAAAACTATAGTGTATATTATTCCAGTGCGCAGAGCCTATCAGGGGTATAGGCACTACACTACAACATCCTCTCCTGATCTCCGGATTGTTCAAATCACGCTGGCGGGTTCTGCCGCTCCAGAACAACCAACTAACATTTCCCTGAGATGGCTGGGGAACATAAGGGACACAGATGTTTCTCATTCTACTTCTCCTTCTTGCTCTCCTACTAGACGAGAGAGGCATATCACACCTCGGAGGAGAAGACACAGATCAAGGTCTCCATGAGTCGATCTACAAGATCTTGGCACCACTCTCCTGGAGAAAGAAGATGATTATCACCTTCATGGTCTTCTGACTCCAGGCCCTTGAAGGCGGATTATTCCCCAACTCCATCATCTAACCCTCCAACGAGGGTATCACCAGTAGATGATATCGTGACTTTTAATGAGGTGTTATGTAGAGGGACTACAAAACTCAACATCTAATTGCTTTCCTCTGCACCTTCAACATCTGTTATTTTCGAGACACTACATTACAGGTCCTCCTCTAGACCTCTACACCCTCTGTTACCTGGCTTGTTAGAACTGGCTCTCCACACTTTCTTAACACTGGCTTCAGTGGGAGCTGCTTCATCACGGATAGCAAAGAAATACAGGACGCCAGAGCAGGATCCACTGTTTCTGGGGTCTGATCCACCTCCTGATTCTGTCATCATGTCAGTGGCCAGAAAAGCATACACTGGAGCATCCTCTTCTGCCGTTCCCCCTGATAAGGACAGCTAAGCCATGGACGCCATTGGCAAGAGTGTATAACACATCTGCTGCCTACCTGAAGGTGGCCAGCGCGCCAGGGTTATTGAGCTGACATGACCGCTCTATTTGGGACTCTCTATCACGATTCACAGAGAAGTTATCAAAGGAGGACCGTCTGACTTTTTAAGAAATCCTACATGAAGGAGGGTTTGTGGCTAATCAAGTCATAAGCGCGGCTGCAGACGCTTCAGACCTCACTGCCCATGGAATCTGCACTCATCGATCCTCCTGGCTAAGGCTTACGGGTTTGAAACCAGGGGCCCAGCACAGGATTCTCAACCTTCCCTTCAACGGAACCTCACTCTTTGGCTTTCATGCTGATGATGAGATGTCAAGAATGAAATCCGAACTGGAAACCTTGAAGGTGGGGGGGTAAGAGAAAAGAAAGGATTTCAGGCGTCTCTATCGACCATACAATCGTTATCAGTACCAGCAGAGGGTTCAAACCCCTAATTGGTCTTTGCAGCAACATCAGGCGAGATCTCATTACCACCAGCGACTACCTGGTAGAGGAAGAGGAGGCTCAAGACAAGCAACCCCTGTAGCAAAACAGGCTAAGCAGTGAGTGCTTGCTTCCCCCATCTCCGTTACCCACTCCGGTGGGGGGGGGGGGGGGGGGGGGTAGTGTAAAATTTCACTTGGACGAGTGGACCAAGATAATGCAGAGCAAATGGATACTCAATCAGATTCAAGTCACCTCCACCATCGGTATCTCCTCGGAGAAGTACAGTAGATCGCACAATTATGCTTCTAGAAGAGGTATCTGTCCTTCTGCGAAAACAGGCCATTGAAAAGGTTCCCTGGTATCAACATTGGCGGGTATCTATTCCTGCTACTTTCTAGTCCCAAAGAAAGGTCCAAACAAGGAGTTCAGCCCTATATTAGAACTCAGATTCTTAAACAAATTTGTTCTCAGAGAGAAATTAAGAATGCTGGCATTACACCAAATCATTACACACGTTCCTCAAGGGGGCTGGATTTGTTCCATAGATCTTCAGGATGCTTATTTTCACAACCCAGTCTCTCGAAAGCATCGGAAGTTTCTTCGATTCATGATCCAATCAGAACACTTCCAATTCAAGGTCCTGCCTTTTGGGCTAAAGTCGGGTCCTCGCACTTTCTCAAAATGCATTGCGGTGGTAGCGGCTTTTAGAAAAAGATCTTCGTCTATCCTTACTGAGATGATTGGTTACTCAAAAGTGCCTCCCCCAGCCTGCTGCAGGAACATCTGGGGTGCTGCATTCAACTATCAAACCAGTTAGGCCTGTGCGTCAACTTCAAAAAGTCTGTCCTCAATCAAACGCAGAGGATACACTACTTGAGCGATACTCCGGAAACAGCAAACGCAAAAGCGTTTCCTTCAGAGGAGAGATTTTTATTGATACTCCACAAGAGTCGGAATCTCCTAAGAACTCCTCATCCCACGGCCAGGCAGGTATCCTCTCTGCTGGGCTCGATGGCTTCATGCATATTCACAGTTCCAAATGCCAGGCTACAGATGAGACCCCTACAGCAAGCTCTAGAGGACCAGTGGTCTCAGATTTTCAATTGCTGGGAGGACACGATAGCTCTACCTCACTCAAAATCTCAGTAAGATGGTAGGTGCAACGGGCTCATCTCATGAAAGGAGTACTTTCCCACAAGGAACTTGTCAAACAGACTCTCGTCACGGATGCATCTCTTCAGGGCTGGGGCGCACACATGGCATCTCTTCTGGTCCAGGGAATGTGTTTGTAAAGGGAAAAACTTTACCACATTAACTTGCTCGAACTAAGAGCAGTGCATCTGGCTCTCAAGGCATTTTTTCACTTTTTCACTCCATCGAGTCACATTCTCTGCTAGTTCAGACTGACAATACAAAAACGATGTATTACCTGAACATACAGGGAAGAACCAGACCCCTGTCTCTGGTGGCTCAAGCAATCTGGAAATGGCTTCTGGCGAGAGACATGACAATATCTGCAGGCCACCTTCCAGGTGCCCTCAATGCACAAGCGGACGACCTAAGCCCAACCTTCGTCGAAGCGCACGGCTGGGTGCTAAAAGACATCTTTCAGAGATGTCTTTCAGAGATGGGGAGTGCCAGACATAGACTTGTTTGCGGACACAGAAAATGCAAAATGCAGCGTCTTCGCATCCAGATATCCTCAAACAGGCTCCAGGGGGAATGCACTGTTGATCGACTGGTCAGAGAGATTACTCTACGCTTTTCCACCAGTCCCTCTCATACCTCTGGTGATCAACAAACTGTACAGGTCTAGGACAGAGATGATCCTGATTGCCCCCGAGTGGCCTCGCCAGTGGTGGTACCCGGACCTTCTTCACCTGTCCAAGGTGCCACACAGGAGTTTGCCATGCTTTACGAATCTACTGACCCAGTCAGGAGGGAAGGTTTATCATCCCAACCTACCGTCGCTGAAATTGACAGCATGGCTCCTAAGTTCCTGCAATATGGACACTTTGGCCTCTCGCAAGACTGTATGCAGATCTTGAAGGAAGCGAGAAGGCCTTCGATGAGAAAGTCAAATGCTTTCAAATGGAAATGATTCTATATATGCTGTACAGCTAATGGTCATGACCCTGTCCGGGGTCAAGAGCAGGTTATCTTACCTTATCTGTTATACTCAGCTAAAGCAGGCTTACAATTCTCTTCTATCAGAGTACATCTGGCAGCAGTTACAGCGTATATAAAGTCTCCTACCCGTTTTCAAATGCCAGCTGTTAGACTTCCTACAGGGGCTAAGGAAGGTTTACCTACCAGTTACCAGGAACTGAATGTAGTCCTCAAAGTTAATGGGGCCCCCATTTGAACTAATTCATAAAGCTTCATTACAGCACCTATCTTGGAAGACTGCTTTTCTAATGGCAATTACCTCTGCTCGCAGGGTGAGCGAGATTCAGGCCTTATGCTCTAAAGAGCCTTATCTTGTTTTCCATGCTAACAGAGTGGTGCTAAGAACTCACCCGAGTTTCCTTCCTAAGGTGATCTCGGATTTTCACATCAATCAGTCTTCCCACGTTTTTTCCTAATCCTACCACGCCGCCTGAGAGGGCGTTGCATTCTCTGGATCTAAAAAGAGTGTTGAAATTCTATCTGGATAGATCAAAGGGTATAAGAAAGTCAGACTGTCTCTTTGTTAACTATGGTCCATTAGGCACTGGTTTCCCCTCATCCAAGAGGTCCATCGCTCAGTGGATAGTGTCTTGCATCACATTATCTTATCAACTAGCCCAAAAACAGCTCCCTGGCAAGCCAGGGGCTCACTCTACGAGAGGTAAAGCTGCTAGTACAGCTCTACTTAAGAATGTACCTATCCAAGCAATATGTAAAGCAGCGACATGGCGCTCAGTCAACACTTTTGCCCACCATTACTGCTTAGAATCTGATACTCAAGCGGATGATCAGTTTGGGCAAGCATCCTTGAGAAATTTATTTGGCTAGCGAATGGTTGAAAACAGGTTTTGACATTCAGGTATCCGTCCGCAGGATTCAGGGACGGGCTTGCTACTCTATTCAGCGCTTATGACTATTGATGAGCATCCCCTGGAAGAGAAGGATACGTTACTTACCTGTAATCCTAGTTGTCTTCCAGGGGTATACTCGTCAAAGTCATATGCAACCCTCCCTCCTCTCCGGACGAATACTATGTCTATAATGATATGCCTGTTACTCATGTTATGATTAAATGTAATACGCCGTTGAAAACACCTGACCTAACTGTCACCTGTGGCGCATAATGGGAGCCTGTTGGTCTTAAAGGCACGGCACCAGACTTTTCTGAGTGTTCTATATGCAGCCTTCTAGGCTAGTCTGCCTGCTATCATCTTGCCTTTTTTATTTGAAACTGAAGGCTATGTTCAAAAACAAGTTGGAGGTACATTTTCTCTGTGTTAAACATTTTTTATTTTACGTGTTTTCTGGATATTTCAAATGAAAAATACAATACAATATTGGCATATTTGAGCCTGATAACATGGGCAGGACTATTCAGTGCCTATGACTTTGATGAGTATACCCCTGGAAGAGAACTAGGATTACAGGTAAGTGTTTTATCATCATGTGCCTTGGAGTGTGAAATAATGAGAATGCTGCTGCGAGTGGGAACATCCTGATGGAATGGTATCCTCCCACTACAGATATCCAGCTGAAGGTCATGCAGCTGAAATGAAATTGTTTTGTGTAGTCATGGAAATAGACTGGAACCTTTATGATCTCAACATGTTTGATCCTGATTGGTTCCCTTCATTGGAATGGAGTTGCCCCTTACATTTAAACTATGCACTGTTGAAGTTAGTAAGTTCAAATGCCCTTTCTGCTCTCCTTAGAGGAGATGCTTCCCCTGCTCTCCCCGAAAGTTCTAGACTATTGGGCACATCCCTTTCCCACTGACTTGACTGTATCTTTATTTGATTCATTTGATATCTGCCTAACTTCTTCCAAACTTACCCAACTTCTTTCACTTAGCAAATTAGGAAGGTTCCCTTCATGGGAAACTGTGATTGCTTAGATTTACGTTAGGACATCTTTAACAGATTGTCTTTGTATTTGCGATGTTGATTGTCTTTGAATCATATTGACTGATGCATTAATGTATTGATGATTGATTTACTACTAATTTGAATGAATGAGTTGTAACTTTGCTAATCTGCTAATAAATGTTCATAGTTGCAGATCTACCACTCTCGCTTCATGTTATTTAAGTATATTTGATTTGTCGAAGTACACCTCCGTTCGAAACTTAAAGGCTCATCTGCTTTGGTGCAGCTTGTACTTAAGTTAGGACCTGAAATCTGCCCGGTGCAAATCTGCAACAATACTGGTCCAAGTCTGATACACTGTAATTAAAGTTTCCAGCTGACAGTGACTCGTAGTTCAGCTGGTAGGTTTTGTTTCAAGTATTTATTAGTGCATATTTTGTCTTTAGTAAAGTATGCCATGACATAGATCCAGCCACAGGTACACTAGTTAGATATTTGAAAGAGAGCCCCACATGAAGGTGAGGCAATGCCCTGTCTGTGCAGGGATACTGGGAGAAGCCAATGGCCAACTTAGTTGTTGATAACCTAGACATGAAAACTGGGAAACGTATTTGGTGTCACAATTCGGCATCAAGTAACCTGGAAAAACAAAGGGATGATAGGAAAGAATATTAAAATATTTTTAAACCCAAATCTGTCAGATTAGAAATAAGGCAAGCCAGAAACCTACCGAAAAAGCTGCTAACTTGAAGGGTAAGCTGTGGACATTTTTTGCGGAGGCAAATCTGCTGGTTCAGACAACCCTGAAGAGACCTGCTCTGAACATCATGGCAGCAGGCCCTTAATGAGACCCATTGCAGAGCAGATGGCATCTTGGGAGTCTAACAACTTCATGATGCTCATGACAATATACACAGTGATTTTCATTTTTGAGTCTGTTTGACAGTGGAAGTTATGGCTGTTGAGGCTTCTTGCAGCAAGTCATCAAGTGAAACACCTGGTGAAAATATTCAAGCTGGACCACACCCTACTGCCCCTACTGCAATATAGTGCTAATGTGATTGATTCTCCAGTATTTGGGTATCTTTCATAGATTCACATGCTTGAATCATTCACCGTCGTCGAAGTGGGAGTCCCACGATACAAAAAAAGCAGTAAGCAATAACTTCAACATTACAGTTAATAGAGAAAAAACATTCATGTTAATATCTCATCCTAGTCATTAGGAATGGTCCAAACTCCAGCCAATCAGGCAACAGCACCCTCTAGAACCCTCTCCACAGAGGCTCAAGGCTCCCGCACGTTGTGTGAAGGGAGTCTCCCTAAACTCTGCTCAGTACTTTCTCTTGGCCTTCTGAATCTTTCAGATCTTCAATCAACATGTCTTCTTCAAAAAGATCTCTCTTCAGGCATTGTGATTCTTATGGGAAATTAAGACTTCACTCAGATGATCCCCACAAGAAGTGTATTTATTGCCTTCACCCTGAACACCAGGTGAGAGACTGCAAAATGTGTAGGACTTTTTCTCAAAAGCTTTGAGAGATAGAGAAGGACATCTTCTGTGGCTACAGAAGCTTAAACCAAAGACAGTCCTCTATCCGATGAGGAGAGTGATCCCTCTCTTAAAACTACAGCTTCAAAGAAAAGAGCTAGTGAGATGGAGCTGCTGTCTCCTAAGGCTGCCAAGGTGTGAAAAAAAGCATCACCACACCTAAAAACATGAAGATCAGACTTCATCTTCTAAAAAAAAAAAACAGCCTCTCTTAAGGGTCAGTCTGTGCCCTCTACGCCTTCTCAAACTACTTCAAAAATTAAGCCGGCATCAAGGTCTCTTCCTGAGACAACTTTACCTCACAAGAAAGATACTCCGTCGACGAAACAGTCGACGGTTTCTTTGTCGATGAGAACCTGTCGCTACAACTACGACGTCGACATTTACCTTTTTCGCTCCTCAGACTACAATGATCATGTTATCTGCATCATCTCCATCGACGTTAGTATCTGTGAAGGTGAGACAGTCTACAATTGCAATTTTGTCTTTCTCATCGGTGGAAAAGAAAAGACCTTCATCGACAGAAATCTCGTCGCCGCTGCGGCTGTCGGCAGCTCTCAAAGGCAAGTCTCTCTCGTCATTGCTGTTCTTGTCGGCGCAGTCTTCGTCGACGGTAGTGTCTACGATACCATCACCGGTAGCCTCGTTGACGGTAGCCTCGTTGACGGAACCGAAGAATTCGGACCCAGATCCTCGTCGACGAACCACGTCGACATCAAGACCGTTGATGGAAGAACTGTCAATGAAAACTTCATCTACAACATCCTCGTCGGTGGTTTGCTTGACATCGTCGGCGATGCTGGTCCTGTCAACTAATATAGCCGCTTCCAAGGATAGAAGAGCTATACAGGAGGTAATGCTGCCTTTTCACACATCTCCAAATAAGTTGTCTTCCTGTCTTCCAGAATTTGTTTGGGATTATGGAGCAGATGAGGAGGAATTAGAAGACAAGGGAATCTTCCGGTTGGCTCACAGTCCCTCTGACCTTCTCATTAAATGCCAGGATGATGAAGATGAGGACTATGTATATAACCCTGACGTCACCAATCAGGAAAGCCAAACTGAACAAACAATCCAAATGCCTATTTCTCCGGTTTCAAATTTACAGCATATGGTAGAGGATTACTACCACAGATTCCCTCCTTCAGAGCCGGCATCTTCAGTTCCTCAGACGCCCATTACACAGCCTTTGTTGCTAATTAGACCCTTCCCTCAGGTTACCCCAGTACCTGCTGCAACGCAACATCAGGACCAGGAGGTTCATACCACTGACAAGGAGAGAGAAGAGGGAGAGTTGGATGAGGTATCCCTTCCCAACAAATTGGATGACTATCAGATCCAGACAACATCGCCTTCCACTCCCCCTACAATAGATTCACCATCTGAAGATATTGTGGGCTTCCATACCCTCATGGAGAGAGCTGCAAAGAGGTTTCAGCTTCCCATGATTACTAAGCAGGCTGACTGTTTTCTGTATGATTTCAAAGAGCAAACAAAGAGACAGGTTCGCTCTATTCCTATAATAGACTTTATATGGCAAGAGGGCTTAAAGGTCATGAAAACACCAGTGTCGAATCCGAAAGTCTTACATAAATTGGAGAAGAAATATATGGCTCCGGATAACTCGCCTGCCTGCCTTTATCAGGCAACCTAAGCCGGATTCTGTGATTTTGCAAGCAGCTCAGCGTCTTGCCGGAAAGCCTGCTTCTCCATTGTCGGCCCAGCCGGATAGAGATGGAAGACGACTCGACTCCATCGGTAAAAAAAATTCCACATGGAGGCAACTACCGTTGGAGCGGCCAATTCTCTTGGTATATCTGAAAGAAACACGTTAGTTAGATTCCTCACCTTAGAATATCCCCAGGCGTCAGACTGGATCCGGAAGATTTTTCGTCAGCAATACCCCTTGCGCGTCGCTAGGCGTCGTCTGCGGCTCCGCGTCCGTCGTCGGCGTCGTGCGCCGGGATGACGTCGTCGGAGTACTTAGACGCCGCCCTCGCGCGCTGACGTCAGTTCTTCTTTTTTCCGCGCCAGTAAGCGCAGATCCGGGAGAGCTACCCCTTTTAGTCTTTTTTGACTAAATCTTTTTTGATCATTTTTGATCCTTGTCTGTCGACATCTGGTGCCGGTAGGATGCCTGGGTTCAAGGCTTGCGAGGATTGCCATCGACTGATGTCGGTGACCGATCACCACCGCCGGTGCCTCTACTGCTTAGGCCCCGACCACGACGCGGGGTCGTGCACCGACTGCCAGGCCCTGACTTCGAAGGCTAGGCGGGAGCGGTCCCGCAAGCTTCTCGAGCTTCGCCACTCGGCTCCGCGTCGTGCGCGATCCCGGTCCAGGAGGAGGTCCAAGGATCGCTCGCGGAGCCCTAGCCGACGCCATCGATCGTCCGGCTCCAAGTCGTCGGGTAAGTCCAAACGCTCAAAGAAGTCCAAGAGGCGACACCGCTCTTCGGACTCCCCTCGCCGGTCGCGCGACTCGGCCGAGGGTCAGGGTAGTTCCACCCCCGCGGCTCCGGCGGAGCCGCAGGTGCCGCGTCCGCCCCCATACCTTCCGGTCCCTGGGACTGACGCGGCGCCGGCGGAGATCAGTGCCTTCCTCTCGGCCATGAGGAGCCTGGCCCCGCCGTCGACGCCCGCTGGCGCGCCTTCGGGCCCCGCGGACTCGACTGGGCGAACTTGCCTGCCGGCGGCTCCGGCCCCGGCGCCGTCGACGACTCCGGTCTCGACGCCGCAGGTCCCCGCGGGGCCCATGCCTGGGCCCCAGTCGACGCCGGTTGACCTAGTCACTCCTCCACCGGCGCCGGCGACTGAACCACCGACGCCGTCACCGGCGCCGCCGGCGCACACGCCTACACCTCCGGCGCCGCCGACGCCTTTGGCGCCGACACCGCCCCAGTTTAGCCCTCATCCGGACCCGGCGCCGCAGCGGCGTCGACCGACGCCGCATCCGACGCCGCTTGAGTCCTACCATCTCTACAGTCCGGTTCCGATCATTCCTCCTGTTTATCAGGAATCGGAAGAAGGGGGCGACTGGGAGGGGTTCGAGGACCCTATGGCTGTTCAGTCACAGCTTTCTCAGGACTGGGCAGATGAACTGGGGGAGGCCAGTGGGCTGGACACCTCGCCAGACACTGGATTCACTTCTCCTCCGACCGTGGCTTCGGAGGAGGGTGCCGCATTTTCTGTGGTGCTGCGCAAGGCGGCCGAGGCCCTTGGGCTCGAGTTGCCTGCCGTGGCTGTGAGGACTAACATCCTCACTGAGGTGCTTCAAACCTCAGCAAGCTCCACTGAGCCTCTGCTGCCGTTCAACGAGGCCCTCACTGACGTTCTGCAGGGCACCTGGTCCAAGCCCTCCACAGTTCCTCCTGTGGATAGGAACGTTGCCAGGCGCCACCGCCCTGCTCCGGGCGACCCCAGTTTCCTGTCCCAACACCCCACCCCCGAGAGTCTGGTTATCCAGGCCTCTACCTCCCAATCCTCCTTCCCGACCGCTCCGCCGGACCGGGATTCCAAGAGACTCGAGCAGTTTGGCAAGAAACTGTTCTTGTCCCTTAGTTTGGGCCTGCGGTCCTTAAATACCGCCTGTCTCTTGGACCGTTATTCCCATTCCCTGTGGGATAAGGTGGAGGACGTGCTGCCCCTGTGTCCGGAGGAGGTCCGGACACGTCTTAACCAGGCTTTGGCCGATGGGAGGGATGCAGCACGGCACGCCATACGATGTGGGCTTGACACCACGGACTCGCTGGGTCGGGCGATTTCCACCACGGTGGCGCTCCGCCGCCACGCCTGGATGCGGTCCACGTCATTTTCCGGGGATGTCCAGACCACCCTCATGGACATGCCCTTTGATGGCACTCGCCTGTTTGGTGAGAAGGCGGACAGTGCGCTGAACCGCTTTAAGGACTCCCGGGCTACGGCCAAGTCCTTGGGCCTCTCGGCTCCGCGGGCGCACACCTCCGCTTTTCGCCCCTTTTGTGGCCAAGGAAGGGGCGCCTCCTCACGTCCGCAAAGCCACCAGCCGCAGAACCAACCTGCGCGCGGTCGCGGACGTGGCTTCCGCCGTGGCGGAAATGGAGGCCGACGTGGTCAGCCCACTTCCACCCCGGCAGCATCCGCCTCAAAGCTCTCCTAGTCCGAGCTTTCAGGCCCATACCACGCCAGTGGGCGGCAGAGTTCGCCATCACCTGCTCCACTGGCGGTCCATAACATCGGACAGGTGGGTGCTGCAAATCGTCCGAAGGGGCTACTCCCTCCCCTTCGAGACGACCCCTCCAGCCATGCCACCGCAGCACCACCGTATCTCGGGGGATCATTTGAATCTTCTCCGCGAGGAAGTTTCGGCTCTCTTGGCCAAGGGGGCCGTCGAGCGCGTTCCGAGTCCACAAGTAGGTCGTGGTTGTTATTCCCACTACTTTCTGGTTCCCAAGAAGGGCAAGGGGGGCCTCCGCCCTATCTTGGACCTCCGGAACGTCAATGCCTTCCTCCGAAAGGAAAGGTTCAAGATGCTAACGTTGGCTCAGGTTTTAGCTGCCCTAGACCCTGGAGACTGGATGGTAGCGTTGGACTTGCAGGACGCATATTTCCATATCCCCGTCCTGCCGGCCCACCGGCGTTACCTGCTGTTCACGGTGGGCCAAGAGCACTTTCAGTTTACCGTGCTCCCCTTCGGCCTCACCAGTGCCCCTCGGGTGTTCACGAAAGTGATGGCGGTGGTCGCAGCTCATCTGCGCAGATCAGGGGTTCCAGTCTTCCCCTATCTCGACGACTGGTTGCTGAAGGCGGGCTCGCCCCAGGCAGTCGTCTCCCACCTCCAGACTACGGCGGATCTCCTGCATTTGCTGGGGTTTTCCATCAACGTGCCGAAGTCACACCTGAGTCCCTCTCAGAAGCTCCTCTTCATCGGAGCGGTTCTCGATTCGGCGCAGTTCCGGGTCCATCCACCGGAACAGCGGGTCCGGGATATACAGGCCCTGATTCCCATCTTTCGGCCTCTATCCCGGGTTTCGGTCTGGCTAGTGTTGCGGCTTCTGGGGCTGATGGCCTCCTGCATCCTACTAGTGCATCACGCCAGGCGGCGCATGCGGGCTCTGCAGTGGGACCTGAAGTTTCAGTGGGCCCAGCATCACGGCAACCTGTCCGACCATGTCTTGATCTCGGAGGGCACTGCACAGCAGTTGCAGTGGTGGCTCACGGACCGCGAGTGGGTCAAGGGCAAGAGCCTCTCCCTTCCCCAACCGGAGCATGTCGTAGTGACGGATGCGTCCCTCCTGGGTTGGGGTGGCCATATGGGAGAGGCGGAGATCAGAGGCCTCTGGTCTCCGGCGGAGTCTCGTCTCCACATCAACCTGTTGGAGTTGAGAGCGATCCGGCTTGCACTGAAAGCCTTCCTTCCCTCTGTCAGGGGAAGTGTCGTGCAGGTGTTCACGGACAACACCACCGCCATGTGGTATTGCAACAAACAGGGCGGGGTGGGGTCGTGGACCCTTTGTCAGGAGGCTCTGCGCCTCTGGACATGGCTGGAACACCAGGGCGTCACCCTAGTGGTTCAACATCTGGCGGGCTCTCTGAACGCCAGAGCAGACGAACTCAGCCGCCGGTGCATGATGGATCACGAATGGCGTCTGAACTCCGAAGTGGCGCAAGGTCTCTTTCAGCAGTGGGGAGAGCCTTGGTTAGATCTATTCGCCACCGAAGAGAACGCGCAATGTCAGCAGTTCTGCACGTTGGAATTTCCAAGGCGGCACTCGCTCGGCGACGCTTTTCGTCACGAGTGGAGTTGCGGTCTGTTGTACGCCTTTCCGCCTATACCACTTCTGCCCAGAGTGCTGAAGAAGATCAGGCACGACCGGGCCCAAGTCATCTTGGTGGCTCCGGATTGGGCACGAAGATACTGGTATCCCGAGCTACTCAGTATGTTGAACGATCCCCCGATACGTCTGCCCCTTCGGGAGGATCTTCTGTCGCAGCAGCAGGGGACGGTCCTCCACCCGAACCTGTCCAGCCTCCACCTCCATGCATGGAGATTGAGCGGCGGCAGTTGATGCCATTTGACTTGCCTCCTGAAGTCTGTGATATCATTCTGGCAGCCAGGCGTCCCTCCACAAAGTCGGTATACGCCTGCCGGTGGAACAAATTTGTGGCATGGTGCACAGCAAAGGCTGTGGATCCCCTTTCCGCCCCTCTTTCTGAGGTTCTCCTCTTCCTTCTTTCTCTGGCCCGGCAGGGCTCTGCCCTGGGCACCCTGAAAGGTTATCTTGCTGCCATCTCCGCCTTCTTGCGGCTTCCTGATCAGCCTTCTCTTTTCAAGTCCCCTGTGGTTACACGCTTTCTCAAAGGCATTACACACACGTTCCCTCCTGTCCCTTTTGTAATGCCTCAGTGGGACTTGAATCTGGTATTGACATTCCTGATGTGCGCTCCCTTCGAGCCTCTTCACAATTGTCCTCTTCGTCTTCTGACTCTTAAGACTGCTTTTCTGGTGGCCATCACCTCGGCTAGACGGGTGAGTGAGCTCCAGGCTTTATCTTCAAAGCCTCCTTTTCTATCTGTTCATCCGGACAAGGTTGTCCTTCGGCCTCGTCCCTCCTTTGTTCCTAAAGTGGTGACTCCATTTCACCTTGGGCAGTCTGTCACCTTGCCCACCTTCTTTCCGCCTCCGCATCCTTCCAAAGAGGAAGAGAGGCTCCACCGTCTGGACCCAAAACGTGCGCTCTCCTTTTATCTGGACCGCACAATACAGTTCCGGGTGGACGACCAGCTTTTTGTTGGGTACGTGGGCGCTAAGAAGGGGAAAGCTGTGCACAAACGGACCATCTCTCGGTGGGTCGTTTTGTGTATAAAAATTTGCTATTCCTTGGCTGAAAAGGACCCTCCTGTTGGGCTGCGCGCCCATTCTACTCGGGCCACGGCGGCTACTACTGCCTTGGGACGGGGAGTCCCTTTGCAGGACATCTGTCAGGCGGCGACGTGGGCTTCGCTACACACGTTTGCCAGGCATTATTGCCTTGACAGCCAAGTCCGGAGGGATGGCTTCTTTGGCCGTTCTGTCCTCCAGGACTTTCTGGTGTGATCTTGGTTCGCAGACCCACCACCGGGGATGGTATTGCTTGGGTATCTATTCTAAGGTGAGGAATCTAACTAACGTGTTTCTTTCAGATGAACAAGTTACTTACCTTCGGTAACGATGTATCTGTAAGAAACATTAGTTAGTTAGATTCCTCACCGACCCACCCATCCTCCCCGTTCTGCGAACTGACTTCTAGGGTTAAGGTTGTCCTTTCAGGCCCCTAGATTTTATTTTTGGCACCAGTGTCGGTCTTTGCATGGCTCTGCGTTCCTGGCGCGGAAGGCTATGTACAAGAACTGACGTCAGCGCGCGAGGGCGGCGTCTAAGTACTCCGACGACGTCATCCCGGCGCACGACGCCGACGACGGACGCGGAGCCGCAGACGATGCCTAGCGACGCGCAAGGGGTATTGCTGACGAAAAATCTTCCGGATCCAGTCTGACGCCTGGGGATATTCTAAGGTGAGGAATCTAACTAACTAATGTTTCTTACAGATACATCGTTACCGAAGGTAAGTAACTTGTTCTTTAGGCAGATACGACCGCCAAATGCGGTCTGACATTTCACAATATATAGAAATGTTACCGGAGGCTCCCAAAATTCTGCAGGAAGAAGGAAGGATCTCGGCTGAGATCAACGATTGCGCGATGGATGTTTCTTCCACAGTATTACGCCAACTGGCTGGGGCTGCGGTCCTGAGGTGTCAGGGCTGGCGAATGGCTACTTCTTTTAGACAAGAGGTTCAGACTAAGATAATTGACATGCATTATGATGGCGAATCCCTATTTTGACATCACATACATAAAGCCCTGCAGACCATCAAAAAGGACAGAGAAACTGCAAAGGCCCTTGGTACTCTACAGTTCAAGAAACAGCCCTTTTGTGGAGCAAGGGGACATGGCTCGTCCTCCTTTCATGGAGGTTACAGTCAGTACAAACAGTAACAACCATATCAGGGTCAATCAAGGTACCCGTCGTCACAACAGCAACAGTCGTTCAAACAACTTCCTGCCGCCTCCTACAAACATTACAGAGGAAAGACTGCCTACAGAGGCAGAGATAACTCCAAGAAGCAGTGACAAATGCCCACTGCCGGCCACTGTTCCCATCAATTCAGTCAAGTTTGGTGGAAGAATTTCCTTTTTTTTTCTCCGAATGGTCTGCAATAACAACTGGACAGATGGGTTTTGGACATAGTTTCCAATGGTCACACTTTGGAATTCTTAAACATTCCTCCGAACTACTCTTCCAGAGGTGGTCCTCCTGCTCATCTAAAGGAACTTTTGTCCCAAATAAAAATAATGTTAAAGAAGGGAGTGATCTCAGTGGTACCAAATTTACAGCGAAGAACAGGATTCTATTCAAGGTTTTTCCTCATAAAAAAGAAATCGGGAGAGTGGCGTCCCATCTCAAACCTTTGTTGCCTCAACAAATTTCTAAAAAAAAAAAAGCAATCCTTCTGAATATTGCCTCTTCAGGAAGTGCTTCAATTGATAAATCAGGAAGATTTCATGGCGACCCTCGAACTTCAGGATGCCTATTTTCACAACCCTATCCTCCCCGGACACAGGAAATTCTTACGCTTCAGAGTGGCTGGCAGGGATTTCCAATTCAAAGTCCTACCTTTTGGCCTTCGTTCAGTGCCCCAAGTGTTCACCAAGGTCCTAGCACCGGTGGCGGCTCATCTACGTCAGGCTGGAATTCAAATCTTCCCTTATCTGGACAATTGCCACATAAAGGCGAAATCGTTCACAGTGGCAAACAGTCACATTCAAAGATGTCTTTCTCTCTTCCAATCCTTGGGTCTCTCAATAAATCTCCTAAGGTCTCAGTTACTCAAAGGTGAGAATATTCTTAGGGGTGACCCTGGACACTCATCAGGCAAAGGCCTTTGCCTCACAAGAAAGACAACAAAAGATTTGCAAGTGGGCAACTTTACTTCTCTCAAGAAAGTTCACTCCAGTCCGCAAGTACAAATTGCTTCTGGGAATGTTGTCCTCTTGCATTCCCTTAGTTCCCAACTGTTGTCTGCGAATGAGATCCTTGCAAGAGGAGCTGGACATTCAGTGGCTGCAAATTCAAAATCAGGATAACACCTCAAATGAGAGAAGCGCTCCTATGGTGGACTCACATCCCAAACCTAGCAGCAGGCCTATCGTTCCTACTGGACTCACCAGGTTTCACAATAACAACCAATGCATCCCTCGAGGGGCGGGGAGGACATCTAGAAGGAGTGACAGTGAAACGAAAATGGGACAGCCACCAACAAACTTTGCACATACACCTTCTAGAGTTGAAAGCAATATTCCTAGCTCTGAAATCTTTCCCAATATCAGGAACTTCAGTATAAATCCGGACAGACAACACAACAAGCATGCGTTATTCAAACAAGCAAGGAGGGACAAGATCAACTGTGCTATCCCTGCAGGCACAGCAAATTTGGTATTGGGCTATTTAACATCAGATAACGCTGACAACAGTGCATGTTCTAGGAGCGGCCAACATCCTAGCAGATTCTTCGAGCAGGTTGATTACAACCAACCATGAATGGGAACTTCACCAACCAACGTTGGATCATATCTTTCGGTTATGGGACAAACCGAGTTTAGACCTATTTGCAACCAGTCGGAACTGCAAATGCCAATTCTTTGCCAGTTGGCTACCCCTACAGGGATCGTACGGGAGTGTGTTTTTGATAAATTGGTCAAAGATTTATGCTTACGCTTTTCCTCTGATTCCTTTAGTCCCAAGGGTGCTTTGGAAGATGAGGAAAGAGCCCTGCCAAATACTTCTCATAGCTCCCAGGTGGTCTTGCCAATTCTGGTTCACAGAACCTCTGCTCCTATCGGAGTGCAAATCCCAAGCTGTTACGCACATTACAGAACTTACTGACAATAAACGATGGCCAGGTCTGCCATCCGGATCCAGCATCTCTGCGTTTAGCAGCCTGGCTCCTGAACACTATGAGTTTGCCGACCTAGTAATACCTGCTGACTGTCGGGAGATCCTAGCTAATGCCAGAGGGCCCTCCACTATCAAGACTTCTAAACTGAAGTGGAAGAGATTCTGCCATTGGTGTGCAAGCTCTGAAGTGCATCATATTCAGTCCGCGGCAGAACAATTACTGCCTTTTTTTCCTACAACTGGCAAAATCTGGTCTTTCTCATTCTACTATTAAAGTATTCCTTGCCGCGATTTCCAGATTTCGACGGCAGAGTGCATCAGTCTCTTTGGTCATCAAGGATAATTTCTTAAAGGATTGTTTAGAATGTTCCCTACAATTGGGCGTCCACGTTCGCCTGGGATTTTCTCAACATTGTATTAGCACAACTTATGAAAGCTCCCTTTGAGCCTATTCATAGGGCTGACCTTAAATACATTTCATGGAAAACGTCTCGTCTACTGGGTCTTACTTCAGCTAGACGAGTAAGCAACATACATGCTTTCACTACTCGGCATCCTTTCCTCCAGTTTACTTAAGACTCTGTTATACTTCGGAAAAATCCTACCTTTGTTCCTAAGGTCCCATCGGATTTTCACTTAAACAAACCAGTCCTACTAAAGACTTTCTTCCCTAATCCACAACAGACACCAGCGGAACGGGCTTTACATTCCCTGGATGTTAAGAGATTTATTCAATTTTACTTGCAGAAAACAGCCTGTATTCGTAAGGCTGATCAGCTTTTTGTGGCTAAAGGAAAGATCAGAAAAAGATATCCAGTGACCAAGCAAACTATAGCACTTTGGATTTCCTGAGCGATACAGTTTTGCCATCAGGAAGCGGGCAAACCTCTACATTCAACAGTGAAAGCACATTCTACGAGAGAAGCTCTCTTTGCCGGTGTGCCTATTCAGCAAATTTGCAGAGCAGCAACTTGGTCCAGCAGGCACACTTTACCAAGCATCACTTTCTGGAAGCTGCAAGTAATGCTCATACAGCTGTGGGACAAGCGGTGCTATGTCATCTTTTTCAGAAAGGTGAGCCTCTATCCTTGCAACACACTAACCCAAGGGAACTCCTAGGGGAGGAAACTAGAGGCGCAGGGCACTAAGAGCGAGCTGGTCTCCAACATAATACCAATACACAACAGAAGCTGATCCTGAGGTTTTGACCGCAAACTCTCCTAAATCCTAAGTGAAGATGCTGGCATCTCACAAAAAGTGAAGGACAGTCCTCACACACCACCAGGTGTCATGCTTCATCATCGACAGTCCTCGCTCTTTAGAAACTAGGTTTGGTAGAGAGCGGGCCTTCATCTGAAGACAGGGAGGCACTTCTAAAGCTAAGTGGGGGCCCGTGAAAAAGTGAGTGAGGTTTTAAAAACCAAACTATTTCACTAACAACCTTTTTTCTAACCCCTCTACCCCAGCTGAGAGGTCTCTGCTCTCATTAGACATGAAAACGGTTTTGAAATTCTACTTGGACAGGTCTAAATCAATTAGAAAATCTGATCAACTATTCATTAATTATGGCTCGATCAGAACAGGTTATCCAGCCTCCAAGCGGTCCATCTCAAGGTGGATAGTTTCATGTATCAAATTGGCTTATCAGTTAGCACAAAAGCCACTCTGGTCTACACCCAAAGCTCATTCCACGAGAGGGAAAGCAGCTACGACTGCTTTCCTTCATAATGTACCAATTTCCGAGATCTATAAAGCAGCTACTTGGAGATCTATACATACATTTACAATGCACTATTGTATTGATTCGGATACCAAAGCAGACACCCAAGTAGGCCAGGCCTTCTTGAGGAATCTGTTGCAACACTGTTAACTTATGATGTTTTGTTGGGTCATTCCTTCTCATTAGCCCACAGGCGGAGGATGGGCTTGCTAGTCTATACAGTGCTTATGACTATTAATGAGTATCCCCTGAGAGAGAAGGATAAGTTAGCTACCTGTAATCCTGGTTCTCTTCCAGGGGTATCCTCATTAAAGTCATAAGCAACCCACCCGCCCCCTCAGGCAAATGAGACTGTTGTATTGTTGAGCTATATCTTTGTGCCATGACCTTCGGGTCTCCGCAAAGAACAACTGACCTACCTGTCACCTCTGAGGCATGATGGGACGCTAAGCGTCATGGCTGCCTTAAAGGCACGGTGCCAGTTTTTTGTACAATTGCTTTCATTTTCTATGCTATTGGTTTGCAATGCAGCCTGTAGGCTAACAATGCCTGTTCTTTTACAGTTTTCATGAGTTTTACTCATTAAAAAGAGTGCAAGTGATACTTGCCCTCCTGTGGTCTATACATTCATTATGTGTTTACAAAAGCAGTTATTTATTATTGCATTGTTTAGCCTCCTATATGGGGGCTGCATTGGTATGAGAAAAAATGATATATGTGTGCGTATATATATATATATATATATATATAATATGTATATGTTTTTCATATATATTTTTTATTATTTCCGGGGTTCCTCCACATGGGTGGGAATATTCAGTGCTTATGACTTTGAGGATACCCCTGGAAGTGAACCAGGATTACAGGTAACTTATCCATATGTGCAAAAGGGTTTCTTTTAGTTGAGTCCGCAAAGTCCTTTAAGCACTGGATTCCATTTTCCCTCCAATTCATAAATAGGAATATAGAACAGTCTAAATCTTAGGAATTTCATTTTCACGTAGCCAGGCAGATTTGACACTAGATATTCTTGGTTTTGTAAGGCGAGTGTTTCAGAAACTAAGTCCATGTGTTTGTATTATTGTAACTTGGCCAAGTCGTTCTCCCTCTGTCTGCTGGTTAAAATCTGTATAAGCATACATTTTCGGGCCAGTCGGTTTAACTTTGCCAGCGACTCTAGATCAGGTAGATTATACACTTCTAGAGCCTTTTCTGAAGGTACAATGTCAAGTCCCATAACCTTGAGTGATGGTTTCTTTAATTGCTGATGAATTAAGGATTTTAAGGTTGATGGATTGGCACTTGCACAATCACAAGAATATTTCAAACTGCTTCTGTAGTGAAATGATGTTAGTGTTTTTAGATTCAGTTCTACCCTGATTACGCAGTGTGGAGTAGCTGTGCCAAGATGCAAAAGATTACGTCCACACTGCATATACGGTTTATCAAGACTGACTATGACCTTGTTATTGAACGCAGGTGGTGCATAAAAAAAGTAAGGGATAAGTTTTGTGTTTTCAATGAAGATTTGATTGATCTGCCTCCAAACAGGTTGGAAAATCTTATAATAGATTTTCTGATCGTAGTTGACTTAAGCTTTCTTGTGAATAGGTGGTTAGTTAGTCTATGATAGTTTACTGTCAAATGTAACTCTGAGGTACTTGTATTGAGGACCATTTCGATCAAGGCATCTTCTAAAACCCATGATATGGATTTTCTTACCAAAGGTCATGATTTTAGTTTTTGACAGGATGGTAATTAGTCTAGTCTCCAAATTGAATTAATTTAAAGGATTTAGTAAATATTGTAGCCATTTTAGACTTTGCGACAATATCATCAGATCATCAGTGTAGGGCAGGTGTGATACTCCTGTACCGCCCATCTTTGGTGGAATATCAAGGTTTGATTTAAGACACTCTGTAGATCGGCGATATACAAAGAGAATAATTAGGGGGCCAGGAGGCATCCTTCTTTGCGGCCATTCTCAGGACGGAATTAGGATGACAAAACCTTATCAGTGGATAACCTTACTTGCAGCCATATGTCTGTATGTAGTTCGATAAGGAAGTGTAATAAAGAAGGGTCAATTCCCCAGTTCTTAAGCTTTGCCCAAAGGCAAACAGTGTTTTTTTGTTTTTGATAGATTTTGGCTACAATGAAGAGTCAGAGCTACAATATCAGTGGCAATTGAGCAGCCTGGGTGGAATCCTGTTTGTGTTAGTGGTATTAGAAGTTGTTTTGTAGCCCAGTTTGCCAGATTATTTAATAAATGTTTGGCAAATAGCTTCTCTCCAAAATCTAAGAGGGCTATTAATCAATAGCTGATTGATTCTTGTTTTTCCCCTTTTTTATAGCTAGGATGAGATACTGCACCTTTCCATGAAGTAGGAACCTGCCCAGATATGGTGACATTACGAAATAGCCGGTACAGTAATGAACTCCAGATTGAGACAGCAAATGTAACCAAGTCAATGGGTATACCATTTGGGCCTGCTCCTTTATGGAACAATTCTTTTTTTATTTAAATTTAGACACAACGTGCCACAGTTTTATGCTTACAACCACCGGGCGGCAGCCAATCAAATAGCAGTGGGAGGTACACTGCTATGTGCCTACAACCCGGAGGCCGGCAGTGAGTCTTTTGCAGAGAAAGTTCAATCTTTTGAGAAGCAGCATGCAGTGATTGTGATGTAGCCATATGTGTCCAAAATTAGAAACATAAACGCCCAAAGTATGGCACCCTCCTAACCCACACCCTCTCCTTCCCCCTTATTCTCCTCCTCACCATCATGCGATCATACTCTGTCTCGGGTGTCCAGCCGGGGTTGTATCCGAGCACAGACACCACAGTTGCTCCACAACGTGGTTAAGTGGTGACTTCCTGATCGCTATGTTAGGCGCAGAATTCTCAAAAACTGGGACAAGTCAGCTCCCTACATTCTTTTGCTAGGATAGTGAAAAATGGTGCCCATAACTCGGTGTAAGTGTCAGCCCTATTGTCGAGCATCACTCCATGGTCAATGCAATCCATCATCTCCTTAGCCGTGCAGTGTGGTCTGGAACTATCTCAGTGCCCCAGTGAGATAGCAGGACCGTTCTTGCGGTGTTGAGAACTAAGGCTATTTGCCTCCCTCTAAGTGAGCGCAAGTGAAAGGCCAGGGGATTGGGGAGACCTAATAGGGTATAGGCCGGAAAGCGTGGGATAGCCATGTTAAAGGCGTTGTCTGTCGTTGAGGACCAGCTCCCAATATCTAACCAATTTGGTGCAATGCCACAGAAGGTGTATCTGGGATCCTGTCTGGCCGCACCCTCACCAGTAGGATGCAGAGCAATCTGTATTCCAGCCATATATCTGGGCTGGTGTTAGGTACCAATATGGTTCTACTTTTTAGGCCGCCTCTGTGCCCGCCGAATCATGTGCAGTATGGTGGGTCCTGTAGTGTATGTCTTGTCATTCTTTCTCAGATAATGTTCAGCCCAGTTTGTCCTCCCATCTCAGATGCCCCTTAGATTTGGATGCTATAGGGGTCACTGCAAGAAGAACATATAAATCTGAGATGACCCGTTTATCTTCAGTTTTGGTTATAAGCCATTTTTCAAACCGGGTCATTGGTCGAGATGCTCCCAGCCTCATATCCGGTGAGGTTGCCCAGTGAACTGCCTGATTGTATAAGAACAAGTCAGCCGCTTGCAGTGCGTACTCCCTCTGAAGTTGGTCGATAGAAATGATCCGATTGTGGTCAAACAGTAAGCCTGCCCTTTTGCATTACTGCTCACGCCGTCGCTGAAATATTTCGGTTTTACAGCCAGATAGGAAGTCCGGGTTATCCACCAACTGCGTCATCAGGGGAGGGGAACATTGTGAAGCCATGCCGAAGTGCTGTAGCATCCTATACCCTTAAGGTGGTTGCCATTATTGGGGAGGAGTAAACCCTCATGCCCTGTGCTTGCTGTGGAGCCAGATCTCTCTCCAGATATGTGCTCTACCAATTGTTTTGTCCATAAAGGACCAATGTTTCTCTGAAAAGGGGTAATTCCACTCCAATATATAGCGTAGCTAGGACGCTTGGAAGTATCTCAAGACCATCAGAACCCCCATTCATCCTTCGGCTTTAGGTTTGGCAATAAGTTGTAAGCTAAGGCGCAGTTGCTTACCGCCCCAAATGAAGCAGTTAATGGCACTTTGTAGATTCTCCAGAGTCCCTGGGGACTGGTGAAAGGGAATGGTCTAAAATACGCAACAAGATCGTTATTTTGACTGTGGCGATGCGTGCGGCCCACGAGAGGCCTTCCCTGGACCAGGTAGCTAGTGTCTTATTAGTTTGTGTCAGTAGAGGGCTATAGTTGGCCGCCAGCGTTCTTTCTGGTGTGCGAGCCAAGAGGATGCCTAGGTATGGAATCTTGCCTTCGCCCCAGGTAAAGGGAAATTGTGTGCGCAGTGTCGTTGCTATGGATAGGGGGACCAAGAGATTCAGGATCTGGGACTTTGTAAGATTGACCTTGAACCCGGAGGTAGCGCCAAAGCATCTGAATTCCTCCACTAAGGCGGGGAGCGAGGTTGTAGGGTTTGTTAGAGAAAGGACCACGTAGTCCGCATACAGGCTTATGGTGTGTGTGTCTGCTCCAAGCTGGATCCCCTAAATCAATGGTTTGTTTCGGATTCTTTGTGCCATCGGCTCCATATAGAGCTATCTGCGCTTCCCGAATATAAGAATCTACGTTGCCTGAGGGAGAGTCCGCCCCCGCATATAGCCTGCTGTAGAAAGCTTGAAAAGCCTCCGCAATTTCAGGGTCTGAGTGTGCCTCTATCCCAGAACGAGTCCAGATTAGTGCAACCGCTCCAGAGGTTTCTTTGCTGCGCAACCTATGATCTGTTTCTGTTTTTCCGCGCACAGCGTATTCTCTCCTGCAGAGATCGCTATTAGCTCGCCTCACACTACTAGTTTTAGAGCCTCCCATATAGAAGTGAGATGGGCCCCCTCGCGGTCGTTAGTGCTAAGGTAGTTTGTAATAGTCGAATGTATTGCTTTCACCTTCTGGTCAGATTGTAGCATAGTGTTGCGTAATCGCCATCGGGGAGGGTAGATTTGGAAGGCGCCGAGGTTCAGCGATCTCGTGAGCGGGGCAAGGTCAGTCAGAGAGCGAGGCTCGATGGTAAAGTCACTCAATTCCTCAGAGCCCGTGATGTTAGAAAATTATCTATGCGGGCATAGGATTTATGGGCAGCTGAGTAAAACGTGTAGTCCTTGTGTCGAGGTGCATGCATCTCCAAATGTCTATAAGCGAACTGTTAGCCATTGCAGCCCGCCGGGCGAGAGAGCCCCTGACTGTGTTGTGCGCTGACTCAAGCGATTGAGATTTGTATCCATGACTAGATTGAAGTCGCCTCCTATCACCAAGGCCCAGTCGGGAGAGGCTAAGACCTATTTAAGGGCGCTCATGAGGAAGTGTTCCTGATTATCATTCGGTGCATACAGGGAGGCCACTGTGAACTGCATGGAACCGCACTGAAGTCTGATCCCTAGTGCTTTGCCCTTGATTTCCATATATGTGGATATGACCTTACCGTGAAACTTCTGAGCAAGCAGTATAGCTACCCCTTTTTGCTTAGTCACGCCTGATGACCAGTACTGCTGTGGGAACCATGGGGAGCACATGTGGTGAGTGCCTAGCTAAAATATGCTTCTCTTGAAGCATGGAAATATCGCAGCCAGATCGCTCCAAAAGAGACAAAATCCCCTTGCGCTTCACTGGACAATTTAGGCCTCTCACATTGAGGCTTGAAATCTGAATGGACTGTACCATGAGGCTGCAAAGGCATCGCCTACCCTGTCATTGCATCGCTGCAATGGAGGCATGTGGGGAGCTCTCGAAGACCCCGGTCGTGGAGACATTTGTTCACAGTGGACGAGAAGGCTGGTGCGGAGGAGAGAGAAATGAAAGAAGATAGAAGGATACGCATAACTGATATAAAGGATACATCAACAATAATAACTGAAGACCAGAGTTCGTCTGTTCTATTGGATTGGGGTGGTCCGTGGCCATAGAGGACTTGTCTACTCCACCGGGAAGTCCTTTGTGGTATTGCGGAATCCTCCACAAGACTAGCGGTAAGGGTGACGTCTTCAGTGGCTTCGATCTTCCTGTCGTCCTGCCGCCAACGCTACCATTACTCTGCTCCCTCACCTCCTTATGTAGCTAGGCTGCCCCATTATCAGGAAGCCTCCTAGAGGGCAGAGTCTGCCGAGAGGGCCTGCAGGACCGCTTGTCTTTCTTTGCAGATGGTGTCCTGGTCCGGTTTTGAACTTTTGATCTGTGTAGGGCGCTTTTGACTGTTTGCCATGTTTGTTGCTGCACCTGGGGAAGACGGCCGCTCTTCAGTGCCCTCCGGCGTGTCGATGTGCAATAGGGCACTTGCTTCCCTGAGGGACCGGATCTGATGGAGAGTGCCCTTGTAGGGGAAAATTATACAGAAGGGGTGTCTCCATGCATTAGGAATGTTGGCTTTCTGTAGGTGATCTGTGATTGGGCAAAAGACCTTGCGCTTTTGTAGAGTGATACGTGTGAGATCTTGGTATAGCACTGGTGTGTGGCCTTTAAACTGGATTGGGTGCGCGTCTCGGGCTCTTTTGAGGATATCCTCCTTAGTTTGAAAATCGTGCACGCACACCAATATATCTGCCAGGGGTCCTTTTCCTGACCGTTCAGGTACCACCCAGTGGACCCAGTCTAGCTGTAAGGTGGATTCGTCTGTGAGATGTCGAAAGAGGTCTGTGATGTATTCTCTTAGATTGGACCCTTCTGCTTTCCGTGGCACTCCCTTGACACGTATGTTGTTTCTCTGGGAGCGATTCTGCAGGTCTTCGTTATGGGCCTGAAGGTCTAGGTGTTGCTCTTTGAGTCTCAGGACCGCCTGTTGAAGCCATACAAGTTCTTCCTCTCAACTGGACTCCCTGTCCTCCAGTGCGGCCACTTTTTCGCCTACCTCGTCCATATCGCTTCGCACCTCCCACAGCTCTAACGTTCTGTTTTCATTACATGTGTCAGCTCGCAGGAAAGTGAATAGAGATTCCAGGAAGGTCTTAGTCACCGGACCTTTCCCCTTCTTCTGGCACCACTTTGGAATCAGCGCCTGCACTAGTATGTCTGACCTCTGTGGCGGAGCTTCCCTGCTTGCCAAACATTTTCTTGAGGGAGCGGTCCTTCGTGGATCTGTTCACCGCCATGCTGCTGAGTCTCTGATCGTATTGGTGCCGGTGTCGTCCCAGCCTCCGGGCCTCCCCTCGGGCAACTCTTTCTTTCTAAGCTGTCTTGACGTGGTGTATCTAAGGAGCCCTGTAGCCAGGGTCTACAGAGGATTGCAGCGCAGTGAGCAACGAGCAGAGGGATGGCCCCGCCCACCTCTCTCCAAATTCTCAATTTTTGCGTTTGTTTTCAGGCCCTGGTGTGATATTGTCTTTCAGTTGGTCACTCAGTTGGCTGTGCTACTGGCAGGCAGGGAAGGGGGGGTCCGCTCACTCGGTATGCAGGAAGGCACGGGACCCGAGTTGCAGCATCCCAGCCTATGCATGAGTACTCTAGAGGAGCAGCATCTGTGAAGGATGCAAAGCTGTATAAGGTGAAAGCACACCCGGATAGCCACTTCTCTGGGACTCTGAGTTGTCTCCTCGTCATCCTCCAACATTCTCTCGTCAGCTTCCCATGCCTACCGCAAGGCCCCTAATGGGTCAAGTCTGTTGTTCATATTCTTCATATAAGTTAATGAGGTGACTTTATCTGTAATTGGGTCTAGTAAGAGCCGATCGTCCAGGGATGTGTATTTTAGAAACTGTTCCACCTCAAGGATGTGACTGCACAGCATGTGTCCCAACTACAGATAGCAGCACTTTTCAGAGTCAGTCATCTGGTATTTTGCCTTCAGGTCATCAAAAGAAAGTATTGCTAGTCCCCTCCAGACATCCCAAGGTGGTCCTTACCCAGAAGTACCCATTTATGGAATTCCTGAAGGTTCTCCACTTCCTTTAACAGGTAGATATCTCACCGCGGGGTCTCCATTAGTTTGTCCTCCCATCCAAGGAATTTAATGGCCTCTCGCCATGCACAGACTACTGCTTGTAAATGCTGTGGCAATTGCTGTACCAGTAAAGCCCTACTCTGTGTCCCATTGAGAGGTGATGCACTCCATAGGCTGGCTCATGCCTATCTGCGAGCACCCAATCATTCATTGTAATCAGCTGGGCAGCCCAGTAGCATTTCCTAATGTTGGAGATCGCCAGGCCCTCCTTGAATACTCCTCGCTGAGGTTTACGTTCTGCTATCCTGGAACAACCTTTATCCCATGGGAGTTTTTACAAGTCACTGTCCACTTTGTGCAAGAAATCGAGCTGTATTTTGCGGGGGGGGGTATTCTGCAAGATAAATACCATGCGTGACAGGGCCATCATTTTGTGTAAGACTGCCCTACCCATCAAAGACAATGGCAACTTTCTCCAGCATGTTACATCCCTTAGTAGCTATTCTAGCTGCTGGAGTAAATTATCGACCAGGAACTCATTGCCATTCACGATATTTAAACGTATCTTTTATCATCAGATGTATTCTACCAGGGGGTATGGATGGGATATCCCCTGAGAGAAGAAACAGGAGAGACTTGTCCCAATTAATTTGGTGCCCCAAGTAGATGACGAACAGTTGGAAAATATGTAGTAATCAGTCAACTGTAAGGTGGGGGCATGTAGCATGCAATAGTATGTTATCAGCATATAGAGATATCCGTTCCTCCCAGCCTCATTCACCCATTATGCCCGATACTAGCGGGTCTTGAATATGAAAAGTATTTGTCCATGCATTAGGAACTTTGTGATCAAAGAAGCCAAAATGTTCTCTAGAGTATGTTGCCATTTTCGGATCCAGTCTCTGCTAAAAAAGGAAATGAAATGTTCAAGTATGAACATAAGGGGTGAAGCGCTTCACATAAATATATAGCTTTATTCTTGAGAGGGATATTCCATTTGAGCTTCCTGGAGTTAACAACTGACCTACAATTACAATTTGCAGTTTTCCTAGATTCCAGTTGGTCTTGTTTAGTATTAAAAACTATTTTCTGTGTGTCATGAATACTCTCAGACCTCTCCATTATAGGGAAGCTCTTGCAGGAGTAGAAGTTGGAATAATGAATGAAGGTGTAATCATGGTGGTGTGTGCAGTCAGGCCCCCGAATGTGGGTTTGGCTCGATAGTTGTCAGCAAGTCTACCATTAAGTGCTCCCTATAGCCTGCTGAGGGTGCTGCCGGGGTCCCATAGACGCACTCCCCGTAATTGCCCCTCTGCTCTGACAGGCAGACGCAGGTCTGCTGCAGGTCTGGAATTTGTCCGCCACTGGGTCCAGTTGAGGAGAGACTGCCCTGTTTGTGGCCCCCAACAGTGACTGCGATAAATCACAGAATTTATTTGGATGTCCTGATGCACACCTCCAGCTGCACTCTTGTGTGACCGCTGGACTTCGAATGATTTTCACTGGCTGCAGGGCGACCCATGCACATAGCCCCCACTGGAGTGTGGAATCTAATGCTGCCCGACCGGATATGTCTATGGGCTGTCTACTCTCGGCACCAGTCAATGGGTGGCCTTTGCAAGTTGCACTGGTTCCTGCCTAAATACAACCTATTACCAGGACAGCAACGGAACCTCCCCCAGTTAACTGTAGTGACACACTGGACTACCTCTGTCAACCTGCAGCGACACTAAAGTGTAGCTCAACGTCTCCTTATAGTGGCTGGACTCTATTCAATCCTTCGCCCTTGCATCTGGGAATGTGACACTGTGGCAAGTACTGCACAGTAGACCCTTCCCTCCTGAACTGTGTGTTGTGGATGTCATCAGCCTGGAACCTTGTGAACCTCAGAGTCACTGGTGTACTGTTCCCCATGCATGAGGATGACTACCCATGACTCCGCTGACTGACCTGCCTGATCTGGGGCATCACATCACCCGCGACCCCAGGGGGAGAGCCGATGGACCTGTCTCATCCATAACCGCCACTGGCCCGTTTACCACACCTCTCTGGGGTGACCAGGTCCTGTAGGGCTCCATCCCTTGAACGGGTTTGGAATTGTCACTCAAGCAATACTGGCGACCTTGAGTAACACTGAAAGGCTACATAATTGTAGATCTTCACCTTGTACTGCCGATGTGTGTTGGCACTGCCGTGATGGTGCTCCACATGCCTGACCGCTAAAAAGCATGCCTGACTGTCGCTAATTGGATCCTTGCTCTCCCAAATGCAGCTGTTGCCCTCCTGGCCGCTGCTGCCTGTATGCCTCCCCTTGGCGGGCTGTAGTGCACCATTCGCTCTTATCTACCTCCCATCCCTGATGATGGGGCTGACCTTTGATCAAACTCTTGCACCCGTCAGAACATCCAGCATGAACCTTCTTCATTTCCAGGCTGGGACCTCTTGTCACCTATGCCCCCAGAGATCTGTCTTGGCCCACCGTGGTGGGTATCCCAAATAGCTGCCTCCATGGAGGGTTGCACTACTTTACGACTATGGTGAAACCCAAAACCACCAAACCACAACACACGACGGCGGGGCCATCGCAATGGACCCAACACATGGAGAAAAGACCCACAGTAGCCATCAACACCTGGAAAAGACTCTTCAGGCTCACTCGGTACAATTTGACAAGGTTTTCCAAGCCATCCTGGACACCAAGACATCCCTGGAGGCCCGCATAGACACAGTCTTGATAGAGGTGAGCTTACTGCGTGCCGACCATCGCAAATTGTCTGACCGAGTGGACAAGATGGAATCTGCGCTGGCGGTCTTTCACTCCTCCAACAAGGAACTGCATGAACACCTGAAGAAGGTGAAAGCTGAAGTCACCCTCTTACACCATCGAGTGGAAGAGGCTGAAGGCAGATCCAGGGGCAACACCATCTGCCTGCTGGGCTTCCAAGAACGATCGGAGGGTCCCAAAGTTTAACTGTTTCTCGAGGAATGGCTGGTGAAAAATGTCCACATTGGCAAAACGCCAAATTTCTTTTCAATCAAGGGGGCGCACCGCATCCCTAGCCGACCCCTCTCCCGGGTGCTCTCCTCTGCCCCATCATAGCACGTCTCCACAACTACCGGGAAATTGACCTGCTCCTGCAGCGCTTTCGCCCCAAAGGTCCATGGACATTTGAAAATGCTCAGATCTCAGCGTACCCTGACTTCACACTGAAGGTGTAACGCAGCGGTTCATTCTTACATGTCAAGCAACGCCTCCAGGAATTGGATATCAATTAAGCACTCTTATTCCCTGCTAAGCTACGCTTTATTGCTGAACACATGACCCACATCTTCCAATCCCCAGAAGATACCTGGATGTGGCTGCACACAAAGGATTTGTTGAACTCTACTCCTCTCAAACCGCAACAGTGCCGATGCCGCCCACCGATAGCAAGACCTTCTAAAGACCAAGATGCGGAGGATCAGGCCAGAGTGGTGGTGGAGTCCACCCTTCAAAGCACAAACCCCTTCCCCCACAAGATAGTCACCCTTCGGAGTCGAATCAGACTCAGGTGGTTCTCGCTCCTCGTCAGGCAGGGCTCATTGTAGCCCGAAGTTGACTCCCAGGTCAGCTGACGATTTGTAAGTAATGTTATGGATCTGAGATGGAGATCTGGTGCTGACTAGCGCCCCCTCATCACTTGCTGCTGACTTGTAAGTAGCATACCATAGGTACCGAACTGCGAGATGTTTATACTAACTGGGCCCACATTATTGCTCCATTAGACATTGCTGTCACGGCGTCACTGCCGCTTACACCCCTTAATCCAGAACCACGCCTCCCGCAGGTTCCAACATGGACTCTATGTTTCATTGTTGTTATGTTTATATTCTTAAATTTTTTGTTGGATTTGTTTTGTTAGTTGGCTTGGGGATGTTTCACTGGATAGAACCCACATGGCAATTTTCCTGGGAAGGATTATGTTTTTATAATATCGTTGCATTTTCACGAGATGCTCTACTGGAGTCCGGTTTGACCTTCAACACTTACCGCCATTACCTGAGTTCACCAAATACTACACATGCTTATCTGGTTGGGCAGGTGGATAGGACAGTGCATTATACGTTTTTTCTGATGGATACATCTGCCTGTGGATTCCTCACCTTTTGAATTACCCCTGCTCCAGCATGCCACAGAAACTTTTTCTTAGCTCTACCACATCGACGGGGATGTCACAATGGCACAGCTCCGCTCGCGACTCCGTATGCCGTCACCGGAGCCATAAGAAGACCTCTTCGTTGTGCTGACGTCAGTTCCCTTTTTTCTGTGCCGTCGACACGTAACGATTTACTTGTACTTTCCAATTGGTTTTGTTATTACTTTTTCTTCTCTCTTGGAGTAGCAGTGCGATGGCTACTTTGAAAAAGTCTGGATTCAAGCCTTGCAGGGAGTGTGGGGGACATATTGTGAGAAGTTGGCCTGATATATGCTGTCCACTAGTTCTAGTGGGCACCCTGTATCAGTCCAAACAACCCCTTATGGTGATTGGTTAAAGACAACCTCTATTGAAAGCTATCCTAGTGGTAGCTATGGAGAGCAGCCTTCAGGCTAAGTCTTGAAGGAATGTAAAGCAGATTGTTTTACCAGTCTATAATCTCTTGAATGATCAAATGAAAGAACAACCACACCAGGTATATATTTAAAATATATGTATTTAAGATAAAACACACCCCTCTAGTCTCTTTATGAGACTGGAGTTCGAAGTACTTAATTTACAAGTTAGTTATAAACAGTAATAGCACAAAAACACGTTTGGGCCCTAGGGGCGTACCAAACCATATACCAAAAAGGGGTATAAGAACCACGACTGAGACACAAGGCCTAGAGCCTGTAGAATCGCTGGGACCTCAAGGAACCACCCAAGGTAGTGACACAGGGGGACCCACGGGCACGGGAGCCGTGTGCAGTGTGAAATCACAACCGCGGGTTCCCGTTAGCTTCTATGGGCAATGTCGCGGTTGGAAATTTAAAGGTTAGGGACACTTCTAATCGAGTCAGGACCAAACCCTTTTGGAGTTAGGCAGTTCTAGGGCTAGCACCCACGGGAGCACCAAAGTACTCGTGTTACCTCACCCAGGGAAGCTGGGTGCATAGGTGTCTTTTGGTGTCGGGTCGCGTCGTCGATTTCAATGGCAGCTGGCGAAGAAGTGCTGCTGCCGTGAAGAGGAGAAGTGTTCGGAGTGATCCAAGCCTGGATCTAGGATGGAAGGAACCTGAAAGCAGAGGGGACAGAGTCTGGGTCACTTGCCAGTGACCAGGGGCACGATGGACCCATGCCCACAGATGGCGGGTGCTTCAGGTGAGTTGACAGATGTCTTGACTCTTCAGCCACGAGGTCCAGGAGGCGTCGACGAAGTCCACGAGCTGGATTCGAGTTGTCCCACAAAGTCTGTCGAGTGCTGCGGTGTCGGCGACCAGAATGGACCCAACAAGCCTTGGCAATGGCAAGTCTCGTGGAAAGAGAAGAAGGATGTCGGTGCAGACCAGCAAGGTCTGAGGGACTCACCCAGCGAGGGTAAGTCGGGGCACGTCTGGAGCAACCAGGAAAGCCCAAGCAGAAGAGAAGTTGCCTTCGTGGGGACCCACTAGCCAACGGGCTAGCGAACGTGAAGGAGCCTCGAGCGGTCACACTGGAACCCGGCCCACGGGTCACTTGTGGAGTGGAGGCCAGAGATCTTCGGTGCAGTCAGTGCTCAAGGCTGGGGCTACTCGGAGCCCAAAGCAGAACTTCAAGAATAAAGAGGAAGTCGATGTACCAGCAATAGTACACGGTGCCCAGGGGTCACGGTTCCTCGTCACCCACGATAGCCACGGGCCTCAGCTTTGCTGTGGACTCAGGGTAGCCTCGGGGAAGTCAGGAAATTGACCCCAAGGGAGATTTCTTCAGTCTTTTAGTCAGGATAGAACGTCGAAGGTCCAGGATATATATTGCAGAGTTTCGTCCAGGGTAATCTCAAGTCGCAAGGATGGGTTCCCATACTTATACAAAGTTTGGGGGCTGGACATAGTCTAGGGACCCACCTATGGGTGGGTTTGGAAAGAGGGGTGGTTACACCCATTTCCTTTGTCCAGTTTCGCGCCAGAGCAGGGGCAGGTAGCCCCTGCAACCGGTTTGAACTGGACTATGCACAGGGACACCAAGTGTGCCCCCAGTGCAGGACTTCAAAGCACCAGAGAGTGCTCCCGCCCAGCCCCAATACACATCCTCCTGTCTGGGGAGGTGGTTACACCTCCCTGGGACAGGAAACCTATTGTCCAGGCCTCCCCTGCTGGAGTTTCGGTCAGCAGCAGGAGGCCAGTCCCGTGTCTGTGGCAGAGGCATCCATTTTGTGATGCCAGGGCTGTAGAAAGTCCTACCGGGTTAGACCAGTTTGAACATGTCTCTCCCTCTAGAAGGGTAGAATGCTACCCCCGCCGCCAAAACTTGCGGGGGGGGGTAGTATTCCAAAGCGTTTGACACCAAACACGACATGTTTCTGTGCAGCCATCCCAAAGTTAGCATTTACCGCGAGGTTATAATGCACTTAAGAGTATATGGTCAGGCTGCACAACAAACAGCATCAGAGGAGGTACTCCGAACGCTGCAGAGGGGCTCTGCTCATGCAGGGGCACCCCCTCACATAAAAACCAAGCACTCTGCCTTCAGGATTGTCAAGGCCTGCCATAGGAGTGACTTATAGGTTTTATATGTGTGTGCAATGGTAGTGATATAGGTAGCTTATACCACTGTAAGGGGTGCAGGCACCACCTTACCCAGGCTGCAGTAGCAGACCTGTGGTGTCATTTTGGAGTGCTTCCCAGGGGTGGCATAATACATGCTTCAGACCCTGGTAGGCCTCTGAGGTACCTAAGCCCTGGGTACATAGTATACCATATACTAGGGGCTTATAAGCATTCTATAATCCAATTAGATATGTACCTAATGTACATGGAAACCATTTTGGAGAGGAAGCAGCTAGGCTGTGGTCCTGATCAGAAGGGCCACAGCCAGACTAAGGTCGAAAAACAGTGAAGCACCAGCAAAAAGTGGGGGTACCCATGTGAAGCAGATCCTACTCTCCTACACATATGTCCATCACGGATCTCGACGATGACTGTCTCTGGTGTCTTATGTCAGACCACGATGTCAGAGGTTGTACCAGTTGTAGGAAGATGAACACTAAGGCACTGAAGGAGCGTGAGGCTAAGCTTTTTATGGCGCGAGCGAGAAAGGAGAAGAGATCAAAAGTGAAGTTGTCGTCCTCACATACCTCGAAGTCGAGGAAACATAAGAAGGAGAAAAGGCATGGATCTCGACGTTGATCTTCGAAGGGTAGGGCTTTTAGGCCGCCTTCTCCAGCTCCGCGACGTCATTCTAAGTATGTCGTCTCACCGTTGTCTTCTCCTTCTCCTCAAGCGACTCCGACCCACTCTCCGACACCGAGGGGTTCTTCGGCGCCCAGGGTATCTCCGGCGCCAAGGGATTCTCCAGAGCCCAGGGAGTGTTCTCCTGTTCCTGTGGCTTTGTCTGTACCGGATCTGTCATCCCCGACAATGCAGCCTCAGCCTTCAACGCGGCCTCAAGTGGATCCAGACTCAGCTCCTTATCCACCATTTTCTGGGCCAGGGTCAGATGCGTCGCATTTTCTCAACGCGATGTATGGCATGTTTGTCAGGGCATCCTACCCTACCGGTGCGCAGTCTGCCCCAGTGGGTCCCCTTGCCTTTAATTTGGGCATCCCTCAACAATATGCCCAGTCACCCTTTGTGCCCTTTATGCCGATGGCGCCGTCCTGACAGTTTCCGGTTCCAAGGTTTTCTACGCCGATTTCACAGTCTTGCACACCATCTGGTGGGCCGCTGTCCTCTCGACTTCGAGTGGCGCTGTTACCCACTTCAGAGGGTCCTCCTTCGACACCAGGGCCAATGTCTCTGGCGCCGCGCTAGGCGCCACTGACGCCGATCCTGAAGGTGCAGTCAAGGAGGGGAGCCCAAGAGCTGCTGGAGGAAGAGGAATACCAGCAGGATGAGGCAGAAGAAGGGGAAATCAACGACTCCGTTGATGAATTCAAGGGCCTTCAGGAGGCCAGTGGTTTAGACACTTCCCCGAGTGGGAGCTTTCATCGCCAAAGGCCTTACCTTCTCAGGATGTTGCACCATACCATGCTGTCATCAGGATGGCTGCTGAACTTTTGGACCTTCAACTGCCCAAAGCTGAGATCTGGCCAAATATTCTCACTGAGGTGTTGCATTCACTATCTTCTGTTGAACCTATTTTGCCTTTTAATGAGGCAGAGACTATGCTGGAGGTGTGGCAGAAACCCTTATCTGCTCCTGCTGTTTCATGGACTGTGGCAAGAAGGTATAAGCCTGCTCCTAATGATCCTGCCTTTCTTAGTGACCATCCTTCACCGGAAAGCTTGGTGGTGCAGGCTTCCTGTTCTAAGCAGTAGGCTGGGTCGTTTCCTACAACTCCAGGAGACAGGAACTCTAAGAAATTGGAGCAATCTGCCAAGAAGGTTTTTCTCTTCTGCAATTATGGCGTTAAAGTCTACTAATGCCACGTGCTTGTTGCGGAGGTATATCTACGCCTTTATGGTTGGCTCCTAAGTTACCAGTGAATTACCCTGGTTCCTTTTTGGAGGTTTTGGCGGACATGCAGGCTGTGGCCCATCAGGTTATGCAGTCTGTTCTGGATATTGTGGATTCAGTAGCCAGGGTGATGGGTTCTTCCGTGGCTACCAGGAGGCATGCCTGGCTCTGGTCTACGAGGTTCTCTTCGGATGTGTAGGCTACTCTTCTTGATCTGCCGTTTGATGGGTCCAGACTCTTTGATGCAAAGGCTATTCGAATCTGCAGCGGTTTAAAGACAAGTAGGGCTACTGCAAAGTCCTAAGGTCCGCAGTCCCATCCTAGGGGTTATGGATATAAAAGGTACTGTGGTTTTGGGAAGACAGCTTCCTTTTGGGCCGTCTGCAGCCTCAGCAACAGCAGCAGCAGAACCCCCTGTACAAATCGTACAGAGGAAAGGGTAGAGGTCGTCTGCAGGGGGCCTCTCAGCAACGCTCCTCCTCTTCTTCCTCTCCTGCCCCCACCTCTGGTACTACAGGAACGCAGCTCTAGATCCTTCATCTTGGAGCATGTTGGTCCTGTATGGGTTCAGGTGTCCCATTTTCTACAAGATTGGAAATCTATTCCCTCAGACCTTTGAGTTTTGAATCTTGTGGAAAATGGGTACCCCCTACCCATCCGAGAGTTTCCACCTGCTTACTTTCCTTGACAGGGCTGGTGTTCAGAGGACCATTTGCTGCTTCTGCAGCAAGAGGTTCTTGCTTTACTACAGAAATGTGCGATAGAGGTGGTTCCAGAGCAGGAAAGTGTTCAGGGATGCTACTCCCGTTATTTCCTGATCCCCAAAAAAGACGGCAGATTAAGACCGATCCTAGACCTGAGGATCTTGGATTTTTACCTCGGACAGGAAAAATTCAAGATGTTGACCCTAGCTCAGGTTTTTCAGGCGCTGCAGCAAAAAGACTGGATGATTTCAATCGATTTGCAGGATGCCTATTTTAACATTCCCATCCTGAAGACGCATCTGAATTATCTCCGTTTTACTGTAGGGCCCTAGCACTACCAGTTTGCGGTACTCCCATTTGGCCTTACTTCCGCGCCTCGGGTCTTCACAAAGTTGATGGTGGTGGCAACTCATCTCAGAAGGTCGGGGATTCCTGTTTTCCCCTTTCTGGACGACTGGCTGCTCAAAGCAAAATCGCCAGAAAAGGTGCTGCATCATCTGCAGGTAACAGCTCGGCTGTTGTTAGACTTGGGCTTTTCGATAAATGTACCCAAATCTCACCTGGTGCCCTCTCAGCGCAACCTGTTCATAGGGGCAGTACTGGACACTACTGTGTGTCGAACTTTCCCTCCTCCGCAGAGGATTTTTGACATTCAGGAGATGATTCCTTTGTTTCATGATGGAGCAGTTGTTCCAGTCCTGAAGGTGCTACGCCTGCTCAGTCTGTTCGCTTCCTGCATACTGTTGGTCAACCATGCACGCTGGCACATGAGGGCACTCCAGTGGTGCCTCCGCAGGCAGTGGTATCTACACAACGGAGATCTCAGGAACATGGGGAGAATCTCCAGAGACAATGCAGCGGAGCTGTCTTGGTGGACTGTGCAGGGCAACCTGTCTCAAGGGAGGCTCTTTTTTCTTCCTCCACCGGTGGTCACGGTGATCACAGATGCCTCCACTCTAGGGTGGGGGGCTCATCTGGGGGATCTGGAGATCAAAGGTCTTCGGTCTCCGGAAGAAAAGTTGCTTTACATCAACCTTCTGCAATTGTGGGCGATTTGTTTGGCTCTCAAGGCTTTCCTTCCCTCCCTTAGCAGTCAGTCGGTTCAAGTCCTAACGGACAACACTACCGCTATGTGGTACATATACAGGGAGACATAGGGTTGTATCGTCTCTACAGAGGCGTTCCGCGACTCTGGTCCTGGGCTCAGGATCATCAGATTTGTGTAAGTTCAAATCATCTGGCCGGAGTGCTGAATGTGCGTGCGGACAGTCTCACTCAGCAATTCACGACCGATCACGAGTGGAGACTTCATCCGGAGTTGGTCCATCACATTTTTAAGAGATGGGGGTTTCCTCAGTTGGCCCTAGTCACCACTCAAGAGAACGCACACTGCCCGTCATTCTGCAGTCTCCAGTTTCCGATGCAGGAAGAGTTGGGGGACACGTTTCAATTGGATTGGGGCTCACAACTCCATTATGTGTTTCCTCCCATACCCTTGATTCCTCTGGTTCTGAGGAAGATTCACCAAGACCGGGCCCAAGTTATATTGATCGCCCTGGATTGGCCAAGGAGGGTGTGGTACACAGATCTTCTTCACCTCTCATCGGACCCTCTGCTCGGTCTCCCTCTCAGGGCAGATCTTCTCTCGCAGTCGCAGGGGCAGGTTCTACACCCTCACCTCCAGAGTCTCCACCTTCATGCCTGGAGATTGAACGGGCCAATCTGAGTTCTTTCTCTCTCTCACAGGATGTGGTGGATGTTATTTTATCATCCAGGAGACACTCCAGCGAATCGGTTTATTCTCCTAGATGGGCCAGGTTTTTGAAGTGGTGTGGAGAGAGGTCCATTGATCCTTTGAAGGCCAGTTTATCGGATGTACTGCGTTTTTTTCTTTCTTTGGCCCAGCAAGGTTGTGCTGTGGCTACGGTTAAGGGCTATTTATCTGCCTTGTCTTCCTTTGATTGCCGGACCAGCCATCTTTATTTTAGTCTCCCATTGTCATGAGGTTCATTAAGGGCCTCACAAATAGGTTCCCTCCCACTCCCTTTATTATGCCTCAATAGGAATTAAATATAGTTCTTACATTTCTGATGGGGTCTCCTTTTGAGCCTCTTCATAGTTGTCCGTTGAGGCTGCTTTCTTTTAATACTATTTTTCTGGTGGCTATTACCTCGGCCAGGAGGGTGAGTAAGCTGCAGGCTCTTAGTTCTAAGCTCCCTTTCACTACTATCCATGCAGACAAGATGGTTCTTAGGACCAGGGCTGCTTTCCTGTCTATGGTGGTTTCTTCCTTCCAAGTAGGAGGAGAGACTTCACTGCCTTGAACCTAAGAGGGAGGTCAGCTTCTATCTGGTCAGAACAAAGGACTGCAGGTTTGATGACCAGCTCTTCGTTGGCTTTGTTGGGAAAATGAAGGGCAAGTCGTTGAAATGACTTGCGTTGTAATGATACACGTGGTAACAACGCGGTCGATGTAACGACCGTGCTGTAAAGTTCCGCGTTGTAAAAGCACGTGTTGTAACGTGCTATATTCCTTCCCCCTTCAGTATCTTTCCCCCTCCTACTCATTCCAGTTGACGGAGAGACATTTATACAGCTGAAAGTTTAACATGTAAAAATTACAAGATGTGTATCTTGTTAATCTCTCTTATGTGTAATTGCCACATTGGGAGCTCCACCACAGATTGTCAAGCACTGTACTGTGATAGTAAAAAAAACATATATATATTTTAAAAACTGCTGTATAACCGGAGTCTGACAGAAGATTAAAAGTATGTGTATAGAGGCCCTTGAATTGCCCAATCCGGATTATTTTGGGAAGGGGGATGTTATAACTTATATTTGAGTCCTCAGGGGACAAACCGCTGGCAATATTTCTCCATAAGTAAATCTAGTTCTACTAGTTTGTCATGATATTTTTATTTCATTTATAAAAGACGAGGGCGGAAATACATTTGTATGATCATAAACTTTACGGTGGGACGGGTATGCCCAGAGGTGGGTCCCGTGCACACTGTGCCACAGAAACCAAGCTATACCTGGCTGATGAGCCTTAATCTGTGTGAAACCAGTCCTGAGTTGCTTGTTTTCCAGCTCAGGGAGGGACTGGCTTAGCAGTTCAGGCTGGATTGTTCAAAATGGAGCAAGATCAAGACTGATTTGCATGACTTAGAGTGGGGAAAATGGCGGACGTCGGTTAGCAGCGTTTAAGGAGAGAATGTTTTTCGGATCAAATGAAGATCTCCAGTGCGGGCTTTGTCCTTCTGTGGATCGGCAGAAGATAGCAGCTGTCGGACAGTGTTAAACGGCTAGGGGAGGCGCTTGAAGGTATCCGGTGGTGGATCCAGGTGGTTGCGGGTGGATTCAGATAAGGCGTGGTGCCGGACTGTTTGGCGGCTCGGCGGGAGGAGTTTCTGTGTGCCGAAGTGGGCACCGAAGGTTCCGGGCTAAGTTGTACTGAGAGTGAAGCGGGTCTGTCCGCGGTAGCGCACGCAAGGCTTCCCAGAGCGGGTTTTTCGGCTTTTTTTTTTTTTTTTAAAGACCAAAGAACGGCGGAAGGCGGTGGATGCGTGCTGAGTTTTCCAGAAGCTTTCTGGGAAAGTGTTGGGCAGTTTCAGGAGCCTTAAAAGGGCACAGCGGTACTGTTACTTAGGAGGGCTGCATTGGCGGCTTGCAGGAGGCCTTCTAGTTTCCAGTGTATCTGGTGAGGTGCTGGGGTTTCCTAACTCAGCATTGTAAAACAAAAGCACAGAGGTGGCGGTCGGGGAGACGACACCGTGGGGAGGCCGCTGGTTAGAGGCAGCAGAGCAAATCTCGCGTGGGAGGCGTGCTGCTGCCGGAATTGGGTTTTGGTGCGATGAGAGTCGGACGCCTTCCTCCACCTTCTTGCGCTGGGACCCCAGGACAGGGGTATTAACCCCGGATAATTTACAAACCAAAACAAAGCAAAACATCAGCATAGTGAGACAGCTGTTTGAGGGCGAGGGAGAAGATCTGCTTGATTTGAAGGAAGCAATATCCGATTTATGGCCTTCACAGATGACCCTGGTAAGGTGGAAGGGGCAAGATTGGGGGCCTAAATTGAAGGCTGAATGAGGGGGGTCGGGTAGGAAAAGCAAGAAGAGGATTTAAGTACAGGCCCCAATAGACTAAATAGATACACCCTTAGAACTAGGGATATTTGGGGGCAAAATCAGTCCCCCCTTGAGAGGGACAATAGAGACTTGGTGCCTGTAATTCAAGCTAAACCCTCAAAAACCATTAAAAGTTTAGTCTCAGTTCAAAACACAAAGGCTCCACTGGGAAAGACTCCTCTCGGCAAAAGGCGAAAGAAACAGCCGAAGGCTAACACAGGTAGTTCCCGCGTAAAACCCTCACTTAGATCATATTTTAAAATCCAGGGTATACAGCCTATTCTCAACACACCAATGGAGCCTATAGAGCTTATAGGGCTAGAGAATAGATTCGACCCCCCTAGCCCAATTAACCGATGAAGGTGTTAGTGCTAGTACCCCCTCACTTCCCCCGTCTAAAAATAAAGACAACATGGAAACAACCTAATGGAGTAGAGTTTCAGCCCAATAGCAGTGGTGTTGAGCCACTAAACCCTCCTCGAAATGATAGAACAGTAGCAGAAGAGCTGGAACCAAAAGGGACTCCAAAAACAACAAGCTCCACAGGAACCCACTCCAGCACAGAGGGTTTACTAATGACTCTTTTAACAGAAATAAGAGACAAATTTGCTGTCTCTGAGAGTAACCAATTGAAAATACAAACGGTTTGCGAGACTCTAGAGGCTAAACTGAATGACATATCTGAAAGAGTAGGGGATGTGGAGCTACTAGTGGAGGAACTTAAAAAGCAAGTAGACGAAAATGCACGGGAAATCCAAAGTATAAAGAGAGGCGATAAAATTTTGCTTGAAAAGATGGAAAGTTTGGAAAACAACGCAAGGAGGAATAATATCAGGCTCCTGAATATACCTGAGGATGTGGAGGGTGGAGATATTAGAACCCTCATAATTAACCTCCTGACAGAACTACACCCCAATATTGAGAAACAACTCTTTGAAGATGATATACAAAGAGTGCATCGGGACCCATTTTCAAAAAGACCAGGAAAAAAAAAAAACAAGAAGGATCTTAGTGAATTTTAAAACATATTTACTTAAGGAAAAAATCCTGGCAGCAGGGCTAAAAGTAGGGATGTATAAGAAAGCAGGTTGGTCGTTCCGCATTAGGTCAGACATTTCCCACATTGCTCAGGACAAACAATGGGAGTTGTGGAAATCGATGCAGCAACTAAGAAACTTGGGTGCTACAGCAAATTTATGCTTCCCCGCCTCACTCAAAGTGATGTGGAACAATAAAATATTTAATTTTAAGGATTCGGAAGACGCAAATGCTTTAATAAATCAGATAAAGAGCACATCCAAATGAAAAATATGGGTCCCATGCCTGCCAAGAGAGAGAGCCTAAAAATCAGAGGTACTCAATCTTACCTCTAGTAGTAGTAAGGGAGGGTTCCCCAAGGGGGGGAGGAGGGTCACATATAAAATGGGAAAATTAAAAAGTTTACACACAGGGTGGGGGAGCAAGTGGGAAAAAAGCAAAACAATGTCCTCATTTATTCTTTTAAGGCAAAGGGTGGTACGTACGTTCTGGTGTCCTCCCTTAAATAAATGATAGTAGGGAATTCAATGTGCCCCGGGCCGGCCTCTATGAATAATGGGAAAATAAATAAAATGAGAATCATGTCATGGAATGTTAACGGATTAAGGGTTCCCTCCAGAAGAAAAAGAATATTAGAATATTTAAAATTGTCCGAGTGTAATGTCTTTTTGGTCCAAGAATCACATTTACTTAAAGAGGAGTGGGAGGTGGTTTTAAAATATCAAAAGAGGAGTGAACCTTGTATTTGTACAACACAATCCTGTACAGTAAAAGGGGTCTGCCCATGCTATGCCAGGGGAATGTTCAGTAGACCCTCTGGGAAGGTGGTCAATCGCTAGAGTTAAGATAAATGGCAACTGGACAACCTTTGTAAGTTATTATGGGCCAAACTTAGATGACCCCGCCACTTTGTACACTTTGCTCTTTCACCTAGCGAAAATAAACGATCGCATTATATTAGGGGGCGACTTTAATTTGGTTCTCGACCCAAATCAAGACACCACATCAACCAGAGTAGGTGTTAATACTCAGAAAAGGAGAGTTGCCCTGAGACAATTAATGTCTGACATTGGACTTGTAGACATCTGGATAGAGACAGAGCCCATAAACTTAAGACATCCGGTAGAAAGTTTACTTTTTATAATAAAAAGTGTAGACATCGCTCCAGAATTTTTTTTATTTTTTTTAGTCGTTATTGTCACAAGTAGGAATATCATTTCAGTTAGTCATGTTCCGGAACATATGTCCGATCACTCGGCTGTTGTGTTAGAACAGGTAGTGGAAACAAGCTCTCCCCCCGGAGATGGACTATTAACCGAGTATTATTACAAGATAAAGAAGTAATTGATAAATTGAAGGTGGAAACAAAGGAATATTTTGATTATAATATTAATTCAGCCTCTCCTCAAGTAATTTGGGATACGTACAAGGCCTATTTAAGAGGCTCTGTAACAGCCATATCGTTCTCCCAGTCTAAGAAGGTGAAAGAGGAGTCCAAAAAATTGGAAGCTGATATACATAAGTTTCAGGAACATCTAGAACAAGATCAGGAGAACCCTAATATTCTTAGAAAATTTAAATATTGCGAAACACAAGCTCACTGATTTTTTAGAAATTTTAATTAAAAAAAGTGGGATGCCAGCAGACTAGCACATCATGAGTACGGCGAGGGTTGCAGCAAACTCTTGATGTTGAAAAACTAAAGTAGACCAAACAAGAAACTGGATTAAGGACCTTCGATGCTTGAGCACTGGTAACATCATTTCGGATGACTCTGAAATAGAAGAGGCTTTCGTTCAATTATTTCAGAGTTTATACACCGATGAGACTCTCCTTGATGAAGATAGTATGGAGGAATTCCTGTCAGATCTAGTTCTCCCCTCACTCCACCGAGACAAAAAGGAGCAACTAAATCACCCTATATCAAGGGAAGAAATTATTAAATCGATCAGTTCCTTAAAAAGGGGGAAAGCCGCCGGCCCAGATTCTATCCCTAACAAAATATATATCAGTCTAAAAGAAGAACTTGCTCCTTTTCTCCTTCAACTTTTTAATTCTTGCTTTATTGAAGGTTTGAGCCCCCCGGTGTCATGGGAAGAGGCTACGATAACAATCTTATTAAAACCAGATAAAAATCCTAGACTCTGAGTCTTATAGACCCATTTCACTTTCGAATTGTGATCACAAGATCTACTCCCAGATTAATATTAAATGCCTGAACAAAGTAATGAGCAGATTAATACACCCAGATCAAAAAGGGTTTATGAAAGGGAGGCCACTTAGTGAATTGACTCACAACTTAATTGCGTGATAGATATGGCACAGACCTATAAAATTCCTTTGGCAGCAATGATATTCGACGCTGCCAAAGCCTTTGATCGGGTCAACTGGTCTTTCTTGTTTAAAGTAATTCAACATCTTGACTTAGTTGAAAATCTTTTGTCAGCAATCAAAACCATTTATAAAAAACCCCACCGCTAGAATCCTGATCAATGGGAAATTAACTAGGTCAATACAAATAGGTAGGGGCACTAGACAGGGGTGTCCCCTTTTCTTTTTAACATCTATATTGAACCTCTAGCGTGCATATTAAGAGCCTGCCAGAATATTATACCTTTTAGTTGTAATGGATGGCAGAAAAAAATTGGGCTATATGCAGATGACCTCGTAATTTACACCAGCAACCTAGAAAGATCGCTTCCAGAGATTTGGTCTAAACTAGAGAGCTTCGGAAAGGTTTCCAGGTATAGCATTAACCACCAAAAAAACGAACAAATGAAATGGAATATCAATTTTAGGAGCACATATACAAAGAAGGAAATTAGATATCTTGGTATTCAAATAGTCCAAAACATTGACAAAATAGCTATGGTTAATTTTGAAAGTTACAAAAAAAGTCAGAACACAATTGCAATCATGGGGGGGCTTTCACTTTCATTATTAGGTAAATCAAACTTATTGAAAATGTAAATTCTGCCAAAGTACACGTTCTTATTTAATTCTATCCCTTTCGCTTTTCCAAAAATGTGGTTTAAAAAGGTGCAGGGGCTTTTTTCAAGTTTTATCTGGGGAAACAAAAATCCTAGAATTGCCCTAAAGAAACTTCGAAAGAAAAAAGCTTACGGAGGCATAGCAACCCCCAACTTATTTTTTTTTTGTAAAAGTTTCTTTTTATTAAGCATCAAGCAGAACAGCAATACAGACATGAGTACATTTCAAGGGTGCGCAGGCTCCGAGGTTGCAAAACAGTCAGCTAAAGTGAGTGCAGCTTCGTACTGCCCCAGTGCATACCACACCCCTGAACAAAGTGAGCGACGCTAATTGTAAAAGAACATAACCCTGAGGAGGTTCTTCAATTCAGAACCCATCCCACCAACCCCCCCCCCTCCCCCCCTGTCCCGGTGTTGGTAAGCTGATATAACAAGAAACCTAAAGGAAAACCTCAGTGGCGCAGTGTGATGTGAGAAGCCCAGGACCCCCAGAGTTGTGTATTAAGGGCCACGTCGTGACAACCAGGCCCCGGGACCACCTATATTTGGAAAAGGTGCATAACCCGCACCCAAGGAGGACAGACTGCAGAAGGTAGTCCTGGGGACAAAAAAAGCAACCAAATGGCCCCCAGCTGAGTTTGAACCCTTTATAATTATCCCTAAAGATATCTGCCAAGCCTTCCAAGGAAAGAATCCTCCACAACCGGGCGAGACACAGTGATACCGCTGGGGCGTCTGCTTTCTTCCAAGCAGCTGCTACAGTTAGCTTAGCAGCCCCAAGGCACGTCCACATAATCGCCTTGTCGGCCTTAGATTGATATTCTAAGGTGGGATCCCGGACCCCTAGAAGGGTGAAATCTATGGTAGTAGGAACGGGGTACCCCAACATATCCTTGATGTGAGATAGGATCACAGCCCAAAAAGGCCTAATCTTCGGGCAATCCCACCATATGTGACGAAAATCTCCCTGCAGCCCGCAACCCGCCAGCAGAGATCCGAGGTCCCAGGGAAGATCCGTCGGAGCTTGGTAGGATACAAGTACCAATCATGGAAAGTCTTGTAGTGTGCTTCCCTTAGGGTCATAGATTTGTTGTGTTGGGCAATGTCTCTCCAGAAGTGTTTCCGTTCTATCTCCGACAGGTCCCTTCCCAATACTCGCCCCCAGAATGTCAGGAATCGAGCTGGTGGAGAATGTAGTGTTCAAGAGCATGTTATAGAGTGCGGAAATGGTGCCTTTCATGGTACCTGCCTTCGAGATCACCAACTGCTCCATAGGTGTGAGGGCCCTAGTGGCCACCTCCCTAACGCGTGGGGACGTAGCCCAGTGTTTAAGTTGAATATAATGATAATGTTCACTCGAGGGGAGGGCAAATTCCCTCTGACAGCTTGCGAACGATAAAACCTCATCATTATGGAACAAGTCAGACAATTTAAGAGATTCTCCCTCTTTCCAACTATCGAAAGGCCCCTCGTAAAGCGCCGGCAGAAATGCCGGATTAAAATGAATAGGAGTATTAGGGGATGGAAATGAAGTCCAGCCCTCCCTCTGTGTGAGTCGGTCCCAGATGGTCAGGGTTGTGCGAGTGGGGGAGCTAAGATACGCATTGGAGGGTCGGTCGCCCCTCGGCTTCCAAAGGATATCCCAAAGAGATCGTCCCACCACAGAGCGGTCCATATGGAGCCAGTGTTTCTCGGACTCCCTCGCCGACCATTCCATTACAACCCTCAGCTGAGCAGCTTGGTAATATAAATGAAAATCAGGTAAAGCCAGTCCACCTCTATCCCTCGGGCGTCTAAGCACGTGGTGGGGCAAGCGCGCCGACCCCCTTGCCAGATAAAGTTAGTGATTAGCGAGCGGAGACGGGAAGGAGAGATTCTCCAGCCCCTGCCAGAAGGAAGCACAACAAGAGGCCAGGGCGTGTCGCGTGCTCCCCCCCTGCGGTGGAGTCAGACTCCCGTCACCCGCTGTCCCCCGGTACGCTCTTGAGGAACAGAAAGTAAGGGGACCAGTCCCGCTACAGGCTCCTAAGGAATTCCCCTCCAAAGCGCAACCCACCGCTTCCTCACACTGTAGCTGGGAGGCTGATGCAACATCAAGGCCCAGATTGCCAAGCCACCGCTGGTGCCTGTCTCTGCCACGCCACCATCTTAGGGTCAGGCACAGCCCTGGTGGAACACTTCTTTCCCTCCAGTGCGGTGAAAACTGCAAGGCGCTCCAGTCGCGGGTAATAGGGCCCCAGATCGCTCCAAAACTTCATGCTGAGTGCCCCCCTGCCGCTGCTCCCCAGTCAGCACATCTCAGCCATTGCCGCGCCAGTGCCCGCGAAATGGCGGCAACGCGGGACCGCCGGCACTCACCGCATCGGAAGGACTTGTCCCAGCAGCAAGCAGGACAGCGGAGCACCGCCACGCAAAGGCACTGCTCCGGCGAAAGGAAGAACCCCCTACGGCCTCCTCCCGCGATCGCGGCAAGTCGCAGGAGTCCCGCTCCGGCCCCTTACATCAGTCCGCTGTCGGCCCGTGATCTCATGGACGCCACCTCAGCAGCAAGATGTTGGAATTCCACGGCAGATCTCTCGTCGCCGGCAGGCCATCCGGCTCACGGACAACCACAGACATCTAGGGGGTAAGTTCCATATTCACCAGGTTACGGGATAGCGCAGAAAACAATCAGCAGGGTCCGGAGCCGAGTCGGGTCACAACCGCTCCGCCATCTTACTTGGCCACGCCCCGACTTATTTTTATATTTCTGCGCCTTCCACTTAAAAAACTTTCGACAATTATTATCGGCAAGTGAACACTTTTCTCCACGTTATAAGGCCCTCACAGCAGAGTTCTCTCAACAAGCGGGGTGTTTTTCTTTTAAAATTTGGACACCCAAAATATTTTAAGAAGGTTAAATTAAAGATGCTGGTCTCAGCTATTAAGCTTTGGTCTCAGGTTAGAAACCTTCTAAAGATACCATATTACAGCAAGGTAGCTCCCGTCTGGGATTCCCCAGGAATGTCTTTGTGTCTGGAAGATGCCTTTGCAACTCCCCTCCGCACTTGCGGTATCACTACTTGGGGGCAATTGATTGTTGAAGTGGAATTGATTTCCTGGCCCCAGTTCTTGGCGGTTTGTGAGAACTCAGTCTCAAAGTTTAAATGTTATCAGTTGAGCAGTTGGGCGAGATCTGTATGTAAAGAGTTATAAGGGAACTCGGGACTGGCATCGAAAATCTGTTCTTACAAAACAAAGCCAAAAGAAGTATCAGGGTGGTACTGGTTATCAGCCCAAAATGGAGAAGATATGCAGGCCTCATTCAATGAGATTTGGAAGAAGGACCTGCCGGATGAAGACCTCGAAAAAATTGGGCAAGTATCCATGCCTTTTTTTTATGGTCTTATGTAAATGCTGCATCTTCACAGTACACAAAGCTTACTGAACACCCCAGAAACTATTAAGAAGTGTCCAAAATGTGGAGAAGATAAAGCAAACGAGGTGCACATGTTCTGGAGTTGCCCAGTAATACACTCGTATTGGCAGAAAGTAGGTAAGACTATTTCAAATGTTATGGGGTTTGAAATAAAATTAACAACGGTGGCTATAATATTTGGGATACTTCCGAGGGATTTAATCGGTGGTTTTCTACCAAAAAAACTTAGAGCATTGTTTTTCACCCTGATACTTCTGGCTCGAAGAGAGCTGTGCATCAAATGGATTTTAGCCTGCCCTCTTGCAGAAGATGAGTGGATACATTCCATTCAGAGGGTATCAAATTTGGATCAATCGGGTACAAAGATGAAAAAACAAATGTTTGGGTAAATCTGGGATAAGTGGGTGGAGAGGAGTTCTTCGGTTTAGATCTAAATACTTTGGTCAGGAGTTTATTATAATCTATTGAAAAAAATTATTTTGATATTCAGATTAATTGTTTTCCCCAAACACATACTTTGGTCATGTTGCGGGGCACGGGTTAAGTTTACTTTTTGTGTTATCTGGTCCAATGATTATAAAATATGCTATAAATAGACCCGAATGATTGGGGATGCCACTGGAGCACTTCCATTCAAGAATCAAGATTGGAGTTTGGCCCACCACAACAAAGCTGAAGGGGCGGCTTTCCGGAGATCCATGGTATCCCATCTCTCCGTATGGAGTGACCGGAAACCCCCCTAAATCACCTGGCAATCTATGGTGGGTGGAAAGCTTCCATCCTTGAATTTAAAGCAGATTTGAAGATAAATGAGGGGAAAAAAAAAATACTGATTTGCATATGACTGGGTCCATACTGAGGTGGCATGGTGTGCAAAATAATGTTCGATTGGGATGTGGCCCAAGTGATTACCAGTGGCTGAGATTCATTCAAGTATTCCATCCATCACTGTTTTGTATACTACTTCGTTGTATAGTACAGTGTCTCCAAATGAGGTAGGCGGACCGAGAGTTTGGCGGCGGGGGTACTCTTTCACATTTGTGATGGAGTACCCTGTCTGCCAAACTCTAAAATGGGCTCTAAATTTTGCTCTATGTTTAAAAATGTGTTATGGGATTGTAATTGTGGTGTGTTTTGACTTTTAACTGTTTTAGTACTGCTGAATATAAACATGTTTCTAAATTAGGTCTGTCTACTTTATGCCTTAGCTATCAGAGGGTTGATCCCAAGTTTAAATGAATAAAACTGTGTTTACCCTGACACTTTTGTGGCCTTATTCCCTGTGATTGGTTCACATCCATCCCAATTAATAACTCACTTTTATTACACCGAGTTATTGCATGTAGGGTTTCAGCATTTTCATAACATTGTGTTGAGGTCTCTGAACATGTTTGAAACACTTTATCAGTACTTTATCATTGTAGTGATACAACACATCAGACTAACTATGCTTGTCTAGGACAGTGCATATGAGTAGTTCTTGCTGTGCTATGTCTTACTGTAATATTGTGGATTACTGTTTTCATCATATCTGTGAAGAAATCAGCTTATATCACTGTATTTCTTGTAGTTGTTGCACATGTTTGGTTCATTACTGGATCGGCCATTCCTGGCACATGAGGTATTACCAAAGTACTCAGCCCTTCTGGAAATGTTTGACAAGGAATTGGATTTGGTGAAGATTATTTATGATGCTCAAGTAGTGGCCTCAGAAGCAAGTGGAGGCATACCACCAATTTCTAAAAACATGGCTCCGGTTGCTGGACAGTTGAAATGGGCACTGGAGCTGCAACAACGATTACAGGCTTCAAAGCAGAATTTGGACAGCATAAGTCACCCGTGAGTAAGATGAGAAGAGATATGGGTCAAACATTTATTGTATTTAAAACATTATAATATTGCACAGTCAGCTTTAGCTATTGTTTCCAGTGTTTACATGGGCTCTGTATCAGCCCCTTGCTCATGATCGGAAGGCTTTGTTGTTTATCTCAGTCTGCTCTTTGATTACTTTTCTCTCTTTTTGTTTTTGCCCAGCTTAAGTACATTTTTGTCTCAGTGTTTTGAGTTGTGTCCTTCCATTCTTGAGGCAAATATTTTTAATTTCACACTCAACACTCCATGGGAGTGTCTGTTTCCTTTCTCTCTCCACTTGATTCTTTCTTCTTCCTCCTTTTACCGTAGCGATGCTTATTTCATTCCTGCCTCCTATTTTCTGCCCTTTTACAATGCTCATACACCACTATGTTCCATGTTTTTTTATTTATTAAATTTCACTGATGCCCTCCCTCAAGATTGCAAGCATCTGAGGCTGCAGTTTCATTCAGTATCAAAATGGGTCAGCAAATACAAAAACAATTGAGTTCCAGGTACGAGATGCTGAAAACCAATCATAACAATTAGTTCAACACTCCTGTCTTTCACATAAGCTTTAAGTATGTCATTCATTCAAAAACATCTGTCTCAAAAGCAAAGTTCCAACCCTTTGTGACAACAAAGATATTCCCAAAATCCAAGAATTATAACACCCAGCTCATGCAAAGTGCAACTAAATCCAAGAAATGGATTTCAGGGAATCAGCTTCAATTTCCTGTACCCACATGTGTTACATTTTAGGTTCATGTGAATGTTAGGCATTCTCAATAGTTACAGAAAAATGTGCCAATAATACAAAACCAATCACTACGTTAAAGTCCTAATGAGAAGTGTGTCCTGTTATGCATGTGTTAATGGGCATGTATGTAATTTATTTTGCATAGGTGGATGTCTGGCTAAACGTCTGCAGAGTAGCAGGGTGTGTAAAGCAGAGCACCCACATACCCAAACTCCTTTGTTGCCTCTCATTGTAAATGATCATTTCGGTCTGATGTAGTCACATGGTGACCAAAGGCAGCAATCCTATCCATGACCAACAGAGTTCCTTACTCAGGGTTATATTGTGAATTCAGGTTGTGATCCTGCTCACACCAGTAAAAGTAGCACTTTATTGGCAGAGCAAAGCACAGATAAGGAGCTAACGTGAAGGTTTAGGCATAGTTGTTTTCAATTTCTGTCTGTATTGAATTCAGGTTTTATTTTCCCCAGTGTTTTCCAATATTTTCAAAAAAATTATAAATCAGTGCTTATCAGTGTCAATTATTTTTTACTGTGTGCATAATTAGATTGATGTTTTCCTAGTGTTTATTAAGAGTATTGTATTTTTTCTTCCTTCCCTATTAATTCCCATTGTCAAGAATCCCTACATTCTTTCCTGCTCCTAACACTTTTCTTTGTACCAGTTGATTAAAGTTGCTATATAAAGTACCTTTTCATTATTTCTCTCAAACTCCTGCCTTCCTAATTTCCTAGTTATACAAACAATCTCTCAAGTAAGTCAAGTCCTGCCCCATGTCAAGGATGTGCATGAATAGAGATTAGTTCGCACAAAGTTATCATTTGGTTTCAACGGATAAAGAGTTAATTGTTGTCATTAAACATACTCTCCTACTGATTTGTTATTCACACAAATGGCACAGATTTGGAGAATGAAGATTTTCTATTCAGAACATGATATATATTACCTACTGGTAGTTAGAATCAAAGATTCCATAGGAAAAGAGTTTTTATTTTGCCAATAACTTTGGCGCTGCTTGACGAATCTTACGAATTTTCAAAAAAATCCCTTTCTAGTTCAGCTGCTGTTTTGAAAGATACGGGCTGATCCGTCAAGTGGGGGACGAAAAAAAGGGTGTCCCAAAATGTGTTCTCCCCATGTTATGTCTTAGGGGATTTTTTTTTTTTTTACGCGACTACAGCTTGAACCGCTGAACAGAATTGCACCAAATTTGGCAGAAAGCTAGATGTTGATTCAGAAAGCTTGCTTTTTGTGATTTGGTGTAAATACATTCAGTAGTTTTTGAGATAGTCAACTTAAAATATATAGATACCTGGGGACGTAAGTCCTTGCAACGGACTCGTGGATCCTACTAAAATTTGATTGGCTGCCAACACTTTAACCAGGAAGTGTTGGCAGCCATTTTGGAAATCGGCTTGAAGCGGAGTACTGCAAAAAAAAAAATAATAATAAAGAAAAGGGGAAAAGGTAGGAATACCCTGACCCCAGAGATATGGAGGAAGGGTCCCACGGGGGGGGGGTTTAAAAGCATTTTTTAAAATTGTTACTGCAAATTCGCAGGTGGATCCACAAATCCACTGCAAAATATATTTAAAAAAAAGACATATGGCCTCCCACACAGCCCCAGTAACCGTCACCTTACCGGTGCTTGAAACTTAAATAATACGGGGGCTGCACGGACCACCCCCTGTAGCCCTGGGGACAGCCACCTCTCCGGCTCGGACTATATTCAAAATAAATGTGGGGGCGAACCCCCCCTCCCCAACAGTCCAGGGGACTAACTCTTACCCTGGGCATTAACTTTCAATATTGGAGGGGCTGCGCAAATCCCCTCTCCGCCCTAGGATTCGCCACCTCCACCGGCCTATATTCAAAATAAATACGGGGGCCTCACGGCCCACTCGCAGCACTGGGGTCCACCACCTCCCTGGGGCTTTAACCTTCATTAATAGGGGGGAGCGTGGACCCCCTCCAGCCCTTGAGGACCTCCCCCTCCCTGGGGCAATTAACATAGTAATGCAAGCGGGCCGCGTGCCCCTCCGCTGCTCCGGGGGCCGCCTCCAACTCCCCGGAGCAATTACCAGAGAAATGAGGGGGGCCTGCACTGCTCCCCCGCAGCCAGAGGCCTGCCACCTCCCCGGGGCTCTAATCATATTAGTCAGTGGGTCCGTTCCGGAACCCCGGGGACCACCACCTCCCTGGGGCTAAATAAAAAGGCGGAGGGTGCCGCGCCGTCCCCCTTCTGGTGCCCAAGATAGCCCTGGGGACCGCCAGGGCCGGCTCTTCCAATGTCCTGGAAGGGGCTGGGGGGAGAGAAAGCACACTAGGAACCAGGGATTTTGTTTTGCATTTAGGGCTGGTGTAGGAGAGTAGGGTCTGCTTTCTATGTTCACCCCCACTTTTTGCTTTTGCTTTACTGGTTTTCGACTTAGATGTGGCTGTGGGCCTGCTAATCAGACCCACAGCCCTGCTGTTCTCTCTCTAAATTAATACTATGTACTTTAGGTGCATAACCCATTTGGATAGGATCACCTTATTGGCCCCTGTACAGTGTACCCTAGGTACCCAGGGCATAGGTGTACCCTAGGCCTACCAGGGGCTGCAGCATGTATTATGCCACCCCTGGCCTGGCCTTCCATTTTGACACAACTGGCTGATCACTCAGCTGGGGCAAGGTCGTGTAATCACCCCTTGCTTAGGTGTAGTATTCCTATACCTAACTTACATATAGACACATGTGCACCTATCAGTCACTCCTATGGCAGGCCTTAACAATCCTGGAGGCAGAGTGCTTGGTAACATGTGAGATGGTGCTCTAGCATGAGCTGAGCATGTCTGCAGCTTTCGGAACCATGTCCTTATAGCTGTTCTATGATATAGCCTACCATATACTCTTAAAGTGCCTTATAATCTTAGAGGGTTATGGTAACTATGGTTTGGCTTTATCGAAACATGTCGTGTAAGGTGTCTAACACTGTGGAATAATACCCCCATGCCATTTCTGGACATGAGAATATTATTCCCCCCTTCTAGAGGGAAAGACATGTTAAAATCATACTTCAACTGTTAGCCTCTGACCAAAGCCTCAGCATCACAAAATGGATGCTGCTGCCACGACACAAGTCTGACCTCCTGCAGCTGGGAGTGATCCCAGCCAGGGAGGCCTGGACAATAGGTTTCCTGCTTGGGGAGGTGCTAGCACCTCCCCAGACAGCCTTTAGTGTATTGGGGCAGGGTGGGCTGAAAGGAATGAGACATGCCTGGGGCACACAAGGTGTTTCTTGCATAGTCCAGTTCAAACCGGCGCTGGGGCACTCCAGCCCCAGCTCTGGCGCGAAACTGGACAAAGGGAAGTGGGTGTAACCACCCCCTCCCAGGTCCCACCCATAAGGCGTGACCTAGCAGGTATCCCAGCCCCCCAGATTAGTATAAGAGTGGGAGTTGGGCCTCAAGACTTTAGATTATCCTGAACCTGCAAAACTGAACATAAACTCTGGACCTTCGACATTCGACGAAAGAAGAAGACTGAAGAATCTCCCTTGTAGCCAAGGAGTGGCTACCCTGTGCAAACAGGCACCATCAAGAGACTACCCTTTGCTTTGCCCACGTTCTACGAGGAACCGACTGCAGAGCCTGACCAGAACCTTGACTTCCAGACTTCTCCGACCCTGATCCACATCTACAGCAGAGCTGAGATCCGTGGAGGCGACGAGCGACGTGGGACCGGCTACTTGGGAAAAGTGGCTAGTAACTTAAAGCGCAGCTTCTGAGGTACCCTCGAAGTTGTGCACCGGGGATTGAGAAGCCCCAACCCCAAGCACCATCTGCACCGAAGATCAGCCCCCCACACTCCACGAGTCCTGCGTGGGGCCCTTCAGCATTTTCCTGCTTGCCGCGTCTGTCCGGTTGCTTGCCCGCTGGCTAGTGGCCTTTGTGACGACGCACCCTGAAATCTTCTGCGCTGGTTTGGCTCCTCCAGACTGGCTCCCGCTTCTCTGCAAAGAAGAAGCACCCCAGACCTTCCTGGTCTGCACCAGAAGCAAGTCCTTCGTTCTTCGTGGGTTCCGCTTGCCAAGGCTTGGTGAGTTCTAGTCCAACTTCGACGCCGCCGACAGCAAGAGCCTTCGTGGGACAGCTCGCCTCCTGGTCCTGGTCATCCTCGACGCTTCCTGGTCCTCCTGGCTGCAGCGACAAGCTTCACCTTCACCTGCAATCTTCACGACATCGCCTGGTTCCTTCCTGGTTCCACGTGGTCACTGGCTAGTGACCTTGACTCTGTCCCTTCTGCTTGCAGGTTTCCTCTCTTCTTGATCCCAGCCTTTGGATCCACCGGACACTCTTCACTGACTGCCTGTCAGCATCTTTCTTCAGGCATCCATAGGAGTCGACGACGAAAACTACGCATCTTCACCCCTATGCACCCGCAGCCTGTGGGCTAGGTAACTTGGGTACTCCGGTGCTCATCAGGATAGTGACTATCCTAGTGTCTAGTTTTAAAGTCTCAACTTCCTAGCTACTCCGGAAGTGTCCTAAATCTACCGTTTTCTAAACTGTACTATTGCTATTGACTTTTACGCATTACGCGTGAGTGTTTCCACTCTGCACACGAATCCCGTGGGCCTCCCACTTACTAACTAACGCTAGTGTAGTGTAGCCCCAGCGATTCCCTAGGCCTAGGCCTATTCTATTTCCGTGACAGTGGTTCTTATACCACTTACTTAGTATATGGTTTGCGTGGCCCCTAGGGCCTAACTGTATTACTTACCTGTGTGACTTAATGTATGCTTAAATAAGACTGTGTTGTACTTACCTCTAATCTCATAAAGAGTGCTGAGGGTTTGCTTAGAATAAATACACTTTATTTTATATATATATCTGTTGTGGTGTCCTTTCATTTGGTATTCAAGGGATTATATATGGTATCACAGCTGGCTTCACATGCCATTCAGAGTTTAGCCTAAGACTGCTCTTGTCCATGCTACCACTAGGATAGCTGGTCTATAAGGTTGACTTTACAACCAATCACCATAAGGGTATTTGGACTGATATAAGGTGTACACTATAACTAGTGACATCATACATCAGGCCAACTTCTCACATTGGTGAGCAGCGGTTGGGATCTGAGCTTGCTGTTGTAATACCATTGTAATCTTGAGATACTAAATTGAAAGATCACATAGATATTGTCTAGGTACATATAACATAGATTATAATACTTAAGTCCTACTGGACTTAGTAGTTGTAGGTTGAAGGGAGTAACACACCCTGACTACAACTACTAGAGAGGTTTAGTAGAAACAACTAGTGTAGGTAGGTGCACACACCACACCCTCACTAGATCATGTCTCTGAGAGGAGATCAAGTGGATGCTCTCTCAGGAGGATCAGGTCTGCAAAAGACCCCCTCTAGATATGATACCTTAACATTCCAGGAGATGAGACACTTGTGTACCTCCAGAGGAATAAAACAGGGTGCAAACCCTACCCTCCTTCAGTTAAGACAACTCCTAGAGGAGTATGACATTCTTAAGGCATCTCAGGCAGGTGCCCTAGGCACAGAGGAGGGTCTACCCACCACAGAGGAGTCAGAGGAGACTTCAGATGAAGAGGTAGACAGCCAGGGCCAAGTAGGAAGACTTAGCCAGGCTAACCTAAGCTTACATGGGAGTTTGCATGGGGTCCCCCCTTACAGACCCCCAAGTAGGCTTACACAGAGAAGCAGGAGGGACAGATCCCCTTCAAGGGAATCCATCCACTCCCATGTCTCTAACATCTCTAATGCTTCCTCTCACAGGGGAATGACTTCACCTGAGAGAAAGGAGCATGCAGCCAGAATGAGGGAGGCTAATCTGAGGATTCAGAGGGAAGAACTTGCCCTTGCCAAAGAGAAGCTTGCTCTGGCTAGAGAACAAACGTTAAGTGGGTTAGAACCCACTGGTGGCAGCAACATTCCTAGAGATAGAGACAGGCACTATGATAATAGAAACCTGAGCAAGATTGTCCCTCCCTACAAGTGTGGGGATGACATCCACAAATGGATAACTGCTTTGGAGAGAGCTTGCAAAGTACAGCAGGTACCCCAAAGTCAGTGGGCAGCTATCTTGTGGCTCTCCTTCTCTGAGAAAGGAAGAGACAAGCTCCTCGCAGTTAGTGATGAGGATGCAGATAATTACACTGTCCTGAAGAGTGCTCTGATTGATGGGTTTGGCCTAACCACTGAACAATACAGGTTGTTGTTCAGGGATACCCAGAAGACACAGACTCAGGACTGGACTGACTTTGTAGATTGTGCCACTAAGGCTCTGGAAGGCTGGCTAATGGGAAGTAAGGTTAAGGACTATACAGGATTGTATAATTTGATCATGAGAGAGCAAATACTTAACAACTGTCAAAACCAGCTATTGCATCAACACCTGATTGATTCTGATCTGACTTCTCCCCAAGAATTGGGAAAGAAGGCAGATAGATGGGTCAGGACTAGAGTTAAGCAGAAAAACCAGAACCAGGGCGGTGATCAGAAAAAGGCAGACCAGAAGGGTAATGAGCAGAAACAAAAAGACCAGAAGTCTTCACCAGGCCCCCAAAAGGCTCAGGGGGAGGGTGGTCCCAAAAAGGATAAAAAGAAAGATGGCCAAAAGAAACCATGGTGCAACTATTGTAAGTCCAACTCACATTGGTTTAGTGAGTGCACCAAAAAGGATAAGCCCCCAGCCACCATTGCCCCTAAGGCAACTGTACCCCCTAGTTCAGCTGTAAGTGGTGGTTCCCAGCAAAAGGGTGTAGTAGGGTTAACCCTGGGAACTGAGGAGGATTCTGGCCTAGTCAGAGTACCTACTCAGGCTGTTCTGATCTGTGATGGGGACTTAGCTTTGTCCTCTACTGTAGGCCCCAGTAACCTGGGCAAGTACAGACAGACACCTTTTATCAACCAAAGAATGGCTCAGGCCTACGGGGACACTGGGGCTAGTATCACAATGGTGACACCTGCCTTTGTGGACCCTGGACAGATCATACTAGGTGAGAATTACCCAGTGACCAACGCTAGCAATGCCACTACCTCCCATAGTGTGGCTATTGTTAACTTCTCCTGGGGAGGGGTAACTGGCCTCAAGAAAGTTGTTGTTAGTTCAGACCTTCCTGTAGAGTGTTTACTGGGCAATGATCTTGAAACTTCAGTTTGGTCTGAAGTGGAGTATAGGACCCATGCAGAAATGCTGGGGATAGATGCACATGTCCTTGCTGTGACCAGGTCACAGGCCAAAAAGTGCACCACTGAACAAGTGCTGGATCCTGAAACTATGGACCAGTCACAACCCAAGAGAAAGAGCAGTAGGGTTAAGGCTGTGCCTTCCCCCCTGCCTCAGGTGGTGGATCAGCCCTCCCAGGAGGATGATTCTGAGAGCCCTGAAGGAACTGTCCTAGAAGAACTTGAACCTGATCAGGTTGAGTTTCTTGGGACAGGGGGACCTTCAAGGGCAGACCTGAGGCAGGCTCAATTAGACTGCCCCTCTCTTGAACCCCTCAGACAGCTGGCTGCTGCTGAGGCTGCAGGGAATGCTCAAGGTACCCATAGAGTGTATTGGGATGAAGGGCTACTGTATTCAGAGGCTAGCGACCCCAAGCCTGGTGCATCCAGGAGGTTGGTCATACCACTGAAGTTCAGAGGCTTCCTTCTAACCTTGGCCCATGATATTCCCCTTGCAGGACATTTAGGCCAGAACAAGACTTGGGACAGGCTTGTCCCTCACTTTCACTGGCCCCATATGTCAGAAGATACTAAGGAGTTTTGTCGCTCCTGTGTCACCTGCCAAGCCAGTGGCAAATCAGGTGGCACCACAAAGGCCCCCCTCATACCACTACCTGTGGTGGGGGTCCCCTTTGAAAGAGTGGGCATAGATATTGTAGGACCAATGGACCCACAAACAGCATCTGGGCACAGATTCATACTGGTGATAGTGGACCATGCCACCAGGTACCCAGAAGCAATTCCCCTGAGGACCACAACAGCTCCTGTTGTGGCAAGGGCCCTGCTTGGAGTATTCTCCAGAGTGGGCTTTCCAAAGGAGGTCATTTCTGACAGAGGTACTAACTTCATGTCAGGATACTTGACTGCAATGTGGAAGGAGTGTGGTGTTAACTATAAGTTCACCACACCCTATCACCCACAGTGCAATGGGCTTGTTGAGAGATTCAACAAGACCCTAAAGGGAATGATAAAAGGATTACCAGATAAGCTTAGGCGAAGATGGGACATCCTTTTACCCTGCCTTCTGTTTGCTTACAGAGAGGTCCCACAAAAGGGGGTTGGCTACAGCCCTTTTGAGCTTTTGTTTGGGCATCCTGTAAGAGGACCCCTGTGTTTGGTGAAGGAAGGATGGGAGAGACCTCTCAGACAACCCAAACTAGACATAGTGGATTATGTACTTGGTCTCCGCTCCAGGATGGCAGAGTATATGAAGAAGGCTTCTAAAAACCTTGAGGCAAGCCAAGAACTCCAAAAAGCTTGGCATGACCAAAAGGCTGTACTGACTGTTTACCAGCCAGGACAGAAAGTGTGGGTGTTGGAGCCAGTGGCCCCAGCAGCACTCCAAGACAAATGGTCTGGACCCCACACTATTGTTGAGAAAAAGGGAGAAGTCACCTACTTGGTGGACCTTGGGACTCCCAGAAGCCCCCACAGGGTGCTTCATGTCAACAGGTTGAAGGCATATGTTGACAGGGCAGACATGGGGCTACTCATGGCTACAGATGAGGGGCAGGAGGAAGAGAGTGACCCTCTCCCAGACCTGTTGACTCAGAACCCTGATGATGGCTCAGTTGATGGTGTGGTCTTTTCTGACAGCCTCACTGTCCATCAGCAACAGGACTGCAGACAGGTTCTGCAATCCTACAGGCATATGTTCTCTCTGACCCCAAGTCAGACAAACTGGTGCACCCATGAGGTGGACACTGGTGACAGTCTGCCTGTGAAGAGTAAAATCTACAGGCAACCTGACCATGTCAGGGACTGCATAAAAGTTGAGGTACAAAAGATGTTGGAGCTGGGAGTCATTGAACCTTCAGAGAGCCCTTGGGCTAGTCCTGTAGTTCTTGTGCCAAAACCTCACACCCAAGATGGTAAGAGAGATATGAGGTTTTGCGTGGATTACAGAGGTCTCAATGCTGTCACTAGGACAGATGCCCACCCAATACCTAGGGCAGATGAGCTCATTGACAGACTGGCAGCTGCTAAGTTTTTGAGCACATTTGACCTAACAGCAGGCTACTGGCAAATCAGACTAGCTGAGAGTGCAAAGGCCAAAACTGCTTTCTCGACCCCAGGAGGACATTATCAATTTGTGGTAATGCCCTTTGGTTTGAAGAATGCACCTGCCACTTTCCAAAGGTTGGTGAATCAAGTCCTTACTGGGTTGGATGATTATTGTGCAGCTTATCTTGATGATATTGCTGTCTTTAGCTCCACCTGGGAGGATCACCTGGTCCACCTGAGGAATGTTTTAGAGGCCCTGCAAAAGGCAGGCCTCACTATCAAGGCCACTAAGTGCCAGATAGGGCAGAGCAAGGTTGTATACCTGGGCCACCTAGTTGGTGGGGGTCAGGTTCAACCACTGGAGAGCAAGATCCAGACCATAAAGGACTGGGCTCCTCCAACTACCCAGACTCAGGTCAGAGCTTTCTTGGGCCTGACTGGGTACTACAGAAAGTTTGTTAAGAACTATGGGTCCATAGTGACACCACTTAATGACTTGACCTCCAAGAAGATGCCAAAGAAAGTTCAGTGGACAGTAAGCTGTCAAAAAGCATTTGATGACCTGAAGCAGGCCATGTGCAGTGCACCTATTCTGAAAAGTCCAGACTACTCCAAAGAGTTCATTGTCCAGACAGAGGCTTCTGAGTTAGGTGTGGGAGCTGTTCTTTCACAACTGAATGTAGATGGTCAAGACCAGCCCGTTGCTTTTATAAGTAGAAGGCTGACCCCTAGAGAGAAACGTTGGTCAGCTATTGAGAGGGAGGCCTTTGCTGTGGTTTGGGCCCTGAAGAAGCTGAGGCCATACTTGTTTGGCACTCACTTCAAGATTCAGACAGACCATAAGCCCCTCTTGTGGCTAAATCAGATGAAGGATGAAAATACCAAACTTCTTAGGTGGTCCATTTCCCTACAGGGGATGGACTTCACAGTGGAACATAGACCTGGGACTGACCATGCCAATGCAGATGGACTCTCCAGATATTTCCACTTAGAACATGAAGACTCAACTGGTCAAGGTTAGTTTAATGTCCCTAAGTTTGGGGGGGGGGGGTTGTGTAGGAGAGTAGGGTCTGCTTTCTATGTTCACCCCCACTTTTTGCTTTTGCTTTACTGGTTTTCGACTTAGATGTGGCTGTGGGCCTGCTAATCAGACCCACAGCCCTGCTGTTCTCTCTCTAAATTAATACTATGTACTTTAGGTGCATAACACATTTGGATAGGATCACCTTATTGGCCCCTGTACAGTGTACCCTAGGTACCCAGGGCATAGGTGTACCCTAGGCCTACCAGGGGCTGCAGCATGTATTATGCCACCCCTGGCCTGGCCTTCCATTTTGACACAACTGGCTGATCACTCAGCTGGGGCAAGGTCGTGTAATCACCCCTTGCTTAGGTGTAGTATTCCTATACCTAACTTACATATAGACACATGTGCACCTATCAGTCACTCCTATGGCAGGCCTTAACAATCCTGGAGGCAGAGTGCTTGGTAACATGTGAGATGGTGCTCTAGCATGAGCTGAGCCTGTCTGCAGCTTTCGGAACCATGTCCTTATAGCTGTTCTATGATATAGCCTACCATATACTCTTAAAGTGCCTTATAATCTTAGACGGTTATGGTAACTATGGTTTGGCTTTATCGAAACATGTCGTGTAAGGTGTCTAACACTGTGGAATAATACCCCCATGCCATTTCTGGACATGAGAATATTATTCCCCCCTTCTAGAGGGAAAGACATGTTAAAATCATACTTCAACTGTTAGCCTCTGACCAAAGCCTCAGCATCACAAAATGGATGCTGCTGCCACGACACAAGTCTGACCTCCTGCAGCTGGGAGTGATCCCAGCCAGGGAGGCCTGGACAATAGGTTTCCTGCTTGGGGAGGTGCTAGCACCTCCCCAGACAGCCTTTAGTGTATTGGGGCAGGGTGGGCTGAAAGGAATGAGACATGCCTGGGGCACACAAGGTGTTCCTTGCATAGTCCAGTTCAAACCGGCGCTGGGGCACTCCAGCCCCAGCTCTGGCGCGAAACTGGACAAAGGGAAGTGGGTGTAACCACCCCCTCCCAGGTCCCACCCATAAGGCGTGACCTAGCAGGTATCCCAGCCCCCCAGATTAGTATAAGAGTGGGAGTTGGGCCTCAAGACTTTAGATTATCCTGAACCTGCAAAACTGAACAGAAACTCTGGACCTTCGACATTCGACGAAAGAAGAAGACTGAAGAATCTCCCTTGTAGCCAAGGAGTGGCTACCCTGTGCAAACAGGCACCATCAAGAGACTACCCTTTGCTTTGCCCACGTTCTACGAGGAACCGACTGCAGAGCCTGACCAGAACCTTGACTTCCAGACTTTTCCGACCCTGATCCACATCTACAGCAGAGCTGAGATCCGTGGAGGCGACGAGCGACGTGGGATCGGCTACTTGGGAAAAGTGGCTAGTAACTTAAAGCGCAGCTTCTGAGGTACCCTCGAAGTTGTGCACCGGGGATTGAGAAGCCCCAACCCCAAGCACCATCTGCACCGAAGATCAGCCCCCCACACTCCACGAGTCCTGCGTGGGGCCCTTCAGCATTTTCCTGCTTGCCGCGTCTGTCCGGTTGCTTGCCCGCTGGCTAGTGGCCTTTGTGACGACGCACCCTGAAATCTTCTGCGCTGGTTTGGCTCCTCCAGACTGGCTCCCGCTTCTCTGCAAAGAAGAAGCACCCCAGACCTTCCTGGTCTGCACCAGAAGCAAGTCCTTCGTTCTTCGTGGGTTCCGCTTGCCAAGGCTTGGTGAGTCCTAGTCCAACTTCGACGCCGCCGACAGCAAGAGCCTTCGTGGGACAGCTCGCCTCCTGGTCCTGGTCATCCTCGACGCTTCCTGGTCCTCCTGGCTGCAGCGACAAGCTTCACCTTCACCTGCAATCTTCACGACATCGCCTGGTTCCTTCCTGGTTCCACGTGGTCACTGGCTAGTGACCTTGACTCTGTCCCTTCTGCTTGCAGGTTTCCTCTCTTCTTGATCCCAGCCTTGGGATCCACCGGACACTCTTCACTGACTGCCTGTCAGCATCTTTCTTCAGGCATCCATAGGAGTCGACGACGAAAACGACGCATCTTCACCCCTATGCACCCGCAGCCTGTGGGCTAGGTAACTTGGGTACTCCGGTGCTCATCAGGATAGTGACTATCCTAGTGTCTAGTTTTCAAGTCTCAACTTCCTAGCTACTCCGGAAGTGTCCTAAATCTACCGTTTTCTAAACTGTACTATTGCTATTGACTTTTACGCATTACGCGTGAGTGTTTCCACTCTGCACACGAATCCCGTGGGCCTCCCACTTACTAACTAACGCTAGTGTAGTGTAGCCCCAGCGATTCCCTAGGCCTAGGCCTATTCTATTTCCGTGACAGTGGTTCTTATACCACTTACTTAGTATATGGTTTGCGTGGCCCCTAGGGCCTAACTGTATTACTTACCTGTGTGACTTAATGTATGCTTAAATAAGACTGTGTTGTACTTACCTCTAATCTCATCAAGAGTGCTGAGGGTTTGCTTAGAATAAATACACTTTATTTTATATATATATCTGTTGTGGTGTCCTTTCATTTGGTATTCAAGGGATTATATATGGTATCACAGCTGGCTTCACATGCCATTCAGAGTTTAGCCTAAGACTGCTCTTGTCCATGCTACCACTAGGATAGCTGGTCTATAAGGTTGACTTTACAACCAATCACCATAAGGGTATTTGGACTGATATAAGGTGTACACTATAACTAGTGACATCATACATCAGGCCAACTTCTCACAGCTGGGGACTGCTCAAAATGGGCAAGTCAATCCCACCCTCAAAAGCAAATTGCCTCAGTCTTTCTGTCTCCCTTGTGTCAGCCCGGTGAAGCCACAACTTTCCCACACAGAAACATGAGAAAAATTTGATTTTTTTTCCAGCTACATTTGAGGTTTGCAGGGGATTCTGGGTAGAAAAATGGCGAGGGATCCACGCAAGCCATACCTCCCTGGACTCCCCCGGGTGCCTAGTTTTCAGAAATGTCTAGGTTTGGTAGGTTTCCCAGGTGACCCTACTTGCAAAACCAGGTCGTTTTGTGATAGGTCATTTTGATGTCTCCACAATACGTTCTTGGACCTTCCCTGCCGCTGGCACTTGCCCCACCCACACAAGTGAGGTACTATTTTTATCGGGAGACTTTGGGGAATGTGGGGTGCGTGGAAGTTTGTGGATCCACGCAGATTCCAGGATTTCCTTCACAGAAATGTGATGAAAATGTGTTCTTTTTTTTTTTTACAAAATTTGAGGTTTGCAAGGTATTCTGGGTAACAGAACCTGGCGAGAGCCACACAAGTCACCCAATCCTGGATTCCCCTGGGTGTCTTGTTTTAAAAAATGTATAGGTTTGCTAGGTTTTTCCTAAGTGCCGGCTGAGCTAGGGTTCAAAATCCTCAGCTAGGCACATTGGAAAAAAAGGGGTCCCTTATCACTAGAAAAATGTGATGTGTCCATGTTGCTTTTGGGCCGTTTCCTGTTGCAGGCACTAGGCGTACTATAGGAAAGTAGGATCTGATTTTATGGTTACCCCCACTTTATGCTTGATGTAATGCTGTTTATGACCAGTCTGACTGGGATCCTGCTAATCAGGACCCCAGTCTCTGTGCTTTCTCCCCTATATTGGTTTAGTAATTACCTAGTTACATCCCAGATTAGACACTGGTGTAACCTTATCAGTCCCTAGTATAGGGTACTACGGTACCCAGGGCATAGGTACACCAGGGGCCCCCCATGGGTTGAAACATGTATTATGTCACCCATGGGAGACCACTCAATTTGTAACTACAGGCCTGCCATTGCAGCCTGTGTGAGCTCGTGCTAGCACCACTTATCAAAGATAGGTTTACCTACATCTGAGGTCACTGCACTTAAAACCTATAAGTCACCCCTAGAGCAGGCCTTTCAATCCTGAAGGCAGGGTGCTTGGTTCTAAGTGTGATGGTGCCCCTGGATGAGCAGGACACCCCTACAAACTATGGAGTCCATTCTCCTGGGTTGTAAGTGAGACCGCCTTATAACGAATAGAGGGGCACTGCGTCCTTCCGCGATGAGCATCTTGAATCATACCCCCATACCGTGAATGGTGTGGGAGGTATTACTCCATGCACCGTAAAGCTTCTTTGGGAGGCCAGCAGTGCTCCCAGTACCAGTCTTCCAGACCTGGACAGCAAGCTAGGGCTGCTGCTGGCCAGAGACATGTTTCTGCCCTCCTGTTCTTGACCCAAGCTCGGGCAGGGGAATGCAGAACAATGGGTATCCTGTCACAGGGAGATGTGACCACCTCTCAGACAGGATTTAGTGTATTGGGGCAGGGTGGAGGCGTGTGCCAGTGCCACATAGTCTGGGTGCAGGGCACAGTTCAGGGTGCCATTGGCTCCCTCTCTGGCGCGAAACTGGACAAAGGACAGGGGAGTATCCTCCCCCTTGTCCAGCCCCTCCTTAGGGAGGGACCCCTGACTCGTCCCAACCCTTTCCCTCGGGTATTAAAGGGCTTACCTGTGGGTGGGTCCCTAGACTCGTCGTGGCACAAGATTAATTTCAGACGCCACTTTTTTTCAACCGTCTGGGCACTCTGGACTTCACTGGACCTCGGACTGGGTATCAAGGCTGCAACCGGGAAGACTTCTGCTGCTCCTGATTTTGTCGCCCTGCTTGTCTGCTGCAACGTCCATGCCTGGGCACCATACAGGAAGCTTCCAAGGCCAGTGGGCATCCCAGAGACCTAAAGGAATCTCCCTTGAAGTAAAGGAGTCACTGCCCTGCATCTGCAGGTACCACAACTAAGCTGATCGGACTGATGATCCTGGGCTCCCATGAACCCTGAAAGGCTCAGCAACACAGGTGGTGGTTCTTCACATCCCCCGGGACCTGCCCTGTCCTCTCATCAAGTTTGAGACCAGTATCCCTTGTCGGAGCTGCAGGAACCGATCCCCTGTAAACCCTGTGAACTTGCAGTTGCAAAGGCTTGTTGGCTTCCTTCCACCAAGATCTTTGGGCACCAGGAAGCCCCAACCTCCATCATCTCCAGTGACCAAGATCTTTGTCCTCACCACATCACTTGCACTGTGGGCCTACATGCTTGGTGAGCTGCTAAGGTCCTCTGGCGACTCCAGTTCCTATGGCCTGTGGGTCCTCTTGAGGGTCATCTTTGAATTCTTTGGGCTCCCTTGATTACTTGGGGCCTGCCCTGACTCCCCTGCTTGTGGTGAGTCTCTTGGACCTTGCTGGTCTCGACATAACACCTTCTTCATCTTCCACGTAGGTTGCAGTTGCCAAGGCTTGTTGGTGCTCCCGTCAGACACCAACCCCTCAACTCTCGACATCCAACATGGGACAGCTCATGTACGACACCTGGTCTTCCACAGCCTCGCCTGGTCCAACAGCTGCAGTTTCAAGGTCACCGTCAGCTCTCCTGCAACACTCGACATCGGTGGACATTCGTCTTCTGTGCCTCCTGGTCACTCCTAAGTGGAATAGACTCTATCCCCTCTGCTTTCAGGTTATTCGCATCTTGAATCCTCCTTTGGGTTCCACCGGACACTTCCACCTTCTTCAGCAGCAGCATCTTCCTGAAGTCCTCCACTGGGTTCGACTGAGGTTTCCGATGCCATTTCACACCTGTGCACCCAGCTTCCCTGGTGCAGGTACCCTGGTTCCTAAGATATCCATGGGTGGATTGGCTCTCCAACCTTCTGTCTTACACAGGGTTTCTTCAGGGTGCACTGAGAAGGGTCCTCCTTCTTTAAAATTGCAACTGCAACTTACCCATTGACTTGCATTGAGCCCGCGGTCATTTTCCCACTCTGCTCATTGCCTCCGTGGGGCTCCTGGTTACTTACCTCGGGTGGTTCCTTGGGTCCCCAGCACTTCTGCGTCATCTGGGTATAGTCTCTCGCACCTACCCACACAAGTGAAGTACCAATTTTATCGGGAGACTTTGGGGAATGCTGGGTGGGTGTAAGTTTGTGGATCCACGCAGATTCTAGAACTTTCTATCGCAGAAATGTGAGGAAAATGTGTTGTTTTTGACAAAGTTTTAGGTTTGAAAAGGATTCTGGGTAACAGAGCCTTGTGACAGCCAAACAAGTCACCCCATCCTGGATTCCTCTGGGAGTTCTTGTTTTTAAAAATGTATAGGTTTGCTACGTTTCCCTAGGTGCCAGCTGAGCTAGGGTTCAAAATCCACAGCTAGGTCAGTTTTTACTGGAAAAATGTGCTGTGTCCATGTTGCGTTTTTGGCCGTTTCCTGGCACAGGCACTAATCCACACAGGTGAGGTAGCATTTTTATCAGGAGAATTAGGCGACACAGAATAGTAGAACAAGTGTTATTACCAATTGTCTTTCTTTGCATTTCTGCCTTCCAAATGTAAGACGATGTGTAAAAAAGAAGTCCTTTTAAAAAATGTTCTCTAATTCACATGCCTATATGGGTACTCACAATTTTGGAGATGTGCAAATAACCACTGCTTTTAAACTCTATATTTTGTTATAATTTCGGAAATATATAGGTTTCCTTGATACCTATTTTTCACTCTTTATATTTTACCAAATGAATTGCTATATACCCTGTACACAATATAAAACCATTGCAAGACACAGCTCAGTTATTGGCTCTGGGTTCCTCGGGTTCTTGGTGAACTACAAGTTCTATATATCCCCACAACCAGGAGGGTCCAGCAGATGTAACAGTATATTGCTTCCAAAAATCTGTCATAGAAGTCACAGGTGAAGATGTTGGCACAAATGGCTGTTTATTAACTCAATTTCAATATTTTTTTATTTTCAACTGTTAGTTTCTATAAATAAAAAAACCTTGAAGGATCTACACAAATGACCCCTTAGCGAATTCAGAATTTTGTTTACTTTTCAGAAATGTATAGCTTTCTGTGATTCATTATTGCTTTCACACCCATTTGTACCACTAAGGACAAAAAAAAGATAAAAAAGAGGTGATGTCCTAGTTAAATGCCAAAACTGTGTAGAAAATGTTAGAGGCCTAGGATGAAAGGATTAAGTCTATAATCCCGGAAGACTGGAAAGACTCCCTACTACATCTGATCCATGAAAAAAGGTGATACGTCAGACCCCAATAACTATAGGATTATAGCTCTGCTGGACATCAAGGCAAAGGCATATGCAAGTCTCCTTTTACAAGAATTACAACATTGGGTTAGTGACGAAGGTAAACTTCCGATGTACCAGTCAGGTTTCAGGGCCAGAGCCTCGACACTGGATAATGCTGTAGCCCTGGCTCACTTAGTTGTACGGGCCACCCTCGCAAGACAGTGCCCCCTTTTTACTTGTTTTGTGGATGATACTGTGGCATTTGACTGTGCCAACAGAAACTTACTCTGGTTGAAATTGTAGGAGAGTAGGATCTGCTTCTTATAGTTACCCCCACTTTTTCCTGATGTTTCACTGTTTTTTGACTTTAGTCTGGCTAGGGCCCTGCTAACCAGGACCCCAGCCTAGCTGCTTCCTCTCTAAATTGATTACCAGTACTTTAGGTACACTCCAGATTGGATTGCTCGGGTACCCTTATAAGTCCCTACTATATGGTATACTATGTGCCCAGGGCATAGGTACCCCAGAGGCCTACCAGGGGCTGCAGCATGTATTATGCCACCTCTGGGAAGCCTTCCAACATGACACCACAGGTCTGCTACTGCAGCCTGGGTAAGGTGGTGCATGCACCCCTTACTGAGATATAGGTTCACTATATCTCTCCATATCACTGCACATGTAAACCTATCAGTCACCCCTGTGGCAGGCCTTAACAATCCTGAAGGCACCTTTATTCCGGAGTTGTTTGTGATACAGCCATATACTCTTAAGTGCATTATAAACAAACGGTAAATGCTAACTTTGGAATGGCTGCATGTAAACATGTCGTGTTTGGTGTCAAACACCTTGGAATCATACCCCACATCAGTAACTGGTGTGGGAGTATGATCCCACACTTCTAGAGGGAGAGATATGACAGCACCGGTATACCCGATACCAGCTAACAGAGCCCTGGCATCACAAAATGGATGCTGCCAGCCACAGACACGAGTCTACCCTCCTACTGCTGGACGAAACTCCGTCAGGAGAGGCCTGGACAGTAGGTTTCCTGTCACAGGGAGGTGTCACCACCTCCCAGACAGGCTTTAGTGTATTGGAACTGGGTGGGTGCACTCCAAAAGTGCTTTGAAGTCTGCCCTGGGGGCACATTTGGTGTCCCTGTCCATAGTCCAGCTCAAACCAGTTACAGGGGCTACCAGCCTCTGCTCTGGCGCAAAACTGGACAAAGGAAATAGGTGTAGCCACCCCTCTTGCCTGACTCTCCCGTAGGTGGGTCCCTAGAGTTTGTCCCACTCCTTCCTTGGGTATAAGATAGGAACCCCTGGCTACAGGACTTTAGATTACACCTGGACGAAATCTGATACAGAATCCTGGTACTTCGACGATCTACATCGAACTAGATGACTGAAGAATCTCCCTTGGAGTAAAGGAGTTACTCCCCTGCAAGGCAGGCACCGAAGACGCATCTGACCGGTTTGCATCTCCAAAGCTCCTGAGGACTCCGAAGAACTTTGCAACACAGGAGGTGGGTTTCCGTGGTCTTAGAGGTCGATCAGTGCCCACAGCAAGTCTGTGGCCCATATCCCTCGTGGCGACCGTGCAACCCGAACCCCTGGACACCGCGTCACTTTGCAGAAGCATCAGCTTTCCAACGACTCCTGCAGCTGAGTTTTGGGTTACTTGTAGCCCTGACCCCGAGCAGCATTTCCACTGCAGATTGCCCGCTTACACTCCACGAGTGTTCCATGAGCTGGCCCTTTGTGTTTTCTCTCGAGGTCCCTTCGCGATCCCTGGTCCGTCGACTGGTGGGTCCCTGTGAAGGCAACTTTAATTCTAATTGGGTTTCCCTGGTTGCTACAGACGTGCCCTGACTCTCTATCGCTTGGGGAGTCCCCAGGACCTTGCTGGTCCGCACCGAAGCATCTTTTCTCTTCCTGCGTGGGTTGCTGTTCCCAAGGCTTGGTGGGTACAATCCGGGCACCGACACCGCAGCACTCGACATCCTTCGTGGGATAGCTCGAATCCAGCCCCTGGTCATCGTCGACGCCTCCTGGTCCTCGTGGCTGCAGAGTCCAGCTTCACCACTTCACACCTGAAGCACCCGACATCAGTGGACATTCGTCTATCGTGCCCCTGGTCACTGGCAAGTGACCCAGACTCTGCCCCCTCTGCTTTCAGGTTCTTCTGATCTTGGATCCAGGCTTGGATCACACCGTACTCTTTTCGGCAGCAGCACTTTGCAGAAGATTGCCATTGAAATCAATGACGATTCCCGACACCATTTGACACCTATGCACCCGGTTTCCCTGGGTGAGGTAACAAGAGTACTCCAGTGCTCCCGTGGGTGCTGGCCCTAGAACCCCCTAAGTCTAAAGGGGTTTGCTCAAAGTCCTCTCCTAAGTGTCCTTAACTTCTAAAATTCCAACCGCGACTTTCCCTTACATTGGACGGGGCTCGCGCCTGTGTTAGCCAGATGTCAGTCAGGAGTCAGTCTTCCCCTATCTCGACGACTGGCTTTTAACGGAGGGCTCGCCCCAGGCTGTCGTCTCCCACCTCCAGACTACGGCCAACCTCCTGCATTCGCCTCGGTTCTCCATCAATGTGCCTTAGTCACACCTGATTCCCTCTCAGAAGCTCCTCTTCATCGGAGCGGTTCTGGACATGATGCGGTTTTGGATCTATCCTCCCAAACAGCGAGTCCGGGACATTCAGGCTATGATTCTGATCTTTCAGCCTCTGTCCCGTGTTTCAATCAGAATGAGCCTGAGGCTGCTGGGCCTTATGGCCTCCTGCATCCTGCTGGTCGATCATGTCAGGTGGCAAATGCGGGCTCTGCAGGGGGACCTGAAGTTCCACTGCGTGCAGCATCAGGGAAATCTGTCCGATTGCATCCAGATCTCGGAGGGCACTGCACTACAATTGCAGTGGTGGCTCACAAACCAGGACTGGGTCAACGGCAGATCCCTCTCCTTCCCCAACCAGAGTTCACAGTGGTGACAGATGTGTCACTTCTGGGATGGGGCGGCCACATGGGAGAGGTGGAGATCAGAGGCCTCTGATCTCCAGCGGAGTCCGGGCTCCACATCAACCTTCTGGAGCTCCGGGTGATTCGTCTTGCACTTAGGCATTCCTTCCCTCTGTCTGGGGAAGAGTAGGGCAGGTGTTCACGGACAACACCACCGCCATGTGGTACTACAACACACAGAGCGGGTTGGGGTCGTGGACCCTATGTCAGGAGGCTCTGCTCCTCTGGACATGGCTGGAACATCAGGGCATTTTCCTGGTGGTCCAACACCTAGCAGGTTCCCTGAACACCATGGCGGACAAACTCAGACACAGGTGCCTGATGGAACACGAATGGCGTCTCCACTCGGAGGTAGTGCAAGGTCTCTTTCGACAGTGGGGAGAGCCTTGGTTAGATCTAGTCACCACTGACGAGAACGTGCAATGTCAGCAATTCTACGCATTGTAATTTCCAAGGCCGCACTCGCTAGGTGACGCTTTTCGCCGCGAGTGGAGTTGCGGTCTGTTGTACGCCTTTCCGCCGATACCATTTCTGCCCAGAGTGCTGAAGAATATCTGGCGCGACCGGACCCAAGTCATTCTTGTGTCTCCGGATTGGGTACGAAGAGTCTGGTATCCAGAGCTGCTCAGCATGGACATCGATCCTCCGATCCGACTGCCTCTTCGGGAGGATCTTCTGTCGCAGCAGCAGGGGACGGTCCTCTACCTGAACCTGTCCAGCCTTCACCTCCTTGCGTGGAGATTGAGCGGCAGCAGTTGACGTCGTTTGACCTGCCTCTGAAGTTTGCGATGTAATCTTGGCAGCCAGACGTATACGCCTGTCGGTGGAACAAATTTGTGGCATGGTGCACAGCAAAGGCTGTGTATCCTCTCCCTGCCCTTCTTTCCGAGGTTCTCTTGTTCCTCCTTTCTATCTCTTGGCCTTTTCTGCCTTCCTTCGGCTTCCAGATCAGCCTTCTCTTTTCAAGTCCCCGGTTGTTATTTGATTCTTGAAAGGCATAAATCGTCTCCTTCCCCCTATTCTTTTCGTTTTGCCTCAGTGGGATTTGAATCTAGACTTAACTTATTTAATGTGCGCTCCCTGCGAGCCACTCCACAACTGTCCTTTGAGGCTTTTAACTCTCAAAACTGCATTCCTGGTGGACATCACCTCTGCCAGGCGAGTGAGTGAGCTCCAGGCTCTTTCTTCAACGCCTCCTTTTCTCTCTGTGCATCCGGACCGCACAAAACAGTTCCCGGGGGATGACCAGCTCTTTGTTGGCTACGTGGGCGCTAAAAAAGGTCGGGGCACACACAAACGGACTATCTCTCGTTGGGACGTTTTGTGTATTAAGGCCTGTAATTCTCTGGCAAAAATGGAGCCTCCAGTAGGGTTGCGCACCCATTCCACCAGGGTGACAGCAGACACTATTGCTTTAGGGTGAGGAGTTCCTCTGAACGATATCTGTCAGGCAGCTATGTGGGCATCGTTACACACCTTTACGAAACACTACTGCCTGAAGAGTCAAGTCCGGAGAGACTGCTTCTTTGGCTGTTCTGTTCTCCAGGACATTCTGGTGTAATGTTGGTTTGCAGACCCACCACTGTAATAAATGTGCTTTTCACTAAAAGGACACACCCAAACCCTGCACTCCCTCCTGCGAGGCAAATAATCCACTGCACCTTTAAATAATACGCTTTGAACAGCACTTCCCAAAGAAGACGAAAGGACACATCACTCCCTTCAGGCAAGGCAAGAAAACAAATTCTGGTGCATTTAAAATGACACACACATGTTTATTAATGCAATGTCTAAAAAGGTAGGCCAAATATATCAATAAATGCAGATTCCCAAAATATCAAATGACTCAAATGAACAAGTAAAATAAAATGCAGTATTTACAAATAGCAAAGAGTAGAAAATATATATATACTATATGGTTAGGAACACCTCACCGATTTGAAGATGCATCATCCTTGCCAGCTCAAGCTGTAGAAAGCCTGTCAACAGCGCAGGAAGGAGATTCAATCAGGACTCAAGTTCCGTCACCTCCAAAGCAATACATCTATTCTGTGGTGAACTTCCCACCTGGCCTCCGCAGGTTCCCAGCTTAAATATCATTACTAAACGTAAGACAAAGCTTCTAGAAAACCTTGCCCACTTCTCTTTGGAAAAACACACAAGCTGGCTGTGCCAGTCTGCGTCAAGGCCAAGACGGAGGCTGGCCAAGCTCCCGTATTTTGATTTTGAGGCAGAGTTGCACATTCTACATTCTAAATTTGCAAGGCAGCAACCTGGAGATCTGTGCATACTTTCACAAGGCATTATTGTCTTGAATCCGACTCCAGGGCAGATACTCAAGTAGGCCAGGCCTCCTTGAGGAATCTGTTCAGATAAGAGAAATGTCTGAATTGTCAAGTTTAGTTGTCTGAGCTTGATTGTTAATTATTATTTTTTCTTTGCCCGCAGTGGATGAGGTGAGGCTCGCTATTCTATTCTAGTGCTTATGACTATTGATGAGAATCCCCTGGAAGAGAAGGATTAGTTACTTACCTGTAATCCTAGTTCTCTTCCAGGGGTATCCTCATCAAAGTCATAAGCAACCCTCCCGCCTCCCCGGGCAAAGGATCCTTATTTTTAAGGAATTGTCAACTCTTTGTGTTATGGCTTTGTGTCACCGCAAAAAACAACTGACCTAACTGTCACCCTTGAGGCATGATGGGAAGCTAGAGGTCATGGCTGCCTTAAAGGCACGGTGCCAGTTTTTCTATGTTGCTATGAGTTGGCTTTCTAGCCTTTCTAGTCTGTAGTTTCCTGCAATGCAGCCTGTGAGCTGCCATTGCTTTCAGTCCTATCTGAGGTTTTTGTGCTAATGCTAAGCATTAAAACAGTGTTCAAACATGATTTGCTTTTGTTTCTTCCCTGTTTTTTATGATATATTGTTTATATTAGATTTATTATTGATTATATACAGGGGAGTCCTTACAGCATTATTCAGCTCTGGTTATGAAAGGCTGCATTTGCTCTTTTATTATTTATATATATATATATATATATGTAGAGATGCATATATGTTTATCACATATATGATTGTGTTTCCGGGGTCTCGCGCAAGGGCGGGAATATACTAGTGCTTATGACTTTGATGAAGATACCCCTGGAAGAGAACAGGTAAGTAACTAATCCTTCTACTCGTGACAGCTCTCACTAAAAGACAACAAGATTACAAGAGAGGAGAAGCAGGCATATGCAGGACCATCTCATAAATCCAGGCTAGGGTAAAATAACACACTAAAGTCAGTTAAAATGGTGGTAGTTGAATGTCATCATAGGGTGCCAAACCACAAGAGTGCTCTTTCACTACAACTACCGGCGTTGGTATTGCTGGGGTATCTACTCTAGGGTAAGGAATCTATAACTAACATGTTTCTTTCAGATGAACAAGTTACTTACCTTTGGTAACAATATATCTGTAAGAAACATTAGTTAGTTATAGATTCCTTACCGCCTCACCCATCCTCCTCATTCTGCGAACTGATTTTTAGGATTAAGGATATCCTTTCAGGGCCCTAGTTTTGTGCACCAGCAGTCAGTGTCTTGCATGGCTCTGCGTTTCTGGTGCGGAACGTCGTGTACAGTACTGACATCAATGCACGAGGGCGGCGTCTAAGTAGCTACCGCGACGTCATCCCGGCGACACGACGCCAGCGACAGACGCGGAGCCGACCAACGCCACCGTCCGACGCGCAAAGGAACTGCTGACGTAAAACGTTCCGGATCCAGTCTGACGCCTGGGGGTAATTTTTAGGTAAGGAATCTATAACTAACTAATGTTTATTACAGATATATCATTACCGAAGGTAAGTAACTTGTTCTTTAGTGAGCCTGAGTGTGCTGGAGCCTGTTTGCATTTACAGATAGGCATGTTGAGGAGATATATATTTTATATATATATCTATATTCACTGAAAAAAACAAAGGTTAAACTAACGAATAGTTAAGTGAAATGTTCAGTAACAACTCAACATTTTAAACTCTAAAAACCACAGAAATTCACCACTTATAGTTATCTCAAGTAACTATAACTCATCCCCTAAGATGACTATAACTTGCTGTAGGAGACTTGCTCAGTATATAGTGTCCGCCAATGGGGAGGCAATGCTCACAGAGTCCAGGAAACCCTTAGTGATAGTGTTTAGGTCCGTGATAACTCTCTAAAGGGTTGGTTGTGGAGAGCAGCTAAGGCTTATCCAAGGGGGTGTAGAGCTGGTACATTTACCATATAGTCAGCAAGCTTTCACACAACAAAGAAACATACAAGTGTTTACAAAAATACAGTAGTATTTATTATAAGAACAGTAATAACTAACTTGGTATATCTCCTACCCGGAGATATAAAATACACATAAGACATACTTTAGAAACAGGTAAGTAGCATAGATAAACACATGGAGTCCTACGGGAGAGGGAGCAAACCATATACTAAAAAAGTGGTATAAGAGGTATGTACAAAAACAAGAACAGTACCCAAGAATCGGAAAGCCCAGGGGTAGCAAGGAACCACCCAAGATGAGTAGCTAGGGACCCCAAGGCACCCGGGTGCAGAGTGGTTACACTGGGTCACACCCTCATAGGATAGCACAGGGTATTTCGCGATTGGTATTTTCTTGTTTTCTCCCTTTCCAAAGGACCCCGAGGACACCAATTGGATCAAGGAAGGTTGAAGAGCCAATGGAGGATCTTGGTATTCTGCCGGCTGCAGCGACTCATTGACCAAGATGGGGGAGCTCAAATGTAGATTCTGGATGAGAAGTACCTGAAAGTCCAAACCACCAGGAGGAGCAGGAGCATAATGCCACCCCTTGTCAGAGGTACTTTGCTGAAGCCCAATGGTCTTGAGGAAGCAGCTGTGAAGCCCAGGCAACAATGCAGAAGAATAGGAGCTGTCTACGAGCTGTCCCACGACAGATGAGGAAGGCACAAAGGTCAGTGGCCAGCTGGACCACCAACAGGCTTAGGCAGCCGCAATAGTGGGGTTGAAGAAAAAGATGCTTGGATGCAGACCAGCAAGGTCTGTGGGACTAACCTAGGAAGGGTAAGTCAGGACCGGCCCTCAGCAAGCAGGCGAGCCAGCAGAATCTTTAGAGCTCCCTCGAGGACCCTCTGGTAGCAGGCACAGGGAATCGCAGGGCAGCCTCACCAGCCCACAGAAGATGGAGCCCCACAGTGCAGAGGATGAAGGCAGGACGTAGTTCTTGGAGCTGTGCAATGCTGGAGGCTGAGGCTTGGAGGAACTTGAAGATCTTCAGTGAAGTGAGCCAACAAGCCTTGGCAATGGCAAACAGACGCTGTGAACAGGGAGGTGGTTCACATCGGCTGGAGAGGGATTACAGTCACCCAAATTGCAGAGAAGACTGGTCAGGCTTCTGAAGAACCAACACCACCACTTGTGTTGCAGAGCCGGGCAATGTACGTGGGACAACAGGATCAGCAAACTGGTTGTCGTCGTAGAGGCACCTACAGATGCAGGGAAGTGACTCCTTCACTCCAATGGAAATTCTTTCTTGCTTGAATGCAGGCAGAGTGCTTTGTGACTCAGAAGATGCATGGCCATGGAGCTGCAGAAATTTGAAGAGCATAGGGACAAAGTTGGTGCAGGAGTCTTCCCACCGAGAACAGTCTTGTATTTAGTACTGGCTGAAAGAAACAACAGAGTTCCAGTGGCCACCAGCAGAATAGTCTTTAGATGATCATAGAAAGACAGGCAGTCTGTTCTTGAAGTTGAACAGATGAATCTAAGAACCCACCCTCAAAGGAGCCAACACATACATACTGGCTGTATGTGTGTTGCACAAATACTTTACACATTGCCTCTTTAGGTAAGTATACCGCTCTGTACCAAGCTACCAGAGGGTGAGCACAAGCTATCTTTTAGTGTGTGCTTAGTTTACCATGATTAGAGTGGGGATTTCTGCCTGACCTGGGTGCATACCTCAGACAGCCAGGCATCCGAGTTCTAACACTGGGGAACAACGGTGAGGATAAGACTTGGGTTTGTACCATATAGTAACTGATTGCTCACTACAACACTATACTAAGACCAATTTGAGTTTTTTTTTTATTTCTCCCTAATTGGCCTTTTGATTTTTTCAATGATGTCTCAGTCTGGAGAAGCAGCGCCTGAAGTTGCGGAGTGTAATCTGGCCCACTAAGAGTCTTATACTGAGGTTCAGAATGATGATCTTTTGCAAGGAGTTTCAGAGCTCTATGAGAGACCTCACCAGGAAGGTGGAGATGCAGAAAGCTTTAAGGCCTGGGCGGAGTCCCAAGTTGCACGATATAACATAAAGTGCATTTCTAAAGCGCACATTCACCCAGAAGGGTATCTTGGCACTGAATAACAGATGTTTATTGTTACCAAATTCAAAGGTACTCATTTTATCAACCTCAGAAGAATGATAGGCTGAGTGGACCCACCAGGATTTTAACCTTTAACCATGAGGTCAAACACAGGTCCCCTGCAGTGGATGCATTGGCCCACTAAACCACCAGACCCACCTTTTTATGATGATCTAGATGAAGAGCAAGAAATTCCAGAGGAGGAGGATGACCTGATTGTTGAGCCTTGGGTGGCTCTGAAACTGCCTGTAGGAGCCAGCAACTGGTTCAACAGTGGTAGTTCCCAGATCAGGGAGCAGTGTCTCCTCAAGGAACCTGTCCCCGGAAGAGCAGGCGGACAGGCAGGAGGAAAGAAAGCTGAAGTTGGAGCTTGTTAAGCTTGAGAAAGAGCAGGCTCTGGCTGAGAGGAATTTACATCTGGCGGAGAAGAAGCTCTCCCATGAGCTGAGCCTCAGAGAGCTGAATGTAAGAGCCCTGGAAGTAGTGTCTAGCAACAGTAATGGTGACAGCATGTCTGCAGTGTCTTCACATGTGTCAAGATTCAGAATACCCAAAGATTTGGTGCCTAGTTATGTGGAGAGGGGTGACGTGGACAAGAAGTTTGCAGCCTATGAAGTGGCTCTAAGAGTGCACGAGGTCTCAGAGGAGTTCTATGGTGGTAGTCTACGGAGGTACATGCCCACAGTGAGGAGGGACATTCTTCTTATACGTGAGGTGAGGAACCAGACATGCTACACTGCGATGAATGCCATATTGACCAGTAAGTTTGGGCTGACCACTGAAAAGTACAGACAACAATTTAGGGCCAGCCACAAGCTTTCCACACACAGCTTGGTTAATTGCTTAGAATATACATGTAAGGCACTGAAGGGCTGGGTAAGGGGCAGCAAAGTAGATGATTATTCAGGTCTCTACAACCTAATTTTAAAGAAGCACATGCTTGATACTTGTTTTACAGTGGTGCGTCAACACCTGGTGTTTAGTAAGATATTTCTGACCTCAGGAAAAGTACTGAGGAGAATGGTATTTGGGTCAGCACCTAGTTATCCAAGAAAGCATCTGGGGTGGGGAGTGGTGCTCCCAAAATGGTGGTAAGGGTTACCACCAGAAGAAGGAGGGGGTAAAAAGAAGGAGTTCTCTAAAGGTCCCCAAAACAGCTCATTGGGGAAAGGGTCTGGTTCTCATTCCCAAACTGGCCACCAGAAGAAAAACTACCCTGACAAAGGTCAGCCGCCCAAGCCCATTATGTGCTGTGAGTGCACACTGTAAGGGGGGCTTTCCAAGTGTACAAAAAGAGCCCAAACTCCCACTGGAGAAAAGATTCCAGGGATGGAGTGTGTAGTACTGGGGAAGGAGTTTGTCCCGAATAATGGGGGGAGTTTAGCGGGGTTACCCTAGTGCCCCTGGGTGACAGTGAGATGGTTCCTAAAATCCATGTTCTATCAAGTATAGGCAATGGGTCACCATAAATGGGCAGGGTGTGAAGGCTCTGAGGGATACAGTATGACTAAGGTAAGGAGTCAGCTGGTTTCCTTAGAGCAGATGCGTTTTAATACATTCCAACAAGTTGTGGTGGCTGACAACATCCATTGGCCCTTGTTCCATTTGAGTCAGGGGGTTTAGGTCTTCTGAAAGTTGCAGTGAGCCCTGCCATGCCTGTGGATTGTTTTATTTGGGTAATGACCTTCAGCACACTACCTGGAAGAAAGTGGAGGTCAAGGCTCATACGGAGATGTTCAGGTTACCTGATTGGAGTGAAGCTTTGACAAGGTCCATGACTGCCCAGGATGTGAGTCAAAAAGGGCTAGAGCCTGAAATAATGCCCCAGCTAGCTGTTAAAAAGTGGAAAGTAGGGGGTGTGAGAAACCAGCACTTAAATGTACTGTGAGAAGTTGGCCTGGTATATGCTGTCCACTAGATATAGTGGGCACCTTGCACCAGTCCAAACAACCCTTATTGATGATTAGGTTCAAGTTAACCTTTATTGAAAGCTGTCCTAGTGGTAGCTACGGAGAGCAGCCTTCAGGCTAAGTCTTGAAGAAGTGTAAAGCAGCTTGGTTTACCAGATTATAACCTCCTGAATAACTAAATGAAAGGAGAGCCACACCAGGTATATATACAAAATTTATATATTTATTTCTAAACACTCTCTACGAACCTCTTTATGAAGTTAGAGAGCAAGGCACACAAAAACACAGTTATTATACGACAGTAAATAGCACAATATACAATGGGCCCCAGGGGGAGACCATACCATATATTAAGAAAGTGGTATAAGATCCACGACTTGACTAGACACAGTGCCCAGAGCACGTAGAATCGCCGGGACCCCAAGGAACCACCCAAGGTAGTGACACAGAGGACCCACGGGGGACGTTTGCAGTGTGAGAACACAGCCGTGAGCCTCAAACAATTCAATGGAAAAGTCACGGTTGGAATTTTAAAGAATAAGGAATCGTCGTTCATTTCAATGGCGATGTGCTGCTGCCATGGAAAGGAGAAGTGTCTGGCGTGATCCAAGCCTGGATCGAAGATGTGAAGAACCTGAAAGCAGAGGGGACAGAGTCTGGGTCACTTGCCAGTGACCAGGGGCACGGTAGACGAATGCCCACCGATGTCGGGTGTTTCATGTGCGAAGAGGTGAAACTTGACTCCACTGTCACGGGGACCAGGAGGCGTCGACGATGACCGCAGACGAGCTGCCCCTCGAAGGATGTCGAGTGCTAGGGGGTCAGTTTCTGGATTGGAGACTAACAAGCCTTGGCAATGGCACCCCACGCGGTGAGAGAAAAATGACTTCAGTGTGGACCAGCAAGGTCCTGTGGACTCCCCAAGCGATGGAGAGTCAGGGCACGTCTGGAGCAACCAGGAAAGCCCATTGAAAGTTAAAGTACCCTTCTCAGGGACCCACAAGTCGACGGAGAAGGGATCGCGAAGGGACCTCGAGAGGATTCACTCAATACCAGCCCACGGGTCACTCGAGGAGTGTAGGCCAGCAATCTTCGGTGGAATCACTGCTCAGGGTCTGGACTACAAGTAGCTCAAAGCACAGCCTCAGGGTTTGCAAAGAAGCATATGCTGCTGCAAATGTGCAGAGTGTCCAGGGGTTTGGGTTGCACGGTCCACACGAGGGCTTTGGATTTCAGAGTTGCTGGGAGCACGGATCGGCCTCGGGGAAGCTTGGAAACCCACCTCCTGTGTTGCAAAATCATCGGTGTCCTTCGGGAGCAGCGTCGATGCAAACCGGACAGTTGCGTCTTTGGTGCCTGTCTTGCAGGGGAGTAACTCCTTTACTCCAAGGGAGATTCTTCGGTCATCCAACGTCTTGTAGATAGAAGTAGTTCTGGGATTCTGTAGCAGAGTCTCATACAGGGAATCTAAAGTCCTGTAGTCAGGGGTTCCTACTTTATACCCAAGGAAGGGGTGGGACAAACTCTAGGGACCCACCTATGGGAGGGTCAGGACAGAGGGGTGTCTACACCCATATCCTTTGTCCAGTTTCGTGCCAGAGCAGGGGCTGAGTGCCCCTGCAACCGGTTTGAGCTGGACTATGCACAGGGACACCAAATGTGCCCCTAGTGCAGACATCAAAGCACTCTTGGAGTGCCCCCACCCAGCCCCAATACACTAAAGCCTGTCTGGGAGGTGGTTACACCTCCCTGTGACAGGAAACCTATTGTCCAGGCCTCCCCTGTTGGAGTTACGTCCAGCGGCAGGAGGGCAGACTCGTGTCTGTTGCTGGCAGCATCCATTTTGTGATGTCAGGGTCTGTAAAGCTGGTACCGGGTGTACCGGTGGTGCCATGTTTCTCCCTCTAGTAGGGTGGAATCATACCTCCCACACCAGTTACTGGTGTGGAGGTATGATTCCAAGGTGTATGACACCAAACACGACATGTTTCTATGCAGCCATTCCAAATTTAGCATTTACCGCAAGGTTATAATGCACTTAAGAGTATATGGTTTGGCTGCATCACAAACAACCCCGGAATAAAGGTTCCGAAAGCTGCAGAGGTACTCTGCTCATGCATGGGTACCCTCTCACATGAAACCCAGCGCCCTGCCTTTAGGATTGTTAAGGCCTGCCATAGGGGTGACTGATAGGTTTACATGTGCAGTGATATGGAGAGATATAGGTAACCTATATCTTAGTAAGGGGTGCATACACCACCTTACACAGGTAGCAGACCTGTTGTGTCATTTTGAATGGCTTCCCAGGGGTGGCATAATACATGCTGCAGCCCCTGGTAGGCCTCTGGGGTACCTATGCCCTGGGTACATAGCATACCATATACTAGGGACTTCTAAGGGTACCCCAGAATCCAATCTGGAGTGTACCTAAAGTACATGGAATCCATTTAGAGAGGAAGCAGCTAGGCGGGGGCCATGAATAGCAGGGTCCCAAGCCAGACTAAAGACGAAAAACAGTGAAACATTATCAAAAAGTGGGGGTAACAATAAGAAGCAGATCCTACTCCTACACAACCTCCCCCCCCCCCCCCGCAAATGTAAGGACATTAAACTAACCTTGACCAGTTGAGTCTTCTTGTTCTAAGTGGAAATATCTATAGAGTCCATCTGCATGGGCTTGGTTACTCCCAGGTCTATGTTCCACTGTATAGTCCATCCCCTGTAGGGAAATGGACCATCTTAAAAGTTTGCGGTTTTCACTGTTTTAGCCATAAGAGGGGCTTATGGTCTGTCTGAACAATGAATTGAGTGCCAAACCAGTATGGCCTCAACTTCTTCAGAGCCCAAACCACAGTAAAGGCCTCCCTCTCAATAGCTGGCCAACTTTTTTCTCTGGGGGTCAGCCTTCTGCTAATAAAAGCTACTGGCTGATCCTGACCTTCATTCAATTGTGATAACACAGCCCCTACCCCCAACTCAGATGCTTCTGTTTGGACAATGAATTATTTGGAGTAGTTAGGACTTTGCAGAATGGGAGCAGTGCGAATGGCCTGCTTAAGGTCATCAAATGCCTTTTGACAGCTGACTGTCTACTGAACTTTCTTGAGCATTTTCTTAGAAGTTAAGTCATTCAAAGGGGTCACTATGGATCCATAACCTTTGATAAATCTTCTATAGTACCCAGTCAGGCCCAAGAAAGCTCTGACCTGAGTCTGGGTGGTTGGAGCAACCCAGTCCATTATGGTCTGGATTTTGCTCTGCAATGGTTGAACCTGGCCTCCACTCACAAGGTGGCCCAGGTACACAACCTGACTCTGCCCTATCTGGCACTTGGTAGCCTTGATAGTTAGGCCTGCTTTCTGCAGGGCCTTCAAACATTTCTCAAGTGGACCAGGTGATCCTCCCAGGTGGAGCTAAAGACAGCAATATCATCTAGATATGCTGCACTATAGGCTTCCAGGCCTGTAAGGACTTTGTTCACCAACCTTTGAAAAGTGGCAGGTGCATTTTTCAAACCAAAGGGCATCACCACAAATTGGTAATGCCCACTAGGGGTAGAACATGTTGTCTTTGGCTTTGCATCATCAGCTAGTCTGATCTGCCAGTAGCCAGCTATCAGGTCAAATGTGCTAAGAAACTTGGCTGAGGCCAAAGTATCTATCAGCTCATCTGCCCTAGGGATTGGATGGGCATCAGTCCTAGTGACTGCATTGAGACCCCTGTAGTCTACACAAAACCTCATCTCTCTCTTGCCATCTTTGGTGTGAAGTTTAGGCACTAAGACTACTGGACTAGCCCAAGGGCTATCTGAGGGTTCAATAACTCCCAATTCCAACATTTTCTGGACTTCAGCACTGATACAGTCCCTGACATGGTCAGGTTGCCTTTAAATGTTATTTTTAACAAGCAGGCGGTCCCCAGTATCCACTTCATGAGTGCACCAGGTAGTCTGACTTGGAGTCAGTGAGAACCTATGTCTAAAGTGGCCGAGAACTTTTCTGCAGTCAGTTTGTTGCTGGATAGTGAGGCTGCCTGCCAAGGCTACACCATCTACTGATCCATCATCAGGGTTCTGAGAGAGCAGGTCAGGGAGTGGGTCACGCTCTTCCTCCTGTCCCTCATCAGTAGCCATGAGCAAGCCCATGTCAGCCCTGTCAACATATGGTTTGAGCCTATTGACATAGAACACCCTGTGGGGACCCCTGGGAGTTCCAAGGTCTACCAAGTAGGTAACCTCTCCCTTTTGCTCAATTATGGTATGCTGGCTACTCCACTTATCTTGGAGGGCTGCAGGGGCCACAGGCTCCAACACCCAAACTTTCTGCCCTGGCTGGTGAACAGTAAGCACAGCCTTTTGGTCATGCCAGGCCTTTTATAATTCCTGGCTAGCCTCAAGGTTTGTTAGTTGCCTTCTTCATGTATTCAGCCATCCTGGAGCGGAGACCAAGTACATAGTCCACAATATCCTGTTTAGGGGGTTTGAAAGGTAACTCCCATCCCTCCTTCACTAGTCATAATGGACCCCTCACTGGATGTCCAAGCAGAAGCTCAAATGGGCTGTAACCAACCCCCTTCTGTGAAACTTCTCTATAGGCAAAGAGAAGGCAGGGCAAAAGTATGTCCCATCTGTACCTAAGCTTTTCTGGGAGATCTTTAATCATGCCCTTGAGGGTTTTGTTGAACCTTTCAACTAACCCATTGCATTGTGGGTGATAAGGAGTGGTGAATTTATAATTCACACCACACTCCTTCCACATAGCAGTCAAGTAACTAGACATGAAGTTTGCATGTCTGTCTGATACTACCTTCTTAGGGAAACCCACTCTGGAAAAGATTCCAAGTAGGTCCCTTGCCACCACAGGTGCTGTGGTGGTCCTAAGGAGAATAGCCTCTGGATACCTGGTGGCATCGTCCACCACCACCAATATAAATCTGTGCCCAGATGCTATTTGAGGATCCATGGGACCAAGTATGTCAATCCCAACCCTCTCAAAGGGAACCCCCACCACAGGTAGTGGTATCAGGGGGGTCCTTGTTGTACCACCTACCTTACTACTGGCTTGACAGGTGACACAGGAGCAACAAAACTCCTTGGTGTCTTCAGACATGTGGGGCTAATGAAAGTGAGGGACAATTCTGTCCCAGGTCTTGTTTTGGCCCAGGTGAACTGCTAAGGGAATATCATGGGCTAGTATTAATAGGAAGCCCCTGAACTTCAGAGGTATAAGCCACATCCTGGTGGCACCAGGCTTGGGGGTCTCTACACTCTGAGTACAGGAGGCCATCATCCCAATATATCTTAAGGGTTCCACTAGCATTCCCAGCAGCCTCATCAGCAGCATGCTTTCTGAGGGGTTTAAGAGAAGGGCAGCCCAGCTGCTCCTGGCTCAGATCTGCCCTGGAAGGGCCCCCTGTCTCCAAGAACTCAACCTGGTCAGGTTCAAGCTCCACTGGGACAGTTCCTTCTTTGTGGTACTGTAAATTTCGGAACCACGTATCTGGCATGATTCTAACATGACGATTTCTTTATCAACAGACCAAGAATGTTTAGGATACTATGCACAAGCATTTGCGTCACATTCGAGTGACGAGATCGCCTGAAATCAGAGTTTCTGTCTTAATACCTCGAGCTCCATTTTAGGACGACAGCCATTTTGTGATTGCCCTCTCATATGCAACAGGACTACGGCCGAGCATGGGTCTGAAGGACACACACACCTTCGCTGCCTCCTCGGTGACCTGGGTGAACTGACTCCGCTGCCTAAGGCCAAACCTGATCGGTCAGTTCCCTTCCCGCGGCCGAATGAGATTAGTATCAGGGCCCAGCATATCACGAAACCTTTCATCACACACGAACCATGCCTAATCTTCTACACACCTGCCCCTGTTTCCCTCTTTATGACCCGTTTTACGAGGAGGAGGTGCCCGTTTTTATTAGGTGTCCGTCGATATCTGATGAAGGCGCTAAGCTTTGCCGGGTAATTGATTAAGGCCTGAACGAACTGAAATATGTACTTGCCATTATGACTCTGTCTTTTCCTTTGTAATGAATGCATGTGAATGATCATACCGTAAAACGAGGAATGTTTGCCTAAAGCATAATATTTGGTATTTAAGGAGAAGGCTGGTTTTCGTAAGGGAGCAGTCTCTTGAGAATATACACGTGTTGTACTTCTAGGATACCTGTTACTGGCTGCAGCCAAAAAATATGATCTTTGACTTCACCAAGAAGACTCTGTGTTTCTGTAGTCTGAAACAGGAAGAACTCGAAGTCTTCGGGTGTGTTCCCTGGCACCGCTGGGTTCCGAAAAACCCAGTACTTCAGTTGGCGCCCAACGTGGGGCGATTTCAGCGGTACCGGTCCAAGCCAGAGGTTTGTGAGGAGCTTTGTGTGAAAATTCTGGAGGAAGGCCGCTACTTCATCGACCCCTGTATGTCGACGTGGTCCGAAAGTCTTTGCTGCGAGGTTCTCCGCGTCCCAACGGCTACAAAGGACTGCTGCCCTGACTATCGCCCTGTTTTGGACCCTTGATGAATTGGTAGAGCGAAACGATAAACGAGTCTTCTGGTGACGTCATCGACACCTCAGTTAAGTATAAGTGGAGCGTCTCCCAGTCCTTAGTTTGATTACTTGGTTTGATATCCCCTTTGGGATCTTTTGATTTGGAACTTGCAAGCGCCAAAACCAAGGGACTCGTGTATTCACGAGACTATCGTATTCGATAATCCTTTGAAGTTTGAAACTAGACTAGAGAGCGAAGATGCCTGGTTCTAGTATACTTGGAAATTGGTTTTGTCTTGGTTATAATAGGGATTCCCGATTGGAGGACTCGTGCCCGGTTCCTCCGATTGGAACTCCAACTTATGAATTATATGTAAAACATGGCATAGGCCCACTCACATATAATGAAGTATGGATCAGTTACACCAGAAAAGATGGTGACTTAAAGTGGCCCCAATACGGTAGTTTCGACACAGAGATTCTGGATAATCTAGAGGTTAAACTCTTTAAGAAGAAAGCCCGGCCGGCAATGTTTGACTCTTTCCGCCTATGGCGTAAGGAAGCCAAACAGAAGGAAATTAAATTGGCAAAAAGAAATAAAAAAGAAAAGGGTATCTCGATAATGCAAGCTGCTTTGCAGTTTCAAGATAATGAAGAAGAACAGATGAGTGAGCAGTTGCACAGACAATGTAAACTAGTGATAGATAAATGTTATCCAGTTTTGCCGCTTCTTCAGCAAGATGCGTCAAAATAAATAGAGAAAGATACTTTGATGTCACACTTGTTAAGTTCACCACCCCCTTATGCACAGAGTGCTACAGCGCCTCCGCAACACCAAGTTGTGCAACATCCAGTTATTTTACATCAAGCTCCTCTACCACCAGTTCCTCCTCAGTTGGCCCCTGCTCCCATGGTGCAGCCCCCTCAGGGGCCGCCGACTTTGCTGCCTGTCCCCCCTTTACCTTCTACGAATTTGCCTACTACAGCGACTGCCTCTCTTGGCGCTCTTCCTGTTACTTTCTCTACATCTACGTCTACGCCTACTGTGCTTCCCTCTGTTTTTTTCCCCTGTTCTTTTGTCAGCTTCTCCTTCTGTCCGACAGAGAGTGACGGATACAGTTGCTAGTTTTATATTACCTTTTTTCGGGTCTTCTGGTGTGACCCCTGATCCAGAGCGTAAGCAGACGCGTAGTCAACTGCCTAATTTTCACGAGAAAGAGATGTTTGACCGTATGGCGCGCAAATGGATCGTTCACCCATCTAGGTATAATTTGGAGTCCGTTATGGAGGTCTTTTGTCAATGGGAAGCACCGAAACAGAGATACGTTTTTGAACAGATGTGTGTTTTCCTTTGTGAGGAATTGGAGGATAACGATTTGGAAGCAAATCCGCAGGATTTGTGCCGTGTACAGTTTGAGTTTGAAAAAGGTACGATTGGGGGCCCCGAAGTCGAAAAAGCAGTTGCGACATTGTTATCTTTTAGGATTGAGGATCCTTCCCAGTCACTGTTTAAACATGACTCCTCTGGTAAAAAGGTGCGGCAGTACCCTATGAGGGAAGTCCCTCCGGTATGGAAGGACGCTGTTGCGGCCGATGCCGCTCAAGGTATTGCTGCTGCTCCATCTCATTTTCAGCGTGTTTGGGTACACGTCCCTTGGAAACGATCTGAAGTGTTAGCCCTTAAACAAACTTTACCCGACCCCCGTAAGAACCCTGCAGGATATTATAAGGAGTTATCGCAGACTGCGGAATCATGTGTTATGAATTTGGCTGACATAGACATGCTATTTGGGAATGTGGTCCCGCAGCCTTTGTTGGGATTGATTCGCAATACAGATCACGTGCAAGAGTTAGGCGCCACATGGGCTAATATTAGAGCTGCTAACGATGGGCAAGTTGGTGGTGCCAAGCCTGATCCCGTAGTAGCAGAACTCCCTGCTAGGATCATCACATACATGAAAACTTTAATGCCTGCGATGCGTGTTAATTGGGATAAGTTATCTGCGTGTAAGCAGAAGAAAGATGAAACAGTGTCTGATTTCTTCGCTAGGTTTGAGGAAACGTTTATCGACCACAGTGGTCAAGATATGGGTACAGAAGGTGGTCAACGGTTGTTCGTTGACAAATTTGTGCATAATATGCTTCCAGAGTTGTGTAAGAAATTGAAAGATTCGGAAAGCTCTTGGGCTGTTTCCTCTTCAGCAGAAATATTAGCTACTGCACAGTATTACGAAAACAGGGATAAAGATGAGAAAGACAGAGCAGACAAGAAAAAAAAGGAATTAAAAACGAAAGTTCTTTTACAACAGGCCTACCCGCCACATGGTGGTCAGAGTAATTATCAGCAACCTCAACAGTTTCAGAAAAACATGCAAAGGTATGAGTTTACTCGACCGCGTGCCCCTGTCGGTCCCAATCAGTGTTCATATTGTAAAGAAGAGGGTCATTTCAAGTATAGTTGTCCTATTTTGTTGCAGCGTGCTAATGGTGCATTTAGCGCAAGAGGTCGAGGTGTTCAACAAGCTCCCAGAGGTAGAGGACGTGGAAGTCTCACCCAGAACGCGCGTCCCCTTCCACCTCAAAATACACTGAATAGTTTTGACCAACAAACTAATGCGTCTGGCAGGACGGCTCAGTACTATAATGATGATTATTATGTGGAAGATGAGAATATGGAAGGTAATGATTGCTAGGACAGCCATAGACAAAGAGAGGGAGTTGTTTCAGTTCCAGTAGATCAAAGTGGACCGTATGTTAAGGTGACTACATCAGGTGTGTCAGAGCCTTTTCTGTTGGATACTGGTGCTGCAAAGAGTTCTATTATGCACTCAAAACTCCCTGGCGCGCCTTTGTCTGGCAAGATGAATGTTTCGGTAGGTTTTTCTGGCGCCCCGGTTAGGAATCCGATTTCTTGCCCTATGTCCCTTTCTGTTGGACCTTGTGAATTGGAAGCACCCCTAATTTTGACAACGGGTTGTGGTGAAAACTTGTTGGGATTGGATTTGTTGAAAAGATTGTATGCAACATTATATTGTTCTCCTTCGGGAGTACAACTTACACTGGGTAGGAAAGTGGTTTCTCCAATGTATTTGTCAAAGGATAAACTTCCGACAGAATTGTCGTTTCTTCCTGATGCCATTTGGGCTACTGGTCCTAATGATGTGGGACTTCTGGAAATACCGCCATATGTTGTAACATTGAAAGCCAATGTTAAATTGCCACGCATTCCCCAATATAAGATCTCTAGTGAAGGTGAAAAAGCGTTGCTAGCGATCATTTATGATTTGATTGGAAAAGATGTGATCGAAGAGACCAGAGGCAACGTTTGCAATAGTCCTGTTCTACCTGTTTTGAAACGTACTGACCCTTCTCAGCCACCTGTTTACAGGTTCGTGATTGATCTTAGAGAGGTCAATAAAATAGTTGTGCCACAGTTTCCAGTCGTTCCTGATATTACTGCCTTATTAACTATGATTCCAGCCTCCGCCGCCTGGTTTTCGGTGATTGACTTAAAGAATGCTTTCTTCAGCATCCCGATCGCCGAAGAGAGCAGAGATATTTTTGGTTTCAGCCTAGGAGGTCGAAGCTTCCGCTTCAAACGCGCTCCTCAGGGCTTCTGTGAAAGTCCATCAATATACAGCCAAGCTTTAAAAACTCAGCTCGATGCGATTGTTTTACCTGATGGTGCTACCCTTATTCAGTACGTTGACGATTTACTAATCGCCGCAGATACTGAAGACATTTGTAAAGAAGCAACATTGTCGTTGTTGCGTCATTTGTCTAATCTACATCAAAAAGTGTCGCTTTCAAAACTGCAATATTGTCGACAAGAAGTGACCTACTTAGGTCATCTCTTATCGAAGGAGGGAAGGAAACTGACCCCAGAAAGAATTCAGGCAATAGCAAAATTGAGTGTGCCTAGGACACAGAGAGAAGTACGTGCTTTCTTGGGCATTACATCCTACTGTAGACAATGGATACCTGGGTTTTCTCTGCTGGCCAAACCTTTGATAGCATTAACGTGTAAAGATACACCGAATCTCGTCCCATGGTCTGAAGATTGTCAGAAAAGTTTTTCCGAATTGCGTGAAGCATTATGTTCGGCTCCTGTGCTGGGTACTCCTGACTACAGCAAGCCTTTTACACTGTATGTGCACGAGAGGGAAGGTTGTGCATTGTCGGTGTTGACACAGTCTTTTGGAGGCAAGCAGCGTCCATGCGCGTATTTTTCATCAATTTTGGATCCGGTAGCTAAAGCATTGCCGAGTTGCTTGAGAGCCACAGCGGCAGCTGCTGTTTCTATTCGACAGTCTGCTGGGTTAGTAACGAACAACACGTTGTTTGTTATGGTTCCACATGCAGTGGATACGTTGTTAAACAGAACCAAAACACAGCACTTAACTAGTGCTCGATTGTCAGGTTACGAGTTGACACTGCTAGCGAGTCATGTTCACATACAAAGGTGCAATACGTTGAATCCAGCCTCTTTATTGCCGATTTTAGTGGAGACAGATGATGTTGAGCAGCATGATTGTCTGTTTAGAACAGAAGAAGAAACAAAAGGGAGAGTGGATCTCAAGGATACTCCCCTCGTAGAGTGTGATGGTACCTTATGGGTGGATGGTTCATGTTTCAAGCTTTCGAATGGTGATACGACTGCAGCATACGCTGTCACGACTTTGCATACGATTGTTGAAACTGCACGTATACCACATAATTCAGCCCAAGCCGCAGAATTAATTGCACTTACAAGAGCGCGTGTGCTATCAAAAGGAATGAAAGTGACCATATATACCGACAGTCAGTATGCTTTCGGTGTGGCCCATAGTTTTGGTCGATTATGGAAGGAACGTGGGTTCCTGACTTCCCATGGAGTTAAAATACAAAATGGTCAGTTGGTGAATGAGCTCCATGAGTCACTGACATTGCCGCTACAAGTTGCGATTGTGAAATGCAGTGCACACAAGAAGGTTACTGATGATGTTGGTCGTGGTAACGCATTTGCGGATGAAATCGCAAAAGAAACAGCAAAGAATGTGAAGAATCGGATGTATGTTGCAGGCCCTGCAAGATGGGTTGGTGATGCTGGAATGTGTGAAGACACGATAGAGAGTGTGAAGTCTCTTCAAGCCGAAGCTTCAGAGAAAGAATTAAGTATGTGGAGAGAAAGTATGGGTAAACTGGATGAAAATGGTTGTTGGATTGACTTGTCAGAACATCGGCGATGGTTGTTACCCGATGCGTACGTGCTTGCAGTGGTGACAATGGCTCATGGAATGGCCCATATCAGTGTGAAAGGGATTTGTAAGTTGTTGGCTCCAGTATGGCAAAATACTGGAATTCCTAAATGTGCAGAGAATGTGGTCAAAAACTGCATGGTATGTCTGAAATACAATCCTGGTAGGGGAACCCCAACTCCAGCTGGTCATTTTGCACCTCCAACGTATCCGTTTGAGGTTTTGCAGCTAGATTTCATCCACATGGAAAGATGCAACAATTTGAAATATGTACTCGTTGTCGTTTGTGCCTTTTCAAGGTGGATAGAAGCATACCCTTTAAAAGACAACACTGCTCTGTCCACAGCTAAAGCCCTTGTCAAATAATTTTTCCCTAGATTTGGAATGCCGAGAATGGTCTGGAGTGACAATGGGAGTGAATTTGTGGGTCGAGTGATGAAAACAGTATGTGATGATGGACTGGGTATCCGGCAAAAATTTCACGCTGCAAGTCATCCCCAATCAGCTGGATTAGTAGAGTGCTATAATGGTACGTTAAAATTGAAGTTGGCCAAGATTCAAGCAAGCTCTGGTCTTAGATGGCCCGACGCTCTGCCTTTAGCACTCCTGTCAACAAGAATGACTGCGCATTCACGAGTGGGACTTAGTCCCTATGAAATCGTGTTTGGCCGCCCGGCCAATATATGGGGAGTGCCAAGGCCTACAAAATTCAGCGAGATCGAACATCCAGTACTGCTTGATTATTTGTATGAATTGACGGCTAAATTGCGTGTTTTACACCAACAGGTGCATGATACTCTGCCTCGGGTCTCTGAAACTCCAGGACATCCTATCAATCCTGGATCATGGGTGCTGGTCAAAAACTTTCAACGGACAAAGAATGATGAGCCCCGTTGGACCGGCCCCCATCTCGTCCTTCTCTCAACGAGATCAGCTGTTCGAGTGAAAGGGAAAAAGAACTGGATCCACGGCGTCCATTACAAAAGGGTCCCTTTGCCTCTGCCATATGACCGGTGGGTCCAGGGGGGGATCGCTGATTCTGAGACTGAAACCGTGCCTCGTTTTCTGCCGTTTAGCGATGCACGTGTGAAAGGAACAAGCTCTGAGCAGGAAAGCGATGACATTTTGCAAGAGGCTGTGCAACCGTCAATTCGATTGGACACTACAGAGCCTGAACTCTTGTTTCAAGACCAGACAGTACCTGGGAGAAATCGCTACAATTTGAGGCCAAGGACTATGGACAAATAAATTCTTTTCCTTTCCCTTGCCATTTTTAATAATTTTGGGAAGTGCAGCTCTCTCTTTCATCTGAGAAACTTGCTTATTTTTGCTTTTTTCGAACCGCCATCCGGGTTCAGCTGCAGGGTCGCGGTTGCCCAAGTCTTTGGAGTGCAACTGAAGACGTTAGGTCAGCAGTTCTGGTCGGTCCAAGGAGTTGCCCTGGACTGACAGAAGCACTTCCTTAGCATAGAACACCCTACCATCGCGAGCAGCACTCAGAGAGGATGGAGTTTTTCGAGAATGAGAGACCTGCTAAACCAATGGACTGCAAAGACAGAACATGTATAATGATGACAAGAAAACGATTTTTGATGTTATGTATTTCCATGTTACTAAGTGTGATGACGATCTTCATAGGATATGTCTTATTCTCTTTCCAAGTAACACTCGCACCAACTGCACAGCCCATACCTCCTCCTACTGTTCCCTCGCATTCATTTCACCCTCTGCCTGAACACGAGTCTGCTAGAAGATTAGAATTTGTCAATAATTTGTTAATTCAGCTTCTACACCAACGCCAATTAGTAGTTAACACAACTAACTGTTGGGTGTGTGGCCTTATGCCCCATACTACTGATAAAGGTATCCCGTACCTACTCCTACCTTTTAGCCATAATGGTTCTGTGTGGGCATATAGAACAATGTTCATGTATGCTCATGAAGCCAACCCCCTACGTTCTGTGAAAGATAATCCCAAGAACAGTGCTCTAGTTAAGGGGATTGTGGATATGATTAGGGAAGAGATTTCCTATGAAACCATCCCAAGAGATGAGACACTAGCATATATTGGCTGGAATATGACAGGATATGAAGTTACTCTGAGCGAGAACCAGCGAGCAAAGAAATCCTCACCGATCTGGATTGTACCCCATCAGGGTCACCTATGTTTGCAAGGTTATGGCAAGAATCCCAGAGCTCAGTTAGGGAAACGTATCTGCGCTGAAACTTACGTTTTTGCATCTCAGACTTCCCCTTCGTTCTTAGCAGCCAAGGGTACCTATTTCATCTGCCATGATAGAGCCTATACCTGGTTGCCCCTGGACTTTTCGGGCACATGTTTTGTTTCGAACCTGCTGCCTCCCACCTACACGACCTCGGCAGATTACCATAAGACAAGGATGGTTAGAGGCGTCATCAGTCAGGATGACACTGCAGGACAAGAATTTGGAGATTTCATAAAGGGTTCTCTGCCGTTTTGGGGTCCAATGGTTAACAGCAGGAACATAAGGCAATTGACAATTGACAAGTTGAATCCACGGTAGTTGAAACAGCCAGTGCCCTTGGTAATTTGACTGCTGAGCTCCAGTCGGATCGTCTTATGACTCTTCAGAACAGGGTCGCGTTAGACGTCATACTTGCAGACCGAGGTGGGGTATGTAGAGTGATCCAATCTAGCTGCTGTGTTTTTATTCCAGATAACGCTCCAACAGTTTTCCAGGCCATTTCCAAACGGCATAGAATCTCCGAATCTATTCACGTAGATAATGGGGAATGGTCATTGGCGGGGTGGTTCTGGGAACTGATATCCGCTTGGGGTTGGAAGATCCTGTTAGTCATTGGAATGATCTTAGCCATTCTTTTTCCTGCTCTGTCTATGTGTACAGTGTGCTCCTGTAATTTGTGGTGTCTGCGCTACATCATGCATAAGGAAACCTGTAACGCGAGACGAGCTAAGCAATAGGATGATGCTACAGCAACATCTCCGCGACTTCATGGACATAGACCTGGATTCAGACTAGCGGGAGTATAGGTTATTGCCTATGTAAGGGCAAAAGGAGGGTCTGTGGTACTGTAAATTTCGAAACCACGCATCTGGCATGATTCTAACATGACGATTTCTTTATCAACAGACCAAGAATGTTTAGGATACTATGCACAAGCATTTGCGTCACATTCGAGTGACGAGATCGCCTGAAATCAGAGTTTCTGTCCTAATACCTCGAGCTCCATTTTAGGACGACAGCCATTTTGTGATTGCCCTCTCATAGGCAACAGGACTACGGCCGAGCATGGGTCTGAAGGACACACACACCTTCGCTGACTCCTCGGTGACCTGGGTGAACTGACTCCGCTGCCTAAGGCCAAACCTGATCGGTCAGTTCCCTTCCCGCGGCCGAATGAGATTAGTATCAGGGCCCAGCATATCACGAAACCTTTCATCACACACGAACCATGCCTAATCTTCTACACACCTGCCCCTGTTTCCCTCTTTATGACCCGTTTTACGAGGAGGAGGTGCCCGTTTTTATTGGGTGTCCGTCGATATCTGATGAAGGCGCTAAGCTTTGCCGGGTAATTGATTAAGGGCTGAACGAACTGAAATATGTACTTGCCATTATGACTCTGTCTTTTCCTTTGTAATGAATGCATGTGAATGATCATACCGTAAAACGAGGAATGTTTGCCTAAAGCATAATATTTGGTATATAAGGAGAAGGCTGGTTTTCGTAAGGGAGCAGTCTCCTGAGAATATACACGTGTTGTACTTCTAGGATACCTGTTACTGGCTGCAGCCAATAAATACGATCTTTGACTTCACCAAGAAGACTCTGTGTTTCTGTAGTCTGAAACAGGAAGAACTCGAAGTCTTCGGGTGTGTTCCCTGGCACCGCTGGGTTCTGAAAAACCCAGTACTTCATCTTCAGGTCTGAGATCATCTCCCTCAAGAGACTGATCTGCTTTCTGAGTCAGGGGGGAAGACACTGCTTTACCCCTACTGCTCCTTTTCTTGGGAGGCAGCTGGTCCATTCTTCCATGATCCAGGGCCTGTTCAGCTTTTGACATTTTTGCCCGTGACCTGGTCATAGCAAACACATGTGCAGGGATCCCTAACATTTCTGCATGGGTCCTAAGTTCCAGTTCAGCCCAAGCTGAAGTTTCTAAATCATTGCCAAGCAAGCTTTCAACAGGGAGGTCTGGACTTACCACAACCTTCTTAAGTTCAGTTACCACTCCCCAGGAGAAATTAACAACTGCCAAGGAATGGTCTGTCCTGACATTGCTAGCATTGGTCACTTGGTACATTTCCCCAAGTATGATTTGCTCAGGAGCCACAATATCTTTTGTCAACATTGTGACACTTGTTCCTGTGTCCCTGAATGCCAAAGCCTCTTTTCCATTAATCAAAAGCTGCTGTCTGTATTTGCTCAGATTACTGGGACTGGCAAATAAGGAGGCCATATCCATACCTCCATCACAGATCAGTACAGCCTGAGTAGGAACTTTGACTAGGCCAGAGTCCATCTCAGATCCCAGGGTTAACCCTACTACACCCTTATTCTGAGTACCACCACTTGGAGCTGAACTAGGGGGGACAGTTGCTTTAGGGGCAATGGTGGCTGGAGTTGAGTCTTTGGACTTGGTACAGTCACTAGTCCAATGGGTTTTGTGTTTACAGATTTTACAGCATGGTTTCTTTTGGCCTTTTCCTTTGTTAGATTAGGACTCCCCACCAGATTCAGATTTTTGGGCCCCTTGAGAAGACTTCTGGTCTTCAGCCTTATCAGAGTTCTTAGAATCTTGCTTCTTGGAGTCACTACCTTGGTTATGAACCTTCTGCCTCACCGTGGTTCTGACCTACTTGTCTGCCTTCTGACCCAATTCTTGGGGAGAGGTCAGATCAGAGTTCACCAGGTACTGATGCAACAGCTGATTTTGACAATTATTTAGGATCGGCTCCCTCACAATCAAATTGTACAATCCTTTAAAATCACACAGTTTACTGCCAAGTAACCAGTCTATGCCTTATGGGTGTCTCTGAACTTTAACCTGTATTGTTCAGTGGTTAGGTCAAACCCATCAATCAGTGCCCTCTTCAAGACTTTGCAATTTTCAGCATCCTCTTCTCTAACAGTGAGGAGCTTGTCTCTATCTTTGTCTGCAAAGGAGAGGCACAAGATTGCTGCCCACTGCTCCTGAGGGACCCTCTGTACTTTACAGGCCCTCTCAAGTGCAGTTATCCATTTGTGGATGTCATTCCCACCCTGGTAGGGAGAGACAATCTTGTTCAGGTTCCTATGGTCATGAGTATGATCTCTACCTTTAGTGACACTGTTGCTGCCACCATGGGGTTCTAGCCCAAACGTTTTTGAAGCTCGCTGGAGCTCCAGGGATTCCCTGTCTAGGGCCAGCTGCTCTTTAATGATTCTGAGCTTTGCTCTCTCAAAGTCAATCAGTCTGCACTTCCTGTCATAAGCGGACTCCCTCCTATGAGAGGAAGTGGTCCTATTTGAAACAGAGGTCCCTACAGATGTACCAGAATGATTAGATTCCTGAGAAGGAGATCTAGACCTTCTTGGTAGACTGTTGACCCTTCCAGGTGGGGTAAAGAGAGTGCCATTAATGCTTTCTTCTTCACCTTCACCATAAGGAAGGATTGGATTGTCCAGGTTAGAATCCTCTTGATACTCCTGGTCAGCTTCAGAGTCCAGATCCTGGACGTTTTCACTTCCAGTACTGTCATCTTCTGCTGGCCTACCCAACTTGCCTGCCTCATCAGACCCTGGGGTCTTTCTGAGGTCATCTAAAAACAAGGCCTCTATGAGGCGTTGATTCCTAGGGTTCTTCCCTTACTTCAAATTCCTAGATGCACACATGTTTCTCAATTCCTGAAATGAGAGGTGGTCATACTTAGTCAGCAATGAGACACTTGCTTCTGCTCTTGAAGACATGGTAGTGTAGTGAGGTGTTGCACCTACCTAACCTAGTGGAAACTACTAAACTCTCTTAAGTTGTAGAAAAGTTGTGCTAAGCCCTTGACACACAACTCTAAATTCAGTAGAACTTACTGTATTCTAAACTTGATTTATATGTACCTATAGTGGTTTTCAGTTAGTCATTCAATGAGATTATCTGATAAAGCAATAGCAAGCTTGAATCCCACCACTGCACACCAGTGTGAGAAGTTGGCCTGGTATATGCTGTCCACTAGTTATCGTGGGCACCTTGCACCAGTCCAAAAAACCCTTATTGATGATTAGGTTTAAGACAACCTTTATTGAAAGCTATCCTAGTGGTAGCTATGGAGAGTAGCCTTCAGGCTAAGTCTTGAAGAAGTGTAAAGCAGCTTGGTTTACCAGATTATAACCTCCTGAATAACTAAATTAAAGGAGAACCACACCAGGTATATATATATAAAATATATATATTTATTTCTAAACACTCTCTACTAACCTCTTTATGAAGTTAGAAAGCAAGGCACACAATAACACAGTTATTAAACAACAGTACAATGGGCCCCAGGGGGAGACCAAACCATATATTGGGAAAGTGGTATAAGAACCACGACTTGACTAGACACAGTGCCTAGAGCACGTAGAATCACTGGGACCCCAAGGAACCACCCAAGGTAGTGACACAGGGGAGCCACGGAGGACGTGTGCAGTGTGAGAACACAGCCGCGAGCCCCGTACAATTCAATGGGAAAGTCGCGGTTGGAATTTTAAAGAATTAAGACACTTAGGAGAGGACTTTGAGCAAACCCTTTCAGGTTTAGAGGGTTCTAGGGCCAGCACCCACGGGAGCACCGCAGTACTCGTGTTACCTTATCCAGGGAAGCCGGGTGCATAGGTGTCAAATGGTGTCGGGAATCGTCGTTGATTTCAATGGCGATGTGCTGCAAAGTGCTGCTGCCATGGAAAGGAGAAGTGTCCAGGGTGTTCCAAGCCTGGATCGAAGATGTGAAGAACCCGAAAGCAGAGGGGACAGGGTCTGGGTCACTTGCCAGTGACCAGGGGCACGATAGACGAATGGCCACCGATGTCGAGTGGTTCAGGTGCGAAGAGGTGAAGCTTGACTCCACTGCCACGGGGACCAGGAGGCGTCGACAACAACCACAGTTGGCAGGCAAGCTGTCCCACAAAGGATGTCTTGTGCTGGGGGGTCAGTTTCAGGATTGGAGACCAACAAGCCTTGGCAATGGCAACCCACGCTGTGAGAGAAAAGTGGCTTTGGTGTGGACCAGCAAGGTCCTGTGGACTCCCCAAGCGATGGAGAGTCAGGGGACGTCTGGAGCAACCAGGAAAGCCAGTTGAAAGTTAAAGTACCCTTCTCAGGGACCCACAAGTCGACGGACAAGGGATCGCGAAGAGACCTCGAGAGGAATCACTCAATACCAGCCCACGGGTCACTCGAGGAGTGTAGGCCAGCAATCTTCGGTGGGATCACTGCCCCGGGGTTCGGGTTGCACAGTCCCCACAAGGGCTTTGAATCTTTGAGTTGCTGAGAGCACGGATCGCCCTCGAAGAAGCTTGGAAACCCACCTCCTGTGTTGCAAAATCATCGGTGTCCTTCGGGAGCAGCGTCGAATGCAAACCGGACACATGCGCAGGGGAGTAACTCCTTTACTCCAAGGAAGATTCTTCGGTCATCCAACATCATGTAGATAGTAGAAGTTCTGGGATTCTGTAGCAGAGTTTTGTAAATCTAAAGTCCTGTAGTCAGGGGTTCCTACTTTATACCCAAGGAAGGGATGGGACAAACTCTGGGGACCCACCTATGGGAGGGTCAGGACAGAGGGGTGGCTACACCCATGTCCTTTGTCCAGTTTCGCGCCATAGCAGGGGCTGAGTGCCCCTGCAACCGGTTTGAGCTGGACTATGCACAGGGACACCAAATATGCCCTCAGTGCAGACATCAAAGCACTCTTGGAGTGCACCCACCCAGCCCCAATACACTAAAGCCTGTCTGGGAGGTGGTTACACCTCCCTGTGACAGGAAACCTATTGTCCAGGCCTCCCCTGCCTGAGTTTCGTCCAGCGGCAGGAGGGCAGACTTGTGTCTGTGGCTGGCAGCATCCATTTTGTGATGCCAGGGTCTGTTAAGCTGGTACTGGGTGTACCAGTGGTGCCATGTTTCTCCATCTAGTAAGGTGGAATCATACCTCCCACACCAGTTACTGGTGTGGAGGTATGATTCCAAGGTGTTTGACACCAAAGACGACATGTTTCCATGCAGCCATTCCAAAGTTAGCATTTACCGCAAGGTTATAATGCACCTAAGAGTATATGGTTTGGCTGCATCACAAACAACCCCGGAATAAAGGTTCCGAAAGCTGCAGCAGGGCTCTGCTCATGCATGGGCACCCTCTCACATGAAACCCAGAACCCTGCCTTCAGGATTGTTAAGGCCTGCCATAGGGATGACTGATTGGTTTACATGTGCAGTGATATGGAGAGATATAGGTAACCTATATCTCAGTAAGGGGTGCATACACCACCTTACACACGCTGCAGTAGCAGACCTGTGTGTCATTTTGAATGACTTCCCAGGGGTGGCATAATACATGCTGCAGCTCCTGGTAGGCCTCTGGGGTACCTATGCCCTGGGTACATAGTATACCATATACTAGGGACTTATAAGGGTACCCCAGAATCCAATCCGGAGTGTACCTAAAGTACATGGAATCCATTTATAGAGGAAGCAGCTAGGCGGGGGCCCTGAATAGCAGGGTCCCAGCCAGACTAAAGTCGAAAAACAGTGAAACATCAGCAAAATGTGGGGGTAACCATAAGAAGCAGATCGTACTCTCCTACATGTACTCCCAGTGAAGTGGATGGAGCACTTGCCATAGCCGCCCCTGGGCCCACTAAGGAGGGCATTGCTCCCTTGATGACCAGTCTGTCATTGCTGGATGGCATGTAGAAGAAGGACCCACGAAGGAGGAATTATTTAGGGCACCAAGAGGGTGTCTAACCCTTGAGTACATGAGGCAACTGGCTGAAGTCCGTATAGCAGGTGATGCCTCTGGCAGTCACCACATTTACTGGGAGGCTAGCCTCCTTTACAGTGAGCCTAAGGTTCCTGTGTATGGTGTTGGAAAGTAGGATTTTTCTGGCATAGATATTCCTACTTTTTGCTTGGTGTCAATCAATCAAACAGGATTTGTATAGCGCGGCAACTTCATTAGTGAGGGTCTCTAGGCACTGTGGGGTCCTGCTGTGGGATTCCACTGCCTGCTCCTAGTAGTTGAACATCAAGGTCTTGAGGTACTACCTGACCTGTTGGAGCGACAGAGCTGCTCTGAGGTGTAGAGGGAAGGTATTTCAAGTCTCAGATGCCAGGTGGGAGAAGGAGTGACCTCTTCTGTTCCCCTGACGGATGAGTGGGGTAGCTGCTACAGAGAGGGATCTAGAATGGATACCCTGGTAGGTGTGTGGAAGTTCACTCATTTGTTGAGCTACGCCGGTCCTTCGTTGTGTAGTACCTTGTAAGCTTGGGTGAGCAGCTTGAACTGGCATCTCTTTGCGACTGGTAGCCAATGTAGTTTCCTCGGGTGAGGGGCAATGTGCGTCTGTCTGGGGAGGTCTAGGAGGAGTTTGTCTGCTGTGTTTTTGATGGTCTGGAGTTTCCTCAAGAGTTACACAGTGATTCCTAGGTAGAGGGAGCTGCCGTTGTCGAGAGTGCAAGTGATTAGAGCTTGTGTGACAGTTTGCCTGATGTTGGGCAGGATCCATCTGAAGACCTTCCTGAGCATTCGTGTGGTGCAGAAGCAGGTGGAGGAGATAGTGCTGACCTGCTTCTTCATGGCTAGCTGGCTGTCGAGGATGATGCTGAGGTTGCAGGTGTTATCAGTGGGTTTGGGGGTAGGGCCCAGGCCAGGTGGCCACCATTTGTTGTTTCATGGCGTTTCCTTGCCTTTCTTGAAGATGAGAACTTCTGTCTTCTCTGTGCTGAGTTTGAGACGGTTGTTGTTCATACAGATGACCACATCCTTCATGCACTTTTGAAACCTGATTTTGATGGTCTCAGGGTCTTTTGTCAAGGAGAGGATGAGTTGGGTGTCGTCGGCATAGGAGATGATATTGAGTCTGTGGCTCTAGACGATGCTGGCCAGGGGTGTCATGTATATGTTGAAGAGAGCTGGGTTGAAGTATCCGCCTTGCGGTACAACACGGCTGATGCTGTTATAGATCGAGGTGTAGGGGGAGATGATGATATTCTATGACCTTCCTGTGAGGTAGGAAGCGACCTACTTGAGAGCTGCTCCCTGGATTCCGATCAGGTGGATTCTGTTGATCAGTGTGTGGTGAGTTACCATGTTGAAGGCTGCTGAGAAGTCCAGGAGGATGAAGGCTGCTCTTTCTCCGTGGTCTAACAGCATTCTGATGTCATATGTGACTGCGATTAGAGCTGTCTCGGAGCTCTGGTTTGCTCTGTAACTAGCTTGGGAGGTGTAGGAAGGTAGGATCCTTCTAGCATGGTTGCCCCCACTTTTTGCTCTTGTTATTCTGTTTTCTGACTAGCATGACTGGGATCCTGCTAATCAGGACCCCAGTCACTGTGCTTCCTCCCTAAATTTGACTAGGGTAAGTGGTTTGGTACCTTCCCAATTGACTACTGGTGTACCCATGTACGTCCCTAGTATATGGTACTAAGGTACCCAGGGCATACGTACACCAGGGGTCTCCCATGGGCTGTAGCATGTATTATGCCACCCATGAGAGACCACTCAGACTGCGACTACAGGCCTGCCATTGCAGCCTGTGTAATCTGGTGCTTGCACCACTTACAACAGATAACATTTTCCTTAGATCCGAGGTTACTGCACTTAAAACCTATAAGTCATTTGTAAAGCAGGCCTTTCAATCTTGAAGGTAGGGTGCTAGGTTACAAGTGTGAGGGTGCTCTGCATGAGCAGGACACCCCTACAAACCCCAGAGTCAAATCTCAAGGCTTTGTAAGTGCAGTCAGCCATTTTGATACATATAGTGGTCATGCGTGATTACACGATGGCTAACTATATATTGGATGTGCTGAACCTGGGCATGTTTGGTATCAAACATGTTAGAATCATTCCCCAACACCGTTACCGGTGTTGGAAGCATGATTGCATGTACTAGGAAGCTTCTCTGGGAAGCCCTCAGTGCTCCCAGTAACAGCCTTCCAGGGTCTTCCAGGAAGCTAGTGCTGCTGCCAGCCCCAGACACGATTCTGTCCTACTGCTGCTGAGCTGAGCTGAGCTCAAGCAGGGGAAGGTAGAATAATGGATTTCCTGTCACAGGTAGGTGTGACCACCTCCCTGACAGGATTTAGTGTATTGGGCTGGAGTGGGGGGCACTTGCCAGCGCCACCAGACTGCTTTGAAGGGCACATTTAGTGCCCTCCTTGTATACTCCAATTTGAGCCAGTTCAGGGAGCCGTTGGCTCCTGCTCTGGCGCCAAACTGGTCAAAGGACATGGGAGTATCCTCCCCTCAGACCAGCCACTCCTCTGGGAGGGATCCTTGAATCATCTCAACCCTTAGGGCTTACCTGTGGGTGGCTCTTCAGATTCCTAGTGGGACAAGATTCAAACTCGAAACCACTTCAGCTTCTACTGTGTGAGCACTTTGGACTTCGTTGGATTTCGCCTAGGAACCGAGGCTGCATCAAGGAAGACTCCTGCTGCTTCTGGTCTCGTCATCCTGCCAGTCTTCTGCGTTGTCTGTGCCTGTACTTTATCCAGGTTCTTCTCCAGGCCTGTGGGAATCAAAGACAGCTGTAGGAATCTCCCTTGGAGTGAAGGAGTCACTCCACTACATCTGCAAGCACCGCAACCCTGCTGCTCCTGACGTCCTACGGACTTCAAAAGGGTCAGCAACACAGGTGGTGGTTCGGCAACTCCCTCGAGGCCTGCACTGTCTTTTCAGCAAGTTTGAGGCCAGTTTCCCTAATCTGAACCACTGGAACAGCACCCCTGTGCACCGTGCACACTTGCCATTGCCAAAGATACAAGAGCTCCAGCCTCCAGCATCTCTTCCTGCCAAGATCTTTGTTCTCACCACATCCACTGCACCGTGGGTCTGCATCTTTGGTGAGCTGCTCGAATTCCTCTTGTGACTCCTGTGCTTTTGGCCTGTGGGTCCTCTTGAGGGTTTCCATGGCTTCAGTGGGCTCCCCTGCTTGCTCGGGGGCCTGCTTTGACTCTCCTACACTTGGTGAGTTCCTTCGACCTTGCTGGTCCCCGCGTTGCACCTTTTTTGTTTACGACATCTGTTGCTGCTGCTAATGCTGGACACTGAACCCCTGGATCTTGACTTGAGACATGGGATAGCTGGTGAATGGCTCCTTGTCTTTCACAGCATCGTCTGGCGCACACAGCTACAACGACAAGGTCACCGTCAACTCTCCTGCATCTTCAGTCATCGGTGGTCATCGGTCTTCCATGCCTCCTGGTCTCTCCTGAGTGGTATAGACTCTGTCCCCTCTGCTTGCAGGTACTTCTCTTCAAAAATCTATCCTTGGATTCTACCAGACTTTCACCTTCTTCGTCAGCTGCATCTTTTATTAAGTCCTCCATTGTGGTCTGTCAGTTTCCGAGGTCACTTCGCACTATTCGCACACTGCTTCTATGGTGTGCGTATCCTGGTTCCTGGTGTATCCACGGGTGGGGTGACTGTCCAACCTTGTGTCTGCTAAGGGGTTTCTTCAGGGTCCACTGAGAAGGGCCCTACTTTTTGAAAACTGCAACCACAACTTTCCCATTGACTTGCATTGAGTAGGCAGCTGTGTTTCCACTCTGCACACTGCCTACGTGGGGTTCCTGGGTACTTACCTTGGTGGCTCCTTGTGTCCCCAGCTCTTCTGAGTCTTCTGGTCCAAGTCCTGACTTCGGCCGGAGCTCGCTTGCCACTTCTTTAGTATATGGGTTATTCTCTCCCTGGAGACCACTGTGTATCTTTGCTTACTTACCTGCTTACCTTCAAAGTATTTTGTGTATTGTGTTCATATTTCGAGGTAGGAGATATACCAATGTGTTAGTGTGTATAATAAATATAACTATATTCATAACAACACTGTGTGGTTCTTTTCCATTTGACTTACACTATATAATTGGTACTGGTGAAACAAGCTGCTTAACACTCCTTCTGGAATAGGCCTGATGGATGCTCTCCACAGCTACCACTTAGAGAGCTTTCAATGGTTGTCTAAGACCATTAAAATCACCATAAGGGTGGTCTCGATTAGTGCAAGATGCTTCACTTAAATAGGTGTGCACCATTTACTAAGCCAGCCTCTTACAGTAGGGGTCCAGAAAGTTGTGGTTTTCCAGATGTCTGGTTAGCTGGATGTTGACAGCTTTCTCAATGACCTTGGCTGGAAAAGGTAGAAGGGAGATGGGTTGCTAGTTCTTGAGTTCTCCTGGGTCCACAGAATTATATTCAGCAATGACTCCAGGTCGGAATGTTTCCATTTCTGGGGGAAGCGGACCATAGTGATCGAAGAGTTGAGGACCTTGGTGAGTTCTTTGCTGATGGTTTGATTGCTGAAGTTGAAAGCGTGGTGGGGGCAGGGATCTGCTGGAGCTGCGGAGTGGATAAATCTCATGATGGTTGCCGTTTCCTCAGTGAGAGTGTTCCTTGTGGTGAGCTGGTGTGGGTGGGTGTTGGTCAGCATGAGGAGATTGAATTTGTCCTCTGTAGGGGGTTGAGGTGTTAAGTCTTGGTAGATGGTGTTGATTTTGCTGTGGAACATGTCCAAGACGGTGTCGCCGAGGGCTTGCAAGTGTGTGATGGTGTTTTTGCTTGCCGATAGATTAGTGAACTCTTTGACTGTTGAACAGTTGCTTGCTGGTGTTGAAGCTGTTATTGATATGGATGGCCCGGGCGATCTTCTTGGTGTTTTTCAGGAGGTGGTGGTAACGGTGGAGGGCGTCTTTGAATTGTTTTTGGTCCTCGAGGGTCCTCTTTCCTTCTTTCTGCAGTCGCGTTTCTGGGTTTTCAGTTCTGCCGTGAGCCAGTTGGGGTGTAGCGTTTGTTTCTTGGTGTATGTGTGTTTTGGCGGTAGTTCACTGGGATCCTGCTAACCAGTACCCCAGTGACAGTGCTCTCTCCTCTGAATTTTATGGTAAGTAACCACAATTGGCATACCGGGGTACCACTGTAAGACCCTAGTATATGTTACCCAGGTACCTAGGGCATTGGTACACTAGGGTTCTCCCAAGGGCTGCAGCATGTATAGTGCCACCCATAGGAGTCCATGCAAATTGTGCCTGTAGAGCTGCTATCACAGTCTGTGTGAAAGTGTGCTTGCTCCTTTCACTTTAGATATAAGGTTTTCCTTATATCCCAGTCATGGCACTTTTCAACCTTTAACTTACGGCTAAGGTAGGGCACTCAGTCCAAGAGCAGGGTGCATGGTTCTAAGTGTGTGAGTGCCCCAGCACGAGCAGAGGTACCCCTACAAACCGTCAACTTCATTCTCTGAGCTTTGTAAATGTGGGCAGCCATTTTTACGGTATGTATTGGACACTGGCACGTCAAGATGTCCAACTACATAATAGCTGCTCTGAACCTTGTCATGTTATGTTCCAGAACCTAGGCCTAAGTAGCAAAGTGACCTTTTACCTACATTTGTCCTACCTTGCTCTGCATAACGGTTCTAGCACCAACCTTTTACCCAGTTATGTGCTGAATAAATGTTGATTGGTTTCCTTGAAACCAGCATAATTTATTAAGCATGAGGATTCTCAGTAAAATCCCTTGCACATAACAGGATTAACATCCTCTGTACAAAAGTCATCGCTATCTTTCATCCTATGACGACAAGGCTACTTTGTGTAAATCCAAGTATTGATTTAAGCTCATCTACATATTTGTACTCAAAACATATCGATTGTGGTAGAAACCCGGAGGCTACCTTTTTGGTATAAAAGAACCGCACCTTCACTAATTAGTGAGAGGAGACACTTCCACGTTGACACAAGGCACTGAGATCAAGGCACACCGAAGCTTCAACAAGCAGCTGTCGGACATCCCTTGCGGGGTGTCCAACCCGTGACCAAGATGGGGTCCTTTATTCTCTTCCATCAGGTAATGGGTTTGGCTCTTTCCTAGGGGATTCTTGACTTTACACCCACATACATTCTAGGTACAATTAGGTAGGCTCCTCATCGTTGGAGTATGCTTGATTACTGTCATGTTTATATGCAAGCAAATATTCACTGTTTTAGCACCATGATAGAATTCAACCTTCTATTTACTCTGTTGGTGCTGGTAATCTGTTATCTTCTGTCTGTTGATTATCTCAGCAAACATGTTTTATACTAGAATGACGCTTGTTGAATAAATGCTTATTGAAAACGTCCCCACCGTTCATTCTGATAGAGACTTCTAACTGCAGATTCCTTACCTTTGAATTTCCCAGGCATCAGGCAGGATTCAGAAACTTTTGCTGAGCTATCCCCCTTATGTGCACCTTCGGGTGGCTTCATTCGGCTCCGCGTGATGTCGTCAGCGTCCGTTATGACGTTGCGGTACCTATATAGGTGCCGCCCAGGCGTGCAGCCATCAGTGCTTTTTTTCCACGCCAGTTAAGCACCGATCCAGGAAGAGCTACGCCTCTGTCACTTTTTGACAGGTATTTTTTCCATCATCATGTGCTAAGGATGTCTTTGAGGAAGACAGGTTTCAAACCGTGCGTGCCTGCCACTGCATGATGTCGGATACTGACCCCCATCTTGTCTGTCTTTGGTTTCTGTTGGATACTTTTGCCAGTGGATTCCTCACCTTTTGTATTACCCTTTGTGAGAAGTTGGCCTGATATATGCTGTCCACTAATTATAGTGGGCACACTGTATCAGTCCAAACAACCCCTTAAGGTGAATAGGTTAAAGACAACCTTTATTGAAAGCTATCCTAGTGGTAGCTATTGATAGCAGGCTTCAGGCTAAGTCTTGAAGGAATGTAAAGCAGCTTGTTTTACCGGTCTATAATCTCTTGAATGACCAAATGAGAGGACAACCACACCAGGTATATATTTTAAAATATATGTATTTAAGATAAAACACACCCCTCTAGTCTCTTTATGAGACTGGAGTTCGAAGTACTTAATTTACAAGTTAGCAATCAACATTAATAGCACAAAAGCACGTTTGGCCCTAGGGGCGTACCAAACCATATACCCATAAAGTGGTATAAGAACCACGACTGAACTAGGCACAAGGCCTAGAGCCTGTAGAATCGCTGGGACCCCAAGGAACCACCCAAGGTAGTGACACAGGGAACCCACGGGGGCCGTGTGCAATGTGTAAACACAACCGCGGTTTCCAGTTAGCTTCTATGGGCAATGTATCGGTTGGAAATTTAAAGATTAGGGACACTTAGAAATGAGTCAGGACCAAACCCTTTTGGACTTAGGAAGTTCTAGGGCTAGCACCCACGGGAGCACCGGAGTACTCTTGTTACCTCACCCAGGGAAGCTGGGTGCATAGCTGTCTTTTAGTGTCGGGTCGTGTCGTCGATTTCAATGAAAATTGGCAAAGAAGTCCTGCTGCCGTGAAGAGGAGAAGTGTCCGAAGCGATCCAAGCCTGGATCTAGGATGGGAGGAACCTGAAAGCAGAGGGGACAGATTCTGGGTCACTTGCCAGTGACCAGGGGCACGATGGACCATTGCCCACAGATGTCGGGTGCTTCAGGTGAGTTGACGGGTGTCTTGACTCTTCAGCCACGAGGTCCAGGAGGCGCCGATGACAACCAGGAGCTGGATTCGAGCTGTCCCACGAAGTCTGTCAAGTGCTGCGGTGTCGGCGACCAGATTGGACCCAACAAGCCTTGGCAACGGCAAGTCTCTTGGAATCAGAGAAAGGACTGCGGTACAGACCAGCAAGGTCTGAGGGACTCACCCAATGAGGTAAGTCGGGGCACGTCTGGAGCAACCAGGAAAGCCCAATCAGAAGAGGATTTGCCTTCGTGGGGACCTACTTGCCAACGGGCTAGCGATCGCGAAGGAGTCTCGAGCGGTCGCACTGGAAACTGGCCCACAGGTCACTCGAGGAGTGGAGGCCAGAAATCTTTGTAGCAGGAGATACTCAAGGCTGGGGCTACTTGGAGCTCAAAGAACAACTTCGAGGAAGACCAGGAAGATGCTGTTGCTGCAAAAGATCACGGTGTCCAGGGGTCACGGTTCCACGTCACCCACGATAGCCTCGGGCCTCAGCTTTGCTGTGGACTCAGGGTAGCCTCGGGGAAGTCTGGAAATCCACCTCTGGTGATGCAAAGACTTCGGCGTCCGGCGGGAGCTTCAGCGATGCAGACCGGTCAGTTGCTTCTTTGCTGCCTGCCAAGCAGGGGAGTCACTCCTTGACCCAAAGGGAGATTTCTTCAGTCTTCTAGTCAAAGTAAAACGTCGAAGCTCCAGGATATATGTTGCAGAGTTTCGTCCAGGGTAATCTAAAGTCGCAAGAACTGGGTTCCCATACTTATACAAAGTTTGGGGGTTGGACATACTCTAGGGACCCACCTATGGGAGGGTTTGGAAAGAGGGGTGGTTACACCCATTTCCTTTGTCCAGTTTCGCGCCAGAGCCAGGGGCAGGTAGCCCCTGCAACCGGTTTGAACTGGACTATGCAAAGGGACACCAAGTGTGCCCCCAGTACAGGACTTCAAAGCACCAGAGAGTGCTTCTTCCCAGCCCCAATACACATCTGCCTGTCTGGGGAGGTGGTTACACCTCCCTGGGACAGGAAACCTATTGTCCAGGCCTCCCCTTGCCGGAGTTTCGGTCAGCAGCAGGAAGCCAGACCCGTGTCTGTGGCAGAGGCATCCATTTTGTGATGCCAGGGCTGTAGAAAGTCCTACCGGGTTAGACCAGTGTGAACATGCCTATCCCTCTAGAAGGGTGGAATGCTACCCCCGCTGCCAGAACTGGCGGGGGGGGTAGTATTCCAAAGCGTTTGACACCAAACACGACATGTTTCTGTGCAGCCATCCCCAAGTTAGCATTTACCGCAAGGTTATAATGCTGTTAAGAGTATATAGTCAGGCTGCACCACAAACAACATCAGAGGAGGTACTCCGAACGCTGCAGAGGGGCTCTGCTCGTGCAGGGGCACCCTCTCACATAAGAACCAAGCACTCTGCCTTCAGGTTTGTTAAGGCCTGCCATAGGAGTGACTTATAGGTTTTATATGTGTGTGCAATGGTAGTGATATAGGTAGCCTATACCACTGTAAGGGGTGCAAGCACCACCTTACCCAGGCTGCAGTAGCAGACCTGTGGTGCCATTTTGGAGTGCTTCCCAGGGGTGGCATAATACATGCTTAAGACCCTGGTAGGCCTCTGAGGTACCAATGCCCTAGGTTCATAGTATACCAAATACTAGGGGCTTATAAGGCACTCCAGAATCCAAATAGAAATGTACCTAATGTACATGGAAACCATTTTAGAGAGGAAGCAGCTAGGCTGGGGTCCTGATTAGCAGGGCCACAATCAGACTAAGGTCGAAAAACAGTGAAACACCAGCAAAAGTGGGGATACCCATGTGAAGCAGATACTACTCTTCTACACCCTTGCACCAGCATTCCACAGAAACTTTTCCTTAACTGTCCCACGTCGACGAGGATGTTACAATAGCACAACTCAGCCTGCGACTCTGTATGACATGATCCGAGACATAAGAAGACCTCGTTGGCGTGCTGACGTCAGTTCACTTTTTTCAGCGCCGTCGACGCGCAACGTTTTTCTCTAGGTCTTTCTATTTTTTTGTGGCTCTACTTTGTTGCAGTTTTCCTGAAACTGTTTCGTCGGGATGGCTGCTCAGAAGAAGCCTGGCTCTAAACCATGTAGGGAATGTGGGGGCCATATGTCGGTTACAGACCCCACGAAGACTGCCTTTGGTGTTTCATCAGACCTCGGCATCGGAGAATGTTCTTCGTGCCTTCAGATGAATCCGAAGGCACTCATGGAAAGACAGGGAAAGTTGTTTATGGCTTGTGTGAAGAAAGAAAAGATAGGTCGAAAAAAGACCAGGTAGATGTCGAAGTCGCCCACTCCTCATGCCTTGATGTCTCTCCTTGTCCTTCGCTGTAGGTGTCTCCTGAGCTCACCCCGACTCCAAAGGGCTTTCCAACGCCGAGGACCTCTCCGACGCCCAGAAGAGGGTCACCTGCTCCTATGGATGCTCCGAACCCAGATCCGGCATCCCCGGCACTGCAGGCGGAGCCTGTTCTACAACCTCATTCTCTCTCAGGTTAAACGATCCCGGATCAGTTTTCACCTTTCACGGCTCCTGGTGCGGATCTGTTGCATTTCCTCAATGCAATGTATGGCATGTTTTCCAGGGCGGCTAACCCATCCAGAGCGCCAGTAGGCCTGTGGTTTCGGTTCCTTTTAAAGCGGGCGTCCCACAGCATTATGCTCAGGCCCCATTCATGCCATTTATGCTAATGACTCTGTCTTGGCCACTCAACGCGATGCCTTCTCAGAGGGAAGGATGGACTTTTCTCTGGCGCCGTTGGGCTCTGTTCCGGTGCATTCTTGGCTTCGATTGGCGCTGTTGCTTGCTTCTGAGGATCTTCCATCAAAACCGGCTCCGAGGTCTCCGGCGCCGTGTTTTGCTCCAACGACGCCGACCCCAAGCATTTGTTTGAGGAGAGAGGCTCAGAGACTCCTGGAAGAGGAGGAATTTCAGGAGCAGCAGTAACAGGCTGAAGAGGGGAGATTTTACAGTCAACTGATGATTTTGCAGGTCTGCAGAAAGCTATTGGGCTTGAAACTTTACCGGAATGGGAGCTTTCCTCTCCAAAAGCTCTTCCCTCTCAGGATGTGATCTCATATCATTCGGTTATAAGAAAGTCTGCTGACCTTCTGAACTTAGTTACCAACAGCAGAGGTCAAATCAAATATTTTGACAGAGGTGCTGCATCCGCCTTCTTCTGCGGTACAGCCTTTGCTTCCTTTTAATGAGGCCCTCACATATCCTATTTTGGATGTATGGCAGAAGCCAATGTCTGCCCCTGCTGTTTCAAGGTCAGTAGCAAGGCGCTATAAGGTGGCACCGGGTGAGCCGGCATTTTTATCATCACACCCCTCACCTGAGAGCCTTGTGGTGCAGGTTTCTTGCTCTTCAAAACAGTCTGCTGGTTCCTTTCTACAACCCTAGGGGACAGGGACTCCAAGAAGCTGGGGCAATCAGCAAATAATGTGTTCTCGTCGGCCAGCATGGCCTTGAAATCCACCAATGCTACATGTTTGATGGGGCGTTACATACATGCTCTTATGGATTCGGCCAAGGAAGTGATTCCTAGGTTGCCAGATGATGCTCAAGGTAATTTCGCCGAGTTGTTATCAGACACTCAAGCTGCAGCCTGTCAGGTCATCCAGTCAGGCCTGGATACAGCAGACTCTGTAGCCAGGGTGATGGGCTCTTCTGTAGTGACTAGGAGACATGCCTGGTTGAGATGGTCAGTGTAGGAGAGTAAGATCTGCTTCACATGGGTACCCCCACTTTTTACTGGTGTTTCACTGTTTTTCGACTTTAGTCTGGCTGTGGCCCTGCTAATCAGGACCACAACCTAGCTGCTTCCTCTCTGAAATGGTTTCCAAGTACATTAGGTACATATCTAATTGGATTCTGGAGTGCCTTATAAGCCCCAAGTATATGGTATACTATGTACCTAGGGCATAGGTACATCAGAGGCCTACCAGTATGTATTATGCCACCCTTGGGAAGCACTCCAAAATGACACCACAGGTCTGCTACTGCAGACTGGGTAAGGGTGTGCTTGCACCCCTTACTGTGGTACAGGCTACCTATATCACTACCTTATACAGACACATATAAACCTATAAGCCACTCCTATGGCAGACCTTGACAATCCTGAAGGCAGAGTGCTTGGTTTTATGTGAGAGGGTGCCCAAGCATGAGCTGAGCCCCTCTGCAGCATTCGGAAATACTTCCTTATGGCTGTTCTGTGATACAGCCATACCATATACTCTTAAGTGCATTATAACCTTGCGGTAAATGCTAACGTTGGAATGGCTGCATCAAAACATGTTGTGTTTGGTGTCAAACGCTTTGGAATACTACCCCCCCACCAGTTCTGGCGGCGGGGGTAGCATTCCACCCTTCTAGAGGGAGAGACATGTTCACACTGGCTAAACCCAGTTAAATCCTTCCAAGCCCTGGCATCACAAAATGGATGCCACTGCCACGAGTCTGGCCTCCTGGTGCTGGGGGAAACCCCTGGCAAGATAGGCCTGGACAATAGGTTTCCTGTCACAGGGAGGTGTAACCACCTCCCCAGACAGGCTGATGTGTATTGGGGCAGGGTGGGTGCATTCACAGAATGCTTTTGAGACACTGCCTGGGGCACACAAGGTGTCCCTGTGCATAGCCCAGTTCAAACCGGTTGCAGGGGCACTCAGCCCCTGCTCTGGCGCGAAACTGGACAAAGGGGAAGGGGTGTTACTACCCCCACCCCAGGCCCACCCATAGGTGGGGCCTTAGTTAGTCCATCCTCTAAACTTAGTATAATTATAGGAACCCAGTCCCTAGGACTTTAGATTACCCTGGACGAAACTCTGAACCATATATCCTGGACCTTCGACTTTCTATCACGACTAGAAGACGGAAGAAATCTCCCTTGGGGTCAAGGAGTGACTCCCCTGCTTGGCAGGCACCAAAGAAGCAACTGACCGGTCTGCATTGCTGAAGCTCCCGCCGGACGCCGAAGTCTCTGCATCACCAGAGGTGGATTTCCAGACTTCCCCAAGGCTACCCTGAGTCCACAGCAAAGCTGAGGCACGTGGCTATCGTGGGTAACGTGGAACCGTGACCCCTGGACACGTGACCTTTTGCAGCAACAACACCTTCCTGGTCATCCTCGAAGTTGTGCTTTGGGCTCCGAGTAGCCCCAGCCTTGAGCACCTCCTGCACCAAAGATTGTTGGCCTCCACTCCATGAGTGACCCGTGGGCCAGCTCCAAGTGCGACCGCTCGAGGCTCCTTCGCGATTACTAGCCCGTTGGCTACCAGGTCCCCACAAAGGCAACTCCACTTCTACTTGTGCTTTTCTGGTTGCTCCAGACTTGTGCTTACTTAGCCTTGCTGGGTGAGTCCATCAGACCTTGCTGGTCTGCACCGCAGTCCTTTCTCTGATTTCCTGAGACTTGCCTTTGCCAAGGCTGGTTGGGTCCTTCTTGGTCGCCGACACCGCAGCACTCGAAAGACTTCGTGGGACAGCTCGAATCTGGCCCGTGGACTTTGTCGACGCCTCCTGGACCTCGTGGCTGAAGAGTCAAGACACTCGACAACTCACCTGAAGCACCCGACATCTGTGGGCATTGGTCCATCCTGCCCTAGGTCACTGGCAAGTGACCCAGACTCTGTCCCCTCTGCTTTCAGGTTCCTTACATCCCAGATCCAGGCTTGGATCTCTCCGGACACTTCTCCTCTTCTCGGCAGCAGCAGTTCTTTGCAGGCTTCCATTGGAATCGACGACGCGACCCGACACCAAAAGACACCTATGCACCCGGCTTCCCTGGGTGAGGTAACTCGAGTGCTCCGGTACTCTCGAGGGTGCTAGCCCTAGAACTGTCTAAGTCCAAAAGGGTTTGGTCCTAGTTCGATTTGAAGTGTCCCTAATCTTTAAAATTCCAACCGCGACATTCCCCATAGAAAGTAATAGGAACCCGCGGTTGTGTTTCCACACTGCATACGGCTCCCGTGGGTCCCCGACATCCCTACCTTGGGGTCCCAGCGATTCTAGAGGTGATAGGCACTTTGCCTATCTCAGTCGTGGTTCTTATACCACTATTTTAGTATATGGTTTGGTACACCCCTAGGGCCCAAACGTGTATTTGTGCTTTTACTGATGCTTAAACACTTGTAACTGAAGTACTTCGAACTCCAGTCTCATAAAGAGACTAGAGGGGTGTGATTTATCTTAAATACATATATTTTGAATATTTATCTGGTGGTTGTCTTTTCATTTGATCATTCAAGAGATTATAGACTGGTAAAACAAGCTGCTTTACATTCCTTCAAGACTTAGCCTGACGGCTGCTCTCCATAGCTACCACTAGGATAGCTTTCACATAAGGTTGTCTTTAATCTATCACCATAAGGGGTTGTTTGGACTGATACAAGGTGCCCACTAGAACTAGTGGACAGCATATATCAGGCCACCTTCTCACAGTCCGGATTCTCTCCAGACATCCAGGCCACATTGTTGTACCTTCCCTTCGACAAATCAAGGCTTTGTGGAACCAAGGCTGACAGAGGGGTTTAAGGATATCAGAGCTACTGCTTAGGTCCTTGGGTTTGCATTCGCAGCCTAGGGGCTTTGGTGTCTGGAAGTTCCGGGGGTTTGGGAAGACGGCCCCATTTCATGGCTGACTGCAACAGCAGCAGCAACAGAATCCTCTATACCATTCATACAGAGGGAAAGGAAGAGATCATCTGCGAGGAGCTGCTCGCCAACAGGTCCCCTCCTCCTCCTCTCTTGTCCCCACCACTGGTTCTGCAGGTAAGCAGCTCTAGATTGCCCATCTTGGAGCATGTGGGTCCTATTGGAGGCCGGGTGGCCCATTTTCTACAGAATTGGAAACCTGTAACATCGGATCTTTGGGTTTTGAATCTTGTAGAAAATGGGTACGCCCTTCCTTTCTAGGAGTTTCCCCCTCCTTACCCTTCTTGCCAGGGCTGGTGTTCGGAGGACCATTTGTTGCTTCTGCAGCAGAAGGTCCTGTCCTTATCGCAGAAAGGTGCGATAGATGTGGTCCCCGAGCATAAAAGGGGTCAAGGATGCTACTCCTGGTATTTTCTGACTCCCAAAAAGGACGGGCGGTTGAGGCCGATCCTGGACCTCAGGATCTTGAACTTTTACCTCAAACAGTAGAAGTTCAAGATGTTGACCCTAGCTCAGGTTCTTCTGGCGCTGCAGCAGGATGACTGGATGGTGTTGATGGATTTACAGGATGCGTATTTTCACATCCCCATCCTGAAGTCCCATTGGAAGTTTCTCCGTTTTATGGTAGGGTCTCAGCACTACCAGTTTGCGGTTCTTTCGTTCCGTCTTACTTCCGCACCACGGGTCTTCACAAAAGTGATGGCAGTGGTAGCAGCACATCTCAGAGGGTCGGCGATTCCAGTATTTCCCTATCTGGATGACTGGCTGTTCAAAGCAAAGTCTCCAGAGATAGTGTTTCATCATCTACATGTGACAGCTTGGCTGTTGTTCGACTTGGGTTTTTTGATAAATGAACCTAAATCTCACCTGTTGCCCTCTCAGCGCAACCTGTTCATAGAGGCAGTACTGGACTCTACTATGAGTCGTACTTTCCCGCCGTCTCAGAGTATTTTAGACATTCAGGATGTTCCTGAATGGGGCGCCTGTTCCAGTGCTGAAGGTCTTAAGCCTGCTCAGTCGGTTCGCTTCCTGCATACTGTTGGTCAACTATATTTTTGAAAAAAGGGGACCCCTACATAAGCAATGAGCTTGCTGTCTTAGGGACGAAACAACAATAAGTAAAAAATGTATAGCAAGCTGTAATTAAAATGTGCCAACAGAACTAGGTATATCAATAACAGTAACTAATATCTTTGATTGATATATAAATCAAAAGCAAGGCAAATATAATTTAATCAAAATATATATAATTTTATTTATGTTCATCAATCATTTTTTGACTGTGCAAATGTATATCTTCATTCTTTTGATTTATCTATTAAGGTCATTTCATTGTTTTTCTTTCAAAAAGTGACAAAAATATATATACAGTGCTGAATATTTACACAATTACATCACTTTTGTACAAACAATATATTGCAAAAAAAAATTTTTAAACTCAATCAAATGATCTGTTTTAATGAGATTGGTTATGCGGTCGATGTATGGTCGATCAAAGCAATGCGGAAGATGGAGACTACGCGCGTTTCGGCAAAACTGCCTTCATCAGGGGACCGTCTATTGCAATACAGTATAGCGTGCAGAGCTTCACATGACTTGAATATGATTCTCAAAGTTATTTGATGACTTATAGGGCAATGTATAATTGTAGAATATAAAAATTCCTACAGTATATCAACCAATATCCTTAATAACGTCTCGTGTGCTGGGGTACTGACTACTGCTAGATACTATTTTTCCCTTTCTAAGGACACAAATGTTGTCATCAGCTACCAAGCGTCTTGCGGTAGATCTCGATACAAGGATGCCACGTAAAAAGTGAGTTTTCTCTTATAAATAGACCGTATATATAATTAAATCGTTTGTGGGCGTGGCTCAACAATATTTTTGATGGTACCGCAGTGCGTTCACTTGGCTCTTGTTTAAAATGATGTAAACCTCAAACGGAGCTTCTGGATGATGTGGACGCGAACCGCCAGAATCTGTTGGTCAACTATGCACACTGGCACATAAGGGCACTCCAGTGGTGCCTCCGCAGGCAGTGGTTTCAACACAAAGGAGATATCAGGGAGGTGGTCTGAATCTCCAGGGACACTGCAGCATATCTGTTATGGTGGAGTGTTCCAGGCACTCTGTCTCAAGGTAAGCCATTTCAACCTCCTTCTCCGGTGGTCACAATGATAACGGATGCTGCCACTCTAGGGTGGGGTGCTCATCTGGAGGATCTGGAGATCAAGGGTCTTTGGTCTCCAGAGGAGAGATTGCTTCACATCAATCTTCTGGAATTGCGGGAGATACATGTGGCTCTTCGCGGTCAGTCGATATGTTCCTAATGGACAACAACACCACGATGTGGTACGTAAACAAGCAGGGAGGAGTAGGGTCGTATCCTCTCTGCAGAGAGGCTCATCATTCCTGGGCTCAGGTCCATCAGATTTGTGTAGTTTCAAATCATCTGACCGGAGTGTCGGGTGTGCATGCGGACAGTCTGTCGGCGATTCTCCGCTGCTCACCAGTGGTGGCATCATCCGGAGGTGGTCCATCGCATCTTCCGGATGTGGAGGTTTCCTCAGTTGGACCTATTTGCCACTCAAGAGAACGCGCATTGCCTGTCATTCTGCAGTCTCCAGTATCCGCTGCAGGGAACATTGGGGGACGAGTTTCAGTTGAATTGGGGCTCAAGGCTCCTCTACGCGTTTCCTCCCATACCATTGATTCCTCGGGTTCTGAAGATTTGCCAAGACCGAGCCCAAGTTATAATGATCGCACCGGATTGGCCAAGGAGGGTGTGGTACAAGGAATGCAAACGCCTACTCCAAGATCCTAGAAATTGCAAAATTTTGGATAATGATCCAACAGAAAAGGTGAAAATTAAGATTATGAGCATGGTAGAAGAGGCACTTGCACATGGATGGATAACAAAAAAAGAAGGAGACTTTCTTATCCAAGACTCACCTAGAACACCTTATCTATATACTCTCCCAAAAATACATAAAAAACTAAAAGACCCTCCAGGTCGTCCAATCGTATCTGGTATAGGTTCTATTTTGGAACCAGTTTCGAAATTCGCAGATGCATATTTAAGACCCATGGTTCAAAAAACATCAACGTACCTGCGAGACACCAAAGACGTCCTTGTACTATTAGAAGACCTTCCTTTTGACCCTAAACATCAACTGCTCATAAGCTGTGACGTTGAAAGCCTGTATACCAGTTTACCACATACAGAGACTTTAAACATAATCGAGGAAGTTCTATTCAACACTGATTGGGTGTATCAAACACCTAGAAACATCATCATGGAATGCTGCAGCCTAGCATTGAGAGAAAATTTCTTTAAATACGAGGACACCATCTACCTTCAGAAGCACGGGACCAGCATGGGGAGCACCTTTGCTCCTAGCATAGCTGGTCTCTATGTGCATCATCTAGAAACAACGAGGATTCTACATCCCAACAATCCCTTCCAGGGCCACATCAGTATCTGGAAAAGATACATTGATGACATTTTGATCATCTGGGACAGCGATGAGATCACTGCCAATCGATTTATGACCTGGCTCAACTACCAAGATGAATTTCTGAACTTCACCAGTACAATATCTAACAAGGAGTTGACCTTTCTTGATCTAAATCTATCACCGAAAGATGGAAGACTTGTGACTACTACTCATTTTAAAACCACAGCAAAAAACTGTCTTTTATTATATCAGAGTTTCCACCCTAAACACTTGCGCGATAACCTTCCCTATGGACAATTTTTGCGCCTACGACGCAATTGCACTGAAGTTGAAGATTTCAAAAGCCAATCAGAAGACCTTAAAGCTAAATTAGCTAAAAGACAGTACCCCAAACGAATCATTGAGAAAGCATATAAAAGAGCACGCAATAACTGCAGAGAAAGCCTTCTGGAACCAACTACACCAAAACTCAAAGAAGAACGGCCATTCTGCATTACTACATATAACACCAATTCTAATAAAATCACCAAAATTGTGAACAAACATTGGCACATTTTGAACAGTGGAGGACTCAACCTCCCTAAACCCATTTTTGCACACAGAAAAGGCAAAAGTATTTGTGACATGTTGGTCCACACTAGACCTAGCAGTAATGAATCTACAGGCCTTTCGACATCCATGGCTAAAATCCAAGGACACCATCCGTGTGGAAGATGCAAGGTCTGTACTCTTACCAGCAAAAGTACAAGCATTACCTTTCTTGACGGCACTAAATGGGAACAGAGAAAATTCACCACTTGCAACAGTAACAACGTTGTGTACTTGATCAAATGTCCATGTCAACTGGAATATATAGGGATGACCACGCGATGTGTAAAAGTAAGAATTGGCGAACATAAAAGCAACATCAAGTGCAAAAAAGGAGCAACGAAAATGGCAGCACACTTTATTGACTTCGCTCACACACCAGAGGAAATATCATGGACAGTCATTGAACAAGTACCGAATGACAAGTACCTTTTTGAAAAAGAGCAAAGATGGGTACATCGCCTCAAGACCAATATCATAGGCCTCAATGACGATATTCCATGGAGTCAGTTGTAACCAATATTAGAGAACTCATGCATAAACACTTTCTTAAAGTTGATATTTCCAAATGACTGAATTTTATTTTATCTGCATATCCCCTTATGACTTTTTTCAGATATATAAAAAAAAATTCGCTGATATATGTGTGTTTTATCAAACAAGAAAGATAATTTCTGGGGTCTACTTGATCGATCTATCGACCCTATTAACGGATTTCCTCCAGTAAGGCAATGAGTAAAATACACATTTTTACATCTCTTCACAAACAAAACACTCCGCGATTTTGGCGTTTGATGCTCTATGACCCGCCTATGATCAGTTTGCTCTCCGTGGTCTCCTGCCACAACGACGGCGATGTGTCAACAATTGCCTCACCCAGCGCAGAGATAAATGAACAATAACGGATACTGCCTGAAACTTGAATCCTTCATATTAGGAAGTGATACATGAATTATCCTTCCATTTCTGATTTTGGCGGCATCTTCGTGCTCCTTTTCACGTCGTAATGACAATATGGTGCTAAAACAACTTTTGCATAAACATTTTTTTCCCCATTCTTGCTTATCTAAATTCCGTCTCTTTTTTACATATCCACATTGATTCATTGATGTATCATATGTACCAATTATTTTGATTTGAATCATGATGTTTTTTACAACTTTCATTTCTACACGTTCCGTAACCAGGAAGTGGAGGATTGTTGTCTCGATAAGCCCATTTCGGGCGGCCATTTTGAAGCCCTTCACCCTCTAGTTGCGCGTCTCCTTCTCGCTTGCTCCCTGCCAATAAAAACACCGATGCACACTCCAGTGTTTACATCGACGGAGCAGCACGGAGGCATACGGAAGCGAGGAATGATCCTACTTACTGTAAGTTGAGACTCGGCCAAGTCTTTAAACTAGGTCAGGGTGTTGGAAGGCTCGCCTTTCACCGGCGGCTGCCTCTTTCTCTAACTAACATGATATTTACCATCCTGCAGTGACTTAAACCAGGCGCCCTCCCCTCCAGTGTGTGCTCATGAAGCCTGAACATTACGCCTAACTAAAGTATGTACATTACGATATTTACATATAGCGAATGACTGTGGGCCATCACGCGTATTATATATATGTATACAGCCAGTGAATCCACACAGTACAATACCTATATGTTTTTTTTTGTGGTAATGTTATGTATAGTCTGTCCTCTGTGTCTAACTACCTTTTTCTTTCGTTTTTCTAAAAAACTTGGGTGATGAGTAAAATTTACCTTACCCACTCTGATATAGAATGAAAAATATATATTTAGAAAAATATATCACGAAACCAATACCAATTGAATTCTCATCCAGATGAACTTGAAGTATGGTGATGTGTTTATACCCTACAACGATGTAACAGCCTTGTATTATTGGTGTTTTTCTCCTCCTTTTTTACAGATACCAAATTGGTCTTATTTTCACTGGGGTCAGTGTACCCTTGGGCGCAGATTTTATAAAAGTCTGTCTAAACAGAACAATAGGCATATAAACCTGGATATTAACTCCCTTCAGTGTTTAAGGGATTATTATTGGTCCTGATGAGTAAAGCAGTGGGGACTGCTTACGAAACATGTTGACCCAGTAGGTAGCCACTAACTTGTGATATCTCCTACTTTCTTCCCCATTTTTAACGCTCCCAGCTAGAGACCAGAATAAAATTGTTTTTTCTACTAGCCAGGGTCCTTTTAATCTTTATATTTCACACATAATTCTAAACACTCACATCCCTTGCACTACACATAAGCCTAATCATCATAACAACAGTGCTCCCACGTAGTCGTAGGTAGTAGCACGCCCCACCCCGTAGAGGGACGGGAAGACCCCCATGATGAAGCATGACACTATGGGATTCATAGTGTGTGAGGGGTATTTTAAAAACACATAGTGCTTTCCGTGACATCTCATGGATCACTCTAATTCACCTTACTTACCATTATGTAAATTATAAATTAAAAATTAAAATTAATACTTAATAATCACTTTTTTTCACTTATCGATAGGGTAGAATCACTTTTGTTTATTACATATCAGATAGGAGGTAGGTTCTATCCCAGTACCTCTTCACTCCCTCTCTTTGATTAATTCTTTGGGTGTGGTACACAGACTTACTTCACCTCTCATTGCACCCTCCGCTCCTTATTCCTCTCAGGGCAGACCTCCTCTTGCAGTCCCAGAGGCAGGCTCTACACCCCCACCTTCAGAGCCTACACCTTCATGCCTGGAGATTGAATGGGGCAACCTGAGCTCTTTCGCTCTCCCGACAGATGTGGTGGATGATATATTATCAGCCAGAAGACACTCCACCAAATCTATCTATTCCTGTAGATGGGCAAGATTTGTTGAGTGGTGTGGAGAGAGTTCAACTGATCCTTTGAAGGTCCATTTGTATGATGTACTGAGTTTTTCCCTTTCCTTGGCCCAGCAGGGTTTTGATCTGGCGACTGTTGAGGGCTACTTTTCCGCTTTATCAGCCTTCCTCTGTTTGCCAGATCAACCTTCATTATTTAAGTTTCCCATAGTTATGAGGTTCATTAATGGCCTTACTAACAGATTTCCTCTCACTCCCTTTAGTATGCCTCAGTGGGATTTAAATGTGGTTCTTACTTTCCTGATGGGGTCTCCTTTTGAGCCTCTTCATAGTTGTCCTTTGAGACTGCTTACTTTCAAGACAGTTTTTCTGATTGCTATTACCTCTTCCACGAGGGTAAGTGAGCTTCAGGTGCTTAGTTCTAAACCTCCTTTTTTTAACCATTCATGCAGATAAGATGGTTCTCAGGCCCCGAGCTGCTTTCTTGCCTAAGGTGGTTACTCCTTTCCATTTAGCGCAGTGAATCACTGTAGGAGAGTAGGGTCTGCTTTCTATGTTCACCCCCACTTTTTGCTTTTGCTTTACTGGTTTTCGACTTAGATGTGGCTGTGGGCCTGCTAACCAGACCCACAGCCCTGCTGTTCTCTCTCTAAATTGATACTATGTACTTTAGGTGCATAACCCATTTGGATAGGATCACCTTATTGGCCCCCTGTACAGTGTACCTTAGGTACCCAGGGCATAGGTGTATCCTAGGCCTACCAGGGACTGCAGCATGTATTGTGCCACCCCTGGCCTGGCCTTCCATTATGACACAACTGGCTGGTCACTCAGCTGGGGCAAGGTTGTGTAATCACTCCTTGCTTAGGTGTAGTATTCCTATACCTAACTTACATATAGACACATGTGTACCTATCAGCCACTCCTATGGCAGGCCTTAACAATCCTGGAGGCAGAGTGCTTGGTAACATGTGAGATGGTGCTCTAGCATGAGCTGAGCCTGTCTGCAGCTTTCGGAACCATGTCCTTATAGCTGTTCTATGATATAGCCTACCATATACTCTTAAAGTGCCTTATAATCTTAAACGGTTATGGTAACTATGGTTTGGCTTTATCAAAACATGTTGTGTAAGGTGTCTAACACTTTGGAATAATACCCCCATCCCATTTCTGGGGATGAGGATATTATCCCTCCCTTCTAGAGGGAGAAGACATATTGTAACCTACTTACCCGGTTAAAGTTAACCAGAGCCCCAGCATCACAAAATGGATGCTGCTGCCACAGACACGAGTCTGACCTCCTGCTGCTGGGAGTGATCCCGGCAAGGGAGGCTTGGACAATAGGTTTCCTGCCTTGGGAGGTGCGAGCACCACCCCAGACAGGCCTTAGTGTATTGGGGCAGGGAGGGATGAAAAGAATGAGACATGCCTGGGGCACACAAGGTGTCCCGTGCATAGTCCAGTTCAAACCGGTGCTGGGGCACTCCAGCCCCAGTCCTGGCGCGAAACTGGACAAAGGGAAGGGGGTGTAACCACCCCCCTCCCAGGTCCCACCCATAAGGCGTGACCTAGCAGGTAACCCAGCCCCCCAGATTAGTATAAGAGTGGTAGCTGGGCCCCAGGAGATTAGATTATCCTGAACCTGCAACTTGAACAGAAACTCTGGACCTTCGACATTCGACGAAAGAAGAAGACTGAAGAATCTCCCTTGTGGCCAAGGAGTGGCTACCCTGTGCAAACAGGCACCATCAACAGACTACCCTTTGCTTTGCTGAAGTTCTACGAGGGACCGACTGCAGAGCCCGACCAGAGCCTTGACTTCCAGACTTCTCCGACCCTGATCCACATCCACAGCCGAGCTGAGATCCGTGGAGGCGACGAGCGACGTGGGACCGGCTACCTGGGAAAAGTGGCTAGTATCTTCAAGCGCAGCTTCTGAGGCACCCTCGAAGTTGTGCACCGGGGATTGAGAAGCCCCAGCCCCAAGCACCATCTGCACCGAAGATCAGCCCCCCACACTCCACGAGTCCTGCGTGGGGCCCTTCTGCATTTTCCTGCTTGCCGCGTATGTCCGGTTGCTTGCCCGCTGGCTAGTAGCCTTGGTGACGACGCATCCTGAAATCTTCACCGCTGGTTTGGCTCCTCCAGACTGGCTCCTGCTTCTTTGAAAAAGAGAAGCACCCCAGACCTTCCTGGTCTGCACCAGAAGCAAGTCCTCCGTTCTTCGTGGGTTCCGCTTGCCAAGGCTTGGTGAGTCCTAGTCCAACTTCGACGCCGCAGACAGCAAGAGCCTTCGTGGGACAGCTCGCCTCCTGGTCCTGGTCATCCTCGACGTTCCCTGGTCCTCGTGGCTGCAGCGACAAGCTTCACCTTCACCTGCAATCTTCACGACATCGCCTGGTTCCTTCCTGGTTCCACGTGGTCACTGGCTAGTAACCTTGACTCTGTCCCTTCTGCTTGCAGGTCTCCTCTCTTCTTGATCCCAGCCTTGGGATCCACCGGACACTCTTCAATGACTGCCTGTCAGCAACTTTCCTTCAGGCATCCATAGAAGTCCACGACGAAACCCGACGCAAGTTCCCACCTATGCACCCGCAGCCTGTGGGCTAGGTAACTTGGGTACTTCGGTGCTCACAAGGGTAGTGACTATCCTAGGGTCTAGTTTCCGAGTCTCGACTCTCTAGCTGCTTTAGAAGTGTCCTTAAACTGTTAATTGCTAACAACTACTATTTCTATCGACTTTTACGCATTACGCATGAGTGTTTCCACTCTGCACCTGAATCCCGTGGGCCTCCCACATCCTAACTGTTGCTAGTGTAGTGTAGCCCCAGCGATTCCCTAGGCCTAGGCCTATCCTATTTCCGTGACAGTGGTCCTTATACCACTTACTTACTATATGGTTTGCGTGGCCCCTAGGGCCTAACTGTATTACTTACCTGTGTGACTTAATGTATGCTTAAATAAGACTGTGTTGTACTTACCTCTAATCTCATAAAGAGTGCTGAGGGTTTGACTAGAATAAATACACTTTATTTTATATATATATCTGTTGTGGTGTCCTTTCATTTGGTATTCAAGGGATTATATATGGTATCACAGCTGGCTTCACATGCCATTCAGAGTTTAGCCTAAGACTAATCTTGTCCATGCTACCACTAGGATAGCTGGTCTATAAGGTTGACTTTAAAACCAATCACCATAAGGGTATTTGGACTGATATAAGGTGTACACTAGAACTAGTGACATCATACATAAGGCCAACTTCTCACAATCACCTTACCTACTTTCTATCCCCCCCTCACCCTTCCAAGGAGGAGGATAGACTTCACCGTCTGGACCCAAAAAGGGCGGTCAGCTTCTACCTGGACAGAACCAGGGACTTCAGACTGGATGACCAGCTCTTCGTTGGTTATGTGGAAAGAATGAACGGCAAGGCTGTTCACAAGCAAACGCTTTCCAGGTGGATCATCTTGTGCATCAAGATCTGCTACGCCTTGGCCAAGAAGGATCCACCTGAAGGACATAGGCTCATTCTACTAGAGCTAAGTCTTCTTCTTACGCTTTGGCTAGAGGTGTCCCTATGGTAGACATCTGTAAGGCTGCAACTTGGGCCTCCTTCCACACTTTCGTGAAGCATTTTTTCTTAGATTCAGAGGTGAGGAGGGACGGTCATTTTGCTCGTTCTGTGCTGCAAGAAATGGTATAGGTAGGTGGATACCCTCCACCGGGAGGGGGACTGCTTTGGGATTCAATTCAAAAGGTGAGGAATCCACAGGCAGCTGTATCCATCAAAAGAACAAGTTACTTCCCTTCGGTAATGCTTTTCTGGTGGATACATCCAGTGGATTCCTCACTGACTGACCCGCTTTCCCCTTGTCTGCCTTACTATACTGAAAAGAATTTTGAATATATCAGGACTAGTATTTCTTTGTTTTTTTGTAAATGCTATAGAGCTTGTGGCAATGAAATGTCTACCATTTTCAGTCTCTTTTCTTCCTTGAAAGATATACTATGTATATTGGTGCTTATATTGTTTACTGTGTATATTTGCGAAATGTTGTCGGTTCACCCATTTGCCTCAAATGCAAGTAAAAAATGGGTGGAACTGACGTGAGCACGCCGACGAGGTCTTCTTAGGGCTTCGATGACATCATACGGAGTCGCAAGTGGAGTCGTACTATTGTGACGTCCTCGTCGACGTGGGAGAGCTTATGAAAAGTTTCCGTGAAATGCTGGCGCAAGGGTAATTCAAAAGGTGAGGAATCCACAGACAGATACTGTATCCACCAGAAAAAGCATTACCAAAGGTAAGTAACCTCAGTCGTGCTTGGACTACCGGGCCATGGTTCTAAAGGCCTTGAGGGAGCAGGCGATGATGCTCCTCGTCGCTCAGCAGTCAAAATCATTCTGCAAGATGGGCGTGGCTTGGTGAGCCAAGATGGTGGACGAGCTTTGAGCCGGCTCCTTCCCACCCGTATCTTTTATCCTGTTTAATCATCCTATTCACCGGAGCTGAGGTGCCCTGCTTGACGGCAGTGAGGGGCGACTGGCAGCGGCGGCAGCCTGAGCGACTTTGAAGGCCTGGGGTCCCCTGCGAGCCGCAAGACGACCGAGCGCCGGATTCCGGCCTAGTGCGGCGCTGTGAGCCGCGGCCTCTCGTGAGCGGAGAGGCGGGCCTGGCCTGCCTGAGTGCGGCTGCGGTGGGGACCCATACTCGATCCTGTGGTGGCCGTACGGCAGCGACTGCGGCCGGAGGCGAATCCAGCCCAGCCTGGAGGGGACCTGTGGAGGCATCCTGGGGCGCCCTAGCCTGGAGGGGCTCGCGTGGCAGTGAGGTGCGGTGAGTGTCCCGGCCGGGCGGTGGGCCCCGTGTCGGCGCTGCGCCCTGGTTCCCTGTGCGCCGTGCTCTGCCCCCCCACCCCCCAGTTGCGCTAGAGATTCGGGGGTTCGGCGGACGATTTGGGTCGCAGGATGTGAGGAGACCTGTGGGGGGCGGCTGAGACGGATGGACGGACATCCGGCCCGGTCAGGGCGGGCTGCAGCTTCCTGGACCCCTGAGACGGCGGGGCCTGTCTCGGTTGGCCGGCTGGGTTGGTGTGAACGTCGCGCCTCCCCGGGGCATCATCGGAGAGGCAGCACCTAGATCCTTCTGGCGGAGATCGGGCCTGGTTTGGAACGGGCCGGGGGCACGCAGATCAGGTGGCGGTGGCGGTGGCTGGGTGCCTGGGGCGGGGAAGCAGGGACCCTGATCCCCCATGATTCTTACCTGACGATTGGCGCAGAGGACTCGTCTCAGGGGAAACATCCTAGAGGTGGCAACGTAGGTGGTGGAGGGGACCTACCGTCGGGCCCGCCTGGTCTTGTGCAGCTGTGGCCTTGGAGTAAAAGTCTGCGACAATGACCAAGGACAAACATGGTGGAGGCGCGGCGAAACAGGGGCCAATTGATAAATTCACGGGCCCGGGGGGGGGCGGCCGCGGGGGGCTCCTCGGCGGCGACGCCGGACAATGCTGCCCTCCTAGCAGCTATAACGCAGTCCCGAGATATGCTGGATGCCAAGATTGGGGCAGTTGGTTCGGATGTGATGCTGCTGCGCCAGGATCTGCACAATGCGGTTGCCCGCATCACAGAAACTGAAACCAGGGTGTCGGGTGTGGAGGACGAGGTGGCGACGCTGAGGAAGCAGGTTGCGGCCTTGGAGTCGACCTAGCGGGGCCTGGCGGGCAGGGTCGAGGATGCAGAAGGACGGGCCCGCAGAAATAGCTTGCGCTTTGTGGGGTTTCCGGAGGGCTGCGAGGGAAGTAACATGGAGCGCTTTCTCTCCCAATGGCTGGAGGGCTGGCTCCTGCCTGAATTGCTGTCCCGCTGCTTCGTGGTGGAGCGGGCGCACCGAGCACTTATCCAGAAGCCGCCGGTGGGGGCCCATCCGCGGCAAGTCATTGCTAAAATCCTGAACTATCATGACAGGGATGTCATTCTCCGCCAAGCCAGAGAGAAGGAGCCTCTTCAGTTTGAAAACTCCCGTATCCTCGTCTTCCCAGACTACACGCACATGGTCCAACAGCAGCGCCAGTCTTTCCTAGTGGCCAAGGCTCGGTTGCGAGAGCTTCATTTATCCTACGCTCTTCTCTATCCAGCTCGCCTGAGGGTTGTCTATGAGTCCCGAACATTGTTCTTTGAATCGCCGGAGGAAGTATTTAAATGGACGGATGAGACAGTAAAGCTGCGTCCTCACACACCCCCTGGTAGGGAATCAGACTCATCCCAGAATGAGGCGGCGGGAAACAATTCCAAGAGACAACGGCGTTCCAGATCCCGCCGTCGCAATAGGTCCGGGGGGACCCGGCGTGGGGCTGGCCCGGAGGCTGGCCGTCCGCCAGCTGGGTCCTGAGGGCCCGGGAGCTCCCTGGGCTCAGGTCTTGTTTGTCTCTGCATCATGGACTGGCTGTCGGCTGCTTCATCCTCCTTTGTGCACGGGGTTGCCTTGGCCCCGGAGAATGACGTGAAGGGCAGATACCACTGTAGCAGGTTGCGGGTGGGGATTCTGGGGTTTAGTTGTGGGAGGCAAGTTGGGGATCCATTGGTTGGGAACTCCTAAGGTTCACGGTTGGGGCCTTGGGATGTCTCTCACCGCCACAGGTACTTCAATGTTTGTGAGGTATGGGGTGGGGGAGGCGGGGTTGGGGGGTAGGTTGGGTAGTTGGGGGCTTAGGTTAGGGGTTGACCGCACCATTGTACAGAGCTGGGCATGGGTAGGGACAGACATCGGAGTCCCTTCGTTGCTATCATATCATGGTTATACCTCCCATGGCGGCAGATTCCCCGGGGTGTAGTGGGCGATTAGCCACTATAAAAGTGTTGAGCTGGAGTGTCCGGGGCGCCCTGAATAAGATCAAGAGGGGGGTGATCCTGCAGTACGCGAAGAGGGCCTCTGCGGATGTGCTGCTCCTACAGGAGACGCACCTGTTGGGGACGAAAGTGCTATGTCTCCAGCGCTATGGATACACACAAGTGTTTCACTCTGGGTTTGTTCAGGGTTCCAGGGGTGTGGGTATATTGGTACATAAACGGGTTCCATTTACGCATCATCGGACTTGGGCAGACACACATGGGAGATATATCTTTGCTATGGGGCGGATAGGGGCGGAACAGGTGGTTTTTGGCAGTGTATACGCCCCCCTTTCTGTCCTGGACATTTGCTGAACAACTCATGGCGCACTGGGCGGACATCCCGGAGGTTCCGGGGATTATAGGGGTACTGGAACGATGTGATGGATCTCCCTAGGGACCGACAGTCAGGGGGCCGGGGGCGAGGGGAGGGTGGACAGACGAAACTTAATGCGCTGGTCGGTGGCCTAGCATGGGTGGATGCCTGGCGGCACTGCCCGCGAATACACATACCTGTCGGCGTTACATGGCTCCTATTCTCGCCTCGACCATATCTTCCTCTCTGGGGCCGCGGAGTCCCGGTTGGAGGCAGCGGAGATTCTTACGCGAGGGCTATCGGACCATTCCCCGATGTCTGCGGTCCTACGGATGGGGGGCGCGGGGCGGTCGTTTCGTTGGCGGCTCTCGGTGTGGCACCTGCAACAAAATGACTATAGGGCGCATATGACTATGGTGGTGGATCAATACTTGTCACGGAATGTGGGATCCGTGTCCGGGGCGGACATGTTGTGGGTGGCGCTGAAGCCGACACTACGCGGGGCGGATATTTCATACTGCGCGGCGGCCCGCCGTGAGCGCCGAGCGGGGCTGGTTCAGGTGGAGGCCGAGGTCGCGGAGCTGGAGCGTAAGGGCCAGGAGGATAGGGGCGAGGTGTATCGCCGGTAGCTACTTTACGCACAGCAGACGTACGGATCTCTATTGCTTGACGAGGCACGCCAGGTTTGGCTAGCCACCAGGAGTCGAGTATACCAATGGGGGGACAAGTCGGGTGCAATGCTACACAGGCTGTGTCAGGGGGTGTACCATACCGAGGACCTCCCGGGGATTGTGGACCCAGGGGGCATGCCTCTTGCGGATCCAGGTGCGCTCGCCAATTGCTTCGCTACATACTATGCAGGCCTATATATATAGTCCCTGCGAATGCCTCACGGAAGCGGAGGTAGAGCGGTTCCTGCGTGATCACCCTATCACGGCCTTATCAGAGGCGGCAAGGACTGCATTGGATCTTCCGTTTACGGTGGAAGAACTTGGGGAGGCGCTGGGTGGCCTCAACTCGGGCAAGGCCCTGGGCCCGAATGGGTTCCCGAGTGAGTTTCTCAAGAAGTGTTTCCTACAATTAGGTCCACATTATACGGCGGCGGTGGAGGAGGCCCGAGATTGTGGATTGTTACCCAGGGACTGGAGGCATGCCTAAATTGTGGTGTTCCACAAGCCGGGCAGACCCCCGGAGGAGCACGCCTCGTATCGTCCGATTTCCCTCCTCAATGTGGAGGCAAAAATTCTGGCGAAAGCTCTGGCCAATCGTCTCCTGCCCTACATCACCTCGTTGGTCCACCCGGATCAGGCGGGCTTTATGCCCTCCCGCGCTACGTGACATAACATTCGGCGGGCCCATGTGGCGATCGCTGAAGTGCAGCGGTTGGGGGTTCCAGCAGCCCTGTTGTTGGCGGACATGGATCGGGCGTTCGACTCCCTTAGCTGGCGATATCTGTTCCTGCTGCTGCAACGCTTGAATTTTGGCCGCGGTTCTTATCCTACATGCGGCTTCTCTACACAGAGATTACGGCCTCGGTCAGGGTAGCGGGGGCGTCCTCAATGACGTTCCCCGTACAGCGTGGAACACGCCAGGGGTGCCCCCTGTCCCCGTATCTGTTTGCCCTAGCCATGGAACCCTTGGCGGCTTGGGTGCGGATGGACACGCAAATCTCCGGCTTTGAGTGGGAGAATGGAGTGGCCGATCACATAGTTGTATATGCGGATGACATCCTCTTTTTTCTGACAGACCTTGACCGCACGGGGCCCCGGCTACTCCGTATCATGCAGATATTTGGTGAGACGTCAGGTCTCTTCATGAACCTCCGAAGTCTACCCTGTGGGTATTGGGGGGTCCGACTCAGTTGCAGGGGTGGGCGTCTCCGGTGCGGATGGTGGCGGGGGGGCTTCAGTATTTAGGGGTGTTCTTATCAACTACTCCGGCGGTTTCTTGGGAGCGTAATGTGGCGCCCGTGTGGGAGCGTGTTTGCCAAGACATTAAATTGTGGACCCGCATGCCGCTCACCATATTTGGCAGGTCTGCGATTTTCAAGATGGTGGCCCTTCCCCGCCTTTTGTACCAGCTGCAGAATCATCCGTATATGATTCCACCGGGCTGGTTCCGTCGGGTGAACTCGACCCTGGGTCAGTTCCTGTGGGAGGGTGGGGTGGTTCGGGTGGCCCTGCGGATGTGCTTCCTCTCAACCTATGAAGGAGGGCTGGCTACGTCAGATCTGCTTTCCTATTATCAGGCCTCTCACCTGCTATTTCTGAATGAGTGGTGGTATGGGGATAGGGGGGACCCGGCATACGCAGTGGAGCGGCGGCTCATGGTCCCACACATACTACACACCCGGTTATACTCCGCCGCGCATCGGGTGCGCTTGCCACTGGCGACGCAGGTAATCTTTCAGATTTGGTGCCAGGGCTGACACGAATTGGGTGGTGGAACGTGATCACGTGGGAAACCCCCCTGTGGCACAATGGGCGACTACCACAGATGGCGGCCCTGTCCGGGTTTGAGGGGTGGGATCGGATAGGCATCTCCACCATAGGCGATGTGCGCCTTGAAGTCCTTCCAGGATCTTCAACAAGAATTCAGCATGCCTCGGACACAGTTCTATAGATACCTCCAATTCCGTCATGCACTCTCCCCCAGCCTAGCAGGCTTAGACTCCATAGCTGAATTTAGCCCAGTGGAAGCGAAGCTCTTCATGGGGGACCTCCAAGAGCGGAAAATCTCCAAGATATACAGAACGCTTGTCATACACAGCTCCCCCTCGCTCCAGCATCTCAAGGGTAAATGGGAGGATGACGTTGGCCCCCTCGATGAGACGGACTGGACGGAGGCGCTGGCCTCGCCCCGGGGGGCAGCCATAGCTATCCGACTACGCCTCATTCAATTTAAATACTTGCACAGGGCATATTTTACCCGTAGGAGGCTGTGGTGGGCAGGCCTCATCGTTTCTCCGGAGTGTCTCCGATGTGGGCGGGAGGAGGGTTCCTTCTATCACACAGTATGGCTCTGTGGGCCATTATCTCGATTTTGGAGAGGGGTGTTGTCTTGCCTATCCGAGGTGTTGGGTTGGGATCTTCCCGCAGACCCCAAGTTGACACTTCTGCACGTCATGGACGATATTGGCGGCAATATATATAAGAGACATTTGCTGCTGTTGGGCCTTACACTGGCCAAGAGGGATATCGCCCGGGCATGTAAGGCTCCGGTAGCTCCCTCTCTGAACATGTTGAAGAGGGGTCTGGACCTCAGCATGGGCTTGGAGCTCCCCATATATGCAGCCAGGGGGTGTCCCCGTAAACATTATAAGATATGGAAGTGTTGGGCAGACTACAGGGGTCTCCCCCTGGAGCCAGTTCCGGAGGAGCGGAAGGAGGGGTCCATCTAGTTCCCCGGGGGCGAGGGGGCTCACACTGGGACTGGGGTCGGAACTGTCTACCCTATGCTCATACAAGATGTCGCTTGTTAGGTATGGTATGGTGCGGTCAGTGGGGGATCCGGGAGTTGGTGGGGGGAGGATTGGGGGTCTGTTTTTCAACTGAAGTGCATCTTCAAGTATTCTACTAATGTCAATGACATCATGGTTGCAATGCTTTGGCAGGTACCTCTGGGACTTCAGGGGCCTGCAATTTATGTGTTTGTTGACGAATAAAAACTATTAAAAAAAAAAAATAATAATTCTGCAAGACTATGCAGATGAGGAAGAGTAGGTCGAGGGACCACTCCCGAAGCCCAAAGTCCTCTTCCTCCCACTCGAGGTCCTCGAGAAAGAGACATAAGAAGAAGAAGAAGCCCAAGTGGACTTCATATTTCATCTTCACCTCGGCTGTCGCCCGTCAATGAGAGAGGTAAGGAGCACCGACACTCTAGCCTTGGTTCCGCGGAGCCGTAACCTGGGTCGACTTCAGGTTTCCCTCCCTTTCCAGGAGCCATAGCGGCTCCGCTCAGAAAAGAGTTTTACGAGGCCATGTCCCGCGAATTTGAGCGGGCCGACCCCATTGGTGAGCTCTCGGGCCTCACGGGGTCGGAAGAGCCCCCATCGGGTTCGACGCCACCGGCTCAAGCCATGGCGCTCGTGGGGACTCATGGATCCGATCTGGGTCGACACCGGTCATGCCAACACGACCTCCTCCGGTGTCGGACCCACTGGCGGCGCCAGCCCCATCCTTATCCCCGAGTACACAGAGCCGGAACGACATCGCTTAACATTGATTCCGGCCCCGATTGAACCCACAGGTTCTATGTTGACGCCTGAGCAGTTTGAGGATCTGCTAGGCTCAGGAGAGGAATGAGGGGGGACTAGGGACCCTTTGGAACACCAGGTTGACTCTTCGGAGCATTTGGACTAGTATGGGGAACTTGCAGAAGCCTATGGACTGGAGACTTCTCCAGATACTGGCATGCTCTGTCCACCAAAAATGGCTACGGAGGAGGGGACATTCTATGTCATGGTGGTAAAAAGGGGAGCTGAGGTCCTTGGACTAGAGTTGCCCTCAGTGCAGGTCAGGACTAATCTCCTGACCGAAGAGCTTCAACCTGGGGCTTCCATTACCAAACCCTTTTTGCCCTTTAACAAGACACTTACAGACGTCCTTCTAAGCATCTGGTCCAAACCTAGCACAGGAGCTCCTGTGAATAGGACGATTGCACGTTGCCATAGCCCAGCACCGGGTGATCCGAAGTTCTTCAGCCAACATCTCACCCCTGAAAGTTTGGTTGTGCAGGCCTCTACTTCCCAGGGTGCGTTCCCTTCCACCCCTCCGAGGTTGAATGCATTTGGGACCTTTTCTCCCACTCCCTTTGGGAGACAGTTGCACAAGTGCTGCCACAAGTACCAGAGGAGGAGGCCCGGGCTGTGCTCTCCCAAGCTGTCAAGGATGGGAGAGAGGCAGCAAAATTCACCATCCGGTGTGGCCTAGATACAACAGATTCGCTGGTGAGATCGATTTAAACGACTGTGGCCTTGAGGTGCCACTCCTGACTTAGGACAACTGGCTTCTCTGGTGATGTCCAGGCCAATCTGATGGACATGCCCTTTGATGGAACCCGTCTTTTTGGGGAAAAGGCAGATTTGGCCCTGGTCAGGTTCAAGGACTCTCGAGCTACAGCCAGATCCTTGGGCCTCTACTCTACTCCTCGTGGCTAATCTTCCTTTCACCGCTTTCATGAAAACGGAAGGGGTTTATAGCGGCATCAGCCATATCCCAGCCACCATCCTGCGCAGACTGCCCAAGCCGTTTGTGCGTGGACGCGATGCATTCCAATCCAGGAGTGGAGGCCAGAAGTCGTCAGTCACCCTGCTTCCAGCAGGCGCAGCCTCACTAACCCAGCTGGCGGGAGGATTCGTCATCATCTCTCACACTAGAGATCCATAACATCAGACAAGTGGGTCTTGCAGATCATTCAGGAGGGCTATTCTCTGCCTTGCCTTTCTTTTCTTCCTCCTATTCTGCCAAATCAGTAATGGATGACGAAGGATCATCTGAGATTGCTCCAAGAGGAAGTTACAGCTCTCCTGGCCAAGGGAGCTATAGAAAGGGTCCCGGTTTCAGAAGTAGACAGTAGTTATTATTCCTGCTACTTTCTGATTCCAAAAAAGAGCAAAGGTTGCGGCCCATCTTAGATCTAGCTCAGTTTTTGTCTGCCCTAGACCAAGAAGACTGGATGGTAGCGTTGGACCTGCAGGATGCGTATTTTCACATTTCAGTTTACCGTGCTCACCTTCGACCTTACCAGTGCCCCTAGGGTGTTCACCAAGATGATGGTGGTGGTTGCAGCTAATCTGTGTAGGTTAGGGGTGTCAGTCTTCCACTACCTCGACGACTTGCTGTTGAAGGTGTCCTTTCCCCAGGCTGTGGGCTCCCATCTTAAGACTACGGCGGACTTCCTGCATTCGCTGGGGTTCTCATAAATGTGCCAAAGTCACACCAGACTCCTTCTCAGACGCTCGCTTTCATCTGAGCAGTTCTAGACACAGTGAAGTTTCGGGCCTATACTCCAGAGCGGCAAATCCAGAATATTCAGGTTTCAGCCTCAGTCTTGGTTAGACTGACTCTGAGGCTGTTGGGGCTCATGTCCTTCTGCTTCCTGTTGGGAAAGCATGCCAGGTTGCGTATGCGGGCTTTGCAGTGGGACCTGAAGTTCCAGTAAGCACAGCATCAAGGAAATCTCACCGACATGGTCCAGATCTCAGAAGGAACTGCAAGAGATCTGCAGTGGTGGTTGACGAACCGCGATTGGGTCAACCGCAGACTCCTCTCCCTTCCCCAAACAACTCACAATAGTGACAGATACGTCACTTCTGGGATGGCGCGGCTATCTGGAAGAGGTGGAGATCAGGGGACACTGGTCTCCCGCAAAGTCGGGACTCCACATAAATGTGTTTGAGCTCAGAGAGATTCTTTTGGCATTGAAAGCATTTCTTCCCTCTGTCAAGGGGTAGCTAATGCAAGTGTTCACGACAATACCACCGCAATGTGGTACTGCAACAAGCAGGGCTGGGTGGGGTCACAGACCCTTTGTCGAGAGGCCCTGCGTCTCTGGACATGGTGGGAACAGCAGGGCATTACCCTGGTGGTTCAACACCTGGAAGGTTCTCTGAACGTCAGGGTGAAACAAACTCAGCCGTCGATGCCTAGCTGATCACAAATAGCATCTCCAGGCAGAGGTGGCACAAGGTCTCTTTCAGCAGTAGGAAGAACCTTGGTTAGATTTGTTTGCCTCTGAAGAGAGCGCGCAGTGTCAGCAGTACTGCGCACTGGAGTTTCCAAGGCGGCTAGCACTGTGCGAAGCTTTTCTCACGAGTAGACTTTAGGCGTATGCCTTTCTTGCCTGGGGTTCTGTGGAAGATCAGGGGCGACCAGGCCCAAGTCATCCTTGTGGCTCCAGACTGGGCAAGGAGAGTCTGGTATCCAGATCTTCTTAGAATGAACATCGATCCTCCCATCAGGCTGCCCCTTCGGGAGGATCTTCTGTCGCAGCATCAGGGGGAGGGTTCACCACCCAAACCTGTCAACTCTGCGCCTCCATGTGTGGAGATTAAGGGGCGGCAGTTGATGGCTTTTAACCTTCCTCCTGAAGTTAGTAATGTTATTCTGGCGGCCCTCCACTAGTAAGTAAGTAGTGTTTTGTAAAGCGCACAAATGCCGAGGTGTCTTGGCGCTGAGGGAAATGTGACGTGTGTTGTTCAGGCAGGAGTCATATTTGGACAGAGTCAAATGGTGCACTAATTTGTGTGTAAAAACTCGAGTAGAGAAAAAAGTGAAAAAGAAAAATTATTACAAAAACAAATATCCGGCAGATGATGGAAGTCATCCCGGTTAATCCATTAAGGTGTATGAGCAGTAAGTTGCAACAACCTCCAAGAGGAAGTCATTGATATCGTCCGCAAAGAGAGTAGCCATCCATTCCAGCAAAGAGAATGAACATGCATGTTCATCAACAATGGGAGCTTTTAGCACCATCAGTGGACAACTTGCGTGTTCCTCAAGAAAACTTCGTTGTAGGACATCATGTGCAACTGCACAGACATCCCATTCCGCTAAAACTCCAAGCACAGCCGCGCAGGCCATAATCCCAACACCGGAACATTCCAGCTCATGCGCCACTAGAGGACTCATTAGCAAGTCGTAATCCGGGGCAGGATACACCGTATTGGAGAGAAAAAGATACAATGCCCATTGAAAGGAACATTCCAGGCAGTGGATGATGGGTTGCACACAAGTGAAATAACCAAAACAAAAGGATAATCCATAAGCCACATTCAGAGTGGCCAGTGGTAAAGTACCGTAGCATTCAAGCATACGACTACGAAGCAGCAGCAGCTGGTCCTGGCTGTTTGGTGCCACAGGAAGAACATCCATTTCGGAGCAAGCAAATTAATAGCAGAATTCCAGCGGCTAGTGCAAGTAATAGTGGTAAGCCACCAAAGAAACTGGATAAAATAGAATGGATAAATGCTGGTATCACACCAAATATAGTTTGAAAAGAGGTCACAAGGCCAGAGCCCACTGCTTAAAAAAAATATGGGCAATGGCTGTAGTGTTAGTAGCATTGAAGGTAGTGTGAATCAATACACCGAAATGTAGTGGGAGATCGGTATTAAGAAGTGCATGTACCTCTGTACGGGTGTTAGCCACGTGAAGGACGAAGGTCTCATGGGCAGATGTGAGAGAAACTTCTTTTTGGGACAATAATGCACTTATTCAGCTCAATTTGTTGAAGTCTGCCTTCAAAGTCAAAATGGAAGGTCAAATCGAGATGTCGAGCCTCCCATGCGGGGGTGGAAAAAGCACATATTTACAGCAAACTACACATTGTGAGACTGTTATAATGTAAGGGATGCCAGCAAGCATGCCGCAGCAGTCTCCATTATTTAAAAGCAAAAAGCTACCGTTTGCTAGTAGAGTAAACGTAGGTGTGATAGCTGGTACTGGATAACCCTTCAAAACACACCGGTACAAAAGGGGGTGGTGATGGACGGAGCATCAGAACCAATCAAACACTCACACCCAGTCAACAGATCTGGGTTTGATCCATAACACACGCCAAATTTGGTGCTTTTAAATTACATGCGCCATGCAACTGTACATTCCTACACAGAAGAGAATGATCAGGCGAGGAATCACATGACTTCCCAGTGAGGTACACCTCTTTGTCATCCCGTAAGCATCTGTATGTGAATGGTAAAGACCACACCTTGTGAAGAAATGCACTACCTAAAGGTTCATAGCGGCCCAAGGGATAATGTTTCATATATGAACTAAATTTGGATGAGCCACACTGCAGAATTAGTTTCAGCAACTGAAAAAGACAAAGGTTCTAATTTTTCAATATGTAACAGAGTGTATGTGGAATCCTTCATGGACATAAACTGTTGTTTATCTGGCAAGTTAAATGGTGTAAATAAAGATGACGTGTTCATGTAATCCCATGGAACTTTCCCCATCTTCAAAGTTTGCAATGTCCATGCAAACTGCATAATGGAACGTAATTGATTCTGACCATGATACAAAGCAGATACTTCATCATGAACAATATCCACAACAGATGAAACAATATTGTCTAATGTGAAAATAGGGGAAGAAAGTGTGTTAATACTATTCTCAACAACAGCAAGCACTTTTTAGGTCTCGCTGGCGTTGAAGCGCGAAACGCTGCCGCCAACGAGACTTATTGTTGCCGTGTTTGCTCCCAAGGGAGACAGACCAGGGCACGCTCAGCGATCGGGGTCTGTGGACGCGCGTCTGAGACGCGCTTGCGCAGACGCACAGACACACGCGCGCGCGCACACACTCCGCCGCTGCCGACCCCCCCTCACCGCATCCCCGGCTTACAGTTCCTGGTGATGTGCACACCAAACACTTGTCGCGCTACCTGTCCTAATATTGTTGAAAGGAAACCCTGTTCTTCCTTTTTGTTTAAGCACTCCTTGAGAGTGTGTGTGTTTTCTAGCTGTCTTTATAATATGCTTCTCTCTTTTCATTTTATTTGCTGATCCACATTTGACCGGCAAATTAATAAAATAAAAATATTTAGCTGCATCATTTTGGTGGTGCATGGGCCAATAAAATGGCAAAAATGTTTTTTTCTTTATTTAACCATGCTGCACAGCCTCTGCAATCCTACACTGCTTGGCTAAAGGGCAATGGCAAGGCCTTCTGGCTTTGCCAAATGCTGGTTACATTTTACAGACTCCATTGGTTTTCACAGCTCTTGATCAATTTTTGAAATCAAAGCCAATATTGAAAGGAATACTTCACATTATGTCATATTTAGAAATATTCCAATATGTGGCTGCCTAACACAAATTTCTCCCAAACAGAATGCAGCAGTCATGCATGTGTGGATGACTGGGTACCCAAATGCTCGGAAAAGAGAAAATTATAGAGAACGCGGGGAAGGCTGGGTTTATTTGATTAAATATCGGAAGAACATCAAAATGGTATAGATGCTATTTGACGGAGTGTTTTCGGAAATCTGGCTAAGCGATGAAAATAAATGTGTTAGCCATTAAACGGAAGAGAAGCCACAGGGAAAGCGCTTAATACAACACATTTATCAATGGATATAGTCATGTCATATGACAGGATTAATTTGATTATTCAATGAGGTCTTATTGCAAACTTGTGATGCACGTGCACGAACACTGTTGAATTTGTTACCATACATTTGTTTATTATCTCATTGTATTCAAATTGACAATAATTCTCAGGTTTCCCTATTCTATTCCAATGTCTTAAATAATTCTGGTACTTATATCACAGATAGATCCATTATAATTTCAGGACTACAAATAGTCGAATGAAACACTCAAACACGGACTTAACTACTTATGAGCAGCAATATATTGCAGCTGCCAGCTATGCTCGGTTTCAATGTACTTCCCTTTAGAGCACACACAGAATGGGTCGATACAAATACTTGCAGCCCATGCCACATAGCTCGTTATCTCAACATACTTTTCCATGAGTTTAAACGCATTCATAGTGTGTTCTAGGTGACGCATTAGGTAGATTAACAAATAAAATATATTACCAGACCACAGCTCACTACTTACATGGGTTTCGGTAAAATCAGGCGGTCTGTTGTCCGCAGTCCACTGTAGATCTTTAAACGGATGTCATTTGTGCATAATTGTATAACTTCTGAGTCGTATAACAACCAATCCCCCAGCAAAACTTTTTCCGGGAGGCGTCTGTGAGCTGGAGGTACTGCTAATGCACAATGCGACCCAGGGATAAAACCAAACAAGGCACATTATCCAATCCTAGTGCCCCATCCAGAAGTCCGAAGAGCTTATTGGCTGCGGAGCCGGCACGTGCCTTGTCCGAGCCAGCCTCCTGTAGTCAGAGATTGCATGCTTTTTTAGGTCTCGTCTGAGACAGCGCTTTAGCGCTGCTCTGGCGAGACTTATAGTAAGCGAGTTTTGGAAGTGCAAACAGTGCTTTTCAGGCCTCCAAATACAGTGCATGTGCGCCGGGCGCGCGCACCATTTGGCAGCCTGAAAAGCACTGCCTGATCACTTGCTTTGATGTCCTCAGTGAGCCGCGCGGCCATTGAGGACATCAAAGTGCACACCATTTGCCACCCCCTTCTTGTTTCCTTTGATCCCTATCTTTCCCTTCCTCAATCTCACCCTCTCCCTGCCTTTTACAACTGCGGCCCGCACCACTGTGCCCGCCCCCACTCCCCCCTCCCACTCCCTCCTCGTCAGCTTCAGTGCGCTCTTGTTCTCTGTCTACTTAAAGCCTTGATTATAATGTCAATATGGTATCTGTAGCGTTATGAATAAGGCACTGTTATTCTTTCGTTTCTTTCCCCTCACCAATTATCTTCACCACTTTTCTATTACCTCTTTGCCACCTGTTTCTTATGTACCACCATTTTAATGTGTCCAACATGTTAGTTTGAAAGTATTTTTCACAAATCAATGCAAATAAATCTGAAAGGCATCAAACCTAGCGTGGTTGAACAACCTAGGGCGCCTTCTTGTTTCTGCCTTCGATCTCATGCTTCCTGAATAGCAATGATTGTGGTTCTATTTTCAGAATATTACTCTGCATATAGCAAAGTGTTAATGGTTTTATATTTTAATTAACTACGTTTTCTGTTTCAATATTTACCAATTGACGTCATAGTTTACATAAAAAATTACTCCGCATTTGAGCTTTCTAAACTCAGTAAAAAACGAGTACCCTTGTGTCGCTTGCAACACTACAAAAAATTCAAAAACGAAATAACCGAAATACTTCGAAAAATGTGTGAAATGTATTTACAATATCTTTACGAAATGACTTTCCCACTGGCGTTCGCAATTTGAGCATAACCTAACTGCGTTAACGAAAAGAGCTCAGTAAGTGTAATAAATTACCCTATGTTCTTCAGAATTAGAACCCTGCGTAGACCATATTTCACACATATCTTTGGCTGGTGCAGTGTTTTTTGTAACTTCTTATGTACTTTGTTTAGAATGAGCACATTGCCCCTCTATTCCTGTCTGAAAGGACGGGTATACATAATAATACTAATTTATCACTTTAAACGTCAATATTAGTCTGTCTTCATTAGTAGTCTGTCTTCATGCATTCCTCGTCTCAGGATTATTTCCCGGCACCCTGCTCAAAAGAAGGAAGACAATGACCTTTAAAAAAAGTCAAAAAAGGAGGTGCTAATAAACAGTCCTTCAGTTTAAGAAACATTTTTGAGGATTACATGGTAAACTCCGACAAATCAGATGTAGGCTGTTTGTGAAAGTGAAACTGATCCGTCTATCATTCAAATTTAGCAATACTTTCGTGTTCTGGCTAATTTTGGTCGTTAGCTGCATTATCAGATTAGGAAGCATTGTGACGGGTTGATGAAAGGAGAAAGAGGCAAAAAGCCGAGCACTGGCTGAATGTGGAGGCCTTTAACCTGCCTGAAGTATGCCTGGTCCTGTTATGCAAATGTCCGCAATCCTCCGCTAACTTCAGGGGAAATATACGCCTTGAATGACAGGTTTATTCAGCGCGGATTCCGATGGTGGCTAATCCGCCTTTGATCTCGGTCTTTCACTTAACCAGCAGTTACCTTGTTCTGACAAAGTGGAGCCGAGATTAGGGAGATCACCGGGACACTATCAGGGAGTGCGTTTATTCTCCATAACGTCTTCAGGCGCGGGCCAGGAATGCAATCTATTTCCAGTATTTGAAGATGAAAAATCCCGTCTGCTGAGTTACAAAGTCAATTGAATAGCAAATGGAGTTTGTTTCTGGTCTGCGGAGGCCGGCTGTCTTTTTGGCTCTGAACACAAAGGCGGGCTTCAAGGGCTCGCTTCTTTCCCTCCAAAAAAAGACATTGCAAATACAGCCAAAATAATTGCGCAGGCACTATTCTGCAAGTACGACATGCATAAGGTCTTGCGCATGGTCAAGCAGGTTACCCGTCTAATAAGGAATGAAGCATTTGTTTTGTATTTATTGCACTTTACGCAAATTTAGTTTTGCATTTATCTGCCACACACATTAAAGGATTCCAACAATTCTGTTAGGCGAGCTCGGGCTGTCCCACCTATTACATGCCAACATGTATGACGCCATAAAATCGTGCACCACTTTGTTCAACGTAGAACGAACTTGTCATTACTAGTTGCCGACATTGGGGTCGAAAATCCAGCACATTGGTTTTGTACTAGGAAGGAGGGTTACTTTTGGAACAAGCATTTGCAATGCAATAGGTGTCGCATTTATACAAGTTTGAGCTATTGGCATTGTAAATGACAATGCTTTTTATTTAAGTTTGTTTTTTTTAAAACATAAATAAAAGGCACTGTCATTTACAATGCCAATAGCTCAAACTCGTATAAATGCGAGACCTATTGCATTGCAAATGCTTGTTTTTCATCTTTTATATAGCGCTAACTCGACCCGAAGGTATTGGAGCGCTGTACAGGAGCACCGTATTTACATTACATATTCAGGCATGGGGAGATTAAGTGATTTGCCCAGAATCACATGATGTGGACGCGACCTCGAGGCTCGAACCCTGGTTTCCTGCACCAAAGTCGTCAGTTTAGAACAGCTAGACGTGGGTGGAGGTGCGTTGTGTGTGGTGAGTTATTCACGAAAAGAACAGTCGGACAGTCTAAGCCGGGCTCTTACCGTCTACCGGTGGCTGGGTTGGACTGGAGAGCGTAGTCGTTTTTTTAGGTCTCGCTGGCGTTGCAGCGCTTCGCGCTGCCGCCAACGCCTCTCAAGGGAGACAGACCGGGGCACGCGCAGCTATCGGGGTCTGTGGACGCGCTTCTGAAACGCGCTTGCGCAGACGCACACGCCCCCAAGCGCACGCGCGCTCGCCACGCTCCGCCGGGCTTGTCTTGTTGTCTGCTGGCGTCATGGCTCGTGACGTCCTTGCCCCGGCGATGTCTCTTTACCCAGAGACAGATGTAGGAAACTACTGCAGAAGACAGCTTCGGTAGGAGAGCTGAGAGGTTCAGAGCAGACACGAGAGGCCATATCGTCAGAGAAAGGGAAGGGCACCTATATTTGTAACCTCGACTAGCACAATATTGATGACTTGTCGTTTTACTGTGGGTTCTGGTGGCGTGTGACAGGGTTTGTAACCAAAACCACCCTTTACTCTGTAACGTGAAGTGTTACTGTTGCCATGTGATGGTTAAATGGCTCCTTAATGCATCGCTCTGTCGCGAAGACAGACGGGAAGTGTCACATATGGCGTTGCAGCTCTGCGCGTGCAGGATTGAGGTAACTATGGCACACAATCTGTCGCTGGTGTGGCATCAGTGCAGTTTTGAGTCTAGTGCACCTTGCACCATTAGTAGTGAGCGTGGATGTGTCCCCGTGTCAGATGAAGTGCCTTCTTCAATGAGCCTTGGGTGCACACGAGTGTGAGAGCCCGTGTTAATCTGGGAGGCTGCACGGAATCACTCATGCATCGCCCTCTCTTGTTAACCTGTCTCTTTGTATCTCCTCCTGTTTGAGAGTTTTGATCGCCGATGTTTCAAAGACTAAAGATAATAAACCACACCGTACCGTGGTGAAAAAATGCAATTAAAACTAAAGTTTCCAACTGGATGGGGCCCGTTTTACTCCGTGTCTGGCCAAGCATATCCAGCAAACTAGTACATATCTCCCCCCCCCCACTTTTAATCCGACCTGATTCCCTGCATTCCTCAGAACCCCTCCCCTCCCCCCGGCTGGAGACGAACCCTGGAGTCTCCACACTCGCACACATGCAAATGGTTTCCTTCCTCAAATACGGCTTTTCAGAGCCTCGCTCCGAGGGATTTTTCCTGCACTTGGTTTAAGCTCGCCTCGTTTGCAAACTTAAATCCTCTCAGCCTAGCGAGGGAATATGAAATAGACCACAACTGATTTGATTTTCGAACAGTTACATATGAAAGTAGTCGAACCGCACAACTGCTTCATGGCACATTTTGGATATAAGAACCCTGCCTTTTATTTTTGTGTTCATCTTTAAAACATAAATAAATGGCATTTTTATTCATAATGCCAGTAGCTTAAACTCTCATAAATACGAGACATATTGCAATGCATTTATGATAAAAGGCATTACGAGAGTTCAAGCTATTGGCATTATGAATGACAATGCCATTTATTTATGTTTTAAAAATGAAAAACAAAATAAAAGGCATTGTCATTTACAATATCAGTAGCTCAAACTGGTGTCAATGCGAGACCTATTGCATTGCAAATGCTTGTTTCAGTTTAGCTTTGTCCATTGCCCTTAGACGCGAAGCAGCTTCACTTTGGGACAGCTCCCAGATTTCATTGTAAGTGGCATAAATAAATCTTTTTGATCTTGGACCAGAAGGTCCTTTTATAAAATCTGTTAAGTCAACGTCACCTGACAACAACGACAAATGGCGTTTAACTGACATAAGGGTCGAGTGTTGCAACCAATTTTGACATCATTTTCCTACCGAATAGGTAGTAACCGAATGGGAGTCCGAAAAACGTGGATCAGGACTATCCTGAATGTATCCTGCGGTCTTGCCTAGAAAACGGCATTGGCAAGAATCTGAACTTGTTTGCCAAACCAACCAACCCTGGGGGTCCGGGCTAGAGATATTAAAATTATTATTGGTAAGCAACAATTGCAAATCATCAATGGCCAAGTCAGTATGATTATCCCAGGTGTCATAAGGAGCCAGTGTAGGTATTTTAGGTGCATTCATTTGTTTTGCAGTGGTTAAACCTAAACAAGTTGTTTGATAAATCGAACTATTCAAATATAGGATTTGTATTGGGATAAGGCACGCACGAATTTAGAACCCCAAACAGACTTAAGATCTACTGTATCCTTCCACAGTTCATAGCAACCCTCTGCCAGTTGACCAATAAAGAATTTGGAATACAATAATTTAGCGTGGGTTAGCATGACCTTAGATTTGGACGTATTATTCAATTTAAATAAAATGAATCCGGGTTGAAAATATTGAAATATACACATTTTTTCAAGAGTTTTCGAACTGCCTTCAATGGGAGCTGGGCAATGTTCCCATTGTATGAAATTAAAAACATTTCTAAATGTATTAGCTTTATGCAGATAATGATGGCCAAAATGCTGGTAACAGAATAAATCAGCATAATTTGCAGTATTTAAATACAAATCCTCAGCATCAAATGCGGCATAATACTTTAAATCAGAAAATCAAGATTCAACGGCTTGTACGTCCCAATCATCAAAGCGTATGTTATGTTTCACTACATCCCTCATAGAAACACAAAGTACATTTGGAACATTAATCACCTCTGTGGGGCCATGAATTTGGAAGTTTACCGCATCCCAAACTATTCCATCCGCAACTGGCCAGGCAGAGATGTTGACAAAAGTCTGGTCCCTTTTCATGATGTGTGATGAGTGCGGTGCCAAAGTTCCATCAATTACTTTAACTGCAGAGCGTTCAGTGAGGTAGTGGCCATTTATTAAAAGGAAGAAAAATGTCACAAATCCAATCTACATGAACAAAAAAATGGCAATGAGCACCAACCAAATGTATTTCTAAGGAGGAACCAAATAATTTCTTTTAAACCTGGTGACAAAAATAGAAAATTTGGAGGGGGGGACTCGATGATGTGGAGTTAGTCAAAGGAAAAACGTGACTGGTTTAGTGTGTTGTCTTGCAAACCAGGCAATGACTCTGTAGCGGGATACGTATATTCAGTTTCTTCATGAAGACTGCAAGCCGGAGGGTTTAGCAAAGGATCAGTAACAGCGGTCATCTCTATGGCAGTGTCAGGCCTGATGTTGTTGGAATTGGCCAAGACTGTATTCCTGGATATTGTTGGACAGGAAGCAGCAGGTGTCATACTATGTAGAATCGGCCAGGCGTTGTAGTTTGACATTGTCCTCTGAGATGTATCTGTTATTTTTGCGACCAGGAAGTGATGGTAAAATGACTGTACGTGTACCGTTCACCCCAAGCACTGGGACAGGTGCACAATAAGAGGAGCCAAACTCTTTTTTGTTTTCCACCTTCTCACAGACCAGGTCTCTGATCTTGGGTAGCCAGCCGACTACCGGAATCTGCAGCGCCGCTTTAGTTGCGGAGGGTAAATGTTCCTTTGCAAGACCATCTCGGGTCTCTTGTAGTTTCTGTAACACATCAGAATGATTATCTACGTCAAAGGATGCGGCTGTTGCCAAAACGCCTGCATGAGCCGAGGCCATGCCTTCGTTCACGGCTGTTATCAATGCTAGTCTGCGGTCCTGGTTGGGAAGCAACCTGTCACCAGCGTCATTAATTCTCACATAGGAAACTTTATCTGGACTTAAATGATAAGAGTGTTTCAAAGGGAAACCCTGTGGGTACTTACTTTCCTTCTCTGTAGCGGCTATAGCTGCCAAGATGTCATCATCAATCTTAGTCATGGATCTTGTAACTGCTGCTACTGAATATGTGGATACTGCTGTTTTAGCTGCTTCACCAGCCAAACAGTTACCGACCGCGTGTACTCATACACGCTAGTGGCCAAGAGTATGATTTACTTATGTGAGAGGCAGACGTTCTTTAAGCTCTGAGACTCGAACCGAAAGCATTTTATGCCTAATTGTGCTTCCTTTAGAATCACGATAGTCATTCTGAGACCAAAAGAATAAGTTGTCATTAAAAGACTGCACACAGTAGAAAGAGTCACTTGCAATCAAAGTAGTCACGTTAGGATCAGCAAAGTCCAGTGCTAGCACCAGGGTATGAAGATCCGCTAACTGGGCGGTGCAGTCCCCTAGTGCCTGCGTGTGCACGACACTGGACTTGAACTCATCGTTCACTATGGTACCTGCCACTATTACACATGCTGCCGAGTAAGAATGTTTTGATCCGGTCGCCCGTTGCTTAGAACCGTCGGAATAAATGATACAATGGTAGTCCTCGAGCGGGCCCATGACAGAGGAGCAGGATGAACAAATTCATACTGTAAGAACTCCTGAGTTTGTAATGAGGAGTCAAAGATATAGGTGACATCAGATGATGTCAACGAAGTAGCCCATTGTATCCAACATGGATGTAAAGCTTTTGAGTTTGGTACACTGGCTTTCGTCACAGCTTCAAGAGCAGGATATGGTGTTACTACCATCATACGTTTTCCTTGCGCCAGTTTGCGTTCCTTCAGGATTGCCATCTGGACTGCAGTCAATACTGTTTCAACAGTTGAAAAACGCAGTTCAGCCGAAGTGTACAAATGTGACTTGTAAGCAATAGGTACTGTGTCACCTTCATTAAATATCAAGTAGGTGAAACCCACTGTCCCAGCACAATTCTTATTACCAGGTTTGTGTGGTTATCACGTGTTAACAAGTATTTAGATTCAAGAAGATCAGACTGCAAGGATTGCTGAATAGCTGAATGTTCCGGAAGCCAGCAGGCTTTTGTAAATGTAGGTTGTATCAAGGCATACAGCGGCTTGATACGCTGGGTATAATCGGGATTGTAAGTTCATCCGAAGTTTAAAAATCTCAGCAAAGATGGCAATTTTTTCAGGGTTGTAGGAGAGCAGAAACTTGCGCATTTCTCCAAGAAGTGAGGTGCCAGGCCTCTACCTTAATTATTGAGCTCATAGCCCAGGAACAACAATGTGTACTCTGCAATGTGTGATTTTGCAAATTTGTATCTGTAGTCCACAAACAAAACTATGATGCGGTGCACGCGACAAAGATGTGGCCATAATTCATCATCCGAGAGATAAATATCATCAACGTACAAGTACGTATCAGTGTCTGTCGTCTAACAGAGAAACAACACGTGCGGCATAAACACCTGGGTTGTTTTTGTAGCCCATGGCGAATCTCGTAAATTGTTTTTGTTTACCGCTCAAGGTGAATGCTGTCCATTGACTACTTATAGAGTACAGATTGTGGCTAAAAAAGCCATTGGAAATGTCAAGTGTAGTTTTATATTTTTCACTCACAAGACTGTCTACAAGTCCTGAGCTATGGGTATTCTGAACCGCACAGTTACGACAATGAGAGTTCAAATGTTGGTAATCCAAAACTAAGCTGTACGACCCATCTGGTTTGGTTACTGTAAAAAGAGGGCTATTCATCGGTGACACACATGTCTCAATCACTCCTTGATACTCTAATTGTTCAAGAATTTCAGAAACTGGAGCTTTTGCTTCCCGCTGGAGGGGATATTAGGGTTGTGGCTGTGGCATTGACTGCATTGGTATCTCATGAGGCAGAGAGGTTTTATCCCAGCCCACCTGAGTACGGTACAGAGCAGGTGCACGCACCAAAGCCCACTCTTTCGCAAAAGCCATTTCCTGCTCCTTGGCTGCGTTGTGTGAAAAACTAGAGAGGATTACCTCCTCCCCCCGTGGAGCGGCTAAAACAAAAGGCGGGGCCGGTCTGCCTCAGCTAACAAGATGTCATACGAAGAAATCAGATTTTCCCAAAAAATCCCTTTAACAACACGTTGTATATCACCTTCAATTAGAAATACAATTTCATATAATCTATCAGGGGGAGCCACTCTGGTGTCAGCAGTTTCCACTGTGATGAAAGTTTCAGTTGCTGTCGCCTCCAGAAATGGACGCAGTGCTTGCCGAACTATGGTAACCTCCGCTGCGCTGTCTAGCAGTGTTACTGCCCAAGTTAGATTCCGAAGGCGAGTTCTCACCGGCCGTGGCATATCTCGCTGTTAAAGCAGCAATTTTCTTTTTCTGAAACGGAGGGCGTTGACGAGGTAAATCGTCCTGTTTTCGTTTACCGTCAGTCTGACCAGGTTGCTCGCGTCCTTGCGAGGCACCTCGACCTCTGCCGAGATCCTGGCGATCATCTCCACCGGTTTGTGAGCCTGATGTTTCCTGTGAAGAACAAGGAGAACGCTGATCAGGGACCTGAAACCTGTCAGTAGACCTAATTCTCACGCGGTCGCCTGAATCATAAGTGCGCTCAGAGGGTTCGGGTGCCGGTGACGCTGCACGTGGCCCGTTTCTGTTGTTGCTTCCCCTGTTTTTTATTTTTCCAATTCTTTTTAGGAAAAATAAAATAGTCTTCTTTGTTAGACTGCGCCATCTGAGTTTGCTGTTGTGCCGGTATTTTAGCAGAAGGCTTAAAACCCAAACTATTGCACTCGGGGTTTCTCTTCCTCCGGGACAAGACGCAAAGCATTAGACACTTGAAAGTTAACCGCATCCCCCTTAACGTTCGCAAGTATGAGATCAGCAACTACGTCAAACACTCCAACAAGCCTCATCCCCAACTCCACTGCCGCCTCCGGGCCGTGCTCATCCTGAACACGCTTAATCACAGAGGGCAGCACAGTCATAGAAGGTGTGCCAAAACACTTCACATACACCGCTTTACCTCAAGTCTCACAATCGGTTACCTCTGGTATTAAGTCTTTCTGCAAACTTATTGTTAAGATCCTGTGTTTCTCCACCTGAGAGGTATTAGGAAATACCGCTTCCAGATGGTCAAATTTCTCAGCAAGCCAGTAAGGTAAATCATCCTTATTCTGTGGTCGCTTGCCCATAACTGAATTAACCATGACGGGACTAATAGACATCTCGGCCGGGCCAGCTGGTGGCGCTGCAACCCCAGGTGCTCCCATCTGGAGGTTGCGGGAAACGTATTGTACTAGAGCCCTATGCACATCAATCAAGGAGGTGTGCAAGACATGCAATTCATTGACAGTGGCTGCTAGATAACGTGGATGTAGTGTATACCCGGCCAAAACTGGCCAAGTGGCCCCTGGAATCGACAAAAGGCCTAACCGGACCGGAGTCACGGTGTGGGGGAGGGCGCCATTAAACCAAATACGGTATTCGCATGCTGAAATCGGAAACATCGAGTGTCTTATATGGCTGATACGCTGCAGGTATTGCAGTGGGAGTGTATGTATGAAACAAATTATAATCACCGTTCACTTCCAGAAACGCTACTCAAGAGTAAAATACCTCAAAGTGGAAAGCCAGATTGGCTCCAATCACAAAGATTAGTGCAATACCAGCGTCTGGCACTCCATATGTTGCCAAATGATGACGGATTGGCTTGCGGCTATGCGCCGCAATATCGACTTCAGCCATAAAGACTAAAAAAAGGAAAACAACTCAAAGGCGTGGCAGCGCAACAGGTTCGTAATTCACATGAATGAGAAAACCATTTTATAATATCAAGCTTGAAAAGACCTATAAAGTATCAATACAGGTAGGTTATGCCGTCACCACTGTTTACCGGAAAACAGGAGTGAGGGTATTGTGGACAAGTAGAAGCACTACTAAAGCGGATAGTAAATAAGTACCAGACCAAACGTTAGGGTCGCCATGCTGCAAGGATTCTGCTCATGCACAGAACTATGCGCAGGAAACCAGGCCCTCGGTGTATTGTTGTGTACCAAAAAAGCCACCTCAGTGCCCAGAACCCCAATCCGACTCGCATTAGTGTCTCATTCGTTCTCCGTACTAAAGCAAAGCTACCAATGATTAGACAACCTAGAACATGCGACTTAGTAAACTCTCAGGAATAGTGGGAAACAAGAACACTCGATCACACTTATACTTGTCCACAACGTGAGTAATCAGAGACACTGTATAGTTTAAAATGTTAATTTTTAACTAACGTGCTCTAAGGTGCAGTACTCTAGCCAATATGAGCAGCATAATGCATACAAGCAATATAATTAGCATTGTTACAATTCCATAAAGCACAAAAGAGGAAATCATATTATAATGACAGTGGAAACAGGACTATAGCTCCTTTTACCACCCTCCCCGTGCTCATGAGCTAGTTTAGAATAATTATAGAAGACCTCTGGGCTTTGTCAGCGAGACCCCATACCTACGCGATCAGATGCAGTGAATTACATCTCAGGATCAGCACAGCTCTTCTATGTTGGAAAGGTTTTCTTCAAGTGCTTTCTCATGCATGTAATGCCATATTAAAAGCACCCGTTTCAGTTGGGCCGCTGTGCTTCATGTTATGTCTATGTGCGTGGGACTGACCAAAGTGAATCAACAGCATACATTGTTATTCGACCTTGAACAGGCTGTGCAGACAGAGAGTGCGGTGCCCCGCTGGATATGTGAAAGGTGGATGTGAAAGGTGGACAGTTCTCATGTGAAGCAGCAGCAAAGTATGTCACGAGAACAGAGCCATGTAGTGTCGTGTGCAAAAGCGGCAGAATGGCAGCCATGCATATACTACTTGTGCTAACTTAGCAATGTCTGCAGTTTGTATTTGTCGAGTTTTATATAGCGCTGGCTAGACCCGTAGGTATCCGAGCGCTTTACATTCGGTTACACAATGTTACAGAAAATGATAACAATTACACATTACGTCAAAAAATAAGCAACACATTGAAAGAGGCAAGAAAGGAGAGACAAGTAGGGAGGAGGAGGGGAGGGGGAAAGATGAGAGAAAAGACGGCAGGAGAGAGGAAGGGAAGTCAGCCCAAAGACCGACTGGGTAGGTGAAGACCGAGGAAGGAGTCCACAGCCCGTCTCCCCTTTAGCTAAGCAAGGTAGCTCCATCGGGCATTAGTCAAACCATGCAGTTAACCCCATCTCCTCACTACAGCCTAATAGTGATTGAGATCTTGTCCCAGGGTCTAGCTGCAAGATGGGATAGGCTCCTGCCTCCCCATCTTGCCCTGCAAATTTTGGGAATCTGAACCATACCAGTATTGGTTGATCTGAGATTCCATATTGGGGAGTACCATAGAAACAGTTTCTGCATATCCAAGGCTTCCCCACCATACAATGCTTTGTGTGCTAAACAAAGTGCCTTAAATTCCACCCGTTGTTGTATTGGGAACGTTGAGTAATAGTCACGCTGTGGCATTCTGTACTGACTGTAGTTTGGCCATCTGAGCCTTGTCAATGCCCAGCAATAGTGCATTGCTGTAGTCTATTTTTGAGTAGATCAGTGCACCTATTACCACTAAGACGGTATATGCCTGCCGTTGGCAGAAATTTGTATTATACTGTATAGAAAGGTCTACTGACCCACTGTGTGCTTTTTTCTACTGTCATTTTGTTCATTCTGACACTTGCCCAGCAGGGCTGTGCTTTGGGAACTCTCAAGGGTTACCTTTCTGCTCTGTCTGCTTTTTTGCGGCTGCCAGACCAGCCTTCTCTCTTCAAGTCTCCTATCGGACATAGATTTCTAAAAGGGCTGGCCCATTTGTTTCTACCCATGCCCTTTGTTATGCCACGGTGGGCCCTTAAGGTGGTCCAGTGTCAGGTGCACCTGACTACAGCAATTCATTCTACCTCTTCTGTCATTGTAATGGAATGACAACAACGGCCATACTAACTCAAAAGTTATCCATGGGTCATAAACCAATTGCCTTCTACAGTGGACTGCTAGATCCCGTCATGAAAGGTCACTACTCATGTGAGCAAGCACAGGCTACAGCACCATTTGCAGTCCAGAAAAGCACCTCAATAGTAACTGGATCACCTTTAAGACTGTATGTAGAGCATGCAGTATTTGCTATTTTACAAAGAAGTAAGAGCACCCTCACGACTCGGAGGGCATCTGCATTCAACGTAGTACTTTCAGTGCCACCTTTACAAATGGTTCACCATCACACCGTTAATCCAGCAACATTCTTTGCACACCCAGACACTGACGATGAGCAAGTGCACGACTGTGCCGTTAAATTCCAGATGAAGAAAGGAAGTTGGGAGAAGTCCCTATCCCAGGGTGTATGTTGCTCTTTGTTGATGGGTCCTCTTTCATAGATCAGGAAAATGGGATTTCACACTCAGGAGCAGTAGTTGTAACAGCTGAAGAGCAGGGCTCAGCTGATACATTACAAATCATTAACCAAATGGTACTACCTTCTCAATTTGCAGCACATGTGCCTGAATTGATGGCTATCATTGAAGCAGTACTGTGACCTGAGGTGCTAGAGGTCACCCTTTATTCAGATTCAGCATATGCCTCCACCACTGTACCTTCTAGCATTCACAGAAGGGAAGGGAGGGAATTTCTTAAAACTGATGGGTCTCCAGTGATGCATAAAGATTTATTGCCACAATTAATAAAAGCTTTATCACTTCCAACTAAAGTAGCAGTGATTAAGTGTGCAGCACACACCAATCAGCAAGACTTTATCTCTAGGGGTAATGCTCTGGCAGATTCGGCATCAAAGAAAGCAGCTAAAGCATCCAAAAATTATAATCAATATGATGAACACACATATACAGAGATAGCAAAATTCCATTTGCGCGAATTACAAGAGCAAGCACTGCCTCCCAAAAGGGAGCTATGGAAACAGCAAGGCTGCACTCAGTCATCAATAGATATCATTTACAGGCAAAAGAGTACAGGCAAGCTAGTAATGCCACAAGCAGTATTGTACAAGAATCTAGACCAACTACACCTCCCAGCACACACAGCAAAAGAGTACCTTCTTGCTAAATTACAGGCAGATTGGTTTATTCTACAGATACCTGAAATGATGACTATATACATTGCAGAATGTGCAGTATGTCAACAGTATAGCCCCAAGCCTACCTGAAAGGTGATCACCTCAACAATACCATGTCCAAGATGTCCATTTAAACATTTACACTTAGATTTTGTCGACATGATAGAAAGGTTTAACAATTATAGGTATCTTGTAGTAGTTGTTTGTCGAATCTCATAATGGATTAAGGCAGGACTCTGTGTACACAATGATGCTAAAGCAGCAGCCAATTTTCTGATAAGAGAGGTGGTACCGAGATGGGGCATGGCAGAAGCGATCCGCTCTGATAACGGGCCCTATTTCGTCAATGCAATATTCCAACACATTTACACCGCTCTAGGATTAAAACATAAACTGTCATCTGTTTATCACCCCAAAGTAATGGTATTGTGGACCACCTGAATTACCTTCTTAAGAATAAAATAAGTAAACTATGTGCTACTCTGCAAAAAAATGGCTGTACTACCTACCACTGTTATGTACCCCAACCTAGGCCTAAGTAGCAAACGACCTTTCACCTACATTTGTCCTACCTTGCTCTGCTTAAAGGTTCTAGCGCTGACCTTCAGTTATGTGCTGAATAAATGTCGATTGGTTTTGTTGAAACTAGCCTCATTTATTATGCATGAGGATTCTTAGAAATGTCCCCTGCACATGAGGTACATAACAGGAGTAACATACTCTGTATAAAAGTCATGGTAATTTTCATCATAGGGTGATAGAACTACTTTGCATAGTTGTAGGTACTGATTTAGCCTCATTTATATAATCATACTTAGAACATATCGATTGTCGTTGGACCCCCGAGGCTATTATTGTGGTATAATAAAACCATAACTTCACTAGATAGACAGAGGAGACACTTACACACTGCCACAAGACACTTGAGGTCCTGGCCTGCAGAAGCTCCAGCACACAGTGGTCTGACATCCCTTGCGGGGTGTCCAACTCGAGATCAAGATGGGGTCCTTCGTTCTCTCCCATCAGGTAGTGGGGTTGGCTCCTTCCTAGAGGATTCTTGGCTCTATACCCACATACATGCTAGGTACACGTAGGTAGGGGCAGCAACCTTATGAGCATGCTTGATTATAGTCTTGTTCATATGCTTGCATATATTCCTTGTTTCAGCACCATGGTAGAATTCTGCCTTCTATTTACTTTGTTGGTGCTTATAATCTCTTACGATAGCTTCTGTCTATTGATTTTTGCAACACATATGTTTTATACTCGAATGACACTGGATCAATAAATGCTTATTGAAATAAAAAAATTCCCCAACATTTGTCTGTGTATTTCTCTGAGACCAAGTGAGCACGAATGTGAGAAGCTGGCTTGGTAGAGGAGGCTCACTTACGTATGTGTAGCACATTGCACCAATCAAGATGACCCTTATGGTAAATTCATTGGTCCTAGACAACCGTAGAAAGCTCTCTAAGTCGTAGCTGTGGAAAACAGCCTTTTGGCTTAGTCCAGAAGCAGTGTAAAGCAGCTTGTTTTACCAGAACGTAATCTTATCAATATAGATTAAGTGAAAAAGCACAATGCAGTGTATTTATAAAAAAAGGTATTTCTTATAAAGTACTCACTAACACGTACAAATATCTCCTACCCGGAGATATACACAATGCTTTGCAAAAAAAAATAGGTAAGTAGCACTGTAGGAAAGTAGATCTTCTTTCATGGTTACCCCCACAATTTTGCCTGGTGAGATGCTGTTTCTGACTAGTCTGACTGGGATTCTGCTAATCAGGACCCCAGTCTCTTTTTTTCTCCCATAAATTGGTTACGGTGAGTACTTAGGTACATCCCAGATTGGCTACTGGTGTGCCGTTATAAGTCCCTAGTATATGGTACTGAGGTACCCAGGGCCTAGGTGCACTAGAGGTTTCCCATGGGCTGAAGCTTGTGTTATGACAGCCATGGGAAACCACGCAAACAATGACTATAGGCCTGCCATTGCAGCCTGTGTAAGCTGGTGCCAGCACCACTTACAAAAGATATAGATTTCCCTACATCTGAGGTCACTACACTTAAACCCTATAAGTCACCCCTAAGGCAGGCCTTTCGATCCTAAAGGCAGGGTACTTGGTTCTAAGTGTGAGGGTACCCCTGCATGACCAGAACATCCCTACAACCTTCGGAGCCCATTCTCACGGGTTGTAAGTGCATCAGCCATTTCGATATATAGAGTGGCTATGAGTCATTACGAAATGTCTAACTCTAAACTGGCTGTAACGGACCCTGGCATGTTTGATGTCAAACATGTTGGAATCATACTCCCACACGGTAGCTGGTGTGGGAGGTGATTCCATGCACTGTAAATCTCCTCTGGGAGGCCCTCAGTGCTCCCGATACCAGTCTTCCAGAACTGGACAGCAAGCTAAGGCTTCCAACCTGAGACATGATTCTGCCCTCTTGCTGCTGAGCCAAGCTCGAGTAGGGGTAGGTAGGACAATAGATATCCTGTCACAGGGAGGTATGCCCACCTCCCAGACAGGGTTTAGTGTATTGGGACAGGGTGGGGGCACTGGCCAGCGCCACTGAGACTGCTTGAAGGCCACACTTGGTGCCCTACTTGCATTCTCCAGTTCAAACCAGTCCAGAGAGCTGCTGGCTCCCAATCTGATGCAAAACTGGACAAAGGACATGGGAGTATCCCCCCCACTGTTTTGTCCCTCCTCTGGGAGTTACCTCTGAATAATATCAACCCTTTCTTTAGGGTACTTAAGGGCTTACCTCTGGGTAGGTCCCTAGATTCGTCATGGGATTCAATTTAGATCCAACTCCACGTCATCTTTAACAGTCTGGGCACTCTGATCACGTCGTGCTGACCGAGTCAGACTGACCGCATCGAACGTTGCTTTGGTAAACGGAGACTAAAACAGGAAGACTCCGTCTGCCTGTGGACATCAAAGAAATCAGAAGGACTCACCCTTGGAATGAAGGAGTAACTCCCCTGCAACTGCAGGCACGGCAACTTGGCTAATTGGTTTGCTGATCTTGGGCTCCTACAGAATCCAACAGGCTCGTAACACAGGTTAGTGTCTGATGCCCGTATCCCTCTCCGGTATCACTGGAACCGAGTCACTGTGCACCGTATCAGCTGGCTGTTGCTAAGGCTAGTAGACTCCTGTCTCCAGAGATCTTCGGGTCCTTTCAAGGGACTCCTTTGATCCCAGTTGCCTCTCCTGTTTGCTTGGGGCCTGCTCTGACTCCCCTGCGCTTGGTGAGTCTCTTGGACCTTGGTGGTCCCAACTGTGTAACTTTTTCGCTTATCACGTTGTTTGTAGTGCCAAGGCTTGTTGGTGCTCCCGACGGACACCGACCCCTCAACTCTTGACATCCGACGTGGGACAGCTCGTGATTGGCTCCTGGTCATTCCTCAGCTTCACCTGGTCCACACAGATGCAGCTCCAAGATCACCACTAACTTTCCTGCAACACCTAACATCATTGGGAATTTGTCTTCCGTGCCTCCTGGTCATTCCTAGGTGGCATAGACTCTGTCCCCTCTGCTTGCAGGTACTTTTCCTTCTGAATCCACCTTTGGGTTCCACCGGACGCTTTCACCTTATTTAACAGCGGCATCTTCCTGAAGTCCTCCATTAAGTTCGACATCAGTTTCGAATGCCACTTCACACCTTTACACCCGGCTTCCCTGGTATAGGCACCCTGGTTCCTAGGGTATCCACGGGTGGGGTGGCTCTCCAACCTTCTGTCTTCCCCAGGGTCTCTTCAGGGTCTACTGGGAAGGGTCCTTCTTTTCCAAAATTGCAACTGCGACTCACCCATTGTCTTGAACGGAGCACGTGGTCGTATTCCCACTCCGCACTTGGCCTCCATGGGGTTCCTGGTTACTTACCTTGGGTGGTTCCTTGAGTCCCTAGCACTCCTATGCCTTCTGGGCATAGTTTTGACTTGTGTTGTGGTTTGCAACCCACTATTTCAATATATCGTTTGGCAGTGGCGGCTGTTGATTCAAAAAAGTGGTAGGGCGGGAAGGAATATACAGCTATTCATGTTCTGGTCCTGTGAGGGATTAAGTCGCTACTGGGAGGAGGTTATCGATTGCATGTCCCAAGTGACAGGGCGCGACTTGGGGGTGGAAATGGGAGTTTGTCTGCTGCTATGGTTTCCCCACACTCCGCGCACGAAAATCACGAGCAAGTTTTGCGACTTAGGGCTGGTTGTGACCAAAAGAGAGATCACCCTGCACTGGAAATCGAGAGCTGGTCCCAGCTATAAGAGATGGAAAGCGACCTTCACTAAATGGGCGGGTAGTGAGGGCGCGCTCAGGCTACAGTAAGCGCTGCGGGGGACCGATGAAAAGGCGCTGGACATGGCGCGTGCATGGGAGGCACTAGTGGTTGAGCTCCAAGGATGGGGAACGGATGTGGTTGAGGACGATGAAACACTGGAGCAACTTGCAGAGGCGCAGTCATAGAGAGGTACTTGGTAGAACACACGAGCTGGCGCGAGTGCTTCAATTCTCCTTATTGTGCTGAGCCTGACCATGGGGAGGGGGAGTGGCCCGCAACCAATCACAAGGTAACTTAAAAAGAGGAGAATTATCCTTGTACCTTGTATTATGGCACACTGACATGGGGGAGGGTGTATATGCATATGAGAGTGCTGATGGTCAACGAATATCTGGATGGTAGTGGATTGGATGATATTATGCATTGGTTGCTAGAAGCTGGATATGACCATTGGTACGACGACACTTCACGATGGTAATTGTAACTATGTGATGCAATAAAAATTGTTTTTGCAACAAAAAAAAAGAGGATGAAAGACTGCGTGGGGAGCTGAAGTTCAAACCATCTGGTCAAATCCAGATCATCAGCCTTGTCGGAAGGCTTAGTGGATGCATTAGTCCAGTGAGTCTTCAGTCTATGCTAAGAGGCAAGAGGCCTGTGACTGACTAGATTCCCTTCTAAACCAGTATTACCAGCTTATGCTTCGCACCATTTCTCATCAACTCACATTTATGCCTACACCCATACACTCTCTTTCCTCGACTGAACCATACACTCCCATACACACACTCACCCATTCTGCCATTTACTCTCTCACTCATACTCAATCAAGCATTCTCATCTACCATACCACTCATTCACCTAATTCACACTGCCTAACCCACTCACTGTTGTACTTTCATATATTAAAATATATTATTGTAGACACCAGGTTGTATTTCATTCAATTCATGGTGTTTTAGTGAGCTTTCGCTTACCCACCCTAACATGCCGAGTCATCCACTCAGTAACTTAATCAATCAATAATTGTAGTGCGCGCTACTCACCTGTGAGGGTCTCAAGGCGCTGAGGGGTGGGGCGGGGGGAAGCAGCTACTGGTAGAACAGCCAGGTCTTTAGAAGTCCCCTGAAGGTCAGCAGGTCCTGGGTCAGACGCAGGTGGGCGGAAAGGGTGTTCCATGTCTTGCCGGCGAGGTGGGAGAATGATCTGCCGCCAGTGGTTCGGCAGGTGCGTGGGACGGTGGCGAGGTCGGCAGAGTGAAGCTGGGGGTTCGGGGTGTAGAAGGACAATCGTGATCCTCTTGTTGACCGGAAGCCAGCGCAGATCTCTCAGGTGGGTGGTGATGTGGCTGTGGCGAGGGAGTCCGAGGATGAGACGTGTGGAGGCGTTCTGTATGCGTTGGAGTCTCTTCTGGAGTGTAACTGTGGTTCCTGCGTAAGGGGCGTTGCCGTGGTCCAGCCTGCTGCTGACGAGTGCTTGGGTGACCGTTCTTCTGGTTTCGGTGGGGATCCATCTGTAGATCATGCGGAGGGTATTGAAGCAGGAGGAAGAGACAGTGTTGACTTGCTGGGTCATGGAGAGCATTAAGTCCAGGATGAACCCCAGGTTGCGTGCGTGGTTGGTGGGTGTCGGGAGAGCTCCCAGCGTCGACGGCCACCAGGAGTTGTCCCATGCGGAGGGAGTGGAGCCGAGGATGAGGACCTCTGTCTTGTCTGAGTTCAATTTCAGCTGGCTAGACTTCATCCAATCTGCGACGGCCTTCATTCCCTCGTGGAGGTTGGATTTGGCGGTGACCGGGTCCTTGGTGAGAGAGAGGATCAGCTGGGTGTCATCGGCGTACGAGACGATGTTGAGGTGGTGTGTTCGGAAGATGTTGACGAGCGGTGCCATGTAGATGTTGAAGAGGGTTGGGTTGAGGGATGATCCTTGGGGTACGCCGCAAGTGATCATGGTGGCTTCGGATCGGAAAGGGGGGAGGCGGACTCTCTGGGTTCTGCCGGTGAGGAAGGAGGTGATCCAGTCCAGGGTTTTGCCTCGGATCCCTGCGTCGTGGAGGCATGTGCACAGGGTGTGGTGGCAGATGGTGTCGAAGGCGGCCGAGAGGTCCAGGAGGATGAGGGCCGCGGTTTCGCCTTTGTCCAGTATGGTCCTGATGTCGTCAGTGGTGGCAATGAGGGCGGTTTCGGTGCTGTGATTGCTGCGGAAGCCTGAATGGGAGGAGTCCAGGACGTTGTTCTCTTCCAGGAAGTGGGTTAGTTGTCTGTTGGCGGTCTTCTCAATGACTTTCACCGGGAACGGGAGCAGGGAGATGGGTCAGAAGTTCATGAGGTCCTTTGGGTCCGCCTTGGGTTTCTTGAGTAGGGCGTTGATCTCTGCGTGTTTCCAGCTCTCTGGGAAGGTGGCGGTCTCGAAGGAGCTGTTGATGGTCTTTCGGAGATGGGGTGCGATGATGGAGCTAGCCTTGTTGAAGATGTGGTGGGGGCAGGGGTCGGAAGGTGAGCCGGAATGGATGGTGTTCATGGTTTTGATGGTGTCTTCGTTGTTGGTGTTGTGCCAGGAGAGCAGAATGTTAATGTGTTTGGTGGGTGTTGCGTCAGGGGTGTTGGCGTCTGTCGTCGGCGCCTGGGTGTCGAAGCTGTTGTGGATGTCTGCGATCTTGCGGTGGAAGAAGGTAGCCAGTGAGTCGCAGAGTTCTTGTGACGGGGGTACGTCATTGGAGCTGGAGGTGGCAAGTTCGTTCACGATGTTGAAGAGCTCTTTGCTGTTGTGTGCGTTGTTGTCTATGCGTTCCTTGAAGGAGGTTCTTTTGGCGGCTCGGATGAGTTGGTGGTGTTTACGTCTGGCGTTTATGAGTGCTGCGTTGTTGTCTGGTCATTGCGCCACTGCTTCTCCAGTCTTCTACAGGGGTGCTTGGAGTTCTGGAGGTCGGCGTTGAGCCAGATGGCTCTCGTGTCGGTGCACCTGTTTGAGGGTTTCCTGAGCGGGGCGAGGGTGTTGGCGCAGTCGTCGATCCATTGTCTGAAATTGTGGGCTGCTGCGTTGGTCTCGGAGGGCTCGGGTGGCGGGACTCGGGCGAGTGTGATGATGAGCTGGTCCTCGTTGACTTTTTTCCAGCTGTGGTGTGGGAAACGTTGCGGTTGGTTGCGTGTGGTGTGTTTCTCGAAGGAGAAGTGGATGCATTGGTGGTCGGTCCAGTGGAGTTCGGTGGTGTGACTGAAGGTGACGTGGTCGCTGGTGGAGAAGATGGGGTCAAGCATGTGTCCGGCGGAGTGGGTGGGTGTCGTGACGAGTTGTTTGAGTCTGAGGTTGGTGAGGTTGTCGATCAGCATTGTGGTGTTGTTGGCGTTCTCGAGGTGGAAGTTCAGGTCTCCGAGGAGGATGTAGTCTGTGGAGGCGAGTGAGTGAGTGCGTGCTGATGAGGTCGGCGATGGATTTGCTGAACTGTGGTCGGGGTCCCGGGAGTCTGTAGACGAGGCTTCCTCTGAGGGTGGTGGTTTGATCAATGTGGATCCGGAAGTGTAGGTGTTCGGCCATGCTGAGGGCGTCCTCGGTGTTTGTTGAGAGTCTGATGGTGTTCCTGTGGACGATGGCAATTCCACCTCCTTGGTTGTTGTTGTTTCGGTCCCTTCGTGTGATCGTGTAGCCGTCCGGGATGGCTATGGCTATGTCAGGCGCTGAGGAGGTGTTAATCCAGGTCTCCCTCAGGATGGTGACATCCAGGGCGGCGGAGTCGAGCAGGTCCCAGAGTTCGACGGCATGCCGGTGGACTGAGCGGGTGTTGAGTAGTATGCAGCTGAGATGGTTGTGGCCTGCAGTGTTGGGTTGGGCTGTACGGGCAGGAGTGCGTTGGCTGGTGAAGTTGCAGTTTCAGCAGGTGAAGGGTCCGTGGTGTGCTTCGGGGTGGCCTGGAAACAGGTGGCTGGTAGTCCGGCGATGAGTGCGTGGAGGGTGGCTGCGTCGTAGCGGCGTTGGGTCTTGTGATGATCGCGGGTGCCGAGGGTCTGGCTCTGGGTGCGGTCCAGGCGCAGACAGGCTTGCCTTTGACGCGCATTCGGGGCTTGCATTTGGCGCGCATGCGTTCGCCATTTGTTGGGGAGTGGGGCGGGAACCAGAGGAGGGGAGGCGGGAGCAGGGCTGCAGCGGCAGGAAAACGGTGGGAGAAACGGCGGAGTCGCGATGGAAGGTAGGAAGGGACAAGAGGAAAATTACATGTGCAGCAGAACAGAACAGTTAACAGAGCAAGGCAAACTCACAGGAAAGTGGGACAATGCGGAAAGTTACATGTGCAATAGTACAGAACAATTAACAGAGCAGAGGCAAGGGAAATTCACACCAGACAAGAGACAAGAGTTACCAGGCAGATCGGGAAGCAAGGGGGCGGGAGGCTAAGGGAGGGAGCGGGCCGGCGAAGGGGCGGGCTGCAGTGGGAGGCTGCAGGCACTGCTGAGCTGCTCTGAGGCGCTCAGAGTCCAGGCGGAGAGGTGAACGGCAGACCTGCAAGGGGAGAGTGCTGACCTGGACCAGAGTCTAGAAGTCACACTACTAGACTCAAGATCATTCACTAACACCTACACACAATACACATTAAGATATACATATTCAACAATTCATTCACTTTCACCTACCTTACATCAATAACCTACCCACTCATATTCACCCATGCGCATCAAGCTTCCCACAATTATTCACCCAATTCATGTAACCAGTCATCACATTTTACCTACCCACTCAGTCAACCCTTCACATTCAATAACTGAGCCCTTTACACATACACACGAAACATCACTCATTGGGTAACGAGTTACACTTAGTGGCTTTGCTAATGCTGGCTTTATTCTTCCTGCAGATTCCATCTAGAAGAAACCCCGTTGTCCCAACAATAAGTACATATAAAGTACACTGGAGATAAAAACAACCAAATGTAGTTTTGGCAGTAAAGAGTTTAGCTCAGGACCCATTGTTGCTGCAGAGTAGGGAGAGCAGCAGTTAGAAACAGAAAGGTGAGAAGGAACAGATTTTACTTCTCCCATCTTACTTGTTTTAGAGGCAGCTGCTAGTAAAGGTCACAGCACAAAAACACGATAAAATCTAGGATTCATGGGCATGCCCTACCCATTATAAAAGGGGCTCCTTTACGATTTGAAATACAATAAATAAAAGGTCATCTGACACTACAGACTGACAAAATATGTTTGTCTGTGGCGTCTTTCGCCTGCTTCCAAAATCGACTCTTTCCCATCACATCACTAGATGGGTGTGGTCAGTGAAGCCAAAAGGCAGCACCTCACATTGTGGGGAGATGGTTAAGGGTGGAGTTACTATCGCTGAGTGGCATGCAGACTTGTACAGCCCGGGCTTGGAAGCAAAACGCCTGAGGCTGTTTTAAAGCTGTGCTCTCAGGTGAAGGAAGTGGCCCGATTAGGGTCCCCCGGGTCACTAGTGACCATCTCTCAGCCTTCCATACCAAATGACGAGTCGGTCAGTCAGTAGAGAATACAAACCAATAACTGTTTTTTCTTATACAATCAGAGCGGAGTCCAGTCTGCCCATTCTCTAGGAGTGCTACAAAATGGACTGAAATCAAACAAGCATGAAGATACATTATTGTACATATCGAAACTGGGCTGAAACACGCCCATAGTGGAATTTTCCGGGCAGATGCAGCTAGCCAGTGAAATACAAAAAACATAAAGAAACGGCTTCAGTGCTCATAGCTTACACAAATTCAGAGTCCAAGGTTGTTTCATTCGGGCCCACCACAAGACAAGTTGGAGAGGGCCTCTGTCTAGTGAGAAAGGCATGCGCTAATAGGAACAGTGTACTCATTACTAGTACAGACCTACATGGCAGGAAATGAAACCTATAGTGGAACATTTCTCGGAATCAAACAAGATCAGTTTCAAACAGCTTAAAATGGCGCCTACAAAAACAATTCATAGGGCAATGTGCAAACGTGAACATTTCTAATCTAACAGACCCTCCATTTAGCATGAGCTAAAATATTTTCTAACAGCAACAAAGAAAACAGGAAACCATAAGCAATAATATAAATTCAGAGCAATAGAGCCTTATGAGCACATGTTTTCAACATCAGGAAAGGAAACTGTGAGGAGGGAAGAATTCTCGAAAATCCCCATATCAATATTCATGAGGTCCTCTATTTCTTTCTGTACTATTGCAGCATTGGTATCATGAATCAATATTTTCCGTTTAGGGATGAGAATAGTGGTGCAATAGGAGCAGCAGAAGGGAAGACACTAAATAAGAGCACAGCAAAACATCAATATCACAATCATGTAAATCACCTTTTCAAGAATCCAGCCCCAACTACCAAAAAGGGACCAACTCAAATATCCACTCTCCATTCCCTTGACATTCTCAAGTATATCGTGAATGTGCTTGGTAATATTCTTTTCCATATTCTTGACCCGGACCACACACTGATCTCCCACTACCGTACATACACCAGCATTCTCTTCCAGGGGATCCTCATCAATAGTCATAAGCACTGAATATTCCCGCCCATGTGCGGGGACCCCGGAAATAATAAAATTATATATGAAAAACATATATATACAGCTCTGTATATGTATAAACATATATTATTTTTTCCAAGCAAATGCAGCCCCCCATAGAAGGCTAGACAATGTAGACACAAATATCCAATAATCCACCATAGGTATAATAATACACCTAAATCTCTCTTTTTTTTTTATGAGGTAAAAACTCATGATAAAGAAAAGAGAACACTGTGCAAAACACAGATCCACAAAACATTGTTAGGCTGCATTGCAATACAATACCATAGATACTGAAAAGCCTTGTACAGGTAAAAACTGGCACCGTGCCTTTAAGGCAGCCCTGACTCCAATATCCCATCATGCCTCAGGGGTGACAGTTGGGACAGTTGTTCTTTCCGGCTCCTTCAGTCAGGACCCTGGAATTCAGCTCTCTTCATTTTTGACTTTCCAGTCAAGAATTGTTACTTTTATAGTAATTCTTTTGGCTTCCTCTTGTTATATTCTGTTGGGGAAGTGTATTTCCTGTGTTTTCTGACTAGATTTAAAAAGAAATTCTGTCAGAAAAATGCCCTCTTTGTTCATGCCTTGTCCATCCTGTGGCAAAAAGAAGGCCTCCTCAGACACACACGATGTGTGTATCGTCTGTCTACCGGATTCTCACTCTGCTGCGGTCGACGTCGAAGCAGCTGGTCCCTGTTTGTTCTCCATCGGCGTCGGGCTCGGCGTCGAAGACTCCAGTGTCGGGATCGTCGATGAGAGGTGAGGAGTCCAGGGAGAGTCATGCTTCCAAAAGAAAGCCCACGTCGACACTCGATCCGGCGGCGAAGCGCATTTGTTCGTCGCCGGCAACTTCGACGTCAAGAAAACATCCATCGGCGTTGAAGGAGACTCATCACCGATCGACGTCAAGAAGACATCGATCGACGTCAAGGGATAGACATCGCTCAACGTCGAAATCAACACCAAGAGAAAAGTCGACGTCGCATGAAGAGCGCAGGCGTTCAACGTCGAAATCTACATTGACGTCGAGGCAAAGATCGTTGTCAAAAGATCAGGAAATATCTTCGACATCGAGACCTGATTCGCCGTCAAGAGAAAGGCGATCGTCGTCGAAAGTACTGACGACGGCGAGACAAGGATCATCGTCGGAACACTTGACGTCGAGGCGGGTGCCTCCATCGGAGTTGACGTCGAGGCGGGTGCCTCCGTCGGAGTCGACGTCGAGGCAGGTGCCTCCGTCGTCAAAGGTCTCCAAAACTTCGGAGAAGATGGTGACATCGAGGCGAGGTTCCTCATTGGGTTCTAGGCCTCCGTCCAGGACAAGTCCTCCATCGACGACAAGGCTCTCGACGTCGAAGCAGGACACATTGGCGTCGAAGTCCAGATCTCCGGTGATAGGCCTATCACCGTCGAGACGGTCCTCCGCGGTGGGATACCATGAAACGTCACACATTCGTTTGACTTTCAAGCCAGTATCGAGACGCAAATCTCCACATAGATTGGTATATACCACATCGGAGCACGATTCATCTCGTCCTATTTCAATTTCACCTTCAGCCTCTGAAGGCTCGAGACCAAGATCCGGATCGCCGGAGGTGTTGGGTTTCTGTCCAGCTCCTCCAGTGGAACATACTTCTCAAGAGGAGGACCATACTCTGACTCAGAGCCCCATCAGGGAAATACCTCAGGACACTTCGATGATTCAGGCAGTTAATGCTTCCTTAACAAGATTGAGGGCTCTGGATCAACCGTCACGACCAGCAAGATCCCATTCTCGAGGAAGAGAATTCCAACGGCGCTCACGTTCGCCCAGAAGGCGATCCAGGTCCACCTCTCGTAGAAGAGAGTCAATCAGATTGGGGAGAAGGCGGCGTAGGTCCCCCTCATCCTCTTCGTCAAGCCGTTCGTCCAGAAGGGATTATTCACCCACACTCTCAGATACACCACCATCTAGAGTATCGCCAGTGGATGACATCAGCACCTTCCAAGATGTGTTGTGCAGAGGAGCGACAAAATTGAACATTCCCATGCATGTTCAAGAAACCACCTCCTCTGTCATCTTTGAGACCCTTCATGAGCGAGCGGTGTCTCGTCCACTGTTGCCTTTAGTCCCGGGGTTGCTTAAACCGGTAATGGACATCTTCCTTGTGAGAAGTTGGCCTGATGTATGATGTCACTAGTTCTAGTGTACACCTTATATCAGTCCAAATACCCTTATGGTGATTGGTTGTAAAGTCAACCTTATAGACCAGCTATCCTAGTGGTAGCATGGACAAGAGCAGTCTTAGGCTAAACTCTGAATGGCATGTGAAGCCAGCTGTGATACCATATATAATCCCTTGAATACCAAATGAAAGGACACCACAACAGATATATATATAAAATAAAGTGTATTTATTCTAGTCAAACCCTCAGCACTCTTTATGAGATTAGAGGTAAGTACAACACAGTCTTATTTATGCATACATTAAGTCACACAGGTAAGTAATACAGTTAGGCCCTAGGGGCCACGCAAACCATATACTAAGTAAGTGGTATAAGGACCACTGTCACGGAAATAGAATAGGCCTAGGCCTAGGGAATCGCTGGGGCTACACTACACTAGCGTTAGTTAGGGAGTGGGAGGCCCACGGGATTCGTGTGCAGAGTGGAAACACTCACGCGTAATGCGTAAAAGTCACTAGTAATAGTACAGTTTAGAAAACGATAGATTTAGGACACTTCCGGAGTAGCTAGGAAGTCGAGACTGGAAAACTAGACACTAGGATAGTCACTATCCTGATGAGCACCGGAGTACCCAAGTTACCTAGCCCACAGGCTGCGGGTGCATAGGGGTGAAGATGCGTCGGTTTTCGTCGTCGACTCCTATGGATGCCTGAAGAAAGATGCTGACAGGCAGTCAGTGAAGAGTGTCCGGTGGATCCCAAGGCTGGGATCAAGAAGAGAGGAGACCTGCAAGCAGAAGGGACAGAGTCAAGGTCACTAGCCAGTGACCACGTGGAACCAGGAAGGAACCAGGCGATGTCGTGAAGATTGCAGGTGAAGGTGAAGCTTGTCGCTGCAGCCAGGAGGACCAGGAAGCGTCGAGGACGACCAGGACCCGGAGGCGAGCTGTCCCACGAAGGCTCTTGCTGTCGGCGGCGTCGAAGTTGGACTAGGACTCACCAAGCCTTGGCAAGCGGAACCCACGAAGAACGGAGGACTTGCTTCTGGTGCAGACCAGGAAGGTCTGGGGTGCTTCTTCTTTGCAGAGAAGCGGGAGCCAGTCTGGAGGAGCCAAACCAGTGCAGAAGATTTCAGGGTGCGTCGTCACAAAGGCCACTAGCCAGCGGGCAAGCAACCGGACAGACGCGGCAAGCAGGAAAATGCAGAAGGGCCCCACGCAGGACTCGTGGAGTGTGGGGGGCTGATCTTCGGTGCAGATGATGCTTGGGGTTGGGGCTTCTCAATCCCCGGTGCACAACTTTGAGGGTGCCTCAGAAGCTGCGCTTGAAGTTACTAGCCACTTTTCCCAGGTAGCCGGTCCCACGTCGCTCGTCGCCTCCACGGATCTCAGCTCTGCTGTGGATGTGGATCAGGGTCGGAGAAGTCTGGAAGTCAAGGCTCTGGTCGGGCTCTGCAGTCAGTTCCTCGTAGAACGTGGGCAAAGCAAAGGGTAGTCTCTTGATGGTGCCTGTTTGCACAGGGTAGCCACTCCTTGGCCACAAGGGAGATTCTTCAGTCTTCTTCTTTCGTCGAATGTCGAAGGTCCAGAGTTTCTGTTCAAGTTTGCAGGTTCAGGATAATCTAAAGTCTTGAGGCCCAACTCCCACTCTTATACTAATCTGGGGGGCTGGGATACCTGCTAGGTCACGCCTTATGGGTGGGACCTGGGAGGGGGTGGTTACACCCACTTCCCTTTGTCCAGTTTCGCGCCAGAGCTGGGGCTGGAGTGCCCCAGCGCCGGTTTGAGCTGGACTATGCAAGGAACACCTTGTGTGCCCCAGGCATGTCTCATTCCTTTCAGCCCACCCTGCCCCAATACACTAAAGGCTGTCTGGGGAGGTGCTAGCACCTCCCCAAGCAGGAAACCTATTGTCCAGGCCTCCCTGGCTGGGATCACTCCCAGCTGCAGGAGGTTAGACTTGTGTCGTGGCAGCAGCATCCATTTTGTGATGCTGAGGCTTTGGTCAGAGGCTAACAGTGAAGTATGATTTTAACATGTCTTTCCCTCTAGAAGGGGGGAATAATATCCTCATGTCCAGAAATGGCATGGGGGTATTATTCCACAGTGTTAGACACCTTACACGACATGTTTCGATAAAGCCAAACCATAGTTACCATAACCGTCTAAGATTATAAGGCACTTTAAGAGTATATGGTAGGCTATATCATAGAACAGCTATAAGGACTTGGTTCCGAAAGCTGCAGACAGGCTCAGCTCATGCTAGAGCACCATCTCACATGTTACCAAGCACTCTGCCTCCAGGATTGTTAAGGCCTGCCGTAGGAGTGACTGATAGGTACACATGTGTCTATATGTAAGTTAGGTATAGTAATACTACACCTAAGCAAGGGGTGATTACACGACCTTGCCCCAGCTGAGTGATCAGCCAGTTGTGTCAAAATGGAAGGCCAGGCCAGGGGTGGCATAATACATGCTGCAGCCCCTGGTAGGCCTAGGGTACACCTATGCCCTGGGTACCTAGGGTACACTGTACAGGGGCCAATAAGGTGATCCTATCCAAATGGGTTATGCACCTAAAGTACATAGTATTAATTTAGAGAGAGAACAGCAGGGCTGTGGGTCTGATTAGCAGGCCCACAGCCACATCTAAGTCGAAAACCAGTAAAGCAAAAGCAAAAAGTGGGGGTGAACATAGAAAGCAGACCCTACTCTCCTACATTCCTCACGCCAGCGACTATCAAATCTGCGCCGGCGCGAATTCTTAAAAAATATCGTCCGGCCCCTGAGGATCCTCTATTTCTCAAGGCGGACCCTCCACCGGATTCTGTAACCACTGCTGCTGCCAGAAAAACTCATTCAGGGGCTTTGTCATCCACAGTGCCGCCGGATAAGGAAAGTAAATCACAAGACTCTTGGGGGAGAAGAGTATGTGGCTCGGCGGCCTCCAGTCTGAAAGTGGCCAGTGCCTCAGCGCTTCTGGGGCGCTACGACAGATCACTGTGGGACTCCCTTCAGAGATTTATAGATAAAGTACCTTCCGAAGACAGAAAGGACTTTGAAGAGATCTTGCACGAGGGCAGCCTAGTTTCAAACCAGGTGATAAGCGCAGTAGCGGATGGAGCAACGTTGGCAGCCCACTCGTATGCTCATGGGATTTCCGCCAGAAGATCCTCTTGGCTAAGGCTGACGGCTCTGAAACCTGAAGCATAGGCAAGAATTTTGAATCTGCCTTTCTCTGGTAGTTCGCTTTTCGGTTCTCATGCGGATGACGAAATGGCTCGCATGAAGTCTGAACTCGAGACCATGAAAGCCGTGGGGCTAGAGAAACGAAAAGAATTCCGTCGTCGTAGGGGAACCGACAGGCGTAGCTACCAACAGAGGGTTCAAACCCCTCACTGGCAGAAAAATCAAGACCAACAAGGGCAGAAGAAGCAGCAATTTCAGTCCCGCAGATCATCTAGGGGACGTGGAAATAACCGCCAGTCCAGCAGTAGAAACAAGGCTCAAGGAAAGCAATGAGAGACCGCTTCCTCCAATGCCGTCCACCGCTCCGGTGGGAGGAAGTATTGCAAACCATCTTCGAGAGTGGCAATCCATCACAAAAGACAAGTGGGTTCTAAATATACTGCGACATGGATACTCGCTTTGTTTCCGGAGTCCCCCTCCCTCGATCCGCCCTGCACAATCATCTCAACACCTCAAGATGCTAAGAGAAGAAGTGGCGACCCTTCTGCTCAAATCAGCAATAGAAAGAGTTCCCAGGGCGCAGAGAGGGAGAGGAGTCTACTCCAGATATTTTCTAATTCAAAAAAGAAATACAAATGCAGAGTTCAGACCCATCTTGGACTTACGAACACTCAACAAGCATATCAAAAGAGAAAAGTTTTGTATGCTTGCGCTGCACCAAATATATCCTCATCTCCGTCGAGGCGATTGGATGTGCTCGCTGGACCTGCAAGACGCGTACTTTCATAATCCCATCTTACAGAGTCATCAGAAATTTCTAAGGTTCGTAGTGGGGACCTCCCACTATCAGTTCAAGGTTCTACCATTTGGCCTGAAATCAGCCCCTCGAGTATTTACAAAATGCATGGCGGTAGTAGCGGCTGCACTGAGGCGCGCAGGAGTCTTCGTCTATCCCCATCTAGACGATTGGTTGATAAAAGGTCCATCGCCTCAGAGTGTACACTCACAGCTGGCACGCTGCCTGAATTTGTGTCACAGATTGGGACTCAGGGTGAACTTCAAGATATCCACCTTCACACCAACACAAAGAATACACTACCTGGGTGCAACTATAGATTCCGCAGTAGGAAAAGTGTTTCCTTCGGAGGAGAGAGGGTTATCCCTTATCCACAAAGGCAAGCAGATTATAACTAACAATCTGTGTACAGCACGGCAAATCTCGTCTCTGCTAGGGTCCATGGCATCTTGCATATTCCTAGTGCCCAATGCCAGATTGAGGATGCGTCCTCTCCAACAAGATCTGGAGGACAAATGGGACCAAGGGAATTCACTGTGGGAGGAAACAGTCTGTCTTTCCTCAGCGGCCAGGCAGTCAATCAAGTGGTGGTTGAAGCCACGCAATCTACAGGTGGGAATTCCTTTTCAAGATCCAGAGGACTGGGTACTCAACGACGAGGTGCTAGACGACATCTTCGGGGAGTGGGGACGTCCGCAAATAGATCTCTTCGCGGACGAAAACAACGCGAAATGCCGAGGCTTCGCCTCAAGATACCATCGGCCAGGATCCATAGGGAATGGCCTTTTGATCGATTGGTCAATGACATTTGTGTACGCTTTTCCGCCTCTCCCACTAATCCCCAAAGTAGTGACCAAACTGCAACACTCGTCTACCAAGATGATCCTCATAGCACCGGACTGGCCGAGGCAGTGGTGGTACACGGATCTCCTCCACATGTCGATCCGACCTCACAAGCGTCTGCCGTGCAGACCGGACTTGTTAACCAAGATGCAGGGGAAGATTTAGCATCCAAGTCTTCCCTCGCTGAGCTTAACAGCATGGCTCCTGAAGTCCTCCAGTATGGCCATTTAAACCTTCCCCAGGAGTGTATGACCATACTGAAGGAAGCTAGGAGGCCTTCTACAAGAAACTCTTATTTCTGTAAGTGTAAGAGGTTTTATGTATGGTGTATTCAACATCAGTATAACCCTACAAAATGTCAAGAAGAAGTGATTTTGCCTTATCTTCTACACTTAGCTAGGGTCGGGTTGAAATTTTCCTCCATCAAAGTTCACCTAGCGGCCATTACAGCATATAGGCGCTCTCCATCGCAGCAGTAATTCTTTAAGCTGCAGGTGGTGAAGGATTTTTTGCAGGGGCTCAAAAAGGTTTACCCCCCAGTAAGGCCTTCCTCGCCTTCTTGGAAGCTGAACTTGGTTCTTTCAAAGCTTATGAGTTCACCTTTCGAGCCCATACATAAAGCTACTTCACAGCACCTTACGTGGAAAACAGCATTTTTAATAGCTATCACTTCAGCACCTAGGGTGAGTGAAATACAGGCCCTCTGTTCTAAAGAACCCTACACGATTTTTCACCTTAATACGGTAGTGATGAGAACTCATCCATCTTTTTTACCAAAGGTGGTGTCAGATGTTCATGTTAATCAGACCATCTCTTTATCAACCTTTTTTCCCAACCCCTCCTTGCCAGCTGAGATGGCGTTGCACTCTTTAGATGTTAAGCGGGTTCTAAAATTCTACCTAGATAGGACTAAGGCTGTCAGGAAATCTGACCAATTGTTTGTAAACTATGGTGCTGTCCGCACAGGTTTTGCTGCATCTAAACGTTCCATTGCTAGGTGGATTGTGTCAGGCATTAAATTGGCTTACCAACTGGCTCAGAAGCCATTGGTCGCTCTACCTAAAGCGCATTCCACAAGAGGGAAAGCGGCTACTGCTGCTTTTCTCAATAATGTCCCACTCTCCGAGATCTGCAAAGCAGCCACTTGGAGATCTGTCCATACATTTACGAGGCATTATTGTCTGGACTCGGACACCAGAGCAGACACTCAAGTAGGACAAGCCTCCTTGAGGAATCTGTTCAATAACTGATTCTTTCAATGGTTATACTCCATGTATAGTGCAGTTCTCATTTGCCTGCAGGTGGAAGGTGGGCTTGCTATTCTATTCAGTGCTTATGACTATTGATGAGGATCCCCTTTAAGAAAAGGATAAGTTACTTTCCTGTAATCCTAGTTCTCTTCCAGGGGTATCCTCATCAAAGTCATAAGCAACCCACCCGCCTCCCCAGGCAAATGAGAGGACTGTATTATTAAACATGGAAGAAGTATATCTTTGTGTTTAGGACTACGGTCCCGCAAAGAACAACTGACGCAACTGTCACCCCTGAGGCATGAAGGGATATTGGAGTCAGGGCTGCCTTAAAGGCACGGTGCCAGTTTTTACCTGTACAAGACTTTTCAGTCTCTATGGTATTGTATTGCAATGCAGCCTGCAGGCTAAAAATGTTTTGTGGATCTGTGTTTTGCACAGTGTTCTCTTTTCTTTATCATGAGTTTTTACCTCATTAAAAAAAAAAAAAGAAAAAAGAGATTTAGGTGTATTATTATACCTATGATGGATTATTGGATATTTGTGTCTACATTGTCTAGCCTTCTATGGGGGGCTGCATTTGCTTGGAAAAAATAATATCTGTTTATACATATACAGAGCTGTATATATATGTTTTTCATATATAATTTTATTATTTCCGGGGTCCCCGCACATGGGCGGGAATAGTCAGTGCTTATGACTTTGATGAGGATACCCCTGGAAGAGAACTAGGATTACAGGTAAGTAACTTATCCTTCTTAGCTAAGATAAAATTGACTGCGTACCTAGTCTGTTCTGAATATATTCGCATACTCTCCAACTGAGTGATGATGTCGCTTAAAGCTGCCACAGTAGTATTAGATACAATTTGCAACTTGGACCTAAAATATTCTGTAGCATTTTCACCGCTGGCCATTGTAGTACCACCCAAAGTGAAAATAGAAGAAAGGATCTATCCAAAGGTGATCCCATTACTATAATTATTGACCTCTATATCGGTCACTCCCTCACAGAATTCCTTTTTAAAGTCCTTTTAACCCGATAGACATTTGGCCTAGCATATCTACAGTACACACCTAAGGGCAGCACCATTCCAAGAGCCACACCATCAGTACCGTTATGAACGTTGGAATATCTATTGTTAGACAAAAAGTAAAACCCTGGGTGTGCATAAGTTGGCCCTTTATAATCTACTGCAGCATATCTAGGGGCACATGCATCAAGCAAGGCAATTGCGATTCCTTAATAGTGATTATTAAGGAATCGCTATTAAGGAATCGCAATTGCCTTTGCATGTAGGTTTTGCAAAAATATTTGCGATTCCTACACATTCCTTAATTGTGAATCGCAAATTGCGATTCGCAATTAAGGAATGCCTTCCTATTCATCCCTCTGGGCCTAGAGGCCCATAGGAATGAATGGGAAGCCATTCGCAATTTGCGAGCACCAAATAGGAACTCACAAATTGCTAATGCAATTTGAAGGGTGCTAGGGGGCCTTAAAGGCCACCCTGATGCACCCCCAAATTTGAAATCTATAGTCATTAGGCGCACACATATGCCCTAAGGGCATATGTGTGCGCCACATGACTCTTTGAAAAATGCACTTTTGTGCATTTTTCAATTTGTTTTGCAAATTACCATCAGCTTGCAGTTGATGGTAATTATCATTTCCTAAATGCGAAGTTGCATTTAAGAAAGGCTTTGATGCATCCCAAATCATGATTCGCAATTTAGGTAATCAAAAAATTTGCGATTACCTATATTGCGAATGGGTTTTGGGTTGGTGCATCCCAATTGCCTAAATACCGGTCACAAAGGGGGCGATTTTGCGAATCGGCCCTTTTGCGATCGGTATTTAGGTTGATGCATGTGCCCTCTAGTGTTCATTACGAAAGTACTCGGATCTTTGTCATTCACTAAAGGGATCGTATTTTTGGACAAAACTTTTTCAGAACAATTTATATACAAGAAGTGTGTGTGCTATTCACGATAGGGCAAGAAGCAGGATCATAACCGGCCTCCCACGTAACTATCAATTCCTTGTAATGCCATCCCACAAAAGTGACATTCTGTTCTTCTATATAAACATTTTCACAATGTGTTATCACAACCTGAATAACCCATTCCCAGTGGCTTTCTATAATATAAACAAGCTCCTGAATAGCCAAAACCAAAGACTCTCTTCACTTCTGCAAATTGTGGTGAACGAGTATATGTATAATTTACAAGTGACAATGGATATGCAGTCCATAAACTAGTGACCGATTCAGTAGGGTGGCAAGCTGACCTTTCTACAAAGAATCTCTTGTGTGTGTCTAGAAATACATTACTCAGGGCTGTCCTTTTCTTTCTTGTCGGAGGAATAACCTTACCCTTGTTACGTAAAGGTACATCCTGGTCTTTTTCCAAAACCCATGACACCCCACATAATATTATTAGCAACAAAACCACAAGAGTAACACATGTTATTTTCTGCTTGCGGGTCCACACCATGTTATGCTGGGCAACAAGAATCACAGGCTGCTCTTCCTCAGCAACCTGTCTACGAAAGGGATGCATAACGGGTGGAAAAGGGGGGCAAAATGCTAAGAAAATATACAAGTTCCTAGTGTCCATCACAGCCTCACTGGTACAGTCTCCTATTGTCCATCAATCATTTGGTGCTCTTGAGCACCGGCGGTGGAGCTTGCTCTGTCCTAAGCTCTTTTAATGTAACCCACGTCGATCAAGGTGGTATACCTTCAAGGTATACTTCACTCTTTCCTAACTAATGTTCAAACAACTAGAATACAGTAAGCAAAAAAACCCTTCACTAATTTCAGCTGATTCTGTTGGTACTATCACTCAGTACAACCTATCTTATGCAGTCCATCCCTACTCTTTTTTTCTCCTTAGATTCAGTGTCCCTCAACCGAGGGAGCAAATTGTACCTGGTAGCCCCAGGCACTGTATGATCAGTGAACAAAGGCTCTTGGACAGCCTGTATTTCCGGAGGAACAACCTCGTTCAACGCATTCTCATTTTCTTTATCCGTTTGCGTCCACGTTAGCTGGGCATCGCTGTAAGGGACAAACCTGGGGACCTGCTCGCACTCCGTGACCCCAATGTCGTCTTTGATCCACTGGTTGTAGGGTAATGGTTAAGGAATCCTCCGACAGTGGGTCGCATGGGCCCAGTTCTTACGGCCAGCAACCTTCCCAGCAATACGTGTCACCCAATAAACCTGCTCAAGACCTTTCCAGTGTGGCTCCAAACTTTTTTTCTTTTGCAAGTTACACAGTAAAACAAAGTAACCAGGCTGGATATTGTGGTCGGGTCCCTCTGGTGTAGAAGGTAGGTGCTCCCACACCTGTTGAGGAATAGAACGTAAACTTTCTGTTAACTGGCCATGGTAATCAAGCAACACAGGATACTCAATATGAGAGAACGCCCCAGATGTTTGCCGGGCGCCCAAATGCGACCTCATAAGGAGACAATCGTCTCCTAGAATGTGCTGTAGTTCTTGTTGACAAAAGAGCTAATGGTAAAGCTTCCAGACACTTTAACCCTGTGGTCTCCTAAATTTTGCCAATTTCAGTTTGAGAGTACCATTATACTTCTCAACCAAACCCACTGACTGTGGATGATTGACAGCATGACATTTTTGTTTTACATGGAGGCCCTCACAAATCAATTGAATCACTTTCGCATTCAAATGACTTCCATTGTCACTCCAGATGACTCGGGGCAAGCCGAAATGAGGAACGTACTCCTTCAGGAGCACCTATGCAGTCGTAATGGCTGTATTATCTTTAGTGGGGTAAGCCTCAACCTATTTACTGAACACACACACAACCACCAAAACATACTTAAGATTATTGCACCTCTCTAATTCAATATAGTCCATTTGATGGACTTCAAAAGAAAAAGTGGGTGGTGTTGGGGTACCCTTCCCTGGATTATGCATCATACAGACCATGCAATATTTTACCAAATGCACAGCCGTCCTAGAGATATTGTAAATCTGCCACACAGGGACTAACAGCTTACAAATGCCTTTGGCACTAATGAGTTGGACCATGTGCCATAGTAACCACAGGTAGAACATATGCATCTGGCAACATCCATCTCCGTTACCCTGATTTATTGATCCAACATCCTTCCTCATTCAACTGTGCTGTACTTTCCTGCCATTCTGCTAATTCTTCTTCAATTGTGGCTTCGCTTTGTATCTCCTTTACACTTTCACGGGTATTCTCAAACATGACAACTTCAGGGACCCACCTAGCTGGACCTGCTACAAACATGCATTTCATCTTTGTTTGGGTTGTTTTCTTAGCTATTTGATCTGCAAAAGTGTTTCCTCTACCCACATCATCAGTAACCTTCCTGTGGGCACTACATTTGATTATGGCCAATTTCTTGGGGAGCGTTAAAGCGGACAAAAGCCCCAATATGAGGTGCCCATGTTGTATCTTGGTGCCATGAGAAGTAAGGAACCCTCTCTCGGCCCCAGAGTCGCCCAAAATGATGTGCAACTCCGCAGGCATACTGGCTGTCAGTATAAATATTGGCAAGCAGCCCTTCACTCAATTCACAAGCTCGAATAAGAGCTGCAAGTTCAGCAGCTTGAGCCGACTGATAAGGGACCTGTGATGTCTCTACCACCGTGCGCAACATTGTAACAGCATAAAGTTACATCGTGGTGCCATCTGGTAATTTAAAACAAGAGCCATCAACATATAACTCTCCTTGGGGGTCAGATAAGAGAACATCAGTCAGGTCTACCCGTCCATTCATCTCTTCTTCCGTCCAGAAGATGCAGTCATTTGTATCAACTGCACCATTTTCAGAAGGGAGGGGTAGGGAGGGGTAGTAACGTGGCTGGATTCAGAGTGACACATCTTTAAATCGTAATATGTTTAGCAAAGAGTGTCAATTAATAACCAGTCAGATGTGCACTGGTGAGGTGCTGTGTCTTTGTCTTATTCAAGAGTGTATCCACAGCATGGGGCACCATAGCTGTGAGGTCAGTATCCAGCATGAGTCCAGCCGATTGTCTGATTGATAAACAAGTTTTATTGGTTTTTTAAAAACACTGCAAAAAGAAACATTGAGCCTGTCAAGCCACCACTGTACAATCGCACAGAGTGAGACCACGCCCCCCCGCCCCCACCCGAAGCCCCCCCCCCGCCCCCACCCCCCCAAAACACCCATTCAGAATACATTGCCCAACCATTTCCCCCATACCCTACGATATTTCTTGGGGCAGCCCCTCGCCTGATAGAGAATCCGTTCCTGGGCCGCACACCAGTCCACACCAGCACTCCATTTGGCCAAGGTAGGCGGCTGTGGGTGTTTCCATGCCGCTGCAATATCTCTTTTTGCCACCATTAACGCTGTCATAAGGAACAGCTTCTCTGCACGGGTGCCATTTAGACCGTCAGTGATGCCCAGAAGGGCGTGTCTAGGGTTGTGTGGCACCTCCCAGCCCAACACCTCTGTGAGATCAGCTTCTATGCCCCTCCAGTAATCCCCTAGTTCCGGACAGGACCACACCATATGGATGAAGTCGGCCGGATCAAAACCACAGCGGGGGCAAGATGCGTCAGCAGAGAGGCCCGCACGGCGTAGACGCGCCGGTGTGAGGTAGGCAATGTGAAGATAGTACACTTGAATCAGCCGCAGTTTGGCGGAGGCCGTCACCAGCCGGGGGGGCCATAAGGGCATCCCGCCAGTCCACCTCATCCAGGGGACCCACCCACTCCTCCCACCTTCCCCTCAAGCCGTCCTGAACCGCGGGGGATTGTTAATAAGAGAACGGTGTATGCGGGAAATACCCCCCCTCCCTAGGTTACCCAGCAAGACCTGAGCCTCCGGGGGACTGTGGTCTGGCAACCGAACATCCAGAGGAGTATAGATGCGTATGGCGTGGCGCAGTTGGAGGTACTTATAAAATTGGGATGAGTGAATGGAGAAGCGCGCCTGCAGTTCCGCGTATGAGCACATGCGCCCCCCCCGCCAGACGTCCCCCAGCTGGGAGATGCCGAGCAGGTCCCATGATCTAAAACCTTCCAGGGCAGCAACGTCCCGCAACCACGTCCCATGCCAAAGGGGAGTGGCGCTAATCAGCCGCCCGGTCCACCGGGTATGGCGAAGCGCCGCTCGCCAGGCCAAGAAGATCGCTCTAGTGATGTCGGGGCAGGAAGCGGGGATTGGAGCGCCATACAGGCGATCCAAAATGCAGGAGAAACCCAAGTCATCTAGTTCCACCCTGTAGGCCGGGTCGGACCATCCCCCTCCGAACCAATCGTGAATGACGAGAAGGCGAGTGGCCAAATAGTAGAGGTAAAGATTGGTCATACCGAGCCCTCCATCAAAGGTGGGCAGGCGACACGTCGACAGGGCCAGCCGCGGTCTCCCACCACCCCAGAGAAATCGAGTCGCAAACCCGTCCATCTCGCGGAACCAAGGCCTCGGAAAGGACACGGGAGTGTTTTGTAATACACAAAGGAACCGGGGGAGAATCATCATTTTGTAGAGTGCCACCCTCCCCAACGGGTTGAGCGGGAGCGATTGCCATCGCGCCAGGTCCACCTTGGCCTTCTTGACCAGGGGGGCCACGTTAAGGGCCCAACTCAGCTCTGGGAGAAGGGAGACCCAAATACCCAGGTATTTGAAAGACAACCGGCGGAGGGGAATCCTGTCCTGCCAGTCAAAGCATTCCCGGGAGGGGTGCAGAGGCACAAGGACCGATTTGTGCGGGTTTAAATAGAGGCCAGACGCGCGGCCAAAAAGGCCCAGGATATGGAGTGCACGGGGACCAGATCGCGCCGGATCGCTAAGGTACAACAAAACGTCGTCCGCGTAAAGGGCTATTCTGTCTGGCGCAAGACCTGGCCACTCCCAGCCCCGAAGAAGAGGGTCCGCGCGGACCAGGGCAGCAAGGGGCTCCATAGCAAGGGCAAAGAGGAGGGGCGACAGTGGGCACCCCTGCCGTGTTCCCCGGCCAATCCGAAACGGCCGCTACAATGCCCCATTAACCAGCACTCTGGCACGAGGGCGTGCGTAAAGGACCCGCACCATTCCGACAAACTTGGGGCCGAAACCCATATGGGTCAGGACCTCAAATAGGTAGGGCCACCCAACCGAGTCGAAGGCCTTCTCGAAGTCGGCAAGTAGGAGCGTGAGATATGGGGATATGCGGTGGCGGTGAGCCAGGGCCACGTGAAGTCGACGGAGGCAGTGGCGAGTACCCCGGTCCGGCATGAAGCCACATTGGTCCGGATGCACCAGGCTTGACAGAAAGGGCCGAAGCCTCTGGGCCAGGACCGCCGCGTAGAGTTTGATATCCGTGTTAATGAGGGAGATCGGCCGGTATGCCGACCTATCACAGGAGGGTGGCGTAGATTTGGGCAGAACCACAATCGTGGCCATGTCGGCCTCTGGAGGGAAGGAGCCGTTTTTAACCGCCGCAGCATAGAGGGCACTCAAGCGAGGGGTCAGAAGGTCTTTGTAGGCGGCATAAAACTCCTGGGGGAACCCGTCCGATCCCGGGGTCTTCCCCGCGGACGTGCGGCCTATCGCCTCCCCAATCTCCTCTAGAGAGATGGGCACGTCCAGACTCTCCCAATCACTGGACCGAAGACAAGGAAGCCGTAAATTATGAGCTGCAAGCAGCGAAGCTAGGGATAAGTCCGACACCCGGGCCCGATACAGCTGTGAGTAGTATTGAGCAAAGGCGTTTGCCATTGCCACGGAGGAGGACTGAAGCCGACCCTCCGAATCGGTGACCGCCGGGATGATGCGCGACGTCCCCGGGTAGGTAACCAGACGATGCAGCAGTGTACCATTCTTATCACCCTACCCGTAGACCCTCGCCACCGAGGACTGCCAGAGGAGTTTAGCCGCATCCATCGACCGCTGACGAATCTCCTCCCGCAAAAGCTGCAGCTGCCGGTCTACGGCCGGATCCCCAACCGCGGAGAGAGATTGTTCCAGACGTAACGCCCGGGCCTCGCAGGCAGTGAGTCGCTGGAGCTGCGTCTGGCGGTGCCGCACCACCAGTGCCTTGGCGGCCCCCCTGATGGTGGCTTTACACGCCTCCCAGAGGATCCCCGCCGAGGAGACTGACCCATCGTTGTCGCCATAGTACTGCGTAAGCGCGGACCCCACCTCCCTACAGAGCTTCTTATCCCGGAGAAACCAGGCGTTGAAGCGCCACATCTGGCGGGCCCCTCGGGGTGGGGGACCCAGACCCAGGAGGACTGGGGAATGATCGGATATCCCTCTGGGAAGGATGCGGACAGCCTGGACGCCCGCACAGTCGGTGGAAGGGACAAAGATCGCATCAATCCGCGCATGAGTGTGATGGGCGGCCGAAGTGTGGGTGTATTGCCGTGCGCGCGGGTGCCAGATACGCCAAGCGTCACATAAGCCCTGAGCCTCTGCCCATCCCACCAGCTGCTTAGCCCGCGCAGCGCGGGGCGTCGAGACCGGACCTGAGGAGTCGAGTTGTGGGGCAGAGACAGCGTTGAAGTCTCCACCCAAAACAATAGCACCCGGCGGGAGAGCAGCCAACAGGGACGTGGCGTGGGATAATGCCTGGGACAACCCTGTGGGCGGCGCGTAGAGCGACAGAAAATTGAGCGGCCGACCCTCCAGCGTGCCGCAGACAGCGATCCCCATTCCTTGGGGGTCGCGAACCACCCGGGTAAAGACAAAGGGGACGGAGCGGCGCAACAGGACGGCGACCCCCCGAGATCCGCGAGAGAATCCCGAGTGCCACACCCGGTCGTACCATATCTTGCCAAGAAGGGACACTTCTCACCCAGCAGGTGGGTTTCCTGGAGAAGGAGCACGTCGGCCTCCGCGCGCTGGGCATACTTAAGGACTGCAGTGCGCTTGAGTCTATCCAATAAGCCGTTCACGTTCCATGACAGAATGCGCACATGAGCTTTGGAGGTGAGGTCACCCATGGGAGTGGTGGGAGCAGAGCGCTAGGGAGGAAGTGGCCATAAGAAGCCAGGACCACGGGTCCCATACTAGGGAAGGCCAGTGGGCAGCGCAGGAGGGCGAGCGGCGGCGGGGCCCGCACGGGTGACTGCGTGGAGAGGCACGGCGATGCACGGAGTGTGGTGCAGCAGAAGAAGCTCAAAGGAAAACAGACCCAACCTAAACAAAACAGTCCCCCAAGAAGGAACAACCAACAGGTCCCCAATCCCAGACCCCCACCCCCCACCCTACACTTCAAGAACGGAAGCATCTGTCGCCCGAACAAACCCAACAGTTACAAGACCCCAAGCCTAGATGCTCGGGTGTAAAGAGCATAGTGGATCCCTCCGGAAGCACGGATTTCAGTGATACGTCCTAGGTTGTTGCGAGAAAGCTTAAGAGTGCAAAGCCCCCTCCTCCCCGCCCTCGAGCAGGGCCGTCGCCTCCCCCTGTGGATACATGGAGCAGACAATAAGTTACAGGGCAGGACTACGGGAGAGGTCAGACAAGTCAGTCTGTATGGTGAGGGGGGCAGGAGATCCCCCCGGCCTGGGTGACAAGCAGCGCCGGGGTCCCCCAGCCGCATGAGACGATGTGCCAGAGGAGGCCGAGGAGTCCCTCACATGTCTCTCAGAAGTGTTGGCAGACCGGGTCCGAACCATCGCCACTCCTCGGCGCAGCCGGGATTGCGTGCGTTTCCTGCGCCGTGGTCGTCGGGATCCAGGTGCTTCTCGGCCCCGGGGCCTGGACGGCACCCCCGCGGGTTGGCGCAGAGGTCTTTCCTCAGTGAGCCAGGTCCAGGCTGCCCGGGGGGTATCAAAGAACATTGTCTTGTCCTGGAAGACAACACGAAGGCGGGCCGGGAATTGGAGCTGATACTGAAGGCCCAGGGAGCGCAGCCTTTGCTTCACCTCCGTGTAGAGCGGCGCTGCTCCTTGACCTCCCGGGTGTAGTCCGGAAAGACCATAACGGTGTGGTTATTGAAAGCCAAGTGACAGCGCACCCGCGCCTCCCGCAGGATAGCGTCTCTGTCCCTAAAGTTGAGGATCCGCAGGATAAACGGGCGCGGGGGAGCCCCCACAGGAGGTTTGGCCGCCAGAGACCGGTGCGCCCTCTCCACCACGAACCAGGTCGACAGCCCGGTCTCCGGCATCCAGGACTTAAACCATTTCTCGCGGAAGTCGTCAGCGCGGCCAGATTCGACTCCTTCCGGAAAGCCCACCAGACAAAGGTTGTTGCGACATTCGCGATTTTCGGCATCCTCTGCCCGCCTGTGCAGTTCCTTGGAGTGGGTTGTGAGCTCCCTGACCTGATCCTGCAGTAAGTGAATGTCGTCCTCCGCCGTGGAGATCCGGGACTCCGCTTCCGTAATGCGAGCTGTGGCATTGCGGAGGTCCTGCCGCAAGAGCGCAACATCGACCTTCACCTCCCCAACCATCCCGATTATCTGATTGAAATGGCCACAGCCACGTACACTCTCAGACAACTCGGGAGTGCCCTTGCAACGGGATCAAGTACAGCAGAAAAAATAAGCACACAGCCTTTGCTTGTCCCCAAACTTTTGTGTTAGGACAGAAAGCGGGCATATAGAGCAGAAACGATTTGCCATAGTTAGGAGTGCCAAGCAATGGAGCCGAACAAAGCGCAATTTTAAATTGCTCAAAAGACTGCTGGCATTCGGGCATCCAAGGCAAAGGCTCATGCACTACTTTCGTTGTTAATATAAACAAAGGTTTAATTAGTAAGGAATAGTTAGGCATCCACTGATGACAGTAGGAAGTGATACCTATAAGAGCAAGACCACTGACTCATTGTCAGTAAAATTGCTCTCCCTCCCTCGCAGCTTCACCGTTAAGTGAGGCCTTCCCCCAAGCCCCTGCACTCTCGAGTGTTGGTGTCCGATGCCCTCCTCCACCCGCCTCATCCCTGGTGGTCCAGTGGACGGATGTACGTCGTTACAACGCACACTTTTACAACGCATGCACTTACAACGCATTTTTTACAACGCAACATCCACTACAACGCATTCCATTACATCGCAGGACACTACAACGCATTTTTAAAAACTACCTTTACAACGCATACCATTACAATGCATAATATTACATTGCATTTAAGGTAAGTATTGGATAGTATAGGGGTAAAAATTACTAATCTTACTCCAGGGGGTGCAACAGTAGGGTAATTGTTGGATAGTATAGGGGTAAAAATTACTATTCTTACTCCAGGGGGTGCAACAGTAGGGTAAGTGTTGGATAGTATAGGGGTAAAAATTACTATTCTAACTCCAGGGGGTGCAACAGTAGGGTAAGTGTTGGATAGTATAGGGGTAAAAATTACTATTCTAACTCCAGGGGGTGCAACAGTAGGGCAAGTGTTGGATAGTATAGGGGTAAAAATTACTATTCTTACTCCAGGGGGTGCAACAGTAGGGTAAGTGTTGGATAGTATAGGGGTAAAAATTACTATTCTAACTCCAGGGGGTGCAACAGTAGGGTAAGTGTTGGATAGTATAGGGGTAAAAATTACTATTCTAACTCCAGGGGGTGCAACAGTAGGGCAAGTGTTGGATAGTATAGGGGTAAAAATTACTATTCTAACTCCAGGGGGTGCAACAGTAGGGTAAGTGTTGGATAGTATAGGGGTAAAAATTACTATTCTAACTCCAGGGGGTGCAACAGTAGGGTAAGTGTTGGATAGTATAGAGGTAAAAATTACTATTCTTACTCCAGGGGGTGCAACAGTAGGGTAAGTGTTGGATAGTATAGGGGTAAAAATTACTATTCTAACTCCAGGGGGTGCAACAGTAGGGTAAGTGTTGGATAGTATAGGGGTAAAAATTACTATTCTAACTCCAGGGGGTGCAACAGTAGGGCAAGTGTTGGATAGTATAGGGGTAAAAATTACTATTCTAACTCCAGGGGGTGCAACAGTAGGGTAAGTGTTGGATAGTATAGGGGTAAAAATTACTATTCTAACTCCAGGGGGTGCAACAGTAGGGTAAGTGTTGGATAGTGTAGGGGTTTTAATATAATATTATGCGTTGTAATGGTATGCGTTGTAAAGGTAGTATGCGATGTAATGGAATGCGTTGTAAAGGTAGTTTTTATAAATGCGTTGTAATGTCCTGCGATGTAATGGAATGCGTTGTAGTGGATGTTGCGTTGTAAAAAATGCGTTGTAAGTGTAGTGCGTTGTAAAAGTTGCGTTGTAAAGGTTGTTCCCCCCAGTGGACCTCTGTCTCCATTCTCTTGCTCCGCTTTTTCTCTCCTTTTCACTCGTTTTTTCCCTCATTTCTATCTCCCCCTTCACTCTCCTTCTGGGTCTTTCCTCCATTTTCTGTCGTTTTCCCCTCATTTCAAGCTCCCCCTTCACGCTCCTTCTGTGTCTTTACTCCGTTTTTCACTCGTTTTTTTACCCTCATCTCAATACCCCCTTTTCACTCTCCTGTTTCCTCTGTGTCTTTCCTCCACTCTTTCTTGCACTTTTTCTGTCGTTTTCCTCTCATTTCAAGCTCCCCCCTTCACTCTCCTTCTCTTTCCTCCATTTTTCACTCGTTTTTTACCCTCATCTCAATCTCCCCCTTTCACTCTCCTGTGTCCTCTGTGTCTTTTCTCCACTCTCTCTTGCACTTTTGCTGCCTTATTTGCACTTTTCTCTCTCTTTTTGCCTTTCTCCTTTTGCCTTTTTTTCCCTGCCGCTTTTGCCCCCGCGGCCCCTCCCCCCCTGCATGACCAGTGTGGCCGGCCCAATCCAGCTCCCCTCCCCGCCTCCCAGCTGTCCAGCCCTCCCCGACCCCTACTTAATGGCAGCCACGCCGCCGGGGCGCCAAGGGCAAGCTCGTCTGCGCCCGTCCGTGACCCGACTGCGACCAGCGCCAGGAACCCTGGATCTCTGTACCGCCAACGCTACGACCCAGCGGCACTCCACGCTCTCAACCCAGGCCGTAACAACAACTGCAAGCTAGCATCACCAGCCAACACCCACGGACCCTTCAGCTGTCACCTCTGCCGGCACACCTGCAACACCGCCAAGACCACTGACCCAGCACAATCCGCCCACAACTGATCCGAAGACCCTGCAATGCATCCTCCTCAACGTCCGATCCCTCCACAAACACGCCACTGAAATCTGGGACCTCCTCAACAGCACTACCCCGGACATAGCATTCTTTACCGAAACCTGGACCAACCCCACCGGCCCACCCGCCCGGGAGGAGGAATTGCCATCGTCAACAATCCACCCTCCGGCTGAGCACACTCCCCGACGAGCCCACAGACCTGATGGAACACCTTCACTTCAAGATACTGGCCAGCCCTACCTCCACCCTCCGAGGAACCTCGAAAAGGCCTGGAGGAACACTAAATCCACAGAAGCCCACAACTTCAGAGCCGCCACCAACACCCACCACCAACTCATCAGAAAAACGAGGAAAAAAGTGATTGAAGACAGAATCTCCACTCATGCACACAACAGCAAAGAACTCTTCAACATCATGAAGGAGTTCGCCCAACCCGCCAGCGAGTCCACCGACATCCCTCCCTCACAAGACCTCTGCGACAAACTCAGCACCTTTTTCCACCACAAAACCAAGAGCATCTACAACAACTTCGATGAAGACAACCAACACACTGAACCCTAACCAACCACCCCGACACCCTGAAGCCAGCGATCGACAGCTGGACAGCCCTCACCACCCAAGACACACTGAAGACGATGAAGTCAATCCACTCTGGGGCCCCCATGGACCCCTGCCCCACCACATTTTCAACAGAGCCGCCAACACCATCGCACCCATGCTCTGCCACACCATCAACCGCTCCCTGGCAACCGCCTCGTTCCCTGACGACTGGAAACATGCGGAGATCAACCCCCTCCTGAAGAAACCCTCGGCGGACCCCACCGACCTCAAAAACTACAGACCCATCTCCCTGCTCCCGTTCCCATCAAAGTCATCGAGAAAGCCATCAACAGCCAACTCGCCATATTCATCGGAGAGCACAACATCCTCGACTCCTCCCAATCCGGCTTAAAAAAAAAACACAGTACAGGAACAGCCCTCCTCGCCGCAACAGATGACATCAGCACCTTACTGGACAAAGGAGAAACAGCAGCCCTCATCCTCCTCGACCTCTCAGCGGCGTTCGACACAGTCTCTCACCTCACCCTAATACGCAGACTCCAGGACGCAGGGATCCAAGACAAGGCCCTCGACTGGATCCGCTCCTTCCTCTCCGGCAGAACGCAGCGGGTCAGACTCCCCCCTTTCCTCTTGGACCCTACACCTACCACCTGCGGAGTCCCTCAGGGGTCCTCCCTCAGCCCTACGCTCTTCAACGTCTACATGGCTCCGCTCGCCCCCATCGTCAGAACCTACGGACTTAACATTGTCATACGGAGACGACACCCAACTCATCCTCTCCCTATCCAACGAACCCAACACCGCCAGACACAACTTTCAAGAAGGCATGGAAGCCGTCGCCAAATGGATGGAAAACAGCTGCCTGCAACTAAACACCAACAAAACGGAAGTACTCATCATGGGCCCAAACTCAGATGCCTGGAACGACACCTGGTGGCCCCCCGCCCTTGGAAGCCCGCCCACCCCCACGGACCACGCACGCAACCTGGGAATCATCCTGGACTCAGAGCTCAAAATGGACCACCAGATCAACTCCGTCTCGTCCTCCTGCTTCCACACCATCCACCTCCTACGTAAGACCTTTAAATGGATCCCCCTCGAACACAGAAAGACCGTCACTCACGCCCTGGTCACCAGCAGGCTCGACTACGGCAACGCACTCTATGCCGGGATAAACAAAAGCCTCACCCGCAAGCTACAGAACATCCAAAACGGCCCCGCAAGACTGGTCCTCAACCTGCCAAGACACTGCCACATCTCCCAACACCTGCGCACACTCCACTGGCTCCCCATTGAAGCTAGAGTCACCTTCAAGATGCTAACCCACGCTCACAAGGCCCTCCACGACACCGGACCAGCATACCCGAATAGCCAACTCAAATTCCACGCACCCCAAAGGTTCCTACGATCAGCCCCGCTCAACCTCAGACAGATAACATCGCTCCCCATGTTTGTAAGAACCCTCAAAACCTGGCTCTTCGACAGACGCCCTCCTTGATGGACTGGAACCTGCGACCCCCCCACACACCCCCAGCACCTTGAGACCCTTATGGGTGAGTAGTCTCGCTTAACAAACACCTGATTTGATTTCATTTTGATTTTGAAAGAGTGCACATTTTCTTGAGTTTGTGGAATGGGCCTTTTAACAATGGTACTGATGCATTCAGGGGTCAACCTCCTACGCTCCTTCGACAGCAGGTGACCTAAATAGGTGAACTCCTGTCGACAATACTGAAATTTAGAAAGGGAAACCTTATGTCCATGATGGGCCAAATGCAACAACACTGACTGTACTATCTTTGCAACCCTGTTCCGTATCAGAAGCAAGGAGGTCATCAACATACTGCACTAATACATTACGTTGAGGAAGCGATAAGGAATCCACTGACATTTTAATGCTTGACTATAAATACTAGGACTCTCTGTATAGCCCTGAGGAGTGCGACAGAATCTAAAACTCCTACCAGCCAGTGTGAATCCAATCAAATATCTACTGTCTGGGTGGATAAGAATACTAAAGAAATCATTTTTCAAGTGAATCACAGAAAGAATGTAGTAGTAGAAGGAATCATCGTCAAAAACATAGTAATATCAGGAACCACAGGAAACTGTGGAACTACTATTTTATTAACCTCACGCAAATCATTCACAAATCGATAAACATTATCAGTGTCCTCCGAAGAGCCTGAGGGTGCCCTCTTAAGAATCGGAAGAATAGGACTATTACAAATATTGGCAGTTTCCTCAACCACTCCCTTTTGTATCAAATCCTGAATAATCTGAAGACGAGCCCTTTCTCCTGCCTGCAGTATCTTATACTGAGGAATGTGAGGCAAAACAACATTCTCTTTAACTTGTATAGAAACTGGTGGTATATGCAACAGCCCTACATCCGTGTCACCTGTAGCCCATAGAGTGGGTGGGACGTCAGCAAATTCAGCTGGGAGGAGATTCCAAAGTAAAAGGACCAACAGTCAATGCAAGGGAGTGTGAAATGGGGCTTACAACTGATACACCTCAAAAACCTACCGAAAAAATTTTGTGGCCAGACAGGGCCGCCCCAGGGACCATATTTCGAGAAACAGATTTTTTTGTTGCACCTGTGTCCACCAAAAATTCCTTAGTGGAGCCTTGCAAATCCGCTGTGACATAAGGACCACGCTAATCTACAGGTATTGGAACTGATTCCTCTCCCTGTCCCTGGCTGTCCTAGCTATAGGACATACCTGTCACCTCATTCATATTGTAATCATCATGATAATACTGGCTATCACGAGGGTCATCAAAGTAAATATTATCAGAACGACCCTGCAAAACCATAGCATTCTGAGCTCTCTCTGTCCCATGACCTTTTCTGCCAGAACCTCGCTCTCTAGGAGCTGCAACGTTCTGTAAAAGCACAGGACACTGGTACACCAGTGGCCTTCCTCCTTACAATACGCACACTGATTTGGCCCTAAAGGTGTATTTGAAGGTTGCTTGCTGGTACAAGGAAGCTGTCTAGAAGGACCCCCTTGTCCCCTACTATTTCCCCTAAACGCTTGTTGCAACAACACCTTCGTTTTCAACTCCTTGTGTTTCTTACCAGTCCTATCCTTTTTCTCCTGATCTTGGTATCTGAAAGAAACACGTTAGTTAGATTCCTTACCTTGGAATATCGTCAGGCTGGATCTGGAAAGATTTTTCGTCAGCAGTACCCCTGCGCGACGGTAGGCGTCGTCTGCGGCTCCCAGAAGCTCGTCTTCATCGGAGCGGTTCTGGACTCGGCGCAGTTTCGGGTCTATCCTCCCGAACAGCGGGTTCAGGATATTCAGGCTCTGATTCCGATCTTTCAGCCTTCGTCCCGAGTTTCGGTCAGGATGGCCCTACGGCTCCTGGGTCTGATGGCCTCCTGCATCCTGCTGGTACATCATGCCAGGTGGCGGATGCGGGCTCTGCAGTGGGACTTGAAGTTCCAGTGAGCTCAACATCAGGGCAACCTGTCCGGCCATGTCCTGCTCTCGGAGGGCACTGCAAGACAAGTGCAGGGGTGGCTCACGGACCGTGATTGGGTTAGTGGCAGATCCCTCTCCCTACCCCAACCGAAGCACATAGTGGTGACGGATGCGTCTCTCTTGGTATGGGGGGGGCCACATGGGAGAGGTGGAGATCAGAGGCCTCTGGTCTCCGGCGGAGTCCCGGCTCCACATTAACCTATTGGAGCTGCGGGCGATCCGGCTTGCTCTGAAGGCATTCCTTCCCTCTGTCCGGGGAAGTGTAGTGCAGGTGTTCACAGACAACACCACCGCCATGTGGTATTGCAACAAACAGGGCGGGGTGGGGTCGTGGACCCTTTATCAGGAGGCTCTGCACCTCTGGACATGGCTGGAACATCAGGGCATCACCCTGGTGGTTCAACACCTGGCGGGCTCTCTGAACGTCAGGGCGGACAAACTCAGCCGCCGGTGCATGATGGATCACAAGTTGCATCTGAACTCTGACGTGGCACAAGGTCTCTTTCAGCAGTGGGGGGAGCCTTGGTTAGATGTATTCGCCACCGAAGAGAGCGCGCAATTTCATCAGTTCTGCGCGTTGGAATTTCCAAGGCGGCACTCGCTCGGAGACGCTTTTCGTCGCGAGTGGAGTTGCGGTCTGTAATACGCCTGTCCGCCTATACCACTTCTGCCCAGAGTGCTGAAGATCAAGCATGACTGGGCCCAAGTCATCCTTGTGGCTCCAGATTGGGCACGAAGATACTGGTATCCTGAGCTACTCAGTCTATCAATCGATCCCCCGATTCGACTGCCTCTTCAGGAGGACCTTCTGTTGCAGCAGCAGGGGAGGGTCCTCCACCCGAACCTGTCCAGCCTCCACCTCCATGCGTGGAGATTGAGCGGCGACAGTTGATGCCATTTGACTTGCCTCCTGAAGTCTGTGATGTCATTCTGGCAGCCTGGCGTCCCTCCACTAAAACAGTATACGCCTGCAGGTGGAACAAATTTGTGGCATGGTGCACAGCAAAGGCTGTGGATCCCCTTTCCACCCCTCTTTCTGAGGTTCACCTCTTTCTTCTTACCCTGGCCCAGGAGCGCTCTGCTCTGGGCACCATCAAGGGATATCTTTCAGCTGTTTCAGCCTCTTGAGGCTTCCTGATCAGCCTTCTCTTTTTAAGTCCCCTCTTGTCAATAGATTCTTTGAAAGCCATTACTCACATGTTCCCTCCTGTTCCCTTTGTAATGCCTCAGTGGTACTTGAATCTGGTGTTAACCTATCTGATGTGCGCTACCTTTGAGCCACTTCATAACTGTCCTCTTCGTCTTCTGACTCTCAAGACTGCTTTTCTGGTTGCCATCACCTCTGCCAGAAGAGTGAGTGAGCTCCAGGCTCTTTCTTCTAAACCTCCTTTTCTCTCTGTCCATCCGGACAAGGTTGTTCTGAGGACTCGCCCTTCTTTTCTCCCTAAGGTGGTTACTGCCTTTCACATCGGGCAGTCCATTACCTTACCCAGCTTCTTTCCGCATCCCTCGAAAGAGGAAGAGAGGCTCCACCGTCTGGACCCAAAACGTGCGCTCTCCTTTTATCTGGATCACACAAACAGTTCCGGGTGGACGACCAACTCTTCGCTGCCTACGTGGGCGCTAAGAAGGGGCGGGCAGTGCACAAGCGAACCATCTCTCGGTGTGTCGTTTTGTGCATTAAGGTCTGTTATTCCTTGCCTGAGAAGGATCCTCCTGTGGGGCTGAGGGCCCATTCCACTTGGGCCACAGCGGCTACTACTGCCTTGGGACGGGGAGTCCCTTTGCAGGACATTTGTCAGGCAGCAACGTGGGCCTCGCTGCACACGTTTGCCAAGCATTACTGCCTGGACAGCCAAGTCCGGAGAGACGGCTTCTTTGGCCGTTCCGTTCTCCAGGACTTCCTGGTGTGATCTTGGTTTGCAGACCCACCACCGGGGTTGGTATTGCTGGGGTATCTATTCTAAGGTAAGGAATCTAACTAACGTGTTTCTTTCAGATGCACAAGTTACTTACCTTCGGTAACGATATATCTGTAAGGAACATTAGTTCGTTGAATTCCTTACCGCCCCACCCATCCTCCCCGTTCTGCGAACCGATATCTAGGGTTCAGGTCATCCCTTTCAGGGCCCTAGTTTCATGGCACCAGTGTTGGTTTCTTGCATGGCTCTGCGTTCCTGGCGCAGATAGCTATGTACAGAACTGACGTCGGCGCGCGAGGGCGGCGTCTAAGTACTCTGACAACGTCATCCCGGCGATCACGACGCCGACGACAGACGCGGAGCCGCAGACGACGCCTACCAACGTGCAGGGGTACTGCTGACGAAAAATCTTTCCGGATCCAGCCTGACGCCAGGGGATATTCTAAGGTAAGGAATCTAACTAACTAATGTTTCTTACAGATATATCGTTACCAAAGGTAAGTAACTTGTGCGTTCATAATACTGGGCCATATTCAGAATAACAGGGGGAGACGACGTGGACTAAACACCTGTAAACAAGTTGTAATTTCAGGAAGAAGGTTAGAAACAAATCTGTCAACAAACAATGAAACTCCTCCCTCGATAGACATTTCTTGCCCACTATAGTCCAAAAACGTATCTTTAAACCAGTTAAAGAAATCAGACACACTTTCATCTTTCTTCTATCGACAAGCTGTCAATTTGTCCCAGCTCACCTTCATAGGCGGAATAAGGGAATACATGTATTTAATAATATGACCTCGCAAAGCAAGTATCTCGGATTGGTGTTTATCACCTGGCTTCCTTTCCTGATCCCATCCCTTAATCACATCACATTTACCACCCAATTCCGCACATGATCTTGAGTATGAACCGGTCTCCAAAAATCAACCGGAACCAGAACCAGAACACCAAAAAATATTTCAATATCAGCAAGAGTCATTACAGTAGAAGAGGCAGCCTCTTTTAGTTCTTTATAATAAGCTTTAGGATATTTCCTAGGATCAGGCAAATGAGTCTTCAGGGCTAAAACCTCACTCCTTTTCCATGGAGTAAAAACCCATTTCTCCTGGAAGCGGGCTGTGACAGCTGGCCTAGTAACATTACCACGCTGATCCATTATCTCAGGTATTTCTTGGTGATATATGGGGTGAACCTCCCGCATCGGAAACTGAGTTATCTGAGTAGGGCTACTCTCATGTAATCTACCCCTATAGGCAAATAGAGTTGTAACATTCCCAAATACTTTGCCTGGCTCCAAGGCAGTAGCATACACATGATCTCTAATATCAAATAGAATTTGTGGCGTTTCTGTTCCAATGTGTTTCTGTCATAGACATATCAATGTAGCAGACATATGCTTAAGGGAATGTTGGTGTATAAAGGGTTCAAAATCTCGCATAACTTCCCAAACATCCTCCACACTATAAATTGCATTACTTGCCCACCACGCAGCCTGGTCAGCTCTTACTTGTTTCTCTTCATCCCCTAACCCAGATTGTACTAACTGGCCTATTCGTTCTTTGAATTTCATCCAATCTCTATCCTCAAACCCACGTACTGGCATTTCAGAATTCAAAGGCTTCGGAGGATGAAAGACCATAGAGGGAGAAGCAACAGAGTTAACAGGCACAATCGTTGTTAATGATTGCACCAGAGGAGAAAGAACGGAAGATACAGGAGTTAAAACAGTAGATGTGCTAGGGATCACAGTTGTCAAAGATGGCGAGGACAAGGGGGCGTGGTCTAACCGTGCTGCAAGATGGCCGCTTGCTGAGCGCTCTCTGCCGGCCGAGCTAAAATCGTACAATCATCTGCTACACAGGGAGGCCATTCGCCTTTGCTGACTGCGCCAGGACAATATCTGCAGGCATATGCGGCGGATGAGCCATTTATAACAGTCATAACTGGGCCGGAGCAGAGGGAGAGCTCGGCGAACGTCTGCCAACCGACCGCGCTGAGGATCCTGTTATCTGGAGGCGAATCTTGCCATTGGAGGTCAGATGGGTGACTCGCCTGCAGTGACCAGATAAGTGCAGCCCAAAAAGGCAGTTTCAGGTTGTGTCCCGCACAGCTGTCGACACACCGACTCCGGCAAAATCTGTCCGGCCCCTCGGACTGAAACGATTCTGGGCTGCCATCTTTGAGGCCCCGTCTGGAGTGAGTGGAGGTACTACCGCGGCCCGCTGCCTTGCAGGAGTGTGCGGAGTTTGGCGATTTTCACATCGATGCAGACCCCGGGGGCTTGCTGAGTCTGCTGCAGGTGCGACGGCTGTGGACGATGTATGTGATCGCCTCGGTCTGGGTTGCTGCCCTGTTGCGGGATATTCTGCGCTCACCCCTGGTCCACCGTGGGGATATAACACAAGCGGAGGGTGAGGAGGAAACGTGCAGAACTGTGTATGAACTGTGCTAGAGCTTACAGAAGCGGAAGGCAAATCTCTGGACACAATCTAGTTTTTAATGTGAAATGTCTACCGCTTGCTGCCACACCCAACCCCAAGTATCAAGCACAATATGCGGGTATGATTGTGCACAGTCCCTAGGAGTTCTGCTAAACACATTTCAGCTCAGGGTAGCTATACCACCTGCTGAATACCACAGCACAGAGAACTGTCCATTTGTAGCCAGAGATATCAGGTCCAGAGGTGGCACGAGACATGCTAGTGCGCTACTGGATGAGCATTGTGCTGTGTGGGGCGGGCCTGAGACGAGTGGGGCCTAGTTTCCCAAGCATTTCCCAAACCACGCTGAAGGGACATTTGCACACACTAGCTACTGCCGGAATTCCCTCTACTGTGGACCCTACAATTTCACAAGCTATCGTGAGAAAGCACGACGCGAAACAACCCCAACTGACTTTTGAGAATAAAAGGCTAACCAGGCTGATGGAATCTGAATTAGAAGGAAGTGTGGACCGGCTGATGGGTGAACGATCAGACGACCAGGGCGAGGACCTCAGGTCACTGCTCTTGGAAATGCGCTCAAGCCTGAAAACCATTGACACTAAACTAGACGTACTTACCTCACAACTGTATTAAGTAAAACAGCAGGTAGATATGCACAAGCTTTGTCTTGACCAGTTAGAAAATCGCAGCACCAATACCCATGAGTTTCGGGTTTAGACGAAAGAGCAGCTACTACAAATGGATAAGGTACTCAACCTAATCAGGGTGAAGAATGATGATTGGAGGCCAGGTCCCGCCACAACAATCTACGGATTACAGGGATTCCAGAGGCGACAGCCATCTCCAAAATAGAAACCTATGTTGATGGGCTGTTGCGTGAACTGTTCGGCCCTGATTATCTGCGGTCTTCGCCACCAGTCGGAGCCACACCCAGGCCTATTCTAGTTCGGATACTGAATTATCAAGATCGAGAAGCCATTTTAAGACTTGCCAGAGAGCGTGGAACTATGAATCACAAAGTGAACAGTATATCGTTCTATCCAGACTCACGCCGGCGGTACAGGTGGCCCCCAGAGAGTTTCTACCTGAAAAACGTATCCTTTTACAAGCCAAGATTCACTATGCCCTACTATACCCGCTAAGCTGAAGGTGACCTATGAAGGCACATTGCACTATTTCACAGACTCCAAGTCCACCATGAAGTTCACCAAACGTATAGGAAGGAAGAAGAGTAGTGGGAAATCTGCAAATGGATGTAACTCGGAGCCTTGGCTCAGTGACAATGATTGACTCATCACTACGGTGACAAGGCGGATTTGCTTAGACCGCACTCATTAACACTTTCAACCTCCGTAATGCAGTGTGTGAGTGACCCGGAAGGAGTAGACGCTGCAATCACTAACACATCTGGTCTGCGGTAAACTTTTGTTATGGTGTTGGCACTGGTTAATGGCTCTCCCACAACTGTCTTGGCCGCCCCGTCCTCAGGCAGGGTAGTATGCCGGCGACCCCACGCCCCTAGCTCCCAATAACGCTTCTGTTCCATTGCACACAACCTGTTTGGGGGGGTTGGGGTGTGTGGGGACGGGAAATGTTGCAGTTTCGGGCAGGGTGACATTGCGATGCTATGAACATAGTAGAAGTGCTCATGGAATATACAAGGGGCACATGCGGGCCCTACAGGGGGCTGTAGACACACCTAAAGATAGCCTAAATCGGGCAGCGAACATGAGGGATGATACTCTAATCACTAGCTATCAGATATAGGTTAGGTCGTAACATAGTTTACAATGACATCCCTCAATTTATTAACTTGGAACATCCGAGGTCTTAACGACCATAGAAAAAACAGACTGGTACATGCATATCTGCTTAGACATCATATAGATGTCTGTTTTTTACAAGAGACACACTTAAATAGCACTTCCTACTCCAAGTTGCAACACTGATGCTGGGGACGCGTATACTCCTCCATCTACTAAAACTATGCACGAGTGGTGGCCATCTTAGTACGGCAGGGACTGGATTAGAAGATGTCCGTGTCTCACACAGATCCAGTGGGCCGTTACGTGATCTTGCTTGGGGTGCTTGCCGGGGTGGCAATAACACTCACCGCAGTATAGGGGCCCAACACGGACAACCCAGAATTCTTCCAGACGTGTGGGCCAAGATCAACTCTACGGGGTGTGACACCATAATATGGGGGGTTGATTTTAATACAGTGTTAAATTATTTAATTGATAGAAAGGGGTCATCCTGCATGCTTCATCCCAACTCCAGTGCCACTCTAAATGCTATAATCTCAGACAGAAATATCACCAATATCTGCCGGAGACGCTACCCAAATATGACAGAAGGCACCTGTGTCTCAGTCCAACACAGCGCCTGGTCGAGACTGGACTTTTGGTTATCATCACAAGACGCAGAGATGTGGACACTCGATGTTGCTCATCTCTCCAGAACACTTTTAGACCACGCTCCCTGACTCTTACAGTTGCTATTGCCTAACACGCCCCACAGAATGTTCAGTTGGAGACTTCCCCCCAACGCCTTGCTAGATGAGGAAGAAATAGGTGGGGATATTGAGCAATACGTCTTGCTGAACACGGGCTCAGTTACATCTCAGGCTTCCCTGTGGGAAGCTCTCAAGGTGGTCATCAGAGGGAAATGTATAGTGCGTCAAGCCGGCGTCCTAAAGGCAATAAGAGGCACACTGGCCTCCCTCGGGGCCCGCATAAAGGACCTCGAAACACAATTTTTCACCACAAATAATCCTGCACTTCTAGCTTCAATAAAAGAGGTAATCACGGAATTTGAGGAGGAAGCGCAGCAGGAGGTGAAATTCATGGGCAAACATATACAAGCTAGACCATATGGTGAGGGAGACATGCTCCGGATGCCTCGATCTGCTACATACATAACTGAGGTTCCGGGGGAGGACAACACTCTGATTAGAGGCCAGCAGGGGATCGCTAATCGCCTCACGCAATTCTGTCCTTTACAAGGTCACACATCACACTGTACCTGAGGATCTTCAGCCATATCCGGAATCTCTAGAGCTTCTTTGGTTGGGGTGGTGTCCTACCACCATCCATGCGTGAAGCCATGATAATAACGTTGCTGAAAGCAGGGAAACATAGCAATGAAGTAGAATCTTACAGACCACTCTCATTAATTAATGTAGATACCAAAATCCTTGCCAAGTTGATCAACCTCCCATAACCTCCGTACCTTCTTTACAGTATTACATTACCTGCATCCCCTATCCCAGGCAGTTGTAATACTACTCAATGCCACAAAAGCATTTGATACGCTAGAGTGGACATATCTATTTGCAATACAGGAGAGAATGAGGTTGAGCTCATTATACATAGGTCTCACTTGACTGCTCTACACTGAGCCATCAGCAAGAATCCGTTTGAATGGTATGATCTCGCAGTCCTTCCCCATTTCTTGGGGAACGAGTCAGGATTGTACCCTCTCCCCCCTCCTATTCGCTATCGCGATGGAACCGCTGATGGCAAGGTTGAGACAGCATCATGCTGCCAAAGGGTTGGGATTTAGCATGAGAGGTCTTTTGGTCTCGCTTTATGCGGACGATATAACCCTTTATATTACTAATCCAACCGTGAACACCGCTCTTATCCTTCGAGAACGGATTAAATTTGGAGGGCTATTTGGAATATCCATAAACTAGGCAAAGTCCACTCTCTTCCCGCTTACAGACAGCACAACCCCATTCCCTGTAGAATACCCCCATAAATGGGCTGATGGCCCAGTGAAATATTTGGGAATTTGGCTAAGCAGGGACGAACAGGAGATTTGGAACATCAACCTTAGGAGAGCTATTACATGGCTGGAAGAAAAAGTGAATGTCTGGGCCAAGCTGCCCCTATCCCTTGCAGGGAGGATAGCTATCGCCAAGATGGTAGTCTTACCCAAGTTCCTGTATTTATTTGTGAATTCCTGGTTCCCCTCACACAGGCGTTTTTCAAAACAAGACGCACTTTATTAATATCCATGGTATGGGTGGGAAAACCAGCGCGAATATCATGGGGGCAGCTGACACTGCCGTTAACTCAGGGTGGGTTGGGAGCCCCCGGCATGCCGCTTTATGCCTACTGTGCTCAGGCCCAATTCCTACATCACTGGGTGCACCTCACCCCGTTTCAGCCGCATACGGCGGTTGAGCTGGATGTGGCAGTGCCGGTCCCTCTACAGGTGGCAATATATAAACCTTACAAGAGACCACAACACTGGATCGACAGTAGAAACCGTGCTCTGGGTGTGGGATCGACTGCGAGACAGAGCAGAGCTGCAAATACTATATGCCACTTCCATTCCTCTAGCGCAAAATCGCATGATACCCGCAATGGAAGATGGAGCAAGTAGGTTGGTAGCCAGGAACCTGGGTCTGTGTACATACACAGATCTTTACCCCGAGGACGACTTTAGACCCCAACCGACAACACCAGAGGTGGGGGGGAGGGAGGGGTTGGGTGCTTTTCGGACCTTTTTTATACCGGCTTATTACGCGCCTATATAGTAACATGCAAAACACTGACCCCTTGATAAGGCTGAAGTACCTCCGGAGTTGGAACTCGGAACTACATACCCAGATCACGGATAATCAATGGGCATTTTGCTGCAACCAGCTCACGGTGCTGTCCCCCAACTATAAAATGAGATTAATTCATTTTAAATACATTCACTGGTTTTACAGAACCCCAGCTCTGCTACATCGCATGGGAATCGGAGAGGATGATTGCTCCTGGCGGTGCGGCTACTCACCAGCCACCTTCATTTACATGGCGTGGAGCTGCCCCCCTCCGGCCGCCTACTGGTCCATTATATTCAGTAAAATACATGACATAAAAGGTACATCTCCTGAGCCCGAGCCGCATATCGGCTTATTGGGATACGTGAGGGACACAGAGACAGCAACCCGCAAGCTACATGCCATGTTGCTGCTGCTGGCTAAGTGTAGGGTGGCTATGTGCTGGGGGAAGAAGCGTGCGCCCATAACGGCGGCCTGGGTGCAAGACATCGCATTCAACGACATTCAACTGGCTACCTACTGGGAGATGATGCCGTCTACCTCTAGGCCAAAGGACATTTGGGCTTTGTTTCTTAACTGGGTTCGCTCGCAACAAGCTATGAGGGATGACTCCCTGGAGCAGAACGGACCTACAGGTTCACAATAAAAGGATGGGAGATTAGGGATCAGCTATATAGAGTTAAAAGTGGGGATATGCCATTTATTGGGTGTTAGTTATACACTGTAAGTTGGCTGGTCTGGTGCTCCCCCCTCCCCTTACTGTATTATTCTAGCCTGGTGTCCGAGCTGTGATCCGTCCAAAACACATATCCTGCAATGCCTCATAAAATATGCCATACTCTGACTGTAAGATAAATAAATCAAAAAATGTACAAAAAAGATGGAGAGAACAAAGAAGGAGCGGGAGGCGCCGTAGCCAAACCCATCGAAACAGCCGTAGATACGGGAGCAACCAGAGCAGACGTGACAGGTTGCTGGGACGGTAAGGGAACAGCAGGATATATCCTCTACGGGGCATAAGGGCGTGGGGGTCCAGTATCTAACAACTCCTCCACAAAAGTATCATCGTCTTTTTTGACCAAATAACACTTATCAATATGTAAACATAATCTCCTATCATCACGTTTAATTCCAGACTCTTGTTTTTCTCGATCATATGTCACAGCTTTCTGTGTCAATGCTTGCATTTTCCCTTTCCGTGCATCTCTCTCCATCTTTAACCGCCTCTGTCTGGCCTCCTTCTGCTAAGTTCTAAGGGAATCAAACATGGACGGTCTACTTCTTTTCTTAAATAATTGCTCCTGTAAAAACCCAATTTATTGTTCATCAAAAATGCCTGTTAACGGCCACTGCAACTTGGTATGATCCCTCGTATATTTGTGCCATAATGTACTAAACATGATAGGGCCAAGACCCTGCTTCACATGCATATCAAAATTAGGGCTACCTTCAGGAGGCGCCGGCTGAGCTTCTTCCAATCTACAGAACAACAACGACAACACAAAGTCTAAAACTTACTGAGTCCAGCATGTTAAAAGGAGAACAAGTTCGTTATTTTTACTTGGCAAAGTAGTTGCAAGTACTTTTATCAAAACAGTCCTTAGACCGTACCAAACCCTAACCACAATTGTACCATATTCACAAAGAACTAAAACAAACTCGCCTGATATCAGTAGCACAAACGGACCAGTTCTCCACTGCCGACTCTTCAGACTCCAGTAGGGATGACCACTGGGGGAGGCATCGTCCGGCAGGACAGAAGGGGCAACTGCGTGCAGGGATCCGTGAGCTGTCAGTCCAACCCGACGATGTCATCGTCCTCCCCCCTCTTGTCTGTGGCAAGGGGATGGATCAGTCACAGGAAGGAGTCCCTGTTCGGGTGCCAAATGAAGGAAGTGGTCCAATTAGGGTCACCCGGGTCACTAATGATAACCTCTCAGCCTTCCATATCAAATGAGGAGTCTGTCAGTCAGTAGAGAATACAAGCCAATAACTGTTTATTCTTATACACCCAGAGCAGAGCCCAGTCTACCCAGTCGCTAGGAGTGCTGCAGAGGGGACTGAAATCAACAAGCATGAAGATATATTATTGTACATTTTGTAACTGGGCTGAAACACGCCCACAGTGGCATTTTCCAGGCAGGTGCAGCTATTACACAAAAAAACAGAGTCCAAGGTTGTTCCATTCAGACCCGCCACCAGACAAGTGGGAAAGGTGAGAAAGGTATACGCTAATAGGAACAGTGTACTCATTACAAGAACAGGCCTACATGGCAGGAAACAAAACCTATAGTGGAACATTCTCGGAATCAAACTAGATCAGTTTCGAACAGCCTAAAATGGCGCCTGCAAAGAAAATGGCGCAGCGAATGCTAACTTACATAGGGCAATGTGCAAATATGAACATTTCTAATCTAACAAAGGGAAGGTAGAGAAAATAGACTGATGTCACAGTCCTGGGAGAAAAGACAAGGGCTGTGTGTGGGTAAGCCCTAGCAGTGCTCAATCAGGCACATGCTCATACTGGTGCAGAAGGCCTTCTAAAAATGCCAAACAATTCCTACTTTTCGGATCTTCATTTTACTGTTGCTTATTTAAATAAGCTTATGTTATGAGCCTTAAAAGGAGTGGGGGTGCAGCCCTTGCACCCTTATACAGGAGCCTCTGCTGTTGTTTGATTCCCCCGGGTGATTTATAGGTTTTATAAAAGCTACTGGTTGATCCTGGCCTTCAGCATTACGTTGTGATAACACGGCTCCTACCCCTATCTCAGATGCATCTGTCTGGACAATAAAAGTTTTAGAATAGTCAGGACTCTGCAGGTAATCAAATGCCTTTTGAAAGCTTACTGTCCACTGAACTTTCTTTGGCATTTTCTTGGATGTAAGATCGTTCAAGGGCGTCACAATTGACCCATATCCTTTGACAAATCCTGTGTAGTACTCAGTCAAGGCCAAGATATCTCTGGCCTGAGTCTGGGTAGTGGGAGCAACCCAGTCCACAATGGTCTGGATTTTGCTATCCAATGGTTCAACCTGGCCTCCACCAGGTGGCCCAAGTACACAACCTTGCTCTGCCCTATCTGGCACCTAGTGGCCTTGATAGTGAGGCCTGCTTTTTGCAGGGCCTCCAGGACATTTCTAAGGTGGACCTGGTGATCCTCCCAGGTGGCGCTACAGACAGCTATATAGTCTAGATAGGTTGCACTATAGGCTTCCAGACCTGTGAGAACTTTGTTCTTCAGCCTCTGAAATGTGTCAGGTGCATTTTTCAGTCCGAGGGGCATTACAATTAAAAGATAATACCCACTAGGATTTGACAATGCTGTCTTTGGTGTGGCATCCTCAGCTAGTCTGATTTGTCAGTAGCCAGCAATCTGAAAGAAACACGTTAGTTAGATTCCTCACCTTAGAATATCCCCAGGCGTCAGGCTGGATCCGGAAAGATTTTTGTAGCAATACCCCTTGCGCGTCGCTAGGCGTCGTCTGCGGCTCCGCGTCTGTCGTCGGCGTCGTGTGCCGGAATGACGTCGTCGGAGTACTTAGGCGCCGCCCTCGCGCACTGACGTCAGTTCTTTTTTCCGCGCCAGTAAGCGCCGATCCGGGAAGAGCTTACCCCTAGTCATTTTTTGACTAACTTTTTTGACTTCTTTTGGTCTATCGACTCAACATCTGGTGCCGGTAGGATGCCTGGTTTCAAATCCTGTGATGCCTGTCATCGCCTGATGTCGGTGACGGATCACCATCGCCGGTGCCTTTATTGCCTGGGGGCCGACCATGACGCGGAGTCGTGCCTCGATTGCCAGGCCTTGACGTCGAAAGCTAGGCGGGAGCGGTCCCGTAAGCTTCTCGAGCTTCGGCACTCGGCTCCGCGCCGCTCTCGGTCCCGGTCCAGGAGGAGGTCCAAGGACCGATCGCGGAGCCACAGCCATCGTCATCGCTCGTCGGGGTCTTCGGGTAAGTCGAAGCACTCCAAGAACTCCAAGAGACAACATCGCTCTTCAGACTCCCCTCGCCGGTCGCGCGACTCGGCTGAGGGTCAGGGTGGTCCCACCCCCGCGGCTCCGTCGGAGCTGCAGGAGCCGCGTCCGTCCCCATACCCGCCGGTCCCTGGGACTGACGCGACTCCGGCGGAGGTCAGTGCCTTCCTCTCGGCCATGAGGGGCCTGGCTCCGCCATCGACGCCTGTAGGCACGCCTTCGGGCCCCGCAGGTTCGACTGGGGGACCTCGTGTGCCGGCGGCTCCGGCGCCGTCGATGGCGTCGGTCGACCTCACGACGCCTCCTCCGTCGGCGCCGACACCGGTTCCACCCCCGACGCCGTCCCCGGACGACGTCGTTCCCCAATTTAGCCCGGTCCGGGCCCAGCGCCGCTACCGGCGCCGATTGGTGAACGCTTCATCTACTGCCCGGCTCCGATCATTCCTCCTGTTTATCGGGAATCGGATGACGAGGGCGACTGGGAGGGGTCTGAAGACCCTATGGCCGCTCAGGCCCAACTTTCTCAGGACTGGGCAGAGGAATTGGGGGATGCCAGTGGTCTGAATATCTCCCCGGATGCTGGTTTCATCTCTCCTCCGACTATGGCCTAGGAGGAGGGTGCAGCCTTTTCAGTGGTGCTGCGTAAGGCGGCCGAAGCCCTAGGGCTGGAGTTGCCTGCTGTGGCCGTGAGGACTAACATCCTCACAGAGGTCCTTCAACCGACAGCAAGCTCCACTGAGCCTCTGCTGCAGTTTAATGAGGCCCTCATTGACGTTCTGCAGGGCACTTGGTCCAAGCCCTCCACAGTCCCTCCTGTGGACCGGAACGTTGCCCAGCGCCACCGCCCTGCTCCAGGTGACCCCAGTTTCCTCTCCCAACACCCCACCCCCGAGAGTCTGGTTATCCAGGCCTCAACCTCCCAATCCTCCTTCCCGTCCGCTCCTCCGGATCGGGAATCCAAGAGGTTGGAACAGTTTGGCAAGAAACTGTTCTCGTCCCTGAGTTTGGGGCTGCGGTCTTTAAATACCGCGTGCATTTTGGACCGTTATTCCCACTCTCTGTGGGATACGGTGGAGGATGTGCTTTCCTCGTGCCCGGTGGAGGCCCGGACACGACTCATTCAAGCACTTGCTGACGGTCGAGATGCCGCACGGCACGCCATACGGTGTGGACTTGACACCACGGACTCGCTGGGTCGGGCGATTTCCACCACGGTGGCGCTTCGGCGTCACGCCTGGCTGAGGTCCACGTCATTTTCGGGGGATGTCCAGAGTTCCCTCATGGACATGCCCTTAGATGGCACTCGCCTTTTTGGTGAGAAGGCGGACAGTGCGCTGGCTCGGTTCAAGGACTCCCGGGCCACGGCCAAGTCCTTGGGTCTTTCGGCCCCGCGGCCGCAAACTTCCGCCTTTCGTCCCTTTCGTGGCCAAGGAAGGGGCGCCTCCTCATGTCCGCCCAGCCACCGGCCGCAGAACCAACCTGCACGCGGTCGCGGACGTGGATTCTGCCAAGGCGGTACTGGAGGTCAACGTGCCGGTCAGTCCACATCCACCCCGGCAGCATCCGCCTCAAAGCCTTCCAAGTCCGAGCTTTCAGGCCCATTCAACGCCAGTGGGCGGCAGAGTTCGCCATCACCTGCTCCACTGGCGCTCCATCACGTCAGACCGGTGGGTGCTGCAAATCGTCCAAAGGGGCTACTCCCTTCCCTTCGAGACGACCCCTCCAGCCATGCCGCCGCTGAACCACCGTATCTCGGGGGATCATTTGCATCTTCTACGAGAGGAAGTTTCGGCCCTCTTGGCCAAAGAGGCCGTCGAGTGCGTTCCTGGTCCAGAAGTAGGTCGTGGTTGTTATTCCCACTACTTTCGGTTCCCAAGAAGCGCAAAGGGGGCCTACGCCCGATCTTGGACCTCAGGAGCGTCCACGCCTTCCTCCGGAAGGACCGGTTCAAGATGCTCACTTTAGCTCAGGTTCTGGCTGCCCTAGACCCTGGAGACTGGATGGTAGCGTTGGACTTGCAGGACGCCTATTTTCACATCCCCGTACTGCCGGCCCACCAGCGTTACCTGCGGTTCACGGTGGGTCAGGAGCACTTTCAGTTCACCGTGCTCCCCTTCGGCCTCACCAGTGCCCCTCGGGTGTTCACGAAAGTGATGGCGGTGGTCGCAGCTCATCTGCGCAGATCGGGGGTTCCAGTCTTCCCCTATCTCGACGACTGGCTGTTGAAGGCGGGCTCGCCCCAGCAAGTCGTCTCCCACCTCCAGACTATGGCCGACCTCCTGCACTCGCTGGGGTTCTCCATCATTGTGCCGAAGTCGCACCTGAGTCCCTCCCAGAAGCTCCTTTTCATTGGGGCGGTTCTCGATTTGGCGCAGTTCCGGGTCTATCCGCCAGAACAGCGGGTCCGGGACATTTAGGCCCTGATTTCCATCTTCCGGCCTCTGTCCTGGGTTTCGGTCAGGTTGGTGCTGCGGCTTCTGGGGCTGATGGCCTCCTGAATCCTGTTGGTACCTCACGCCAGGTGGCAATGGGACCTGAAGTTTCAGTGGGCCCAGCATCGAGGCAACCTGTCCGACCATGTCTTGATCTCGGAGGGCACTGCGAACCAGCTGCAGTGGTGGCTCACGAATCGCGATTGGGTCAGCGGCAGATCCCTCTCCCTACCCCAACCGGAGCATGTCGTAGTGACGGATGCGTCCCTCCTGGGCTGGGGGGGCCATATGGGAGAGGCGGAGATCAGAGGACTCTGGTCTCCGGCGGAGACTCGGCTCCATATCAACCTATTGGAGCTGAGGGCGATCCGACTTGCACTAAAAGCCTTCCTTCCCTCTGTCCGGGGAAGTGTCATGCAGGTGTTCACGGACAACACCACCGCCATGTGGTATTGCAACAAACAGGGCGGGGTGGGGTCGTGGGCCCTTTGTCAGGAGGCTCTGCGCCTCTGGACCTGGGTGGAACATCAGGGCATCACCCTGGTGGTTCAATATCTGGCGGGCTCTCTGAACGCCAGAGCAGACGAACTCAGCCGCCGGTGCATGATGGATCACGAATGGCGTCTGAACTCGGACGTGGCGCAGGGTCTCTTTCTGCAGTGGGGAGAGCCTTGATTAGATCTATTCGCCACCGAAGAGAACGCGCAATGTCAGCAGTTCTGCGCATTGGAATTTCCAAGGCGGCACTCGCTCGGAGACGCTTTTCATCGCGAGTGGAGTTGCGGTCTGTTGTACGCCTTTCCGCCTATACCACTTCTGCCCAGAGTGCTGAAGATGATCAGGCGCGACCGGGCCCAAGTCATCTTGGTGGCCCCGGATTGGGCACGAAGGTACTGGTATCCTGAGCTACTCAGTATGTCCATCGATCCCCCGATATGACTGCCTCTTCAGGAGGACCTTCTGTCGCAGCAGCAGGGGACGGTCCTCCACCCGAACCTGTCCAGCCTCCACCTCCATGCTTGGAGATTGAAGGGCGACAGTTGATGCCATTTGACTTGCCTCCTGAAGTCTGTGATGTCATTCTGGCAGCCAGGCGTCCCTCCACAAAGACGGTATACGCCTGCCGGTGGAACAAATTTGTGGCATGGTGCACAGCAAAGGCTGTGGATCCCCTTTCTGCCCCTCCTTCTGAGGTTCTCCTCTTCCTTCTTTCTTTGGCCCAGCAGGGCTCTGCTTTGGGCACCTTGAAGGGTTATCTTGCTGCAATCTCTGCCTTCTTAAGTCTTCCTGATCAGCCTTCTCTTTTCAAGTCCCCTGTTGTTTCACGTTTTCTCAAGGGCATTACTCATATGTTCCCTCCTGTTCCATTCGTAATGCCTCAGTGGGACTTGAACCTTGTTCTCACTTTTCTGATGTGCGCTCCCTTTGAGCCCCTTCACAACTGTCCCATTGGTCTACTGACTCTGAAAACTGCCTTCGTGGTGGCTATCACCTCCGCTAGGCGGGTGAGTGAGCTCCAGGCTCTGTCAGCTAATCCTCCCTTCCTTTCGGTTCATCCGGATAAGGTTGTCCTCCGGACGCGTCCTTCTTTTCTTCCTAAAGTCGTGACTCCCTTTCACATCGGGCAATCTGTCACGCTGCCCACCTTCTTTCCGCCTCCGCATCCTTCAAAAGATGAAGAGAGGCTCCACCGCCTGGACCCAAAACGTGCTCTGTCCTTTTATTTGGACCGCACAAAACAGTTCCGGGTGGACGGCCAATTTTTTGTTGGATATGTAGGTGCTAAGAAGGGTAAAGCTGTGCACAAGCGGACCATCTCACGATGGGTGGTGTTGTGTATTAAACTCTGCTATTCCTTGGCGAAAAAGGTCCCTCCTGTTGGGCTGAGACCCCATTCCACCCGGGCCACAGCGGCGACAACTGCCCTGGGACGGGGAGTCCCCTTGCAGGACATCTGTCAGGCGCCGACGTGGGCTTCACTGCACACGTTCGCCAAGCACTATTGCCTGGACAGCCAAGTCCGGAGAGATGGCCACTTTGGCCGTTCTGTTCTCCACGACTTTCTGGTGTGATCTTGGTTTGCAGGCCCACCTCCGGGGTTGGTATTGCCTGGGTATCTATTCTAAGGTGAGGAATCTAACTAACGTGTTTCTTTCAGATGAACAAGTTACTTACCTTCGGTAACGATGTATCTGTAAGACACATTAGTTAGTTAGATTCCTCACCGACCCACCCAGCCTCCCCGTTCTGCGAACCGACATCTAGGGTTAAGGTTCTCCCTTTCAGGGCCCTAGATTTTTTGGCACCAATGTCGGTCTCTTGCATGGCTCAGCGTCCCTGGCGCGGAAAGCTATGTACAAGAACTGACGTCAGCACGCTAGAGCGGCGTCTAAGTACTCCGACGTCATTCCAGCGCACGACGTCGACGACGGACGCAGAGGCGCAGACGACGCCTGGCAACACGCAAGGGGTATTGCTACAAAAATCTTTCCGTATCCAGCCTGACGCCTGGGGATATTCTAAGGTGAGGAATCTAACTAACTAATGTTTCTTACAGATACATCGTTACCGAAGGTAAGTAACTTGTTCGTCAGGTCAAATGTACGCATAAACTTGGCTGAGGCCAAAGTATCTATAAGCTCATCTGGAATAGGATTGGCATCAGCCCTAGTGACTGCATTGAGGCCTCTGTAGTCCATAAAAAACCTCATCTTGGCCCCAGGACTACTGGACTAGCCCTGGGGCTATCTGAAGGCTCTATCACCCTCAATTCCAGCATCTTTTGGACCTCTGTCCTGATGCAATCCCTGACATGATCAGGCTGTCTGTAGATTTTACTCGACAGGCAGACATAAACGTGTGTCTCTCGTTTCCTCCTTTTTTTTTAACACAAAGTTTTATTAAGTTTTCAGTTATGATACAACTTGTGGTACAGCATTATGAATCTCAGAGTATTCCGTAAAAACAGAATCAGTATATTATGTAAGTCTTAATAACTTGCTCAAACAACTTAATTACAAGGATTATCATTACAAGGTATAGATGTATACATACAATCCGTGGAAATGGAGAATATGAGCAAAGCTGAATAAAATCAACAATGAGTCAGTTGTATAGATGTACAAACAAGTTCGTGCTCATAATCCTGACTCCATAATCAACTATCGCATAATGAAATTTTCAATCTGTGACATAAAAAAGGAAACAATAATAAAAAACTATGCTACGGGGTGCGGCGGGGGGAGGGGGGAAAGCAGGGGAGGAAAGGAAGGAAGGACAGAAAGGAAAAAGAGGGGGGGGAGGCAGGTAGGAAGGAGGCATGCATAAGAACATATTTATCATCAATGACATCCACGTATTGTGCCCAAAAAAGCTCCAACATTTGAGCCCATTCCAAAGATATCGGTTTCCTTCTTAACCTTCTGCGCTCTTCGCGATACAATGCCTCCCTCTCAGCAGTAGCCCATTTTATAACTTCTTCCTGCCATTTCCTTTTGCGCGGGGCCTTAGCTGATTTCCATTGTTGTGTGAAAGCTTCTTGGCTAGCATGAGAATGAGATTTAGAAAGCGGCACAACACTTTTGCCTTCTTAAGAAGTGGAAAGAGCCCGAGGAGACAGGCCTCAGTGGTGTTCCAGTTGGAACACTCGGAAAGCGATGTGAGGCCTTGTAGAACCTCTGACCAGAAGTCCACAAGGAAGGGGCAGGTCCAAAACATGTGAATAAAGTCTGCCTCCAAGTTGGGACAACGAGGACACTCTGATGTGGGTTTGGCATACATACGGTGTATCACCCGTGGAGTGAGATAGGCCCTATGCAGGACAAACAGTTGAATCGTTTTTAGTTGAGCATTGCGGGAGACGCGCCTGGGATATTCAAGGACCTGTGACCATTCCCTATCTGTGAAGTCCCTGGATACCTCTTCGTCAAAAATGGGAGGAAGAGTTAGTAAGGAAACTCCCAGATGGGGCAGTAGGCCCCGATATAGCCAGCGAACCAGATGACTACCGTGCCCCTTTATGTGTATTGATTACAATAATCCAAAGGCCGGAGGCTCCCACTGATCCCATAACCAGTATCTGCGCATATAATATGTGACCGCAGCGTGCGTTAAAAACAGTGTAGGAGGAGCAGAATAGGTTTGTACAAATTCTGCATGTGGCATTAAGGTTCTGTCCAGAAATAAGTCCCCTACACCTGTCACACCAGATTCCACCCATCCCCGCAAGCTAGTGTCTTACAAAACTCCTCGGGCCGTGGGTAAGCCACATACAGGTATATTTGGGGCATATGGCACCGATAAATTAGTATACTTCAGCTCCAGCTTCCAATAGTGGAGTGCAACTTATTTCCTTCTTTTTAATGATTCCAGCAAGAGGATTGAATAAAATATTTGTTCCTACTTATCCAGGTTTTTTTCAAACCTAGATTAGACCTTCCCACTCTTATGCCACCCATCTATTTTTAGCATTCAACTAAAAGTGCTCCCACGGATTCGTTGGTCACAGCATGCCCGACCTGCAGTGGGACGGTAAAAACCCTATGATGAAGCATGCCACCATGGGAAACCTTGGTGGGTTAGGGTTATTTTAAGAAAACTTTCTGTTTTCAAACTGTGAAGAAGAGTGGAAAGATAGTCGAAATAGCACAGAGGGACTCTTCTTGGTTGTTATATTAAGCATGGAAGGCAGAGTCCTCTGTATCCTGGCCTCTATCTCCCCCCTTTTTTTTTATTTACACTTCAGGGGTACACCTGGTGGTCTGACTGGGTGTTAGGGAGAACATGTATCTGTACTGATTGAGGACTTCCCTGCAATCAGCTTGCTGCTGGTCAGTGAGGCTGCGTGCCAAGGCTACTCCAGCTATTGATCCATTATCAGGGTTCTGAGAGAGGAGATCAGGGAGAGGATCACTCTCTTCCTCCTGTCCATCATCAGTTGACATTAGCAAGCTCATGTCATCCCTGTCCACAAAAGGTTTCTGGCGATTCACATGAAGTATTCTGTGAGGACTTCTTCAAGTACATATGTTCACCAAGTAGGTGGTGTGGGGGCCACTCCACTTGTCTTGGAGAGCTGCTGGGGCCACAGGCTCCAACACCTACACTTTTTGTCCCGGCTGGTAAACAGTTAGAATAGCCTTTTGGTCATGCCAAGCTTTCTGGAGTTCTTGGCTGTTCTCAACGTTTTTTCTGGCCTTCTTCATGTACTCAGTAATGCGTGAACGCAGGTCAAGGACATAGTCTACAATGTCCTGTTTAAGAGGTTTGAGAGGTTGCTCCTAGCCTTCCTTAACTAGACATAATAGTTCCCTAACTGGATGTCCAAACAGAAGTTCAAACGAACTGTAACCAACCCCCTTCTGAGGAATCTCTCTGTAGGCAAAGAGAAGGCAGGGTAGTAAGACATCCCGTTTTCGCCTGAGCTTTTCTGGGAGTCCCATGATCATACCCTTGAGGGTCTTGTTGAACCTTTCAACAAGCACAATGCATTGTGGATGGTAGTGTGGTAAGCTGTTCGTAGCTATGTTTTGTAGATATCTAACATAACAAGGAACGATCTTGTGGAGAATGCGGTTACTGCAAACGCGGTTTTGAGTAAGTTTGCACGAGATTCCCCGCTCGTAACACGGGTGACTACACACCTTCTGACTACACTTGTGCATGACTAGCGCTGGTATAAGGTGTAAAGAACCATAGATGTTCAAACCGAACACTTATTTATCTCGCTTTTCACTAAAAATGCAGCACAAATCATTACTACTTCACGTGTGCTCACCCCGATTAGTTTACTCTGTTTTTTCTATAATCTGCTTGAGAGGAAGACCATTCATTTTTCTTTCTGCTTGTCTAGTGAACTTGTTCACTTAGAACAACGGTAATAGTTTTGCATGGAGCACCTTTCCATTAAAACACACTTACTTCATATTCACCCTTGTCTTTTCACTTAATATACTACATGTAGAAGATAATCACTCTATAACTTTTACAAGTAGTTTGGCAAGTGTGCCATTCTTAGTACTGAGCTGGAGTTTTTTCTGTCTTCTAGAAAAAGCCCCCGATGAAGGGCAACAGCCCGAAATGCATTAGGAATCAGAGCATATGTAAAACATTGACATATGTAAGAAAAGTATTGTCATGAATAATTAATGAACGAAACCAATGAAAAATAAAGTGATAACATAATTAAGAAATTTGCAAAGAACTTATGAAGAATGGAATAATTGATTTTACGATCACGATTAAGTGCAAGTTGGAGACGCCCCTCAAGCCTTGAGGACTGCGCTTCAAGTATACAATTCCATCCTCATACTCAGGAGGATCAACCAATTTGCACCACCGACCCTCTTAGACCGATTTACCATATACCACAGGGAGTGCGCCCAGCTATTCATTTTTGGCTTGTGTATTTATCTTTTTTTCTGAGTAAATAGACGACGCACCCACATGAGTATGTCTTACGAAGAAATCGCTAACCTCACGGAGTACAGAGCGGAAACTTTTGGTTTTACGAGCGATGAACCTCAACAAATATATTCTTTTATCGAAGAAACAGAGTATCAGTACTACTACTGGATCCATACTATTGAATATCAAACAGTTACTTTACATATCAGAAAAAGCTATCACTCAACACCTTCATACAAGTACCCTAATTAAGTATCATAAAGTACAACGAATACCGAGCGGATTAAGAATTGCCTTAAAATCAACGTTATGCAAAAATAATACCAGATTCACAGAGAAATGGCAAGCAATTTTAAATAAATGTTCCTTAGATTTGATATTATTAATCATCGAACAATTATCTAAACTCTTGGAAGATCTGAACAAAGAAGTGAATCAGTTAAAACAGGAACTCACTGAAAAAATGTGTAAAGAAAATTGGGAAGAAACACTTGATGACATTAACAAACAACTAGACGCGTACACTAAAGAAATCAACAAAAGAAAGATTTGAAAATTTAAAAGAGACACAATCGACTACAAACTGGGAGAAGTCTCCAATTCGGCGGACATTTATGCTTATAGGAGACAACAAATATCCAACACGGGGCGATTTTCTCACACCGATGCTTCATCTTCTGATGACTCGCAACAAAGAGGCCAGCAGCCTACAGGACAAGGCATTCAAAGAGTAGAAAAAGAAGGCACATCTACATCAGGAAATACCAATGATGGCAGGCCTTTTTTAGGAGCACAAAATACAAAACAACAACTGGTAGCGAAAGGCACGAGAAGCCAGAGACTCTAGTCATCAACATTTCCAAACACCAATTGACCAATTTCAAAATTAACACCCTGCTGAAAGGAACATCATATGTACCTACTTACCATTCTAATGCTTTGGAATCGGAAATCAGTTTATATAAATTCATGCGTACGCTAAGATTGAGACATTTTTTCACTAATGTTGTGGAAGAACAGGAACGAGTACAAACTGCAGAACAAAAACACATTCACTGCTCCAATTAGTCATAAGGTCTTGGATGCTTTCAAGACAGTTGTACAACAAGATCTCCAAATCATTTTCAAAGGAGCTAAACCTATAACTTCAAACATAACACAGAAAGAAAAGCAGACATTGGAAAAAATTGCTTCTGACCCTAATATAACAATCTGTCAAGCAGATAAAGGTGGAACCATGGTTATCATGGGTTATTATCTGAAAAATGTCCAGATCATATATAGGATGATAACATTTATGTGAAATTATCTTTCGATCCGACCAACGAATTTCAAAAAATTATTTAAAAAATAATAGACGCAGCTATGGATAATAGAGCTATTACAAAAGAGGACAAGACTTTTCTTATCAAACGCAACCCATCTATGCCGTACATCTACATGATTCCTAAAATACATAAACATCCAACCAAAGCACCATTTAGACCCATCGTATCGACCGTTAATGCCATACATGAACCCATCGGCAAATATCTGGATAAACATCTTCAGCCACTTGTACAAAACGTCCACCTACATATGAGACACCACGGACTTCCTGAAATCTTGGAATCTATAAAGACCATCCCAACTTCAGACATCATTCTGTGTGTGTGATGTGAAATCATAATATACCTCGATCCCACACAATCTCGGCATCTCTGTGGTGGAATTATTCTTAATCCATAGCATATGCATAGATTCAAATTGGATCATATACTTAATCAGGAAGAATGGGTTGAAAATCCTATCATATACAAACGATACATCGATGACATTTTTGTTTTATGGAAGGGGACACATTTGAAACTATCAGAAGCGATCGAGAAATTGAACACAGTGGATGAAAGAATCGGACTCACATCCGCAATAAGCAAAGAACAAATTACTTTTCTAGACACCATGAATATAAACCAGGATCAACATCTGATTACCAGTGTGTAAACCAAACCCACTGATCGAAATAATCTACTCCATTACCACAGTTTTCATCAACCTTCTCTAAAAAAACATCTTCCATACTCACAATTACTTAGAAAAAAAGGGATTTTGTCGAACAATGTATTGTATAAAAAAAAGTGCGACCATCACCATCAAGAAATTCAGAGAACAGGGTTACCCTAAAGCCGTATTACAAGAGGTTATCACGAAAGCTGAATCCAAAACTCGTGAAAGCTTATTGAAATGTACTTATCTCAATGAGAATGAGAATAGACCTGCATTTGTGTCTAAATTCTCCACCGGTAGACAAAAAAATCAAAAACACCATATTAAAGTAATGGCCAATGTTGAGCACAGAATCGGATTTTAAAGGCATAAAGGAACTATCATAAAATTAGGAGTAACAGCCACATGCAACAGTCAGAATGTCATATACATGCTTAAATGCCCATGCGGGATGGCCAACATGGGCAAAACTGAACGCAAAATCAGGGTACGTTTAAACGAATACATACAAACCAGGATCTCAAGTCTACGGTAGCTGCACACTTTAATTCACTCCAACATAATGTCAGCCTACTTAGGTTCTTGATCCTTGAACAAGTTAAAATAAAACAGGGAAGAGACAATACTCAGTTCCTTCTACAAAGAGAAACATATTGGATTAACTTAACTTAACACTGTGAACCCCAAAGGGTTAAATGAACAGATGGATCTGATTTGCTTTTTATAACGGAACCTGATTGTGACATTTAAAATCATTTTTTCTCGAATCATACTTGCCCAGTTTATGGATTGTGAATTTGGATGTTTATTTATTTTTTAGGTTCTATCTCTATCCCCTTCGCTGCTAGGCCTTTTCCCCTCCTGTGCTAAGCCTTTTTTGGGCTATTTGGGGTAGTGTGCGCGTAACTTTTTGACCACATTAGGTATCCACGCCAAATTTGCGTCCTTTTCTTCCAACATCATGGGGATTCTAAAGGTACCCAGGGTTTGTGGCTTCTCCCAGAGGGATCCCAGAAATTAGTCAAAATACAGCAAAATGTTGTTTTTTTTGTGAAACATGGGAAAAACTGGCTGCAAATGAAAGCGTCTGGGTTTTTCTCTGCAAATGGTATCAAAAAAGGGTTTGTGGGGCTGAAATCACCATTTCTCCAGCTTTTAGGGAATGACAGAAGTTTGTCAGAAAACCAACATTTTTACACAGTTTTGGCATTTTTCTGGGACATACCCTATTTTTGCTATTTTTGTGCTTTCAACCCCCTTCCAGTTAATGGTAGAAATGGGTACAAAAGCAATAATGGATCCTGGAAAGCTATACATTTTTGAAAAGTAGACAAAATTCTGAATTTAGCAAGGGGTCATTTGTGTGGATCCATCAAGGTTTCTTTATAGAAACTACCAGTTAAATATAGGTAAAATTAAAAATTAGTTGAAAAAATCAGCCTTTGGTGTCAACGTTTTCACCTGTAACTTCTTCTAATTATGACATCTCTTTGAAAGCAATGTACCGTTACATCCGCTGGACCTTCCTGGTTGTGGGGATATATAGGACTTGTAGGTTCACCAAGAGCCCAACGAATCCAGAGTAAAAAACTGAGCAGCATTTTGTAATGGTTTTTTATTATGTTCCGGGTATATAGCAATTATTGTGGGAAAATGTATACATGGAAGAATCGGTATGAAAGACACCTATGTATTTCTGAAATGGGAACAAAATACAGAGTTTAGAAACAGTGCATATTTGCACATTTTCGAAATTGGGAATACTCATACTAGCATGAGAATTATTGGTCATTTTTCAAAATGACTATTTTTTACACAATGTCTTTCATTTGGAAGGGAGAAATGCATCAAAAATCAATAGGTAATAACAGTTGCTTTACAAAACTGAACTACCCTAAGTCTCCCAATAAAAATGGTACCTCTCTTGTGTGGGTAGGCATAGTGCCCACGACAGGAAGTGGCTCAAAATCTAACGTGAACACACCACATTTTCACAATGAAAATGTACACATTTTTTGCGAAGAGTCTAGCTGTAGTTTTTTAATCCTAGCTCTGCCGGCACCTAGGGAAACCTAGCAAACCTATACATTTGTGAAAACTAGACACCCAGGGGAATCCAGGATGGGGTGACTTGACTGCCTCCCACCATGATCTGTTACCCAGAATCCCTTGCAAACCTAAAAATTGTCAAAAAAAACACTTTTTCCCCACATTTCTGTGGTGGAAAGTTCTGGAATCTGCGTGGATCCATACATTTCCACCCACCCCGTGTTCCCCAAAGTCTTATGAGAAAAATGGTACCTCACTTGTGCAGGTTGGCCTACTGCCCGCAACAGGAAATTGCACAAAATGCAATGTGGTCACACCTCAATTTCGTAGTGAAAAATGACCCTTTTTTGGCAAAGTGCCTAGCTGTAGTGTTTGAACCCTAGCTCTGCCGGCACCTTGTGAAACCTAGCAAACCTATACATTTTTAAAAACTAGACACCCAGGGGAATCCAGGATGGGGTGACTTGACTGCCTCCCACCATGATCTGTTACCCAGAATCTCATGCAAACCTAAAAAATTGACAAAAAAAACACATTTTCCCCACATTTCTGTGGTGGAAAGTTCTGGAATCTGCGTGGATCCACAAATTTCCACCCACCCCGCGTTCCCCAAAGTCCTACGAGAAAAATGGTACCTCACTTGTGCGGGTCGGCCTAGTGCCCGCAACAGGAAACGGCGCAAAACGCAACGTGGTCACACCTCAATTTTGCAGTGAAAAATGACCCTTTTTTGGCAAAGTGCCTAGCTGTAGTTTTTGAACCCTAGCTCTGCCGGCACCTAGGGAAACCTAGCCAACCTATATATTTTTGAAAACTAGACACCCAGGGGAATCCAGGATGGGGTGACTTGAGTGCCTCCCACCAGGGTCTGTTACCCAGAATCCCTTGCAAACCTAAAAAATTGACAAAAAAAACACATTTTCCCCACATTTCTGTGATGGAAAGTTCTGGAATCTGCGTGGGTCCACAAATTTCCACCCCCCCCCGTGTTCCCCAAAGTCCTACGAGAAAAATGGTACCTCACTTGTGCGGGTCGGCCTAGTGCCCGCGACAGGAAACGGCGCAAAACGCAACGTGGTCACACCTCAATTTTGCAGTGAAAAATGACCCTTTTTTGGCAAAGTGACTAGCTGTAGTTTTTGAACCCTAGCTCTGCCGGCACCTAGGGAAACCTAGCAAACTTATACATTTTTGAAAACTAGACACCCGGGGGTATTTGGGCCTCCCACACAAGTGAGGCACCATTTTTACCGGGAGACCTGGGGGAACGCTGGGTGTGGTAAATTTGTTTGAGCCCGGTGATGCCACAAATTTCCCACACCAAAATGTGTGAAAAAAGTCATTTTTTTCAGCTAAAATTGAGGTTTGCAGGGGATTCTGGGTAAGGAAACGTTGTGGGATCCACGCAAGCCATACCTCCCTGTAAGCCGCCGGGTGTCTAGTTTTCAGAAATGTATGGGTTTGGTAGGTTTCCCTAGATGGCCGCCGAGCACCGGGCCAAAAACCCAAGTGACCCCCCTTGCAAAACCAGGTGGTTTTGCGATAGGCCATTTTGATGTCGCCTCACTACATTTTGGGCCCTTGCCTGCCGCGGGTACTTGGGCCTCCCACACAAGTGAGGCACCATTTATACCGGGAGACCTGGGGGAATGCTGGGTGGTGGTAAATTTGTGTGAGCCCGGTGATGCCACAACTTTCCCACACCAAAATGTGTGAAAAAAAGTGATTTTTTTCAGCTAAAATTGAGGTTTGCAGGGGATTCTGGGTAAGGAAACGTTGGGGGATCCACGCAAGCCATACCTTCCTGGAAGCCGCCGGGTGTCTAGTTTTCAGAAATGTATGGGTTTGGGAGGTTTCCCTAGATGGCTGCCGAGCACCGGGCCAAAAACCCAAGTGACCCCCCTTGCAAAACCAGGTGGTTTTGCGATAGGCCATTTTGATGTCGCCTCACTACGTTTTGGGCCCTTGCCTGTCGCGGGTACTTAGACCTACCACACAAGTGAGGCACCATTTTTACCGGGAGAGCTGGGGGAACGCTGGGTGGTGGTAAATTTGTGTGAGCTCGGTGATGCCACAACTTTCCCACACCAAAATGTGTGAAAAAAGTGATTTTTTCAGCTAAAATTGAGGTTTGCAGGGGATTCTGGGTAAGGAAACGTTGGGGGATCCACGCAAGCCATACCTCATTGGAAGCCGCCGGGTGTCTAGTTTTCAGAAATGTATGGGTTTGGTAGGTTTCCCTAGATGGCTGCCGAGCACCGGGCCAAAAACCCAAGTGACCCCCCTTGCAAAACCAGGTGGTTTTGCGATAGGCCATTTTGATGTCGCCTCACTACGTTTTGGGCCCTTGCCTGTCACGGGTACTTGGACCTACCACACAAGTGAGGCACTATTTTTACCGGGAGAGCTGGGGGAACGCTGGGTGGTGGTAAATTTGTGTGAGCCCGGTGATGCCACAACTTCCCCACACCAAAATGTGTGAAAAAAGTGATTTTTTCAGCTAAAATTGAGGTTTGCAGGGTATTCTGGGTAAGGAAACGTTGGGGGATCCAACGCAAGCCATACCTTCCTGGAAGCCGCCGGGTGTCTAGTTTTCAGAAATGTATGGGTTTGGGAGGTTTCCCTAGATGGCTGCCGAGCACCGGGCCAAAAACCCAAGTGACCCCCCTTGCAAAACCAGGTGGTTTTGCGATAGGCCATTTTGATGTCGCCTCACTACGTTTTGGGCCCTTGCCTGTCGCGGGTACTTAGACCTACCACACAAGTGAGGCACCATTTTTACCGGGAGAGCTGGGGGAACGCTGGGTGGTGGTAAATTTGTGTGAGCCCGGTGATGCCACAACTTTCCCACACCAAAATGTGTGAAAAAGTGATTTTTTCAGCTAAAATTGAGGTTTGCAGGGGATTCTGGGTAAGGAAACGTTGGGGGATCCACGCAAGCCATACCTCATTGGAAGCCGCCGGGTGTCTAGTTTTCAGAAATGTATGGGTTTGGTAGGTTTCCCTAGATGGCTGCCGAGCACCGGGCCAAAAACCCAAGTGACCCCCCTTGCAAAACCAGGTGGTTTTGCGATAGGCCATTTTGATGTCGCCTCACTACGTTTTGGGCCCTTGCCTGTCACGGGTACTTGGACCTACCACACAAGTGAGGCACTATTTTTACCGGGAGAGCTGGGGGAACGCTGGGTGGTGGTAAATTTGTGTGAGCCCGGTGATGCCACAACTTCCCCACACCAAAATGTGTGAAAAAAGTGATTTTTTCAGCTAAAATTGAGGTTTGCAGGGGATTCTGGGTAAGGAAACGTTGGGGGATCCACGCAAGCCATACCTCCCTGGAAGCCGCCAGGTGACTAGTTTTCAGAAATGTATGGTTTGGTAGGTTTCCAAAGATGGCCGCCGAGAATCGGGCCAAAAACCCAGGTGACACCCCTTGCAAAACCAGATTGTTTAGACATAATTATTTGTTTGTTTCTACAGCGTGAGAATTTTGGAACAATATTGCAATGAAAATGTGACAGACATTTTTAGGTTTGCAGGACATTGGGGATAAAAAAAACTTTTTGAATTTACAAGAGAGACATCACCATGAACTCCCATGGGTTTACGACAATATCTACAGTTGGTGGGTTATTCTTACATGGAAAGTACACCTTGGCAGAGAAACTAAAGACAAAGATTCCTGCACAACCATCTATTCCTCAAACACACACACATACTGGTTGGATTTGGCACGAGGGCGAGTCATGGTTCAGTGTATTAAATTTTATTAACAAGAGATTTCACAAAAATGAAATGCACTGTCAATAATTAAATGTGAAAAAAACCAAACCAATGACTCGCAGCTCGTGAGCTGTAAAGCCACGTCAAGGCACCAACCACTTTACAGGCCATTCACACACCTTTCATACGTGATACAAACAAGACCATTCACACCACCAGTCACAAAAGCAACACATTACAAAATTCACAAAAAGGGACAAGGTACACCCTGCTTTAGAAAGACAAATATTACTGCACAGCCATCTAAACCTCAAGCACACACAAATACTGGTTGGATTTGGCACGAGGGTGAGTGATGGTTCAGTATATACAATTGTATTAGCAAGTGATTTCACAAAAATGAAATGCACTGTTAATAATTGAAAGGGCGAGAAACTGAACCATTGACTCACAGCTCGTGAGCTGTAAAGCAACGACAAGGCACCAACCTCTTTACAGGCCATTCATACACCTTTCATACATGTGAGACATACAAAACCCTTCACACCGCCAGCCGCGGGCCCATCACATAACAAAACTCACACCAGCACACAGCGCCATTCAAGGGCCCATCACTTTCACACCCCCACAATCCAGACACAGCAACTACACAAGCTGATGGATTGCGTGGAGTGGCACTCAGCTAGCAATGTGTGTAGTGACCAGCAGCAAGTCACTACTCACACACAGCCAGCCGAGCGCCAGTCCACACACACCGCTAGCAGAGCGCCAGTCCACACACACCGCTAGCCAAACACCAGTCCACGCACACCGCTAGCCAAGCGCCAGTCCATGCACACCGACAGCCAATCGCCAGTCCAGGCACACCGGCAGCCAATCGCCAATCCACGTACACCGCCAGCCAAGCTCCAGTCCACGCACACCACCAACCAAGCACCAGTCCACGCACACCGCCAGCCAAGTACCAGTACACGCACACCGCCAGCCAAGCACCATTCCACGAACACCGCCAACCAAGTGCCAGTCCACACACACACCAACAGCCAAGCGCCAGCCTACACACACCGCCATCACATTTAGGATTTTTTTAGAGAAAAATAAAAACACAAACAAATCGCAAATAGATACAAATCTACAAACACAAAATCAGAAACTAAATACATTGTACTAACGTCAACCTTGAAACAGAATCAAATTTTCCAAAGAATACAGACCAGGCAGTTCACTTTACCACTCATGAATGCTCCCAAAAATTCTTTTGCGTGTGGTACGCTCTAAAACAAGCATGGACACACAGCCCAGGTTTAGAAGGACAGTCGGGGCAGTACATACGAATCTCCTTCCGCGTACCTCTTCGCCAACAGACTCTACATCTCCTACTGGGAAAATCTTTTGAGGGTGTGGGAGGAATGTGATCAGGAAAGTGGCGATCTCTCAATCTAGCAACATCCTCCACCACTCCAACTCTAGGAACACTTGCCTGTTCCACTACAACAAGGCTGCCTTTTACCGACTCCTGAAACTTAGCAAAAGTCATCTTTGACTCAGGACAAGAATCCTGGAACACAACAAAAGCATTAAAGGTTGCCAAGTGGAAAAGATGGATAGCCAACTTCTTGTACCAGATGTAAGCCTTACGAAGAGCAGCGTAAGGTTCCAACCTCTGATCTACTCTGTCAACACCACCCACGTGCCTATTATAGTCTAAAATGCACACTGGTTTGCGCGCTTCAGCGACCTGACCCCAAACAGTCACAGGTGCAGTGCTTTCATCATGGATGGTAGTCAGCATGTAGACATCTCTCCTGTCTGAAAACTTCACAGCAAGAAGCTCCTCGCAACGCAACGCACTGCACTGTCCCCGCACAAGCTTTTGACATACATATTATTAAAAAATTGCCCCCTGGAAGCGACCCTTGCCCAAGGGGTCACTTCCACGTTTATTTAAACTAATTCCCTGGTGTCTAGTGGGGGTTGCTGCCTCCCCTGGGGGCAGAAAGGGCAAAAAAGGGGCTGATCTGCCCCCGGGGGAGGGCAGAATTCCCAATAAATAATAAAATGGCCCCCGGAAGTGACTCTTGCCCAAGGGGTCACTTCCATCATATTTTTCACATTTTCCCTGGTGTCTAGTGGGGGTTTCTGCCCCCCCTGAGGGCAGAAAAGCCCAGAAAACAATGCGATCTGCCCCCAGGGAAGGCAGTGTATCACTAAAATAATAATGTCCCCCCGGGAAGCGACCCTTGCCCAAGTGGTCGCTTCTCATTCGAAGCACAAATAAATCCCTGGGTCTAGTGGGCTTTTCTGCCCCCCCTGGGACCAGAAACGGCTACACAAAAGACCGATCTGCCCTCAGGGGGGGCAGAAAAGTCTTAATAAGAATTTTGGCCCCCAGGAAGCGACCCTTGCCCAAGGGGTCCCTTCCTTTACGCTACAAAAACATCCCTGGTGTCTAGTGGGGCATCCCTGCTCCACGATTGCGACACTGTGCGCGATCGTGAGGCAGGAATGCCCAGCATTGAGACATCAGGGGAGAGGAAATACTCTTTCCTCTCCCCCAATGCCTCAAGGCATCCTAATTTGCCCCCCCCCCCCCGCCCCACCGGAGGCAAAACACGTACCTCCTTCGTTGAACGCGCTGGAAGAAATGAATTCCAGCGCGTCCAACGCTTCCTGATGACGTCGGAGCGCGCTGTGCGCGCTGACGTCATGGGGAAGTGTGGGGGGGCTCGGGGTGGCAGCGGAAACTCTTCCGCTGCCATCCCCCTCTGTGGGGGCAAGATCGATGCTCCAGGGGGGGAGCGCCAGCGCTTCCCCCAGGGGCTGTGCTCATGACGGAGCGGTTCCGTCATAAGCACAGCCCAACTGATGCTCATGACGGAACCGCTCCGTCATGAGCATCGAAGGGGCTAAGTACTATTTTTAAGTTTACTCATTGTTTACATCATTGTCATGCATCAGTATTGTTTGAATCACTCTTTGGTTTGCGAACTTGGATATTTAATTCTCATGTTTCCAAATAATAATAATAATAAATAAATTATGTACTATGTTTCTATGTCCTATTTTTATGTTTACTCATTGCTTATATCATTGTCAGGCATCAGCATTATTCGAATCACTCTTTGGTTTGCGAACTTGGACATTTAATTTTTACATTTTCTTATTTAATTTGCACTAATTTATGTAATGCACCTGCATTATGTAAATCACTCTCTAAATTTTCCAACGAACGGTTGGTGACATGCACACGTATCATCATTATTCTGAATTAACTTCTGTTGTATGGTTTAGATAAACCATTGCCATTACGATGCTACTCATGTAGAAACGTCATTCGACTGTTTAACAGGTTTAGTGTTAAACGTGGAGTTCATATTTTATCTCAATTAGCGTTGTAGTTCTATATCACTCTGTTGTCATTTCTGGGCAAATGCTTCAGCGTTTACTATGATGAATGCGGTGGTAGTTTTGCAGTTCATGACAGAACTTTCACTTCCGGGTATAATACTCCCTGAAATCCAGCGCACTACCAAGCACGTTACTAACTGCACCGGGAGGAGCTGTTCACGCATCTCAAACTAAGCACAGGTAAGCCGGATTCTGAATGCTATTACAGTCCATTGTAGCTCACTGCTTTTTTGCTCGACTGTAACGAATCTTTGATGTCCGTAGCTATGTTTTGTAGCTATCTAACATAACAAGGAATGAGCTTGTGGAAAACGCGGTTACTGCAAACGCGGGTTTGAGTAAGTTTGCACGAGATTCCCCGCTCGTAACACGGGTGACTACACACCTTCGACCTACACTTGTGCATGGCTAGCGCTGGTATGAATGATTGAGTGCAAGTTGGAGACGCCCCTCATGCCTTGAGGACTGCGCTTCAACTCCACACTCTTTCCACATGGCAGTGATATAACTAGACGTGAAGTTTGTACCTCTGTATGTTAAGACCTCCGTAGGGAAGCCCACCCTGGAAAAGATTAAACAGAAGGCCCTGGCCACTACAGGAGCTGTAGTGGTTCTAAGAGGAACATAGCTGGGTATGTAGTAGCATGGTCCACCACCACTAGTATGTAACTGTGCCCAGATGCAGTTGGAGGGTTCAAGGGACCAACGATGCCAATACCCACCCTTTCATAGGGGACCCCAACCACTGGAAGTGAATTAAGGGGGCCTTTGTAGTGCTAACTAACTTACCACTGGCTTGGTAAGCGACACAGGAGCGACAAAACTCCTTGGTGTCTTCAGACAAATCTTGCTTTGCACTAATTGTCCTGCCAGAGGAATATCATGTGCTAGGGAGATAAAGAAGCCTCTAAAGTTCTGGGTATCACCAACCTCCTGGTGGCACCAGGCTTGGGGTCTCTACCTTCAGAGTACAGAAGCCCATCTTCCTAATAGATCCTACGGGACCCACTAATATTCCCTGCATCCTCAGCAGCAGCGTGCTGTCGGAGTGGTTCAAGAGAAGGGCAGGTCTGTTGCTCCAAACTCCAGTCTGCCCTGCCCCCAAGAACTCTACCTGATCAGGTTCAAGTTTATCTGGGGCAGTTCCTTCACAGGAACTGAGATCAGCTCTCTCAGGAGGCTGATCTTCACTGGGAGTTTGTGAGGAGGATAAAGCTTTACCCTTCCTGCTCCTTCTCTTAGGAGGCATCTGGTCCATTTTGCTAGGACCCAGTGCTCCTAAAGTGCTGAGCTGGTTGGCCCGAACCCTGGTGACAGCAAAGACACTGGCAGAGATACCCATCATCTCTGCATGAGTCCTGAACTCTACTTCAGCTCAGGCTGAAGTTTCCAGATCATTGCCCGACAGTCCACAGGTAGGTCCGGAGATACCACAACCCTCTTAGGTCCAGTTACCCCTCCCCAGCTGAGATTCACAACTGCCAAAGAATGGTCTGTCCCTACGTTGCTAGTGTTGGTGACTTGGTACACTTGTCCAAGTATTGCCTGTCCAGGGGACACAGGTTTCTCTGTCACTGTAGTGACACTGGCCCCTGTATCCCTGAAAGCCATTGCTTGTTTCCCATTGTTTAAAGGATTTTGCCTGTACTTTCCCAAGTTAGTGGGACTTACCAGTAGGGTGGCCAGGTCAATGCCACCATCACAGACTAAAACAGCCTGAGCTGGAGTTTTGACTAAGTTGGAACCCATCTCAGATCCCAAGGTTAACTCCACTAATCCCTTGGATGCTGTACTACCACTTGTACTTGTGCTAGGGGGAGTAGGTGCCTTAGGGGCAGTGGTAGTAGGAGTCTCCTTGGCCTTTGGACAATCAGCATCCCTCATGCAATGGTTCTTTACCTTACAGACATAAAACCAAGGTTTCTTCTCGTCTTTCTTTGAATTGTGGGACTCACCCCCAGATGCAGGTTTTTGGGGCCCTTGTGAGGACTATTTTTTATCTTTATCCTTGTCCCCACCTTTATCCTGGGTTTTAGATGAATCCTGCTTCTTTTCTTTTTTTGCATAACACTGGTGCGGTCCCATTTGTCTGTTTTCCTTCCCAATTCCTGGGGAGAGGTCAGATCAGAGTCCACCAGGTACTGGTGCAAAAGCTGGTTCTGACAGTTAAGGATGTGCTCCCTCATGATCAAATTGTACAATCCTTCATAGTCCTGTACCTTGCTTCCATGAAGCCAGCCTTCCAGAGCCTTAATAGCACTGTCAATGAAGTCTACCCGGTCCTGGATTTATGCCTTCTGGGTGTCTCTGAACTTAATCCTGTACTGTTTAGTGGTTAAGCCCAACCTGTCAATGAGTGCACTCTTCAGAACTGAGTAATTATCAGCATCCTCTTCTCTAACAGTGAGGAGCTTCTCTCTACCTTTGTTAGCAAAGGAGAGCCACAGGATAGCTCCCACTGCCCTTCTAAACTTTACAGGCCCTCTCTAATACCGTGATCCAGTTATGGATGTCACACCCCTCCTGGTAAGGAGGGACTATCCTGCTCAGGTTTCTAGTATCAAAAGAGTTTTCCCTAACTGGTGACACTAAGGCTGCCACAATGAGACTCTTATCCCAGATCTTTCCTACCACTCTGGACTTCTGGAGCTTCTTTGTCTAGGGCCAACTGGTCTCGCCTGAACTGGAGTCTAACCTTCTCGAGCTTGCTCTGTTGGTATTCCCTGTCCGCAGACCAGCAATGCTGATTCAGTTACACACCGTTTATACAGCTGTAGGCGGGCGGTATTAGGCTGTTGCCTTAAGCCCATATTAAGGGATTTACTTCTCACTTCACAGTGTTAATGGAAAGGGGTGCTGAACTAGCCTATTGTGGGAGTCCCCCCTGCCCTGTTCGTGTCCCTGCCCCCCCTCCAAACCTATTCATGGTTGTTCACATTAAGTCTTCAGCCGTTTGTGGTGTGACCACAGGTCCATCTCCAAGTCCCGCTGTCAGCTGCGTGGCTGATATTATTGGGGGTTCGTCTTGTTGTATCTCAGAGTCTGTGCCTGACAAGGAGTAGGCCAGCACAAGTTGATCCACGTCTTTTACAGCTTTAGCCTTCCCCGTCAATGCCTGCTCCCGGGAAGGGGCCGTCGGGTGGTTTTTCGGATAAGTTCTATGTCGCCACTTCTGTCTAGACATGTTGGACTGGGTCTTCCAGTCAGTCCCCCATTCAGGAGCCAACCCCTTTTGTTCGAGCCAGGACCAAGCTTCTTCAGGTGTCGTCCAGAAATGTGTAGTTCCCTCATGCTAAATCTGGAGTGCTGCCGGGAATTGTAATGCATATTTTATGTTAAGGGCCCGTAAAGATATTTTTAGCTCAAGCAACGAGTATCAGCGCCTTTGGACTTCTAGGGTGTAGTCAGGGTAAATATGCACAGTTGAATTTTTGACAGTCCATGGACCCTTTCCCTCGCTACCTGAAGGATATGGTCTCTGTCCCTGTAATTAAACAGGCTTGCCACTACAGTGCGCCGGGTGGTCTACTGGAACCCTATAGGCTCTTTCAACTGAGAAAAATGTTGACTGTTTTCCTTGTAGGATAGTGTTTACAAACCAGTCCCCTGGAATGAGCTCCATGTTTGGGCCTTACCGTTCCGGCAGGCCTACTATTCGCACATTACTGCCTCGAGATCACCCGTCTTGTTTTTCTAGCCTGCTTCTTAGGTGTTCCACTTCGGTCTGTAGGGCACGTAATTGCTTGCCCGATTCTTTCATTGTGGGCCTCATGGTTGCTGGGGTTGATTCCGTTTCTGTGAATCAGTCTTTTAATTTCCTATGCTCTTCTTTTAGAATGTCCATGTCTAAGCTGATTGAGTCCAACTTTGGTTCCAGGGTGTCTTTATCCATCACTGCCACCATCAGTTCCTCGAACCTCAGGAGTGATCAGTGAATGTTGCTGCTAGGGATCTATCCGAGTTGTCGCCTTGCTCTGGGCGCGTTTATGATTCTTGCACATCTCCTTGGGGCATTGGTGTCTTACTCATTTTTGGCTTCATCCTGGTTTAGCGATGAATGAGCAGGTGATTAAATGTTTCAGCTATGTGGTAGCAGCAGCTCGTTAATGTGCCGGAGGAGTAGATCTGCTGTTGCGACGGATTACGAATCACTAGTTTCCTTAGACTATATCAGGTTATTCGCATCCTAACCTCCTGGATTCATCTACTCATCCCAATTTTTTTCCGTGTCTGTTTTATTTTCACCCCTTTCTTTGATCTTTTCTAGCAGACTTGTTCTGGCCAAAGCTTGTCCTTGGCTACAATAATTACTGTGAGTGTTAGCCAGCTGCTCTGGTCAGCTGAGTCCTCTGCCTCCCCAGAACACTTCCCATATAGCAGTGGTGGAGGTCTTTTAATGTCTGTAACTGGTGTCCGGGGGGGGGGCCCACACTCCCAAACGTGATGGGCTGGCTGGGCTGACTCCGTGTGCCTTCTTGCTCCTTCCCCGGCAACCTGCCAGGTAGTACTGACATGAGGGAGTGTTCAATGGTCTCCCCTTCGTGGCCTGCCCGGTCCTCCCTTGCACTTCAGACCTTTTACTCCGCAGTGTCTGCCGGGTGGAGGAACCACAGGCATCAGCTAAGCTTTGCCAATCAATCCGGACCCGTCCTCTGCAGCCGCCTTGCTTGCCCGGAGTTCAGGGTCTTCCGTCTGCAGCGATTTCTGGCAGCGTAGTCGGGCATCACACCGTGCCCGCGACGGACGCTTTCTCCTGTAATGTTGCAACTTGGGCCCAATCTCGGGCGCAGCACACCATCGAGGCCCCATCGACTTTACAGCACTCGTTTCGCCGTTCCACACGTGCACAGTCGCTGTTTACGCCCGCCGACCTGTGTGAAAATTCCAGTGTGGGAAGTAGGATTTGAGCAGGATATTTACAGGCCTCACACAGAGCGCACTAATACGCGACTGTCTTGGCTGCCATCTTGACCACAACCCCACCAATCCAGACAACCCTTATGATGATTTTAGTGGTCTTAGACAACCTTAGAAAGCTCTCTAAGTGGTAGCTGTGGAAAGCAGCCTTCATGCCTATTCCAGAAGGAGTGTAAAGCAGCTTGTTTTACCAAAAGGTAATCTTATCGGTATAGATTAAGTGAAAAAGAACCACATAGTGTATTTATAAAAATACTTATTTATTATAAGGTAGTCACCAACACATACAAATAGCTCCTACTCGGAAATGTACACAATGCACACAATACTTTGCAAAGAAAACAGGTAAGTAGCACGATATACACAGTGGTTACCCGGAGGGAACCAAACCATATACTAAAATAGTATGTTGCAAACCATGACCCAAGTCAATACTATACCCAGAAGATGTGGAAGTGCTGGGGACCCAAGGAACCACCCAAGGTAAGTAACCAGGAACTCCACGGAGGCAGTGTGCAGAGTGGGAACAGGACCATGTGCTCAGTTCAAGTCAATGAGTAAGTCGCTGTTGCAATATTAAAGAAGGACTCTTCCTGGTGGACCCTGAAGATACCCCGTGGGAGACAGAAGGTTGGAGAGCCACCCCATTCCTGGATACTCTAAGAATGAGGATACCTATCCCAGGGAAGCCAGGTGCATAGGTGTGAAGTGGCATCAGAAACCACAGTCGAACTCTATGGATACCTTCAGGAAGATTCCGCTGGTGAAGAAGGTGAAAGTGTTTGGTGGAACCCAAATGTGGATTCAAGATGTGAAGTACCTGCAAGCAGAGGGGACAGAGTCTATGCCACTCAAGTAGTGAACAGGAGGCACAGAAGACGAATGCCCACTGATGTCGGGTTTTGCAGGAAAGCTGACAATGACCTTGGAGCTGCAGGTGTGTGGACCCGGCGATCAAGTGGAAGATTAGGGGCAGTTCAATAGCTGTCCTACGTCGGATGTCGAGAGTTGAGGGGTCGGTGTCCGTCAGGAGCACCAACAAGCCTTGGTAACTACAAAAAACATGGCAAGCAAAATATTTGCAGACCAGCAAGGCCCAAGGGACTCACCAAGTGCAGGTGTGTCGGAGCAGGCCCCAAGCAAACAGGGGAGCCCACTGGGATGAAAGAGGTCCCTTGAGAGGACCCGAAGATCTCTGGAGACAAAAGTCGCCGAACCTTAGCAACGACCAGCTGACATGGTACACAGGGGCTCTGTTCCAGTGGTGCCGATGAGGGATACTGGTCTCAGACTCGGTCTGAAGGCAAGGCAGGCCTAGAGGGAGTTGTAGGACTGCCACCTGTGTCACTGAGCCTGTTGGAGTCATTCGAGCCCAGGATCAGCAAACCGATCAGCTACGTTGCAGTGCCTGCAGTTGCAGGGGAGTGACTCCTTCACTCCAAGGGAGATTCCTTTGGATGTCGTGGATGTCCACTGGCCATGTGAGGGTCCTGTATGGAGCACGGACACAGACGGTGTAGCGGACTTGCGCGATGATGAGACTCTGAGCCGATGGAGTCTTCCCGGTTACAGTCTTGGGGGCATATGTATCAAGCTATATTGCGATCGCAAACACTGCGAATTGCAAAAAAACGGTGTTTGCGACCGCAAACTAGACTTGTGCTATGTATGACACATTTTCGCATCGCAAAATAGAAATTCGCAAATTTAGCAAATACCTATTTTGTGAGGCCCGAAATCTGCGAATTCCCACTGCGAATTCGCAAGCTGCGACACGCAACCAGCGAATATCGCAAATAGAGAAATCGCAAAATGCGAATTCGCAGATCTATGTATGAAAAAATCGCAAGTTGCGATTTTGTGAAAATCGCAATTTTGCACCTTTATTTTACCACCAACTCAAGGCAGGTGGTAACCAGGTGCAACCTATTTATCAAGCACACAATGCAACAGGGACTTCCACAATGGCAGCGCTGTATGTGATAGTCAGGAGGCTGCGAATTCGGGCTGCAGCAGAGAGAAGGAGGCGACAGGAACAGATCTTCAGAGTGTGCATCACTCTGTTCCAGCAAACTGAAGAGGAGATCCATGAGAAGTATAGGCTGGACTCAGCCACCATTTTAGACCTGATAGAGGAGCTGAAACCCCAGCTGGAACACCCAACACGCAGGACCTAAACAATTCCAACCCATGTGCAAGTCCTGTGCTCACTGCACTTAATAGCCTCAGGGAGTTTTCAAGGGGTGAAAGCAGCAGCAGGTGGGGTCTCCCAGAGTTGCCAGTCGCGCTTCTTCCATGCATTCCTGGTTGCAATGTTACAGAGACTACGACATCACATAGAATTCCCCAGCACACAACAGGCATTACAGCAAACAAAACCAGATTTCTACCAGATTGCACAATACCCCCACGTAATTGGAACCTTTGTGACCCTCTCACCCCCATCAAGCAATGAATATGTATTCAGAAACCAAAAATCATATAATTCGCTAAACATACAAGTCATCTGCAATGCAAAATATATCATCAATGATATTGTAGCGAAATACCCAGGCAGTACTCCCGACTCATTTATCTTTAGACATAGTGGGATATACAGACGTCTCAATGCCGGCGAGGTTTGGTGAAGGCTACCTGCTAGGTAAATGCATGTCAAACATTCTAACATACAGTAAATCTCTGTGGTGGGATGACAGTAACTTACATCTTGTTTTCAAACTTGTAGGTGACAGTGCATATGCAGTGCAGGACTTCATCATGACCCCATACCTCAATCCAGCTAATGCATGGGTGAGGTGATTCAATTGCGCACACAAATCAACACGCTGTGTAATTGAGTGGACATTTGGGATCCTGAAGAGCCGGTTCCGCTGCCTGCATAAAAGCGGATGAGCACTCCAATACAGCCCTGAGACCTGCTGCAAGATTATGGCTATCTGTACAATGCTCCATAACATAGCTATGAAAAAAGGCATTCCAGTAGAGCTAACTGATACTTCTGAGGATGAGGGCCCAGGTCCGCTTTGCAGACAAGCAGTTGGAGTTAGGGCAGCTGCCGGACGACAGACTGGATGAGATTACACAGAACTATTTCTAGGTGAGAAATAATGACATAATGCAAAAGATGTTTTGGTGCAGGTCTGTGTTTATTCAATTCTTAAGCTACAGGATAAATTTAGTCACACAGCCTGACAGACACATCATGAGTGCCACTAGATGTAACACATATTATGGTCGCAGAGCAGGTATGTAGGCAAGTCACAAGTCCAGTTATAATGGGTTGCTTCACCCATTTGCTATCTTCAGTGATGGCAGTTCATCTCTTCCTGCAACGGCCTGCTGGTGCACACTCAGGTTGCTAACTGCCCTCCCTTGACTCCTCAGGTGTTGCACCCTGTCTCCCACTGCGCCATCTTGTTTCAGGCACTGGTGGGGTTATGCTTCTCCTGCTGGACAGCTCCTCGCTCTCCCCTGAGCCCAGGAGTCCTGTGCCACCTGTGGTGGCTGTCTGCAGCTGTTACACGGCGGTGGTGACCTGCACAAGGCCTTTCGCCACAGCCTGGCTGCAGTGGGCCATCCCCACTTGCATGCTCACAGTAGGCTCGTGGCAGTGCACAGGCAGTTCACCGCCTTGGTGTAGGTGTCCAAACGGCTGTTGAGACATTGTCTCCCCCTGCCTCTGGCTGTCTGCTCTTGCTTCATTGTGGCACACGGTTCTTGGATTGCACCTGCCGTATCCCTGATGCCCTCCCTCATGTCACGTAGGTTGTGGTTTACTGAGACCAGCTGCCAGTTAATTGACCGCATTTATCTTTGTTGCAGGCGCTGTATCTTCAGCATGCTGCCCTCCAGTCCAGCAAACACCGTGTCTTCACCATCTGTGGCAGTGCTGGTGCTCGCCCTTGGCAAGCATCTCACAGATCCTTCGTCACTATGTTGCAGTGTGTGCTGTTCCTGGACCTGTGTTGCACACTGCCCTGACTCAACCTGAGCATCATCCTCCCCTATGGACTGGCTTTCTGCCTCAAGAAGAGGCAGTAGGGGCACAATGGTGCGCTTTCTCGGTGGGACAGGTGTGGTCTGCGTGGTATCAACTGTGTCATCCTGCCCTGCCTGCTCCTCCATATGTGCCGTTTCCTCAGCTCCTGCACTGTCATCCTGTGTTTCCGGTTGTGCTGTGAATGAAAAGGCACATTTTTTTTTCATTTTTTTTTTTTATTGAGCAGAGCATTGGGTACATAAAATACATAATATACTTAAGATCATTATTAAAACCATTTGTACAAAATAGATACGGCAGCTTCTTCATGATGACATTTTTAGACAAAATAAAGCTGTAGCGGCTAATAACATCATCGTCCAAAAATAGCAATGTGCAAATCATCTAAAAAAGTGCAACAACAGGGAAAGTTGCTAGTGCATCTAAAGTACAATACCAATTAAAGTGCTAGTGCCTTTTTATCACAAATTACAACTACAACATCGTAGTCGATTTGAAGAAGAAATATAGCTTTAGCAGCTGATAACATCATTGACCAGTGCAACAACAACAAAAAGTGCTAATGCTTCTAAAGTGCAGTACAAAAGAAAGTGCTACTGCCTTTTAATAGGAGCTACAGCGTCAATATATAAAACGAGTGTTAAAGTCCCTCTTTTAACTTTTCTAAATCATTAAAAAACTTCCAATTTTTTTCAAAATTCCTAGTGGCCCCCACCCGTATAGCATAAGCTTCTTCGAAATTTCGAGTCTTTTTCATTTTATTAAACCATTTCAAATGAGAGGGAGCTTCACTAGATTTCCAATTCTGAAGAATTAAAGAACGGGCTACAGTACAAGAAATAAATAAAGAAACTTTCTCGGCCTCTGATAACATCGTTCTATCTCTGCAAAGTCCAAACAAAGCAGCCTCGGTCTCAAGCAAAACACTCTTCCCGATTGCTTGCCCAATATCAGCAAAAATTGCCTCCCAAAAGGGCCTCAACCGTGGACATGCCAAGAAAATATGGTGCCATCCGCCTTCCCCATCTGTCTGACAGCGAAAGCACTTCTCAACTCCCGGAAATCTTTTTTTTAGGGCGGCCGGAGTTAGATAGGAAAGCCAACGTGATAGGAAGGCCATCCTTTTAAAATTCGCAGCACGCAGGGATTTACTTCCTAGATGTTATAGGGCCTCCCAATCATTCAAGGAAAGAATACATCCTGTCTCACAAGCTATTTTACCCAAATGGCTCTCTATCGCAGGAGCTTGACCCTTTTGATGTAGCAAACGGTACCAGTTCCCTACACCACTAACTTTAGCCCTGTAGAAAGCTACCACAAGTTGATTTGGGGATTCAAAAATGCCACTAGTATTTTTTTTAAAGTGAACAACTTGTAAATATTCAAAAAAGGCGGGTTTCCGGTGGCTCTCCGTTCTTGCAATTACCTCTTGACAGGATATCGCCCTATTTTGAATGATAAAATGTCTTAGCTCGAATAGTCCACTACCTTCCCAGTTATTAATATTTCCTGATCGAAACTGGAAGCCGAGACTAATACTTTCTCTCAATTTTAAATATTGGAGACCCGAAGAGCCCGTCTTTTTAGAAAAGGACTGAAGTCTAAAAACGTAGTCCTTTAAAGTCTTGTATCTTGTTTTCTTGGGGAGTTTGGAAGTTTTTAAAAACACTTGAGTTTGCGAACCAATTTCTTGCGTCATTTTATCTATAAAGAAGCTATCTCTAGTACATTTAGATCCCATCAAGCCAGACACTAAATCTAAAAAAGCAGCCTCGTAATAGGTTCTTAAATGAGGCAAAGCTAATCCCCCTTGTGCAATAGGTAATTGCACCACTGTCAATTTAACCCTTGGAACTTTCTTTCCCCAGACAAATTCCCTAAAGAAGGTTTCTATTTCTCTGAAAAAGGACAGATTTATCTTAATTTGGACGTTAGTGAAAAAAAATATAAGCAACGGAAGTATGGACATTTTAATTAACAAAACTCTACCCACTAACGATAGGGGGAGTAGAAGCCATTGTTACAAAAGTTTCTTAATTTTCTCTTTCATTCTTAAATAATTAAATTCATATAGCTGTTGGTACTGGCTAGACACAAATATCCCAAAATATCTAATTGGATCTAGCTTAGTTGCTTGTATCTTCCCAGGGAAGTTTTCTAGAGAAATAAATGACACAGCAAGGCCTGCAAACGCAAAAAAATATTTGAAAAAACCCTGGGTAGAAATAACTTAGGAGAATTAGATTTTAAATGTGTCTCCTGTAAAAAAATAAATTGGGGATTGAATGATATCAACCATCTGATAAGAGCACCTTACTTTTTTTTATTTAACATTCCATTTGCGTTGACTGATAGGACCTTACATTTACTGGTTTCTATTATTAATTCTTTCTTTAGAGTAAACTCCTGGTTTACTCAATACCCAAACTTTAAGTTGTGTGTTATCTGTACATTTTGCTCCTACTCTTTTCTCTGCAGTGAACCCTATCCCAACTCCACCCTTCCCACCCCTAAAAAGAAAGACCCACCCCACGAAATGTGGCAAAACCCCTGCTGACCACATTTCGCCCCTCCCATCTAACCTCCTGGGTGTCATGGAATTACACCCTGAGTGACCCCGCTAGCCCCGAGACCCACAACAATATCTTTAAAACAATCGGGAATTGACTGACTAGCGAGCGCACCTTATATTAAAGGAAGAAAGACCCTTTTCGTTACCATATGACAAATCTATATATGGACCATTCCTTTATGCACTAGATTCTTGCAAAATCTCTTTTAATAATTCCTAGGCTTCTTCCAAATCAGAAAACATGAAAAACTTCCCTTTAACTAAAACTCGCAATTTCGACTGTTGAGCAATTGATGCTTGGGCACCGTGGGCTTTAAACAGATGAAGAATTTTAACAAATTATTTTCTTCTACGTGCAGCAGCGGCAGTCATGTCAGAAAATATGCGACACTTAGTGGTTTTGTTTACTTGAAACTGCCTCTGCTGAATCGCCTTTGTCAAGATTCTTTCTTTGATTCGAAAGTCTGCAAAGTTCATCAAAATTGTTCGTGGCATCGTAGAGTTGGGAAAGGGATGACCTGGGACTCGATGTGCCCTAGTAATGGTAAGATCTCCTTCGAATTCCGGGAGAACTTTCTACCTAATGAAGGAGTTGGCCCATTGTAAAGTTTGAGAACCTTCAATACCTTCAGGAACCCCCACTATTCGGAGGTTAGACCTCCGAGAGTGGTTCTCAAGGTCCTCCAGTTTATTCTCAAGATAGTTCTTATTTTTTACTGCCTCTTTCACTTCCCCTTTGACCGTATTCAGTTGATCTTCTAAAGCTGAAATTCTGACTTCCGCCTCCTGAAGTTTGATAGGAAAGCATGTCATTGCTTCTTCGATTTTCCCTAGCCGCAAGTGCAGAGAGGCAATTTCCAATTTTTGAGTTTCAAGAATTGAAGGACGGTGCACCAGAATGAAGTTAAAATAGATCCGGATGTATTCCAAAATATATATTCATTTATTTATCTCTCTTAAAATTAGGATTTGAACATCAGCCAACGTGTTTCATTCCAAAGGGAACTTAGTCAGGGCTGAAAGAAATACACAAATAGAAACAAACTAAATACAACATACAGAACATTATATACATAAATATGAACAATATACATACACAAATATCCACATACAACATATAAATTAATAACACTGACATAACGGCTAGCTAAAATTGCAGAAAAATCTATTCTAAAGCAAAGGCCTCATCAAAAAACATTTCATAATCAACATCAATATTAATTTCAAAGAATACTGTAGGTAACTAAAAAAGAGAAGGAAAAGGGGAGGGGAAAGAAACAAAACTAGAAAAATCAATCCACTGTTCTAAGACAAGGATAAGATTAATAACCATGCAAAATTAGAAAGAACAGAAAAGAACACAATATGGAGGATTATTTGAAACAATAATCAGAAAAGGCCGGACTGGTCAAGTCAAAAAACCATCATCTGAAAGAAAAACGTTAGTTAGATTCCTCACCTTAGAATATCCCCAGGCGTCTGGCTGGATCCAGAAAGATTTTTCGGCAGCAATACCCCTTGCGCGTCGCTAGGCGTCGTCTGCGGCTCCGCGTCCGTCATCGGCGTCGTGCGCCGGGATGACGTCGTCGGAGTACTTAGACGCCACCCTCGCGAGCTGACGTCAGTTCTTCTTTTTTCCGCGCCAGACAGCGCCGATCCGGGAAGAGCTTACCCCTTAGTCATTTTTTGACTAAACTTTTTTGACTCTTTGGTCTACTTGTCGACTCGACTCTGGTGGCGGTAGGATGCCTGGGTTTAAAGCCTGTGACTCCTGTCACCGACTGATGTGGGTAACGGACCACCATCGCCGGTGCCTTTACTGCCTGGGGGCCGACCACGATGCGGAGTCGTGCCGCGACTGTCAGGCCTTGAAGGCTAGGCGGGAGCAGTCCCGTAAGCTTCTCGAGCTTCGACACTCGGCTCGTCGGGTTCGAAGTCTTCAGGTAAGTCGAAGCACTCAAAGAAGTCAAAGAGGCGACACCGCTCTTCGGACTCCCCTCGCCGGTCGAGGGTCAGGGTGATCCCACCCCGCGTCTCCGTCGGAGCCGCAGGAGCCGCGTCCGTCTCCATACCCGCCGGTCCCTGGGACTGACGCCGGCGGAGATCAGTGCCTTCCTTTCGGCCATGAGGAGCCTGGCTCCGCCGTCGACGCCTGCCGGCGCGCCTTCGGGCCCCGTGGGGTCGACTGGGTGACCTCGCGAGCCAGCGGCTCCGGTGTCGTCGTCGACTTCGGTCCTGACGCCGCAGGTCCCAGAGGGATCCAGGCCTGGATCCCTGCCGGCGCTGGTCAACCTCACGGCACCTCCTACGCCGGCGCCGACAGCGGTTCTACCTCCGGCGCCGTCTCCGGACGACGCCATTCCCTGGTTCAGCCCCGGTCCGGGCCCGGTGCCGGTGCGGCACCGTTCGATGCCGCATCCAACGCCGATGGATGATCCTATCATCTACCGCCCGGCTCCGGTTATTCCCCCTGTCTATCAGGAATCGGATGACGGGGGCGACTGGGAGGGGTCTGAGGACCCTATGGCCAGGCAGGCCGATTTCTCACAGGACTGGGCAGACGAACTGGGGGATGCCAGTGGTCTGGACACCTCCCCGGACACTGGTTTCATCTCTCCTCCGACTGTGGCCTCGGAGGAAGGTGCTGCTTTTTCCGTGGTGCTGCGCAAGGCGGCTGCAGCCCTTGGACTGGAGTTGCCTGCTGTGGCCGTGAGGACTAACCTCCTCACTGAAGTGCTTCAACCGTCAGCAGGCTCCTCGAGCCTCTGCTGCAGTTCAATGAGGCACTAGTGGACGTTCTGCAGGGCACCTGGTCCAAGCCCTCCACAGTACCTCCTGTGGATCGAAAGGTGGCCCGGCGCCACCGCCCTGCTCCGGGCGACCCCTGTTTTCTGTCCCAACACCCCACGCCCGAGAGTCTGGTTATCCAGGCCTCTTCTTCCCAATCCTCCTTCCCGTCCGCTCCTCCGGATCGGGAATCCAAGAGGCTGGAACAGTTCGGAAAGAAGCTGTTCTCTTCCCTTAGTTTGGGACTGCTGTCCTTGAATACCGCTTGCCTCTTGGACCGCTATTCCCACTCTCTGTGGGATACGGTGGAGGACGTGCTGCCCCTGTGTCCAGAGGAGGCCCGGACACGGCTCACCCAGGCTCTTGCCGACGGGCGAGATGCAGCACGACATGCTATACGATGTGGACTAGACACTACAGACTCGCTGGGTAGGGCGATGTCAACCACGGTGGCGCTCCGTCGCCACGCCTGGCTGCGGTCCACGTCTTTCTCGGGGGATGTCCAAAGTACCCTCATGGATATGCCCTTTGATGGCACTCGCCTTTTTGGCAAGAAGGCGGATAGTGCGCTGGCACGCTTCAAGGACTCCCGGGCTACGGCCAAGTCCTTGGGTCTCTCGGCCCCGCGGCCGCAAACTTCCGCCTTTTGTCCCTTTCGTGGCCAAGGAAGGGGCACCCCCTCACGTCAGCCTGGCCACCGGCCGAAGAACCAACCTGCACGCGGATTCCACCGAAGCGGTACCAGGGGACAACGTGCCGGTCAGTCCACATCCACCCCGGCAGCATCCGCCTCAAAGCCCTCCTAGTCCAAGCTTTCAGGCCCATTCCACGCCAGTGGGCGGCAGAGTTCGCCATCACCAGCTCCACTGGCGTTCCATCACGTCGGACAGGTAGGTGCTGCAAATCGTCCGAAGGGGCTACTCCCTCCCCTTCGAGACAACCCCTCCAGCCATGCCACCGCAGTACCACCGTATGTCGGGGGATCATTTGAATTTTCTGTGGGAGGAAGTTACGGCCCTCATGGCCAAAGAGGCCGTCGAGCGCGTTCCTGGTTCAGAAGTAGGTCGTGGTTGCCATTCCCACTACTTTCTGGTTCCCAAGAAGGGCAAAGGGGGCCTACGCCCTATCTTGGACCTCAGGCACGTCAACGCCTTCCTCCGGAAGGAGAGGTTCAAGATACTCACCTTAGCTCAGAGAACTCTGGTCTCCGGCGGAGTCCCAGCTCCATATCAACCTTTTGGAGCTGAGAGCGATCCGACTTGCACTGAGGGCATTCCTGCCCGTTTTCCGGGGAAGTGTGGTGCAGGTGTTCACGGACAACACCACCACCATGTGGTATTGCAACAAACTGGGCGGGGTGGGGTCGTGGACCCTTTGTCAGGAGGCTCTGCGCCGCTGGACATGGCTGGAACATCAGGGCATCACCCTGGTGGTTCAACATCTGGCGGGCTCTCTGAACGCCAGAGCAGACGAACTCAGCCGCCGGTGCATGATGGATCACGAATGGCGTCTCAACTCGGACGTGGCGCAAGGCCTCTTTCTGCAGTGGGGAGAGCCTTGGTTAGATCTATTCGCCACCGAAGAGAACGCGCAATGTCAGCAGTTCTGCACGTTGGAGTTTCCAAGGCGGCAGTCGCTCGGGGACGCCTTTCGTCGCGAGTGGAGTTGCGGTCTGTTGTACCCCTTTCCGCCTATACCACTTCTGCCCAGAGTGCTGAAGAAGATCAGGCACGACCGGGCCCAAGTCATCTTGGTGGCTCCGGATTGGGCACGAAGGTACTGGTATCCCGAGCTACTCAGTATGTCATTCGATCCCTCGATACGACTGCCTCTTCAGGAGGACCTTCTGTCGCAGCAGCAGGGGACGGCCCTCCACCCGATCCTGTCCAGTCTCCACCTCCATGCGTGGAGATTGAGCGGCGACAGTTGATGCCATTTGACTTGCCTCCTGAAGTCTGTGATGTGATTCTGGCAGCCAGGCGTCCCTCCACAAAAACGGTATACGCCTGCAGGTGGAACAAATTTGTGGCGCGGTGCACAGCAAAGGCTGTGGATCCCCTTTCCGCCCTTCTTTCTGACGTTCTCCTCTTTCTTCTTTTTTATGAGGTTATCTTTCTGCTATCTCTGCTTTCTTACGGCTTCCTGATCAGCCTTCTCTTTTCAAATCCCCTGTTGTCTCTCGTTTCTTCAAGGGCATTACTCACATGTTTCCTCCTGTCCCCTTCGTAATGCCTCAGTGGGATTTGAATCTAGTCTTGACTTTTCTGATGTGCGCTCCCTTTGAGCCTGTCCACAATTATCCCTTTCGTCTTCTGACTCTTAAGACTGCCTTCCTGGTAGCTATCACCTCGGCTAGACGAGTGAATGAGCTCCAGGCGCTATCTTCTAAGACTCCTTTTCTTTCTGTTCATCCGGACAAGGTTGTCCTCCGGACTCGTCCTTCCTTTCTTCCGAAAGTGGTGACTCTCTTTCACATCGGGCAATCTGTCACATTGCCCACCTTCTTTCCGCCTCCACATCCTTGGAAAGAGGAAGAGAGGCTCCACCGTCTGGACCCAAAATGTGTGCTGTCCTTTTACCTGGACCGCACAAAACAGTTCCGGGTGGATGATCAACTTTTTGTAGAATACGTGGGTGCTAAGAAGGGGAGGGCTGTACACAAGCGGACCATCTTGCGGTGGGTCGTATTGTGTATAAAAGCTTGTTACTCCTTGGCGAAAAAGGATCCTCCTGTAGGGCTGAGGGCCCATTCCACTCGGGCCACGGCGGCGACTACTGCCCTGGGCCGTGGAGTCCCCTTGCAGGACATCTGTCAGGCAGCAACGTGGGCCTCTTTGCACACGTTTGCCAAGCACTATTGCCTGGACAGCCAAGTCCGGAGAGATGGCTTCTTTGGCCGTTCTGTTCTCCAAGACTTTCTGGATTGATCTTGGTTCGCAGACCCACCACCGGGGTTGGTATTGCTGGGGTATCTATTTTAAGGTGAGGAATCTAACTAACGTGTTTCTTTCAGATGAACAAGTTACTTACCTTTGGTAACGATGTATCTGTAAGAAACATTAGTTAGTTGGATTCCTCACCGACCCACCCATCCTCCCCGTTCTGCGAACAGACATCTAGGGTTAAGGCTATCCTTTGCAGGGCCCTAGATATTTTGGCACCAGTGTCGGTCTCTTGCATGGCTCTGCGTTCCTGGTGCGGAAAGCTATGTACAAGAACTGACGTCAGCGCGCGAGGGCGGCGTCTAAGTACTCCGACGACGTCATCCCGGCGCATGACACCGGCGACGGACGCGGAGCCGCAGACGACGCCTAGCGACGCACAAGGGGTATTGCTGATAAAATCTTTCCGGATCCAGCCTGACGCCTGGGGATATTCTAAGGTGAGGAATCTAACTAACTAATGTTTCTTACAGATACATCGTTACCGAAAGTAAGTAACTTGTTCTTCAAAATGCACCCATTGTACAAAAAAGAAGAAGGTAAGAATTCCATAGTGCACCCAAAGAACTAGCAAGAGCGCAAGAAAACGAAAAAGAGTAAATTAAATCTCTATTCAATGTGGAAAATGTATTGATAACACAATATGCACCGTAAAACCAACCAGAGCTCTCACCAAGAATATCCATATCTGGTATTAATTCACACAAGTTATTGTTTGGTATTAATCAAGTAGCTTTAAAAACTAAATTCTGTGTAAGAGAAACGTGCAAGAATCTATTGGGTAAATTCACTATAAGCGGTTAGAATAATCATCCAACCCACCAGTTGATAGCAAAGTACCAAGTGACAATTCAATTACTATACCAATATTCTCCCAAAGCCCAGTAAAGGTCACATATTAATGTGAGACTTACCAAAATTCATATGATAATTTCAACGTCCCACTGAGTTCCAATTACGTCAATTCTAGTAGAAACCAAGTCCTAACCGCAAAGTAAATATACAAAATTATACCATGCCATCAACATCTTTGTTAGCCCAAATAAAAGAATTAATTGCTTGCTGGATACTGTGTATGGTAGCATTGTTAAAATGTAACGGTAGTGTGTTAAATATAAAAGTAATTTTTGGCAAGATACTCATTTTTACCAGGCTGACTCTCCCTAGAATGGTTAATGGGAGATACATCCACTTTTTCATTAATTGAGCTCTCTCTTTGAACACTCTTCTGAAATTTGTTTCAGCAATTTGATTAATATCCTGGACTATTCTAAAACCAAGATATCGTATCTCCTTTTTAACTAATGGATTACAGCTGTTCCATATCATAGCTTCGATCTTAAGTTCGTTTACAGAATACCCCGATATTCTTCCAAAATCTGTCGCTCTACGAAAAATAATAGGCAGAGCAGCATCTAGATTAGACGAGTATACCATGAGGTCGTCAGCATATAAAGTGACTTTTTTTAACCCAGTTAACCTGACAAAGTGGTGGAATGTCAATTGAATGTCTAATTCTAAAGGCCAAGGGTTCCATATATAAATTAAATAAAAGAGGAGAAAGGGGGCAACCCTGTCTTGTGCCTCTAAAGATCTTGAAGGAAGAAAATAATCTGCCATTAACTAATACTCTTGCAACTGGATCTTTGTATATTAGCTTTATAGCCTGACAGAAATGATCACCCAAATTATAACTTTTTAATACAGAGAACAAGTAAGACCATCGAACCATATCGAATGCCTTAGAGGCATCCAATGTTGTTATAGCTAACGGTGTACTAAGGCAAGTTGCAAAATCGATAGCCCCAACAAGCTCATAAGAGAGCTCATGTAGATATCTTCCTTTTACATAACCTCGCTGGTCTTCATGGATAATATACCCCGCAATTTTGGCTAACCTGTCAGATAACATTTTAGAAAAACATTTATAATCTGAATTTAAAAGTGATATTGGTCTATAAGACTCACAGGATACAGGATTTTTCCCGGTTTCAAAATAAGGGTAATTGTCGCCTCATTCCACGATTTTGGTAATTGTATTCCTTGATCTAATATCTCATTTATCACTGATGTTAAGAGTGGGGATATCTCATCGACTAAGATCTTGTAAATTTTTGTTGGGATGCCATCGGCCCTGCCGCTTTGCCTCCTTTACTAGATTGAATTACTTTAACTACTTCCTCCTTACTAATTGCTTGATTTAGAATATTCTGTTGACTATTATCTATAGGACTAATAGATTAATTAAGCCAATCCTCTACCTCAGTTCCTACAATATCCTCTTTTTCTTCTGTGTATAGGTCACTAAAGAAGTCTTTCAAAGTCTCTCTTATCTTCGTCTCCCTACTTAGTATGGCTCCAGACCATTCTTCTTTGATCTCCTTAATCCTATTCCTGCTCCGTTCTGACTTGACTTTCCAAGCTAAAAGTTTTCCCGCCCCCTCACCATACTCTAAGTGTGCCAGCTTACTGGTCTCCCACCTTTTTTTAATGTTTTTTGATGGGGCTTTTGCTTTAGAATAGATTTTTCTGTAATTTTAGCTAGCCGTTATGTCAGTGTTATTAATTTATATGTTGTATGTGGATATTTGTGAATGTATATTATTTATATTTATGTATATAATGTTCTGTATGTTATATTTAGTTTGTTTCTATTTGTGTATTTCTTTCAGCCCTGACGAAGTTCCCTTTGGAGCGAAACGCATTGGCTGATGTTCAAACCCTAATTTTAAGAGACATAAATAAATAAATATATATTTTGGAATACATCCGGATCTATTTTAACTTCATTCTGGTGCACCGTCCTTCAGTTCTTGAATCTCTTTATCTGGGTTTCCAGTGGAGTATAAGTGCGGCATATTCTGGATGAGATTGCAAAGACAACTTTAATTATTTATCTAAGAAGTAGAGGTGCAGAACCCTATTCAGCCGCAATTTGGTTTCTTTACTGTCCAATTTTTGAGTTTGTTTTATTTCTCGTACCTCATCCAATATTAAGTTGAGCATGTCCTTAATATCTAGTTGATAAGCTCCCAGTGTCTCAGTACCTTAGCTGGAGTTATTTTGCAATTCAATAGAACCAATATTCGCATTTCCAACCATGGTATCCTCCTGGGCCGACAAGCCCTCTGGCAATTCTTGACCCTGAGACAGCGATTGAGGTTGTAGCTGAAGTTTAGGTTGGGGTGACATCGGGTTTAAGGAGATATTTATTGCTGAATTCAAGGCCACCTGATCTTGATATGGCTCTTGATTTGGCTCCGGGGCTACCAGATGGTCTGGTTCTAGATAGCATTGAGATCTTTCCTGATCATTAGAAGCTAAATCTCTTGATGGTGCGGGCAATATTAGTACCGCTGATAGGCCTTTCGATGTTTTAATGTTGGGCTTAATGAGGGGGGTTGTAAGGTTGCTTTCTTTATGAACAATGGAAATTCCTTTGCCCCTGTTAATCCTTTCTTTAGACCATCTAGTACAGAATTGTCCTGTTGAGATTTAGATGACTAAGCTGCAGCTCCTGTTGAATTTAATATAGCATTTGTCTGGTCTATTACCGATACCTCCCGTTCTGGGGAGGCAGTGGGGGGTATCTCCTCCTCGGAGCTCTCTTGGGTGCTGTCAAGGGCATAGGAGTTGGTAGTATTTTCCTTATTGGCCAGTCGTACTGCATCTTTTGCCTGAGCTAGGCGTGTTTTAGCTTTTAAACGGGCTGCTGAGTCGATTTTGGCAACCGCGTTAGCATGCTTCAAAGGTTTGCTCATTTTCTCTTTTACCCCGTAGCTCTCCCCTTTTTTTTTTTTTTGTGTACCCCTTCCGCCTCTAGCACCCCTCTGAATTCCCGATTTCACCCTTTTAAATCCTCCGTACCTTTAATTATAAATGTTACTTGTACATGGAGCTCGCCACGAACTTTCCACCATGCTCCGGAGATCTGTTCCGTTTCCGTTGCTGTCTTTGCAAGAGGTTAATGAGTGCAAGGGGTGATGAACTGGCATCCAAGGACCATGATTCCCTGTTCAACGCCAGTCAAAAACAGTCAGAAGCAGAGACTGCTGCCCGCCACCACAGACAGCCTTCATTGATCGCCTCGCCTCCTCAAGATGGATAATTCGAGAAAAAAGGGAGAGGTGGCCGCTCGTCTCCGCTGCCGGTGTCCGCCTCTCGCCTTGCAGACCAAGGAACAAATGAACAAAGGAAATCTTGACACCAAAACTCCACAGAACTCCTCGCCTGCAGATATTTAAAAAAGCTGCAGAGATTTCACCCGCCGGAATCACCAGAAAGCCAGCCATTACTGGGGGGTGAAGCAGCGGGTCACCTGTGGCTACACGGAGGCGTGGTTCTCCGTAGCCATCGCCCACATTTTGATTTTGTGACATGATCTGCATTTCTCACTCAATAAAGTTTTCTCAGTTTGTATTAGCTAACTGCGGTCTACCGCTTTTTGCATTTACTGGATTTCTCATACTGCTTCTACATTGCTGTGTCTCATTGCCCCACTGTATGATGCATCTGACTACATCTCCCATGATGCATTGCTGTGTTGGCTGGAAAAAGTGTACTGGAGTAGCATATGTACTTTGTAGTTGGTGCATTCCTGAGTGTGTGAATTGGATGGTGATGTGTGAGGCTAGATTTGGCATGCATCTTACCTTGGCTGGTGTTTGAAGGGTCGGAGCTGTCTATGTCAGCCACACCACTGACGCTCTCGGGCTGAAGGGTGGACTCCAGCAACTCCTCGTGGTGTGTTGACTCTGTTGCAGTTGGTGGTCCCCCACCAGTCTTCTTAGCCTCCGCCAGCCTGGTTGTCACCTTCTCCTTTGACCTGGAGCGCATGTCATACCATCTCTTTCTCAGGTCCTCCACAGTGCGCTGGGTCACACCACAGCATTTACCTTATCCTGGATGTCCAGCCATATTTTCTTCTTTCTGGACTCTGGGACATGGAGTGACTTTTCCCCAATTAAATAATTCATTGCTGAGTACCATCTCCTCTATCAGCACCTCCTGCTCCCTCTCGCTGAACTTCTGCTTTCTCTTTCTCCCTGCCTCCTCCTTGTCCTTCTCTTTCTCCTGAGGATCCATTGTGGATGTTTGTAAATGCAGTACTCAGTTCTCTGCCTCTCCTCACAGCCTCTGACTCAGCCTCAGGCAATCAGGTGCTGCATGGGCACTCCCACTTCCTGGCTGTGATGTCATCAAGCTGCACCTGAATTGCAGATTCCCTATTTTTGCGATATTTTATTTGTGATTTCGCAAATAAGGAACCGCTAATAGTGGGTACGCAGTGTCATTTTCTGAATTTTTGAGAATCGCAATTTAGTTGCAATGTTTTTATTACATCGCGGTTTGCGAATCTCAAAATGAGATTAGCTAAAAATCGCATTTTGAGAATCGCAAATGTCTTTTTTGATACATATGCCCCTTGGTTCCCTAAAGCAAAGTTCAATGCGGTCAGTCCGACTTAGTCACATGACACGGTTTGAGTACCCTTAAGTACCCTAAGGAAAGGCTTGGGATGATTCAGGGTTTCTCAAGAGGAGGGGATGGACAGTGGGGAGAATACTCCCATGTCCTTTGTCCAGTTTTGTGCCAGAGCGAGAGCTGAGTAGTGTCCCTGACCTCCCCTGATATGTGGGTTACCACAGAAGATGTCCTTCCCCCTTTTAGGGTCACTTAAGGGATTTGCTGAGGGTGGGTCTTTAGATTTGTCCTAGACTTCGTCAAGACCTATTTGAAAACACGTCTGCTGTTGGACACTGATATTCTGCTGCTGTATTTAGCCAGGACCAACGACAAGACTGTTCTTGGTGGGAAGATTCCTGCTGCAACATTGTGTCCATGCTCTTCCAAGTGTCTGAAACTCCATGGCCATGCATCCTCCGAGTTAGCAAGAAATCAGCATACATCCAAGCAAGAAGGAATCTTCATTGGGTTGAAGGAGCCTCTTCCTTGCATCCGCAGGCACTTCAGCGACGACAACCATTTTGCTGATGCTGCTTTTCCATGGACACCTCCCGGCTCTGCAACACAGGTGGTGGTTTGTTGGCTTTTCATAGGCCTGCATAGTCTTCCCAGAAACTTGGAAGGCTGTACTCCCTTTTCAGCGGACTTGAACAGCATACCTGTGCACGGCATCTGCTTGCCATTGCCAAGGCTTGTTGACTCTCCTCACTGAAGATCCTTGAGCTCCAAGAAGCCTCAAACTTCTGCATTGCACAGCTCCAAGAACGACGTCCTGCCTGCATCCACTACACCGTGGGTCTCAATCTTCTGTATGCTGCTGAGGCTTCACTGCGATTCCCTGTGCCTGCTGCCAGCGGGTCCTCAAGGGTGCTCCAACGATTCCTGCTGGCTCTCCTGCTTGCTGAGGGCCAGCCCTGACTTACCCTTGCTGGCCTGAAACCAAATACCTTCTTCTTCAAACCAACTGTTGTGGTTGTCACAATTATAGAGCACAAAAAACTCCCTATGTTTGGAGTCAGTGCTGGTACGATAAGTGTGGAAACCCAGGGTTTCCACACTTATCGTACCAGCACTTACTCCAAACATAGGGAGTTTTTTGTGGATTATGCAAATTTTGGGACAGTGGATCGCTTCAGGCACTACCACTCATAATTTTATCAAATCTGACTTCAAACAGAGGGAGTTCCAACTGGATCATTTAACTTTTAGGTTGCTCACAATACTAACGGGACAAGAACAAACCCATCCATCTGATCAACTTTTGAATAAGCGTTAACGTCCACTTCTATTAGTTTGTGGATACCTACTCACTTAGGGATGGGAGTTTCATTCTGACCGGATTTACAAACTGTGTAATGACAACTTTTTCGCGCCAACTGCCTTGAAAAAGTCTACGGGTAGACAAAACACGTGTTGGCACAGTGGCAGATTTCTTGCCTGTATTTTTGGAAGATGAGAATAAAAAATCTCAACATTGAAGAAAACTTTGATTCTTATGGACTCTGTATGCTGTCTGATCGCTTTGATGCATATTATTTGCTGAGGAATTGTATATATATTATTGGATATAAGGTCTCACTGTAAATAACCAATACATTATTGGACTGTTAACATCTAAGGGTGTGCTCATCAGTGCTATATAATTGTGGGTTTGCATACACATTTGTTTTCTTTTGTGTAAATTAGCATCTCTTTGTAGTAGGTGCATTTGAGCCAAGCTAGCACCCCATAAAATACTCTTGAATCCAACAAAAAACTATTTCACACTTCATTACAGTATAATGTGATATATTTGTTCTATTCCTTGATTGTGTGGTTCTTCTCAGTCTATGGGAACCATCACTACCAATCTAGTTACAATTGTTGTGGTTGTCAGTCAAGGTTTGTTAGTGGTCCTGCCAGCCACTGACCCTCCTGCAATCTTCAACCATTGTCAGACAGCGTGTGTATGGCTCCTAGGCTCCTGCATTGTTGCCTGGGCTCCACAGCTGCTTCATCAATACCGTCGTGCTACAGCAAGTATCTCCGATAAGGGGTGGCATTGTGCTCCTGCTCCTCCTGGACACCTCTAGGTGGTTTGGACTCTGTCCCCTCTGCTTTCATGTACTTCTCAACCAGTATCCCCATTTTAGTTCCACCATCCTAGTCCACGAGTCGCTGTAGCCGCCTGGCTTCCAAGATCCTCCATTGGCTTTAACGGGCGGTTCCAACACCACTTCGCACCTATCCACGTGGGATTCCTGGTATAGGTATTCTGGTTCTCTGGATATCCACAGGTGGTGTGACTCTCCAACCTTGCCTGATGCAGTTGGCGCCCTGGGTGTCCTTTGGGAAGGATCCTGAAACAAGAAAATACCAACCGCAACTTACCCTGTGTTATCCTATTGGCGTTTGACCCAGTATAACCACTCTGCACCCGGGCGCCTTAGGGTCCCTAGCTACTTACTTTTGGTGGTTCTGTGTTTCCCTTGGACTTCTCCATCCTTGGTTATCAGTATTGTTTTGGTACTTACCTCACATACCACTTCCTTAGTATATGGTTTGTCACCTCAGTAGGTGCCCATGTGTTTTTCTATGCTGCCTACCTATTTTTGAAGTAATTCTTGTTTGTATTTGATACCTCCCGGTAAGAGATATACCAAGTTAGTTCTTAGTGTTGTGATAATAAATATTAAAGTATTTTTATAAACACTTGTGGGGGTATTTCTTGTGTTAAGGCTTACTGACTGAATGTGGTGGTAAATGCACCCACTTTACACCCTCCTGGATAAGCCTTAGCTGCTCTCCACAGCTGCCCATTGAGAGCTTTGGTTATCAGGTTCCTAAACACTATCATTAGGGGTTGCCTGGACTCAGTGCACAGTGCCTCACCATAGGTGGGCACTGTAAACTGAGCCAGCCTCCTACACATAGGACAGCAAGTGGTGGTCCCCCAATGCTACAGGGCCTTCCTACTGGAGCTGTCTCACAAAGTTCACCTGGGCCAAGAGCTTGTCCCACGCATTCATTGGCCGAGGGTGAAGACTTCCTCAGATGCATTCTACAGGATTTGTATGACCTGCCAGACTAGTGGGAAGACAGAGCAGAGGCTTAAAGCCCCCTTTAACTCACTGTCTGTCACAGGCACACACATCTAGAGGGTTAGCATCGATATTGTAGAGCCTATGGATCCTCAGACTGCTCAGGCAACTGCTTCAGGCAACAGGTTCATCATTGTTCTGGTGGATCATGCCACTAGACATCCAGAGGCAAACCCTGTGAGAATCACTACTGAACCTGCAGTGGCAAAGTCCCTAATGGGGATTTTTATCCGAGTAGGTTTCCCCAAGTTGTCTGACGGGGCATAAACTTTGCATATATGCAGTCCATGTGGAAGAAGTATGGGATAACTTACAAGTTCTCCCCCGTACCATTCACAAGCCAATGGGCTTGTTGAGAGATTCAACAAGACCCAGCATGATTAAAGGTCTACGTGAGGCATTGAATATTAAGAGGGACATCCTCTTACCACGTGCAGGAAGCTAGCTTTCCATGACGTGTACCAAAATGAGGTATACTATGTAGAAAGTCCAGACGACCTTTACTGGTTTACATGGCTTAAATTAGTAATACAAAATGCTCTCTTTTGTAGTAGTGTGGGTGAGCAGTTTAGACTTTCAGAGGGTAGTGTTAAGCATTTTTTGAACACACACAGATTCAATAAATGAGACACACACTCAAGAAGAAACTCAAGACCAGTTAAGAAAAATACATTTTTAGATATGTTTTAACACCTGGAACTTCCTAATTGGGTGAGTACTAAAATGGCATTTTATAATGGTAATTATAATTGTAGCACAAATGCTTTCTTAAACAGTAATGCTTTCTATGAAGAAAAAGGCATATATTCCCTACAGGTACTTGCAATTGTATTCCGGGGTGCCCTTTAAGACTTAAGGTACTAGGGGGCCAAGGTCCAAAGTACCACCAGCAGTTCGAGTTTACATGCCCTGGAGTGTCCAGGTGCAGAGGTGCTGGATGGGTTGGCAGCCTTGCGCGCTACACCGTAAGCAAAGAGAGGGGCTACCAAGAAACAGGCTGGAGAGGGGGACTTGGGGACAAATCTGAGAGCTCCCAACAGGGGGCTCGAGTCATAAGGATCCTAGGAGCAGGGGAGCACCATCTATTGTCGTGGACCCGGGCCGGGGCGCTCGGGTGCAGAGGGTTTTGGTTGGCTGGATCTGCGTGTCCAAGGCACTTACGGTTCTCATCCAGGGGATACTCATCAATAGTCATAATCTATGAATAATCCCCGCCCACGTGCGGGATCCTGAAGTATATAGAATAATATATATATATATATATATATGTCGCTCCAAGTACACCAAAAATACGAGTCACTCGTTGCGGGCGGGTGCCGAGTGCGGTGGTGTACCGCACACAATATAGGCTCCAAAGATTCCTCCGTTTTCTGGAAGGAAAAAACGGCACTCACGGGGCTTCGTTTCAGCAGATTTTAATAATTTAAACCGAATGCAAACAGACGCGTTTCAGAATAGATCCTTCTTCAGTGTTTGCCTAACGCGCTGTGAGGCGCCATTAAAAAGAGTTACATCGATCAGCCTAAACACAGACAGGGGACTGGCGCATTTCCATTACAGGCGCCATCTTAGAATGGTCAATTATGCAAGCTCCTTTTTTTTATAAATAAAGTTGATTGAATACAACATTTTAAGCATTTTACGACACAATTCATAATCATGCTCGATTCTATTATCATAACCTTGCCATGACCCATCAATTCATTGCATTTTTACCGTAGATCCGGTAATTGCACCAAACAAATTATGTCACATATTTCCCTCGTTTGTCATTATTTAGCCGTGAATCGGCAAAGGCTATCGATGTTCCAGGTTTTCACCAGTCGACATTTCCACGATCAAAGATCACTTTGAATTACACAACAATTAGTTGCCCAGATGAACTGTCAATTCTTCCCCACCATTTAACCCATTTGGGGACTTGGATTGGAGATCTATAATATATCGTGATTCGAGTCTTCGCAACTTCAGAACTCTGTCTCCTCCCCTTACATCAAATGGAATGCAGTCTATGCTAAAGTACTGTAACAGATCCCTGTTACTATTGTGTTTAAGGGCAAAATGGCGTGCCACAGGATAATTAAAATCTTTTTTGGCTATTGCACGCATGTGCTCTAAGATCCTAAGTTTCACACAATGTATCGTACTGCCTACGTATCTTAGCCCGCAGGGGCATTTCAAGCAATAGACCGCATGGGTGGTATTACAGGTCATGAACTTCTTGATTTTTTTAGGTGCTTTCAGGCCTTTAATCTCATACGTAAGTACCCTTTTACTATACGCACAGGCCTTACATCTCCCACAGGGGAAGAAACCCTTCATTTCACTAATGGTTCCCTGTTTGGATGGTATAGTGTCTAGATGGCTGTGGACCAGGCTGTCTTTGAGGGATCGGGCCTTTCTGAAAGTGATTAATGGTCCCGCTGGAATATCTGTGCCAATAATGGCATCAGTTTTTAATATGTGCCAGTTTTTTCTCATTATTCGTCTTAGGCTGTCGGCATCTTCCGAGAAGGTGGTTATCATGCGGAATTTGCCGGTTTGATCATCACGGACCTTTTGCTGGAATAGGTCCTGTCTAGGTATTCTTTCTACCTTCTTGAGTGTGTTCTCTAAGAGGCCTGAAGTATAGCCCCTTTCAATGAATCTATTTATACTTGCTCTGGCTGCCAATTTAAAATCTTTTTCTTCAGAGCAATTCCTTTTCAGTCTAAGAAATTCCCCATATGGGATGCTGTTCTTCAGTTTCTGGGGATGGCTACTAGCAGCATGTAGTGTGCTATTTCCAGCAGTAGGCTTTCTATATAAGGCTGTTGTAATCTTCCCTTCCTGTATCTCGACTCTCAGGTCAAGATAGTTTACTGCCACCAAACTTATCTCGCCTGAGAATCGTAGGTTGATCTCGTTCCTATTTAGGTGTTCAATGTATCTTTCTGCCTGTTCTACCGTGCCATTCCATAGGTGGGAGGAGCAGGTGGCATGGTCTGAAGAAAACACAGACTGGACTAACAAAGTCATATCGTGGTACAGGTACATAGACGACCTTTTCCTGGTATGGAATGGCACGGTAGATCAGGCAGAAAGATACATTGAACACCTAAATAGGAACGAGATCAACCTACGATTCTCAGGCGAGATAAGTTTGGTGGCAGTAAACTATCTTGACCTGAGAGTCGAGATACAGGAAGGGAAGATTACAACAGCCTTATATAGAAAGCCTACTGCTGGAAATAGCACACTACATGCTGCTAGTAGCCATCCCCAGAAACTGAAGAACAGCATCCCATATGGGGAATTTCTTAGACTGAAAAGGAATTGCTCTGAAGAAAAAGATTTTAAATTGGCAGCCAGAGCAAGTATAAATAGATTCATTGAAAGGGGCTATACTTCAGGCCTCTTAGAGAACACACTCAAGAAGGTAGAAAGAATACCTAGACAGGACCTATTCCAGCAAAAGGTCCGTGATGATCAAACCGGCAAATTCCGCATGATAACCACCTTCTCGGAAGATGCCGACAGCCTAAGACGAATAATGAGAAAAAACTGGCACATATTAAAAACTGATGCCATTATTGGCACAGATATTCCAGCGGGACCATTAATCACTTTCAGAAAGGCCCGATCCCTCAAAGACAGCCTGGTCCACAGCCATCTAGACACTATACCATCCAAACAGGGAACCATTAGTGAAATGAAGGGTTTCTTCCCCTGTGGGAGATGTAAGGCCTGTGCGTATAGTAAAAGGGTACTTACGTATGAGATTAAAGGCCTGAAAGCACCTAAAAAAATCAAGAAGTTCATGACCTGTAATACCACCCATGCGGTCTATTGCTTGAAATGCCCCTGCGGGCTAAGATACGTAGGGAGTACGATACATTGTGTGAAACTTAGGATCTTAGAGCACATGCGTGCAATAGCCAAAAAAGATTTTAATTATCCTGTGGCACGCCATTTTGCCCTTAAACACAATAGTAACAGGGATCTGTTACAGTACTTTAGCATAGACTGCATTCCATTTGATGTAAGGGGAGGAGACAGAGTTCTGAAGTTGCGAAGACTCGAATCACGATATATTATAGATCTCCAATCCAAGTCCCCAAATGGGTTAAATGGTGGGGAAGAATTGACAGTTCATCTGGGCAACTAATTGTTGTGTAATTCAAAGTGATCTTTGATCGTGGAAATGTCGACTGGTGAAAACCTGGAACATCGATAGCCTTTGCCGATTCACGGCTAAATAATGACAAACGAGGGAAATATGTGACATAATTTGTTTGGTGCAATTACCGGATCTACGGTAAAAATGCAATGAATTGATGGGTCATGGCAAGGTTATGATAATAGAATCGAGCATGATTATGAATTGTGTCGTAAAATGCTTAAAATGTTGTATTCAATCAACTTTATTTATAAAAAAAAGGAGCTTGCATAATTGACCATTCTAAGATGGCGCCTGTAATGGAAATGCGCCAGTCCCCTGTCTGTGTTTAGGCTGATCGATGTAACTCTTTTTAATGGCGCCTCACAGCGCGTTAGGCAAACACTGAAGAAGGATCTATTCTGAAACGCGTCTGTTTGCATTCGGTTTAAATTATTAAAATCTGCTGAAACGAAGCCCCGTGAGTGCCGTTTTTTCCTTCCAGAAAACGGAGGAATCTTTGGAGCCTATATATATATATATATATATATATATATATAATATATATGTCGCTCAACTGCCTGCACCTGAGAAGCGCGGCACGCTGAAGGCGGGTGCTTCAAATGCGGTGGTGCATATTCCATATGGCGAACTCCTAAGATTGAAACGAAATTGCTCAAGACAGTGCCATTTTATATATATATATATATATATATATATATATATATATATATATATATATATATATATATATATATATATATATATATATATATATATATATTCCAATCGCAAACGCTCACACGTGTGAAGACGCCACACCCAACGTCAAGTTTAAACCCTTTTTATTCAGTTGGCAGCAGCAAATCTGGAACCAGCTTACACAGTTGAAAAATAACGCCAATATCTGCCAAACGCGTTTCAGAAGAGTTCCTTGTTCACTGGCTTGGCGTATTCTGGAGGCAGGAACAAGGTGCAATGTTCGTTTCTTGATTTCAGGTGTTTCTAATCCCGCCCCACTGGGCGTGTACTTGCTATGCACGGTGGTACTCGTAGTTCGTGTTACAGTGATATTCAGGATCAGGTAGGTGTTCTTGATTCGAAATGCTGTTCCGCTCTGCCTTCCACTCAATAACATCCGTTGGGCCACTGTGGTCTGCGGGGTCAGATGGCTGCTTTATTTGCGCCTCGCTGAATGGGTGCGTTGTTCCTTACGGTGCCTCTCCAACGAAGCACACGGACCTGCACTGCTGCAGGGGGGCATCTTCGTGGCCAGAGTGGGCCACATATATTCCAATCGCAAACGCTCACACGTGTGAAGACGCCACACCCAACGTCAAGTTTAAACCCTTTTTATTCAGTTGGCAGCAGCAAATCTGGAACCAGCTTACACAGTTGAAAAATAACGCCAATATCTGCCAAACGCGTTTCAGAAGAGTTCCTTGTTCACTGGCTTGGCGTATTCTGGAGGCAGGAACAAGGTGCAATGTTCGTTTCTTGATTTCAGGTGTTTCTAATCCCGCCCCACTGGGCGTGTACTTGCTATGCACGGTGGTACTCGTAGTTCGTGTTACGGTGATATTCAGGATCAGGTAGGTGTTCTTGATTCGAAATGCTGTTCCGCTCTGCCTTCCACTCAATAACATCCGTTGGGCCACTGTGGTCTGCGGGGTCAGATGGCTGCTTTATTTGCGCCTCGCTGAATGGGTGCGTTGTTCCTTACGGTGCCTCTCCAACGAAGCACACGGACCTGCACTGCTGCAGGGGGGCATCTTCGTGGCCAGAGCGGGCCACATATATTCCAATCGCAAACGCTCACACGTGTGAAGACGCCACACCCAACGTCAAGTTTAAACCCTTTTTATTCAGTTGGCAGCAGCAAATCTGGAACCAGCTTACACAGTTGAAAAATAACGCCAATATCTGCCAAACGCGTTTCAGAAGAGTTCCTTGTTCACTGGCTTGGCGTATTCTGGAGGCAGGAACAAGGTGCAATGTTCGTTTCTTGATTTCAGGTGTTTCTAATCCCGCCCCACTGGGCGTGTACTTGCTATGCACGGTGGTACTCGTAGTTCGTGTTACGGTGATATTCAGGATCAGGTAGGTGTTCTTGATTCGAAATGCTGTTCCGCTCTGCCTTCCACTCAATAACATCCGTTGGGCCACTGTGGTCTGCGGGGTCAGATGGCTGCTTTATTTGCGCCTCGCTGAATGGGTGCGTTGTTCCTTACGGTGCCTCTCCAACGAAGCACACGGACCTGCACTGCTGCAGGGGGGCATCTTCGTGGCCAGAGCGGGCCACATATATTCCAATCGCAAACGCTCACACGTGTGAAGACGCCACACCCAACGTCAAGTTTAAACCCTTTTTATTCAGTTGGCAGCAGCAAATCTGGAACCAGCTTACACAGTTGAAAAATAACGCCAATATCTGCCAAACGCGTTTCAGAAGAGTTCCTTGTTCACTGGCTTGGCGTATTCTGGAGGCAGGAACAAGGTGCAATGTTCGTTTCTTGATTTCAGGTGTTTCTAATCCCGCCCCACTGGGCGTGTACTTGCTATGCACGGTATATATATATATATAGGTCAGTGGATTCAGCCCCCTACACTACAAGACCCACAATGCAAAGGGAGCTGCAGACACCGCCCACTGGGGCAAGGACTTCCACATGTGTTCCTGCAGCAAATGAACTCGAGGCAGCGAGTCCGGGAAATATTCCTTTAAATGGTGGAAGGAGTGTCGTCACCGACTTCAGTGAGACGCTCCATGTCTTCAAGTGAACAGTGAATTTTGGAACGAGCAATGGCATCTGAGGAAGGCACTTTGTGTTGAAATGCATTATGCCGCTCGCTTTTAACTGCAATTAAAGGACGTTGGATTCACCTACCTGTGTGGGCTTACATCTCTCGTACTGGAGGGGTTGTGTGGTTCAGAGATATATATATATATATATATATATATATATATATATATATATATATATATATATATATATATATATATATATATATATATATATACATATACATGCAGCCTAAAATGTTTCCAACATGGCAAAAATGCCGAAATTACATAGGTTTGCATTGTAAGACAAATACCCTCCTAACCCATAAGGAAAAGAGGACATGCACTGAATAATTGTCATATACCAATGCTTTATTGCCACAAGGAAAACTTGTAATTGCAGGCATTTGCCTGTAGGCTGCATTGCAGAGCAATAATGAAACAAAGACAAAAAACTGACACCTTGCCTTTAAGTCTTCCAAGGGTTAGGGTACCGTGCCTTTAAGACCTGCAAGAGACCCTCTGCTCCCATCATGCACCACAGGTGACAGTTAGGTCAGTTCTTTTTTCCGGCTCCATCTGTGGGGATCCTGGAGTTTGAGCTCTTCCGTTTTTTGTCTGAAAGTGATATATTTGACATTTTCTTTGAAAATTCGACAGTTTCTGATCCCTAGAGATATATTCTACGTTTTTTTTTTGTGGTCTTTTCCAAATTTTCTCTAGTCAGAATGCCTGCTTTATTTCAGAAATGTTCTTCCTGTGACAAGAAAATGGCACTGTCAGACCCACACTCTGTGTGTATTGTGTGTCTTCCATCTTCACACACCCCTGACCAGTGTTATCATTGTCAGAAGTTTTCTAAACGGACTCTGTGTGACAGAGAATGCATCAAGCTTCATGCCCAGCTGGAGAGGGATAGAAGCCAGCAGGGAGGTGGCCATGGAGACTTCAGAACTCCCTCTTCAAGCAAGCAACACTGAAATCGGCGTTATTCCACCTCCCCTGAGTCCTGGAACAAGCAGGTGACTGAATGTTCGCCGTCGAGATCGCCGTCTACGAGGCCGAGGCACTCTTTAGCGTCGAGGGACAAGTCATTTTCTCGACGTCGAGACTCTCCGCTGCATGCCAGTAAGTCGGTGTCAAGACACAGCACTTCGGGCTCGAATGCTGTGGGCCCAGAGAGACCTGCTAAAGCCCCGTTGACGTTGAGGCTTCCGTCGACATCGAGGCATTCTCCGCCACCCTCGAGGGGGTCGGCGTCGAGAGACTCGCCAGCGAAGACCATGCCGCGAGTGGACATGTCGACGTCGAGAGCGTCGTCAAGGTCACATCAGTCGACGTCGAGGAGGTCGACGTCAGCGAGGAGTCATGTGAGGTCGACGTCTAGGTCCCCCTATCACCGCAGAAAGCCGACGTAGAGGCTCCCCCATCGCCGTGGGCGGTCGAGATCAACGTTGAGGACAGGACGACGTTCCCACAGCAGATCGCCGCACAGATCAACGGCGAAGGTGACACAAACCTTATTGACGTCGAGGCGTTCGACGTCGAGGGACAAAACTGCAGAGGCCTCTGAGGAGGTCCGGCGCAAATCAACGTCGAGATCCCGTTCGACGTCAAGAGCCCAGTCATCATCTCCAGGGCTGAATATTGTGCAGATTTCTCCAGAGAGATCTCCTAGAGGTGGTGAAAACAGGAGTTTACGGTCTGTCGCCTAGGTGGCTGCGGGGCGTCGGAACAGTTGACCGCAGAAGTCCGGGCTCGGACTACTCTCGGGCACACTCTACCTCTAGAACCTCAAGAGACCCTGATAGAGGCGCTCCTGCAAAACCTTCAAAGTCGCCTTCCAAGAGACCAAGGTCGCCTTCTACACGCCGATCATGGTCAAGGGGTCGTCACAGCTCGCACCACGAACCTTCACACAAGAGGAGGCGCAGAAGATCATCCACCTTGTCTTCTTCCACAAGGTTTTCTGTTCGGGACTACCCGCCAACCTTTTCAGCTACTCCACCTTCAAGGGTTTCTCCCATTGATGATATTGGGACTTTCTCTGATGTTCTTGGCAGAGGAGCTAAGAAACTAAATATCAGTTTGTACACTCCTGTGGTCCCTACATCTATTATTTTTGAGACATTGCACCATCGTACAGCTCCCAGACCTCTGCTACCTCTGGTGCCAGGCTTTATAGAGCCAGCTATGGCCACGTTCCTCACCCCTGCCACAGTGGGGTCAGTTCCGTCCTGGATCGCAAAGAAGTATAAAGCTCCAGACCAGGATCCCTTGTTCCTTAGGTATGATCCTCCGGCGGATTCTGTCATTGTGGCAGCCACCATGAAAGCGCACTCCGCAGCCTCATCAGCTTCAGTTCCTCCAGAAAAGGACAGTAAGCAAATGGACTCTTATGGCAGGAAGATGTGCAATACTTCTGCATCATCTATGAAGATTGCAAGTGCGTCAGCCCTTCTTGGGTGCTACGACAGGTCTCTTTGGGACTCCTTGTCTAGGTTTACCGACAAGCTTCCCAAAGAAGATCGACAAGATTTACATGAGATCCTGCAGGAGGGTGGTTTAGTAGTCAACCAGATCATCAGCGCGGCGGCGGACGCCTCCGATCTCGCCGCGCATGGCTATTCTCATGGCATCTGTTCGCGGCGCTCAGCGTGGTTGCGTCTCACAGGTCTTAAACCGGACACCCAGAAGAAGATCCTCAACCTTCATTTTAACGGCTCCTCCCTATTCGGTTCTCATGCTGATGAGTAGATGACAAAGATGAAGAACGAGCTAGACACGGTCAAAGCTGTTGGACTGGAAAAGCGGAAGGAGTTTCGTAAACGCTTCCGTCAGAACGACAAGTCACCCTTCAAACAGAGGGTTCAAACCCCTCAATGGTCCTCCCAAAACCAGCGGAGGACCCAATTCCAGCAGAAGCGTCCTGGCAGAGGAAGGGGGAACAATAAACAACAGCAGTCCTCCTCCAAGCAGCCTTCAAAACAGTGAGGCATTGCTTCCTCCCCATCCGTTCACCACTCCGGTAGGAGGGAGTATCGTTTTTCACCTGGAAGAGTGGGAAGCCATAACAAGAGACAGATGGGTGCTGAATATTGTGCAGCATGGTTACTTGCTGAGATTCAAGTCCCCTCCCCCACAAGTTGCCCCACAATTGAAGTGCTTTCCTCAACAACACAATCTACTGTTACAAGGCGAAGTGTATACCCTCCTCTCCAAGAAGGCCATAGAGGTGGTCCGACCTCACCAGCGAAAGCAAGGGGTTTACTCACGGTACTTCCTGGTTCAAAAACGAGGAGTAGCCAGAGAGTACAGACCTATCCTCGACCTGCGCCTGCTGAACAGGTTTATAAGGAAAGCGAAATTTCGGATGCTAGCCCTGCACCGGATTTTCACACATCTTCACCAGGGAGACTGGATGTGTACCATCGACCTGCAGGACGCCTACTTTCACTTTCTTGTTTCAGTGAAACATCGCAAGTTCCTCAGGTTCCAGGTGTCTCAACAGCACTATCAGTACCGAGTACTTCCGTTCGGGCTCTAATCCGCCCCCTGGACATTCTCCAAGTGCATGGCGGTGGTAGCTGCTTTCCTCCACAAGCGGAAAATCTTCGTCTATCCCGCCCTAGACGACTGGCTCCTAAACAGTGCCACATCTTCACTACTCCAGAGCCATCTCACTTACTGTCTCAACCTGCTTCACTCCCTGGGATTGCAAGTCAACTACAAGAAGTCAGTCCTCAACCCCACGCGGAAGATACATTATCTGGGCGCATCCCTGGACACAGCAAGGGCAAGCGTGTGTCCTTCGGAGGAGAGGTTGTCATCATTGTTGATCAAGTGCCGCGCTCTTCTCAGCACTACATATCCCATTGCAAGACAGGTGTCATCAATGCTGGTATCGATGGCCTCATGCATCTTCATTGTGCCCAATGCCAGACTTTACATGCGGCCTCTACAGCAGTCCCTCGAAGATCAATGGACACAGCGGTCAGGCTGTTGGGAAGATCGGGTCTCTCTTCCTCAGGCTGCCAGGGACTCCATCAAATGGTGGATGAAACGTTCACATCTTCTGCAAGGGGTTCCTTTTCATCAGGTCCCTCCGACCCAGACTGTTGTTACAGATGCCTAACTGCAGGGTTGGGGAGCTCACATGGGCCAGCTTCAGGTACAAGATCTCTGGTCCGAGACAGAGAGAAGTCATCACATCAACTTCTAGGAGCTAAGGGCAGTCCATCTGGCTCTCACGTCTCTGTACCCGTCCTTGCAGTCCAGCTCCATTCAGATTCAGACAGACAACACAACAACAATGTACTATCTGAACAACCAGGGAGGCACCAAGTCACGGGTCCTGTCTCTGGAGTCCCAGACCATATGGAAGTGGCTTCTGGTGAGGAATCTCACGATCGTAGCCGTTCACCTTCCAGAAACCTTGGACGTGCAGGCAGATGTTCTCAGCAGAGACTTCATAGAAGCGCACAACTAGGTGCTAAACAAAGAAGTCGCTCAGGACATTTTTCGGCAATGGGGAGTGCCAGCCATCGACCGGTTCGCAGACGCGGCAAATACAAAATGCCCCGTCTTCGTGTCCAGATTCCCACAACAAGGATCACGGGGAAATGCACTTTTGATCAGATGGTCGCAGACATTGCTGTACGTTTTTCCGCCACTCCCTCTGATCGCTGCGGTCATACAGAAGTTTTACAGGACCAACACCAGAATGATCCTGATAGCACCAGAATGGCTGCGCCAGTGGTGGTATCCGGACCTCCTGCAGCTGTCCGAAGCTCTACATCGGAAGCTGCCCTGCCGCCCGGACTTGCTGACCAAGAACGATGGGAGAGTATGTCATCCCAACCTCTCGTCCCTGCGATTGACTGCATGGCTCCTGAAATCATCCAGTACGGACACTTAGACCTCTCTGCTGACTGTATGACCATTCTCAAGGAAGAAAAGAGACCCTCCACCAGGAAATCTTATGCTTTCAAGTGGAAGAGATTCTACCTGTGGTGCAAGGACAACGCTTTTGATCCGACTAAGGGTCAGGAACAAGTGATCCTTCCCTACTTGTTATACTTGGCAAAGTCAGGCCTGCAATATCCCTCCATCAGGGTTCACCTGGCGGCTATTACAGCTTACAGAAAGTGTCCTACCCAGGGTTCATTCTTTCAAATGCCAGTGGTCAAGGACTTTCTGGAGGGGCTCAGGAAGGTTTATCCCCCAGTGAGATCTATTTCTCCGCCTTGGGAACTTAACATTGTTCTTACTAAACTGAAGGGTGCTCCTTTCGAGCCTATTCATAAGGCGTCTTTGCAGCATTTGACCTGGAAGGCTGCTTTTTTAGTAGCCATCACTTCAGCCCACAGGGTGAGTGAGATTCAGGCGCTGTGCTGTAAGGAACCTTATACTGTGTTTCATGCCAATAGGGTGGTGCTACGTACACATCCGAGCTTCCTTCCTAAGGTGGTCTCGGATTTTCACATCAATCAGGTTATTACTCTGCCCACCTTCTTTCCTAAACCCTCAACTCCCCCTGAGAGATCATTACACTCTTTAGATCTCCGGAGAGTGTTGAAGTTTTACCTTGCCAAAACTCACACACTTAGGAATTCTGACCGGCTCTTTATCAACTTCTGTTCCACTAACACCGGTCTAGCTGCATCTAAAAGATCCATCTCTCGATGGATTGTCTCATGTATAGCTTTATCCTACCAGTTGGCTAACAAGACCTTACAAGGCAGACCTAAAGCGCACTCTACCAGAGGGAAGGCTTCTACCACAGCTCTCCTTCGCAATGTTCCAATGTCTGAAATCTGTAAGGCAGCCACATGGCGATCGGTGCATACCTTGACACGCCATTACTGTCTAGATTCTGATGCACAGGCCGATGCCCAGGTGGGGCAGGCCTCTTTGAGGAATTTGTTTGCATGATTGCAATTTGAATGTAATGGTTTTTCATGTTCTGTATACTCTGTTGCTCGTCCGCGAGGTACTGGGTATGGGCTTGCTACTCTATTCATAGATTATGACTATTGATGAGTATCCCCTGGATTAGAAGAATTAGTTACTTAGCTGTAATCCTAGTTCTCATCCAGGGGTATACTCATCATAGTCATAAGCGAACCTCCCTCCTCCCCGGACGAGCATTACTGGAGTTGTTCAATATTAATTGCATCCTCTACTCAGGTGTCTATACATAACACACGGTCAAAAAGAACTGACCTAACTGTCACCTGTTGTGCATGATGGGAGCAGAGGGTCTCCTGCAGGTCTTAAAGGCATGGTACCCTAACCCTTTGAAGCCTTAAAGGCAAGGTGTCAGTTCTTTGTCTTTGTTTCAATATTGCTCTGCAATGCAGCCCACAGGCAAATGCCTGCAATTACAAGTTTTCCTTGTGGCAAAAAAGCATTGGTATAGGACAATTATTCAGTTCATGTCCTCTTTTCCTTATGGGTTAGGAGGGTATTTGTCTTACAATGCAAACCTATCTAATTTCGGCATCTTTGCCATGTTGGAAACATTTTAGGCTGCATGTATATGTTTTCACATATGTATGTATATATATATATATATATATATGTATTTTATATATACTCCGAGATCCCGCACGTGGGCGGGGATTATTCATAAATTATGGCTATGACCTGCAGAGGGGCACAAAACAGAACAGCTGGGCCACTCTTGGTGCTGGCCTCTGTGATGCTGATATCCATTGTCCTCCTGGAGCATGGTGACTTTCTCCTGGACGGCTGCTGTGTAGGTGGACGTGGTAAACAGCAGAACGGTGAACCGGATGTTTTGGTTGGCACCAGCAGGCTGCAGGGAAGGGACTACTAAACTTCAAGGGGGATTCTGATGGCTTAGCAAAGTGCTGGGGGGCCTCCAAGGTTTTTGGAGGATGCACAGGTGCAGGACAAGTCAGGTTGTCGTGCTTGGCATGACAGGGGCAGATAGGCAGGCAGGGTTTAATGCTAAAATCCACCAGCAGTCCTCAGTTCTCGCTTCTTTGGCTCTTTGTCCTCTTCTTTCTTCAGTAAGATGAAGCTAACTTCCTGGTGCCAGAAGGCCACATAAATACTCAATTTATTTATGTAAAGGTGAGTGTAAAGTAGTAGCCAATTGGCTACTTATCCCTGGGGTAACCACAACCCCTATATTGCCACTTCGTGAAGGGAGTGGGCATAAGCCTGACCCAGAGTTTCTAGCTTCACCGGAAACAAGATGGTGAAGCCCTTCTTTGACAGTCCACTTCTGGATGCCTACCTTGGAGTGTGCTCAGCTTGGAAGTGTGACACGTGTCCTGACTAGCTAATTTCCCACGTGTCCTGGTGCCACATGGACCATAGAGCAGAGGGTGGCATCTCCCAGGTTCGGGGGAAGCCAGAGTTGCATATCAAAGTTGGCAGGGGTTTGAGGCTCCTGGCTTTGGTTGGAGATTTACTAGCCATCCTACTGCAGGAGGTGATAAATCCTCCTGACAGAACATGCATTGTTCCTAACCTCCTGAGACCGTGGGCTCTCACCTGCAGGAGGGCAGAAATGAGTCTGTGATGGCAGGCTGGGAGCATCTATTCAGCCAGCACACTAAGAGGCTGGTAGGTTTTCTGGGGAGCACCTCTTGGGTGCCCTCTGGGTGCATGTCATATTAAATCTAATGCTAGCATCAATGTGGATTTATTAGGATGAGGTGTTTGATACCAAGCATCATTATTTTCAGTGAAGCCATTATGTAGCTGGGTAACTCGAAATGACCAGTTCCCAGTAGATACCTTAAGATGGCTTCCCTGTTCACTTGTAATACCTAGCAATACGACTAGAAATCACTGGGGTATATCTGCTCATGCAGATATGTCCTCACATGTGCTATAATACACCCTGCCTTAGGGCTCTTAAGGCCTGCTATAGGGGTAACTTTTATATAGTACCTGCCGTGTACTTTGGCAATGTATGCAGGCAGTGTACAATGTTGTGTTTTCTGAAGGAATGGTGCCCTTTCACGCATTCTGCATGTTAATTTTTTGGGAGTGTCTTTGGGTAGCATAAGACATATTGCAACCCTGAGAGGCCCTCTTCAGTACCCATGCCCTGAGTAACATAGGTACCATTTACCATAGGTACCATTTTCAAGGGTGCTAAAGTCTTTGCTAATTGGGTTACAATTAGACATTTTGTTTTTAAGGGAAAAAACACTTGCACTGGAACCTTGTTAGCAGGCTTCAGTGCACTTTAAGTCGAAAAACCAGCATCTAGTAGTTCAAAAGGGGGCAAAACGTGGGGGGAGCAACTGCAACAAGATTTCTGTTTCCTACACAATGCCTGTTTGCCTACAGGGAGGTACAGTAGAAAGGAGTGGGCTTCGAGCTACTGTTTAAGCCTCCTGTTAGGGGACCTCTGAGTTTGGTAGTGGAAGGCTGGGAGCAAGCTCCCAGGAAAACTTCCCAAGATATAGTGAGCTACATGTTGGCCTTCAAGAGCCAAATGGCTAAGTTATAGAAACAAGCTTTGAGTAACTAAGAAGCCAGCCAAGCTGTCATGAAAGAGTGTTATGACAAAAATGCTTGCACTGTGGATTTTTAGCCTGGTCGAAAAGTGTGGGTGGGGGAGCCTGTGGAGGCCAGGGCCCTCCAAGACCGCTGAACTCCACCTACCTAGTGGTTCTCAAGACCCCTAGGCAGCCCCACTGGGTGCTGCATGCCAGTCACCTCAAACCCCACTTTGAGAGGTCTGAGGTCACCCTTATGCTGGTGACAGATGGCGAGGAGGAAGAGGAGAGTAAACCTCTCTCTGACCTCTTAGCCTGCAATGGGTAAGATGAGTCTGTGTAGGAAGTAATCCTTTCCCCCACTGTAGCTCCTGTACAACAGAGAGACTACCACCAAGTGTTGGGACAGTAACGCACTCTGTTCTCCCTTATCCTTGGGACTACACACCTGTGTACCCATGATGTGTACACAATGGACAACTTCACTGTTAAAAGTGAATCTTATAGGTTGTCCGATAAGATGAGGTCCAGCATTAAGGCTGAAGTTTCCAAAATGCTGGTTGTGGGGGTGATAAAACCCTCCAGTAGCCCCTGGTCTAGTTCTGTGTTTCTGGTAACAAAAGCTGCCCAGCAGGCACTACACCTGAACTTAAGTTTTGTGTGGATTATAGAGGGCTAAACCCAGTGACAAAAACAGATGCTCACCCAATCCCTTGGCTGATGAGCTGATTGACTGGTTAGGGGCTGCCCAGTATGTCAGTACCTTTGATTTTACATCAGGGTACTGAAAGATAGCCCTAACAGTGGGAGCAAAGGAGAGGTCAGCCTTCTTCACTACAGAGAGCCATTATCAGTTTAGGGTGATGCCCTTTGGATTAAAGAATGCCCCTGCCACTTTCCAGAGGTTGGTGAACCAGGTCACTGCTTCAATTGAGACCTTCTGTGTTTCCTATCTGGATGACATAGCTGTCTTTAATAGCAGCTGAAAAGACTACCTCTTTCACTTACAGGAAGTACTTCAGGCTCTACTATCAAGACCAGTAAGTGCCAGATTGGGCAGTGGTCTGTGGTGTACTTGGGACACCTGGTGGACAGGTGGAAAGTGCAACCCATTCAGGCCAAATTAGAAACCATCCTGGCCTTGCTGCCCCCCAACACACAGACTGAGGTGAGAGCATTCTTGGGCCTCACTCGGTACCATAGAGGGTTTGTCAATGGCTGTGGCACCATTGTTGCCCCCTTGACTGACCAGACCAGAAATGTGATTTCGACAGAGGCGTACCAAACTGCATTTGATTCCCTAAAGTGAGCCTTGTGCACAGCTCCTGTGCTCAGGGCTCCTGTCTTTTCCAAGGTGCTTATCACACAGACAAATGCCACATAACATGGCATAGGGCCAGTACTATCTCATTAAATAATAATAATAATAATAATTCAAAGGAGTTCTTAGAAATTTTAATCTTTAGTATTTTTAGAAAGCAAAATATGACAAATCAGATACTATATAGTACATAGCAAAGATCAATACATGAACAATTAAGAAAAAGAGAAGGAAGTGATTAAAATCATGATCTATCTTATAATTCTAAGTGAATCTATTCCATATGCGATGGACTTTCTGTAAGGAGCGCAGGCCTCTAACTCTGGCCGAGGCCATTTCCCTCTCATAAATTTCTTTTATAATTACCCATCATTCTCCTGCTCCAGGAGGTTTTGACGAAATCCATGCACTTGCTATACAAAATCGAGCGGCCACTATGATAATATAAAAAAGCATTGGCAGTGCCAATAGGTCTCGCTGTATATTGGAGTTTAGTATATATGAAGTATTAAAGAGCAGTGAAAGGATTAAAGAGCAGTGGTAGCAAAACGGAAAACAAACCACGACAACATCAACAGAAAAGGAAAAAATAAACGATCTACCGTATTTTTTAATAACATGCAATACTTAATATTAGTAAAATAAAATGCTCTGTGGTTTTTTAAATATTATTTTTAAGTTTGACTGTTTGGTATAGTTGTATTAATCACACCAACAGACACAGCTTTAATTGGGCTGGGTTCTGCCGGTGCTCACCATTGTTAGCTCTAAAAAGCCGGTGCCGAAACAACTGCATATGCACTGCAATTTACTTCAAGCCACACCTTACTTGACTCCGGCATCTCTGTCCATGTCAGCTGGCAAAACGGAAAACAAACCCCGACAACGTGAACAGAAAAGAAAAAAAAAGCATCTACAGTATTTTTTAATAACACCCAATGCTTAATATTACTTAAATAAAATGCTCCATGGTTTTTTAATATCATTTTTAATTTTGACTCTTTGATATAGTTGTATTAATGAGCCGAAGAGAACCAGCTTTAATTTGCCCGGGTCCTGCCTGTGCTCACCATCGTTAGCTCTAAAAAGCTGGTGCCGAAACAAGTGCATTTGAACTGCGATTTACTTCCAGCCACACCTTACATTACTCCAGCATCTCTGCCCATGTCCGCTCGCAAAACAGAAAACAAACCCCAACAACTTCAACAGAAAAGGAAACTAAAAACGCTCTACCGTATTATTTATTTAATAACACACCATGTTTAATATTATTAAAATAAAATGCTCCGTGGTTTTTTAATATCACTTTTAAATTTGACTGTTGGAATAAAAGTCATACTGCAGTTACCATCAGGATAATTCATTACAGATGCACGTTAAAACATAAACAAAGCCACAGAGCTTCTTTAGGTCAGAATGGAAGTCAGACTGCAGTTACGCTACACAGTGTGATGGCCTGACTAAATACTCACTAAGTGAAATCGCCAGAAGGAGAGAAGGGAGGGACTTTTACAACCCAACACCAATACAAAGGCTACATTTTTGAATGGCACAGCCAACAGCCAATAGAAAGCAGTTCATTTTTTTAATACACATAGAATACAATGCAACATGTCTTGCAGATGGCGCAAGCCATGTCTAGGCTTGACCTAAAAATGGATCTCAACCAGAGTTTGCTTCCACCTTATAACCTACCATAATCTTTCTCTGTAAGAGAAAAGTCCACCCCTAAATGGCTCCCAGTGATCTTTCTGATTTCATACCAGAATGTCTCAAGCTCTGGATAAGGCCCAAACATATGTATAATGTTTGCAGCAATCACTCAACATTTCCGGCAAAACCGCCTATCTCTTTCAGCTCCATGCTCTATCTGAGCTCATTTTGCTATCCTGTCTGGAGTGTAATATAGCATGCAGATTGTGCGAAATTGTTGTGATTTTAAACTAGTGTAGTGTTCTGACCTATCCAGAGTATCTAATGCAGTAGTTAACTCTGTAGGAGTAATATCTGCACCTAGAGCATTGGTCCACTTAGTGGCAAGTCTCTGACTATCAGCCGTCCTATATTGAGCCGGGTCTGGTGGGTCAGTGGACTAATGTGTCCACTGTAGGGGCCTGTGCTCGACCTCATGGTTACAGGTTCAAATCCCGACAGGTCAACTCAGCCTTTCATCCATCTGAGGTCAATAAAATGAGTACCATTGAATTGGGTAACAATAAACATCTGTTATTCAGTGCCTTGAGACCCTTGCTTTCCAAATACAAGTGTTTAATTATGTTATTGACAGAACTGAAAATACATGGCACTAATTAGTGACTTCTTAGATACATCATGTAGACATGCCAGTAAGTTGCAACCCTGAAGTATCTTTATCATTTGTTGCCTCAGTAAATAGTCTCTAATCTGTAAATATTTCAAAAATAGATGATGCGGGAGTTTCAAATCTTCGAAAGCCGTTTGAATCAAACAATTGCACAAGCCGCTCAACCCCATAACTTGCTCAAAGCCTGCCAACCGAATCATGGAATATTTCCGGGAGCATCGGGTTACCCCACAAAGGAAAAATAGAATGCTTTGGCGACAGATAACACTAAGCTAAAATTCCCCGCCATATGTACGCTATATCCCGGATCGTCTTAAAGCGGACTCTTTTAAAGTAATTGGGGTCATTAGTTTTATACAGAAACATTCTGCTATCAGATCCAAGTGCAAAGTCAAAGCAGAAATCTCGATTCTTAGAAGACAAAAGACTGCAAAGGTTACCCAAAAAGGCCGCCCAGTAATATGATTTAAAATCAGGGAGTTGCAGCCCTCCCTGATTATAGGGAAGTTTAATAAATCATATCTCACAGCTTGCCTGCTTGTACCCCAATATAAAGCTACTTATCACCCCTTCTAATTTCTTAAAGAAACAATTAGGAGCACACAAAGCAATGGCTCGAAACGGGTATAAAAACATTGGTAGCACTGTCATTTGATAATGTTGCATCTTCCAATTAAACTAATTGGTAGTTTGTGCAAGTTCTTTAAACTTTGGATATCAGGTTGCAACAATGCTTCATAATTTAGTCTCCATAATTGCTCAACATGCAAAGAAATCTGTACGCCGAGGTAAATAGTAGTCTAGCAAGCACCCAAGATTGGTCTATCAGGATGGAATTTGAAAAGCACTTGTGTTTTATTGACATTCAACTTGTAACCGGAAAGGCTGACAAATTTTTCTGCTTCGGATCGGATTGAGTCAAGTACCATCTCTGGGTCCAAGAAGAAAACAGCGATATCATCTGCATACATAGTGACCTTTAGCTCGCATAGCCTGGATCCTAATGGCAAGATATGTGTATTAGAGTAAAGTGACTGTATAAACGACTCAATATATAGTGCAAATAGCAATTGGGAGGAAGGACACCCTTGCCAAGTACCACAATATATCCGAAAGGGAGTAGAATACAAGTTGGCATAGATTAATTTAGCTACACCGACCCCCCAGTCCATTAGCCTGGAGTGTTGGCCATATGCTGTCCCATACAACTCGATCGATTGCCTTTTCGGCATCCAGCAGTACCATCCCCATATTAAATGCAGCCTTCTTTGCTAAAAGGAAGGCCACTATTGCAGTGTTGACGTGGGCCATAGTATCTGTACCCGCGATGAACTGAACTCATGTTGCTGGCTCGAGACTAATCCTGGCATCAGGGGGGCTAATTGATTTGCCAAGACTTTAGCAAAACTCTTGGCATCCGTATTTATAAGGGGTATAGGACGATAAGATCCACACTCCGCAGGTGGTTTACTCTTTTTTTTTTAAAAAAGACGATAGTGGTCATATCCCATGAGCTAGGTATCTCCACACTAATCCCGATCTGATCTGTAACTTCACTTAGTAATGGCATGATGAGATTCTTAAAGTTTTATAAAACTCAATTGGTAATGAATCGTCCCCTGCAGCAGTTTAGAGTCAGAGCAGCAAAATTTCATCATGTGTAATATCTTAATGAAGAGAGGCAGTTTCTTCGTTCAAGCACAACAAATCGCACTCTTTTACATTTTTAGATAGCTCTTCTTCATTAGGCGAATTGGTCTGGGCATAAAGATTTTGATAAAATTGGGATGATTGCTCTACTATTGATTGAGGATGTACATGTAACAATCCGTCCTTCTCTGTTACAGCCTTTGTCTTTTTGATTTCTTATCATCAAGTTGATACGCCAACACTCTCCCAACCTGTTCCCCATATTCGTATAGAAGAGAGCGGTGCTTGTTCAAACTAGCAGCCATCCTCTCTTTTAACATCCTCCCCATAAGAGTGTTTATCAATAAAATATATCGCTGTTCTTGATTTGAGCCCCCTAGCCAAATTTCCTCTGCAAGGGGAATTTCTAACTGCATTAGTGCATGACAAGCGGCTTTCGTATTAGTTTTCCTGGCTTTATTTTGTTGCAAAATATACTGCATAGGCCTTCATTGTATATCATACTGTTAATGGGGAGGCTGTGCCAACATTGCACTATAGAAAGTCTGCTAGAGATGTTTGAGTAAATGAGACAAAATCGCCATCTGTCAGCAAGTACCGAGGGAATGAAAATGGCCCTCTGGTGTTATCTGCTTTCCTGTAGTTGGAAAACAAGCAAGATAGGATTATGGTCTGAGGTTATCCTGGGGAAAAACCTCCATATCGGAGGAGAGTAATATACTGTTACTGACCAGGGCCATGTCAATCCTAGAGTACTGTTTGTGCGGAGCAGAGTAGTATGCATACCCTGGCAATGCAGGACAAAGTGTCCGTCATGCATCCCTAAGGCAATGCAGTCGGGCCAGCTCTAAAATTGAATCTCTGACTTTCACCATTCTTAGAGTAGCCCCCAAGTTTGTGGAATCGATGCCATAATTCATAGTACAATTAAAATCTGCCATAACTACCAGGTTGACCTGCCAATCCAATAGTGCAACATCAGAGGGTCAATAACGGCAGGGTCATCAACATTAGGCACATATACAGCAGAAAATACATATTTTGTTTCATTAATTTCTAACTGTGCAATTGCCCATCTGCCTCCATGATCAGCAGAGACTTTAAGAGTATTGTGCTCCGTCAGTTTATCCATCAAGATGGCTACCCCTCTTATCGAGACATTCCGAGATGTACAAACAATTGTTTCATAGCCTAACTGTTTAGGCAAGCCCCTATCCTTAAAAGCCAGGTGGATCTCAGTGAGAAGTACAATGTTGGGCCTATATAATTTAAGTTCTTCCTGCACTAGCTGACGTTTGCTAGCGGTGTTCAATCCCGCTACAACCCAACACATACACCTGATTACCTTCATTGCAAAGCGCTGTTATTCCGACTAAAATCAAAATGGAGTATCACTCCCGAACCCTTTGCCCTAGATCCTTTAGAAAAAAAAGAACAGATTTGAATATAGGATTGTACTCTCTATTATACCCCTGTACGGCATTATTCTCGTCATTCCTTTTAAACCCTATGACATTATCTCCGCCACCATAGAGCCCCCTTCCCCCTCCCTCCCCTTAACTCAGACTACTAACCTTCCTGTTCCAACCCCTTGCTCCCAGTGTCCTGAAAAAGGAATTCTTCCATCCTCCACTGTCGATGGTTGACAGCTATCTAGGAGCACGCCACCTGGAACCCCCTCTGCAGTGTTCATAGTGCACCCCATACATAACCAAAAGAAAATCTTGCAACAAAAAAAGAGAAAAAAGGAGAAGCAAAGGAGAGAGTAGATAGCACGGGAAAAGTAAGAAAAAAGTAAAAAAGATTTTTGATGCATAAGCCCAGTTACAATGCTATTAAGCAAAGAGATCTGAGCCTCAAGCTACACTAACTACAATGAGAGACCCTTCCCTTGTCTTGGGCTATTTCATAGTGCCATGCTGCCATTGGTTTAGAGCCTGCTTTGCCTCTAGGTCAGAATGAAAGATCTGATAACGCCCGTCCGTGATCTCTCAGGCGGGCTGGCTCCTGCATAAACACCTGCGCCCCGACCGCCTTCAGAGGATCAATGAGCATCTTCCACCACCTGTCCATGGTGCTTTTGCATAAATCTGATCTCACAAAGAGGGAAACGGATTCAACCGCAAAAGGCGTAGCAGGACGAGCTTTGATAGCAATGGCCTGTCGGTGCCAATGAAGATAAGAAGTGGGCGAGGATGTCATGGGTTTGAGAAGATTGGCAGTCTGTGAGCTCTCTGTTCTTGAGAGTCCCAGTTCCAATCTGCTAGATCTGGGAATGCTTTCTGAGCTAGCTGCACAACAAATGCGAGGGGATCGGATCCCTCCTTCCCTCTGGCACTTCGAACAGCCTTAAGTTATTTTGACGCTGTCAATTTTCAAGATCTTCAAGTTTCCCCTGTTAGAATGATAACTGGCTGTCATGAGTTTTGATTATTCTGAATGTAGATGCCGTGATATCATTATCTCCGAGACGCTGTTGAAGCTCTGCCATATCATTGGTGAGTGATGACACTTTGCTAGTCACCTCTGGTAGTGACTGCTGAATCAAAAGATTATCAGCTCTATTCTGTGCATAGTGATTTGCGCCTCAGCTCTTTCATCCTTCAGGGCATGAAGGATTGAAAAAAGCAAAGGTTCTTGCATACTGACGATGGCGCTTGGGGTGGTAATTTCACCCGTTGCGGGGGTGGGGGGGGATAGCCAGGGTGACTTAAATTAAACTCCCCGAAATGTGTTCTGCCTCTGAGCATGCAGTAGAATTCAGATCTGAGCAGTGCCCACCCCCTGGTCCAGAGTTCGAGAGTCGGGATACCATTGCCTTGACTTCTCCTTTGGAAGTGGCCCATTTACCTAGGACGCTTCCATTGACTCCCCCTTTGAGTGTGTAACAGCGGCACTATGATATTGTTGTCTGCTCAATACTTTTTTTAAAGAAAACACAAGGCGATGATGGACGGAGAGCTGAAACTTTTCAGAAACTCACTCCCAGTCACAGATCTGAGTTGAATCTATCATCATTCTTTAGCTCACTCTGCCACCCCAGTTCAGACCCAGCTATATGCAAATCCGTCTTGACCCTGTGCCTCATGGGAACAGTCCAGTCCGAACTGCCAAGCCAGGTCTTCCCTGAACCGGAAACAAGCATCCTGGGGCCGGTTTCTGGGTAACACCCTTCATCAGCCAGGCTAGCTTGAATCCAGTGGAAAAGTGAGCCTTATTTAATAAGCAACTCACCACCTTCCTTGAATCTAATAACCTATTCAACCCCTCACAGACGGGCTTTAGAACCAATAACTGTACCGAAGCAATTCTACTGGCTGTGTCTGATAATATCAGATCAATAGTTGATCAGGGCAGAGCCGTAGCATTGATCCTACTAGATCTCACTGCGGCCTTCAATACTGTTTCTCACACCAAACTACTCCAAATATTGCACAAAAAAGGGATCTGTTCCAAAGCCCTGTCATGGTTTGCCTCTTTTCTGAAAGATCGAACCCAAACAATTCTAATGGGATCCTGCACCTCTACCGCAAAGAGCATCTGAAAGAAACACGTTAGTTAGATTCCTCACCTTAGAATATGCCCAGGCGTCAGGCTGGATCCGGAAAGATTTTTCGTCAGCAATACCCCTTGCGCGTCGCTAGGCGTCATCTGCGGCTCCGCGTCCGTCGTCGGCATCGTGCGCCTGAATGACGTCGTCAGAGTACTTCGACGCCGCCCTCGCTCGCTGACGTCAGTTCTTCTTTTTTCCGCGCCAGACAGTGCCGATCCGGGAAGAGCTTACCCCTTTAGTCATTTTTTGACTAAAACTTTTGGGACTCTTTTGTCTACTCGTCGACTCGAACTGGTGCCGGTAGGGTGCCTGGGTTTAAAGCCTGTGACTCCTGTCACCGACTGATGTCGGTAACGGACCACCATCGCTGGTGCCTTTACTGTCTTGTGGCAGACCACGATGTGGAGTCGTGCCTCGACTGCCAGGCCTTGACCTCGAAGGCTAGGCGGGAGCGGTCCCGCAAGCTTCTCGAGCTCCGGCACTCGGCACCGGTTGCGGAGCCGCAGCCACCATCACCGCTCGTCGGGTTCCAAGTCTTCGGGTAAGTCGAAGCATGGTAAGAAGTCCAAGAGACGACATCGCTCTTCGGACTCCCCTCGCCAGTCGCGCGACTCGGTCGAGGGTCCAGTTGGTACCACCCCCGTGGCTCCGCTCGAGCTCCCTACTATAGCCGCAAGGACTAACCTCCTCACTGAAGTGCTCCAACCGTCAGCAAGCTCCTCGAAGCCTCTGCTGCCGTTTAGCGAAGCACTGATGGACGTTCTTAAGGGCACCTGGTCCGAGCCCTCCTGTGTATCGGAACGTAGCCTGACGCCACCGCCCTGCTCCGGGCGACCCCAGTTTTCTGTCTCAACGCACCACCCCTGAGAGCCTGGTTATCCAGGCCTCTACTTCCCAGACCTCCTTCCCATCCGCTCCCCCGGATCGGGAATCCAAGAGACTGGAGCAGTTTGGCAAAAAGCTGTTCTCCTCCCTTAGTTTAGGGCTGCGGTCTATTAACACTGCTTGTCTCTTGGACCATTATTCCCACTCTCTGTGGGATACAGGGGAGGACGTGCTGCCCCTGTGTCCGGAGGAGGCCCGGACACGGCTTGCCCAGGCTCTTGCCGACAGGCGGGATGCAGCGCGGTATACCATCCGATGTGGTTTGGACACGAAGGACTCGCTTGGCAGGGCAATGTCGTCCACGGTGGCACTTCGTCGTCACGCCTGGTTGCGGTCCACGTCTTTTTCCGGGGATGTCCAGAGCACCCTCATGGACATGCCCTTTGATGGCGATCGCCTCTTTGGCGCCAAAGCGGACAGTGTGCTGGAGTGCTTTAAGGACTCCAGGGCCACGGCCAAGTCCTTGGGTCTCTCGGACCCGCACCCGCAAACTTCCGCTTTTCACCCCTTTCGTGGCCAAGGAAGGGGCGCCCCCTTGCGTCAGCCTAGCCACAGAATCATACTCCACGCAGTCGCGGACGTGGATTCCGCTGAGGCGGTACAGGGGGACAATGTGCGGGTCCATCCACATCCACCCCAGCAGCATCCGCCTCAAAGCCTTCCTAGTCTGTGCTTTCAGGCCCATTCCACGCCAGTGGGAGGCAGGGTTCGCCATCACCTGCTCCACTGACGTTCCATCACTTCGGACAAGTGGGTGCTGCAAATCGTCCGAAGGGGCCACTCCCTCCCCTTCGAGACGACCCATCCAGCCATGCCACCGCAGTGCCACCGCATGTCGGGGGATCACTTGAATCTTCTACGGGAGGAAGTTATGGCCCTCTTGGCCAAAGGGGTCGTCGAGCGCGTTCCTGGTCCAGAAGTAGGCCGTGGTTGTTATTCCCACTACTTTCTGGTTCCCAAGAAGGGCAAAGGGGGCCTACGTCCTATCTTGGACCTCAGGAGCGTCAACGTCTTCCTACGGAAGGAGAGGTTCAAGATGCTCACCTTAGCTCAGGTTCTGGCTGCCCTAGACCCTGGAGACTGGATGGTAGCATTGGACTTGCAGGACGCCTATTTTCACATCCCCGTCCTGCCGGCCCACCGGCGTTACCTGCGGTTCACGGTGGGTCAGGAGCATTTTCAGTTTACCGTGCTCCCCTTCGGACTCACCAGTGCCCCTCGGGTGTTCACGAAAGTGATGGCGGTGGTCGCAGCTCATCTGCGCAGATCAGGGGTCCCAGTCTTCCCCTATCTCGATGACTGGTTGTTGAAGGCGGGCTCGCCCCAGCAAGTCGTCTCCCACCTCCAGAATACGGCCGACCTCCTGCATTTGCTGGGGTTCTCCATCAATGTGCCGAAGTCGCATCTGAGTCCCTCCCAGAAGCTCCTCTTCATCGGAGCGGTTCTGGACTCAGAGCAGTTCCGGGCTTATCCTCCGGAGCTGCGGGTCCGGGATATTCAGGCTCTGATTCCCATCTTTCAGCCTCTATCCTGGGTTTCGGTCAGGTTGGTGCTGCGGCTTCTGGGTCTGATGGCCTCCTGCATCCTGTTAGTACATCACGCCAGGTGGCGAATGCGGGCTCTGCAGTGGGACCTGAAGTTTCAGTGGGCCCAGCATCGGGGCAACCTGTCCGACCATGTCTTGATCTCGGAGGGCACTGCGAAGCAGTTGCAGTGGTGGCTCACGGACCGCGATTGGGTCAGCGGCAGATCCCTCTCCCTACCCCAACCAGAGCACGTAGTAGTGACGGATGCGTCCCTCCTGGGATGGGGGGCCACACACATGGGGGAGGCGGAGATCAGAGGACTCTGGTCTCCGGCGGAGTCTCGGCTCCATATCAACCTTTTGGAGCTGAGGGCGATCCGACTTGCACTGAAGGCATTCCTTCCCGTTGTCCGGGGAAATGTGGTGCAGGTTTTCACGGACAACACCACCGCCATGTGGTATTGCAACAAACAGGGCGGGGTGGGGTCGTGGACCCTTTGTCAGAAGGCTTTGCGCCTCTGGGCATGGCTGGAACATCAGGGCATCACCCTTGTGGTTCAACGGGCTCTCTGAACGCCAGAGCAGACGAACTCAGCCACCGGTGCATGATGGATCACGAATGGCGTCTAAACTCGAACATGGCGCAAGGCCTCTTTCGGCAGTGGGGAGAGCCTTGGTTAGATCTATTCGCCACCGAAGAGAACGCGCAATGTCAGCAATTCTGTGCGTTGGAGTTTCCAAGGCAGCACTCGCTCGGGGACGCCTTTCGATGCGAGTGGAGTTGCGGTCTGTTGTACGCCTTTCCGCCTGTACCACTTCTGCCCAGAGTGCTGAAGTACAGGCGCGACCGGGACCAAGTCATCTTGGTGGCTCCGGATTGGGCACGAAGGTACTGGTATCCCGAGCTACTCAGTATGTCCATCAATCCCCCGATTTGACTGCCTCTTCAGGAGGACCTTCTGTCGCAGCAGCAGGGGACACTCCTCCACCCGAACCTGTCCAGTCTCCACCTCTATGCGTGGAGATTGAGCGGCGACAGTTGATGCCATTTGACTTGCCTCCTGAAGTCTGCGATGTGATTCTGGCAGCCAGGCGTCCCGCCACAAAAACGGTATACGCCTGCAGGTGGAACAAATTTGTGGCATGGTGCACAGCAAAGGCTGTGGATCCCCTTTCCGCGCCTCTTTCTGAGGTTCTCCTCTTTCTTCTTTCCATGGCCCAGCAGGGCTCTGCTCTGGGCACCCTAAAAGGTTATCTTTCTGCTATCTCTGCTTTCTTACGGCTTCCTGATCAGGCTTCTCTTTTCAAATCCCCTGTTTCTTGTTTCTTCAAGGGCATTACTCATATGTTTCCTCCTGTCCCCTTCGTAATGCCTCAGTGGGATTTGAACCTGGTCTTGACATATCTGATGTGCGCTCCCTTTGAGCCTCTTCATAATTGCCCCCTTCGTCTTCTGACTCTTAAGACTGCTTTCCTGGTAGCCATCATCTCGGCTAGACGGGTGAGTGAGCTCCAGGCTCTTTCTTCTAAGCCTCCTTTTCTTTCTGTCCATCCGGACAAGGTGGTCCTCCGGACTCGTCCTTCCTTTCTGCCGAAAGTGGTGACTGCCTTTCACATCGGGCAGTCTGTCACGTTGCCCACCTTCTTTCCGCCTCCGCATCCTTCGAAAGAGGAAGAGAGGCTCCACCGTCTGAACCCAAAACGGGCGCTGTCCTTTTATTTGTTGGCTACGTGGGTGCTAAGAAGGGGCGGGCAGTACACAAGCGAACCGTCTCGCGGTGGGTCGTATTGTGTATACAAGCTTGTTACTCCTTGGCTAAAAAGGACCCTCCTGTAGGGCTGAGAACCCATTCCACCCAGGCCACAGCGGCGACTACGGCCCTGGGCCGAGGAGTCCCCTTGCAGGACATCTGTCAGGCAGCAACGTGGGCCTCGCTCACACGTTTGCCAAGCATTATTGCCTGGACAGCCAAGTCCGGAGAGACGGCTTCTTTGGCCGTTCTGTTCTCCAGGACTTTCTGGTGTGATCTTGGTTTGCAGACCCACCACCGGGGTTGGTATTGCTGGGGTATCTATTCTAAGGTGAGGAATCTAACTAACGTGTTTCTTCCAGATGAACAAGTTACTTACCTTCGGTAACGATGTATCTGTAAGAAACATTAGTTAGTTAGATTCCTCACCAACCCACCCATCCTCCCCGTTCTGCGAACTGACATCTAGGGTTAGGTTATCTTTTTCAGGGCCCTAGACTTTTTGGCACCAGTGTCGTTCTCTTGCATGGCTCTGCGTTCCTGGCGCGGAAAGCTGTGTACAAGAACTGACGTCAGCGCGCGAGGGCGGCGTCTAAGTACTCCGACGTCATTCCGGCGCATGACGCTGACGACGGACGCGGAGCCGCAGACGACACCTAGCGACGCGCAAGGGGTATTGCTGATGAAAAATCTTTCCGGATCCAGCCTGACGCCTGGGGTTATTCTAAGGTGAGGAATCTAACTAACTAATGTTTCTTACAGATACATCGTTACCGAAGGTAAGTAACTTGTTCATTAAGTACGGAGTCCTGCAGGGAGCTACCTTAAGTCCCACACTTTTTAATGCATACGTTTCATCTCTGGCAGATATTAGTAGGAAATGGGGATTTGATATCTGCTTCTACGCTGATGATACGCAATTGGTGATTCCCTCGATAGATAGGTTGACCAACACTGAAACAAAAAATAACCTAATCAACTGTCTCACTGAACTCGCAGATTAGATGTCTCAGCACTGTTTAAAACTAAACGCCGGAAAATCTGAAATCCTGCTTTTCGGTGGTGCCCAGGATATCTGGGACAATCGCTGGTGGCCCCAGGCACTAGGCACCGCCCCAGAACCCAAGCGAGCGGCGAAAAATCTGGGCATCATTTTCGATGACACCCTATCTATGGTGGACCAAGTACGTACGTTGTGCGGTAAAGCCTATGCTACACTGAAACTTTTCAGACGACTCTTTCCCTGGATTTCACAAAATTGCAGACAAACGGTCACCCAGGCTCTGCTTATGAGCAGACTTGATTGTGGTAACGCCCTTTATGTAGGCATGGCTGACTATCTTTTCGCCAGACTCCAGGTAGTTCAGAGTGCTGCCGCCAAACTAATATGTAATTAAGAAAAATACAGTTCAGCATCCCTCTGCCTGAAGGAATTACACTAGCTCCCATTCCGCCAGAGAGCCAGCTTCAAGCTCCTCTATTTTGCGCATAAAACCCTTCATAAAAAGGGACCACAAATTCTACATAATAAACTACAATTCCACATCCCTTCGCGTAACCTGAGATCACGCCATCAAGCTCTCGCGTCTATCAAGCGCACTTCCAAGGCCAGAATGGGTAACCGGTCCTTTTCCAAATCAGCCGCGATCCTCTGGAACAACCTCCCCCCTTGATCTTCGCCTGACATACAACTACCTACTGTTTAGAAAACAAATGTAAACCAGCCTGTTTCCTAGAGACTGACCCTACCAATGATCAATTACACTTGATTCTAATCCGTCCTAGTGCCGTGATGTCCCTCGGGAATCCAAAACTGTTGAGGTGGTCCATTTCTCTACAGGGTATGGACTTTAGGGTGGAAGACAGACCAGGGTTAAGTCACTCCAATGCTGATGGTCTATCCAGCTTTTTCCCCCTAAGTGAAAAGAACTCCCTAGAGACTGGGTAGATCCCCCCCCCACTTTCACCTGGGGGACACACATGTTAGACCATAGGTACTCATAGTATGGACTGCGGGCCGCCAGCGGCCCGGCAGGCCTTCATTGGCGGCCCATGGACCTTGCCTTGCAGTTTCCACGGCGGGCAGTAAACACAGAAGATGACCGCAGGAGCATACGTAGTGAATACGTATTAAATAGGTATTCACTACATATGCTCCTGCAGCCATCTTCTGTCTTTACTACCGGCCTCTGTGACGTCAGGGCACCTTCGGAAAGCTTCCCAAAAGGCCCTTTAAAAGTCAGCTGTAAGCGCTTTCACAGCTGACTTTTAAACAGACCTTTTGGGAAGCTTCTTATTTGACAGAGACAGATAGAGGCGACAGATAGAGACACAGATAGAGACAGCTACAGATAGGAACATATAAAGACAGAGACAGATAGAGGCAGTGACAGACAGAGACAGATAGAGGCAGGGACAGACTGACAGAGGCAGAGACAGATAGAGGTAGAGACAGACAGAGACCGCGATAGAGACCGCGATAGAGACAGAGAAAGAGACAGAGAGAGAGACAGAGGCAGGGACAGATAGAGGCAGGGGCAGATAGAGGCAAGGACAGATAGAGGCAGGGACAGATGGAGGCAGGGACAGATGGAGGCAGGGACAGATGGAGGCAGGGACAGATGGAGGCAGGGACAGATAGAGGCAGAGACAGAGGCAGAGACAGAGATAGAGACAGACAGAGATAGAGACAGGGACAGACAGAGACAGGGTCAGACAGACAGATAGAGGCAGATACAGGGACAGACAGAGGCAGGGACAGAGAGGGAGACAGGGACAGACAGAGGCAGAGACAGGGACAGACAGAGGCAGAGACAGGGACAGAGAGATAGATGCAGAGACAGAGAGGCAGAGAGACAGAGAGGCAGAGAGACGGAGAGGGAGGGAGACGGAGGGAGACAGAGAGAGAGAGTGAGACAGAGGGAGGGAGAGGGAAGAGAGAGGGAGAGGGAGACAGAGAGACAGAGGGAGGGAGTCAGGGGGAGACAGAGAGAGGGAGACAGAGAGAGGGAGACAGAGGTAGACAGAGGGAAGGCGATAGAGGGAGGGTGACAGGCAGAGGTAGTGAGGGAGAGGGAGACAGAGGGAGAGAGGCGGAGGGAGAGGGAGGGAGAAAAAGGGAGGGAGGGAGAAAGAGAGAGAGGGAAGGAGACAGAGAGAGGGAAGGAGACAGAGAGGGAGACAGACAGAGAGAGGGAGGGAGAGCGGGAGGGAGAGCGAGAGAGGGAGTGAGACAGAGGGAGGGAGAGAGAGAGGAAGGGAGGGAGAGGGAGGGAGGGAGAGGGAGACAGAGAGAGAGAGAGAGAGAGAGAGAGAGAGAGAGAGAGAGAGAGAGAGAGAGAGAGAGATGTGTGTTTGCCGTGTCTGATGGCTCAGTGGACGAATGCGTCTGCTGCAGGGACCTGTGTTCAACCTCATGGACACATTTTTTTTTTTACCCCTCTAGCCCCGCCCTCCTCCCCACTAACCCTGTCTTCACCAGTGCGGCCCTCAGCCACAAACCACACTGTAAATTTGGCCCCCGAGAGAAAGTTTGTGAGTACCCATGTGTTAGACCTTTCATCCTTAGGTTGGTCTTCCCCAAAACTTTTTGCCTCCATATTTTGCTGAAGGTTTTTGTTGGCCTTAGGACTCTGAGCACTTTACCACCACTGCTGACCAGTGCTAAAGTGCATGTGCTTCTTCCCTAAACAAGTTTGTAATTGATGTATACCTGATTGGTGTAATTAATGTACATGTAAGTTCCTTGTAAAGGAGTATACCCCATACCCATGGCCTGTAAGTTAAATGCTGCTAGTGGGCCTGCCACACTGATTATGCCTCTCACACAAGTAAGCCTTCAAACTTGCCTCAGGCCTGCCATTGCAGGAACTGTGTGTGCAGTTTACTGCCACTTTGACTTGGTATTTAAAACTACTTGTCAACCCTTAAACTCCCCTGTTACTACATGTAAACCACCCATATTGTAGACCCTAGGTAACACTCAGGCAGGGTGCTACATAAGTAAAAGGTCCCAACACCTGCACTGAGGTTCTGTGTGAATTATAGAGGGCTAAACTTAGTGACCGAATCAGATGCTCACCCCCATCTCCCAAGCTGATTGACCAGTAAGGGGCTCCCCAGTAATTTAATACATTTGATATTACATCAGGGTACTGGCAGATCTCCCGAACAGAGGGAGCAAAGGTGATGCCAGCCTTCTCCACTCCAGAGAGCCACTATCAGGTTAGGATGATGCAATTTGGATTAAAAAATGCCATGCCGCCTTCCAGAGGTTGGTGAACCAGGTCCTTGCTGGTATGGAGACCTTCTGTGCTGCCCATCTGGATGACATAGCTGACTTCAATAGCAGCTGGAAGGACGGCAACAGGCAGGCCTGGAGGTCTACTTCTCTCATAAGTTAACATTGGGAAGTCCCTTATGCATGATTTAAGTGGTAATTCCTGATCAGAAAGGAATAGCTGGTTTATGTTTTACATCTTTGGAATGGTAAGGATAAATCCTCCTTACTGGGTAAGTTGGATTTGACATTATTGTTTTTAAAAAATGGCACTTTTAGAAAGTGGACATTTCTCTGCAATTACTGCTCCTTGTGATTTGCAGCCTGTCTCCAATATACGTCTGTGGTGGGGGGACAGGTACACGTTGTGCATTCCCTCTAGACTGTCACAAACACAGGAAGGAAATGTGTGTCTGAGTACCCATCTCCATACATCTGTATTCTGATGGCCCTGCCAGGGCAGGATAGAAGGGAGGATCTAATACTTCACTGAATAAGTAGTGTCCTATCCCCATATAAAGGGGTGATTTACTCTCCATAGATAGGCAGATTGGGCTGGATTGAAAGGAGGACCTGTCCACTTCAAGGAGCTGCATTGAAGTCACCCTCACATCAAAGGCACTTTGGATACTGGATCTCTGACCTCCTAAAATCAGACACTTCTGGACCTACAACTGAAACTCTGTCAGAAGAACTGCTGTGCTGCTGAAAGGACTCCTCTTTGGACTGCTTAACTGGAGGGCCTGCGTTTTTGTGTTGACCTGCTACCTGATGATCTCTGACTTTACTGAAGGAGAGCTGCACTCTGCACTTTTCTCCAAGTGTGCTGAAAGGGCTTGTTGGCTTGCATCCTGTTGCTTGAGGCTCAGGGATATGAAAGTCTCTACCCCTGCTCTTATGCCTGGTTCACTGAAAGTGGGCCCAGATGCTTGCAACACGGACACCGACTTTTCTCCTGTTTGCGTGTAGCAGAACCGGCACATCGGTCAGGTTGTGGGAGTAGAATCAGTGCATCACTCTCAGAACCAACACATCGGAACTACGTATCGCCACTGCAACAGCTTGGAAAGATTGTCGCATTCCCTCAACTACATGGAGAAACCTGCCTCAAAGCACTTCACGACCAACGCATCTTGGCTTGGCGTCTCATTAGCGGGACTGACGCATCACAATCACTGCAGGATTGACATCGATGCATCGCTCGACTGCGCCCCACATCTTGCTGTTGCGACCAGGATAAAGTACTTTGTTTACCAAGGCCTGCACCGGTCCTATAGCCGGCCTGCAAACCATCGCAGTCGGCCCAAACTATGGACTTTGCCCCAGCATGACCCCAAGTAACCTCTTAAGCGCTATTTGCTTCTAAGCCTATTATTCAATTCTTCTTAAAAAATCATATCTTGACTTGTACTTATTGGGTTTTTGTCATTTTAGTCTTGTTTTGTTCATAATATAATAATCCGTTTTCTACACCTGTGTGGAGTCTTTTTGTGGTGTATTCATTGTGTTACTCTGTGTGTGTTGCACAAATACTTTACACATTGCCTATTTAGATTAGCCTGACAGCTCCGTACCAAGCTACCAGAGGGTGAGCACAAGCTATCTTTTAGGGTGTACTCCGCTCACCCTGATTAAAGTGGTGATTCATGCCTGGCTTGGGTTGGGTGCATACCTCAGCCAAACAAGGATCCCAGTTCTAACAGGATATCATCCTCCAGGGCCATTAACCCCTTTGCCGCGGCGCGTATTCCGCCACGGCGCTAGGGGGGTGCGGGGTGAGCGCGGCACCGCCATGCTCGTGACGGAACCACGCCGTCATGAGTCACAGGCGAGCTGTGCTCATGACGGCGTGGTTCCGTCACGACTCCGCCCACTCATTATTTCGCCCGCACAGGCGGGGAAATAATGCCGCGTGGGCGGAGCGAAGCGGTACAAAAGGGGGTGGTGATGGACGGAGCATCAGAACCAATCAAACACTCACACCCAGTCAACAGATCCAGGTTTGATCCATCACCGTTCTTTAGCCCACTCTGCCACCCCAGTTCAGACGTGGGCGGAGCGGCCACAGCATGACGGAACCACGCCGTCATGAGCACACGCCGCCCGTGGCTCATGACAGCGTGGTTCCGTCATGCGCGTGAAAGGGGTTAACAAAAATAAAGGTAAAGGGGGCTTCTCGGCCCCCCTCCCGAGCCTCTTGTGGCTTTGGGACCCCATTACCTAGGGACGTGGATTTTGCTTAAGGGCACAGGGGCTGCACAAACCCCTCCCTGAGCTGGTATTGGCCCTGGGGACCACATTCCCAGGACTACTTTTTATAAATAAAGGGGAGGGGGCTGCTTACCCCCCCCCATCCTTGTTAGGCCCAGGAGATCTTATCCCCAGTGCCAATATTTTAAATAAAGAAGAGAGGGGTGCACATGCCCTCCCTCCATGGGCTGATTCTGGCCCCTGAGACCCCATCCCATGTGGCCTGGCATAATTTTTAGGGGAAGGAGCAAGCAGCCCTCTTCCCAGGGCCAGTTTCGGCATCAGGATCCCCATTCCCCAGCATGTTTTTGAGGGGGAGGAGGCCCGCATAGCTCCCCTTCCTGGGCTGATTTTGGCCCCTGGGCCCCATCCAACGCGACCAAAAGTTCTTATGAGTGGGAGGGGGCACATGAGACCCCCTCCCCAATTTTGGCCCCGGGGAACCCATCCCTCGGGGCACAGTGTAATTTTCATGGGGAAGAAAGCATGCGGTCCCCATCCCTGGACCGATATAGACCCCTTTCCCCGGCGTTAATTTTTGGTGGAGCATTTTTTAAGCTCCCGCTCGCTGAGAGAGGACTTGGTGTTTTCTCCCGCTTGGCGGAAGTTTTGAAAAGTCTCCCATCAAGTGAGATCAAACACTGGTTTCCCTACCCACCCTTTAATTTAAAAAACAGCCCTGGAGAATAGGATCCCCATGGTCTAATAAGGCTCGGGAGGGGGGCCACCTTAACCCCTCAATTGAAAAAAAATAAACAGCCCTGGGGGATGGAGTCCCAAGGACCAGAATACCTTCGGTGAGGGGGGCATATGGCCTCCCTCCCCCTTAAGAAAACAAAAGGCCCTGTGGTTTGGGGTCCCCAGGGCCAGACCCTGTGGCCAAACCCCCGCCGTGCATGGTCAAAGGTTGTGTGCAGTGTGAGATTGGTTGTCTTGGGTGGGGGGGTTGGCGACAGTTATTGGTATCTCAATTAACTGTCACTCATGCCCTAAGGTAACTGTCATTCGCACCCTTACCATGCACTGCTAATTACCCCACACATTGCATCAGTCATGACATAATTATTAAGAAAATTAGTTACTTACCTGTAACTGCAGTTATCCAGTATTGGTATCTTTCATAGGCTATTATGAGATTAGGCTATCAATTTAAATACTACCTATGCCCTTTACACATTTGCAGATGAGGATTTTAGAATAAAACATAGAAGTACGTACATCTATATTATATTCTTAACTAAATGCATAAAATACATAAGCACGTTGATCATTCACAATGAAATGAAAAGCATTTATACGTGAACGTTAGCTAACATAACCATAACATTCCGTCAACTATACAACTAATGTAATGAAAAAGCACCTCTATTTAAAGAGGCTCACCTTATTGGAACAAATGTCCTAGCACCGCCTGGCCCACGGTTGCGTCACTGCACTGCGTAGATTCTAGGCAGTAGTGCTGAGTGAACGTGTGGGTGCTCTTCCACGTCGCGGCATGGCATATATTTAGTGGAATGCCCTCAAACAGAGCAGCCGATGTGGAGACTGCTCTATTAGAATGCACCTTAGTCCTTCTTGACAAAGGTTTGCCAGCTTTGACATGGCAAAATTGAAAGGTTGGTTTTGTCACTGCAGTGCCTTGAAAGACTTGTCCATAGGCCACCAGTAGCTGGTAGTTTTGCGGATGCCTGTAGTCCTTTGTGGGTAAAATCTGAGACATAATTTGATGTCCAACGTGTGAAGCGCCTGATCTGAAAGAAACACGTTAGTTAGATTCCTCACATTAGAATATCCCCAGGCGTCAGGCTGGATCCGGAAAGATTTTTGTAGCAATACCCTTTGCGCGTCGCTAGGCGTCGTCTGCGGCTCCGCGTCCGTCGTTGGCGTCGTGCGCCAGAATGACGTCGTCGGAGTACTTTTACGCCGCCCTCGCGCGCTGACGTCAGTTCTTCCTTTTCCGCGCCAGTAAGCACCGATCCGGGAAGAGCTTACCCCTAGTCACTTTTTGACTAACTTTTTGACCTCTTTTGGTTACTCGACTCGACATCTGGTGCCGGTAGGATGCCTGGATTCAAGCATTGTGACGCCTGTCACCGACTGATGTCGGTAACGGATCACCATCGCCGGTGCCTGTACTGCCTTGGGGCCGACCATGACGCGGAGTCGTGCCCCGACTGTCAGGCCTTGACGTCGAAGGCTAGGCGTGAGCGGTCCCATAAGCTGCTCGAGCTTCGACACTCGGCTCCGCGTCGCTCTCGGTCCCGGTCCAGGAGGAGGTCCAAGGACCGTTCGCGGAGCCGCAGCCATCGACATCGCTCGTCAGGATCTTCGGGTAGGTCCCGTCACTTCAAACATTCTAAGAAGTCCAAGCGGCGTCCTCGCTCTTCGGACTCCCCTCGCCGGTCGCGCGGCCCGGCCGAGGGTCCGGGTGGTTCCACCCCCGCGGCTCCGTCGGAGCCGCAGGAGCCGCGCTCGTCCCCATACCCTCCGGTCCCTGGGACTGACGCGACTCCGGCAAAGGTCAGTGCCTTCCTCTCGGCCATGAGGAATCTGGCTCCGCCGTCGACGCCTGCCGGCGCGCCATCGGGCCCCGCAGGGTTGACTGGGCGACCTCGCGTGCCGGCGGCTCCGGCCCCGGTGCCGTCGAGGGCTCCGGCCCCGACGCCGCAGGTCCCCGAGGGATCCAGGCCTGGATCTCTGCCGGCGCCGGTCGACCTCACGACGCCTCCTCCGCCGGTTCCGCCCCCGACGCCGTCCCCGCACGGCGTCGAGCCTCAGTTTAGCCCTATTCCGGACCCGGCGCCGGTACGGCGCCGATGGTTGACCGCTTCATCCACCGTCCGGGTCCGATCATTCCTCCTGTCTACCAGGAATCGGATGATGAGGGCGACTGGGAGGGGTCTCAGGACCCTCTGGCCGAACAGGCCCAATTGTCTCAGGACTGGGCAGAGGAATTGGGGGGACGCCAGCGGTTTGGATACCTCTCCAGACGCTGGATTCATCTCTCCTCCGACTGTGGCCTCGGAGGAAGGTGCAGCCTTTTCTGTGGTGCTGCGCAAGGCGGCCGAAGCCCTAGGGCTCGAGTTGCCTGCTGTGGCTGTGAGGACTAACGTCCTCACCGAGGTCCTTCAACCGACAGCAAGCTCCACTGAGCCTCTGCTGCAGTTTAATGAGGCCCTCATTGACGTTCTCCAGGGCACTTGGTCCAAGCCCTCCACAGTCCCTCCTGTGGACAGGAACGTTGCCCGGCGCCACCGGCCTGCTCCGGGTGACCCCACATTCCTCTCCCACCACCCCACCCCCGAGAGCCTGGTTATCCAGGCCTCAACCTCCCAATCCTCCTTCCCGTCCGCTCCTCCGGATAGGGAATCCAAGAGGTTGGAGCAGTTTGGCAAGAAACTGTTCTCGTCCCTGAGTTTGGGACTGCGGTCTTTAAATACCGCTTGCCTTTTGGACCGTTATTCCCACTCGCTGTGGGATACGGTGGAGGATGTGCTGCCCTTGTGCCCGGAGGAGGCCCGGGAGCAGCTCACCCAAGCACTTGCTAACGGGCGAGATGCAGCGCGGCACGCCATTAGATGTGGACTAGACACCACGGACTCGCTGGGTCGGGTGATTTCCACCACGGTGGCGCTTCGGCGTCACACCTGGCTGAGGTTCACGTCGTTTTCAGGGGATGTCCAAAGCTCCCTCATGGACATGCCCTTCGATGGCACTCGCCTTTTTGGTGAGAAGGCGGACAGTGCGCTGGCCCGGTTCAAGGACTCCCGGGCCACGGCCAAGTCCTTGGGTCTTTCGGCCCCGCGGCCGCAAACTTCCGCCTTTCGCCCCTTTCGTGGCCAAGGAAGGGGCGCCTCCTCACGTCCTCCCAGCCACCGGCCGCAGAACCAACCTGCACGCGGTCGTGGACGTGGTTTCTGCCGAGGCGGTTCTGGAGGACAACGTGCCGGTCAGTCCACATCCACCCCGGCAGCATCCGCCTCAAAGCCCTCCTAGTCCGAGCTTTCAGGCCCATTCAACGCCAGTGGGGGGCAGAGTTCACCATCACCTGCTCCACTGGCGCTCCATCACTTCGGACAGGTGGGTGCTGCAAATCATCCGAAGGGGCTACTCCCTCCCCTTCGAGATGACCCCTCCAGCCATGCCACCGCAGAACCACCGTATGTCGGGGGATCATTTGCATCTTCTCCGGGAGGAGGTTTCGGCCCTCTTGGCCAAAGAGGCCGTCGAGCGCGTTCCTGGTCCAGAAGTAGGTCGTGGTTGCTATTCGCACTACTTTCTGGTTCCCAAGAAGGGCAAAGGGGGCCTACGCCCGATCTTGGATCTCAGAAGCGTGAACGCCTTCCTCCGGAAAGACCGGTTCAAGATGCTAACTTTAGCTCAGGTTCTTGCTGCCCTAGACCCTTGAGACTGGATGGTAGCGGTGGACTTGCAGGCCGCTTATTTCCACATCCCTGTCCTGCCGGCCCACCGGCGTTACCTGCGGTTCACGGTGGGTCAGGAGCACTTTCAGTTCACCGTGCTCCCTTCGGCCTCACCAGTGCCCCTAGGGTGTTCACGAAAGTGATGGCGGTGGTCGCAGCTCATCTGCGCAGATCAGGGGTCCCAGTCTTCACCTATCTCGACGACTGGCTGTTGAAGGAGGGCTCGCCCCAGCAAGTCGTCTCCCACCTCCAGACTACGCCAGACCTCCTGCATTCGCTGGGGTTCTCCATCAATGTGCCGAAGTCGCACCTGAGTCCCTCCCAAAAGCTCGTTTTCATAGGGGCGGTTCTCGATTCGGCGCTGTTCCGGGTCTATCCGCCGGAACAGCGGGTCCTGGACATTCGAGCCCTGATTCCCATCTTCCGGCCTCTGTCCTGGATTTCGGTCAGGTTGGTGCTGCGGCTTCTGGTGCTGCTGGCCTCCTGCATCCTGTTAGTACCTCACGCCAGATGACGGATGCGGGCTCTGCAGTGGGACCTGAAATTTCAGTGGGCCCAGCATCGAGGCAACCTGTCTGACCACGTCTTGATCTCGGAGGGCACTGCGAAACAGCTGCAGTGGTGGCTCACGAATCGCGATTGGGTCAGCGGCAGATCCCTCTCCCTTCCCCAACCGGAGCACGTGGTAGTGACGGATGCGTCACTCCTGGGATGGGGGGGCCATATGGGAGAGGCGGAGATCAGAGGACTCTGGTCTCCGGCGGAGACTCGGCTCCATATCAATCTTTTGGAGCTGAGGGCGATCCGACTTGCACTGAAAGCCTTCCTTCCCTGGCGTCTGAACTCGGGCGTGGCGCAAGGTCTCTTTCTGCAGTGGGGAGAGCCTTGGTTAGATCTATTCGCCACCGAAGAGAACGCTCAATGTCAGCAGTTCTGCGCGTTGGAGTTTCCAAGGCGGCACTCACTCGGAGATGCTTTTCGTCGCGAGTGGAGTTGCGGTCTGTCGTACGCCTTTCCGCCTATACCACTTCTGCCCAGAGTGCTGAAGAAGATCAGGCGCGACCGGGCCCAAGTCATCTTGGTGGCTCCGGATTGGGCACGAAGGTACTGGTATCCTGAGCTACTCAGTATGTCCATCGATCCCCCGATACGACTGCCTCTTCAGGAGGATCTTCTGTCGCAGCAGCAGGGGACGGTCCTCCACCCGAACCTGTCCAGCCTCCACCTACATGCGTGGAGATTGAGCGGCGGCAGTTGATGCCATTTGACTTGCCTCCTGAAGTCTGTGATGTCATTCTGGCAGCCAGGCGTCCCTCCACGAAAACGGTATACGCCTGCCGGTGGAACAAAGTTGTGGCATGGTGCACAGCGAAGGCTGTGGATCCCCTTTCTGCCCCTCTTTCTGAGGTTCTCATCTTTCTTCTTTCCTTGGCCCAGCAGGGCTCTGCTCTGGGCACCTTGAAAGGTTATCTTGCAGCTATCTCTGCTTTCCTACGGCTTCCTGATCAGACTTCTCTTTTCAAGTCCCCTGTTGTTTCACGCTTTCTCAAGGGCATTACTCATATGTACCCTCCTGTTCCTTTCGTAATGCCTCAGTGGGACTTGAACCTTGTTCTCACTTTTCTGATGTGCGCTCCCTTTGAGCCCCTTCATAACTGTCCCATCCGTCTTTTGACTTTGAAAACTGCTTTCTTGGTAGCAATCACCTCAGCTAGGCGGGTGGGTGAGCTCCAGGCTTTGTCATCTAAGCCTCCCTTCCTTTCAGTTCATCCGGACAAAGTTGTCCTCCGGACACGTCCTTCTTTCCTGCCTAAAGTCGTGACTCCCTTTCACATCGGGCAATCTGTCACGCTGCCCACCTTCTTTCTGCCTCCGCATCCTTCAAAAGATGAATAGAGGCTCCACCGTCTGGACCCAAAACGTGCGCTATCCTTTTATTTGGACCGCACAAGACAGTTCCGGGTGGACGACCAACTTTTTGTTGGATACGTAGGGGCTAAGAAGGGTAAAGCTGTACACAAGCGGACCATCTCTCGTGGGTCGTGTTGTGTATTAAGACCTGCTATTCTTTGGCGAAAAAGGTTCCTCCTGTTGGGCTACGGGCCCATTCTACTCGGGCCACAGCGGCCACGACTGCACTGGGACGGGGAGTCCCCTTGCAAGACATCTGTCAGGCGGCGACGTGGGCTTCGCTACACACGTTTGCGAGACATTACTGCCTGGACAGCCAAGTCCGGAGGGATGGCCACTTTGGCCGTTCTGTTCTCCAGGACTTTCTGGTGTGATCTTGGTTCGCAGACCCACCACCGGGGTTGGTATTGCTGGGGTATCTATTCTAAGGTGAGGAATCTAACTAACGTGTTTCTTTCAGATGAACAAGTTACTTACCTTCGGTAACGATGTATCTGTAAGAAACATTAGTGAGTTAAGATTCCTCACCGACCCACCCAGCCTCCCCGTTCTGCGAACCGACATCTAGGGTTAAGGTCCTCCCTTTCAGGGCCCTAGATTTTTTGGCACCAGTGTCGGTCTCTTGCATGGCTCAGCGTCCCTGGCGCGGAAAGCTGTGTACAAGAACTGACGTCAGCGCGCGAGGGCGGCGTCTAAGTACTCCGACGACGTCATTCCGGCGCACGACGCCAACGACGGACGCGGAGGCGCAGACGACGCCTAGCGACGCGCAAGGGGTATTGCTACAAAAATCTTTCCGGATCCAGCCTGACGCCTGGGGATATTCTAAGGTGAGGAATCTAACTAACTAATGTTTTTTACAGATACATCGTTACCGAAGGTAAGTAACTTGTTCTTCAGCTGCATAGCGGGATTAGGAAAGTAAGTTCGGAGAATGACAGGCTCATTGAGGTGAAATTCAAAAGGAACCTTTGGGACAAATGTAGGATTAGTCCTGAGAAGCACAAAGTCATCCGTGAAGTGAAGGAAAGGTCCTTTAGTTGTAAAGGCCTATGGGGCACATGCATCAACCAAAATACTGGTCGCAATCGGGTCGATTCTCAGACTCTGCTCTTTGCCACTGGTATTTTGGCATTTGGGATGCATCAACCCAAATGCAAATTCGCAAAATAGGTAATCGCAAAATTTGCGATTACCTAAATTGCGAATGTATTTAGGGAATCGCAAATTGCAATTCCCTATTTGAGATGCAACAAGCCTTTCCTAAATGTGACTTCGCATTTAGAAAAGGCTAATTACCATCAACTGCAAGTTGATGGTAATTTGCAAAAACTTTGAAAAATGCACAGAAGTGCATTTTTCAAAGTGCCATGTGGCGCACACACATGATCTTGGGACATGTGGGTGCGCTACTTGTGCACACATGCCAGTTTCGGGGGTGCATCAGGATGGCCTTTTGGCCCCCTTGCACCCTTGAAATTGCATGCGCAATTTGCGAGTACCTATTTGGTACTCGCAAATTACGCATGCAATTCCCATTCATTCCTATGGGCCTCTAGGCTCATAGGAATGAATGGGAAGCTATTCCTTAATTGCGGATCGCAATTTGCTATTGGCAATTAATGACTATGTAGGAATCACTAATATTTTAGCAAAACCTACATGCATAGGCAAAATAATCGCAATTAAGGAATCACAATTGCCTACCTTTGATACATGTGCTCCTATATCTCACTAACCCTCCTGGTGGATGTGAGAGTGAGGAGAAGAGAAACTTTCCACATGAGAAATTTCAACTCAACCTTATGGATAGGCTTGATAGACCGCTTTGTTTGTTGTGAGGGGACCACGTTGAGATGCCATTCCGGAGGCGGAGCTCTTACTGGAGGGAATGCTAGGAAGAGCCCTTTCATGAATTGCTTTACGAGTCTTGAAGAACAGAGAGACAAAGCGTGAGAAAATCATCTGTATCTAGAGATTGCAGCAAGGTGGACCTTTACTGAAACATACACCAGTCCTGATTTGGCCAAGGACAAAAGCTGCAGCAGGATTTAGTCTGGAGAAGCATAGAATGGATGCAAGCTGGTCTTGCAGCCAGCAACCTCTAAAAACCCTGGAATTACTGCTGCCTTTGAAAAAGACTGCGATCTCTCGTGGACAGCGGACCTGTCTAGAAGAAATCTACCCCAAGGACTTCGGATCCAGCTGGACCTGTGAAGCCTGTCCACTCTGCCCGCAATGCCCATGGCCCGAATCTGAGTGGCTCACTTGCCTTGCGAAATCTCACCAGCGACCCTGACCTTGAATCCAGTGTTGGCTGACCTCTCCTGGACTCCATAAAGACGCCTGCAGCCTCATCATGGAGGGTCCCCCTGATCGCGACCGGCTCGGCTAAAGACATTCTGACACCTAAAGGCACCCCTGCATCCTCTGACCCGGACCTTGGGGAGCCCAGCCGAAGGTGCCCAGGCCTTCTTCGACATCTCTGCTTACCTGCCATCTGGTGGTCACCTTCGTGCAGCCTCCTGGTCCAAGCCTGCAGCCTCTTTGTGTGACCAGGATTCCCCTTTGCTTGCACTGGGCGCCCAAAGCTGATTTGTGCACTGCACCTGGCCATCCCTGTGCCACTCGGGGATATATGGTTGGTGCTGCCTTGTGCCCCCGTGCCTGCTTTAACCCCTGGGGCCTGTGCCCTGAAACTTGTGGGTGCCCCCAGTCACAATTTACTTACATTGGGCCCAGTGACCTCTGCACCCAGCCGCCTCAGTGCCGCTGGTGGTGCAGTACCTACCTTGATCTGACCCTTGCCCAGTTTTGGTCTAAACCCCCGAAGACTGGATGTGTAAGTTGAGTACTTACCTCTAAATGCACATAATTGCACATAACTGTTTTCCTTTCATAGAATTACATTGCATTTCTTCCTATTGCACGCAATATCTTTTACAATTGCTAAGTTCTATTACTGTTGATTTGACATCACAAAGTATTTTCAATATAGCTGAAAAGTATATCTACTGCTTTTGAAAACACATTTTACTGTTCCTGAAAATTATTGCTATTCTAAAACTGGTACTTACCTGCAACTGAGTCTCTCTTGGTTCTTGAAACAAAAGTAATCAACTAATATTTTTTATACAAAACAATTGGTCTTGGATTCAGTCTTTGTGTGTGTGTAATCATTATTAGCCTCTGTGTTTTAACAACAATTGCTTAACACAGCCCTCTGATAAGCCTAACTTCTCAACCACACTGCCACAAAAGAGAGTAAGGTATTATATACTTCTGCCTTTGTAAAGCCCCTGGGGATCCACTGGACTCTGTGCACACTATACCTTACTTTGGTAGAGTATATACAGGGACAGCTTCCTACACCAGCGTCCTTGGGTCCGGCTCCACCACGTATTCTAAAGAAATAAAAAGCCCTTTTTCTCAGGTCAGATCTACCTCCTAATTCGGTCATTGTGGCTGCCATCAGAAGTAAACATCTGAGTTCTTCGTCTTCCACAGTACCACCGGAAAAAGACAGTGAGCAAGTGGACTCATTGTGCACAACAAATGTGCAACACCATGGCATCTTTCATGAAAGTCGCCAGCGCCTCTGCCCTGTTGGGAAGGTATGACAGGCTGCAATGGGAATTTCCGTCTCGATTTACTGAAAAGCTACCGAAAGAGGACAAACAGGATTCCTACGAGATCCTTCAAGAGGGTGGTCTGGTCGCTAACCAGATAATTAGTGCAGCCACTTATGCCTCGGATCTTGTGGCCCATTGGTATTCACATGGTATCTGCTCTCAAAGATCCTACTGGTTACGCTTGACTGGTCTAAAACCTGAGGCTCAACATCAAATTCCAAATCTGTCATTCTTGGGCAACTCTCTCTTTGGCACCCATGCGGTTGACAAGATGGCGAAGATGAAAATGGATCAGGACGAAAAGAAATCTGCCGCAGGTTCTGTCCGTAAGACCACTGTGAGAAAGTGCCATCTTTCTTGCATGGTATGCCCCCACTTTTTGCTGAATTGCTGATGTAATTTGACGGAGTGTGCCCTGGGCTCCTGCCAATCAGGTGCCCAGGGCCTGTGTTCCTTCCCTAAAACTGCTTTGAAGCCTAAACCCAATTGGCATCTCTGGCCACATGTCAGCCCCCGGTAAATGGTACCCTAGGTGCTCTGTGACCAGAGAAGGTCCCTAAGGGCTGCAGCACTTATTGTGCCACCCTTAGAGGCCCTGTACCCTGACCCACACACACTGCCTTTGCAGGTTGAGTGTCTTGGTGCAGAACAAAACAGAGAGTCGACATGGCACACATCCCTGTGTGTCATGCCCACAAACACACTGCCCTGGCATACCTCAGTCACCCCACTAGCTGGGTGCCCTATACCAGTGGTGTGGGTACAGGGGCATGAGCCCTGTACCCCTACAGTACCCAGGTCCATTCCTGGGCAGTGTAAGTGGAGTGCTGCCAATAAGAGTATATGGTGCTGGGAGATCATCATCACGAACTCCAAAGCACCATGATGGCTACACTGAAGACTAAGAAGTTTGATATCAAACTTATCAGCACATTAAACCCACACTGATGCCGGTGTGGGATTTAATTTAAAATGCACGACAGAGCGCATCTTAGAGATGCCCCCTGAAACTAACCAACAATCAGCGTCCAGACTGAGAGGCTGCCTAGGCTGCCACCCAGCAGACATGTTGCTGGACCCCTGGGTAGAAAGCTATCCGCTCTCATGGGTCTGCAACAATGCACATCCTGGGTGAGGTGCTAGGTCTCCTCCCCCAGGATGGGCAGGGGAAGCTTCAAAGGAATGCCACCTTTGTGAGCTTCTCCAGGCCACTTGCTGTACTCAGCAACTGGCCCCCATCGGTTCTGACCCCCACTCTGGCGGGAAGATCGGTGGGAAAACCCAAGTGAGGAAAGGGGGTGTGTCAGCTTCTGCCAACCCCACCCTTGAGGTGGGGGAGGCGAGGTGAGGCAAAACTTCGGGCTCTCGCCATCTTGAGGATGGGGAGCCCTACCCAATCAGGACTAGGCTCCTGCCCCCCCTCCCACTGGAGAGTGGCAGGATAGGGGATGTACCCACCCCAAGGAAGGGACCCATTGGTCCCTGACCTTTACCTACCTGTAACGCCCCTAAATTTAGTATTTAGGGGCACCCTGAACCTTTCTTCCTCAGATCCCGAATCCGAAACAAGAAGAAGAAAGAAGACCTGCCGTGCAGCTGCTAACAAGAAGACAACACCAACTGACTTGGCCCCAGCTCTACAGGCCTGTCGACTCTCGAACCTGCTCCTGCTAAATCCCGGCATCTCCAGTGGTCAGCAACATCGAAAACCCCGGAGGACCTGAATACCTTGCTCATCCTAAAAGACTGAGACTCCCACAAGCAGTGGTTCTGCTCAAAACAAGCAACAACCCCTTGTGCCAGCCAGGAACCGCGAATCCAGCACACTCTGCAACCGCCGAGCCCGGCCTGTGCCTGAGTGAACAAAGACCACGAGGACATCCCCCCCGGCGACTGTGACCAAGAATCCAGCACCCAAGGACCCTCCTCGACGCTCCTGATGACGTCTGCAGCCCAAATACCAGGGACCCCTCCAACCGCGACCAGCAGAGGGTAAGATTTCCCGACGCCAAAAGACACCCCTGCACCCGGCGCCCTGCGGCCCCCTGTGCCCAACTCCTGGGTGCCTACCTAACCTACAGCTTCCGAACTTACCTCTCGAAGTGGTGGTCGCACCTGAAGAATCTCCGTCCCCGAGCTTGCAGCCTTTGTTCATCTTGCAGCTTCTACATTGAAATACATTGAGCGCTTGATTGCTCAAAAGCACCCTGCACCCAGCCGCCCGATTGCCCCTGGAAGTGCAGCATCTGTCCTAGTCTACTTCCCCACTTGCCTTGTGTAAGTGACCAGGAGCCCAGCTCCCACAGCCGCGTGGCCTGCCTGCTAGCAGCCACCAACCAAAGGCCCCCTGCCCGCCATAGGCTAACATTGTGCCTAACTCTCTCTGCACCCGGCTGCCCCTGTGCCGCTGAGGGTGTAACAACTGTACCTACCTGACCCTGGGAGACCCCTGAGTCTATGCCCAGAACCTTAACTCTGCCAGTCGAGTACTTACCCGAAAGCCGATAACCTACATTTTTTCCATAGGGTAACATTGACTGGTTTCACTTGGAAATTCTTCTAAGTGTTGAGTTTTGAAACTTTAAAATATTCACTAAAAATCGCCCGATCAACGAAAACGAAATTACTCACCTGTTAGCAGGAGCGATCCCAGTGCTGGATCTTTGTGCCCAGCACTGTCCCTACAAAGCAATTACAACTGTGATTTTCCGATAACCAAACTTTCCTCCATAGGATAACATTGCCTGGTTTTTGCCAGAAATTCTTCAAAGTGTCGATTTTTGAAACATACAAATATTCCTTAAAAGTCGCATGTGTAACAAAAACCATTTCTTTCAATTGTTTACAGGAGATGCCCTAGGGCTGAATCCTGGATCCAGCCCTGAGTAAGAAAAACCTATGCAAAGTAATTGATATTGCATTTACTTAAAGATTCCCATTGAGCTCAATGTTATAATTGTGTTTAACCTGTGTTGCCTATTGCAGCAACTGTAACTATTGCATTTAAAAGTCTATTGCTTATTGAAAGTATTTAACTAAAGCATCTCATTCTGAGAAAGTATTGTGATACCTACTTGTGGTTCTAAAATAAAACTACTATATATTTTTATATACAAAACAATTGGCCTAGAGTTCAGTTATTGAGTGTGTGAGACCATTTGCTGACTGAGTGTGTACAACAAATGCTTTACACTGTCCTCTGATACTGTCTTACTTCTCAACCAAGCTTCCACTTTAGCGAGTAAGGTTATATCTCACTGTAGCCTCTGCCAAACCTCTGGGGACTCTGGACTCTGTACACACTGAACCTTACTTTGGTGCAGTATATACAGAGCCACTTCCTTACATTGGTGGATCAGCGGTGGGACACAAACTTGCATTTGTTGGACTACTTGGTTACCATCTGATCACACGACAGAACTCTTAAAATTGCCTTTAGAATTCTGATTTCCTAAATTGGACTTTCCAAAATACTAAAAGTCTTGTCAGGGCCTTGCTTAAATCCCCTTAGAATTTTAGAAAAATAAGTCACTGTAGTCAAGAGTAGAGGGTTAGAACTGTCTGGTTAGAATGTCTCAAAGAAACCCAGCTATTAGTGAAGATAATACCATGCAGGACCTGGTTGAGGAGCTCGACCTCACACCTTACTTACACTTGTCTTTCAAGGAATTGAGGTCCCTATGCAAACTAAAAAGTATACCAATGGGTCTGCATCCAACCAAACAAGGGCTCCAGGAGCTCCTGGCTGAGTATGCAAAGGACCACCCATCTGAACATGGTGATGACCAGTCAGATGAGGACAGGGAGGAGGATGAAGGGGCTAGTGACCCCCCTCCAATACTCTCTAGGGAGGAAAGGGCCCCCATACCCTTAACTCCAAGAATCAACCTCTGGGACCTAGAGACCACATAGGTGGACCAGATCCCTGAGTACACACTGGGGAATACAAATAATAAGGATAAAGAGCAGTCTTATGATCCTAAAATCCCCAAAGGGATTGTCCCTAAATTTGAGGAAGGTGATAACATCACCAAATGGTTCACAGCCTTTGAGAGGGCTTGTGACATGAGAAAAGTAAAGAAACCTCTCTGGGGGGCACTCCTGTGGGAATTGTTCTCTGGTAACTGCAGAGACAGGCTTCTGACCCTCTCTGGTCCTCCTATGACCTCATGAAGAAGACTCTGATTGAGGGATTTGGGCTCACCACTGAGGAGTATAGAATTAGATTCAGGGGGCTCACAAAACCCAGACCCAGTCCTGGATTGATTTTGTAGACTACTCAGTAAAGACACTGAATGGTTGGTTAACTGGGCACAATGTGCATGATTTTACTGGACTTTACAATGTCTTGCTTGGGTTCTTGGAGAGGCCTCTCCCAACCGTCTTTCACAAGACAGAGTGGTCCCCTCACAGGATGAACAAACTAAAGTTCAAAGGGGGAAAACCCTACTCCCTTCTGTGGCACTTCTCTGTGAGCGAAAAGAAGGCATGGCAACAGGACATCCAATCTCCTTTTTCAGGGAGTCCCATGATCATGCCTTTCAATGTCTTTTTGAACCTTTCAACAAGGCCATTGGTTTGTGGATGGTATGGTGTAGTAAACTTGTACTGCACTCCACACTCCTTCCACATGTGTTTCAGGTAAGCAGACATGAAGTTGGAACCTCTATCTGAAACCACCTCCTTAGAAAATCCTACCCTGGTGAAGACACCCAGGAGGGCCTTGGATACTGCAGGAGCCGTAGTAGTCCCAAGTGGAATTGCTTGAGGGTACCTAGTAGCATGATCCACTACTACTAGAATGAACCAGTTCCCTGAGGCTGTGGGAGGTTCAAGTAGACCCACAATGTCCACACCTACCCTTTCAAAGGGAACCCCCACCACAGGCAGTGGTATCAGGGGGGGCCTTTGGGTGGCCACCTGTCTTGCCACTGGCTTGACAGGTAACACAGGAGCTTACAAACTCCTTCACCTTTTGGTGCATCTGGGGCCAGTAAAAGTGACTAACTAGCCTTTCCCAAGTTTTGGTTTGCCCCAGATGTCCAGCTAGGGGGATGTCATGAGCCAAAGTTAGGAGGAACTCCCTGTACTTCTGTGGCACTACCACCCTCCTGGTGTTTCCAGGAGTGGGGTCTCTTGTCTCAGCATACAGTAATCCCTCTTCCCAATAAGCTCTGTGGGTACCACTGACATCTCCCTTCGCTTCTGAGCAGCTTGCTGCCTCAGGCTTTCAAGAGTGGGGACAGTCTTGCTGATCCTGGCACACCTCTTCCCTAGAGGGTCCCCTTGGGCCCAAGAGTTCAACCTGGTACGGGTCAAGCTCCATAGGCTCAGTTCCCTCTGGGGTGTCCAAGTCCTCTCCCTGTGGAGAGGGGTCCTGAGTAGTTTGCTGTACAGAAGCTGGTCCCCCAGTCTTCTTACCTTTTCTCTTGGTGGGACGGGCCATACTTTCAGGCCCCAATCCTACTTTTTCACCCTTCCTCTTGCTATGTGCTCTTGTTTGCTCACACACCAATTCTGGGATACCCAGCATGGCTGCATGGGTTTTCAACTCAACCTCAGCCCAGGCTGAGGTTTCCAGGTCATTTCCAAGCAGACATGCAGCTGGTAGCTTTTAAGAGACAACTACCTGTTTCAGGCCAGTAACACCCCCCCCCCCAGCCTAATGACACCATAGCCATAGGATGATTAGTGGTAACGCTGTCAGAATTGGTGACTGGGTAGGTTTTCCCAATCAAGTATTGCTCAGGGGAAACCAGTGTGTCTCTCACCATAGTGACACTGGCACCTGTATCCCTCAGAGCTTCTATCCTAGTTCCATTAACCCAGGGGTATTGCAAGTACTTCTTTAAGTTGGGTGGCCACACAGCTATAGTGGCAAAATCAGCTTCCCCTTCTGAAACTTGAACTGCTTCAGTGTGCATCCTGATTTGCTCTGGGCACACTGTTGATCCCATCTGTAGACTTCCCACCCCAGCTGTAGCTGTACTGGTTGCCTTAGGGGCCTTGTTGTGGGGGCAAGATGTATCTACAGTTAAGTGTCCCAACTTCTTACAGTTGTTACACCAGGCCTTTGTGGGATCAAAGTTCTTACCCCTATAAGGTTGAGGCACAGAGGGAGTAGTTTGGGACCCACCCCCGTGAACAGCTTTTTGGGGCCCTTTGGAAGACTCCAACTTTTTATCTTGGGGATTCTCACCACCTTTCTCCTGGGGAGGTTTTGTAACCACCTTCTTCTGGTCACCCCCAGTGGTTGTCCTTGTCACCCTAGTCTTGACCCAGTGGTCTGCCTTCTTTCCCAATTCTTGGGGAGAAATTAGACCTAGGGCTACCAAATGCTGATGCAGATTTTCATTTGTGCAATTACTTAGTATATGTTCCTTCATAAACAAATTGTAAAGTCCAGTAAAATCATGCACATTGTGTCCAGTTAACCAACCATCCAGTGTCTTTACTGAGTAGTCTACAAAATCAATCCAGGACTGGGTCTGGGTTTTGTGAGCCCCCCTGAATCTGATTCTATACTCCTATGTGCTTGGCCTAAGGTCCAGAATGGCTGAGTACATGGAAAAGGCATCCAGGAATCTTGAGGCCAGCCAGGAGCTTCAGAAGCACTGGTATGAGCAAAAAGCTGCACTGGTTGAATTTCAACCTGGGCAACAGGTGTGGGTTTTGGAGCCAGTGGCACCAAGGGCACTTCAAGATAGATGGAGTGGCCCTTACCCTATCTTAGAAAAAAAGAGTGAGGTCACTTACTTAGTTGACCTGGGCACAAGCAGGACACCCAAAAGGGTTATCCATGTGAACCGCCTTAAGCTCTACAATGACAGGGCTGACATCACCATGCTGATGGTGACTGATGAGGAACAGGAAGCAGAGAGTGAACCTCTCCCTGATCTCCTCTCCTACAGCCCAAAAAATGGGTCAGTGGATGGTGTAGTCTTTTCAGACACCCTCTCTGCCCAACAGCAGGCAGACTGCAAGCAAGTATTGCAACAGTATGCTAGTCTCTTTTCCCTGACCCCTGGTCTGACAAACTGGTGTACCCATGATGTGGACACTGGTGACTGGTGACAGTGCACCTGTCAAAAACAAGATCTATCGACAGTCAGACCAAGTCAAGGAAAGCATCAAAGCTGAAGTCAGCAAGATGCATGGGTTATTAAACCCTCTGAGAGCCCCTGGGCGATCCCAGTGGTTCTGGTCCCCAAGCCTCATCCACAGGGTGGAAAGAGAGAAATGAGGTTTTGTGTGGACTATAGAGGGCTCAACTTTGTCACCAAGACAGATGGTCACCCTATCCCAAGAGCAGATGAGTTGATAGACAAATTGGGAGCAGCCAAATGTCTTAGTACCTTTGACTTAACTACAGGGTACTGGCAGATTGGCATGGCCCCAGGAGCAAAGGAGAAAACAGTATTCTCCACACCTGATGGGCATTATCAGTTCACTGTGATGCCCTTTGGTTTAAAGAATGCCCCTGCCACCTTCCAGAGGCTGGTGAATCAAGTCCTGGCTGGGTTGGAGTCCTTTAGTGCAGCTTATCTTGATGATATTGCTGTCTTTAGCTCTACCTGGCAGGATCACCTGATCTACCTTGGGAAGGCTTTAGAAGCCCTGAAAACAGCAGGCCTAACTATCAAGGCGTCCAAATGCCAGATAGGGCAGGGCACTCTGGTGTACTTGGGCCACCTTGTTGGTGGAGGCCAGGTACAACCCTTAGAACCCAAGATCCAGGCAATCCTGGATTGGGCAGCTCCAACAACCCAGACCCAATTCAGGGCATTCCTTGGCTTGACTGGGTACTACAGGAGGTTTGTGAATGGATATGGGTCCAATGTGACTCCCCTCACAGAACTCACCTCCAAGAAAATGCCCAAGAAAATCAACTGGACATTTAGTTGCCGAAAGGCTTTTGACACCCTGAAAGAAGCAATGTGCTCAGCACCAATTCTAAAAGCACCAGATTATGCCAAGCAGTTCAAAGTGCAGACTGATGCCTCTGAGCTAGGGATAGGAGCGGTCCTATCCCAGACCAATGATTAAGGCCAAGATCAACCTTTTGCTTTAATAAGCAGAAGGCTTTTCCCCAGAGAGCAGCGTTGAAGTGCCATTGAGAGGGAGGCCTTTGCTGTGGTTTGGTCCCCGAAGAAGTTGAGGCCTTACTTGTTTCATACTCACTTCCTGCTTCAAACTGACCACAGACCTCTCAGATGGCTAATGCAAATGAAAGGGGGGAATTCAAAACTACTAAGGTGGTCCATCTCCCTACAGGGAATGGACTTTGAAGTGGAACACAGACCTGGGACTGCCCATGCCAATGCAGATGGACTTTACAGGTTCTTCCACTTAGACAATGAAGACTCCATAGGTCAAGGTTAGTCTCATCACCTTTCGTTTCCGCGGGGGGGTTGTGTGAGAAAGTGCCATCTTTCTTGCATGATATGCCCCCACTTTTTGCTGAATTGCTGATGTACTTTGACTGAGTGTGCCCTGGGCTCCTGCCAATCAGGTGCCCAGGGCCTGTGTTCCTTCCCTAAAACTGCATTGAAGCCTAAACCCAATTGGCATCTCTGGCCACATGTCAGCCCCTGGTATATGGTACCCAGGGCCCTGTGACCAGAGAAGGCACCTAAGGGCTGCAGCACTTATTGCGCCACCCTTAGAGGCCCTGTACCCTGACCCACACACACTGCCTTTGCAGGCTGAGTGTCTTGGTGCAAACCAAAACAGAGAGTCGACATGGCACACATCTCTGTGGGCCATGCCCACAAACAGACTGCCCTGGCATACCTCAGTCACCCCTCTAGCTGGGTGCCCTATGCCAGTGGTGTGGGTACAGGTGCAATGAGCCCATGTACCCCTACAGTACCCAGGTCCATTCCTGGGCACTGTAAGTGAAGTTCTGCCAATAAGAGTATATGGTGCTGGGAGATCATCATCACAAACTCCAAAGCACCATGATGGCTACACTGAAGACTAAGAAGTTTGATATCAAACTTATCAGCACATTAAACCCACACTGATGCCGGTGTGGGATTTAATTTAAAATGCACGACAGAGCGCATCTTAGAGATGCCCCCTGAAACTAACCAACAACCAGCGTCCAGACAGAGAGGCTGCCACCCAGCAGACATGTTGCTGAACCCCTGGGTAGAGAGCCATCCGCCTTCGTGGGTCTGCAACAATGCACATCCTGGGCGAGGTGCTAGGTCTCCTACCCCAGGATGGGCAGGGAAGCTTCAAAGGCATGCCGCCTTTGTGAGCTTCTCCAGGCCACTTGCTGTACTCATCAACTGCCCCCCACCGGTTCTGACCCCCACTCTGGCAGGAAGATCGGCGGGAAAACCCAAGTGAGGAAAGGGGGTGTGCCAGCCTCTGCCAACCACACCCTTCAGGTGGGGGAGGCGAGGTGATGCGCAACTCCGGGCTCTCGCCATCTTGAGGATGGGGAACCCTACCCAATCAGAACTAGGCTCCTGCCCCCCTCCCACTGGAGAGTGGCAGGATAGGGGATGTACCCACCCCAGGGAATGGACCCATGGTTCCCTGACCTTTACCTTCCTGTAACTCCCCTAAATTTAGTATTTAGGGGCACCCTGAACCTTCCTTCCTCAGATTCCGAATCCGAAACAAGAAGAAGAAAGAAGACCTGCCGTGCAGCTGCTAACAAGAGGACGACACCAACTGACTTGGCCCCAGCCCTGCAGGCCTATCGACCCTCGAACCTGCTCCTGCTCAATCCCGGCGTCTCCAGTGGTCAGCAGCCTCAAAACCCCGGAGGACCTGCCTGCCTTGCTCATCTAAAAGACTGGGACTCCCACGAGCAGTGGTTTTGCTCAAAACAAGCAACAACCCCTGGTGCCAGCCAGGAACCGCGGATCCAGCACACTCTGCACCCGCCGAGCCCGGCCTGTGCCTGAGTGAACAAAGACCACGAGGACGTCCCCCCGGTGACTGTGACCAAGAATCCAGCATCCAAGGACCCTCCTCGACGCTCCTGACGCCTGCAGCCTCAATACCAGGGAGCCCTCCAACCTCGACCAGCAGAGGGTAAGATTTCCCGACGCCAAAAGACACCCCTGCACCTGGCGACCTGCGGCCCCCTGTGCCCAACTCCTGGCTGCCTACCTAACCTACAGCTTCCCAACTTACCTCTCGAAGTGGTGGTCGCACCTGAAGAATCTCCGTCCCCGAGCTTGCAGCCTTTGTTCATCTTGCAGCTTCTCCATTGAAATACATTGAGCGCCCGACGGCTCAAAAGCACCCTGCACTCAGCCGCCCGAGTGCCCCTGGAAGTGCAGCATCTGTCCTATTCTACTTGCCCACTTGCCCTGTGTCAGTGAACTGGAGCACAGCTCCCATAGCCACGTGGCCTGCCTGCTAGCAGCCACCAACCAAAGGCCCCCTGCCCGCCATAGGCTAACATTGTGCCTAACTCTCTCTGCACCCGGCTGTCCCTGTGCCGCTGAGGGTGTAACAACTGTACCTACCTGACCCTGGGAGACCCCTGAGTCTATGCCCAGAAACTTAACTCTGCCAGTCAAGTACTTACCCGAAAGCCGATAACCTACATTTTCTCCATAGGGTAACATTGACTGGTTTCACTTGGAAATTCTTCTAAGTGTCGAGTTTTGAAACTTTAAAATATTCACTAAAAATCGCCCCATCAGCGAAAACGAAATTACTCACCTGTTATCAGGAGAGATCCCAGTGCTGGATCTTTGTGCCCAGCACTGACCCTACAAAGCAATTACAACTGTGATTTTCCGATAACCAAACTTTCCTCCATACATTGCCTGGTTTTTGACAGAGATTCTTCTAAGTGTCGATTTTTGAAACATACAAATATTCCTTAAAAGTCGCATGTGTAACAAAAACGATTTATTTAAACTGTTTACAGGAGATGCACCAGGGCTGAATCCTGGATCCAGCCCTGAGTAAGAAAAACCTATGCAAAGTAATTGATATTGCATTTACTTAAAGATTCCCATTGAGCTCAATGTTATAATTGTGTTTAACCTGTGTTGCCTATTGCAACAACTATAACTATTGCATTTAAAAGTCTATTGCTTATTGAAAGTATTTAACTAAAGCATCTCATTCTGAGAAAGTATTGTGATACCTACTTGTGGTTCTAAAATAAAACTTCTATATATTTTTATATACAAAACAATTGGCCTAGAGTTCAGTTCTTGAGTGTGTGAGACCATTTGCTGACTGAGTGTGTACAACAAATGCTTTACACTGTCCTCTGATACTGCCTTACTGCTCGACCAAGCTACTACTTTAGAGAGTAAGGTTATATCTAACTTTAGCCTCTGCCAAACCTCTGGGGACGGTGGACTCTGAATCTTACTTTGGTGCAGTATATACAGAACCACTTTCTTACAACCACCGCTCCTACAAACAGAGGGTTCAAACCCCTCATTGGTCAACTCACCAGCAACAAGGAAGGTTGGACTACCATGCCCAAGGGAGAGGAACATCTCGTCCAACGGCTTTAACAACAAAACCTTCAGCAAACCAATGAACACTTGCTTCCCCTTGCTCTGTGTCCCACTCTGATGCGGGAAATCTAGACGATTGGCGCAACATCACAAGCGGGTCTTAAGTATTGCACAAAATGCCTACTCCCAGCAGACGTTGCTACAGAAAGAAGTCTTCACACTACTCCAGAAAGGTGCCATTGAAAAAGTTTCAGCTTACCAACGAAGGCTAGGAATTTACTCATGCTACTTACACCGGAATTTCCTGAGTTTCAAATTAGCATTCGCGCACTTCCAATATAGAGTCCTGCTCGGGCTCAAGTCATCACCTTGCACAATCTCCAAGTGCACGGCGGTGGTAGTTGCTTACCTACGAAGGATAAAATCTTAGTCTACCCGTACGTAGACGACTGGCTAATCAAAAGTTCCTCTCCTCGCCTTACTCAAAAAATCTTCAGGTCAGCATTGAAGTGTTGCAGCAGTTCGGCCTACTAATCAATTTTTTAAAAATTCATTACCTGGGATCAATCTTGGAGCGCAAGAGTGTGTCCTTTGGAGGAGATATTATACTCAATCAGCAACAAATGTCTGACTCTCCTCTATGCTCCCTGTCCTTCAGCCAGGCAAGTAGTCACTCCGCTGGGCTCTATGACGTCGTGCATCTGTATTCTTCCCAATGCCAGACTACATATGCGCCCTCTCCAGCAGACACTGGAAGACCAGAGGTCACAGCTCTCGGACCACTGGGAAGACCGAGGGACCCTCTCACAAATAGCCAAGGAATCACCCCAAGGGTAGATGAAGAGACCACATCTCACAATGGGAATGCCATTTCACCAGGACCCTTCCACACAGACAGTTATTACAGATAATTCCCTCCAGGGTTGGGGAGCACACATGGACTCCCTACAAGTTCAATGCCTGTGGTTGGACACGGAGATGTTGTACGATATCATCATGTTGGAGCAGAGGGCAGGCCATCTCGTACTCAAGTACTTTTACCCATCGATTCAGGCACACTCCCTCCTAGTACAGACAGGCATACAACCACATTGCACTATTTGAACAAGCGGGGAGGAACCCGGTCATGGCCCCTGTTTCTGGAGGCTCAAGCCATATGGCTGTGACTGCTTGCTAGAGGTCTGACCATGACCATGTCCACAATCCATCTTCCAGGTGCACTAAATGTGCATGCAGACTCTCTGTCGCAACTTCGCCGAAGCTCACAACTGGATTCTAAACGACAAAGTCGCAGATGAAGCAAATACAAAATGCTGCGTCTTCACATACAGGTTTCCCCAACCAGGATCCAAAGGAAATACTTGTTTGATCAACTAGTCAGAGACATTACTGTACACCTTTACTCCCATACCTCTAATTTCTATGGTCAGCAACAAATTTACAGAGCCAAAATTAGGATGGTTCTGATAGCTGCGGAGTGGCCTTGCCAGTGATGGTGTCCAGACATTCTTCACCTGCCCTAAAAGCCACACAGGAGGTTGCCATATAGGGGCGGATCTCCTCTATAAGCTAGGAGGGAAATCGTATGCTTTCAGATGCAAGGGTTTCAATCTATGGCGTGTCCACAATTGTCATCATCAGATTCTAGGTCAAGAGGTGATCCTACTTACTTGTTATACCTAGCCAAGTCTGGTCTGCAGTTTACATCCATAAAGGTACACCTTGCGGCCATTACTGCTTACACAAAGTCTTCTGTGCAGGTTTCCTTTTTTCAAATGCTTGTAGACAAAGCCTTCGTACAGGGTTTTAAAAGGTTTTACCCACCTGTAAGGTCACCCTCTGCCTCATGGGAGCTTAATGGGTTTCTCTCCAAATTAATGGGCTCCCTTGTTGAACTCCTACAGAAAGCGTCTTTACAACACCTTACCTGGAAGACTACTTTCCTAGTGGCTTTCACTTCCGCGCGCAGTCAGCGAAATCCAGGCTTTTTGAGCAAAAGAACTTTATCTGATTTTTTTATTCAAAATAGGGTGGCTCTGAGAACACACCCTGGTTTTTTGCCTAAGATCATTTCTGATTTTCCTGTCAATCAGACCATTACTCTCCTAACATTTTTCCCCAACCCTTCTACACCACTAGAAAGGGCTTTGCACTCCTTAGATTTGAAAAGGGTTCTTAAGTTTTAACTTGACACAACTAAGGAGATCAGACATTCGGACCACTTATTTATTAACTATGGTCCAATGCGCACTGATTTGGCCTCCTACAAGCAATCTAGCTCTAGGTGGATAGTCTCTTGCATATCTCATGCTTACTAACTAACTAACTAACAAAAGCTCCCCTTGTCGACCTAGAGCCCACTCTATAAGGGGTAAGGAAGCCACTGCTGCTCTGCTCAGCTCAGAAATGTACCCAACTCAGAGACCTGATAGGCTGTAACATGGCGATGGATGCATACGTTTGCCTGCCATTATTGCCTAGACTCAGACACTCAAGCTGATGCCCAAGTAGGGCAGGCTTCACATAGAAATGTGTTTGGTTGATTGTATTATTTGCTGATAGCCACTGTACTGTACTGTATTTGTCTGCAGTTATGGGATGCACTTTCTATTCTATGTAATGCTTATGACTACTGATGAGTATCCCCTGGAAGAGAAGCATAAGCTACTCACCTGTAATTCTAGTTAACTTCCAGGGTAATACTCATCAAAGTCATAAGCAACCCTGCCTCCTCCCAGGACAAATACTTAACACAGCAGCTGTGATATGGTTTATTCTCTGAATGTTTCTTATCACCGTGAATAAGACCTGGCCTAACTGTCACCTGTGTGGCATGATGGGATTCGGGAGGTGTTAAAGGCACGGTGCATTTTTTTTCTCTGTCATGATGTTTCAATGCAGCCTTTTGACTAACAATGCTTTTCGTTACCTTCCCTTTTTCCTTTCAAATAAGGCTATGTTTTACACTGTAAAGTTTTCGTTTTCAGTATTGCAGAAATATTCGATGCAAATGATTCATTTTAAATGAAGTATTCGATGCAATTTTAGCTTTTTTTTTTTAATTCACGGAAAAATCCAAATGTTTCATGGACGTGAAGGTTAGGCTCAGATTTCACTTGTGGAAAACCAGTGAAATTAAGCAGTTCTAGTTAGCTGAGATAACTATAACACACGACCCCTGCAATGCACTGCTTATGACCTCACATATTACATGACAACAGCAGGAGTAGTTGACCCCCAAGGATGTCCTTTGGGTCCAACTACTCCTCCTGACACGTCCCCCTTCCTCCACCACTCTTCAAACGCGTCTCCTGGTGTACTACTAGTTGGGGGATGAAGCCCCCTTGGCTCTTGAGGGTCCTTTGGGGCCAACTACCCCTCCTGTTATCTCAAGTTAGTCCCACACAGCTGGATTTCTAAGAGATTGTCGGAGTCCATGTCCCCTTTCTTGATGCTCAAGCCCTAACCTCTCTATTTCCAGACGAAGATGGACAGGCCCGATAGAGGAAGAATCCCTGAAGTTGAGATACAGGCGATGAAAGAGGAATCTTCCAACACGGTTTCATTTCTATTTCTCTCAACCATTGCTTCATTTGAGTCAGTGGTTTCTGTTGCTCGGCACCCGCTCTTAATTGTCAGCACTGGCTATTGTAACATTCCACCTATTGACTTCTCCAACTGGCTTCTAGCAGCCATGGATACCCTACCTCCCTTTAGTTTAAGGAGCACTATGCGGCAAGAAAAAATCCCTCTGCCCCTTGGTTCTCCGATAGACTGAGAACATTGAGGCAATCCTGTCGCAAGCAGGAAAGGATCTGGCTTTCAGACCATAACCCTGCGGGAAGAGAGTTACATAAACCACGCCTGAGGGAATGTAAAGCTGCCATTATCTAGGAAAAAGTATAATTTTACTCAATGGTCACAGAATCCCTAAGGTCTCCCAGAGACCTTTTTAACATTATTAATTCGCTCTCCTCCCCCTCAGTCCCTAATTTGACTGACTTCTCCTAGGAGCTCTGTGACAGAATGGCAGATTTTTTCCGTTAAACAATTATGGATATATATTCCTCATTAGAAACTTTTAATGCTGAGATCCCCTTATCAGTCCCTCCCAACTCCCCCCAAACCCATTTTAATAAGTCCATAACCTCGACGGAGGTACCTAAGTTACTCACCTTCCCCCCCACCCACTGTCTCCAGAGGTTACAGACCTTTTGTTATCGGTAATTACATCAGGCTCCCCGATGGAGTCATGCCCTTTGGAGATCTGGAAAATAGGAAGGGAGGCTATTGTTCCCCACCTCACTTCAGTACTTAATGTAGCTATCTCAGTGGAACAGTACCCCATCCCCTGGAAGATGGCGGTGGTCAAGCCTCTTTTAAAAAAACCTTTTCTGGATCCGGCTAAATTAAAGAACTATCGGCCTATTTCCCTGTTACCAGATCCAGCTAAAATTCTGGAGAAACATCTGAATTCTCACATCAGCTCCTATTTGGGGGAGCATCAGCCGCTTGATGGCTCACAGCACGGTTTTAGAAGTAATCACAGCACGGAGACCGCACTAACCTCAGTAATCATTAATATTCGAGTTCAGGTTGAGGCAGGGCGCACTAGGCTGTTGAGACATCTGGACCTTACCGCAGCCTTTGATACTTTATCTCCCATGAGACTGGTTGAACGGCCAGTGAGATGGGGTTGGGGCACGGCCCTCAAGCTACTTACCTCCTTCCTTAGTGATCGGGCACAAATTGTGAAAATAGGCCCATTTCACTCAGCTCCCAACCGTCTGTTATGTGGAGTCCCGCAAGGCTCCTCCTTGACCCGACCCTTTTCAATATTTGTCGCCCCACTGGACAGGGTTGTCAGATCCTTTGGATTGGAGGTGTTGTCCTATGCCGACGACACGCAAATCATGGTGTCTATTACCCACAGCATTAGGGAATCTGCGACTAACTTCAAAAGCTGTAGATGGTTGAGAGTTATCTTAAACTCAACGGGACAAAACAGAGGTCCTGATCTTTGGAAACCAACTGAATGCCTGGTCCAATGACTGGGGGCCAGATACGCTTGGTTCTTGTCCTTGTCCTGTATCCCATGGAAAGAATCTAGGGGTCATAGTGGTCAATTCTCTCTCCCTGAGTCTTCAGATTAATAGGACGGTATCCACCTGCTTTGGGATAATTAGGATTCTCAGGAAAATCTCCCATCTCCCCAATTTCGCCTCCCAAAAGCAGACAGTTATTGCCTTATTGCTGTCCAGATTGGACTATTGAAATGCCTTCTATTTGGGCATTAACAAGGGCCTTGTTCGTCGTCTGTAGCTAGTGTAGAATGCAGCAGCCAGGTTGGTGATGGATATCCCTAAAGACAACTCAGTCTCGGTTTCTCTCAGCAAACTGCACTGGCTCCCTCTAAACCGAAGAATTCAGTTCAAGGCTCTTTGTCTTACTCACAAGGCCTTCTATGACCGAAGCTCAGATTGTATTAAAGGGCTTTTTCAGCTCTATGTTCCATATGAACAGCTTAGATTAGCCAGTAAAAATTTGCTGGCAGTTCCTAGGTTTAAGAGAGCTAGATAGGGAGGCAGAGCCTTCTCCATTGCTGCTGCTAGGCACTGGAATTCCCTCCCTGCTGATATTTGGACAAGTGTCTCACTCTCTTTTCTGCTGAGTAATGAAGACCTGGCTTTTTCCAGGTACTTCAGTCTGAGCCCTACTTTTGTTTCTGTCTGACAGCTCTCCCGCAGCGCCTTGATGCCTCTGGGCTAAGTTTGCGCTCTAGAAGACTAATATTAATTAATTAATTCATTCATTCACATGGTGGCGCTGTCTGCGATGAGCTCAACATCTGTGTTTCTCAAGTCAAATCACATTGATAAACAATAATGCTAGCCTCTCATGGCATTATTATAGCTTTGCGTGGCCTGAAATACTCTGAATTGTCACACTTGTTGGAGTGCAACGATTCAGTGTTATATTGGCAGTGCTGGCAGGAGCTTCTGAGAAGGGCCCTGGGACTTAATCTTTTACAAATTAAGCACTGCCCTCAACCATGCGAACCATGTTGTGCAAGGACAAAATGGAACTACTACAATCAACCCTGCTTTTTCTCTCATGATTTTTAGGTTTAAACAGGGAATAAGTGGAATTGGTAGGACGGCACACAGCAGGTGAAGATAAGGCCATGGTATAGAGCAGGCATCCACTCCAATTGATTCCAGAGAGGACAGCAGGAAAAAAAATGGGAATTCATTATTGAAAGGGGAGGCAAACAAATTCAGAAGAGGAGTACGAAAACATCTGCAAATTTAGGCAAACGTTACCAACGTCGAAGACAGGTCCTGAGAGTTTAGAAATACTCTTCTTAAGATATCTGCCTCCTCTGAATTGTCCTTATTCCTTATGTAGGCAGCTTTCAATGACGGGAAACAGCCTGAACAACGAATGCTTAACAACGAGTGTATTGAATAACGAATCCTTAACCACGACCTTTACCAGAATGACGACCTCATTAACCACTACTGTACAAAAACAACGACCACCTGAACCACGACTTACTAAACCAGAGGAAAGTGCCAAAATGTAAATAATTAATCTTAAATGCAAGTGCAATTATAATAATATAATTTGGAATGGGATGTTGATTTTTGGATATATTTAATAATTTAGGAATGTGTAATATTATTTTAAAAATTCATTTGTACATTTCCTGATTTTAATTATGATGTAGAAATATTAGAGTTTATTGTAATTTGACGTGTTAGGCCAGTAGATGGCAGGGTTGGTTTGTTTTACAATGGTGTGATTAAGATCAGTGCTCGATGTGACTGTTCTCTCTGTTTGTCAAAGTTTCATTTATGTGGATTATTAAAAAAAAAAAGAAAATATGTACTGAAATCCATTTAAAAAAATTAATTATTTTCTGTGAGTCCTTTTTGTGGAATGGCTGTTGGAGTTATTAAAATATTTTTCTATCCTATGTTGCTCCTAACAATACATGTTTTCTGTTGCTCCGAACAATATATGTACCCACCACAGTTCAATTAGGAGTTTAGAACTGTTTATTTATTAACTATGATTATATAGCGTCCCCTGGATCTGATGTTTGAAGACTTAAACCAGTTTAAAAACGCTCCTGACGTAACATAACTGGGTGCGAGTCTCTTGGCCACATGACTAATAATCATTATGCTCTCTTTGAGGGGAACGTTTGTAGTATGCTTTGCAACGCCTGACTGCCCTTTAGAACAATCACTTGGTGGGGCCACGCATGCTCAAACAGCACTTTTAATAAACGATTAATAGATTGATAATTTAAAGGTTATTGAAATAAAATTGTTTAATTTAAAAGTATTGTTTAATTTAATTACATTTTTTTTCAGTGTTTCAAACATGCGAATTTTTTTAACGTAGTGGTAGATTCCGGTAATATGAAAAATGATTAATTTTCGTGGTTTAGTAATTCGTTGTACAGAACGTAGTGGTTTGGCTTTGGTAGTGATTTAGCCTTCGTGGTTTAGGAATTCGTTGTTTAAGTGGTCGTTGTTTAGTCATACAACCTTCAATGACAGAGGATGGTTGTCTGCCCAGAACACCATCTTCATCTCCACTAGATTGAGGGATTCAGACTTTGAACTGCCCTGTCTGTTCACATAGGGCATAGCAATCCTATTGTCCATCCTTATTAACACATTCTGTTGAGAAATTAAATCCTGAAACCCCAAGAGAGCATTGAAGATCACAGACAGTTCCCTCCAATTCGAGGAGGAATGTTCTGCTATTTGATGGACCATCTTCTATGAATGGTATGAAAACTGCATTTTGTTCCCCAGCCCTCTTGACTGACGTACCTTGCTGCAAGGGGAACCCTTGTTCCAGAGAAGCTGAGAGAAACCACCATAGCACCGCTGATTTGATCTGAGATGTTTAGTAAACAACAAGAGAGGGAGCGTAAAGAACTGGAGCCACTCTTAGACCCCCTGGTAAATGGTATAAAAACAAGAGAAGAGTGGGGCCAGAAATAATGACAAAGCGGCAGAGAGAGTCACCCTTATATATAAAAAGAACCCTCACTCACCAACCAAGTTGGTGACATGCTTCATCATTGCGTTCCCACCAGAGAGGCCGAATGCCTCTCTGGTGTGCTTCAACGCCTGATTACAGCAGAGCAGGTTTTGTGATAGTGCAGAATGTGATAAGTTAAAATTGTCTTTACCAACCCAAAAGTTTTTAATAATGTAGTGGTAAGACAAGGTTAAGAAGTGAGGTGGATGCTAGACCAGGTAAATTGGTCAGTCACATCACTATGTGATAGATAAAAATGGTCTACATGTTTCAGCCTCCCAAGTGCCAATAGCGAGGCTTTCTTCAGGACCTTACGCCACGGTGGTATTCACTTGCTAAGGTGCACCCTAACCTGTGGCAAAGAAAAGTGACTGCATAACTTACGGTTACTGGAACACCTCTGCATAACTTACGGTTACTGGAACACCTCCAGAATTGCTGAAAACGTCGTTACTCTGAAAAATAAAGCACAAATAGAAACACATTTGCCAACAAGTACATCTAGTCAACAATTTGAATAAACTGCAGTGCGAGTGACACTCTTCGTGCCGCAATTGTGTGCTCATCTCTATACAGCCATAAGTATTAACTTACTATCCTGTGTTTTCATGCGCTCAATTATATGTGCAAGTGGTTATTTGGAGCGCATATATCTTTTTCACATTGTTTTGAAAAAACAGCAAATTTTGCTGGTATAATACAGTCTTATCGCCTAAGGAAACTTTGTGTCCCAATTTGCAGAGCACACCAGTGTCAATGCTGCCTCCAAGTGATTGGCTACATTGAATAAATGAGTATTTCAGCGATACTGGTAAAAAGTGATTGCATGTTATTGAAAAGAGTATTACAAAGTACATATGTGTATATACAGGCACCCAAGTTCTGATGGTAAAAATGTTTTAAATGGTCCACCCTCGCATAGTGCAGAGATATTTATCTGTCTCTCTTAGAGCGTACAAATAGCGGCTAACGTGTACAATGGTATAATAGCTGTAACTGCAGTTGGCAATCATAGAAAATGTTGCTACAAATGTTGTCCCTGGTATACATAAGGTCGCCACCACACCCATGATTCAGGGGGCATTGAAAGATCGCACGGTGAAACCATGGATACGGCGCTCGAGAAAGTGAAAATCCCACTTAATCTCTGAGTGATCTGTATATTATTGGGAAGTCACTGTCACCAGAAAAAGGGGTGCTGCTTATAACAGAGTAGAAAAGGCCCCCAACATTCATCGTTTTAATACAGAACCCCGGGGGATGTTGTCATTAAGGCCGTGTTTGTGTGTAGAGAGGCGGTAGACCCACCGCTGCTCCTTCTCAAACAGCACTCTTTGGGTATTACTGCTTGGTTTTATCTGTTCGATGACTGTCCAATGTAAGTCATTCGTAGTATGGTTCATCTGGAGGAAATGCTCTGTCATCTTGGTGATGCTATTCTTGCACCGGATGGTGCTCCTGTGTTCACAAATGTGCTGTTTAATCTTCCTAGTCGTCATTCCCAGATAGTGTAAGCCACATGGGCACATGATCAAGTAGATCACGTTACTGGAGTTGCAATTAGTATGCGATCTCTGCGTCCATGTCTTGTTAGGTTCCAACTCCAGAGTTTTTGTCATGGAGGTCAGGTGTCATTATTTCTGGCCCCATTGATCTGAGACGTAACAGACATTTTCTTCTCCAGATGCATGCAAGCAGGTTTCCAATATTTGAGCAGGTGGATTACCACTGGCCTTTGTTGCAGATGAGCGCAAAGGACGAGAAAGACACATGATGCCATATGACCAGAATATTGCAGAAACCTTGCTGCTGACCACAAGCTGTCGTAAAACCAGCCTCAACTTTATGTCTCTCTCCTTTGGCAGAAAAACAATGTCCAAACAATGTCCAAAGCGGTACAAAAGGGGGTGGTGATGGACGGAGCATCAGAACCAATCAAACACTCACACCCAGTCAACAGATCTGGGTTTGATCCATCACCGTTCTTTAGCCCACTCTGCCACCCCAGTTCAGACATGGCCATATGCAAATCAGTCTGACCCTGTGCCTCATGGGAACAGTCCAGCCCGAACTACCAAGCCATGCCTTCCCTGGACCAGAAACAAGCTTCCTAGGACCGGTTTCTGGCATTTCAGCCGTCTTCAGCCAGGCTTGCTTGAATCCAGTGGCAAAGTGAGCAAGGGACTCACGTCTGAACTGGGGTGGCGTAGTGGGCAAAAGAACGATGGATTTAACCCAGATCTCTTGACTGGGGGAGAATGTCTGCATTGTCAGCATTCCGTCCATCATTTGATTGTTGTAACGCTTTTCGCCCTAAGTGGGATGGGTATGCCCAGACGTGGGTCCCGTGCTCACTAAGCCACTGGAGTCAAGCTATCCTGGCTGATGACGGCTGATAGCCAGAAACCGGTCCTAGGATGCTTGATTCCGTTCCAGGGAAGACATGGCTTGGCAGTTCGGGCTGGACTGTTCCCATGAGGCACAGGGTCAAGACTGATTTGCATATGGCCATGTCTGACCTGGGATGGCGTAGTGGGCAAAAGAACGATGGATTTAACCCAGATCTCTTGACTGGGGGAGAATGTCTGCATTGTCAGCATTCCGTCCATAATTTGTTTGTTGTAACGCTTTTCGCCCTAAGTGGGATGGGTATGCCCAGACGTGGGTCCCGTGCTCACTAAGCCACTGGAGTCAAGCTATCCTGGCTGATGACGGCTGATAGCCAGAAACCGGTCCTAGGATGTTTGATTCCGGTCCAGGGAAGACATGGCTTGGCAGTTCGGGCTGGACTGTTCCCATGAGGCACAGGATCAAGACTGATTTGCATATGGCCATGTCTGAACTGGGGTGGCGTAGTGGGCAAAAGAACGATGGATTTAACCCAGATCTCTTGACTGGGGGAGAATGTCTGCATTGTCAGCATTCCGTCCATCATTTGTTTGTTGTAACGCTTTTCGCCCTAAGTGGGATGTGTATGCCCAGATGTGGGTCCCGTGCTCACTAAGCCACTGGAGTCAAGCTATCCTGGCTGATGACGGCTGATAGCCAGAAACCGGTCCTAGGATGCTTGATTCCGGTCCAGGGAAGACATGGCTTGGCAATTCGGGCTGGACTGTTCCCATGAGGCACAGGGTCAAGACTGATTTGCATATGGCCATGTCTGAACTGGGGTGGCGTAGTGGGCAAAAGAACGATGGATTTAACCCACATCTCTTGACTGGGGGAGAATGTCTGCATTGTCAGCATTCCGTCCATCATTTGTTTGTTGTAACGCTTTTCACCCTAAGTGGGATGGGTATGCCCAGACGTGGGTCCCGTGTTCACTAAGCCACTGGAGTCAAGCTATCCTGGCTGATGACGGCTGATAGCCAGAAACCGGTCCTAGGATGCTTGATTCCGGTCCAGGGAAGACATGGCTTGGCAGTTCGGGCTGGACTGTTCCCATGAGGCACAGGGTCAAGACTGATTTGCATATGGCCATGTCTGAACTGGGGTGGCGTAGTGGGCAAAAGAACGATGGATTTAACCCAGATCTCTTGACTGGGGGAGAATGTCTGCATTGTCAGCATTCCGTCCATCATTTGTTTGTTGTAACGCAAACAATGTCCAAGTCGGTTCTGAACTGGGCTCCTAAGAACGTACGGTCTTGAGTCAGAACAACCTGACTCTTCTGAAGATTTATGAGCAACCCATGCTTCTGCTCGACAATGATTAATCACTGCCCAACCCCTCAGACTTCTTCATGAGAGTCAGCTTCGAGCAGCCCATCGTTCAGATATGGATCAATGTTCTAGCTTTCCATATTAAGAGAGACTGCCAAGGAAGCCATTCTCTTCATTAACACACTCTGAGCAGAACGTATCCTGAAGGGAAGAACCTGAAATTGGAAATAATGACCACCCCCACAGGCAGAATTATAGGAACTTCAGATGACAAAGCAATATATAAATGTGCAGATATGCATCATACCTAATCCATTGCAATGGTAAAGATGCCTTCATGATTAGAGGAAGAGTTTACTGAGAGACTTGATGACTCGCTTGATTTTGATAATCATTCTGAGGTTCCGTGGGAATCTGACTGACATTTTGGGTATGTTCGAATATGGACGAGTTTGGTATCTATGAACCGCAAATGACGAGTTTAGTGGGTGTACGCGTTTTCGCTGCGCTACTATGTACGGTTCGTCTCATTCCTGGGCATGTCCATCTGAACCCTTGGGTTCCATTTTAGATACGGCGTCCATTTTGTCTCTTGCCCTCAAGTAGCCAGCGAACGGACACTGTCCGCTTCGTGACCCTGGGATTCCCAAGCTTTCGTGGAGGACACATGTTCCTTTGAAGGTGTTTTTATGATGAGGGGGATGACACGGCAAGGGCAGATGACTCCGCTCGAGGCTCATCTTGCCGTGCCAGTTTATTGTTTCAGTCGTGCATACATTAGGCACGGGTTCTTTGATCCTGCAATCAAGTTTCCGATATTGCTCTCTACACTGTTTTCTAAACTGTTGTGCATCCTTGTCTTTTCTTTTGCATCTGTTTCTGTCCCTTCCTCTAATTCGTTACGGTCAGAATGGAATGTGTTTAATGTGGGGATAATGTGTTTTTACAGTTGGGAACCGGCAATGCTGCTGTAATTATGTTTCGGGTTTCTGAAAACATGAATGCGACCTTTTTGAAGTTTATTGTGGGAACTGAGTTGTAACCTTTGTTCGCCATGCTGATCAATGACGAAAATGTGTATAAAAGGAGCGATCCACTTGTGCAATTTGAAGCAGTCTCTCAGAACCTACACGCTGTGTACTTCTTGCGATTTCTGTATCCCTGCAGTAAATAAATGCTGATCTTTGACGCCCCAGGAAGTGTCCCGTGTCTCTGTGTTTTTGTACGCCGGAACAGGTAACCCACGAAGGTTTCAGGTGTTGTCCCCTGGCACCGCTGGGCCTTAGAATAGCCCAGTCCTTCAGTTGCCACCCACCGTGGGGCGACATCAGCGGTACCGGTCCAAAGCCCGATGAGGAACTTCGTGTGAAATCTCCAAGGGAAGGTGCACCCCGCTTCATCGATCCAGTTGTCGAAATAAGTGGCCCGAAGACTTTTCCCGCGAAGATTCCCGCCTCCTGACGGCTGCGACGGACTGATGCCCTGACTGTCGACCTGTTTTGGCGCCTGGCGTAGTCCTTTGTACGGCGAGACGATAGACGGGCCTTCCTGGTGACGCCATTGCTCTTTCAGTTAAGTATTTGTGGGTCGCTCCCAAAGAAGACTTGGTTGTTTGCATGGTTCCATTGCATTTGTGGTTCTTAGTTGTTGGTTCTTAGTTGTTGGGTTTTATTTGACAATTGCAATTGCCAAAAACCGAGGGTCTTGCATTTTTTTTGCGAGGACATCGTAATTCGATAGCCCTTGAACTTTGTAAACTCGGTTAGTGTGCACGATGCCTGGCCGTAGTACTTTGTTTGGTTTCTTCAAATGTTGCAGCACGGATTCCCGACTGGAGGATTCATGTCCGATACCTCCAGTTGGAACTCCAATTTATGAGCTCTATAGCCGCCACGGAGTAGGTCCTATCGTATATAATGAATATTGGATTCGATATACTAAAAATGATGGTGTTCTTAGTTGGCCACCACATGGTAGTTTTGAAACTGCAATATTGGATAATCTTGAAACTAAATTGTTTAAAAAGAAGGCTAGGCCGGCCATGTTTGATTCCTTTCGGTTATGGCGTAAAGAGGCCAAGCAGAAAGAAATCAAACAGTTTAAGAAAAATAAGAAAGAAGGTGTTATTGCGGTAATGCGAAATGCAGAACAGTATCAGCGAGACAAGGATGAGAAGGAGCAGGAAGTTTTTGCTAGACTGCATCATATGGCGGTAGATAAATGTTATCCGGTTTTACCGTCTAGTCCTGATAAGATGGGAGAAGAAGTGGTCGAGGATCCATTATTGTCTTATCTATTGAAATCACCACCTCCCTATGCACCAGACACTGTGGGTCCTGTGATCCCTCCTGTTCTTCAACCTGTTGTCTTGGCGGCTGCTGGACAGCCTGTCGTTCCTCCTGTTCTTCCGAATCCCCTTGTGCCGCAAATTGTTCATCCTCCGCTACCAGCTCTTTTCCCTATTGCTCCTTCGCCTGTACCTCTTCAGCCTATTGTTCCTACTACTCCTGCTATCTCGACTACTTCTACTATTTCTACGGTTACCCCTAATGTTGTTGCTTCTGTACTCCCTTCTTCTTCCCCTTCTGTTCGTAGTCGTATATTTAGTGCTGTCGCTAATCTCTATTCTCCACTTTTTGGGCCGATACTTGGGTCCGATCTTTCTGATGTCTCTCAGAGGCGCAGTCAAATTCCTGATGGTAGAGAACGCGAGTCGTTAGTGAAACTGGCGCGTAAATGGATTAGTCATCCTGTGAAGTACACTTCGCGTATAGTTTTCGAGACGTTTTCTCAGTTTAATGAGCCCACACAAAGATTTGTGTACGAAGAATTGTGTAAATCTTTGAGAGAAGAGTGGGATAATGATGCGGTAGATAATGTACCGCCCGAGATCACTGAACTTCAGAATCAATTTTCGAGTGGTATGATTGTGGGTGGTAATGTTCGACATGCTTTAGAGCGTCTGTTATCTTTTCGATCTACGGTATCGCCTCGAGCATTGTTTGAGGGTGAAGCTGAGGAGCGGACGGCACAATCTGGTCAGTACCCTATGCGGGAAGTTCCCCCAGTGTGGATGCCAGGTGATCCTGCTGCTAACCCTGCTATTCTACCACACTTTCAGAGAGTTTGGATACACCTCCCCTGGAAGCGATCGGAAGTTTTGCAGGTGAAGCAAACTTTGCCTGACCCCCGCAAAAATCCGGCAGGTTATTATAAGGAGTTATCCCAATTAGTGGATGCTACTATTATGAATCTTGCCGACATCGACATGTTGTTTGGTAATGTAGTACCTCAACCGATTTGGGCGAAAATCCGCCAAGAGAATCACGTAGCTGAGTTAGGCGGTGATTGGGCTGCTCTTGCGGCGGCTGACGCACGGCAAGTTGGTGGGGCTAAACCTGAACAGCTCATTGAGAATCTGCCCCAGAGGATAATCACACTTATGAAGACGCTTATGCCAGCAATAAGAGTTAACTGGGATAAACTGTCTGCGTGCAAACAAAAGAAGGACGAGAGTGTCTCCGATTTCTTTACGAGGTTTGAGGAGGCATTCATCGATCATAGTGGTCAGGATATGAGCACTGAGGGAGGTCAGCGACTGTTTGTTGATAAATTCGTATCGAATCTGCTGCCAGAACTAAGCAACAAATTGAAGAATTCTGAAAGTTCGTGGGCTGTTTCTACCACTGCTCAAATTTTAGCTACGGCCCAATACTACGAAAATAGAGAGAAAGAAGAGAGCGAACGTGCAGATAAGAAAACGAAGGATCTTAAAACTAAGGTCTTATTGCAGCAAGCGTATCCCCCGCGCGCGATTCCAAATGACTCGCAACAGCAAAATCGATTACAGTGACAGTTTCCTAGGTCACAGCCGCGTACTGGCTCCTCTACACCACGAACTCTGCTGGGGTATAATCAATGCGCGTATTGTAGGGGTGAGGGCCATCTGAAGTTTAATTGTCCAGTCTTGCGTGACCGCAACAATGGTGTTCCGGCTCGATGAGGTCGTAGTGGTCCTCAACAAGCCTCACGTGGTAGAGGTCGCGGTATTACTCAGAATCAGAATGAGCGTTTTTCCACTTCAGCAGACTCGCAAAATTGCTTTGATCGGCGCGATTTTTCAGCTGGTAGATCTGCACAGTATCATGTGGACGACTATTATGTTGAGTCTGATGTTGCTGCTGACGGTAATTATTAGGACAGCCATAGACAAAGAAAGGGAGTGGTATCGGTCCCGGTTGATCAGAGAGGGCCTTATGTCGCAGTTGCCACATTGGGCGTAGTTGAACCTTTTCTGTTGGATACTGGTGCAGCGAAAAGCTCCATCATGCACTCCCTGGCGCGCCTTTGTCTGGCTTAACGAATGTTTCCGTTGGATTCTCTGGCGCCCCCGTTAGCAATCCAGTTTCTTGCCCGTTGCCCCTTTCAATTGGGTCTTGTGAGTTAGAAGCTCCTTTGCTTTTGACTACTGGTTGTGGTGAGAATCTTTTGGGCCTGGATTTGTTGAAACGGTTATATGCGACTTTGTACTGTTCTCCTGCGGGAGTGGAGCTTACGTTGGGTCGGAAAGTGATCTCTCCTATGTATTTGTCGACTGATAAGCTCCCACCGGAATTGAGTTCTCTTCCTAAGCCTTTGTGGGCGACAGGTCCCAACGAGGTGGGCCTGTTGGTTATACCACCTTATGTTGTTCAATTGAAATCAAATGTGCGCTTACCACGCATTCCCCAGTATCGTATCTCTCTTGATGGAGAACGAGCACTATTAGCGATCATTTACGATTTGATCGATAAAGATGTCATCGAAGAAACTCGGGGTAACGTGTGTAATAGTCCCGTGTTACCTATTTTGAAACGAACTGATCCATCCAAGCCTCCTGTGTATCGTTTTGTTATTGATTTAAGGGAGGTAAACAAAATTGTAATTCCACAGTTTCCCGTGGTGCCTGACATTACAGCTTTGCTGACTCTGATTCCAGCATCTGCATCATGGTTCTCGGTAATCGATCTGAAGAATGCTTTCTTTAGCATTCCGATTGCTGAGGAAAGCAGAGATCTATTCGGTTTCTCTTTAGGTGGTCGCAGTTTCAGGTTTAAACGCGCACCTCAGGGCTACTGTGAGAGTCCATCGATCTATAGTCAAGCGCTTAAGAGCCAACTTGATGCGTTTGTGTTACCGGCTGGTGCGGCCTTGATTCAGTACGTTGATGATCTGTTGGTAGCTGCTGACACTGAACAGATTTGCAAAACTACTACAGTATCACTGTTACAGCATCTATGTGACTTACATCATAAAGTGTCACCTTCTAAATTGCAATATTGTTGTCAAGAAGTAACCTATCTAGGTCACTTATTGTCAAAGGAGGGAAGAAGGTTGACCCCAGAAAGAATTGCAGCGATCGCTCAAATGACTGTGCCAACAACTCAGAGAGATGTGCGTGCCTTTCTAGGTATCACGTCATACTGCAGACAGTGGATCCCGAACTTTTCACTGTTAGCGAAGCCATTGATAGCTCTCACGTGCAAGGATGTTTCGACTCCTTTGCCATGGACGGAAGAATGTCAGAAAAGTTTTTCTGAACTGCGTGACGCGTTGTGTTCGGCTCCTGTGTTAGGTACTCCTGATTACAGTAAGCCATTTACACTATACGTTCACGAGAGAGAAGGTTGTGCGTTGAGTGTTTTGACGCAACAATTTGGTGGTAAGCAGCGTCCATGTGCATATTTTTCCTCGACCTTAGACCCGGTAGCTAGAGCGTTGCCAAGTTGCTTGAGAGCGACAGCGGCAGCTGCGGTGTCTATTCGACAATCCGCAGGTCTGGTTATGGATAATATGCTCACAGTGATGGTTCCGCATGCAGTTGACACTCTCCTGAATCGTACAAAAACTCAACATCTGACGAGTGCAAGGTTGTCCGGTTACGAGTTGACACTTTTGGCAAGTCATATACAGATCAAGCGTTGTAATGTGCTGAATCCGGCGACATTGTTGCCGACTAATGTGGAATCAAATGATGTACCACCACATGATTGTTATTTACGAACTGAGGAAGAAACGAAGGGTCGTGTGGACCTGAAAAACACTCCATTGATAGACCCCGATGGCACTTTGTATGTTGATGGTTCATGTTTTAAGTTGCCGAATGGTGATGTGACGACTGCGTATGCTGTAGTGACGTTGAGTACGGTTGTGGAAACTGCGAGATTAAGTCAGAATTCAGCGCAAGCGGCAGAGTTGATTGCGTTGACGAGAGCGTGTGTTTTGTCTAGGGGAAAGCGAGTGAATGTGTTTACTGACAGTCAGTATGCGTTTGGTGTTGCACATAGCTTTGGCCGATTGTGGAGAGAGAGAGGATTTATGACATCGCATGGTACGAAGATCCAACACGGACAGCTTGTGAATGATCTTTTGGATGCACTTACATTGCCTAAACAGGTGGCGATCATTAAATGTAGTGCGCATCAAAAGGTTACGGATGATGTTGGTCGTGGTAATGCATTTGCGGATGAGATTGCTAAGGAAACGGCTAAGAATCTTGCGACCCGAATGTATGTTACGAGTTCAGTGCGGTGGCCGACGGAGACTGGTATGTGTGAAGACACTGTTGAGAGCGTGAAAGCAATTCAGAATGAGGCCACTAAAACTGAAAAGACCAAGTGGAAAGAAAGTACGGGAAAGTTAGACACCCATGGATGTTGGGTTGACTTGTCGGAATTTCAGAGGTGGATGTTACCGGATGCATATGTGCTAGCCGTTGTGACTATGGCTCACGGCTTGTCACATATTAGCGCGAAAGATATATGTAGGTTATTGTCTCCTGTATGGAAGAATGATGGTATCGCTAAATGCGCTGAGAGAGTGGTTAAGAATTGTATGGTGTGTTTGATGTATAATCCTGGCAAGGGCACCCCTACTCCACCTGGCCATTTTGCCCCCCCTACGTGTCCCTTTGAGGTTATCCAACTGGATTTCATCCATATGGAGAGATGCAATAATCTGAAGTACGTTTTAGTTGTGGTTTGTGCGTTCTCCAGATGGATAGAGGCCTATCCTCTTAAGGATAATACTGCCCTGTCCACAGCGAAAATCCTACTGAAGGAATACTTTCCTCGGTATGGAATGCCACGGATTGTGTGGTCAGATAACGGAAGTGAGTTTGTGGGAAGTGTGATGCAGAGTGTGTGTAAGGGCCTTGGAATTCGACAGAAATTCCATAGCGCCAATCATCCTCAGGCAGCGGGTTTGGTCGAAGGGTACAATGGTACTCTGAAACTGAAACTTGCAAAGATACAAGTTACGACTGGTTTGTCATGGCCTGATGCTTTGCCTCTGGCTCTCTTATCAACCAGGGCGACTGTGCACTCTCGAGTAGGGCTTAGCCCATATGAGATTGTGTTTGGCCGCCCTGCAAATATTTGGGGAGTCCCGAGGCCTAAGGCCTTTGATAGTCTTGAGTATCCAATGTTAATTGATTATCTTCATGATCTGACTGCTAAACTGAGGTTAATTCATCAACAGGTCTTTGAAGCTTTACCGGCACAGACAGAGGGTCCTGGACATCGGCTCCAACCGGGTGACTGGGTTGTTACCCGCAATTTTGGCAGAAAACGCAATCTGGAGCCAAGATTTGTGGGTCCCTTTCAAGTGTTGCTAGCTACAAGGACTGCAGTTCGGTTGGAAGGCAGAAAGAACTGGGTGCATGCCACCCATACTAAAAAGGTTCCGATCCCCTCACCAGCAGATAATTGGGTGAGAACTGGTATTGCGACAGCGGAAACCGAGACCCCTCTATGTTACGTGCCGTTTAGCGATGCTCAACCTGTAGTAGACAATTCATTGCAGCCGGACACATCTGATGAGTCATCAGTTTTGGAGAACTCAAGGTCTGAATTGTCATCTGATCGACTGAACATTGTTTCACCAGCAGAACAATTATTTGAAGAGCAGACTCGACCTGGAAGAAGTCGATATTTTCTTCGTTCACATGACAAAGACTGATAAATTTTTCTATATTTTCCTTTACTGTTGCCACGAACATTATGAACAATTGCATCCTTTGCTGATTTTTGAGTTTCTTTCTACGTGTATTCTTTTACAGCTAAGAGATTTTTAATTAAGTTGGATGTTTGTTTAAGAAAACCTATCATCCGGGTTAACCGTAGGGCCGTGCGGGTACTTCCTCCTGTTTAGCAGGTTCCTGATACTAGGTCAGTTACCTTTTGTCGATTCCTGGGAACTCCTGGGGATTGATAATCACTACTCAGAACGAAGTGCGTCAAGGACGTCACGGACGGTTTTTAGAGGATGGCGTTCTCTAAGCTGTTGGAAGTAGAAAGGATGTCGGCGCAAAGATCAAAATTGCATAAGATTGTACGAACTAAATGTTTTTTGTTTCAGGTATTTCTACTGTTTTTGACTGTTTCTATGCTATTGGTGGGCGGAGTGTATTTTGGAATACAGTCGTTATGGCCTCCCATTTCACCTACCTTTTCTCCTAAACTAGGTTCCATTACTACTGTTTCTCCACATTCCTTTCATCCTCTGCCCCAACATGAACAGGTTAGACGTGCGGAATTCATGAATAACTCCTTCGTTCAACTCCTACATCAGCATCAGTTGGTGATGAATACTACCAACTGTTGGGTGTGTGGGTTAATGCCACATACCATGGATAGGGGTATTCCGTATTTGGTTCTTCCTTACAGTTGCCAGGGGTCAGCTCGAGCATTCCAAACTATGTTCCATAGTGCACTGGATTCCTACCCCAGTCGAGAGCCACGTTCTGCAAACTTTGGTCCTGGTCCGTACCACAAGCCTTTGGTGATAGCGATTGCTGATTTAGATAGAGATATTTTTGATGCATCGCTTATCCCAGATGAAGAGATACAAGCATATAAAGATCTGAGTGAGGCTGAGTATAGTATGTCAGTGGGTGATAGACAGCTCAAGAGCTTGTCTCCAATATGGATCGTACCCCACCTCGGTAATTTCTGCTTGAAAGGTCTTGGTCGAAATCCGAGAGCCCAGCTTGGTGAGATTGCTTGTACTGACATGTACGTTCTCCCGATCCTCTCTTCCCCTGTTTTCCTGAATGCCAAAGGTACCTATTTCGTATGTTATGAGCGTGCATATACATGGTTGCCCCGTGACTTCTCGGGAACCTGTTATATTGCGAATCTTTTGCCACCGACTTTTACGGTTGCCTCAGACTATCACAAAACTAGAGTTGTGAGAGGCGTTGTCAGCAAAGAAGACACTGCGGGTCAAGAAGCAGGAGATTTCTTTAAGGGTTTCTTGCCGTTTTGGGGACCTATGGTTAATAGTAGGAACCTGAGACAGTTGACCCGTGTGGTAGAATTGACTGCTAACATAACTGCGAGTGCTCTTGGTAATTTAACAGCAGAACTTCAGGCGGATAGACTTATGACGTTGCAGAACCGTATGGTTCTAGACGTTGTTCTTGCAGACAGAGGTGGTGTGTGCAAAGTGATTCATTCGAGCTGTTGCATTTTCATTCCTGACAACGCTCCAACCGTTTACCAAGCCATCTCGAAGTTGCATAAGATCTCCGAGTCCATACACGTGGACGAAGGTAATTGGACGCTTCTAGGATGGTTTTGGGACCTGATATCAACCTGGGGTTGGAAGATTCTGATGATCGTAGGGGTTGTTGTAACGTTTCTGTTCACGTGTTGTCTTTGCGTGCAGTGTGGTCCGGCCTTATGTGGCCTCTGTGCTACAACGTGTATAAGACGGCCATCAGTTACCAAAGAGACGTTGATGAATAGAATGATGTTCCAGCAGCAACTGAACGATTTGATGAACATCGAAATCGATTCTGATCTCGACTAGTGCTTGCCTACATGAGGGCAAAAGGAGCGTCTGAGGTTCCGTGGGAATCTGACTGACATTTTGGGTATGTTTGAATATGGACGAGTTTGGTATCTATGAACCGCAAATGACGAGTTTAGTGGGTGTACGCGTTTTCGCTGCGCTACTATGTACGGTTCGTCTCATTCCTGGGCATGTCCATCTGAACCCTTGGGTTCCATTTTAGATACGGCGTCCATTTTGTCTCTTGCCCTCAAGTAGCCAGCGAACGGACACTGTCCGCTTCGTGACCCTGGGATTCCCAAGCTTTCGTGGAGGACACATGTTCTTTTGAAGGTGTTTTTATGATGAGGGGGATGACACGGCAAGGGCAGATGGCTCCGCTCGAGGCTCATCTTGCCGTGCCAGTTTATTGTTTCAGTCGTGCATACATTAGGCACGGGTTCTTTGATCCTGCAATCAAGTTTCCGATATTGCTCTCTACACTGTTTTCTAAACTGTTGTGCATCCTTGTCTTTTCTTTTGCATCTGTTTCTGTCCCTTCCTCTAATTCGTTACGGTCAGAATGGAATGTGTTTAATGTGGGGATAATGTGTTTTTACAGTTGGGAACCGGCAATGCTGCTGTAATTATGTTTCGGGTTTCTGAAAACATGAATGCGACCTTTTTGAAGTTTATTGTGGGAACTGAGTTGTAACCTTTGTTCGCCATGCTGATCAATGACGAAAATGTGTATAAAAGGAGCGATCCACTTGTGCAATTTGAAGCAGTCTCTCAGAACCTACACGCTGTGTACTTCTTGCGATTTCTGTATCCCTGCAGTAAATAAATGCTGATCTTTGACGCCCCAGGAAGTGTCCCGTGACTCTGTGTTTTTGTACGCCGGAACAGGTAACCCACGAAGGTTTCAGGTGTTGTCCCCTGGCACCGCTGGGCCTTAGAATAGCCCAGTCCTTCAATTCTGTATTTTCTGGATGGCTTTGGGACCATGAAAACTATAGATTAACACCCTCCTTCCTCCTTGTTTTTTGGAACTGGCTTCACCAGAAGAGTCTGTGCAGCCTCCCACATAGCTTCCTTCTTGACCTTGTCTGCAGGACAGAGAGTAAATATGGTCCCAGTCTCTGAGGGAAGAGGAAAACTCTATCATGTAGCCTCTGCTTACTACATCCAGGGCCCAGGCATTGAAAGAGGATCTTTCCCAGGCTGGAATTAAATGCCTTCATCGACTTTCCATTGGGAAGATTCTTTCTTCAGCATAGTCAGGACCGCTGCTGCTTGTTCAGCGACATGATTTTGGGTTTGAAAATTTTTTTGTAGCTCTTGTTGCTCTTTCTCCTGGATACTCCTGAATACTGCTGTTGTGATTTCTTGAAAGTCTGCCGAAAAGGTAATTTAAATGTTGACTGATATTTCCTCCTGGCAGCCACATTAGCACCTTTTGCTATCATGGATGCACAAACCAAATCAAAAGCAATTGCTGAAAGAAAAACAGCCTGTTTTTCAATTCCGAGCACTCGCATTTATCCTGGACTGCCTTAAAGAGCTCCTTGACATCAAAAATAAGGAATCGACTAGAGTAAGCCCTGTAAATTCCCCCTGTCATAGATAAATGTGCCCCTACATAACTCTCATTTAGGGCAGAGTCAATCTTTTTATCAGTTTGTTCCTTCAAAAGTGTGTCCTCCTTGATTGCCATACACCCAAGACTGACAACCATAGAATCCACACCCACTGTCTCAGACAACTTTGTCCCTTCCCCTCCTGGAAGTTCCGAAATGTATTTATTATTTATTTAGGCATTTTTATATAGCGCAAACTTTACCCAAAGGTATCGGAGAGCTTTACAATAGAACCAGTTACACTAGATAAGGACTTCAGAGGACATGAAGTACATAAAAGTTACGAAACAGATTAACTCTAAACTTGCATAAGAATGGTAGTAAGTACATATGTCTACTACAGATACTAGCGGTTAGAGTTACAAATATACATGTTGTAAATTCATTCAAGATTACATTTTAAGGAAAGCTAAAGTGATTAGGGTTGGACAAATATATATTACATATTTACAGAGCATGATCTTCTTGCCATTGCTGGGGTTCTTGCGTTGCTTATTCAGCCATCTGGGTGCAGTTGCACTCACGGGCGATGTTCTTGGGCCTGGAGAGATCCCAGAGCTGGTGCTGGCCATGGGGTAGAAGGCCTGGTGGTGGTGTGCAAAGGCAGCGTGGGGTTATCTGCAGGTAAATCTTGCGCTGCATGGTGGGAATCAAGCCAGGTTAAAGACATCTTTACCTGAGATGGCCCAGCAGAGCGGTCAGGCCTCTGAAAGGGCCACAGTCCACCGCCACTCTTGACCGGCTCAAGGGCTAGGAATCAGCGTCCCCTTTCAAATGTTATACGGACGTATGTGCACCCACTGCACTGTGGCAAGCCCTCCGGGGAAGCACTAGTGCCCGGCCGCTGCTGATGTCGTAACCCCTCTCTGCGCAGGTACCTCTGTGCCGCAACTTAAATACCCACTCCAGGTATTAGGCTGAGCTGCAGGAGCCGCCGGGCCACCTACTGCGGGAGCTCCGTGCGACTCAAAGGACCGCCGTATGCAGAGCAGTGCAGGCATGTGCTTCCATCTTGCCTCCAGCTTTATCTTGCCTGGGAGCCGGAGCCAGGCCAAAGTCCTCAGGGCAGCATCCAGTGGTCAGGGCACCCACCCGCCATCTCCACCGGCGAGGACGGGCCCCCAGAGCAGGGGCCGGCACACCCGCAATAAGCTAGCGCCGCCATGGAGGCCTGGCAGGAACAGTTCCCCTGGGTACTGTCGATGCTGGTGCTGCTCCAATAGAAATAAAAGGAAATGCTGGAGACGTGGCTGCCAGCATCAGATTAGCTAAGGCGGGTCATGTGAGTAATTGAAATCGGGTTCTTAACCTGATTTCTAAATGCACCTGTTGTACTCTGTTGACTTGCATGGAGTGAGCAGGGAGTATGTTGAGGAGGCTCGCCCGTTCTCTTTGGTTACTTCAGTAGGGGTTTCTGTGCACGTGGGGAGAGTTGTGTCCCGCTAGTGCACTTTTGGTTTTTAAAGTTGATTAGCGTAATTGGGCACAGGTGTGAACGTGCTTAATTGGTAATTTTAACTGAAGTTTTCAAGAGTTACTTTGTTGCAAGTGTAACTCTTGAAGACGGCAGTGTTATTGTGTGCAGCTTGAGTTTTTGTGACTGGAGTGCTTTGTTCCAAGATGGGGAAGCACTCTAAGAAACAGCTCCTCTCCTTGCAGGAAACTGTTTAGGCGTGAGGATAACTATTTGGGAGACAACCAGAGGTTGAAGTGGGTGTGATATGCACTCCGAGGTCCCCAGTGCGGGTGCAGGACAATTCAATGCTTATGACTTCGATTAGTATTCCACTGGAAGAGAACTAGGATTACAGTAATTAACTTATCTTTCATGGGACACAACATGTAGCCCACCTTAGGTGTGTGACTAGCCTGGCGGTGCAGCACACCTACTTCAAATCAAAGGCGACAGGGGTTTTGAAGCCCTTGGCCTTCATATGCTAAATCACCAGCTGTCCTGCTGGAGGAGGTGTGAACACCTTCCTCTTGAGCAGGCATTGTTTCTGACCTCCGAGAGCGCTGGCTCTCACCTGCAGGGGATCAGAAACTTTTCTTTGATGGCATGGTGGAAAAGACCTGTCAGCCCGCACACTAGATACTGGTAAGGTTCCTGGGGCATCTCTAAGGTGCCTTCTGGGTGCCTGTCATAATAAATCTAATACTGGAATCAGTATGGACTTATTAAGACAAGGTGTTTGATACCAAACACCATAGGTTTCAGTGCAGCTATTATGTAGCTTGGTTACTCATAATGACCAGTGCCTGGTACATACCTTAATATGTCTTCCCGTTTCACTTGCAATATCTAGTAATAGAACTAGACATTACATGGCATATCTGCTCATGTAGATATGTCCTCACATAAAATATAATGTACCCTGCCTTAGGTCTCTAAGTCCTGCTGTAGGGTTGACTTACATATATTCTATACAGTGACTTTGGCATGGCACTTAGTGAGTGTACCGTTTCGTGTTTTCACACAATGTTAGCACCATGTCACGCAGCCTGCAATGGCAGTCTGAATGGATTTGGATGTGGTTCCATTACAGTGGCACAATTCATGCTGCAGCCCTCAGGGACCCCCTTAAGTACCTGTTCCATAAGTACCAGGGGTACCATTTGCTAGGGACTTATAGGGGGGCTAAAGCCTTTGCCAACTGGAGTACAATTGAACGTTACTTTGTTTTAGGGAAAGAATACTGGCATTGGACCCTGGTTAGCAGGCTTCGGTGCACTGTCAGAGGTGCATACCAGCACCTAGTAGGTCTAATGGGGGCAAAAAGTAGAGCGCAACTGCAACATTCCACTAACCTACAAACACATACTGTGACTCCCCTGAAAAGTTGGACCCTGGGCTTGCCCCTTTTCTCTAGGCCACATCAGTCATATTAGAGCCCTGGCTGAAATTAGCAAGTAAGAAGCATTTCACTACCTACCCAACTCCAATGACACTGCTACTTAATAACTCTGATTTCTTTACAGGTTTAACTGACCGAGGTTCCCTTACGTGGAGCCAAATAAAGTCACTTATTTAAAGCGGTATCTTTGACAACTGCGTTCTTCTATCAAGGGAGGCAAGCAAAGGAAAACTGGCACTCCACTGGATTAGCATTATAGAGGTCTGAATTCTGACTAGTGGGAAAAGTCACATATCGAATCTTTTATTAACAATAATTTGTGATGTAAAAGCATTGCTTTATTGTTATATTCAGGACCTTAGACTGCAATCCAAACGCAAATATGTGTTTAACTAAAAAAGGGACCTAGGGATAGAGATACCAGAGAAAACATGGTGTGCCATTTGGAAAAGAGCAGCCAAATCATCCATATGCCAGCAGTATAAAGAAAACTCTTACAGGGTATTTAACTAATGGTATTTCTACCCTACAAAGTTGAAGACAATGTTCGGGGCGCCTGATCTTTGTTGGAAAAGATGTGATGAGAGAGGCACACTTTTGCATATATGGTGGTCATGTGTTCACATAAAGACTTATTGTCAAGAAATCCTGCCCCACATCAGATCGATAACTAATGTGGAAGCCTAAAAGTTAATAAACACACAGGTGTCAAAGTATAACCTTATAATCACAGCTACAAGGAGCGAAGTGAAATTCCGGATTTGCTCAAGTGCAGAAGTTTGTAAGAGGTGTTTATAAGTTGCAATACATGATGTATAAAGATACACTGAGCAAAAATAATGGGGTGACCCGGTGTCCCTCAGAACCTGAGTGGGCGTATTATATAAATACAATGGTTCTGTCGGGAATTTCTAATTTCTTTTAGAAAGTTCAAAAAATATTCATTACATGTAACAGATATCAGATAAATGAGGAAAAAAGCACACCCCAATAAAAAGTTTGCAATTTGGTAATTTAAGGGAATAAAGTATTATGGGCTATCATAATACATAAGTTCAAAAGAGCAAAATATTGGTGACTTGTGGTGATAAAGTGACATGTGATGATAGATAGTATATACAATATATTTCAAATGCGGTAAAAGTGAATAAGTAGAATAGAAAGGTACATTATTTCTTGATATGTCTTTATGGTTTTTCACATATGCTACAAGATCCTATGTGAATTAATCTGTGATCAGAAGCATTGTGTAGACATATAAGGGTGCGTCGACGTTTCGACCCTGTGTACTGTGCAAAATATAATTAGCGTCACGGCGGGTCTTCCTCAGGACAGTGCAGATGGGTATACAGCCCAAGCGCAGATTTTGGTTAATATCTGCAGGCAAAAAGGTTTTCTCAGTCAAAGTTGTAGTCCTGGTGAATCAGGAGGAGGCCTTGAAGATTTTTGAGGTAAAAGGATGATGTCTTCAATAAATTTGGGGTTTTAAGCCACCCGCATCATTTACGCGATCTGTAGTTCAGCACGTCTTGTCAGCTCTCAGAGCTGACAAGCGCGACGCCGACCCGCTGTACTTGTAGCCGCCCTGCCTGACAACATGGAAAGAAACCGTGCTCGTCCCGAGGAGTCGAGGACACTCTGCTGCACCGCTGGTGGTAACAAAATCCCCCTCACCCCCACGACGCCAGACGCGCACTTAAGTGCGACGCCGACGGGCGGCGCGGGGACAGGCCTGGGTAAAGCCAGGGCTAAGGGCGTGCTTGTCCACACCAGTAAGAAGAGCACGGAAGATCCTCCCTCTAACCTGGTCAGTCCCAGAGCTGCTATAGCGGACCCCATGCAGACCATGGGGAAATGGAAAATTAAAGCCTGCGAAGACTGTTAACACCCTGGATTCCTTTCTCTCCAGGAACGGTGGACGCCCTGGCGAAGGGGATTGAAATCCTCAGAGATCATAATAATATCATGAACATTTTATAGATGGGGGATTTTAACGTGCACAGCTGTAGTAGTATGGCAAAACTGGTGTGAGGCCTAAGTAATGAGGAAGGAGAAGTAATATCTCACTACACTCATAATGGTTATGGCAATGTCCTTAACAGACTCCTTATCATGAGGAATCTAGAAATTATTAACCCAGTCGACACAAGCACAGGCGTATTAGATAAAACATTTGTCACTAATTCCCAGGGTTCCACCATTGATTACATGGCGGTATCTGTATCCCTAAAAACCCTTTTCAGCAATATTGAAACGCACACCTCAATTTTTATTGATCATGCGGCCATATCATGTCAAATGAAATACATAATGAGAAAGAATGGGATAGTTATGAAATGGAGTGAGATTGATCAGGAGAAAATGGTCCCTTCTGTTGTTGCCAACAGGAGAAAGGAGGTAATGACTTGCCTTGTCTCGAACATAGCCCCTGATAGTTTGGTGGCAGCCTTTGAGACAACTCTGGACGAAGTGAAAAGTAACTTAGTACAAGCCCCTGCTCACAACTCTTGAGCCCCTAGCTGGTTTGATGCACTTTGCACTAAGATATTAACCAACCTCCATAAAGCGATCATAACAAATCCAAGAGACAAGAACTTAGTCAGGCTTTTGCGACATTTATATAAAGATACCAGGAAGGCTAGACAGAAAACTTTTAAGGAGGAGGCATGGGAACGCCTTCATCAGGTGGCCATTACAAATAATTCTAGGGATTTTTAGGCTGTAATTATTTAATTAATTTTGAAAGATAGCTCAGACTCAAAACTAGACACCCATGTGTATGAGGACACTTGGGGGGAACATTTTTTTCAATATATTTGGCATTACACATGAGGGCAGGGAGTTTTCTTTGAGCGGCGCAACGTCAATCTCCAAATCTAACTTAACATTTTTTCACATTTTTTTTATTCATCAATTTCAAAGAGATAAAAACAGTCAGTAATACAGATTGATACAGAGTGATAAGATTGTACAAACCCTACAGAATCCCCCCCCCCCCCCGGTAGAGCAATATCATAATTTTAGTATATTTTGGGGGGGGGGGGGGGGGGGGGAAACCTGCACAGCAATAAATCATTGTGTGTGAGGCAATAGTGAATCATGTACTGTAGCGCCGAGGTACCCGTTGGGTGATTGTTGCGCTTTATAAATACTGCATACAATACAATACAATAAAGTAGCAAGGACAATCATGAAAAAAAGGTTCTTGCGTATAATCCACCACTATGGGCCGGGAACAGCAAACACACCAAATCCAAGGTATCGTTGTGGGAGTGACAAATGCCAGGGCGGCAAGCAAGCACCTCCACAGGACTGTTGAGCTGTAGAGGATGAGTGGGGGTGCAACACCAGAAATTTACAATAGGTCAGGATGGGATAACAAATATGCTGTTAAGGAGGCCCAAACATTTTTGGGGCGGGACTTTTCAGGGAGCTCCTCCTCATATATCTGTAGCTGATCCCTACAGTAGATCAGGTCACGGAGCCATTTTTTTTATAGTGGGAGTTGTCTTAACTCCCCAGCACTGCGCAACTGCTCTTTTTGCGAAGAGTGTAGCAACTGCTACAATGCGCCTGTTACTGGGCTTAAGGCGTTTAACGTAGCCCAGCAAGCATATCTCAGGAGTGCAGCACACAGGCTCCAACACAATATCGGTGAGCATGTTCGCTACAGCGGTCCAGAACGCAAATACACTCGTACATATCTAGGCAACATGGAAAAAGTCCACATCTGCTGCTCCACACCTCACACAGCAGTCTCTCGCAAACCATACTTGTATAATTGCAGGGGGGAGTAATATACCTGATGTAAGAATTTGAAGTGGATAATTCTAAGATTACAGTTAGGCGTGAGGCGACCAGTGAGTTGGCAACACGCTGTCCAAACCTCCGGCGCAATGGAGATACCCAAAGCTGCTTTCCAGCGTATACAAGAGGGATGTTCGCCCTGTTCCCGTTCACGCAAGGAGGCATTGTAGAGTTTAGTGATTAAACCCTTGCGCCCCTCTCCCGACAGCATCGCCTGTAACGCCTGTAGAGTAGTGGGCTCCGCAGGGTACTCTGGATATGCCGCACGGGCAGCTTGACGGACTCGGACGTATGTAAAGCTAAACATAAAACTACGATCTGCACCGTTCTGCGCCTCCCGTAGTGTCTTAAATTGACCCCCTTGTAAAGATCTTCCTGCAGAGAGATACCTGCTGCAGCCAGCTCTCGCAGGGCTGTCGCCTCTCGTGCCGCAGAAATATCAGGGTGTGAGACTAGTGGTAGCAATGGAGCATATAAATAGGATAATTGAGCCAGTGACGCAAGCATTCGCCATGCCCACGCTGTGCACTGCGTAGGGTTAATCTCGGTACGTGAACCACCCGATCCCCCCGAGAGGACCACTGCCAGCAAAGGCATTGGAAGAACAGTATCCAATTCGATAGCCACATGAGGCTGAAAATGCTGGGAGAAATGCCAATAATGCGCAAATTGCGCCTGCGCGCACAAGTAATATAGACGAAGATCAGGAGCCTCGCAGCTACCTCGGTCGAAAAGCTGAACCAAAAGATCTCACCTGCATCTGGGTTTCTTACCTCCCTACACAAATATTAAGAGTGCAGATTGCAGAGTTCGGAACATCACTACATTCAATTTTATAGGAATGTTTACAACAAAATAAAACAATTTAGGTAAAAAAAACATTTTTACTACCGCTATCCTATCCGCCAGAGAGAGGGGTAAGTGCGCCCATCGCTCAGCCTGTTCAGAAATGCACGTAACTGTACAGCCATAGTTCTCAGAGACTACTGTATCTGGATCCCTATGCACCCAAACCCCAAGATATTTCACAGGGTCAGATGTCCAGGACAGTGGGAAGTCCATCTCCACTTCTTTCGTGAGCGCAGTTAGAGGAAACACTACGGATTTTGACCAGTTGATCCCAAGGCCAGAAAACCTTTCAAACTGTACATATTCCCTGAGTAACGCAGATAGGTGCACAGCAGGCTCGCGGACATATAGCAACATGTCCTCCGCTTAGAGGGAGACAATCGGTGGCCGCTGCCTTAACCGCAGGGCAGCTGCGGTGTGCTTTTGACGTAATTTGCAGGCAAGGGGCTCCAGGGCTAGAGAAAAGAGCATAGATGAAAGGGGGCACCCTTGCCGCGTGCCTCTTTCGATGTGGAACAATGAAGAGACCTACCCATTAACCCGGACGGGGGCAACCGGACCGCTGTACAGCACCCTGAGCCACTGGAGGAATAAAGGAGGAAAGACCATCCAACTCAGTACAGTGAACATAAAAGGCCACTGCAGAGAATCAAAGGCTTTTGCTGCATCCAGCAGCACCGCCACTGCCTGAAAGTCTGGTTCAAAATAATGCAACGTAGAGAAGAGTGTGCGCAAGTTATGAGTCGTGGAGCGTTCCGTGACAAACACAGACTGATCTGGCAACACCAGTAGGTGAATTAGGGGTTGTAACCTAGTAGCTATCATCTTCGCCAAAGTCTTTGCATCAGTATTAATGATCGAGAGAGGTCGATATGACCCACACTGATTTGAGGACTTATCTGGTTTTAGCAGTGTAACAAGTAGAGCCTCCCGGAGAGAGGACGGCAACGTCCCCTTCTCATAAGCTTCTGCATATACCTCCAACAACCGAGGGGCCAGGTCTGACGCGTATGCTTTATAGAAGTCGCTGGGTAGCCCGTCTGGCCCCGCAGCTTTACAGGTTGGTAGGGACATTATGGCCTCTCTAACGTCCTCCTCATCAAACGGTTATACAAGGTACTCCCGATGAGAATTGGACAACCATCCGAGTGCTACATCGTCCAGATATGCGTCTATCTCCGCAGTTGGTGGAGACTCTCTGGAGGCGTAGAGACTGGTATAGAACCGTAAAACGGTATCACAAAGTTCCGTTGTCGAGTGGCGGGCTACCCCATTTTCATCAATAAGTTTGGTTATATTCTCCTGGCTGCGTGGTTCTGTTAGTTTTTGCGCAAGAGAGCGACCCGGACGTCCACCCTCGCCAAAATATCGTGCTATTCTACGCCGGGAGCAGTGCAGCAGTTCCTGGTTGTGAGAAGTTGGCCTGATGTATGATGTCACTAGTTCTAGTGTACACCTTATATCAGTCCAAATACCCTTATGGTGATTGGTTGTAAAGTCAACCTTATAGACCAGCTATCCTAGTGGTAGCATGGACAAGAGCAGTCTTAGGCTAAACTCTGAATGGCATGTGAAGCCAGCGGTGATACCATATATAATCCCTTGAATACCAAATGAAAGGACACCACAACAGATATATATATAAAATAAAGTGTATTTATTCTAGTCAAACCCTCAGCACTCTTTATGAGATTAGAGGTAAGTACAACACAGTCTTATTTAAGCATACATTAAGTCACACAGGTAAGTAATACAGTTAGGCCCTAGGGGACACGCAAACCATATACTAAGTAAGTGGTATAAGAACCACTGTCACGGAAATAGAATAGGCCTAGGCCTAGGGAATCGCTGGGGCTACACTACACTAGCGTTAGTTAGGAAGTGGGAGGCCCACGGGATTCGTGTGCAGAGTGGAAACACTCACGCGTAATGCGTAAAAGTCAATAGCAATAGTACAGTTTAGAAAACGGTAGATTTAGGACACTTCCGGAGTAGCTAGGAAGTTGAGACTTGAAAACTAGACACTAGGATAGTCACTATCCGGATGAGCACCGGAGTACCCCAGTTACCTAGCCCACAGGCTGCGGGTGCATAGGGGTGAAGATGCGTCGTTTTCGTCGTCGACTCCTATGGATGCCTGAAGAAAGATGCTGACAGGCAGTCAGTGAAGAGTGTCCGGTGGATCCCAAGGCTGGGATCAAGAAGAGAAGAAACCTGCAAGCAGACGGGACAGAGTCAAGGTCACTAGCCAGTGACCACGTGGAACCAGGAAGGAACCAGGCGATGTCGTGAAGATTGCAGGTGAAGGTGAAGCTTGTCGCTGCAGCCAGGAGGACCAGGAAGCGTCGAGGACGACCAGGACCAGGAGGCGAGCTGTCCCACGAAGGCTCTTGCTGTCGGCGGCGTCGAAGTTGGACTAGGACTCACCAAGCCTTGGCAAGCGGAACCCACGAAGAACGGAGGACTTGCTTCTGGTGCAGACCAGGAAGGTCTGGGGTGCTTCTTCTTTGCAGAGAAGCGGGAGCCAGTCTGGAGGAGCCAAACCAGCGCAGAAGATTTCAGGGTGCGTCGTCACAAAGGCCACTAGCCAGCGGGCAAGCAACCGGACAGACGCGGCAAGCAGGAAAATGCTGAAGGGCCCCACGCAGGACTCGTGGAGTGTGGGGGGCTGATCTTCGGTGCAGATGGTGCTTGGGGTTGGGGCTTCTCAATCCCCGGTGCACAACTTCGAGGGTACCTCAGAAGCTGCGCTTTAAGTTACTAGCCACTTTTTCCAGGTAGCCGGTCCCACGTCGCTCGTCGCCTCCACGGATCTCAGCTTTGCTGTCGATGTGGATCAGGGTCGGAGAAGTCTGGAAGTCAAGGCTCTGGTCAGGCTCTGCAGTCGGTTCCTCGTAGAACGTGGGCAAAGCAAAGGGTAGTCTCTTGATGGTGCCTGTTTGCACAGGGTAGCCACTCCTTGGCTACAAGGGAGATTCTTCAGTCTTCTTCTTTCGTCGAATGTCGAAGGTCCAGAGTTTCTGTTCAGTTTTGCAGGTTCAGGATAATCTAAAGTCTTGAGGCCCAACTCCCACTCTTATACTAATCTGGGGGGCTGGGATACCTGCTAGGTCACGCCTTATGGGTGGGACCTGGGAGGGGGTGGTTACACCCACTTCCCTTTGTCCAGTTTCGCGCCAGAGCTGGGGCTGGAGTGCCCCAGCGCCGGTTTGAACTGGACTATGCAAGGAACACCTTGTGTGCCCCAGGCATGTCTCATTCCTTTCAGCCCACCCTGCCCCAATACACTAAAGGCTGTCTGGGGAGGTGCTAGCACCTCCCCAAGCAGGAAACCTATTGTCCAGGCCTCCCTGGCTGGGATCACTCCCAGCAGCAGGAGGTCAGACTTGTGTCGTGGCAGCAGCATCCATTTTGTGATGCTGAGGCTTTGGTTAGAGTTAAACAGCAAAGTAGGATTTTAACATGTCTCTCCCTCTAGAAGGGAGGAATAATATCCTCATCACCAGAAATGGTATGGGGGTATTATTCCAAAGTGTTAGACACCTTACACGACATGTTTTGATAAAGCCAAACCATAGTTACCATAACCGTTTAAGATTATAAGGCACTTTAAGAGTATATGGTAGGCTATATCATAGAACAGCTATAAGGACTTGGTTCCGAAAGCTGCAGACAGGCTCAGCTCATGCTAGAGCACCATCTCACATGTTACCAAGCACTCTGCCTCCAGGATTGTTAAGGCCTGCCATAGGAGTGACTGATAGGTACACATGTGTCTATATATAAGGGTAGATATAGGCATACTATATCTAAGCAAGGGGTGATTACACCACCTTGCCCCAGCTGAGTGACCAGCCAGTTGTGTCTGATTGGAAGGCCAGACCAGGGGTGGCATAATACATGCTGCAGCCCCTGGGAGGCCTAGGGTACACCTATGCCCTGGGTACCTAGGGTACACTGTACAGGGTCCAATAAGGTGATCCTTACCAATTGGTTATGTACCTAGGGTACATGGAGTCCATTTTAAAGAGAGAGCAGACAGCCTGAGACCCTGAATGGCAGGATCTCAGGCCAACTAAGTCGAAAAACCAGCTAGACACTAGGCAAAAAGTTGGGGGTAACCATAGTCAGATATCCACCTTCCTACACAACCCCCCCCCCAAACGAAAGGAGATAAGGCTGGCCTTGTCAAGGTAAGCCTCTATTGCCTAAGTGGCCATATAAGGAAGAACCAGCACTGGCATGGTTACCCCCTGTCTCATGGTCCACTAAGCAATCCCTCATCCTAAAGGTATCATAGGGTCTCCACCATAGGGAATCTCTACCTTGGGTGTGTCTTTGCAAAGTAAAAGGCTGGTGTTGAGATGGAGTACTGCAGTGAGTGTCCTCAAAGTGAGGCCTCAGCTTCCTCCAATCATTCTCCACCATGGATGCCTTTCTTTCTTTAACTGAGTTGCACTGTGCTCTCAGGGTCAGCCTCTGGCTACCTAAAGCTGGAGGCTGGGTCCCTTTTGTGGGCTTACTGGAGGGACAGGTCAGGTTTGGGGCCCTAAGGTCCCAGGTTTGCCTGTGCCCAACAGAATCCCTCTGGGGGAGGTCCCGAACTACCTGTAAAGGGGATCCCTCAGGAATGTTTTTACCCATCACCTGGCTAGGGCTACTAGCCAGGCAATCCTCATTCTTTTGATTGGGGGGTTCTTGTGGACAGGGGCCCTCTTGGGGTCCACTGGCCTCCCTGACCTCTGCAGCCCTGGGCTGACTGAGGCAGGGTAGAGAGAGGCAGGCTACCTGCACCAGACTGGGTCCCACCTTGGAAGGGGCCACTGACATCAGAGGCTCTGCCAGGCCAGGCCTGGCTACCTCTGGGGCAGTTCCTTCACAAGGGGTGAGGTCAGATCCCTGAGGAGGCTGACCCTTTCCTAATGTCTGGGGAGAGGGAGACTTTTCTTCCTCCCCACTACTCTCTGTTTGTGTGGAGTGATCCATAGTTTCAGGCTTCACTACACCTATGTCAGTCTGAGTATGGGCTGAGACCATTACAGCCTTGCCAACCTTTTCAGGGAGGCACTCAGTTTGGGTTTGAGCTGTGACTGTCACAGCTCTGCCAGTCTCTACGGGGAAGTCCGTCTTTGCCTGGGCTGTGGCTACCACTGCCCTTCCAACCTTTACAGGGAGGAAATCTACTTGGACAGGGGTTGTGACTGGCACAACCCCACTACCCTTTTGTGAAAGGCCTACCATTTTAGAATGGGTGTCTTGTTCAACTCCAGCCCAAGCTGAGAGTTCTAAGTCATTCCCCAGTAAGCAGTCCACAGGCAAGGTTGGAGACACTGCCACCCTTTTGGGCCCAGTGACACCTCCCCAGCTGAGACATACCTCTGCCATGGGATGACTGTTCTGGTTGCCATCAATGTTAGTTACCTGGTATGAGAAACCAGGCAAAAGCTGCTCAGAGGGAACTAGCCTATGGGCCACCATAGTGATGCTAGCTCCAGTGTCTCTGTAGGCCTCAGCTTTTCTACCGTTGATGTAGGGTTCCTGTCTGTACCTACCCAAAGTGTTGGGACAGGCAGTGAAGTTGGCAAACCCCATGCCACCATCACAGACAAGAGTAGCTGCTGTAGGGGAATTGGCTAAGCCAGAGTCCCCCTGTGTTCCCCAAGAAAACCCAACCAAATTTTTGGGGGCACTCCCACCACCTGGGGGATTACTGCTGACAGTAATAGGTGGTGTGACAGGAGTAGTTGGAGGAACAGTTTTGTTTTTAGCCTGTGGGCAACTGCTGTCAGTTTTCCAATGCCCAGGAGTTTTACACACATGGCAGTAAGGCTTTTTAACTGTGGTAGAGGAGGGAGCTTGGGACCCACCACCCTGTGTGGAGTTTTGGGGCCCTGAGGAAGATTTCTCTTTTGTTTTATCCCCACCCTTCTCTTGAGGCTTGGAGGTATCTTTCTTTTGGTCACCACCCTGATTTTTAGGCCTAATCCTGGTCCTGACCCATTTATCTGCCCTCTTTCCCAATTCTTGGGGAGAGGTCAAATCTGAGTCTACCAGGTGTTGATGGAGAAGCTGGTTCTGACAATTACTAAGGATCTGCTCCCTCATAATCAAGTTGTACAATCCTGTATAGTCCTGCACCTTGCTGCCATTTAACCAACCTTCCAAAGCCTTAGTGGCACAATCCACAAAATCAGACCAGTCCTGTGTCTGTGTCTTCTGGGTGTCTCTGAACAACAACCTATATTGCTCAGTGGTTAAGCCAAACCCATCTATCAGAGCACTCTTCAGGACTTTGTAATTGTTTGCATCCTCATCACTGACTGTGAGGAGCTTGTCTCTACCTTTGTCAGAAAAGGAGAGCCACAAGATAGCTGCCCACTGACTCTGGGGAACCTGCTGTACTTTGCAGGCCCTCTCCAAAGCAGTCATCCATTTGTGGATGTCATCCCCATTCTGATATGGGGGGACTATCTTGCTTAGGTTTCTATGGTCATAGGACCTATCCCTATCTCTAGGAATGTTGCTGCCACCAGTGGGTTCTAACCCACTTAACTTTTGTTCTCTAGCCAGAGCAAGCTTCTCTTTGGCAAGGGCAAGTTCTTCCCTCTGAATCCTCAGATTAGCTTCCCTCATTCTGGCTTCATGCTCCTTTCTCTCATGGGAAGTCATTCCCCTGTGAGAGGAAGCATTAGAGATGTTAGAGACATGGGAGTGGATGGATTCCCTTGAAGGGGATCTGTCCCTCCTGCTTCTCTGTGTAAGCCTACTTGGGGGTCTGTAAGGGGGGGCCCCATGCAAACTCCCATGTAAGCTTAGGTTAGCCTGGCTAAGTCTTCCTACTTGGCCCTGGCTGTCTACCTCTTCATCTGAAGTCTCCTCTGACTCCTCTGTGGTGGGTAGACCCTCCTCTGTACCTAGGGCACCTGCCTGAGATGCCCTCTGAGCATCATACTCCTCTAGGAGTTGTCTTAACTGAAGGAGGGTAGGGTTTGCACCCTGTTTTATTCCTCTGGAGGTACACAAGTGTCTCATCTCCTGGAATGTTAAGGTATCATATCTAGAGGGGGTCTTTTGCAGACCTGATCCTCCTGAGGGAGCATCTACTTGATCTCCTCTCAGAGACATGATCTAGTGAGGGTGTGGTGTGTGCACCTACCTACACTAGTTGTATCTACTAAACCTCTCTAGTAGTTGTAGTCAGGGTGTGTTACTCCCTTCAACCTACAACTACAAAGTCCAGTAGGACTTAAGTATTATAATCTATGTTATATGTACCTAGACAATATCTGTGTGATCTTTCAATTTAGTATCTCAAGATTACAATGGTATTACAACAGCAAGCTCAGATCCCAACCGCTGCTCACCAATGTGAGAAGTTGGCCTGATGTATGATGTCACTAGTTCTAGTGTACACCTTATATCAGTCCGAATACCCTTATGGTGATTGGTTGTAAAGTCAACCTTATAGACCAGCTATCCTAGTGGTAGCATGGACAAGAGCAGTCTTAGGCTAAACTCTGAATGGCATGTGAAGCCAGCTGTGATACCATATATAATCCCTTGAATACCAAATGAAAGGACACCACAACAGATATATATATAAAATAAAGTGTACTTATTCTAGTCAAACCCTCAGCACTCTTTATGAGATTAGAGGTAAGTACAACACAGTCTTATTTAAGCATACATTAAGTCACACAGGTAAGTAATACAGTTAGGCCCTAGGGGCCACGCAAACCATATACTAAGTAAGTGGTATAAGAACCACTGTCACGGAAATAGAATAGGCCTAGGCCTAGGGAATCGCTGGGGCTACACTACACTAGCGTTAGTTAGGAAGTGGGAGGCCCACGGGATTCGTGTGCAGAGTGGAAACACTCACGCGTAATGCGTAAAAGTCAATACCAATAGTACAGTTTAGAAAACGGTAGATTTAGGACACTTCCGGAGTAGCTAGGAAGTTGAGACTTGAAAACTAGACACTAGGATAGTCACTATCCGGATGAGCACCGGAGTACCCCAGTTACCTAGCCCACAGGCTGCGGGTGCATAGGGGTGAAGATGCGTCGTTTTCGTCGTCGACTCCTATGGATGCCTGAAGAAAGATGCTGACAGGCAGTCAGTGAAGAGTGTCCGGTGGATCCCAAGGCTGGGATCAAGAAGAGAAGAAACCTGCAAGCAGAAGGGACAGAGTCAAGGTCACTAGCCAGTGACCACGTGGAACCAGGAAGGAACCAGGCGATGTCGTGAAGATTGCAGGTGAAGGTGAAGCTTGTCGCTGCAGCCAGGAGGACCAGGAAGCGTCGAGGACGACCAGGACCAGGAGGCGAGCTGTCCCACGAAGGCTCTTGCTGTTGGCGGCGTCGAAGTTGGACTAGGACTCACCAAGCCTTGGCAAGCGGAACCCACGAAGAACGGAGGACTTGCTTCTGGTGCAGACCAGGAAGGTCTGGGGTGCTTCTTCTTTGCAGAGAAGCGGGAGCCAGTCTGGAGGAGCCAAACCAGCGCAGAAGATTTCAGGGTGCGTCGTCACAAAGGCCACTAGCCAGCGGGCAAGCAACCGGACAGACGCGGCAAGCAGGAAAATGCTGAAGGGCCCCACGCAGGACTCGTGGAGTGTGGGGGGCTGATCTTCGGTGCAGATGGTGCTTGGGGTTGGGGCTTCTCAATCCCCGGTGCACAACTTCGAGGGTACCTCAGAAGCTGCGCTTTAAGTTACTAGCCATTTTTTCCAGGTAGCCGGTCCCACGTCGCTCGTCGCCTCCACGGATCTCAGCTTTGCTGTCGATGTGGATCAGGGTCGGAGAAGTCTGGAAGTCAAGGCTCTGGTCAGGCTCTGCAGTCGGTTCCTCGTAGAACGTGGGCAAAGCAAAGGGTAGTCTCTTGATGGTGCCTGTTTGCACAGGGTAGCCACTCCTTGGCTACAAGGGAGATTCTTCAGTCTTCTTCTTTCGTCGAATGTCGAAGGTCCAGAGTTTCTGTTCAGTTTTGCAGGTTCAGGATAATCTAAAGTCTTGAGGCCCAACTCCCACTCTTATACTAATCTGGGGGGCTGGGATACCTGCTAGGTCACGCCTTATGGGTGGGACCTGGGAGGGGGTGGTTACACCCACTTCCCTTTGTCCAGTTTCGCGCCAGAGCTGGGGCTGGAGTGCCCCAGCGCCGGTTTGAACTGGACTATGCAAGGAACACCTTGTGTGCCCCAGGCATGTCTCATTCCTTTCAGCCCACCCTGCCCCAATACACTAAAGGCTGTCTGGGGAGGTGCTAGCACCTCCCCAAGCAGGAAACCTATTGTCCAGGCCTCCCTGGCTGGGATCACTCCCAGCTGCAGGAGGTCAGACTTGTGTCGTGGCAGCAGCATCCATTTTGTGATGCTGAGGCTTTGGTTAGAGTTAAACAGCAAAGTAGGATTTTAACATGTCTCTCCCTCTAGAAGGGAGGAATAATATCCTCATCACCAGAAATGGTATGGGGGTATTATTCCAAAGTGTTAGACACCTTACACGACATGTTTTGATAAAGCCAAACCATAGTCACCATAACCGTTTAAGATTATAAGGCACTTTAAGAGTATATGGTAGGCTACATCATAGAACAGCTATAAGGACTTGGTTCCGAAAGCTGCAGACAGGCTCAGCTCATGCTAGAGCACCATCTCACATGTTACCAAGCACTCTGCCTCCAGGATTGTTAAGGCCTGCCATAGGAGTGACTGATAGGTACACATGTGTCTATATATAAGGGTAGATATAGGCATACTATATCTAAGCAAGGGGTGATTACACCACCTTGCCCCAGCTGAGTGATCAGCCAGTTGTGTCTGATTGGAAGGCCAGACCAGGGGTGGCATAATACATGCTGCAGCCCCTGGGAGGCCTAGGGTACACCTATGCCCTGGGTACCTAGGGTACACTGTACAGGGTCCAATAAGGTGATCCTTACCAATTGGTTATGTACCTAGGGTACATGGAGTCCATTTTAAAGAGAGAGCAGACAGCCTGAGACCCTGAATGGCAGGATCTCAGGCCAACTAAGTCGAAAAACCAGCTAGACACTAGGCAAAAAGTTGGGGGTAACCATAGTCAGATATCCACCTTCCTACACTGGTCTACTGTTTCATTGTGATCCGTGACAAGTTCCCTTATTGTGGCTAATTTAGCATTGGGGGGATCAGATACATATTCCCGTTCTAGTTGAGAGATATCAGAGGCCAATTTTTGTATCCTACGTCTAATGTCATGCAAGACTCCGGATTGGGCCCCTATACAAGATCCCCTTATGGTGACTTTAAACGCTTCCCATAGCACCCCTGCGCTGTCTACTGTCCCCTCATTCTCCCTAAAAAAAATAAAATTGCCTCGGCTATATTCTGCTTGAATACAGGGTCTTTGAGCTCTGAGGGTTGGAGCCTCCACGCAAAGGGTGGTTTCTTATATGTAGGGATTTGCAGTGCGAGGAGTACAGGGGAGTCCGACAGAGTGCGTGCCTCATGCGACACCGCAGCTGTCCAAGTACAGACCATCTCCGAGACCAGCCAAAGGTCAATACGAGACCAGGACCCATGCACCGATTCAGCAAATGTACTCTCCCGACTTGCGGGGTAACGTCTGCGCCAAATGTCATGTAAGTGACCAGTGTCTAGCAGTCCCAGTTACACGTCCGCAGCACGATTGGGCCACATCTCGCTGCTGTCAGCTCTATCTATTGTAGCATCCAGGCACAAATTGAAATCCCCCCCCCTCCCCCGTATAATTGCGGCCGGAGGGAACAACGATATTCTACGCCATACATCTGAGTAAAATGAGGAGTCATCCACATTTGGACCATACACATTCACAATCAATACTCTCGCCACTCAATTGTCCATGCACAATCGCCACTCACCCACAATCATCTGTTTCTGATCTAATCATAGTGAATGATACACCCTTTTTTACACACCCCTAGAGTAGGTAGAGAAAGAAGACGCAGCCCTGGCACTCGCCCAACGTGTGCCCACTTTGCTCGCTGAATCAGTTGTTAAATGCGTCTCTTGCAAGAGGGAAATTTGCACTCCCATGCGATGCAAATATGCAAACATCGATCTAATCTTTTTAGGCGTGTTTAGTCCACGTACGTTCCAGGTGAGGAACTTGATTGTATTATTCATAGTTTAAGTCCAGCCATAGTTGAGCCCATAAGAAAAATGACGGGTAATTGTCACCCAAAGTACCATCACATACCCACACAAGGGTTGCCCAAGCTAGTATCATCAGCATTCTGCCTTCCCCGAACCGACGCCCCTAGTCCCTCTCCCACTTCAGCAGCCCCAACATGCCAAAGCCATCCCAATACCCTACCTTTCCTCCCACCAAATTCCCAACAAAAACAGTACAAAATTGAGGTACACCCATTGTCGGGGGCACAGAGTGCTACTAGCCTCCAATCAGGTAGGAGGTGGCCTAGCAGGTCTAATTTGCGCCATTATAGAAATTTGCCCATGTCAAAATACCCCTTTAGGCAATGTGCAGCAGCCCCCTGAGCGGCGAGACTTCCGAGGGAAAATATAATGTTCAAGACCCCAACTGGGTTCGTAAGATAGGCACTTGATAGGAGACACTCACCCCAAAACAAACAACTTAGAATTCTAGCAATCGTAGTAACATAGGGAAATCAGGTCTCTTAAGGCCACACCACTGGTAAGAGGCATATACATTGTTCCTGAGAGATGCAGTATGCAGCGTGGAACCGACCAGTGCAACTCAGGTTAGCATACAGCATAGTTGGGAGCAGTCCGAGGACCTATACAAGTATGTGAGTTCGAGACAACGTATGGATCCCACCTCTACTCCTCTTCTTCGGGTGCAGTACTGGACTCGTGTCTCCTGCGTTTCTACTGCTTGGCATGTTCCATCGCGGCTTTCGGGGAGGAAAATATCTTACAGTGTCCTTAAAATGCCTATACGCAGACGGGCCGGATACAGCATAGCATATGAGACCCCCTCAGTTTGTAAAAACTTTTTTACAGTGCCAAACTCTCGCCTGGCCGCTTGGACAGCCACCGTAAAGTCGAGGAAGAAGGCCAGTGTGTTGCACTGATGAATTATAGTGCCCTTCTCTCTTGCCATCCGCAATATGGAGTCACGGTCCCTATAGTTCAAGATCCTAGTTATGATTGGGCAGGGTGGCGCCCCAGGAACCGGCCTGACAGCGAGAGAGCGCTGGGTGCGCTCCACAAACATGCTAGAAAGTTGATCCGTGCAAAAATATCAGAAACAAGGTTTTCTATATAGGTCTCCATTTTTCCCACATTCGTGGACTCTGGCAGCCCAGTAAAGCGAATATAGTTGTACCGAGACCGCGCTCCTAAATCCTCATTTTTTGCCTGGATGAGGGCTAAAACTTTCTCCATATTTAATGTCTTGTCTGCAACTGAACTCAGGCCATCCTCCGTAGCTGACACCCTTTGTTCCTCCTCCCCCATGCGTGCATTTTGCTTTTCAAGCTGGGATGACGTGTGGTCAAGGCGATGGTTGACTGCAGCCATAGTGCCCTCGATGGACTGCAGCGTACGCTGCATGGCCAGCAACGAAGATTCCAGCGAAGGGGGGGCCATCCGCTTGGGCATCAGCCTCTGAGTCAGATGCAGCCTTCTGCGGAGTTCTGGCAGGCTTGCGAGCCTCAAAATTGAGGTGTGGTTGCGACTTGTCTGTCCTCCCCATGGCTCCCTAACGGGCCCCCCCAGTGGTAGATACCCAGTCAGGGGTGATGAGCACAGAGGATAATGTACAGCCCCCCAGGTACTGTCTGTGAGTGTCCCAAGCACTACAGCCACCTCCAGTCGCCCTGTGCAAGGCACCAAATATAGCGAATCAACTTAGTAGTCCCTTCAGGTCTCAGGCACAAGCTGGGGGCCGCCAAGGTATTGCTCACCAAGGCCCCGTCACCAGCTATCTTGCGGTTCGTCTGATGTATGCCCCTCAGTGTAAACTAGTTCAGTCACTTTAATGTTAAGGAGTTGTAGCAGGCAAGAAGCACTGCCTGTCCTCTGAGTTAACGATATTTCGGCAGGTTGAAGCGACAGCCCCGGGGGCCAACATGCAGGCGTCCCCAGTGATGCAATCGGCAGCAGGCCCGACGATGTCTCCTTCCGCGCCTGCTGCCACTCAGCGAAGACTAGGCCTCACGCGCTGTTCCCCGCACCAGCCGCAGGCCGCGGCCCTAGCCCAGGCCCGCGCCCGCCTCCGCAGCTCAAACCTGGGCTGATCCGCAACCCCACTCACCGCAACCGGAGCCGACGGGCGTCCGGGACCTCAAAGAGCCGCAGCCAATTTCCATGCCGAAGGGAGTCTCCGCAGCCACCGGGATCCACCTCTTACGCTCCGCCCAGGCTCGCAGCTCGCCTCGCTCCAGCAATCGATCCCTCACTTTTCTTTTGCCGATCACACAGTCTCACGCAGGGCAGCCGGCGTCGATCCCAGGGCGGAACAATCAGGACAGCAGAGGGTTTATGTAGAGCTTTAGGCAGACGCGCCAAAGCACCACAGCCCAGGAAGGACTACAGTATCACGGCAGCCGCCATTTTCTATACCGCGGCGTCAGCGTGGTGTATTCTCGTCAGCACACAACCAGCAAGTCTGTAGGGCTGCAGTCAGCCCCAGCAGGTGCAGCAGGGGTGCACGAAGCTACACAAGTGTCCAGCGGGCTCAGATGTTTCTAATTGCAGCAGATAATAGACAGACTGTGGCTCGGTCGGGCAAAGCCTCACACCAGTGCAGCCATCTTGCCGTGCGCCCTCTAGCGCCCCTCTAACTCTAGCCTAACATTTATTTTGATTTAGGTTAGACATGCTCTGCGGCAGTGCAGCAGCAATAAGGTCCCTGGCCCGGACGGTGCCCCAAGAGATTTCTTCTTTGAAAATCCAGACCTTTGGGGTCCTTTTTAGGTCTCGGCTACGCAGCGCGCAAGCGCTGCTTAGTGAGACCTCTTGGCATCGCTCCGTATTTTTGTGAAAAACTCGTGCATGTTTGCACTGCTCTCTATGGGCACTCGTGCACATTTGGCGTTTCCCTTGCGGGAGCGAGCAGCAACGCCATCTGTTAGTAATTAACGGTCTTGCTGCTCGCTCCCGCAAGGGAAACGCCAGGCATGCCCTCACGCGTTTAAGCAAAAGTAAGACACATTGGCAGAGCAGCGAGAACTCTTTGATGAGACATCTGCATTCGCGGCTGGAGCATCTGGGAGACTGGAGGCCGCCGCCTTCAGAACCCTCAGTGCGTCACGAGCTGGCGAGTTAAGCAAACATTATGGAAACACTTGAGCAAATTCTAGAACGTCTCCACCAGCACATCTTCGCCACCCAAGGGGCGGGAGGCGCGGGGTAGGTGCCTGTTGTCAGACTGAAACGCAAATGTTGGTTTATTCGGGAATTATCTTTGTTGCTAAACTGAAGAAAGAAGGAAATGTGAAAGCAATGAGACAATCGCCATCTGGAATGCATACTGGGAGTCAACGTGAGGGTCTGGTCTGGAAAGTGGCTGGTCAGATTCCAGCGAGACACCGAAAGACTTCAAAGTCTGGCCGAACATCAGTGAAACTGCTGCTCAGCTATGTAAAGTGGGTGTAGATTAATGAATTTATGTCTGGTTTTACCTGCTGCATTCGTATGGGAAAAGCAGGGCTGCGGCCCAGTCCTCTAATAATTTAATGCTGGACTGTTTTCCATAACTGTGGTCCGTCGGCTAAAGTGCCGACTTTGGTGCTGGAAACCAGGGTTCGAGCCTCAGGGTCGTGTCCACATCCTGTGATTCTGGGCAAATCACTTAAACTCCCCGCACCTGAATGTGTAATGTAAAAACGGTGCTCATGTAAAGCGCTCCAATACCTTCAGGTCGAGTTCGCGCTATATAAATATCCAACCAAAAAACACTGTAAGATGTTTTGTCTCCGCTCATTCTTGCTATGTGCACAAGTTGCCGATAAGCGATCTCTGCTTCAGGATCGGCTTGTTTTTCACCATCGTTGCTTGACCCTTCCCTCGCTCCCCTTGCTTGTTTAACGAAGTGGTAATTGCTTCCTGCGTAGCGATGAGTCCGGGAGCCCCTGTATAAGTAAGTAGCTGGGCAGATCTGTATTGTGCGCCAGACACATGGCAATGCTATGTAGTGTTCAAAATTTATTTTTCATAAAATAGTGCTTTATTATGTATTGAACTCCAGGAAAAATAGCACTGCTTCACTTCCCAACACCCCCCTTCGAGTGAATCACGGCACCGCCATCTTTCTTTGGGCCACATGCATCAACGAGAAAACCGGTCGCAAACGGGCAGATTAGCAGAATCTGCCCCTTTGCGACCGGTATTTTTGCATTTGGGATGCATCATCCCAAATGCAAAAATCGCAATTTAAGGAATCTCTAAATAGCGATTCCTGAAATTGCGATTGCATTTAAGGAATCCCAAATTGAGATTCCTTAAATGCAATGCATTAAAGTTAAAATATTAGTGATTTCGCTAATAGGGGGAGCAAATTACCATGAAGTTGAACTTCATGGTAATTTGCAAAAACTTTGAAAAATGCACTTTTGTGCATTTTTCAAAGTTTCATGTTGCGCACACACATGCCCTTAGAGCATGTGTGTGTGCAACATATGTGCACAGATCAATTTCAGGGATGCAATAGGGTGTAATTTTGACACTCTTGCACCCTTGAAATTGCATGAGCAATTTGCGAGTACCTACTGGTACTCGCAATTTGCTCATGCAATCTCCAAATCATTCCTATGGGCCTGGAGGCCCATAGGAATGATTGGGACGGCATTCCTTAATTGCGACTCGCAATTTGCAAGTCGCAATTAAGGAATTTGTAGGAATCGCTATTTTTATAGTGATTTCTACATGCATAGGCTTTTGCAATTCCTTAATTGCGATTCCTTAAAAATCGCAATTAAGGAATCGCAAAAGTCTTTGTTGATGCATGTGCCAGTTTGTGAATAAACCGCAATTCCTTTTTTTCTGCAATGTACCTTTTGTTAAGTGACCTGCCCAGTTGGTTTTAATTGCATACATTCACTGATATAGCAGGATATCCCCTGTCAGATGTGACTATTTAATTCAGGATGTGAAGGTTTTCACCGCTAACTCATGCTAATTTTAGGCTCGCATTTATATTGAGTAGAGGTATAGAGGAAGTCAAGTTAATGTCCGCAAGTGTAAAGAAAAATGTCGAGTCACACGAACAACTCAAACCCATCATAGTATTTTTGTTTTCGGCTTTATGTGCACTTGGTAACATGCTGGTGTACATTAATCTTTGCACTAAAATATTGTCGACCTTTTTCTGCTAAATCTAATAATCGGAGATTTTTCATACGTACATGACCCGAAATAACGTGCGCTGACATTCTAATGCGAAGCAGCACGACACAGGCCATCTATAATAAGTTTATTCGTGCTACTTTTTTGGCTCCAGTTGATTTATAAAGCTCAGAAAATCCAGAGTGGCGAAAGGTAGTTGTGAACGGTTGATTTTTGCTGACATTACATTAGTAGAGTTTGGCTTTAGTGGAGCTACCGGCCTCTTAAAGCGTTGGCATTACTTCAGCATTCATAACGTGTATCTGTCGCTGAATAACAGATTTGTATTGTTATCCAACTCAATGGTACTCATTTTATCGTCCTCAAAAGGATGAAAGGCTGGGTGGACCTGCCAGAATTTGACCATTGACAATGAAGTCAAACACACACCTCTACAGTGGGCACATTAGTCCAATAAGCGACCAGACCGGGCATTTCACACATCCCTTCACTTCCTTTACCATCTGTGCAGATCATACTAATCTGGTACTTTAGTCCAAATGCTTTCATTAAAGTGATCCAAGATGCTGACTTCCAGAATATATTGGTTCCCGAAAGGAAAACCCATGCTGGATTGTGGTACCCCAGTAAGGACTGGTAGTGCAATTTAATAAGTCTGTAACAAGGGAAATACAATGTTTTACATTAATCTCTTCTCTGCCTTTGGCCATGCTCTGGCACAAACACAAGCTTATTTATATATCATGAAGGCACCCGATTCTAGTTCACTGCCCACTCCAAGACACTGGGGGAAGCGCAAAATGCTATCTGAAAACGTTATATATATATCTATATATATATATATATATCAAATATAGTTTACATTTTTATTCTTTTTAGAAAAGTCTTTATTTTAAGCAAAGTTACTCCTGGTGTTACTATTCAGGAATATGTTGTGCTTGGAATGTATGCTGTGGTTGAGCATAAGCCAATGACTCACAAAAAAATGCCAATGACCACGAGTGTGTCTTTGAAGACTTTAATATACTTCTGTGGAATACCCCTCTTTTGGCCCACGATAAGCATTTGAAGAAAGTGCTGTATGACCATATTGACTTGGGCGTACCCATCCTGAGGCATGTAAGCAAGTATTTTTGCACTAGGACTTCTGGTTTGCATGAAATTAAGATGAAACTGCTAGTCTTTTAACATTGAGTGTCTTTTCAGTGTAATAATGTCAAAACCCTCCACTGTCTCCTGCTGCCCTGTCTTCGTCTTACCAAGTTCTTCACTGCCTCCTTCACTGGGAGCCCACTACTGACTACCATCACTCAGTCGACCTCCATGCACCACCCGCACTCCATTGACAAATCCAATAGGTCTCCCATCGGCGAGACCTATTGGCTTTGCAATGCTTGTTAACCAATGTTTTTAATGCTATCGCTAGAGGGGAGCCCTATCAGCAATCAGTATCCCTATCCATAAAAAGAGACAAATCAGTTCCAAAAAACTATAGGCCCATTTCTTTATTAGAAGGCCCAGTTAAATTATTGGGCCACATGCTACAAAATAGATTAGAAGAATTGTCTACACAGAAAAATATCCTGTTACCTGTGCAGTGTGGCTTTAAGAAAGGGAAAGGGACATAGGGTCAATGCCTTAACCTGAGCCTGCTCATTGCCAAATATACTATACCTAGAAAAGAAAAGGTCTAAATGGCCTTTATGGACCTTTCGGTAGCCTTTGATTGTGTTTCCTATCCCATCTATGGAGAATCATGGAGGAGATGGGCATTGATGAGGCAATAATCTTATTTAAAATACAGCTGTACTCACAAGCCACGGTTTTTGTCCGATATGGAAACCAGGGAGAGTGTACCAGGGGGTTCCACATTAATAGGGGGGTTAGACAGAGTTGCGTTCTCGCTCCCTTTCTTTTTTCAAATTATACTAACAGCGTGGAAGCACCCCTGTTAGATCGCATCTTAGATGTCCCCATGGTGAACCAGATCCATATTCCCATACTCCCCTATGCAGATGATGCAGTGCTATTTGCCCGCACTGGCACGGCACTCCGGAAACTCAGAGGAGTACATGAAATGTATGTATGCAAAACCTTGATCTACAAGTTAATGAAGCAAAATCTTTCATTTTAGTGACTGGCCAGCGGATAAAGAAATTACTATTCTTTCACATAGCAGGACGCAAAGTTGAACAGACAGACACCTTCTCGTATTTAGGACTCTTGTTTGATAGAATAGCTAATTGGACATACATGGTAGCCAACAGAGGATTATTACTGGAAAAAGTATTAACTCCATATGCTCCTTTATAAAAAAACTGGGCTCTAAGCCATTGGTGGTTATTAAAAAGATATATATGGCTAAATCCATTTCTTTCCTTAGCTGCATACGGGGCAGGGGTGTGGGGTCATACAAATCCAGACTCCCTTCAAATCATACAGGACATCTTCTTGAAAAAATGAATAGCTCTTATCATAAATTGCTCTAACTTCAATTGACATCTTGCTGGATGTCCCTTATTTATTCGATCAGGTACGTCTAGCTCTGATTCTTCTATGGCATTCAGTATGGAGAAGGGAATCTGTTAATTTTACACAACATATTATTGGGGATTGCCTAACGCTTGATTACGCACATAAGAGTTCTTGGATTCTCAATGTTAAAAATGCCCTCATTTCTCTGGCCTTACAATCACTGTTCGAGACCCCTGCCACCTGCCGGTCTAGCTCCAAAAAATAAATCAGAAGTTGTTTTGAACTAAAATGGACACGGAGAGATATAAAAGCAATTTTCATAAATCTACGGTGCTGTTTTACCTGAAGGTACCTGTTATCTCTGATGGGTCAGCCTCCTACTTGACTTTTGTGACAAATCCCTGCCATCGATTTGTATGAGTAAGGTTTAGTTTAAACCTTATTCCCTGTAAGATGGGTTATCCTGTGGGAACCTTTTCCCCTCAAGTCTTGACAGCCTGTCCAAGTGACAGAGTGTATCTCCAATCAAACTTGCACTTTCTATTCTTCTGTAAATTTTATGAATATTACCAGAAAACTTTTATTACTCCAGTATTGGAACTTTCATAGATTCAAATGCTTGAATCATTCACCGTCGTCATGATGGGAGTCCCCAGTATTTAAAATAGTAGCAGTAGTAGACTTAGTAGAAGTAATAGTACATTGATAGTCATAGATTAGAAAGGCCTAGGCATCTCAGTTTATTAGCCTATCATGGTCCTTATTAAAGAAAAAACAAAGTTCTGCCTCAACCAATCAGCATCAGTCACCCTCTAGAACCCTCTAGAGAGAAGGTCAGTACTTCAGATTTTCTACCGCACGTTGTGCTAAGGGAGTCCCCTCTGAGCTCTGCTTAGTTTTCTCTTCTAAAGGACATTTTCAGGATTTCCGGTCAGGAAAGTGTTGTACGTGATGTAACGTACTAGACGGCAGTCAAACCCCGTAGTCCTGTTTCTGCTCGCACGCCGCCTGACGTCACTGGCCAATCCGGTGTCGAGGATGGCTGTGACGTCGGGGGGCGGGTAGGCAGGCGAGAAGAGCGCGAGGACGCGAGCCGGCGGTTTTCTCTCCCGCTGCTCCTCGTGGGCCGTAACTTTGGGTATATACATAATAAACGTTCAGAAGCACAAAAATCCTGTTTCGCCTCCCTCATTGGTTCCACTACAAATGGCGACGAGGGTTAAAACGAACGTTACGGCCCGCGAGTGATTTGATTGCTGCCTGATGTCCCCATGTGCTGAATCTACACGCTGGTCTCGCCTCGCTGATTCCCAGGCTCAAGATTCCCTGCTGATGATTACTGCTGCCTGCCTTTGCCTCCTGCCTCGAGGCCCTGCTGGTGTGCTGCTGAGTGCTGCCTGCTGTCCTGTGGTGCTGTCTCGCCCCGACGACTCCGTGAGCTGCACTGGTGAGCTGCTGTGGAGGGGGCGCTTTCTCTGCTGATGATGTAAACTTCCACTTTCCTGAGGCTGCGTTGATTGCTGCGGCGCCCGACTCCTGCCTCCCTGCGACCGGGGTGTCCTTCCGAGCTTGGTGGGGATTGTCCAGGATCTGCGCCGCTGTCCCACGTGTGCCTGCTCTCCTGCTATGGCGCAACCCATCAACATATGTGTGCCGCCCCTCTTTCTGGACTCCCCTGGTAAGCCGTGTATGAAGTGGAAGGGGTGGCTGCGCGCATTTGAGAATTACATCGTCTCCATTGACGGCGAGGGATATAGCGCTGCACGCAAGAAGTCGCTTCTATTCGGACTGTTGGGGAAAGCAGGCCAGGAGGTTTTTGACAGCTTGCCCGTCTATACGGACCCTCCGGGGGCCCTTGCCCCTCTAGATGTGTACCAGGAGGCGGTCAAGCGGCTCGAGCTGCAATACTCTGAGGAGGGTAATATCATGGTGGGGCGCCATAAATTCGCTTTGCGGAAGCAGGAGGAAGGTGAGACTATCGAGGAGTATATTGCCTGTCTACGTGTGTTGGCACAAGACTGTGAATTCGGGGAGATGACTGATACTTACCTCAGGGACCAGGTGGTGTTCTACTGCCATTCCAAAAAGGTGCAGGAACGGTTGCTTTCTTGCAGGAATCCGTCGCTGAAGGATGTGGTGGCCATTGCGAAGGCCGTTGAACGTTCCATGGTGTCCACGAAAGAACTTGCGAGCACGAGCCAGGCTTCTAATGTGTTCTTTGTGCAGGACAAACATAGAGGTGCATCTAGAACCCCAGACAGGGTGGCGAGCGAGAAAGGGGGGGCAGGAAGCCACTCGCTTGTTTTAGGTGTGGGTCAAGGGATCACCTGGCGGATAGCAGGACATGCCCGGCGCTGTCCAAAAGTTGTTCTAAGTGCAGGAAAGTGGGCCACTTCGCGGCAGTATGCAAAGCCAGGAGACCTGGTGGGGGCATGAAAGTGAGCTCGGTGAGCGACTGCGATGCTGATACTGATGCGGACATTGTATTGTCCATTGATGCTGAAGATGGGAGAGTGAAGGGGCCTATTGGCTCCGTTCTGATTGGTGCAGTTGAGCTGCCATTTACGGCCGATTCTGGTTCCCCCATTACCCTGATTTCTGACACCACGTATGAGTTGAAGTGGCAAGGTGTGAAATTGCATGAGACGGATGTGAACCCGAAGGCGTTTGGGGAGAAAGACATAGAGATGATGGGGTACTTCTGGGACTTCCTCACCTTCAGGGGGCGAACAGTGAGAACGAAGATCTATGTGGCTGAGAAAGGGAGGAGCCTGGTGGGGTGGAAGGATCTGGCCAAGCTGGGGGGGATGCTAGTCCCGGGGGCGGATGATCCCATAGTCCTGAGGGATGATTGGGTCGGCTACGTGCAGCCGGATGATTTACATGAGGGCTTAGCTGAGGTCATCGGCAAATTTGAGTCTGTGTTTGAAAACAAGGTAGGGCGTGTGAGAGGATTCGTGCACGCTATACGACTGAAGGAGGATGCCGTGCCGATAAAACACAAGGTCAGGTCTGTTCCCCTCTCTGTCAGGGGGGAGCTAAAGGCTGTTCTAGATAGGTTGAAGTCGGAGGGAGTGATAGAGGAAGCAGGTGTATCAGAGTGGGTGTCCGCAATCGTGGTGTCCAAGAAAAAGAGGACAGGGGACATTCGGCTATGTGTGGACCTGCGATCTTTGAACAGAAACATTCTGGTGAACTGCCACCCTCTACCCAACATCCAAGAGATCCTGTCTTCTACATCTGGGTCGCGATTTTTCACCTTGATAGATCTGAAGTCCGCATACCACAAGGTGTGCCTCACGGAGGAGTCCAAGGCACTTACCACCTTTGTTACCCCGTTCGGAGCCTACAGGTACGTCCGCCTTCCGTTCGGCCTCGCCTCAGCTTCCGGCGTCTTCCAAAGGTTGATGGATTTGCTCTTCGGCGACATGAAGGGGGTGGAAGCCTTCCAGGACGACATTCTAGTCCACACGGCGGGTGAAGAGGAGCACCTGGAGCTGCTGGGAGAAGTGCTGGGGGTGCTGCGCGACAAAGGGATGACAGTCTCCAAGGACAAGTGCAAGTTCGTGGAGGGCAGGATCGACTACTTGGGACACGTGCTGACCGCGGAAGGCATTGCGCCTAAAGATGATTTGGTGAGGGCCATACGTGATGCCCCGTGTCCCGGAGACAAAGATGCCCTACGATCGTTCCTGGGGCTCAGCGAATACTACTCCAAATTCATGCAGGGATATGCGACCATCGTGGAGCCCCTAAGGAAGCTACTGAGGAAGAACGAAAAATTCACATGGGCACATGCCCAACAAGCTGCTTTTGATGCAGTCAAGCAGGCCATCGTGGCTGCTCCCGTGCTACAGCCATACAACAGGGCATTCCAGAATGTGATCACAGTCGACGCAAGCGCCAAGGGTATCGGTGCGGTGTTTTGCCAGTTCCATGGGAAGACGGAGAACACGGTCGCTTTCATTTCCCGGTCACTGAGTGACGTTGAGAAGCATTACAGCACCATTGAGAGGGAGACGCTTGCATGCGTATGGGCCGTGGAGAAACTGAGGAACTATTTGTGGGGCATGGAGTTCGAACTGGTCACGGACCACAAGCCTTTAATCTACATGATGGACGGCGAAGGCCGCGGCAACGGGAAGGCCAGCTCAAGGCTTTTGCGGCTGATGTCCAGGCTGCAGGAGTATCATTTCACCATTAGACACATCAAGGGCGGCCTCAATTGCAGGGCGGATTGCTTGTCGCGCTTGCCGGTCAGCGGCGAGGGGGACGGATCCATGGATGACACGGAGTGCGTAGTGGCGCTGGTGGACGCTACGGCCATCTGCGAAGGATCCATTTCGGAGGAGGAATGGATGGCGGCCCAAGAGAAAGACACGACTATGCGTAGGGTGATGGATCACATAATGGCTCGCTGGCCCCCGATCCGGAACTTGAACGGTGCGCTCAGAAGTTTCCAGCAGGTTAGCCCCGAACGCTCCATCGAGGGCGGCTTCGTGAAAAGACATGAGCTGTTTGTGCCGCCGGAAGGGTTGAGAGATAAACTAATCCGGTTAGCTCACAAAGGTCACCCGGGCGCTACCGCCACAAGGAACTTACTCAAACAATACTACTGGTGGCCAGGGATGTGCGGCGATGTCAGCAGTTTTATCGACCGATGCGGACCATGCTTGAGGGCCGACAAGCACTGGAAGACGGCGAAAAGTGCGCTGCAGCTGGTGGACATTCCTGCTGGTCCATGGATCAAAGTCGCTATTGATTTCGCGGGCCCGTTTACCCTGCTGCCTGACGATTGCAGACATCTCATTGTCCTTACGGATTACTTCTCCAAATGGATCCACTACAAATTCGTCAGGGAGGTTACCACTGAACGAGTGATCAGGGAGCTGAAGAGGGTCTTCGCTAGTGAAGGACAGCCGAAGATTTTGATGTCCGACAACGGCACACAGCTGGTCTCCAGGCAGATGAAAGACTTCCTGTCCAGATTGGGGATCAAGCAGGAGAAAACCCCGCTCTACAGCCCTAAGAGCAATGGGCAGGTCGAGCGCATGAATAGGTTCCTGAAGGAGGGTGTGCAGCAGGCAATTGCCTCCAATTTGGATGTAAAGGCATTTCTGGCGGACAAGGTACACACATTTCACAACACGCCCAATGCTGTCACGGGGCACACTCCGTTCTACCTGATGAGAGGGAGAAGGTGTATGAGCGAGCTTACTCCCAAACTTGATAGGTGGTATGACATGAGGGAGGAACCTGAAGATGTATCCGATGAGAGGCTGAGGGTCAAAGAAAGGATTGTGGCCAAACAGGAAAGCAACAAGCGGTACGCTGATGTGGTGAATAGAGCCAAAGTCAAAGAGGTAGCGCAGGGGGATTGGGTGTTGGTGAAGAAACCAACCAGAGTGTTGAAGGGAGAGTCTGTTTTCCAGACCCCTGCACGAGTGCAAGGAGTGACTAAGGGAGCTGTCTGTTTGGAAGGTGGGGGATGGCGGAGCAAGGACGACATTGTCAGGCTCAGGGCAGGTCAAGAGGAGATTATCATGAGAGGCAGCCAGGTGCTTGAGAATGAGGTCGATGATAGTATGTACGAGTGGCAGGTGCAAGAAGACATTGATGGGACCACTGAGGACGGTACGAGTGCGTGCCATGGCCTAGCGGATGCTGAAAGCCATAGCGACAGCAGCCCCATGTCAGTGAGGAATGACAGTCGCAATGTGATGTGTGCAAGCCAAGGTGGTACGGGCAACCGCAGCGCGGGGGCCAATCTGCAAATCACTCCCCGCAGACCTACAAGGCATATCAGGGCACCAAAAAGGTTCGAAGATTTTGTTATGAGATGATTGTTATGTAAAGTTCTCTATTTTGTTAAGAAAGGGAGATGTTGTACGTGATGTAACGTACTAGACGGCAGTCAAACCCCGTAGTCCTGTTTCTGCTCGCACGCCGCCTGACGTCACTGGCCAATCCGGTGTCGAGGATGGCTGTGACGTCGGGGGGCGGGTAGGCAGGCGAGAAGAGCGCGAGGACGCGAGCCGGCGGTTTTCTCTCCCGCTGCTCCTCGTGGGCCGTAACTTTGGGTATATACATAATAAACGTTCAGAAGCACAAAAATCCTGTTTCGCCTCCCTCATTGGTTCCACTACAGAAAGTACTTTAATTTGATCATATTGATATTGATAGAGTGGATTGCTAAATTTGACTGGACCATGGCTGATAAGGCTAAGAAGGCTCTCTTTAGAGAATGTGCCACTTGTTTGAAGGAAAGGCTTTATGTAGAGGACCCTCATAAAGACTGCATTTATTGTTTGTACCCTGCTACAGACTACAAAATGTGTCATACATTTTCAAATAAAACCCTGTGGGACCGAGAAGAACGTCTTTTAATCTTGCTTCAGAAATTGAAAACTAGTGGGGGGCGCCAGCCAAGATGGCCGCGCTTTAGTGCAGCTCTGCTCGGCTGATCTGCAATCTGCCTAAAATCTGCGCAATAACGAGGCATCCAACCTCCTCCTTTGGCATACGGGGAGTAACAATGCCCCTGAGGTGAATGGTGTGAAATTTCGGCTGGAAAAACGCTGTGGCGAGCTGTGGATGGATGGCGACGCTTCACTGCTGGTGGCAGCGAAATGGCGGCATGAGCGAGAAGGCTGGAGCGGCTCGGCGCCGTGAGGTGTCTGGAGCGGTGGACGACTTCGTGACCCCGCGCTGTGTGGAGCATTGACCCGTGCTTGCCGTTGGGGTGAATCAACATTACTGTCCTGCAGCGGTGTGGGGACGGTGCGACTGCTCCTCGCGGCGGCCGCTCCTAGCTGCGGCCGCTCCTCGCTGCGGCCTACCTGTGGATCCGGCATTGCGGCCTGGCACCTGGATGGCGGATGTGAGGCGCTGAAAATCCTTCGGAAGATGTCGAGCCCCGGAGGTGCAGGTGCGGCGGTGCCCGCGGTGGGCTGAGGTCGGTGAGTGTGGCCCGGTCCTTGGCCTGCGGCTGCGGAGGTGGGTGTGGGCCCGGGATTCGTGCCGTGGCCTGCCGCCGGAGGTCTGCGTGCGCGGCCGTGTGCAGCTGCCTGGGGGCCGTGCCAGCGGCTGTTCCGCCCAGGGGGAGACTACTGAGCGCTGTGGCGGTGAGGCCCTCGTCTCTGGGTGCCGGATGCTTATGAATGCGTGATACCTGTGGAGGGCTGCCAATAGGCTGTACAGGCTGCACTGGGAAGGTGTGCTGTGCTTAAACTGAGGGTGAGCCTGAAGGTGCATTGCAATTTCATTGACTCATCACTTTTAACATATTTGAGGCCATTGTCGGCGCTAGGAGGTCCTGCCTGACGGACTGGGATTGGGATACACACAGCTGCCTTACTGGCACTGCTGGCAGCTGTTATTCTGCGTGTCGAGCTGTGTCTGCTTGAATAGTGGAGATCGCTGTATTATAAGGTCTGTGACGACTGGCAAAGTGACCTGTAACCTGTCTTTGGGACTGTTTGTTGGGTGATAGATACCTGCCTGGCCTGGGGGCCTGAATCTTTAACATATCTGGAGACCTGTGACCTTGTGAATTTGTGCTAGGGTTGTCTGCCTCAATAATCTGGCTGCATAATGGCACTTTGATCCTGTTCACCAGGTGTGGAAGCGTTTATTTGAAAAGGACTGGCATACAATTGAGTGTTGCAGTATAGGGCTACTCCCGCTTGCCTGCGGCTAGTAGCCTTTGGACCATAGCCTGGTAGGACTGAGTGTTTTACATTTCCTGCTGTTCGCCATGGGTAAGCCAGACAAGTCACAGCCTCGCCTCACGTTTGAGGCGCGAAAATCGGGCAGGACCCAGCAAAAGGCGGCTTCTGATTTGGAGGCGATGGGCAGGGAGATAGCCCCTCCAATCTGGAATCCACACTTCTGGCCATGCATAAAAAGCATACAGGTTATAGAAGGTAGCATGGCTACTATAAACCATCGCCTAGACCACATGTCCTCGCAATTGGAAAAACAATCGACGAGAATGGGAGAGGTATAACAGAGGGTCTCGAATGCGGCGGCAGGTCTGGGTGAAATAACCAATAACACTTTGAATATGGAAAAGGTGCTGTCCCTAATACAGACCAAGAATGAGGATTTGGAGGCCCGGTCGCGGAGGAGCAATCTTCGCATAACGGGCCTGCCTGAGTCGACAAATACAGGGTGGATGGAACAATTCATTGAAACACTGATTAAGGATAGTTTTGGTTCTGAGCAGCTGTCATCCATGTTTGTTGTGGAGCGCGCTCACCACTCCCTAGCGGTGCACTCGGTTCCTGGGGCTCCCCCTCGCCCCATAATAGCTTGGTTATTAAACTACCGAGACCGGTACACTGTCTTGCGATTAGCTAGAGAAAAAGGTACCATCAACGACCAAGGAAATAATTTGTCCTTCTTTCCTGATTTTACGGCTGCGGTACAAGCTGCGAGGCGAGAGTATGGTGCAGTTAAAATTTCTGCAGTCTGAAAATATCCCTTACGCCATGTTGTATCCTGCAAGACTTCGTGTGGGGCCGGAGGGGAATTTCAAGATTTGTTCCACCCCCAAAGCGGCGATGGACCACGCGAATCACTTGAAACGACACCGCCGAGAGGCAGACGCTAGGCGGAGGAGGCCGACTGATCATCATAGCCTAGAAGTTGTGATGTAACAGTAGTGTGCTGTGTGGCAATGTTGCCTTATAGTTTGCCAACTATATATGTGTATTGTTAAAAAAGTTGTTACCGGGGCTGGCAACACCCGGATGTGCTGTCTATCGGAAATACCAAAGGTTGGAGATGCCTCAAGTTTTTGAGTATTCAACTGTATACTGTAACACAGGTAATAGACCTGATCAGACACCTCCTACGAAGTGGGAGGACTGTAGCACTCTGACGCCCCCATATGGGAATACCCCACGTTATGCTGTGTTGTGGAATGGTTTCTATGGTTTGGTTAGCTACACTTGGGATGGCTTTGGTGAGTTGGGGTAGCCGAAGTGGGTGGGGGGTACGTTTGGGGATGGGGGTGGGCTGGGTTGGATGGGATTGTGTAGTACTGAAGAATATTGCAATTTACGTGTTCATTGATGGCATTGCATTACGTTTCTATCTGACTGATCAATGCATAGTATGAGTGATGTAACTAAGTTTGTTACTTGGAATGTCCGTGGTCTTAATTCTTCGAAAAAAAATTGTTTAGTGTTTGCTCAATTGGATAGATTGGGAGTGTCTGTGGCTTTTCTTCAAGAGACGCACTTAACTAAGACTTCAGCGCAGCGCGTAGGTATGAAATGGGCTGCAGTAAGACTTGACTCGTCCTACTCAACCTATTCAAGGGGAGTGATACTTATAAAAAAAGGAATTAATTTCACATTGCTTAAGACAGATGTGGATGACCAGGAGCGAGTGGCGATTATGTATGGCCAAATGGGGAATAAGCTGGTTTTATTGGTTAATGTTTATGGGCCAAATATAGATGACCCCTCATTCTTTTCTGATGTGTGGCGTCGTATCCATCTGCGGAAATAATCTGGGGAGGGGATTTTAATGTGTGTTTGGACGCCTCCATAGATAGAACGGAAAAGACTGCAGGTAGAAGCAGAAAGGCGGCGGAGGCCATTCTTGGACTCCTGGATGCGGGCCACTTACTGGATATTTGGCAGCTCCAGCACCCAGGGTACAGAGAAAGTGCGTTTGTCTCTTCGGTACATGGGACTTGGTCCCGTCTTGATTACTGGCTTGTGTCTGAAATGGTTGGGACTTGGGCTGCAAGTGTGGGGCACGAACCACACACACTATCGGATCATTCTCCGGTAGTTCTAGCATTGCAGATACCTCTTTGTGAGAGACCGCCATTTGCATGGAGACTGCAACCTGCTGAGCTTGCGGACCCAGTTTTTAAGCAGACTGTTGAGGAAGCTATTTAAAAAAAATTCCGTGAAATTGAGGGGACCGTGGATAACGCTGGTTCCTTATGGGAGGCTTTTAAGGCGACAGTGCGGGGTGCATGTATTGGAGCGCAGGCGGGGGTATTGAAGGATATTAGACGCAGGATTCATAAGCTGGTGCTTGAGATATCCACACTTGAGCGCGACTATGAGTCGAACCCCTTTTCTCCTTTACTGGCTAAAATTAGGGACCTGGTCTCTGAATACAATGATACCGTTGATCAGGTATTGCAACACAGTTCCCGGCGAGCAAAGGCTCGTTATTATGGTGAGGGGGGACGTCCGAGTTGCTCATTAGCACATAAATTGTCGGAACCCTGTAGTCAGGACCATATCAAGGAGCTAGTAGATGAAGACGGGGAAACGCATTATTTGAACTCTGAGCTTACCGATATTTTGTTAAGATTTTACACTACTCTATATGCTGCTAAATAAGGTCCTCCATCAGAAGAAATAGACTTTTATCTTGATGATGTGGCGTTGGGGTGGCTTTCCAATGCGCACAGGGAATATATAGTGCAGCCCTTTGATGAGAAAGATGTCAAACTCGCCATCATGGCGTTACCCACTTGTAAAGCGGCTGGTATAGATGGATTCCCGAGTGAATTCTATAAAATATATGTTGATGATGTAGCGCCTCACCTTTTGGCAGTATTTGTGGAAGCTTATGATACAGGGCACCTCCCACCTACGTTACGGGAGGCTCTAATAGTAACTTTGCTGAAGCCTGACAAGCCTCCCAACCGATGCGAATCGTACAGGCCCCTTTCACTTATAAATATTGATGCCAAACTTTTAGCGAAGATGATTGCTACCCGGCTGCAGCCATTGATCCCTCTGTTGGTCCTGCCAGACCAGTCTGGTTTTGTGACTGCTAGGTCTACAACACATAAGCTGCGCACTGTGTTCTCTACGCTGCATTACTTTGAACCTGACTTTCAGGCGGTGGCTGTGCTGCTCGATGCCGCAAAGACCTTTGATTCCCTCCGGTGGGACTTCATGTTTACGGTATTGAAACGCATGGGCTTCCCTCCTTTTTTTCTTAAATGGCTCCAGGTCCTCTACACGAATCGAGCTGCGAGGGTGCGGGTCAATGGGTGGGTCTCCCCGACGCTCCCTATAGAAAGAGGTACGCGGCAGGGATGCCCTTTATCACCAATGCTGTTCTCGCTGGCTTTGGAACCTTTACCGTGTAAGGTCAGACAGCTACATGCGCACGTGGCACTGCGATTCAGACAGAGGCCGCTGGTGGTGTCATTATATGCAGATGATATGATGCTATATGTCCGGGAGCCTGCCGTTTTTCTACTGGCCCTTTTGCGGGAATATGTGAAATTTGAGCGCTATTCAGGCCTGGGAATCAACTGGTCGAAGTCTGTGGTGTTTCCGTTGATGGCTAGTACCAATGAAATAGACCTAGATTTCCCTCTGATGTGGACTCAGGAACCGCTAAAGTATCCAGGGGTCTGGCTGCACAGGGACCCTGAAAAGGTAATTGCGGAGAACTATGGCCGTACCATCACACATGTAACTGAGAAGGCGGACAGATGGGCACATTTGCCGCTCTCTCTTGCAGATCGGCTTGCAGCCATTAAAATGACCTTCCTGCCTAAGCTACTCTATTTCTTTGTTAATATACCCATCAAATTGAACATAGCTTTCTTCCAGACATTACAATCAGTGCTGCTTGCCTTTGTGTGGGCTGGGAAAAAACCTAGATGTAGTTGGGAGGTGTTGGTGCAACCCTTTGAATGGGGTGGATTTGAAGCTCCGGATTTCTATCTTTATTATTTATGCGCTCAGGCGCACTTTGCACATTATTGGCATTACCCGGCGCGATTTTTACCCCATCTTGCGATTGAAGCAGACGCTATCCGACCCATGCCCTTACAGGCAGCGACCCTCTCTGGAGGATCGGGGGGTCCTAGGACTGAAATTAGTCCAGTGTTATGCACTGCTTGGGCTTGGATAATGCTAGCTAAGCGGGCTGGACTTTCCTATATATATGCCCGGAACTTGCCTCTGGCTTCTCACCCGGACATTTCTGCGGCGAGGGAGGCACCAGCGCTGAAGGCACTAGCTTCTGTTGGTATATCCACGCTAGGAGATCTTTACACACACGGTCGATTCAAGACAGTGAAAGAGATACAGGGTTCCACAGATCGAGGGTTTATGCTAGACTTCACCTATGTTAGAGTGCGACAAGCTATAAAATCTGTTTATCCGGACTATCCAACAGAACCGGCTACTCTGCAGGCGATGCAGAAGATGCTGGGAGGGGAGGAACGTAAAGGCCTCATTACCAAGTTATATAATGCTTCATTGCGGGAGAGAGAGATTGAGCAACACCTGTCTTATTGTAGATGGCAGCGAGTACTAGGAAATGCACTCACTCGAAATGTGGAAGGACTGCTGTGCATTGACAGGTCGTCTCACGGCAAACTGTAGCTTGCGGTTGATTCATTTTAAATATTTGCATCAATTTTACTATACCCCATTACAACTTCATAGGTATGGTTTGCGTGAGAATGCTAACTGTGTACGGTGTGGGCAAGCTGACGCTGATGTTTTACACATGTCCTGGACTTGTCCTGGGGTCTCTGCTTTCTGGTCCAAGGTTGTACATATTCTTACAGAGGTTGTGCTGGAACGGGTACAGTGTGAGCCGGAACTCTGCCTACTAGGATTTGTGAAGCAGTTGAAACCATGCAACAGGCACATAGTTGCTGTCTCTACTCTGTTTGCAAAGAGGTCTATCGCACTTTGCTGGGGGGCAAAAACAACTCCCACTGTAAAAAACTGGCTCAGGGATTTGATTTATTGCAGAGACCAATTGGAGATATATGCTGAGGAGTTGCCTGAAACCTCGCGCCCCAAGGACTTCTGGGCGCCTCTCACGAGCTAGTTATTTACTCAACCAAATTTGTTGTAAATGTATAGTGCACTGCTAATGTTCACTGAGAGTTTTTTTCTTTGAGAACACGGACCACGATATTAGTGTTATCTGTCATTTATTAGAATGCATTCTGCTCAGTGCTGTGTCATCGATGTGCAATGTCCTACCAGCCGCTTTATTGGGGGGGGGATGGGTGGGGACGGGTTCTCTGTGAGGGGTCAGTATAAGTGAAGGGAGTTTAGACTGTACCATGTTATTACAGTACTTCTGCTTCAAGTACATATGTATCTGTTGACTGCCGATTTATATCTAAAAAAGGCTTGTATCGGCTAAAGTTCAATGTGAATTGTAGTCCTAAGATTGGGCTGTTGCTTATTTGTTATTACAAGCTGCCTAATAAACAGAAATCATTTTTTTAAAAAGAAATTGAAAACTAGGTCTGATCTTGTATCAAATACAGAAAGTGAGCAGTCAACCTCCTCTAAAACGTCTAAAAGACCTCAAAAAGGGCCAGGGATCCTTCACAGTCAGATAAGGAACCTGTTAAGAAATGCGCCAAGAAGTCCTCACTAATCTACCTCTGAGCTCAGTAAGGGCACTCACATAAAAAGAGCAGCTACCTAAGACTATTTCTGAGCCAGATACACCTCCAGCTCAACTTAAATTGACATTCAAAAGACCCTCTTCTGACAAGCCATCTGCGAGTTCTCATGTGAAGGAGTGTGTTTCAACCATTTCGCCGACGAGAGGCTGCAGTGTGGGCACGTCGACAACTTGTTCTATGGCTCTCTCATTGTCGACGACATCCTTGACATCGTCGACGCAGGGTCCAATTTCATTGACCATTCCTCTAATAACTAAGGAGAAGGCATCATCTACGAAGCACTCGTCGTCGGTGACGAAACAGATGCTGGCACCGCCGTCATCGAGTAAGATATCGTGGATGAAGTTGTCGTCGACGGACACATCGGCGAAACTACAGCGGTCGACGAGGCAGTCCTCTCCGCCGAGCATTCCACCGTCAACGATATCATCAGTGAAGAAGCCGTCGACAAAGGAGCAATCACAGGCGTCGACGAGATCTCTACCGTCAACGAAACCACAACGGTCATCGAAGTCATTGTCGTCGACAACATCACTGCCGAGAACTGTGGCAAAAACTTTGGAACTGAAGACATCGTCGTTGACACTGTCGTCGACGATAATTGTGTCTATGAAGAAAAAATCACCGGAAAAGCCACAGGAACTGGGAATTACACCAAAGCACACTTCGCCCAGTAGAATTACACCTCTATTATCAAGATATTGGTCCGTTTGGGGACGCTTATAGCCCATCGGAATTTCACGTTAAGTGTCAGCTATATCACCTATTTTATGCAGCCTGCAAAAGTACACCAGCAGTCTCATGAAGAAATGGTTACTATGCCCTCTGCATTGTTATCTGATTCGCAGTTCATGCTACAAGATTACAGGCAACGCTTTCCTCCGTCAGGGCTAGCCAATAGACCTCCGCCATCTTAGGTGACATCACCTGTACGACTAAATACTCCTGCTGTGTTATCGGTCCCGAGTACTCCACAAACTGTTCCACTCCAGGAACCAGCCTCTTCAGATGAAGAGGGGGAATTGAATGACACAGCCTTGGAATGGGATGATTACAGAATGTCATCGCCTGCCTCACCAACACCTCGGTACATTCCCCATCAAAGGATAACAACTTGTTAGAGCGTACAGCGAAAAGATTTAGATTTAGTCTTAGATACCCATGCCATCCAAACAAGCTATACGATTTTATAGAGCCTTTTCGAAAGTCAGTCAGAGTTATTCCCATAATAGATTATATCTGGGATGAAGGTATCAGGGTCATGAAAAACCCAGCCTTGGTGCCAGCGGTACTGCCACGTCTTGATAAAAAGTATAAAACCACAGATAACGCCCCAGCGTGTCTCACAGGTCATCCAAAACCAGACTCGGTGGTAATGCAGGCTGCCCAATGACGCTCCAAAAATCCTGCAGCGCCTTTATCTGCACCCCCGGACAGAGAAGGCAGACGTCTGGATTCCATTGGCAAGAGGTTCTCAGCGATGTCTACACTAACGGTTAAGGCTGCAAATTCCCTGGCAATTCTAGGGTGCTACGACCGCCAAATGTGGTCGGACATTATCTCATATATCAACCAGCTGCCGGAAGATGTGAAGAAAGAAGCAGAAAAGATTCTGCATGAAGGAGAGAGGGCATCCGATGAGATAATTGATTCAGCTATGGATGTCGCTGTGACATGATTTAGGCAATTGGTTGGAGCTGCTGTTTTGCACAGGCAGGGATGGCTCAAAGCCACCTCCTTCCGCCCAGAGGTTCAAAATAAAATACTGGACCTTCCATATGATGGGGAAGCTCTTTTCGGTAGTCATGTAGAAGAGGCCCTCAAAACCATCAAGGCAGACACACATACTGCCAAGTCATTGGGGACGCTGCAATTCAGAAAAGTTCCTTTTCGAAGTTCTAGGGGAAGAGGACAGCCATCCTATAGAGGGGAATATCAGCAATACGGGTACCCAGCATATTCTTCGACATTTCAATCATACCGGCCTCAGTACCAACAGAGGCAGCCACCTCAATCATCCTACATCAGACCAAATGGGGGAAAACCCCACCAGCTGGCAAGGATACTAGCCATCGGCAATAATATACCACAGGCTCCATCTCTTCCTTCCTCACATTTATGTCCAACTCATCCTACCCGCCTAGGAGGCAATATCTCCCACTACCTCCACCAATGGCAGTCCATTACTATGGACCAGTGGGTCCTTCGCCTAGTACAATTCGGACACACACTAGAATTTATCCAGAAACCACCTACAACCCCTTCTCAAAGGTCCGCCCACAGGCATCTCAAAGGACTTCAGCAGGAGGTCAGAAACATGCTTAAAAAAGGATCAATAGAAAAGGTCCCATTATACGGCAGGGGCACAAGTTTCTATTCCTGTTTCTTCTTGGTCGGAAAGAAGTTAAAGCAGTGGAGACCAATTTTAGACCTCCGAAGTCTAAATCTATACTTGAGGAAGCAATCGTTCCGAATGATAATATTGCAAGAAGTGCTGAAGCTCCTAAATCGACAAGAGTTTGACAACTTTAGACCTCCAGGAGGTCTACTTCCACATTCCTATTTATTCAAAACACAGAAAATACCTCAGATTTGTGGTATCCGGGCTCCACTACCAATTCAAAGTAGTTCCCTTTGGTCTGAAGTCGGCTCCCTGGATTTTTACCAAGTGCCTGGCTCCAGTCGCAGTGTTCCTCAGACAACAGCAACATCAAGTCTTTCCAAATCTGGACAACTGGCTGATCAAGGCCCCGTCCAAGACAGCAGCAATAAAGTCCACAAAAGCATGCACTACTTTCTTCAAGAGATTGGGTCTTGCGATCAACCTACAAAAATCCAATCGAACAAATTGTCTATCTAGGAGCTCATTTAGACACAGTCTCCTTAAAGCCAAGTCCTACGGAAGAACCTCAACAGCCACTTCTCAATCCGGCAAATTTCATCAGAAGAAAAATGTCTTTCGGTACAACTTTACAAATCTCTTTTGGGAATGATGTCGTCTTGCATACCACTGGTTCCTTTCTGCCATCTCAAGATGCGCTCAATTCAAGAAGAGCTGGAAAAGCAGTGGGTCCGATCAACAGGATCCTTCGATGACATCGTCAACGTAACTCCACGCCTGGTGGAAGCCCTAGGGTGGTGGATAGACGAGAACCATCTGTCAGTGGGGCTTATCTTGCAACAAATAGCTGCTCCACTAGTGGTTATGACGGATGCGTCCTTGGAGGGATGGGGAGCTTATCTCCAGGAACTTAAAGTAAACCGCAAGTGGAATCAAACTCAACCCCACATAAACATGCTGGAACTGAAAGCGGTGAATCTAGCCTTACAGGCATTCCTTCCCAGAATTTGCAACTCATCTGTATTAGTCCGGACAGACAATGCCACTACGATACACTATATAAACAAGCAAGACGTCACGAAGTCTCGCCATCTCTCCAGAGAGGCTCAGGTCTTTTGGGAATGGGCCATAGCTCACGGAGTCCGCTTATGAACAGAGCATGTCCCGGGACATCAGAATACGATTGCAGACACTGTAAGCAGGTTGACAACATCATGTCAGGAATGGGCGATTCACTACCAAATGCTGCAGGACATAGTTTGGATCTGGGGCAGGCCGGACTTGGACCTGTTCGCAACTCACCAGAACTGCAAATGCCAGTACTACACAAGTTGGCATCCCCAACAGGGGTCATGGGGGAATGCCTTTTCGATTGCATGGTCTGGCGTCTTTGCCTACGCCTTTCCTCCCATTCCTCTTCTCCCAAGAGTTATGAGGAAGATAAGAACCGAACCATGCAAGTTGATACTCATCGCTCCGGAGTGGCCACGTCAGCACTGGTATACATAACTGCTTCTTCTATCGCAGGTTCCACACCTTCGACTTCCAGTATTCCCCAATCTTCTGACCATGAACCAGGGCCAGGCCCTTCACCCGGATCTCAAGAACTTACATTTGTCGGTATGGCTCCTGAATACAATCCGTTTCAACACCTGAACATTTCTAGTGAGTGTAGAGATGTACTAGCCATGGCGCGGGCAGAGAGTACCAACAAGACTTACCGTCTCAAATGGAAACGCTTCTGCATCTGGTGTCATCAAGAGAGATTGTCCTCCTCTCCAGAACAAGTCTTACCGTACCTGTTACAACTGGCAAAATCGGGCTTGGCTCATAGTTCAATAAAGGTTCATTTAGTGGCTGTTTCCCGATATAGAAGATCACCTTCCTCTCCACCTCTGTGGTCCTTTACAGCTATAAGAGAATTTCTCAAAGGACTGTTTCAGAAGTTTCCTCCGATAAGACCTCCACCTCCAACGTAGCAGTTGAACACTGTCCTATCGCAATTAATCAAACCCCCGTTTAAACCAATTCACACAGCTGTTATAAAAGTTCCTGTCCTGGAAATTGGCTTTACTCCTTGCCTTGACATCTGCCAGAAGGGTCAGTGAGATTCAGGCCTTTGTAATAGAGGAACCTTTTTTACAATTCAAAATGGATGGGGTTCTGCTACGCACAAATTCTAAGTTCATTCCCAAGGTTCCCTCTGATTTCCACCTAAACTAACCAGTGGTGCTAAAAACCTTCTTCTCGAATCCATCAACATCGGCAGAGAGGGCTCAGCATTCACTGGATGTCAGGCGTCGTTTAAAAGTTTATCTACAAAGCACATAACCTTTCCGCAAGTAATCTAAATTATTTGTTGCATACAGTGCGCCCATAAAAGGTTTCCCGCTCTCCAAACAGAGTATATCTAGATGGATAGCAAGTGCCATAAACTTTTGTCATCACAAAGCAGCAAGACCTCTATCTGCTAGAGTCCGAGCCCATTCCACGAGCTTTATTTGTGGGAGCATCGCTTACAGAGATTTGCCGGGCTGTAACATGGAAGAGAAGACACATATCCACCCGGGACTAGTGCCTAGACTCAGCAATACTAAATGACACAGCAGTGGGTCAAGCAGTACTTTGTCATATGTGCCACTGAGGTTAGCCACCCCTGTCTACCCTCCTTCCTCTTCTTCTGTATCACATTTCCACATGTCTAACCGTTTACTATGCTGCGTTTACAGGAATTTTTGTATTATTGATTTCTATTATTGTAATCTCGTATATTATTTGTTGACTGCTTGCAAGTCTTACTGATACATATTTTGGTTAAGCTCTAAAGACTATGGTAAATGTGCTACCAACTGCTTACTATTCTGATTCAATCATGTGAATCTATTAAAGCTCCACTACTGGAGAAAGAAACAAGTTACTTACCTTTAACTATAGTTCTCCAGTATTGGAAGCTTTCATAGATTGACATGCGACCCATCCTCCTCCCCAGGGGAGTCTCACCTCGTTTTTTGGGGCATAATTGTGTTAGCACTTGTGCTCGAAAATCTGAGGTGCTGACCTTCTCTCTGGAGGGATCTCGAGGGTGACTGATGCTGATTGGTTGGTTCTTCTTTAATAATGACCATGCTAGGCTAATAAACTGAGAGGCCTATGCCTTACTAGTTTATACCTATCAGTGTACTATTACTTCTACTAAGTCTACTACTACTATTTTAAATACCAGGGACTACCATCATGACGATTGGCAATGATTCAAGCATGTGAATCTATGAAAGTTCCAAAACTGGAGTAATAAAAGTTTTGTGGTAATTCTCATAAAATGTATAGAAGAAAAGAAAGTGAAAGTTTGATTGAGGATACACTCCGTCACACAGACAGGCTGGCAATGCTTGAGGGGAAAAGGTTTCTACAGTATAACCCATCTTACAGGGAATAAGGTTTAAACGAAACCTTACTCATACAAATCGATGGCAGGGATTTGTCACAAAAGTCAAGTAGGAGGCTGACCCATCAGAGATAACCGGTACCTTCAGGTAAAACAGCACCGTAGATTTATGAAAATTGCTTTTATAGCTCTCTCTGTCCATTTTAGTTCAAAATAACTTCTGATAGACCGGCAGGTAGCAGGGGTCTCGAACAGTGATTGTAAGCCCAGAGAAATGAGGGCATTTTTAACATTGAGAATCCAAGAATTCTTATGTACGTAATCAAGCGTTAGGAAATCCCCAATAATATGTTGTGTAAAATTAACAGATTCCCTTCTCTATACTGAATGCCATTGAAGAATCAGAGCTAGACGTACCTGATCGAATAAATAAGGGACATCCAGCTCAAGATGGCAATTGAAGTTAGAGCAACTTATGATAAGAGCTATTCATTTTTTCAAGAAGATGTCCTCTATGATTTGAAGGGAGTCTGGATTTGTATGACCCCACACCCTGCCCCGTATGCAGCTACAGAAATGGATTTAGCCATATAGATCTTTTCAATAGCGTCCAAGGGCTTAGAGCCCAGTTTTTTAATAAAGGAGTATATGGAGTTAACCCCTTTTCCAGTAATAATCCTCTGTTGGCTACCATGTATGTCCAATTGGCTATTCTATCAAACAAGACCCCTAAATAAGAGAAGGTGTCTGTCTGTACGACTTTGCATCCTGCTATGTGAAAGAACAGTAATTTATTTGTCTGCTGGACAATCACTATAATGAAAGATTTTGCTTCATTAACTTGTGGATCAAGGTTTTGCATAAATTTCACGTACTCTGAGTTTCTGGAGTGCCGTGCCAGTGCGGGCAATTAGCACTGCATCAACTGCATAGAGGAGTATGGGAATATGGATCTGGTTCGCCATCGTAACATCTAGGACATTGCACCAGTAAGCAGGAATAATAGCTCCTATGCCGTCTATGTTGATTGTAATTTTATGTCTTTTAACATGTTTGAATGTTCTTTCTTTTTAGATATTTATATATGATATTTTGCTAAATTATATATTTTAATATTTCCCTGTACTTGTATGATCTATGTGTTCTTTAGATTGAATAACGTGATTGACTGACTAACATAGCATCAGTTTGCCACATACATTTCTGACTGTCATTTCTCAAGCCCTTGGATTACATCAAGAGCACAACAAATTCATTTACAGCCTAGCAGGCCTTTGTACATTCTGCAGACTTCCTTTTGATTGTCACATAATGGAACCTTAAACAAGATAGATTCCATACCGGTATTTTGCTGCTACTCCATCCATTAACACACATTAACACATTAACAGCACTCTTGCTGTGGGCCACAGGTTAAATAATATATACCCCCTGAACACCACTATTGTAAAAACTATTCTCACATTTTATCTTGGCAGCCCGGGTAGCCCTAGAACAGATGTGAAAGCAACCAGGAGCCTTAGATACCAGTGACTGTCCAGAACAGAATATATAAGTTTGACAGGGTATAGCTCCCATTTATCACTCTTGAAGTGAATCTCAGGTGCTGTGAGGAGACCCAGCTGTAATTTCAGACATACTGAACTTGTCTCACCTATGTTACATATCCCCCATATATCTGTGTGTGTTAAAAATTATGCTTATCACCTTACATGTGGCGTAAAGTACTCCTGATGTAACAACATACAATGTAAATGTTTCTCTCACTATGACTGCAATGTAATAACTTCACATGTGAAGACGTGGAAATTATTAGATTTGTGCATGTATGGATGTATAATAATGCATAAAACGCTAAACTCGATTTAAAATTTGTAAAATCCTATCTGACAGGGATTAGAGATGTTTACTGATTAGGCTTTTTGTGTTCTGTCACTTTAATTAGTGTCATGTCTGGTGATGAGGCTAAACTGGTATTCAACAAGTATGAAGAAATGATGGTGTTGCTGCAAAAGTACAGTGAGAATACTTTTTCTAAGTGGACAGACCACGTTGATGAAGAAAGTCGCTTTAACCTACAGCAGCCTATTATCGTGAGAGATCCTAAGACTCAACTTCTTAGTGTTAACTTTAACAAAGAGGTCAGTATCAGAAACAGGTGACCTCCCTTACTAAGATGAACTTGCTGATTTGTACAGATTTTTGATAACTAATTGTGGCTAAATGTTTTGTGAGCAGGTATTAAGGTCTAGTATTCTTAACTCTCAATCCAATCCAATCCCTACAATTCTGCAACTGGTATTTCCTTGCATTTGTAACTCGACAGCTAAGGCCTTAATACTTTGACAGCTTATGGATAAGATGGTCAATTTTTTCAGAGGATAATGTTATAGGGCTTTAAAATTTAGCAGCTCTTCATGTGGAATTTACCTGTTAACAGTGCAGCTCCTGCTTGCTCACCAATTGCTGATTTTGAAGCAATACCCTACTGGTTCACTGCTGACCGGTTTGCCCTCTGCACCAGCTGGGCCTTCTGGATCTGCAGATAGATCCAGACCCGCACAAGTTGTGCCATCTCGAGTTTCCATGATGCTGGTCCCACTGTTGATGCTCTTATCCCTGACTCCGACACAGAGATGGAGGGGCAACCTCCAATGCAGACTCTGGCACCCACTGGAGCTGTACCCTCCTGATCAGAGCCTGAGGCCTTATCATATGGGCTAGGACTTGGGGAAGATTGGTAGTGGCCACTGAACCCTGAAAAATATTAGACCCTGTACCCGAATATGGACTGCTGTGAAGAATTGGCAGATGACAGTGATTTGGGTACCTCCTCAGACACTGGCTATGTCTTTCCTCCTACTGTGGCTACAGGGTAGGGTGCCACATTTGCTATGGTGGTGAGAGGGTGACTCAGGTCCTTGACCTTCAGTTGCCCTCTGTAGCTGTAAATATTAACATCCTGACGGAGGTGCTTTAACCGGGGGTCACCCCTTCAGAACTGCTTCTCCCATTTAATGAAGCCCTTATAGAGGTTCTGCTTGGGGCATGGTCTAAACCCTACAAAAGGGCTCCTGAGGACAGGACAATTACCCGCTGCCAGTGCCTCATCCCAGGGGGACCCCTCTTTCTTCACCCAACACCCTACCCCAGAGAGTTTAGTGGTCCAAGCCTCCACTTCCTGAGTAAATCCTGGTACATTCTCTACCTTCCCACCGGATATGGAATCCAAAAGGCTGGACACCTTGGTGTGACGGTGACGGGTATGGGGGGCTTCCAGAACCTAGCCCTTCCCCTGGATTAACGCATCTCTGGATGCGTTTTTACTTTTTCCATAGTCTAAATGGGACGCCTGTCCCTTTAAGTCTTCTACAATGATCCCGTGAGAAGTCGGGCATGACCTCAGGCCTCTGAAGACAGAGCCCTTTCTTCACAGCTACCCAATGAAGAGAGAGAAATCACTCCGAAACAGGAATTACATGTCACTGTCAGAAAAAAAACACTTTTGGAGAGGACGGACCCGACAGAGGAACAAGCAGAGAAGCAGCTCAAGGAACGCAAGAGGACATCCCTTAGCGGAACTGCATGGAGACACAGGCCGGAGAAGCAAGTGCAGAAGATGGAAAACCACCAGCAGGTAACTGTTACCTTGAGCCACCCTGCCACGTTCCTGGAGGAGCACTGCTAGCCCAGGTACGTGGGCGTTTACTGGGGAGAAGTAGGGTTTGTGAAATGACTCACAGGGAGAACGCAAAGGCTGGGATCTTAGAGGGGTCACCAGTTTAAACAGTTTATGATGTTATAAAAGAGTACACCAGCTATAAGTGGAAGCCAGCGAGTAATTCCTTTTCAGGACTTAAGCTTTTGTTTTTCTCGGTTTCTGTTGATGCCTATGTTTATCAGGGCCTAGTGAGGCATAACTAGGTTGAAAAATAACATATCTGAAAGAAACACGTTAGTTATAGATTCCTTACCTTAGAATTACCCCCAGGCTTCAGACTGGATCCGAAAGTTTTTTCGTCAGCAGTACCTCTGCGTGTCGGAAGGTGGCGTGGGTCGGCTCCGCGGCCGGCTGCGGCGTCGTGGTCGGTGGGATGATGTCGCGGCAGCTACTTTAACGCCACCCTCGCATGCTGACATCAGTTCTTTTTTTTTCTGAGCCAGTCATCGCAGATCCGGGAAGAGCGGTACCTCAGTCATTTTTTCACTACGTTTTTCTCGACTTTTGTTGACTTTTTGTTTAGAGTCTCCGACTCCGAACAGGTGCACATGGGATGCCCCGTTTTAAGACCTGCGGTTCCTGTACCCGATTGATGTCGGTGATGGATCCGCACCGCGTGTGCCTCTTTTGCCTGGAGTGCGACCACGACTCTAAGTCGTGCTCCGACTATCAGTTGTTAATGCCGAATGCTTTGCGGGACCATTTCAACGTCAGTAGCTCTTCGCTGCTATGCCTGAATGAGGTCCACTGGCTTTTCAGGGGATGTCCAGAACACCTTGATGGACATGGCCTTTGATGGCCGTCGCCTTTTTGGCGACAAAGCAGACAATGCCCTAGAGCGCTTCAAGGACTCACGGTCTACGGCCAAATCATTGGGCCTCTCCTCCCGTCTGGTGCAGTCTTCTTTTCGCTCCTTTCGTGGCTACGGAAGGGGTGCCCCACAACGTCCCACCCAGGGCCACAGGCCGCAGCAAGTTACCCAGCCTTCGCTCGGCCAGGGACGTGGAAACAACCTGCGAGGTTCTGGGGTCCAGCAGGCAGACCAGTCCACCAACCCCCTCTGTGGCAGCCTCCAAACCCTCCTAGTCCGACCTTTCAGGCCCATCAAACGCCAGTGGGCGGCAGGATTCTCCATCACCTCCACCACTGTCGCACCATCACTTTGGACAGGTGGGTTTTGCAAATAGTCCGAAGGGGCTACTCCCTCCCATTTGAGACTACCCCTCCAGCCATGCCACCGCGATACCACCGCATGTCAGATGATCATCTGGCCCTTCTCCAGCAGGAAGTTACGGCTCTCTTGGCCAAGGGAGCCATCAAGCACGTTCCTGTCCCAGAAGTAGGTCTTGGTTGTTACTCCCACTACTTTCTGGTTCCCAAGAAGGACAAGGGCCTGCGTCCTATCTTTGACCTCAGGGACATCAATCGCTTCCTCTGGAAGGAGAAGTTCAAAATGTTGACGCTTGCTCAGGTCTTGTCTCCCCTCGAAACGCAAGACTGGATGGTAGCGTTGGACTTGCAGAATGCTTATTTTCACATTCCCGTACTGCCGGCCCACCGGCGTTACCTGCGGTTCATGGTAGGCCACGAGCACTTTCAGTTCACTGTGCTCCTCTTTGGCCTTACAAGTGCCCCTCGGGTGTTCACGAAACCCATGGCGGTGGTCGCAGCTCATCTCCTCAGATCAGGGGTTTCAGTCTTCCCCCATCGTGACGACTGGCTGTTGAAGTCGGGCTCGCCCCAGGCAGTCGTTTTCCACCTCCAGACTAAGGCCGACCTCCTGCATATGCTGGGGTTCTCCATCAATGTGCTGAAGTCGCACCTGATTCCCTCTCAGAAGGTCCTCTTCATCGGAGTAGTTCTGGACGTGACGCAGTTTCGGGTCTATCCTCCCGAACAGCGATTCGGGAACATTCGGACTATGATTCTGATCTTTCAGCCTCTGTCCCGGGTTTCGGACAGAATGACCCTGAGGCTGCTGGGCCTTATGGCCTCCTGCATCCTGCTGGTCGATCATGCCAGGTGGCATATGCGGGCTCTGCAGTGGGACCTGAAGTTCCAGTGGGCGCAGCATCAGGGGAATCTGTCCGATTGCGTCCAGATCTCGGAGGGCACTGCTTGACAACTGCAATGGTGGCTTACTAACCAGGATTGGGTCAATGACAGATCCCTCTCCCTTCCCCAACCAGACCACATTGTGGTGCCGGAAGCCTCCCTTCTGGGATGGGGCGGCCAAATGGGAGATGCGGAGATCAGAGGCCTTTGGTCTCTGGCAGAGTCCATGCTTCACATTAACCTTCTGGAGCCCCGGGCGATTCGTCTTGCACTGAAGGCATTTCTTCCCTCTGTCCAGGAAAGAGTAGTGCAGGTGTTCACGGATAACACCACCGCCATGTGGTATTGCAACAAACAGGGCGGGGTGGGGTCGTGGATCCTATGTCAGGAGGCCCTCTGTCTCTGGACATGGCTGGAACATCAAGGCATTTCCTTGGTGGTTCAACACCTGGCAGGTTTTCCGAACGCCAGGGCGGACGAACTCAGCCGCAGGTGCATGATGGATGACGAATGGCGTCTTTACTCGGAGGTGGTGCTAGGTCTCTTTCAGCTGTGGGGAGAGCCTTGGTTAGATTTATTCGCCACCGAAGAGAACGTGCAAAGTCAGCAATTCTGCGCGTTGGAATTTCCAAGGCGGCATTGGCTCGGCGACACGTTTTGTCGCGAGTGGACTTGCTGTCTATTGTACGTCTTTCTGCCTATACCACTTCTGCCCAGAGTGCTGAAGTAGGTCAGGCACGACCGGGCCCAAGTCATTCGTGTGGCTCCGGATTGGGCACGAAGAATCTGGTATCCTAAGCTGCTCAACATGGCCATCGATCCTCTGAGCAGACTGCCTCTTCGGGAGGATCTTCTGTTGCAGCAGCAGGGGACGGTCCTCCACCCGAAACTGTCCAGACTCCACCTCCTTGGCTGGAGATTGAGCAGCGGCAGTTGACGTCTTTTGACCTGCCTTCCGAAATTTGGGACGTAATCTTGGCAGCCAGGCGTCCCTCCGCAAAGACAGTATACGCCTGCAGATGGAATACATTTGTGGCATTGTGCACAGCAAAGGCTGTGGATCCCCTTTCTGCCCCTCTTTCTGAAGTACTCTGGTTCCTTCTCTCTTTAGCCCAGCAGGGCTCTGCTCTGGGCACTATCAAGGGCTACCTTTCTGCCACCTCCTCCTTCTTTTTTCAAGTCTCCGGTAGTTAACCGTTTCTTAAAAGGCTTAACACATATTTTTCCTCCAATCCCTTTCATTATGCCTAAGTGGGACATTAATCTTGTGCTAACTTATTTAATGTGCACTCCCTTTGAGCTGCTTCATAATTGTCCCTTATGTCTCTTGACTCTAAAGACTGCTTTCCTGGTAGCCATCACTTCTGCTAGAAGGGTGAGTGAGCTCCAGGCTCTTTCTTCGAAACCTCCTTTCTTGTCTGTTGATCCGGACAAGGTGGTTCTCAGGACCCGTCCATCCTTTCTTCCTAAGGTGGTCACTGCCTTCCACATCGGGCAGACCATTACTTTGCCCACCTTCTTTCCGCCTCCGTCAAAGGAAGAAGAGAGGTTCCACCATCTGGACCCAAAGTGTGCGCTCTCCTTCTATCTGGATCTCACAAAACAGTTCCGGTGGATGATCAACTTTTTGTTGGCTACGTGGGTGCAAAGAAGGGTCGGGCTGTACACAAATGCACCATTTCCTGATGGGTCGTGTTGTGTATTAAGGCTTGTTACTCTCAGGCTAAAAAGGAGTCTTCAATCAGGCTACACGCTCACTCCACCAGCGCGACGGCAGCCACTACTGCCTTGGGAAGAGGAGTGCCTCTGAATGACATATGTCAGGCGGCCACGTGGGCATCGCTGCACACGTTCACCTAACATTACTGCCTGGACAGCCAAGTCCGGAGAGATGGCTTCTTTGGCCGTTCTGTTCTCCAGGACTTTCTGGTGTGATCTTACTTCGCAGACCCACCGCCGGGGTTGGTATTGCTGGGGTATCTATTCTAAGGTAAAGAATATATAACTAACGTGTTTCTTTCAGATGCACAAGTTACTTACCTTTGGTAACGATATATCTGTAAGAAACATTAGTTAGTGATTCATTACCGCCCCACCCATCCCCCCCGTTCTGCGAACTGATTTCTAGGATTAAGGATATCCTTTCAGGGCACTAGTTTTGTGCACCAATGGGCAGTGTCTTGCATGGCTCTACGTTTCTGGCGCGGAAAGTCGTGTACAGAACTGATGTCAACGCGCGAGGGTGGCGTCTAAGTAGCTGCTGCGACGTCATCCCGGCAACCACGACACCGATGACAGACCCGACCAACGCCACCTTCCGACGCGCAAAGGTACTGCTGACGAAAAAACTTTCCGGATCCAGTCTGACACCTGGGGGCAATTCTAAGGTAAGGAATCTATAACTAACTAATGTTTCTTACAGATATATTGTTACCGAAGGTAAGTAACTTCTTCTATTAGAACGTAATAGACACACATGATGGTAGGACATGATTATTAGATATGAAGTGGTGCTCTTCCTCACAAACATATCACCCCTATGCCTAGTCTTAAAATAAGAAGAAACGCTTACCTGTGGCTTTTCCTCTTCAATCCAAGGGCTATACTTCCTCCATGGTGGTTCCGGCCTTCCTGACCTGAGAACAAGAAAAGAAGAAACGTTTTGCCATTTGACTTGCGTGAATCTATACTACAATAAAAAGAACTGTATATAAGAAGACTACAGTCTATTGTATTTGGGTATCATAATCAATCTCTTACCTTAACGTTGACACCCCCTTTGACAAGTGGTGGAGAATGCGGGCATAAGGCCATCTGTTAGAAGATGGAAAACATTGAGCATCAATTATGGGAGGGTCAGCACGAATGGGAATGGGCCCTCGAAAAGAACATGAAACATGCTGAAATTGATCGAAGAGTGTTTGCTAATGCCATACATTCCCAGGGGGAGTAATTGATCAAAATAGAGGCAGGTCAAACCCAAATGTTTGCGGCAATGGGTCAAGTGCTGGGACCTGCCATGCTGGGTGCTATGGTTCCCCAACAGAAATATTTAACTGGTGAAGATCCAGTGGGTTTCTTTCAAAATTTCGAGCAGGCAGCTCGAGCCAGTACCTGGCCACAGGATAGGTGGTCCTTCTATTTGGCCCCCATATTAACTGGGGAAGCACAAGACGCATACCAAATTGCTAACAGCTATAGCACATCAACCTATGCTGAAGTCAAGAAAGTCATCATGGATTGTCTAGGTGTAGACAACGAAACCCACAGGCTAAATTTCGAAAAGAAAGAGGGGCACGAGGAGATACCCCAAAGACAGTGCTGCAGATCGGTAGCTGAAACCCCTAGATCCCACTAAGGAGGAAATTATGAAAGAAATGTACCCTTAGCAATATCTGGAAGTATTACGATTCCAAACTCAGAAGTGGCTAAGACAGCATGCAGGATTAACATTAGTACATGCAGTAGAAATAGCTACTATGTTTGCGCTTGCTCAATCTTGAGGATGTCCCCTAGACATAGAGAGGACAGCTAAACCTTTTACCAAATCCCATCACAAATTTGAAAGAAAACAGAACAAGACTCCCACAGGGGGGAGGGGTAGTGCATATAGCTAGGTTCTGTAAAAAGAGAAAGGAGAAGGTAGAAGAAGAGCCAGTGGATATCAGCGATGTACCCCGATCCATTCATTATGCCCAAGAAAAGGGCCTCAATGTTATGTGAGTTTAAAATGTAATGGTATACCGTTTACCACTTCACTAGACCCAGGGTGCAGACAGTCCGTGCTTAAAAGTGAGTTGGTACATCCCTCCCAAATAAAACAGTGGAGATACGCTGTGTACATGTTGAAACTAAATTCTATCCCAGAGCACAATTAACCTTTACTAAGGCTTCTGATCAAGCCCTAGTTGAAGTTGGGGTTCTTCCTTGTTTACCTGAAAAAATAATTCTTGTAACAGATAGCCCTTATTTTATCAACTTATTGCTCGAAAATCTGACAAGCGTGAACCAGTCTCAAATCCAAAGAATCAAGGGGAATCCTCCTGTCCACAATACTGTACTTACACCTGAACAATGGGTGTTAGACAAGCGGTTGCTTAGCTGAATGATAGTACTCTCTTTAATGCTTGGCAGAGCTCCAAAGTTAATCAGGATTCCCCTAACCCCATCTACCTCCCACTTCATCATACAGAAAGGCCTCCTCTATTGCCTTGGTAAAGCTGGGCACACTCCCAATTTTCAGTCCCCCTTGAGTTTCGAGATCAAGCCATTTTGCAGAATTCGTTTTGGCCTGGAATATATGTACAAACCAAGCAATATCGCCATGAATGTGCCTTATGTAAAAGAAAAAACCCGTACCAACCCCTTATGCCCCTACAGCTCTTACCTATTATAGAGAAACTCTTTGATACAACAGGGATGACTTTATAGGGCCTTTACCGTGCTCCACAAAAAGTTCCCAGAATGTGTCAGTTTTTTTTTTTTTAAACTTATTTTTATTGCCATTTTCATATTTCATACATTGTACATAATTCATATTCTTCAGGTGAGCGTATCCGATCATACATCCTGTAATGGTGTTTAACAACTGTACTGATTGATGATTCGTCACCAGGAAGCATAAATAATGCATACAGTTATCCTGACGTTTAGATCCTGCGATCTCGGGTTCCATATATGGCAAAGGAACTGGGGTTTAACATAGGCATAAACTAGGGAATGGATATGGAGGAATATGTCCAATTACACTGGCGAGGGAATGTAGCGTCGTGATGGTGAGGCACCGCTGATACTTATGTTTGCCTATCCTAGTCGGTGCGCCCGAGAAGTGCAATAGTGTACCTGAAGCTAAGGCTTGTCAAGAGCTCCTGTGGTTGGGTGTCTACGGAATCAGGGGGGTAGGGCCTGTAACTGTGTGCCCTGGATTAGTTGTGTAGATGCGTCGTCTGGTGGGTCCGCCCCTGGGGAGAGTTGCCCAAACTGGTACAATAACATGGCCCATTCCATTGAGATAGGATGCTTGCGGGTCCCTTTCACCTCCTCCTCCCGTAGTGTCTCCTCCTCCGCCGCCGCCCATTTGCGCGTAGCTCCCACCCACGCCGCCAACGGGGGGCCGGCGGGGGAACGCCAATGCATGGCTATGCTGCGTTTGGCCAAGAGCACCGCTAAGGAGAGGAAGCGCGTCTGCACCTTGTGTTGCTTACTTACGCGAAAGATGCCTATGGCGCTGGCCTCCCAAGTGTTCATGTAAGTTAGCCCAGCGAGGGTACCCAAAGCAGTGTGAATGTGGTGCCAGAAAATTTGAATGACGGAGCAGCTCCAAAACATATGTCGAAAGTCTGCATCTTGCTCATGACATCTGGGGCATAGGAACTGAGTGTCGGGGTAGAATCGTTGGAGACGTGCAGGTGTTAGATAGGCCCTGTGTAGGATGTAATATTGGATGTTTTTAAAACGTGCGTTTCTGGAGACCTTCTTAGGGTATCTCAAGGCTCTCTCCCATTCCCCCTCATGGAGCACCCGCCCGATCTCCGCCTCCCAGGTGGCCCGGAGGGTCTCCAATGGTTTATTAGTCAATTCCCGTATGGCTTTATAAAGCCATGTAGTTAGATGGCGACCTGCTCCCATGTGTAGGATCGTGTGGAGCACTGGGTGTGTGTGTGGTTCCCCTTTACTGAGGTCCTGATGCGGTCTGAAGCTGCTCAGGAGCTGACGGTGAAGCAGGAATTGTCCTGGGGGAAGCTCGTACTCCTCCACTAAGCTAAGGAACGGTCTTAGTTGCCCGTCCTCGAAAAAGGACGCCACCTCCGTTAAGCCACACCTCGTCCATGTGCAAAGCGCGCTAGTTGTGTAGTAGTGCTCCCGGTTGGGCCATCCTACCAGGGTGAGTAGAGGGGAGTACAACGGGGTCCCCGGGGACATGCGGTGTATCCGCAACATGCACTTACGTGCGACCAACACCTGCAAAGGGTATGTGGGCTTTGGGCGTGTGCCAGGGAGGAGCAAGCGACGGATCTCCGGAACCGATACCTGTCCTGCGACGGCATGCGTTTCCACATTATACCTGTCTGCTGTCCAATGAGACAGCCATTGCAGTTGTGCTGCCAAGAAGTAGGCCTCGAATGATGGGGCTCCCAAGCCACCCTGCGTGGTGGGCAGTTGTAATTTTGTCAGGGCTATTCTGTGCCTGGCGGACCCCCAAATGAGCGTGCTAAGAAGGGAGTCTAGGTCCCGGAAGAAAGTTCTGGGCGGGACCACGGGTAGACTGGTGAAGAAATACAGCAATCTCGGGACCATGATCATTTTGGCCAATGCCACTCTCCCAATTGGGGCCAATGGAAGGCTCTTCCAAAATCCGATCGTAGCTCTAATACTCGCCAGTGCCCTGCAATGGTTACCCCCGAACATATCTGCGGAGGAGTGGTAGAGACGAATACCAAGGTATCGGGGGGCCTCCGCGCTCCAGGGCACTCGCTGAGCACCTATGTGAACCCCCTGCGGAGGGAGTTCCGGATGCAGTGGATAAATTGTGGATTTATCCCAATTCACCCGTAATCCCGAGGCCGCAGTAAATTCCTCCAAAGTTTCCCAAAGGGGCGTCAGATCGTCCGTAATGTCCCGCACATAGATCAGCAGGTCATCCGCGTATAAGGAAACGCTATGCACCGTGCCTGCGATCGGGATGCCCCAGCTCTCCCCTTCCCGCCGGAGTCGTATGGCCAGAGGCTCCACTGCCAGGGCAAAAAGCAGAGGGGACAACGGGCAGCCCTGTCGCGTGCCCCTCCGAACCGCAAACTCCGTCGATATGTATCGGCCTAGGCGCACCCGCGAGGTCAATCCAGTGTACAGTAAGCGCGTATAGGCTAGGAGGGTGGGCCCAATGCCTACTCGCTGCAGCACCGAGAACAGAAACTGCCATGTGAGGGAATCGAAGGCCTTCTCGAGATCTAAGATGAGACAGGCCGCTCGAGGGTATACCCCCCGTACCTGATCCTGAATGTGGAAGACTCGGCGTATATTTTGGGACGTACATCTGCCGGGTATAAATCCGCACTGATCCGGGTGAACCAGAGAGCGTATAATTTGGACATATCTATCCGCCAATGTCTTCCCGAAGAGTTTGCAATCTGCTGATAATAGCGATATTGGACGGTAGGAGGCCATTCGCTGCGGGTCCCTATGTGGTTTCAGGAATGTCACGATCACGGATTCTCGCATAGATTTCGGCAGTTCTCCGTTCTTCAGCGCCGCCGCAAACACCTCCACTAACCGAGGGATTAGGTGCACCGAAAAAGTCGTGTAATATTCTAGGGGGAACCCATCCAGCCCCGGTGCTTTATTTCGGGCCAGGGCACGCAGGGCCCGTGTCACCTCCGCTGAGGTTATTACGGCGTCTAAGGTCTCCTTCTCTGTCCTCGTGATTGTTGGGAGAGATAAAGTAGCGAGAAAGCGATCCACCACCTCTTGCGGAGTAGAGGTGGGGTCGCTATATGTCTCAGCATAGTAGTCGCGGAAGGCCCCCAGAATCTCCGCTTGGGAGCGCACTAACACCCCCCCAGGGTCCAGTATCTCGGTGATGGGTTTGACTTCCGTGTCTTGCCTGGCCAACCACGCCAGTAGAGTGCCTGTCTTGTCCCTCTCTCTATGCATCCGTGTAGCATATGAGCGGAAGTTGTACCTGCGCAGATCCGCGGAGGCCGTTTGGTAGGCCGTTTTTGCTCCGGCTATACACCGCGTCTCCTCTTCGGACGCAGCGTCCCGTTTGGTGAGGGTCGCCAGGCGGTGTTCCGCTGTAGTGAGGGCCTGTTCTAGTACGCGCTTAACACCCGTTATTTGTTTCAAGCACTCTCCCCGGGCCACCACCTTAAACGCATCCCATTCCACTAACCTAGATGATGCTGTCCCTGAATTGCGCGTGAAATAGTCTTGGATGCTACCTCCCTGATCGTGACAAAAGATCTGGTCTGATAGACAGTCCCGCGGTAAACGCCACGGGGGGACCGGTGGGTGTGGGGGCCGCCAGTGTAACTGGAGAATGTGAGCATCATGATCAGATATGATCCTGCCCAAGTAGTCTGTGTGAGTGATCTTGGGTAATATAGTCGCCGTACATAAGAAGCGGTCCAGTCGGACGCGCAAGTTATGTGGGATGGAATGAAAGGAATACAAGCGGTCCAGGGGGTGGCGCATCCGCCAGGCATCGGTGAGCGACCAGTGCGAAATCCAAGCCCGGAATCTATCCGTTTGCTTATGCGCCGGGGAATGCAGTGGAGGCGGGTCCGACCGGTCAAGGTTCAAGTCAAGTGAGCAATTATAGTCTCCTCCCAGGACCCAGGGTATAAAGGCGAATGGGGCAAGGACCCCTGTAAGGTGGTCCCAAAACTTGTCTTAGTCAACATTAGGGGCGTAAATGCTACCGAGAAGTACTACCTGCCCGTCTAGCAGACCCTCCAGTAGCGCATATCTACCCTCTTTGTCGACTACCCTCCGCAGCTCCTGGAAGGGAGTTCCCGGTCGCACCCAGACCAGCGTCCCGCGTGCATATGCAGAATAGGTTGTGGCACACATGAGACCCCTCCATTTCGATTGTAGTTTCCCGACCTCCTTTGCAATAAGATGTGTCTCTTGTAAAAAGACTATCGGGGTGCTGTGACGCTTCGCGTAGGAATACACCGCATATCGTTTGCGTGGAGTGTGAAGCCCCCTAACATTCAGGGTGAGGATGGTAACATCCGTGTGTGGCGTATGATGTGTCATGTTCTGTGTCTGCTCGCAAAGCGCAGGGATTACGCCTATGGAGGTGCGCATATCTCGGTCGCTCCAGTTGGCTATGGGTGTCTGTGTCCTCCAACGCCGCATAAGCATAAGTGGGAGATGGCTGGATCTGTGTCATTCCAAGTGGGGGGTGGGAAAAGTGTTCAACTGGGGTATACAACGGAACAAATGGGGTCGGGGAACTTCCCCAATGCCTGGGACCCATCATCAAGGACGATGCGTCCAAACCTGTTTACCCAATTAAGGGGGATGCAACAATATAAGAAGGGGGCAGCGGTGCATGCGCATCGGGCCAGGAACGAATCGGGCCTTTAGTAGGAAAAATGGACGTTGCACCTGCTATAGTAGGCTACGAGGTTGGGGCCGGCGTTCAATAGGTGTGGAAGAAAGTACATTTTGGCTCAATGGTAGTTCCAAGAGACCCTTCTTATTTCGCTCGGGAGCCAGATTGTTCATCTAGAATGAGGTCCGCCGTCTGCGGAGTGACCACGGGGGGCGTCATGGAGTCCTCCCCCGTCCTTGTCCCATCACTGTCATTCTCCTCCTCCGAGGTAAAGATATGCGGTGGTCGGTCAATGTCATCCGGTAGAGGGGATGCCTGCAGGTCGATCACCGCTTGCAATGCCTCCCTCCGTTCTTTCACAATTTGCTCGAGGTCAGGAGAGTCTTGGGTGCGTGTACGAGCTCTGCCACTCACGCCCCCACGTGGGCGCCGCTGAGATCGTTTTCCGGATCGTGGAGGCCCAGGATGCGGGTCTCTTGTGATCTCTGCCCTAGATTGTCGTGTGCAGTGCTGATCCGCCCAATCCTGAGCCTCCGTGGCATTCGTGAAAAACACAGTAGAGTCGGCGTAGACCACCCTGAGGCGGGCCGGGAAAAGCAAGGAGTATTGAATATTGTTCTCGCGCAGCCGTCTTTTTACATTCAGGAAGGAGGCCCGTTGTTGTTGAACTGCCCGTGCATAGTCGGGGAACACCATAACACGCTGGTTGTCGACCCGCAGGGTGCCCGCCACTCGTGCTGCGCGTAGCACCGCATCTCTGTCTCGGAAGTGGAGGAACTTTGCGAGCAGCGGCCTCGGGGGCGCCCCTGGGGGTGGTCTGCGGGCCAGGACCCTGTGGGCTCGTTCCATAGAGAAGAATGCGGAGCGATCCTTATCCGGAGTGAAGGATTTTACCCAAGTCTCTAAGTATTGCAGGGGGTCCGCGCCTTCGATTCCTTCAGGTAGCCCTATTACGCGAATGTTGCAGCGTCTTGAGCGCCCTTCTAAATCGTCCGCCCGCTCCTCCATGATGGTTAGGCGATGTAGCACCTCCTGGAGCGTCTGCTGGTGCTTATCGAGCGTTGGCTGTATGTCGTCCAACTTCTTCTCTCCGTCCTTCACTCTATCCACCAGCTTCCGATGGTCGTCACGGATAAGGCTGATGTCCGTCGCTAGCGTTCCGAGCCGCTCCTCCATTGAGACTCTGGAGTGTTCTATGGCGGCCAGAACCTGGTCCAGCTTGACTGACACCGAGGAGTCCGGCGGCGGCACCACCGCGCCCACCCACGAGTGGGCCCTGGGCATCTTCTCTGGGGCCGTCTCGGGAACCAACGTCTGTTGGGTCCCCCGGGGCTTCCCCATGGTTGCGGTCGGGATACGTCTGCTGGGGGGCACGGGCTCCCTCTCTTCCCGAGGAGGCAGGGGGGTCCGTCTCGTCGCCGGTCTCGTTCTCAGCAATGCCGTGTGTCCCCACCTGGGTTCCTCGCACTCCGCCACGGGCCTCCTCAGCTCCACGTGATCCTCCGCGCCCGTCTGTTGGGGGACGTGGGCCCCCTCTCTTCCCGAGGAGGCAGTCCCAGAATGTGTCAGTTATAGTTGACTATGCTACACGATATCCTGAAGCCATTTCCATTAAGAGCTATCTCTTCTAAAGTCATTGCCCACGACCCTATAGAGGTGTTTTTACACATGGGATATCCCCAGTAAATCCTTACAGATCGGCGAACACCTTTTGTGTCAAAAATAATGAAGCAGGTATGCAAGTAGTTGGACATTAAACATGTGTACCATCCCCAGACAGATGGTCTTGTTGAGAGATATAATGGAAGTCTCAATTTAACTCTAAAGAAAATGTTGTTTGGGGATGGGAAAACTTGGGACCAGTTGCTACCCCTTCCTCTTTTTAAATTACAGTCAAGTACAAAGTAGCTTAGGTGTTTCTTCTTTCAAACTTCTTTTTGGGCGACGACCACGTGCACTCTTAGAGATTACAAAGGAGGCATGAGAAAGAGATGCAGAAGATGAGGCTAGTTCCTTTCTATATTATAGTAAGAAGCTTAAGTCTTAGATAGGGAAGCTGAGAGTGCTGGCTCACAAAAACATGTGAAAAAAGTCAACAGAAACAGAAGATTTTCTATGACAAAGGAAAACAATGGAGGAAACCTGCGTTTGGGGATCAGGCCCTAGTTCATTTACCTTCATCCAACACAAAATAAAGAGAGTAGCAAGGTCCCTATGAAATTACTAAAAAAGTAGGAAAAGTTACATATCAGCGCCGTCTTTCTTCCAAATAAGAACAACTTTATCACATCAACCTCTCAAAAAAATGGTTGTGACCTCCCCCCAAGACTATTCAGTGATACCTGTAGAAAAATCAGAAAACACTTTAGGTAGTAATGACATCAACAGCGCCCTCTCTGGGGAAGAAAGAAAAGAGCTCCTCACAGTATTAACATCCTTTTCAGACATCCTTTCTGACTTACCTCGGAAAACCCAGTTAGCCATGCATACCATACCAACACACAAGCAAGTTTTTATCAAACAATGTTCCTATCATATCTTTGAAACACGTAGACTGGCCCTTCAAGCGACAGTACCACAAATTCTTGAAATGGTCCCATCCAAGAGCGATTAGTGCTCGCCTATTGCACTTGTCCCGAAACCTGATGGCAGCCTATGCTTTTGTATAGACTTCAGGGCGGTAAATCGGGTTTCTAAACTGGATGGGTATCCCTTGATGAGAATAAAGGAGATGATCGAGAAACTGGGCGAGGCACACTATATAAGTACCACTGATTTAAACAAAGGGTATTGGCGGGCCCCTTTAAATCCTGCCGATCAAGAAAAAAGATTCTTCGCTACACCTGATGGCTTATATCAATTTACTATCCTGCCATTCAGCTTACATGGGGCCCACCACCTTCCAGAGACTCAGGAATACCCTGCTCATAAAAAACCCAGGCGTATTCCTCCGCGTATCTATATGACATAGTTGTTTATAGCAAGACGTGGTCAGAGCACCTTAATCATCATTTGATCCTGCCTGAGCTACAACATGCTCACCTCCATATTAATGCCAAAAAGTCAAAAACTGCATACCAAAACCTCAAATACTTGGATTATCTCCTTGTAGAGGATGTTATAGAACCCCAAACAGAGATGATAAAAACCATAACTGAAACACCTTTCCCAAAAACAAAAAGAGAATTAAGAGCCTCTTGGGGTATTATAGATGGTTCATTTCTCGCTTCTCTGAATTGTGTGCCCCTCTCACGGATATGCTCAAGAAAATTGTTTCTCCCCCTATCTTTAAACACCCCCCTGTAACCGCCCTTGGAGAATTATAGAAATTAAAAACCGCTCTTACCATTGATCCTGTACTGCTCTCTCCTGACTTTAGCAAACCATTTATATTACAAACAGATGCTCCTGATTTTTTTTTTTTTTTTTTTAATCTGTTTTTATTAATTTTGTTGTTTTGTCAAACACCAATACAGATATTCGGTACAGTAGCATACGAGCTCCTTGAGTATAACAGCAGTGCATAGCGCACTTAAAAGATACATAATTAGGTCGTAGCTTGATGGACTCCGCCCAGCTGCATTGAACCCCTAATGAGGCAGAAATCTCAAATATTGATATATGCAGTCCTGCCTTCCCCCGCGTGGGCTCATCAGGATATCCCGGTGAGTCCCGCAGCCGAATCCGCAGCCACTGTCCAGAAACAATTAGAAAACAAACAGAAAGACCCGCAACCACCTCAAAAGTAGACCAGCTCCAGTGTGCCTATCGCTATCCCTGCCCCCGTGTAGTCCCCCTCTCCCCCGATTGCATTGATTGACGAAACTGCAGCACACCATCACGCGTTCGGGTGCATTGTCCCCTCTCACCCAGTGCGGGTGCGTGTTGTGTGTGGAACCCTACGGGGTCACTCCGGCGGATCTTCCGCTGCCCGGCTTGACGTCGCCTCCCCCCCCTGCTCACCCCTCCCATCCCCCACCTCAGCATGTCTGAGCGCCTGAAGCATCTCCTCCCATTGCGCGGCTATGGGCCTCTTCCTCAACCCTAGTGTCTCCTCCCACCTAATAGCAGTCCCCTCCGCTCCGGCCCATGCAGCGAGTGAGCTCCCCCACGCCCGCGGGTGGGGCGGGTCCTGTGCCTTCCACCGCCTGGTTATGAGGCGCTTTGCAACCGCGAGCCCTAAATCCAGGAACCGAGACGTCACCTTAGTCGTGCTCGTCCTACGAAAGTGATGCAGTAGGTAGACCACCCAGTCGAAGGATATATCCCTTCCCGTGATAGTGTGCAGGGAGTCGTGAACTGCGCGCCAGTAGGAGTGTAATTTGCAGCAGCCCCATAGCATCTAGGACACTGTGCGTTTGCGTGACAGTAGTAACTGTTAAGAACCGCGGGAGTGAGATATGCCCTATGGACAACAAATAATTGTATCTGTCTGAGGCGCATGTTTCTAGGGATGCGCACCGGACTTTTCAGTATGTGTTCCCAATCTTTATCCGTCAACTGCCTCCCCAGGTCCGCATCCCATTTGTGCCTAAGCGGTTCTAGGGAAATCGCCGTGTGCGTCCGCAACGATGCCGCGAACCACCTAATCAGGTGGCAGCCCCTTCCCAAGACGTGCAAGTACTGTATAGTAGGGTGCTGGCCGGGCTCCACGGCCATATCTCCCCACCGAGCACCCAAAGTCCATACTAAGGAGTGATAGGTCAGGAACTGTCCGGGCGGTAGGCCCCCTTCCTCCACCAGCAAGTCGCACGAGAGGAGCTCTCCGTCTCGATACAGATCTCCTAGGGTCTGGATGTCCGCCTCTCGCCACTGTGTAAGTGCAAGGGCGGTAAGCGGTTCCACTCCACTGGGGGTACCTTCCAATGGCAGCGCTGGCGCGTACGGGAGTACGTGCCGAGTAAGGAATAGGCTTCTGCGGAAACAGCGATACGCCACCGCAAGGAGGAGCGGGGCTGGGGTTGTACTTCTGGAGGCCGGGTTGAAGAGCACCAACAGCTGCTCAAGTGTATACGGTGGGCCCATGGACGCAGTGTCCTCGCGACCCCTATCCGCCAACCAGCGCGCTATCCACTGCAGTTGGGCCGCTAGGTAGTAATGCTCGAAGCAGGGTGCCGCCAACCCTCCCTGATCCGTCGGGAGGTAGAGTTTCCTCAGGGACAACCTGTGTCGGCTATTTCCCCAGATGAAGTCCCTAAGGGTTTGCGACAGCTTGGCGAAGAAGGCCGCCGGGATGTAAAAAGGCAGGTTAGCGAAATAGTACAGGAGCCGCGGGAGGACCACCATTTTGGACAGTGCCACTCTTCCCGTGACCGTGAGCGGAAGCGTGTTCCAGAAGCGCACTTGGGATTTAATGGCCGTGAAGGCCCTACCCAGGTTACCGTCAATTAGGTCTGCCGGCTGACGGTATATGCGGAGTTCCAGGTATCGGAAGGTGTCACCCCTCCACTGTACTCTGGTGCCGTTTAAGACATAGCCAGGGTCTTGCCGCCCCTCGCCGAACGCGTAAAGGTAGGATTTGCTGGCGTTCACCCGGAGCCCCGAAAGGGCGGCAAAATCTCGCAGGACGTGGGCCAGCTGAGGTGGAATGTCGTCAACGTCCCGTACATACACCAACAGATCGTCTGCGTAAAGCGACACCTGATGTACAGTGTCCCCTAGTGGTATGCCAGCCGCCGTCCGCTGTCGTATAGCTGCTGCCAGGGGCTCCATCGCCAGAGCGAACAGGAGCGGCGACAGCGGGCATCCCTGCCGGGTTCCCCTGCAGATCGGTATGGCGGCGGATATGTACGGCCCCAGTCGCACCCGCACCTTAGGGTCTTTGTAAAGGAGGCCCACCAGTTGTAGAAACTCCAAGCCAAGGTCAAAGCGCAGCAGAAGTGCCGAAAGATACCACCATTCAAGGCAATCAAATGCCTTTTCCAGGTCTAATATTAGGCAGCCTGCCCTGGGCCACTCCCGTGTACTGTCTGCCGCCACCCTGAAAAATCTCCTCAGGTTCAAGGACGTACTGCGCTTTGGCACAAACCCATTCTGGCCGGCATGGACTAAGTGTGCAACCACTGGCGCCAAGCGCTCCGCCAGCACCTTAGCCAGGATCTTACAGTCAGTGTTAAGGAGCGCCAGCGGGCGGTAGGAGCCCAGGTCTGTGGGGTCCCGATCCGGCTTGGGCAGTGTGAGAAGTTGGCCTGATGTATGATGTCACTAGTTCTAGTGTACACCTTATATCAGTCCAAATACCCTTATGGTGATTGGTTGTAAAGTCAACCTTATAGACCAGCTATCCTAGTGGTAGCATGGACAAGAGCAGTCTTAGGCTAAACTCTGAATGGCATGTGAAGCCAGCTGTGATACCATATATAATCCCTTGAATACCAAATGAAAGGACACCACAACAGATATATATATAAAATAAAGTGTATTTATTCTAGTCAAACCCTCAGCACTCTTTATGAGATTAGAGGTAAGTACAACACAGTCTTATGTAAGCATACATTAAGTCACACAGGTAAGTAATACAGTTAGGCCCTAGGGGCCACGCAAACCATATACTAAGTAAGTGGTATAAGAACCACTGTCACGGAAATAGAATAGGCCTAGGCCTAGGGAATCGCTGGGGCTACACTACACTAGCGTTAGTTAGGAAGTGGGAGGCCCACGGGATTCGTGTGCAGAGTGGAAACACTCACGCGTAATGCGTAAAAGTCAATAGCAATAGTACAGTTTAGAAAACGGTAGATTTAGGACACTAACGGAGTAGCTAGGAAGTTGAGACTTGAAAACTAGACACTAGGATAGTCACTATCCTGATGAGCACCGGAGTACCCAAGTTACCTAGCCCACAGGCTGCGGGTGCATAGGGGTGAAGATGCGTCGTTTTCGTCGTCGACTCCTATGGATGCCTGAAGAAAGATGCTGACAGGCAGTCAGTGAAGAGTGTCCGGTGGATCCCAAGGCTGGGATCAAGAAGAGAGGAAACCTGCAAGCAGAAGGGACAGAGTCAAGGTCACTAGCCAGTGACCACGTGGAACCAGGAAGGAACCAGGCGATGTCGTGAAGATTGCAGGTGAAGGTGAAGCTTGTCGCTGCAGCCAGGAGGACCAGGAAGCGTCGAGGACGACCAGGACCAGAAGGCCAGCTGTCCCACGAAGGCTCTTGCTGTCGGCGGCGTCGAAGTTGGACTAGGACTCACCAAGCCTTGGCAAGCGGAACCCACGAAGAACGGAGGACTTGCTTCTGGTTCAGACCAGGAAGGTCTGGGGTGCTTCTTCTTTGCAGAGAAGCGGGAGCCAGTCTGGTGGAGCCAAACCAGCGCAGAAGATTTCAGGGAGCGTCGTCACAAAGGCCACTAGCCAGCGGGCAAGCAACCGGACAGACGCGGCAAGCAGGAAAATGCAGAAGGGCCCCACGCAGGACTCGTGGAGTGTGGGGGGCTGATCTTCGGTGCAGATGGTGCTTGGGGTTGGGGCTTCTCAATCCCCGGTGCACAACTTCGAGGGTACCTCAGAAGCTGCGCTTTAAGTTACTAGCCACTTTTTCCAGGTAGCCGGTCCCACGTCGCTCGTCGCCTCCACGGATCTCAGCTTTGCTGTCGATGTGGATCAGGGTCGGAGAAGTCTGGAAGTCAAGGCTCTGGTTGGGCTCTGCAGTCGGTTCCTCGTAGAACGTGGGCAAAGCAAAGGGTAGTCTCTTGATGGTGCCTGTTTGCACAGGGTAGCCACTCCTTGGCTACAAGGGAGATTCTTCAGTCTTCTTCTTTCGTCGAATGTCGAAGGTCCAGAGTTTCTGTTCAGTTTTGCAGGTTCAGGATAATCTAAAGTCTTGAGGCCCAACTCCCACTCTTATACTAATCTGGGGGGCTGGGATACCTGCTAGGTCACGCCTTATGGGTGGGACCTGGGAGGGGGTGGTTACACCCACTTCCCTTTGTCCAGTTTCGCGCCAGAGCTGGGGCTGGAGTGCCCCAGCGCCGGTTTGAACTGGACTAGGCAAGGAACACCTTGTGTGCCCCAGGCTTGTCTCATTCCTTTCAGCCCACCCTGCCCCAATACACTAAAGGCTGTCTGGGGAGGTGCTAGCACCTCCCCAAGCAGGAAACCTATTGTCCAGGCCTCCCTGGCTGGGATCACTCCCAGCTGCAGGAGGTCAGACTTGTGTCGTGGCAGCAGCATCCATTTTGTGATGCTGAGGCTTTGGTCAGAGGCTAACAGTTGAAGTATGATTTTAACATGTCTTTCCCTCTAGAAGGGGGGAATAATATTCTCATGTCCAGAAATGGCATGGGGGTATTATTCCACAGTGTTAGACACCTTACACGACATGTTTCGATAAAGCCAAACCATAGTTACCATAACCGTCTAAGATTATAAGGCACTTTAAGAGTATATGGTAGGCTATATCATAGAACAGCTATAAGGACAAGGTTCCGAAAGCTGCAGACAGGCTCAGCTCATGCTAGAGCACCATCTCACATGTTACCAAGCACTCTGCCTCCAGGATTGTCAAGGCCTGCCATAGGAGTGACTGATAGGTACACATGTGTCTATATGTAAGTTAGGTATAGGAATACTACACCTAAGCAAGGGGTGATTACACGACCTTGCCCCAGCTGAGTGATCAGCCAGTTGTGTCAAAATGGAAGGCCAGGCCAGGGGTGGCATAATACATGCTGCAGCCCCTGGTAGGCCTAGGGTACACCTATGCCCTGGGTACCTAGGGTACACTGTACAGGGGCCAATAAGGTGATCCTATCCAAATGGGTTATGCACCTAAAGTACATAGTATTAATTTAGAGAGAGAACAGCAGGGCTGTGGGTCTGATTAGCAGGCCCACAGCCACATCTAAGTCGAAAACCAGTAAAGCAAAAGCAAAAAGTGGGGGTGAACATAGAAAGCAGACCCTACTCTCCTACAGGCAGGGACACCAAGTAGGCCTCACTCATCGAGGGAGGTAGTGCGCCTGCCTCAACCGCCGCCCTATATACCCCGAGGAGGTGCAGCACCAGATGCTCATGGTAGGCTTTATAAAACTCCGTAGGCAACCCATCGGGGCCCAGAGTTTTCCCAGACGCCATTGAGGAGATGGCGTCTCCTATCTCTTCCAGTGTAAGAGGACAGTTGAGAGCCTCCATATGCTCAGCAGTGACCGTAGGCAGTCGCGCCTGCCCTATAAACCGCTCGAGATCCTCCCCCGTGCAGTGTCCTCGCGCACGGTACAGTTGTGCATAATGGTCTGTCATGACCCTATGAATGTCCCGATGGGTGCACATGAGTTCTCCCCCTGACGTACGTATCACCGCGACTGGGGCGCGTGTCATCTCCTGCTTCAAAAGCCAGGCAAGCAGTCGACCTGCCCTGTCGGCCGATGCATGTGTGCGGGCCGTGTGTGCCGCATAGTTCAGACACCTCAGGCGTTCCAGGAGCTCAGCATGTTCGGCGCGCAGGTCCGCCCACTGTTGTGCTCGTGCACCGCCCCCCTCTCCCTCCCGCTCGTGCTGAAGCAGCCGGGATTCAAGACGGGTGAGCGACCCCGCTATCTGCCTCCGCATATTCCATGTGGTCCCCAAGCAATGACCGCGAATCACTACTTTGAGCGCATCCCATTCCACCCGTGCGTCGCTCGCTGTGCCCTCATTGAGCTCATAATAGGAGAGGAGCGCATTTTCCACCAACGAGCGGAAGTCCGAGTCTTCCAGCGCCGTGGGCTGGAGTCGCCACGTGGGTATGGGAGGACGACCCGCCTTCCAGCTAAGTCGGAGCCTCAGGGGGTTATGGTCAGAGTGCGTGCGCCCCAGATACTCTACGCTCTCCACCAGTGGCAGCAGCGCCGGGGATCCTACCATCCTATCCAACCGCACATGTAGATCATGCGTAGAGGAATAATAAGAGTAGATTCGATCCGTGGGGCACCGAGTACGCCAAATATCCAGCACCCCCCACTGTGAAAGCCAGTCGACCAACACACGGGCCGTGGAGGCAGCGGCCGTCGCGCGGAGCGGAGGGAACGACCTGTCCAGGTGCACATCTAAGACAGAGTTAAAGTCCCCTCCAAGCAGCCAGGGGATACCGGCGTACGGCGCTACCCCCAGCGACAGACGCGCGAGGAAGGGTATCTGGTCAACGTTCGGGGCATAGATCGAAGCCAGTAATACAGCCTGGCCGTTCAGCGTTCCCCGTACTAAAGTGTACCTACCCTCAGTGTCCACAGACACATCCTCGCTGACAAAGGGGACGCCCGCTCTGACCCACACGAGGGTGCCCCTGGCCTGTGCTGAGTACACCGTGCCATACACCTGGCCTCTCCAGCGCCGTCGCAACTTCTCTAACTCGGGCTGCGTCATGTGCGTCTCCTGTAATAGTGCGATGCCGGCTGAGTGTCGCTGCAAGTAGGCGAAAACGGAGTACCTCCGCGTGGGAGTATGCATACCCCGTATGTTCCACGTAATAATGTTAACCCGTGTCATGGCGCAGCTGTGTTATGTCGGGGAGACAGGGCGCGGGGCAAGTGGCAGCCAGTGTGCGCTGCAGTGAAGGAAGGAAGCTGTGATCTGAGGTAACAATCGTAACATAACAATAAGAAGTGTGTAACGGCTGGGGCGAAGCGCACAAGTGTGTCCGTCCAAACTTACGTGACCCTACGCGGGAGAAAACTAGGTCAGGGTGTGACCTGGGGGTAGTGAGGTGCGGAGGAATGTTCGCCACCGGTGTCCCCGTGTGTCATCTAAGTGTGGTGTGCCTCTACGAAGTGCTACCCAGCGATGAGCGGTGCGACTAGTGAGGCGCAGGCAAGTGCCCCCCGGGAGCCACCCATATCTACTGTTTCCCTCAGGGGAGACCCATCCTGAACGAGTAGCCGTGACCTCAACAGATCCCCCTCCCAGGTCGGGAGGACCACCAGACTAGTTCCAGGGCCCAGGCTCACCCTCCGCTTCCCCAGGGACATAAGTCAACTTCATGGTACTTGCACCAGCGGTAGTCCTCAGGCCATCTCTCAGTCCAGGATACCATCCGCAGTCTGTGGGGTAACCACCGGCCCACCGAAGGCCTCGGAGAGGGATTTCGTCGTAGACGTTGACCCGCTCACCAGCACCTCAAGTCGCCCCTCCTGGTCCGATGAGTCCATCTGCCTCAGGCTGGCCAGTTTCGCGACCGCCTGCAGCACATTCCGACGCTCTTGTCGCATTTTCTCCGGCGTTGGAGCTACTGACCGCGCCGGCATCTCTCGTTTTGCTTTACGCTGCTGACGACGTCTGCCACCTCTGCTGGGGCGGGCTCCGTCGCCCGGGTCTGCCGGCCTCTGCCCAGTCCATAGTCCCTTCTCCTCTAGCCAGGCCCAGACCTCCGCCGGGGAGTCAAAGTAGTGAGTCTTTCCTTTATCGACCACACGCAACCTAGCAGGGAACAGCAGCGAGTACGGCAGCGCCAGCTCACGAAGCTGGCGTTTCACTGCCATGTAATTATTTCTGCGGCGCTGCACCAGCGTGGTGTAGTCCGGGTAAAGCATCACTTAACTGCCGCTCCCCGTAAGACCATTCATGTTACGGGTCTCTCTGAGGATGGCGTCCCTGTCTCTATAGTTCAGCAGCTTGAACAGGAATGGGCGCAGCCGGGCGCCCGGCGGCGGCCTCTGAGCTGGCACACGATGAGCTCTTTCCACCGCGAAGTGAGTCGACAGCTTCCCAGGCGTTATGACTGCCCGCAGCCAGTCTTCCACATATTGTTCCGGGTTTCGCCCTTCTTCGCCCTCCGGCAGGCCCACGGCGCGGACATTATTGCGGCGGGAGCGCCCTTCAGCATCCTCCGCCCTGTCTTCTAAGGCGTGAATACGATCCGGCATGTCTTGTAGGGCAGCTGCGTGGCTGCGAGCGACCGGCTGCATCTCCGACAACGTCTGCCCCTGGGTGGCAACCGTGTCCGCCAACCTGCGGTGATCTGCATGCAGGAGCGTGAAGTCCGAGGTGACTTTATCTATGCTGCTCTCCAGTGACGTCCTAGTTTGCTCCAGGGTGGTCCCTATTTTCTCCACTGCGGCCAGCACGGAGTCCATCTTGGCCGCCAGCGCCGCGGTCGACGACGGACCCTCCTCCATCCCCTCGTGAGGGCGGGCACGGTCAGGAGTCGTGCCCGTTGTGGACCTTGCTGCAGCTTGGCGCGCATGCGGCCCATCACTAGTTGCTGCGCCGTGGGCATCCGCCACCGATCGCCCAAAGACCGGCTGCACCCGCGACGTCCTCTTGCCAACCGCCTCAGGACAGCCGCCGCTAGACCGCAGCCGGCACCCGTCCGTTCAGCGCCCCCAGGGAAGGCCCACCCGGGCTATCGGCACAGGGTCTGCCACACTCGTCCAGCCGCAGGTAGAGGTCGTCAGCGAAGTCCGCAACGGCGGCCAGCAGTCGGCCTGTCCTCGCTTCCACGGCACCGCTTCCACGGTAAGGGACCACGGTCCAATCCCCCTGGCCTGCAGTCGCGGTGTCACGCCCAGTGGGAGCCAGGCGAGGCAGCGCGTCTCAGCACGCAGAGGGCAGCCACCTCCCGGGGCGGCCAGCAGCGGCCGGGCAGGGTCGCCTCAGGCAGGGACACTGACCCCCCCCCCCGCAGGGCGGATCTCCAAGCGTACCCTCGCCCTCCGCCGATTTCACCTCACTGCCGGCGCCGGTCTCCCATCTTCACGCCGCAGCGCAGCCAACAGTTCCTTTCGCAGAACAAGCGGGGCAAACGTAGGCGCGGCGCGGGTGGGCTCCTTTCACGTTTGCACGATAGTGCCAAATGCCCCGCCAGGGTGGGCAGGGACAGCCGCGGGAAGTAGGCCACCCCACTCCCTCCACGCAAAGATCTCGCAGCTCTCCCAGACTCACCGGCTGAGCCGTCACCAATGGGGGCCGTGGTGGTGTACCCTGGATTAGCTCCACAGGAGCAGCGCCACTGTCTGCGGCCCTGTGGGCGGGGACCGGCCACGGGCCCCCCCAGCCGTCTTCACCCGCCTAGCAGCAGCTCGCCGGGCGGTCCGTATGCGCAAGATTCCCAATGCGGCGTATGGGGTCTGGGCAGGGCAAGATCCTCAGCAGGGCCTCAGGACGCACCTACGTGTGCACAGGATGAGTCTGGAGTCATTCGGGTGTCCGCAAACGGCGCCTTCGAAGTTTCCCATGCGGTGCGTGTGTTCCACGGGTAGGGCACAGCGCGGCCACCGCCACTCGGGTCCTGCGTCTCCTCGCTACTCCCCGCGCCAGGCCGGTGTGACCGGTCTCCGGCAGTCCGCCAGCGTGAGAAGGCCCGCTACCCCAGCGGGCTTTGATCGCCGATCCCGCCTCCGGTCTCAGTACCTGGGTGCGCCGCCTCCCGGGCCCGGTCTTCACGCCCCCCAGTACCAGGGCGCTCCCAGCAGCGGCGGCTCATCTCAGGGCGCCTCCCGGCGTCTCCAGCACCACAGTATCAGCGCGTCCGCTGCTTCCTCTACCACAGCCTCGCCGCAGCTTCCTCAGCCGGGGGAAGGCCGCTCCCACGGGCCGCACGCCCGCGGCTGTCTCCGGCCAGCGCTCCGCGGGAGAGCCTCGCGGCCCACCGCCACTCGCCGGCCTCCAACGCGGGTGTCTCCGATGCTCCGCAGCCCGTTGTTCGGTACCACAGCTCTCCGGGACTCCGCCGGCACCCCCTCCGCCGCACAGCACCCTGCCGCCGGTTTCAGTGGCGAGGACGGCACCGCAGGATCGCCGACTACAGGATAAGTCGGGGAAAAGGTAGCGGAGCTCTACAGAGTCGCGTCCGCCATTGTGGCTTGCTAGCCACGCCCCCAAACAGATGCTCCTGATGTCGGAATTGGAGCTGCGTTGTCTCAAATGGACACAGAATGTCAAGAAAGACCTCTTTTTTTAAATCATTCGAAAACTGTTCCCTAGATGAAGGGTGTATCCCACCATAGAGAAGGAGTGTCTGGCCCTTAAATAGAGTATTAAGAATCTTTGTACTATATACTGACTATGCACCTCTTACCTGTCTTTACCAGAATACTGAGATGGTTTTTGACTTTGCAACCCTTCCAATTTGAAGTTCGACATAGGAAGGGAACGCTGACTATCTCTCCAGTTTTCCCATCTCCCTCTATCGGGGAAATCCTAGGGAGAGGGTGTGTGGTGGGGAAGATGGTGTCCCATACCCTGGCACTTCCCCTCTACTAACACATCACAGGATGCGTTTTCACTTTTTCTACAGACACCCTGGGACGCCTGTCCCTTTAAGGCTCCTACAACATTTCCAGGTGAACCTGGGTGTTACCTCTGTCCTGTGAGGATGGAGCCCTTTTCTTCCCGACTACCCAATGAGGAGGGAGAGATGATTGCAGAATAGGAATTACACTTCACTGTTGGAACAGCTTCACTCTCAGAGAGGACGGACCCAACAGTGGGAACAAGTGGAGAAGCAACTCAAGCGACACAAGACACCATTCCTCGGAGGAATTGCACGGAGACAGAGGCAGGAGATGGAAGCGCAGAAGATGGGAAAATGCTAGGAGGCCACAGTTAGCTCAAGCCATCCGCCACAGGAGCGTGGCTAGCCCAGGTATGTGGGCGTTTGCTGGGCAAATGCGGGGTTTGGGACACAATAAAAAGGAGAACATGAGGGTTGGAATCATAGTGGTGTCACCAGTTAAAAGGGTTTATGGTGTCATAGAATAGTATGCCAGCTGTAACTTGAAGCCTGCAAGTAATTGAGCAATTCCTTTTCAAGACTTAGGCTTGGACCTAGTGAGGCAAAACTAGGTTGAAAAATAACATTATTAGAACGTAATTGACACACATGGTGGTGGGACATGAATATTAGATACTAAGTGGTGCTCTCACAAACCCCCTGCTCCCATACCTAGTCTTAAAATAAGAAGAAACGCTTACCTGTTGCTTTTCCTCTTCAATTCGAGGGGCATGCTTCATCCACGTTGTTCCCGTCCTTCCTAACCTGTGAAGAATAAAAGAGGAAATGTTTTGCTATTAGCATTGCGTGAATCTATTCTACAATAAAAAGAAATAGGTGCCGATTAGGATGGCGGAAGACCCGCCACCGCCCGATCACTAAGCGATTTACCCACCACCCAATTAGGATGACGGTGGGTACCGCGGCGGACGCTCCGTCCGCCACTACACCGCCAAAGGCAATCATACCTATTGCCTGGCGGACAGTGCAGGGTGCCTAAAATGGTGGCTGTGCCTAGCAGGCACCGTCCACCAAATTAGGATGTTGTGTAGAAAAGGCCTTTCCATGGCGGCTCATGGTACTACCCTGCATTTCCCTGCACTGCGTGGCATGCACCGCGCATTGCCTGCCAAGCAGTGCAGGGAAATGCAGTGCTTTGGTTTTGCTTTGTTCGCCATAAGTTGGCAGGGTATGCTCAGACGTGAGTCCCTTGCTCACTTTGCCACTGGATTCAAGCAAGCCTGGCTGAAGACGGCTGAAATGCCAGAAACCGGTCCTAGGAAGCTTGTTTCCGGTCCAGGGAAGACATGGCTTGGCAGTTCGGGCTGGACTGTTCCCATGAGGCACAGGGTCAGACTGATATGCATATGGCCATGTCTGAACTGGGGTGGCAGAGTGGGCTAAAGGACGGTGATGGATTAAACCCAGATCAGTTGACTGGGGTTGAGTGCTTGCAATGTTCAACACTCCGTCCATCATTTCCTTTGGTTTTGCTTTGTTCGTCATAAGTTGGCAGGGTATGCTCAGACGTGAGTCCCTTGCTCACTTTGTCACTGGATTCAAGCAAGCCTGGCTGAAGACGGCTGAAATGCCAGAAACCGGTCCTAGGAAGCTTGTTTCTGGTCCAGGGAAGACATGGCTTGGCAGTTCGGGCTGGACTGTTCCCATGAGGCACAGGGTCAGACTGATTTGCATATAGCCGTGTCTGAACTGGGGTGGCATAGTGGGCTAAAGAACGGTGATGGATTAAACCCAGATCAGTTGACTGGGGGTGAGTGCTTGCAATGTTCAACACTCCGTCCATCATTTACTTTGGTTTTGCTCTTTTTGGTTTAAACATTGCGTTTGAAGAGCATGGACACTGGACTGCAATTTGCTCCTCAGTCCCCCCCTCTTTTGTTGATGTGGCCTTATTGCGTCACTTGTGACTGAGGTCAACTGGCTTTCCTTATGTGCATGCCCTTTGATGTCTCCCGTATCTTCGGAGACGACGCGGACTCAGCACCATGCCCGGGTCCTTAGGCCTTTTCATGGCCTCCTGCCAACCCCGGTCTGCATTTTGCTCCTTTCAGAAGAAAGGGCTTCCAGCGCATCTCTACTTGCCTGGCCACAATGGCCCACAGGTTTCTGAGCCCCAGTGTGGCCAAGGACGTGGTACCCACAGACCCTGTGGTCGGGAAACCAGAGGTAGATCCAGTCAACAACCACCCTGGCAGTCTCCAAGTCTCTATAGTTTGCTCTCCGACCATCATGGGCAACCAGTGGGTAGCAGGATATATCTGAAAGAAACACGTTAGTTAGATTCCTCACCTTAGAATATCCCCAGGCGTCAGACTGGATCCGGAAAGATTTTTCGTCAGCAATACCCTTGCGCGTCGCTAGGCGTCGTCTGCAGCTCCGCGTCCGTCGTCGTGATCACCGGGATGACGTCGTCGGAGTACTTAGATGCCGCCCTCGCGCGCTTATGTCAGTTCTTCTTTTTTCCGCGCCAGTAAGCGCTGATCCGGGAAGAGCATACCCTTTTAGTCATTTTTTGACTAAACTTTTTTGAACTCTTTTGGTTCTATTCTTGTCGACATCGACTCTGGTGCCGGTAGGGATGCCTGGCTTTAAGGCTTGTGACTCCTGTCACCGACTGATGTCGGTCACGGACCACCACCGCCGGTGCCTTTATTGTCTTGGAACCGACCACGACGCCGAGTCGTGCCTCGACTGCCGGCCTTGACTTCGAAAGCTAGGCGGGAGCGGTCCCGCAAGGTTCTCGAGTACCGGCAGTCGGCTCTGCGCCGCTCAAGCTCCCGGTCGAGGAGGAGGTCGAGGGACCGGTCGCGGAGCCACAGTCACCACCGCTCGTCGGGGTCCAAGTCTTCGAAATCCGGTAAGTCAAAGCACAGCAAGAAGTCGAAGAAGCGACATCGCTCTTCTGACTCCCCTCGCCAGTCGCGCGACTCGGCTGAGGGTTCGGGTGGCACCACCCGCGCGGCTCCGTCGGAGCCGCAGGAGTCGCGTCCGGCCCCACACCCTCCGGTCCCTGGGACTGACGCGACTCCGGCGGAGGTCAGTGCTTTCCTCATGGCCATGAGGAACCTGGCTCTGCCGTCGACGCCTGCCGGCGCGCCTTCCGGCCCCGCAGGCTCGACTGGGAGGCCTAGCGAGCCGGCGGCTCCGGCCCCAGTGCCATCGTCGACTCCGGTCCCGACGCCGCAGGTCCCCGGGGGATCCAGGCCTGGATCCCAGTCGGCGCCAGTCGACCTCATGACCCCTCCACCGGCTTCGACTCCCCCGGTGCCGTCCCCGGACGACGCTGTTCTCCAGTTTAGTCCCGGCCCGGCGTCGGAGCGGCGCTTCCGGCGCCGCACCCGACGCCGATGGGTGGCAATTTCATTTTCCGCCCGGCTCCGATCATTCCACCTGTGTACCAGGAATCGGATGACGGTGACAACTGGGAGGGGTCTGAGGACCCTCTGGCCCGGCAGGGCCAGTTATCCCAGGACTGGGCAGACGAGCTGGGGGATGCCAGTGGTCTTGACACCTCCCCTGACACTGGCTTCATCTCTCCTCCGACTGTGGCTTCGGAGGAAGGTGCTGCATTTTCTGTGGTGCTGTGCAAGGCGGCCGAAGCCCTTGGGCTAGAACTGCCTGCTGTGGCCGTGAGGACGAACCTCCTCACCGAAGTGCTTCAACCGTCAGCAAGCTCCTTGGAGCCTCTGCTGCAGTTCAGTGAGGCACTCATTGACGTTCTGAAGGGCACCTGGTCCAAGCCCTCCACATTTCCTCCTGTGGACCGGAACGTGGCCCGATGCCACCGCCCTGCACCGAGCGACCCCAGTTTTCTGTCCCATCACCCCACGCCCGAGAGCCTGGTTATCCAGGCCTCTACCTCCCAGACCTCCTTTCCGTCCGCTCCCCCGGATCGGGAATCCAAAAGGCTAGAACAGTTTGGGAAGAAATTGTTCTCCTCTCTTGGTTTGGGGTTGAGGTCTATCAACACCGCGTGTCTTTTGGACCGTTACTCCCACTCCCTGTGGGATACGGTGGAGGACGTACTGCCCCAGTCCCCGGAGGAGGCCCGGACAGGACTCGCCCAGGGTCTTGCCGAGGGGCAGGATGCGGCACGGCATGCCATCCGATGTGGACTGGACACAACGGACTCGCTGGGCAGGGCATTGTCGACCACGGTGGCGCTTCGTCGTCACGCCTGGCTGCGGTCCACGAGTTTTTCCGGGGATGTCCAGAGCACCCTCATGACATGCCCTTCGATGGCAGTCGCCTTTATGGCGAAAAAGCGGATAGTGCGCTGAATCGCTTTAAGGACTCCAGGGCAATGGCCAAGTCCTTGGGCCTTTCGGCCCCACGCCCGCAAACTTCCGCTTTTCGTCCCTTTCGTGGCCAAGGAAGGGGCGCCATCTCACGTCCGACTAGCCACAGGCCGCAGAACCAACCTCCGCGCGGACGTGGATTCGGCTGAGGCGGTACAGGGGGACAACGTGCCGGTCCGTCCACGTCTACTCCAGCAGCATCCGCCTCAAAGCCCTCCTAGTCCGAGCTTTCAGGCCCATTCCACGCCAGTGGGAGGCAGAGTTCCCCATCACCTGCTCCACTGGCGCACCATCACAAATCTGCAAATCGTCTGAAGGGGCTACTCCCTCCCCTTCGAGGCGACCCCTCCAGCCATGCCACCGCAGTGCTTCCGAATCTCGGGGGATCACTTGAAGCTTCTGCAGGAGGAAGTTACGGCCCTCTTGGCCAAGGGGGCCATCGAGCGCGTTCCTGGTCCAGAAGTAGATCGTGGTTGTTATTCCCACTACTTTCTGGTTCCCAAGAAGGACAAAGTGGGCCTACGCCCTATCTTGGACCTCAGGAGCGTCAACGCCTTCCTCCGGAAGGAGAAGTTCAAGATGCTCACCTTAGCTCAGGTTCTGGCTGTCTTAGACCCTGGAGACTGGATGGTAGCGTTGGATTTGCAGGACGCTTATTTCCACATCCCCGTCCTGCCGGCCCACCGGCGTTACCTGCGGTTCACGGAGGGCCAAGAGCATTTTCAGTTTACCATGCTCCCCTTCGGCCTCACCAGTGCCCCTTGGGTGTTCATGACAGTGATGGCGGTGGTCGTAGCTCATCTGCGCAGATTGGGGGTTCCAGTCTTCCCCTATCTCGACGACTGGTTGGTGAAGGCAGGCTCTCACCCCAGGCAGTTGTTTCCCACCTCCAGACCACGGCCGACCTCTAGCATTTGCTGGGGTTCTCCATCAATGTGCCGAAGTCGCATCTGAGTCCCTCCCAGCAGCTCCTCTTCATCGGAGCGGTTCTGGACTCGGCGCAGTTCCGGGCCTATCCTCCGGAACAGCGGGTCCGGAATATTCAGGCTCTGATTCCCATCTTTCGGCCTCTATCCCGGGTTTCGGTCAGGTTGGTGCTGCGGCTTCTGGGTCCGATGGCCTCCTGCATCCTGTTGGTGCATCACGCCAGATGGCGAATGCGGGCTCTGCAGTGGGACCTGAAGTTTCAGTGGGCCCAGCATCGGGGCAACCTGTCCGACCACGTCCTGATCTCAGAGGGCACTGCGAGTCAGTTGCAGTGATGGCTCACGGACCACGATTGGGTCAGTAGCAGATCCCTCTCCCTACCCCAACCGGAGCACGTAGTGGTGACGGATGCGTCCCTCCTGGGATGGGGGGCCACATGGGAGAAGCGAAGATCAGAGGCCTCTGGTCTCCGGCGGAGTCTCGGCTCCATATCAACCTTCTGGAGCTGAAGGCGATCCGACTTGCACTGAAGGCATTCCTTCCCTCTGTCCGGGGAAGTGTAGTGCAGGTGTTTAAGGACAACACCACCGCCATGTGGTATTGCAACAAACAAGGCGGGGTGTGGTCGTGGACCCTTTGTCAGGAGGCTCTGCGCCTCTGGACATGGCTGGAACATTAGGGAATCACCCTGGTGGTTCAACATCTGGCGGGCTCTCTGAACGCCAGAGCAGACGAACTCAGCCGCCGGTGCATGATGGGTCACGAATGGCGTCTAAACTCGGACGTGGCGCAAGGCCTCTTTCTGCAGTGGGGAGAGCCTTGGTTAGATCTATTCGCCACCGCAGAGAACGCGCAATGTCAGCAGTTCTGCGCGTTGGAGTTGCCAAGGCGGCGCTCGCTCGGGGACGCCTTTCGTCGCGAGCAGAGTTGCGGTCTGTTGTACGCCTTTCCGTCTATACCACTTCTGCCCAGAGTGCTGAAGAAGATCAGGCGCGACCGGGCCCAAGTCATCTTTGTGGCTCCGGATTGGGCACGAAGGTACTGGTATCCTGAGCTACTCAGTCTGTCGATCGATCCCCCGATTCGACTGCCTCTTCAGGAGGACCTTCTGTCGCAGCAGCAGGGGACGTTCCTCCACCCGAACCTGTCCAGCCTCCACCTCCATGCGTGGAGATTGAGCGGCGGCAGTTGATGCCATTTGACTTGCCTCCTGAAGTCTGTAATGTTATTCTGGCAGCCTGGCGTCCCTCCACCAAATCGGTATACGCCTGCAGGTGGAACAAATTTGTGGCATGGTGCACAGCAAAGGCTGTGGATCCCCTCTCCACCCCTCTTTCTGAGGTTCTCCTCTTTCTTCTTTCCCTGGCCCAGCAGGGCTCTGCTCTGGGCACCCTCAAGGGATACCTTTCAGCTATATCTGCTTTCTTACGGCTTCCTGATCAGCCTTCTCTTTTCAAATCCCCTGTTGTTTCTCGATTCTTTAAGGGCATTACTCACATGTTTCCTCCTGTCCCTTTCGTAATGCCTCAGTGGGATTTTAATCTAGTATTGACCTATCTGATGTGCGCTCCCTTTGAGCCACTTCATAATTGTCCCCTTCGTCTTCTCACTCTTAAGATTGCTTTCCTGGTTGCCATCACCTCTGCTAGAAGGGTGAGTGAGCTCCAGGCTCTCACTTCTAAGCCACCTTTCCTTTCTGTCCATCCGGACAAAGTTTTTCTCAGGATTCGTCCTTCCTTTCTCCCTAAGGTTGTAACTGCCTTTCACATCGGCCAGTCTGTTACACTGCCCACCTTCTTTCCGCCTCCGCATCCCTCGAAAGAGGAAGAGAGGCTCCACCGCCTGCACCCAAAACGGGCGCTGTCCTTCTATCTGGACCGCACCAAACAGTTCCGGGTGGACGACCAACTCTTTGTTGGCTACGTGGGTGCTAATAAGGGGCGGGCGTTGCACAAGTGAACCATCTCTTGGTGGGTCGTTTTGTGTATCAAGGCCTGTTATTCCTTAGACAAAAAGGAACCTCCTGTAGGGCTGAGGGCCCATTCCACTCAGGCCACACGGCGACCACTGCCCTGGGTCAGGGAGTCCCCTTGCAGGACGTCTGTCAGGCTGCAACGTTGGCCTCGCTGCACATGTTTGCCAAACACTATTGCCTGGACAGCCAAGTCCGGAGAGACAGCTTCTTTGGCTGTTCTGTTCTCCACGACTATCTGGTGTGATCTTGGTTCACAGACTCACCACCGGGGTTGGTATTGCTGGGGTATCTATTCTAAGGTGAGGAATCTAACTAACGTGTTTCTTTCAGATGAACAAATTACTTACCTTCGGTAACGATATATCTGTAAGAAACATTTGTTAGTTAGATTCCTCACCGACCCACCCATACTCCCCGTTCTGCGATCCGATATCTAGGGTTGAGGTCATCCCTTTCAGGGCCCTAGAATGTTTGGGCACCAGTGTCGGTCTCTTGCATGGCTCTGCGTTCCTGGCGTGGAAAGCTATGTACAAGAACTGACGTCAGCGTGCGAGGGCGGTGTCTAAGTACTCCGACGTCATCCTGGCGATCACGACGTCGGATGCGGAGCTGCAGATGACGCCTAGCGACGCGCAAGGGTATTGCTGACGAAAAATCTTTCCGGATCCAATCTGACGCCTGGGGATATTCTAAGGTGAGGAATCTAACTAATGTTTCTTACAGATATATCGTTACCGAAGGTAAGTAACTTGTTCACCATCACCTATCAATAACATCAGACCGCTGGGTTCTCTACATTATTCAAAGGGACTACTCCCTCCCCTTTGTGACTACTCCTGCATCAATGCCACCCACTTACAACAGGCTGACGGAAGGCAGCTTATCTGGGATTGGAAAACAAGGACCAGAATACCAAATTAATTCTACTATTCATTAATTGAGTGATCTTATACATAATACAGGATATAGGGTCCAGGTATAATATGCATTTGAAATAAGTTTGTCTATGTACAAAATAAGGATTAATTTTCTTTGGCAAATTTATGGATGACTGATATGTGATTTGAATTGTATGTATATTGTGTAAATGACAGTTCAACTGTGGTTGGTGGGGGTTTGAGCCTGGGTATCTTCAGTGTGTGTATATACACCATTATGAATATTGCTATTGTGATGTTATTTGAACAGATATTGTATATACCCAATTTTTGGTGAATGTACCATAAGAATCATTGTATATTGGAAATAAACTTGATGTATACATTTTTGGTACAAATCTGGCTTTGAGATTTGTTATGCATTGAATCACTGGGCTTTATAGTGACTTGCTGATGAGATACTTTACTTCTATTTATGTACCAAGCAGGTTGATTTTTGTATTTCTTGTGATTCATTTCCCCTGTTTCCCTACTGATATATCCAGTGTTACAGGGGCACTCTTTCTTGTGATAGACTACTACTCCATCAATGCTACCCATTTACGACGGGCTGATGGAGGGCGGCTCTCTTGGCCAAGGGTGCTGGCATCAGAAGTAGGTAGTGGTTGTTATTCACCCTACTTTCTGGTGCTCAAGAACAACAGAGGCCTTCATCCTATCCTAAACCTGCACCCTCTCAATTTCTTCCTCAAAAGGGAGAAATTCAAAATGCTCATGCTCGCACAAGGCTTCTCTGACATGGACCCAGGAGACAGGATGGTGGCATTCGATTTGCAGGGCGCTTATTTTCACATTCACAGCTTGCCTGCCCACAGACGTTACCTATTGTTGACGGTGAGTCACAAGCACTTTGTTTGCCGTGCTACCTTTTGATATTAAATACGCTACTCGGGTGTTCACCAAGGACATCAGGGTGGTTGCAGTTCATCTGTGTCAGAGATCAGGGGTGCTAGTATACCCCATCTCAACGACTAGCTATTAAAGCTGAGCTTGTCCTAGGCAGTTGTCTCCCACCTCCAGACTACAGTGGACCTTCTACACTCGCTGGGGTTCACCATTAGCGTGTCAAAGTCACACCTGACCCCTTCTCAGACGATCCCCTTCATTGGCGCTGGTCTGGACACATTGCAGTTTCAGGTTTATCCTCCTAAACGGTGAGTACAGGATATTCTGGCTGTGATACCGATGTTTCAGCCTCTATGCTGGGTTTTGGTGAGACTGACCCTCAGGCTTCTGGGCCTCATGGCCCCCTGAATCTTGCTTGTGACACATGCTCACTGGCATATGCGGGGTCAATAGTGGGATCGGAAGTGCTAGTGGGTGAAGCATAAGGAAATCTCATCGACATGGTCCATATCTCGGAGGGCTCTGCAAAAGATCTGCAGTGTTGGTTAATGAACTGCGATTGGGCCAGCAGCAGACTCTTCTCCCTTCCCCAACCAGATCTAACCGTGGTGACAGTGCATCACTCCTGGAATGGCAGGCTGGTGTAGACCAGTCAGCTGCACACCAGAGATTTGGTTTTTTTTCAGCGGGCATCTCTGGCTTCAGTATGGGTTTATTATGCTGAGAAATTTGATATCAAACTTCCTGGCATTCAGTAAAGCCATCATGGAGCTGTGGAGTTTGTCATCACAAACTCCCAGCCCATGTACTCAATATGGCTTCACTGCACTTACAATGTCTAAGAATAGACTTAGACACTGTAGGGATATCTTGGTGTTGCAGCTGTGCCCTCACCTGTGGTACAATGCACCCTGCCTTAGGGCTGTGAGGCCTGCTAGAGGGGGGACTTACCTATGCCACAGGCAGTGGTTGGTAGGCGTGGCACACAGGGATGTGTGCTAGATCGACTCTTCAGTTTTAGCTGCACCTAAACACACAGTCTGCAATGGACGTGTGTATGTATTTTGGGAGGAGTGTCTGGAAATGCCACAATACATGCTGCAGCCCTAGGAGACCATCTCTGGTCACAAGAACCTTGGCACCACTTGTACCTTTTACAAGTGGCTTATACGTGTGCCAGAGGTGTGACAAGTATGGAAATAAAGGTACAGTTTTGGGAAAGAACACAGGTACTGGGAACCTGGTTAACAGGGACCCAGTGCACACTCTGTCAAAGTGCATCAGAATCGGGCAAAAGGTGGGGCGTAATCATGCAAACGGGGCACTTTCCTATAAACCCCTTCCCCCAAACGAAGAGGATGAGACCAACCTTTCCCAAGAGAGTCTTCATTGTTAAAGTGGAAGAACCTGGAATGTCCATCTGCATTGGTATAGAAAAACCCACGTCTGTGTTCCACTGTAAAGTCCATTCCCAATAGGGAGATGGACCACCTCAAATGTTTTGGGTTCTCACGTTTCATCTGTATAAGCCATTTGAGAGGTCTGTGATCGGTTTAAACAAGGAATTGAGTACCAAACAGGTATGGTCTCAACTTCTTCAGGGACCAACCCACAGCATAGGCCTCCCTCTCAATGGCACCCCAATGCTGTTCCCTGGGGAGTAGCCTCCTGCTTATAAAAGTAACAGTCTATTTTTGACCTTCATCGCTGGGTTGGGATAGGACTGCTTTGATCCCTAGATCAGAGGCATCAGTCTCCACAATGAGCTGCTTTGAGTAGTCTGGAGCTTTGAGAATTAGTGCTGATCAAATAGTCTCTTTCAGGGTGTCAAAAGCCTTTCGACAACTAACTGTTCAGTTTATCTTCTTTGGCATCTTCTTGGAGGTGAGTTCTTTGAGGGGTGTCACAATTCTTATTTCTTAATTTTATTTATTGAGTTTTATATCGCACTGGCTTGACCTGAGGGCATCAGAGTGCATTACAGAGATTCACACAAGCAGCAAATACCTGAGATACATTTGGAGTAGATACATATACAAAGTGACAAAAAGTGACACAGCATACATACATTGCATAAGCAGCAAAACATGAGATACTTATTTTGAGTGAAATATGGATACATGGTGACAGTATGTGACAAGGAATATAAGACTATTAGGGAAAGATGCTGATTAATTTTTGAGGTAGATTACAGGTACATAGAATTATATATAAGCACTTTACAGTGCATCACGTCAAATGTACCACCTTGCTGAAGGGGTGGTTAAGAGGAAAAGTACATAGTGACAGTAAAAAATAGCAGAGCAAGAATGATCAGTCTTTGAGATGGATGATGTAGTTCTGAGGTAACAGGGGTAAGGCCTTGTGCAGGCAAGGGACATTAGAAGTATAGTTGTCCCCGGGGTGAAGTTGCACTGATTTATTAGGAGGGTGCAAAGCCAGTGCCCGCGGGTTAGTCAGGCACTGAAGGGGTGGATTTAGGTATGTGTTGGAGAGTAAGAGCTTCAGTTTTTCCTTGCAATGTGGGAAGGATTAATTTTCCCGCAGGTGATGGGGCAGGGAGTTCCAGATCCTAGAAGCTTTCCCAGAAAAGGACCTGGTGAGATAACTCTTAAATTTAGGTGGAATCAGGAGTAGACTGTTTGAGCTTCGTAGATTTCTCTTATGACCAGCTTTTGATATATTTGTGAGGTAGATTGGATTTTCAGTGTAGAGCACTTTGTGAGTTAAGCAGGCAGTTTTTAATATGGCCCTTGCCTCGATTGGCAGCTTGGGCTGTCCGCGTTAAAGCCGCACTAAACGCGGACAGCCCAAGCAGCATGACGCGCTGAGCTCCTCTCCCAAGACTTTCCAAATATGAACTGGAAGTGACTTTAACTAAACATATTGGCAGCAAATCGTTAATTGCAACTTATACAGCTAACCCTGCCTGCAAGTTTACACACACGTGATATTCTCACACTCGTACCTTCAGCGAATTAATCTGGGTGAACTTGTCTACCCTCAGCTGTTTTCTGAAGCCCTCAATTGCTCTTCCTTGCGCTACGAATAATTGCATCAATTCAGCTTGCTTACCCGTTATATGTCCTGATGATGATCTCGAACAGTTGAGATCGAAACCCCGTTGACCCTTTACAACAAAACTCTTGCTATTCTATAAAGTTGCTTGAGGAGTTTTACCCTATTGTTGTCAATGCGATGCCGTTATTTTAAACTTCACCATCACTCTGCACGTCACGCCTCTTTCACTTATTGTGTGAGCACCTGAATTCTATTGTTGTGGAAATAAATGTTTCACATGAACTGACTTATGTCCCTATGTACATTATTATTTTTTTTGCTCCTTTAAAATAATTAATCTTCAACTCTCTAACCATAAGTGCTCTCCTTAGGATCACTTTATTATTGGACCTTTTGGCTACACCCGAACCATTGTGCTTTTTACCGCATATTTCACCCCAGGTTCACGTATTGGGGTACCCTTGTTTTTCTTAAAACCTGCTCTGTATTGTTGCAAGAATATTGGGATTGTTTGGTCCGAGTCCACTTCTGTCTTAAGCTTCCCTCTGTGCTTGAGTTCCCAACTTGTCGCCAACCATCGAGCCTGTACCACGCTTCTTTCGGTGTGAAGAAGAACCATATCTTCCAATCTGCTTCGATTCGTAATTTCACCGGGAATAGCATAGCGTATTTGATGTCTTTGTCTCTGAGTGCTTTTTTTACTTCCAGGAAGTTTCAACGTTGTTTTTGTACTTTGATCATTAATTCCTAGAAGGAAGTGATTGTGCTGTTTTCAAATTTCGTGGGTGGGCGATGCGGGCCATTTGCAGAATTGCATCCCTTTCTCAGAAGTAAAAAACTGCAGCGATTGGTCTCTGAGGGCCCCCGGTCTTGGCCTTTCACCTGGGACTCGATGAGCTCTTTCAATCGAGAAATGGTTTGAAAGACCTTTTGGTCGTAGGTGTTTAGTCGTTAGGTCTTTAACAAGAGGTTAGTTGCTGGCCCTTCTGCACGTTCGGGGACCCTAGGAATAAGTATGTTATTCCGGTGCGCCCTTCCTTCATAGTCGTCTAGCTGGGCCTCCATCTTGTCTTGTTTAGTTTGAAGCATCTGTACTTATTGTTTGAGGCTGACTGTATTAGTCGATAATGTTTTGGTGGGTTCCTCCACTTCTTTAACCCTTATGTCCATATTTCGGAGATCCGCTCTGACATGAGAAATTTCAATCTTTACTGTGTCGAGTCTGGATTCTAAGGAGGTACGAACATTGTTGATGGCTGTCATGATGCCTTGGAGAGTGAGGTTGGACTGTCCGGTGGGGGTCTGGGCCCATTCTTGTGGGTTCAAGTGTGCAGTGTCTTTTTTCCTCTCCGCCTTTAGTCAATGCGTATTTCTCCAGTTCCTTCTGCAATGCTGCCTTGCCTCCCTTGCGACCAGCCATCTTGTTTTGTGTGATTCGTGCTCCGTGGATGTTGATTTGAGTGTTGCACGGTATTTCCTGGTCCCTGCCTTGGGGCAGTGCACCTTTACTGCCTGTCTGGTTTCCCTTATAATAAACAACAGGAGCATAAACCCATAAACCTAGTTGAGACTGGGGTAATAGTGTAAGAAACAACAATGATTCTCAACTGGTATCATTCAGCACAGACAGATAAATTGCATGTACAAGACAATACAGTTAAAATAAGGAAGACTCTGAAAGAATTAGGTAGAAAAAAGTCATAATGTATTAGATCAAAAAAGTTTACAAAGAGACATACAATAATGTAAATGAACAGGATAATGGAACAGTTGTATCAGCACTGTACGCAAAATCAATGACGCATAAGAACAACCCGAGCTCGTACTTGGTGCTTAAAGTGTACGTGACACGGAGACGGCGACGCAAGTGACAAGGTGAAATCAGCAGAGGACGGCTCAAGGTGAAGTGAAAGTGAAATTTAGAATGATATATACAAAGGTTCTGAATTCAATTTCTTTACAATAGAATTACTCAGATATACATAATAAAGCACCATAAGGCCATCAATTAAGCTGAGGAGTCGACGGCGTTTCGATCCGAGCAAATTGGGATCATCATCAGGACTGGGCTGTCATATTCAAGAAAACAGTGCTGTAAACATGAATAACTCTTGAATACAGAAAGTCGCTAGGGAATACGAGTTTAGGAGTTTCTGAGCAAGTCGAGGATAATGCTCGTGGGTAATGGGAACAACCAATTTGCAATAAATGCAGCAATTCTTAATTTGAAAAATTTGGCCTCATACTTAGTCGGCGCTAGAAAAGCGCGAAGTGTCCTGACAACCTAGTGAATAGAGCGTCAGGGGAGGCGTCTGATTCAACCGGAGTTCAGCGTCCTGAACTCCGGTTGAATCAGACGGCTTTTCTAGCGCCGACTAAGTATGAGGCAGAATTTTTCAAATTATGAATTGCTGCATTTATTGCAAATTGGTTGTTCCCATTACCCACGAGCATTATCCTCGACTTGCTCAGAAACTCCTAAACTCGTTTTTCCTTCCCTGGAACATTCCCAATTGGCCCACGTCCAGATTTCCAGATTTCTACTGAATCGTATTCCCTAGCGACTTTCTGTATTCAAGAGTTATTCATGTTTACAGCACTGTTTTCTAGAATATGACAGCCCAGTCCTGATGATGATCCCAATTTGCTCGGATCGAAACGCCTTCGACTCCTCAGCTTAATTGATGGCCTTATGGTTCTTTATTATGTATATCTGAGTAATTCTATTGTAAAGAAATTGAATTCAGAACCTTTGTATATATCATTCTAAATTTCACTTTCACTTCACCTTGCGCCGTCCTCTGCTGATTTCACCTTGTCACTTGCGTCGCCGTCTCCGTGTCACGTACACTTTAAGCACCAAGTACAAGCTCGGGTTGTTCTTATGCGTCATTGATTTTGCGTACAGTGCTGATACAACTGTTCCATTATCCTGTTCATTTACATTATTGTATGTCTCTTTGTAAACTTTTTTGATCTAATACATTATGACTTTTTTCTACCTAATTCTTTCAGAGTCTTCCTTATTCTAACTGTAATGTCTTGTACATGCAATTTACTTGGTTTCCCTAACACTGTTAAGCACTCTGCTGGACCACTATTCAGTAGTTTATTTTATGTTCAAAGTTTCTGCTGGTGATTCATCGGTCCGCGTTGTTACTCTTCTGTGTGCTTGCTGTTTACCTCCTGGATTGCTGTCTTCCCTTTTTCGCCTATTTTGGTTGATGTCTTACGTATGTTTGCGTTTCTGTGAGGAGGGGGGAGAGAGAGAGGTCGATCTAAATCGGAGAGAGATGATTGCTGAATGTTGACCCTTACAATCGCCCCGGGTGGTGTTGCTATGAGAGGGAGTTCCTCGGTGTGCCGCACTGCGCACTTACTTTTTAAATGTGCTCCTGGCTCTTGGAGATCGTGTGATATGCTGATGCTTCCTTTCGTTTTGTCGTGCAATATTTGGCAGTGTGCTTCCCGATATACCTGGTGATCTGGTTGTGGGCTGATGTCTGTACCCCCACCAGACAGCCCCCTTAGTGTTTGCTCACCAGCTAGAATCATTTTGGCGCTGAGTCAAGACTTTTTCTCTGTGCCCAGAGGGGCGCACGACTGTTCGAGCAGCCGAGGACAGGCGACACCTTTGTCTGTCCTGTCTATTGTTGGTTTTTATTACTCAGCGCGTTGCCGCGCAAAAAAGTTAGGCTAGGCAGTGAGTTATGGGGTACTATTGTTCAATGCGGCGTGGTCTTGTGATTGTAGACGGGGGGAGCTCTATTATTTTACATTTTGTGGTTCTCTGTCCTTGCTCCATTCTGCTTTTTATCCGCCTTTATTCCTCCCCATCCTTCCCGGAGGGTCTGGCGGCCTGTATTTCTCTCGGGAGGAGTACTGGAGATCCGCTCGCGATGCCGGCACAACAAGTCTACAGCTGTTGGTTCCGGCATGCGGAGCAGTTCGCATTCGTCGATCTGCGATAAGCCGGTTTCTTTGTGTTTGTTCCGGCTGCGTGTAGCTTGCGACATGACCTCTTACCGCAGACTACTGCCTCGGCACTGCGATGCCACCACTTGGTCCTCTTTCTCGCTGCCCACACTCACCGACCGGAGTCAGCTGGGGCCACGGTCCTACATAGCGAATATTGCACCTCTAAGGCCCTCCTGAGTGATCCGGATCCCCTGGACGCCTCAGAGGTACCCCCCACCCTACCGCACACCCGGCGTTTAAGCAGGGTGTGGGTGAGGGGGTTTTTGTCTAATGTATTCTTTTGTGTTGCAGGCGGAGTTACAGGGCGATCCAGAGGCTGTAAGGGACATATGGGTACCCTCTGCAGGAGCACAACAAGGGTGCAAAGGCCAAATATCCACAGGGAGGTCCTCCGGTTGGACCCTGGAGGAGCGACGGCACCCTGTTAGTCCTACGAGCTGTTGTGGACCTGAGCAACCGGGGGTTGCCTGGCAGGCTCCGCTCCCCTATGGGGCGTGAGCAAAGGGGGTGGGCTGTTGGCCCACTGGTGGGAGGTGTCTTCCCTCCCCAAAATATGGCAAACACCGTTGGGCAGTGCCCCGGTGTAATTTGGCTCATCAGGTGGCAGGCGGCGAGGGGCTGCCTGCCTTGGGATCGCCCGTAAGCGAACCCACCAATCTTGGCATTGTTGTAATGCTAATAAACCTGCAGCAATTTTTCTCCACAAAAAAGGTGTCTTGTCTGGTTATTTCTCTAAGAGATTGCTGTATGGGTGGATGGTGAGTGTTGCCGATATTGTCACTAAGAGCTATATTGTGTGCTCTCGCGGGTCCTAGTCGTTTGGGCCGGCAGATTTGCTATCTGGTACGGCCACAGTGGTTTCACTTACCCGGCCCTCCTAGATAGACGGTCCAGGTACTCAAATGGGTCTTCCTTCACCGCCTGCTGCTTTGTGCGTTTGAAATGTTTTCTCGTGGTGAATTACATCGGTTTCGTCGACAGTTGCAGATATTATTTTGCCTTGTTAAGCGGCCCAACTGCCCTGCGCCGGGCTGTGTCAGTCTCTCCGTACTGGCTCGGGCATCTGGGTATTTGGTGGCTCGTTGCCCGCAGCAGCTTGGATAATCAGCACCGATGCAGGTCCCTTGGCGCTGGATGCTGCTGTATGTCCCAGGGTTGCACTGCCTGCACACACAGACCGTTATCAGCGGGGCCTCCGATCTAGAGCATCTTTGGGGCCGCAGTGGTTTGACTTACACCACCCAGTTAGGCGAACAAGTCTGTAGACACCGCTATTTTCTTTGCCGTTTCTCGCCTATGTAGTTTGGATGTGGGCATCTTAGAGATTCGGCTGATTTGAGTCGCCGATGATGCCGGCTGTTAACAGGGCTTATGCCTTCAATTACTTTTGTTTTGGATCTGGAGTCCCCTCCCCCCCCAATCACACTTTTTGTATCATTCTGATTATATGTGGCGTTGCCTCAAGGTCTGGGATAGGGTGCAAAGCAACGTACTGGATCCTGGAGAAATGGAACGTGGAGTTTGGCCGATGCGGAGGGTTCCAACTAGAGAGCTGGTGGGGGGCCTGAGACTGAGGGCCGACATTCCCCTGAGAAGAGTGATCCTGCCAGGGTGGAGATTCAGGATGATGGGACCATGGCTCTGCCAATCTGGCAACTGAAGTTGGGGAAGGGGTACCTCGCCAATGTAGGAGGGAGGCTTCAATGCAGAATGAGTCTGCGACTTGATGTGGTACTTAATGTTGTACAAACTTCTGCAATGATGTATAACGGCCTTTCTTTCTTTACACAGGGAGGGAGTAGGGCTTTGCATAACTGGGTCTGTTAGACTACATAATAATCATTTCCTGGAGTAAGCTTTGATCTTGTTAATTTACAAAGGCATGGAATTATCTGTGTGGGTCGTGTCTTGTTAGTTAGCCTCTCCACATTAGCGGTAGGCAATGGTTGTGGGATAGGGGTAGGCTGTGGGTCTTACGGCTGTGGGTCCTGAAAGCAAGAGCTCAATTGTATTTGAAATGGGGTATTCTGTTGATACACTGCATATCCGGGATGAGGGGTTGTTATTTTATCTCACTGTTTGGAGTTATCATCACGGTGTCGGTTTATCAACAGTGCACATGTTCTCTTGTTTATCGGCTTTTAATGTGGAATCTCTGGGGGGCAGGAGGGGTGGGGCCACCTACAGGAACTTGCTATGCCTATGACATCAAATTAATATTATTCTGGGGAAAGTTTGTGGGCTATGACGCTACACCAAGCATTAACCAAGCATTACAGGGATTACAGGGTTCACTCATTTCTTAAGCGCCATAAGATTCAAATTGCTTGTCTCCAGGAGACACATTTTATGGTGGAGGAAACACAGAAGCTAAAAATGGAGGGGTCTGTTCTCTGCCTTTTATACCTCCTACGCTGGGTGGCTCCTGGCATCCCTTTTAAGCACACCTATAGCAAAGCGGATGTGGAAGGATGCTATGTCTTGTTACAGAGCACTTTGGATGGCAATGAGCTTACAATCCTAAACTCGTATGCCCCCAATGTTAAGGACCGGCATTTCTTTGAAGGGATGCAGGATTTGTTAATGGGCAGTGTAGGGCCACCACTAATCTGGGTGGGAGATTTCAAATGTATCTTAGACAGGGTGGATGACTGCTGTCTGCCCAAAGGTGGCTTTCAGCTGCTAATGGTGGATTTGCTGAGGAGAGTGATGCATAAATCTTAAAAAAATAGTTAGTTATAGATTCCTTACCTTAGAATTACCCCAGGCGTCAGACTGGATGGATCTGGAAAGTTTTTCATCAGCAGTACCCCTGCTCGTCGGAAGGTGACGTCGGTTGACCGCGCGTCCGTTGTCGGCATCGCGGTCGCTGGGATGACATTGCGGTAGCTACATAGGGGTCTTCCCTGCGCGCTGACGTAATTTCTGTTTTTCTTCCGCGCCAGAAAGTGCAGTTCCATAGAGAGCGGTACCCCGGTCACTTTCTGACTGAGTTTTTTGTGAATTTTGTCAACTTTGTTTTTGAGTCTTCAACCGACTCCTGGTGTACGAAGGATGCCCGGTTTCAAGGCATGCAGTTTCTGTACCCAACTGATGTCGGTGACGGATCCGCACCGCTGTGCCTCTTCTGCCTGGAGCGTGACCATGACCCCAATTCATGCTTCGACTGTTGAACCATGGCCCGAAGTCTTTGAGGGAGAGGTCCCGACAGCTCCTCAAGGCCGCAAGGTCCTGGTCGCGTCCTCTTCAAAGTCCAGGCACTCTGGGTTAGGTAAGTCAAGCACAAGGAGAAGTCAAAGAAGCATCGTCGCTCTTCGACTTCCCCTCATCTGTTGGCAGATGCGACGCAGGGTGCAGGTAGTGCCTCTCCCTCAGCATTGCGTGCGGAGCCTTTAGGGTCGACTCCGGCCATCCCCCACTTCCTGGGAATGGGAGCGACCTCTGCCCAGCTTCGTCAATTTTACGAAGTGATGCATACCATCTTTAGGAAGCCCGCCTTCGCCGACACGCCTTTGGGCCCCGCGGACCCGGTTGGGGGAACCTAGGCCTTCGACGTCAGTGGCTCCGGCCTCGGTACCGCAGGGCCCCCTTGTATACAGGCCTGGATCCTGGATCCTGATCGGCGCCGGTCGACCTCGTGACACCTCCACCGGCGGCGACTCCATCAGCACCGCGTCCGCAGGGATCCATTCGGCGTCGACCTCGGCATTTTTTAAACATATTTTATTAGATTTTTCTAGTTTTCAATCCATCAATCACGACATTTTGCAGTCATACACAATATCGTAATACATTGAAGTCATCGTACAATGGACATGCATTATCATCAACAATAAGTATACGACACAGAAATACAACTATCCCATCCCTCCCCTAACTTCATCTGGCACCAACCATTCCTAACGCATATGTCAAGGTGTTCCAGCAGCTACTCCCGACTGCACGCAAGCATTCAAAGGGGTATGTATGCACCCCATGGTGCAGGATTCACAAACAATGGAATTCCCTAAACATGGAAACTGGAAAACAGGGGCTAGGTGATAAAACAATTGTTACGTCCGGGCTATCGCCACAGGTGGCGTGGCCAAGGCCCTGAATGCTTCCAGGATACTGTCCCAGTCTAAAGAGATAACTCTTTTGCGCAATCCCTGGGCTTCCTCCCGGCGGATGGCAGCGCTCTCCGCTCCACCCCATCTCACTACTTCCCCATGTCAGCCGTAAAGTTGGGGGTGTGTGGTCGACTTCCACCGCATCGTAATGGAGCGTTTAGCCAGAAGCAAAGACAGTTCTACAAAGCGAAGTTGCCCTTTCTGTGCCTTAGGGCGTCGTATCAGTCCCAAAAGACATACTACAGGCATGTCTGGGACGGGGATCTCAACCGCAGTTGTAAGCAAGGACAGTACCTCAGACCAATAAGGGGTAAGCACGGGGCACTGCCATAGCATGTGTAGTAAGTCAGCATCCTCTAATTTGCATCTCGGACAGCAGTGTTGTGTGGCCAGAAAAATACGTTGTAAGCGGTGCGGGGTAAGATACGCTCTGTGTAGAACCATATATTGGATGAATTTGAATTTGGCGTTCCGTGTAATTCTCCTGGGGTATGCTAAAGCTTTGTCCCAGTCCCTATCTGTCAGGTCTGTCCCCAGGTCTGCAGATCATTTATTGCGTAGGTCCGTTAGTGGGCTTCTGGTGTGGGTGGTAATGCCTTTGTAGAGCCATTTGGTAAGATGGCGGCCGTTACCCATCAGGTAGGTCATAAACACCATTTTGTGGCGTTGGGGTTCCTCCCTGTGTGGGGCCGAATGTTTCTTCACATACTGCACAAGCGCAGCATGCAGTACGTACAATGCATCCGTGACCCCCTGATGCCGTGCAAAATTACCATGGTCTATTAATGTGCCGTCGTCTAATAGGTCACCCACTGTGGTCACTCCACCCTCCGCCCAAAGGAAGCAATCGTCGTTTAGTGAGCAGTCCAGTGGGGGTGGGATCTCAAGAAGTGGTGTAGTGTCGGAATAGGGAAGGCAGCTACGTGTGTAATGAGTGGCTTTTTTCCAATAAGTGAGCGCCGTGCGTAAGAGCAGCGGGGCATCCGCCAATATCCTAGCCTGCGGGAGCAGCAGTGTGTGGAGCCGCCCCCGGTCTACATCTGCAGGGGAAAAATCTATTTCCTGTAAGTTGCGCCCTGCCAGCCAATACGATAGCCATTGCAATTGGCTCGCATAGCAGTATGCTTGGAATTCTGGGGCACCCAGCCCGCCCTTATCAGTGTCTAATTGTAACTTGGTCAGCCCAACCCTACGGCGGCCATTACCCCAGATCAAAGCGGAGAGTGTAGTGTTCAGAGAGTTGAGCATCGGGGTCAGGATCACAACCGGTAGGTTGGTAAAAAAAATATAAAAGCCGGGGCAGGACTACCATTCTCGAGATCGCTACTCGGCCCATCACCGAGAGTGGTAGGGAGGACCAGATATTGACCTGGGAGCGGAGCGATCGTACATCTTAGCCCAAATTACCCTCAATGAGGTCTGGCGCTGATCGGTAAATCTGTATGCCTAAATATCTAAAAGTGTGTGAGGCAACAGTTAGGGAATGGGAGCCAAACTAAACCGTCTCTGGGCGATCCCCCTGCTGGAAAAAGCAGGCATAAGACTTACTGTCATTGATGTTAAGGCCCGAAAGCCGCGCAAAAGAATCAAAAATGCTCGGGAGGGGTGAGAGAGAGGCGAGGTTATCAGCGTACAGAATTATGTCGTCCGCATATTCGGAAATTACATGTGTCGTCTGCCCCAGGCGGATCCCCTGTTGCGTCGCCGATAGCCACACCCTAAGGGCCAAAGGCTCCAGGGCTAGCACAAAAAGCAATGGGGATAGGGGGCATCCCTGGCGGGTGCCTTTACCAACCAGGTACTCCTTTAAAATATGTTGTCACGGACAGGCCCGCGCTGTGGGGTGTGTATATAAAAGTCTCACCCACTTTAAATAATCCGGGGGTATACCAAAGCGTTCTAGCTCTCGGAACATGTAATCCCACCGGAGCGTATCAAATGCTTGTCTCAAATCTAGGTTGACACATCCAGCGTTGGCTCTCTCCTCGGGGTGGCTGCCATGACATGATACAACCTCCTGATATTAAGCGAGGTGCACCGCGCCAGCACGAAGCCGCATTGGTCTGGGTGTATGAGCTTGTGCACATATGGGAGCAGGCGGCTTGCAAGCACCTTACTCAATATTTTATATTCGGTGGTGAGTAGGGACAGTGGTCTGTATCCGGACAGGTCCGTCGACGGACTCCCTGGTTTAGGGAGAGATAATACCAGTGCCTGCCTAGTAGAGTGGGGCAGGGACCCCGAGGACAGCACGGATATGTACAAGCTCTCTTGTTGCGGCACCAGAGTGTCCAAAAAAGTGGCAAAGAATTCGGCCGGGAGGCCGTCCAAACCTGGGGCCTTATTCCGGGGTAAGGCCCTGATGGCCGCCTTAATTTCGGTCCATGTAATAGGGCCGGAGAGAGCATCCTGCCCTGATTTGTCCAATTGTGGAAACTGTACATCAGCTAAAAAGGTGTCAAAAGCCTCTTCCACCAATGGGGGGGGGGGTGCCCGATATAGAGCCTGGTAGTAGGCGCAAAAGGCCGCATTATTGTCCTGTTGCGAATGTACTGTGACCCCACTGCTAGTGATAATCCTATGGATCGGGGAATGTGGGGGGTCATCCCTGAGTTTGCGTGCTAATAGCGGGCCCACCTTGTCCGCGTCAGCATGTCTTGCGTGCATATAGGCAGTATAGTCTATTTGCCTAAGCGTATCCAGCTACTCTGCATGTTGTATTCGGGCGTCTTGTAGAAGCGTTCCCTTTGTGGGGTCAGTCGCTGCAGCCTGTTCGAGACTATTTAAAGAGTTTTCTACCGCTTTCAAGTTATGTAGTTCCTGTCGCGCCCCAGCTCTGGTGCTGATAGCTATTCCCCTGATCACTGTCTTAAATGCATCCCACTCCACCTGGATGCGGTCAAGGTGTTCTCAGAAAAGTAATTGTCTTTGCCAGTCGCCAGTGCCTCCCGGAAGAATGGGTCCCCAAGCATCAGGGGCCATAATTTCCAGGTAGGAACCGGAGTGGGGATTCTGCCCCAACTGAGGGAGACCTCCAATGGGTTGTGGTCAGAAAGGGTCTTACCCAAATATGTTGCGTGTGTTACCTGGGTGGTAATGTGGTTGGAGCAAAGTATCATATCTATGCGGGTATGAAGTTGGTGCGGGTGGGAAAAGAATGAGTATTTCCTACTGGTGGGGTTTTTCAAACGCTAGACATCACCCAGACCCCAGCCCTCGGCCCAACTGCATAATGCCTCCACTTGTCGAACAGTGTTTGCTCCTCCTGGGAGTGGGTGAGATCTATCAATAGATAGGTCCATTGCAGTGTTATAGTCCCCTCCCAGTATCCACGGACACTCGGCCCAAGGCGCCTGGACCGGATTGAGGCTTAAGAGGTATGCATCCTGGTCAAAGTTGAGCGAATATATGCTGCCAAGGACAAGCTGTGCACCATCCAGTGTACCCCTCACTAGGACATATCTGCCCAATGGACCCGCCCGCTGCTCCAGCGCCTCAAAGGGGACCCCATTCCTGATCCATATGGATGCGCCCCTCGCAAATGCAGAATATGACGTGGAAAAAATCTGACCTCTCCATTTTTTGTGAAGCTTAGCCACTTCGGCTGCTGTCAGGTGGGACTCTTGTAGGAACACTATATGCGCACGCCGCCTGTTCAACTGTGCATGTACTCTGTGCCGTTTATGGATCTACCCCAGTCCCCTGACATTCCAGGTAATCACGTTGTAGCTCTCCTGCATTGAGATCTAAGATGTGTATCCATATAACGCCTGTGCAGTAAAGTGGAAGCAGCAGTGTGTCGCTAGGAGCAGGTTGCGGGCCAGAACCTACAAATGACAGAACTTTTATCTACAATACTCGGGCCAGTTATCAGAACTTTGCTGGCCCAAACCCAGTGCACAACAGTGCAAACTAAAAACATTGTGTGTGTTGCTTTCGCCATAGGAGGGTGTATGCCTGCAGCCAGGTCAGCTGAGTTAGAGCGTTACGAGCTTCATGCAGCCCAGACTGCTATTGTTACCATCACATTTTGTAGATTCGGTACTAGAGGTATGGCAACATGCCGCTAGGTGCAAGACATAAGGGGTGGGGTCAGTAGACAGCGCCTCTACAGAGAGCGGAAGCCAGCATCACCCTAGATAACCATCAGCAGTCTGGTGTGTAATGTTACTAAACAAATTAATACTAGATCCTGAGTCCGAGTGGTTTGATGCCTCATCACAGGAGTCTGATAGGATTGGATGGGCTTCATCCCTGAACCTGGCAGCCGTCTCCAGTGCCTCAGCTTGATCCCGCAAAGGCCTGTTCCGGGCCGGGAGTCCCGGACTTAGCGGCGAGCCCCCTCCGGAGGCGTTTTGATTTGCGAACTCGCCGTGGTTTCGGGGAGGCAGGGACCGTTTGTGAAGAGGGACCAGATCCACCAGGGGGTGGAACATAATTTTGATCCATTCTGCCACTTCGTCCGGGGACTCAAAGAATTGTGTCTTGTGGTCATGAATCACTTTCAACTTGGCAGGAAATAGCAGTGCGTATTTAACATTCAGTGTCCTGAGCTTGACCTTCACGTCTTGGTAGTGGGATCGTTGGCGTTCGACCAGAGCGGTCTAGTCCTGGTACAGGGATATCTGCTGATTTCCATATTGTACGTGGGACAGCTCCCTCGCTTTTTGTAGCAGGATGTCCGGAACCCTGAAGTTCAGTACTTTGACGATCAGGGGCCGAGGGCGTGCTCCCGCCACTGGTCTACCCGTCGGCACCCTGTGCGTCCTTTCCACGCAGAAAAGATCCGAGAGGCCCTCCGGAGCCACATGTTCCCTGAACCACTGCTCTATAAATCTAGTAGCGTCAGATCCCTCGCATCGCTCTGGCAGGCCTATGACGCGGATGTTATTGCGCCGGGCACGTCCTTCCTCATCGTCCGCCCTCTCCTGTAGATCCTTAACCTGTTTCTGGAGCAGTGCAATCTGTGCACTGTGTTCCTTGTGTTGTGGCGCCAACTCCAGTAGAGTGAGTTTGTTTTCTTTGACAACCGCAGCAAGCTTGTCGTGGTCGGCCTTAAGAAGGGTGAACCCAGATGTCAAAGCCCCAAGTTGCTTCTCAATGGCCTGTTGCGAATCACACTCCTCCTGTAGATTAAGGTCCAATTTGTCTGGGGGATACCCCAAGGCAGAGGGCGGATCGCCGGTAGGTGGCTGCGTGGCGGGTGTAGGGACATCAATCTGCTGACTATCAACAGCGCCAGCTTCCGTCCCCTTGACCCTTGGGCGGCATATTGCGGCGCAATGAGCTAGTGTTGGCTGCAGGCTCAGGCCGGCCTATAGACACTGCTACGGAGATGGCTGAGATCCTCCACAATCGTTAAGAGCACTTTCTTCACCGGTCCGGGGGGATCACCGCTCAGCGCCGCAGGGCAGGAACCGGGGGGAGCAGGTATTACGCACGATCAAGATGTGCACAATGAACCACGACAAGTGAGAAGGGGTACCTCAGGCCCTAGGCAGAGTGTCTCCTTTCGCACGTTACACAAGGCAGCACACAGGTCACGGTTTATGTCAAGCTGTCGTCCCCAAGCTGGTCCAGGCGGATGCTAACTCACCAGTGATCCCAGAGTCCCAAGTCAGGGCCAGCGCTCAAGCATACGAGGCGGGGGTGGGGCAGTCACAGCAGACAGCCAGTGATCGTGAACAAGCTGAGAGGCTACAGGCACCACTCCCCTAGACGCTCTCCACGATGCCGCCGCTGCAAACAGTCAAGTAGGAGCAAGGAGAAGCGCCATGGAGCAGGCCCCGCCCGCTCGCAGAGTCCCAAGGCTGCAGGCTTATTCAAGGCCATCGGGTCAGAGGAGCAGGCGCTAGGCACAGCAGAGAGACAAGCCAAGATCGCTCCTACCCGGAACCGCAGAGTCCCGAACTGCTAGCGGCGGCAGCCAATCCAGGGCAGTAAGCGGGAAGCACCAGGGGTATGCCCCGCCCGCATCGGGAATCCCAGGCCGCAGATGCGTTCAGAGCCGCCGGTCCGGGAGGGCAGCGGCGGGGCGGGCCCCAGGCGCAGAGCGCCACAGACAGTCAGCCCCGCACTGCAGGGTCCTAGGCAGCCAGCAGCGGCGGCAGTCGCGGTGCCACTCCGCCCCTTCCGTCTCTGATGTCCAAGGCGATATCGGGAGCAGCGCCGCAGTCAGCAGCACCAGGCCTCAATCCTCCCCGGAGCAGCACCGTGCCTCAATCCTCCCCGGCGCAGTCAGGGGAACAGCAGGCAGTTGCGCCCCACGGGCCAGTCTTGAGCCCACAGCACTCAACCCTCCCAGCGACAGAGGGGGCACAGAAGTCCGCAGCAGCTCCAGCCCCGGCCCTCGTCACCGCTACCCGCTCTCAGGGAAGGCTTCCGGCAGCGCGGCCCACACCAGTGTTCAGAAGGGCACAACAGCGTGTAGAGACGGTTTCTCCGGACAGGAGCCCGCTCGGTCCACAGGGGTTGCTTCTCCAGAGGTTGCGTGTCAGGTAGGAGCCGAAACTGCCAGGATTATATATGAATCAGCAGGTCCGGGCGCGGAGCTCGTTTATTCTGCGGCCGGCATGCTCGGCAGTCAGCCACGCCCCCCGCCAGATCTGGCGTTGATGGGTAATTTTGTCCCTGTGTTCCAACTTGGTCATTTTCCGCAAGTTTGGCAGCCAGACGAGGGTGAGGAAGACTGGGAGGGATCGGAGACCCTTTGACAGACCAGTTGGAGTATGATCCGGACTGGAGAGAGGAACTGGGGGATGCCAGTGGTCTGGATACCTCCCCAGACCTAGGCATGTTGTCTCCTCCTACTGTGGCTACGGAGGAGGGAGTGTCATATGCAGTGGTGTTGCGTAGGGGTCTGAGGCTCTCAACTTCGAGCTTCCTACGGTGGCAGTCAGGACTAACCTCCTGACAGAGGTGCTTCAGCCGGCAGCGAGCTCTTCGTAGCCCCTGCTGCCGTTTAATGAAGCCCTTCCGAACATCCTTTTAGGCACATGGTCCAGGCCCTACACAGGGGCTCCTGTGGACAGGATGATTGCCCGATGCCACCGCCCGGCCCCGGGCGACCCCACTTTCCTCTCCCAACACCCCACCCCTGAGAGCTTGGTGGTTCAAGCCTCTACTTCTAAAGGCGCCTTCCGTACCGCACCACGGGAAAGGGAATCTAAAAAGCTGGACCACCTTGGGAAGAAATTGTTTTCTTCTGCCAGCTTTGGGACTGCGGTCAGTAAATACTGCATGTCTGTTGGGTCGTTACACTCACTCCGTGTGGGATACAGTGGCGCAGGTTATGCCTCAGTGCCCGGAGGAGGCCCGGCCTATACTCTCCCTTGCAGTTGCCGAGGGGAGAGATGCAGCGAAGTTTACCATCCTCTGTGGACTGGATACCGCCGACGCCTGATTGGCAGGGACCCAGGGCACATCAAGTCACGTTGCATCAGATATCAGGCAAAAAGTGGTGGGTAACTATGCAAAAAGGGGCACTTTCCTACTCATGCATAGGAACAGCCACAGAAATTCGGATCCCTTTAACGCTACTAGTCTGTTTGTTGGGAGTGATGGTTCAATCTAAGGGGTGAAAAATTCCTTACAGAACTCCTAGTAGGCCCTTATATTGGCATAACGTTGTGTGGCCATTGGGTGGCTGGGTACTTGAGTCCCGCTGCTGGATCATTGGTTGCAGGACCCACTCGAATGCGGAGTGGCAGAAGAAAACCACATGAGAGTGTTGTGTAAGGATGAAAGGGCATCTTCTGAGATAATGTTATGGGCCTAATAGCTGGGAATATTCCTGGATAACAGTGATTCGAGCTCTGAAAGTAGATCTGAAGCAGAGGGCTGATTATATGAATGAATGTCACTCTTGCTAATTTTATGATGACCAAATTTGTAATTGTGATATTTCTTGTATGACTCGTATTCTTAGTTCCATTCACAAACTGCATTGATTATTGGCAGGGTTGACAAGTGTTCCTTCATTTGAAGACTGTATAATGATTAAGTTTGTCGCCGTCTTTGATGTGTAACTGTTGAGAGAATATGTGTGGTGCTGCAATCTCACACTGTATGTTTAATTGTTCTTTTAAATGTTATTGAAATCAATATAGTCAAATGAAAGCATCTGGGTTTTTCTCTGCAAAGTGTATCAAAAAAGGGTTTGTGGGGCTGAAATCACTATTTTCACAGCTTTTAGGGAATGACAGACTTTTGTCAGATAACCAACATTTTTTACACAGTTTTGGCATTTTTCTGGGACATAGCCTATTTTTGCTATTTTTTGTGCTTTCAACCTCCTTCCAGTTAATGGTAGAAATGGGTTCAAAAGCAATAATGGATCCTGGAAAGCTATACATTTTTGAAAAGTAGACATAATTCTGAATTCAGCAAGGGGTCATTTGTGTAGATCCATCAAGGTTTCTTTATAGAAATTAACAGTTCAATTTTGGAAAAAATGAAAATTAGTTGACAAAAACAGCCTTTTGTGTCAACGTTTTTACCTGTAACTTCTTCTAATTATGACAGCTCTTTGAAAGCAATGTACCGTTACATCCGCCGGACCTTCCTGGTTGTGGGGATATATAGGACTTGTAGGTTCACCAAGAACCCGACGAACACAGAGTCAAAAACCAATCAGCAATTTGCAGTGGTTTTTTATTATGTTATGGGTATATAGCAATTATTGTGGGAAAATGTATACATGGAAAAATCGGTATGAAAGACACCTATGTATTTCTGAAATGGAAACAAATCATAGAGTTTTGAAACAGTACATATTTGCACATTTTCGAAATTGGGAATACTCATACTAGCATGAGAATTATTGGTCATTTTTCAAAATGACTTCTTTTTTACACAAAGGGGCATATGCATCAACATTAGCATTTGCGATTCCTTATTAGCGAAAAATAAGGAATCGCTAATAAGGAATAGCAAAAGGCTATGCATGTAGGAATCGCTATTCAAATAGCGATTCCTTAACATTCCTTATTACCGAATCGGTAATACCGAATCGGTAATAAGGAATACCTACCCATTCATTCCTATGGGCTTGGAGGCCCATAGGAATGAATGTAAAGCCATTCTGTATTAGCGATTCGGTATTACCGAATCGCTAATAGCTGGAGCACTTTCAAGGGTGCCAGGGTGTCAAAAGGACACCCTGTTGCACCCCTGAAAATGATATGTGCACATATGTTGCACACACACATGCTCTAAGGGCATGTGTGTGCGCAACATGACACTTTGAAAAATGCACAAAAGTGCATTTTTCAAAGTTTTTGCAAATTACCATGCAGTTCATCTTCATGGTAATTTGCTCCCCTTATTAGCGAAATCGCTAATTTTTTAACTTTGATGCATTGCATTTAAGGAATCTCACTTTGGGATTCCTTAAATGCAAGAGCTATTTAAGGAATCGGTATTTAAGGAATCCCTATTTAAAGAATCGCTATTTAAGGATTCCTTAAATACCGATTTCTGCTTTTGGGTTGATGCATTGGGATTGGGTATTTTCTACTTAATACCGGGAGCTAATAAGGAATCGGTATTTTACCGACTGGATTTTGGCTTGATGCATAAGGGTGATAGTCTTTAATTTGGAAGGCAGAAATGCATAAAAAATCAATAGGTAATAACAGTTGCTTTACAAATCTGAATTACCCCAAGTCTCCAAATAAAAATGGTACCTCACATGTGTGGGTAGGCATAGTGCCCACGACAGGAAATGTCTCAAATCCCAACGTGAACACACCACATTTTCACCATGAAAAGTTACCCTTTATTTGCGAAGTGCCTAGCTGTAGTTTTTGAACCCTAGCTCTGTGGGCACCTTGGGAAACCTAGCAAACCTATACATTTTTGAAAACTAGACACCCAGGGGAATCCAGGATGGGGTGACTTGACTGCCTTCCACCTGTGTCTGTTACCCAGGATCCCTTGCAAACCTAAACAATTGTTTAAAAAAACATATTTTCTCCACATTTCTGTGGTGGAAAGTTCCGGAATCTGCGTGGATCCACAAATTTCTATCCACCCTGCATTCCCCAAAGTCTTACGAGAAAAACGGTACCTCACTTGTGCGGGTCGGCCTAGTGCCCGCGACAGGAAACGGTGCAAAACGCAACGTGGTCGCACCTCAATTTCGCAGTGAAAAATTGCCAATTTTTGGCAAAGTGCCTAGCTGTTGTTTTTTAACCCTAGCTCTGCGGGCACCTTGGGAAACCTAGCAAACCTATACATTTTTGAAAACTAGACACCCAGGGGAATCCAGGATGGCGTGACTTGACTGCCTCCTACCAGGGTCAGTTACCCAGAATCCCTTGCAAACCTAAACAATATTATAAAAAAACATATTTTCTCCACATTTATGTGGTGGAAAGTTCCGGAATCTGCGTGGATCCACAAATTTCCACCCACCCCGCGTTCCCCAAAGTCTTAGGAGAAAAATAGTACCTCACTTGTGTGGGTCGGCCTAGTGCTCGAGACAGGAAACGGCACAAAACGCAACGTGGTCATACCTCAATTTCGCAGTGAAAAATGACCCTTTTTTGGCAAAGTGCCTAGCTGTTGTTTTTGGACCCTAGCTCTGCGGGCACCTTGGGAACCCTAGCAAACCTATACATTTTTGAAACCTAGACACCCAGGGGAATCCAGGATGGGGTGACTTGACTGCCTCCCACCAGGGTCTGTTACCCAGAATCCCTTGCAAACCTAAAAAATTGTCCAAAAAAAACACATTTTCTCCACATTTCCGTGGTGGAAAGTTCCGGAATCTGCGTGGATCCACAAATTTCCACCCAGCCCGCGTTCCCCAAAGTCTTACGAGAAAAACGGTACCTCACTTGTGTGGGTCGGCCTAGTGCTCGAGACAGGAAACGACGCAAAACGCAACATGGTCACACCTCAATTTCGCAGTGAAAAATGACCCTTTTTTGGCAAAGTTCCTAGCTGTAGTTTTTGAACCCTAGCTCTGCGGGCACCTTGGGAAACCTAGCAAATCTATACATTTTTGAAAACTAGACACCCAGGGGAATCCAGGATGGGGTGACTTGACTGCCTCCCACCAGGGTCTGTTACCCAGAATCCCTTGCAAACCTAAAAAAATTGTCAAAAAACCCATATTTTCTCCACATTTCTGTGGTGGAAAGTTCCGGAATCTGCGCGGATCCACAACTTTCCATCCACCCCGCATTCCCCTAAGTCTTACGAGAAAAATGGTACCTCACTTCTGCGGGTCGGCCTAGTGCCCGCGACAGGAAACGGCGCAACACCCAACGTGGTCACACCTCAATTTCGCAGTGAAAAATTACCCTTTTTTGACAAAGTGCCTAGCTGTAGTTTTTAAACCATAGCTCTGTGGGCACCTTGGGAAACCTAGCAAACTTATACATTTCTGGAAACTAGACACCCGGCGGCTTCCAGGGAGGTATGGCTTGCGTGGATCCCCCAACGTTTCCTTACCCAGAATCCCCTGCAAACCTCAATCTTAGCTGAAAAAATCACTTTTTTCACACATTTTGGTGTGGGAAAGTTGTGGCATCACCGGGCTCACACAAATTTACCACCACCCAGCCTTCCCCCAGGTCTCCCGGCTCCCAGTAAAAATGGTGCCTCACTTGTGTGGGAGGCCCAAGTACCCGCAACAGGCAAGGGCCCAAAACATTTTTTGATAGGCAATGTTGATTTCGCCTCACAACGTTTTGAGCCCTTGCCTGCCGCGGGAACTTGGGCCTCCCACACAAGTGAGGCACCATTTTTACCGGGAGACCTGGGGGAATGCTGGGTGGTGGTAGATTTGTGTGAGCCCGGTGATGCCACAACTTTCCCAAACAACAATGAAAGCCCCCGGATGTCTAGTTTTCAGAAATGTATGGGTTTGGTAGGTTTCCCTAGATGGCCGCCGAGAACCGGGCCAAAAACCCAGGTGATCCCCCTTGCAAAACCAGATTGTTTAGACATAATTAATTGTTTGTTTCTACAGCGTGAGAATTTTGGAACAATATTGCAAGGAAAATGTGACAGACATTTTGAGGTTTGCAGGACATTGGGGATAAAATAACTTTTTGAATTCACAAGAGAGACATCACCATGAACTCCCATGGGTTTACGACAATATCTACAGTTGGTGGGTTATTCTTACATGGAAAGTACACCTTGGCAGAGAAACTAAAAATACAAGGATTCCTGCACAGCCATCTATTCCTCAAACACACACACATACTGGTTGGATTTGGCACGAGGGCGAGTCATGGTTCAGTATATTAAATGTTATTAACTAGAGATTTCACAAAAATGAAAATCTGAAAGAAACACGTTAGTTAGATTCCTCACCTTAGAATATCCCCAGGCGTCAGACTGGATCCGGAAGATTTTTCGTCAGCAATACCCCTTGCGCGTCGCTAGGCGTCGTCTGCGGCTCCGCGTCCGTCGTCGGCGTCGTGCGCCGGGATGACGTCGTCGGAGTACTTAGACGCCGCCCTCGCGCGCTGACGTCAGTTCTTCTTTTTTCCGCGCCAGTAAGCGCAGATCCGGGAGAGCTACCCCTTTTAGTCTTTTTTGACTAAATCTTTTTGATCATTTTTGATCCCTGTCTGTCGACATCTGGTGCCGGTAGGATGCCTGGGTTCAAGGCTTGCGAGGATTGCCATCGACTGATGTCGGTGACCGATCACCACCGCCGGTGCCTCTACTGTCTAGGCCCCGACCACGACGCGGAGTCGTGCAACGACTGCCAGGCCCTGACTTCGAAGGCTAGGCGGGAGCGGTCCCGCAAGCTTCTCGAGCTTCGCCACTCGGCTCCGCGTCGTGCGCGATCCCGGTCCAGGAGGAGGTCCAAGGATCGCTCGCGGAGCCCTAGCCGACGCCATCGATCGTCCGGCTCCAAGTCGTCGGGTAAGTCCAAACGCTCCAAGAAGTCCAAGAGGCGACATCGCTCTTCGGACTCCCCTCGCCGGTCGCGCGACTCGGCCGAGGGTCAGGGTGGTTCCACCCCCGCGGCTCCGGCGGAGCCGCAGGTGCCGCGTCCGCCCCCATACCTTCCGGTCCCTGGGGCTGACGCGGCGCCGGCGGAGATCAGTGCCTTCCTCTCGGCCATGAGGAGCCTGGCTCCGCCGTCGACGCCCGCTGGCGCGCCTTCGGGCCCCGCGGACTCGACTGGGCGACCTCGCGTGCCGGCGGCTCCGGCCCCGGCGCCGTCGACGACTCCGGTCTCGACGCCGCAGGTCCCCGCGGGGCCCATGCCTGGGCCCCAGTCGCCGCCGGTTGACCTAGTCACTCCTCCACCGGCGCCGACGCCTGAACCACCGACGCCGTCACCGGCGCCGCCGACGCCTTTGACGCCGACACCCCAGTTTAGCCCTCATCCGGACCCGGCGCCGGTGCGGCGTCGACCGACGCCGCATCCGACGCCGCTTGAGTCCTACCATCTCTACAGTCCGGTTCCGATCATTCCTCCTGTTTATCAGGAATCGGAAGAAGGGGGCGACTGGGAGGGGTTCGAGGACCCTCTGGCTGTTCAGTCACAGCTTTCTCAGGACTGGGCAGATGAACTGGTGGGCTGGACACCTCGCCAGACACTGGATTCACTTCTCCTCCGACCGTGGCTTCGGAGGAGGGTGCAGCATTTTCTGTGGTGCTGCGCAAGGCGGCCGAGGCCCTTGGGCTCGAGTTGCCTGCCGTGGCTGTGAGGACTAACATCCTCACTGAGGTGCTTCAAACCTCAGCAAGCTCCACTGAGCCTCTGCTGCCGTTCAACGAGGCCCTCACTGACGTTCTGCAGGGCACCTGGTCCAAACCCTCCACAGTTCCTCCTGTGGATAGGAACGTTGCCAGGCGCCACCGCCCTGCTCCGGGCGACCCCAGTTTCCTGTCCCAACACCCCACCCCCGAGAGTCTGGTTATCCAGGCCTCTACCTCCCAATCCTCCTTCCCGACCGCTCCGCCGGACCGGGATTCCAAGAGACTCGAGCAGTTTGGCAAGAAACTGTTCTCGTCCCTTAGTTTGGGCCTGCGGTCCTTAAATACCGCCTGTCTCTTGGACCGTTATTCCCATTCCCTGTGGGATACGGTGGAGGACGTGCTGCCCCTGTGTCCGGAGGAGGTCCGGCCGCGTCTTACCCAGGCTTTGGCCGATGGGAGGGATGCAGCACGGCACGCCATACGCTGTGGGCTTGACACAACGGACTCGCTGGGTCGGGCGATTTCCACCACGGTGGCGCTCCGCCGCCACGCCTGGATGCGGTCCACGTCATTTTCCGGGGATGTCCAGACCACCCTCATGGACATGCCCTTTGATGGCACTCGCCTGTTTGGTGAGAAGGCGGACAGTGCGCTGAACCGCTTTAAGGACTCCCGGGCTACGGCCAAGTCCTTGGGCCTCTCGGCTCCGCGGGCGCACACCTCCGCTTTTCGCCCCTTTCGTGGCCAAGGAAGGGGCGCCTCCTCACGTCCGCAAAGCCACCAGCCGCAGAACCAACCTGCGCGCGGTCGTGGACGTGGCTTCCGCCGTGGCGGAAATGGAGGCCGACGTGGTCAGCCCACTTCCACCCCTGCAGCATCCGCCTCAAAGCCCTCCTAGTCCGAGCTTTCAGGCCCATACCACGCCAGTGGGCGGCAGAGTTCGCCATCACCTGCTCCACTGGCGGTCCATAACATCGGACAGATGGGTGCTGCAAATCGTCCGAAGGGGCTACTCCCTCCCCTTCGAGACGACCCCTCCAGCCATGCCACCGCAGCACCACCGTATCTCGGGGGATCATTTGAATCTTCTCCGCGAGGAAGTTTCGGCTCTCTTGGCCAAGGGGGCCGTCGAGCGCGTTCCGAGTCCAGAAGTAGGTCGTGGTTGTTATTCCCACTACTTTCTGGTTCCCAAGAAGGGCAAGGGGGGCCTACGCCCTATCTTGGACCTCCGGAACGTCAATGCCTTCCTCCGAAAGGAAAGGTTCAAGATGCTAACGTTGGCTCAGGTTTTAGCTGCCCTAGACCCTGGAGACTGGATGGTAGCGTTGGACTTGCAGGACGCATATTTCCACATCCCCGTCCTGCCGGCCCACCGGCGTTACCTGCGGTTCACGGTGGGCCAAGAGCACTTTCAGTTTACCGTGCTCCCCTTCGGCCTCACCAGTGCCCCTCGGGTGTTCACGAAAGTGATGGCGGTGGTCGCAGCTCATCTGCGCAGATCAGGGGTTCCAGTCTTCCCCTATCTCGACGACTGGTTGTTGAAGGCGGGCTCGCCCCAGGCAGTCGTCTCCCACCTCCAGACTACGGCGGATCTCCTGCATTTGCTGGGGTTTTCCATCAACGTGCCGAAGTCACACCTGAGTCCCTCTCAGAAGCTCCTCTTCATCGGAGCGGTTCTCGATTCGGCGCAGTTCCGGGTCCATCCACCGGAACAGCGGGTCCGGGATATACGGGCCCTGATTCCCATCTTTCGGCCTCTATCCCGGGTTTCGGTCAGGCTAGTGTTGCGGCTTCTGGGGCTGATGGCCTCCTGCATCCTACTAGTGCATCACGCCAGGCGGCGCATGCGGGCTCTGCAGTGGGACCTGAAGTTTCAGTGGGCCCAGCATCACGGCAACCTGTCCGACCATGTCTTGATCTCGGAGGGCACTGCACAACAGTTGCAGTGGTGGCTCACGGACTGCGAGTGGGTCAAGGGCAAGAGCCTCTCCCTTCCCCAACCAGAGCATGTCGTAGTGACGGATGCGTCCCTCCTGGGATGGGGTGGCCATATGGGAGAGGCGGAGATCAGAGGCCTCTGGTCTCCGGCGGAGTCTCGTCTCCACATCAACCTGTTGGAGTTGAGAGCGATCCGGCTTGCACTGAAAGCCTTCCTTCCCTCTGTCAGGGGAAGTGTCGTGCAGGTGTTCACGGACAACACCACCGCCATGTGGTATTGCAACAAACAGGGCGGGGTGGGGTCGTGGACCCTTTGTCAGGAGGCTCTGCGCCTCTGGACATGGCTGGAACACCAGGGCGTCACCCTGGTGGTTCAACATCTGGCGGGCTCTCTGAACGCCAGAGCAGACGAACTCAGCCGCCGGTGCATGATGGATCACGAATGGCGTCTGAACTCCGAAGTGGCGCAAGGCCTCTTTCAGCAGTGGGGAGAGCCTTGGTTAGATCTATTCGCCACCGAAGAGAACGCGCAATGTCAGCAGTTCTGCGCGTTGGAATTTCCAAGGCGGCACTCGCTCGGCGACGCTTTTCGTCACGAGTGGAGTTGCGGTCTGTTGTACGCCTTTCCGCCTATACCACTTCTGCCCAGAGTGCTGAAGAAGATCAGGCACGACCGGGCCCAAGTCATCTTGGTGGCTCCGGATTGGGCACGAAGATACTGGTATCCCGAGCTACTCAGTCTGTTGACCGACCCCCCGATACGTCTGCCCCTTCGGGAGGATCTTCTGTCGCAGCAGCAGGGGACGGTCCTCCACCCGAACCTGTCCAGCCTCCACCTCCATGCGTGGAGATTGAGCGGCGGCAGTTGATGCCATTTGACTTGCCTCCTGAAGTCTGTGATATCATTCTGGCAGCCAGGCGTCCCTCCACAAAGTCGGTATACGCCTGCCGGTGGAACAAATTTGTGGCATGGTGCACAGCAAAGGCTGTGGATCCCCTTTCCGCCCCTCTTTCTGAGGTTCTCCTCTTCCTTCTTTCTCTGGCCCGGCAGGGCTCTGCCCTGGGCACCCTGAAAGGTTATCTTGCTGCCATCTCCGCCTTCTTGCGGCTTCCTGATCAGCCTTCTCTTTTCAAGTCCCCTGTGGTTACACACTTTCTCAAAGGCATTACACACACGTTCCCTCCTGTCCCTTTTGTAATGCCTCAGTGGGACTTGAATCTGGTATTGACATTCCTGATGTGCGCTCCCTTCGAGCCTCTTCACAATTGCCCTCTTCGTCTTCTAACTCTAAAGACTGCTTTTCTGGTAGCCATCACCTCGGCTAGACGGGTGAGTGAGCTCCAGGCTTTATCTTCAAAGCCTCCTTTTCTGTCTGTTCATCCGGACAAGGTTGTCCTTCGGCCTCGTCCCTCCTTTCTTCCTAAAGTGGTGACTCCATTTCACCTTGGGCAGTCTGTCACCTTGCCCACCTTCTTTCCGCCTCCGCATCCTTCCAAAGAGGAAGAGAGGCTCCACCGTCTGGACCCAAAACATGCGCTCTCCTTTTATCTGGACCGCACAAAACAGTTCCGGGTGGACGACGTGGGCTTCGCTACACACGTTTGCCAGGCATTATTGCCTTGACAGCCAAGTCCGGAGGGATGGCTTCTTTGGCCGTTCTGTCCTCCAGGACTTTCTGGTGTGATCTTGGTTCGCAGACCCACCACCGGGGATGGTATTGCTTGGGTATCTATTCTAAGGTGAGGAATCTAACTAACGTGTTTCTTTCAGATGAACAAGTTACTTACCTTCGGTAACGATGTATCTGTAAGAAACATTAGTTAGTTAGATTCCTCACCGACCCACCCATCCTCCCCGTTCTGCGAACTGACATCTAGGGTTAAGGTTATCCTTTTCAGGCCCCTAGATTTTGTTTTTGGCACCAGTGTCGGTCTTTGCATGGCTCTGCGTTCCTGGCGCGGAAGGCTATGTACAAGAACTGACGTCAGCGCGCGAGGGCGGCGTCTAAGTACTCCGACGACGTCATCCCGGCGCACGACGCCGACGACGGACGCGGAGCCGCAGACGACGCCTAGCGACGCGCAAGGGGTATTGCTGACGAAAAATCTTCCGGATCCAGTCTGACGCCTGGGGATATTCTAAGGTGAGGAATCTAACTAACTAATGTTTCTTACAGATACATCGTTACCGAAGGTAAGTAACTTGTTCTGCACTGTCAATAATTAAATGCACAAAAAACCAAACCAATGACTCACAGCTCGTGAGCTGTACAGCCACGGCAAGGCACCAACCGCTTTACAGGCCATTCACACACCTTTCATACGTGATACACACAAGACCATTCGCACCACCAGGCACAAAAACAACACATTACAAAATTCACAAAAAGGGATAAGGTACACCCTGCTTCAGAAAGGCAAATATTACTGCACAGCCATCTAATCCTCAAGCACACACACATACTGGTTGGATTTGGCACGAGGGTGATTGATGGTTCAGTATATACAATTGTATTAGCAAGTGATTTCACAAAAATGAAATGCACTGTTAATAATTGAAAGGGCGAGAAACTGAACCATTGACTCACAGCTTGTGAGCTGTAAAGCCACCACAAGGCACCAACCTCTTTACGGGCCATTCATACACCTTTCATACGTGTGAGACATACAAAACCATTCACACCGCCAGCCGCGGGCCCATCACATAACAAAACTCACACCAGCACACAGCGCCATTCAAGGGCCCATCACTTTCACACGCCCACATTCCTGACACAGCAACTACACAAGCTGATGGATTGTGTGGAGTGGCACTCAGCTAGCAGTGTGTGTAGTGACCAGCAGCAAATCACTACTCACACACAGCCAGCCGAGCGCCAGTCCACGCACACCGCTAGCCGAGCGCCAGTCCAGGCACACCGCCAGCCAATCGCTAGTCCAGGCACACCACCAGCCAATCGCCAGTCCAGGCACACCGCCAGCCAATCGCCAATCCACGCACACCGCCAGCCAAGCACCAGTCCACGCACACCGCCAGCCAAGCGCCAGTCCACGCACACCGCCAGCCAAGTACCAGTCCACGCACACCGCCAGCCAAGCACCATTCCACGCACACCGCCAGCCAAGTGCCAGTCCACACACACCAACAGCCAAGCGCCAGCCTACACACACTGCCATCACATTTAGGATTTTTTTAGACAAAAATAAAAACTCAAACAAATCGCAAATAGATCCAAATCTACAAACACAAAATCAGAAACTATATACATTGCACTAACGCCAACCTTGAAACAGAATCAAATTTTTCAAAGAATACAGACCCGGCAGTTCACTTTACCACTCATGAATGCTCCCAAAAATTATTTTGCGTGTGGTATGCTCTAAAACAAGCAGGGACACACAGCCCAGGTTTAGAAGAACAGTCGGGGCAGTACATACGAATCCCCTTCCGCGTACCTCTTCGCCAACAGACTCTACATCTCCTACTGGGAAAGTCTTTTGAGGGTGTGGGAGGTATGTGATCAGGAAAGTCTAGCAACATCCTCCACCACTCCAACTCTAGGAACACTTGCCTGTTCCACTAGAACAAGGCTGCCTATTACAGACTCCTGAAACTTAGCAAAAGTCATCTTTGACTCAGGGCAAGAATCCTGGAACACAACAAAAGCATTAAAGGTTGCCAAGTGGAAAAGATGGATAGCCAACTTCTTGTACCAAATGTCAGCCTTACGAAGAGCAGCGTAAGGTTCCAACCTCTGATCTACTCTGTCAACACCACCCATGCGCCTATTATAGTCTAAAATGCACACAGGTTTGCGTGCTTCAGCGACCTGACCCCAAACAGATGCAGTGCTTTCATCATGGATGGTAGTCAGCATGTAGACATCTCTCCTGTCTGAAAACTTCACAGCAAGAAGCTCCTCGCAACGCACTGCACTGTCCCCGCACAAGCTTTTGACAAACAAGTTCTTTTGGGAAACCTCTATGGTTAGAGCGGATTGTGCCACAAGCAACAGTGTCCACTTTGGCCAATTCCCTGAACAACCACACACCAGTGTAGAAGTTATCTACATATAAATGGTGGCCTTTGTTAAAAAATCCTCTTCCAAGTTCCCAAACAATTTTCTCAGTCACTCCAAAAGTGGACAGACAACCAGGGGGGTTAATCCTGGATTCCTTACCGGTGTACACCCTGAAATTAGAGACATATCCAGTCCTACTGTCACACAGCACATACATAGCTTAATTCCATAGCGTGCCCTCTTACTAGGAATGTATTGCCTAGAAACCAAGCGGCCCTTGAACAACACCAAAGACTCATCCACTTCAATTTCTTTCCCAGGAGCATAGATCTCAGAAAATCGATCAACAAAGTGATCAAGAACAAGCCTAATCTTAAAAAGGCGGTCACACTCAGGGTGATCTCGTGGCAACCCTAAACCATTATCAACAAAATGCATCATCCGAAGCAGAAGCAAATACCTGTCACGACTCATGACTGCCGGAAAAATAGCAGTTGCCATCAAGGGACTAGTGGACCAATATGAAGACATTGATGGCTTCCTTAGCAAGCCCATCAAAAAAGTTAAACCCAAGAACCTCTTCATCTCTTCAAGATTTGTGGGAGTCCACCGGTAGCTCTAGAGTGTGGCTTAAGACTGGCACTGTTGTCCCTCAAAAACTGTTCGGCATACAAATTAGTCTGCTCAACAATCTCTGCCAAAAACACATCGTCCATAAACAACTGAAAAAAAATTATCGGCAAAAAGTTTTCAGTATTCACTCTACACCCTGGAACACCAGTAAAGTCTGGCAATGCCGGTTGCACCATGCCAGGGGCAACCCAGAGGTAATCACTTTCAAAGGGAAGCCTTGCAGCCCCAGCCTGCAGCCCAGATGCCTCTTGCCGCACTACACCAACGGGAAGCCTTGCAGCCCAGATGCCTCTTGCCGCACTATCGGCACATCAGTCTCCTCCTCTAACACAGGCACTTCATCCGCACTAAGAGTATCTCCATCATCCGATGATTCCCTATGGAGAGAAAACTCACTGCCAGAATCGTCCACTGCCTCCTCTGCCTCAGATGCAGAGTCAGTCTCTGAACCATGGTCAGAGGAAGACTCAAAAAGCAAACCAACAACCTGCTGAGCAGTAATCCTGCGGCTAGCCATTATACTTACTAAGAAAGAACACTACACAAACAAGTCAACAACAACCAACAATGTGCAAAACAAGTAAGTAAAGAAATGTGTACCTTTATCACAAAGATCTATCTACTCAAAAACTATAGAATTCACTTACAAGAGACAGCTACACTCACCAGCACCTACTCTGCAGTGACACAGCAAAAACCAACGATATCCCACTAGAAAGAAGAAAAAAAAACAAATTACTCACAAGACAACAAAATACACATCGAGCACAAATGCAAACAGTTTTTGACACTCAAAAACCAAACATACTGCTATTATTACACCATTTGCAATAAACAATTCATGCAGAGAAATGAAACTCATTTACATTGTACAAAAAAAGTCTCTTACCAAACTACACAAACAGCAGAACCACCAGTAACGAAACTGCAAACTGGAGAGAGCAAAAGCCTTCACCTAGAACAAAAAAGTAAAAAAAAAAAGCTTTACATTTGCAATTCACAAAAAATATAACAATAAACATTTTAACATGCTATGTTACTACCCAAATGGTCAATCGGGTTGTGTGCCAGGTGGGGCAGAAAACAACAGAAAAAAAACCCAGGCTAATCTGTCCTGGGGGGGGGGGGGGGGCAATACATATTATTAAAAAAATTGCCCCCTGGAAGCGACCCCTGCCCAATGGGTCACTTCCACGTTTATTTAAACTAATTCCCTGGTGTCTAATGGGGGTTTCTGCCTCCCCTGGGGGCAGAAAGGCCAAAAAAGGGGCCGAATTCCCAATACAAAAAAAAATGGCCCCCGGAAGTGACCCTTGCCCAAGGGGTCACTTCCATCATATTTTTTACATTTTCCCTGGTGTCTAGTGGGGGTTTCTGGGGGCAGAAAAGCCCAAAAAATGAGGCGATCTGCCCCCAGGGAAGGCAGAATATCACATAAACAAAACTGCCCAAGGGGTCGCTTCCCATTCAATTCACTAATAAATCCCTGGGTCTAGTGGGCTTTTCTGCCCCCCCCCTAGGACCAGAAACGGCTGAAAAAAAGCCCGATCCATGGGGGGCAGAAAAGTCTTAATTCAAAATTGGCCCCCCAGGAAGCGACCCTTGCCTAAGGGGTCGCTTCCTTTGCAAAAAATAAACATCCCTGGTGTCTAGTGGGGCATTACTGCTCCACGATCACGACGCTGTGCGCGATCGTGAAGCAGGAATGCCTAGCATTGAGACATCCGGGGAGAGGAAATACTCTTCCCTTTCCCCCAATGCCTCAAGGCATCCTAAATTGGCACCCCCGCCGCACCGGAGGCAAAACACGTACCTCCTTCGCTGGACGCGCTGGAAAGAAATGATTTCCAGCGCTTCCTGATGACGTCGGCGCGCGCTGTGCGCGCTGATGTCATGGGGAAGCGTGGGGGGGCTCGGGGGTGGCAGCGGAAACTCTTCGGCTGCCATCCCCCTCTGTGGGGGCAAGATCGATGCCCCAGGGGGGGAGCGCCAGCGCTTCCCCCAGGGGCTGTGCTCATGACGGAGCGGTTCCGTCATAAGCACAGCCCAACCGATGCTCATGACGGAACCGCTCTGTCATGAGCATCGAAGGGGTTAAACCTATTAAAAAAATAACTAAACATATATGTTAATATAACATGTATACACATATATCTAGTTAAAAAAAAGGTATTATTAAACTAATAACTTTAGTTTATATTATAATTTCATGATTTTTAAAAAATTGTAATATAACAAATATATATATGTGTGTGTGTGTGTGTGTATATATATATATATATGTGTATATATATTTATATATCGTCAGCTTGCTGCCAGAGCAGTCCCCTTGCCTACGACGTTGATGCCGTCGGTAGCAGCAGCCGCCACCTTGTGTATAGATAATCCAAAATCCGTGAAAATTTCACAAGTAATGGGACAGCACACCAGGAAACGGCACAAGAACTTTATTGTGCACTAGCGTATAAAGTCCTTTATACGCTAGTGCACAATAAAGTTCTTGTGCCGTTTCCTGGTGTGCTGTCCCATTACTTGTGAAATTCTCACGGATTTTGGATTATCTATATATTTATATATATGCAAAAACAACAGTTGTTGGACAGAATGCAGAACAATGTCATACATTCACCCCAGTCTGAACTGGGGTGGCGTGGTGAGCAAAATAACGATGGATTTAACCCAGATCTATGACTGGGGGTGAATGTTTTGCCAATGTGCAACATTCCGTCCACCATCTTGTGTTTTGAGATATATATATATATATATCTCAAAAATAAAATATTTAAAAACAAACCATTTTAATTTAAGTAAAAAAGTAGACATCATAAATATCTTACAATGTAATACGAATATGTAATACATTTAAAACATTAATAATTATAAATGTTATAATTTTAAATATTATTATTATTATTATTGAATCTTGTATAGCGCGTGGTTACCCTTGGGCATCCCAGCGCTCGTCCAGAGTACACACCAAACCAGCAGAGCACTAAGCAGGGAACAGATGAGTCTTTAAAAGTTTGCGAAATCGCAAGGTGCCAGTTTCGGAGCGAAGGGCATGCGGAAGGGAGTTCCATAATGCTGCCACGTTGACGGAAAATCTTCTACCGCCAGTCCTGGCTTTTTTTACTTTCGCGACTTACAAGAGATGTTGGTGGTCTGAGCGGAGGGCGCGAGAGGCCTTATAAGGTTGGACCATACTCCGCAAGATAGGGGGCCCTTTTCCCTGCAAGATTTTGTGAGCCATGCAGAGTGCTTTAAACTTCACCCTCTCTCTCACAGGGAGCCAGTGGAGCGCCTTCAACGCAGGTCGGGCTGACTGCCGCCTGGGAAGGTCCGTCAAAAGCCTGGCGGCAGCATTTTGCACTTGTTGCAATTTGTTTAGAGTTGAGTCTGGAGCCCCCAGAAACAGCGCATTGCTGTAGTCCAGCCGTGAAATGATGAGACCCTGGATTAGTAACCTCCTAGTGGCCATCGGGAGGAGGGGTAGGATCTTCCGGGCTGACCGGAGCAGGCCGAAACACACGCCTGCGGCCTTTTTTGCGTGTGTCTTGAAGGATAGGTCCTGCTCCAGCCAAACCCCCAAGCTCTTAATCTCCTGTTTTGGGGTAGGTGGCGCTCCCAGACAGCTGGGCCAGCTACTAGGGGACAAGGAGGGAGGGGAGTTCCCCAGCATCATCAGTTCGGTTTTTGAACCGTTAAGTTTAAGTGCTGAGTTGCACATCCAGGTGAAGACCCTGGCTAAACATGTGTGCAGCAGGTCGGGTTGGTTCGCCGGCTGGGGAAGCCCAACCACCAACTGGGTATCATCCGCATAGCTGATGATCTTGATACCCAGTGGCAGTACCACACTCTCCAGTGGGGCCATATAGATATTAAATAATGTGGGGCTCAGCGATGAGCCCTGTGGCACACCACACTGGAGGGGAACCGATGTTGACTTCTCGTGGCCTTCCCAGACCTCAAACGTCCGATCTTCTAAGAAGGACGCGCGCCATTTCAGGGCCAACCCGGAGACCCCCACCCCCGACAGCCGCTGGAGTAACACCTGATGGTCTACGGTGTCAAATGCCGCACTAAGGTCCAGGAGGATCACTGCCACCGATCCCCCTGAATCCAAAATGCTCCTGGCATTCTCCACGACTGCCAGCAGGGCAGTGTCCGTCCCCTGGCAAGGGCGAAATCCCGTTTGGGAGTCACCCAAGAGAGAGTTGGATTCCAGAAAACCCGAAAGGCGCCTATTCACAAGTTTCTCCGCCACCTTGCTAAGGCCGGGGAGCAGGGAGATAGGCCTAAAATTAGCAAGGTCAGCGGGGTCCAGGCTGGGCTTCTTCAGGAGGGCCTTAACTACCGCTCCTTTCCAGCTGGGAGGCACAACTCCTTGGGTGAAGGATAGGTTCAAAAGGTCCGTCACTGGGCCGCCGATGGTAGAAGCTACCTGCTTCAGGTATTTCATCGGTACCGGATCTCTCGGAGACCCACTCTTCAGGGTCACCAAGACCCCAAGAGCCTCGTCCACAGTGACTGGGCCAAAGGAGTCCAGCTCTGCTGTCCTCACCCCAGGCTGAGACCCAGGGTTGCATTCGGAGGATTGCTCCTGCGCTAACCGAGGGAGGGACGCCAAGATGTTTTCTATCTTAGATTTAAAGAACGTGGCTAATTCTGAGCATTTTTCACGCGGGTTGTCATGAGTGACCGGAGGTTCGGGGGTTTGCAGAAGTTCTCTGATGACCTTAAACGACTCTTTCGACGAATTAGAAGAGAGTCCTATTCTCTCCTCAAAGAACTTAAATTTCGCTGCCCGGATGGCGGATTTGTAGATGTTAAGTGCTGCCCGGTATTCTCTCCGGCTCACTTCGCCCCAGTCCCTCCTCCAGATCCGCTCCTGCCTCTTGCAACCCTTCCTCAAAGCTCTGAGCTCTGGCGTGTACCAGGGAGCTGAGCCCACTCTCTTACCCCTGGTGAGTAGTCTTTTCTCAGGGAGGATAGCATCGAGCGAGTTGGTCAACCAGGTGTTTAAGTTCGCATCAGCGACTAGCGGGTCAGGCCCGGGGTAGGGATGTGTCGCCTCCAAGTGTACTGCCCAGGTATCCACTGGGAGCCTAGACCAGGCTCTTTCCACCGTGTATACTCTAGGTGTAGGTACCACTGGGACATCAAACTGCCACAGGGCCGGAACCATAAGATGATCTGTCCAGGGCAGAACCAGCGCGGGCAGTACTTTAAGGCGTTCCGAGTTCGAAAAAATGGGGTCGAGCAAGTGTCCCTTCCCGTGCGTTGCACCTGAATTGACCAGGTTAATCTCGAATGCTTTCAGATCACCCTGAAGATCTACTGCCAGAGAGTCAGAGGGGTCATCAAAATGAATGTTAAAGTCACCTAGTGCCACAAAGTTGACTGTGGAAGAGGCAAGAAGCGCGACCGTTTCAAGAAAAGAGTTGAGGAAGTTGCCCATGGTCCCAGGTGGGCGATAAACAAGGAGGCCTGCCAAGGAAGCGGTGTGCGACAACCGTAGAGAGAATTGGCAGCTCTCACAGTCGCTCATCCCTCCATCCTGGACCTTACAGGTTAACGTATCCCTGTAAAGGATGGCAGTTCCACCTCCCCGCCCTACTGGTCTATCTAGGTGAGATATAAGAAAGCCTGGTGGAAGTGCTCTGACCATATCCGGGCCGGAGCTGGAAGAGATCCAGGTTTCTGTTAAAAACAAGACGTCCAACTTGTGGTCGAGAATGAGGGAATTAATTTCTGTCGCATGACTAGGGAGGGACCGACAGTTCAACAGGGCCATTGACAACAAACAATTGTCTTTGGCCGTTACCAGACCCGTATTACAGGCCCCGCAGGGCAGGAACGGTTGCCCTCCCTCGTGAACATACCTACATGCGTCGAGTTTCGGTGGCCGCTAAAGCATGAGCTCATCCCTCGTGTACCTGATGAAAGCCGGAGATGGCATCCGTGAGTCGGGCAGGGGGACCGGCCCTATGCCCGTCTGGGCCCGGACGGGCACAGACAGGCTGAACTCTGGCGTAACTCCGGCGTCAGTCCGGCGTGACCGCTGCGCGTCAGCATGGCTACCTATAAGCACGCCTAGCGAAATAGAAAGGGGACTAGAGCGCGCGAAGGATCACCCACACCCAATATGGCCGCCACGAGTCGGGGGCAAAGGACCCGCAAAGTGCGGTGTTTTTCAGGCAATTATAGTGCAGGTTAGATGTCAGCAGTGCGAGTATGCGAGGCCAGACATAAAAACAGGGGATAAGTGTCCAAACACAAACTAAAGTAAAAGACAAAAACGGGTCATTAAAAACACAGAGCTTCCACAGACAAGCGCTGCAAGTATGGCGACACCGCTGGAATAGGGCGAGCTGCCAAGATTTACCTACCTATAAGCACGCCTAGCGAAATAGAAAGGGGACTAGAGCGCGCGAAGGATCACCCACACCCAATATGGCCGCCACGAGTCGGGGGCAAAAGACCCGCAAAGTGCGGTGTTTTTCAGGCAATTATAGTGCAGGTTAGATGTCAGCAGTGCGAGTATGCGAGGCCAGACATAAAAACAGGGGATAAGTGTCCAAAATATGCAAAAACATAATATAAATTATAACAATATGAAATACATTTTCAAGTTTTACATTTAAAACATACTATTTTCACTACAATTTATACAAAAGTAGTCAAAGTGTTGGACTAAGGATGTATAAAATTCAATCCTCCCACTTCGCACTAAGCAACAGTAGGAACATTTTTACATCACACAGGGGTAAAATGTACTATTCCCACTACAATTGGTTTAATAGTAGAGAAAGAGCTAGATACGGACAGGTAAAATGAACTATTCCCCATACCATTCACTGCAGCAGTAGGGAAACTGTTGGAATGCAGAGGGGTGACATTTATTTTTCCCACTCCATCAGTGCAACAGTAGAGAAAATGTGTTGGATTTCGGAGGGGTAAAATTTACTATTCCAGCTCCAATAAGTACAACCGTAGGGAAAGTGTTGGATTGCAGAGGAGTACAATTTACTATTCCCACTCCAGTGAGTGCAACACTAGGGAAAGTGTTGGGTTGTGGATGGGTGAAATTTACTATTCCCACTCTAGTCAGTGCAACATTAGAAACAAACACATTCTCTTCAACATAATAAAATAATTTGGGTGGATTGGGTGCACCGGATACTCCCTTATATGCATACTGCGCACAAGCTAATTTCCTTCACCACTGGCTATACCCGATACCGTTTTAGCCCCACACAGCTATTGAGATGGATATAGCTGTCCCTATCCCACTGATGGTAGCGTTATACCAACCATATCATCGGCCCAGAAATGCCATCGATAGGACTGAAACATTAAGATGGGCTTTGGACGGATTGCGGGACAGGTCTGGAGCCAAGGTGCTTTTCGCCCCCTCCATCCCTCTGGCTAATAATCCACAAATGGCTTGTCTAGTCAAAAGTGGAGATGTGACTAGGGCTAGTACTGGGTATAAACACATATGTTAATTTGTATCCGGATGATACCTTTCTTGCTCCTCCATCACTAGGCAGGGTACCACCAATAGGGTTCTATTCCAGGGGATACTCATCAATAGTCATAAGCAGTGAATTATCCCAGCCCACGTGCGGGAAACCCTTGAGCATATAGCAATATATATATACAGGTGAAGCTGGAGACAGGCTGCATTGTAAGGCTGGATGGCAGGGCGCTGTCGAGTGCTATCTCGATGCTTCAGGGCACTCTTGGAATACAAATTAATACACGGCGGCCAGCCGTGGAAAAGGCTCCATCACCGGTTGGAAAAGGAAGTTGTTTTTCCAGCAGGGAGAGGCTATAGGCTTCGAACTGTTCAAGACTGTAACGGCACAGCGCTAAAGATGCTGATTGAGCCTGCCTGAATTTTTCCACCACCTACTATAGGAGATATAAATGCTTTTAATGAACGCGCATTGAACATACTATATGCAAATACTAATGCTCGCATTTAGGACTTCATTACCCATCAGGCATCAAAATGCAAATGCACTAAGCACACGCCCACTGGGGGCATTTCTACAAATAAATGAAGCCGGAAATCAGTTTGTGAGCCTCAATGTGACATTTTTAAGCAGCTCGAGAAGAAAAGGCTAATGGCCTCGAAACGCGTTGGCACAGCAAGAACAGGTGAAGCAGGTGACAGGCTGCATTGTAAGGCTGGATGGCAGGGCACTGTCGAGTGCTATCTCGATGCTTCAGGGCACTCTTGGAATACAAAATATTACATGGCGGCCCGCCGTGGAGATGGCACCATCACCGGTTGGAAAAGGAAGTTGTTTTTCCAGCACAGAGAGGCTGTAGTCTTCGAACTGTTCAAGACTGTAACGGCACAACGCTCAAGATGCTGATTGAGCCTGCCTGAATTGTTCCACCACCTACTATAGGAGATATAAATGCTTTTAATGAACGCGCATTGAACATACTATATGCAAATACTAATGCTCGCATTCAGAACTTCATTACCCATCAGGCATCAAAATGCAAGTGCACTAAGCACACGCCCACTGGGGGCGTTTCTACAAATAAATGAAGCCGGAAATCAGTTTGTGAGCCTCAATGTGACATTTTTAAGCAGCCCGAGAAGAAGAGGCTAGTGGACTCGAAACGCGTTGGCACAGCAAGAACAGGTGAAGCAGGAGACAGGCTGCATTGTAAGGGTGGATGGCAGGGCGCTGTTGAGTGCTATCTCGATGCTTCAGGGCTCTTGGAATACAAACAATATATATATATATATATATATATATATATATATATATATATATATATATATATATATATATCCAGACCATAAAGTATATAATACTTCCAAACCCATACACCTACATATGTATGCTTACCTACATATGTGTGAACATGCAGCCCCAACAACAATCCAAAAAACAGGGCAAACTGTCAAAATTACATCAGCTATACTTGTATGAAAATAAGCCTCTCAAAACTCCTTGAATAGAGACCATACACTGTAATGGTTTCATACAGGAATCCTTTATTTTCCAGAAAAAGGATGAACATGTAATTGTAGGCAGCTTGGCCCATGGGCTGCATAAGAATAACTGTCCTGGTACAGAAAAGAGAACTGGCACCTGCCTTTAAGGCTTCCAAGATTCTAAACACTTTGCCTTTAAGAACTCCAGGGAACACTCTACTCCCAGCATGCCCCAAAGGTGACAGGTCAGTTCTTTTTTCCGGCTCCTTCTGTGAGGATCCTGGAGCTTGAGCTCGACAGTTTTCTGACTTTTCTGTCAGGAATTGTTTTTCTTCTTGGTGGTTTTTTTAAGGTTTGTGTGCTGGCAGAGGTTTATCACCATTTTTTTGTAGAACATCTTCATTTTTTCCTATCAGAATGCTGGCTCTTTTCCACAAATGTCCAGCCTGTGGAAAGAAGATGGCCATCTCGGATCCACACTCTGTGTGTATCGCCTGTCTTCCTTCCAGTCACAAGATAGACTCTTGTTATCACTGTCAGAAGTTTTCTGCGAGGACTCTTCGTGACAGAGAGAGGATTCGCCTTCAAGCTGTGCTGGAGAGAGGAACAACCCGGCTGGAAAGTGGCCTTGCATGTCAAGAGCCCTCCTCTTGTCAGGAACATCCACGCCAGCATCATTCTGCCTTAGCAACATCGAGGAAAAGGCAGATTTCGGAGTGTTCGCCGTCGACGTCGTTACCGCCGTCGAAGAAGTGGCCTACACAGTCTCGGACGTCGAGACGGCGTGAGTCTCCATTGTCGAGAAAGGCCTCTACGTCGAAGCGTACTGCCTCGGGCTCGAGGTATGTTCAAGATGTGGGTCAATCGACATCTAAACATCCATCGACGTCTTAACACCCATCGACGTCAAGGTACTCTCCGTTGCCTCCCTGTAGGTCGACGTTGAGAAGTTTGCCGACGGCGAAGGAGTCTCGAGACCAGTCGACGTCGAGGAGGCGAGAGATGCTCCCCGTCGAAGTCACCACGGCATCATAGATGGTAGACGTCGAGGTCCTCCTTGAGGAGGACGAAGTCGCCGTTGAGGACAGCAAGGTACCTAACTCCTTCCATGCATCGCCCCACGTCAGGGGAGAAGCACAGGTCGATGTCGAGGGAGAAGCACGGGTCGACGTCGAGGCCCTCGACGTCGAGAGATAAAGAGCCTGATGTTGCCTCAGAGGAGGTTTGAGCTGCATCTCGATCGCCCTCAAGTTCTGGATCGTCTCCAGGACTAAATATTGTCCAGGTCTCCCCGGAGGGCTCTCCAGTGGTTGGTGAGGAGGCACAACGTAGGAAGTCTAAGGCCCTTAGTAGCCCGGGGGCGGATTTTTCCCGTACCTATTCTCCTTTACGTCTGTCAAGGGATTCTCCATCCCATAATGAGGCTCCAAGAAGAACACCACGAACATCAAGATCACCGACTGTGGTTTCTTCCAGAAGGAGGAGTCCGCGCAGATCTCGCTCTCCACATGCCCACCATGTTCAATCAAGGGACAGCTCTCACTCTTATCATTCTTCTCCGAAGAGAAGGCGACAGAGGTCTCCCACCTGTTCTTCTTCCACCAGGTCCTAGCTCAGAGATTATTCTCCAACATTTACGACTACACCTCCATCCAGAGTGTCGCCAATTGATGATCTCAGCACGTTCAATGAGGTTCTCTGTAGAGGAGCGAAGAAGTTGAACATCACTTTGTCGGTCCCTACTGTTACCTCCTCAGTAATGTTTGAGACTCTCCATCACCGCTCTTCAGTCCAGCCTTTGCTTCCTCTTGTCCCTGGCCTTATCGAACTGGCTACACAGATTTTCTTGACACCAGCAACAGTGGGTTGTGTGCCCTCCCGGATAGTGAAGAAATACAAGGCTCCTGACCAAGATCCGTTATTTATTTGATCTGATCCTCCTCCGTATTCCATCATTGTGGCGGCAGCGAGGAAGACTCGCTCATCTATATCTTCCTCCTCAGCACCCCTGGATAAGGATAGCAAATTGATGGAGTCTGTAGGTAGAAGGATGTGCAACACGTCAGCATCTTTCATGAAGGTCGCCAGTGCCTCCACTCTGCTGGGGAGGTATGATAGATCCTTGTGGGATGCCCTGAGCCGCTTTGCAGACAAACTACCAAAAGAGGATCAGCAGGACTTTCGAGAAATTCTGCAAGAGGGAGGTCTAGTGGCGAATCAGGTAATTAGTGCTTCTGCTGATTCGGCTGATCTGGCTGTCCACGGGTACTCCCATGGTATCTGTTTGAGGCGTTCTGCTTGGTTACGTTTGACTGGCCTTAAACCGGAGGTTCAACGGAAGATCACCAATCTGCCTTTCAATGGGTCTTCTCTCTTTGGGCCGCATGCGGACGACAAAATGGCGAAGATGAAAGCAGAATTGGACACGGTGAAAGCTGTGGGGCTTGAGTAACGGAAGGAATTTCGCAGACGTTTTCGATCCTACGATAAACGCCCATTCCAACAGAGGGGTCAAACCTCTCAGTGGTTGTCTCAGGTTCACCAGCAGCAGCAGAGCTCTCACTTTCAGCAACGGAGACCAGGTAGAGGAACAACAAGCAGAAGACCTCTACCTCAAAGCAGCCATCGAAGCAATGAGAGAGTGCTTCCTTTAAACATGTTGGCCACTCCGGTAGGAGGAACAATCGCATGTCATCTGGAGGAGTGGAGATATATAACCAACGACAAATGGGTGTTGAATATTGTCAAGAATGGATATTTGCTACGGTTCAAGGCTTCACCACCATCGGTTCCTCCGAGCGGAGGACTCCGCTTGTGTCATCACATTTTACACGATGAAGTAAACAGTCTTCTGCAGAAAAAAGCCATAGAATACGTTCCTGTTCATCAGAGGCGCCAGGAGATATACTCTCGATATTTCCTGGTCGAAAAAAGAGGTCCGTCAGTGGAGTACAGACCAATTCTGGACCTACACATCTTGAACAAATATATCCAAAAAGAAATGTTTCAAATGCTTGCCCTGCACCAGATCTTCCCACATTTACATCAAGGAGACTGGATGTGCTCCATAGATCTGCAGGATGCCTATTTCCACATTCCGGTGTCCAGGAAACATCGAAAATGTCTCAATTTTCAAATTGCTCTACGCCATTTTCAGTGCCGAGTCCTACCATTCGGTCTCAAGTCAGCCCCACGGACATTTTCAAAGTGCATGGCAGTGGTGGCGGCTTTTCTCTGCAGGCGAAAAATATTCATTTATCCGCATCTCTCCGACAGTCTCCAATTACTAAACAAGTCGGTTCTCAATCCGACCCAGAAAATTCACTGCCTAGGGTTGTCGCTGGACACCGTGGAGGCAAGCGTGTGTCCTTCGTCGGAGAGATTTCATCGATCATGATGAAATGCCGAGATCTCCTGCAGTCACACCACCCGACGGCCATACAAGTGTCCTCTCTCTTGGGGTCCATGGCTTCCTGCATATTCATCGTCCCCAATGCCAGATTGTACATGTGTCCCCTGCAGCAGGCTCTGGAAGACCAGTGGGCGCAAGCGTCTGGCAGTTGGGAGGATCGAATTACTCTCCCACATACTGCAAGGGACTCCATGTGGTGGACAAAGCGGTCACATCTAATGAAAGGTGTTCCCTTCCATCAAGAGACTCCGACTCAGACCATAGTTACAGACGCCTCCCTACAAGGTTGGGGTGCTCATATGGATCACCTTCAAGTGCAAGGGCTATGGTCTGATACAGAGAAGGGATATCATATCAACTTGTTGGAGTGAGGGCTGTCCAGTTAGCCCTTAAGTCCTTCTTTCCGTCCCTTCAGTCCAGCTCCCTCTTGATTCAGACAGACAATGCCACGACAATGTTTTATCTGAACAAGCAGGGAGGCACCAGGTCCAGAATTCTGTCCCAGGAGGCACAAACCATTTGGAAGTGGCTACTGGCACGACGCCTCACCATCACGGCGGTCCATGTGGCGGGTGTTCTAAACATCGAAGGGGACTTCCTCAGCAGAGAGTTCGTAGAAGCGCACGACTGGGTGCTAAACTCCGAGGTGGCTCAGGATATCTTTCGAAGATGGGGAGTACCGGACATAGACTTGTACGCAGACGCAACGAACGCCAAATGCCCCGTCTACGCATCCAGGTTTCACCAACCAGGTTCAAGCGGGAACGCACTGTTGATAAAATGGTCTCAGAGCTTACTCTACGCTTGTCCTCCACTGCCTCTCATTCCAGCAGTGATCACCAAGTTCTACAAGACCAACTCCAGGATGATTCTGATCTCTCCGGAGTGGCCGCGCCAGTGGCGGTACCCAGGCCTTCTACACTTTTTAAAGAATTGCCATTTTCTAGTTGTTATAGCAGTTTATCAATTGTGAATACATCTGAGAATAACCAGCAACGTCTGTACTCTATTGAGTATATGTTTTTAACAAGGTCTGTTATTTGTCATTCCCTCTACCCTCTTCTCTACCCCTAATCGCTCCAAACGACGACTATAGGTTCAAATTGAACAGATACACTTGGGATTAACAAATCTCCCTTCACTCACTGGAAGACCTCCTGAATACTAGGGTCTTCTTCACTGTTTACGTCCTGAAGAAAGCCCACTTGACCCTCCGGGGCATTTGAAGGGCTGAAACATGTCGACGTTTTTTATGGACACTTCTTTTACAGTGCACATGGCCATAATAACCTCTAGGTGCACACCGAAGACCTTTTATAATTTCCCGCATCCAGTGCAATTAAAGATATTTTACTGGCTCCACGGGATTTTTAATCTACATATTTTTCTCACCACATGTCACTTCACCAGAACTCACCTTTTTTATTCTACGATCACTACTAAAAAACACCAGTGGGACGACCTCCAGGTGAAGGAAGCATTGCATTAACCCGATGATGATGCTGTCACGTTGTTAATAACGAAGCAGAGAACGAAAATATACCGCTCAAATCGATCTCTAAAAAACGTGATTGAGGGTTCCTTAACAGTACCTAGTACTACCTTTGCATTCCCTGGTTCTTTTGGGACTAGTGATCCACTCCCCCATTGATTTTTTTCATATGCTAACCACACCATCACTGCGCAAGCTAATCACAAGGCTGTATACCTTCAGGCAGCGACATAACCAGGTGACTGTAGCTAAGGCACAAATGAGCTGGAATTCAGAGCTGCAATCGCCTATTACAAATGAGCAATGGTGCTTCTGCTGCGAACAATTAGAAATGTTATCCCCCAATTACAAACTCAGGTTAATCGACTTTAAGTTTCTCAGTCGCTACTACCGAACACCGATATAGCTGCACTGAATGGGCATTCGCCCTTACACCAATTGCCGGAGATGTCAGGCCACACACACATCCTTCTTGCACTTGGCTTGGAGTTGTCCCGCAGTAGCAGCTTATTGGGGGCAGGAATTTCACAAATTCAGCAAAATTCTGAAGATACAAGTAGAACCTACACCTTTGCTAGGGATGTTGGGAAACGTAAAAGAGGCTCCTTTGGGGTCCTGAAGGATGCTTGCTATGCTGCTGTTGTTAGCGAAGCAAAGGGTAGCCATCTGCTTGGGAGGCCCTGGCAAGCCCTCGGTCAAAGCTTGGATACTTGACATCACTTATTGTCAAGAACAGCTATCCACCTTCTGGGAAATTATGCCTGCGGCTTCCAGACCCAAAGATATATGGGGCCCCTTCCTTACCTGGCTGCATGTGTATAATTTAGAGGTCAGCGTCTATCGGAGAGGGGTTAATAAGATAGCCTAACATCCATTATTTCTGTATATATATGGCTACAACAGCATATCATTGAAGATGTGGAATGTATTATGTATCTGTGACTTATACTGTTTGTATGGCTTTATGATCACAAGCATGATGCGTATGGCAAAGTCCTTTTTTTGCTTTCTCAGTACATTGGAATGTGGTATTGCTTTCTCCCTGTATGTCTTTCAGGCAGTCTGGTACGCCTGGGGAGTCCCATAGGGGGGCCTGACTTGAGAAATAGTTGAGACCTGTGCACTGTTTAATACTAGCCCATGTTTGAGCCATCCCCAGCAGGACTTTTAGTCTAATCTTTTTGAAGAACTTCTGTTCTCCAAATGTGAACAGAAATACCTCCTGCGATAGACCCGCACCTTTTAGCATTGCAGAGAACATGGCCCCCACCCCTGTGTGGTCTGGGGTTTTTAGGAGCATTCTCGAGTGTGACAGCTGGAAGGCCCATGCATAATATTGCAGGTCAGAAAGTGCAAGGCCACCCTTCTCCCTCCTACGCCTCAACTTCTTCCAGGCAATCCTCGTAGCCCTATAAGCCCAAACAAACAGATGGATTGCCTGCTGAAGCTTAGCTAGAGCTGGTTTTTCAAAATGTCGAGGGATGGTATTGAAAAGGAAAGTGATTTTCGGTAGCGCTACCCTCTTAACCAGGTAAATCCTCTCCAGGATGGTCAAGGGGAGATGGGCCTACAATTTCATTAGTTTCTGACACTCCCTATAGACATTTACCAGGTTGGTCCCTGAGATCTTATCGATGTCCTGCACTGTTCTCACCCCCAATTACCTCATGTCACGCTTGGTATGATGTTGACACTCCGCCAGGTCCCAAGTCATAACCTCGGTTTTCTCCACATTGACCTCATAACCGGATACTTGCACGAAGTCCTGTACCAAGCTAATGACATGGGGAAAAGTCATCACAGGATCAGCAGAAAGAATCAAAACATCATCTGCGTACAGGGCTACCTTCCTCTCCCAAGCCCCATACTTGAATGGCAGAATACCAGACTCCTTTCTTAAACACTGAGCGAAGGGCTCAATATATAGATTGAAAAGAAGAGGGGAGAGGGGGCAGCCCTGCCTCGTACCCCTGGTGATCTTAAAAGGTTTAGTCAATTTACCATTTACCAGGAGTCTCGCCGATGGGTCCTGATAAATGAACTGAATGGCTCGGCAAAACTTCTCACCCAAGTTAAATTTTTCCATAACTGCCGAGAGATATACCCAGTTGACACTGTCGAAGGCGTTAGTGGCATCTAATGTCATTGCTGCGAGGGAAAGCGAGAAGGTAGTGGGCAAATCTATTGCACCCACAAAATCAGAAGTGAGGTCAGCTAGATTCCTGCCCTTAACAAAACCTTTTTGATCGGAGTGAAGCATGCCTCCCGCTACTGAACCCAGCCTATCTGCCAGGATTTTATAACCTGCATTCAACAGCGAGATGGTTCTATACGACCCACAACTCTCTGGGTTCTTACCTGCTTTCAAGATCAGTTATAGCAGCTTCTCCCCATGAACCTGGGACCCTTGTACCCACAGATAAAATCTCATTAAAGAGCAGTTTCAGAGTGGGAATTATCACCTCCCCCAAAGATCTATAAAGTTCTGCTGGGAGCCCATCCGGGCCCAGCAGCTTTTTCCTCCTTTACAAGCAAGGATGGCCTTCCTCAGCTCTTCCTGAGATATGACCAGCTCTAGATCTTTTTGCTGGGACAAATTCAGGGGGGTAATCACGCCCCTTAAAACAGCCTTTAAGGAGTCCCAAATCACCGGAGTCCCAGCCGAGCCCAGATTCTTGTTAAAAAAAAACACTCAGTCTCCTGAGATAAATACTTCATCTCGGCTTCATCAAGAAGTAGAGCTCGATCGAACGTCTAGACTCCAAGATGTTCTCCATCTGCCAAGGCCAAATCCGTCCAGACCCCTGCATGATCAGACAGGTGAGGAGTCACATAGCCGATATCCTTAACTTTATCCCTAAGGTTATGACTGACCAGGATGTAATCAATTCTTGACTTGTGGCCGTATTTACTGTTATGAGACTCCTGGCTGGTGACCTGATCTGTCCCTCCAAATGTCACAAAGTCCAGTCTGCGCCATCATGGATTGGAGGTACATCCGGGACGAGAAGGCACCCTAGCTCTACTGTTAGGAGACTTGTCCAGTTTGGGATTCAAGACGATGTTAAAATCCCCAGCCATGATAACTGAGTCTGGATATTCCAGAAAATGTTAAAAAATGGCTTTTAGAGACGAGGGGTCATCCTGGTTTCGGCCATAATAGCCCACCAAAGTTACCAGAGAACCTACAATGGTCAACTTCACAATAACCCATCTGCCACTTGGGTCAACCATAGAGTCTAGGATACGGGCATTTGCTTGTTTTTTTATTAATATAGCAACTCCCCTGATATTAGCACTCTGGTTTGAACAGATCGCATGTTCCACCCACTTTAATTTTTGAAATATCCCAGTCATCTCTACTTTTAGAAGATGAGTTTCCTGGAGGATAATGAGCTGCGCAGGAGAATCTTTTATATACTGCAAAATGTTGGCCCTTCTAGTTTTCACCCACAGGTCATTAACGTTCCTAGTTTTCACCCGAAGGCAATTAACGTTCCAGGACAAAAGCTGAATCGTTCTCATGGAGGTTTAAACACGAGAACTGTGAGTCGACTGAGTCACCGAGGAAGCCAACACTAGACCAATCACAATGAGACCAAGATAATTTGACCAAGCAATAAGGTGAATGAGGAAATTTTATATTTTTTACCCCATGCTCTCCACCCCGTGCAACCCACCCTTCCCCCAATTCACCTCCCCCCCCAAAAAAAGGCCTCTCCATGGAGAACCCCTCACTCATTTATCTGGACAGTTGTAGTCCAGCTGCTGCACCCCGGGGCAACCCGCCCTGTCCCCTTATAAACAAATACTAGGAAAGGCGAACAAGGAGAAAACTAGGACCCCGCTTTCGACTTCCCTTAACTAAGTGTCCCCGTGTATGTTCCTGTGTGACTATATATGCATGTGTTCATCATTGCCTATCCAATATATCATTTAGAAATAGGCAACGGACACATACGTATTAAAGAAAAGGACCTACTGGCTAGATCTGCCCCAAAAGGTCCCAAGTATAAGTATCGTATATAAATACTAGGCCGTCAGCTATTTCCTGATTTTTGCCGAGACTGTCTAATAACTCATCCGCCTCTTGCACTGATCTAATATTATGCATTTTGTTGCTGTGCATAATTTCCAGAGTTGCAGGAAATTTAAGGTGGGCAACCGCACCAAGCTTTTTGAAGTCATCCAACTTCCTGCCCAACTCCCATTGCCAGTCCAGGATGGCACGTGCAAGATCAGAACGGATTTCTTATGAAAAATCTCTGGCTTTCTCCTTTAGGGCCATATTAAGGATCCTTTCCTTTAAAGAATAGGTGAGAAAGTTCATAGGAATTTTCCTGGGATTTGTCCTGTTGGGGTGCCTCCTGAAAGGGTCCTTATGTACCCTCTGGATGTATTTCTTTAGGTCCTCCTCCGATTTTTCAATCTGCAATGATTCTTTTAAGAGTGTGGCTATGAAGGACTTGAGGTCTTAACCCTCCCTCCCCTCCGGGACATTCAAAATACTCAAGTTATTTCTCTGAGAGTTATTCTCTAACATCTCAAGCCTTTCCAGAAGAACCACCTCCTCCCTCTTGAGAGATGTTATATCAGCTTTTGCTGCTCCAAGGTCTGTGGGGGAGAACAAGGCAGCCGCCAGCTGAGCAGCGGCTTGCCTCCGGAGGCATCCACGTCCCATGCCTAATGAGTAGGCGAAAATGAGACTTGTTATTCTGTTTTACCCGCGTTGATGCTGTCCTGTGGTTGCCGATTAAATTTTGCTCACCTTTTCTTCTTTTGTGCCGTGGTTGCGCCGCGGTTGTGGTTTTGGTTCTGCGGGCGATGTGCATTGGAGCTTTGGCCTCCGTTGCTCCCGTCCATTCGCTGCGTTGGGTTGTCACCGCCCTGCAGCTGAGGAGGAGTCGCAGAGCAGCGGCTTGCGGGCTGCTCCGGGTCGGCAGCGGCAGCACTGGGAGAGTTTCCTTTACCCTGGATAGGACTTCCTTCGCAGAGGTGAGTGGCGAGCACCCAGTTTCTGGACACAACGACCCCTTGCCATCTCCCCCGCAGCAGCAGCAACAATTGGAGCAGGTACAGGGGGGCCAGGCAGCGGGGGTGCATTCAAGCACAGCGCTTCTGAGCAAAGGCACCAGGAGAGCTAAAAAAATGCGGAGGGGTGGCGCAGGGGCTGGTAAAATTTAAAGTTGATGGAAAAAGAACTAAGCAGCCCCCGAGGAGAAGTCTGCTGCAAGGAACAGTGGAAAGTGCCAGGGGAAAGGCAGTACTACTCCTGCAGTAGTTACAGATAGCAGTTGTTCAACTTTTCAGCGCTGCGAAGTCAGGGGCAGGAGTATAAAGGCAGGCAGAGCTAAAAGTACTCCCCTGGATTTGAAAATCAGGATCACCCCCTCATTGCTGTCGTACTTTAAAGTACAACCACTTGTGTTGGACGTTGTGAAACAGGGAGAAGCCCTCAGAAGGAGCTCTGTAGGCCAGCTGGAGTTAAGGCCCATCTCGGAGAGGATGGAGGCTGCTGGTAGCCCCCTCCCTAGGGTACCAACTTTACCTGCAACTTCTGGAAATGCTCTAACGGAGGTTTTGGATAAAGGAAAGGATCTTGCAGGAGAAAAGACCCTGGCTTGTCAAAGTATGGCAGCTAGCTGTAACGCAGAGGTGGATGAAGTCTCTGAACATCGTGAAATTAGGAAGCTCTCAGGAGCCTCTCTCGAGGCTCTTTTTCCCACCCTTTCAGGAGATTTCAAGAAGGGGTTTTCAGTCTCTGAGGCTAATCAAGGTGAGATTAAGGTTTTTTGTGAGTCGCTGGAGAAGAAAACCGACCTCCTAAATTAAAGAACAGTCGTTTTGGAGAACACAGTGGGAGAACTAAGGGACTACCTGGGAGCAGCAAAAGCTGATTGCTTTCTCCCTGTATGTTACTTGTTACTTTTTTTATTTTCACACGTGGTTATTATGGTAATAAATGAGGATACCATGCTTTTACACTTCTCAAATGGCGTATGTATATGAGGTCTCTAAATGCCAATAAAGGAAATTAAAAAAAAAATACAATAATTTAAAAAACATAGCAATTAAAAATATATATATGTAAAAAAGAAATAGAAGTAAAATGTATGATTAAAATAAAATAAAAACATATTACAATGTTAAATTCATATCATAAATAATTACAAATATTATTATAATTAAAATACAAAAATATATTCTCACAAACTAGCAAGTCAAATATTATTTGCATTTAAAGAACACAACACAATTAACACATAACATAATAAATAACAATTTTTATAAAATAATGACTTACATTTGAAAATGTTATAACTTAATTTACATTCTACCCTGATCTTCAGTGGCTCCCTCTGCCTGTGGCCTCCGGTTGGGGGCTGAGGGGCCACCTATGGTGCCCTCTGTTAAATCCGGCACCGCAAATGGTGCAGGGATTAGCAGAAACTCCCATTTCTCTATGGGAGCTTGTGCTACGGCCGGTTTACGGCCACAGCCAAGTTTCCATTGAGAAATGGGCATATGCGACCGCACCATGTGCGGTCGTATTGTAATAGTGTCTGGACCGCCAACCGGAGGTCGGTCGGCTCGAGACTGCAACGGTGTTACGCCTGCCCGACATCGTAATAAGGCTCTTAGTATTAATTAAAAATGAATTATTAATTAATTTTAATTAAATTACTTCCACCCTGTACCCCTATAAACCCACAACACGCTATGGTAAAAAAAAGGCAAAAAAAATAAAATAAATATAATAACAGCTAAAAGTTTAACAGCTACATTAAAAAACGTAAACAATATACAAAAAATGTACATCATATATCATATACATTTAAAATATATTCCAAAATACATAACACTAAACATAAAAGGATGTTATTAACAACTATATTTTTGTAAACCATATTAATGACTTCGATATTTTCAAAATCGATATTATTTACCTTGAAATCGATATTGACAACTGTAGGAAGGTGGATATCTGACTATGGTTACCCCCAACTTTTTGCCTAGTGTCTAGCTGGTTTTTCGACTTAGTTGGCCTGAGATCCTGCCATTCAGGGTCTCAGGCTGTCTGCTCTCTCTTTAAAATGGACTCCATGTACCCTAGGTACATAACCAATTGGTAAGGATCACCTTATTGGACCCTGTACAGTGTACCCTACGTACCCAGGGCATAGGTGTACCCTAGGCCTCCCAGGGGCTGCAGCATGTATTATGCCACCCCTGGTCTGGCCTTCCAATCAGACACAACTGGCTGATCACTCAGCTGGGGCAAGGTCGTGTAATCACCCCTTGCTTAGATATAGTATGCCAATATCTACCCTTATATATAGACACATGTGTACCTATCAGTCACTCCTATGGCAGGCCTTAACAATCCTGGAGGCAGAGTGCTTGGTAACATGTGAGATGGTGCTCTAGCATGAGCTGAGCCTGTCTGCAGCTTTCGGAACCATGTCCTTATAGCTGTTCTATGATATAGCCTACCATATACTCTTAAAGTGCCTTATAATCTTAAACGGTTATGGTAACTATGGTTTGGCTTTATCAAAACATGTCGTGTAAGGTGTCTAACACTTTGGAATAATACCCCCATACCATTTCTGGTGATGAGGATATTATTCCTCCCTTCTAGAGGGAGAGACATGTTAAAATCCTACTTTGCTGTTTAACTCTAACCAAAGCCTCAGCATCACAAAATGGATGCTGCTGCCACGACACAAGTCTGACCTCCTGCTGCTGGGAGTGATCCCAGCCAGGGAGGCCTGGACAATAGGTTTCCTGCTTGGGGAGGTGCTAGCACCTCCCCAGACAACCTTTAGTGTATTGGGGCAGGGTGGGCTGAAAGGAATGAGACATGCCTGGGGCACACAAGGTGTTCCTTGCATAGTCCAGTTCAAACCGGCGCTGGGGCACTCCAGCCCCAGCTCTGGCGCGAAACTGGACAAAGTGAAGTGGGTGTAACCACCCCCTCCCAGGTACCACCCATAAGGCGTGACCTAGCAGGTATCCCAGCCCCCCAGATTAGTATAAGAGTGGGAGTTGGGCCTCAAGACTTTAGATTATCCTGAACCTGCAAACTTGAACAGAAACTCTGGACCTTCGACATTCGACGAAAGAAGAAGACTGAAGAATCTCCCTTGTGGCCAAGGAGTGGCTACCCTGTGCAAACAGGCACCATCAAGAGACTACCCTATGCTTTGCTAAAGTTCTACGAGAGACCGACTGCAGAGCCCGACCAGAGCCTTGACTTCCAGACTTCTCCGACCCTGATCCACATCCACAGCAGAGCTGAGATCTGTGGAGGCGACGAGAGACGTGGGACCGGCTACCTGGGAAAAGGGGCTAGTATCTTCAAGCGCAGCTTCTGAGGCACCCTCGAAGTTGTGCACCGGGGATTGAGAAGCCCCACCCCCAAGCACCATCTGCACCGAAGACCAGCCCCCCACACTCCACGAGTCCTGCGTGGGGCCCTTCTGCATTTTCCTGCTTGCCGCGTCTGTCCGGTTGCTTGCCCGCTGGCTAGTGGCCTTTGTGACGACGCATCCTGAAATCTTCTGCGCTGGTTTGGCTCCTCCAGACTGGCTCCCGCTTCTCTGCAAAGAAGAAGCACCCCAGACCTTCCTGGTCTCCACCAGAAGCAAGTCCTCCTTTCTGCGTGGGTTCCGCTTGCCAAGGCTTGGTGAGTCCTAGTCCAACTTCGACGCCGCCGACAGCAAGAGCCTTCGTGGGACAGCTCGCCTCCTGGTCCTGGTCGTCCTTGACGTTCTCTGGTCCTTGTGGCTGCAGCGACAAGCTTCACCTTCACCTGCAATCTTCACAACATCGCCTGGTTCCTTCCTGGTTCCACGTGGTCACTGGCTAGTGACCTTGACTCTGTCCCTTCTGCTTGCAGGTCTCCTCTCTTCTTGATCCCAGCCTTGGGATCCACCGGACACTCTTCACTGACTGCCTGTCAGCATCTTTCTTCAGGCATCCATAGGAGTCGACGACGAAACCCGACGCAACTTCACCCCTATGCACCCGCAGCCTGTGGGCTAGGTAACTTGGGTACTCCGGTGCTCATCAGGATAGTGACTATCCTAGTGTCTAGTTTTCCAGTCTCGACTTCCTAGCTACTCCGGAAGTGTCCTGAATCTGTCTATTTCTAAACTGTACTATAGCTAGTGACTTTTACGCATTACGCGTGAGTGTTTCCACTCTGCACCTGAATCCCGTGGGCCTCCCACTTCCTAACCTTTGGTAGTATAGTGTAGCCCCAGCGATTCCCTAGGCCTAGGCCTATCCTATTTCCGTGACAGTGGTCCTTATACCACTTACTTAGTATATGGTTTGCGTGGCCCCTAGGGCCTAACTGTATTACTTACCTGTGTGACTTAATGTATGCTTAAATAAGACTGTGTTGTACTTACCTCTAATCTCATAAAGAGTGCTGAGGGTTTGACTAGAATAAATACACTTTATTTTATATATATATCTGTTGTGGTGTCCTTTCATTTGGTATTCAAGGGATTATATATGGTATCACAGCTGGCTTCACATGCCATTCAGAGTTTAGCCTAAGACTGCTCTTGTCCATGCTACCACTAGGATAGCTGGTCTATAAGGTTGACTTTACAACCAATCACCATAAGGGTATTTGGACTGATATAAGGTGTACACTAGAACTAGTGACATCATACATCAGGCCAACTTCTCACAACAACGATATTCTTGCAGTCGATATTTCCATATCACAATATTTTGGACACAATATTTTGGTAGGACAATATTTTAGTGTAAATATTTTGTCTGGACCCCTTGTAATAAAAGGTTAGTTTTAAGTATTGACGGCTGGTGCAGGTGAGAGCGGTAAGGTGGGGGGAGTCAACCGACGATGACAAGGGAAAATAAAATGTTTTTTTTAAACTTACCTTGCACTCGCCGAGCACTATTTATGCACTGCGTCATCTGCACTTTTTATAATAATTTCATATTGACTACTACATGTATTTTGAGTAATACATACCATCTACAGGAACCCTCTGTCTCTTGTTTTCTGTGAATATAATTCAGGTAATAAGCCATTACTAAATTAATGGATTAATACATTGTTTGGGGGACTCCCTTAACAGTTCATGGGGTGTCCTACATGTTAAATAAGACCCACAATACAATTATGTACATAGTAAATACTGACCCTGGTCCTCGTGGGCATGTAGGGTTGTCCTTGTGATATGCTACAGTTTCCAAATGGCTGTCATGCGTACCGACCCAAAATGAAGCGGACATTGCTTTGAGAGCGAATGGCTGGATGGGGCAAGTTCAGTACACTTAGGGGTTAATTTACGAGCCTGTTTACGTCACTCCTGCACAACACAACGTGGCACAAGAGCAATGCAAACTTTACATGTGATTTATGAAGCCACGCAAGGCAACTTTTCATGGCCCTGAGTGGCTATTAATCTGGAGTAAGGCAACACAGTGCGAACCGCTGCATTGCCTTCCTCACACTCATATGATTTTTTACGCATTTCTAAATTTACCAGAACTGATAGACCTAAGAATGCGCCAAAAGATATACCTTCCCAGTAGAGGTATAATGAGGAGATATATCTTTATTTCTCCTAGTTGAAACCTCTATGTTCTATATGTGCACACATAAAAAGAGGAATATGCCTCTCAGGATTGTTTTTGCGCATGAAGGTACTCCTTCCTGCACATAAACATTCCTGCATGCAACACAGGCACACTTGCACCATGGTGCAAGGATGCCTGCGTTGGTGCTAGGTTGCCAAAAGAGGGGCAGCGCAGGGAAAAAACATGGACAGTCCATATTGCCTTAAGTACGGTGCATTCATACCCTTTCCCTGTCATGCATAGCAGCAAGGTGACTTTCTGCGCTTCACAAAGTGACTTGTTCTTCTGAGTCATATTTCTCTCTGCAGATTGCTTAGCTTTGAACAGAAAGCAAAGATGTACCTTCTACGTTGGAGGATCTGAGTAGTGGACTTACACAAGTGGACCAAGTATGCAAAATGACCCATCTGAAAGAAACAGTTAGTTATAGATTCCTTACCTTAGAATTACCCCAGGCGTCAGACTGGATCCAGAAAGTTTTTTCGTCCGCAGTACCTCTGCACATTGAAAGGTGGCTGTGAGAAGGTGGCCTGATATATGCTGTCCACTAGTTCTAGTGGGCACCTTGTATCAGTCCAAACAACCCCTTATGGTGATAGGTTAAAGACAACCTTTATTGAAAGCTATCCTAGTGGTAGCTATGGAGAGCAGCCTTCAGGCTAAGGCTTGAAGGAATGTAAAGCAGGTGGTTTTACCAGTCTATAATCTCTTGAATGATCAAATGAAAGGACAACCACACCAGGTATATAATTAAAATATATATTTAGGTTAACACACACCCCTCTAGTCTCTTTATGAGACTGGAGTTTGAAGTACTTAAGTTACAAGATAGCAATCATCAGTAATAGCACAAATACACGTTTGGGACCTAGGGGCGTACCAAACCACATACAAAAATTTTTTGTATAAGAACCACGACTGAACTAGACGGAAGGCCTATACCCTGTAGAATCGCTGGGACCCCAAGGGACCACCCTAGGTAGTGACACAGGGGCCCTACGGGGACTGTATGCAGTGTGAGAACACAACCACGGGTTCCCGTTATCTTCTATGAGCAATGTCGCGGTTGGAAATATAAAGATTCGGGACACTTCTAATCGAGTCAGGACCAAACCCTTTTGGACTTAAGAAGTTCTAGGGCCAGCACCCACGGGAGCACCGGAGTACTCGAGTTACCTCACCCAGGGAAGCCGGGTGCATAGGTGTCTTTTGGTGTCGGGTCGCGTCGTCGATTTCAATGGGAACCTGCAAAGAAGAGCTGCTGCCATGAAGAGGAAAACTGTCCGGAGAAATCCAAGCCTGGATCTAGGATGGAAGGAGCCTGAAAGCAGAGGGGACAGAGTCTGGGTCACTTGCCAGTGACCGAGGGCAGGATAGACCAATGCCCACAGATGTCGGGTGCTTCAGGTGAGTTGATGGGTGTCTTGACTCTTCAGCCACGAGGTCCAGGAGGCATCGACGAAGTCCACAAGCCGGATCAGAGCTGTCCCACGAAGTCTGTTGAGTGCTGCGCTGTCGGCGACCAGAATGGACCCCAACAAGCCTTGGCAACGGCAAGTCGCTGGAATTTAGAGAAAGGACTGCGGTGCAGACCAGAAAGGTCTGAGGGACTCATCCAGCGAGGGTAAGTCAGGGCACGTCTGGAGCAAACAGGAAAGCCCAAGCAGAAAAGGAGTTTCCATCGTGGGGACCTGCTAGCCAACGGGCTAGTGATCGCGAAGGAGCCCCGAGCGGTCGCACTTGAAGCTGGCCCACGGATAGTGGAGTGGAGGCCAACTATCTTCGGTGCAGGAGGTGCTCAAGGCTGGGGCTACTCGGAGCCCAAAGCACAACTTCGAGGAGGTCCAGGAAGGTAGTGTTGCTGCAAAAGATCACATTGTCCAGGGGTCACGGTTCCACGTCACCCATGATAGCCACGGGCCTCAGCTTTGCTGTGGACTCAGGGTAGCCTCGGGGAAGTCTGGAAATCCACCTCTGGTGAAGCAAAGACTTCGGCGTCCGGCGGGAGCTTCGTGCAGACCGGTCAGTTGCGTCTTTGGTGCCTGCCATGCAGAGGAGTCACTCCTTGACCCCAATGGAGATTTCTTCAGTCTTCTAGTTAAAGTAGAATGTTGAAGGTCCAGGATATATGTTGCAGAGTTTCGTCCAGGGTAATCTAAAGTCCTAGGGACTGGATTCCTATACTTATAGTAAGTTTAGGGGATGGACTAACTCTAAGGCCCCACCTATGGGTGGGCTTGGAAAGAGGGGTGGTTACACCCATTTCCTTTTTTCCAGTTTCGCGCCAGAGCAGGGGCAGGTAGCCCCTGCAACCGGTTTGAACTGGACTATGCACAGGGGCACCAAGTGTGCCCCCAGTGCAGGACTTCAAAGCACCAGAGAGTGCTCCCGCCCACCCCCAATACACATCTGCCTGTCTGGGGAGGTGGTGACACCTCCCCTCGACAAGAAACCTATTGTCCAGGCCTCCCCTGCCAAAGTTTCGGTCAGCAGCAGGAGGCCAGACCCCGTGTCTGTGGCAGAGGCATCCATTTTGTGATTCCAGGGCTCAGGAAAGTCCTACCGGGTTTAGCCAGTGTGAACATGTCTCTCCCTCTAGAAGGGTAGAATGCTACCCCCGCCGCCAGAATTGGCAGGGGTTTAGTATTCCAAAGCGTTTGACACCAAACACGACATGTTTTGATGCAGCCATTCCAAAGTTAGCATTTACCGCGAGGTTAAAATGCACTTAAGAGTATATGGTATGGCTGTATCACAATCTGACATTTACTTTTCCATGACCCAGATTCCTATGGTGGAGGGTTCTGTTTTTTGCACCATCTGTCACAATGCCACATTCTTAAGCGGCCTGCATCGTCTTCTTTAAATTCTTTAAATCCATTAATCACGTCTTTTTCTGTTTGCAGCCCTTGTTACTCATTTTTACTCCTTGATAGCTGTCCCCCTCATATGTTTGTATAGCTCTTAACATCTGTGTCACATTTACATTCCTCTGCAGCAGTGTTGAACATGCACACTGGTTATAGCCAAATACTTCAAAGACATTTGCGACAAGGATTTTAACTCACCTGCCTGCTTTGAAAACGATTCCTTGTAAATATCAGTGCTTGTGCAGCAGCTATTATCACCGAAGTAACTAAATAACTCTGGATTGCCATGCCATCATTTGAAAAATATGCACAATGCACTTTGGGAACGGTAGTATTTACTAATGCAGTCACGTGATACACCCTTTAAATAACACCTTTGCGCACCTGGGCGCTTGTGTTCCTGTCCGTGATCAAGGCAAATAGCTGAAACGTTGGGCGAAAAAGGAAACAGACGCTCTGTAAAGACTCTGAAATAAAGCAACTCTCAAGGTATTGGGCCTCACATTGTTTTTCCTGCCAGTGTGGTGTTTGTGAGCTGCTCCGTGCTCATGCAGTGAGGCCACCCTGAAGGGCCTGGGGCTCCGGAAACGGGGGAACGCTGTTGCTTCTTATTATATTAATTGAGGAGCCTGGCTCACTCGCGCCTTCCAACCCACGAAGGGATGTCTAATGCAGCAAAAGGAATGGCGCGTGGAAGGGATTTAAAGAGGGATGATTCCCTGCTTTAATCGTGCCTGAAAGATGCCTTTCTTTTCATGAGCCAAATACTTCAAAGACATTTGCGACAAGGATTTTAACTCACCTGCCTGCTTTGAAAACGATTCCTTGTAAATATCAGTGCTTGTGCAGCAGCTATTATCACCGAAGTAACTAAATAACTCTGGATTGCCATGCCATCATTTGAAAAATATGCACAATGCACTTTGGGAACGGTAGTATTTACTAATGCAGTCACGTGATACACCCTTTAAATAACACCTGTGCGCACCTGGGCGCTTGTGTTCCTGTCCGTGATCAAGGCAAATAGCTGAAACGTTGGGCGAAAAAGGAAACAGACGCTCTGTAAAGACTCTGAAATAAAGCAACTCTCAAGGTATTGGGCCTCACATTGTTTTTCCTGCCAGTGTGGTGTTTGTGAGCTGCTCCGTGCTCATACAGTGAGGCCACCCTGAAGGGCCTGGGGCTCCGGAAACGGGGGAACGCTGTTGCTTCTTATTATATTAATTGAGGAGCCTGGCTCACTCGCGCCTTCCAACCCACGAAGGGATGTCTAATGCAGCAAAAGGAATGGCGCGTGGAAGGGATTTAAAGAGGGATGATTCCCTGCTTTAATCGTGCCTGAAAGATGCCTTTCTTTTCATGAGCCAAATACTTCAAAGACATTTGCGACAAGGATTTTAACTCACCTGCCTGCTTTGAAAACGATTCCTTGTAAATATCAGTGCTTGTGCAGCAGCTATTATCACCGAAGTAACTAAATAACTCTGGATTGCCATGCCATCATTTGAAAAATATGCACAATGCACTTTGGGAACGGTAGTATTTACTAATGCAGTCACGTGATACACCCTTTAAATAACACCTGTGCGCACCTGGGCGCTTGTGTTCCTGTCCGTGATCAAGGCAAATAGCTGAAACGTTGGGCGAAAAAGGAAACAGACGCTCTGTAAAGACTCTGAAATAAAGCAACTCTCAAGGTATTGGGCCTCACATTGTTTTTCCTGCCAGTGTGGTGTTTGTGAGCTGCTCCGTGCTCATGCAGTGAGGCCACCCTGAAGGGCCTGGGGCTCCGGAAACGGGGGAACGCTGTTGCTTCTTATTATATTAATTGAGGAGCCTGGCTCACTCGCGCCTTCCAACCCACGAAGGGATGTCTAATGCAGCAAAAGGAATGGCGCGTGGAAGGGATTTAAAGAGGGATGATTCCCTGCTTTAATCGTGCCTGAAAGATGCCTTTCTTTTCATGAGCCAAATACTTCAAAGACATTTGCGACAAGGATTTTAACTCACCTGCCTGCTTTGAAAACGATTCCTTGTAAATATCAGTGCTTGTGCAGCAGCTATTATCACCGAAGTAACTAAATAACTCTGGATTGCCATGCCATCATTTGAAAAATATGCACAATGCACTTTGGGAACGGTAGTATTTACTAATGCAGTCACGTGATACACCCTTTAAATAACACCTGTGCGCACCTGGGCGCTTGTGTTCCTGTCCGTGATCAAGGCAAATAGCTGAAACGTTGGGCGAAAAAGGAAACAGACGCTCTGTAAAGACTCTGAAATAAAGCAACTCTCAAGGTATTGGGCCTCACATTGTTTTTCCTGCCAGTGTGGTGTTTGTGAGCTGCTCCGTGCTCATGCAGTGAGGCCACCCTGAAGGGCCTGGGGCTCCGGAAACGGGGGAACGCTGTTGCTTTGCAGGTAGGATTAATGCCAGAGCACAGGCAGTCTGTTGAAAACAGCAACCTTTATACGCGTTTCGGGCCACCGCCCTCCTCAGTAGCAGATAGTATGTGTTTGGCAGCGCACGAATAACCGCCAGTATATCCCCAGTTAATATTTCACAGGTGCAACTGCTCGCAAAGATTCTTGGGACTGGTAGTCCATCAAACCCATGTGGGTCGTCGCTGCAAAACACAATTTCAAAGTTCAACACAAGGCACGGCAAACTTCATTCAGGCGCCCATGCACATGAACAGCACCTCCTGCTCCGCTTAAACACTGCATTCCTTTGCTCAGTAGCGGACCCACAAACATTTCGCAGTAGTGCAGTCCCGCGGCCGGGCCGACCGCTATGTATGAAAGAAAGAGTTAGCCCCTCGGTAGGACCGCACTTGCAGGGAGGATTAATGCCAGAGCACAGGCAGTCTGTTGAAAACTGCAACCTTTATTTTCTTCCTGCTATACGCGTTTCGGGCCACCGCCCTCCTCAGTAGCAGATAGTATGTGTTTGGCAGCGCACGAATAACCACCAGTATATCCCCAGTTAATATTCCACAGGTGCAACTGCTCGCAAAGATTCTTGGGACTGGTAGTCCATCAAACCCATTTGGGTCGTCGCTGCAAAACACAATTTCAAAGTTCAACACAAGGCACGGCAAAGTTCATTCAGGCGCCCATGCACATGAACAGCACCTCCTGCTCCGCTTAAACACTGCATTCCTTTGCTCAGTAGCGGACCCACAAACATTTCGCAGTAGTGCAGTCCCGCGGTCGGGCCGACCGCTATGTATGAAAGAAAGAGTTTGCCCCTCGGTAGGACCGCACTTGCAGGTAGGATTAATGCCGTTCACGGTCGAGGAGGAGGTCGAGGGACCGGTCGCGGAGCCGCACCACCACCAGTCGTCGGGTTCCACGTCTTCGGGTAAGTCGAAGCATGGTAAGAATCCAAGAGGCGACATCGCTCTTCGGGCTCCCCTCGCGTGACTCGGCTGAGGGCTCGGGTGGTACCACCCACGCGGCTCCGTCGGAGCCACAGGAGTCGCGTCCGTCCCCATACCCGCCGGTCCCTGGGACCGACGCAACTCCGGCGGAGATCAGTGCCTTCCTCTCGGCCATGAGAGCCTGGCTCCGCCGTCGACGCCTGCCGGCGAGCCTTCGGGCCCGCGGGCTCGACTGTGGGGCCTAGCGGGCCGGCGGCTCCGGCCCTGGTGCCGTCGACTCCGGTCCCGACGCCGCAGGTCCCCTTGGGATCCAGGCCTGGATCCCAGATGACGCCGGTCGACCTCATGACCCCTCCGCCGGCGTCGCCTCCGGTACCACCTCCGGCGCTGCCTTCGAACGACGCCGTTCCCCGGTTCAGTCCCGGTCCGGGCCCGGCGTCGGAGAGGCGCCGCGTCCGACGTCGATGGGTGGCAATCTCATCTTTCGCCCGGCTCCGATCATTCCACCTTTCTACCAGGAATCGGATGACAGTGACGACTGGGAGGGGTCTGATGACCCTCTGGCCTTGCAGGCCAACTTATCACAGGACTGGGCAGAGGAGCTGGGGGATGCCAGTGGTCTGGACACCTCCCCTGACACTGGCTTCATCTCTCCTCCGACTGTGGCTTCAGAGGAAGGTGCTGCATTTTTCGTGGTGCTGCGCAAGGCGGCCGAAGCCCTTGGGCTGTGACCGTGAGGACTAACCTCCTTACTGAAGTGCTCCAACAGTCAGCAAGCTCCTCGGAGTCTCTGCTGCAGTTTAATGAAGCACTAGTGGACGTTCAGAAGGGCACCTGGTCCAAGCCCTCCACAGTACCTCCTGTGGATCGGAACGTGGCCCGGCGCCACCGCCCTGCACCGGGCGACCCCAGCTTTCTGTCCCAACACCCCACCCCCGAGAGCCTGGGTATCCAGGCCTCTACTTCCCAGTCCTCCTTCCGATCCACTTCCCCGGATCGGGAATCCAAGAGGGTTGAACAGTTCGGTAAGAAGCTGTTCTCTTCCCTTAGTTTGGGATTGCGGTCCTTGAACACCGCTTGCCTCTTGGATCGTTACTCTCACTCCCTGTGGGATACGGTGGAGGACGTGCTGCCCCAGTGTCCGGGGAAGGCCCGGACACGGCTCGCCCATGGTCTTGCCGACAGGCGGGATGCAGCGCGGCACGCTATCCGATGTGGACTAGACACTACTTCGCTGGGTAGGGCGATGTCAACCACGGTGGCGCTCTGCCGCCACGCCTGGCTGCGGTCCACATCTTTCTCAGGGGATGTCCAGAGCACCCTCATGGATATGCCCTTTGATGGCAGTCGCCTTTTTGGCAAAAAGGCGGATAGTGTGCTGGTGCGCTTCAAGAACTCCCGGGCTACGGCCAAGTCCTTGAGCCTCTCGGCCCCGTGACCGCAAACTAATGCTTTTCATCCCTTTCGTGGCCAAGCAAGGGGTGCCCCGTCACGTCCGCCTAGCCACTGGCCGCAGACCCAACCTGCACGCGGTCGCGGACGTGGATTCCGCCGAGGCGGTACTGGGGGACAACGTGCCGGTCAGTCCACATCTACCCCGGCAGCATCCGCCTCAAAGCCCTCCTAGTCCGTGCTTACAGGCCCATTCAACGCCAGTGGGAGGCAGAGTTCGCCATCACCTGCTCAACTGGCGTTCCATCACGTCGGACAGGTGGGTGCTGCAAATCGTCTGAAGGGGCTACTTCCTCCCATTCGAGACGACCCCTCCAGCCATGCCACCGCAGTACCACCGTATGTCGGTGGATCACTTGAATCTTCTGCGGGAGGAAGTTACGTCCCTTTTGGCCAAGGGGGCCATCGAGCGCGTTCCTGGTCCAGAAGTAGGTTGCGGTTGCTATTCCCACTACTTTCTGGTTCCCAAGAAGGTCAAAGGGGGCCTGCGCCCTATCTTGAACCTCAGGAGCGTCAACGTCTTCCTCCGGAAGGAACGGTTCAAGATGCTCACCTTAGCTCAGGTTCTGGCTGCCCTCGACCCTGGAGACTGGATGGTAGCGTTGGACTTGCAGGACGCTTATTTCCACATTACCGTCTTGCCGGCCCACCGGCGTTACCTGTGGTTCACGATGGGCCAGAAGCATTTTCAGTTTACCGTGCTCCCCTTCGGCCTCACCAGTGCCCCTCGGGTGTTCACGAAAGTGACGGCAGTGGTTGCAGCTCATCTGCGCAGATTGGGGGTTTCGGTCTTCCCCTATCTCGACGACTGGTTGTTGAAGGAGGGCTCACCCCAGGCAGTCGTCTCCCACCTCCAGACTACGGCCGACCTCCTGCATTCGCTGGGGTTCACCATCAATGTGCCAAAGTCGCATCTGAGCCCCTCCCAGAAGCTCCTCTTCATCGGAGCGGTTCTGGACTCGGAGCAGTTCCTGGCTTATCCTCCGGAACAGCAGGTCCGAGATATTCAGGCCCTGATTCCCATCTTTTGGCCTCTATCCCGGGTTTCGGTCAGGTTGGTGCTGCGGCTTCTGGGTCAGATGGCCTCCTGCATCCTGCTGGTACATCACGCCAGGTGGTGGATGCGGGCACTGCAGTGGACCTGAAGTTTCAGTGGGCCCAGCATCGAGGCAATCTGTCCGACCGTGTCTTGATCTCGGAGGGCACTGCAAAGCAGTTGCAGTGGTGGCTCACGGACCGCGATTGGGTCAGTGGCAGATCCCTCTCCCTACCCCAACCGGAGCACATAGTAGTGACGGATGCGTCCCTCCTGGGATGGGGGGGCCACATGGGAGAGGCTGAGATCAGAGGACTCTGGTCTCTGGCGGAGTCTCGGCTCCATATCAACCTTTTGGAGCTGAGAGCGATCCGGCTTTCACTGAAAACATTCCTTCCCTCTGTCCGGGAAAGTGTGGAGCAGGTGTTCACGGACAACACCACCGCCATGTGGTATTGCAACAAACAAGGCGGGTGGGGTCGTGGACCCTTTGTCAGGAGTCTCTGCGCCTCTGGACATGGCTGGAACATCAGGGCATCACCCTGGTGGTTCAACATCTGGCGGGCTCTCTGAACGCCAGACCAGATGAACTCAGCCTCCGGTGCATGATGGGTCACGAGTGGCGTCTCAACTCGGACGTGGCGTACGGCCTCTTTCGGCAGTGGGGAGAGCCTTGGTTAGATCTATTCGCCATCGAAGAGAACGCGCAATGTCAGCAGTTCTGTGCGTTGGAGTTTCCAAGGCGGCACTCGCTCGGGGACGCCTTTCGTCGCGAGTGGAGTTGCGGTCTGTTGTACGCCTTTCCGCCTATACCACTTCTGCCCAGAGTGTTCAAGAAGATCAGGCGCGACCGGGCCCAAGTCATCTTGGTGGCTCCGGATTGGGCACGAAGGTACTGGTATCCCGAGCTACTCAGTCTGTCGATCGATCCCCCAATACGCCTGCCTCTTCAGGAGGACCTTCTGTCGCAGAGCAGGGGACGGTCCTCCACCCGAACCTGTCCAGTCTCCACCTCCATGCATGGAGATTGAGCGGCGGCAGTTGATGCCATTTGACTTGCCTCCTGAAGTCTGTGATGTTATTCTGGCAGCCAGGCGTCCCTTCACAAAATTGGTATACGCCTGCAGGTGGAACAAATTTGTTGCATGGTGCACAGCAAAGGCTGTGGATCCCCTTCCCGCCCCTCTTTCTGAGGTTCTCCTCTTTCTTCTTTCTTTGGCCCAGCAGGGATCTGCTCTGGGCACCCTGAAAGGTTATCTTTCTGCTATTTCTGCTTTCTTACGGCTTCCTGATCAGCCTTCTCTTTTCAAATCCCCTGTTGTTTCTCACTTTCTTAAGAGCATTACTCACATGTTTCCTCCTGTTCCTTTTGTAATGCCTCAGTGGGATTTGAATCTGGTTTTGACGTTTCTGATGTGTGCTCCCTTTGAGCCACTTCATAATTGTCCTCTTCGTCTTTTGACGCTTAAAACTGCTTTCCTGGTGGCCATCACCTCTGTTAGAAGGGTGAGTGAGCTCCAGGCTCTCTCTTCTAAGCCTCCTTTCCTTTCTGTCCATCCGGACAAAGTTGTTCTCAGGACTCGTCCTTCTTTCCTTCCTAAGGTTGTGACTGCCTTTCACATTGGGTAGTCTGTCACGTTGCCCACCTTCTTTCCGCCTCCGCATCCCTCGAAAGAGGAAGAGAGGCTCCACCGTCTGGACCCAAAATGGGCGCTGTCCTTCTATTTGGATCGCACCAAGCAGTTCCGGGTGGACGACCAACTCTTTGTAGGTTACGTGGGCGCTAAGAAGGGTCGAGCGGTGCACAAACGGACCATCTCTCGATGTGTATCAAGGCATGTTACTCCTTGGCTAAAAAGGAACCTCCTGTAGGGCTGAGGGCCCATTCTACTCGGGCCACTGCGGCTTCCACTGCACTGGGACGGGGAGTCCCCTTGCAGGACAACGTGGGCATCGCTGCACACGTTTGCTAAGCATTATTGCCTGGACAGCCAAGTCCGGAGAGACGGCTTCTTTGGCCGTTCTGTTCTCCAGGACTTTCTGGTGTGATCTTGGTTCGCAGACCCACCACCGGGGTTGGTATTGCTTGGGTATCTATTCTAAGGTGAGGAATCTAACTAACGTGTTTCTTTCAGATGAACAAGTTACTTACCTTCGGTAACGATGTATCTGTAAGAAACATTAGTTAGTTAGATTCCTCACCGACCCACCCATCCTCCCCGTTCTGCGAACCGATATCTATGGTTGAGGTTATCCATTTCAGGGCCCTAGAATTTTTTGGCACCAGTGTCGGTCTCATGCATGGCTCTGCGTTCCTGGCGCGGAAAGCTATGTAAAAGAACTGACGTCAGCGCGCGAGGGCGGCGTCTAAGTACTCCGACGACGTCATCCCGGCACACGACGCCGACAACAGACGAGGAGCCACAGACGACGCCTAGCGACGCGCAGGGGTATTGCTGACGTAAAAGTTTCCGGATCCAGCCTGACGCCTGGGGATATTCTAAGGTGAGGAATCTAACTAACTAATGTTTCTTACAGATACATCGTTACCGAAGGTAAGTAACTTGTTCTTCTCTCTCGTTCTGTGCACATAAACGTGATAGTGATTGTATATCTCATATCTTTTTTTCAACAGTCCATTTCTAAATAGAAGGTCATTGTTGCTTACCCTCACGACCGGTGAGCCTACACTTTGTGCGTTTCTTTTCAATTACATGGGCTCCCATAGCTTTTCTTACATTTACTTTTTTTCACTAGTGTATCGTGCATTTCCCTTTTTTTCGACTACCATACATGCACCGTAAATTTTTGATCACCAACCACTCGATGTGTTTTTACCTCATACACATAATCTTTATTTTATTTTCATTTTGTGGTGTTTACTTTCTCTTGTTTCAAATTCTTTCCATAAATCACACGAGATGGCTCTCTCCGAAACATAAGGCATCCTCAAATGGCAATTCCTTAATCACAATTGCACGTTATTTACTGTTTGACATGCATGCCCACGTGGTGTCTGCTAGACTTTGCCACACACGTCCTAGTAAACCTGATACCTTTTTTCCACAGGTTGCCCCTGACGAAGGAACGCGCCAGTCCCGAAATGCATTGGGCATTTTTCTCAAACCTTTAACTGTGACCTCAAGTGTTGATCATGATGCAATGTCCACTTGCTATGTTATGTTAAAACTGTTTCACTGATGTCTGAATAACCCACATGTCCATTGAAATTGGATCATTACATTTGTACATTAATGTCAATCTGGCACATGCCTCAAGCAAAAATCCAGTCGGTAAAATACCGAATCGCTAAAATCAGCCGTTAGCGAGTGGCAAAAACCGAATCCCAATGCATCAACACAAATCGGGATAAAATAAAGATTCGCTAAATAATTAACCGCAAAAATAAAGAATCGCTAAAAACCAACCCGGAAAAATAAAGAATCGCTAAAAACCGAAATTGCAATCACCGAAATCACTAATAGCTCCAGGCAAGTGCCAATCGCTAATTACGAATCGCTACTGAATGCATCAAAAATCGCAAATACCGAAAATCCCCAAAATCGCTATTTTGCATGAGCAGATTAAGGGGAATCAGAACCTGGAGGTAAAGTTACATTTACCAAAAAAAATTTAGGAAAAAAAAAAATCACAAGTGCCACAGATGGTACCAATCAGTAAGCCATTCAAATTGGCCCAGGAGACCCTGTTGGCTTGCACAAAATGGCAGCCCTCTACGTGCATGCAAGGAGGATGCGAATCAATGCAGCAGGACAGCGTAGGAGAAGGGTCCAGGAGAGAGTCTTCAGAGTGCGCATCACATTGCTAGGACAGAATGAGGATGAGGTGTACGACAAGAATCGTCTGAATTGTGCCATGATCATGCGCCTAATTGCAGACCTCGAACCACTATTGCAGCACCAGACACATCGGACCAATGCAATTCCTGCGCACGTCCATGTCCTATGCAGCCTGCACCTACTGGCCTCGGGTAGTTTCCAGGGGGTCATCGCCGTAGCGGGAGGCGTATCGCAAAGCGCACTCTCACGCTTCTTCCACAAATTCATTGATGCCATGCTGACAATGATACACACCCACATCAGCTTCCCCACAACCCCACTGCAGTTGGACCGCACCAAACAGGCATTCTACCAGGTGGCCCAATTCCCCCATGTCATAGGATGCATCGACTGCACGCATGTCCCCATCTGTCCACCCTCAGCCAATGAGTACATTTTCCGTAACCGGAAATCCTACCACTCTATCATCGTGCAGGTTGTGTGCGATGCCAAGCACATCATCACGGACCTGGTGGCACAATTTCCGGGGAGCACACACGACTCCTACATATTCAGACACAGTGGCATCCACAGGCGCCTACTCAACGGAGAATTTGGAGAGGGACTCCTGCTTGGTACGTACACATTCCTCTTCCAAACATGAGCACCACACATGTATATTCATCACCGTTGCTAAGCCTTTGCTTCCATCTTGTAGGTGACAGTGCATACGCCCTGCGGGAATATATACTCACCCCCTACATCAATCCAGCAACACCCCAGGAGCAACGATACAACGCGGGGCACATAAGCACCAGAAATGTAATTGAGAGGACCTTTGGGATTCTGAAGAGTCGCTTTAGAATCTTACATAAGACTGGTGGTGCCTTGCAATACAAACCAGACACCTGCTGCAGGATTGTAGCTGTATGTGCCATGCTGCACAACATCGCAACCAGAAGGGGGATACCCATAGAGGTGGACAGGAATGACGACTACCGGGATGACCAACCACCGGCACAACACCGACAGGCACACGTCCCTAACACAGCTGAGGGCCAAAGGAGGCGGACATACATCACGCAACATCATTTCTGATCCAGGTAAGAATGAACCATGACGATTTCAGTTGTGGTGCTACTGTTTAATGCACAGGAGCACTGATGTATGTGCGGGCACACATGAATGAAAATAAGATCTCCCCAAAAGAAGAGTAAGTAAACATGCCCGTTGTAGTCACGGGTGTGCAAGTGTCAAATAGGAGAGGACCCTGGTTACCCCACCATGGTCATGGATGGCTTACAGAATGTCTAGTGGTGCTTGCCACGAACGCCCAGCCTCCTCTCACTTGTCTCCTCCACCTCACCACGGCCTATCCCTGTGGCTGTGGAGCAGCGCGAACTGCGCCTCCTGGTGCTGGCCTCCGCCACGGATACACTGCTGACACTTGAGGCAGCCTCACTGCCGTCCTCCCCTCCCAAGGCGCTGCCACTGAAAGTTCCGCTCTGCAAGTGTTCCACTGCAGTGATCACCTGGCCTAGGGCCTTCGCAATGTCACCACAATAATGGCCCAGGTCCACCTGCAGTGACACCGAGCAGCGGGACAAAACAGCAGTGCTGTTGCACAGCCTAGTGATGGTCTTGGTTGAAGCAGCGGAACGGAGCAAGTCCTGCCTGTGCCTCCGTCTCTCGCTGTGATGCCCTGCTCTCATGGCACGGGTGAGTTCCTGGATGTCCTCGCTCAGTTTCCAGTTACCCTCTGCCACCACAATGGTCATGTCCCGCACTGCCGCAGTTAGGGTACACATTTCCTTTGCTAGGCTACCCAAGTGTCTCCCGTGCAGCCGCTGGACACGCAGCATCTGTGCCTCGATGCCACCATATGGGGAGCTTGCATGGTCACCTACACCCGATGTACTGCGCAGGGACCTGCGCCGCTGTGGGACTCGGACACGTGCTGGTGGTGCTGCAGGCGGTGGGACGAGTGTCGGACCTCGGGGCGATGGTGTTGCAGGACTTGGACAGGCATCCATCACCTGCATGGGGGGGACTTGTGCCCTGCGTCTCCGCTGTTTTGTTGCAGTTGGCGCAGCAGCAGGTGTTGGTGGTATGATTGCTGGTGGAGGTGGTGATTGACCCTCCGCCGGAGTGTCGCCCTCCGAATCTGCTGGTGTCTCTGAGATGATTAGCCGGCAGCTGTGATCTGAATCGCCAGGAGATGCATCTGTGTGTGAAACAGTGCATGTTTAGTGGGATTGTTGCTACTACAGTTTGTAATATTTCATACATGTCCGTCTATAAATCACTATATTTGAGTCTATGTCTAGCTTCTACTGCTGTTAGGAATAATTGTTGCTTTTCTGACTGTACATGCACACCGGGCTTACATGACATCAACACCCATGATGCACTACTGTTCTGAGTGAAGATGTGTGGTGCACTTCTGCCTGCACACTGTGATCGAGCTGGGAGGATGGGAATGGTTTTACGCAATGCAGAGTATGGGCACAGCCATGCATCTTACCTTGGGCAGTTGTGGCTGCGCCGGAGGTGTCCATCTGTGTGACTCCCACGACCGCCTCTGGCTCGATGGTCCCTTCTACTAGCTCCTCCAGGGCAGTGTTTGCAGGCACTGTTGATGGTCCCCCTCCTGTGCCAGCTGCCTCCCGGACCCTTTCAGTGATCCTCTCCTTGGTCCGCTTCCTGAGGTCGTACCACCTCTTTTTTAAATCGTCTATGCTGCAGGGCGTCACTCCCACAGCATTGACCCTCTCTCTGATGCGCAGCCATTGATTTTCTGTCTCTGGCACCTTGAGGGACAGCTTCCCGAACAGCCGATCATGTTTGCTGCTCACCCCCTCGATCAGGTGCTCCAGTTCCCAGTCGGAGAACTTGCGCTTTCTCTTCCTGGCAGATTCTGCGCTGGCTGGTGCATCTTTGTCCCTCCTGGTGAGGGTAGGTTGGAAGTCCTGTCAGTGGGTAATCAGTGGGCTCGGGCTGTCTCCTGTTCCTCCTCCTGTGAGCTCCTCTTGCGAGTAAATGAGGGTGGGGCTGCTGTACTTCCTGGTAGTGATGTCATAAGACCGTTCCCCGAGCGACCCGTTTTTTGCGATTTCGCTATTACCGATTTCGCTATTACCGATTTCGGTATTTGCGAAGTCGCTGTTACCGATTTCGCTAATACCGAAATCGGTAATTGCTAATGGGTGTTTGCACTACTCGCTAATGTGGATTTGGTAAATATTAGCGATTTTTAAGGAATCGCTCATATTTACCGAATCTGTTGATGCATTCCGAAATGCGATTCCTTAATAACGATTCCTTATTTATCGCTAATAAGGAATCGCTTTGAGGTTCCGTGAAAACTGAACCCGTGTTTTGGAACTAATGGTACCCTGACGATTTTGGTATTAGTGAATCACAAATGATGAGTTTAGTATGGGCGAGTGTTTTCGCAACGCTGCACTGAAGGATTTGTCATATATTGCTGGTTTTCGTGTTCAAACCTACGGGTTTCATTTTGTGCACGACGTCCATTTTGTATCATTGCCCTCACATAGTCAGTGAATGGGCGATGTCCGAGCAATGACCCTGTTTGGGTAACCTCGCGAGGACACGTATTCCCTAGTGCACGTTCTGCTGAATTCCGCATGACTTGGCGGAAGCTGACTCTGCCGCCCGAAGCTGACCCTGCCACACCGGTTTTCTGTCTTGTCCTGCTTGAGCAAGATTACTGACCCTGATACAATAGACCACGCTTCTTTTATTTGCCTACGAATATGTCTTATCTGACTCTCCTATTTTCTGCATCTGTCCCTGTATTTCTCTCTAGCCTTTTATGATGAGGAGGTGACCAATTTTATTATGGGACGGTCCGGCCTTTCAATAGAAGGATGTCAGAATTGTGTGATTGAAGGCCGGACACCTGGAGATGGGAATGTGATGTTGTGTGATCTTATTGTTTGGAATACAGAAACGGGAATAATTGTAAACTTGTAGGAATGTTTGCCCGAGGCATAATATTCAGTATTTAAGGAGCGACCTGCTTTGTACAAATCGAGCAGTCTCTGTAGAATCTATCACGTATGATACTTCTGTGACTTCTGTTCCTGACTGCAGTCATTAAAAAGATCTTTTGACGCCAGAGGATGATTCCCGTGTCTCTGTTTGTTTAGTACGCCAAAACAGGTGAACCCCGAAGGTCTCAGGTGTTGTCCCCTGGCACCGCTGGGTCTTAAAAATTGCCCAGTCCTTCAGTTGGCGCCCAATCGTGGCGACATCGAGCGGTCCCGGTCCTAGCCTGAAGATTGTGAGGGGCTTCGTGTGAAATTTCCGAGGGAGGTGCACCCCACTTCATCGATCCATGTATGTCGCAGAAGTGGTCCGAAGGTCTTTCCCCGCGAAGGTTCCCGCTTCCAGACGGCTGCAAAGGACTGGCGCCCTGACTGTCGACCTGGTTTGGAGCCTGGCGTAGTCCTTAGTACGGCGAGACGATAGACGGGTCTTCCTGGTGACGTCATTGATCTTTCAGTTAAGTATAAGTGGGTCGCTCCCAGTCCTCAGGTTTGTTCCTTAGTTTTGATCGGTAACTTGAGTTCTTTGGTCCTTAGTTTTGGTTTGCATGGTTCCATTGCATTTCGTTTAGTTTGGTCCTTAGGATTATTTGGTAGCTGCAGTTCCCAAAAACCGAGGGTCTCGTACATTTACGAGTGTATCGGTAGAGATAGCCCCTTGAAGTTTGAAACTCGGTTAGTGAGCGAAGATGCCTAACCGTAGTCTTGGTTTCTTGTCTTGTCTTGGATGTTGCAACAAGGATTCCCGATTGGAGGACTCTTGTCCGATACCTCCGGTTGGATCATGTGGTAAATAAAATTCATTACCGGGACTTAATTTGATACAGAAACATAATAAAATAGCTCAGTAAAATAAGAGGCAGAATCCGTGGTATTAGAGGTTCGGAATGGGCTTTATTCCAATGGTCGATTATAATCGGTTGCTCCAAGTTCCATCACCACGGGGGTTCAGGAAGTGAAGTACATACTTTATTGACAAGAAATGATTTTTATAGAACATACATTACAATGAAGCGAATGCAGTAGGCGTAACAATTGATAAGGAAAATGACGATTCATATGCGTAACCGAAAATGGGTGTAATAAGGAGTAAAAAGGAACATAATTGGTTATGATGTCACATATAGGTGGATCTATAGGATAATACTTGGCATAGATGCGCGCGCAGCAGCATGACGTGTAATTGACGTGCAACTAGGGGGTGAAGGGGACTTGACATTTAGCTCTACATGTGGAGACAAAAGGTCTGGGGGGTCAAGTCAACCTAATCCCAAATCATATCTAACATCCTATGTTTAAAGAACTATGTTATCCACAAAAGAAGGACTCTCGGACAGAATCTATTCTATACTGACTGTGCGTGCGTGTACAAGCGTCTAAGTGTCTACACTGAATGCGAGGGGGTAGGAATATTCCATGGTAACAGGGCTATGAATTACTTGCATGAGGACAGAGAAGCCGAGCCTTTGCTCAGTAGCTGGAAGAATGTTTACTTAAATTGCTAGACAGGAATGCATCGGCTAAGGAGTGAAGCAGATAATTCGAAGGTGAAATACAGTTCTTGGCAGAGAATAGGCTGATGTCAGGCTTCGTGAGCCGCGCAGAGAATGAGACAAAGTTCATGGTCACAGATGCAGGCTCAGACTCGAGTTTTCAGAGGCAGAAGGCAAGAGGAGTTTGATGACAGAATCAGGGCCTACTTGCCTGGACTGTAAAATGGCATAAGTGAACCATACAAAGCCGGTGGCCTTTCATACTTAGGAATGGAATATCCGGCCTATTCATGGCGGATCTGATAGAGGACATGTTGACGGTGGACGCACATGTATTTGCGTCTTCATAACTGGAACTGGAGGGAACATACATGTACTTGTGACATGCACATAGAACCATTGGGGTCCAAGATAGGGGACATAACTGACCAGAAAAATCCATATTTCCACATTCCCTCCTTGTCCCCTACTTGCCCGTTAAGAGATATCAATCTTCATCAATCCATTGATCTGTTCATATAACATCATTTGTTCTTCTTTCTTCTTCCGTGACGAATGAAATCTTGGTGGTGGAATACACGATGTGGCACACAGACCACAAATCGCTGGTCCACATTGTAGACATAGACAGCAACTGAATAGTATGAGAAGGCCAATACCTAGGAAGGATAAAACTCTCCATCCCCAGGCTGATATCACACTCCAAAACCAACTGGACCAAGTCCAAGTGCCTGGATTCTGGTGTATCTGGTTTACAATTTTATGAAGGCGAGTGATGGCTTTATATACAGATGGCGAATTTTCTGGTATGAATACGCAGCAGCTTGATCCGATGACCCTACAAGCTCCGCCCCTATCAGCTAGGATGACGTCAAGGACAAGACGATTTTGAAGCACAACAATCCGCATAGCAGACTGCTCTTCTGTTAAATTGCCTAAGGCGGAAATAGTCTCATTCACTACTGCTTCAAGGGTTCTAGTTAATCTACGTATCAGCTTACTATTAGTAACAGTACCTATATAGGGAAAGATGCCTTTATTAAAATCTACATACTTGTCCCATGCTGTCTCAGTATAATCGACAATTGGGAGATCTCTCCGCTCTCTGTTGTGTACTAAATGAATATTTCTATAATAATCAGGAGGAGCTAGGAAAACAGGTGGCAAAAGGAATGCAATGTAGCAGGTACCATCCCAATCTAGAGGTAGACGCATATATGCAGTCTGACCACATATAAAGTAGGAGTGGCGATAAGCTCTAAATGAAGATTTGCCTCGATCACTGAATTCTACTATAGTAGTGCATTTACTATGGCCCATATGTATGGAACCAACCTTTCTTACACATAATTCACCCTTTACTGGGAATACTGACATGGTGGGCAAAATTAGTTCAACTTCGGATTCGACATTCAGAATCATGAGATTAGGTGTAAAATTACCTAATCCATATACTTCATTTTCTAGATCAGTTCCTGTTCTTTTGGGGCGACCCTCCTTGTCAGGGTAGCAGACCTTGAGTAAAACTAGGTTCAGATTTCCCCATACCCAATGGTCTCGGTAAACGGCGGTGTCTGAGTCTATGGAATTTATTAAACTAAACCATGCTCCACAGGAGCCATTATGTGTAAACGGATGTGGAAAGAAAGGCAGGACTCCTTCATAATTCTGATAGGGAGGGAGCCGGCCACACACCCAACAATTAGTAGCATTACTAGTCTGATGGGAATGATGTAACATACTAATGAAAGTGTTATTGCGCAGCGCAAGTCTATAAGACAATTCATGCGGAGGTAAGTCACTAAAAGAATGTTCAGCAGTAACATTGTAAACGTTTCTGGCAATAGGGTATACTTGCAGTAATTATTAAAAGACTCAAGAAAAACAAGATTAATAATGTCACTATGCAGTGGCTACGCAGTGATTTACAGTACGCCTGTCGTTTCAACATTTTCCGGGTGTTTTCTCTACTCAGGTCCAAGGGATACATGTCAGAGACAATTCAACCGCTTCACCTTGGAGAGGACTTAAACAATCAAATTGCTCGACCGGTTGGGCCTAAGCTTTAGTTTATAGTGTTCAGAATTACTCTGTTCAACAAAAGGAAGTTTTGAGTCAATGGGTGAAGACACACGAGGTGGGCATCTGCAGGAAGTCCATGAAATTTCTTGATATGACTTGAATGAATCCAGCCTTTTCTGCCTTCAATCTTCACGGCTGTTCTTGTGGTCAGCAGGACCAACTTGGGTGACTTCCACCTGGGCTCCAGCTGAGTCTTTCGGTCGAAATTCCTCACAAGGACGAGGTCCCCCGGAACTACGTCATGGGGTTTCACCTCAGTGTTGTCAGGAAAGGCTGCAGCTACCTGTGAACGACAAGATTGTAGTGCAGACATCAAGGAAGCCAAGTAATCTGTCAGCATATTACAGTCAATATCAGTTATTTTGCGTGGTATGGGCGTCCCCCCACATATTTGGTGGTCTGCCGAAGATCACCTCATACGGGGATAGCCCTGTTCGAGAGTGTGCTACCATTCTCATGTAAAAGAGTGCAACTGGTAACGCTACTACCCAGTCGACACCTTTCTCTCTGCATATTTTGGACAATCTGATTTTCAGTATCTGGTTATGTCTTTCTACGAGACCTGCTGCCTCGGGGTGTCGGACACAGTGGAATTTCCACTGATATCCTAACAGAAGTGAAACATGTTTCATTAATTCGGATGAGAACGGCTGGCCGTTATCTGAGTGAACAACACGTGGTAAACCGTATCGTGGGAAGAATTCTCGAACCAACTGTTTGGCAGTAGTCGGGGCAGTGTAATCTGAAACCGGGTATGCCTCTGTCCAACGGGACAGAGCGCAGACAACTACGAGAACATATTTGAATCCTCTACATCGTTCCATCTGGATATAGTCCATCTGGAGTACTTCAAAAGGGTGATTAGGAGGATGAAATCCACCCTGTTCTACGGGAACGCTTTTCCCTGGGTTGAACTGGCAACAGATCATACAGGTACGAACCTTTTGTTTGGCTGCTGCTCGTAAATGTTTATTGAACCAAATGTGTTGAATGCTGTCTAGCATAGCTTTTTCTCCGAGATGTGCTGGACTATGTATAGTGTTAATTATAACTTGGACCATTGAATCAGGAAGGAACCACACAGACTTTTCCTTCATCATCCATCCTTGGTCCGTTTGGATCCCTCCTAATTCAGTCCATTTCTTTATTTCGTCTGGTGTAGCATGTGTCTGTATGTCAATTACGTCAAGAGTAGGATCTTTAACTGTCATACAATGTGTCGGCATCGGGACTATTGTCTTTGTCATGTCGGGGGTTTGAGTTTGAGCAGTCTGTTTAGCTGTTCTGTCGGCTAGATCATTGCCTTGGGAAATGATATCAGTAACCTTCGTATGAGCCTTACATTTCATAATTGATATTGCAGTGGGTAGATGTATTGCATCTAATAAGGCATGAATGAGGGGTCCGTGCTGGATGTGGGCACCGTGGGAAGTTAAATAACCTCTCTCTCGCCACAGCACGCCGAAGTCATGTACAACTCCGAATGCATAACGTGAATCAGTGTATATGTTGACCTTTTTATTTGCGGCTTGAATACAGGCTTGTGTCAGAGCGATGAGCTCTGCTGCTTGAGCGGACAAGGTATTTATACGATTAGTTTCAATGACTTCAGTATCTGTTGTGACTGCGTAAGCAGCCACTAACTCTCCTGTATTTGTTCTCATGCATGAACCATCTACATACAATGTCAGGTCTGGATCTGACAATGGGACATCGGTTAAGTCTTGTCTGGGTTTTGTCGTTATAGTAATAACTTCAATACAGTCATGGGCTAGTGGGTCTGTTCCGGTTACTGGCAACAGTGTGGCAGGATTCAATGTGTTACAGCGTCTGATTTCTATATGTGGCTGAAACAATGTAAGTTCGTACCCTGTAAGTCGCGCTATAGTCAAGTGTTGTGTTTGCGTTCTATTTACAAGAACCTCTACTGCGTGTGGTACTTGAACTGTCAATGGATGTCCTAACACTATGGCGTCGCTCTGTCTTATTGCTAAAGCTGTTGCTGCCACTGATTTTAGGCATGCAGGCAAAGCCTGGGCTACGGGATCTAATGTACTAGAAAAATAAGCACATGGTTTGTGTGCTCCTGCTTGTTCCTGTGTGAGTACTGACAAGGCAGTACCTTCGCGTTCTGTAACAAAAAGTGTAAACTGTTTTCTGTAACATGGCGTTGCTAAAACAGGTGCTTGACATAAAGCTTTCTTTAAGCTTTCAAAAGCTTGTGTATGTTCCTGAGTCCAAGGGAGAACAGTCGATGTGGCTGCCTCCTGTGTTGTTAACTGAATGAGTGGTTTTGCTAGAAATGCATACTGAGGGATCCACTGCCTGCAATATGACGTGAGGCCTATGAAAGCCCGCACCTCCTTTTGTGTCTTGGGTATTGACATGTTAGCTATTAACTGAATGCGGTCAGGTGTAAGCTGCCTTCCCTCCTTGGACAGCGAGTGTCCAAGATAAATAACTCGCTGGACACAGAATTGCAGCTTAGAAGGGGACACCTTGTGCCCCTTTTCGGCTAGAAATTGTAAAACTGTCAGTGATGCTTTTTCACATTCCGGTTCGCTTCTCGCGGTGATCAGCAGATCATCGACATATTGAAGCAGTGCAGTGTTAACAGGCATGTGGATACTGTCTAGTTCTCGTTTCAGTGCTTGGCTATAGATGCTGGGGCTTTCTGTAAATCCTTGAGGTGCGCGTGAGAATTTAAAGCTACGCCCATTTAAACTAAATCCGAACAAATATTGGCTTTCCGGATCTATTGGGACGCTGAAAAAGGCATTCTTGAGATCGATTACAGTAAAGAATGTCGCTTCGGAATCAATAGCTGTCAGTAATGACGAGATATCTGGGACCACAGGAAATTGTGGCACAATGCATTTGTTTAACTCGCGCAGATCAATAACCAATCGATATACTGGCGGGGCCTTAGGATCTGTTCGTTTAAGAATCGGAATTATCGGTGAATTACATACATTGGAGTCTGTTTCCACAACTACTCCTTGGGCAATGAGCTCGTCAATGATTTGTAGTAAAGCCACTACAGCATCTGGTGGTAACTTGTATTGTCGCATTCGTGGTAGCACCACTCCTGCCTTTAATGTGACTCGATATGGTGTAATATTCATGCAACCAACATCAGTAGGGCCTTGTACCCATAGATGTGTAGGTAAAGTCTGCAGTCGGGGATCCATGTCTCTAGACACATAGTGACCTTTAAAATCACGTAAAAACAACCTTACTCCTTCCGGAGAACAACATATTATAGCTCCTAGAGCTTTTAGTGTTTTTATTCCTAACAGATTTTCTGGACATGATTTAGTAAGCAATAAATCTGTAGTTCGGGTCAGAGGTCCTATCGTAAGTGGAAGAGGTTGTGACACTTCATTAACAATAGGTTTTCCTGAAAAACCAAGGGAAATATTCTGAGAGCCTGAGAGGGGTGCCCCTGGAACTTCACTACGTTTTATAGTTGTTCGACTTGCCCCTGTATCAAGTAAAAATTTTCTATCTTGGCCTAATAATTCACTATGTACATAAGGTCCTTCTTGATCTACTGGGATTTCAATAAGGGGTAAGTCAACTTCCCTCTCTAGGCTTTTTCATGCGTAACGCTGATACTCAGGATATTCATACTGTGCGGTCTGATACATTTGTCGTGTTGTTGTCTGTGTGGCAGCAACAGGCAGCGCTGGTGCAGCTGGCACAAACTGAATAGACTGTTGCGAAGCTGGCATGGACTGTGCATGCTGCGGAGCTCCTTGTTCATTCTGATCTTGTCTGAGTGGCCGTGGTCTTTCTTGTGTTTTACCTATGGCGATATTATGTTTTAAAACTGGACAATCGTGTACGTAATGACCTGGCTTTTTACAATAATTGCATGTCCCTTTTACAGGTCCTGCTGAATCGGAATGTGTCATACCCTTTTTATGTCCTTCAGCTGGAACTGTCTGGGAAACTAGCATTTTCATTTTCGTGTCTTTCATGCGTCTGTGTTCATGTTCTTGTTCCTCTCTAATTCTATTGTGATGGTACTGTAACATTTGTAACATTTGTGATGGAGTGTTACCTTGCCAGGTACTCTCGAATTTTAATACTCTATTCTTTACTTGGGGCAGGGCATTTTCTACTAATTTTGTTACAAACAGATGCGGGTATGATTCGCTACTTGCTTTTAGGCCACTATTTATACCAAAACTTTTTTCAAATCGGGCATAGTAATCACTAGTGTCTTCATCTTGCTTCTGCTTACAGGCTGAAATTGTACCCCAATCTTCCTTTTTCGTAGTTAATAAACGTGGCAGTACCTGTACTAATAAACCTGGTAGTGCTTTAGTTTTATCCCCAAGTCCTGCTCCTGCAGTTCGGGCCTTTTCTTCCGCTTCTAACACTGACCATTCTATCTTTTGGTCTCCTACCTCCCACTCTTTTTCCTTGAGTTTCTCATAAATACCAGCAGGCATCAATACCTTTAATATTGTCATAATGTCGGGATAGGTATACTCTCCCATGAGTAACATGTCTTTAATTTCTCGGTGAAAACCCGCTGGATCTTTGTCATGACTGGGTACCACTTTCTTCATTTGTAACAATTCTATTTTCGATATGGGCGTATATACAAATACGCGCTTAAACTCGTTGTCCTCGCCTTTTATTGGGTGCACTTCTCGTAAGGGATTCTGTCTATCCATGTAATACGTTGTTCTTTCCTTGACGGGTAATGAGACACGTTCTGAACATACAAAAAGAATATACTGCTTTCTTGATTCTAGAATTTCTTTAATTAGTTTAGTACCTGAACCTCTCCATCTATTCATAAGCAATTCAGTCAATATGTCAGGTAAGGGACCAGGGTCCGAATGCTGACTCCGATATAGTATAATGAGTTGTTGAATCATATAAATCCCAGCTAACCTCTGTTCATCTGGGGTGAGATTCAAAAATGTGCGTGCTACTGTATCATCACTATATTTTCCGGGACTGTCCACCCAATGGACAGCTGCCCTGGCTAAATCTTGTTCATCCATAGAATCGAGAAAATGATAACCCCTTCGTTCTCGGAGTAGTTTGTCGGCGGTTTGGAACGAATGCTCGTTAGACCTTATATTAATTATAGGTATTTGGAAATTCCTGTTATTATCTGGACATATCGGACGTATCGAGTCAGTAAGACATCTATTATTATTACAAGATCTTCCTCTACCTACATAGGCTATGGTGTCCGACTGTCCCGCGGGCAGTCCTGACCCTTCCTCCTCGCTTTGTTCGAACTCGTCTACCGCTAATCTTTCTTCGTGTAGGCGTTCTATTTCTTTACGGATCTTTCGGCACATGGCTATTATACAATTTTTCTTATCATGTCTACCTTCTGATATATTCTGGCTCCATCTGGTAAGAATTTGCATTGCTTCCGGGTCTACCCCCGGTCGGTCTTGATTTCTGATCACACAATTTATGAGGAAACGTAACAGTTCCCCCTGTATCTCCACTTTCTGGTATTCCATAGCTCTGGTAATACATTCTGGATCTCGCCCTGTTTGGACAAAATGATATATTTTATCTAGATGCGCAGTCATTCCTGGTAACTTCCCTAAATACACTGCGGCTCGTCTGATACGTAATGATGCCAGGGTCATTTCGTCCTCTTTACCGGGCACAGGGTCATATCTACAATCTACAAGAAGTTCCTTAAGCGTACGGGCATTTATGAGTTTGGGTGTACGTGAATGTGCTGACTCTTGAAAAGTAAGTTTATTTATTCTGGGTGGCGTAGAAAAAATATTGGTAGCACCTCCCGTAGCCCCATCTGGGGTGTCGGGTGTGAAAGGATTCGTTGAACGTGACACAGCAACTATAGGTGTGGACACAGCTATAGAAGTAGCTGTAGGAACAGATGCAGAAACAGATGTGCTTGCCGGAACTTGTGACTCGATCTGTTGCTGTAGGGATACGGGTACTGGATCTTGGCGTTGGACCTCCCTGGTATGCGGTCTATGTGGGGCGGAATTAGCATACTCGGGAGCTGCGTCATCTAAATATGAGGAAAGAAAAACATCTTCTGCGGTTCTAGGATGCCCCTTAGGATGTACCTTTATTGGGAATAATGGGGGTGGCAAGTCTTTCGGTATCTCTGGAGTAGCCTTAGGTAATCCTTCGGCTAGAAGGGGATACATACCATTCATAAGGGCATTTCTTTGTCTATCTACTTGTTCTGATTTCACTCGGATACCTTCCTCAATTAATAAATTTTCTCGAACTTTATTTGAACTCTCTTTATTCTTTTCTTCCTGTCGGAGTGCTTTTTCTGTGCGTCTATGAGATTCTTTACGCCATAACTCAACGGCGTCTTTCTGTGACTGTCTGACTTTCCTTTTCCATAACTCTTCCTCGACTTTCATGATGCACTCTGCATCCCAGGTACCCGCTGCGGGCCACCTCTGACTTTCTGGTAATTCCTTGGTATAGTCTACCCATAAATCAAGGAATAATATAGCGTCTAAGCCATGTTTGTGATACATGAAGTGCCCTGGAGTGTCCCTAGGAGGAATAGGGACGGCTTCTTCGAGTACCCCTTTTCTAGTAGTGATCTGTCTTAATTTCGAAAAGAGCGGCATATTGACAACTGATCCGATACTTAATCTTGAACACACTTAATACAAAAGCACAATAATGAACAACCATTCATACCACAATATGCAGGACGTTTAACACATTAAACATTAAACATTTTTTTTAACCTTTAAAATAAACAACAATGATGATCGTCTGCATAACTAATCACCAAGCATAATTCTTGACAATAACTAGATACTTCGGAATACTTGATATACTGCTAAACAGTACATATACACTGCTAAAACAGTGCAGACCGGATTTGTGTACCCAAACCCGTCTTGACCGGCACAACCTATGTGCACGTCAGAAATGCCTCCCCAGTAATGGTACTCACCGGGTAGCTTCGGAAACGGAAGGCCTCGGCAACTGAACTTGAACCGGACTGGACTCGACTCGACTCGTCGGAAACTGGACTCGACTTCGAACTGGTGGGCCTCTGTATACCTCGGATCTTGCTCTCTCAGCTAGGCTCTGGTCGGGATACTTCGCACTTCTCACCGCCTCGTCTGGGTGTTGATCGCAGCCTCAGTCGCCCCCGCTTGACCGGAGGGAGATACAGGAAATCCTGCTGGTACGCGTTATTGTCCGTCCAGCTGTGGCAGGAGACCGGGCCTGCAACTCACCGCCGGCGCGTGAGATGAGAAAGTGTCCCTATTCGGGCGCCATTCATGTGGTAAATAAAATTCATTACCGGGACTTAATTTGATACAGAAACATAATAAAATAGCTCAGTAAAATAAGAGGCAGAATCCGTGGTATTAGAGGTTCGGAATGGGCTTTATTCCAATGGTCGATTATAATCGGTTGCTCCAAGTTCCATCACCACGGGGGTTCAGGAAGTGAAGTACATACTTTATTGACAAGAAATGATTTTTATAGAACATACATTACAATGAAGCGAATGCAGTAGGCGTAACAATTGATAAGGAAAATGACGATTCATATGCGTAACCGAAAATGGGTGTAATAAGGAGTAAAAAGGAACATAATTGGTTATGATGTCACATATAGGTGGATCTATAAGATAATACTTGGCATAGATGCGCGCGCAGCAGCATGACGTGTAATTGACGTGCAACTAGGGGGTGAAGGGGACTTGACATTTAGCTCTACATGTGGAGACAAAAGGTCTGGGGGGTCAAGTCAACCTAATCCCAAATCATATCTAACATCCTATGTTTAAAGAACTATGTTATCCACAAAAGAAGGACTCTCGGACAGAATCTATTCTATACTGACTGTGCGTGCGTGTACAAGCGTCTAAGTGTCTACACTGAATGCGAGGGGGTAGGAATATTCCATGGTAACAGGGCTATGAATTACTTGCATGAGGACAGAGAAGCCGAGCCTTTGCTCAGTAGCTGGAAGAATGTTTACTTAAATTGCTAGACAGGAATGCATCGGCTAAGGTGTGAAGCAGATAATTCGAAGGTGAAATACAGTTCTTGGCAGAGAATAGGCTGATGTCAGGCTTCGTGAGCCGCGCAGAGAATGAGACAAAGTTCATGGTCACAGATGCAGGCTCAGACTCGAGTTTTCAGAGGCAGAAGGCAAGAGGAGTTTGATGACAGAATCAGGGCCTACTTGCCTGGACTGTAAAATGGCATAAGTGAACCATACAAAGCCGGTGGCCTTTCATACTTAGGAATGGAATATCCGGCCTATTCATGGCGGATCTGATAGAGGACATGTTGACGGTGGACGCACATGTATTTGCGTCTTCATAACTGGAACTGGAGGGAACATACATGTACTTGTGACATGCACATAGAACCGTTGGGGTCCAAGATAGGGGACATAACTGACCAGAAAAATCCATATTTCCACAGGAACTCCGACTTACGAGCTCTATTCGAAGCATGGTGTGGGTCCTATCACGTATAATGCGGTATGGGTCCACTATACGAGGAAAGATGGTGTTCTCAGATGGCCACAACATGGTAGCTTTGAAACTTCAATTTTGGATAATTTGGAAGTGAAATTATTTAAGAAGAAAGCCCGGCCGGCGATGTTTGACTCCTTTCGTCTATGGCCCAAAGAAGCCAAGCAGAAAGAAATCAAACAGGCTAAAAAGGATAAACGAGAAAAAGGCGTCACGATTATGCAAGCTGCTAGGCAGTTTAAGGAAGATGAAGAAGAGAAAGCGATCGAAATTTCCACTAGACAACATAGCATGGCAATTGATAAGTGCTACCCTGTTTTGCCATCATGTCCCGATAAGCCGATAGAGGACCCCGAAAAGGATCCTCTGATGTCTTATTTATTGAAGTTGCCACCTCCTTATGTACAAAGTCCTACAGCTCTTTTGGTTCCCCCTGCTGTACAACCGGCTGCTGGTCAGCCTTTGGTAGTTCCTCCTCCACCACCTGTTCCTGCTCCTGTCCCTGCCCCTGTTCCTCAGTTGGGTTATGTTCCTCCGGCACCCCCTCTTCCTGGGTTGCCTCTTTTGTCTTTAACTACTACACCTCACCTTACTACGTCTGTTACTCCTGTTTCTGGTACTCCTTTTGCTCCTTTGCTTTCATTGAACGCTGTCTCTCCTGCTCTTATGTCTATTTCACCTTCCGTTCGTCGGCGAGTAACCGACACCGTCCCTAGTTTTCTGACACCTCTTTTTGGGTTGCTAATTGCGCAAGTCGTTTCTGATTCCACGCAGAGACGTAGCCAGCTCCCTGGCCCTGGGGAACGAGCCGTATTAGATTCGATGGCTCATAGGTGGATTTTGAAACCCGATAGGTATAGTTCTCGTATAGTTTACGATACATTTTCTCAATGGAATGAACCGACTCAGAGGTATGTGTTTGAGGAGATGTGTAAGTTGTTGCGAGATGAATGGGATAACGATGAATTAGACTCAGCCCCTACTGAAATGCTCGAACTCCAGAGTCAATTTGCGAAAGGTATGATAGTGGGTTCTGAAGCTAGACATGCGTTAGAACGGCTTCTTGCCTATAGGTCTGTACTGCCCTCTAGAGCTTTGTTTGCGAGTGATTCTTCGGCAACGAAGACTTTAGGACAGTGTCCTATGAGAGAGGTCCCGCCAGTATGGCGTGATGCGGTACAGGCTGATGCAGGGAGAGGTATTCAGGCCACTCCAGCACATTTTCAGAGAGTTTGGATACATGTCCCATGGAAAAGGTCTGAAGTGTTAGCATTAAAACAGACTTTGCCAGACCCGCGTAAGAATCCTGCTGGTTACTATAAGGAATTGTCCCAGACAGTGGACGCTTGTATTATGAACATTGCAGATATTGAGATGTTGTTTGGCAATGTAGTGCCACAACCGATATGGGCAAAGATCCGCCATGAGGATCATCCGAACGAGTTAGGTGGTACCTGGACGGCTATTTTAGCTGTGGATGCTCTCCAAGTAGGAGGTGCAAAGCCTGAGCCCCTAGTGGCGGAGTTACCGAATAGGATAGTTAATTTGATGAAGACTTTGATGCCAGCGTTGAGAGTTAACTGGGATAAATTGTCGGCTTGTAAGCAGAAGAAGGATGAAAGTGTGTCCGACTTTTTCACGCGATTTGAAGAGACTTTTGTGGACCACAGTGGTCAAGGCATGAGTTCGGAGGGAGGCCAGAGACTATTTGTCGATAAATTCGTGTTTAACTTGTTGCCTGACTTGTGCAACAAATTGAAAGACTCAGAAAGTGCTTGGGCTGTTTCTTCAACGGCTCAGATTCTAGCTACAGCCCAATATTACGAGAACAGAGATAAGGAAGAAAAGGAACGAGTAGAAAAGAAAACGAAGAACTTGAAGACTAAGGTGTTGTTGCAGCAGGCGTATCCGCCTCGCTTGAATCAGAACGATTCGCAGCAACGTTCGCAATTTTAGCAACAGACACAGTTCCCGAAAGTACCACTGAGATCGGAGTATTTCGCTTCTCGGCCCTTGTTAGGATTGAATCAATGTGCATACTGCAAGGAAGAGGGTCATTATAAGAACGAGTGCCCTGTTTTGCGACAACGTATGAATGGTGTGCCAGTTCAGAGAGGTCGTGGTGGTTTTCAACAAGTCTCGGTGTTGCGTTTTCTCAGAATGAGCGTTCACTTCCGCCACAGAGTTCTCTTAATTGTTTTGATCAATCGAAGGTGCAATCTGGTAGATCTCTACAATACCATGTAGATGATTACTATGTCGAGGGCGAGAGTGCTGCATATAATGATTGCTAGGATAGCCATGGACAGAGAGAGGGAGTAGTGTCAGTTCCAGTCGATCAGAGTGGGCCTTACGTTTCAGTAGCTATATCAAGTGTGGTTGAGCCTTTTCTGTTGGATAATGGTGCGGCAAAAAGTTCAATCATACATTTTAAACTCCCTGGCGCACCTCTGTCTGGCTTAACGAATGTCTCCGTAGGATTTTCTGGCGCCCCTGTTCGTAATCCAGTCTCTAGTCCTTTGTCCCTTTCAATTGGACCATGTGATTTAGAAGCACCGTTGATTTTGACTACTGGCTGTGGTGAGAACTTGTTGGGTTTGGACCTGTTGAAACGATTGTATGCGACGTTGCATTGTTCTCCTTCGGGAGTACAACTTACATTGGGTAGGAAAGTGATCTCTCCTATGTATGTGTCGACAGATAGACTTCCACTAGAATTGCATTCACTCCCTGAATCTCTTTGGGCTACGGGTCCTAATGATGTGGGTCTTTTGGAAATTCCTCCATATGTTGTTCAGCTTAGACCGAATGTCAGATTACCGCGAATTCCGCAATATCGAATTTCGAGCGATGGTGAACGAGCACTTTTAGCGATCATCCATGATTTCATCCAGAAGGGTGTGATTGAAGAAACACGAGGTAACGTGTGTAATAGTCCTGTTTTGCCGATTTTGAAACGTACCGATTCTTCCCAACCTCCTGTGTATCGGTTTGTAATTGATCTTAGAGAAGTGAACAAGATTGTGGTTCCACAGTTTCCTGTGGTTCCCGACATTACAGCTTTATTGACATTGATTCCTGCTTCAGCTGCCTGGTTCTCAGTGATTGACTTGACGAATGCCTTCTTTAGCATCCCTATAGCAGAAGAGAGTAGGGACATTTTTGGTTTCTCCTTGGGTGGTCGTAGCTTTAGATTCAAGCGCGCACCCCAAGGTTATTGTGAGAGTCCTTCGATATATAGTCAGGCTCTGAAAAGCCAGCTTGATACCTTTGTGTTACCTGTTGGTGCTGCTCTGATCCAGTACGTAGATGATCTTTTAGTAGCTGCTGATGACAAGGCAACTTGCAAAGCGGCTACGATTTCCTTGCTACAGCATTTGTCTGATTTACATCATAAGGTGTCACCTTCTAAGTTACAATATTGTTGCCAAGAAGTAACCTACTTAGGTCATCTCTTGTCAAAGGAGGGAAGAAGGTTGACCCCGGAACGAATTAGAGCAATTGCTCAAATGACTGTGCCAAGCACTCAAAGAGAAGTACGTCCCTTTTTAGCTATCACATCATACTGCAGACAATGGATCCCAAATTTTTCCTTGTTAGCAAAGCCTCTGTTAGCTCCCACGTGCAAAGATGTTTCGAATCCTCTGCCTTGGTCGGATGACTGTCAGAAGAGTTTTTCTGAGTTACGCGATGCGTTGTGTTCAGCTCCTGTGTTGGGTACTCCCGACTACAGTAAGCCGTTTACACTATACGTTCATGAAAGAGAGGGTTGTGCGTTGAGTGTGTTGACGCAACAACATTGTTGCCGACTACTGTAGAGTCGAGTGATTCAGAACCACATGATTGTTGTTTGCGAACTGAAGAAGAAACGAAGGGTCGGATCGATTTGAAAGATACCCCGTTGTCAGATCCGGATGGTACTTTGTATGTGGATGGTTCGTGCTTTAAGTTGCCGAATGGTGATGTGACTGCTGCGTATGCTGTGACGACATTGATTATGATTGTTGAGACTGTGAGAGTAAGTCAGAATTCTGCACAAGCTGCAGAGTTGATTGCGTTGACGAGAGCATGTGTCTTGGCCGAGGGAAAGAGAGTGAATGTGTTCACCGACAGTCAGTATGCGTTTGGTGTTGCACACAGTTTTGGACGATTATGGAAAGAGAGAGGATTTTTGACGTCCCACGGGACAAAAATACAGCATGGACAATTGGTGAATGAGCTTCTGGAATCACTTACTTTGCCAAAGCAAGTTGCGATTGTGAAGTGTAGTGCGCACCGGAAGGTTACGGATGATGTTGGTCGTGGTAATGCGTTTGCAGATGAGGTTGCGAAAGAGACGGCAAAGAACATGATGAGTCGAATGTATGTTGCAAGTTGCAAGTTCTGCAAGATGGGTTACGGATGCTGGAATGCGTGAAAATACGATTGAGAGTGTGAAGTCAATTCCGAAGGAGGCTACTGAGAGTGAGAAGAATGTGTGGAAAGAAAGTATGGGTAAATTGGATTTGACTGGTTGTTGGATTGATCTGTCTGAACATCAGAGATGGATGTTACCCGATGCGTATGTGCTTGCAGTAGTTACAATGGCACATGGAATGGCACACATAAGTGCGAAGGGAATTTGCAAATTGTTGGCCCCAGTATGGAAGAATGATGGGATTTCTAAGTGTGAGGAGAGGGTGGTTAAGAATTGCATGGTGCGCCTGATGCATAATCCTGGCAAGGGAACTCCAACTCCAGCTGGTCATTTTGCTCCCGCGACTTGTCCCTTTGAGATTATTCAATTAGATTTCATTCATATGGAAAGGTGTAACAACCTTAAGTATGTCCTTGTTGTAGTTTGTGCATTTTCACGATGGATCGAAGCCTACCCCTTGAAAGATAATACAGCCCTGTCTACAGCCAAAGTCCTTCTCAAAGAGTTCTTCCCTAGGTTCGGCATGCCACGGATTGTATGGTCGGATAATGGAAGTGAGTTTGTGGGAAAGGTTATGAAGAGTGTGTGTATGGGTTTGGGGATTAGGCAGAAGTTCCATAGTGCTAATCATCCACAGTCCGCAGGTCTTGTTGAGGGTTATAACGGGACTCTGAAATTGAAGTTAGCTAAGATCCAAACAACTACTGGATTTTCATGGCCAGATGCATTGCCTTTGGCTCTTCTGTCCACTAGGGCGACTGTTCACTCTCGCGTAGGGCTTAGCCCGTATGAAATTGTGTTTGGTCGTCCTGCGAACGTTTGGGGAGTCCCTAGACGTAAGGAATTTACCCAGCTCGAATATCCCATGTTGATCGATTACCTTTATGACTTGACTGCTAAACTAAGTGCCATTCATCAACAGGTTTTTGAGGCTCTGCCAAAACCAACAGAGGGACCAGGACACAAGTTACAGCCTGGCGATTTCGTTGTCGTAAAGAACTTTGGGGTAATCCAGAAACTTGGAGCCAAGATATATTGGACCGTTCCAGGTCCTGTTGTCAACACGGACTGCTGTTCGATCGGCTGGAAGAAAGCATTGGGTGCACGCTGCCCATACGAAACGTGTACCGCTACCTTTACCGTATGACAAGGGAATTGGCAGTTCTGAGACAGAGTGTATTCCTAGGCTTGTCCCGTTCAGCGATGCACGATTCAAAAGTCTTGAGTCAGCCAAACTGAAGAACACTGCTGCTCCACCTGGAACTGTGCCTTTGCCCCTGGATCCGAACATTACTCCATTCAAACATTCACCTGAACAATTGAACACTGTTTTGTCATCTGGTCCTTTGTTCGAAGACCAGACACAACCTGGAAGACATCGTTACTCTTTACGCTCCCATTCCAAGGACTAATAAAGTGAATACCCCTTTTTTTTGTTTTCCTTTGCCTCCTCTGCCCTGACAACTAGTTTTTGGACAATTGTATTCTCCTCAGCCAGGAAGTTTGCTGTATGTGTGTTCTTGAACCGGCCATCCGGGTTCGCCGTAGGGCCGTGACGGGTGCCTAGTTTTGATTTGCAGATTACCAGACACTAGGTCGGTTTCCCCGGTTGGTTTTTGGGAACTCCCAAGGCTAACGGACGCATTTCTGAACAGGTACAAACCAACCACCGCGGACGGCGCGAGTAGAGGATGGAGCTTCCTGAGCTGCGAGGTGTTAATACTGTGATTGAGCGTAAAGCAAGATTGCATGAAATATTGAGCAACAAATGTTTCCTGATCCAGTGTGCCCTAATGTTTTTAATTTTCTTGATAACCTTGGTGGGTGGAACTGTTTTAATTTTTGTATCTGCTATGTCTACGGTGCCTCCTCACGTTTCTTTTTCCGCTACTACTGCTTCTTCACATTTCTTCCACCCTTTGCCTGAGCACGAACAAGCTAGACGTTCTGAGTTTGCAAACAATTTGTTTATTCAACTCCTGCACCAACACCAACTAGTGATGAATTCGACTAATTGCTGGGTGTGTGGTTTGATGCCGCATACCACTGATAAGGGTATCCCGTATCTAGTTCTGCCTTTTAGCTATAATGGGTCATCGTGGGCATTCCAGACTATGTTCCTTTTTGCACTTGAGACCTATCCCCGCGACCACCGCGCTCCACAAAATTTAGCTCCAACAATAAGGCCTTGGTAAGAGGAGTTGCCGATATGAGTAGAGATATCGATGCATATTCATCCATTCCCAAGGATGAGTTGCGAGCTTATGTGGGTTGGAATGCGACTGGGTATAGCATTAGTCTGGGCGAGAAACAGCGCAAGAGTTCGTCTCCGATTTGGGTCGTACCCCACTTAGGTCGTTTTTGTTTGCAAGTCAATGATCAGAATCCGAGAGCTCAGCTAGGGAAGAGTGACTGTACTGAAACGTACGTTTTCCCATCACAGTCTTCCCCTGCGTTTTTGGCTGCCAAGGGTACATATTTTGTCTGTTATGATCGAGCATACACATGGTTGCCCCCTGATTTTTCGGGAACATGTTATGTTGCTAACTTACTACCGCCAACATTTACTGCTGCCTCTGATTATCACAAGACTAGAGTTGTGAGAGGTGTTGTTAGTCAGGAGGATACTGCTGGTCAGGAAGCGGGAGACTTCTTCATGGGCTTCCTGCCGTTTTGGGGACCTATGGTCAATAGTAGGAACCTGAGACAACTGACTCGTGTAGTTGAATCCACTGTTAATGTAACGGCTGGTGCCCTTGGTAACTTGACAGCTGAGCTTCAAGCGGATCGCCTTATGACGTTGCAGAATCGTATGGTTCTAGACGTTGTACTTGCAGATCAAGGTGGAGTATGTAAAGTGATCCGATCGAGTTGCTGTGTTTTCATTCCGGATAATGCTCCGACAGTTTATGAGGCCATTTCCAAATTGCATAAGATCTCTGATTCTATACATGTGGATGAAGGAGAGTGGTCGCTAACTGGATGGGTTTGGAATCTATTATCTGCGTGGGGATGGAAGATTCTGATGGTCATTGGGGTTGTTTTAGTTCTCCTGTTTTCGTGCTGTCTCTGTGTCCAGTGTGGTCCTGCCTTATGTGGCCTTTGTGCTACGACATGTATAAGAAGGCCGCCTGTTACTAGAGAGGTACTGATGGAAAGGATGATGCTTCAGCAACACCTCAGTGATTTGATGAAAATAGGTATCGACTCAGATATCGATTAGTGCTTGCCTATGTAAGGGCAAAAGGAGGGTCTGAGGTTCCGTGAAAACTGAACCCGTGTTTTGGAACTAATGGTACCGTGACGATTTTGGTATTAGTGAATCACAAATGATGAGTTTAGTATGGGCGAGTGTTTTCGCAACGCTGCACTGAAGGATTTGTCATATATTGCTGGTTTTCGTGTTCAAACCTACGGGTTTCATTTTGTGCACGACGTCCATTTTGTATCATTGCCCTCACATAGTCAGTGAATGGGCGATGTCCGAGCGATGACCCTGTTTGGGTAACCTCACGAGGAAACGTATTCCCTAGTGCACGTTCTGCTGAATTCCGCATGACTTGGCGGAAGCTGACTCTGCCGCCCGAAGCTGACCCTGACACACCGGTTTTCTGTCTTGTCCTGCTTGAGCAAGATTACTGACCCTGATACAATAGACCACGCTTCTTTTATTTGCCTACGAATATGTCTTATCTGACTCTCCTATTTTCTGCATCTGTCCCTGTATTTCCCTCTAGCCTTTTATGATGAGGAAGTGACCAATTTTATTATGGGGCGGTCCGGCCTTTCAATAGAAGGATGTCAGAATTGTGTGATTGAAGGCCGGACACCTGGAGATGGGAATGTGATGTTGTGTGATCTTATTGTTTGGAATACAGAAACGGGAATAATTGTAAACTTGTAGGAATGTTTGCCCGAGGCATAATATTCAGTATTTAAGGAGCGACCTGCTTTGTACAAATCGAGCAGTCTCCGTAGAATCTATCTCGTATGATACTTCTGTGACTTCTGTTCCTGACTGCAGTCATTAAAAAGATCTTTTGACGCCAGAGGATGATTCCTGTGTCTCTGTTTGTTTAGTACGCCAAAACAAGTGAACCCCGAAGGTCTCAGGTGTTGTCCCCTGGCACCGCTGGGTCTTAAAAATTGCCCAGTCCTTCAGCTTTTCTGGATGTTGATGCATGTGCACCAATGCCACTAAAATAATATGTTTGAATTACAATTTTTTGTTTGAATTTTTTGATGAGATATTGTGCATGTTTATGCATACAGCTAAAGGGTTGCTAACCCCCTGGAACAGTGCGTAGTGTACATGACCTCGTTGGCTTGAGTTTCTTTATCTTTACTTTAAGCGCTTGATTTGGCAGCAAGCGTTACACTGCAGCACCCTTGTTATCAATTAGAATAGCTAGTATATAGGTTTAAGCAGGTGTGCGCCTCCTCACATATCCTCCTGTATCACAGAACAGCCATAAGGAAGTATTTCCGAAAGCTGCAGAGGGGCTCAGCTCATGCTTGGGCACCCTCTCACATAAAACCAAGCACTCTGCCTTCAGGATTGTCAAGGCCTGCCATAGGAGTGGCTTATAGGTTTGTATGTGTCTGTATATATATGTGGATATCGGTAGCCTATACCACTGTAAGGGGTGCAAGCACACCCTTACCCAGGCTGCAGTAGCAGACCTGTGGTGCCATTTTGGAGTGCTTCCCAGGGGTTGCATAATATATGCTGCAGCCCCTGTTAGGCCTCTGAGGTACCTATGCCCTAGGTATATAATATACCATATACTAGGGGCTTATAAGGCACTCCAGAATCCAATTAGATATGTACCTAATGTACATGCAAACCATTTTAGAGAGGAAGCATCTAGGCTGTGGTCCTGATTAGCAGGGCCACAGCCAGACTAAGGTCGAAAAACAGTGAAACACCAGCAAAAAGTGGGGGGGCCATGTGAAGCAGATTCTACTCTCCTACAGTGGCTTTGGTTGGCTCCGCGTCCGTCGGCGTCGTGTCGCCAAGATGACGTTGCGGTAGCTACTTAGACGTCGCCCTCGCACGCTGACGTCAGTTCTTTCTTTTTCCGTGCGAGCCAGTGCAGATTCGGAGAGAGCGGTACCTTGCGTCACTTTTTGACTGAAATTTTTGAGTGACTTTTGTCGACGTCTCTTTGAGTCCTATGACTCCTGGTGGGTGTAGGGATGCCCGGCTTGAAAGGCTTGCGGATCCTGTTCTCGACTGCTGTTGGTTACGGATCCGCACCGCATGTGCCTCTTTTGCCTGGAGCACGACCACCACCCCAAGTTGTGCTCCGACTGCTGGACCATGGCTCCGAAGGCTTTGTGGGAGCGGTCCCGAAAGCTTCTTGAGCGCCGGCAGTCGGCTCGGCACCTTTCAAGGTCCCGATCACTAGGGATGTCGAGGGACGGTTCGCGGAGCCACCACCACTCTTCTAAATCTTCTAAGTCTTCGCACTCGGTCAGGTAAGTCGAAGCACAAGAAGAAGTCGAAGAAGCATCTCCCCCCCCCCCTTCCCCGCAATTCCCGGAACCCAGAGCGACTCCTGCCCAGCTTTGTGAGTTTTACGAGGTGATGCATGCAATTTTTAGGCAGCCCGAATCCGCCGCCGCGCATTCAGGACCCGCGGATTTGGTTGTGTGGCCTAGGCCGTCTCTGCTGACTTTTCCGGCCCCGGCGCCACAGCCCCCCTTGGATCCAGGCCGGGATCCGGATCGGTGCCGGTTGACCTTATTACGCCTCCACCGGCTCTGCTTCCTCCAGCACCGCTACCGCATTCAATGCCGGTCAGCCCTCCGGCTGGCATCGACCCCGGCCTCCATCCTGATGTAAAGCCGGACCGGCATCGTCAGACGCCAGATCCAGCACCGAGTGGGGTTTTTGTGCCCCTGTTCACTCCTGGAGTCCCCTTTAGGCCAGATTGGCACCCAGAGGACGAGGAGGAGGACTGAGAGTGGTCAGGTGACCCTCTAACTGACCAGTTGGACAGTGAATAGGACTGGAGAGAGGAACTGGGGGATACCAGTAGTCTGGACACCTCCCCTTACCTTGGCATGTTGTTTCCTCCTACCGTGGCTACGGAGGAGGGAGCGTCATATGCAGTGGTGTTGCGTAGGACCGCGGAGGCTCTCAACCTCGAGCTCCCTTCAGTGGCGGTCAGGACTAACCTCCTGATGGAGGTGCTTCAACCACAAGCAAGCTCTTTGGAGCCCCTGCTGCCGTTTATTGAAGCCCCTCTCCGATGTTTTTTTGGGCACCTGGTCCAGGCCCAACACAGGGGCTCCCGTGGATAGGATGATTGCCCGACACCACAGCCCGGCTCCGGGTGACCCCACTTATCTCTCCCAACACCCCACCCCTAAGAGCTTGGTGGTCCAAGCCTCTACCTCCAAGAACGCATTCCCTACTGCTCCACCAGAAAGGGCATCCAAGAAGCTGGATCATCTTGGGAAGAAGATTTTCTCTTCCGCCAGCTTGGGACTGCGGTCGGTAAACGCCGCATGTCTATTGGGTTGTTGTTGTCACTCTGTGTGGGATACGGTTGCGCAGGTGCTGCCTCAGTGTCCGGAGGAGGCTTGTACAGTGCTCTCCCAGGCTATTGCCAACTGGAGGAAATGCTGCAAAGTTTACCATCCGTTGTGGACTGGATACCGCTGACTCTCTCGGCAGGACAATTTCCACGTCGGTAGCCCTTCTACGCTACGCCTGGATGAGATCGACTGGCTTTTCTGGGGATGTCTAGAATACTCTCATGGACATGCCCTTTGATGGCCGTCACCTTTTTGGCGACAAAGCGGACAATGCTCTAGAGCGCTTCAAGGACTCACAGGCTACGGCCAAGTCCTTGGGCCTCTCCAGCCCCCTACGCAGTCTGCTAGGGGTGCCTCCCTACGTTCTGCCCAGAGCACCATGCCGACACAAGTTCCCCAACCTTTGCGCAGCCGGGGACGTGGGAACCACCATTGTGGTTCAGGGGGCCAGAGGGCGGGCCAGTCTACCAACTGCAGCAGCCTCTAAGCCTTCCTAATCTGACATTTCAGGCCTATCAAAAGCCAGTAGGCGGCAGGATTCGCTATCCCCTTCTACACTGGTGCACCATCACGTCAGACAGTTGGGATTTGCAGATATTCCGAAGGGGCTACTCCCTCCCCTTCAAGGCTACCCTTCCAGCCATGCCACCTCAGTACCACCGTATGTCAGAGGATCACCTGGGCCTTCTCCAACAGGAAGTTACGGCTCTCTAGGCCAAGGGAGCCAACAAGCGCGTTCCTGTCCAGAAGTAGGTTGTGGTTATTACTCCCACTACTTTCTGGTTCCCAAGAAGGACAAGGGCCTGCGTCCTATCTTGGATCTTAGGAACGTCAACCGGTTCCCTTAGAAGGAAAAGTTCAAGATGTGGATGTTGACGCTCGCTCAGGTCTTGTCTGCCCTCGGCCCTGAAGACTGGTTGGTAGCGTTGGACTTGCAGGATGCTTATTTTCACATCCCTGTCCTTCCGGCTCACCGGCGTTACCTATGGTTCACGGTAGGCCACGTGCACTGTCAGTTTACCATACTCCCTTTTGCCCTTACCAGCGCCCATCGGGTGTTCACGAAAGTGATGATGGTGGTCGCAGCTCAGCTGCGCAGGTCAGGGGTTCCAGTCTTCCCCCTATCTCGACGACTGGCTGTTGAAGGCGGGCTCGCCCCAGACTGTCGTCTCCCACCTCCAGACTATGGCCGACATCCTGCATTCGCTGGGGTTCCCCATCAATGTGCCAAAGTCACACCTGATCCCCTCTCAGAAGCTCCTGTTTATCGAAGCGGTTCTGGACACAACGCGGTTTTGGGTTTATCCTCCCAAACAGCGAGTCTGGGATATTCGGGCTATGATTCTGATCTTTCAGCCTCTATCCCTGGTCAGGATGACTCTGAGGCTGCTGGGCCTTATGGCCTCCTGCATCCTGCTGGTCAATCATGCCAGGTGGCATATGCGGGCTCTGCAGTGGGACCTGAAGTTCCAATGGGCACAGCATCAGGGAAATCTGTCCGATTGCGTCCAGATCTCAGAGGGCACTGCACGACAACTGCAGTGGTGGCTCACGAACCAGGATTGGGTCAACGGCAGATTCCTCTCCCTTCCCTAACCAGAGCACACAGTGGTGACAAACGCATCCCTTCTGGGATGGGGCGGCCACATGGGAGAGGCAGAGATCAGAGGCCTCTGGTATCCGGCGGAGTCCGGGCTCCACATCAACCTTCTGGAGCTTCAGGCGATTCGTCTTGCACTGAAGGCATTCCTTCCCTCTGTCCAGGGAAGAGTAGTGCAGGTGTTCAGGGACAACACCACCTCCATGTGGTACTGCAACAAACAGGGTAGGGTTGGGTCGTTGACCCTATGTCAGGAGGCCCTTAGCCTCTGGACATGGCTGGAACATCAGGACATATCTCTGGTGGTTCAACACCTGGCAGGTTCATTTAATGCCAGGGCGGACAAACTCAGCCGCAGGTGCATGATGGATCACGAATGGTGTCTTCACTCGGAGGTGGTGCAAGGTCTCTTTCAACAGTGGGGAGAGCCTTGGTTAGATATATTTGCCACCAAAGAGAACGCTCAATGTAAGCAATTCTGCTCGTTGGAATTTCCAAGGCGGCACTCGCTAGGCGACGCTTTTCGTTGTGAGTGGAGCTGCGGTCTGTTATACGCCTTTCCACCTATACCACTTCTGCCCAGAGTGCTGAAGAATATCAAGCGCCACCAGGCCCAAGTCATTCTGGGGTCTCAGGATTGGGTACGAAGAGTCTGGTATCCCAAGCTGCTCAACATGGCCATCGATCCTCCAATCCGACTGCCCTCTTCTGTCGCAGCACAGGGGACGGTCCTCCACCCGAACCTGTCCAGCCTCCACCTCCTTGCGTATAGATTGAGCAGCGGCAGTTGATGTATTTTGACTTTCCTCCCGAAGTTTGTGATGTAATCTTGGCAGCCAGGCGTCCCTCCACTAAAACGGTAGATGCCTGCCGGTGGAACAAATTTGTGGCATGGTGCACAGCAAAGGCGGTGGATCCCCTTTCTGCCCCTCTTTCTGAGGTTCTCTCATTCCTTCTCTCTTTGGCACTGCAGGGCTCTGCACTGGGCACTATCAAGGGCTATCTTTCAGCCCTTTCTGCCTTTCTTCAGCTTCCTGATCAGCCTTCTCTCTTCAAGTCCCCGGTTGTTAATCATTACTTGAAGGCATAACTCATCTCTTTCCTCCAATTCCCTTTCTTATGCCTCAGTGGGACTTGAACCTGGTCTTAACCTATTGAATGTGCGCTCCATTTGAGCCGCTTCACAACTGCCCTTTGAGGCTTTTAACTCTTAAGACTGCATTCCTTTTGGCCATCACATCTGCTAGAAGAGTGAGTGAGCTCCAGGCCCTTTCATCAAAGCCTCCTTTTCTGTCTGTCCATCCAGACAAAGTTGTCCTCAGGACTCGTCTATCCTTCCTTCCCAAGGTTGTCACCTCCTTTCACATTGGGCAGACAATCACTTTCCCCACCTACTTTCCGCCTCCGCATCCTTCAAAAGAGGAGGAGAGGCTCCACCGTCTGCACCCAAAACGTGCTCTTTCCTTTTATTTGGATCGCACCAAACAGTTCTGGGTGGATGACCAGCTCTTTGTTGGCTACGTGGGTGCCAAGAAAGGTCAGGCCGTACACAAGCAAACCATCTCCACATGGGTCATTTTGTGTATCAAAGCCTGCTTTTCTCTAGCAAAAAAGGAGCCTCCAGTGGGGCTGCCCGCCCATTCCACTAGGGCGATGGCAGCCACTACTACTTGGGGACGAGGAGTTCCTCTAAATGACGTCTGTCAGGCAGCTACGTGGGCATCGCTGCACATGTTTACGAGACACTTCTGCCTCCACAGCCAAGTCCGGAGGGACGGCTTCTTTGGCCGTTCTGTTCTCCAGGACTTTCTGGTGTGAACTTGGTTCGCAGACCCACCTCTGGGATTGGTATTGCGGGGGTATCTATTCTAAGATAAGGAATCTATAACTAACTGTTTCTTTCAGATGAACAAGTTACTTACCTTCGGTAACGATATATCTGTAAGAAAAATTGGTTTGGTATAGATTCTTTACCACCCCACCCATCCTCCCTGTTCTGCGAACTGATTTCTAGGGTTAAGGATATCCTTTCAGGGTCCTAGTTTTGTGCGCCAGTGGTCAGTGTCTTGCATGGATCTACGTTTCTGGCGCGGAAAGTCGTGTACAGAACTGATGAAAAAACTTTCTGGATTCAGTCTGATGCCTGGGGGTAATTCTAAGGTAAGGAATTTATAACTAACCTAAGTTTCTTACAGATGTATCGTTACCGAAGGTAAGTAACTTGTTCTTTCTGCGCACTTCATTGCCCAGACTGTAGTGCCTGGCGATGGTGTGTATTTATGCCTATGTCGCAACCTGACAGATAACCAACACCAGGGGTCCACTAGTCAAAGCAGTTGTGGCGGTCTTTGTTTCTGGTGGAATGGGCTCGAAGTCCTTCATGAGACTCCTTTTGAGCCAGAGCAAGGCATGCCATAATGTCAAGGACAATACACCCGTATAAAGTTTGCTTCTGGACCAGCTATTTCCTGCTTTGCCAATAAAGACATGACTATCTATTCGGTCACCTGACTAACGAAGATTGTTCAGGCAAACGTAGAGAGCCTAAAAAGGCTGACTAGTGAGCTTTCCTGCAAGACTTTGATTCAACATAGTTTAAAACAAACAACAAATCTGAAAGAAACACATAGTGATAGATTCCTTACCTTAGAATTACCCCCAGGCGTCAGACTGGATCTGGAAAGTTTTCGTCAGCAGTCGGAAGGTGGCGTCTTGAGACTCCGCGTCTGTCATTGGCGTCGTGATCGCCGAGAAGACGTCGCAGCAGCTATTTAGACGCCGCCCTCGCGCGCTGACATTGGTTCTTTCTTTTTCCGCACCAGCAAGTACAGATCTGGAGAGAGCAGTACCCCCAGTCATTTTTTGACTGCGTTTTTCGAGGCTTTTTGTCTCTGTTTTTTTGTCGATTTGACTTGTGGTGCCGTAGGGATGCCTAGCTTGAAGTCCTGCGGGGACTGTCATCGTATGATGTCAGTGACAGACCCGCACCGCGTGTGTCTCTACTACCTGGGGCACGACCACGACCCCAAGTCGTGCCCCGACTGCCCGGCCATGGTGCCGAAGACTTTGCGGGAGCGATCCTGAAAGTTGCTTGAAGTCCGGCAGTTGGCTCGGCACCGCTCAAGGTCCCAGTCCCGTGGGAGGTTGAGGGACCGGTCGCAGAGCCATCACCATAGTTAGTCGGGATCGAAGTCTTCCCACTCGGGGTCAGGTAAGGCGAAGCATCACAAGAAGTCGCAGAAGCGCCATCGTTCTCTGACTTCCCCATGCCCGTTGAGTGACGCAGCTGAGGGTGGTGCCTTCCCTGCAGCTCCGGCGGAGCCTATGCAGTTGCTGTCGGCCTACCCGCCCTTGCAGAGTCCGTCGGCGACTCCCGCCCAGCTGCAGGAATTTCTGTCAACCATGGGCCGCCGGGCCCGGCTGGCGCTCCTTAGGACCCCACGGGCCCGACTGGGGATCCTCGCCCTTCACTGTCGGCGGCTCCGGCATCGCTGTCGGCTCCGGCTCCAGCCCTGGTGCCGCACGGCCCCCATGGAACCAGACCTGGATCCCGGTCGACGCCAGTTGACCTTGTGACACCTCCACCGACGTCGACCCCACCGGCACCACCTCCGACGTTGCCCGTGGCACCGGACGACATAAGCCCCGGTTTCATCCCCGATGTGGACACAGAGCCAGAACGACGCCAATGGGACCCTTCTTTTCCTATGTCCAAACTCCATATTTTCGGCCTGTACATCAGCCTTCGGAGGAAGGGGAAGACTGGGAGGGGGTCTGAGGGCCCTCTCACAGCTCAGTGTGACTATGACCCGGACTGGGCAGAGGAGCTGGGGGATGCCAGTGGTATTGACACCTCTCCTGACCTTGGCATGCTAACTCCTCTTACCGTGGCTACAGAGGAGGGTGCGAGTTACGCAGTGGTGTTGCTTAGGGCGGCCGAGGCTCTCCACCTCGAACTCCCTACAGTGGCCGTCAGGACTAACCTCCTGACAGAAGTGCTTCAGCCGGCGGCTACGTCTGCGGAGCCACTGCTGCCTTTTAATGATGCCCTTTCTGACGTTCTTTTGGACACCTTGTCCAGGCCCAACACAGGGGGTCCTGTGGATAGGAACGTGGCCCGACGCCATCGCCCGGGTCGGGTTACCCCCTTTTCCTCTCTCAACACCCCACCCCTGAGAGCTTGGTTGTCCAAGCCTCCACGTCTCAAAGCGCATTCCCTACCGAACCCTCGGATAGGGATTCCAAAAGACTGTAGCAGTTTGGGAAGAATATTTTTTCTTCTGCCAGTTCAGGGCTGCGGTCTGTGAACACTGCATGCCTCTTGGGCTGTTATTCCCACTCTGTGTGGGATACAGTGGCGCAAGTGCTGCCTCAGTGTCCAAAGAAGGCCTGGACACTGCTCTCTCAGGCTATTGCTGAAGGGAGAGATGCAGCCAAGTTCACAGTTCGATGGGGCCTTGACACTGCGGACTCCCTGGGCAGAGCGATTTCAACTACAGTGGTGCTCCATCGCCACGCCTGTCTGGGGACTACTGGCTTCTCTGGGGATGTCCAGAACACTCTCATGCACATGCCCTTTGATGGCATTCGCCTTTCTGGCAACAAGGCAGATAGTGCGTTCGAGCGTTTTAAGGACTCACGGGCTACGGTGAAGTCCTTGGGCCTTTCGGCCACTCAACTTCACCCGCCTTCTGCTTTTCGCTCCTTTCGTAGCCACGGAAGGGGCACCCCGAAACGTTCGCTTCAGGGCCACCGGGCGGGCCATTCCACCTCCACCCCGGCAACTGCTGCCTCCAAACCTTCCTAGTCCGGTTTTTCAGGCCCATCAAACGCCAGTGGGCGGCAGGATTCGCCATCACCTCCCCCCCTGGCGCACCATCACTACGGACAGGTGTGTTTTACAAATAGTCTGAAGTGGCTACTCTCTCCCCTTCGAGACTACCCCCCCAGCCATGCCACCCCAGTATCACCGTGTGTCGGGGGATCACTTGGCACCTATTCAGCAGGAAGTTGTGGCCCTCTTGGCCAAGGGGACCATAGAGCGCGTTCCTGCGCCAAAAGTAGGTCGTGGTTGTTACTCCCACTACTTTCTGGTGCCCAAGAAGGTCAAGGGCCTGCGCCTATGTTAGACCTCCGGAACGTCAATCGCTTCCTCCGGAAGGAGAAGTTCAAGATGTCAACTCTGGCGCAGGTCTTGTCTGCCATTGACTCTGGAGACCGGATGGTAGCATTGGGTCTGCAGGATGCATATCTCCATATTCCCGTCCTGCCGGCCCACCGGCGTTACCTGCGGTTTACGGTAGGCCACGAGCACTTTCAGTTTACCGTGTTCCCCTTTGCCCTTACCAGCGCCCCTCGGTGTTCAAGAAAGTGATGGCAGTGGTCGCAGCTCATCTGCGCAGATCAGGGGTTCCAGTCTTCCCCTATCTCTACGACTGGCTGTTGAAGGCGGCATCGCCACAGGCAGTCGTCTCCCACCTCCAGACTATGGTCGACCTCCTGCATCTGCTGGGGTTCTCCATCAATGTGCCGAAGACTCACCTGATTCCCTCTCAGAAGCTCCTCTTCATCAGAGCGGTTCTCGATACGACGCTCTTTCGTGCCTATCCTCCAGAACGGCGAGTCCAGGATATTCGGGTTCTGATTCCGATCTTTAGGTGTCTATCCTGGGTTTCAGTCAGGATGACCCTGAGGCTTCTGGGCCTCATAGCCTCCTGCATCTTGTTTGTTGATCATGCCAGATGGCATATGCGGGCTCTGCAGTGGGACCTGAAGATCCAGTGGGCGCAGCATCAGGGGAACCTGCCCGAGTCCGTCCAGATGTTCGAGGGCACTGCACGACAATTGCAGTGGTGGCTCACAATCCGGCATTGGGTCAATGGCAGATCCCTCTCCCTTCCCCAACCGGAGCACACAGTAGTGACGGATGTGTCCCTACTGGGATGAGGCGTCCACTTGGGAGAGGCTGAGATCAGAGGCCTCTGGTCTCTGGCAGAGTCCCGGCTCCATATCGACCTTCTGGAGCTCCGGACGATCCGACTTGCACTGGAGGCATTCCTTCCCTCTGTCAAGGGGAGAGTAGTGCAGGTGTTCTCAGACAACACCACCGCCATGTGGTACTGCAACAAACAGGGCACGGTGGGGTCAAGGACCCTATGTCAGGAGGCTCTGCGCCTCTGGACATGGCTGGAACATCAGGGCATTTCCCCCGTGGTTCAACACCTGGCAGGTTTACTGAACGCCGGGGCGGACGAACTCAACCGCAGGTGCTTGATGGATCACGAATGGCGTCTTCACTCCAACGTTGGCGCAAGGTCTCTTTCAACAGTAGGGAGAGCCTTGGTTAGATCTATTCGCCACCGAAGAGAACGCGCGATGTCAGCAGTAGTTCATGTTGGAATTTTCAAGGCGGCGCTCGCTCAGCGGCGCTTTTCGTCATGAGTGGATTTGCTGTCTGATGTACGCCTTTCCGCCTATACCACTTCTGCCCAGAGTGCTGAAGAAGATCAGGTGCGACCGGGCCCAAGTCATCCTTGTTGCTCCGGGCTCAAAGAGTATGGTATCCCAAGCTACTCAGTATGACCATCGATCCCCCGATCCGACTGCCTCTTCAGGAGGATCTTCTGAAGCAGCAGCAGGGGACGGTCCTCCACCCGAACCTGTCCAGTCTCCACCTCCTTGCGTGGAAATTGAGCGGCGGCTGTAGATTCCTTTAAACTTTTCTCCAGAAGTCTGTAATGTCATTCTGGCAGCCAGGCGTCCCTCCACTAAGTTGGTATACGCCTGCAGGTGGAAGAAATTTGTGGCATGGTGCACAGCAAAGGCTGTGGATCCCCTTTCTACCCCTCTTTCAGAAGTCCTTTTATTCCTTCTTTCCTTGGACCAGCAGGGCTCTGCTCTGGGCACTATCAAGGGCTACCTTTCTGCTATTTCAGCCTTTCTCAGGCTCCCTGATCAGCCCTCTCTTTTCAAGTTCCCTCTTGTGAATAGATTCCACAAAGGCATTACTCACCTTTTCCCCTCCTACTCCTTTTGTGATGCCGCAGTGGGACTTGAACCTGGTTCTCACATATTTGATGTGTTCTCCCTTTGAACCTCTTCACAACTGTCCTCTACTTCTCTTAACTTTGAAGACTGCTTTCCTGGTTGCCATCACCTCAGCTAGGAGAGTGAGTGAGCTCCAGGCTCTTTCTTGCAAACCTCCTTTTCTGTCGGTCCATACAAGGTTGTGCTCAGAAACGGTCCATCCTTTCTGCCAAAAGGAGTCACTGCTTTTCACATCCGGCAAACCATCACTTAGCCCACCTTCTTTCCGCCTCTTCGTCCTTCTAGAGAGGACGAGAGGCTCCACCCTCTGGACCCAAAACGTGCGCTCTCATTTTACCTGAACCGCACACAACAGTTCCAGGTGGATGACCAGCTCTTTGTTGGCTACGTTGGTGCCAAGAAAGGTCGGGCCGTACACAAGCGGGCTATTTCCCGATGGGTCGTCTAGTGTATTAAAGCCTGTTATTCACTGGGAAAGAAGGAGCCTCCATTGGGGCTGCGTGCCCATTCCACCAGGGCGACGGCTGCCACTACGGCGTTGGGACGTGGTGTCCCCTTACAAGACATCTGTCAGGCTGCTACGTGGGCCTCGCTGCACACTTTTACTAAGCACTATTGTGTGGACAGCCAAGTCCAGAGAGACGCCTTCTTTGGCCGTTCTGTTCTCCAGGACTTCCTGGTGTGATCTTGATTCGCAGAGCCACCACTGGGGTTTGTATTGCTGGCGTATCTATCCTTCGGTAACAATATATCTGCAAGAAACATTAGTAGTGATAGATTCCTTACCGCTCCACCCACCCTCCCCGTTCTTCAAACGGATTTCTACGGTTAAGGTCATCCCTTTCAGGGCCCTAGTTTGAAAGCACCAGTGGTCGGTATCTTGCATGGCTCTGCGTTCCTGGCACGGAAAGTCGTGTACAGAACTGACGTCATCGCGCGAGGGCGGTGTCTAAGTAGTTGCCGCGACGTCATCTCGGCAACCACGACGCCAAGGGCGGACGTGGAGCCGCGTGACTCCACCTTCTGATGCGCAGGGGTACTGCTGACGAAATCTTTCCGCATCCAGTCTGACGCCTGGGGGTAATTCTAAGGTAAGGAATCTATCACTACTAATGTTTCTTACAGATATATTGTTACGGAAGGTAAGTAACTTGTTCAACACCACCTAAAATTGTCTGGAGAGGATCAACTTGATGATCTCTGCACCAGGCCAGAAACTTTGCCCTATGACTGGAATAAATGGACTTGGTAGATGGGTGTCTAGAGCTACGAATAACACCTAAACTACTGTGGCACATTAACACTGCTCATTTTGGTGCCACTCGGTCTCCACTCATGGAGGTGTAGGTTATGGAGATTTAGGTAGGGACACTTTCCTGATGCTGAGGTAGGAGGTCCTGCAGAAGAGGCAGCTGGATCAGAGGGCAGGTGCCTGGGCTGAGAAGATGGGAATAACACACCCTGATGGCTTAATCCAGGGCTATCAGAATGAGCTGAGTCTGGTCTCTCCTGACCTTCTTCAGAACCTGGGACGAGGAGGTGTAAAGTAGATAAGAGCCTCACTGTAGGTGGAATGTGTCCCATAAGGAGCCTCTTGGCAGAAACTCCAACTTATAGTAGTATCTGATAGAGATGCTAGCTGCAGACTCCTTAACTTAGAATATCCCCAGGCGTCAGACTGGATCTGGAAAACGTTTCCGCAGCAGCACCTCTGCGCGCCGGGGGTGGCGGCTCCGCCCTGACGTCGTCCACAGACATGACGTCAGTGGAGCCATATATGCCCCTCCCCGCGCGCTGATGTCAGTTTCCTTCTTTTCCGCGTCCAAGTGCGGTTCCTGGAAAACAGCATTTCCTTGGCCTAGTTTTTGGGCCTTCTCGACACCCTCAGGTGTCATGGGAACAGTGTGCAATGCCTTCCGGCTTTAACGCTTGTGAAGCCTGTGCGTGTCAGTTGTGTGGCACTGACCCGCACCTCATCTGTATGCAGTGCCTCGGCGTGCACCACGACTCCAAGGACTGTGACACCTGTCAGAGGATGAAGCCGAAGTCCTTGAGGGAGCGTCGCATGAAATTGCTGGCCGCACGGATGTCCGGTCCGGCTCCCTCCCGTCGCCGCTCTTCCTCTCGGGATCAGGCTCGTTCCCGAGGTCGCTCCCGCGACCGCCGTACGACAACAGGTAAGCGTAAGCACAGGCGTCGCTTACGGAGATCCTCCTCCGATGTCCATGCCGCCGCCGCCCATTCCTCTAACACTGTGGCGGGTAAGGGCACACGGCAGCCTCCTCCTCAGTATCCACCCTTCCTGGGTGTTGTGGCAACGCGTGCCCAAATGGAGGTTTATTCTAAGGCACTACAGGCTTGTTTTGAGTCGCCCCCTCTCCCTGGTGCGCCTTCGGGTCCCTCAGAGGTAGCAGGCACTCGTGCCGGGTCTTTGCAGACATTTCCCCAGCACTGGCTGTGTGCATCGACTCCGATTCCGGAGCTGAGGTGACGCCACCAGGCCATGACCCAGAGCACAGCCCTCCCCGTCTGTCAGCGCATAGCCCTGTGCGGCTTCCTGTGCCGACGTCGGAGGCGGGGTCGGCGACGCCGGCATCGACGCCGGGTACTACCCCAGGCTCGTCGCCGGCCCCGGCACCTCATGCTTCCTCCAGGCAGGTTGCACTAGGATCGATGTCGGTCGGCGTCCCGGTCGCGTCTTCTGTGGAGGTCGTCAACATCCAGGCGACTCCGATGCGGCGTCGATCGATGTCGGTACCAACGTTGATTCCGCTTCCCTTGATGGTTGCTCCCCCCGACTCCTCGGGTGGCGATAGGTCTCAAATGCGGCGTTAGTCGACACCAGTATTACCATTTATCATTTAGAACCTGATGCTTCCCTGTACTCCCCAGATCACGGAGCCAGGGTGCAAGTGGCCTGTGTTGCCTGGTCTTCGGGTCAGTCTCTGGCTCCTCCACTCCTAATGTCTAGTGGCAGGATTAGCCTTCAACCGTCTCCTACTGATGGTTTGTACTCCCTACACAGATGGCAACTGAATCTAGTGCTGCCTTCGCGCGCGCTATTCGGGGGGCGGCTGCTGTACTCGGCTTTCAGCCTCCTGTGGTGCCTCTACTTTCTGATCCTTTATTGGATCTGCTCCATTTGGAGCCTATTGAAGTAGAACCTTTGCTGCCCTTCGGGGACTCTCTACTTGACATCCTGCATGGCACATGGTCAAGACCCTCTTCTGGTGACCCAGTTAATCAGGCTATTGCTCGTAGGACCCGCCCTGCTCTGGGTGATCCTCTTTGTCTGTCTCTTCACCCAGCGGCTCAGGGCCTAGTTGTTCAGGCGGCTTTTGATTTACAGTCTTCACCCTCTTTGCTATTGTTACCTTCCACCAGGGAGTCTAGGTGGCTGGATGATTGTGGTCACCGGCTTTTCGCCTCTGCCAGCGCAAGCGTCCGGGCTATAAATACGGTCTGTTTGCCCGTGCATCTTCCGTTCTTTGGGACTCAGTTGCGAACCTTCTCCCTTCTGTTTCAGAAGGGCCACGGGCAAAATTGCTTCGTCTTCTGCTGCATGGCAGGAGCATGGCACAATTCTCCCTTCGGTCTTCCCTTGTTGCCACTGACTCTATGGGATGGGTCCTTGCTCGCGCTATGGCTTTACTCCGCCATGCTTGGCTGCGCGACAGTCGCTTCCCTGATCATATTCGGGATGCCCTCAGAGATCTGTCGTTCAATGGGGTGGATCTTTTTGACCGCCACGCGGGTTCGGCGGTCTCCCGTCTCTTGTCCGGGCTGCAGTAAACCTTGGTGTCCTTTTACGGAACCCAACCTAATGTACTGGTTAGTTTTAGTGCCGGTTACTGTTCCTGGCTGGTTAGCCATTTCTATGTACGTTCGTTACAGACGTTCGGCTGCTTCTCTTTTTTTTCAGTCCTCTCACTGTGTGCTTAGCCCAAGAGGACACCCCTACCGGGGATTAGTCTTACCATATGTTGGGTATTTGCTGGCATTAGGTTCTGCCTTTGTACGCTCCTATGGATCCTCCCCATGGACATCCTGCTGGGTGCCACTTGTTTATTGACTGACTGAGGAGCTTATGAAGCGCACTTTTGCCGAGGCGTCTTGGCGCTGGGTGAGTGTGAGCAGGCAGCTAATAGATCTTTAAGACCTTGAAAAGAGCCAGGTCTTTATCAGTTTCCTGAATGAGCCCTGTTTGATTGTAACCTGATTGTCACGGGGAGGGAGTTCCATAAGATGGATGCTTGGTAACAGAAACCCTTTCCTCCCCATCTAGCTCTTTTTATTCTAGGAACAAATACCAATCCTGTGTTGGCAGACCTGAGACAGCGTTGGGGCTGGTATACAGAAAACAGGGTTTGGTTATCCAAAGCCCCTCCTCCGTATATAGCCTTATGCAGTAGGCATAGGGCTTTAAAATTCACTCTCTGACGGACTGGAAGCCAATGTAGCTGCTTAATCGCCACTGATGTGTGGTGGTATTTAGGTAAACCAAGCAGAACCCGAGCCGCTGCATTCTGAAGCGATTGAAGTTTTGGGATCTGTACCTTGTCAATCCCTAAATACAGGGCATTACAATAGTCGACTCTGGACAAGACCAGAGCTCCGACCACTGTTTTTCTAATTGGCAAAGGAATAAATGGCAAGATTTTCGGCAGGACTTTTAATGTGAAAAAACATGCAGAGGAAACTTGATTTATTTGCAAGGCAAGTTTGAGGTCCTTGTCAAGCACAAATCCAAGGTTCTTGGCCTTGGGCACAGAGACTGGACAACTGCCAGCCTCAGGAGGCCACCAAGCCTGGCTCCATACTGATGATAGTTGACCAAACTGTAGGGCCTCGTTTTTTCAGTGTTAATCTTTAAAAAGTTCAAGTTCATCCATGACATCACATCTGTGAGGCAATTACGAAACCTGTCCGCTGTTAGCCCTACACTTTGTGTCACTGATACCACTAGTTGAGTGTCGTCAGCGTACGACACCAACATAATGCCATGTTCTTTAATTACTCGTGCCAGGGGTCTGACATATAAATTAAATAGTGTAGGCGACAAGGTCGAACCCTGTGGGACTCCACATGGGAGGTGAAAGATTCCCGATTGCAGGCCATTCCAATGGATCAGTTGTTCTTGTGATGTTAATAATGATGTAAGTAGGGTCAGAGCCACATCTTCAATACCTGCTTATTCCTACGGTGATCCTTGGACAGCATTGATGGTCCATCTGTGGTGAATCGGAACCTGGCATAGGTTCCATACCGTGCCTTCTCACACGCCTGGCGGGACTCCTTGTTCTCACAGTTTTTTCACAACTGACACCCTTCTTGCCGCTGTGCAGCTTGCTTCTTGGTGTAACTTGGACGACCAGCTCCTTCTGGGTTTGTCCTCCAAGGTAGTGGATTAGCAGATGTTCTCTGCTGTGCGTAGTCATGGCCTCCTTCTGGCCACTTATTCTGCAGCGGTTTCCATACTCCCTGCTGTTTCCGTACGGGGGGTGCCACGCTTTTGCTTGGGTTCATGCTGTGCACTCTCAAAGGGGCGTGTTTTCCTTGGAATACTTGCTTCTTGGGGTCCGGGACCTTTACATTTGTGTCCACTTTTTCCGCTGTCATGACTAGTTTTCCCCCCCCACTCTGTCTTGCACTGGACTGTTGTTCCTCTCGGGCAAGGGGCATGGGTTACTTACTGCTTTGGACATTGTCCTACTCAGTTTCCACTTTCCTTAACGCCCGCCCGTCCTCCCTGTTCTGCGAGGACCTTTTCAGGTTGGGGCTTTCTATACTCACCTCCCCTTGGGTGGCTTGCTCTTTTGCAAAGTGATATTCGCTCACTCCAACACAGACTGCTTCGTTCTGTTTCTCTGCTCCATTTCGCACATTCTCAAGATTAGGCAGTCATTTGATAGTTCCTGTGTTCTTTCCAGCTCTCTGCCTGGATTGTATGGTGTGAAATCTATTCACTCTTTTTCCCACCATCCCGCTCTCCCCTTCTCCATTGCCTTGTTGTCTTTGCCACCCCTATGGCGTTTTACTTCAGATCTCTTGGCTCTCTACATATATGGGTCTTGTATTGGGGTTGCGACGTCTCTTTCTGGTGACGTCTTGTGGTGACCTCTCCTTAATCTTGTGTTCCAGACTTGTTCTCCTTCACGGTTTTATTTTCTGGATGCAGACTTTCTATCCTCTGCCAGGCTGTTTTTACACATCCTTTTCTCCCTTTCATGTTGAATGAGCCTTTGCTCTTGCGGGGTGGCTCTTCAAAGCACTGCTCAGTCTCACCTGTCAATTTCTTCTATTTTTTTTCATCATTTTTGCACATTGTTCCCCTTATTCTCACAGTTTTTTGAGGTGGCTCAGCGTTCTGACGCAGAAAAGTTTCTCCGATGAAAACTGACATCAGGGCGCCGGGAGGGGCATATATGTCTCCGCTGACGTCATGTCCTTGGACGACGTCAGGGCGGAGCCGGGCAGCGCCGCCCCCGGCGCGCATAGGTGCTGCTGCGGAAAATATTCCGGATCTAGTCTGACGCCTGGGGATATTCTAAGTTAAGGAATCTTCGGCTAGACTATGTCTCTACCAGATACATTGTTACCGAAGGTAAGTAACTCGTTCTGTAACACTGTGCTTCTCATGCTGGTGAAAAGATCTTGCCAGGGCACACCTCAAAGAGTGAAGATACCTTAAACCACTGCTGGGTGAAGACACAATTCATGTTCTACCAGATAATGTCTGCTGAGCTCCCGCACCCTGGCAATCCTCAAACCCAAATGGTTGGTAATCAAAATAATACCCTGGGAGTCCAACCACTTCAAGAGCTGAAGGCTTCCTGGCACAGGATACATTACTTAACACCGCCCTGATTATTGTTGTAGAACATAATTAGCGTTTTGTCCAGATGAGCTCTAGATTGGGTAAGGAGAGCGATTGGCTGCTGGTCAGGTTGGCGCCTGAGAGTAATCACTAAGGGCTGCCTCTTCCAAGAAGCAGATACTAATAGAGAGGCGACCTTGGTGTTGTGCCCATTGTAGGTGAATGTTCCAACGTGCGACTGCCTGACGAAGGATCACATCTCCTTAATTAGACATAAAGTGGCGGCTCTCTTGACCAAGTGGGCAATAGAGAGGGTTCCGGCATCAGAAGTAGGCCATGGTTGTTATTCCCGCTACTTTCTGGTGCCGAAGAAGGTTGAAGGCCTTCGCACTATCCTAGACCTGCGTCCTCTCAATTTCTTCCTCAAAAAGGAGAAATTCAGAATGCTCACAATTGCTCAAGTTCTGTCTGCCCTGGACTTGCAGGACACATACTTGTACATTCCTGTCCTACCAGGCCACAGATGTTACCTGCCTTCACGGTAAGCCACAACATTTTCAATTCACTGTGTTCCCATTTGGCCTTGCCATTGCCCCTTGGATGTTCACCAAGGGGATGGTGGTGGTTGCAGCTCATTTGCGTAGATCAGGGGTGCCAGTCTTCCCCTATATCGATGACTGGCTGTTGAAGGCGAGCTCGCCCCAGGCGCTCTTCTCCCGCCGTCTGCATTCGCTGAGGTTCACTATAAATGTGCCGTAGTCACACCTGACCCCTTCTCAGATGCTCGCATTCATTGGAGCTATTTTGGACACAGCGCAGTTTCGGGTGTATCTTCCATAACAGCGAGTCCAGAATATTCAGGCTATGATGCGACTATTACCACCTCTATCCTGAATTTTGGTGAGACTGACTCTGGTGCTGCTGGGCCTCATAGCCTCCTACATCCTGCTTGTGACACATGCCTGCTGGCATATGCTGGCTCTGCAGTGGGACCTGAAGTTCCAGTGGACGGAGCATCAGGGGAATTTCTCCAACATGGACCAGATCTCGAAGAGTACTGCAAAAAATCTGAAGTGGTGGTTAACAAACCAAGACTGGGTCAGCGCCAGATCCCTATCCCTTCCTCAATCAGATCTGAAAGTAGTGGCAGAGGTGTCTCTCCTGGGCTGGGGTGGCCATCTGGGAGAGGTGGAGATCAGAGACGTCTGGTGCAATCCGGACTTCATATCAACCTATTGGAGCTCCAAGCGATCCGACTGGCATTGAAAGCCTTTCTACCCTCCATCAAGGGAAGTCTAGTGGAAGTGTTCACGGACAACACCTCCACCATGTGCTACTGCAAAAAACAAAGCGGGTTGGAGTCGTGGACCCTCTGTCAAGAGGCCTTATGTCTCTGGACGTGGCTGGAATATCAGTGCATTTCTCTGGTGGTTCAACAGCATCTGGCAGGCTCTCTGAATGCAAGAGCAGACAAACTCAGCTGAAGATGCTTAGCCGGTCAAACCGGCATCCCCAACCGAAAGTAATGCAAGGTCTCTTTCAGCAGTGGGGAGAACCTTAGTTGAATTTGTTGGCCACTGCTGAGAACTCACAATATCAGCAATTCTGTACACTGGAGTTTCCAAGGCAGCTCTCGCTCGAAGAGATTGCCGTCTCAAGTGGAGCTGCGCCCTCTTGTACACCTTTCTACCCATACCACCCCTGCCCAGAGTTCTCAAGAAGATCAGTAACGACCTGGCCCAAGTCACCCTCATGGCTCCATACTGGGCTCGGAGAGTCTGGTATCTCCATTTGTTGAGCATAGCCATTGCTCCTTCGATCAGGCTGCCCCTACAGGAGGATCTTCTTTCGTAGCAGCAGAGGAGGGTTCTCCACCCAAACCTGTCATTGCTCCACCTTTATGTGGGAGATTGGGCTGCATCAGTTGCAAGCTTTCGACGTTTCGCCCAAAGTCTGTAATGGTATCTGCGTAGCTCTGCATCCCTCCACCAAGAAGGTATTCTACAGCCATTGGAGCAAGTTTGTGGCATGGTATACAGCCAAACATATTGACTCTTTATCTGCACCCCTTTTCCAAGTTCTTCTGTGTATCCTTACTCTGCCCCAGCAGGGCTCTGCGTTTGTCATGTTGAAGGATCATTTATTTGCCATCTCCGCCTTCCTACGGCTGCCAGATTAGCTTTCCCTCTTTAAGTCCTCTATTGTAAATAGATTCCTTAAAGATTCGTAACACTTGGTTCCTCCAGCTCCCTTTGTTATGCCTCAATCTGACTTTAAGTTGGTTCTTACCTTTCTAATGTGTGCTCCCTTTGAGCTGCTTCATACCTTCCCTCTTAGGCTTCTCATCATTAAGACAGTCTTCCTGGTAGTAATTACTTCTGCCTGGAGGGTCAGTGAACTGCAGGCGCCGTCATCTCAGCCTCCATACATCTTTCTTCCTAGACAAACTGGTCCTTCAGACCCAAGAATCCTTCTTGACGAAAGTAGTTACCCCGGTCTGCGTAGGCCATTCCATCACTTTGCCTACCTTTTCGGTCCCACGTCATCCCTCTAGGGAAGAGGGTAGACTTCACTGGCTGGAACCAAAAAGAGCTTTGTTATTCTATCTTGACCGCACATCGTCGTTCCGGGTGGACGATCAGCTATTCATTGGATATGTTGGAGCCAAAAAACAGATGACCGTACAGAAATGAACCATCTCCAAATGGATTGTACTCTGCATTAAAATCTGCTACATGCTGGCCAAGATGAAACCCCCAGAGGGTTTGGGTGCTCATTAATTCAGAGCAAAGGCTGTGATCACTGCGTTAGTGCCCAGAGTTCCGTCTTGGCCATAAGCCAGGCAGCAATGTGGGCCTCGCTGCACACGTTCACCAAGCACTTCTGCCTGGACAGTCCGGTCCGTCGGGATGGGCACTTTGCTTGTTCGGTCCTGTTAAACCTGGCACCATTGGCGTGAGTCTCCCATCCATTTTTTCATCAAAGACTTTTGGGGTATAAATATCTGTGCTGAAACCCCTACAAATGGTATTGCCCCTGGATCTCAAGACCAACCTCTGTCCGTGGAACTGAAGGAAGCTGCAGGAGAGGACTGTCCTGGTGTTGTGTGCTGTTCCCTGGATTGGTCTGCAGTAGTTTTCATTGGACTGGAAAAAGGAGGGAAAAGGAGCTGTACGAGAATTTTTTAATCTTGAACCTGCAATCACCCAAGGGCTAGAGAGAGAACTAGCCTCCTGACTGAAGTCTCAGGACCAGTAGACTTCATTTTGTCTCTAAGGCCCGTTAGCGAGCCGCCGCAGCCGAAGAGCGTCAAGAAAATCATCGCACTGCTGCCGCCGAGAGCTCGCTGGCCTGATCATCACCCCGCACGTTTGCAGGCCTCAAAATTATTACTAATGCCGCGGAGCGTCAGGAAAAACGTCGCCCTTCTGCCGCTGAGGGCTCGCTGGCCTGATCATCAGCCCGCACGTTTGCGGGCCTCAAGATTATCGCCACAGTCACGAAGCATCAAGAAATTCATCGCGTCGCTGCCGCTGAGGGGTCGCTGGCCTGATCATCGCCTCGCACGTTTGCGGACCTCAAAATTGTCGCTAACACCCGTTAGCGAGCGACCGCGACCAAAAGCATGAGGAAAAACATCGCTATCCCGCCGTAGCGGCATTTTTGTGGATTATTGACAACATCCCGGAGCTGTGAGTAAAAGGGTCGCAGAGACCATTGCCCTGAACTGAACTTTGCATTCCCCATTTGAACTATTTTTGCAGCATCCAGAGAGAATCATTTTTGCACAGTATTGTGGCTTTCTCGTTATTTGGTCTTGTGATAAGCCTATATATAAAGATAACTATTTTTTAATACCTACCTGTGTTGTCCCTTCGTAGTGTTCCTCACTTTATTACTGTGTATGGTCATAAACGCTTAACACACTGCCTCTGAGATTAGCCTAACTGCTTGTGCTACGTTACCACAGGGTGGAGCAGGGGTTGTCAAAGGGGTGCAGCCCTTCACTCTGACTTAGGAAGAAGGATCCATGCTTGGACAGTGGCCATCCACTGCCAACCAGAGACCCCCATTTCTAACAGGTCCTACAGACCTTTATAGTCTAAATAAAGTTCTCAGACCAACCTCCGGGGAAGTATTGCTTGAGTATCTATTCTAAGGTAATGGATCTGCGGCTAGAAGTCTCTATCACATGAACACGTTACTAACCTTCGGGAACGCCTTATATTGTAGAGACTATATAACCATAGATTCCTTCCCGACCTACCCATACTCCCTGCTCCATGAACGGATTTATAGGTACAGGACTACTTCCAAACACCATTCGTCAGTGTCCTTTGTGGCTCCGTGCTCTTGGTGTGGAAAGTCACAAAAAGAAACTGACATAGCGCGCTGGGGTGAGGCCTATATAGGCACTGTTTGCGTCACTTCCAGTTCAGACGACGCTACGCAGAGTTAAAAAACACCTCCTACCGGTGTGCAGGGGTACTGTTCATGAAAAAATATCCAGATCCAGTCTAATGCCCAAGAAATATTCATGGGTATGGTATCTCTACCAGGTAAGGCGTTACCATAGGTAAGTAGGTTGTTCGTCAGGGTGTGGAAACACATGTATCCATAGCCTATGAAGATGGGCAGCAACCACCTCCATCACCTTTGTGAACACCCAAGGAGCTAAGTTGAGGCTGAAAGGCATAATAAAGAAATTAAAGTATACTGGCCCCACCATGAACTGACGGAACTGTCTGTGGGACCACACAACAGGCTTATACCAGTATGTGTCCTGTAAGTCCAAGGACACCATCCAGTCCCTGGTACCAAGGGCCAAAAGACCTGGCGCAAGGTCAACATTTTGAACTTTTCCTTCTGGTGAAACATGTTCTGAAGCTGAAAGTTTAAAATTTGCCCAGGCCCACCGTCATTTTTGGCCACTGAAAATAGCAGGAGTAACACCCCCTACACTCCTTTGCCTCCTGGACCCTTTCTGTGTCCTTTTTGGCCACCAGAAACTGAACTTCCTGCACCAGAATGGCGTATTGATCTGCTGAAATTGCAACGGAATGAGGTGGAATGCAAGGTGAAAATGGGCCTGAATCAGTCGGCACCAGGGTGGGCCCTACCAGTAGAAGTCTGACTGGGTTTCCTGGGGCTTCTGGTGGCCAAATGGCACTCCATAGGGAGCCGGCAATCTCCTAAAAGCTGCACGGCCTTTCTAAAGTCCTCTAGCTATTGTAGGGTTGACAACAGTCTGGGGAAGTCTGAATTCACCAAGCCCAGCTATGAGATAGATTCAGATACACATGATGGAGTGGTAGGCAGGCTTTTTGATTTGGGACTGCATAACTTCTCCCTAGAGAGGAAGTGGACACTACAGTGACCTAAAACTCATTCTTGACCTTGTGATGAGACTTGGCTCTCGACTTCGGGTTCGACTTGCTTGAGAATGGAGACTTCAAGCAGGACTGAAACCTGGAGCAGGAGCATGTCAGTGACTTGGGGCTGGTTTTCTGCTTGGCTTGGCAAGCTTCCTTCTCTACTTCGTGTGTTTGACAGCGTACAGCTTCACCTCCTACTCCATGATGGAGCCTGCAACTACCACAGCACTGATGGATCTGTATATAGGAGCAGTAGAGATGGGGGAGGTGTCTGAAGGTCAGCAGAAGTGAAATGGCAGCGGCAAAAAGCTGTACATAGAGGCGGCTACCCTGCCATATTGTAGTTCCCAGTGCCCGGAAAGAAGCAATTGCACATGGCAACATCTTAGTCTGCTCTAACAAGTGAGCGAAGCAACACAGTCCAAACTAGGATCCAAGTTCAATGCATACAGATGTTGAGAGTCAGTCGAGCTCTCAAACCTCTTGAAGTGGCAAATGCAGTAATGCAGTAATGTCAAAGAATGTGACAAGAGAAGAGAATGATCATGTCAGCACTTCTTACAGGAGCTTGTATGCTGCTCTGCGTGGTGCAGCTCCAGCACTTCTGCCATGTGTGGCACAGACATGGACCTGTTCTGCCTCGGAACTCAACGTACACAGGTGGTAGGACGTGGCCCAGCATATCAGGATATTGCACAGCACTGGAGCAACTACCACGGATTGTTTCAGCCAGTCCCAGCTATGCAGGCAGTCCAGAGTGAAGCCAGAGCTGGCCAGGTGGGTGCTAATTTCAGCCCAGTCCTTCTTCCTGAACAGATTGTTCCTGAACAATGTTTGCTGATGTTGACAGTCATTTGTTTCAATGGGACAAATCGAATTGGCCGCACACTGCTCGTCACACCAGCAAGTAGCCCCAAGGAACTCTGGTAGATGTAGTGGCGACGGCGAGTACGCCTATGCCACAGTGTTAGAAAAGAAGTATGTGTCGCATTAGCCATCCCTGGACACGTGTTTCGAGGTAGTTGCCTCTCGTCAGCAGGGAGCAGGTCAGTGTAAAGGGGTGCCGCGTGGACTGCCAAAGTGTAATTAAAACAGGTAGAGTACCTCTTATGGCGCGCAGGTGCAGGTCCAGAGCTCGTCAGCCCGAATGGCTCAAGGGAGCCTTTATGTAACAAATCGAATTGGCCGCACACTGCTCGTCACACCAGCAAGTAGCCCCAAGGAACTCTGGTAGATGTAGTGGCGACGGCGAGTACGCCTATGCCACAGTGTTAGAAAAGAAGTATGTGTCGCATTAGCCATCCCTGGACACGTGTTTCGAGGTAGTTGCCTCTCGTCAGCAGGGAGCAGGTCAGTGTAAAGGGGTGCCGCGTGGACTGCCAAAGTGTAGTTAAAACAGGTAGAGTACCTCTCATGGCGCGCAGGTGCAGGTCCAGAGCTCGTCAGCCCGAATGGCTCAAGGGAGCCTTTATGTAACAAATCGAATTGGCCGCACACTGCTCGTCACACCAGCAAGTAGCCCCAAGGAACTCTGGTAGATGTAGTGGCGACGGCGAGTACGCCTATGCCACAGTGTTAGAAAAGAAGTATGTGTCGCATTAGCCATCCCTGGACACGTGTTTCGAGGTAGTTGCCTCTCGTCAGCAGGGAGCAGGTCAGTGTAAAGGGGTGCCGCGTGGACTGCCAAAGTGTAATTAAAACAGGTAGAGTACCTCTCATGGCGCGCAGGTGCAGGTCCAGAGCTCGTCAGCCCGAATGGCTCAAGGGAGCCTTTATGTAACAAATCGAATTGGCCGCACACTGCTCGTCACACCAGCAAGTAGCCCCAAGGAACTCTGGTAGATGTAGTGGCGACGGCAAGTACGCCTATGCCACAGTGTTAGAAAAGAAGAATGTGTCGCATTAGCCATCCCTGGACACGTGTTTCGAGGTAGTTGCCTCTCGTCAGCAGGGAGCAGGTCAGTGTAAAGGGGTGCCGCGTGGACTGCCAAAGTGTAATTAAAACAGGTAGAGTACCTCTCATGGCGCGCAGGTGCAGGTCCAGAGCTCGTCAGCCCGAATGGCTCAAGGGAGCCTTTATGTAACAAATCGAATTGGCCGCACACTGCTCGTCACACCAGCAAGTAGCCCCAAGGAACTCTGGTAGATGTAGTGGCGACGGCGAGTACGCCTATGCCACAGTGTTAGAAAAGAAGTATGTGTCGCATTAGCCATCCCTGGACACGTGTTTCGAGGTAGTTGCCTCTCGTCAGCAGGGAGCAGGGCAGTGTAAAGGGGTGCCGCGTGGACTGCCAAAGTGTAATTAAAACAGGTAGAGTACCTCTCATGGCGCGCAGGTGCAGGTCCAGAGCTCGTCAGCCCGAATGGCTCAAGGGAGCCTTTATGTAACAAATCGAATTGGCCGCACACTGCTCGTCACACCAGCAAGTAGCCCCAAGGAACTCTGGTAGATGTAGTGGCGACGGCGAGTACGCCTATGCCACAGTGTTAGAAAAGAAGTATGTGTCGCATTAGCCATCCCTGGACACGTGTTTCGAGGTAGTTGCCTCTCGTCAGCAGGGAGCAGGTCAGTGTAAAGGGGTGCCGCGTGGACTGCCAAAGTGTAATTAAAACAGGTAGAGTACCTCTCATGGCGCGCAGGTGCAGGTCCAGAGCTCGTCAGCCCGAATGGCTCAAGGGAGCCTTTATGTAACAAATCGAATTGGCCGCACACTGCTCGTCACACCAGCAAGTAGCCCCAAGGAACTCTGGTAGATGTAGTGTGCGGCCATTTATACCTAATTCATTTGTTTCAATGGGTGGAAACCAATTACCTCCATCTACATTCAAAATAGGTTTGCCTCATGTTCTCCGTGCACCTCTTTAAACTGTAGGTTTTACATGCTTTAACCATAAAGTGCAACATGTATGCTTTATTTTCATTACCTCACTGACTTCTAGGTTCATTGATGCATGCATTATGATGGGTTACTGGCTCCTATTACGAAGCCAATTGATGCATGATTAGTGTGTGGCATTTGCCGGCCTGTTGATTGGTGCAGTGTGTGGTGGCAGCTACACTCCTTACTAGGTGCAGTGATACTTGCTCTGTACAGGGCCAATGACACCTTTTACTAGGCCATTGATGCACGCTGTGTGTGGAGCAACTGATGCCTGCAATTGGCCATCAAGCATGCATTGTGGCCAGTGATATGTTGGCCCATTGATGCATGCACTGTTGTGCTGCTGACGCTCCATGTTAGGACCTTTGATGCATGCACTGTGTAGAGCCACTAAAGCATATTGCTATCCGACATTAGACTGTATATTTGCAGTATTGCTCAATGAAGCGACTACATCAACAATATACACTGAAAAATAAGTTGTATGTATCATCTTTGCCATTGCTTGTTTTAAAGGTATTACTTTTGCAATTTTCTGACTAATTTTCCTTCTTCTTGCGGTTGTAGCTAGTGGCTGTTCTACGAGAGGTAAAGTACTTGCATGCTCAAGAGCAGAAAGAAATTCCAGAAAGTGCTGGAAAGTTCTTCGATCAAAACGACACCTTCCGTAATTTTGTGTCCAATCTAGAACTCATAGTTGGCTGGTACAATAAGGTGCGTAACATAAAACAAAACAACACTGAAAGATGTGAAATAAATGTAACCTGATGTTTGTTTGAGCAAAAATATGTTGTTTGATTGGAACTCGTCATCATTGGTGTTGTAAAGTCATCCTGTGTGCCATTTGCACCCCCATTTTTCGCTGACTGGTACTGGTGGTAACTGTAGGGGGCTGGCTTAGTATATGGTGGAGACTTATTTAAGTGAAGGGTGATGCCCTGAAACCGGTCCCAGAATGCTTGTTTCTGGTCCAGGGAAGACCTGGCTCGCAGTTCGGGCTGGACTGTTCCCACAAGGAACAGGGTCAAGACTGATTTGCATATGGCTGGGTCCAAACGGGGGTGGTGTGGTGAGCAAAAGAATGATGGATTAAACCCAGATTCTTGTGACTGGGGGTGAATGTTTGCATTGTCTAGCATTCGGTCCATCAATGCGTTTCTTTTGCAGACCTATTTAAGTGAAGCACGTTGCATTAATCCAGACAACCCTTATGATGCTTTTAGTGGTCTTAGACAACCATAGAATGCTTTCTAAGTGGCAGCTGTGGAGAGCAGCCTTCAGGCTTGTCCAGACGGAATGTTAAGCAGCTTGTTTTACCAGATCTAATCATGTAGTATAGGTTAAATGAAAAAGAACCACACAGTGTATATACAACACTCACTAACACATTGGTATATCTTCTAACTGGAGATATTGTCGTGTAGTTCCTAGGAATCCCCTCGGACCTGCACATTTTGGATGACCTAAACTGAGGGCTTGGTGTCCCAACCACTTCCGGATACCTCCACTGGATATGTCAGCCGTTAGACCAGCTATCTCTACAGTGCCACTACCACCCCCCTGTATTCTACAGTGGCGTAGGTAGTTTTTGGCAACCACTGAACAGGACAACCCTGATTCCTCAGGGATTGTTGAAAACTGTACAGTACTTTTCGCTCAGACACTCTTGCTTGCTTTCTCTCAGAAAATACACAGGATGGCAATTAGGAAGTTTCAGTATTTATTGGTCCAGCAACAGCCTTGTGTAAAACATACTTCTCTTCCAGGGGATACTCATCAATAGTCATAAGCACTGAATAATCCCCGCCCACGTGCGAGATCCCAGAGCATATAGAAATATACATATATATGTGTATGTTCGGGTCTACAAGTGTAAAACACTTCCGAAACATACACACATATGTGTGTGTATATATCCATATATCAATATGCAGCCTAAAATTGTTCCAATGGCGCAAAATGCCAAAATTACATAGATTTCTTTTGTATGAAAATAATCTCCTAAATACACCTTGTAATAGAGAACATACACTGTAAAAGTGTCATACAAGAATCCTTTATTTTCAGAAAGGAAAAAGCAATAAATAGCAGGCAGTTGGCCCATAGGCTGCATTGATAAATAACATCACAGTACAGTAAAAAAAAACTGGCATCATGCCTTTAAGGCTTCCAAGAACCTGGACACTGTGCCTTTAAGACCTCCAGGAGCCCCTCTGCTCCCATCAGGTCAGTTCTTTTTTCCAGCTCCTTCTGTGAGGATACTGGAGCTTGAGCTCAACAGTTTTTGATTTTTTTAGTCAGAAATTGATTTTCTTCTCTTAAATTTCGACATTTTTGTATGCTGGTAGTTGTTTTCAACTGTTTTCTGACAATTTACTATCCTTTTTTCTGTCAGAATGCCAGCTGTATTTAATAAATGTCCGCCTTGTGGTAAAAAGATGGCAAAATCTGACCCACACTCCGTGTGCATCGTGTGTCTTCCATCTTCCCACAAGCCTGAAATTTGCTACTACTGCCAGCAGTTTTCTAAAAGGTCCCTGCGTGACAGGGAAAGGATTTGACTTCATGCCGTGTTGGAGAGAGGAAAAAGTCATCCCAAAAGTGGCCTTGAGAGTCAAGAGCCCTCCTCTCACCAAGAACATCGAAAACAACGTCGTTCTGCCTCTCCAGGGTCAAGAAAGAGGCAGATTTCAGATTGTTTGCCGTCAGCGTCGAGATCGTAGTCGAAGAAGCTGGCAATGCACTCTTCAGCGTCAAGACAGCGAGAGCCTTCGTCACTGAAAATGGGATCGACGTCAAGGCATACTACTTCGGGCGCGAAGTATGTTGGCCCCGAGAGGCCTAAGACAAAGCACCCTTCGACGTCGAAACATCCCTCAACGGTGAGGGACACTCCGCCACCTTCTCGAGGGTCGGCGTTGAGAGGTTCGCCGGCTAAGACTCTGCCAAGAACCTACAGGTTGTCGAGATCACTGTCGCCGTTGAGGCGTTCGCAGTCGCAGAAGCGTCATTGAAGATCGATGTCGAATTCCCCAGTTCGATCTCATGGGCAATCGATGTCAACAGCATCGCGGAAACAAGAGTCTTCCAGCATTTTTCCGCAGAGGAGGTCGATGTCGAAGATGGCACAATCCCTGTCGTCGTCGAGACATCGGTCGATGTCGAAAGACAAAAATCCCGCCGTCGTCTCGGAAGAGCTGACAGAGATGTCAAAGTCGACGTTGAGGTGTTTGACATCGAGAGACGAAAATCCTGCCGTCGTCTCGGAGGAAGTGACAGAGAGACCAAAATCGGCGTCGAGGTCAAGACGTTCGACGTCGAGGGAACAGTCATCATCCACTGGCATTAACATTTTCCTAATTTCCCCAGAGGGCTCTCTGGTGGCTGCTAAAAAGTCTCATCCTTTTAACATTTCGCCAATGTGGCTGGAAAGTGTCGGACGCAAGGAAACAGGGGGTGCTGCTCATAGAAGTCCGGGCTCGTATTTCTCTTGTACATATTCTCCTTCAAGAGTCTCAAGGGATCCTCTTCCAATGGCTTCATGGAGAGGGTCTCTGAGAAGAGAACTGAGAAGGTCAAGATCCCCATCCTACCACCGCACACGTTCACGGGAGAGATCACGTTCTCATCATGCTTCCTCTCCAAAATATAGGCGACGAAGATCACCAACTTGGTCCACGTCCACCAGGTCTTCGATAAGGGACTATTCCCCAACTTTGTCGGCAACACCTTCATCCAGAGTGTCCCCGATTGACGACATAGGTACCTTAACCAGAATTCTCTGCAGAGGGGCCAACAAACTGAATATAAGTATGTCGGCTCCGATGGTCTCCACTTCTGTTATTTTTGTTCTTCAGCGAGGTCTCTGCTGCCGTTGGTTCCAGACCTTTTGGATCCCGCCATGCAGACTTTCTTAACTCCTGCAACAGTAGGTGCAGTACCGTCTCGCATTGCAAAGAAGTACAAAGCCCCTGATCAGGACCGTTTTTTCCAACGTTCTGATCCTCCCCCGGATTCTGTAATTGTGGCAGCGGCCAGGAAGACACACTCAGCAACATCATCTTCAGTCCCTCCTGAGAGGGACAGCAAGATTATGGACTCTTTGGGCGAGAGGATGTGTAATACCTCGGCCTCCGTCATGAAGGTTGCCAGCGCCACAGCTCTCTTGGGGAGATAAGACAGGTCACTATGGGACTCTGTCATGAATTATGGAGAAACTCCCAAAAGAAGACCAGCAGGACTTTCGGGAGATACTGCAGGAAGGGGGATTGGTGGCAAACCAAGTAAGAAGTGCTGCTGCAGACTCATCTAATAGGTCTTAAGCCGGATGCGCAACGGAAGATCGTCAATCAGCCGTTCAATGGTTCTTCATTGTTTGGTTCTGATGCGGATGATGAGATGTCCAAAATGAAAGCTGAGTTGGACACTGTGAAGGCCGTTGGACTGGAGAAGCGGAAGGAATTCCGCAAACGATTTCGTCCCTACGAATGGCGTTCCTTCCAACAGAGAGTTAAACCCCTCAGTGGTCCTCTCAAAATCAACAAAAGCAGAGGTCGCACTTCCACCAGAGAAAACCTGGTAGAGGAAGAGGAAACAACAGACAGCAGGCTTCAACTGCAAAACAACCCGCTAAACAATGCTTCCTCCGTGCCTGTTAGCCACTCCGGTAGGGGGAAGTATCACTTTTCATCTGGAAGAGTGGAGATCAATCACAAACGACAAATGGGTGCTGAATATTGTGCAAAATGGATACGTGCTCCGGTTCAAAGCCCTACCTCCACCAGTTCCTCCACAAAGAAAATTCCATCAATGCCACCACATTTTACAGGAAGAGATGACCAGTCTTCTACAAAAAAAGGCCATAGAATATGTTCCGACTCAACAACGAAAACAGGGAATATATTCTCGCTAATTCCTGGTCCAAAAAAGAGGCCCAGCCAGAGAATACATACCAGTTCTTGATCTGCGCTTCCTAAACAAATTCATCCGCAAGGAGAAGTTTCGGGGGCTGGCCCTGCACCAGATCTTCCCTCATTTCCATCAGGGGGATTGGATGTTTGCTATAGACCTGCAGGGCGCTTATTTCTACGTCCCGGTGTCCTAAAAGCATCGAAAGTTTCTCTGCTTTCAAGTAGCTCGTCAGCACTTCCAATTCAGAGTCCTTCCGTTCGGGCTCAAATCTGCCCCTGAACATTTTCAAAGTGTATGGCAGTGGTGGCAGCGTTTCTCCGCAAACGCAAGATTTTCATTTACCCCTATCTGGATGATTGGCTCCTGAAGAGCGTTGCGCCTTTCCTGCTTCAAAGTCATCTCTCCTACTGTCTTCATCTACTGAACACGCTGGGTCTGCGGGTCAACTACAAGAAATTGGTCTTCAACCCTACCCAGAAAATCCATTACCTGGGTGCTTCACTGGATATCGTAAAGGCAAGCATGTGTCCTTCGGAGGAGAGGTTATCATCAATCACGGAGAAATGTCGCAAACTCCTCAGCTCTCATCTTCCCACAGTCAGGCAGGTGTCTTTGCTTCTGGGGTCAATGGCTTCTTGTGTCTTCATCGTCCCCAATGCCAGATTGAACATGCTTCCTCTACAACAGTCTCTGAAGGGCCAGTGGATACAGATGTCAGGCCGCTGGAAAGACTGTGTGACTCTACCTCAGTCAGCCAGAGACTCCATCACATGGTGGATGAATCAATCCCATCTACTGAAGGGAGTCCCATTCCACCAAGATTCTCCCACTCAGACTATAGTCACGGTTGCTCCCCTGCAAGGTTAGGGAGCTCACATGGGACATCTTCAAGTACAAGGTCTCTGGTCAGAGACAGAGCGGGGGTATCACATCAGTCTTCTAGAGTTGAGGGCCATGCACCTAGCCCTCAAGTCGCTGTACCCTTCGCTCCAGTCCAGCTCCCTCTTGATTCAGACAGACAACACCACACCGATGTATTATCTGAACAAGCAGGGGGGCACCAGGTCAAGACCTCTCTCTCAGGAATCGCGGACCATCTGGAAGTGTCTTCTTGAAAGAAATCTCAACATTGTGGCCATTCCCCTACCAGGGTCCCTGAATGTCCAAGCAGAGGCCCTAAGCAGGGACTTCGTAGAAGCTCACGACTGGGTGCTAAACAGTGAAGTCACGCAAGACATCTTCCGGCAATAGGGAGTGCCAGACATTGATCTCTTCGCAGACGCGGCAACCACCAAATGCCTCGTCTTCGCGTCCAGGTTTCACCAGCCAGGATCACGGTGGAATGCCCTTTTGATAAAATGGTCTCAGACATTACTGTACGCTTTTCCGCCATTGCCTCTCATCCCAGCACCAGCAGTGATCAACAAGTTTTACAGGACCAAGTCCAGAATGATCCTGATAGCTCCGGAGTGGCCGCGTCAGTGGTGGACCGTCTACCACTATCCAAGGTGCCACACCAGAGATTGCCTTGCCATCCAGACTTGTCCAAGAACGAGTGGAGAGTATTTCATCCCAATCGCTCATCCCTCAGATTGACAGCAAGGCTCCTGAGGTCCTGCAATACGGACACTTTAGGGCCTATTAGGATGGTGGCCAGAAAACCACCCCGACCGCCATGGAAGCAGAAAACAACCGCCCGCCGGCACCGTGGGAAAACCGGCGGCCAAATTAGGATAATCCGTCAAAAAACACCACCAGCGGCGGGACAGGGCCAAGAAAATACGCCCATAGCGGGCGGAAATGGACAAAATCTATCCGCGGCGGTCAGAGTCGCGGCAGAAAACACCAACCCGCTGCAAGTATAGCAGAAACACAGCACGGTAAATTAGGATATCCCCGACAGTCCAGCGGTACGGACTGCTGTTTCCGACCGCCGCGGTCGCACAATGGGATGAATGGGAGAGCCAGCGGAAGAGCTGAAGCACAGCCACCGCTGCGGACGATCCGTAAAAAATATGGCAGACGAAGCAAAAAATCCACAAGAAGGCCAAAAAGTGCACACAGAAAACTAGCCATGCCCCCCAAATACACAGAACACACCCCAATGACACAACCACATGGCAAAAAGAAACATACAAATCCCAGTACAGCACACCTGACAGCAATACCCCAATTGGACACACCCACATAGCTGAGTATAAAACCAGCCCTTTCCCTGACCACAATCCTTTGCAATACTCCATGAGAGAAGGGACACACCCCAGCTGACAGGAGAGGCAAAGGACACATCAACAGCCACACCACACACAGCACCACCACTTCCACACCTGCACCACTAACCCCCATGCAAAACACACACCATGGCCACACAGAAAATGCCCAAATTCACAGAGAGTGAGTTGAAAGTCATGGTAGATGAGATAGTCAGAGTGGAACCACAGCTTTTTGGTAGCCTGGTCCAACAGACACCATTAGCCACAAGGACATAAATGTGGGCAAGGATAGTCCAAAGGGTCAATGCAGTGGGGACCACCCCAAGATCAAAAAAGGAGATTATGAAGCGGTGGCATGATCTGAAGAGGATGGTCAAGGAGAGGAGGAGCAAGAACCGTGAGCTGGCTCAGAGGACTGGCAGTAGCCCTCCCATTCCTCAAAAACCATTCACACCATGGGAGGAGAAGGTGCTTGCCATACTGCATCCAGAGAGTCTCACAGGAGTAGCCTGGGGAGTGGAGGCTGGTAAGTACAAACAAATGACTACCACCACTCTGCTATGTACTGTCTTGCACAACTATAAAGCTATACCACCTAGGACAAATTCCATCTATCTGCACCACACACAGAAACATGGCTCACAGATCCAACATTTACCCACTCCCATTCACCCCAAACGTAGCTAACAACATTACCATGGGGGCATGTGTACAGGCAGACAGCACTACAACTCCCACCAGCCCCCCTTTTCCCACTGCATCAGCAAGATGGAGCCCTCCACCCACCCCACCCGAAAGCATGTGTCAGCCGTTACACAACCCGCATCAAACTTACAGGTAGGTAGCCATCTTCACAGTGAGGGTGTTTGGGGGTGCGAGGCCTGCACTACCACTCCCACCATGCCCCCTGTCCCCCACATCAGCAGGATGGAGCCCTCCCCCCACCCCACCCAGAAGCAGTTGAAAGCCATTACATCACCCTCATCAAACTAACAGGTAGGTAGCCATCTTCACAGTGAGGGTGTCTGGGTGTGGGAGGCCTGCACTACTACTCCCAACATTCCCTCTGTCCCACACCTGAGCAGGATGGAGCCCTCCCATCACCCCCCCAGAAGCAGTTGGAAGCCATTGCAGTACACCAAACAAACTTACAGGTAGGTAGCCAGCTTCCCTGGGAGGGTGTCTGGGGGTGGGAGGCCTGCACCATTACTCCCACCATGCCCCCTGTCCCACAGTCTAGCAAGATGGATCCCTCCCCCACCCAGAAGCATGTGTCAGCCATTACACAACCCACATCAAACTTACAGGTAGGTAGCCATCTTCCCTGGGATGGTGTTTGTGGGTGGGAGGCTACTCCCACCATTCACTCTGTTCCACACCTGAGCAGGATGGAGCACTCACTCCCACCCAGAAGCATGTGGCATCCATCACATTGCCCTCATCAAACTAACAGGTAGGTAGCCATCTTCACAGTGAGGGTGTCTGGGTGTGGAATGCCTACACTACTACTCCGAACATTCCATCTGTACCACACCTGAGCAGGATGGAGCACTCCCCCACCCAGAAGCAATTGGAAGCCATTGCAGTACACCAAACAAACTTACAGGTAGGTAGACCTGTGATTACTAAATTTTTCCTCTTTCACAGCTATTTTAAATGGAAACAGTCTTACTATTTGCAAACCAATGGAACGTTCATGGATTTTTCAGGGTCTCCCAGTTATGCAAATCTCTTTAGGCTCAAATTTCAGATAGAACACATTCTAGGGACAGAGACATGGACCAGGAGACTAATTATGTACCAACAGTACATTGATAAAATGTTCCTTATCTGGAATGGCACGAGACAGGAATTAGAAGATCACTTGGAGGAACTCAAACAAAGGAATCCCAGAATCAAATTCACACACAAAATCGAAAGACCCAGTATCACTTACTTGGACGTCGAAATTATGATTACGGAGACAGGCATTCACACCAAAGTATTCAAAAATCCACCAAACAGAAATAATACTTTACTCTTCACCAGTTTTCATCCACCAACTAAAGAAGCACTTGCCTTTTTCCCCAATTCACAAGGATTAAAAGTATTACATTGAGCCAAGAGGATTGCACACCATCCATTCATGAGTATAAGACCCAGTTTTTACAACGTGGATACCCAGAAGAGGTTCTAGATCAACCTGTTGAACAAGTACAAACAATTGAAAAGACAAAGCTCTTGGAGAAACAGATAAAAGGACCATTGAACAGAGAAGATTTTGTTTCCACATTCCCTACAAAATCTCCCACCATGAAGAGGATCATTTGAAGACGATGGGAATTACTTCAGATGGAGCCTGATTTCAGAGGACTATTCGCCCAACAATACGCGTCTGCCTACAAGAGAACCAACAACCTAAGAGATTTACTCTAACCGACCAAAGAAACAGGAAATTAAGTGCATAAAGGCATGATGAAATGCAATAATTGTACACAATGTAACAATGTGATGGTAGAGAAAAGCATTTTTCATCTATGGACACGCAAACAGAATTGGTTTAAACACACAGCGGACTGCAATACACAGCTTGTAACTTGTGCCATTAAATGCCTGTGTGGGCTATATTACGTGGGCAAGACAGAAAGGAAGAACAAGATCAGGATTACTGAGCACAAGAATCTCATAAGAATCAAGAACACAAATTCACCTTTGGCTACCCACTGGAATGAGAAAAGACATGCCATTGCTCAGCTGCGGTTTACCATTGTAGAAAGAATTGTCCAGGACCCCACTGGCCCTGCAGCATGGCCCTCCTACAAAACGACGAAGGGGCCGCCCCAAGAAGACCCTGGGAGTATCTGGAGGCAAAGCACCTGCCAGACCCCAGTCATGGAGCCAGCCATGATGGCAACCCTCTCCACCACTGCATTGACTGTTTGGACTGTCCTTCCCCACACTGCCTTGTGAATGGCATCTGTCTGTTGGACTGGGTCACCACATCAATGTGGTGACTACTCGATTATCTCATCTACCACAACTGTCAACTCACTGCTCCACCCCACCCCCCCAATGGAAATGTACACTCCCCCTCGCATCTCGCCATTGCAAATAAAATATCCTTACACACATGTTGTTGTGTCTGCTCCGTCTTTATTGCAGGATGTACAGCCTTCAACATGGTCACAATGTACCAGGAGCATGGGCTGCATGTAGGCAAGAAGAAGTTGAAGGCACCTAGGGAAACACAACATAACTACTTTCACTGGTCTGGGTGTGGCATCACAGACATCACACAACCCCTACCATCAGGATACCCCAACATGCACACGTCACAATGTGCAACAAGTGTCAACATACACGTCCTGTATATGCTCCCAAATGACCTGTCCCAGAAACATTGCCAAACACCGCTGGGTCTACAACTGGCTGCTGTTACAATTCGCACATGCCCCTTCACGACAACATCAATATCAGCAGACAATGGGTATGTTGCACATTGTCACCCACCTTCAAGTGAAGTAGCGTGTGATGAGCTGTTGACGCAGGTCAACACCTTCCTCCTCTCCACTGACCTCATCACTGGACACAGGTTGGTTTGCAGGCTGGGGCCTTGGGTCCTCACTATCATCTAGGAGCAGGGGAATCTCCTTGCGAATGACTAGGTTGTGGAGCATGCAGCATGCCACTACAATCTGACACACCTTCCCGGGCGAGTATGCCAGTGCACCTCCGGTCTTTTCCAGGCAGCAGAAACATGACTTGAGCAGACCAAAAGTCCACTCCACCACACGATGTGGCCTCCCATGTGCCTCACTGTAGCGGACATCAGCTGGGGTCCTGGGATTCCTCAGTGGGTTCAGCAACCAGGGACGGTTGGGATATGCAGTCACCTAGGTATGACAAACACAAATAGGCATTGCAATGTCGCAGAGGCTGAGGGCAGCAGCCCACACACCCAGCACGCAATACAACTAGGCATACTCACCCACAATCATGCACGCTCGGGAAGCAGATTAGCCATCAGCTGGGGCACAATGCTGTTCCGCAGGATGTAGGAGTCATGGGCAGAGCCTGGGAATTTGGCACACATGTGGGAGATGATCATATCTGCCAGGCACACCACCTGCACATTTATGGAGTGGTAATGCTTGCGATTCCTGAAAATGTGCTCACTGGCTTGTGGTGGCACAAGCCCGACATGGGTGCAATCAATGGCACCAACAACATTGGGGATGTGTCCAAGGGGATAGAAGTCTCCCTTCACAGCTGGCAATTCAGCACCCCTGGGGAAATGGATGTATCTGTCCTTGTATATCATCATAGCGGAAAGTACATCACGCAGCACCATGCTTAACATCGGTTGTGACTAGGGGTGGGTGGGAATCTCTGCGAGCATGCGGAATTTCGTGTGCTCGCGGAGATTTCTTGCTTCGCCCGTTGTAATCTATGCCAGAATGAATCCTGCCCTACATATTTTTCCAAGAAGATGCCACCGTTTTGTGCAATTCCTCTACTCAGCTGGAGTACTGGCACTTCACCGCACCTCATTTGATTTCAGTACAAGTAACGGAGGTATTCGGTTTTGCAAATAATGGGCACGAGCAATAAGCAACTCCGGCCCGGGGAACTCCTTTCATGATTGCATCTCAAACAGCCTAAATTAGAAGTGTCCTTCAAAGATCGCGAGGTTGTTTAAACCCCAGCACAAAGAGGTGATATAATATAAATCCTACTAATGGATTTCTGATGCACCGGTCGAGGCAGGAAATCTCTGCTCCAAGTAGTCTGTAGAAAGGATGGAAACACGTTCGGTTGTACAAATCTGCTAAGGTTTCAGCAGGAATATCATTGCCTCCAGTAACTCGTTTTTTCCTGAAATGCCTGTTAGACAACAGAATAATTTGACTACGGAAAGTGCTCAGGTATTTTATGTAAAAGCATGATTTTCATGCTATTACCATGTGTTTTTGGAAGTTCCGCTGTTACTGTTTTTGCTGTTACTGTTTTTTCTGAGCATTTTCCTTTGCTCCCGGACTGCTTTTGAATAACTTATTTTAGATGTACTAATTGTGTTCTATAAAATACCTCTTTCGGGTTTGTGAATGTTGTTCTCGTGAGATACATTGCTACGTGCCCAGCTACTTTTAAATTAATGCGCATTGATTTAGAGACGCTGCATAATTCACTTCACAAATCTACTCAACTTCAAAGTACACAGATGAAGTGCAGCATATGACAGCCCCATTAGGGAGAAGCAACTGCAAGCAACAACTAAATAAACGCGCTGATTTGATGTTGTGCAGTCACAAGCTCATGCACCAATAAGTCACGGAAGTTAAGCCAGTTTCGCTCGCAATAGATTAGTCTTAAAATAAAATGCTATGTGCAGACACTGCAGGCGATGGTTTATGAGAAAAGTATGCAGTCTTTCTTTTTCGTAATAGACTCTTTCACGAAATGCCATCTTGACAAAATAGCTTCTGATATTAGTGGTCTCCTATGGCTGCAAAGGCACAGAAAGGTCGATGGACAAATTTCATGAGGAAATATTCTAGCCTTTGTGTTTCGTAACGGAAAATGAGGCAGCGTGTTTCAAACTAATTGGTTCGCGCCATGCCACTTTCATTGCCTCCTTTTATAATTTTGGAATGCTGAATATGTTCTGTGACATTTTCAGCACTTTTTAATTAATATTTTCCCTTTGCCGGACGAAGGTATGGCGGATCACGCCAGTTAAGTAGGGTAGTCCATATACTGGTGAGGCACAGATTAGATGAATTAGTAAATGCATTAGAGAGGAAAAGCTCTGCTGAATGTGGACAGTGTGAAAAAACGTGTTTCTGATGCACGCTGCTCATTTTTGTCGATTGGTTTGGTGACTTCTCTCAGTTCTCTGGTACGGTAGCGTGTGCGAGGCCCTTCTGTGAGGCAGTATGCTACCGCGGTTCGCTTTGGAGAATCCATTTCCAATTTGGTTTCCACTAATTATGGGCTTTATGACCACATGTGTCATACAGGTATGTAGCAGGTATCTGAAAGAGACACGTTAGTGATAGATTCCTTACCTTAGAATATCCCCAGGCGTCAGACTGGATCCGGAAAATTTTTGTAGCAGTACCCCTGCGCGTCAGTAGGTGGCTTCGTGCGGCTCCGCGTCCGTTGCTGGCGTCGTTAGCGCTGAGATGACGTCACGGAGACTACTTAGGCGCCAACCAAGCGCGCAACCTTAGTCAATTTTTGACCACTTTTTAAGACTTTTTGTCTTCTCCTCTTGTCTCCTGGTGGACGTAGGGATGCCCGGCTTTATGTCTTGCAGGTCCTGTCACTGTAATATGTCGGTGGTGGACCCCCATGATGTCTGCCTCAGAAGAAGAAGTCGAAGAAGCGTGTTCGCTCTCCGACGTCCCCCTGTCGCTCCCTTGAGCGGACGTGGGGGACAGGGGCGGAGCCCCTGCGGCTCCTCTGGAGCCTGGGAGTCCCGCGGCCTACCCGCTCTACCCGGGATCGTCGGCGACTCCCGAACATCGGCAAGAGTTTCTTGCTGCCTTGGACCGCCTGTTTAGGCCTCGGGCTCCCGCAGGTGCGCCTGCGGGCCCCGCGGCCCTGTGTCCAAATCCTGTTGACCCGGCCGCACTGGGTGCCGTTTATCCCACCCCTGCCTCGGTTCTCGGACCATTTCGTTCCAACCTGGGATCCTCATTGGGATGGGGCTCCGGTTCGGCCCCGACCGGCGCCGCTCCTCGCGCCGCTACCGGCGCCGCTGGCCCACTCTCTGGCTCCGGTTCTGCCGCTGCGCCCGGCTCCTTCTACCCCGGAGCCGGATGAGGACTGGGACGTTTCCGAGGACCCCCTTGCGCGGCAGTGTGACTCCGAGCAGTATTGGGTCGATGACCTTCGAGATGCGGGTGAACTTGATGTGTCTTCTGACCCGGGGTTTGCCTCGTCTCCGCCTACTATGGAGGAGGGCGCTTCCTTCACTATGGTGCTGCGTCGAACCGCAGAGACTCTCCACCTGCTCCAGACGGCGTCTACGTTGTTTGAGCCGCTGCTCCCTTTCAATGAGGCCCACACCTGAGAGCTTGGTCATTCAGGCCTCGACATCGCAGAGTGCCTTTCCCTCGGCTCCGCCGGACAAGGACTCTTAAGAGGGTGGACCAATATGGCAAGAGGTTGCTCTCCTCAGCCAGTTTGGGGTTGAGATCGGTTAATACTTTCTGCTTATTGGGCCGTTACTCCCACGCAGTATGGGATTTGGTGGCGGAGGTTCTGCATCAGTGCTCTGAGTTGGTCCAGGCTGTCCTTTCCCAAGCAATTGCGGAGGGCAAGGATGCGGTGAAGTTTACCATCAGGTGTGGTTTGGACACCGCTGATTCGATGGGCAGGGCGATTTCCACGACGGTGGCGTTGCAGTGCCACGCCTGGTTGCGTTTCACTGGCTTCTCACCCGATGTCCAGAGCTCGCTCATGGACATGCCCTTCTATGGCTCCCGCCTCTTTGGTGATAAGGCTGACAATGCCCTGGAGCGCTTTAAAGACTCTCGTGCCACGGCCAAGTCTTTGGGTCTTTCCTTGAAAAATCCTGCCACCACGGGGTTTCGTTCCTTTCGTGGCCAGGGCAGGGTTACCCAGGCGCGCTCTTCCAGCAAGCCTGTGCAGAGCCAACCTCAGCGAGGCCGCGAACATGGGTTCCGCAGGGGCGGGTCTGGTAACCAGCGTGCAGGGCAGTCCACTTCGACCCCCGCTGCTTCTGCCTCGAAACCTTCCTAATCCGAGCTTCAGGGGGCACCCCATGCCAGTGGGTGGCAGGGTTCACCTCCGCCACTGGCGCGAGATTACATCGGACAAGTGGGTGCTGCAGATAATCTGCCAAGCTTAATCGCTCCCCTTTCTGTCCTCCCCTCCAGCAATGCCACCTCGGTACCACCGCATGTCGGGGGATCATTTGGCTCTTCTCCGTCAGGAAGTCATGGCCCTCCTGGCCAAAGGGGCCATCGAGTACGTTCCCGATCAGGAAGTAGGGAGTGGTTGTTATTCCCACTACTTCCTGGTCCCCAAGATGGACAAGGGGGGCCTGCGCCCCATCTAGGACCTCCGGGTCGTCAGTCGCTTCCTCCGGAAGTAGAAGTTCAAGATGCTGACTCTGGCTCAGGTCCTGTGTACCCTGGAGACTGGATGGTAGTGTTGGACTTGCAGGACGCTTATTTTCACATTCCCATCCTGCCGGCCCACCGGCGTTACCTGCGGTTCACGGTAGGCCAGGAGCATTTTCAGTTTGCCGTGCTCCCCTTCGGCCTTACCGGCGACCCTCGGGTGTTCACGAAGGTGATGGCTGTGGTCGCGGCTTATCTGCGCAGGTCAGGGGTGTCAGTCTTCCCCTACCTCGATGACTGGCTGTTGAAGGCAGGTTCGCCCCAGGCAGTTGTCTACCACCTCCAGGCTACGGCCGACCTCCTGCATCTGCTGGGGTTCTCCATCAATGTGCCGAAGTCGCACCTTAGTCCCTCTCAGAAGCTCCCTTTCATCAGAGCGGTTCTGGATTAGACGCTGGTTCGGGTTTATCCTCCAGAACAGCGAGTCTGGGATATTCAGGCTATGATTCCGCTCTTCTAGCCTCTATCCCGGGTTTCGATCAGGATGCGGTCTGTTGTAAGCCTTTCCGCCTATACCACTTCTGCCCAGAGTGCTGAAGAAGATCAGGCGCGACCAGGCCCAAGTTGTTATTGTGGCTCAGGACTGGGCTCGAAGAGTATGGTATCCCGAGCTACTCAGTATGAGCATCGATCCCCCGTTCCGTCTGCCTCTTCGGGAGGATCTTCTGTCGCAGCAGCAGGGGACGGTCCTCCACCCGAACCTGTCCAGCCTCCACCTCCATGCTTGGAGATTGAGCGGTGACAGTTGACACCTTTTGATCGTCCTCCCGAAGTCTGTCATGTCATCTTGGCAGCCAGGCGTCCCTCCACTAAAACGGTGTACGCCTGTAGGTGGAACAGATTTGTGGCATGGTGCACAGCTAAGACTGTGGATCCCCTTTCTGCCCCTCTTTCTGAGGTTCTCCTGTTCCTTCTTTCTTTGGCCCAGCGGGGCTCTGCTCTGGGCACTCTTAAAGGTTATCTTTCAGCTATCTCTGCCTTCCTTCGGCTTCCTGATCAGCCTTCTCTGTTTTAAGTCCCCGGTTGTTAACCGTTTTCTTAAGGGCATTACGCATACGTTCCCACCTGTGCCCTTCATAATGCCTCAGTGGGACTTGAATCTTGTCTTGACTTTTCTGATGTGCGCTCCCTTTGAGCCCCTTCATAACTGTCCCTTACTTCTTCTTACTCTCAAGACGGCTTTCCTGGTAGCTATCACCTCTGCCAGGAGAGTGAGTGAGCTCCAGGCTCTTTTTTCCAAACCTCCTTTCCTTTCTGTTCATCCGGACAAGGTGGTTCTGAGGACACGTCCTTCTTTCTTGCCAAAGGTTGTCACGCCCTTCCACATCGGGCAGACCATCACTTTGCCCACCTTTTTTCCCCCTCCGCATCCTTCACGGGAAGAGGAGCGGCTCAACCGTCTGGACACAAAACGTGCGCTTGCATTCTATCTGCAGCGTACACAGCAGTTCCGGGTGGATGACCAGCTCTTTGTTGGCTACGTGGACGCCAAAAAAGGTTGAGATGTGCACAAACGGACCATCTCTCGGTGGGTCATTCTGTGCATCCAAGCATGTTACTCCTTGGCTAAGAAGGAGCCTCCTGTGGGGCTGCGTGCCCGTTCTACCAGGGCGACTGCAGCCACCACTGCCTTGGGACGCGGTGTTCCCTTGCAGGACATTTGTCAGGCAGCTGCGTGGGCCTCGCTGCACACGTTTGCCAAGCATTACTGCCTTGACAGTCAGGTCCGGAGGGACGGCTTCTTTGGCCGTTCTGTTCTCTGTGACTTCCTGGTGTAATTTTGTTCTAAGGCCCACTACCGGGGTAGGTATTGCTGAGGTATCTATTCTAAGGTAAGGAATCTGTCACTAACGTGGTTCTTTCAGATGCACAAGTTACTACTTGGGTAACATTATATCTGTAAGAGATAGCAGGTTGTGATAGATTCCTTACCGCCCAACCCATCCTCCCCGTTCTGCGACCTTTTTCTAGGGTAAGGTCATCCCTTTCTGGGCCCTAGTTTCATGGCACCAGCGGTCAGTTTCTTGCATGGCTCTGCGTTCCTGGCGTGGAAAGTAGTCTACAGAACTGACTTCAGCGCGCATGGGTGACGCTTAAGTAGTCTCTGTGACACCATCTCGGCGCTTACAACGCCAGCGACGGACACGGAGCCGCACGACGCCACCTACTGACGCGCAGGGGTACTGCTACAAAAACTTTCCGGATCCAGTCTAACGCCTGGGAATATTCTACGGTAAGGAATCTATCGCTAAGTAATGTCTCTCACAGATGTATCGTTACACAAGTAGTAACTTGTGCGTTTGTGGAGCGGACGTTCGCTCGTGGACCTCCTGCTGCTGTATGTCGGATGTGTGTGGTTGCCCAACTCGGCAGTGTTCATCTTGTAAGACCATGGGGTCGGGCACAGGCCCCGCGGTGAGCACCGTGTTCCACTGGACCTGGCAGCAGATGTGGTGTCTTCTAGCTGCACTGAGCACAATATAATATATTATATATATAATATACTATCTGAATAAACACGGCTTTCTTTTTACACGTACGCATTAGGCTCCAGGACAGAATTAATTGGCTAGGATCGACTATGCACACCATTTAATTGCTGAATAAAGGTTTCCAATGATGCAGGGAGTACCGGGGGCTACCTGGTGAGGTTTAATTAATATCTCATGCCCCCGAATTCTATTCTGCCGCGAATTGCGGAAGTTTCGACATTTCCGCGTTCCCCGCGCAACGCCGAAATGCCGAAATTTCGCAAGTTCCGCGAGCGGAACGGAATTTGCCGCCCCCCCCTTAGTTGTGACATACCACCTGCGCTGGCCACTGTCTCTTGGAACGATCCAGTGTCAAAAAAATGCAGGGCCGCCATCACCTTATAAGTAGGGGTGAAAGCTGTTGGATATGTCCAGCGAGGCTGCAGGTGGAGCTTCAACAGATCACAAAGGGTTTTCAGGATGGCTCTATCCAGACGGCATTTCCGTATGATCGCAACATCCTCCATGTCCTCCAGCTCCGTCAAGTGACAAATCAAATTGGGCCTCCTCCTATTTGAGATGATAGTGGACACATGTCAATGCAATACATCATGAGATGTGCACAGCCTATCACGTTCTGGATGACACAACGACTACAATGACTGCCATCAATATTGAGTTACAGACCAGCTTACATGTAAGGACACTATCTGAAAGAAACACGTTAGTTAGATTCCTCACCTTAGAATATCCCCAGGCGTCAGGCTGGATCCGGAAAGATTTTTCGTCAGCAATACCCTTGCGCGTCGCTTAGCGTCGTCTGCGGCTACGCGTCCGTTGTCAGCGTCGTGCGCCGTGATGACGTCGTCAGAGTACTTAGACGCCGCCCTCGTGCGCTGACGTCAGTTCTTCTTTTTTCCGCGCCAGACACCGCTGATCCGGGAAGAGCATACCCTTTTAGTCATTTTTTGACTAAACTTTTTGACTCTTTTGGTCTATTCTATCGACTCGACTCTGGTGCCGGTAGGATGCCTGGTTTCAAACCCTGTGACTCCTGTCACCGACTGATGTCGGTTACGGACCACCACTGCCGGTGCCTCTACTGCCTTCGGGCCGACCACGATTCTGAGTCGTGCCTCGACTGCCGGCCCTGACCGGCAGTCGGCTCCGCGCCGTTCACGGTCCCGGTTGAGGAGGAGGTCGAGGGACCGGTCGCGGAGACGCAGTCACCACCACCACTCGTCTGGTTCCAAGTCTTTGGGTAAGTCGAAGCATAGTAAGAAGTCCAAGAGGCGACATCGCTCTTCGGGCTCCCCTCGCCGGTCGCGCAACTTGGCTGAGGGTTCGGGTGGTACCACCCATGCGGCTCCGTCGGAGCCGCAGGAGACGCGTCTGTCCCCATACACGCCGGTCCCTGGGACCGACGCGACTCCGGTGGAGGACAGTGCCTTCCTCTCGGCCATGAGGGGCCTGGCTCCGCCGTCGATGTCTGTCGGCGCGCCTTCGGGCCCCGCGGGCTTGACTGGTCCCAACGCTGCAGGTCCCCGCGGGATCCAGGCCTGGATCCCAGTCGGCATCGGTCGACCTCACGACCCCTCCGCCGGCGCCGACTCCAGTACTGCCTCAGGCGCCTCCTTCGGACGACGCCGTTCCCCGGTTCAGTCCCAGTCCGGGCCTGGCGTCGGAGCGGCGCCGCGTCCGACGGCGATGGGTGGCAATTTCATCTTCCGCCCAGCTCCGATCATTCCACCTGTCTACCAGGAATCAGATGACAGTGACGACTGGGAGGGGTCTGAGGACCCTCTGGTTCGGCAGGGCCAGTTATCACAGGACTGGGCAGATGAGCTAGGGGGTGCCAGTGGTCTTGATACCTCCCCTGACACTGGCTTCATCTCTCCTCCGACCGTGGCTTCGGAGGAAGGTGCTGCTTTTTCTGTGGTGCTGCGCAAGGCGGCCGAAGTCCTTGTGCTGGAGCTGCCTGCTATGGCTCTGAGGACTAACCTCCTCACCGAGGTACTCCAACCGTCAGCAAGCTCCTCGGAGCCTCTGCTGCAGTTTAATGAAGCACTACTGGACGTTCTGAAGGGCACCTGGTCCAAGCCCTCTACAGTACCTCCTGTGGACCGGAACGTAGCCCGGTGCCACCGCCCTGCACCAGGCGACCCCAGTTTTCTGTCCCTGCACCCCACGCCCGAGAGCCTTTTTATCCAGGCCTCGACTTTCCAGACCTCCTTCCCGTCCGCTCCCGGGAGTCCAAGAGACTTGAGCAGTTTGGTAAGAAGCTGTTCTCCTCCCTTAGTTTGGGACTGCGGTCTGTTAACACCGCTTGTCTCTTGGACCATTACTCCCACTCCCTGTGGGATACGGTGGAGGATGTGCTGCCCCAGTGTCTGGAGGAGGCCCGGACATGGTTCGCCCAGGCTCTTGCCGAGGGGCGGGATGCAGCGCGGCACGCTATCAGATGTGGACTAGACACTACGGACCCGCTGGGTAGGGCGATGTCGACCACAGTGACGTTCCGCCGCCACGCCTGGCTGCGGTCCACGAGTTTTTCAGGGGATGTCCAGAGCATCCTCATGGACATGCCCTTTGATGGCAGTCGCCTTTTAGGCGACAAGGCGGATAGTGCGCTGGAGCGCTTTAAGGACTCACGAGCTACGGCCAAGTCCTTGGGCCTCTCGGCCCCGCGCCCACAAAGTTCCGCTTTTCGCCCCTTTCATGGCCAAGGAAGGGGCGGCCCCTCATGTCTGCCTTGCCACAGGCCGCAGAACCAACCGCGGTCGCGGACGTGGGTTCCGCCGAGGCGGTACAGGGGAACAACGTGCCGGTCAGTCCACATCTACCCCGGCAGCATCCGCCTCTAAGCCCTCCTAGTCCGTGCTTTCAGGCCCATTCCACGCCAGTGGGAGGCAGAGTTCGCCATCACCTGCTCCACTGGCGTTCCATTACATCGGACAGGTGGGTGCTGCAAATCGTCCGAAGGGGCTACTCCGTCCCCTTCGAGGCAACCCCTCCAGCCATGCCACCGCAGTACCACCGCATGTCGGGGGTTCACTTGAAACTTCTACAGGAGGAAGTTACGGCCCTCTTGGCCAAGGGGGCCATTGAGCGCGTTTCTGGTCCAGAAGTAGGTCGTGGTTGTTATTCCCACTACTTTCTGGTTCCCAAGAAGGGCAAAGGGGGCCTACGCCCTATCTTGGACCTCAGGAGCGTCAATGCCTTCCTCCGCAAGGAGAAGTTCAAGATGCTCACTTTAGCTCAGGTTCTGGCTGCCCTAGACCCTGGAGACTGCATGGTAGCATTGGACTTGCAGGACGCTTATTCCACATCCCCGTCCTGCCGGCCCACCGGCGTTACCTGTGGTTCACGGTGGGCCAGGAGCATTTTCAGTTTACCGTGCTCCCCTTCTGCCTCACCAGTGCCCCTCGGATGTTCATGAAAGTGATGGCAGTGGTCGCAGCTCATCTGCGCAGATTGGGGGTTCCAGTCTTCCCCTATCTCGACGACTGGTTGTTGAAGGCGGGCTCACCCCAGGCAGTCGTCTCCCACCTCCAGACTACGGCCGACCTCCTGCATTTGCTGGGGTTCTCCATCAATGTGCTGAAGTCGCATCTGAGTCCCTCCCAGAAGCTCCTCTTCATCGGAGCGGTTCTGGACTCGGCGCAGTTCCGGGTCTATCCTCCGGAACAGCGGGTCTGGGATATTCAGACTCTGATTCCCATCTTTCGGCCTCTATCCCAGGTTTCGGTCAGGTTGGTCCTGCGGCTTCTGGGTCTGATGGCCTCCTGCATCCTGTTTGTGCATCATGCCAGATGGCGAATGCGGGCTCTGCAGTGGGACCTGAAGTTTCAGTGGGCTCAGCATAGAGGCAACCTGTCCGACCACGTCCTGATCTCGGAGGGCACTGCAAGACCGTTGCAGTGGTGGCTTACGGACCGCGATTGGGTCAGCGGCAGATCCCTCTCCCTAACCCAACCGGAGCATGTAGTGGTGACAGATGCGTCCCTCCTGGGATGGGGGGCCACATGGGAGAGGCGGAGATCAGATGCCTCTGGTCTCGGGCGGAGTCCCGGCTCCATATCAACCTTCTGGAGCAGAGGGCGATCCGACTTGCACTGAAGGCATTCCTTCCCTCTGTCTGGGGAAGTGTGGTGCAGGTGTTCACGGACAACACCACCGCCATGTGGTTTTGCAACAAACAGGGCGGGGTGGGGTCGTAGACCCTTTGTCAGGAGGCTCTGCGCCTCTGGACATGGCTGGAACATCAGGGCATCACCCTGGTGGTTCAACATCTGGCAGGCTCTCTGAATGCCAGAGCAGACTAACTCAGCCGCTGGTGCATGATGGATCACGAATGGCGTCTAAACTTGGACGTGGCACAAGGCCTCTTTTGGCAGTTGGGAGAGCCTTGGTTAGATCTATTCGCCACCGAAGAGAACGCGCAATGTCAGCAGTTCTGCGTGTTGGAGTTTCCAAGGCGGCACTCGCTCGGGGACGCCTTTTGTTGCGAGTGGAGTTGCGGTCTGTTGTACGCCTTTCCGCCTATACCACTTCTGCCCAGAGTGCTGAAGAAGATCAGGCGCACCCGGGCCCAAGTCATCTTAGTGGCTCCGGATTGGGCATGAAGGTACTTGTATCCCGAGCTACTCAGTCTGTCAATCGATCCCCCGATACGTCTGCCTCTTGAGGAGGACTGTAGGAGAGTAGGGTCTGCTTTCTATGTTCACCCCCACTTTTTGCTTTTTGCTTTACTGGTTTTCGACTTAGATGTGGCTGTGGGCCTGCTAATCAGACCCACAGCCCTGCTGTTCTCTCTCTAAATTAACACTATGTACTTTAGGTGCATAACCCATTTAGATAGGATCACCTTATTGGCCCCTGTACAGTGTACCTTAGGTACCCAGGGCATAGGTGTACCCTAGGCCTACCAGGGGCTGCAGCATGTATTATGCCACCCCTGGCCTGGCCTTCCATTATGACACAACTGGCTGACCACTCAGCTGGGGCAAGGTCGTGTAATCACCCCTTGCTTTGGTGTAGTATTCCTATACCTACCTTATATATAGACACATGTGTACCTATCAGCCACTCCTATGGCAGGCCTTAACAATCCTGGAGGCAGAGTGCTTGATAACATGTGAGATGGTGCTCTAGCATGAGCTGAGCCTGTCTGCAGCTTTCAGAACCATGTCCTTATAGCTGTTCTATGATATAGCCTACCATATACTCTTAAAGTGCCTTATAATCTTAAACGGTTATGGTAACTATGGTTTGGCATTATCAAAACATGTTGTGTAAGGTGTCTAACACTTTGGAATAATACCCCCATCCCATTACTGGGGATGAGGATATTATCCCTCCCTTCTAGAGGGAGAAGACATGTTGTAACCTACTTACCCGGTTAAAGTTAACCAGAGCCCCAGCATCACAAAATGTATGCTGCTGCCACGACACAAGTCTGACCTCCTGCTGCTGGGAGTGATCCCGGCACGGGAGGCTTGGACAATAGGTTTCCTGCCTTGGGAGGTGCGAGCACCACCCCAGACAGGCCTTATTGTATTGGGGCAGGGAGGGATGAAAGAAACGAGACACTGCCTGGGGCACACAAGGTGTCCCATGCATAGTCCAGTTCAAACCGGTGCTGGGGCACTCCAGCCCCAGTCCTGGCGCGAAACTGGACAAAGGGAAGGGGGTGTAACCACCCCCCTCCCAGGTCCCACCCATAAGGCGTGACCTAGCAGGCAACCCAGCCCCCCAGATTAATATAAGTGTGGTAGCTGGGCCCCAGGAGATTAGATTATCCTGAACCTGCAACTTGAACAGAAACTCTGGACCTTAGACATTCGACGAAAGAAGAAGACTGAAGAATCTCCCTTGTGGCCAAGGAGTGGCTACCCTGTGCAAACAGGCACCATCAAGAGACTTACCCTTTGCTTTGCTTAAGTTCTACGAGGGACCGACTGCAGAGCCCGACCAGAGCCTTGACTTCCAGACTTCTCCGACACTGATCCACATCCACAGACGAGCTGAGATCCGTGGAGGCGACGAGAGACGTGGGACCGGCTACCTGGGAAAAGTGGCGAGTATCTTCCAGCGCAGCTTCTGAGGTACCCTCGAAGTTGTGCACCGGGGATTGAGAAGCCCCAACCCCAAGCACCATCTGCACCGAAGATCAGCCCCCCACACTCCACGAGTCCTGCGTGGGGCCCTTCTGCATTTTCCTGCTTGCCGCGTCTGTCCGGTTGCTTGCCCGTTGGCTAGCGGCCTCTGTGCCGACACACCTTTAAATCTTCACTGCTGGTTTTGCTCCTCCAGACTGGCTCCCGCTTTTTTGCAAAAGAGAAGCACCCCAGACCTTCCTGGTCTGCACCAGAAGCAAGTCCTCCGTTCTTCGTGGGTTCCGCTTGCCAATGCTTGGTGAGTCCTAGTTCGACTTCAACGCCGCCGACAGCAAGAGCCTTCGTGGGACAGCTCGCCTCCTGGTCCTGGTCATCCTCGACGTCTCCTGGTACCCGTGGCTGCTGCGACAAGCTTCACCTGCAATCTTCACGACATCGTCTGGTTCCTTCCTGGTTCCACGAGGTCACTGGCACTGACTGCCTGTCAGCAACTTTCCTTCAGGCATCCATAGAAGTCAACGACGAAACCCGACGCAAGTTCACACCTATGCACCCGCAGCCTGTGGGCTAGGTAACTTGGGTACTTCGGTGCTCACAAGGGTAGTGACTATCCTAGGGTCTAGTTTCCGAGTCTCGACTTTCTAGTTGCTCCAGAAGTGTCCTAAAACTGCTTATTTCAGAACTGTACTATTTCTATCGATTATACGCATTACGCGTGAGTGTTTCCACTCTGCACCTGAATCCCGTGGGCCTCCCACTTCCTAACTGTTGGTAGTGTAGTGTAGCCCCAGCTATTCCCTAGGCCTAGGCCTATTCTATTTCCGTGACAGTGGTCCTTATACCACTTCTTTAGTATATGGTTTGCGTGGCCCCTAGGGCCTAACTGTATTACTTACCTGTGTGACTTAATGTATGCTTGAATAAGACTGTGTTGTACTTACCTCAAATCTCATAAAGAGTGCTGAGGGTTTGACTAGAATAAATACACTTTATTTTATATATATATCTGTTGTGGTGTCCTTTCATTTGGTATTCAAGGGATTATATATGGTATCGCAGCTGGCTTCACATGCCATTCAGAGTTTAGCCTAAGACTGCTCTTGTCCATGCTACCACTAGGATAGCTGGTCTATAAGGTTGACTTTACAACCAATCACCATAAGGGTTGTTTGGACTGATATAAGGTGTATGTTAGACCTGGCACCTTGGCGTGCGTCTCCCTTCCTCTTTTTGTCGCTGTGCCTCATGTGCTTTTATGGTGTTGGCCGCTCAGCGCGCTGTGCCACTGCCAACCAGTGTCGCGGTGCGAATGCTCCCTATGTAAATTTATATGTTGGTTGGATTCCATGATTGGATTGTTTGGTTTACTATCAGACCCCTGTAAAGTGCGCCAGGGCATGTAAATGCAAACACCGCTGGTGGGCTTGCAGCACTAGTTGTGCCACCCACAGAAGCGGCCGGTAAAATATGTCTAAGGTCTGCCATCGCAGAACCTGCGTGCAGTCTGGTACTGACATGCTGACTGGCAAGTGCCCACACTTGCCGGTCCCTAAACCTTCCCTTAACTTCATGTTAGTCACCCCTCTGGTAGGCCCACGGGCAGGGTGCGTTGTAAGCATAAGGTAGGACAAGCCTAGATGCGTGGCATGTCCTAGTAGTGAATTACCGCCATCTTGTTGTTCACTACTGCAAGGCTACCCTGTTCTCATAGGCCAGTATGGGCGGCTTGGATTGTTACACCCTATGATCCTAACCGACCCAGGGAACATGGTAGAAGATCGAGTTTAGTATGCCTGAACTCGGAATAATAAGGTACATCTTTTTCCAAGGTTTATTTTAATATTCCGGGTTTGCAAATGCCGCTTTTAGAAAGCTGGCCTTTGCTTGCCTAAACATTTCAGCCCGCCTCTGCGTGATGTGTATCTGCTGTCTGGCTGGTGTGAGTGACAGGGCTGGGGGAACCCAGATGGGCAGGGCGAGGTAGCCTGGTGGTGAATAGGACGATCGACAGGTAGATGGGAGGGAGGAGTACTCCTAGGCTCTGAATAGGACAGTGCTCTGCCACCTCAATGCCGGCTCCGCCCCCTGTGGAGCGTCTGATGACTCTGCCCTGCACTCTGAAAGAAGAAGCCTGCATCGCGTAAACAAAGTGCTCAGAAACCGGACTGGACTAGGCAAGGGCCCCCCTGGCCTGGGAGAACAAAAGATTTGCTGTATAAATGTAGGAGCCCTGCTCCTAAGAAACTAGATCCGCTTTTGACCAAGAAGAATCTCTGCCTGAGGAGGAGGCACCGGGAAAGCTGTAGGAGGAAGACTGTCCCTATCCTGGGGGATTGGCCTGCAGTGGTGACCTTGCTGCCAAAGGGGAGAAGAGAAACTGTTGCTGAAGACTTTGCTTTATATTTACTTTCAAGACTTGTGCTTTCCAAAACGATCTCCAAGGGCTTGGAACTGAGCTTGCCCCCTGAACTGAGCCCCAGGACCATTGGGCTCTACCTGATCTTCACTCGCCTGCCGCTGGACTGTGGTGTCCTTTCCCTCGCCGGAGCTGTGACCCTCGTTCCCCAGTCCCTCCCTGAGCCGTGACCAGGACTGCTTAGCCGCCCCCGCCTTGGGAAGAGCCTCGCTCGATCGGAGCCGCTCCCCCTACGCTGTGCTGGGCTGCCCCTGTCACCTCGCTCGCTGGAGGCTCGCTGTGCACCTTCACCCTCCCGCCAGAATCGGCGTTGTGAGCATCTCCAAGCCTCGGACGGCCCGGACGTAATCTGCATGCCCGGCTGCCCCGCTTTGTTCACCCGCCACCTGCAACACCCCGCTCTTGTCGTGAGCCTGAAGATCAGACCCCCATCGTGAAGTGTGGGAGCCCCGGACGCCGCCTCGCCCTTCTGTCGAAGAGCCGCTGAAATCCCGCACCCGCCTTCGCGTCAAGAAACAAGGTACTGTACTGACGAACTCGACCGCGAGCTCGCATCGGATCCAGGGTCCGCAACGTTCTGATTTCCCTGTCATCTGCCGTGTGCTTCCCGGGCGCCGCCTCAGCACGAAGTGCGCTGAGGCCCACAGTTACCTTGTGCCCGCCTAAAGAACTTTCCATAACAAAGAGACTTTACCGTATTTCCAAGAGTTGTGGCCCCATCAGTTCATCGTTACTGGGCCTTGTATTTGAATCTGCTGAATCTACATAAAAGCTTATTTTTATATACTTCCTGATTGGTGTCCGTTTGTGGTGCATGCAAGGGGTTTACTGTATGTGTAATTGCATTTGCTTAACCATGTACGCCTGAGACTTAGCCTAGACTGCTCGCGCCACGCACCTAGAGGGTGAGCAGGGGTTATTCTGGGGAGTCATCCTTCGCCCTGACAAGAAGTAAAGGGTCCCTGCTTGTTGTGGGTACACACCTGCGTCAACCAGAGCCCCCTCATTTCTAACATTGGTGGCAGCGGTGAGGATTTACGGATTTGCATTTGTGGTTTGCGTATAGTGAACCACTGATCACCACGTAGTGAGAGCAGACCAGTAACACAGCCACAAGACTAGCAATTGTTTTTGTTTTGCCAAGAATCTCCATTGTTAGAGCCATGCCTGGTTCACTTCCCGCCGGAAGGGCAGCTTCTATAATCTCTGGATTTGAGGACATAGATTGGGAAGAAAGCGCTCTTCAGAATCATACCAATGAAGAATTGAAAAGTTTTTGCTCCAAGTTCAGAATTGCCCAAACTGGATTGAAAAAGAAGGCCCAACTCATGAAGGCGCTGAGGGCCTGGTATGAGTCAAAGGCACCAGAGAATCAGGTGGAAATGGTTCCACCAGAAAGTGTCCATGAGTTTGGCAGAGGCCTGTCGCCAGAAGAGTTGGCAGACAGGGCCACAACCCGAGCACACGAAGTGGAGATGGCAAGACTTAATGGGCAGATGGATATGGAAAAACAAAGATTAGCCATGGAAGAAAAGAAACTACAATTAGAGCATGAAATGAAGCTGAGGGAGCTGGAGCTGAAAGCAAAAAGTTTGGAGCTTAATCCCTCTGGTGGCAGCACACCGCCAGCACCGGCGGAACCAAGAGTTCATATTCCCAAGGATGTAGTGAAGGAGTTCTTCAAGAATGACGACATCGGGCAGTGGTTCAGAGCCTACGAGGTAGCCATGTCTTCCCACCGGGTCCCTGAGAGAGACTGGGGAGCGGGGTTGTGGGGACGGTTCCTGAGTGAAGGGCGGGACACACTGTTAGATTTACCTGCTGATGTTCATAATTCTTACGCCCATATGAAGGAAGCCTTGATGACTAGGTATGGGTTGACCCCTGAGTTATATAGACAGAGGTTCAGGGGTTGCACTAAGATTCCCAATAGTACGTATGTGGAGTATGTGACTTTCTTTTGCAGAGCGCTGGATGGTTGGGTAAAGGGTAGTAAGGTAAATGATTATCAAGGGCTTCTTGATTTAATGGCATGGGAGCACTTGTCCAGTAATTGTTTTCCTGAGCTACTCCAGCACCTGATAGATAGTAGGCTGACTAACCCTAGGAAGCTTGCTGAGGAGGCGGACCGCTGGGTCAGTACCAGGGTCCACAAGGGTCCCGTGGGAGATTCCGCCAAAGGTGGGCAGGGTCCCCAGCAGAAGAGTGGGGGGGACAGGGGTAAACAGAAGCAGTTCCCAAAAGGGCCCCAAAGTAGTCCCCAAGGGAACCAAGGGAAGGGTTCTCAGCCTCCCCCACCCCAGAAACCGACCGGGGCCCCTACAGGTCCTCCTGTTCAGAAGGGGCCCGTCAGATGTTACAGGTGTAACAATTTGGGGCATTTTGCCTCTGATCTAAAGTGTCCCTTGTTTGGTAAACCAGCATCCACTGGTGCTCCACCCCGGCAGGTGACTAGTGTAGCCTTGGGGGAGAAGAGGGATAATCAAGGTGGGTGGGGTCCCGCAGAGATGTCCCTGGTCTCGCTAGGATACCGTGAAGTGGTCCCTCCAACCCAGCTGCCTGAGAACACTAAGAAGTACAGGCAGTGGGTGACCATAAATGGCCATAGAGTGGAAGCTCTCAGAGATACAGGAGCCAGTGTGACAGCTATCAGGTGTCACCTGGTGTCTCAGGAGCAGGTGGTCCCCAATGCATTCTATCCCGTTGTTGCCGCTGACAACACCGAGAGGCACTGCAAGGTGGCTCAGGTTCCCTTTGAGTGGGGGGGGGGTCTCTGGTACTCTTCAGGTAGCTGTGAGGCCCGCCATGCCTGTAGACTGTTTGTTAGGGAACGATTTGGAGAGCTCACCTTGGGCTAAGGTGGAGCGGAGTGCTCACCTGGAGATGTTGGGTATGCCGGATTGGGCGTGTGTCACCACACGGTCCATGGCAGCCAGTAGAGGGACTCAAGAGGTCCTGGAGCCTAAGAGGGAGGCCCAGGAACCGGCCTCAGAGAGAAGGAGCAAGGGGCGCGGGAAGCCGGCCCCTGAAGTTCCCACGGTCCAGGAGGAAGCAGACCTTGAGGGGGATGCCCTGGAGCCTACAGGGGAGCAGATAGCTGAACTGGGAGACCTGCCGGAGCTGACCCATTGGCAGCAGGAAGGAGGTCCCACCAGGGAGGACTTTTGCAAGGCACAGAAGGAGTGCCCTTCTCTCGTGGGTATGCGGCAGCAGGCTGCAGACCAGGCTGCAGGTGATCAGTCAGGATCACATTTCGTTTACTGGGAGAACGACCTCCTATATACAGAGCCTAAGGTTGCTGAGCCTGGGTCAGCCCGTGCGCTGGTGGTACCCCAGGACTTCAGAGCCTTCCTACTGGGGCTGGCTCACGATGTGCCATTGGCAGGGCATTTGGGGCAGGACAAGACCTTTGAAAGGCTTGTCACCCACTTTTATTGGCCTCAAATGCGCAGGAGTTCAGATACTCACTGCAGGACATGCCAGACTTGCCAGGCAAGTAGAAAGAGTGGAAGGAAGCAGAAGGCTCCACTCCAGCCATTCCCTGTGGTCAGTACCCCGTTCCAGCGAGTGGGGATTGACATTGTAGGGCTACTGGACCCCAGGACAGCGATGGGCAATAAGTTCATCCTGGTCCTGGTGGACCATGCCACCCGGTACCCGGAAGCCATTCCTCTGAGGACAGTGACGGCCCCCGTGGTGAGACGTGCACTGATGGGAATTTTCTCCCGAGTGGGATTCCCTCTAGAGGTGGTGTCTGACCGAGGTACCAATTTCATGTCCAAGTACATGAAATCCCTTTGGCAAGAGTGTGGTGTAACCTACAAGTTCACCACACCTTACCACCCCCAAGGAAACGGGTTGGTTGAGAGATTCAACCGAACCCTCAAAGGCATGATAATGGGCCTAGAAGGACCCATGAGGCGTAAGTGGGACGTCCTCTTACCATGCCTTCTCTTCGCTTACCGTGAGGTGCCACAGAAGTCTCTGGGGTTCAGTCCCTTTGAGCTGCTGTATGGTCACCCAGTCAGAGGACCTCTAAGTCTGGTCAAGGAAGGCTGGGAGCAATCTCCCAGGAAACCTCCCCAGAATGTATATAGTTACATGCTGGCCTTCCGGAATCAGACTAGGCGATTCAGGCAACTTGCTGAGGCAAATCTGGAAGCCAGCCAGGAGGAGATGAAGCGGTGGTACGACCAGAATGCCACTCTGGTAGAGCTTCAGCCTGGACAGAAGGTATGGGTCTTGGCCCCCGTGGAGCCGTGTGCGCTCCAGGATAAGTGGACCGGTCCCTTTGAGGTGGTGGAGCGCAAGAGTCCTGTTACCTACGTGGTGGACCTGAAGTCTCCTAGGAACCCCTTGAGGGTCCTACATGTCAACCGCCTCAAGCCCCACTTGGAGAGGTCCCAAGTGGGCATGCTCTTGGCAACAGATGCTGGGATGGAAGAGGAGACAGAACCTCTTCCTGACCTCCTGTCAGCCAAGGAGCAAGATGGGTCAGTGGATGGTGTCATCCTCTCTTCTGCCCTGACCCCTGAGCAACAGAATGATTGTCGCCAGTTGCTGGGACAATTTTCTGATCTGTTTTCCCTGGTTCCCGGTGTCACTGATTGGTGCGTCCATGATGTGGACACTGGGGATAGTACACCTGTGCGGCACAAGGCCTACAGGGTGACTGACAGGGTGAGGACATGCATCAAGGAGGAGGTCTCCAAGATGTTTGCACTCGGGGTAATTGAGGCTTCCAGCAGTCCTTGGGCCAGCCCAGTGGTCTTGGTCCCAAAGGCTGCAGCGCCGGGAGCCACACCCGAACTCCGGTTCTGTGTGGACTACAGAGGACTCAATTCAGTCACTAGGACTGACGCACACCCCATCCCCAGAGCTGATGAGCTCATAGATCGGCTAGGGGCTGCCCACTACCTCAGCACGTTTGATTTGACGTCTGGGTATTGGCAGATCGCCTTGACCGAGGGGGCCAAAGAGAGGTCAGCATTTTCCACCCCAGATGGGCACTACCAGTTCCGGGTTATGCCATTTGGGATGAAGAATGCCCCTGCCACCTTCCAGAGATTGGTCAACCAGGTGTTGGCTGGGCTGGATTCGTTCAGTGCAGCCTACCTGGATGACATCGCGGTGTTCAGCTCCACTTGGGAAGAACACCTGCGCCACCTCTGGGAAGTGTTGATGGCACTGCGCAAGGCAGGCCTCACGATCAAGGCAAGTAAGTGCCAGATCGGGCAGGGTTCCGTGGTGTACTTGGGACACCAAGTTGGGAGTGGCCAGGTGGCACCCCTTCAGCCCAAGATAGAAACCATCCTGAATTGGGAGTCGCCCAAAACCCAGACAGAGGTGAGAGCCTTCCTAGGTCTCACCGGGTACTACAGGAGGTTTGTCAAGGGGTATGGCAACATGGTTGCCCCCTTGACAGCGCTGACTTCGAAGAAGCAGCCCAGGAAAGTGATTTGGACTGACACCTGTCAGAAAGCTTTTGAGGCCTTGAAAACTGCTATGTGCACGGCGCCCGTGCTCCTGGCTCCCAACTTCTCCAAAGAGTTTATCGTTCAGACAGACGCTTCAGAGCATGGTGTGGGGGCTGTTCTTTCACAGATTAATGAGGAGGGCCTAGATCAACCCGTAGCCTTTCTTAGCAGGAGGTTACTTCCACGGGAACAGAGGTGAAGTGCTATTGAGCGTGAGGCATTTGCTGTGGTCTGGGTGCTGAAGAAGCTAAGACCCTACCTGTTTGGGTCTCACTTCCGGGTTCAGACGGACCACAGGCCCCTCAGATGGTTGATGCATATGAGGGGTGAGAATCCAAAGTTGTTGAGGTGGTCCATTTCCCTACAGGGTATGGATTTCACGGTGGAACATCGCCCTGGTACAGATCACGCCAATGCTGACGGTCTGTCCAGGTTTTTCCGCCTTAGTGATGAGGAACTCCCTGGGGTAGGGTAGTTCTCCCCACTTTTCAGCTGGAGGGGACACGTGTTAGACTTGGCACCTTGGCGTGAGTCTCCCTTCCTCTTTTTGTCGCTGTGCCTCATGTGCTTTTATGGTGTTGGACGCTCAGCGCGCTGTGCCACTGCCAACCAGTGTCGCGGTGCGAGTGCTCCCTATGTAAATTGTATATGTTGGTTGGATTCCATGATTGGATTGTTTGGTTTACTATCAGACCCCAGTAAAGTGCGCCATCAGCGCCAGGGCATGTAAATGCAAACACCGCTGGTGGGCTTGCAGCACTGGTTGTGCCACCCACAGTAGCGGCCGGTAAAATATGTCTAAGATCTGCCATCGCAGAACCTGCGTGCAGTCTGGTACTGACATGCTGACTGGCAAGTGCCCACACTTGCCGGTCCCTAAACCTTCCCTTAACTTCATGTTAGTCACCCCTCTGGAGGCCCACGGGCAGGGTGCGTTGTAAGCATAAGGTAGGACAAGCCTAGATGCGTGGCATGTCCTAGTAGTGAATTACCGCCATCTTGTTGTTCACTACTGCAAGGCTACCCTGTTCTCATAGGCCAGTATGGGCGGCTTGGATTGTTACACCCTATGATCCTAACCGACCCAGGGAACATGGTAGAAGATCGAGTTTAGTATGCCTGAACTCGGAATAATAAGGTACATCTTTTTCCAAGGTTTATTTTAATATTCCGCGTTTGCAAATGCTGCTTTTAGAAAGCTGGCCTTTGCTTGCCTAAACATTTCAGCCCGCCTCTGCGTGATTTGTATCTGCTGTCTGGCTGGTGTGAGTGACAGGGCTGGGGGAACCCAGATGGGCAGGGCGAGGTAGCCTGGTGGTGAATAGGACGATCGACAAGTAGATGGGAGGGAGGAGTACTCCTAGGCTCTGAATAGGACAGTGCTCTGCCACCTCAATGCCGGCTCCACCCCCTTTGGAGCGTCTGATGACTCTGCCCTGCACTCTGAAAGAAGAAGCCTGCATCGCGTAAACAAAGTGCTCAGAAACCGGACTGGACTAGGCAAGGGCCCCCCTGGCCTGGGAGAACAAAAGATTTGCTGTATAAATGTAGGAGCCCAGCTCCTAAGAAACTAGATCCGCTTTTAACCAAGAAGAATCTCTGCCTGAGGAGGAGGCACCGGGAAAGCTGTAGGAGGAAGACTGTCCCTATCCTGGGGGATTGGCCTGCAGTGGTGACATTGCTGCCAAAGAGGAGAAGAGAAACTGTTGCTGAAGACTTTGCTTTATTTTTACTTTCAAGACTTGTGCTTTCCAAAACGATCTCCAAGGGCTTGGAACTGAGCTTGCCCCCTGAACTGAGCCCCAGGACCATTGGGCTCTACCTGATCTTCACTCGCCTGCCGCTGGACTGTGGTGTCCTTTTCCTCGCCGGAGCTGTGACCCTCGTGCCCCAGTCCCTCCCTGAGCCGTGACCAGGACTGCTTAGCCGCCCCCGCCTTGGGAAGAGCCTCACTCGATCGGAGCCGCTCCCCCTACGCTGTGCTGGGCTGCCCCTGTCACCTCGCTCGCTGGAGGCTCGCTGTGCACCTTCACCCTCCCGCCGGAATCGGCGTTGTGAGCATCTCCAAGCCTCGGACGGCCCGGACGTAATCTGCGTGCCCGGCTGCCCCGCCTTGTTCACACGCCACCTGCAACACCCCGCTCTTGTCGTGAGCCTGAAGATCAGACCCCCATCGTGAAGTGTGGGAGCCCCGGATGCCGCCTCGCCCTTCTGTCGAAGAGCCGCTGAAATCCCGCACCCGCCTTCGCGTCAAGAAACAAGGTACTGTACTGACGAACTCGACCGCGAGCTCGCATCGGATCCAGGGTCCGCAACGTTCTGATTTCCCTGTCATCTGCCGTGTGCTTCCCGGGCGCCGCCTCAGCACAAAGTGCGCTGAGGCCCACAGTTACCTTGTGCCCGCCTAAAGAACTTTCCGTAACAAAGAGACTTTACCGTATTTCCAAGAGTTGTGGCCCCATCAGTTCATCGTTACTGGGCCTTGTATTTGAATCTGCTGAATCTACATAAAAGCTTATTTTTATATACTTCCTGATTGGTGTCCGTTTGTGGTGCATGCAAGGGGTTTACTGTATGTGTAATTGCATTTGCTTAACCGTGTACGCCTGAGACTTAGCCTAGACTGCTCGCGCCACGCACCTAGAGGGTGAGCAGGGGTTATTCTGGGGAGTCATCCTTCGCCCTGACAAGAAGTAAAGGGTCCCTGCTTTTTGTGGGTACACACCTGCGTCAACCAGACCCCCCTCATTTCTAACAATGTACACTAGAACTAGTGACATCATACATCAGGCCAACTTTCCACAAGGACCTTCTGTCACAGCAGCAGGGAACGGTCCTCCACCTGAACCTGTCCAGTCTCCACCTCCATGCGTGGAGATTGAGCAACGACAGTTGATGCCAATTGACTTGCCTCCTGAAGTCTGTGATGTGATTCTGGCAGCCAGGCGTCCCTCCACAAAATCGGTATACGCCTGCAGGTTGAACACATTTGTGGCATGGTGCACAGCAAAGGCTGTGGATCTCCTTTCTGCCCCTCTTTCTGAGGTTCTCTTCTTTCTTCTTTCTTTTGCCCAGCAGGGCTCTGCTCTGAGCACCCTATAAGGTTATCTCCCTGCTATTTCTGCTTTCTTACGGCTTCCTGATCAGCCTTCTCTTTTCAAATCCCTTGTTGTTTCTCGCTTCTTTAAGGGCATTACTCACATGTTTCCTCCTGTCCCTTTCGTAATGCCTCAGTGGGATTTGAATCTGGTCTTGACGTTTCTGATGTGCGCTCCCTTTGAGACCCTTTATAATTGTCCTCTTCGTCTCTTGACGCTTAAGACTGCTTTCCTGGTAGCCATCACCTCTGCTAGAAGGGTGAGTGAGCTCCAGGCTCTCTCTTCTAAGATTCCTTTTCTTTCTGTCCCTCCGGACAAAGTTGCTCTCAGGACTCGTCCTTCCTTTCTCCCTAAGGTGGTAACTGCCTTTCACATCGGACAGTCTGTTACATTGCCCACCTTCTTTCCGCCTCCGCATCCTTCGAAAAAAGAAGAGAGGCTCCACCGTCTGGACCCAAAACGGGCGCTGTCCTTTAATTTGGACCGCACAAAATAGTTCCGGTTGGACGACCAACTCTTTGTTGGCTACGTGGGCGCTAAGAAGTGACGGGCGGTGCACAAGCAGACCATCTCTCGGTGGGTTGTTTTGTATATCAAGGCTTGTTACTCCTTGGCTAAAAAGGAACCTCCTGTAGGGTTGAGAGCCCATTCCACCCGGGCCACAGCGGCGACAACTGCCCTGGGCCGGGGAGTCCCCTTGCAGGACATTTGTCAGGCAGCAACGTGGGCCTCGCTGCACATGTTTGCTAAACATTATTGCCTGGACAGCCAAGTCCGGAGAGACGGCTTCTTTGGCCTTTCTGTTCTCCAGGACTTCCTGGTGTGATCTTGGTTCGCAGACCCACCACCGGGATTGGTATTGCTGGGGTATCTATTCTAAGGTGAGGAATCTAACTAACGTGTTTCTTTCAGATGAACAAGTTACTTACCTTCGGTAACGATATATCTGAAAGAAACATTAGTTAGTTAGATTCCTCACCGACCCACCCATCCTCCCCATTCTGCGAACCGATATCTAGGGTTGAGGTTATCCCTTTCAGGGCCCTAGATTTTTTTGGCACCAGTGTCGGTCTCTTGCATGGATCTGCGTTCCTGGTGCGGAAAGCTGTGTACAAGAACTGACGTCAGGGCGTGAGTGCAGCGTCTAAGTACTCCGCCGACGTCATCCCTGCGCACGACACCGACGACGGACGCGGAGCCGCAGACGACGCCTAGCGATGCGCAAGGGTATTGCTGATGAAAACTCTTTCCCGGTCCAGCCTGACGCCTGGGATATTCTAAGGTGAGGAATCTAACTAACTAATGTTTCTTACAGATATATTGTTACCGAAGGTAAGTAACTTGTTCTTCAGCTACACAAAGGGCACACCTGTCAACTTACACAAGACAAGTACCTCAAACACCACATTGGTCAATGTGGATGCACATAGGGAGATGGCCACATTTCACATGGGCACGCCTGGGAGTATAGCATCCAGCATATGTGCAACAAATCAAACCCACCCCACTGTCTCATACCTAGCTGCTGTACCTGTCACACCTTAATGCGTCATTACAACCTGGCACACATGCAACACACAATGACCACCGTCGGCGCAGGAATGAAGAATGTGTGCATGAGCAGACATGAGAGGCAATGCAAAATGGATCATCATTCATTAAGACGAGCATTGCTGTGATTGTCACTGCACCTCAACACATTGCCATGTCCAGAATAACACTGTCCTGCCTACCCAACCATCAAATCCATAAGTGACATGTGAGTGAGTACAGGCCAATCTATGAAATCACACACACAAACATGGCATGTGTAGCCATCAGTGGAGTAAATGGAACATTGGTATCGTGTGCACAATGGTGTGCCAATTGACCATGTAGGCACTGTGCACTGTTGATGTTTGCCAGATGGCCATTGCGATTGTATGGCACCCATATCGCGGTAGCTACCGCCTGGCCCCGGCGGTGTGTCACCAGCACCCCCATTCACACAAGTGCGGTAGTGATAGGAATGGAGAGATGGGGAAATGGTGGTTGCAATGCTCCGCAATCCATATCGCGGTAGCTACCGCCTGGCCCCGGCGGTGTGTCACCAGCACCCCCATTCACACAAGTGCGGTAGTGATAGGCATGGAGACATTGGTAAATGGCGGTTGCAATGCTCCGCTGTTAGACCTTGCACCATTGGCGTGAGTCTCCCTTCCATTTTTTTCGCTGTGCCTCCTCTGTTTTTCTGGTGATAGATGCTCTATGCGCTGCGCCACTGCCATGCAGTGCCGCAGCGCGGATGCTCCCTGTATAAAAATGACATATGAATTGGTGTATCCCTGATTGGCTTATTTGGCCTACCTGTTAGTCCCTAGTAATGTGGCCTGTGTGTGCCCAGGGCTGGTAAACCAAATGCTGCTGGTGGGCCTGCAGCGCTGATTTGCGCCACCCACAGAAGCAGCCTGTAAAGTGTGTCTCAGACCTCCCACTGCAGTGTCTGTGTGCAGTCTAGAACTCCCATCTTGGCGGTGAAGGGCACCCACTTCCCAGCCCATTAACCTTCCCTTGGCATCATGTAAGCCACCCCTATGGTAGGGTGCATTGTATGTGTAAGGTAGATCATGCTTTGATGTGTGTAGCATGTCCTGGTAGTGAATTACACCCAATTTCATTTTTCACTACTGTAAGGCTACCTGTTCTCCATAGTCCAGAATGGGAGGTTTAGCTATTACATTCTATAGTCCTAACTGACCCATAGAACATGGTAGAAAAACGAATTTAGTATGCCTGAGCTCAGAATATTGAAATACATCTTTTAGTGAAGTTTATTTTTATATTCTGTGTTTGAAAATACCACTTTTAGAAAGTAGGTATTTTCTTGCCTAAGCCTTCCAGTGTGCTCTGCTGTTATGTGGATTGGCTGTCTGGTTATGGAGGGACAAGGCAGGCCGAGTAAGACCTGGGTTGAATAGAGAGATCTGCCTTGGAGTGAGGGGAGGGGTAGCTCCTGCACTTGAATAGGGCTGTGCCTGGCAAGGTGAATGCTGGCTCCACCTCCCACTGTGCGTCTGATGGCAGACCCCCTCTTTCTGAAAGGAAGGATGCAGCCTGGTAAACAAAGTGCTCCAGGGCTGGGCAGAACTGGTTCTGGCTGGGTTCAGTGACTTGTAGCTTCTGAGAACAAAGACTTTTGGGGTATAAATATCTGTGTTGAAACCCCTACAATTTGTATTGCCCCAGGATCTTAAGACCAACCTCTGTCCGTGGAACTGAAGGAAACTGCAGGAGAGGACTGTCCTGGTGTTGTGTGCTGTTCCCTGGATTGGCCTGCAGTAGTTTTCATCGGACTGGAAATAGGAGGGAAAAGGAGCTGTAAGAGAACTTTTTAATCTTGAACCTGCAATCACCCAAGGGCTAGAGAGAGAACTTATCTCCTGACTGAAGTCTCAGGACCAGTAGACTTCATTTCGTCACTAAGGCCTGTTAGCGAGCCGCCGCAGCCGAAGAGCGTCAAGAAAATCATCGCACTGCTGCTGCCGAGGGCTCGCTGCCCTGACCATCGCCCCGCACGTTTGCGGGCCTAAAAATTATCACTACAGCCGCGGAGCATCAGGAAAATCGTCGCATCGCGCCGCTGAGGGCTCGCTGGCCTGATCATTGCCCCACCTGGTTGGGGGCCGTGAAATTGTCGCTAACAACCATTAGTGAGCGGCCGCGACCAAGAGCGTGAGAAAAAACATCGATAACCCGCCGTATTGGCATTTTTGTGGATTATTGTCAACAACACCCCAGAACTGTGAGTAAAAGGGTCTCAGAGACCATTGCCCTGAACTGAACTTTGCATTCCCCATTTGAACTATTTTTGCAGCATCCAGAGAGAATTCTTTTTATACAGTATTGTGGATTTCTCGTTATTTGGTCTTGTGGTAAGCCTATATATAAAGATAACTATTTTTTGATACCTACCTGTGTTGTGTCCCTTTGTAGTGTTCCTCACTGTATTACTGTGTATGGTCATAAACGCCTCTGAGATTAGCCTAACTGCTCGTGCTACGTTACCACAGGGTGGAGCAGGGGTTGTCAAAGAGGGGCAGCCCTTCACTCTGACTTAGGAAGAAGGGTCCCTGCTTGGACAGTGGCCATCCACTGCCAACCAGATACCCCCATTTCTAACATTGGTGGTCAGCAGTGGGGATCTGGACTTGCGTTTGTGACCGCAGTGTCTAGTTTTCAAGTCTCAACTTCCTAGCTACTCCGGAAGTGTCCTAAATCTACCGTTTTCTAAACTGTACTATTGCTATTGACTTTTACGCATTACGCGTGAGTGTTTCCACTCTGCACACGAATCCCGTGGGCCTCCCACTTCCTAACTAACGCTAGTGTAGTGTAGCCCCAGCGATTCCCTAGGCCTAGGCCTATTCTATTTCCGTGACAGTGGTTCTTATACCACTTACTTAGTATATGGTTTGCGTGGCCCCTAGGGCCTAACTGTATTACTTACCTGTGTGACTTACTGTATGCATTAATAAGACTGTGTTGTACTTACCTCTAATCTCATAAAGAGTGCTGAGGGTTTGCTTAGAATAAATACACTTTATTTTATATATATATCTGTTGTGGTGTCCTTTCATTTGGTATTCAAGGGATTATATATGGTATCACAGCTGGCTTCACATGCCATTCAGAGTTTAGCCTAAGACTGCTCTTGTCCATGCTACCACTAGGATAGCTGGTCTATAAGGTTGACTTTACAACCAATCACCATAAGGGTATTTGGACTGATATAAGGTGTACACTATAACTAGTGACATCATACATCAGGCCAACTTCTCACATTGGTGAGCAGCGGTTGGGATCTGAGCTTGCTGTTGTAATACCATTGTAATCTTGAGATACTAAATTGAAAGATCACACAGATATTGTCTAGGTACATATAACATAGATTATTATACTTAAGTCCTACTGGACTTTGTAGTTGTAGGTTGAAGGGAGTAACACACCCTGACTACAACTACTAGAAAGGTTTAGTAGATACAACTAGTGTAGGTAGGTGCACACACCACACCCTCACTAGATCATGTCTCTGAGAGTAGATCAAGCAGATGCTCTCTCAGGAGGATCAGGTCTGCAAAAGATCCCCTCTAGATATGATACCTTAACATTCCAGGAGATGAGACAGTTGTGTACCTCCAGAGGAATAAAACAGGGTGCAAACCCTACCCTCCTTCAGTTAAGACAACTCCTAGAGGAGTATGATGCTCAGAGGGCATCTCAGGCAGGTGCCCTAGGCACAGAGGAGGGTCTACCCACCACAGAGGAGTCAGATGGGGCTTCAGATGGGGAGGTAGACAGCCAGAGCCAAGTAAGGAGACTTAGCCAGGCTAACTTAAGTTTATATGGGAGTTTGCATGGGGTCCCCCCATACAGACCTACAAGTAGGCATTCACAGAGAAGCAGGAGGGACAGATCCCCTTCAAGGGAATCCATCCACTCCCATGTCTCTAGCATCTCTAATGCTTCCTCTCACAGGGGAATGACTTCACCTGAGAGAAAGGTGCATAAAGCCAGAATGAGGGAAGCTAATCTGAGGATTCAGAGGGAAGAAATTGCCCTTGCCAAAGAGAAGCTTGCTCTGGCTAGAGAGCAAAAATTGTGTGGGTCAGAACCCACTGGTGGCAGCAACATTCCTAGAGATAGGGATAGGTCTTATGACCATAGAAACCTAAGCAAGATAGTCCCCCCATATCAGAATGGGGATGACATCCACAAATGGATGACTGCTTTGGAGAGGGCCTGCAAAGTACAGCAGGTACCCCAAAGTCAGTGGGCAGCTATCTTGTGGCTCTCCTTTTCTGACAAAGGTAGAGACAAGCTCCTCACAGTCAGTGATGAGGATGCAAACAATTACAAAGTCCTGAAGAGTGCTCTGATAGATGGGTTTGGCTTAACCACTGAGCAATATAGGTTGTTGTTCAGAGACACCCAGAAGACACAGACACAGGACTGGTCTGATTTTGTGGATTGTGCCACTAAGGCTTTGGAAGGTTGGTTAAATGGCAGCAAGGTGCAGGACTATACAGGATTGTACAACTTGATTATGAGGGAGCAGATCCTTAGTAATTGTCAGAACCAGCTTCTCCATCAACACCTGGTAGACTCAGATTTGACCTCTCCCCAAGAATTGGGAAAGAGGGCAGATAAATGGGTCAGTACCAGGATTAGGCCTAAAAATCAGGGTGGTGACCAAAAGAAAGATACCACCAAGCCTCAAGAGAAGGGTGGGGATAAAGCAAAAGAGAAATCTTCCTCAGGGCCCCAAAACTCCACACAGGGTGGTGGGTCCCAAGCTCCCTCCTCTACCACAGTTAAAAAGCCTTACTGCCATGTGTGTAAAACACCTGGGCATTGGAAAACTGACAGCAGTTGTCCACAGGCTAAAAACAAAACTGTTCCTCCAACTACTCCTGTCACACCACCTATTACTGTCAGCAGTAATCCCCCAGGTGGTGGGAGTGCCCCCAAAAATTTGGTTGGGTTTTCTTGGGGAACACAGGGGGATCCTGGCTTAGCCAATTCCCCTACAGCAGCTACTCTTGTCTGTGATGGTGGCATGGGGTTTGCCAACTTCACTGCCTGTCCCAACACTTTGGGTAGGTACAGACAGGAACCCTACATCAATGGTAGAAAAGCTGAGGCCTACAGAGACACTGGAGCTAGCATCACTATGGTGGCCCATAGGCTAGTTCCCTCTGAGCAGCTTTTGCCTGGTTTCTCATACCAGGTAACTAACACTGATGGCAAACAGAACAGTCATCCCATGGCAGAGGTATGTCTCAGCTGGGGAGGTGTCACTGGCCCTAAAAGGGTGGCAGTGTCTCCAACCTTGCCTGTGGACTGCTTGCTGGGGAATGACTTAGAACTCTCAGCTTGGGCTGGAGTTGAACAAGACACCCATTCTAAAATGGTAGGCCTTTCCAAAAAGGGTAGTGGGGTTGTGCCAGTCACAACCCCTGTCCAAGTAGCTTTCCTCCCTGAAAAGGTTGGAAGGGCAGTGGTAGCCACAGCCCAGGCACAGACAGACTTCCCTGTAGAAATTGGCAGAGCTGTGACAGTCACAGCTCAAACACAAACTGAGTGCCTTCCTGAAAAGGTTGGCAAGGCTGTAATGGTCTCAGCCCACACTCAGACTGATATAGGTGTAGTGAAGCCTGAAACTATGGATCACTCCACACAAACAGAGAGTAGTGGGGAGGAAGAAAAGTCTCCCTCTCCCCAGACATTAGGAAGAGGTCAGCCTCCTCAGGGATCTGACCTCACCCCTTGTGAAGGAACTGCCCCAGAGGTAGCCAGGCCTGGCCTAGCAGAGCCTCTGATGTCAGTGGCCCCTTCCAAGGTGGGACCCAGTCTGGTGCAGGTAGCCTGCCTCTCTCTACCCTGCCTCAGTCAGCCCAGGGCTGCAGAGGTCAGGGAGGCCAGTGGACCCCAAGAGGGCCCCTGTCCACAAGAACCCCCCCTTCAAAAGAATGAGGATTGCCTGGTTAGTTGCCCTAGCCAGGTGATGGGTAAAAACATTCCTGAGGGATCCCCTTCACAGGTAGTTAGGGACCTCCCCCAGAGGGATTCTGTTGGGCACAGGCAAACCTGGGACCTTAGGGCCCCAAACCTGACCTGTCCCTCCAGGAAGCCCACAAAAGGGACCCAGCCTCCAGCTTTAGGTAGCCAGAGGCTGACCCTGAGAGCACAGTGCAACTCAGTTAGAGAAAGAAAGGCATCCATGGTGGAGGATGATTGGAGGAAGCTGAGGCCTCACTTTGGGGACACTCACTTCAGTACTCCATCTCAACACCAGCCTTTTACTTTGCAAAGACACACCAAAGGTAGAGATTCCCCATGGTGGAGACCCTATGATATCTTTAGGATGAGGGATTGCTTAGTGGACCATGAGACAGGGGGTAACCATGCCAGTGCTGGTTCTTCCTTATATGGCCACTCAGGCAATAGAGGCTTACCTTGTCAAGGCCAGCCTTATCTCCTTTCGTTTGGGGGGGGGGTTGTGTAGGAAGGTGGATATCTGACTATGGTTACCCCCAACTTTTTGCCTAGTGTCTAGCTGGTTTTTCGACTTAGTTGGCCTGAGATCCTGCCATTCAGGGTCTCAGGCTGTCTGCTCTCTCTGTAAAATGGACTCCATGTACCCTAGGTACATAACCAATTGGTAAGGATCACCTTATTGGACCCTGTACAGTGTACCCTAGGTACCCAGGGCATAGGTGTACCCTAGGCCTCCCAGGGGCTGCAGCATGTATTATGCCACCCCTGGTCTGGCCTTCCAATCAGACACAACTGGCTGATCACTCAGCTGGGGCAAGGTCGTGTAATCACCCCTTGCTTAGATATAGTATGCCTATATCTACCCTTATATATAGACACATGTGTACCTATCAGTCACTCCTATGGCAGGCCTTAACAATCCTGGAGGCAGAGTGCTTGGTAACATGTGAGATGGTGCTCTAGCATGAGCTGAGCCTGTCTGCAGCTTTCGGAACCATGTCCTTATAGCTGTTCTATGATATAGCCTACCATATACTCTTAAAGTGCCTTATAATCTTAAACGGTTATGGTAACTATGGTTTGGCTTTATCAAAACATGTCGTGTAAGGTGTCTAACACTTTGGAATAATACCCCCATACCATTTCTGGTGATGAGGATATTATTCCTCCCTTCTAGAGGGAGAGACATGTTAAAATCCTACTTTGCTGTTTAACTCTAACCAAAGCCTCAGCATCACAGAATGGATGCTGCTGCCACAGACACAAGTCTGACCTCCTGCTGCTGGGAGTGATCCCAGCCAGGGAGGCCTGGACAATAGGTTTCCTGCTTGGGGAGGTGCTAGCACCTCCCCAGACAGCCTTTAGTGTATTGGGGCAGGGTGGGCTGAAAGGAATGAGACATGCCTGGGGCACACAAGGTGTTCCTTGCATAGTCCAGTTCAAACCGGCGCTGGGGCACTCCAGCCCCAGCTCTGGCGCGAAACTGGACAAAGGGAAGTGGGTGTAACCACCCCCTCCCAGGTCCCACCCATAAGGCGTGACCTAGCAGGTATCCCAGCCCCCCAGATTAGTATAAGAGTGGGAGTTGGGCCTCAAGACTTTAGATTATCCTGAACCTGCAAAACTGAACAGAAACTCTGGACCTTCGACATTCGACGAAAGAAGAAGACTGAAGAATCTCCCTTGTAGCCAAGGAGTGGCTACCCTGTGCAAACAGGCACCATCAAGAGACTACCCTTTGCTTTGCGACCGTTCTACGAGGAACCGACTGCAGAGCCTGACCAGAGTCTTGACTTCCAGACTTCTCCGACCCTGATCCACATCTGCAGCAGAGCTGAGAGCCGTGGAGGCGACGAGCGACGAGCGACGTGGGACCGGCTACCTGGGAAAAGTGGCTAGTAACTTACAGCGCAGCTTCTGAGGTACCCTCGAAGTTGTGCACCGGGGATTGAGAAGCCCCAACCCCAAGCACCATCTGCACCGAAGATCAGCCCCCCACACTCCACGAGTCCTGCGTGGGGCCCTTCAGCATTTTCCTGCTTGCCGCGTCTGTCCGGTTGCTTGCCCGCTGGCTAGTGGCCTCTGTGACGACGCACCCTGAAATCTTCTGCGCTGGTTTGGCTCCTCCAGACTGGCTCCCGCTTCTCTGCAAAGAAGAAGCACCCCAGACCTTCCTGGTCTGCACCAGAAGCAAGTCCTTTGTTCTTCGTGGGTTCCGCTTGCCAAGGCTTGGTGAGTCCTAGTCCAACTTCGACGCCGCCGACAGCAAGAGCCTTCGTGGGACAGCTCGCCTCCTGGTCCTGGTCGTCCTCGACGCTTCCTGGTCCTCCTGGCTGCAGCGACAAGCTTCACCTTCACCTGCAACTCTTCACGACATCGCCTGGTTCCTTCCTGGTTCCACGTGGTCACCGGCTAGTGACCTTGACTCTGTCCCTTCTGCTTGCAGGTTTCTTCTCTTCTTGATCCCAGCCTTGGGATCCACCGGACACTCTCCCCTGACTGCCTGTCAGCATCTTTCTTCAGGCATCCATAGGAGTCGACGACGAAAACGACGCATCTTCACCCCTATGCACCCGCAGCCTGTGGGCTAGGTAACTTGGGTACTCCGGTGCTCATCAGGATAGTGACTATCCTAGTGTCTAGTTTTCAAGTCTCAACTTCCTAGCTACTCCGGAAGTGTCCTAAATCTACCGTTTTCTAAACTGTACTATTGCTATTGACTTTTACGCATTACGCGTGAGTGTTTCCACTCTGCACACGAATCCCGTGGGCCTCCCACTTCCTAACTAACGCTAGTGTAGTGTAGCCCCAGCGATTCCCTAGGCCTAGGCCTATTCTATTTCCGTGACAGTGGTTCTTATACCACTTACTTAGTATATGGTTTGCGTGGCCCCTAGGGCCTAACTGTATTACTTACCTGTGTGACTTACTGTATGCATTAATAAGACTGTGTTGTACTTACCTCTAATCTCATAAAGAGTGCTGAGGGTTTGCTTAGAATAAATACACTTTATTTTATATATATATCTGTTGTGGTGTCCTTTCATTTGGTATTCAAGGGATTATATATGGTATCACAGCTGGCTTCACATGCCATTCAGAGTTTAGCCTAAGACTGCTCTTGTCCATGCTACCACTAGGATAGCTGGTCTATAAGGTTGACTTTACAACCAATCACCATAAGGGTATTTGGACTGATATAAGGTGTACACTATAACTAGTGACATCATACATCAGGCCAACTTCTCACATACACTACTAGTGAGTGCAGACCATAACGTACCACATACATTTGAGAATTATTTTTTTTAGTCTATTTTTGGTTAAGAGTGCCTGTTGTTGATACAATGGCCAAGCCCAGAGCTGTTGCCCCAGAAGAGTTCTCCTGGGAAGAGGAGAAGATAGATACCTACACTTCCAAGGAGCTAAAAATATTTTGCGAAAAATGTACAGTCCCTACCACAGGTTTTACCTGGAAAGAAGAATTTTGCAAGGCCTGGCTAGCAGCCAGGGATGCCCCTAGGAATATGGGAGAGCCTGTGGTGCAGGGAGAGAATGTGGAAGAAGTAATTGATGCAGTAGGTGGTTGTTAGATCTGGGGGTCTCTAGTTGGCAGGTTAGGTACCACTGTCCAAGTAGGGACCCTTGCTTCTACTCAGGGAAAGGGGGATACACTGTTAAGATAACCCCTGCTCACCCTCTAGGTAGCTTGGCCTGAGCAGTCTAGGCTATCAAAGGCAATGTGTAAAGTATTTGTACCAACACTCACAGTAACACAGTGAAAACACCACAGATTTACTCTACACCAGTTTTAGAAAAATAAGGTATCTTTACTAAAAACTTTACAAGACCAAATACTACAGAAAAACCAACATACAATTAAAAAGGTTACTTTATAGATAGTTCAAGAGTTTGTTGAAAGTACTCCAGGATGTAAAAATCAGTGTCCTGCACAATGCGACTCTCAATGCACAAAATGCGACACTCTTGTGCCCAACAGTACCTGTAGTTGCGCTAAGGTTCCCAAAAGCTATAACAATGAGATGGCAAAGGCGATGCGATACTCCTGAGACCTTTGGGAGGCTTTGCAGCAGCCCTGCTTCACGCAGCAGAGGTGGATGCGCCAGCTCCGATCTGTAGGATGAGGATGCGATTACTTTGGCTTTCGTTGCGCAGGTTTCTTAGGGGGAAGCTTCACGCACAGGTACGGTGCGACGCTCTTCGATGTGGCGCGATGTGCGGCGCAGCGTTGACTTCTGGCGCCGCAACCCTCGATGCGCCACGGGACGGGACTCTGCGTCGATGCACGCAGCGACTGGATACTTTCACGCACCGGCAGTGGTGCGGCCCGCAAACTGGTTCTGCGACGACCTTCGCAGTGTCAGAAATCTTCACGCATCGGGACGATGCTCGACGCACTCGGCGATGCGGGGACTCCGGGTGCTCCGATGACGCCGCGATGAAATTCTTCTCGCACTCTCGATCTTGCGACTCGCAACCGGATGATGCGACCCTCAAACGGATGATGCGATAGGTACCAGTTACTCTTGTTCACGCTTTCTGCTTTCCAGCTCCCAAACACAGCAAAACGACCTCCTGAGGCCCCAAGACTAGGCAAGCACTCCAAGGCAGGTCAGAACTCCCTCAGCAGAGTTCCAGGTGAGCTGGTGGTGAAGTCCTTTTGTTCCTGGGACTTCTTAACAGGGGGCCAGCTCTCCTCAGGCCCTTGGATATCAGAATTTAAAGAAGGGGACACAGCAGAGTCCTTCCCCTCTGCTTGGCAGCAAAGCAAAACAGCAAGCAGGCAGTCTTCTCCTCTTCAGTTCCTTCCAGCTTTCTCCTTGGCAGAGGTTCCTTCTTAGTTCCACAGTGATCTAAAATGTAGGTGTCTGGGGTCCTCTTCTTATACCCCTCCAATTTTTTCTCTCTCTTTGTTTCAGTGGGGGGATTCCCCTGCTCAAACCGGTTCCTGGGTGTGCTCTGCCCTGGAGCATCTGGTTCCTTTCAGAGTGAGGGGCAGGGTCGTTGGACGCTCAGCAGGAGGTGGAGCCTTCTTTGTGCTGGCAGAGGCAGAGTCCTCAGCCTGGCCAGCAGGGGGTGGAGCCGGCATTGTGCTGGCAGAGGCAGCCCTATTCAAACCCAGGGGCTACTCCTCCCACCCATCTAGAGCAGATCTCCCTATTCACCCTGCTGCTGACTCATCCAGACTCCTGGAGCCACCTAGCCCATCACATGACACCAGTCAGCCAATCTGCACACAGGCACACAGGAAGGTTATATACACACTGAGGAGCTTTAGAGGGAAAAAGAACTTAGGCCGCCCTCCTCTCAATCAGTATCTATCAACAAAGACCTAGGACTTGGAAGGTAGAATCTTTTTTCTCTTTGATGTGGATTTAATCCTATTACTTTAGGTATATACCACTCCCCACTTTTTTTGGAAAAAGGGTAGTCATCCACTACGCTAGCCACCTTCAATTGTAAAATAGGATTTTTACCTGTGGCAATCCCCCAGACAAACCTCAAGGTGCATGAATACATATAAACTACACCAAGTGTTATTTCAAATACAAATAGTAAAAGAAATAAGCAAAAAGAAAAAATGTGAGAAAAACAAGATGGCACCTCACGTGCGCAACACCAATTGAGCCTGCTGATTGGTACTCATCAGCTCTGCCCACTTTTATCATCATTGGTTACCATCATGTTTCAAAGAAAAATTCGAAGAGTGTCCAAAAAAATATATTTGTGAAGGTACGTGGTGAGAGAATCACATACCAAAACGACTGAATAGTGAAGATAAAAGGTTGAGAAGGATACAACCTCAATAGGTTCAAACTTTATTACTCCTTTGATGTGCACCCAAATCAACAATTAAAAAGGTTGCTTAATGTGCATACCATAGTGCCAACATGTTTCATCGCCCAATCTTATTATGGCGATTTCGTCAGGGCTGCTCCAGTCGCTTGGCACAGACACAGGACACTGCTAGAGTTTTCTCTCTTGGGGACTGCCAAAGGTAAAAGGGAATAGGGAGATTGTCACGCTTGTTTTTGAAGATTGTCACGTAATTATTGTTTCGAGACACACACACTCCAACATTCCCTTGTACCTAACTGGATTCCACCCTAGTTTTACCTTCTTTGGGACAGTGTCACGACACTGTTCCTTTGAGACAGATTCACTCCAACATTCCCTTGTACCTAATTGGACTCCACCTAAGTTAGTTTTCTTTGGGGTAGTGTCTTTTGGTCTTTTATTCTTCAAATGGACAGAAACTGTCTTGACTTTACAGACGAACAAATAGCAGCAATCCTATCCGGCCCCTCACTTCTCCCCGATGCCCCACTTTTGAATGTCACATCAGCTAGGGAAGAGTGGGAGAGACTCAGCACGACTAAGAAAAAACAAGTGAGGATAGCTCTCCATGGGGCGTTAATGACAGAATATTTAAGAGCAGGAGCAGCCCCGGCTAGTCTTTTGGTAAGGATTGAACCAAGAATCTTCCTAGAAGATAAAACATTTAGGCTAGATTGGAGCTATATAGCCAATAAATGTACGCGGGACTGGCTCATCCTTATAATTAATACTGCCAAAAGACTGAGCGAGGATTTACTTAAAGAAATTGTGGATCTAGAGGAGAGTATAAGGCGAGACACAACTCTGTGAGATGGTCCCTAAACCTGCACTGCCTGACAACACTAAGAAATACAGGCAGTGGGTGACCATCAGTGGCCATAAAGGGGAGGCTCTCAGGGACACAGGAGCCAGTATAACTGCTGTCAGCTCCTGGTTGGTGTCCCAGGAGCAGATCATTCCCCATGCATTCTGCCCAGTAGTGTCAGCCGACAACTCAGAGAGCCAATGTGAGGTGGCTCAGGTTCCCTTCGAGTGGGTGGGGGTCTCAGGAACTCTTCAGGTAGCTGTGAGGCCCGCCATGCCTGTAGACTGTCTGTTGGGCAACGATTTGGAGTACTCCCCGTGGGCTATGGTGGAGAGGAGTCCTCACTTGGAAATGCTGGGTCTGCCAGAATGGGCGTGTGCCACCACTCGGTCCATGGCAGCAAAAGAGGGTTTTGAGAAAAGAATGGAGCCTGAAAGTATGGCCCAGATCCCTGCCTTAGAGAGAAGGAGCAGGGGGCGCGAGAAACCAACCCCCCTAGTTCCCACGGCCCAGGAAGGAGCAGCCCTTCACGGGGATGCCCTGGAGCCTATCGGGGTGCAAAGCACCGACTTGAGGGACCTGCCTGAGCTGACCCATTGGCAGCAAGAGGGGAGGCCAACTAGGGAGGACTTTTGTGAGCAGCAGAAAGTTTGCCCTTTTCTTGAGGGTATGCGGCGTCAGGTTTCAGCCCAGGCAGCAGGTGATATGTCTGGTTCGCATCTGATCTATTGGGAGAACTGTCTCCTGTATAGTGAGCCTAAGGCTGCTGAGCCGGGGTCGACCCGTGTGCTGGTGGTACCCGAGTGCTTCAGAGCCTTCCTACTGGGGTTGGCTCATGACATTCCGTTGGCAGGACATCTGGGGCAGATCAAGACCTTTGAGAGGCTGGTCACCCACTTCTATTGGCCCCAGATGCGCAAAAGTACAGATACGTATTGTAGAACCTGTGAGACATGCCAGGAAAGTGGGAAGAGTGGGTGGAAGATCAAGGCCCCACTCCAGCCCTTCCCCGTTGTGAGTACCCCATTCGAGTGAGTGGGAATTGACATTGTGGGGCCTCTGGACCCCAAGACAGCCATGGGCAACAGGTACATCCTGGTCTTGGTGGACCATGCCACCCGGTACCCTGAAGCCATCCCGCTCAGGACAGTGATGGCCCCCGTGGTTGGACGTGCACTGATGGGGATCTTCTCCCGTGTGGGGTTTCCCCAGAGAGGTGATGTCTGACAGGGGGACCAACTTCATCTCCCAGTACACGAAGTCTCTATGGGTGGAGTGTGGGGTAACTTATAAGTTCACCACTCCTTACCACCCCCAAGGAAATGGTCTGGTTGAAAGGTTCAACCGGACCTTGAAAGGTATGATTATGGGCCTAGAGGAGCCCCTGAGGCGTAAGTGGGACGTCCTCTTGCCATGGCTGTTGTTCACCTACCGTGAGGTGCCCCAGAAGTCCTTAGGGTTCAGCCCCTTTGAACTTCTCTACGGTCACCCGGTCAGAGGGCCTCTGAGTCTGGTCAGGGAAGGCTGGGAGCAATCTCCCAGGAAACCTCCCCAAGACATATTTAGCTACATCTTGGCCTTCAGGAACCAGATTCGGCGTTTCAGAAAGATTGCTGAGGCAAATCTGGAAGCCAGCCAGGAGGAGATGAAACGTTGTCACGACCAGAATGCCACTCTGGTCGAGTTTCAACCTGGCCAGAAGGTTTGGGTACTGGCCCCAGTGGAGCCCTGCGCGCTCCAAGATAAGTGGACCGGTCCATTTGAGGTGGTGGAGCGCAAAAGTCAAGTTACCTACTTGGTGGACTTTCAGTCCTCCATGTGAACCGCCTGCAGCCCCACTTTGCGAGGTCTGAAGTGGGCATGTTGCTTGCCACAGATGCTGGAATGGAGGAGGAGAGTGAGCCTCTTCCTGACCTCCTGTGCGCAGAAGAGAAGGATGGGTCAGTGGAGGGTGTGATCCTCTCCACCATACTGACCCCTGAGCAGCAGAAAGATTGTCACCAGCTGTTGGGACAATCCTCAGATTTGTTTTCCCTAGTGCCTGGTGTCACTGACTGGTGCGTCCATGAGGTAGACACTGGGGACAGCCCTCCTGTTAAGCATAAGGCTTACCGGGTGTCTGACAGGTTCAGGGCCTGTATTAAGGAGGAGGTCTCCAAAATGTTTGCCCTAGGGGTGATTGAGTCCTCTAGCAGCCCTTGGTCCAGCCCAATGGTCTTGGTACCAAAGGCTGCCGTGCCTAGTGAGGCCCCTGAACTAAGGTTCTGTGTGGACTACCGAGGTCTCAATTCGGTCACAAGGACCGACGCGCACCCCATCCCCAGAGCAGATGAGCTCATTGATCGTCTAGGGGCTACCCGGTACCTCAGCACGTTTGATCTAACGTCTGGGTACTGGAAGATCGCCCTGACTGATGGGGCAAAGGAGAGCTCAGCATTCTCCACACCCGATGGGCACTACCAGTTCCGTGTGATGCCCTTTGGGATGAAGAATGCCCCTGCCACCTTTCAGAGGTTGGTCAACCAGGTGTTGGCTGGACTGGAGGATTTCAGTGACGCCTACCTGGACGACATTGCAGTGTTCAATTCCTCCTGGGAGGATCACTTGCGCCACCTCTGGGAAGTGTTGATGGCACTGCGCAGAGCAGGCCTCACATTTAAGGCCAGTAAGTGCCAGATTGGGCAAGGTTCTGTGGTGTACCTAGGACACCAAGTGGAGAGTGGCCAGGTGGCACCCCTGCAGCCCAAGATTGAGACCATCCTGGCTTGGGAGCCCCCAAGGACCCAGACGCAGGTGAGGGCCTACTTAGGACTCATGGGGTACTACAGGAGGATTGTCAAGGGGTATGGCAACATTGTTGCACCCTTGCCAAAGATTGTGAACTGGACTGACACCTGCCAAAAAGCTTTTGATGCCCTCAAGACTGCCATGTGTACAGCGCCCGTACTCCAGGCACCCAACTTTGCTAAAGAATTTATTGTCCAGACAGATGCTTCAGAGCATGGGGTGGGGGCTGTTATGTCACAGATCAATTAGGAGGGACTAGACCAACCTGTAGCCTTCATTAGTAGGAGGCTACTGCCACGGGAACAGAGGTGGAGTGCAATTGAGCGGGAAGCATTTGCTGTGGTCTGGGCGTTGAAGAAGCTGAGACCATACCTGTTTGGGACTCACTTCCGCGTTCAGACAGACCACAGGCCCCTCAGATGGTTGATGCAAATGAGGGGTGAGAATCCCAAGTTGTTGAGGTGGTCCATTTCCCTACAGGGGATGGACTTTACGGTGGAACACCGCCCTGGTACAGAGCACGCCAATGCGGACGGTCTGTCCAGGTTTTTCCGCTTTAGTGATGAGAACTTCTCAGGGGATGGGTAGTTCGCCCCACATTTCAGCTGGCGGGGACACGTGTTAGACCTGGCACCTTTGGCGTGAGTCTCCCTTCCATTTTTTTTGCTGTGCCTCCTCTGTTTTTCTGGTGATAGATGCTCTGGGCGCTGTGCCACTGCCATTCAGTGCTGCAGCGCGGATGCTCCCTGTATAAAGATGACATATGAATTGGTGTATCCCCGATTGGCTTATTTGGTCTACCTGTTAGTCCCTAGTAATGTGGCCTGTGTGTGCCCAGGGCTGGTAAACCAAATGCTGCTGGTGGGCCTGCAGCGCTGATTTGCGCCACCCACAGAAGCAGCCTGTAAAGTGTGTCTCAGACTTGCCACTGCAGTGTCTGTGTGCAGTCTAGAACTGGCATCTTGGCTGTGAAGTGCACCCACTTCCCAGCCCCTGAACCTTCCCTTGGCATCATGTAAGCCACCCCTATGGTAGGGTGCATGGTATGTGTAAGGTAGGACATGCTCTGATGTGTGTAGCATGTCCTGGTAGTGAATTACACCCAATTTCGTTTTTCACTACTGTAAGACTACCTGTTCTCCATAGGCCAGAATGGGAAGTTTGGCTATTACATTCTATAGTCCTAACTGACCCATAGAACATGGTAGAAAAACAAATTTAGTATGCCTGTGCTCAGAATATTAAAATACATCTTTTAGTGAAGTTTATTTTTCATATTCTGTGTTTGAAAATACCACTTTTAGAAAGTAGGTATATTCTTGCCTAAGCCTTCCAGTGTGCTCTGCTGTTATGTGTATTGGCTGTCTGGTTTTGGAGGGACAGGGCAGGCTGAGTAAGACCTGGGTGGAATAGAGAGATCTGCCTTGGAGTGAGGGGAGGGGTAGCTCCTGTACTTGAATAGGGCTGTGCCTGGCAAGGTGAATGCTGGCTCCACCTCCCACTGCGCGTCTGAGGGCAGACCCCCTCTTTCTGAAAGGAAGGAGGCAGCCTGGTAAACAAAGTGCTCCAGGGCTGGGTAGAACTGGTTCTGGCTGGGTTCAGTGACTTGTAGCTTCTGAGAACAAAGACTTTTGGGGTATAAATATCTGTGCTGAAACCCCTACAATTTGTATTGCCCCTGGATCTCAAGACCAATCTCTGTCCGTGGAACTGAAGGACGCTGCAGGAGAAAAATGTACTGGTGTTGTGTGCTGTTCCCTGGATTGGCCTGCAGTAGTTTTCATTGGACTGAAAATAGGAGGGAAAAGGAGCTGTAAGAGAACTTTTTAATCTTGAACCTGCACCCAAGGGGTAGAGAGAGAACTAGCCTCCTGACTGAAGTCTCAGGACCAGTAGACTTCATTTTGTCGCTAAGGCCTGTTAGGCCTGTTGGGCGTCAGGAAAATCGTCGCAGCGCTGCCGCTGAGGGCTCGCTGGCCTGATCATCGCCCCGCACGTTTGCGGGCCTAAAAATAATCGCTACAACCGCGGAGCGTCAGGAAAATCGTCGCATCACTGCCGCTGGGGGCTCGTTGGCCTGATCACCACGCACGTTTGCAGGCCTAAAAATTATCGCTACAGCCGCGGAGCGTCAGGAAAATCGTCGCATCGCTGCCGCTGAGGGCTCGCTGGCCTGATCATCGCCACACCCGGTTGCGGGCCCCGAAATTGACGCTAACGCCCGTTAGCGAGCGGCCGCGACCAAAAGCATGAAGAAAAACTTTGCTAACCCGCCGTAGCGGCATTTATGTGGATTATTGTCAACAACACCCCAGAACTGTGAGTAAAAGGGTCGCAGAGACCATTGCCCTGAACTGAACTTTGCATTCCCCATTTGAACTATTTTTGCAGCATCCAGAGAGAACTCTTTTTATACAGTATTGTGGTTTTCTCGTTATTTGGTCTTGTGGTAAGCCTATATATAAAGATAACTATTTTTAATGACTACCTGTGTTGTGTCCCTTTGTAGTGTTCCTCACTGTATTACTGTGTATGGTCATAAACACTTAACACACTGCCTCTGAGATTAGCCTAACTGCTCGTGCTACGTTACCACAGGGTGGAGCAGGGGTTGTCAAAGAGGGGCAGCCCTTCACTCTGACTTAGAAAGAAGGGTCCCTGCTTGGACAGTGGCCATCCACTGCCAACCAGAGACCCCCATTTCTAACATCCGCCATCCATATCACGGTAGCTACCGCCTGGCACCGGTGGGGTCTCCCCGCCATGGAGCTTGCCCTAGACCAATGGGAAGCTCGATAGCGGTGGCGTGATGCAATTTTGAAGATCGCTGTAGGCGTGCTCCGCCACCGCGGAGGCGGTCATTGGATGCATTTGAAAGAGGCAGACCTGGACAACCAATTGCTGCAGCTTGGCACCTTTGAAACGACCCCAGGGGGCTATATATGTGTGGAATTGAGCCTCACATTTTCACTGCTCCCAGAGCCTGCTGCCAGAGACCCCTTACCTGCTGCTGCCTCCAGGGACTGCTGCCTGAGACCCCTCACCTGCTGCTGCCTCCAGAGCCTGCTGCCAGAGACTCCTCACCTGCTGCTGCCTCCAGGGACTGCTGCCTGAGACCCCTCACCTGCTGCTGCCTCCAGAGCCTGCTGCTGCCTCCAGGGACTGCTGCCTGAGACCCCTCACCACCCAAATCCACCGCTGTTGTCTCATGTCCATAGTGATGGCAAGGACAGAGAAGATCCGTGCCAGTCCCTTCACGAGCGAGGAGCTGGAGGTCCTGGTGGACGAGGTGCTCACACAGTACCCAAGGCTATATGGTGCCCCAAATGTCATGGTAAGTCTTCAACAGTAGTGGGGTAGGGCAGGGGTCCACACATGTAGTTGGACTGATGCAGTGTGTGCCTGGGAGTGTGGGGTAATGTCATGCACTGCCTGACATGCTGTCTCCAGTGGGAGGGTGTGTGTACCCAATGCCACAGCTTTCCCTCCCTGCACATGTATGTATGAGTGACCTGTGTTGTGTTGTCAGCCATACAGTGACACAGAAGGTTGTTCATGCTGTAGTCAGGACAGTGATTGCTTGGCTGGATGGCTGTGTGTGCCCCTGTAGTCCATCTCAGTGTGAGCCCAGCTGGGCAGCACAGTCCCCGTCTACAAAGACAAGTACACATCACTTCACTTACAGAGTATGACATCAGTCTTTTCACATTGCACTCCAGCTATGGGCCATCTCAGGACTGTAGATTGCACACAACCGCCCTTGTGAACGGCATTTTGTAGTTGTGAGATCATGTCCAACCTCCCCCGGTTGATATGTGATGTATGTGTTTCTCAACCTAACAATGGACTGGAGATGTGGGCAGGCTACATAGGGGTTCCAGTGCTGGCATCCTGCATGTGTGTGAGATGTGCAGGGACAGTGTCCCCCGTCACACCTGCATGCATTCACATCAGCTTTTCTCATGCAGATGTACCATGTGAGATGTATTCTAGTCTCTGATAGACATATCGCTACAGCTGCGGAGCGTCAGGAAAATCGTCGCATGGGTGGCATGGGCTAATGGCCATTGTGGACTGTCATGTTGTAGACTGGGTCTGTGTTGTCCCCTCCTGTTCCATCCAGATCTGCCATTGGCAACAAGTATTGTGCCCCCATCATTTCCCTAGGTGTGCTCAGAGCTAGTTGTGTGTCTGGTTGAACAGAGCCACAAGCAGGGTGTGGTGCTGTGTGGTCATCACATGGCTCACTCATGCCTGAATGTCCAGTTTCCACGCACTGCTTGAGTCTATATAGTGAGTTGGCACGATGTGATTGCACAGGGTGGTGTGCAACATGTAGATGTGGTCATCTTTTGTAATGCATTGCTTGCATATGTTTGTTCTGTTGCTGTCACTGATCTGACCCTACATCTCTCTTTCTCATACTGCATCTCTTGAGGTCACGGAGGGACAGGAGACGGACACCAGTGGGGGTGAAACAAGCACAACAGCTGCACAGGAGCCCAGTGGCACAGATGTCACCAGCGCCTCGGAGGGGGACAGGAGTCTGCTGGAGGAATCCCAGCCTGAGATGCAAAGCACCACATCATCTGAAGCCAGCGGGGATGCATCCATGTTGGAGGGCACAGGCAACTGGAACTCTGCATCGTTTTCCACCACACCGCGGCCAGTGCCCACCCTCCCAGCCACTTCCTCTGGTGCTGCCCATGTCCGCCTCAGTAAGAGAGGAAAAGTGTCCTTCACCCCTGGCACTGCTGCCCCTGCCCCCCGCTGCCATCAGTGCTGAGTCTGTGGACCTTTTGCGCCAGCTGTGTGTAGGCCAGACAGCTCTCCTCAATGCCTTCATTGACCACGACAAAAAATTGGCCCAGGTGGCTGCTTTCATGGAGGGCATACATTCTGACATGAGTGGGCTGCACCGGACAGTCCAGGCTTTGTCATCGACAGTGACGTCTGCCCTTCAACAGGCACATACTCACAGTCCAGTTCCGGTCCCTTTGTCCACCCCCCTGGCAGAGGCCCCGTCTGAGGATAGTGACCACGGTTCACATACATCACAGTCACGATACAGCACATGGAGCACACAGCAGCAGCAACCCAAGTGGTCCTGGCCGCAGACACCATCCCCACAGAAGACCAAAGCCACCCCAAAGAGCAGGGAGAAAAGCCCGTCAGGCGACACCAGTGGACAAAAAGCAAAGCAGCAGGCCTCAGGCACACATGCCTCAGAGGCATTCCCATCCAACGACTCTCCTGCCCTTAAAGCATCGCGCAAAGAGAAGCATATTGTGTCTGTGCCCGCCAAGGAGGTGGTGCATGCCAAGGGTACACCTAGGAAGGGCTCCAAGGCAGATTCACCCACCACCACGACTCCCATTCCAAGCCCAGTGAAGCAGGGGTCGGAGTGCGCTGTAGGTGTGACACCCAGTAAACAGGGGAAGGGGGGGCAGAGGCGAAACCAGGCAAAGCGTTCCGCTGGGTCCAGCACATCACCAGAGGGGGTGCCAAAGCCTGCACCTGATGCAGCTTTGGTGGTGAGTGTGCCTGTTGTGCCCACACCACTTCCCATTGATCCAAAGTCAGACAAGCCATTTAGAATACCCAAGAAGTGGAAAGGCACCCCTCCACAATCTCCAAGCCACACCGTGTCTCCCATCTGCATGACTCCACCTCCACGTGCCACTACACCACCTGGTCCAAGGAGCCCTCCGGCTTGCCAAGCCACTGATTGCTGTACCTCAGCTGTTCCGCTCTCTCCCCGGTCAGGTGCCCTGACAGTCCAAGACACAGCCAGCTCCCAGTCCACCTGATAGCCAAGTCTGAGGGTTAGTTACCCTCACACACCTTTCTCTCACACAGGTGGGCCTGTACTGCACATTGTTACCCCCTGACTGTGTTGCTGACCATGGAAAGGTACAGTCGCACACATTCCCTGAGCAGCTTTTCATGGACTCAGTCTGCACTTTTTCCTGCCCACTGGCCTTGTCGTTCACTGCTGTGTGCCCCCTGCCTGTGCAGCTTCTCATGGACTCAGTCTGCACGTTGTCCTGCCCACAGGCCTTGTTGTTCACTGCTGTGTGCCCCCTGCCTGTGCAGCTTCTCATGGACTCAGTCTGCACTTTGTCCTGCCCATGGCCTTGTCGTTCACTGCTGTGTGCCCCCTGCCTGTGCAGCTTCTCATGGACTCCGTCTGCACCTTGGACTGGCCACTGGCCTTGTTTTTTGCCCCCTGCCTGTGCAACTTCTCATGGACTCAGTCTACACTTTGTCCTGCCCACTGGCCTTGTCGTTCACTGCTGTGTGCCCCCTGCCTGTGAAGCTTCTCATGGACATGCTCTGCATTTTGTGCCTTGCTCTTCTCTTGTCATGGTGCCTATCTGTGCAATATGTGAATAAAGACAGTTGCTCCTGCTGTCCATTTTGTCAGTGTCCTTACTGAATAAAGTTATTTTGCTGTGTGTATATGGTTTACTGTGCCACATGCTCTGCGTGCTACTTCAACATGGTCAATGTTTGGGCTCACTTACGAATCAGTTTTCTGGGGTGACCGGGTCTTCAGTTCTTCCTGCACCAGATACTTGTGGGGGCAATGGTGTAATTTTACAATGTGCAGCAGTTGTCATTTACTTGATTAGTTCATGTTGGCTATATTGTACACATGCCAGGTTGGGGGGCACTGCCGTCACAGAGTGGGTTTCTGCACACAGTTTTGCTGGCAGCCTGTCCAGGGTCATCATGTATGTGTGCCCAGTGGTGTATGTGTGTGGTCATCTTGTGATGGCCAGTCATCCTAGTCCCATGGCTTACTTTCCATGTGTGCTCTTGGATGGTCAGGTGGTGTGCGGTGTGGAGGGGGTGAGTTTGTGGAGAGTGTTGATGTGTGCATGCTCCTGCAATGTGAACTGCGCACATGTGTCACCCAGGAGTTGTATACCTGTTGTTTTGATTGTTCAGCCCTGTGGATGTGGTTGTGTGCACATGTGTGAGTTGTATGTAGTGCACTGTGCAGTGTGTTGGTGTGTCCTTGCAGTTCTGTCTGACTCCTACGTGTTGTTTTTGTCACTAGTGAGTATGCAGAGTGTGTGACTGGCGAGTCAGTGTTGTGTTTTGTTGCATATCCATGTGTCTGATGGCTATTTGTGGGTACTGTGCAGACCTGCTGTTCCACACTGCCATTGTGGTTGTGTTTTTCATGCCTTGCTGTCAAATGGTGCCTTCTTGCCTCCAGTGTGGCATGTTGTGTGTGTTGTCATGCCATCCCCTATCTGTGCTTCAGATGCCTACCCATTGTGGGTCTGCACTCCCTCTCTTTGTGTATGGTACACTCCTGCCATGTCCCCTACTGGCATGCAGTATACTTCACTTTGGTGTCAGCTGTCCCCTTGGTTTCCATGTGTGTGTGCCTCCCATCACTTTATTTGTGCCACTGTGCTTTGTGATGCAGTTCTTTGTCCAGGGTCAATGTGTCACTCAGGGCATTTCCCCAGTGGGTTGTATGTGATGTTCAAGTGCTGTTTGTCAGTCATGCTTGCTCCTATGCAGTCCATCTGTGTGTGCTGCCCAGTCCTCTGGTCAAGTTGTTTCCACCTTTGTGTCCCGGACTTGTGCATCTGTTGGTGTTGTTTTGGATGTATGTGTGTTGTTTGTGTTATTGCTTCACTTCCTGGGTGTGCTGTTGTCTTTGTGCTGTGCTGTATGGTGTTGTGTGGGTTTCTGTTCTGTCACTGACGTCTATGTGTGGCTGGTATGTCTGGTGTGCACACACTGCTTGTTGTGCATGCAGTGCTGTGTGTGTCTGTTGCCTTGTCGTTGCCTGTTGTGCATCCCCTGATGTCCTGCTGTTTTTGCTGTGTGATTGTTGTGCCTGTGCATCTGTTGTTTGTTTGATGTGGCTGCGTTGCTCTGTGATGGTGCACTTCTTGTGTGTGTTGTGGTATGTTGTCTGTGCATTGTTCCTGAGTGATGATGTTGTGCCCTCCTGTTGTGTCTGTGCTCCCATTGCCTTTCCCCAGTTTAGCTGCACAGGGCATGTCTGTTCTTATTGTTGTTCTGTGTGTGTTTCTGTTGGGCCATGTGTTTGTGTGCAGACATTTGTTATGGCATCCCTGTGTGTGTGTGATGTTTGCGGCTACACCCAGTGTGTGTTATTGTGTGTATGTGTGTGTTGACTGGCAAGTATTGCCAGCCTTCAGTGTGTTTGGCACTGGTGTTGTGTGCTGCTGGTGTGAGGGGGTATGTTTGTGGATTCCTACTGGTGTTTGTCAGTCATGGGGTATGCCAATGGTCCCTGTGTGTGGTGCTGCTGGTGTACTCCTGTGCAGTAGTTGTATAGATGTGTGGCTGTTCACAGTTTGACTTCAGGGCCTTCCTTTCATCCTTGTGCCTCTACATGGTTTGCCTTGCTGTCTCCCTGTGTTGTTGCACTGTGATGTCTGTGGTTTGTACTCACTGCCTGTACCAGCCATGTGTGCTTTGATGGTGTGAGGGTGTTGTTCTCTCTTCCTTGTCTTGCATGTGATGTACACATGCTTGTTGTGTGTGTCCTTGGCCTTCCATTTGTGTGCATCCCACTTTGGGTTTCCTATTTGTTGTGCTCCATTGCTGTTGGCATATGGGGTGTGTATGTGTTAGTGTGTCAGTCTGTGGTAGGTATGTGTGACTGAGCAGGCTGTGGGTCCATTTGGATGTTTGTTCCTTGTATGTGTTCATTTGGTGCTTGTCCTCATTTTAGTTTCCCTGAGTGTGGTGGTGTGTATGTTTCCCTGGCCCTGTGCTACTGTGCTGTGTGTTGTGTGTTCCTGTGCAGCCACTCCTGCAGTGTCTGTCTCCATGATTGTTTGTTGTATGGTGCATGGTGTGTATTGACCTGGCTTGTTGTGCATGAGGAGCACAGGAGGGGCACATGGCATGTGCCTTCATGGGGTGTGCTAGTGTGTGGTGGGAGGGGGTGTGGCCCTGTGGTCTTTGGGCCCTGCCCATGCCTGGCACTGGCCCTGCCTTCTGCATTGTGCGCATGTATTTCCTTGTGTTCACCGCTGCGGCGACGTGACCGGGACATTGCTGCATGGTGGCGGTAGCTGTGTGTCCAGGTGGGTGATGTGTGTGGGTGCCCTTGTGGATGTGTCCCTGTCCCCACCAGGGTGTCTGATGTGTCAGCCCATGTGTTGTGTTATTGCGTACCTGCGGCGGCGTCCGTGGCGGTCCATGAGTTCCTGGTGATGTAGCAGGTACAGCACCGGAAAGACGTGTAGAGCTGGGTCAATGGCGGTCGTGACCGGGTGATGTTGACCGGGACTCCACTGTCGTGCTTTCACCGTCTCTGGTTGGGCGGTTTCTCCGCTGCGATGCGTCTACTTGTTTGGGTCATCCTAATTTGTGGAGCGGGGCACCTTTTGTGCAATAAATGGACCTGGTAAGTCTCTAATATGGACGTTTAAATTAATGTTGTTTCCGATTCATTTGTAGGTATTAACCTTTTATTGCATTGGTTGTTTCAAGTTATCCGACTCTTGGGTTTGTTAAAACTCTTGTTCTGGCAAATAGCAATCTATATTATTTATTTTAGATGTTGGATTAGAGATTGACTCTAGAAGTTTGATTATATACCTACTCAACATGCAGACTACCCAAAGATACCGATTATGGAGTCCCTTTAACCTTGATCTGACGATTTGTAGATGATCTACCTTTTTAGTGGCGCTCCATCCATCTTAACCAATATCACGTTCTTGTGCTTTGTCCATCAATATATGAATTTCTCTCTTTCTCTGTCTGCGTGCCTCTCTTTTCTATAAATTAAAAAATATATAAAAATAAATATAAATAGGAACTATGAATAATAAAAAAACACCATAAGACCCCAAGGTAAGGTCCCCAAGTCCTTTGAGTGTTTTGTTCTGTTTTAACTTGTATGTGGATACTATGGTTAAATGTTCTGTATATGTTGCATTTAAGTATGTATATTATTATTATAATAAGTTGTATCTATGTCCGTCAGTCAAGTGATATGTTTTATTTGTCTTATACATGTTTTATGTCACTTTGTTTGCAACCCTGAAGAAGTTCTCTTGCCTTGTCGCCGAATTGAACGAACCGCGTTGGCTGCCTGTTTGATTTGAAAATAAAAGATTTAAAGGAAATACCTAAAAAAAGACTGAAAAGTTATTTTGTACAAGTGCAAGACGTGTAGGGTAGTTTTAAGAAACCATCCGAGTTTTCTACCTAAAGTGGTCTCCGATTTTCACATCAATCAGGCTATCACTCTGCCCACATTTTTTCCCAATTCCACGACTCCTCCTGAGAGGTCCCTCCATTCTCTAGACCTTAAGGGGGTTCTGAAATTTTATCTAGGCAAATCTGAGTCCTTGAGAAAGACAGACCAGTTGTTCGCTAACTATGGTCCCATAAATACCGGTGCAGCAGCTTTTAAAGATCTATCTCTAGATGGATAGTGTCTTGCATATCTTTGTCCTACCAACTAGCCTCTTCAGGGCAAACCTAAAGCACATTCTACCAGGGCAAAAGCCTCTACCACGGCTCTCCTTAGGAATGTTCCTATAGCAGAAATTTGTAAAGCAGCTACATGGCGTTCTGTTAATACTTTCACTTGCCATTACTGTTTGGACTCTGATACGAAGGCGGATGCCCAATTTGGGAAAGCCTCATTGAGAAATCTATTTGGTTGATTCCATTTGAAGATGTGCTGTTAACTGTTTTGTGTACTGGTTTGCTCGTCCGCGAGGTAGTGGGTATGGGCTTGCTACTCTATTCAGTGCTTATGACTATTAATGAGTATCCCCTGGAAGAGAAGGATAAGTTACTTACCTGTAATCCTAGTTCTCTTCCAGGCGTATACTCATCAAAGTCATAAGCAACCCTCCTGCCTCCCCGGACGAGCATTTAAGGTACGTTAATGTGTTATTTATAGCTTATATTCAGGTTGCTACAAGTTAGTACACCGTAAAAAAGAACTGACCCAACTGTCACATGTGGTGCATGATGGGAGCAGAGGGGCTCCTGGAGGTCTTAAAGGCAAGGTGTCCAGGTTCTTGGAAGCCTTAAAGGCAAGGTGCCAGTTTGTTACTGTGCTGTGATGTTATTTATCTATGCAGCCTATGGGCCAACTGCCTGCTATTACTTGCTATTTCCTTTCTGATAATTAAGGATTCTTGTATGACACTTTTACAGTGTATGTTCTCTATTACAAGGTGTATTTAGGAGATTATTTTCATGCAAGAGAAACCTATGTAATTTTGGCATTTTGCCCCATTGGAGCAATTTTAGGCTGCATATTGATATATATGTGTATGTATACATATATATGTTTATGTTTCTGAAGTGTTTTACACTTGCAGACCCGAACATACACGTATATATGTATATTTCTATATGCTCCGGGATTCCGCACATGGGTGGGTATTATTCAGTGCTTATGACTTTGATGAGTATACCCCTGGAAGAGAACTAGGATTACAGGTAAGTAACTTATCCTTGCTGCAACAATCAGGAGACAAGCATACTAAAGAGATTGCTAGTACCAATATTGTAAACAGTAGATACCTTTCTACCATAGTGCTAATAAGATGAACAGAAACAGTTCAGATAAACAGTAGCACTTGCATATTCCTAAAATGCGCGCCCTAAGTAATTTTGCTAAAATGTACCTAGCCTAACCTGGATGTGTAGGTGTATGTGTGCATCGGTATATGTATCTGTAGCCTAGACCCCCCTAGTGATGAACCAGCCCCCTCACCTGATTATTTAGAATGAAGGACCCCGTCTCTGCGTCGGGGATGGCAACCCGCAAGGGATGTCAGACTTCAGCGTGTCAGAGATTCGGTATGCAGGACCCCCTTCTCATTTTGGAAGGAATTCTCCTCTAATTTGTAGGGGGGAGTTAGGGTCTTTTATACTAAAGTGGTCACTCCAAGGTTTTTTCCAGAATCGATTTTTTTTTTTAAAACAATGATGGATGTTTTGAAAACAATCAGGAATGTTTTGAAAACCATCCCCAATGCTTTTCTAAACAATGTGATCATGCACAGCTGGCTGTTGGCCAAGGATAAAAAAAAGTGCTGACCCTTATACAGAGTAGATCTGCCGTACCTGGGGACATGTTTATGTACGTCAGGTACAGGAATTCTGCTAGAAGACTAAGAGCCTGGTGTCACAGAGACAGGAGCAAGCTATTAGGTAAAAAGTCACCTGTTTAGAGTCGTTATTGTTGTGTGTATGGGACAATGTATGTAAAAATGGGGCATACATGACATGACTATCCTAAAAGACATGACACCCCCTTCTCATCAAAAGGTGAACAAGGTCAGCTAGGTAATGATAAAGCTAAAGCCATTTAAAATGGCATACAAATCATTCACAATCAAACCTACTAAAATGTCCTTTAAAAGCCTGAAAAAATGGCCATAAAAGAAGTAATTTTTCCCCTAAAAAGCGTTCAGAAATGTCCTTTATATTTGTTTATGTAGTTATTACACTGCAAAAAACACACAACTGATGGACGGAATACAGAACAAATCAAAGCATTCACCCCCAGTTGAGATCTGGGTTACATCCATCATTCTTTTGCTCACCATGCCACCCCAGTTTGGACCTGGCCATATGCAAATCAGTCTTGAACCTGTGCCTCATCAAAACAATCCAGTCCGAACTGCAAAGCCAGGTCCTCCCTGGACCAGCAACGAATCACTGACATAATACCAAAAGTCACATTATCGAAAAGCAAATATTTTGACGCAAAAATATCAACCTCAAAAATATCGATGTTGTATACTTAATTATAAAAATACAGTAATATCGAAACCACATTATCGTAAAGAAACTATATCGACTACACAAATAAGGCACACATAAATATCGCAATACAAATTATCGACGTTTAGAAATAAGTATAGGACATGTCAAAAATATTGAGTACAAAAATATAGACAGCAAAATTATCGTTTTTTACAAAATATCGACAACTCAAATATACATTAAAACTATTACTTTGAACACCATATATACAATAAATGGCATAAATACATATCACATACCATTTATATAAAAACATGTATCAAAATAATATAAATTAATAACATGACAACTACACAAATATTAATATTTACAAATATATACTATCAACATACTCTACATTTTAAATATATATTATACATTTCTTTTTATATAATACATTCAACATCTCCTTCCTCACCCAAAAAAACTTTTCTCTCAATTAGCGTTTTCCATACAAGTAAAACAATTACCAAAGAAAGAAAAAGAAATTCAAATTAACCAATAGAAACACAGAAGATCGAACTAGACCAATGAGTTTCAACAAACAATTAAGAACACACTATATAAACAAAAAAATCTGTCTTCTTTCACACCTTAAACAAAAATAATTGAGGAAGGAGAAACTCGGCCGGATTTTCACCACTCTCAAATACAGCTCTAAAATCAAGCCTACTACACCTAGGAAAAAGTAAGTAAATTACCATTTCTAAATAAACTTTTAAATTAAAATGTAACCGAGATTTCAATTGCTAACTAAAATTACTAACTTATATATTTTATCTCTTTATATTTCCGCTACAGATATTACTCCAAAAGCGTGAAAAAAAAATTCACCTTGCAAAAACAGCTAACTAACAAAGTAAGTATAATCTAAATATCATTTGTTAAATATCACAGGGGCCGATTCCGATTCCGGCCTCAAAACGTACCGACCGACACGGACCCGGACCGGAGAACTACCGACACGTGCAGTACGATGCAACGCGTGTGAATTACAACTGACACGTGCGGAATACAAGCCGTACGACCGAGCCGTAGGGAAAACAGTGATTCGCCCAGAAACCGGACGCGATTCGCACCGACCGACATGCACCAGGAATGAACCCGACCGACACTTACCCACGATGTCCGATCTGCACAGTACGATGCAATGCGTGTAAACCCAGACCGACTCGCACGGAGCCCGAGCCGCATGACCGACACGCACAGAAAACAGGGAGCCAAAGCAATAGAGATCTTCGCGGCCGTCGCGTATGAAACACAGAAGAACGTCAGCGTGAACGAGGCGGAGAAGCCAGAACAAGCCAACATCAGCATCAGTCATCGTCCCCACGGGTAGGGGTGGCAGGAGTGATGGGCAACATAGTCCCTATGGGTGGGGCTGGCAGTAGTGATGGGCAGCAGGTTCCCTATGGGTGGGGTTGGCAGTAGTGATGGGCAACATAGTCCCTATGGGTGGGAGTGGCAGTAGTGATGGGCAACATAAGCCCTAGGGGTGGGGGTGGCAGTAGTGATGGGCAACAGGTCCCCTATGGGTGGGGGTGGCAGTAGTGATGGGCAACAGGTCCCCTATGGGTGGGGGTGGCAGTAGTGATGGGCAACATAGTCCCTATGGGTGGGGGTGGCAGGTGTGGTGGGCAACATAGTCCCTATGGGTGGGGGTGGCAGGGGTGATGAGCAACATCAGCCCTATGGGTGAGGGGGTCAGGAGGGGGTGGCAATAGTGATGGGCAACATAGTCCCTATGGGTTGGGTTGGCAGTAGTGATGGGCAACATAAGCCGTGGGGGTGGCAGTAGTGATGGGCAACAGGTCCGATATGGGTGGGGGTGGCAGTAGTGATGGGCAACAGGTCCCCTATGGGTGGGGGTGGCAGTAGTGATGGGCAACAGGTTCCCTATGGGTGGCGTTAGCAGTAGTGATGGGCAACATAGTCCCTATGGGTAGGGTTGGCAGTAGTGATGGGCAACATAAGCCCTAGGGGTGGGGGTGGCAGTAGTGATGGGCAACAGGTCCGATATGTGTGGGGGTGGCAGTAGTGATGGGCAACAGGTCCCCTATGGGTGGGGGTGACAGTAGTGATGGGCAACATAGTCCCTAAGGGTGGGGGTGGCAGTAGTGAAGGGCAACATAGTCCCTATGGGTGGGGGTGGCAGGAATGATGGGCAACATAGTCCCTATGGGTGGGGGTGGCAGTAGTAATGGACAACATAAGCCCTAGGGGTAGGGGTGGCAGTAGTGATGGGCAACATAAGCCCTATGGGTGGGGGTGGCAGGAGTGCTGGGCAACAGGTCCCCTATGGGTGGGGTTGGCAGTAGTGATGGGCAACATAAGCCCTAGGGGTGGGGGTGGCAGTAGTGATGGGCAACAGGTTCGATATGGGTGGGAGTGGCAGTAGTGATGGGCAACAGGTCCCCTATGGGTGGGGGTGGCAGTAGTGATGGGCAATATTGTCCCTATGGGTGGGGGTGGCAGGAGTGATGGGCAACATAGTCCCTATGGGTGGGGGTGGCAGTAGTGATGGGCAACAGGTCCCCTATGGGTGGGGGTGGCAGTAGTGATGGGCAACATAGTCCCTATGGGTGGGGGTGGCAGTTGTGATGGGCTACATAAGCCCTATGGGTGGGGGTGGCAGTAGTGATGGGCAACATAAGCCCTATGGGTGGGGTGGCAGTAGTGATGGGCAACAGGTCCCCTATGGGTGGGGGTGGCAGGAGTGCTGGGCAACATAAGCCCTATGGGTGGGGGTGGCAGTAGTGATGGGCACCATTAGCCCTATGGGTGGGGGTGGCAGTGGTGATGGGCAACATAGTCCCTATGGGTGGGGGTGGCAGTAGTGATGGGAAACAGGTCCCCTATGGGTGGAGGTGGTAGTGGTGCTGGCCATACAACCCCTATGGTGGCCTGTTGTTAGTGGCCAGGATATGGATCCCCTGTGTGTGTGTGACATTTTGCGGGTACGTGTCGTTTGTGTGGTGGGTGTCTGACTTACCGTCTGCGCCGTCCGCGTCTGTTCCTGATCCGGTCATAGATGTAGAGTACTGGTATGACCTGCGCGATGGGATTCATGAGGTGTTCCTCTCGTACACACTGCTTGTTGCTCCGTCTCGCACCGGTTGTAAGCTGGTCCGTCTCGTAGCCGTGGATTGAGTTCTGGAGCGAATCGTACCTGATTTGCTTCTTTTTCGGATGCTGTGACGTGCCGTACGTGGTGACCCGTCCGGCGTGTAGGAAGTACGCATCGTCCTTGTCCAGGCGGAAACTGCTATGGATACTGCTTCCGGGCGACTCTGTTGGGCGTTAAGAGTTACGGCTCAGACGGAGGATGAAGCTTGAATCACTGCCTACGTGTCGGTCGGGTTTTTGGCAGTTATGCGCATTGTACTTCATCAACTGGATGGACCGGCTCTGGGTACGGGTCGGTCGCAAGGTAAGGCTACGAACAGCTCTCGGAGAGCTGTCTGACCCGGATCGGAATCGACCCCTTAAAGGGAACTCAACACCTAAAATATCCTAACCGCCAAATTGACCCCATTTAGAGTTTTAAACTTTTTTTAAAAAGCTTTCTAAAATAAAACAAAAACGGTAATAAAACTATACTCTTCAATAAACACCAATTTCAGCACATATAAATGACAAAACATGAAATAAAATATGCTTTACTTTCTTTTCACAGAGCACTTCAAACAAACTGCATTTATTGAACAAAGAACATCTCCATTCAACTACAACTAAATAACAGTTGGTAAGTATATATTTAAAATGCATTTGTTACTATTCATATAAACATGTATAATATTCTTTTACGTATACTTTCATTTACATTTTTTATAGATTTTACCACCTCACAATGACTGAAGATGCCCAATTTATAACATCTTAGAAAGGCAAATTCTTATTGTGTTATATGGGGTACATCTACACCCAAGAGAAGCAAACGGGCCTTAAAGTGAATTGGAAATCTTCAACATATTACTTAAACAAATGTTATGGTCATGCTACCACTAGGGAAACAACTATATTATATACAAGGGAGCATAACCATCCACCAAATATTTCTGTAATTGAAGTGAGATCAACCCTTGACAATATTAAAGAATTAAGTAGCACCTCACAATTTCCTACAAGTGTCATACTGAAAGAATTATTACCTAAAGTACCCAGAGAAGCAACAGGTCAATTACCAACAATTGCTTCTCTTAAAAGAACAATAGCTAGGACCAAAAAATCAACAACACCAACAATACCTACACCTAAAAATGTTGAACATGTCATAATTCTCCCAGAACTTAGTATAACACATAGGGGCCGATTCCGATAGCCGGTAGGACAGCAGTACGTAGCCTTACCGTGCGACCGACACGTACCCGGAGCCGGTCCGTCCTGTAGAGTAAGTACGATGCGCATAACTGACAAAAACACGACCCACACGTAGGCTGTGATTCAAGCTCCATTCTCCGTCCGAGCCGTAACTCCTAACGATGAACCGAGTCGCCTGGAAGCAGTATCCATAGCAGTTTCCGGCATGACAAGTACGATGCGTACTTCCTACGCGCCAGACGGATCGCCACGTACGGCACGTCACAGCACCTGGAAAACAAGCATATCAGCTACGATTCGCGCCACAACTCAATACACGGCTACGAGACGGACCAGCTTGCAGCAGGTACGAGATGGAGCAACAAGCAGCGTGCACGACACGAACACATCATGAATCCCATCGCGCAGGTCATACCAGTACTCTACATCTATGACCAGATCAGGAAATGACGGCGCAGGTGGTAAGTCAGACACCTACCACATAAACGACACGTACCCGCAAAATGGCACACACACACAGGGGATCCACATTCTGGCCACTAACAACAGCCCACCATAGGGGTTGCATGGCCAGCACCACTAACACCCCCACCCATAGGGCTTATTTTGCCCATCACCCCTGCCACCCCCAGCCATATAGCATATGTTTCCCATCACCCCTGCCACCCCCACTCATAGGGGACCTGGTGCCCATCACTACTGACACCCCCAGCCATAGGGGATTTGTTGCCCATCACCTCTGCCACCCCCACCCATAGGGCTGATGTTGCCCATCACCCCTGCCACCCCCACTCACAGGGGACCTGTTGCCCATCACCCCTGCCACCCCACCCATAGGGCTGATGTTGCCCATCACCCCTGCCACCCCCACCCATAGGGCTGATGTTGCCCATCACTCCTGCCACCCCCACCCATAGGACTGATGTTGCCCATCACCCCTGCCTCCCCCACCCATAGGGCTGATGTTGCCCATCACTCCTGACACCCCCACCCATAGGGCTGATGTTGCCCATCACCCCTGCCACCCCCACTCACAGGGGACCTGTTGCCCATCACCCCTGCCACCCCCACCCATAGGGCTTATGTTGCCCATCATTACTGCCACCTCCACCCATAGGGACTATGTTACCCATCACTAATGCCACCCCCAGCCATAGGGACTATGTTGACCATCACTACTGCCACCCCCACCCATAGGGGACCTGTTGCCCATCACCCCTGCCACCCCCACCCATAGGGACTATGTTGCCCATCACTACTGCCACCCACACCCATAGGGACTATGTTGCCCATCACTACTGCCACCCCCACCCATAGGGGACCTGTTGCCCATCACCCCTTCCACCCCACCCATAGGGCTGATGTTGCCCATCACCCCTGCCACCCCCACTCACAGGGGACCTGTTGCCCATCACCCCTGCCACCACCAGCCATAGGATGGGTGATGCGCAACACATCCAGCATACTCCAACATCAGGTATGTCCGCAAAATACATCCCCCCTAACATCATGTCAACAGTATGTAGTCTGTGACAAATGCCCACAACAGTGCTTATGGCTATGAACATACAATGTAAGTAACAGCACATGTGTGACCAACACATGAGTGTGACATACACAAGGCAAGCATCACCATAGCACTGTGGCGGGGTAAAAAGAACACCCCCTCACTGTGTAGAACAAAAGGTAAGTGTGGGCTTCCAAAATGCAGCAGATGTTGAACATTGTGGTGATGGGGACTAAACCCCCCTCATCACAGTGACCAAAAGGTAAGTGTCATCATGGTCAAAGCTGCAAATAACAACCAGCATGTATGATCCCTGCTCCCAACACATCAAACACGTCTGGGGCAAACTAGTAGTTGTGTCCCATAAACACAGAGATGTGGTGAGGCTAACAGTGCTGTGAAAACATAACACACTCTCGGCCATGTGCAGACAAGCACCACACATGGGGCTGACAATGCATACAGTGTACAATGACACAACAGCAGAAGTGACCATCACCAAGCATGCACACATCTCGAAAATAGACACACCAATCAAAACAACATGTGTAGACTGTAGGTGTCAGCTCACAAACTCACATTCCATGCCAGCAATGGCACCTAACAACCAGGATGAATGTGCACAATGATGTGATTTGACTCACAGGGACAGCATGCAAAATCACAGAAACAGCATCCAGACAAAGGCCCACAACAGCAATACCAATGCACTGGTTCAGATGCACAAACACAAACAGGCAAACTCACACTGCACATCTGACACAGCATGTGTGTGTCACAGTATCCCCAGGCAACTACACAACACATGAGGGGGGTTGAACCACAGTGACACAGATGTGGACACAGTGCCATACAAAAGTAAACCATAACTGGGACACCCTCAGTGGGCAATCAGGCATTGGGAGATGAGAGGGAGCACAACAGACACATGTGACACAAGCTGGAATGAACACCAACTATCACAGCAAGAGACTGACACACAACACCACTACCCCCAGGGAACAGACATTCGGGTGACACAAGCATGCATGACACCTCCCCTGTGATATCGTACAAACTGGGAAACCCAGACATGTGTCCTGTGCCACAAACGTACATCACACATACACGAACACAAATCACTCAGCATGGCCCCTCATCCATGGACAAACAGGAGCTAGGGGACCATCCATGCAAACATTCACCTCAGTCCACCCTCAACACCACACACCCTGAACTGCAACAATGTGTATCTGTGAAGCCCATATGGACAGGTGACATTGCACATGCACCCATGACAAACACAGGAATTTTGGGAGGAACTAAGGTGCACAGACACTTCACACAAGGACAGTTTACAACCCTGGGGAATGACAGACATACTGCACAGTATGCGGTACATGGCCATGACCTCAAAGCTCACGTAACCTTCAGAATCCCTGCCACAGTCCCAAGACAATGCAGATTCCAAGGAGAACCACAAGGCACACATGCTGACACCTGCCAGCATCGCAGCCATGAACCCGACAAGTGGGAGCAGTCACACACACATACAAATGTCTCAATCACTAAAAACTACCACCTAGGGACAACTACATGATTTAGCAAATAAACAGGTGCCTTGAGGAACCCTGACTGTGTCCCATCTGTGTCTGACAACATCATCACCACTCAGAACTGACAAATCCCAATGATAATACACCAATTAACATAGTGTGTCATGCACCCACACATCTGGTAGCCCATTGGAAAAGTAGTGGGATGAACCCAGTACCACTCAGCAAGCATCAACAACAGGAACATATCAAGGGAACACTGTCTGTGTATGAACAGGGATGTGGACACACACACATGCTCATACAACACACACCATGGGCCCTGGCCATGTCACTGGACAACACACTTACTTGAGGGGACCCAACTCCTGTGGGCGCCCAGCTGTGCCAAATATATTCACCACAAGTCCCACTCATGTCTGCTGAACACTTACTTGGTCAGTCAGCCATCAGTTACCACATAATGAAGGCTCTGGTCGCAACAGCCTGGGTACCTGAGTCTCCCCTAAGTCATCTGCAGATAACCAAAACATATGTCTAGCAAGTTGCACAGAGGACCCATTTGCTCCTATTACAATGATGCCCACACCTGTAGGTCCAGTGTTGATGAGCACAAAGTATGTGGAAGTGACAAATTGAACAATGGGAAGCAAGCCAGAGATGTGACCATGCAAATGAAATGCTCAGAGAGAGATGTCCACAAATAGTTGATCCTGACACACCCAGGTAGCTGCAAAGGATGACATGGATACCCACCAGAATAGGATACATATCTCATGGACCACAGGGAGTACCCCACAGCAACACATCAGATTTCAACATTGTAAACAAAGCATCACAGGTGCAAGGGCATGTTAAACATCATCAACATAATGTATATCTAAATCTAGTTCACAGGGAGAAAGAAAAAAGCTTTATTCAGCATTTTAAAAGTTAAACGTCTGTGCAAACAAAAGGCCAATGGCCAGGCCAGGCCATGTCCACATGCCAAGGAGTGAAGTAGAGTGACAACTGTCATACCTTGCTTGCCTGAACTGCTAAGGACCGGGGTCATCCCCTCGGAGGGGCATACATGGGGGCAGGCCAGGCACCGCAGGGACAGGATCAGGGCGCAGCAGAAGGAGGCAGTGAAGAGGTGGGGGATGCAGGCGAGACACTTGCAACCGCAGTGGAGCTGACTGAAGTGGTGGGTGCTGTCACAACTGTGGGGCACAAGTCAGATGGTGGGGGTGCCGGCACAACTTCAGTGGGCAGGTCAGTTGGAGTGGATTGGGTCCATGTGAGCAGAATGGGGTGCAGGTGAGGTCGGCAGGACAGAGGGGGGGTGACACGGTCCCCACATTAGTGGCACTAACCGGGTGTGGAGGCGCAAGGGGTAGGGGGGATGGGCCTCAGCATTTTGGGGATGGTGTATCTGAGGGTGGGGGAACCCAGGGCAGGGTGTGGCGGGGGAACCTCTGGAGTGGTGGCCTGGGGAATGGAGGTCGGAGACTTTGCCTTGGAGCTGCGTGACGGAGGTGGGGTCTTGCTCTTCCGCTCCAGGGGGACTTGCGGGTGGGGGGCGTCATTCTGACTGCGCCTAGGGGAGGGTGTCCGGGTGTGAGGGGTCCTCCCCTCTGTGTGTGGGGACTTCCTCTTCCCCTTGTAATCTGGATCTGCTGGGTCGGTGGGGAAGAGGCCAAGGTCACAGAGGAAGAGCTTCTGTGGAGATGGGGTTGCAGGTGAGGCAAGGGAAGGGGGCTGGGAGGGAGAGGTTTCGGAGTACTGAGGAGTGGTTGTGGATGACTGTGTGTGTGTCTGCAAACCAGCCCCTGTGAGTGTGGTATCAGTCCCCTGCGCTTGCTTGTGTGCACGTCTAGCCCTTGGTTTGGGTGTTTGTGTGCTGCCCGTGTCTGTGGCTTTGTGAGAATATGCAGGTGTGTGTGTGCTTGAGACAGGTAGGCTGCTAGGAATCGTGGGTGGTGCAGGGGTAGGAGGGGTGCGGGACTGTTGGAGGAGGGACACTACTGCCGTCAGGGAGGAGGCCACGGACTGATTGGTCCTCTGTAGGGCAGACATGCCCGATGAAATGCCCTCCATGAACGACACCAGTTGCGTCAACAGAGTGGTGTGTGCATGGAGGACACTCAGCATCGATGTCTGCCCTACATGGATCTGTCTAAGTAAGTCCACAGACTCCTCACTCAGGGCAGCAGGGGACACAGGGGCAGGGGGTGCGGTGCCTGGCACAAAGGAGACATGCTCCCGAACACGGGAGCCTCCACGGACCTCTGAGATGGGAGCTGATGGGAGGGTGGTGGTGGTGGGGGCGGTGGCGGGGACAGCCGCACTGGCTGGGGTTTTGTGGCTGCTGACACCCGTCTCCACAAGGGAGTCATCCTCCGAGCTGCTGTGGCCCTCAGCTAGGGGAAATAGTGCTGACGACTCCTCTGTGTGTCTCCACTCGCCCTCCGTGCCACTGGGTCCCCCTGACTCCTCTCCTTCTGTCCAAGTCAGGCTCTGTGGCTCCTCCTGGTCCTTGGAGCTGTCCCCTCCTGTGGCTGTGGATGTATCTGGATAGGAATAGGAAGAAAGAGAACAACATCAGTCCCCTGCACTGACTGCACACACCACAGTGAGTAAATCACTTCACAGGGCAAGCCCTGGCATCCTCAGCTGAACACTGCTCAAAGTGCCAACACTGTTTAGAATAAGCCAATTGTCATTTTCAACACCAACCATGGCACACATATCCCTCCTTGACTTGCACCCATATGTCTGTTGCATGTTGGATGCTAATACCCCAATGTCCTGACATGCACCACCCACACATCAGTTGGATATACAAGTGAACATGTAAGAGTATGTCACTATACACACAGCACATCTCTTGCCACTGACTCAGTACATGTGTCCGGAAGAAAGGACGGGCAGAGACTCATTTCACATGCTCGTGATGCATGCCAGCAACACACACTATGATGTTCTCATGTCCTGATAGTCAATGCCACAATGGAGTGCATGGTGCACACTTGAACACAATGTGATCATAGCAAGTTAAATGCCATGGCACTGGCATGCCTGGAAAGTCAGTCAACACTGTCTCCTGTCACAGGGACAGGGCATCCAGATAACAACAGTATGCACTGTGTCACAATCATAGCTCAGGGGTAAAGCTAACTCTGCAGATGACAAGTGCACTTGCCCATCCACTGCAAACAACATATCCAGGACCCAGAAGACCCCACATCATGCAAATCAGACATATGAGTCTGCAAACACAACTCCCTGTACAATATCACATCACAGTCTGCCGTGCATGTAACCCAGCTGCCTAAAGTACACAGTTGCATACACCATTGTACGCTGTCAGATGATCGCACACCTATATGTCACACAGGTCTTGTCTCTCACAGTCACATATCAGATGTCTTGCTGACCCTCAAAATCATGGACACCCCAGTTGTACGTAACAGAAAGCCACAACCTAATGACACAGAGGCACATGTCACTAAGCACAACCTGTAAATTGATACACAGGAGCGGGATTACAGAGGGTTCTAAATGCCCTTGAGGCGGCATGACTGCCCAGGTCTACGTGAAACAGTGTTTGGCCCTGGACAGTAGTCAGGTGGCTAAGCAAGTGTGACACACTTGATATACATACTCCTGAGGCCCACAAATTGGAGTCCCCTGCTGCATGGTTTTGTTTGAAATACCCCAGCCACATGTGGCGAGTCAGACCAGCAATTGTAACACATATCAAGGGCACACACAGATCACATGTCAGATCCCAGACATTGGGTAAACAATTGAACCACCCATGAAACACACAACAGAGTTACGGGAACAGATGCTGTCCGGTAGCTGAAGCATAGCTGACTGCAGGGACACAGTGCCCTAGTGACACAAGCAACAGACTTTAGGGGCCACACCTGTGGAACAGATGAGGAGGGTGCATCACACAATTGAGGGACCTGAGTATTGGACTACAAGACCTACGTAATGTGGAAGTGTGACCAGGCCAAAAGACTGCAATTAGCATGTCAGACATAGTACACAGATTAGGCATGGACTTACCCCCTTCTTGCTGCTGTCTGGCCTTCAGCTGCCTATCCAGGTCCGGGAAGACCACCGCCAGGATCCGGAGCATGTGGGGGGTCAGGGTCCGGTGTCCACCCCTCCTGCGTGGAGGTGACAGCTTCAGCTGGACTCTAGCGATCCTCCGGGTCCAGACCCGAAGGTTCTGCAACCTCTTCTGGCAGTTGCGGATCCGGCGCTTGTAGACCCCCACCGAACTAACTGCCCGGGCGATGGTCAGCCATATCTCCTGCTTCTGGTGGGCATCAACCTGTGAGGATGGCAAAGTTAAAAGTCGATTAACACACATGCCCCATACTTGTGCTGCACACATTTGGATATACATGTCATCATCACAAAGGGAAATGAGTTACACAGGTAGTGCAACCATGGGGAGGGACAAATGACCTGCATGTCTGACATGTTAACAATGCCTGGGAAGTTTAAGCTTGCACTAATGCACTTTAGCAGCAGGACACCTGTTCATTACATGTACCTACACACTTTGATAAAAGTAGTCAGTGAGAATGCTTGCCACTAGTGTACACACTGCTAGTACTGCTAGTCAGACAACATGCACAATTAGGAAGGCAGTGGACTGCACACTCACCTGCTCCCCTGGTTTCCCATACAGCTTGCTGTACTGTGGAAGGTGCCCGTCCAGCAGGGCCTGGTTCTCCTCCTCAGTGAAGGCTTTGGCCCTCTCCAGAGTACATGCCATAGCAGTAGCCAGAGGATGCAGAGACAGCAGCAGTGGTAGTAGGGATGTGGTCCAGGAGCATGTAGTGCAGGCAAGTGAGCTCCCTGGGGGCCAGCCAGCCTTACATCTGTGCTGCAGAGACAGAATCTGTGCCATGTATCCCAAGTGATACGTTCAACACGGTTGCATGCTGTGAATTTTGCCAATCCATGGAAATGTACGACTCGTACACACCTTCCGCATCGTTCAAATCTTCACCTTCATGAAACACTAGGAATTGCAACATTGTTGTAGGCATCCAACTGAATTTCCAGCGCACAACTCGTACAAGTTTTGAATCCGCATCCTTCTCCATGACAGTTCAGAGCCAATGGGTGCGCCCGGCTCGGTCAACTGACTGTACAACGCGTATTTTTGAAAATGCACTCGTCTCCATACAATTCAATGGCCAAGGCGTACGCCTGTCTCGGACCATGCCTGCCCGACGCGCATGCATGATAGTCACCTGCGTCGGACCTCATTGCAGTCAATAGCAAAGCGTACGCACGGCTCGGTCATGAACCGTGCAATGCGTGCTCATTGTCACCCGCTTCGGACCTCATTGCAGTCAATGGCAAAATGTACGCACGGCTCGGTCATGAGCCGTGCAATGCGTACGCATTGTCACCTGCATCGGACCTCATTGCAGTCAATGGCAAAGCGTATGCGCGGCTCGCTCATGAACCGTGCAATACGTACGCTTTGTCACCCGCGTCGGACCTCATTGCAGTCAATGACAAAGCGTACGTATGGCTCGGTCATGAACTGTGCAATGCGTACGCATTGTCACCCGCGTAGGACCTCATTGCAATCAATGGCAAAGCGTACGCACGGCTCGGTCATGAACCGTGCAATGCATACGTGTTGTCACCCTCGTCGGACCTCATTGGTGTGACTATTCGACGGATTCAACACACAATTACTTGCCAGGGACACCTATGCACACCTACCACACTACAGCATTGGCCACACTGTCCCATGGCATGTAAGGCTGCATTCCCTGTGTGTTGGGGGTGGGGGGGACACATTTGGTTTGTTGGGTGGCACTTTTGTTCAGCCACTCCCAGGCTGTGCAAGTGTACATGGGGGCAGAATCCTTTGTGTGTTGTGCACATTACCACTGTGATGTGCAAATGTACAGTAATGGGCATGAGCCACGGACACAGTTTCATGTTGGATATGTTTAGGACATGTAACATACAATCTGAGTCCTGGGGGTGATGGCATTTACGTCACAGTGAGACCTGTAGCCACAATTCAGATGTGCATCCACAGTCTGTGTGCATGTTGTGTCTCAGATGTGTCTGATTAAATGTGCCCAATGGTAGACAGTCTCCACGCCCATGTGGTATATGCATCAACCTTGATGGTGTGTGTGTGTCTAAGAGACGTACATGTAGGGCCTGCAGGAACAACAGTGGCCACTACCTGTGAGACTCACGCTTGCCTTGTGGTGTGTACGTGATGCGCCATGTCCATGCTAGTGTCGATGTGGCAATACAGGGACCCTGGGTATCAGCATGGCAAAGATCTGTGATGTCTGGGAGACATCAGGCCTCACTTGTCACTGTGGTGTGTGTTTGTAACGTCACAGCAGTACATAGGTCGGGTGACACAGCCAGATGTTTGGCCAGTGCACTACTTGGGACTCATGTGGACATGTGGAATTGAGATGTGAGGTGATGGTCATGTAGGTGACATATGTGTCCATGCCCAACAGCACACACCTCAGTAGATTGTGTAATGTCGTGATGTATCATGTGATATTGAGCCTGGTCATGGCCACATGGGTGGATGAACCAACAATCTTCCTTTGTTCATCTCTGTTCTGCAGGGCACCAGCTGTCCATCGACCGTTCCCAGACCTTGAAACCATGCAGGAACGCGACTGCATCCGACAGTACCGCTTCACCAGGCCACTGATTGAGGAGTTGGCGGAGCAGTTGGCGCCACATCTGCTACCTGGCCAGACATACCCTGCAGCACTGACCCCAGAGGTGATGGTGATGGCAGCCTTGCACTTCTTTGCTACTGGTACCTTCCAGTACACTGTGGCTACAGCAGGTGGGATGTCGCAAACTATGTTTAGTTGTGTGCTGCGCGATGTCTTGGAGAGGATGTTGCATTTCCTTGACCTGTACATCAAGTTCCTTAGCCCAGCTGAACTCCCTGAAATAAAGGATGCCATCTGAAAGAAACACGTTAGTTAGATTCCTCACCTTAGAATATCCCCAGGCGTAAGGCTGGATCCGGAAAGGTTTTTGTAGCAATACCCCTTGCGCGTCGCTATGCGTCGTTTGCGGCTCCGCGTCCGTCGTCGGCGTCGTGCGCCGGAATGACGTCGTCGGAGTACTTAGACGCCGCCCTCGCGCGTTGACGTCAGTTCTTCTTTTTTCCGCGCCAGTAAGCGCCGATCCGGGAAGAGATTACCCCTAGTCATTTTTTGACTAACTTTTTTGACTTCTTTTGGTCTATCGACTCGACTCTGGTGCCGGTAGGATGCCTGGTTTCAAAGCCTGTGACGCCTGTCATCGCCTGATGTCGGTGACGGATCACCATCGCCGGTGCCTTTATTGCCTGGGGGCCGACCATGACGCGGAGTCGTGCCTCGATTGCCAGGCCTTGACGTCGAAAGCTAGGCGGGAGCGGTCCTGTAAGCTTCTCGAGCTTCGGCACTCGGCTCCGCGCCGCTCTCGGTTCCGGTCCAGGAGGAGGTCCAAGGACCGATCGCGGAACCACAGCCATCGTCATCGTTCGTCGGGGTCTTCGGGTAAGTCTAAGCACTCCAAGAAGTCCAAGAGACTACATCGCTCTTCGGACTCCCCTCGCCGGTCGCGCGACTCGGCTGAGGGTCAGGGTGATCCCACCCCCGCGGCTCCGTCGGAGCCGCAGGAGCCGCGTCCGTCCCCATACCCGCCGGTCCCTGGGATTGATGCGACTCCGGCGGTGGTCAGTGCCTTCCTCTCGGCCATGAGGGGCCTGGCTCCGCCGTGGACGCCTGTAGGCGCGCCTTCGGGCCCCGCAGGTTCGACTGGGCGACCTTGCGTGCCGGCGGCTCCGGCCCCGGCGCCGTCGACTGCCTCGATGCCGCAGGTCCCCGAGGGATCCAGGCCTGGATCTCGGTCGGTGCTGGTCGACCTCACAATGCCTCCTCCACCGGCGCTGACACCGGTTCCACCACCGACGCCGTCCCCGGACAACGTCGTTCCCCAGTTTAGCTCCGGTCCGGGCCCGATGCCGGCGCGGCGCCGCCCGGCGCCGCTACCGGCGCCGATTGGTGAACGCTTCATCTACTGCCCGGCTCCGATCATTCCTCCTGATTATCGGGAATCGGATGACGAGGGCGACTGGGAGAGGTCTGAAGACCCTATGGCCGCTCAGGCCCAACTTTCTCAGGCCTGGGCAGAGGAATTGGGGGATGCCAGCGGTCTGGATACCTCCCCGGACGCTGGTTTCATCTCTCTTCCGACTGTGGCCTCGGAGGAGGGTGCAGCCTTTTCAGTGGTGCTGCGCAAGGCGGCCGAAGCCCTAGGGCTGGAGTTGCCTGCTGTGGCCGTGAGGACTAACGTCCTCACAGAGGTCCTTCAACCGACAGCAAGCTCCACTGAGCCTCTGCTGCAGTTTAATGAGGCCCTCATAGATGTTCTGCAGGGCACTTGGTCCAAGCCCTCCACAGTTCCTCCTGTGGACCGGAACGTTGCCCGGCGCCACCGCCCTGCTCCGGGCGACCCCAGTTTCCTCTCCCAACACCCCACCCCCGAGAGTCTGGTTATCCAGGCCTTAACCTCCCAATCCTCCTTCCCGTCCGCTCCTCCGGATCGGGAATCCAAGAGGTTGGAACAGTTTGGCAAGAAACTGTTATCGTCCCCGAGTTTGGGGCTGCGGTCTTTAAATACCGCTTGCCTTTTGGACTGTTATTCCCACTCTCTGTGGGATACGGTGGAGGACGTGCTGCCCTTGTGCCCGGTGGAGGCCCGGGCACGACTCACTCAAGCACTTGCTGACGGTCGAGATGCAGCACGGCACGCCATACGGTGTGGACTTGACACCACGGACTCGCTGGGTCGGGCGATTTCCACCACGGTGGCGCTTCGGCGTCACGCCTGGCTGAGGTCCACGTCATTTTCAGGGGATGTCCAGAGTTTCCTCATGGACATGCCCTTTGATGGCACTCACCTTTTTGGTGAGAAGGCGGACAGTGCGCTGGCTCGGTTCAAGGACTCCCGGGCCACGGCCAAGTCCTTGGGTCTTTTGGCCCTGCGGCCGCAAACTTCCGCGTTTCGTCCCTTTCGTGGCCAAGGAAGGGGCGCCTCCTCACGTCCGCCCAGCCACCGGCCGCAGAACCAACCTGCACGCGGACGTGGATTCCGCCGAGGCGGTACTGGAGGTCAACGTGCCGGTCAGTCCACATCCACCCCGGCAGCATCCGCCTCAAAGCCCTCCTAGTCCGAGCTTTCAGGCCCATTCAACGCCAGTGGGCGGCAGAGTTCGCCATCACCTGCTCCACTGGCGCTCCATCACGTCGGACAGCTGGGTGCTGCAAATCGTCCAAAGGGGCTACTCCCTCCCTTTCGAGACGACCCCTCCAGCCATGCCACCGCTGAACCACCGTATGTCGGGCGATCATTTGCATCTTCTACGAGAGGAAGTTTCGGCCCTCTTGGCCAAAGAGGCCGTCGAGCGCGTTCCTGGTCCAGAAGTAGGTTGTGGTTGTTATTCCCACTGCTTTCTGGTTCCCAAGAAGGGCAAAGGGGGCCTACGCCCGATCTTGGACCTCAGGAGCGTCAACGCCTTCCTCCGGAAGGACCGGTTCAAGATGCTCACTTTAGCTCAGGTTCTGGCTGCCCTAGACCCTGGAGACTGGATGGTAGCGTTGGACTTGCAGGACGCTTATTTCCACATCCCCGTCCTGCCGGCCCACCGGCGTTACCTGCGGTTCACGGTGGGTCAGGAGTGTGAGAAGTTGGCCTGATGTATGATGTCACTAGTTCTAGTGTACACCTTATATCAGTCCAAATACCCTTATGGTGATTAGTTTTAAAGTCAACCTTATAGACCAGCTATCCTAGTGGTAGCATGGACAAGAGCAGTCTTAGGCTAAACTCTGAATGGCATGTGAAGCCAGCTGTGATACCATATATAATCCCTTGAATACCAAATGAAAGGACACCACAACAGATATATATATAAAATAAAGTGTATTTATTCTAGTCAAACCCTCAGCACTCTTTATGAGATTAGAGGCAAGTACAACACAGTCTTATTTAAGCATACATTAAGTCACACAGGTAAGTAATACAGCTAGGCCCTAGGGGCCACGCAAACCATATACTAAGTAAGTGGTATAAGGACCACTGTCACGGGAATCGGATAGGCCTAGGGAATCGCTGGGGCTACACTACACTAGCAACAGTTAGGAAGTGGGAGGTCCACGGGATTCAGGTGCAGAGTGGAAACACTCACGCGTAATGCGTAAAAGTCGATAGAAATAGTAGTTGTTAGCAATTAACAGTTTAAGGACACTTCTAAAGCAGCTATAGAGTCGAGACTCGGAAACTAGACCCTAGGATAGTCACTACCCTTGTGAGCACCGAAGTACCCAAGTTACCTAGCCCACAGGCTGCGGGTGCATAGGTGGGAACTTGCGTCGGGTTTCGTCGTGGACTTCTATGGATGCCTGAAGGAAAGTTGCTGACAGGCAGTCAGTGAAGAGTGTCCGTGGATCCCAAGGCTGGGATCAAGAAGAGAGGAGACCTGCAAGCAGAAGGGACAGAGTCAAGGTCACTAGCCAGTGACCACGTGGAACCAGGAAGGAACCAGGCGATGTCGTGAAGATTGCAGGTGAAGGTGAAGCTTGTCGCTGCAGCCACGAGGACCAGGGAACGTCGAGGACAACCAGGACCAGGAGGCGAGCTGTCCCACGAAGGCTCTTGCTGTCGGCGGCGTCGAAGTTGGACTAGGACTCACCAAGCCTTGGCAAGCGGAACCCACGAAGAACGGAGGACTTGCTTCTGGTGCAGACCAGGAAGGTCTGGGGTGCTTCTCTTTTTCAAAGAAGCAGGAGCCAGTCTGGAGGAGCCAAACCAGCGGTGAAGATTTCAGGCTGCGTCGTCACCAAGGCTACTAGCCAGCGGGCAAGCAACCGGACATACGCGGCAAGCAGGAAAATGCAGAAGGGCCCCACGCAGGACTCGTGGAGTGTGGGGGGCTGATCTTCGGTGCAGATGGTGCTTGGGGTTGGGGCTTCTCAATCCCCGGTGCACAACTTCGAGGGTGCCTCAGAAGCTGCGCTTGAAGATACTAGCCACTTTTCCCAGGTAGCCGGTCCCACGTCTCTCGTCGCCTCCACAGATCTCAGCTCGGCTGTGGATGTGGATCAGGGTCGGAGAAGTCTGGAAGTCAAGGCTCTGGTCGGGCTCTGCAGTCGGTCCCTCGTAGAACTTCAGCAAAGCAAAGGGTAGTCTCTTGATGGTGCCTGTTTGCACAGGGTAGCCACTCCTTGGCCACAAGGGAGATTCTTCAGTCTTCTTCTTTCGTCGAATGTCGAAGGTCCAGAGTTTCTGTTCAAGTTGCAGGTTCAGGATAATCTAATCTCCTGGGGCCCAGCTACCACTCTTATACTAATCTGGGGGGCTGGGTTACCTGCTAGGTCACGCCTTATGGGTGGGACCTGGGAGGGGGGTGGTTACACCCCCTTCCCTTTGTCCAGTTTCGCGCCAGGACTGGGGCTGGAGTGCCCCAGCACCGGTTTGAACTGGACTATGCACGGGACACCTTGTGTGCCCCAGGCATGTCTCATTCTTTTCATCCCTCCCTGCCCCAATACACTAAGGCCTGTCTAGGGTGGTGCTCGCACCTCCCAAGGCAGGAAACCTATTGTCCAAGCCTCCCTTGCCGGGATCACTCCCAGCAGCAGGAGGTCAGACTCGTGTCTGTGGCAGCAGCATTCATTTTGTGATGCTGGGGCTCTGGTTAACTTTAACCGGGTAAGTAGGTTACAACATGTCTTCTCCCTCTAGAAGGGAGGGATAATATCCTCATCCCCAGGAATGGGATGGGGGTATTATTCCAAAGTGTTAGACACCTTACACGACATGTTTTGATAAAGCCAAACCATAGTTACCATAACCGTTTAAGATTATAAGGCACTTTAAGAGTATATGGTAGGCTATATCATAGAACAGCTATAAGGACATGGTTCCGAAAGCTGCAGACAGGCTCAGCTGATGCTAGAGCACCATCTCACATGTTACCAAGCACTCTGCCTCCAGGATTGTTAAGGCCTGCCATAGGAGTGGCTGATAGGTACACATGTGTCTATATGTAAGTTAGGTATAGGAATACTACACCTAAGCAAGGAGTGATTACACAAGCTTGCCCCAGCTGAGTGACCAGCCAGTTGTGTCATAATGGAAGGCCAGGCCAGGGGTGGCACAATACATGCTGCAGCCCCTGGTAGGCCTAGGATACACCTATGCCCTGGGTACCTAAGGTACACTGTACAGGGGCCAATAAGGTGATCCTATCCAAATGGGTTATGCACCTAAAGTACATAGTATCAATTTAGAGAGAGAACAGCAGGGCTGTGGGTCTAGTTAGTAGGCCCACAGCCACATCTAAGTCGGAAACCAGTAAAGCAAAAGCAAAAAGTGGGGGTGAACATAGAAAGCAGACCCTACTCTCCTACACAACCCCCCATCCAAACTTAGGGACATTAAACTAACCTTGATCAGTTGAGTCTTCATGTTCTAAGTGGAAATATCTGGAGAGTCCATCTGCATTGGCATGGTCAGTCCCAGGTCTATGTTCCACTGTGAAGTCCATCCCCTGTAGGGAAATGGACCACCTAAGAAGTTTGGGATTTTCACCCTTCATCTGATTTAGCCACAAGAGGGGCTTATGGTCTGTCTGAATCTTGAAGTGAGTGCCAAACAAGTATGGACTCAGCTTCTTCAGGGCCCAAACCACAGCAAAGGCCTCCCTCTCAATAGCTGACCAACGTTTCTCTCTAGGGGTCAGCCTTCTACTTATAAAAGCAATGGGCTGGTCTTGACCATCTACATTCAGTTGTGAAAGAACAGCTCCCACACCTAACTCAGAAGCATCTGTTTGGACAATGAACTCTTTGGAGTAGTCTGGACTTTTCAGAATAGGTGCACTGCACATGGCCTGCTTCAGGTCATCAAATGCTTTTTGACAGCTTACTGTCCACTGAACTTTCTTTGGCATTTTCTTGGAGGTCAAGTCATTAAGTGGTGTCACAATGGACCCATAGTTCTTAACAAACTTTCTGTAGTACCCAGTCAGGCCCAAGAAAGCTCTGACCTGAGTCTGGGTAGTTGGAGGAGTCCAGTCCTTTATGGTCTGGATCTTGCTCTCCAGTGGTTGAACCTGACCCCCACCAACTAGGTGGCCCAGGTATACAACCTTGCTCTGCCCTATCTGGCACTTAGTGGCCTTGATAGTGAGGCCTGCCTTTTGCAGGGCCTCTAAAACATTCCTCAGGTGGACCAGGTGATCCTCCCAGGTGGAGCTAAAGACAGCAATATCATCAAGATAAGCTGCACAATAATCATCCAACCCAGTAAGGACTTGATTCACCAACCTTTGGAAAGTGGCAGGTGCATTCTTCAAACCAAAGGGCATTACCACAAATTGATAATGTCCTCCTGGGGTCGAGAAAGCAGTTTTGGCCTTTGCATTCTCAGCTAGTCTGATTTGCCAGTAGCCTGCTGTTAGGTCAAATGTGCTCAAAAACTTAGCAGCTGCCAGTCTGTCAATGAGCTCATCTGCCCTAGGTATTGGGTGGGCATCTGTCCTAGTGACAGCATTGAGACCTCTGTAATCCACGCAAAACCTCATCTCTCTCTTACCATCTTGGGTGTGAGGCTTTGGCACAAGGACTACAGGACTAGCCCAAGGGCTCTCTGAAGGTTCAATGACTCCCAGCTCCAACATCGTTTGTACCTCAACTTTTATGCAGTCCCTGACATGGTCAGGTTGCCTGTAGATTTTACTCTTCACAGGCAGACTGTCACCAGTGTCCACCTCATGGGTGCACCAGTTTGTCTGACTTGGGGTCAGAGAGAACATATGTCTGTAGGATTGCAGAACCTGTCTGCAGTCCTGTTGCTGATGGACAATGAGGCTGTCAGAAAAGACCACACCATCAACTGAGCCATCATCAGGGTTCTGAGTCAACAGGTCTGGGAGAGGGTCACTCTCTTCCTCCTGCCCCTCATCTGTAGCCATGAGTAAGCCCATGTCTGCCCTGTCAACATATGCCTTCAATCTGTTGACATGAAGCACCCTGTGGGGGCTTCTGGGAGTCCCAAGGTCCACCAAGTAGGTGACTTCTCCCTTTTTCTCAACAATAGTGTGGGGTCCAGACCATTTGTCTTGGAGTGCTGCTGGGGCCACTGGCTCCAACACCCACACTTTCTGCCCTGGCTGGTAAATAATCAGCACAGCCTTTTGGTCATGCCAAGCTTTTTGGAGTTCTTGGCTTGCCTCAAGGTTTTTAGAAGCCTTCTTCATATACTCTGCCATCCTGGAGCGGAGACCAAGTACATAATCCACTATATCAAGTTTGGGTTGTCTGAGAGGTCTCTCCCATCCTTCCCTCACCAAACATAGGGGTCCTCTTACAGGATGCCCAAACAAAAGCTCAAAAGGGCTGTAGCCAACCCCCTTTTGTGGGACCTCTCTGTAAGCAAACAGAAGGCAGGGTAAAAGGATGTCCCATCTTCGCCTAAGCTTGTCTGGTAACCCTTTTATCATTCCCTTTAGGGTCTTGTTGAATCTCTCAACAAGCCCATTGCACTGTGGGTGATAGGGTGTGGTGAACTTGTAGTTCACACCACACTCCTTCCACATTGCAGTCAAGTATCCTGACATGAAGTTGGCACCTCTGTCAGAAATGACCTCCTTTGGAAAGCCCACTCTGGAGAATACTCCAAGCAGGGCCCTTGCCACAACAGGAGCTGTTGTGGTCCTCAGGGGAATAGCTTCTGGATACCTGGTGGCATGGTCCACTATCACCAGTATGAATCTGTGCCCAGATGCTGTTTGTGGGTCCATTGGTCCTACAATATCTATGCCCACTCTTTCAAAGGGAACCCCCACCACAGGTAGTGCTCATCATCATCAAATATCTTTATTCGATTGTATTTTTTTACAATCATAAAAGTTCATATCACAAATATATATACATAGAACAAATTTCACAAATAGACAATTAAAAAGTTCATATCATAAACATACAATCATGGGCAAGATTACACAGATAAAGAGGTAAGTCCTCCAGTTCCCTTTTTTTTTTTGATCAGCAAGAATATGAGACAAAATATGTTGCGAAACTGTTTTAAAACCAGAGCAGCAGACAAAACGAACCAGTTAAAAAATATAAATAAGAATACAAGTTTAAAATGAAGGAGAAGTACAATATTAGATACAGCATAATTAACCCTCCATACTATTCCTGAAAATGATAGCTAGTTTCAGGAAGCTGCAAATGTATAAAGTGCAGTCACTATTTAAAAGTTGAAGGTAAAAAAGTGCTGGTTTGATCTGTATGAAATTGAGTTTTTTTAAGCAAGGCTTTAGGTATAACTTCCGCGGTACTGTATAATAAGGGCAAATAAATAAAAAATGCACCAAATCTTGCGGAGACTTCCCGTCGCAGCCGCAAGCAGGGAGCACTTGACCTCGGTGTGCCCCTTTCGGAGTTGCTAACAGGAGGTGGAATAAATCAAAGCGGAACCTTATCAGTAGAAAGCGCTCATAGCCGGACATAGGCCAAGGTTCCATACTTAGGGTTGTTTGAAGTAAAGCATGTTTCCTAATGCTAGCTTTCAGCAATTCACCCTCCTCCCGGGCAAAGTACCTAGTGAGTGAGAATGTTTTTTTCACAAAGGATACATCAGCTCTAGTTATAGTCTCTGGGGCTGAGAACAAGTCAGGTCGTCCTAATTCCGTAAGACGGTCGTTTATGTACCTCAACCATGGTACCTTAAACCTGCCGTCCCAGGTTAAGGCTTCCTTTAAGATGTCATGAGTGAGTGGTATATCTTTATTTAGCCAGGAGGTCAGCCAACATAACAGGGGACTTGCTGCTAATCTATCACTTAGAAAGGGTACCCCTAACTCCTCATGCACCGAGAAGTTTCCAGTTCCCCTTGGCAGCCTCAAAACCTTCTTTAAAAAGTTATTTTCTGCAATCTCCAGGGCTTGTGTTTGGCTGTAGCCCCAGAGCTCGCTGCCATAACAGGCAATGGCAACGCTTTTGGCTTGGTAAAGTTTAAGTAAAGCAGCCACCGGGCTATTACCCATTTTTCTGGCGAACCCGAGTATGGCTGCATTAGTTCGTGTTACCTCACCCTTCTTTTTAACAACAGCTGGGCCCCAAGTTAATTGATTGTCAAGTAGGACACCAAGATAAGAGAAGGTTTTACAGTTTGGGATTTTTCCACCGTTTATGGATAAAAAATTAGGCTTTCGCATTCCTTGGCCTATTTTCATCACATATGACTTTGAGTTATTAATACTCAAGCCTCGAGAGCACATAAAATCTTGAAATGAGTTTAAAAGTAACTGGAGGCCATTTGCCGTCCTAGAAATAAGGACGGCATCGTCCGCGTATAGCAGAACCGGGACGCCTTTTCGGCCGACATGGGGGTAATCAGCTCCTGTTTTTATCAGGTAATCTTCTAGCTCATTAATGTATAAATTGAACAAAAATGGGGCTAGGATACACCCTTGACGGACTCCCCGATTAATTCTAATGTCACTTGTTACTTTCAGATCTTGCGTGTAACGTACATTAGCTCTAGTGTCTGAGTGCAGGTCAGCCAAAATATGAATTAGGTTCTGCTCAACGCCCATCTTGGACATGATGTCCCACAGTTTACCTCTATCGACGCAATCAAAAGCGGACGATAGGTCCATGAAGGCCAAGTGAATCGTTCCCTGCCGGGCCAGGGTGTATTTGCCCACTATTAAATATAGATTCAGACATTGGGTTATTGTAGAATGACCAGGTCTGAAGCCATATTGTATAGGGGATATAATTTTGTTCTCTGATGCCCATATTGATAACCTATTCAAGATTGCACCACCTATTACTTTAGCTACAGAATTAATTAGCGATATTGGCCTGTAGCATAGTGGACTACCACGGTCGCCCTTTTTGAATATAGGAACTATAGTTGATTGTCCCCAGGACTTTGGACAACCAGAGATTATAGCTGCATTTATCACCCTGGTAAGGACAGGTGCCCATACCGAGGTACAAGATTTAGGTAGTGGTATGAGGGGGGCCTTTGTGGTGCCACCTGATTTGCCACTGGCTTGGCAGGTGACACAGGAGCGACAAAACTCCTTAGTATCTTCTGACATATGGGGCCAGTGAAAGTGAGGGACAAGCCTGTCCCAAGTCTTGTTCTGGCCTAAATGTCCTGCAAGGGGAATATCATGGGCCAAGGTAAGAAGGAAGCCTCTGAACTTCAGTGGTATGACCAACCTCCTGGATGCACCAGGCTTGGGGTCTCTAGCCTCTGAGTACAGTAGCCCTTCATCCCAATACACTCTATGGGTACCTTGAGCATTCCCTGCAGCCTCAGCAGCAGCCAGCTGTCTGAGGGGTTCAAGAGAGGGGCAGTCTAATTGAGCCTGCCTCAGATCTGCCCTTGAAGGTCCCCCTGTCCCAAGAAACTCAACCTGATCAGGTTCAAGTTCTTCTAGGACAGTTCCTTCAGGGCTCTCAGAATCATCCTCCTGGGAGGGCTGATCCACTACCTGAGGCAGGGGGGAAGGCACAGCCTTAACCCTACTGCTCTTTCTCTTGGGTTGTGACTGGTCCATAGTTTCAGGATCCAGCACTTGTTCAGTGGTGCACTTTTTGGCCTGTGACCTGGTCACAGCAAGGACTTGTGCATCTATCCCCAGCATTTCTGCATGGGTCCTATACTCCACTTCAGACCAAACTGAAGTTTCAAGATAATTGCCCAGTAAACACTCTACCGGAAGGTCTGAACTAACAACAACTTTCTTGAGGCTAGTTACCCCTCCCCAGGAGAAGTTAACAATAGCCACACTATGGGAGGTAGTGGCATTGCTAGCGTTGGTCACTAGGTAATTCTCACCTAGTATGATCTGTCCAGGGTCCACAAAGGCAGGTGTTACCATTGTGACACTAGCCCCAGTGTCCCTGTAGGCCTGAGACATTCTTTGGTTGATAAAAGGAGTCTGTCTGTACTTGCCCAGGTTACTGGGGCCTACAGTAGAGGACAAAGCTAAGTCCCCATCACAGATCAGAACAGCCTGAGTAGGTATTCTGACTAGGCCAGAATCCTCCTCAGTTCCCAGGGTTAACCCTACTACACCCTTTTGCTGGGAACCACCACTTACAGCTGGACTAGGGGGTACAGTTGCCTTAGGGGCAATGGTGGCTGGGGGCTTATCCTTTTTGGTGCATTCACTAAACCAATGTGAGTTGGACTTACAATAGTTGCACCATGGTTTCTTTTGGCCATCTTTCTTTTTATCCTTTTTGGGACCACCCTCCCCCTGAGCCTTTTGGGGGCCTGGTGAAGACTTCTGGTCTTTTTGTTTCTGATCATTACCCTTCTGGTCTGCCTTTTTCTGGTCACCACCCTGGTTCTGGTTTTTCTGCCTAACTCTAGTCCTGACCCATCTATCTGCCTTCTTTCCCAATTCTTGGGTAGAAGTCAGATCAGAATCAATCAGGTGTTGATGCAGTAGCTGGTTTTGACAGTTGTTAAGGATTTGCTCTCTCATGATCAAATTATACAATCCTGTATAGTCCTTAACCTTACTTCCCACTAGCCAGCCTTCCAGAGCCTTAGTGGCACAATCTACAAAGTCAGTCCAGTCCTGAGTCTGTGTCTTCTGGGTATCCCTGAACAACAACCTGTATTGTTCAGTGGTTAGGCCAAACCCATCAATTAGAGCACTCTTCAGGACAGTGTAATTATCTGCATCCTCATCACTAACTGTGAGGAGCTTGTCTCTACCTTTCTCAGAGAAGGAGAGCCACAAGATAGCTGCCCACTGACTTTGGGGTACCTGCTGTACTTTGCAAGCTCTCTCCAAAGCAGTTATCCATTTGTGGATGTCATCCCCACACTTGTAGGGAGGGACAATCTTGCTCAGGTTTCTATTATCACAGTGCCTGTCTCTATCCTTAGGGATATTGCTGCCACCAGTGGGTTCTGACCCACTTAACTTCTGTTCTCTAGCCAGAGCAAGCTTCTCCTTGGCAAGGGCAAGTTCTTCCCTCTGAATCCTTAGATTAGCTTCCCTCATTCTGGCTTCATGCTCCTTTCTCTCAGGGGAAGTCATTCCCCTGTGAGAGGAAGCACTAGAGATGCTAGAGATATGGGAGTGGATGGATTCCCTTGAAGGGGATCTGTCCCTCCTGCTTCTCTGTGTAAGCCCACTTGGGGGTCTGTATGGGGGGACCCCATGCAAACTCCCATGTAAGCTTAGGTTAGCCTGGCTAAGTCTTCCTACTTGGCCCTGGCTGTCTACCTCTTCCTCTGAAGCCCCATCTGACTCCTCTGTGGTGGGTTGACCCTTATCTACAGCTATGGCACCATACTTGGCAGCTCTTTCAGCATCATAGGCCTCCAGAAGCTCCACTAGCTGTCTAAGGGTAGGGTTGGAACCCTGTTCTAATCTCCTGGAGGTACACAGTTGTCTCATCTCCTGGAAAGTGAAAGCATCATATCTAGAGGGAATCTGTCTAGGATTCTCCTCTCCTGAGGGAGTATCAGTGTGATCTCCATTCAGGGACATGATTCTAGTGAGGGTGTGGTGTGTGCACCTACCTACACTAGTTGTATCTACTAAACCTCTCTAGTAGTTGTAGTCAGGGTGTGTTACTCCCTTCAACCTACAACCACTAAGTCCAGTAGGACTTAAGTATTATAATCTATGTTATATGTACCTAAACAATATCTGTGTGATCTTTCAATTTAGTATCTCAAGATTACAATGGTATTACAACAGCAAGCTCAGATCCCAACCGCTGCTCACCAATGTGAGAAGTTGGCCTAATGTATGATGTCACTAGTTCTAGTGTACACCTTATATCAGTCCAAATACCCTTATGGTGATTGGTTTTAAAGTCAACCTTATAGACCAGCTATCCTAGTGGTAGCATGGACAAGAGCAGTCTTAGGCTAAACTCTGAATGGCATGTGAAGCCAGCTGTGATACCATATATAATCCCTTGAATACCCAATGAAAGGACACCACAACAGATATATATATAAAATAAAGTGTATTTATTCTAGTCAAACCCTCCGCACTCTTTATGAGATTAGAGGTAAGTACAGCACAGTCTTATTTAAGCACACATTAAGTCACACAGGTAAGTAATACAGTTAGGCCCTAGGGGCCACGCAAACCATATACTAAGTAAGTGGTATAAGGACCACTGTCACGGAAATCGGATAGGCCTAGGCCTAGGGAATCGCTGGGGCTACACTACACTAGCAACAGTTAGGAGGTGGGAGGCCCACGGGATTCAGGTGCAGAGTGGAAACACTCACGCGTAATGCGTAAAAGTCGATAGAAATAGTAGTTGTTAGCAATTAACAGTTTAAGGACACTTCTAAAGCAGCTAGAGAGTCGAGACTCGGAAACTAGACCCTAGGATAGTCACTACCCTTGTGAGCACCGAAGTACCCAAGTTACCTAGCCCACAGGCTGCGGGTGCATAGGTGTGAACTTGCGTCGGGTTTCGTCGTGGACTTCTATGGATGCCTGAAGGAAAGTTGCTGACAGGCAGTCAGTGAAGAGTGTCCGGTGGATCCCAAGGCTGGGATCAAGAAGAGAGGAGACCTGCAAGCGAAGGGACAGAGTCAAGGTCACTAGCCAGTGACCACGTGGAACCAGGAAGGAACCAGGCGATGTCGTGAAGATTGCAGGTGAAGGTGAAGCTTGTCGCTGCAGCCACGAGGACCAGGGAACGTCGAGGACGACCAGGACCAGGAGGCGAGCTGTCCCACGAAGGCTCTTGCTGTCGGCGGCGTCGAAGTTGGACTAGGACTCACCAAGCCTTGGCAAGCGGAACCCACGAAGAACGGAGGACTTGCTTCTGGTGCAGACCAGGAAGGTCTGGGGTGCTTCTCTTTTTCAAAGAAGCAGGAGCCAGTCTGGAGGAGCCAAACCAGCGGTGAAGATTTCAGGATGCGTCGTCACCAAGGCTACTAGCCAGCGGACAAGCAACCGGACATACGCGGCAAGCAGGAAAATGCAGAAGGGCCCCACGCAGGACTCGTGGAGTGTGGGGGGCTGATCTTCGGTGCAGATGGTGCTTGGGGTTGGGGCTTCTCAATCCCCGGTGCACAACTTCGAGGGTGCCTCAGAAGCTGCGCTTGAAGATACTAGCCACTTTTCCCAGGTAGCCGGTCCCACGTCTCTCGTCGCCTCACGGATCTCAGCTCGGCTGTGGATGTGGATCAGGGTCGGAGAAGTCTGGAAGTCAAGGCTCTGGTCGGGCTCTGCAGTCGGTCCCTCGTAGAACTTCAGCAAAGCAAAGGGTAGTCTCTTGATGGTGCCTGTTTGCACAGGGTAGCCACTCCTTGGCCACAAGGGAGATTCTTCAGTCTTCTTCTTTCGTCGAATGTCGAAGGTCCAGAGTTTCTGTTCAAGTTGCAGGTTCAGGATAATCTAATCTCCTGGGGCCCAGCTACCACTCTTATACTAATCTGGGGGGCTGGGTTACCTGCTAGGTCACGCCTTATGGGTGGGACCTGGGAGGGGGGTGGTTACACCCCCTTCCCTTTGTCCAGTTTCGCGCCAGGACTGGGGCTGGAGTGCCCCAGCACCGGTTTGAACTGGACTATGCACGGGACACCTTGTGTGCCCCAGGCATGTCTCGTTCTTTTCATCCCTCCCTGCCCCAATACACTAAGGCCTGTCTGGGGTGGTGCTCGCACCTCCCAAGGCAGGAAACCTATTGTCCAAGCCTCCCTTGCCGGGATCACTCCCAGCAGCAGGAGGTCAGACTCGTGTCTGTGGCAGCAGCATCCATTTTGTGATGCTGGGGCTCTGGTTAACTTTAACCGGGTAAGTAGGTTACAACATGTCTTCTCCCTCTAGAAGGGAGGGATAATATCCTCATCCCCAGGAATGGGATGGGGGTATTATTCCAAAGTGTTAGACACCTTACACGACATGTTTTGATAAAGCCAAACCATAGTTACCATAACCGTTTAAGATTATAAGGCACTTTAAGAGTATATGGTAGGCTATATCATAGAACAGCTATAAGGACATGGTTCCGAAAGCTGCAGACAGGCTCAGCTCATGCTAGAGCACCATCTCACATGTTACCAAGCACTCTGCCTCCAGGATTGTTAAGGCCTGCCATAGGAGTGGCTGATAGGTACACATGTGTCTATATGTAAGTTAGGTATAGGAATACTACACCTAAGCAAGGAGTGATTACACAACCTTGCCCCAGCTGAGTGACCAGCCAGTTGTGTCATAATGGAAGGCCAGGCCAGGGGTGGCACAATACATGCTGCAGCCCCTGGTAAGCCTAGGATACACCTATGCCCTGGGTACCTAAGGTACACAGTACAGGGGCCAATAAGGTGATCCTATCCAAATGGGTTATGCACCTAAAGTACATATTATCAATTTAGAGAGAGAACAGCAGGGCTGTGGGTCTGGTTAGCAGGCCCACAGCCACATCTAAGTCGAAAACCAGTAAAGCAAAAGCAAAAAGTGGGGGTGAACATAGAAAGCAGACCCTACTCTCCTACAAGGAGCACTTTCAGTTCACCGTGCTCCCCTTCGGCCTCACCAGTGCCCCTCGGGTGTTCACGAAAGTGATGGCAGTGGTCGCAGCTCATCTGCGCCGATCAGGGGTTCCAGTCTTCCCCTATCTCGACGTAGCAAGTCGTCTCCCACCTCCAGACTACGGCCGACCTTCTGCACTCGCTGGGGTTCTCCATCAATGTGCCGAAGTCGCACCTGAGTCCCTCCCAGAAGCTCCTTTTCATTGGGGCGGTTCTCGATTCGGCACAGTTCCGGGTCTATCCGCCGGAACAGCGGGTCCGGGACATTCAGGCCCTGATTTCCATCTTCCGGCCTCTGTCCTGGGTTTTGGTCAGGTTGGTGCTGCGGCTTCGGGGGCTGATGGCCTCATGCATCCTGTTGGTACCTCACGCCAGGTGGCGGATGCGGGCTCTCCAGTGGAACCTGAAGTTTCAGTGGGCCCAGCATCGAGGCAACCTGTCCGACCATGTCTTGATCTCGGAGGGCACTGCGACCCAGCTGCAGTGGTGGCTCACGAATCGTGATTGGGTCAGCTGCAGATCCCTCTTCCTACCCCAACCGGAGCATGTCGTAGTGACGGATGCGTCCCTCCTGGGATGGGGGGGGCCATATGGGAGAGGCGGAGATCAGAGGACTCTGGTCTCCGGCGGAGACTCGGCTCCATATCAACCTATTGGAGCTGAGGGCGATCCGACTTGCACTAAAAGCCTTCCTTCCCTCTGTCTGGGAAAGTGTCGTGCAGGTGTTCACGGACAACACCACCGCCATGTGGTATTGCAACAAACAGGGCGGGGTGGGGTCATGGACCCTTTGTCAGGAGGCTCTGCGCCTCTGGACCTGGCTGGAACATCAGGGCATCACCCTGATGTGGTTTAACATCTGGCGGGCTCTCTGAGCGCCAGAGCAGACGAACTCAGCCGCCGGTGCATGATGGATCACGAATGGCGTCTGAACTCGGACGTGGCGCAAGGTCTCTTTCTGCAGTGGGGAGAGCCTTGGTTAGATCTATTCGCCACCGAATAGAACACGCAATGTCAGCAGATCTGCGCGTTGGAATTTCCAAGGCGGCACTCGCTCGGAGATGCTTTTCGTCGCGAGTGGAGTTGCGGTCTGTTGTACGCCTTTCCGCCTATACCACTTCTGCCCAGAGTGCTGAAGAAGATCAGGCGCGACTGGGCCCAAGTCATCTTGGGGGCTCCGGATTGGGCACGAAGGTACTGGTATCCCGAGCTACTCAGTATGTCCATCGACCCCCCGATACGACTGCCTCTTCAGGAGGACCTTCTGTCGCAGCAGCAGGGGACGGTCTTCCACCCGAACCTGTCCAGCCTCCACGTCCATACGTGGAGATTGAGCGGCGACAGTTGATGCCATTTAACTTGCCTCCTGAAGTCTGTGATGTCATTCTGGCAGCCAGGCGTCCCTCCACAAAGACGGTATACGCCTGCCGGTGGAACAAATTTGTGGCATGGTGCACAGCAAAGGCTGTGGATCCCCTTTCTGCCCCTCTTTCTGAGGTTCTACTCTTTCTTCTTTCTTTGGCCCAGCAGGGCTCTGCTCTGGGCACCTTGAAGGGTTATCTTGCTGTAATCTCTGCTTTCTTTAGGCTTCCTGATCAGCCTTCTCTTTTCAAGTCCCCTGTTGTCTTACGTTTTCTCAATGGCATTACTCATATGTTCCCTCCTGTTCCCTTCGTAATGCCTCAGTGGGACTTGAACCTTGTTCTCACTTTTCTGATGTGCGCTCCCTTTGAGCCCCTTCACAACTGTCCCATTCGTCTACTGACTCTGAAAACTGCCTTCCTGGTGGCTATCACCTCCGCTAGGCGGGTGAGTGAGCTCCAGGCTCTGTCAGCTAAGCCTCCCTTCCTTTCGGTTCATCCGGATAAAGTTGTCCTCCGGACACATCCTTCTTTTCTTCCTAAAGTCGTGACTCCCTTTCACATCGGGCAATCTGTCACGCTGTCCACCTTCTTTCCGCCTCCGCATCCTTAAAAAGATGAAGAGAGGCTCCACCGTCTGGACCGAAAACGCGCGCTGTCATTTTATTTAGACCGCACAAAACAGTTCCGGGTGGACGACCAACTTTTTGTTGGATATGTAGATGCGAAGAAGGGTAAAGCTGTGCACAAGCGGACCATCTCGCGATGGGTCGTGTTGTGTATTAAACTCTGCTATTCCTTGGTGAAAAAGGTCCCTCCTGAGAGCCCATTCCACCCGGGCCACAGCGGCGACAACTGCCCTGGGACGGGGAGTCCCCTTGCAGGACATCTGTCAGGCGGCGACGTGGGCTTCACTGCACACGTTCGCCAAGCACTATTGTCTGGACAGCCAAGTCCGGAGAGATGGCCACTTTGGCCGTTCTGTTATCCAGGACTTTCTGGTGTGATCTTGGTTCGCAGGCCCACCTCCGGGGTTGGTATTGCTGGGGTATCTATTCTAAGGTGAGGAATCTAGCTAACGTGTTTCTTTCAGATGAACAAGTTACTTACCTTCGGTAACGATGTATCTGTAAGAAACATTAGTTAGTTAGATTCCTCACCGACCCACCCAGCCTCCTCGTTCTGCGAACCGACATCTAGGGTTAAGGTTCTCCCTTTCAGGGCCCTAGATTTTTTGGCACCAGTGTCGGTCTCTTGCATGGCTCAGCGTCCCTGGCGCGGAAAGCTATGTATAAGAACTGACATCAGCGCGCGAGTGCGGCGTCTAAGTACTCCGACGATGTCATTCCGGCGCACGACGATGCCGACGATGGACGCGGAGCCGCAGGCGACGCCTAGCGACGCGCAAGGGGTATTGCTACAAAAATCTTTCCGGATCCAGCCTGATGCCTGGGAATATTCTAAGGTGAGGAATCTAACTAACTAATGTTTCTTACAGATACATCGTTACCGAAGGTAAGTAACCTGTTCTTTTATACACTGGGGAGGAAGCTGAACGTCATCGGATCTATTGATGGGAAACATGTGCCCCTGATACCACCACAGGCACATGAGCAGGCATACCGTAACAGGAAACATTTCCACTCGATCAATGCTCTGGTGGTATGTCTTGCAGACATGTGTATCACACGTGTGTGCACGGTTCCCTGGTTCTGCGCACGATGCCTACATAATGAGGAGTAGTCGCATTGCAACGCTGATGTCACAGATGCCAGATCAGCATTCCTGGCTTGTCGGTGTGTACTGACTGTTTATCATTGTGTGTGTTTGGCAATGTTGTATTCCGCACTCCTACAAAACTCAGCTACTTGTTCATTTTTGTGTGTGTAGGTGACTCCGGATACCCCAACATGCCGTGGTTGCTGACACCCCTCAGGAACCCTGTGACACCAGCCGAGATGCGCTACAATGAGGCACATGGTCGGAGCAGGAGGGTGATTGAGCGGACATTCGGTCTCCTGAAAAGCCGCTTTCGCTGCCTGGACAAGACCGGAGGGGCCCTCCCATATGAACCTGCAAAGGTGTGCAAAATAATCCTTGTATGCTGCATGCTATACAACATGGCAGTGCGGAAGAAGGTGCCTCTCATCCTGGATGAGGATGACCAACCTCCGGTGTTAGAAGGCGACCTCAGAGGGGCCCGGAGGGGCCCTGACTGTCCTGAGACCAACCCTCGAGGTATCGTAGCCGGGCACTGGCGGGAGACTCCTCAGGGGAGGAATCTCGTATCTAGGATCGTACACTCGGCACCACACGACAAAGAGACACCACACCGAGAGTTCTTAAGAACAAATCTTTATCAGATCGGAGTGGTAAGATCTATATGATCAGCAAGGCAATATATATACAAGTAGAGCGCGGGCTCACAAAGTCTTGGAGGGGGGTTAGGAGGTAGCGGGACAGTCTTTGGGGGAATGGATCAAGTGCAGGAGCGTATCCAGCGCACAGCTCACAATCCTCGAGCTGGGGGTTACGCTTGTCGTCGTGGGGTCCGGCGGGACCAAGGGAGTCTGGGGGCGCTGCGAGATACTCAGCAGGCTCGAGTACAAGTTCGGAGGTCTTACGATCTTCAGGGAGCCGCGAGTCACTCAGCAGGGCTCAAGCACAAGTTCGGAGGTCTTACGATCTTCAGGGAGCCGCGAGTCACTCAGCAGGGCTCAAGCACAAGTTCGGAGGTCTTACGATCTTCAGGGAGCCGCGAGTCACTCAGCAGGGCTCAAGCACAAGTTCGGAGGTCTTACGATCTTCAGGGAGCCGCGAGTCACTCAGCAGGGCTCAGGTGTTTCCAAGGCGAATCTGCCGGACAGTCCCAGAGCACCCCTTGTTATAGGGCGACTCCTCTTTGATGTCCGGAGTCTGTGCAGGCAGGGGTCTTGTCACCTGGGGGTCGCTTGTTGGGGGTTTCCTGCTATTGTCCTTTGATCCTTTCAGGGCCGGGTCGGGAGGAGCCCCAGACACCAAGCAGGCGTGGAGCCAGCCCTCGGGGAGGCCGGCGGGTCGATCGAAACCCACCGTCCCAGGGAAGCGCAGAGGTGTGATAGAAACTGCTCCTCCCTCTCTCATCCCAAGGGGAGCGCGATGTCCTCCGGCCGGAGTGGCGCCTGTAGGCTAGGGTCGCGCTGGGGCCGGGCGGCCATCTTGGTGCATGAAGTGGGCACGCGGGCCCGGGGTGGCCGAAGGAGGAAGGCCTACGGACGGGGGAAGTCCGGGTCGGGTGTGTGTGTTCTGGTGGGAAGGATCGGCCAGGCCAGGGGCTCGGGGCTGGTGTGAGGTGCAGGGGTCAGGTCTGACTATGTTACGAGGGCCGGGTCTAACACGCGTCCCCCCCAGCTGAAAGCCGGAGAGAACTACCCATCTTCTTGGGGGTTCTCTTCGCTGAGGCGGAAGAATCGGGAGAGGCCATCGGCGTTGGCGTGGTCCGTACCAGGGCGATGTTCCACGGTGAAATCCATCCCCTGGAGGGAGATTGACCACCTCAGAAGCTTGGGGTTTTCTCCTCGCATCTGCATGAGCCATCGCAAGGGGCGATGGTCGGTCTGGACCCTGAAATGGGTGCCGAACAGGTAAGGGCGTAGTTTCTTGAGGGCCCAGACTACTGCGAACGCCTCGCGCTCGATGGTACTCCATCTCTGTTCCCGGGGCAACAGCCTTCGGCTGAGGAAGGCCACGGGCTGGTCCAGACCCTGGTCATTTACTTGGGAGAGGACGGCCCCGATGCCATGCTCGTAGGCATCAGTTTGTACCACAAACTCTTTGGAGTAGTCGGGGGCCTGGAGGACAGGGGCCGTACACATGGCCGTTTTCAGGGCATTGAACGCCTCTTGGCAGGCAGGGGACCATTGTACCTTCTTGGGCTGCTTCTTGGACGTGAGCCCCGTGAGGGGACCGACCAGGCTGCCGTAATTCCGGATGAATCGCCGATAGTAGCCCGTGAGGCCCAGAAAGGCTCGGACCTCTGTTTGGGTAGTGGGAGGTTCCCAGGCTAGGATGGCGTCGATTTTGGGCTGTAGAGGGGCGACCTGCCCGCTTCCGACCTGGTGCCCCAGGTAGGTTACCGAACCTTGCCCAATCTGGCATTTGCTGGCTTTCACGGTGAGGCCCGCCTGGCGTAGGGCGGTTAGCACCCTCCGGAGGTGTTGGAGGTGCTCGCTCCATTCGGAACTAAACACTGCGATATCGTCGAGATATGCAGCGCTGAATTTTTCCAGCCCGGCCAGGACTCTATTTACCAGTCGCTGGAAGGTGGCCGGGGCATTTCTCATCCCGAAGGGCATTACGCGAAAGCGATAGTGCCCATCCGGGGTGGAGAAGGCGGACCGCTCCTTGGCTCCCTCTGTGAGCGCAATTTGCCAGTAGCCGCAGGTGAGATCGAAGGTGCTGAGGAACCGTGCAGCTCCGAGCCGGTCAATGAGCTCGTCGGCTCGGGGAATGGGGTGGGCATCGGCTCGGGTGACCTCATTGAGTCCCCGGTTGTCCACGCAAAAGCGGAGTTCCGGGGCGACCCCGGGGGCGGCTGCTTTTGGGACCAGGACCACGGGGATGGCCCAGGGGCTGTCTGAGGGTTCGATCACGCCTAGGGTCAACATTTTCGAGACTTCGGCTTGGATACAGGACCGGACCCGGTCGGGGACTCGGTAGGCTCGGTGTCTCACTGGTGGGCTGTCCCCGGTATCCACATCATGGACACACCAGTCGGTGACCTTGGGGACCAGGGAGAAAAGGTCCGGAAACTGCCCTAGGAGCTGGCGGCAATCCTCACGTTGCTGGGGAGTGAGAGACGGGGAGAGGTTCACTCCTTCTACGGAGCCGTCCTTCTCCTTGGTGCATAGAAGATCGGGGAGAGGGTCCGACTCTTCTTCGGACCCGTCGTCAGTGGCCAGTAGGAGGCTCAGCTCTGTCCGCACAAAGTGGGGCTTGAGGCGGTTCACGTGGAGGACCCGGAGGGGGTCCCGGGGTGACTGGACGTCTACCAAGTACGTGACCGGGCTCTTTCGCTCAACTACTTTGAAGGGCCCGGTCCATTTATCCTGGAGAGCGCAGGGTTTCACGGGGGCCATGACCCACACCAGCTGGCCCGGCTGAAACTCGACGGCATTCTGGTGTTACCAGCGCTTCATCTCCTCCTGACTCGCCTCCAGATTGGCCTCGGCCATTTCCCGGAACCTCCTAGTCTGATTGCGGAGGGTCAGGACGTAACGGAACACGTCTCGGGGGTGCCTCGGGGCGCCGCCTCCCACTCTTCTTTGACCAGGCTGAGGGGCCCCCTGACGGGGTGCCCGCAGAGTAGCTCGAAGGGGCTGAAACCCAAGGACTTCTGGGGAACTTCGCGGTATGCGAATAGGAGGCAGGGAAGCAGGAGGTCCCACTTACGCCGGAGGGGCTCTTCCAGGCCCGCGATCATCCCCTTCAGAGTCCGGTTAAACCGCTCTACCAGGCCGTTTCCTTGGGGGTGGTACGGGGTGGTGAACTTGTAGGACACCCCGCACTGTTGCCATAAGGACCTCATGTATCGGGAGACAAAGTTGGTACCGCGGTCGCTCACGACCTCGCGGGGAAAACCCATGCGGGAGAAGATCCCCCATCAGCGCCCGGCCCACCACGGGGGCCGTGACGGTGCACAGGGGGATGGCCTCGGGGTAACGGGTGGCATGGTCCACCAGGACGAGGATGAACCGGTGCCCCTGGGAAGTTGGGGGGTCCAGAGGTCCTACAATGTCGATCCCGACCCGCTCAAAAGGGGTACTGACGACAGGGAAGGGCTGGAGGGGAGCCTTGCGCTTTCCTCCACTCTTCCCACTGGCCTGGCACGTGGGACAGGACTTGCAGTGGGCTTCTACATCCGCTTTCATTCTGGGCCAGTAGAAGTGAGTCACGAGGCGACTGTATGTTTTGTCCTGACCCAAGTGGCCTGCGAGGGGGACGTCGTGGGCCAAGCCCAGGAGGAGGTCTCGGAAGCGTAGGGGTACCACCAGCACTCGGCCGGACCCTAGCTCCACCGACTTCTGTTCGCTGTACAGAAGGTCATTCTCCCAATAGACCCGGTGCGTCCCCGTCTGGTCGCCTGCGGCCTGGGCCTCTGCCTGTTGCCGGGGCCCGACCAGGGAGGGACAGGTAGCCTGCTCTCGGCAGAACTCCTCTCGGGAGGGGCCCCCTTCGTGGCGCCACTGTGCTAATTCGGGCAGATCGCCTAACTCGGTGTCTGGGGTGGAGTCGGAAGGCGGTGGTTCGTCACTGGAGAGCGACTCTTCTGGTGGGGGGATGTGGGGGCCCCCGGCCGGGACCATCCCATCTTCAGGGGTCGGGGCGTCGTCGACGTCCCTCAGGGGGGTCAGTCGAGCCGCCATGGATCGAGTGGTGGCGCACACCCACTCAGGGAGGCCCATCATCCCTAGGTGGGTCTTGCGCTCAACTTGCCCCAGGGGGAACTTTCCAGGTCGTTCCCCAGGAGACAGTCGACGGGCTGGGATGTTCTCACTGCGACCTTCAGTTTACCGACCACCCCTCCCCACTCGAAAGGCACCAGGGCTACCTTACATAGGCTTTCTGTGTTGTCGGCTGAAATGACAGGGCAAAATACGTTGGGGAGGACCTGGTCTTCGTCGACTAAATGGCTGAGGACACCGGTGATACTGGCCCCGGTGTCACGGAGGGCTTCTACTTGGTGGCCATTGATCGTGACGAGCTGCCCATATTTCTTTGTGTTAGAGGGCAGGAGGCTCCCAGGGACCATCTCTCTATCTCCTAAGGACACTAGGGCCATAGCGGCAGGTTCCCACTCCTCGGCCTCCTCAACCTCCTCCCCCAGGGCTACATTGGCTATCTGTCTAGCGGGGGGTGCTGCCTGGTTGGTGCGTGGGGCCATGGGGCATTCAGGGTCGTTGGCGTAATGCCCGGGCTTCTGGCAACGGAAACAAGTGATGGTTACCCGTTGCCCCCGTCTCAGGGGGGGGCCGGATACAGCTGGTGGGGGTGCCGGGAAAGGCGGAGGTTGGGACTTCGGGGGGCTAGTCTGGGGATCTCTCTGTCCTCCCTGGTTTCCCCCCCCCTCTCTGGCGGGGTGGTCCCTGACTGGCTCGGGGGTACTCTCCTACAAGGCCCCGGGAGACCCGGGTGTTGGTCCAGCGATCCGCCTCGACAGCCAGCTTCCTCGGGTCCGTTAGCTTGCTGTCGAGCAGATGCTGGCGTAGTTCCACAAAGCAGTTGGCAGCCAGGTGTTCCCATAACATAAGGTCAGTCAGTTCTTCCAGGGTGGTTACCTTGCTGCCCTTGATCCACCCATCGAAGGCTCGGCTGAAGAAATTCACATATTCCACCCAGGTGGTACCCGGGATCTTCCGGCAGTCCCGGAACCGCTGGCGGTACATCTCCGGGGTGAGGCCGTACCTTGTGAGGAGGGCCGCTTTCATGTGTTCATATGAGGTCTGCATGGAGGTGGGTAGGTCGAGCAGGGTGTCTCTTCCTTCGCTCAGGAACCGTCCCCATAACCCAGCCCCCCAATCCTTCTGCGGGACCCGGTGGGAGGTCATGGCAACCTCGTAGGCCCGAAACCACTGCTGAATGTCATCATTCTTGTAATATTCCTTGACCACATCCTTGGGGATGTGGACCTTCTGTTCCGTCGGGGCGGCCGCCTCCCGGTTCCCCGGGGGCCGCGCTTCTTCGCTTCTTGCTTTCAGTTCTATTTCCTTCAAACTGCGTTCATGTTCTAGTTGAAGTCTCCTTCCCTCGTGTTCTCGTTGGAGTTTCTTCTCTTCCAGTTCTCCTTGCACTCGCAACTGTTCTACTGCTAGCTTTTTCTCGGCTAATTTCAACTCGCCCTCAATTTTGAGTTTGGCTAATTCGAGCTCGTGTTGGCGACTTTTTTCTCTGTCTGCGAGTTCCTCCGGGGATAGGCCCCCGTCTGGTACGAAGCCTCACACCTGGTTGCTGCTGCGTTCTCCTTGGGAGGGTCCTGCTTCGTCGTGGGGCTCCACCGCTCCTTCTGGGCGGGGGGCTCCCGAATCCACCCAAGCTTTCAGTGCCTTTTGCATATCCTCTTTGGTGTTGAGACCAGTGGTAGCGATTCTGAGTTCCTTACAGAATTGTTTTAGTTCCCTGTGAGTGTACTCTTCCAGCTGTTCCACCTGGAACACGGTACTGGCGTCGTCTTCTACGAGAACCACGGTGTTTCCTTCTGCCATCTTTGTCGGTAGTGCGTCAGCCGTTCACGGTACGATCTCTAGATTATGGGCCCGAATTCCGTCGCTTGCCACCAATGTTAGAAGGCGACCTCAGAGGGGCCCGGAGGGGCCCTGACTGTCCTGAGACCAACCCTCGAGGTATCGTAGCCGGGCACTGGCGGGAGACTCCTCAGGGGAGGAATCTCGTATCTAGGATCGTACACTCGGCACCACACGACAAAGAGACACCACACCGAGAGTTCTTAAGAGCAAATCTTTATCAGATCGGAGTGGTAAGATCTTTATGATCTGCAAGGCAATATATATACAAGTAGAGCGCGGGCTCACAAAGTCTTGGAGGGGGGTTAGGAGGTAGCGGGACAGTCTTTGGGGGAATGGATCAAATGCAGGAGCGTATCCGGCGCACAGCTCACAATCCTCGAGCTGGGGGTTACGCTTGTCGTCGTGGGGTCCGGCGGGACCAACGGAGTCTGGGGGCACTGCGAGATACTCAGCAGGCTCGAGTACAAGTTCGGAGGTCTTACGATCTTCAGGGAGCCGCGAGTCACTCAGCAGGGCTCAAGCACAAGTTCGGAGGTCTTACGATCTTCAGGGAGCCGCGAGTCACTCAGCAGGGCTCAAGCACAAGTTCGGAGGTCTTACGATCTTCAGGGAGCCGCGAGTCACTCAGCAGGGCTCAAGCACAAGTTCGGAGGTCTTACGATCTTCAGGGAGCCGCGAGTCACTCAGCAGGGCTCAGGTGTTTCCAAGGCGAATCTGCCGGACAGTCCCAGAGCACCCCTTGTTATAGGGCGACTCCTCTTTGATGTCCGGAGTCTGTGCAGGCAGGGGTCTTGTCACCTGGGGGTCGCTTGTTGGGGGTTTCCTGCTATTGTTCTTTGATCCTTTCAGGGCTGGGTCGGGAGGAGCCCCAGACACCCAGCAGGCGTGGAGCCAGCCCTCGGGGAGGCCGGCGGGTCGATCGAAACCCACCGTCCCAGGGAAGCGCAGAGGTGTGATAGAAACTGCTCCTCCCTCTCTCATCCCAAGGGGAGCGCGATGTCCTCCAGCCGGAGTGGCGCCTGTAGGCTAGGGTCGCGCTGGGGCCGGGCGGCCATCTTGGTGCATGAAGTGGGCACGCGGGCCCGGGGTGGCCGAAGGAGGAAGGCCTACGGACGGGGGAAGTCCGGGTCGGGTGTGTGTGTTCTGGTGGGAAGGATCGGCCAGGCCAGGGGCTCGGGGCTGGTGTGAGGTGCAGGGGTCAGGTCTGACTATGTTACGAGGGCCGGGTCTAACATCCGGCACCTGTGGAGGATCCCGGCCTGGGCCAAGATGCCAGTGATGAGGATGAGGGTGACGTCCGCTCACAGCTCATCAACAACTTCACCTGAATGTTAGTTTCCAGGGTTGTTATGTCAATGTATGGAGTTAGTCTGAAATGTGTTGTTGCTGCTCTGTTGCTGTATGAGTGTGTCTGTGTGCCACTTGACTGGATGCGTGCAGTGATGTGTCAATGCAGGTGGTGTGTACTCCACAATAGGGTAGTACTGCTAACTTGTTTTTGTGTAGGTTTCTTGTGACATGTTTTGTGCATGTGTATTGCATTTCTCTCGTGTTCTGCTGTACTTTTGACTGTGTCTTGTGTCTGTCCTTCACAGGGTAATTTGCCTGTTGTTTGTTCAACACTGACCCCCAACACCCAGAATCCGACACCAGTGGGGGGTAGTCAATTGACATCAAGTGATGTGCCACACACCCCTGGACTACAATTCTCAGACACTGTGACCGTGTGTCCACTGTAACGTACAGTTGACTTGCAACTATTTTAGAATAAACATGTTGCTGATGTGTAATGAACCTGTGCTATGCTTTGTTAGGTGCGTTGTCTGTCTTCCCACATCTGAGTGACATTTGCTTACCTCACCTGTGTTTGTGCATACCTATGTGTTTCAGGTCAACATCGTTGTGTGGGATGAGTAACATGGCCATGGTGAGTATGTGTTGTGTTGCCATAGTGGAGTGTCTCCCTCACATGTGTCGCATCATCATGACACACCTAACGTTGCTCACATTGTTGCAGTATTTGGCATGCACTGTGTTGTGTAACAGATCGACATCTCCATGAAACATGACAAGTTGGAATCACAACAGAGGCAAGTATGGTGTACTGGTGAGTTTATTTTCGAACATGTGTGAGGAAAGTGCACAGGATGGTGGGTGCTGTACATTGGTTCTGGAATCCAAAGTTCACATTAGAGTTGGATGTGCTGGTAGATGAAATGTCCAGAGTAAAGTCCACAGTCATCTGCTACATTGGCCCAACATGAACCCTCCATGTCATGTGGGCGAGTTGTGTGCGATTGAACAAGGTGAACGGGTTGCGCACAAAGAATATTGTCCAGAACCGGTTTAGAGGCCCTGGGGGATGTGCTGGGACATCAGCCTCTCACATGTCCTTCTTTGGACGACCCCTCTTCTTCTTGGGGGGGGGGGGATCCTCAGGTGCAGGTGTCTGCGGTGCAGGGGACTCTCCGTCAAAGTCCTCCTCCCTCCCTGTAGCGCTGGCAGATGGTGTTGCAACAGATGTTGTGGCCACACAGGGAGGTGTGGACAGGTTTGTTTTGATCTGTTGGAGGCATTGGAGTATGTCCTGATGCACCGCAGTAAGGCCATCCCACTTTGCTTCCATGCGGGCATGGTGGGCAGCCTGCTCCTGTTGCATGTCCTTGAGGATCCCCACTACCTGGTCATATCCTCCGGTGCTATCCTGGTACGCATCTATGATGCGTGCCAGTTGGGGGTCATCATGCAGTCCAGACCCCTCTGCAAGGCGCTCCCTCTGCCTTCCACCTCTCCCAGCACCCCTATCCACACGGGCAGGACCAGCGGTGGGACGCACAGTGTGAGAAGGTGTCCTGATATATGCTGACCACTACTTCTAGTGGGCACCTTGTATCAGTCCAAACAACCCCATATGGTGAATGGTGAAAGACAACCTTATGTGAAAGCTATCCTAGTGGTAGCTATGGAGAGTCTTGAAGGAATGTAAAGCAGCTTGTTTTACCAGTCTATAATCTCTTGAATGAGCAAATGAAAAGACAACCACACCAGGTATATATTCAAAATATATGTATTTAAGGTTAAACACACCCCTCTAGTTTCTTTATGAGACTGGAGTTCGAAATACTAAAGTTACAAGTGATCAAGCATCAGTAAAAGCACAAATACACTTTTGAGCCCTAGGGGCGTACCAAACCATATACTAAAAAAGTGGTATAAGAACCACGACTGTAATAGGCACTAGGCCTCTAGAATTGCTGGGACCCCAAGGAACCACCCAAGGTAGTGACACAGGGGACCCACGGGAACTGTATGCAGTGTGGAAACACAACCGCAGGTTCTTATTATCTTCTATGGGGAATGTCGCGGTTGGAATTTTAAAGATTAGGGACACTTCTAATCGAGTTAGGACCAAACCCTCTTGGACTTAGGTAGTTCTAGGGCTAGCACCCACGAGAGTACCGGAGTTCTCGAGTTACCTCACCCAGGGAAGCCGGGTGCATAGGTGTCTTTTGGTGTCGGGTCGCGTCGTCGATTTCAATGGAAGCCTGCAAGGAACTGCTGCTGCCATGAAGAAGAGAAGTGTCCGGAGAGATCCAAGCCTGGATCTAGGATGTAAGGAACCTGAAAGCAGAGGGGACAGAGACTGGGTCACTTGCCAGTTACCTAGGGCAGGATGGACCAATGCCCACAGATGTCTGGTGCTTCAGGTGAGTTGATGGGTGTCTTGACTTTTCAGCCACGGGGTCCAGGAGGCGTCGACTAAGTCCACGAGCCGGATTCGAGCTGTCCCATGAAGTCTGTCGAGTGCTGCGGTGTCGGCGACCAGAAAGGACCCAACAAGCCTTGGCAACGGCAAGTCACAGGCAATCAGAAAAAGGACTGCGGTGCAGACCAGCAAGGTCTGATGGACTCACCCAGCGAGGGTAAGTAAGGGCAAGTCTGGAGCAACCAGAAAAGCCTCAGCAGAAATGGAGTTGCCTTCGTAGGGACCTGCTAGCCAACGGGCTAATGATCGCGAAGGAGCCTCAAGCGGTCGCACTGGAAGCTGGCCCATGAGTTACTCGTGGAGTGGAGGCCAACAATCTTCGATGCAGGAGGTGCTCAAGGCTGGGTCTACTCCGAGCCCAAAGCACAACTTCGAGGATAACAAGGAAGGTGTTGTTGCTGCAAAAGTTCACGGTGTCCAGGGGTCACGGTTCCATGTCACCCACGATAGCCACGGGGCTCAGCTTTGCTGTGGACTCAGTGTAGCCTCGGGGAAGTCTGGAAATCCACCTCTGGGGATGCAGGGACTTCGGCGTCCGGCCGGAGCTTCAGAATTGCAGACCTGTCAGTTGCTTCTTTGGTGCCTGCCAAGCAGGGAGTCACTCCTTGGCACCAAGGGAAATTTCTTCCATCTTCTAGTCCTGTTAGAAAGTCGAAGGTCCAGGATATATGTTTTAGAGGTTCGTCCAGGGTAATCTAAAGTCCTAGGGACTGGATTCCTATTCTTATACTAAGTTTAGGGGATGGACTAACTCTGAGGCTCCACCTATGGGTGGGCCTCTGGTGGGGGTGGTTACATCCCTTCCCCGTTGTCCAGTTTCGCGCCAGAGCAGGAGCTGAGTGCCCCTGCAACCGGTTTGAACTGGGCTATGCACAGGGACACCTTGTGTGCCCCAGGCAGTGTCTCAAAAGCATTCTCTGAATGCACCCACCCTGCCCCAATACACATCTGCCTGTCTGGGGAGGTGGTTACACCTCCCTGTGACAGGAAACCTATTGTCCAGGTCTCCCCTGCCAGAGTTTCCCTCAGCAGCAGGAGGCCAGACCCGTGTCTGTGGCAGTGGCATCCATTTTGTGATGCCAGGGCTTTGGAAAGATTTAACCGGGTTAAGCCAGTGTGAACATGTCTCTCCCTCTAGAAGGGTGGAATGCAGCCCCTGCCGCCAGGACTGGGGGGGGAGCGGGGGGGGGGGGGTAGTATTCTAAAGCGTTTGACACCAAACATGACATGTTTTGATGCAATCATCCCAAAGTTAGCATTTACCGCGAGGTTATAATGCACTTAAGAGTATATGGTATGGCTGTATCACAGAACAGCCATAAGGAAGTATTTCTGAAAGCTGCAGAGGGGCTCAGCTCATGCTTGGGCACCCTCTCACATAAAACCAAGCACTCTGCCTACAGGATTGTCAAGGACTGCCATAGCAGTGGCTTATAGGTTTATATGTGTCTGTATAAGGTAGTGATATAGGTAGCCTATACCACAGTAAGGGGTGCAAGCACACCCTTACCCAGGCTGCAGTAGCAGACCTGTGGTGTCATTTTGGAGAGCTTCCCAGGGGTGGCATAATACATGCTGCTGCCCCTGGTAGGCCTCTGAGGTACCTATGCCCTAGGTACATAGTATACCATATACTAGGGACTTATAAGGCACTCCAGAATCCAATTAGATATGTACCTAATGTACATGGAAACCATTTTAGAGAGGAAGCAGCTAGGCTGTGGTCCTGATTAGCAGGGCCACAGCCAGACTAAGGTCGGAAAACAGTGAAACACCAGCAAAAAGTGGGGGTACCCCTGTGAAGCAGATCCCACTCTCCTACACACCCTCCTCATCTGTTCCACAGGTGTGGCCCCTACAGTCTGTTGCTTGTGTCACTAGGGTACTGTGTCCCTACAGTCAGCTATGCTTAAGCTACTGGACAGCATCTGTTCCCGTGACTCTGTTGTGGGTCTCATGTGTAGGTCAATTGTTTACACAATGCCTGAGATCTGACATGTGATGTGTGTGTGCCCTTGAGATGTGTTCCAATTGCTGGTCTGTCTCGCCACATGTGGCTGGGGTATTCCAAGCAAACCCATGTAGCAGGGGACTCCAATTTTGGGGCCTCAGGAGTATGTACATCAATTATGTCACACTTGCTTAGCCACCTGACTACTGTCCAGGGCCAAACACTGTTTCACGTAGACCTGGCCAGTCATGCCTCCTCAAGGGCATTTAGAAACACTCTGTAATCCCACTCCTGTGTGTGAAATTGCAGGTTGTGCTTAGTGACATGTGCCCTCAGGTGTCTGCCTCTGTGTCATTAGGGTGTGGCTTGTTGTTACGTACAACTGGGGTGTCCATGATTCAGAGGGTCAGCATGACATCTGAGATGTGACTTTGAGATACAAGACCTGTGTGACATATAGGTGTGTGATTATCTGACAGCGCACAATGGTGTATGCAACTGTGTCCTTCATGCAGCTGAGTTACATGCATGGCAGACTGTGATGTGTTAATGTACAGGGATTTGTGTTTGCAGAGACTCATGTCTGATTTGCATGATGTAGGGTCTTCTGGGTCCTGTATATGTTGTTTGCATTGGATGGGCAAGTGCACTGGTCATCTGCAGAGTTAGCTTTACCCCTGAGCTAGGATTGTGAGTCAGTGCATATTGTTGTTGTCTGGATGCCCTGCCCCTGTGACAGGAGACAGTGTTGACTGACTTTCAGGGCATCCCAGTGCCATGGAATTTAACTTGCTATGAGTGATCCTGCATTGTGTTCAAGTGTGCACCATGCACCCCATTGTGGCATTGCCCATCAGGACATGAGAACATCATAATATGTGTTGCTGGCATGCATTACAAGCATGTGAAATGCGTCTCTGCCCATCCCTTCATCCGGACACCTGTACTGAGTAAGTAGCAAGAGATGTGCTGTGTGTATAGTGACATACTCTTACATGTTCACTTGCATGTACAACTAACGTGTGGGTGGTGCATGTTGGCACATTGGGGTGTTAGCATCCAACATGCAACAGACATATGTGTGAAAGTCAAGGAGGGATATGTGTGCCATGGTTGATGTTGAGAATGACAATTGGCTTATTCTAAACAGTTTTGGCACTTTGAGCTGTGTTCAGCTGATGATGCCAGGGCTTGCCCTGTGATGTGATGTACTCACTGTGATGTGTGCAGTCGGTGCAGGTGACTGATGTTGTTCTCTTACTTCCTATTCCTATCCAGATACATGCACGGCCACAGGAGGGGACAGCCCCACGGACCAGGAGGAGCCACAGAGCCTTACAGGGACAGAAGGAGAGGAGTCGGGGGACCCAGTGGCACAGAGGGCGAGTGGAGCCACACAGAGGAGTCGTCAGCACCATCCCCCCCAGCTGAGGGCCACAGCAGCTCTGAGGATGACTCCCTTATGGAGGCGGGTGTCAGCAGCCACCAAACCCCAGCTAGTGAGGCTGACCCCGCGAACACCACCACCACCACCTTCCCATCGGCTCCCATCCCCGAGGTCCCTGTGGGCTCCCGTGTTCGTGAGCATGTTTCCTTTGTGACAGGCACCGCACCCCCTGCCCCTGTGTCCCCTGTGTCCCCTGCTGCCCTGAGTGAGGAGTCTGTGGACTTACTTCGACAGATCCATGTAGGGCAGACGTCGATGCTGAAGGTCCTCCATGCACACACAAGTCTGTTGACACAACTGGTGTCATTCATGGAGGGCATTTCCTTGGACATGTCTGCCCTACAGAGGACCAATCAGTCCGTGGCCTCCTCCCTGACGGCAACAGTGTCCCTCCTCCAACAGTCCCGTATCCCTCCTACCCCTGCACCACCCACGATTCCTAGCAGCCTACCTGTCCCAAGCACACAAACACCCAAACCAAGGTCTAGACGTGCACACAAGCAAGCGCAGGGGACTGATACACTCACAGGGGCTGGTTTGCAGACACACACACAGTCATCCACAACCACTCTGCAGTCCTCCGAGACCTCTCCCTCCCAGCTCCCTTCCCTCGCATCACCTGCAACCCCATCTCCCCAGAAGCTCTTCCTCTGTGACCTTGGCCTCTTCCCCACCGACCCAGCAGATCCTGATTACAAGGGGAAGAGGAAGTCCCCACACACAGAGGGGAGTGCCCCTCACACCCGGACACCCTCCCCCAGGCCCAGTCAGACTGAGACCCCGGCCCGCAAGTCCCCCCGGCGCCGGAAGAGCAAGACCCCCCCCCCCCCCGCCACCACGCAGCTCCAAGGCAAAGTCTCCGTCCTCCATCCCCCAGACCACCACTCCAGATGTTCCCCGGCCAGTCCCTGTCCCGGGTTCCCCCACCCACAGATAAACCATCCCCAAAATACTAAGGCCATCCCCCCCTAGCACTTGCTCCTCCACACCTGGTCAGACGGTTAGTGCCTGTGATGTGGGGACCGTGTCCTCCCCCTGCCCTTCCGACCTCACCTGCCCCCCATTCCGCTCCCATGTATGTAGGCACTGCAGTGGAGTCCACGACCACCCCGTCTGACTTGGGCACTGCAGTGGTGACCCAATCCACTCCATCTGACCTGCCCACTGGAGTTGTGCCGGCACCCACCCCATCTGACTTGTGCCCCACAGTTGTGACAGCACCCACCACTTCAGTCAGCTCCACTGCAGTTGCAAGTGTCTCGCCTGCATCCACCACCTCTTCACTGCCTCCTTCTGCTGCGCCCTGATCCTGTCCCTGCGGTGCCTGGCCTGCCCCCATGTATGCCCCTCCGAGGGGATGACCCCGGTCCTTAGCAGTGCAGGCAAGCAAGGTGTGACAGTTGTCACTCTACTTCACTCCTTGGCATTTGGGCATGGACTGGCCATTGGCCTTTTGTTTGAACAGACGTTTAACTTTTAATATGCTGAATAAAGCTTTTTTCTTTATCCCTGTGAACTAGATTTAGCTGTACATTATGTTGATGATGTTTAGCATGCCCTTGCACCTGTGATGCTTAGTTTCCAATGTTGAATACTGATGTGTTGCTGTGAGGTACTCCCTGTGGTCCATGAGATATGTATCCGATTCTGGTGGGTATCCATGTCATCCTTTGCAGCTACCTGGGTGTGTCAGGATCAACTATTTGTGGACATCTCTCTGTGAGCATTTCATTTTCATGGTCACATCTCTGGCTTGCACCCATGCACATATGATGTGCTTCCCATTGTCCAATTTGTCACTTCCACAGACTTTGTGCGCATCAACACTGGACCTACAGGTGTGGGCATCATTGGTATAGGAGCAACTGGGTCCTCTGTGCAACTTGCTAGACATATGTTTTGGGTATGTGCAGATGACTTAGGGGAGACTCACGTACCCAGGCTGTTGGGACCAGAGCCTTCATTGTGTGGTAACTGATGGCTGACTGACCAAGTGTTCAGCAGACATGAGTGAGACGTGCAGTGAATATGTTTGTCACAGCTGGGCTTCCACAGGAGTTGGGTCCCCTCAAGTAAGTGTGTTGTCCCGTGACATAGCCTGGGCCCATGGTGTGTGTTGTATGAGCATGTGTGTGTGTCCACATCCCTGTTCATACACATATAGTGTTCCCTTGATATGTTCCTGTTGTTGATGCTTGCTGAGTGGTACTGGATTCATCCCACTACTTTTCCAATGGGCTACCAGATGTGTGGGTGCATGACACACTACTGTTAATTGGTGTATCATCATTGGGATTTGTCAGTTCTGAGTGGTGATGATGTCAGACACAGATAGGACACAGTCAGGGTTCCCCAAGGCACCTGTTTATTTGCTAAATCATGTAGTTGTCCCTAGGTGGTACCTTTCAGTGATTGAGACATTTGTATGTGTGTGTGACTGCTCGCACTTGTCGGGTTCATGGCTGCAATGCTGGCAGGTGTCAGCATGTGTGCCTTGTGGTTCTCCTTGGCTTCTGCATTGTCCTGGGACAGTGGCAGGGATTCTGAAGGTTACGTGAGCTTTGAGGTCATGGCCATGTACCGCATACTGTGCAGTATGTCTGTCATTCCCCAGGGTTGTAAACTGTCCTTGTGTGATGTGTCTGTACACCTTAGTTCCTCCCAACATTCCTGTGTTTGTCATGAGTGCATGTGCAATGTCACCTGTCCATGTGGGCTTCACAGATAAACATTGTTGCAGTTCAGGGTGTGTGGGGTTGAGGGTGGACTGATGTAAATGTTTGTATGGATGGTTCCCTAGCTCCCATTTGTCCATGGATGAGGGGCCATGCTGAGTGATTTGTGTTTGTGTATGTGTGATGTATGTTTGTGGAACAGGACACATGTCTGGGTTTCCCAGTTTGTACGACATCTGCCTTTGTCATCACAGTGGAGGTGTCATGCATGCTTGTGTCACCCCAATGTCTGGTCCCTGGGGGTAGAGCTGTTGTGTGTCAGTCTCTTGCTGTGTTAGTTGGTGTTCATTCCAGCTTGTGTCACGTGTCTGTTGTGCTCCCTCTCATCTCCCAGTGCCTGATTGCCCACTAAGGATGTCCCAATGATGGTTTACTTTTGTATGGCACTGTGTCCACATCTGTGTCACTGTGGTTCAGCCCCCCTCATGTGTTGTGTAGTTGCCTGGGGATACTGTGACACACACACACACATGCTGTGTCAGATGTGCAGTGTGAGGTTGCCTGTTTGTGTTTGTGCATCTGCAGCAGTGCATTGGTATTGCTGTTGTGGGCCTTTGTCTGGATGCTGTTTCTGTGGTTTTGCCTGCTGTCCCTGTGTGTCATATCACATCATTGTGCACATTCATCCTCGTTGTTAGGTGCCATTGTTGGCATGGAATGTGAGTTTGTGAGCTGACACCTACAGTCTACACAGTTTGTTTTGATTAGTGTGTCTATTTTCGAGATGTGTGCATGCTTGGGGATGGTCACTTCTTGTGTCATGTACACTGTATGCAATGTCAGCCCCCATGTGTGGTGCTTTTCTGCACATGGCCGAGAGTGTGTTATGTTTTCACAGCACTGTTAGCCTCACCACATCTCTGTGGTAATGGGACACAACCACTAGTTTGCCACAGACGTGTTTAATGTGTTGGGAGCAGGGATCATACATGCTGTTTGTTATTTGAAGCTTTGACCATGATGACACTTACCTTTTGGTCACTGTGATGAGGGGGGGGGGTTTAGTCCCCATCACCTCAATGCTCAACATCAGCTGCAGTTTGGAAGCCCCCACTTAACTTCTGTTCTACACAGTGAGGGGGTGTTCTTTTTACATTGCCACAGTGCTATAGTGATGCTTGCCTTGTGTATGGCACACTCATGTGTTGGTCACACATGTGCTGTTAGTTACATTGTATGTTCGAAGTCATAATCACTGTTGTGGGCATTTGTCACAGACTACACACTGTTGTCATGATGCTAGGGGGGATGTATTTTGCTGACATACCTGATGTTGGAGTATGCTGGATGTGTGGCGCATCACCCATCCTATGGCTGGGGGTGGCAGGGGTGATGGGCAACATATGCCCTATGGGTGGGGGTGGCAGTAGTGATGGGCAACATAGTCCCTATGAGTGGGGGTGGCAGTAGTGATGGGCAATAGGTCCCCTATGGGTGGGGGTGGCAGGGGTGATGGGCAACATAAGCCCTATGGCTGGGGGTGGCAGTAGTGATGAGCAACATAAGCCCTATGGCTGGGGGTGGCAGTAGTGATGGGCTCTATGGCTGGGGTTGGCAGTAGTGATGGGCAACAGGTCCCCTATGGGTGGGGGTGGCAGGGGTGATGGGCAACATTAGCCCTATGGCTGGGGGTGGCAGTAGTGATGGGCAACATAAGCCCTATGGCTGGGGGTGGCAGTAGTGATGGGCAACATAAGCCCTATGAGTGGGGGTGGCAGTAGTGATGGGCAACAGGTCCCCTATGGGTGGGGGTGTTAGTGGTGCTGGCCATGCAACCCCTATGGCGGGCTGTTGTTAGTGGCCAGGATGTGGATCCCCTGTGTGTGTGTGCCATTTTGCGGGTACGTGTCGTTTGTTTATGTGGTAGGTGTCTGACTTACCGCCTGCGCCGTCGGCGTCGGTTCCTGAGCCGGTCATAGATGTAGAGTACTGGTATGACCTGCGCGATGGGATTCATGATGTGTTTGTGTCGTACACGCTGCTTGTTGCTCCGTCTCGTACCCGCTGCAAGCTGGTCCGTCTCGTAGGCGTGGATTGAGGTGTGGCGCGAATCGTAGCTGATATGCTTGTTTTCCGGATGCTGTGACGTCCCGTACATGGCGACCCCGTCCGGCGCGTAGGAAGTATGCATCGTACTTGTCATGCCGGAAACTGCTATGGATACTGCTTCCGGGCGACTCGGTTCAGTGTTAGGAGTTACGGCTCGGACGGAGAATGGACAGCGTACGTGTCAGTCGTGTTTTTGGCAGTTAGGCACATCGTACTTCCTCTACAGGACGGACCGGCTACGGGTACGTGTCGGTCGCACGGTAAGGCTACGGACAGCTCTCGGAGAGCTGTCCGACCCGGTATCGGAATCGGCCCCTCTGTATTTAATTGTGATAGATGCTGGACACTAATCTTAATTAATTTACTATTCCCACACCAATATGTATTTAATTGCTATAGGCGCTGCACACTAACCCTATTTAATTTACTATTCCAACTCTAGTCTAAATTTAATTGGGGTAGGTGCTGGACACTGACCTTAATTACTTTACTATTCCCACTGAAATTTATATTTAATTGAGGTAGGTGCTGGACACTGACCTTAATTAATTACTATTCCCACTACAATCTGTATTTAATTGGAATAGGTGCTGGACACTGACCCTATTTAATTTACTATTCCCACTCCAATCTGTATTTGATTGGAGTAGGTGCTGGACACTGACCCTATTTAATTTACTATTCCCACTCCTAATTAATTTACTATTCCCACTCCAATCTGTATTTAATTGTGGTAGGTGCTGGACACTGACCTTAATTAATTTACTATTCCCAATCCAGTCTGAAATTAATTGTAGTAGGTGCTGGACACTGACCTTAATTAATTTACTACTCCCACTCCAATCTATATTTAATTGGGGAAGGTGTTGGACACTAAACTACATAAAATTAATTTTCTCACTATAATAACTATTTAATTAACACATTTTATACCAGTGCATACTTTTATTTGAAAAAATTGTATTTCCTTTATAACATTTTTCCTAATACTTTCTATAAAACTAGTTAAAAAAAATATATTTACACTTCACTAAAGTTAATAAAATAGAAATATATTTATAATATAAATTAAATAAAAATATTTAATTAAAAAAAATATATAAATCGGTATTTTTCAAAATGTAACAGCCTTATCTCCTATAAACACTACATTATACTTACTAATGTTACTTAAAATTAGATTTCAAAATATTTTTTTTTCTTACATTTCAGACAAATTAAATTAATACTTTTTACAAAACACACCTCGCCCTTATACCCAATCAATTCAACATCCACATTTTAAAATGTATATTTTAATTTAAAATGAATTTATTACGTTTTTTATTTATAATTTTTTTAATTTTCCCATTTTTTTTAAACTCCCCATCCATATCCCCTATAAACTCAACATCCCACTGCAAATTGTTAATCTAAATTTCGAATATATTTAAAAATTATTTTTAAATTTTCAAATTTTAGAAATTATTTTACATTTTGAAAATACACTCCCCACCATTATCCCCTATTTCCCAACATCCCACTACAACATTTTAATTTCAATATCAAAATTTTATATTAATTTTTTATATAATTTTTGAAAATCTCCAAATATTTTTGTAAATATTTTTAAAACACCCAACCTTATCCCATATAAACTCAACATGCCAATGCTAAAATTTAAATTTCAAATAATACATTTGAAATGTATTCATAAATAAAATTAAACAATTATCCAGATTAATTTAGAACTTTTAAAACACTACCCACACTTATCCCCTGTAAACACAACATCCCACTCCTAAAAGTTCTATTAAAATTCGAAATTTAAATGTATTTTGTTTTAAATAAATTTTAGAATTAAAAAAAAATTTGTACTTTTGAAATCACTACCCATCCTTATCCCCTATAAACCCAACGTCCCGCTCCTAAATTTTTAAATAAATTCATAATTAAAATAAAATGTTTTTTTTTCTAATTTAAAGAAATTGTTAGTATTATTTAAAACACTCCCCAAACTTATCCCCTATAAACCCAACATCCCGCTCCTAAAATTTAATTTGAAAATCGAAATTTATAAATAAATTCATACTTGAAATATAAACATTTAGGAAAAATAAAATTAACTTTTTTAAAACACTACCCACCCTTATCCCCTATAAACCCAACATCCCGATCCTAAATTTTATATTGAAATTCGAAATTAAAATTAATGAATTTTTTTTTTTTTTTAGAATTTAAAGAAAACATGTTACAAGATTTTTTAAATACTACCCACTCTTATCCCCTATAAACCCAACATCCCGCTCCTAAAATGTATTTTGAAATTACAAAATAAAAAAAAAAAAATCATACTTAAAATAGAAACATTTTGAAAAATAAAATTCACTTTTTTAAAACACTCCCCACCCTTATCCCCTATAACCCAACATCCTGCTCCTAAAGCAATATAAAAAGAAAACATTATTATACACAGTTTAAACACAATTTAATATTCACTATAAAATATTTCAAAAAACATACAAAAACGATATTTTGACATGTCGATAATTTTACTTTCGATATTACTTACATCGATATTTACCTACACACCTCAAATCTATATTTTTTACAGCGATATACAAAACATCGATATTTCACACTGCCATTATTGTGAACTCGATATTTCTGTATTTCGAAATAAAAAACTCGATATTTTGACTGTGCACCCCAGAAACAAGCATCCTAGGCCCGGTTTTGGGGTTTCACGGCTCATCAACCAGGATTGCTTGAATCCAGTGGCACAGTGAGCCCGAGACCTGCGTTGGGGCATACCTGGCGCACTTAGGGCGAGAAAGCAAAAAACACACAATTGATGGGTGGAATGCAGAACAAATCAAAACATTCACCCCCAGTCAAGAGATCTGGGTTAAATCCATCATTCTTTTTCTCACCATGCCACCCCAGTTTAGACCTGGCCATATGCAAATCAATTTTGACCCTGTGCCTCCTGGGAACAGTCCAGCCCGAACTGCCAAGCCAGGTCCTCCCTGGACCGGAAACAAGCATCCTAGGACCGGTTTTGGGGTTTCAGCCCTCATCAGCCAGGATAGCTTGAATCCAGTGGCACAGTGAGCCCGGGACCCACTTCTGGGCATACCCTTGCTCACTTTGCCACTGGATTCAAGCTAGATTGGCTGAGGAGGGGTGTTACCTCAAAACAGGTCCCAGGATGCTTTTTTCCGGTCCAGGGAAGACCTGACTTGGCAGTTCGGGCTGGTCTGTTCCCATGAGGCACAGGGTCAAGACTGATTTGCATGTACCTGAGTCTGAACTGGGGTGGTGAAGTGAGCTAAAGAACGATGATTGATTCACCCCAGGTCTGTGACTCTGGGTGATTGTCTTAAAAGTTTCAGCGCTCCGTCCATCATCTCCTTGTGTTTGCTTTGTTGGCCCTAAGTTGGCAGGTTATGCCCAGACGTAGGTCCCTTGCTCACATTCCCTCTGGATTCAAGCTTGCCTGGCTGTTGAGGGGTGTTACCCCGAAACCGGTCCCAGGACGCTTGTTTCCGGTCCAGAGAAGACCTGGCTTGGAAGTTGGGGCTGGACTGTTCCCATGAGGGACAGGGTCAAGACTGATTTGCAAATAGCTAGGTCTGAACAGGGGTGGCAAAGTGAGCTAGAGAACGATGATGAATTTAACCCAGATCTGTGACTGGGGTTGAGTGTCTGAAAACCTTCAGTGCTCCAGCAATCATTTCATTGTATTTGCATTATTACACTGAGCACCTTGAAAGCCATGATGCTCAGTTAGAGCCAAGAAAAAATAAAGTAAAGTTCGACCTTCAATTTAGCAAATGTTTAAAAAGTTGCCAAACGGTTCCCAGGACAGGAGAGGCCAAATTGTTTATAAATCCTGAACTGAAGTCTCAACATTGCTGAACATCTTATCTGCATGTGGCAGCCCCTCAAGAACTTACAGTATCATATCCAATGAGCAAAGATGGTCCTCTCTGGTTCCCGCGACAGCCGCTGGGGAAGAGTTAGGCCTGCATGTCTGATGCTGATGCAGAAGTCTGTACATAGTTATAGATTCCTTACTTTAGAATAGCCCCATGCGTCATACTGGATCCGGAAAGTTTTTCGTCAGCAGTATATCCCTGCGCGTCAAAAGGTGGCGCTGGTCAGCTCCGCGTTCGTTGTTGGCATCGTGGACACCGGGGTGATGTCCCAGTAGCTACATAGACACCACCCTCGTGCGCTGACATCAGTTCTTTCTTTTTCCGCACCAGCCAGCGCAGATCTGGAGAGAGCGGTACCTCCAGTCACTTTTTGACTTACTTTTTGCCGACTTTTGTCGACACCGTTTTCGAGTATCCGACTCCTGGGCACCTCAGGGATACCCTGCTTCAAGGCTTGTGGTTCCTGTAGCCGACTGATGTCGGTGGCAGATCCGCACTGCGCGTGCCTGTTTTGCTTGGAGCGTGACCAAGACCCTAAATCGTACTCTGACTGCCAGACCATGAATCCAAAGTCTTTGCGGGAGGTGTCCCGAAAGATTCTCGTGGCCCGGCAGTCGGCTTCGCGCCGTTCGAGGTCCCGGTCGCGTGGGAGGTCGAGGGACCAGTCGCGGAGTCATCATCATCTCTCTTCTCACAAGTCTTCGCACTCGGGGTCAGGTAAGTTGAAGCACAAGAAGACGTCGAAGAAGCATCGTCGCTCTTCGACTTCTCCTTGTCTGTCGGCAGACGCGACAAGGGATGCGGGTGGTGCCCCTCCCGCAGCTCCCTATGCTGAGCCTGAAGGGTCGACTCCGGATATCCCTCCCTACCCGGGACCCTGAGCACCCCTGCCCAGCTTCACCAATTTTAGAGTGATGCATACGATCTTTGGCCAGCCCGACTCTGCCGGTGCGCCTAAGGGCCCCGTGGACTGTGCTGGGGGCCCTGGGCCTTCGACGCCGGCAGCTCTGGCCTGGTACCGCAGAGTCCCCTTGGATCCAGGCCTGGATCCGGATCGGCGCCGGTCGACCTCATTACACCTCCCCTGGCGCTTAATCCACCGGCACCACGTCCGCAGTTGACGCCGGTTGTGTCCCTAGCTGGAGTCGACCCCGGCTTCCATCCCGATGTAGACACGGACCCGAATCCAGCGCAGACGGGTACTTTTGTGCCCTTTTTCTACCCTGGCTCTTTTAGACCACATTGGCAGCCAAAGGAGGGTGAGGAGGACTGGGAGGGTCTGAAGACCCTTTAAGTGACCAGTTGGGCTACGAACCGGACTGGAGAGAGGAACTGGGGGAAGCCAGTGGTTTGGATACCTCACCAGATCTTGGCATGTTGTCACCTCCTACCGTGGCTACAGAGGAGGGAGCGTCTTACGCCGTGGTGTTGCGTAGGGCAGGCGAGGCTCTCAACCTGGGGTTACCTACGGTGGCAGTCAGGACTAACCTCCTGACAGGTTTTTCAACCGGCAGCGAGCTCTTCGGAGCCCCTGCTACCGTTTAATGAAGCCCTAACCGTCATCCTTTCGGGCACTTGGTCCAGGCCCAACACAGGGGCTCCTGTGGATAGGATGATTGCTCGATGGCATCGCCAGGCCCCTGGCGACCCCGCTTTCCTCTCCCAACACCCCACCCCTGAGAGCTTGGTGGTCCAAGCCTCCACAGGCGCATTCCCTAATGCACCACCTGATAGGGAATTTAAAAATCTGGACCATCTTGGGAAGAAGCTGTTTTCTTCCTCCTCCACAGGCACATTCCATAATGCACCACCTGATAAGGAATACAAAAATCTGGACCATCTTGGGAAGAAGCTGTTTTCTTCCTCCAGCTTAGGCTTGTGGTCGGTAAACACCGCATGTCTGTTGGGTCGTTACACCCCCTCCCTTGGGATGCAGTAGCGCAAGTGCTGCCCCAGGACCCGGAGGAGGCCCGGGCCATATTCTCCCGTCCAGTTGCCAAAGGGAGAGACGCAGCAAAGTTTACCATCCTCTGTGGGCTGGATACCGCTGACTCACTAGGCAGGACGATTTCCATGTCGGTTGCCCTTCGACGATGTTACGCCTGGTTGAGGTCAACTGGATTTTCAGGGGATGTCCAATCCACTCTTATGGACATACCATCTTTGATGGCCGTCGCCTACTCGGCGACAAGGCAGACAATGTGCTGGAGCACTTTAAGGACTCTCGGGCTACGGCCAGGTCCTTAGGCCTCTCCACCACCAGCCCTGTGCAGTCTACCTTTCGTGGATACGGCCCAGTGCCACAGGCCAGTATAAGCTGTTGAACCCCTGCGCAGCCGGGGACGTAGGAAGCACTGCCGTGATTCTGGGGGCCAGCGGGCGGGCCAGTCCACCACAGCCCCCTCTTGTCAGGTTGTTAGCAGCACAAGAAAAAGAAACACGCCACTGACCTATTCGTAGCGGCCAGCAGGAACGATGACCTGGAGAGGAGCCTCCCTCCTTCGCTGAGCGCTATTCCCCACAATGTAAGTATACCACACTATGGAAGTGAGCACCCCGGGGAAAAGGGAAAGGGACAAAATAATAAAGTATTGCTGTGGGATCGCTCTTGCCTCTTAGGTCTGGTCAAGGACAAGTATGCCTATCTCCCTCTAGCAGCGCTGTAGAAGTATACAAAGAGAAAAGAGGTATGAGAGGCAGCACAGAAAACACAAATGCACGGTAATATCAAGATTTCCGTGCTATCATACACACTCACAGAGAGCCCAGCAGCACTTCTCCCAAAACGTAGTTGAGGCACATGACCTCCGGAACCCAAAAGAAGAATGTTAAGATCCGTTGTGCACTAATGTCGTGCGCAGGTGACCTGAAATAATACTTTCAACGGCAGTTAGTGATCCCTACACCGCTGTTGTCGTCACAGCAAGCGTACCAGGAATAGGAGTACCCTGGCAAGGACGAGTCTTGGCACAAAAGGAAAACAAAACAACAAGTACCCACAATTGGAAGGAAAAGTATGGGAGTTCACAAACAAACTGTACAGGTTCGTTGGTTACGTTCCCGCATGCGTGATTCGAGCGTAACAACCAATAGCCTGGCAGGTTGGAGAGGAGAGTGCTTCTGCGCGTCTCTCTCTCCCCTCGAAATACCTGAAAACTCCCGGGCCGGGAGTTTTGCCTCGCAATCCAAAAGATCAGAGAACGAGCACGCAAGTGCTCCGATGGCCACCAGGGAAAATCCTCGAGAAGGCAGCGCCTCTGCGTCGTTGCAATCGAAGGTCCTCCAGCGGGGAACACCTTCCGCTATACGCTCTCGGAAGATTGTCAAGCACCTACTTCCTGTAAAGGTGGTGCTTATATCGGGGAGGGAGGGTATTGGACGCACCGGTTTTGTATTCCACTACTGCGCCCCATGGCCTCATGGGACTTGTAGTGCGGTGGCTCTCACAACAGGCAAATCGGCTTTCACTCGTGAAAGGAAGGGATGTATGGCGCTTGTTTGCCCTATCTGCCCTCCCTTCCTGTCTATGACATGCGATCGCGACACCTCTGCAGCAGCCTCCAAGCCCTCCTAGTCCGACCTTTCAGGGTCACCAAACGCTAGTGGGCAGCAGGATTCGCCATCACCTCCACCACCGGCGCACCGTCACTTCGGAAAGGTGGGTTTTGCAAATAGTCCAAAGGGGCTACTCCCTCCCCTTTAAGACTACCCCTCCATCCATGCCACCTCAGTACCATCGCATGTCGGAGGATCATCTGGCCCTTCTCCAACAGGAAGTTTTGGCACTCTTAGCCAAGGGAGCCATCGAGCGCATTCCTGTCCCATAAGTAGGTTGTGGTTGCTATTCCCACTACTTTCTGGTGTCCAATATAGACAAAGGCCTGTGTCCTATCTTGGATTTCAGGAACATCAACTGCTTCCTCCGGAAGGAGAAGTTCAAGATGTTGATGCTAGCTCAGGTCCTGTCTGCTCTCGACCCTGAAAACTGGATGGTAGCGTTGGACTTGCAGGAGGCTTATTTTCACATCCCCTGCCTCCCGGCCCACCGTTGTTACCTACGGTTCACGGTAGGCCATGAATATTTTCAGTTTCCCCTGCTCGCCTTTGGCCTTATCCGAGCCCCTCAGGTGTTCACGAAAGTGATGGTGGTGGTCGCAGCTCATCTGCGCAGATCAGTGGTTCCAGTCTTCCCCTATCTTGATGACTGGCTATTGAATGCGGTCTCGTCCCAAGCTGTTGTCTCCCACCTCCAGACTACGGCCGACCTCCTGCATTCGTTGGGGTTCTCCATCAATGTGCCGAAGTCACACCTGACTCCCTCTCAGAAGCTACTCTTCATCGGAGCGGTTTTGGACACAACGTAGTTTCGGGTCTATCCTCCCGAACAGAGAGCCCAGGATATTCGGGCTATGATTACGATCTTTCAGCATCTATCCCAGGTTTCGGTCAGGATGACCCTCATACTACTGGGCCTGATGAGCTCCTGCATCCTGCTGGTGGACCATGCCAGGTGGCATATGTGGGCTCTGCAGTGGGATCTGAAGTTCCAGTGGGCACAACATCAGGGGAACCTGTCCGATTGCGTCCAGATCTCAGAGGGCACTGCACACCACTTGCAGTGGTGCTAACGAACCAGGATTGGGTCGACGGCAGATCCTTCTCCCTTCCCCAACCAGAGTTTACAGTGGTGACCGATGAAGCACTTCTGGGATGGGGCGGCCACATGGGGGAGGGAGAGATCAGAGGCTTCTGGGCTCCGGCAGAGTCCAGGCTCCACATCAACCTTCTGTAGCTTTGGGCGATTCGTCTTGCACTCAAAGCATTTCTTCCCTCTAGTGCAGGTGCTCACGGACAACACCACCGCCATGTGGTACTGGAACAAACAAGGCGGGTTGGGGTCGTGGACCCTATGTGAAGAGGCCCTCCGCCTCCGGACATGGCTGGAACATCAAGGCATATCCCTGGTGGTTCGACACCTGGCAGGTTCCCTGAACGCCAGGGCAGACAAACTCAGCTGCAGGTGCATGATGGATCACAAATGGCGTCTTCACTCGGAGCTGGTGCAAGATCTCTTTCGACAGTGGGGAGAGCCTTGGTTAGATCTATTCGCCACCGAAGAGAGCGCGCAATGTCAGCAATTCTGGCACTTGCTAGGCAATGCTTTTTGTCGTGAGTGGAGTTGCGGTCTTCTATACACCTTTCCGCCTATGCCACTTCTGCACAGAGTGCTGAAGAAGATCAGGCGCGACTGGGCCCAAGTCATTCATGTGGCTCCGGATTGGGCAAGAATAGTCTGGTATCCCGAGCTGTTATACATGGCCATCGATCCTCCGATCAGACTGCCTCTTCGGGAGACTCTTCTGTCGCAGTAGCAGGGGACAGTCTTCCACCTGAACCTGCCCAGCCTCTACCTCCTTGCATGGAGATTGAGCGGCTGTAGTAGACATCATTTGACCTGCCTCCCCAAGTCTGTGATGTTTATCTTGGCAGCCAGTCGTCCCTCCAATAAGACGGTATACACCTGCAGTTGTAACAAATTTGTGGCATGGTGCACAGCACAGGCTGTGAATCCCCTTTCTGCTCCTCTTTCTGAGGTTCTCTTGTTCCTCTTTTCCTTGGCCCAGCAGGGCTCTAAAGGGCCATCTCTCGGCCATTTCAGGCTTATTTAGGTTTCCTGATCAGCCTTCTCTTTTCAAGTCCCCTGTTGTAAATCGCTTCCTTAAGGGCATTACTCATTTTTTTCCTCCTGTTCCCTTCGTAATGCCCCAATGGGACTTGAACTTGGTTCTTACATATCTTATGTGCGCTCCCTTTGAGCCGCCAATAACTGTACTCTCAGGCTTCTGACCTTAAAAACTGCCTTTCTGGTGGCCATCATCTCTGCGTGCAGGTTGAGTGAGCTCCAAGCACTTTCTTCTAAGCCTCCTTTTCTGACTGTTCATCCGGACAAGGTTGTCCTTTGAACTCGTCCTTCCTTCCTTCCCAAAGTGGTTACTTCTTTTCATATTGGATAGACCATCACTTTGCCTACCTTCTTTCCGCCTCTGCATCCTTCCAAAGAAGAAGAGAGTCTCCACTGATCTGAAAGAAACACGTTCGTTAGATTCCTCACCTTAGAATATCCCCAGGCGTCAGGCTGGACCCGGAAAGATTTTTGTAGCAATACCCCTTGCGCGTCGCTAGGCGTCTTCTGCGGCTCCGTGTCCGTCTTCGGCGTCGTGCGCCGGAATGACGTCATCGGAGTACTTAGACGCCGCCCCCGCGCGCTGACGTCAGTTCTTCTTTTTTCCGCGCCAGTAAGCGCCGATCCGGGAAGAGCTTACCCCTAGTCATTTTTTGACTAACTTTTTTGACTTCTTTTGGTCTATCGACTCGACTCTGGTGCCGGTAGGATGCCTGATTTCAAAGCCTGTGACACCTGTCATCGCCTGATGTCGGTGACGGATCACCATCGCCGGTGCCTTTATTGCCTGGGGGCCGACAATGATGCGGAGTCGTGCCTCGATTGCCAGGCCTTGACGTCGAAAGCTAGGCGGGAGCGGTCCCGTAAGCTTCTCGAGCTTCGGCACTCGGCTCCGCGCCGCTCTCGGTCCCGGTCCAGGAGGAGGTCCAAGGACCGATCGCGGAGCCACAGCCATCGTCATCGCTTGTCGGGGTCTTCGGGTAGGTCGAAGCACTCCAAGAAGTCCAAGAGACGGCATCGCTCTTCGGACTCCCCTCGCCGGTCGCGCGACTCGGCTGAGGGTCAGGGTGGTCCCACCCCCGTGGCTCCGTCGGAGCCGCAGGAGCCGCATCCGTCCCCATACCCGCCAGTCCCTGGGACTGACGCGACTCCGGCGGAGGTCAGTGCCTTCCTCTCGGCCATGAGGGACCTGGCTCCGCCGTCGACGCTTTTAGGCGCGCCTTCGGGCCCCGCAGGTTCGACTGGGAGACCTCGCGTGCCGGCGGCTCCGGCCCGGGCGCCGTCTATGGCTCCGGCCCTGACGCCGCAGGTCCCCGAGGGATCCAGGCCTGGATCTCGGTTGGCGCCGGTCGACCTCACGACGCCTCCTCTGCCGGCGCCGACACGGGTTCCACCCCCGACGCCGTCCCCGGACGACGTCGTTCCCCAGTTTAGCCCCGGTCCGGGCCCGATGCCAGCGCGGCGCCGCCCGGCGCCACTACCGGCACTGATTGGTGAACGCTTCATCTACTGACCCGGCTCCGATCATTCCTCCTGATTATCGGGAATCGGATGACGAGGGCGACTGGGAGGGGTCTGAAGACCCTATGGCCGCTCAGGCCCAACTTTTTCAGGACTGGACAGAGGAATTGGGGGATGCCAGCGGTCAGGATACATCCCCGGACGCTGGTTTCATCTCTCCTCCGACTGTAACCTCGGAGGAGGGTGCAGCCTTTTCAGTGGTGCTGCGCAAGGTGGCCGAAGCCCTAGGGCTGGAGTTGCCTGCTGTGGCCGTGAGGACTAACGTCCTCACAGAGGTCCTTCAACTGACAGCAAGCTCCACTCAACCTCTGCTGCAGTTTAATGAGGCCCTCATAGACATTCTGCATAGACGTTCTGCAGGGCACTTGGTCCAAGCCCTCCACAGTCCCTCCTGTGGACCGGAACGTTGCCCGGCTCCGCCGCCCTGCTCCGGGTGACCCCAGTTTCCTCTCCCAACACCCCACCCCGAGAGTCTGGTTATCCAGGCCTCAACCTCCCAATCCTCCTTCCCGTCCGCTCCTCCGGATCGGGAATCCAAGAGGTTGGAACAGTTTGGCACAGTTTGGGAAGAAACTGCTCTCGTCCCTGAGTTTGGGGCTGCGGTCTTTAAATACCGCTTGCCTTTTGGACCGTTATACCCACTCTCTGTGGGATACGGTGGAGGACGTGCTGCCCTTGTGCCCGGTGGAGGCCCGGACACGACTCACTCAAGCACTTGCTGACGGTTGAGATGCAGCACGGCACGCCATACGGTGTGGACTTGACACCACGAACTCGCTTGGTCGGGCGATTTCCACCACGGTGGTGATTCGGCATCACGCCTGGCTGAGGTCCACGTCATTTTCGGGGGATGTCCAGAGTTCCCTCATGGACATGCCCTTTGATGGCACTCGCCTTTTTGGTTAGAAGGCGGACAGTGCGCTGGCTCGGTTCAAGGACTCCCGGGCCACGGCCAGTCCTTGGGTCTGTCGGCCCCGCGGCCGCAAACTACCGCCTTTCGTCCCTTTCGTGACCAAGGAAGGGGCGCCTCCTCACGTCCGCCCAGCCACCGGCCGCAGGACCAACCTGCACGCGGACGTGGATTCCGCCGAGGCGGTACTGGATGTCAACGTGCCGGTAAGTCCTCATCCACCCCGGCAGCATCCGCCTCAAAGCCCTCCTAGTCTGAGCTTTCAGGCCCATTCAACGCCAGTGGCCGGCAGAGTTCACCATCACCTGCTCCACTGGCGCTCCATCACGTCGGACAGGTGGGTGCTGCAAATCGTCCGAAGGGGCTACTCCCTCCCTTTCGAGACGACCCCTCCAGCCATGCCGCCGCTGAACCACCGTATGTCGGGGATCATTTGCATCTTCTACGAGGGGAAGTTTCAGCCCTCTTGGCCAAAGAGGCTGTCGAGCGCGTTCCTGGTCCAGAAGTAGGTCGTGGTTGTTAATCCCACTACTTTCTGGTTCCCAAGAAGGGCAAAGGGGGCCTATGCCTGATCTTGGACCTCAGGAGCGTGAACTCTTTCCTCCGGAAGGACCAGTTCAAGATGCTCACTTTAGCTCAGGTTCTGGCTGCCCTAGACCCTGTAGACTGGATGGTAGCGTTGGACTTGCAGGACGCTTATTTCCACATCCCCGTCCTGCCGGTCCACCGGCGTTACCTGCGGTTCACGGTGGGTCAGGAGCACTTTCAGTTCACCGTGCTCCCCTTCGGCCTCACCAGTGCCCCTCGGGTGTTCACGAAAGTGATGGCGGTGGTCGCAGCTCATCTGCGCCGATCAGGGGTTCCAGTCTTACTCTATCTCGACGACTGACTGTTGAAGGCGGGCTCACCCCAGCAAGTCGTCTCCCACCTCCAGACTACGGCCGACCTCCTGCACTCGCTGGGGTTCTCCATCAATGTGCCGAAGTCGCACCTGAGTCCCTCCCAGAAGCTCCTTTTCATAGGGGCGGTTCTCGATTCGGCGCAGTTCCGGGTCTATCTGCCGGAACAGAGGGTCTGGGACATTCAGGCCCTGATTTCCATCTTCCGGCCTCTGTCCTGGGTTTCGGTCAGGTTGGTGCTGCGGCTTCTGGGGCTGATGGCCTCCTGCATCCTGTTGGTACCTCACGCCAGGTGGCGGATGCGGGCTCTGCAGTGGGACCTGAGGTTTCAGTGGGCCCAGCATCGAGGCAACCTGTCCGACCATGTCTTGATCTCGGAGGGCATTGCGAACCAGCTGCAGTGGTGGCTCACGAATCGCAATTGGGTCAGCGGCAGATCCCTCTCCCTACCCCAACCGGAGCATGTCGTAGTGACGGATGCGTCCCTCCTGGAATGGCGGGGCCATATGGGAGAGGCAGAGATCAGAGGACTCTGGTCTCCGGCGGAGACTCGGCTGCATATCAACCTATTGGAGCTGAGGGCGATCCGACTGCACTTAAAGCCTTCCTTCCCTCTGTCCGGGAAAGTGTCGTGCAGGTGTTCACGGACAACACCACCGCCATGTGGTATTGCAACAAACAGGGCGGGGTGGGGTCGTGGACCCTTTGTCAGGAGGCTCTGCGCCTCTGGACCTGGCTGGAACATCAGGGCATCACCCTGGTGGTTCAACATCTGGCGGGCTCTCTGAACGCCAGAGCAGACGAACTCAGCCGCCGGTGCATGATGGATCACGAATGGCGTCTGAACTCGGACGTGGCGCAAGGTTTCTTTCTGCAGTGGGGAGAGCCTTGGTTAGATCTATTCGCCACCGAAGAGAACACGCAATGTCAGCAGTTCTGCGCGCTGGAATTTCCAAGGCGGCATTCGCTCGGAGACGCTTTTCGTCGCGAGTGGAGTTGCGGTCTGTTGTACGCCTTTCCGCCTATACCACTTCTGCCCAGAGTGCTGAAGAAGATCAGGCGCGACCGGGCCCAAGTCATCTTGGTGGCTCCGGATTGGGCACGAAGGTACTGGTATCCCGAGCTACTCAGTATGTCCATCGATCCCCCGATACGACTACCTCTTCAGGAGGACCTTCTGTCGCAGCAACAGGGGACAGTCCTCCACCCGAACCTGTCCAGCCTCCACGTCCATGCATGGAGATTGAGCGGCGACAGTTGATGCCATTTGACTTGCCTCCTGAAGTCTGTGATGTCATTCTGGCAGCCAGGCGTCCCTCCACAAAGACGGTATACGCCTGCCGGTGGAACAAAGTTGTGGCATGATGCACAGCAAAGGCTGTGGAGCCCCTTTCTGCCCCTCTTTCTGAGGTTCTCCTCTTTCTTCTTTCTTTGGCCCAGCAGGGCTCTGCTCTGGGCACCTTGAAGGGTTATCTTGCTGCAATCTCTGCTTTCTTACGGCTTCCTGATCAGCCTTCTCTTTTCAAGTCCCCTGTTGTTTCACGTTTTCTCATGGGCATTACTCATATGTTCCCTCCTGTTCCATTCGTAATGCCTCAGTGGGACTTGAACCTTGTTCTCACTTTTCTGATGTGCGGTCCCTTTGAGCCCCTTCACAACTGTCCCATTCGTCTACTGACTCTGAAAACTGCCTTCCTGGTGTCTATAACCTCTGCTAGGCGGGTGAGTGAGCTCCAGGCTCTGTCAGCTAAGCCTCCCTTCATTTCGGTTCATCCGGATAAGGTTGTCTTCCGGACACGTCCTTCTTTTCTTCCTAAAGTCGTGACTTCCTTTCACATCGGGCAATCTGTCACGCTGCCCACCTTCTTTCCGCCTCCGCATCCTTCAAAAGATGAAGAGAGGCTCCACCGCCTGGACCCAAAACGTGCGCTGTCCTTTTATTTGGACCGCACAAAACAGTTCCGGGTGGACGACCAACTTTTTGTTGGATATGTAGGTGCTAAGAAGGGTAAAGCTGTCCACAAGCGGACCATCTCGCGATGGGTCGTGTTGTGTATTAAACTCTGCTATTCTTTGGCGAAAAAGGTCCCTCCTGTTGGGCTGAGAGCCCATTCCACCTGGGACGGGGAGTCCCCTTACAGGACATCTGTCAGGCGGCGACGTGGGCTTCACTGCACACGTTCGCCAAGCACTATTGCCTGGACAGCCAAGTCCGTAGAGATGGCCGCTTTGGCCGTTCTGTTCTCCAGGACTTTCTGGTGTGATCTTGGTTTGCAGATCCACCTCCGGGTTGGTATTGCTGAGGTATCTATTCTAAGGTGAGGAATCTAACTAACGTGTTTCTTTCAGATGAACAAGTTACTTACCTTCGGTAACGATGTATCTGTAAGAAACATTAGTTATTTAGATTCCTCACCGACCCACCCACCCTCCCCGTTCTGCGAACCGACATCTAGGGTTAAGGTTCTCCCTTTGAGGGCCCTAGATTTTTTGGCACCAGTATCGGTCTCTTGCATGGCTCAGCGTCCCTGGCGCGGAAAGCTGTGTACAAGAACTGACGTCAGCGCGCGAGGGCGGCGTCTAAGTACTACGACGACATTATTCCGGCGCACGACGCCGACGACGGACGCGGAGCCGCAGACGACGCCTAGCGACGCGCAAGGGGTATTGCTACAAAAATCTTTCCGGATCCAGCCTGACGCCTGGGGATATTCTAAGGAGAGGAATCTAACTAAGTAATGTTTCTTACAGATACATCGTTACCGAAGGTAAGTAACTTGTTCTTTAGATCCAAAGCTTGCGCTTTCCTTTTACTTGGATTTCACAAAACAATTCCGGGTGGATGGCCAGCTCTTTGTTGGCTACGTGGGCGCCAAAAAAGGTCGGGCTGTGCACAAACGGACCATTTCTAGATGGGTCATTTTGTGCATCAAAGCTTGTTATCCCTTGGCGAAGAAGGAGCCTCCAGTGGGGTTGCGCGCCCATTCCACCAGGGCGACGTCAGCTACCACTGCTTTGGGACGTGGAGTTCTCCTTAATGACATCTGTCAGGCAGCTACGTGGGCATCGCTGCACACGTTTACAATACACTACTGCCTGTACAGTCAAGTCCAGAGAAACAGCTTCTTTGTCTGTTATGTTCTCCAGGACTTCCTGTTGTAAACTTAGTTCGCAGACCCACCTCCGGGGTTGGTATTGCCAGGGTATCTATTCTAAGGTAAGGAATCTGTAACTAACTGTTTCTTTCAGATGAACAAGTTACTTACCTTCGGAAACAATATATCTGTAAGAAATATAGGTTAGTTATAGATTCCTTACCGCCCCACCCTTCCGCCCCGTTCTGCGAACTGACTTCTAGGGTTAAGGACTTTCTTTCCGGGTCCTAGTTTTGTCCACCAGTAGTCAGTGTCATGCACGGCTCTGCACTTCTGGCGTGGAACATCGTGTACAGAACTGACGTCAGCGTGCGAGGGCGGCATCTATGTAGCTACAGCGTCGTCATCCCGGCGACCACGACGCCAACGACGAACGCAAAGCTGAACTATGCCACTTTTCGAATCGCAGGGGTACTGCTGATGAAAAACTTTCTGGATCGAAAGGTAAGTAATTTGTTCTTCTGTGCGAATGTGGCAGAACTACCTTTCTGTGGTGTTGGGCAATGTTCCCATTGATGATAAGTGTTTTACAGTGCGTGGAACACTAGCTCTGTGCAAAAATTGAGGACTGTAATGCTGGTAACAAAACATACTATCGTAGTCAGGTGTAACTTCATACAATTCCCTGTAAGAAAATGCAGCAGATTGTTCAAAATCTGAAAGCATAGTATTTACAGTCTCAATGTCCCAATCATCAGAGTGTACTCGGGGGTAAGGAAGTCATTCATGAACATTTTTTACACGCGTGGAATTTTCAAATGTTCAGTAGGACCAAATACATCATGTGAAACTCTATCTCATACTGTACCATCCGGTAATGGAACTGCTGAAATGTTCAATAGGGACAGGTCTCTTTGTTCCCGGTGTGATGACGTATGTGGTTTCAGAATCAAATTCACACGTTGTACTGCAGAGCGTTGTGGGAGGTAATGTCCATTTAGTAGCAGGAAAAAGACAGTTACTATGCCAATCCAAATTATCAGGAACAGGATCCCTAATGAAAGCCAAAGATGCAGCCAAGGTGATGCTAAGTAAGACTTTCTCAGCCAGAGATAGAATTGTTGACATTGTTCATTTTTAGAGATGGATGGCGTATGCTCAGGTTCAGTTGGATCTGAAGAAAAGTCATCGAAGTTGATGAAGTAGCAAGATGCAGTTCGATTGCTTCTTGTGAAGGCACATTGATTTAAAGTTTATTTGTAGGCCGAATTGCCAATTTCGATTTCCGTTTCATTCGGATGTTGTTCTCTTTCAACTGGTGTGATTTGTGCTCCGCTGTTTGCTACTCCTGCATCTTGCGCAGAGGAGGCTTGAAAGCAGTGGCGGTTTCTTTTGGAGGGTGTCAGGGCTCCGCCCCCTTTACATACACGGTCAAAATAAAGCTTCGAAGCAATACTAAACTGCTTCTTTAAAAAATAAAAATGTATTCACAATACACATTGAATTTTCTTACTTAGAGCTGCTGTACACTCCCAGTCACCGTATTTGTTGCTGTGATGATGACAGTGACGTGATGCTTTACCAAAATATGCTCTCCTGTGTTGGCCCAAACTCTCTAGTATGTGCTGGGCTGAAAATCTCACAGCCCTGAGGCCTGTGAGGTCATCAGCTCAGCAAAGACACTACATCCGTGACTAGGCTCCACCCCCTGAAGACGTGGGGGTAAAGCTAGCCCTGGGCGTTTAAATCTAAAGCCCTGTGGCGCTAGGTCTCTGTGAGAAGTTGGCCTGATATGTAGTGCTCACTATTCTAGTGATTACTGTGTATCATTCCAAACGACCCTTATTGATGATTGGTTGTAAGTCAACCTTATAGACCAGCTATCCTAGTAGCATGGACAAGAGCAGTCTTTAGGCTAAACTCTAGAGGGCGTGTTAAGCCAGCTGTTTTACCACCACATTTACCCTGTGAACACCACGTGAAAGGACACCACACAAGTTGTTATGAACATACAGGATATTTATTTATAACAAGACTACCCTGGCTCTTTATGAGTCAGGGAGCTAAGCACACTACAAAACTCTTAGGAAAATACTTCTGGTTGCACAATTTACACAAATGCCCGAAGGGCACGAAACCATTTACACTGCAAGTGGAATGGGAGAGGTTAGAAAGTTTAAAGTTACTGATTCCGGAGGAATCCGATCAGTGGGACTAAACGAAAAAGGAACTGGACACTTGTAGAGTGAACCTACGATGGAGCACCGAGATGCTCGAGTTACCTAGCCCAGAGGCTGCGGCGGCGTGGGGTTCAGCAAGATGTCGGGAGTCCTCGTTGTAGTCTCAGGAGCCTGAAAGAAGAAGTTGCTGGCAGGCGACCAGTGTCGATGTTCAGCGAGATCCAAGCCTGGATCGGTGATGAAGGAAACCTGAAAGCAGAGGGAACTCAGTTCTCAACCGCTAGCCAGCGATTGTGTGGGTACCAGGAAGGTACCGGATGAAGTCACCTCGGCCAGGTGAGTGGATGACGTCGGACTCGGCTGTTCCTCGGACCAGGAGGCGCGGCGGCGACCAGGATGGAGGGCGAGCTGTCCCACGAAGGTGTCTGCTGTCGATGATGCTGGGCCCAGGAGTGGGGCAGCAGGTCTTGGCAGTGGCAAACCCACGCGGTGGAGTCAAGATGGCGTCTGGAGTGGACCAGGAGGGTCCGAGGTACTCCTCTGTTGAAGGGGAGCAAGAGCCAGTCTGGAGCAACCAGACCAGTGATGAAAGACTGTCGTGGTGCGTCGTGAAGAGGGCCACAAGCCGGTCGGCGAGTGGTCGGACAACGCGGTGAGCAGCAAGGAGCGGAAGGGCCCCCACGCAGATCTCGTGGATGCTGGGGAGGCAGACTTCGGTGCTGGAGCCGCTCAGGGTTAGGGCTTCTCAAACCCTAGGTGCACTCACTCGAGGGTCCCTCGGTGGGCGTGCTAGATAAGCGTCGTGCAGGTTCTGAAGATGGCCGGTCCCGCAGGTCTCGTCACACCTACGAATCTCAGCTGGGCTGACGATGTAGGTAGAGGTCAGAGATGGCAGAGAACCCGGGTCTCGTCGAGCTGGGCAGTCTTGATCCGTGGGAGGGACGTACAGCAAACCGCAAGCGCTTAGGTGGTGCCTGCTGGTGCAGGGTGGCTACTCCTTAGCCACAAGGGAGAGTCTTCAGAAATAGTCAAGAGTTCCTTTCGTGGAAAGTAGTTCAAGATTCAGAATTATCCAATTTGGGAAGGGGACTCGCTCCTACCTTTATTCTAGGAAAAGGGGCTGGCCCGTGACTAGGTCCTACCTATGGGTGGGGCCAGGAGGGGGGTGGTTACACCCCTATCCTTTGTCCGGCTACGCCCCAGCTCAGGGGCAGGGTTGCCCCCGAAACTGGTTTGAGCCGGGCTATGCACAGTGAGCACCGGGGTGCCACTTGCAATCACCTTCCTTTCAGCCCTGCCTACCTGGGATACACAAACCCTGTCTGGGATGGTGCTAACACCGCCCTTGACAGGAAACCCTTTGTCCAAGCTCCCCTCGCTGGAAGGTCTCCCAGCAGCAGGGGGTCAGACTTGTGTCTGGTGGCAGCATCCATTTTGGGATGCTGAGGCTTGAGTCAACTTTAACCGGGGTTCAAGGTTACTTCCATGTCGTGCCCCTCTAAAAGGGGAGAATGCTAACCCCGCCGCCAGAATTGGTGAGGGGTTCGTATTCCAATTCGTATGACACCTTACTCGACATGTGTGGGTGATGCGATGCCAGAGTTAGCAAATAACCGCGAGGATTATAATGCATTTTAAGGTAGTTGGCCCGCGTCACCATGGAACGGCTATTAGGATTTGGTTCCGCAAGCCGTCGACGGGCTCAGCTGGCGCCAGAGCCCCATCCCACATGATTCCCAGCACTCTGCCTTCAGGATTGATAAGGCCTGCCATAGGAGTGACTGACAGGAATCCATGCGTCCATTTTAGGGTTAGGTATAGGAATACTACACCTACAGCAACGGGTGATTACACCACCTTGCCCCAGCTGTCGTGCAGCCAGTTGTGTCAGATTTGGGCGGCCATCCAGGGGTGGCATAATACATGCTGCAGCCCCTGGTAGGCCCTGGGTACACCGATGCCCTGGATACCTGTGGTATGCTGATACAGGGACTGATAAGTGCGGCCCAGTTCCAATTAGTGGATGCACCTAATGTACATATGTGTTAATTTCGAGAGAGAACAGCTAGGCTGTGGGTCTGATTGGCAGGCCCACAGTCAGGGAAAGTCGTAAACCAATCAAGCAAAGAGCAAAAAATCTGGGTGATCATAGGATTGCAGACCCTACTCTCCTACAGTCTCCATGTCAATCAGCGAGTGGAGCCACTGTTACCACGCGCTTTCCAACTCGACACACTGCAGGGAGGAAGCCAAGAAATCGAGTATGCGCAGTTTGCCACCAGTTTTGAAGACATACTGCGCAGACTCGAGGTGTCTCTTGCTTCCCGCGCTGCAGTCAGACGCCAATTGAGCTCTGGCATGTCCTCAGATTTATTGCCAGCAACCGACTCATGGAGACGTAAAATGAAGGACAAAGTGTTACGCACTGGAGGTGCGTGTGTTTATATGAAGGAGTCCGCATCACCAACTCGTCTGTCTTGAAGCTTCCCTCCGTGTCACTATTTGAGGTACAAAAAATGTCAACTGGCCGATTTGATTTGTTGTAATTATTGGAGGCCTGGCCTGCTAAAATCAATGCCTGTTTCGTTGCTTCCATAATTATTCCCTTCTTCATGCTGTTCGGGTTTTCAAAGACCGACAGGAGCTGCATTTATTGAACTATGTTTGTGGGATTTGCAGACATGCTTAAGGAGTTCCTATTCTGAAATCTATAAAAAAAAAAACATGTCCATGAGCCGAATGACATAAATACATCACTTTGAATTACTTGGTTAAATATTTGTAGCTCCACAAAAAGCAGAATCATTTATTGTACTTTTGCACTGTAACCAACCAAGAGTTAAACTGGGAGGCAGGGACGGCATGTATATTGAAAACATTTTCCACATAGAGCTCAAAGTTTAACCTACGGGTACCTTTATTTAGCCACTTTGCATCGAGACACATTCGGTGAGAAAAAAAATTGTGCTGCACTTTTAATGTTGAGCACCCGGATATCGGATTACGTTTGTCTTTCTCTGATGGGGTAATGGAACAAGTAAACTGTTTATTTCTATCTCTTGCTCAACTCTATTTGTCAAATGCAAATGAAGTACTTGGATGTCTTTGGTGCGGATGTGACATCAACAGCCGTTATTCTAAATGGACACATGCTAATGTCACTTAGCTATTTTCTTGTAGCCTGCAGCCAGTATGTGTGAATAGCTGGAAAGCCCAGGTCTGAAATTTGTGCCCTTCGGTGTCTAACCAATATGTGTATTGGGTTGAATGTACCTGGGTGAGTATGGGATTTTATTTTGAGTTTGTGCAATAGAGTTTGTCCCATTTTATTTTTAATCTCTCTGACTAGGACCTTAAAGTAATATCAGATTGAAAAGACAACTTCCATTTTTTTTCTTAGGGGATGATTGGATATTCATAAGGCTTCTATAAAGAATTTTGATTTGTGTAGTTGATGTTCTTTATTGACTTTTAAAATACTTTACTTTTGTCTTCTCCAAGAGCAGCTTGGGTACCTCAGTCTCCTGCCACTGACTTGTAAGATGCTGTGAGCGCTTTCTGCACGGGCAGACCCCACACCAGTTTGTGGGTGCAAGTTGTGTGTGTGCATATTAAAATAAAAAGTACTTGTTTTTATTTAGGTCTGCTTGTTGCATTTTTTTAAGTGCTGAACAGTCGGCATGCATGCAGTGTGTATCCTGCAGATTTTGGGAATGATGTGTGTTTACATGCCCTACTTGTTCAGCATATTGGGATCAGTATTAGCTTGTAGAGGATTTTTTAGAGTATATATTGTGACAATGCTATTTGTGCTCAGAATAATATTGGTTTATTTAGTTTGTGCACACACACTGTATACAGTATATTTGCATGTGACCTGTGCATGAGTACAGTATGTGTGCATATTATTAATGTACAGTTATTTTGATACCATGCCTGTATATTTTATAGGGTTTGTACAGTCTGTGTGGCAGACTGTGCATGCACATTGTGTTTTCCCTGTTTGTGTTCATTGTCTGTACAGTATAGTGTGATTACATGTCAATGTTCCTAGTTTTTATAGTGCATATTGTAAATGAGGCTAGAATATAGTGTAAGCACACTCCATCAAGCTGCATCATTTTATCTCATTTTCGTTAAATAACATTTACACGGGGGCGTGGCTAGCTGCCAAGCAAGATGGCCGCAGCTTGAAGGAGCTCCGAGGGTGAGGCCGACTCCCCGTACATCCGCCCGCTAATCCGTGCTCAATTCTGTGCCCAAGGTCTTTGAGCGGGGAACTGAGGCGAAGCGACCCCGCCTGATCCGATTTTCGGGTCTCTCCGTGGCCCAGAACAGTATTGGCGCCGCCTTGAGAGTCGCGGCCTACATCGGCGGCCTAGACCGGGCCTCGATTTTGCGGAGTGGCCCGGGTGCCGCGAGGAAGGTCCGGGCCCGCTTGCGAGGCGCTCCGGAGGAGCTGGCGGCTCACTGCTGGCCTTACGCCGGTGCGTGTTGGCCGTGCCCTGCTCTGGGCGTCCCTGTGTGAACACTGCCTCAGCGGGACTGAGGAGACGCGGGGCCTAGGTGACGCTGGGGGAGACGGCCCCGCGGAGGATTCAAAGAAGGGCCCGGTGGCCGCGGCCCTCCCCCGCCAGATGACACGAGCGGCAGGTGACGACTGAGGCGCGCTTCGGGGGAGATCCAATCTCCAGCACTGCCCCTGACCCAACGGGAGGCGGACGGGGAGCGGCTGGTGGTGCCGCCGGACGACGGTGCTGGGGACCCCCCGCTCTGCCTCCCTCTGATGATGCCAACGGGGTGAATTGCGGGCCTCCGGCGCGGTGCTGGGGCCCTGTGTTACTTTGGGATTTACGCCTGACTATCCGTGCTGCATCCGAGAGTGGAGCCCACAGCTGTGGGTGGTCACGGTGGACAACTCCTGTGCTGGCCTGGGAATAACTGCGCCCGAACGGGGCTTCCCGCTCCGCCGACTAGCTGGCGGTAGATGTGGGGTACCTTTGGCTGCACCTCCCGACGCGTCCATGAGTGGGAAAGGAGCCCGGGCGAGCCAGCAAAGCAAGTTGGACAAGTTCGCATACAATAAAGATCCTTCCTCACTGCCGGACCGCGGCGGACGCGTCGAGGGGGTAGCGGCAGAAGCTGGGACGCCTAAAGTGACGCTGGAGGACATTATGGCTGCCCTAACTCAAGTACAATCTACAGTGGGATCGATTTCCTCGGACGTGTCCCTCCTCAGAGCGGATTTTCAGAAAATGTCAGCCAGGGTCACAGAAGTGGAGCAAGTGACAGCTACCTTAACGAAAGACTCTAGCTATCTCCTACAAAAAGTGTCGCAGTTGGAGGCGGAGAACAAGCGCATGGCAACAAAGCTGGACGATCAGGAGGGGCGCTCCCGCCGCAATAACGTGCGCATTACTGGGATTCCCGAAAGTGAGGGTCACCCTGCCATGGATTTATATGTGGAGGACCTGATAAAGTCCAGTTGTCAGCCCAGGGGTCTCTCGGCCTTTTTCTCGGTGGAGCGCGCCCTGGTGGCCTTCCGAAGGTTGGTGCGCCCCCCAGACCGGTCCTGGCTCGCATGTTCAATTTCCGCGACAGAGATGCCGTTCTCCAGGCGGCACGGGTGGCGCCACCCCTCCGTCTCCTGAACTCTACGATATCCTTCTTCCCGGATTACACGGCGGCGGTGGCGGCGCAGCGGAGGAGCTTTCTGGAAGTCAAGAAGAAGCTGAGAGCCCGTGAGCTTCCCTATGCTATGCTCTTCCCGGCGTGGCTACGTGTGGTGGCGGATGGGAAAACAAGGTTCTTTGACACGCCGGAGGAGGCTCATGACTGGCTGGAGGGATGGCAACAGGTTAAAGGTGTTGGGCGATCGGACCGACGAAGACGACAGCCTGGGGGGTCGGTGGACCCTGATGGTCAAAACCGGCGAACGGAGGAAGCGGAGCGGTCGGAGGGGTCGGCCGGCTAGAGCTCTGACTGGTACCTCTCCACGTATGATGACATGTAGTGTGCTTAGAGACCCGCCGACACCGGAGTGGCCTACTTTACTCTACTTTCTTACACGAACCATGGGACCTTGGGACAGGGGATGTTTTGGTCTTCCTCGGACCTCCCGCTCCTTTGCACGCAAGTAATGTTCGGGGATAAGGGGTTTGAGCACTCTGCTGAGTTGGGGTGGCGGGCAGTTCAAGGTCCGTATGGCAGGGAGGCAGGGAGGGGGTTGGGGGGTCGGGGGTTGTTTCACTGTTCTTTTCAAATGTTTTGGTTCATGGTGGCAATGACACTTCAATCAAGCAGTACACGCCTTCATCACAGTATACATGTCCTACATGGGTATATCCGTAACGTTTGTTGCCTTTTGCCCCAACCACCGTAATGTCCGATTCATTGCACGGGACACCAACTAAGAACAATCTGACTCTGGTGCGGCCTCTCTCTCTACTCACGTGGAATGTGCGGGGCTTGGGGGACAAAATCAAACGGGGTCTGGTCCTGCAGGGCATTAAGAGGTGCGCCCCGGCGGTGGTCTTGCTACAGGAAACCCACCTTACTAGCACTGCTAGTAGAGCGATGGATAGATGGGGGTACAAGATGGTAGCACACTCCGAATTTACCTCCGGGTCTCGGGGGTGGGCATAATGGTGCGCCGACAGTCCCATTTAATAGTGCACAACGTTAAAACTGATGGTTCGGGGCGATTTGCGGCGGTCCTCACCCAATGGGAGGGGCGGCCCCTAAATATAGTGTCTGTTTATATTCCGCCTGTACTACATGCCACGGCGCTCCCGGCGCTCAGCGCGTTTCTGCTGACTCTACCGGAGGGGGAGTTAATACTGGGCGGAGACTTTAATGCTGTTATGAACGACCTTAGTGACCGATGTCCTGCACGGGCGGGGGGCGGGGGAGTATCCCGCCTCGGGAGCTTTACAGAAGCACTCGGGCTCACAGATCTATGGCGGTTGCATCACCCAACGGCGCAACAATTTACATACCATTCAGGGGTACACAATAGTTTAACTCGAATAGACTACTTCCTGGGTTCGGCTGGCTGCCTCAAAAATATTGACAGTATAGAAATCAGACCCAGAGGTATATCTGACCACTCTCCGATACTCTTGCAGTACACACGCTACCACCTGATGAGACACCGCATCCCGGCTGCCTCCGGCTCCCTGATATCCATAAATCAATAGCGAAGGTGACGAGCCTTTACTTCCAAGAAAATGCTGCCTCTGTTGACTTCCCTACTGTTCTTTGGGAGGCATACAAAACGGTCGTTAGGGGGCAGGCTATGACCTCCATTGCGGCATATAAGCGCGAAAAACACTCCGAGCTGCAGTCAATAGAGCTTGAGCTTCATGCGGCGGAGGTTCACAGGCCCAATATCCATCTCCTACAGCCTCCCACAACCTGCGATTGGCGCAGGCAAGGTACAGGGAGCACCTCGCGGAGCGCACCAGACAACGCTTGGAAGCCACGAAGCACAAAATTTATGACGTAGGTGATAAAACTGGAAAGTTGCTAGCGTGGCTTGATAGACGAGACAGTGGCGTTCGGTGGATTGTGCAACTTAGCACTGATGAGGGACAGAGGACGACCGACCCGCGCGCAATAGTGCGTGCCCTGGCAGGGCACTTTCGGGAGGTCTACTCTTCCGCTTCCTCCATGACAGTGGAGGAGGCGCTGACATACATCAGAGACCTCGACATGCCCAAACTCTCCCCTGAGGCTCGGGAAACCCTGGAAGCCGAGCCCACGGTGGAGGAGATACAGGCGGCAATCGGCGCGTTGCAATCAGGTAAGGCTTTGGGGCCCAACGGCATACCGGTTGAGCTCTATAAGAGGATGTCTGGGACGCTTGCCCCACACTTACTAAATATGTTTACTCACAGTTTGCAGAGGGGCGAACTCCCGCTGGATCAACGCACGGCCACCATAGTGGTGATTCCGAAATTGGGTAAGCCAGCCCATCAATGTACCTCCTATCGTCCCATATCGCTGCTTAATGCGGAGGCCAAAATCCTCGCACAACTGCTGGCAACCAGGCTGACACCGCACTTGTCCGAAATAGTGCATCCAGATCAGTCTGGCTTCATGCCTGGCAGAAGCACATCCCATAGCTTGAGGCGACTGCACGGGCTGTTGGCCCGGACGGACCACTTGCGGGAGCCGGCGGTGCTTCTCTCTCTGGATGCGCGAATGGCGTTCGATATGGTTGAATGGCCCTTTCTTTTTGCGGTATTGTTACACCTGGGCTTTGGGCCCAAATTCTGTGCCTGGGTCCGGCTCCTATACACCAATCCAATGGCCCATGTCACGGCCAATGGACATATGTCGGAGGACTTCCCCTTGACGCGTAGCACGCGCCAGGGCTGTCCCTTATCTCCACTACTCTTTGCCCTGGCGCTTGAACCGCTCGCGGCTTGGATACGCTGGGAACCCATGATACGGGGCCTCAAGTGGTCTGACGGCTGGGAGGACCGCATCTCCCTTTACGCGGATGACGTGTTGCTGTATCTGTCCTCCCCTAGACGTTCTATATTAGCACTACTTAACATCTGTGAGGTCTTTGGCAGAGCGTCCGGCTACACGATTAACTGGTCCAAGACGGTCTTGTTCGTACTGCATGGCCCTCCTCCACGGCTACCGGCGGACTGTCCGCTCCGAATCGCGGAAGGTTCGTTCAAATATCTAGGTATATATGTCACGACAGATCAGGCGGAATTTTTCCGGCGAAATCTGCGGCCCCCAATGGACCGCCTCAAGCAGGATGTACGTCACTGGGGAGCGCTGCCGCTGACCCTGTTGGGGAGAGCGGCGCTCTTCAAAATGATGGCTTTGCCACGGTTCTTATATGTGCTGGAGAGCACGCCGTATCCGGTACCGCCGGCTTACTTCCGTGAGATAGCAGCACAAGTCTCTAGCCTCCTATGGGGCAACGGGCCGGCACGAATTGCGCAGTCTAAATTAATCCACGGGTGGTATGACGGGCGAATTGCGCTCCCCGATATCCAACTCTATTACTGGGCGGCACGGCTGAAGGTAATTAATCAATGGCTCCACGCGCCACAGTCTGACCCAGCATTCAAGGCGGACAGAGACATATTGGGCGTGAGGGGTATGCTGTCGCCTTTATACGATGGTAGTCTGGCCCCGAAGTTGATCGGCCCTTTGAGACAGACTGTGACCATCTGGCACGCGGCTCAGGCTAAACTGGGGTGGCGAGGGGTCTTGACCCAGCTCACGCCTCTTGGGGATGCAAAGCGGTTGGGGCGGCTGAGGGATAGCAGGGGCTTCGATGATTGGGACAGCATCGGGATTTCGGTGAAAGGCGATATGTGGCAGAAGAGGGCGGTGGTCCCGTTCTCCCGCTTGCAACAACAATATGAACTGGCCCCCTCGGAATGGTTCCGGTGCATCCAGATTAAGCATGCCCTGGTCGCGAGGCTGGCTCCTGGCGAGGAGGTTCCGGAGGCATCTCCGCTGGAGGACAGATTACTGACGGAATACATGCCTAAGAACGCTACATTCTTCATATACCGCAAGCTTATCAACAGCCTGCCGGACCCAATGGGGCCCGTGCGGGAAAAATGGCCCGCTGAGGTGGGCGAGTTTGATGACCCGGAATGGCGTCAGGTATTGGCCTCACCACGCGAGGCGGGCATACCCTCGAGGCTACGGCTGGTACAGCTCCGAAGTCTGCATCGCTCATACTACACCAGACACTTGTTACACAAAATGGGCAGAGCACTGCACCCCTTCTGCCTGCGAGGCTGCGGGGGAGGAGGGAACCTTTTTCCACACCATTTGGGATTGCCCCGTAATTCAAGACTTCTGGAGACGGGTGATGAGGACAATGTCACAAGCGTGCGGGGTGTCGTTGGTGCCAGAGCCCAGGCGCTGTTTGTTAAACGTGTGGGAATCTAACGATCTCAGCCGCCAGGCTCAGAGCTGGGCCACGTTGGGGATAATGACAGCTAAGAGAAACATAGGCCAAAAATGGGGGGCGATGGGGGTGCCTTCACTGTCCGCATGGGGAAGGGATATGGACGCAGCCATGCTTGCTGAGCAATCGGCATTCATCAGGCGGGGTTGCCCCCGTAAATAGGACAAGGTATGGGGGGCATGGAACAAATTCAGGGGAGGAATATGTGACCCGCCACCAGTGCCGGAAGATGACACCTCTGATTCAGACTGATGGAGTGGGTCCTGGGGCGGGAGTGTGGAGTGCTGATGCCAACTATGTAACACTGTGTAGAAATGGTTCTAATTACAGGGTTGTAGACTGGGGTGCTGTACTGTCAAATGCTACGTGTAAACTGCGTACTCAAGTGTCTTGCTGTTTTGTTTACAATGAAAACAATAAAAACTTTTTTTTAAAAAAAACATTTACACAGGAAATGGCGACTAGCTTTCCAAAAAATGGCATGCCCCCCTAAAGTGACCCCCACTCCGAGCCTAGCCCAGCCCTACCACTCTCAAACTTCACCAGCCGCCACTGCTTGAAAGGTTATTAGTCTTTCCGTCTGAACTTCCTGTAGAGTAGCGAGAAGAGAGCTATGGCACTCCACGTGGCCTGCTGTTGAGAATCGGCCGCATATTGTGTTTTGATCAGAACAATTGAGAGAAATCTTTTTTCTTTTTGGCCGGCAAGATGCAAAAGAAGTACTGTTCTTGTTCTTTGAACCGCCAACACAGGTACAGGTGTTCTGTAGAATGACCCAAACTACTTCTTGTCCTCGATCTTTTCTCTGACCATGTCCCTAACCTTTGGGACTCAGAAAGGTCTTGCCGGAACAGGTTTCACTTGCCCCGTGGCATGCGTTTTAATCGAAAGTTGCTTTGTAATGTCCGGAATTCATTGAGTTCCTGTAAAACAGCCAAATGATCGTTCAACTCAAATGGTTTTACATCCGCCACTGTGCTGGCACAATCAAGGTCAGGTACCCACATTCTTGTCCCAAACAAGATCTCATAGGGGGTATGTCCTCCCAAGGATTTTCTTGGCATATTATTCAGTGCCCTCTGAACCCCATATAGGTGATTGACCCAACTATCGCCTGCACCTAATACCCTTGCTGTTAAGGATTTCTTTAGATCACGTTTTTTCCTCTTCAGTACCGAATTTCCCTCGGGATGGTAGGGGAAGAGTACCGCAAGGCAACGCCCATACTTTCCATGGCTTCCTTGTAAGCCCGAGAGCTAAATGCAGGGCCATGATCGGAATGTAACGTGCCAATTGCTTCTGTCCCGATGAAGACGTGCAAATCCTTTATAACGGTTCAAGCGCCAGCCGAGCGTTGGCGCCAAACCCATAGAAATCTAGAGCAGTGTTTCCCAAACTGGGGTCCGAGGACCCCCAGGGGTCCGTGGCTCATTTCCAGGGGGTCCGCAGGCAGCAGTTTTAAAAGCACTGCAAAGTTCCTTGTAAAATTAGCAGTTTTTCGAGCAACTATAAAAGTGTCCAGAAAATGCCAGTGATTAATGTACCTGCTGGAGAGAGATGAGTTTTGTCCAGTGGCAGCTTTGACTTATCTTATGTGACACAGAGGGTTAATATGCCTACTGCAAAGAACGTGTACAATGCATTTTAAAAAACAGTATTTTATGTGCATAGGTCAGTGGGTTACTGATTTTGTCACAGAGATTCTTTTGTCACTGTGCAATTCATAAGGGACTATCGTAATCTAGCAGTGTCCTATAAACTGTCATCAAAGAGCTGCTTGCAAACTGCATGGTAAAAGTAAGCAACATATGTTTATTCCCAATCTATCATTATCCTGATGCTGCTATGTTCCCACTTCCTGCACAGGAACAATTTTGTAATGCCGTATTGTCACTTCTATGTGTGCTGCCTAATACAGCACACATGGAAGTTACAAAACGTCATTTTTATTAAAGATGGTTTATGTGCAGGAAGGGCCACCTTCCTGAACATAAACAATCAAAGCTGTTTTGCTTTTTCCGTTGGAAAAAGCAAAAACGAGGAGAAATAAGGCATTTCTCCTCATTTTGCCAAGTTAAGACCAGGTTTTTCATGGTTTTAATTTTGGTGCGGTCTCCTATTTAAGCTGACCTTGTAAATAAAGGGCAGCGTCAAAATCCATGGTTGTTGGAGTGAAACGCCCACTGCAACTCCCACTACCCACTTTTTTCACGCTTAAGCATTACGTGAAAGGGGGCCTTATTTACAAGGCACCGTTAAGCCACAATAAGTGGCTTACCGCTGCCTTGTAAATAAGGCTAAGCCCCTATTGCCACAGGAACATCGCAAAAAGTGACGTTCCCATGGCAATAGAGACTTGTAAATATGCCCCTAAAATCCTTAGTAATTCGAGTATTTGTTTTGTGTGCACACGTGTGTTTATTTTTTTCTAATTACTGTTTTAATATTTGAAATTTAAATCCTACAAATTGCTTAGGGGTCCCCGGCTTCCAGTGGTGACTCAATGGGGGTCCTCAGGAAGCAAAAGTTTGGGAACCACTGATCTAGAGCATGAATCTACTGCTGCCAAGATATACTTGTAAGCCCCGTCTGAATTTAAGGGGCCGTAGTGATCAAAATAGTCACATGCGCAATGTCTATCTGAAATGAGTAATGGTGTTTGTGGTGACCATGCTACGGTGGAACCTTTCATCTGCTGACAGATGACGCACTTCAAGACATAAGTCTTTGTATGTTTAGACAAACTTGGCCACCTGAATCGCCGCTTCAGTAATGAAACTGTAGCAGTGACTCCTGCGTTTGCAGAGCCCAGACCCCCGTGTGCAGATAGTATTAAACCAAATCTGCACTCCTGGAATTTGAACATACCGTGTGTTTTGCGCATCTAATTTATAGGAATATATGAGTGGAAAGCCCTTAGGAACGGCAGAGCCGTTCTTTGAGGCATTAACAGCTATCAGTACGTCTCCGTCTATCCCCGTGCTAGAACTAGTGATTGCAGCAATGGCAGCAGTTTGCACTGTCGCCTTGGTGACTTTATCATCCAGTGAATTCCCTTCATCGTGTACGCCAACACGCTGGTGACTCACGGTGTGAATAACTTGTCACGGTGGTAGGAATTATTTTAGCTTTGCCACTTGTTCCCATAACAATTTATGTTTAATTGTGCAACCCTTGGAATCTCTAAACCCATTTTGGCCCCAGTAATGAAGATATTCATTGTAAGACTGATACTGTAGTGCTAATATCAGGGCTTTGAGCTCTGCCTACTGAGCTGTACAATCTTCAAGAGATTGTGTAGTCGTATTGCTGGGCTAGAACATACCATCCCGCATACGACCCTTCCCTATAGCATATGCTGCGCTATATTGCTGTTTACTTCCTACTGCAGGCTGAGCAGATCCATCAGTGTAAATGATGTATTCATATTTCTTTAGAGTCAAGATTTCATCCGGGAGAGGGTATTCTTGTTCATACTGCAGGAACGCTTGCGTTTTTAATGTAGAATCGTATCTGTAATCTACATATGTTGCAGTGAGAGAATCAGCCCATTGTATCCATTGTGGATGCAGTGCTTTTTCATTTGGAAGGCCCGCTTTGGTAACAGCTTCTAAAATTGGTACCGGGGTTACAACAATTATGCGTTTGCCCTGTGCTAGTGCTATTTCTCTCATTACAGCAGTCTGTACTGCTGTCAGTATTTTTTCAGTTGCTGCAAATCAAATTTCAGCATTTGTGTACAAATGTGATTTGTATGCAATTGGACCTGCCTCACTTTAATTGAAAGTGATGTAAGTATACCCTGATAAACCCGAGAAGACCTGGATCACCAAATTAGTGGTATTTATCCATATGTGTAAATGTTTAAACGCTATCCTGTCAGCATGTACTGAACGGAGAGTATCTGTGTGTTGTTGCGTCTACTGATGTGGTGTGAAATAAGGTCTGATTAAGTCGTAGGTTTTACTCTTTCTGCATAATGTAGAATATATGTTCTACCAAAATTTAGAAATCCTAGGATGGATAGCAAACCTTTGAGAGTCTTAGGATGTTGGAGCAGCACGCACTTTTCTGAAAAGTTGTCTGCTAGGCCCTTGCCTTTACTCGATAGGTCGTATCCCAGACATAGGACAATGAGATGGGCAATCTTTGATTTCTTAAAATTCAATTTTGGCGAATTTGACAATTATATTGGTCTTCCTGCACAAGTGTTCAAGTAATTCATCGTCCGTCAAATAGATGTCATCTACATAGGACACTGCCTCCTTGTTACATGGTTGTAATAATTCTGCCACTCTTGCCGAGAATAGCCCCGGGCTGTTCTTATATTCCTGGTGCAAACAACAAGAATTTCGCCTAGTGCCGAACTCAGAAAATGCTGTCAAATATCTGCTTTCTGGAGCTATATTCTGACAGAAGAATTCATTCGAGATATCTAATATTGTTTTGTATTTCTTCCGCACAATGTTATTTATTAATGCGGCACTGTGTGCATTTTGAACTGCCAATGTTCGCCCTCATGTGTTTAAATATCGGTAATCTAAAATTAGACGATATGAGTTTTCAGGTTTCATTACTGGAAACAAAGGATTATTCATCGGGGAGGTGCAAGTTTCAATCACACCCTTGTATTCAAGTCGGTCTAAGATTTCTTTGACCTGTTTCGTTCTATAGTTTTTTATAGGGTATGGTCTCTGTGGATTTGGAGTAGATTTTGATGGGATTTTGCGGTAAGTAAACTCCACGTCCCACCCTACATGGTTGCGGTATAATGCCGTAGATAGAGCTAGCGTCCACTCCTGCGCGTATTAATGTTTTAAAGATTCTGGAACGAGGTCGGAGAAAGCAGGCAAAATGGGGCTTCCCCTTTTGGGCACTCCATCACAAACTCAGGCGGCCAATCTCTATTTGCTAGCAGTACGTCATATCCATATGTTAAGTTCTCCCAAAAGAGACCTTTAACCCTTCTCAAAATGTCCCCCTCTATTTGGGGTGTAATTTCGTATAATCTATGCGGGACATTCACTCTGGTATCAGGTGTTTCCACCGTGAAATGTTAATTGAATACTGCTGTCGCCAGAAAATCCTTCAGGTTCCGGTGAGCTATTGTTACTTCTGACGCGCTGTCTAGCATAGTCAGAGCCATTCCCCATTCAGAAGCTGAGTCCTCAGTAACCTGGGCATGTCTAATTTTTTATCCCGCTACTTTCTTCTTTTTGAATTGAGGTTTTGTTTTAGGTTTTTCTTCCTGTTTGATAATATCTGAAGTGCAATGTGTTTCCCTTTTTGTCTTTGGTCGATCTTCAGTCTTTTGTTCCGATCACCCATCCCTCTCCGAGTTTGTAGATGGACCCTGGAAGAAACAAAAGGATCGTGTATCAGTGTCCTGACACCTGTCAGGTCTCCTAATGTTATCACGATTCCTAGGGTTGTACCTTTTTTCAGAGAGAGCCACCCCTTGATTGCTAATTCGTTTCTGAATTATTATTTTTAGAATTTTTGTTTTCCCATTTCTTTTTAGAAGAGGGTTCTTGCTTCGAGTTGTCTTTGTTGGGACTACCCACCATTTGTGGCTTCCTGGCTTTGGTTCCCAAATTATCTCTACCTAATGCAGCATAGGTTTCTTCAATAATTGTTGGTAATTCTCGATCCCTATTGATAGGTGCTGTTTCCCTTAGGCGACTGTGTATGGCCACTGCTGCTGCCTCCCCCTTTATGTTTCTTAGCATGATTGCAGAGACTTGGGCAAAATTACCCATCAGTTTCATTCCCAACTCCAGGCAGGTACTGCCCCGTACTTGTTCTGTATCTGTTTCAATACATCAGGAACAACTGCTAAGGAAGGGGTACCGTGTACTCTGACGTAAACAACAGCAAAGATTGTTCCCCAACTGGTACAAACCTCGATCAATGGAATTATCCCCATTGGCAAGCAAATGGTTAGCATTCTGTGTTTTTCCTACGGACCAGTATGGGGAAATACTGCTTCCAGCTGGGTAATTGTTTGTGCTATCCAGAACAGAATTTGCTCCCGTTTGGAAGGTATTGTCCCTATCACTGATTTTAGTGTATGTGGGTTAATTGTAGGTGTTGCATGATGTGGACCGGCTGGAGGATGTCTCGCAGGTTGGACTGTCAATGTTCGCATGACGAATTGGACAATATCTCTGTATAGCCTGACTATGTCTTTGTGTATTGTACGGACTTCATCCACTGGTAGTGTATCTATCTGTGGATGTGGAGTATATGTCGCTAAGACCGGCCAGGTCACTCCTTCTATGCTGAGCAGACCGAGTCTCAAGACAGATGCGTGTAGGAGGGCTCCTTTAAACCAGTTTTTATGCTGCTGGTAAGTTAACAGGACTTCAATGTCTTCGTATGGAATGTATTCTTCCGGTGGTTCAACTATAATGTATGTGTGGAACAATTCGGTCACCGGATCTGCAGGTGGGAACTGAACCCAAGAATAGAATACCTATGATCCGAACACCTAGTGTGTCTCAATCACGAAGGTAACACCGCCTCCCGTTAAGGGTACACCGTGTTTTAACTATTTCATAGTTACTGCATGTGTGTAATTATCGGTAATGTTAAGAGCGTTTGCAATTTCATCTTCTCTCAAGCCAGAACCACACGCATTGTCAGTCATTCTCAATAAGGAGAAGAATAAACAATTTTTTGTATCTAGGGGTTTTGCACAATGTCAGGAACCTTTTATCCTAACAAGCTTGTTAAACCTTCGGCTAATACATAGGGCCCGATTCACAGAACTAACTTAAGACAATATCCTAAACTTACTACCATTTTGGTATTCACAGAAGGCACTTACTCATTTTGGTATTCACAGAAGGCACTTATTCATTTCGGTATTCACAGAAGTTAGGAGTCCTATCTTCTGTGAATACCGAAATGAGTAAGTGCCTTCTGTGAATACCAAAATGGTAGTAAGTTTAGGATTTTGTCTAAAGTTAGTTCTGTGAATTGGGCCCATAGAGTATATCTGCTCAACTGAGGCGGATTTCCCTCCCCACTTCAGATGTCTCTGAAAAGGTGTGAGTAGGGCTTTTTAAGAAATCACAACCGAACCACTCCGATTTTTACTGTTAATATAACAACCAAGTAGTATATAATAGGATTGAGAGGGACCCTTTAATAATCAAGGGAAGTAGGGTACTTAAACCAGAGAAAAGAGAATGTTCCCTTGATTCAACAATTTAGGAGTGCATAAAGTATTATGTCAGAAAGGGGGTTCTATATATAAAAGTTTTTTATTTATTTTAAAAAGACGTATTTATCATTGTAGATCATACAAATTCACATAACATTTCATAGTACATCAAATTATTAAAAACCTCATAAAATACATGACAATTTGATTTCAATCACATAAAGCAATATAACACAATTATAACCAGCATAATATGGAGACAGACAGAATTGCAAGATTCAAATACTCTTCTTTACGAGTGCACATCAAGTTGAGTTTCTAAAATACAGCACATTATACATCGATAAATCTGTATACGAGTGATCTGTATTAGTTCTTTGATTGTGCTTATCCACAGCGTCGACGCGTTTCGATGGCTTCAAAGTGATATTACCATCTTTATCAAGACCACATGATTCTGTCTCCCACCACAGTAAATTTTATTCCTAAAACAGATAAATATAATTACCAATCCAAGTTATACATATGGTTGCTATTCATGACAAACTTGGGTTCATATGCCCAAAAAACAAGTCAAGGTTCTCGTTTATTCTACTGAAATTGTCCTATGTCATGCTTGTATTTATTATATGTGTAAGTACAAGATAATCCATTTTATAACCTGTTTTGTAAGATTGATTTAATCAAACGGGCTTCTCTACTAAAAAGTTATGACAGTTTTTACATGGCCATTATCCTACAGCGCCATATTTTTGCATTCACTGTGATATGGCGTTAGCCCCATTCTTTCATTCAAAGTTTTATTTCTATAGCCATTAGATTGTCCTGAATACATGGTTTTAGGTCATAGTTTTTCTTTTTTCCACAAATTACCGTTTTTAACCCCACATTTTACTTGGGGGATACTCCAATGTTAACCCTTTCCTTAAATGCTATTGATAAGGGCAACCGGCCTACACCTTAAAATTACGATTCTTACTGTTAGTTAATTAGATCTTTCTACATGACCGGAATATAAGCTCCTCCATGATTCCCTGAGTTGAGGCACATTCTCACCTTTGTATTAGGGGATATCCATCTATGCTCCTTGTTCTGTGAATAGTGAGATAAACTCAAACTCATCTTCTTCCGCCCTCGTAGTGAATCGAGTAACGTATTGCACCTTCTCTAAGATCGAGAGGGGGAAGGATAAAAATGTTTATACAACGTTGTTTTTAACCTTTATAAGTTGCTAGTTTATAATAATAAATCCCTCCTATCTACCATAACTTGCATAGTTACCTTTTCATGATTACGGGGGGCTCATTAGTTGTAAGGAGCCTTTTTCTATGGTTATATTTCGGACTTCCCGCACCACGAAATGTGCTAGAATCCTCTTCTTTGACCAGCGAGTCTAAAAGGAGGAAAAGGTAGAGGGGAGAGAGGATGTATTTTACATATATCCAAGGGTCAAAACGAAATATTATCCTTCATCTACCGCCTATCGTAGTCCCTATTCCCTTACCTGATTTTCGCTGTATTCCCTCCGTCCTTTCAGTTTCCGGATCGGAGCAAAATCTCTCTTCTGATATCCTACTTCCTATTTATCTATTGTGTCCTTCATGCTGATTGGTTCACCTTCCTCACGTGGTGCGTGTTCAGGTCCTGTCATAATAAGCCGCGCATGTATTGGTTACCGCAGTCACATGGTCGAATTTACTCACTACTTGATTTTACCTTTTTTTTAAAATAACTTTATTGGTACTACCTTCATTTCTGTGCAGAGCACCTATCGTTATTTATTTGGTATCGAATCTTGTTTATTTATTTTGTTTCGAATCTCGTGTATATACGCATAGTATGTTCTCATGCCATCTAGGTACAGATTAAATAAGCATGATTGCCCTAGTCATCCACTAGCATTACTAATATTTTTCCTTTGGTCTTCCTTTTTTAAACTTATTTTTCTAAGATTGTTGGTGACATCGCATCTGTATGTTCGGTGCTTCCCCATAATGTCAAAGTCATCAAAATGTCACTAGTGACCAAGAATATTCGTTTACAAGCTTATTCTGACACAATTGTATTTGTTATCTTCCTATTTTTGTATTCTCCCCATTCCTTATTGGTATTAGTATCCTCCACCTTATGGACGATATCTGAGACTTACCCCCGGTGATGTCCCGTACTCATTGTATGTATTACATCTTACTTGGCATTCATCTGCTTATACTCGTAATCCTATTTATCGATACCAAATAAATAACGATAGGTGCTCTGCACAGAAATGAAGGTAGTACCAATAAAGTTATTTAAAAAAAAAGGTAAAATAAAGTAGTGAGTAAATTCGACCATGTGACCGCGGTAACCAATACATGCGCGGCTTATTATGACAGGACCTGAACACGCACCACGTGAGGAAGGTGAACCAATCAGCATGAAGGACACAATAGATAAATAGGAAGTAGGATATCAGAAGAGCGATTTTGCTCCGATCCGGAAACTGAAAGGACGGAGGGAATACAGCGAAAATCAGGTAAGGGAATAGGGACTACGATAGGTGGTAGATGAAGGATAATATTTCGTTTTGACCCTTGGATATATGTAGAATACATCCTCTCTCCCCTCTACCTTTTCCTCCTTTTAGACCCGCTGGTCAAAGAAGAGGATTCTAGCACATTTCGTGGTGCGGGAAGTCCGAAATATAACCATAGAAAAAGGCTCCTTACAACTAATGAGCCCCCCGTAATCACGAAAAGGTAACTATGCAAGTTATGGTAGATAGGAGAGATTTATTATTATAAACTAGCAACTTATAAAGGTTAAAAACAATGTCGTATAAACATTTTTATCCTTCCCCCTCTCGATCTTAGAGAAGGTGCAATACGTTACTCGATTCACTACGAGGGCGGAAGAAGATGAGTTTGAGTTTATCTCACTATTCAAAGAACAAGGAGCATAGATGGATATCCCCTAATACAAAGGTGAGAATGTGCCTCAACTCAGGGAATCATGGAGGAGCTTATATTCCGGTCATGTAGAAAGATCTAATTAACTAACAGTAAGAATCGTAATTTTAAGGTGTAGGCCGGTTGCCCTTATCAATAGCATTTAAGGAAAGGGTTAACATTGGAGTATCCCCCAAGTAAAATGTGGGGTTAAAAACGGTAATTTGTGGAAAAAAGAAAAACTATGACCTAAAACCATGTATTCAGGACAATCTAATGGCCATAGAAATAAAACTTTGAATGAAAGAATGGGGCTAACGCCATATCACAGTGAATGCAAAAATATGGCGCTGTAGGATAATGGCCATGTAAAAACTGTCACAATTTTTTAGTAGAGAAGCCCGTTTGATTAAATCAATCTTACAAAACAGGTTATAAAATGGATTATCTTGTATTTACACATATAATAAATACAAGCATGACATAGGACAATTTCAGTAGAATAAACGAGAACCTTGACTTGTTTTTTGGGCATATGAACCCAAGTTTGTCATGAATAGCAACCATATGTATAACTTGGATTGGTAATTATGTTTATCTGTTTTAGGAATAAAATTTACTGTGGTGGGAGACAGAATCATGTGGTCTTGATAAAGATGGTAATATCACTTTGAAGCCATCGAAACGCGTCGACGCTGTGGATAAGCACAATCAAAGAACTAATACAGATCACTCATATACAAATTTATCGATGTATAATGTGCTGTATTTTAGAAACTCAACTTGATGTGCACTCGTAAAGAAGAGTATTTGAATCTTGCAATTCTGTCTGTCTCCATATTATGCTGGTCATAATTGTGTTATATTGCTTTGTGTGATTGAAATCGAATTGTCATGTATTTTATGAGGTTTTTAATAATTTGATGTACTATGAAATGTTATGTGAATTTGTATGATCTACAATGATAAATACGTCTTTTTAAAATAAATAAAAAACTTTTCTATATAGAACCCCCTTTCTGACATAATACTTTATGCACTCTTAAATTGTTGAATCAAGGGAACATTCTCTTTTCTCTAATATAACAACCAAACCATCGTTGGCAGCACCATGTCATGTAGTTCCTAGGAATCCTAGAGGACCTGCGCGTTTTGGATGACCTAAATTGAGGGCCTTGTGTCACAACCACTTCAAGACACCCCCACAGGATATGTCAGCCGTTAGACCAGTTAGCTCTACAGTGTGTGGAAATATGGATTTTTATGATCAGTTATGTCCCCTATCTTGGACCCCAACGGTTTCATGTATAAATCACAAGTACATGTATGTTCCCTCCAGTTCCAGTTATGAAGACGCAAACACATGTGCGTCCACCGTCAACATGTCCTCTTTCAGATCCGCCATGAATGGGCCGGATATTCTATTCCTAAGTATGAAAGGCCACCGGCTTTATATGGTTCATTTATCCCATTTTACAGTCCAGGCGAGTAGGCCCTGATTCTGCCATCAAGCCTTTTCCTGCCTTCTGCCTCTGAAAGCTCCAGTCTGAGCTCGCATCTGTATCCATGAACTTTGTCCTACTCCCTGCGCGGCTAACGGTGCCTGACTCAACCTGTCTGCTTGCCAAAAACCGTATTTCACCTTCGAGATTATCTGCTCCGCTCCCCATCCAATACATTCCTGTCTAGTAGTTTAAGTAAACATTCTTCTAGCTACCGAGCAAAGGGCCCGGCTTCTCTGTCTTTATGCAAGTAATTCATAGCCCTGTTACTATGGAAGATTTCTGCCCTCGCATCTAGTGTAGACACTTAGACGCTTGTACACGCACTAACAGTCAGTATAGTCAGTATAGAATGAGATTCTATTCTAAAGAGACCTCTCTTTTTGGATAACATAGTTCTTTAAACATAGGATGTTAGATATGATTTGGGATTAGGTTGACATAACCCCAGACTTCTGTCTCCACATATAGAGCTAAATGTCAAGTCCCCTTCACCCCCTAGTTGCACGTCAATCACACGTCATGCTGCTGCGCGCGCATCTCTGCCAAGTATTTCTGCTGACATTGCGAAATTCTTTCATGGTGCCACCTACTTGTGACATCATACTTAATGACGTTCTTTAGTTACGCCTAGTTACACCCACTTTAGTTACGCATGTATGTTTTATCTTTGTTATCAATTGTTACGCCTCCTGCATCTGTTTCACTGTAATGCCTATTGTATAAAAATGATTACCTGTCAATAAAGTATGGTCCTTCACTTCCTGAACCTTCGTGGTGATGGAATATGGAGTCCATCAATTCGAATTGATTTTGGAATAAAGCCCGTTCCGAACCTCTAATACCACGGATTCTGCCTCTTATTTTTCTGAGCTATTATTATTAATTTTCCGCATCAAATTAAGTTCCGGTAATTAAATTATTTACCACATATATGGCGCCCGAATAGGGACACTTTCTCATCTCACGCGCCGGAGGTGCGTTGCAGGCCCGGTCTCCTGCCACAGCTGGACGGACAACAACGCGTACCCACAGGATTTCCTGTATCTCCCTCCTGCCGAGCGGGGGTAACTGAGGCTGCGATCAACACCCAGACGAGGCGGTGAGAAGTGCGAAGTATCCCGACCAGAGCCTAGCTGAGAGAGCAAGATCCGAGGTATACAGAGGCCCACCAGGTTCCGAAGTTTCGAGTCGAGTCCAGTCCGGTTCAAGTCCAGTTCAGTTCAGTTCCGAGGCCTTCCGTTTCGAGCTACCCGGTGAGTACCATTGTCGGGGAGGCGTTCTGACGTGCACATAGGTTGTGCCGGTCAAGACGGGTTTGGGTACACAAATCCGGTCTGCACTGTTTCAGCAGTGTATCTGTACTGTTTAGCAGTATATCAAGTATGTCTAGTATATAATTCAGAATTATCTAGTTAGTACCGAGTATCATGCTTAGTGACTAGTTCCCTAAATGGCCATCATTGTTGTTCATTAAATGTTAAATGTTAAAATGTTTTAAATACGTTCTGCATATTGTGGTGTGAATGACTGTTCATTATTGTGTTTTGTTGTATTAAACGTGTTCAAAATTAGGTATCAGATCAGTTCTCAATATGCCGCTCTTTTCGAAATTAAGACAGATAAAAACTAGAAAAGGGGTACTCGAAGAAGCTGTTCCCATTCCTCCTAGGGACACTCCAGGGTACTTCATGTATCATAAACATGGCCTAGACGCCATATTATTTCTTGATTTATGGGTAGACTACACCTAATCGAAGCAGTCGCGGATGCTCCTCATTTCACGCTACTAGGCGACTTTAATTTTCATCTCGAGACTTCAAATAACCATGATTCCACGCAACTTATCACAGACCTTGAAGCTGTAGGCCTAAGGCAACTTATTAATTCTCCGACCCATCAAGCTGGTCACACATTAGACGGAATATTTACAAACAGTCCCCATATAAATATCACCCAGATAATCCCTCTGACCTGGACAGACCATTCTGCTATTTGCTTCACAGTACAAACTAATTCCACTAAATCAAATTCTGTTGTACCAGCCCGTTCAATATTCAGAGACTGGAAAAATATTGACATATCACAATTAGCAGAGATGATACAGGACAAATTTAACCCTACTGAGCTTGATCCTACCAAAGCATCTTCTAACTACTTGACCAACATAAACATGGTCTGTAACAAACTAGCCCCACTTAAATCATCACACCGAAATAGAACAACACCTTCAGCCCCATGGTTCACTGAAGCTCTACGCATGCAGAAACAATACTGCAGGAACCTCGAACGACAATGGCGTCGCAACTATAGCCCGGCAGACAAATCCAACTATAAAAATGCCCTCACTATTTACAAAAGAGCAATAACCACCGAGAAAAGTCATCACTTTATTACTCAGATTAATCAGGCAAAAAACTCGTCAGGAGAACTATTCAGGGTAGTTACCACCCTATCTAACTCCCCGACACCACCCTTAGAGGCTTCTCAACTACTGACGGATGCCTTGGCAAGGTTCTTCGAGGAAAAAGTTAGTTCCATCTTCCAGACTTTTTCACGATCCACCCCCCTACCATCTGCGAGCCTTCCTACTACTAGTATTTCATCTACTCTATTGTCTTTCAGCCCCGTAGATAAAGACCATATTCAACATCTAGTAGCCAGTACTAAATCCGGCTCCCCCCTTGACCCATGTCCCCCTTCCATTCTTAACCGCATACCGGAAGCAATTTCCCCTTCACTATCCACCATATGCAACGCTATGTTCGCAACAGGAATATATCCTTCAGTCTGGAAAGAAGCGATCATAAAGCCATTACTGAAAAAACCGACGCTAGACCCTCTTCTCCCACCAAGCTACAGACCTATCGCTTGTCTCCCATTTCCAGCAAAGATTTTTGAAAAGTCCATGAACTTGCAGCTGTCAAAATACATCAATGACAACAACTTGCTAGATGACGCACAGTTCGGCTTTAGGCAGGGACATGGGACAGAGACGGCACTACTGAAAGCCGCGGACGAAATCAGAACAACCATGGACAAGGGAGGAGCAGCTGTCTTGATACTCCTAGATCTCTCTGCTGCATTTGACACGGTCGATCATATTACCTTGATCGACCGTGTCGCAGCTCTGGGAATAGGAGGAACAGCTAAAGACCTGATTGCTTCGTTCCTCGCCAATCGGCCACAGACTGTCAAAATGGCCAATTTCACCTCCCAGACTTTCTCTCTCCCCTGTGGCGTTCCACAGGGCTCCTCGCTAAGTCCGACGCTTTTTAATATCTATGTATCGGACTTGGCGAGGGTGATAAAATCCTATGGCATTGCCCTGACAACATACGCCGATGACACGCAACTAGTGCTATCGGTGTACAATAACGGAGCTAGCGTGGCATCCAACTTCCAGGAGGGCATGAAGGCAATAGGCTCCTGGATGTCATCAAACTGCCTCAAGCTTAACTCCGATAAAACGGAGGTGATGACATTCGGGAGCTTGAAACCAGCATGGTCCCCACAATGGTGGCCATCGGAGCTGGGACTCCCCCCCCAACCTGTGACTAAGGTTCGTAACCTGGGAGTCATATTCGACAACAAACTTACCTTCCACCATCACGCCAATGCCGTCGTATCATCTGCATTCTACACACTCAAAAAAATCAAGAAACTTCTTCCATACCTACCACAGTCAGCCGGTAAAACACTTATCAGTACTTTAGTATTTTCAAAAACGGACTACTGTAACTCTCTGCTTCTCAACGCGCAAGAAGGAGTCCTCAACAAATTCCAAACCGTTCAAAACGCGGCTGCAAGAATCTTACTCTCCATCCCCAAATTTACATCAGTATTTCATCACATCAAAGAGCTCCACTGGCTCCCAATCAGGAGCCGAATAAAATTCAAGGCTCTTTGCATAGCTTACAAGACCCTGAACTCTCCAGGGCCACAGTTCCTAAAAATAGCTCTTCATCCACTGGAGCATCGCAGAACACTTCGATACTCGACAACCTTCATGCTGTCTGTCCCACGGACAAAAAAAAGCCACTTGGGGAGATAGGTGCTTCACCATAGCCACTGCTAAATTATGGAACACCCTCCCATTGCATATAAAAACTTCCCCCACCCTCATTAAGTTCCGAAAGAGCCTCAAGACATGGCTTTTCTCATCTGTTTAATTCCCCATAAAGAGTAAGGAGTTCTTTGTTCGCCAGCGCCGAGACACCTGTATAGGTATTTGCGCGCTTTAAAAATAGCAAAAAATAAATAAATAAATAAATAAACAAGGAATTACCAGAAAGTCAGAGGTGGCCCGCAGCTGGGACCTGGGATGCAGATTGCATCATGAAAGTAGAGGAAGAATTATGGAAAAAGAAAGCTAGACAGTCACAGAAAGATGCCATTGAATTATGGCGTAAAGAATCATATAGACGTACAGAAAAAGCGCTCAGACAGGAAGAGAAAAGTAAGGAGAATTCAAATAAAGTTCGAGAAAATCTATTAATTGAAGAAGGTACTCGAGTAAAGTCAGAACAAATAGACAGACAAAGAAATGCCCTTATGAATGGTATGTATCCTCTTCTGGCCGAAGGATTACCTAAGGCTACTCCGGAGATACCAAAAGACTTGCCACCCCCGTTGTTTCCGATAAAAGTACATCCCAAAGGGCATCCCAGAACCGCAGAAGATGTTTTTCTTTCCTCTTATTTAGACGACGCAGCTCCCGAGTATGCTAATGCTGCGCCACATAGACCGCCTGCCGAGGGGGTTCAACGCCAAGACCCTCCTCCGTCTGTACCTCCGCAACAGCAAACTCCGACACAAGTTCCGGCAAGCACATCTGTTTCTACATCTGTATCCACACCTATGGTTGCTATATCACGTTCAACGAATCCTTTCACATCCAGCACCCCAGGTGGTGCGACAGGAGGTACATCAAACATTTTTTCCACGCCACCCAGAGTAAATAAACTTTCCTTTCAAGAATTAGCCCACCAACGTACGCCCAAACTAGTAACTCCCGACACGCTCAAGGAACTTCTAATAGATTGTAGATATGACCCTGTGCCCGGAAAAGGGGACGAAATGCTGCTGGCATCATTACGTATCCGACGAGCTGCAATATATTTAGGGAGGCTACCAGGAATGACTACACATTTAGAAAATATATATCACTTTGTCCAGTCAGGGCGAGATTCTGAGAGTATTAACAGAGCCATGGAGTACCAGAAAGTGGAAATACAGGGGGAACTGTTACGTTTCCTCATAAACTGTGTGATCAGAAATCAAGACCGACCAGGGGTAAATCCGGAAGAAATGCAAACTCTTACCACATGGAGTCGGAATATATCAGAGGGGAGACATGATAAACGATCATGTATAGTAGCTATGTGCCGCAAGATCCGCAAAGAAGTAGAACGAATACACGAAGAAAGATTAGCAGTAGACGAGCCTGAACAAACCGAGGAGGAGGAAGAATTAGAACTGCCCACAGGACAGTTAGAAACAATGGCCTATGTAGGTAGAGGAAGATCTTGCAATAATACTAGATGCTTTACTGATCCGATACGTCCGATACGTCCAGATAATAGCAGAAAATTCCAAATTCCTATAATAAATATAAGGTCCCCCGAACATTCGTTCCAAGCCGCTGACAAATTACTCCGAGAACGAAGGGGTTATCATATACTCGATTCTATGGACGAACAAGAATTAGCCAGGTCAGCCGTTCATTGGGTTGATAGTCCCGGAAAATATAGTGATGATACATTAGCGCACACGTTTTTGAACCTCGCCCCAGATGAACAGCGTTTAGCTGGTATCTATATGATTCAACAACTCCTTATATTATATAAAAGCCAACACTCCTATCCTGGTCCCCTACCTGATATATTGACTGAATTACTCACGAATAAATGGAGAGGTTCAGGTACTGAGTTAATTAGAGAAATACTAGAATCCAGAAAGCAGTACATTCTTTTTGTATGCCCCGAACATGTCTCACTGCCCATCAAGGAAAGAACGACGTATTACATGGATAGACAGAATCCCTTACGCGAAGTCCACCCGATAAAAGGTGAGGACAATCAGTTTAAACGTGTGTTTGTATACACACCCATATCCAAAATAGAACTATTAGAAATGAAGAAAGTGGTACCCAGCCATGACAAAGACCCAGCGGGTTTCCACCGTGAAATTAAAGACATGTTGCTCATGGGAGAGTATACCTACCCCGACATTATGACAATATTGAAGGTATTAATGCCTGCGGGCATTTACGAAAAACTCAAGGAAAAGGATTGGGAGGTGGGAGACCAGAAGATAGATTGGACAGCATTAGAAAACGAAGAAAAAGCTCGAGGTCCAGGTTCAGGGCTTGGGGAAAAGACCCAAACACTACCAGGTTTACTAGTACAGGTACTGCCACGTTTATTAACTACGAAAAAGGAAGACTGGGGTGCAATCTCAGCCTGTAAACAAAAACCAGATGAAGACACTAGTGATTTCTATGCCCGATTCGAAAAATGTTTTGGTATAAATAGTGGAATAAAAGCAAGTAGCGAATCGTATCCACATCTGTTTGTGACAAAATTAGTTGAAAATTCCTTGCCCCAAGTTAAGAATAGAGTATTGAAATTCGAGAGTACATGGCAAGGTAACACTCCGTCACAAATGTTACAAATGCTACAGTACCATCACAATAGAATTAGAGAGGAACAAGAACATGAACAAAGACGCATGAAAGACACGAAAATGAAAATGCTAGTTTCCCAGACAGTTCCAGCTGACGGTCATAAAAAGGGTATGACACAGTCCAGTGTTTCAGCAGGTCCTGTAAAAGGGACATGCAACTATTGTAAACAGCCAGGTCATTATGTACACGATTGTCCAGTTTTAAAACATAATATCGCCATAGGGAATACAAAAGAAAGACCACGGCCACTTAGACAGGATCAGAACCAACAAGGAGCTCCGCAGCATGCACAGTCCATGCCAGCTCCGCAACAGTCTATGTCAGCTCCAACACCGCAGCCTATTGCTGCCACACAAACAACGACACAACAGATGTACCAGACCGCACAGTATGACTATCCTGATTATCAACGATACTCATGAAACAGCCTAGAGAGGGAAGTTGGCTTACCCCTTATCGAGGTCCCTGTAGATCAAGAAGGACCTTATGTACACAGTGAACTATTAGGCCAAGATAGAAAATTTTTACTTGATACAGGGGCAAGCCGAACAACCATAAAACGTAGTGAAGTTCCAGGGGCACCCCTCTCAGGCTCACAGAATATTTCCCTTGGCTTTTCAGGAAAACCTATCATTAACGAAGTATCACAGCCTCTTCCCCTTACGATTGGTCCCTTGACACGAACTACAGATTTATTGCTTACTAAATCATGTCCAGAAAACCTGTTAGGCATAAAAACATTGAAAGCTCTAGGAGCTATAATATGTTGTTCTCCGGAAGGAGTAAGATTGTTTTTACGTGATTTTAAAGGGCACTATGTGTCCCGAGACATGGATGACCGACTGCAGACTTTACCCACACATCTATGGGCACAAGGCCCTACAGATGTTGGTTGCATGAACATTACACCATATCGAGTCACACTAAAGGCAGGAGTGGTACTACCACGAATGCGACAATACAAGTTACCCCCAGATGCTGTAGTGGCTTTACTGCAAATCATTGACGAGCTTATTACCCAAGGAGTGGTTGTGGAAACAGACTCCAATGTATGTAATTCACCGATAATTCCGATTCTTAAACGAACTGATCCAAAAGCCCCGCCAGTATATCGATTGGTTATTGATCTGCGCGAATTAAATAAATGTATTGTACCACAATACCCCGTAGTCCCAGACATTTCTTCATTACTGACAGCCATTGATTCCGAAGCAACATTCTTTACTGTAATTGATCTCAAGAATGCCTTTTTCAGCGTCCCAATAGATCCGGAAAGCCAATACTTGTTCGGATTTAGTTTAAATGGACGAAGCTTTAAATTCACACGCGCACCTCAAGGATTCACAGAAAGCCCCAGCATCTATAGCCAAGCACTGAAACGAGAACTTGACAGTATCCACATGCCAGTCAACACTGCCCTGCTTCAATATGTCGATGATCTGCTGATCACCGCTAGAAGCGAACCTGAATGTGAAAAAGCCTCACTGACGGTTCTACAATTTTTGGCCGAAAAGGGGCACAAGGTGTCCCCTTCTAAGCTGCAATTCTGTGTCCAGCGAGTTGTTTACCTTGGGCACTCGCTGTCCAAGGAGGGAAGGCAGCTTACACCAGATCGTATCCAGTTAATTGCTAACATGCCAATACCCAAGACACAAAAGGAGGTGCGGGCTTTTATAGGCCTCACTTCATATTGTAGGCAGTGGATCCCTCAGTATGCATTTCTAGCAAAACCACTCATCCAGTTGACAACACAGGAGGCAGCCACATCGACTGTTCTCCCTTGGACTCAGGAACATACACAAGCTTTTGAAAGCCTAAAGAAAGCTTTATGTCAAGCACCTGTTTTAGCAACACCATGTTATAATAAACAGTTTACACTCTTTGTTACAGAACGCGAAGGTACTGCCTTGTCAGTACTCACACAGGAACAAGCAGGATCACACAAACCATGTGCTTATTTCTCTAGTACATTAGATCCCGTAGCTCAGGCTCTGCCTGCGTGCCTGAAATCAGTGGCAGCGACAGCTTTAGCAATCCGACAAAGCGATGCCATAGTGTTAGGACATCCATTGACAGTACAAGTACCACACGCAGTAGAGGTTCTCTTGAACCGAACGCAAACACAACACTTGACTATAGCACGACTCACCGGTTACGAATTAACATTGTTTCAGCCACACATAGAAATCAGACGTTGTAGTACATTGAATCCTGCCACACTGTTACCAGTAAACGGAACAGACCCACTAGCACATGATTGTATTGAAGTTATCACTATCACGACGAAACCCAGACAAGACTTGACAGACGTCCCATTGTCAGACCCAGACCTGACGTTGTATGTAGATGGTTCATGTATGAGAACAAGTACAGGAGAGCTAGTGGCCGCTTACGCAGTCACAACAGACACTGAAGTCATTGAAACAAATTGCATAAATACCTTGTCCGCTCAAGCAGCAGAGCTCATCGCTCTGACACAAGCCTGTATTCAAGCTACGAATAAAAAAGTCAACATATACACTGATTCACGTTATGCATTCGGAGTTGTACATGACTTCGGCGTGCTGTGGCGAGAGAGAGGTTATTTAACTTCTCACGGTGCTCACATTCAGCACGGACCCCTCATTCATGCCTTATTAGATGCAATACATCTACCCACTGCAATATCAATTATGAAATGTAAAGCTCATACGAAAGTTACTGATATCATTTCCCAAGGCAATGATCTAGCTGACAGAACAGCTAAACAGACTGCTCAAACTCACACACCCGACATGACAAAGACAATAGTTCCGACACCAACACATTGCATGATGGTTAAGGATCCCGCTCTTGACGTAATTGACATACAGACACATGCTACACCAGAGGAAATAAAGAAATGGACTGAATTAGGAGGGATCCAAACGGATCAAGGATGGATGACGAAGGAAAAATCTGTATGGTTCCTTCCTGATTCAATGGTCCAAGTTATCATTAATACTGTACATAGTCCAGCCCACCTAGGAGAAAAAGCTATGCTAGACAGCATTCAACACATTTGGTTCAACAAACATTTACGAGCAGCAGCTAAACAAAAAGTTCGTACCTGTATGATCTGTTGTCAGTTTAACCCAGGTAAAAGCATTCCCGTAGAACAAGGCGGATTTCAGCCTCCTGATCACCCTTTTGAAGTCCTCCAGATGGATTATATCCAGATGGAACGATGTCGAGGATTCAAATATGTCCTCGTAGTTGTCTGTGCTCTTTCCCGTTGGACAGAGGCATACCCGGTTTCAGATTACACTGCCCCGACTACTGCCAAACAGTTGGTTCGAGAATTCTTCCCACGGTACGGTTTACCACGTGTTGTCTACTCAGATAACGGCCAGCCGTTCTCCTCCGAACTAATGAAACACGTTTCACTTTTGTTAGGCTATCAGTGGAGATTTCACTGTGTCCCACACCCCGAGGCAGCAGGTCTCGTGGAACGACATAATCAAACTCTGAAAATTAGATTGTCCAAAATATGTAGAGAGAAAGGTGTCGACTGGGTAGTAGCCTTACCAGTTGCACTCTTTTACATGAGAATGGTAGCGCACTCTCGAACAGGGCTATCCCCTTATGAGGTGATCTTCGGTAGACCACCAAATATGTGGGGGACGCCTATACCACGCAAAATAACTGATGTTGACTGTAATATGCTAATCAATTAAACAACAAAAGAGTGACAAGGGGATAGGGAGCAAAAAAGAGGCACGGGCAAAAACCAAAAATATTTGTTAAAAGAACCCTCACTCACCAACCTAGTTGGTGACATGCTTCATCATCGGGTTCCCACCAGAGAGGCCGAATGCCTCTCTGGTGTGCTGCGACGCCTGTGTTACAGCGGAGCGGGTTTCTGGTTGTGAAGGGGAGTGAGATTAAAAGGTAAATGATTTTAACCAATGACAAGTTTATTCTTGGCAAATCAAAAACCGATAAAAACGTGAATTGGGCAAGGTCTGGCCAGTGATGTTGACCAGGGCTTGACCAATTTTTAGGTCGACATGTTTCTGCTTATGGTGCTTAATCGGCTAAGCTTTCATCAGGACCAAGGGAGTCCCCACGGCGGTATGCACACTCTAAGGCGCACCCTAACCTGTGGAGATCAAATGGTAAAACTCACGGTTTTACCCGGGAGCCTCCTATATATCCGGGGCTCAGAAAGTCTGAAATAGAAATAAGACAGACAAACCACATGTAAAGGAACATACATAGACAAAACATTGTTGGATTGCAGTTTTTTTTAGAAAAGTGCTTGAGTGAACAAACATTTAATGGAACCGTGCTGTACAGCGAGAGTGGGTGTCTTGGTAGCAATATTAGCTAGCAAGACCGCAGTACGAGTGATTATTCGTTGTATCTAACTTGTGAAAAAGTGGACTGGTATTCACAAGACAAAAAACACTATTTGTGTCTAATTACGATTACTTCAAGTGATGTCAGCACTATTGACAAGGTGCAATCGTAGTGGCTAATTGGCCGGAGTGAATGTCAAACATAAAGCGAACTCGTGAAGTGGCAGGCATGCTAAAAACAAGCGTCTGTGGTGTTTGCCAGGCGCCGTTGCTCCAAAGCATGTCTAACATTAAAAAATAGCTGCATGAAAGAACCAAAAAGCCCTCTTACTTATGCTGTTGTTGTAACTAACATCATGGGTCCGGGAGGGGGGTAGTGGGCTATAGTATCTGGCGAGATAAAAAAGCAGATCGTAACTGTTATCATCTGCTTTTGGAATGAAATTTGGAAGGAACCTAATGCGGTGTCTTAGCGGTTCGTCAACTTACTTCCATGCTCGCACACTCCCGCGATCAACCTCGATCTGTCCTCCTCGGCCCGGATCTTGGTAATTGTGCGGGGACTACGGAAGTAAATACTTCCTGGTTCTAATCACGTGATGGTTTCCAAGTACGTATAAACCAATGGGGCGGGTGAATCCGAATGCGGAAAATGCCTAGCCATTGGTTATGTCCTCGTGATTAGTACAGAGGGAGGGGCGGGTAATGACGAGTGTAAGCGTTGGATTCCTATTGGCTCTCCCCAAGAATAGGAGGTTCTTGTGGGTTGGTGCGTTTTATCTGTCAAATGCTACCATTAGAGGCATATACTACCGATGTCTGATCCCCGGTTGTGAATTCTTATGTGCATATGCGAGTGATGCAGATAAACACTCTTTTCTTGATGTTAATATACCCTGGTTGGTATAAATCGCATCGTGCGGAAAATCTATGGGCAGCATAAACGGAGGAGTTGGTGTAAGTATGGTAATTTATGCTGGCAAAACACACAGAATGCAGTGTGTGCTTAAAAGAACTACACGGAGGCTATTAAGGAGTGATGGAATCAATTTTTCAATATGGAACCCCATGGAATATTATCATTCAGTCCTTGGAGATGAGTAGATAAGCGGTAAACCCAACGTTGTTCTTTCTCAAATAGCAGTTTTTGGTTATCTGCTCCAGGCCTGAGTTTTTCGATGATCGTCCATCTCATGTCATTTGTGGTGTGGTTCAACTGTAGATAATGTTCAGCCAATTTAGTGCTCAGTTTGCGACATCGGATGGTGCTGCGATGTTCGCAAATTCTCTGTTTTATCTTTCTACTCGTCATTCCGACGTATCTCAGTCCACATGGGCAAGTGATCATGTAGACCACATCGGTGGAATTGCAATTGGTGTGCATTCGCTGTATCCATTGTTTGCCTTGTTCCAGTAGTAGGTACTTAGAGGGGGAAGTCAAATGGCAGACACTGCATGACCCGCAGGGGTAGTGGCCCACAATGGGCGAAAGGCCCCACGTACTGGTAATGGACTGATCTTGGTTTCTTTCTTGAACTTTCGGACGGGTATGTACAAGGGAGTCCTTAATACTTCTTGCTCTCTTATAGGAGAATAGTGGCTTCTCCCAATCATGTTTATTACTTGTCAGTATATGCCAATTTTTCTTTATGGACTTGCTCACTGCGTTGGAGGCTGCGTTGTAAGTTGTGACGCAGGTGAGAGGTGTAGTGTCCTGATCACCTTTCTCACAAACTTCCAGAAGAGCTTCTCTGTTCTGGTTGCGAGCTCGTTTGTTACTTTTTGCCAGTATTTTGGTAGGGTATCCCCGATCTTTCAGTTTGGCAGTAAGATCATTGGCTTGTTTTTTGTACATTGAGACCTCGCTACAGTTACGACGGAGCCGTAGGTATTGTCCAAATGGCAGGTTTTCCCTCAATGGACGAGGGTGGTAGCTGGTAAAATGCAATAAATTGTTTTTTGCAGTAGGTTTGTGGTAGGTTTTAGTTTGAAGGATATCGCCTACCCTGGTAATTACCACATCCAAAAAGATCATTTCCTCTTTATTGTGAGAATGTGTGAAATTTAAGTGAGGATCGCATTCATTCACCCAGTTGTAGAAATCAAGGAGGGAATCCTCCGATCCCTGCCAGATGATCAAGACGTCATCAATATATCTTTTCCAAAAGAAAATATTGGACGAAAAAGGGTTTTGTGGCGTTAGGATGAATTTGCTCTCAAAATCAAATACATACAGCCCTGCTACCGAAGGCGCAAAGGTGCTGCCCATCGATGTGCCGGATGATTGTAAAAACAGATTGCCCTTGTATTCGAAGAAATTTCTCTTTAGTGCGAGTGTGGCACATGCGATCACAAAATCGCGCGGAGTTGTATGGTTCCACGTGCTGGAATCAAGGGTACTTCTGATTACATTGATGGTGTCATCCTGGGGAATACAGGTGTACAGGCTTTCAATGTCCATGGTCACCAGAAAAATTACTCCATCCGGAAGAGTGATCTCTTGGAGGAGAGCCAGTAGACTTTTCGTGTCTTTCAGGTAGGTGCTAGTAGCCTGTATCAATGGTTTCAGGAAGAAGTCACAATCTGTCAGACTGTAATATGCTGACAGATTACCTGGCTTCCTTGATGTCTGCACTACAATCTTGTCGTTCACAGGTAGCTGCAGCCTTTCCCGATAACACCGAGGTGAAACCCCATGACGTAATTCCCGGGGACCTGGTGTTAGTGAGGAACTTTGACCGGAAGTCTCAGCTGGATCCTAGGTGGAAATCGCCTCAACTCGTACTGTTAACCACGAGGACAGCCGTGAAGATCGAAGGTCGCAAAGGCTGGATACATTCAAGTCATATCAAGAAATTTCATGGACTTCCGTCTGATGTAGACGATACACCTCGCGTGTCTTCACCGATTGACTCAAAGCTTCCTTTGGTTGAACTGAATGACAAGGAACAATATAAACTAAAACTAAGGTCTAACAAGTCAGACAATTTGATTGTTTAAGTCCTCTCCAAGGTGAATCGGTCGAATTTGTCTCTGACATGTATCCTCTAGACCTGAATAGAGAAAGAAACCGAAAAATGCGATTGAAACAACATGCGTACTGTAAATCACTGCGTAGTCATTGCACAGTGACGTTATTAATTTTGTTTTTCTTAAGTCTTTTAATAATCGCTGCAAGTATATTGTTGCACATATATTATCCTATTTCTAAACATGTTTACAATGTTACTGCCGAACATTCCTTTAGTGAATTACCCTTGCATGAGTTGTCCTATAAATTTGCGCTGCGCAATAACACTTTTATTAGTATGTTACATCATTCCCATCAGGTTAGCAATGCTACAAATTGTTGGATATGTGGCCGACTCCCTCCCTATCAGAACTATAAAGGAATTCTGCCTCTCTTTCCATATCCGTTCACACACAATGGCTCCTGTGGAGCATGGTTTAGTTTAATTAATTCCCTAGATTCGAATTCTGCAGTTGATCAAGACAACTGGGTATGGGGAAACCTGAACTTAGTTTTACTCAAAGTCTGTTACCCTAACAAGGAGGGACTTCCCAAAAGAACAGGAACTGATCTAGAAAATGAGGTATATGGATTAGGGAATTTCACGCTTAATCTCATGATCCTGAATGTTGAATCTGAAGCTGCACCAATTTTGCCCGCTATGTCAGTATTTCCAGTTAAAGGTGAATTATGTGTAAGAAAGAATGGTTCCATACATATGGGCCATAGTAGATGCACCACTGTAATAGAATTCAGTGATCAAGGCAAGTCTACATTTAGAGCTTCTCGCCATTCCTACTTCATATGTGGTCAGACTGCATATATACGTTTGCCTCTAGATTGGGATGGTACCTGCTACATCGGATTCCTTTTGCCACCTGTTTTCCTAGCTCCTCCTGATTATCACAGAAATACTCATTTAGTACACAATAGAGAACGGAGAGATCTCCCAATAGTCGACTACACTGAGACAGCATGGGAAAAATACACAGATTTCAATAAAGGTCTCTTTCCCTATATAGGTACAGTTACCAATAGTAAGCTGATACGTAGATTAACCAGAACCCTTGAAGCAGTAGTGAACGAAACTATTTCCGCCTTAGGCAATTTAACAGAAGAGCAGTCTGCTATGCGGATTGTTGTGCTTCAAAATCGTCTTGTCCTTGACGTCATCCTGGCCGATAGGGGCGGAGCTTGTAGGGTCATCGGATCAAGCTGTTGCATTTTCATACCAGAAAATTCGCCATCTGTATATAAAGCCATAACTCGCCTTCATAAGATTGTAAGCCAGATACACCAGAATCCAGGCACCTGGACTTGGTCCGGTTGGTTTTGGAGTGTATTATCTACCTTTGGATGGAGGGTCCTATCCTTCCTAGGTATTGGCTTTCTCATACTATTCAGTTGCTGCTTATGCCTACAATGTGGACCAGCGATTTGTGGTCTGTGTGCCACATCGTGTATTCCACCATCAAGATTTCATTCATCCCGGAAGAAGAAAGAAGAACAAATGATGCTATATGAACAGATCAACGGATTGATGAAGATTGATATCTCTTAAGGGCAAGTAGGGGACAAGGAGGGAATGTGGAAATATGGATTTTTATGATCAGTTATGTCCCCTATCTTGGACCCCAACGGTTTCATGTATAAATCACAAGTACATGTATGTTCCCTCCAGTTCCAGTTATGAAGACGCAAACACATGTGCGTCCACCGTCAACATGTCCTCTTTCAGATCCGCCATGAATGGGCCGGATATTCTATTCCTAAGTATGAAAGGCCACCGGCTTTATATGGTTCATTTATCCCATTTTACAGTCCAGGCGAGTAGGCCCTGATTCTGCCATCAAGCCTTTTCCTGCCTTCTGCCTCTGAAAGCTCCAGTCTGAGCTCGCATCTGTATCCATGAACTTTGTCCTACTCCCTGCGCGGCTAACGGTGCCTGACTCAACCTGTCTGCTTGCCAAAAACCGTATTTCACCTTCGAGATTATCTGCTCCGCTCCCCATCCAATACATTCCTGTCTAGTAGTTTAAGTAAACATTCTTCTAGCTACCGAGCAAAGGGCCCGGCTTCTCTGTCTTTATGCAAGTAATTCATAGCCCTGTTACTATGGAAGATTTCTGCCCTCGCATCTAGTGTAGACACTTAGACGCTTGTACACGCACTAACAGTCAGTATAGTCAGTATAGAATGAGATTCTATTCTAAAGAGACCTCTCTTTTTGGATAACATAGTTCTGTAAACATAGGATGTTAGATATGATTTGGGATTAGGTTGACATAACCCCAGACTTCTGTCTCCACATATAGAGCTAAATGTCAAGTCCCCTTCACCCCCTAGTAGCACGTCAATCACACGTCATGCTGCTGCGCGCGCATCTCTGCCAAGTATTTCTGCTGACATTGCGAAATTCTTTCATGGTGCCACCTACTTGTGACATCATACTTAATGACGTTCTTTAGTTACGCCTAGTTACACCCACTTTAGTTACGCATGTATGTTTTATCTTTGTTATCAATTGTTACGCCTCCTGCATCTGTTTCACTGTAATGCCTATTGTATAAAAATGATTACCTGTCAATAAAGTATGGTCCTTCACTTCCTGAACCTTCGTGGTGATGGAATATGGAGTCCATCAATTCGAATTGATTTTGGAATAAAGCCCGTTCCGAACCTCTAATACCACGGATTCTGCCTCTTATTTTTCTGAGCTATTATTATTAATTTTCCGCATCAAATTAAGTTCCGGTAATTAAATTATTTACCACTACCACCCCCCTGCATTCTACAGTGGTGTAGGTAGTTTCTGGCAACGACTGAAAATGACAACCCTGATTCCTTAGGGATTGTGGAAAACAGTACAGTACTTTTCACTCAGTCATACTTGCTTTCTCTCAGAAAATACACCGGATGGCAATTAGGACGTTTCAGTAAGTATGTATTGGTCCAGCGATAGCCTTGTGTAAAACATATGTGCGGCACCAATCAGGAGACAGAAGCATACGAAAGAAATTGCTACTACCAATATCGAAAACAATAGATACATTTCTATCATAGTGCTAACAAGATGAACAGAAACATTTCAGATAAAATAGTAGCACTTGCATATTCCTAAAATGCGCGCCCTAAGTAATTTTGCTAAAATATACCTAGCCTAACCTGGATGTGTAGGTGTATGTGTGTATCACTATATATATCTGTAGCCAAGAAACCCCTAGGGATGACCCAGCCCTGATTGTTTAGAATAAAGGACCCAGTCTCTGCATCGAGCATGACAACCTGCATGAGGATGTCAGACCGCGGCTTGTCGGAGATTCGGCATGCAGGACCCCATTTCAGATTTGAAGGAGTTCTCTAATTTTTAAGGGGGAGTGAGGGACTTTTATACTAAAGTGGTCACTCAAAGGTTTTTTTCTAGAATCATTCTGTTTTTAAAACAATCATTGATGTTTTGAAAACAATCACCAATGCTTTTCTTAACAAATGTGATCATGCACAGCTGGCTAAGGATGAAAAAAGTGGAGACCCTTATACAGAGTAGATCTGCTGTGCCTGAGGACATGTTTATGTACGCCAGGTGCAGGGATTCTGAGAGAAGACTAAGAGCCTGGTGTCGAAGTGACAGGAGCAAGCTATTAGGTAAAAGGTCACCTGTTTAGAATCATTATTGTCGTGTGGATGGGACAGTGTATGTAAAAGTGGGGTATACATGGTAGGACTATCCTAAAAAACATGACAATATCAAGACAAATACACAACAATACTTCAATTCCAAATAGGTAAGTAAGCACAATACGCAGTGGTCTCCAAGGGGAGACCAAACCATACACTCAAAAAGTGGAATGGACTTGGAACAGGAGACTCAGAAGAGCTGGGGACAAAAGGAACCACTCAAGCTAAGTACCCAGGAACCCCACAGAGGCTCTGTGCAGAGTGGAAACACAGCCGCGTACTCAGAAGTCAGCGGGAAAGTTGCAGTTGCAGTTATGAAGAAAAAGGACTCTGAAAAAAACCCATGGAAGACAGAATGTCGAAGAGTCACTCTACTTGTGGATACTCCATCAACCAGGATACCTACACCAGGGAAGCCGGGTGCATAGGTGTGAAGGGACGTTCAAAACTGCCATAAACCACAATGGAGGACTACAGAAAAGATGCTGCTGATGAAGACTATGCAAGAGTCCGGTGGAATCCAAGGGGGAATTCCTGAAGTGAAGAACCTGCAAGCAGAGGGGACAGCGTATATGCCACTTGGAGGTGACCAGGAGGCACGGAAGAGCAATGCCCAACAATGTCGGAAGATGCAGGAGTGATGACGGTGACCTTATCGCTGCAACTGTGAGGACCAGGCAACTCTGAGGAAGACCAGGAGCTGTGCACAAGCTGTCCCACATTGGAAGCATTGGCAACAGCAATCCGACATGGTGCACTGGGGTTCCATCCCAGCGGTTCCGACGAGGGATACTGGTGTCAAAATTGCAGAGAGGACAGGTCAGGTCTCGAGGGGTTGCAGAACCACCACCTGTGTTGCTGAGCCTTTCAAAGTCCGTGGGACATCAGGAGTAGCTTTGTTTCGGTACCTGCAGAAGACCATTCAGAACAGCTTCCAGAATAGTGCTCATATTTTCCAAGCACGGGCCCCTACGCGAAAGGAATCGGCCTCCATATTCACGTACCCCTCCCTAGACAAATTCACTCCCCTTTCTCTCGATCAGTCACTCTCAGCATTAAAGGGCCATAAGCCCGGATCCCCCTTCAACATATTTAACACCTCGTTGGCAACATGCGTGGTTCGTCTGGTCTGGAAACAGGCAAAAGGGCTCCCGCTGCGGATAAAAGCGGCAGCTGATCCCAAGCAAGTGGTAAATTATAGGCCCTTCTCCCTGCCCTCTCGAAGATTCTGGAAAAGGAAGTCAACTGCCAACTCTTCCACTACTTGGAAGACAATAAAATACTACACCCCGGCCAATCCGGCTTGCAACCTCATTTTAGCACGGAGACTGCGCTCCTTGAAGTGGTTGAACACGCAAGGAACACTCTAGACATCAGGGGCAAAGCCATTCTGATACTCGTGGGCCTCACGGCAGCTTTCGATACCATGCCCCACTCTAAGCTGCTTGAGCTCCTTCAAGAGATAGGGATCAGACACTCAGCCTTAAATTGGCTATCATCATTTCTGGATAAGCGTACTCAGGAAGTATGGCTACCTCCTCACACTTCACAAGCCAGAACCCTGACTGTGGGCATACCGCAGGGCTCGGCTCTCAGCTCCACCCTGTTTAATATATATCTTACACCCTTGGCTACTCTAGCTGAGTCCCTGGGTGCAAGCGTCATCTCTTATGCGGATTACATGCCTCTTCTGTTTTTCTTGTGAGAAGGGAAGTGACTGAGATGGGAAGGTCATCGCTTGGTGTCTTGCCAGGGTGTTTAATTGGCTGGACCTGCACCATCTGAGGTGCAATCTGAATAAAACCGAGATCGTGATTTTCGGAGATGTCCCTCACAATAAATTTAGTGGAAACCTGCTGGCCGAGTGATATGCCGCAATCCGGCTCCCCCAAAAATGTGTTAAGGATTTAGGGCCCGATTCACAGAACTAGTCTGAGACCAAATCCTAAACTTAGAACTCATGGTATTCACAGAATGCACTTACGACTGTCCTAAGTTTACGTCCACACTCGGGCCGGAAGGAGTTAGGATGGCTCAGGAGTCCATCCAGAGGACTGGCTGGACAGAGGGGAGGTAATCCCATGTCCTTTGTCCAGAACTGGAGCTAAGGGCTCCTTGAACTGGCTCTCAAACCAGAGTATGCAAGGAGGACACCAAATATGCCATTCAAAGCAGTTTAGTGGCACTGGCAAGCTCGCCCACCCCAGCCCAGTACACTAAGTCCTGTCTGGGAGTTGGTCACACCTCCCTGTGGCAGGAAACCTATTGTTCTACCTTCTCTTGCTCAAGCTCAGCTCAGCAGCAGGAGGGCAGAATCCTGTCTGGGGTCAGCAGTAGCACTAGCTTGCTCGCAGACCCTTGAAGGCTGTTACCAGGAGTACTCGGGGCTTCCCGGAGGAGTCTCCCAGTGCATGGAATCAAGGCTACAACACTGGTAACGGTGTTGGTATATGATTCCAACATTTTTGTTGCCAAATATGCCCAGGTTCACCACAGCCTCTATATAGTTAGCTATCAAGTAATGATGGATGGCCACTATATCCATTAAAATGACTTACCACACTTACAAAGCCTGGAAAATCGACTCCAGGGTTTGTAGGGGTGTCTTGCTCAAGCAGGGGGCAACCACACACTCATAACCCAGCACCCTTCCTTCAGGATTGAAAGGCCTGCTTAGGGGTGACTTATAGGTTTTAAATGCTGTGGCCTCAGATATAAAAAACTTATATCTGTGTAAGTGATGCTAGCTCCAACTTACACAGGTGGCAATGGCAGGCATGTAGTCACAGTTTGAGTGGTCTCTAATGGGTGGCATATTACAAACTGCAGCCCATGGGAGACCCCCGGTGTACCTATGCCCTGGGTACCGCAGTACCATATACTAGTGACTTATAGGCATATCCTACATCCAACACTAGAATCGGTGTTCGGGTAGGACTCCAACATGTTTGATACCAAACATGACCAGTTTCAGTGCAGCCTATATATAGTTAGACATCTTGTAATTGACTTTATGTCCACTATATGTATAAAATGGCTGACCGCACTTACATAGCCGGGAGAATCGACTCCTGGATTTGTAGGGGGTGGCCTGCTCATGCACAGCACACTCAAACTTATAACCAAACACCCTCCATTAAGGATTGAAAGGCCTACTTTAGGGTTGTCTTAAAGGTTTTAAGTGCAGTGACCTCAGATATAAGGAAACTTACATCTCCTGTGAGTGGTGCTAGCACCACCTCACACAGGCTGCAATGGTAGGCCTGTAGTCACAGATCTGAAAGAAACACGTTAGTTAGATTCCTCACCTTAGAATATCCCCAGGCATCAGGCTGGATCCGGAAAGATTTTTCGTCAGCATACCCTTCCGCGTCGCTAGGTGTCGTCTGCGGCTCCGCGTCCGTCGTCGGCGTCGTAATCGCCGGGATGACGTCGTCGGAGTACATAGACGTCGCCCTCGCACGCTGACGTCAGTTCTTGTTCTTCTTTTTTCCGCGCCAGTAAGCGCCGATCCGAGAAGAGCATACCCTTTTAGTCACTTTTTGACTCAACTTTTTTGAACTCTTTTGGTTCTATTCTTGTCGACATCGACTCTGGTGCCGGTAGGGATGCCTGGCTTTAAGGCTTGTGACTCCTGTCCCCGACTGATGTCGGTCACAGACCACCACCGCCGGTGCCTCTATTGCCTTGGAACCGACCACGACGCCGAGTCGTGCTTCGACTGCTGGGCCTTGAGTTCGAAAGCTAGGCGGGAGCGGTCCCGCAAGCTACTCGAGTACCGGCAGTCGGCTCCGCGCCGCTCAAGGTCCCGGTCGAGGAGGAGGTCGAGGGACCGGTCGCAGAGCCGCAGCCCCCACCGCTCGTCGGGGTCCAAGTCTTCGACATCCGGTAAGTCGAAGCACAGCAAGACGTCGAAGAAGCGACATCGCTCTTCTGACTCCCCTCGCCGGTCGCGTGACTCGGCTGAGGGTTCGGGTGGCACCACCCACACGGCTCCATCGGAGCCGCAGGGGTCCTGTCCGTCCCCATACCCACCGGTCCCTGGGACTGACGCGACTCCGGCGGAGGTCAGTGCCTTCCTCATGGCCATGAGGAACCTGGCTCTGCCGTCGACGCCTGCCGGCGTGCCTTCGGGCCCCGCAGGCTTGGCTGGGAGGCCTAGCGAGCCGGCGGCTCCGGCACCGTCATCGACTCCGGTCCCGACGCCGTAGGTTCCCGAGGGATCCAGATCTGGATCCCAGTCGGCGCCGGTCGACCTCACGACCCCTCCGCCAGCGCCAACGCCTCCGGTGCCACCCCCGGCGCCGTCCCCGGATGACGCCGTTCCCCACTTTAGTCCCGGTCCGGGCCTGGCGTCGGAGCGGCGCCGTCCGGCACCGCACCCGACTCCGATGGGTGGCAGTTTCATCTTCCGCCCGGCTCCGATCATTCCACCTGTATACCAGGAATCGGATGGTGGTGACGACTGGGAGGGGTCTGAGGCCCCTGTGGCCCGGCAGGGCCAGTTATCTCAGGACTGGGCAGACGAGCTGGGGGATGCCAGTGGTCTTGACACCTCCCCTGACACTGGTTTCATCTCTCCTCAGACTGTGGCTTCGGAGGAAGGTGCTGCATTTTCTGTGGTGCTGCGCAAGGCGGCCAAAGCCCTTGGGCTAGAACTGCCTGCTGTTGCCGTGAGGACGAACCCCCTCACCGAAGTGCTTCAACTGTCAGCAAGCTCCTTGGAGCCTCTGCTGCAGTTCAATGAAGCACTCATTGACGTTCTGAAGGGCACCTGGTCCAAGCCCTCCACAGTTCCTCCTGTGGACCGGAACGTGGCCCTGCGCCACTGCCCTGCACCTGGTGACCCCAGTTTTCTGTCCCAACACCCCACGCCCGAGAGCCTGGTTATCCAAGCCTCTACCTCCCAGACCTCCTTCCCGTCCGCTCACCCGGATCGGGAATCCAAAAGGCTAGAACAGTTTGGGAAGAAGCTGTTCTCCTCTCTTAGTTTGGGGTTGCGGTCTATCAACACCGCATGTCTTTTGGACCGTTACTCCCACTCCCTGTGGGATACGGTGGAGGACGTGCTGCCCCAGTGTCCGGAGGAGGCCCGGATACGACTCGCCCAGGCTCCCACCGAGGGGCGGGATGCGGCACGGCATGCAATCCGATGTGGACTGGACACAACGGACTCGCTGGGCAGGGCAATGTCGACCACGGTGGCGCTTCGTCGCAACGCCTGGCTGCGGTCCACGAGTTTTTCCGGGGATGTCCAGAGCACCCTCATGGACATGCCCTTCGATGGCAGTCGCCTTTTTGGTGACAAAGCGGATAGTGCACAGGAGCGCTTTAAGGACTCCAGGGCTACGGCCAAGTCCTTGGGTCTTTCGGCGCCGCGCCCGCAAACATCCGCTTGTCGTCCCTTTCGTGGCCAAGGAAGGGGCGCCCCCTCATGTCCGCCTAGCCGCTGGGCGCAGAACCAACCTCCACGCGGACGTGGATTCCGCCGAGACGGTACAGGGGTCTATCAACACCGCATGTCTTTTGGACCGTTACTCCCACTCCCTGTGGGATACGGTGGAGGACTTGCTGCCCCAGTGTCCGGAGGAGGCCCGGACACGACTCGCCCAGGCTCTTGCCGAGGGGCGGGATGCGGCACGGCATGCAATTCGATGTGGACTGGACACAACGGACTCGCTGGGCAGGGCAATGTTGACCTCGGTGGCGCTTCGTCGCAACGCCTGGCTGCGGTCCACGAGTTTTCCGGGGATGTCCAGAGCACCCTCATGGACATGCCCTTCGATGGCAGTCGCCTTTTTGGCGACAAAGCGGCCCCGTGCCAGCAAACATCTGCTTTTCGTCCCTTTCGTGGCCAAGGAAGGGGTACCTCCCTCATGTCCGCCTAGCCACAGGCCGCAGAACCAACCTCCACGCGGTCGCGGACGTGGATTCCGCTGAGTCGGTGCAGAGGGACAACGTGCCAGTCCGTCCACATCTACCCCAGCAGCATCCGCCTCAAAGCCCTCCTAGTCCGAGCTTTCAGGTCCCATTCCACGCCAGTGGGAGGCAGAGTTCGCCATCACCTGCTCCACTGGCACACCATCACATCGGACAGGTGGGTGCTGCAAATCGTCCGAAGGAGCTACTCCCTCCCCTTCGAGGCGACCCCTCCAGCCATGCCACCGCAGTGCCACAAAATTTCGGGGGATCACTTGCAACTTCTGCAGGAGGAAGATACGGCCCTCTTGGCCAAGGGGGCCATCAAGCGCGTTCCTGGTCCAGAAGTAGGTCGTGGTTGTTATTCCTACTACTTTCTGGTTCCCAAGAAGGGCAAAGGGGGCCTACGCCCTATCTTGGACCTCAGGAGCGTCAACACCTTCCTCCGGAAGGAGAAGTTCAGGATGCTCACTGTAGCTCAGGTTCTGGCTGCCCTAGACCCTGGAGACTGGATGGTAGCGTTGGATTTGCAGGACGCTCATTTCCACATCCCCATCCTCCCGGCCCACCGGCGTTACCTGCGGTTCACGGTGGGGCAGGAGCATTTTCAGTTTACCGTGCTCCCCTTCGGCCTCACCAGTGCCCCTCGGGTGTTCACGAAAGTGATGGCGGTGTTTGCAGTTCATCTGCACAGATTGGGGGTTCCAGTCTTCCCCTATCTCGACGACTGGTTGTTGAAGGCGGGCTCGCCCCAGGCACTCGACTCCCAACTCCATACTATGGCCGACCTCTTGGATTTGCTGGGGTTCTCCATCAATGTGCCGAAGGCGCATCTGAGTCCCTCCCAGCAACTCCTCTTCATCAGAGCGGTTCTGGACTCAGCGCAGTTCCGGGCCTATCCTCCGGAACAGCGGGTCTGGGATATTCAGGCTCTGATTCCCATCTTTCGGCCTCTATCCCGGGTTTCGGTCAGGTTGGTGCTGCGGCTTCTGGGTCTGATGGCCTCCTGCATCCTGTTGGTGCATCACGCCAGATGGCGAATGCGGGCTCTGCAGTGTGACCTGAAGTTTCAGTGGGCCCAGCATCGGGGCAACCTGTCCGACCACGTCCTGATCTCGGAGGGCACTGCGAGACAGTTGCAGTGGTATCTCACGGACCGCAATTGGGTCAGTGGCAGATCCCTCTCTCTACCCCGACCGGACCACGTAGTGGTGACGGATGCGTCCTTCCTGGGATGGGGGGGCCACATGGAAGAGGTGGAGATCAGAGGCCTCTGGTCTCCAGCGGAGTCCCGACTCCATATCAACCTTCTGGAACTGAGGGCAATCCGACTTGCACTGAAGGCATTCCTTCCCTCTGTCCGGGGAAGTGTAGTGCAGGTGTTCACGGACAACACCACCGCCATGTGGTATTGCAACAAACAAGGCGGAGTGGAGTCGTGGACCCTTTGTCAGGAGGCTCTGCGCCTCTGGACATGGCTGGAACATCAGGGCATCACCCTGGTGGTTCAACATCTGGCGGCCTCTCTGAACTCCAGAGCAGACGAACTCAGCTGCTGGTGCATGATGGATCACGAATGGCGTCTACACTCGGACGTGGCGCAAGGCCTCTTTCGGCATTGGGGAGAGCCTTGGTTAGATCTATTCGCCACCGAAGAGAACGCGCAATGTCAGCAGTTCTGCGCGTTGGAGTTTCCAAGGCGGCACTCGCTCGGGGACGCCTTTCGTCGCGAGTGGATTTGCGGTCTGTTGTACGCCTTTCCGCCTATACCACTTCTGCCCAGAATGCTCAAGAAGATCAGGCGCGACCGGGCCCAAGTCATCTTGGTGGCTCCGGATTGGGCACGAAGGTACTGGTATCCCGAGCTACTCAGTCTGTCGATCGATCCCCCGATACGACTGCCTCTTCAGGAGGACAGTCGCAGCAGCAGGGGACAGTCCTCCACCCGAACCTGTCCAGCCTCCACTTCCATGCGTGGAGATTGAGCGGCGGCAGTTGATGCCATTTGACTTGCCTCCTGAAGTCTGTAATGTTATTCTGGCAGCCAGGCGTCCCTCCACAAAATCGATATACGCCTGCAGGTGGAACAAATTTGTGGCATGGTGCACAGCAAAGGCTGTGGATCCCCTTTCCGCCCCTCTTTCTGAGTTTCTCTTTCTTCTTTCTTTGGCCCAGCTCGGCTCTGCTCTGGGCACCCTCAAGGGATATCTTTCAGCTATTTCTGCTTTCTTACGGCTTCCTGATCAGCCTTCTCTTTTCAAATCCCCTGTTGTTTCTCGATTCTTTAAGGGCATTACTCACATGTTTCCTCCTGTCCCTTTCGTAATGCCTCAGTGGGATTTGAACCTTGTTTTGACCTTTCTGATGTGCGCTCCCTTTGAGCCACTTCATAATTGTCCCCTTCGTCTTCTCACTCTTAAGACTGCTTTCCTGGTTGCCATCACCTCTGCTAGACGGGTGAGTGAGGTCCAGGCTCTCTCTTCTAAGCCTTGTTTCCTTTCTGTCCATCCGGACAAAGTTGTTCTCAGGACTCGTCCTTCCTTTCTCCCTAAAGTGGTAACTGCCTTTCACATCGGACAGTCTGTTACTCTGCCCACCTTCTTTCCGCCTCCGCATCCCTCGAAAGAGGAAGAGAGGCTCCACCGTCTGGACCCAAAGCGGGCGCTGTCTTTCTATCTGGACCACACCAAACAGTTCCGGATGGACGACCAACTCTTCGTTGGCTACATGGGCGCTAAGAAGGGGCGGACGGTGCACAGACGAACCATCTCTCGGTGGGTCGTTTTGTGTATCAAGGCCTGTTACTCTTTAGCTAAAAAGGAACCTCCTGTAGGGCTGAGGGCCCATTCCACTCGGGCCACAGCGGCGACCACTGCCCTGGGCCGGGGAGTTCCCTTGCAGGACATCTGTCAGGCAGCAACGTGGGCCTTGCTGCACACGTTTGCCAAACACTATTGCCTGGACAGCCAAGTCTGGAGAGACGGCTCCTTTGGCCGTTCTGTTCTCCAGGACTTTCTGGTGTGATCTTGGTTCGCAGGCCCACCACCCGGGTTGGTATTGCTGGTGTGAGAAGTTGGCCTGATATGTAGTGCTCACTATTCTAGTGATCACTGTGTATCATTCCAAACGACCCTTATTGATGATTGGTATCTGAAAGAAACACGTTAGTTAGATTCCTCACCTTAGAATATCCCCAGGCGTCAGACTGGATCCGGAAGATTTTTCGTCAGCAATACCCCTTGCGCGTCGCTAGGCGTCGTCTGCGGCTCCGCGTCCGTCGTCGGCGTCGTGCGCCGGGATGACGTCGTCGGAGTACTTAGACGCCGCCCTCGCGCGCTGACGTCAGTTCTTCTTTTTTCCGCGCCAGTAAGCGCAGATCCGGGAGAGCTACCCCTTTTAGTCTTTTTTGACTAACTCTTTTTGATCATTTTTGATCCCTGTCTGTCGACATCTGGTGCCGGTAGGATGCCTGGGTTCAAGGCTTGTGAAGACTGTCATCGACTGATGTCGGTGACCGATCACCACCGCCGGTGCCTCTATTGCTTAGGCCTCGACCACGACGCGGAGTCGCGCAACGACTGCCAGGCCCTGACTTCGAAGGCTAGGCGGGAGCGGTCCCGCAAGCTTCTCGAGCTTCGCCACTCGGCTCCGCGTCGTGCGCGATCCCGGTCCAGGAGGAGGTCCAAGGATCGCTCGCGGAGCCCTAGCCGACGCCACCATCGATCGTCGGGCTCCAAGTCGTCGGGTAAGTCCAAGCACTCAAAGAAGTCCAAGAGGCGACATCGCTCTTCGGACTCCCCTCGCCGGTCGCGCGACTCGGCCGAGGGTCCAAGTGGTTCCACCCCCGCGGCTCCGGCGGAGCCGCAGGTGCCGCGTCCGCCCCCATACCTTCCGGTCCCTGGGGCTGACGCGGCGCCGGCGGAGATCAGCGCCTTCCTCTCGGCCATGAGGAGCCTGGCCCCGCCGTCGACGCCCGCCGGCGCGCCTTCGGGCCCCGCGGGCTCGACTGGGCGACCTCGCGTGCCGGCGGCTCCGGCCCCGGCGCCGTCGACGACTCCGGTCTCGACGCCGCAGGTCCCCGCGGGGCCCATGCCTGGGCCCCAGTCGACGCCGGTTGACCTTGTCACTCCTCCACCGGCGCCGACGCCTGAACCACCGACGCCGTCACCGGCGCCGCCGACGCCGACGCCTGTGACGCCGACGCCCCAGTTTAGCCCTCATCCGGACCCGACGCCGGCACGGCGTCCGCCGACGCCGCATCCGACGCCGCTAGAGACCTACCATCTCTACAGTCCGGTTCCGATCATTCCTCCTGTTTATCAGGAATCGGAAGAAGGGGGCGACTGGGAGGGGTTCGAGGACCCTCTGGCTGTTCAGTCACAGCTTTCTCAGGACTGGGCAGATGAACTGGGGGAGGCCAGCGGGCTGGACACCTCGCCAGACGCTGGATTCACTTCTCCTCCGACCGTGGCTTCGGAGGAGGGTGCAGCATTTTCTGTGGTGCTGCGCAAGGCGGCTGAGGCCCTTGGGCTCGAGTTGCCTGCCGTGGCTGTGAGGACCAACATCCTCACTGAGGTGCTTCAAACCTCAGCAAGCTCCACTGAGCCTCTGCTGCCGTTTAACGAGGCCCTCACTGACGTTCTGCAGGGCACCTGGTCCAAGCCCTCCACAGTTCCTCCTGTGGATAGGAACGTTGCCAGGCGCCACCGCCCTGCTCCGGGCGACCCCAGCTTCCTGTCCCAACACCCCACCCCCGAGAGTCTGGTTATCCAGGCCTCTACTTCCCAATCCTCCTTCCCGACCGCTCCGCCGGACCGGGATTCCAAGAGACTCGAGCAGTTTGGCAAGAAACTGTTCTCGTCCCTTAGTTTGGGCCTGCGGTCCTTAAATACCGCCTGTCTCTTGGACCGTTATTCCCATTCCCTGTGGGATACGGTGGAGGACGTGCTGCCCCTGTGTCCGGAGGAGGTCCGGCCACGTCTTTCCCAGGCTCTGGCCGATGGGAGGGATGCAGCACGGCACGCCATAAGATGTGGGCTTGACACCACGGACTCGCTAGGTCGGGCGATTTCCACCACGGTGGCGCTCCGCCGCCACGCCTGGATGCGGTCCACGTCATTTTCCGGGGATGTCCAGAACACCCTCATGGACATGCCCTTTGATGGCACTCGCCTGTTTGGTGAGAAGGCGGACAGTGCGCTGAACCGCTTTAAGGACTCCCGGGCTACGGCCAAGTCCTTGGGCCTCTCGGCTCCGCGGGCGCACACCTCCGCTTTTCGCCCCTTTCGTGGCCAAGGAAGGGGCGCCTCCTCACGTCCGCAGAGCCACCAGCCGCAGAACCAACCTGCGCGCGGTCGCGGACGTGGCTTCCGCCGTGGCGGAAATGGAGGCCGACGTGGTCAGCCCACATCCACCCCGGCAGCATCCGCCTCAAAGCCTTCCTAGTCCGAGCTTTCAGGCCCATACCACGCCAGTGGGCGGCAGAGTTCGCCATCACCTGCTCCACTGGCGGTCCATAACATCGGACAGGTGGGTGCTGCAAATCGTCCGAAGGGGCTACTCCCTCCCCTTCGAGACGACCCCTCCAGCCATGCCACCACAGCACCACCGTATCTCGGGGGATCATTTGGATCTTCTCCGCGAGGAAGTTTCGGCTCTCTTGGCCAAGGGGGCCGTCGAGCGCGTTCCGAGTCCAGAAGTAGGTCGTGGTTGTTATTCCCACTACTTTCTGGTTCCCAAGAAGGGCAAGGGGGGCCTGCGCCCTATCTTGGACCTCCGGAACGTCAATGCCTTCCTCCGAAAGGAAAGGTTCAAGATGCTAACGTTGGCTCAGGTTTTAGCTGCCCTAGACCCTGGAGACTGGATGGTAGCGTTGGACTTGCAGGACGCATATTTCCATATCCCCGTCCTGCCGGCCCACCGGCGTTACCTGCGGTTCACGGTGGGCCAAGAGCACTTTCAGTTTACCGTGCTCCCCTTCGGCCTCACCAGTGCCCCTCGGGTGTTCACGAAAGTGATGGCGGTGGTCGCAGCTCATCTGCGCAGATCAGGGGTCCCAGTCTTCCCCTATCTCGACGACTGGTTGTTGAAGGCGGGCTCGCCCCAGGCAGTCGTCTCCCACCTCCAGACTACGGCGGATCTCCTGCATTTGCTGGGGTTTTCCATCAACGTGCCGAAGTCACACTTGAGTCCCTCTCAGAAGCTCCTCTTCATCGGAGCGGTTCTCGATTCGGCGCAGTTCCGGGTCCATCCACCGGAACAGCGGGTCCGGGATATACAGGCCCTGATTCCCATCTTTCGGCCTCTATCCCGGGTTTCGGTCAGGCTAGTGTTGCGGCTTCTGGGGCTGATGGCCTCCTGCATCCTACTAGTGCATCACGCCAGGCGGCGCATGCGGGCTCTGCAGTGGGACCTGAAGTTTCAGTGGGCCCAGCATCACGGCAACCTGTCCGACCATGTCTTGATCTCGGAGGGCACTGCACAGCAGTTGCAGTGGTGGCTCACGGACCGCGAGTGGGTCAAGGGCAAGAGCCTCTCCCTTCCCCAACCGGAGCATGTCGTAGTGACGGATGCGTCCCTCCTGGGTTGGGGTGGCCATATGGGAGAGGCGGAGATCAGAGGCCTCTGGTCTCCGGCGGAGTCTCGTCTCCACATCAACCTGTTGGAGTTGAGAGCGATCCGGCTTGCACTGAAAGCCTTCCTTCCCTCTGTCAGGGGAAGTGTCGTGCAGGTGTTCACGGACAACACCACCGCCATGTGGTACTGCAACAAACAGGGCGGGGTGGGGTCGTGGACCCTTTGTCAGGAGGCTCTGCGCCTCTGGACATGGCTGGAACACCAGGGCGTCACCCTGGTGGTTCAACATCTGGCGGGCTCTCTGAACGCCAGAGCAGACGAACTCAGCCGCCGGTGCATGATGGATCACGAATGGCGTCTGAACTCCGAAGTGGTGCAAGGCCTCTTTCAGCAGTGGGGAGAGCCTTGGTTAGATCTATTCGCCACCGAAGAGAACGCGCAATGTCAGCAGTTCTGCGCGTTGGAATTTCCAAGGCGGCACTCGCTCGGCGACGCTTTTCGTCACGAGTGGAGTTGCGGTCTGTTGTACGCCTTTCCGCCTATACCACTTCTGCCCAGAGTGCTGAAGAAGATCAGGCGCGACCGGGCCCAAGTCATCTTGGTGGCTCCGGATTGGGCACGAAGATACTGGTATCCCGAGCTACTCAGTCTGTTGACCGATCCCCCGATACGTCTGCCCCTTCGGGAGGATCTTCTGTCGCAGCAGCAGGGGACGGTCCTCCACCCGAACCTGTCCAGCCTCCACCTCCATGCGTGGAGATTGAGCGGCGGCAGTTGATGCCATTTGACTTGCCTCCTGAAGTCTGTGATGTCATTCTGGCAGCCAGGCGTCCCTCCACAAAGTCGGTATACGCCTGCCGGTGGAACAAATTTGTGGCATGGTGCACAGCAAAGGCTGTGGATCCCCTTTCCGCCCCTCTTTCTGAGGTTCTCCTCTTCCTTCTTTCTCTGGCCCGGCAGGGCTCTGCCCTGGGCACCCTGAAAGGTTATCTTGCTGCCATCTCCGCCTTCTTGCGGCTTCCTGATCAGCCTTCTCTTTTCAAGTCCCCTGTGGTTACACGCTTTCTCAAAGGCATTACACACACGTTCCCTCCTGCCCCTTTTGTAATGCCTCAGTGGGACTTGAATCTGGTTTTGACATTCCTGATGTGCGCTCCCTTCGAGCCTCTTCACAATTGCCCTCTTCGTCTTCTAACTCTAAAGACTGCTTTTCTGGTAGCCATCACCTCGGCTAGACGGGTGAGTGAGCTCCAGGCTTTATCTTCAAAGCCTCCTTTTCTATCTGTTCATCCGGACAAGGTTGTCCTTCGGCCTCGTCCCTCTTTTCTTCCTAAAGTGGTGACTCCATTTCACCTTGGGCAGTCTGTCACCTTGCCCACCTTCTTTCCGCCTCCGCATCCTTCCAAAGAGGAAGAGAGGCTCCACCGTCTGGACCCAAAACGTGCGCTCTCCTTCTATCTGGACCGCACAAAACAGTTCCGGGTGGACGACCAGCTTTTTGTTGGGTACGTGGGCGCTAAGAAGGGGAAAGCTGTGCACAAACGAACCATCTCTCGGTGGGTCGTTTTGTGTATAAAAATCTGCTATTCCTTGGCTAAAAAGGACCCTCCTGTTGGGCTGCGCGCCCATTCTACTCGGGCCACGGCGGCTACTACTGCCTTGGGACGGGGAGTCCCTTTGCAGGACATCTGTCAGGCGGCGACGTGGGCTTCTCTACACACGTTTGCCAGGCATTATTGCCTTGACAGCCAAGTCCGGAGGGATGGCTTCTTTGGCCGTTCTGTCCTCCAGGACTTTCTGGTGTGATCTTGGTTCGCAGACCCACCACCGGGGATGGTATTGCTTGGGTATCTATTCTAAGGTGAGGAATCTAACTAACGTGTTTCTTTCAGATGAACAAGTTACTAACCTTCGGTAACGATGTATCTGTAAGAAACATTAGTTAGTTAGATTCCTCACCGACCCTCCCATCCTCCCCGTTCTGCGAACTGACATCTAGGGTTAAGGTTGTCCTTTCAGGCCCCTAGATTTTATTTTTGGCACCAGTGTCGGTCTTTGCATGGCTCTGCGTTCCTGGCGCGGAAGGCTATGTACAAGAACTGACGTCAGCGCGCGAGGGCGGCGTCTAAGTACTCCGACGACGTCATCCCGGCGCACGACGCCGACGACGGACGCGGAGCCGCAGACGACGCCTAGCGACGCGCAAGGGGTATTGCTGACGAAAAATCTTCCGGATCCAGTCTGACGCCTGGGGATATTCTAAGGTGAGGAATCTAACTAACTAATGTTTCTTACAGATACATCGTTACCGAAGGTTAGTAACTTGTTCTTTAAGTCAACCTTATAGGCCAGCTATCCTAGTAGCGTGGACAAGAGCAGTCTTCAGTCTAAACTCTAGAGGGCGTGTTAAGCCAGCTGTTTACCATCACATATACCCCTTGAACGCCAAGTGAAAGGACACCACACAAGTTGTTATGAAAATAAAGGATATTTATTTATAACAAGACTACCCTGGCTCTTTATGAGTCAGGGAGCTAAGCACACTACAAAACTCTTAGAAAAATACTTCTGGTTGCACAATTTACACAAATGCCCGAAGGGCACGAAACCATTCCACTGCAAGTGGAATGGGAGAGGTTAGAAAGTTTAAAGTGACTGATTCCGGAGGAATCCGATCAGTGGGACTAAACGAAAAAGGAACTGGACACTTGTAGAGTGAACCTACGATGGAGCACCGAGATGCTCGAGTTACCTAGCCCCCAGGCTGCGGCTGCGTGGGGTTCAGCAAGATGTCGGGAGTCCTCGTTGTAGTCTCAGGAGCCTGAAAGAAGCAGTTGCTGGCAGGCGACCAGTGTCGATGTTCAGCGAGATCCAAGCCTGGATCGGTGATGAAGGAAACCTGAAAGCAGAGGGGACTCAGTTCTCAACCGCTAGCCAGCGATCGTGTGGGTACCAGGAAGGTACCGGCTGAAGTCACCTCGACCAGGTGAGTGGATGACGTCGGACTCGGCTGTTCCTCGGACCAGGAGGCGCGGCGGCGACCAGGATGGAGGGCGAGCTGTCCCACGAAGGTGTCTGCTGTCGATGATGCTGGGCCCAGGAATGGGGCAGCAGGTCTTGGCAGTGGCAAACCCACGCGGTGGAGTCAAGATGGCGTCGGGAGTGGACCAGGAGGGTCCGAGGTACTCCTCTGTTGAAGGGGAGCAAGAGCCAGTCTGGAGCAACCAGACCAGTGATAAAAGTCTGTCGTGGTGCGTCGTGAAGAGGGCTACCCGCCGGTCGGCGAGTGGTCGGACAACGCGGTGAGCAGCAAGGAGCAGAAGGGCCCCCACGCAGATCTCGTGGATGCTGGGGAGGCAGACTTCGGTGCTGGAGCCGCTCAGGGTTAGGGCTTCTCAAACCCTAGGTGCACTCACTCGAGGGTCCCTCGGTGGGCGTGCTAGATAAGCGTCGTGCAGGTTCTGAAGATGGCCGGTCCCGCAGGTCTCGTCACACCTACGAACCTCAGCTGAGCCGATGATGTAGGTAGAGGTCAGAGATGGCAGGGAACCCGGGTCTCGTCGAACTGGGCAGTCTTGATCCGTGGGAGAGACGTGCAGCAAACCGCAAGCGCTTAGGTGGTGCCTTCTGGTGCAGGGTGGCTACTCCTTAGCCACAAGGGAGAGTCTTCAGAGATAGTCAAGAGTTCCTTTCGTGGAAAGTAGTTCAAGATTCAGAATTATCCAATTTGGGAAGGGGACTCGCTCCTACCTTTATTCTTAAGAAAAGGGGCTAGCCCGTGACTAGGTCCTACCTATGGGTGGGGCCAGGAGCGGGGTGGTTACACCCCTATCCTTTGTCCGGCTTCGCCCCAGCTCAGGGGCAGGGTTGCCCCCGAAACTGGTTTGAGCCGGGCTATGCACCGTGAGCACCGGGGTGCCACTTGCAATCACCTTCCTTTCAGCCCTGCCTACCTGGGATACACAAACCCTGTCTGGGATGGTGCTAACACCGCCCTCGACAGGAAACCCTTTGTCCAAGCTCCCCTCGCTGGAAGGTCTCCCAGCAGCAGGAGGTCAGACTTGTGTCTGGTGGCAGCATCCATTTTGTGATGCTGAGGCTTGAGTCAACTTTAACCGGGGTTCAAGGTTACTTCCATGTCGTGTCCCTCTAAGGGAGGCATGTTCCCATCAGCATTGGGGGGACCTGTGTTAGAGGACCTCCTAGCATCGTACGTCTCTAAGAGACCTATCAGAAATGCGATGGTAGGGTTAGAACCCTGGTTTAGCTTCCTGGAGGCACACAGTTGTCTCATCTCCTTGAAGCTAAGAGCTGCATATCGTGACACAACCTGTGGAGGGTCACTGACCACTAAGGGAGTCTCTGCAGACTCTCCGTGGACCGACATGCTTTCTAGTGAGGTGTAAGTGATGCACCTACCTACACTATTTGTTTACCTACTGATCCCTTGCTAAGAGTTGTAGTCAGGGTGTGCTAAGCCCTGTTACACTACAACAGCTGGTTCAGTAGAACTCAGAGTATTCTAAGTTAAGTTATATGTACCTGGGTACTTATGTGATCTTTCACTTTGATATTCTTAGGATACGTGTGTGGTAACCAACAGCAAGCTCAAATCCCAACCGCTGCTCACCAATGTGAGAAGTTGGCCTGATATGTAGTGCTCACTATTCTAGTGATCACTGTGTATCAATCCAAACGACCCTTATTGATGATTGGTTGTAAGTCAACCTTATAGACCAGCTATCCTAGTAGCGTGGACAAGAGCAGTCTTCAGGCTAAACTCTAGAGGGCGTGTTAAGCCAGCTGTTTACCATCACATATACCCCTTGAACGCCAAGTGAAAGGACACCACACAAGTTGTTATGAAAATAAAGGATATTTATTTATAACAAGACTACCCTGGCTCTTTATGAGTCAGGGAGCTAAGCACACTACAAAACTCTTAGAAAAATACTTCTGGTTGCACAATTTACACAAATGCCCGAAGGGCACGAAACCATTCCACTGCAAGTGGAATGGGAGAGGTTAGAAAGTTTAAAGTGACTGATTCCGGAAGAATCCGATCAGTGGGACTAAATGAAAAAGGAACTGGACACTTGTAGAGTGAACCTACGATGGAGCACCGAGATGCTCGAGTTACCTAGCCCCGAGGCTGCGGCTGCGTGGGGTTCAGCAAGATGTCGGGAGTCCTCGTTGTAGTCTCAGGAGCCTGAAAGAAGAAGTTGCTGGCAGGCGACCAGTGTCGATGTTCAGCGAGATCCAAGCCTGGATCGGTGATGAAGGAAACCTGAAAGCAGAGGGGACTCAGTTCTCAACCGCTAGCCAGCGATCGTGTGGGTACCAGGAAGGTACCGGCTGAAGTCACCTCGACCAGGTGAGTGGATGACGTCGGACTCGGCTGTTCCTCGGACCAGGAGGCGCGGCGGCGACCAGGATGGAGGGCGAGCTGTCCCACGAAGGTGTCTGCTGTCGATGATGCTGGGCCCAGGAATGGGGCAGCAGGTCTTGGCAGTGGCAAACCCACGCGGTGGAGTCAAGATTGCGTCGGGAGTGGACCAGGAGGGTCCGAGGTACTCCTCTGTTGAAGGGGAGCAAGAGCCAGTCTTGAGCAACCAGACCAGTGATGAAAGTCTGTCGTGGTGCGTCGTGAAGAGGGCTACCCGCCGGTCGGCGAGTGGTCGGACAACGCGGTGAGCAGCAAGGAGCAGAAGGGCCCCCACGCAGATCTTGTGGATGCTGGGGAGGCAGACTTCGGTGCTAGAGCCGCTCAGGGTTAGGGCTTCTCAAACCCTAGGTGCACTCACTCGAGGGTCCCTCGGTGGGCGTGCTAGATAAGCGTCGTGCAGGTTCTGAAGATGGCCGGTCCCGCAGGTCTCGTCACACCTACGAATCTCAGCTGAGCCGATGATGTAGGTAGAGGTCAGAGATGGCAGGGAACCCGGGTCTCGTCGAACTGGGCAGTCTTGATCCGTGGGAGAGACGTGCAGCAGGCACCACCTAAGCGCTTGCGGTTTGCTGCACGTGTCTCCCACGGATCAAGACTGCCCAGTTCGACCCGGGTTCCCTGCCATCTCTTACCTCTACCTACATCATCGGCTCAGCTGAGATTCGTAGGTGTGACGAGACCTGAGGGACCGGCCATCTTCAGAACCTGCACGACGCTTATCTAGCACGCCCACCGAGGGACCCTCGAGTGAGTGCACCTAGGGTTTGAGAAGCCCTAACCCTGAGCGGCTCCAGCACCGAAGTCTGCCTCCCCAGCATCCACGAGATCTGTGTGGGGGCCCTTCTGCTCCTTGCTGCTCACCGCGTTGTCCGACCACTCGCCGACCGGCGGGTAGCCCTCTTCACGACGCACCACGACAGACTTTCATCAGTGGTCTGGTTGCTCCAGACTGGCTCTTGCTCCCCTTCAACAGAGGAGTACCTCGGACCCTCCTGGTCCACTCCCGACGCCATCTTGATTCCACCGCGTGGGTTTGCCACTGCCAAGACCTGCTGCCCCATTCCTGGGCCCAGCATCATCGACAGCAGACACCTTCGTGGGACAGCTCGCCCTCCATCCTGGTCGCCGCCGCGCCTCCTGGTCCGAGGAACAGCCGAGTCCGACGTCATCCACTCACATGGTCGAGGTGACTTCAGCCGGTACCTTCCTGGTACCCACACGATCGCTGGCTAGCGGTTGAGAACTGAGTCCCCTCTGCTTTCAGGTTTCCTTCATCACCGATCCAGGCTTGGATCTCGCTGAACATCGACACTGGTCGCCTGCCAGCAACTTCTTCTTTCAGGCTCCTGAGACTACAGCGAGGACTCCCGACATCTTGCTGAACCCCACGCAGCCGCAGCCTCGGGGCTAGGTAACTCGAGCATCTCGGTGCTCCATCGTAGGTTCACTCTACAAGTGTCCAGTTCCTTTTTCGTTTAGTCCCACTGATCGGATTCCTCCGGAATCAGTCACTTTAAACTTTCTAACCTCTCCCATTCCACTTGCAGTGGAATGGTTTCGTGCCCTTCGGGCATTTGTGTAAATTGTGCAACCAGAAGTATTTTTCTAAGAGTTTTGTAGTGTGCTTAGCTCCCTGACTCATAAAGAGCCAGGGTAGTCTTGTTATAAATAAATATCCTTTATTTTCATAACAACTTGTGTGGTGTCCTTTCACTTGGCGTTCAAGGGGTATATGTGATGGTAAACAGCTGGCTTAACACGCCCTCTAGAGTTTAGACTGAAGACTGCTCTTGTCCACGCTACTAGGATAGCTGGTCTATAAGGTTGACTTACAACCAATCATCAATAAGGGTCGTTTGGAATGATACACAGTGATCACTAGAATAGTGAGCACTACATATCAGGCCAACTTCTCACATATCTATTCTAAGGTGAGGAATCTAACTAACGTGTTTCTTTCAGTTGAACAAGTTACTTACCTTCCGTAACGATATGTCTGTAAGAAACATTAGTTCGTTAGATTCCTCACCGCCCCACCCATACTCCCCGTTCTGCGAACCGATATCTAGGGTTGAGGTCATCCCTTTCAGGGCCCTAGCATTTTTTAGCACCAGTGTCGGTCTCTTGCATGGCTCTGCGTTCCCCGGCGCAGAAAGCTATGTACAAGAACTGACGTCAGCGCGCGAGGGCGGCGTCTAAGTAGTCCGACGTCATCCTGGCGATTAAGACGCCGGACGCGGAGCCGCAGACGACGCCTAGCGACGCGCAAGGGTATTGCTGACAAAATCTTTCCGGATCCAGCCTGACGCCTGGGGATATTCTAAGGTGAGGAATCTAACTAACTAATGTTTCTTACAGATATATCGTTACCAAAGGTAAGTAACTTGTTCTTTGAGTGGTGTCTCATGGGTGGCATAATATATGCTGCAACCCATGGGAAACCCCAGGTGTACCTATGCACTGGGTACCTCTGTACTATATACTCGGGACTTAGAAGGGTTCACCAGTAGCCTATTTGGAATGTACCAATGTACTTACCATAGTCCAATTAGGGAGAGCGCACAGTGACTGGGATCCTGATTAGCAGGATTCCAATCAGAAGTCAGAAAACAGAATGACACCAGCAAAAAGTGGGTGTAACTATGAAAGCCGATCCTACTCTCCTACAGTCCCTTAAAAAGCTGAGACCATATTTGTTTGGTACTCACTTTTGTGTTCAAACTGACCACAGACCTCTCTGATGGCTCATATAGATGAGAGGGGAGAATCTAAAGCTATTGGGATGGTCCATTTCCCTACAGGGAATGGACTTTACAGTGGAACACAGACCTTGTTTTGCCCAATGCGGATGGATTTCCAGGTTTTTCCACTTAGCTGATGACTACCAGGGTGAAGGTTAGTGACCCATCGATATTCGTTGGGAGGGGGAAATGGCTTTGTTGAAAAGTCACACTGTGCTGTGCCCTGTGCACCCCCATTTTTTGCTGACTGCCAAGCCCAGTGCCAGTGCCAGTGCTATGTTGGAAACACAGTGAAATCAGACACATACACTACGGTACACTATATATGAGGGTACACTTATAATTGGTATGACCTACCCTATAAGTCCCTAGTGGATAATAGGGAAGGAGGATTAAAACTACCTAAAAGTTCCTGGTATAGAATTGGGCATGGCAGTTTAGTGCCCAGCAGCCCTTTCTGCACTTACATGTGTGCACTGCTAACAAGCATGTGATCATTTTAAAAGCAGCCATGTGTTACAGCACTGCTTTTAAATATAAATTGTTCCCAAATTTGACTTTGGCAGTAGAGGCACTTAAAAAGTGAACAACTGCAATAAATTGGCATTTTAGGTGCCCCCATGGGCTCCCCTAGGTGTCTCGTGGGTGGGGGGCCATGTCATTATAAGGATGGCCCTTATCAAAGATGTTTTATATGCCCTAGGGATAAGGGCACATATTACTTTCCCCATTGTAGTAAACCGTCTTCCAAAATCAACTTTGATGCTAGGTGCACTCTGGAGTGAGGTTCTCTAATATTTGATCTTTCATAGAATCGCATGCTTGAATCATCCCCGTCGTCAGAGTGGGAGTCCCATGGTATCATTATCAAAGCAGTAATTACTATTAACATAGGCAACAATGAAATGCACAGTCACTGCAATAGCCTATCAACATTCTTTTGTGAAAAAAAGAACCAAACTTAAGTAATAACCAGTCAGGCGACAGCATCCTGTAGAACACTCCCAAGAGAGGCTGAATTCCTCATATTTTCTACCACATGTCGTTTGATAGGGAGTCTCACTGAGCTCTGCTCAGATTTTTCGTTCGTTCTTCTGATATATATTCTCCAGTTGCCAGCAAACCATGTCGGATTCTTCTAAGAAGGGACTCTTCAGATTGTGTGGGTCTTGCGGTAATAAGAGACTTCATGCAGAAGATCCATGTAAAGACTGTATGTGCTGCAAAATTTGTAGAACCTTTTCAACCAAGACCCTAAAAGACAGAGAGGGTAAGTTGATGATTTTGTTACAAAGACTGAAAAACAAATCTTATGTTGTCTCTGAGGATGAGGATAGTAATACCTTTCACACCTCTCTGGAAAAACATAAAAGCAGAGAGAGGTCTCAGGAATCTCCTGATGGCCATAGAAAAGCTTCCAAAAAGTCTTGCCATGACTCTGCCAGCTCCTCACAAAAAGAAAAGCATTTATTTCCTACTGAGGAAAAATCCCATTCTTCAACTCCAATGGCCTCAGCAGTACCCCTGCGCGTCTGTAGGTGGTGTCAGTCGACTCCGCATTTGGCATTGTGGTCGCCGGGATGACGTCGCGGTAGCTGCTTAGATGCTAACCTTGTGCGCTGACGTCAGTTCTTGCTTTTTCCAGGCCAGCAGGCGCAGATCCGGAAAGAGCGGTACCTCCAGTCACTTTTCGACTGACTTTTTGTCGACTTTTGTTGACTTTGTTTTGAAGTCCATCCACACCTGGTGTATGAGGGATGCCCAGCTTCAAGGCTTGCGGTTCCTGTAACCGACTGCTGTCAGTGACGGATCCGCACCGCATTTGCCTCTACTGCCTTGAGCGCGACCACGACCCCAAGTCATACTCCGACTGCCGGACCATGGCCCCCGAAGTCTATGTGGAAGCGGTCCCGAAAGCTACTCGAGGCCCGGCTGTCGACACCGCATTGCACGAGGTCACGGTCGCGTAGGAGGTCGAGGGACCGGTCGCAGAGTCACCACCATTCTTCATCCAAGTCTTCGCACTCGGGGTCAGGTAAGTCGAAGTACAAGAAGAATTCGAAGAAGCATCGTCGCTCTTCGACTTCTTCCCGTCCTTCGGCTGTCGACGCGACGTGGGATGCGAGCGGTGCCACTCCCGAAGAGTCAGCTCCGGGTTCTCTTCCCTTTACCGGGACCGGGAGCGACCCCTGCCCAGCTTACTCAGTTTTACGAAGCAATGCATGCCATCTTTGGGCAGCCCGACTCCGCAGGCGCACCTTCGGGCCCCGCGGACTCGGCTGGGGGCCGGCAGCTTCGGCCTCGGTGCCGCAGGGTCCCCTTGGATCCAGGCCTGGATCCGGATCGGCGCTGGTTGACCTTATGTCTCCCCCGGTGCCCATTCCACCGGCACCACGTCCGCAGTCGACGTCAACCCCGGCCTCCACCTCGACGTAGACACGGAGTCGGACTGGCAGTGACGGGTACTTTTGTGCCTCTGTTCTACCCTGGCTCTTTGAGACCAGATTGGCAGCCAGAGGAGTGTGAGGAGGACTGGAAGGGGTCTGGGGACCCTTAAACCGACCATTTGGTTTATGAACAGGACTGGAGAGAGGAACTGTGGGAAGCCAGTGGTCTGGATAGCTCACCAGATCCTGGCATGTTGTCTCCTCCTACTGTGGCTACAGAGGAGGGAGCGTCCTACTCAGTGGTGTTGCGTAGGGTGGCCGAGGCTCTCCAACTCAAGCTACCTACGGTGGCAGGCAGGAATAACCTCCTGAAAGAGGTGCTTCAACCGGCAGCGAGCTCTTCGGAGCCCCTGCTGCCGTTTAATGAAGCCATCACGGACATCCTTTTGGGCACCTGGTCCAGGCCCAACACAGGGGCTCCTTTGCACAGGATAATTGCCCGAATACATCGCCCGGCCCCGGGCGACACCCCTTTTCTCTCCAAACACCCCACCCTTGAGAGCTTGGTGGCCCAAGTCTCCACCTCCAAAGGCGCATTCCCTAATGCACCACCCGATAGGGAATCCAAAAAGCTGGACCACCTTGGGAAGAAAATGTTTTCTTCCTCCAGCTTGGGACTGTGGTCGGTAAACACTGCATGTCTGTTGTGCCGTTACACCCACTCTGTGTGGGATATGGTAGCGCTGGTGCTGCCTCAGTGCCCGGAGGAGGCCCGGGCCGCACTCTCCCGTGAAGTTGCCAAGGAGAGAGACGCAGCGAAGTTTACCATCCTCTGTGGGCTGGATACCTCCGACTCACTAGGCAGGACAATTTCCATGTCAGTAGCCCTTCGAAGCTACGCCTGGTTGCGGTTGACTGTTTTTTCCGGGATGTCAATCTGTCCAATGCGCTTTGAGGACTCTCGGGCTACGGCCAGGTCCTTGGGCCTCTCCACCACCCGCCCTGCGCAGTCTGTCTTTCGCTCCTTTTGTGGCTACGGTAGGGGTGCCCAGCCACGCCCACCCAGCGGCACAAGCCGGCGCAAGCTGTGCAGCCTCTGCGCGGCCGGGGACGTGGGAACCAGTGCCGTGGTTCTGGGGGCCAGAGGGCAGGCCAGTCCACCACAGCCCCCTCTGCAGCAGCCTCGAAATCCTGGTCCGACCTTTCAGGGCCACCAAATGCCAGTGGGCGGCAGGATTCGCTATCTCCTCCCCCATTGGGGCACCATCACGTCAGACAGGTGGGTTTTGCAGATAGTCCGAAGGGGCTACTCCTTCCCCTTCGAGACTACCCCTCCCTCCATGCCAACTCAGTACCATTGCATGTCGGAGGATCATCTGGCCCTTCTCCAACAGGAAGTTTCGTCACTCTTGGCCAAAGGAGCCATTGAGCCCGTTCTTGCCCCAGAATTAGGTTGGGTTGCTATTCCCACTACTTTCTGGTGCCCAAGAAGGACAAAGGCCTGCATCCTATCTTGGATCTCAGGAACATCAAATGCTTCCTCCGGAAGGAGAAGTTCAAAATGATGACGCTCACTCAGGTCTTGTCTGCCGTCGACCCTGGAGACTGGATGGTAACGTTGGACTTGCAGGACGCTTAATTTCACATCCTCGTCCTGCCGGCCCACCGGCATTAACTGTGGTTCACAGTAGGCCACAAGCACTTTCAGTTTGCCGTGCCCCACTTTGGCCTTACCAGCGCCCCTCGAGTGTTCATGAAAATGATGGCGATGGTCGCAGCTCATCTGTGCAGATTAGGGGTTCTAGTCTTCCCCTATCTCGATGACTGGCTGTTGAAGGTGGGCTCGCCCCAGGCTGTTGTCTCCCACCTCCAGACTGCGCCCAACCTCCTGCATTCCCTGGGGTTCTCCATCAACATGTCGAAGTCACACCTGACCCCCTATCAGAAGCTCCTCTTCATCGGAGCGGTTCTGGACACGATGCAGTTTCGGGTTTATCCTCCCAAACAGCAAGTCTGGGATATTCGGGCTATGATTCCGATCTTTCAGCCTCTATCCCAGGTTTCGATCAGGGTGACTCATAGGCTGCTGGGTCTGATGGCCTCCTGCATCCTGCTGGTTGACCATATGGCATATGCGGGCTCTGCAGTGGGACCTGAAGTTCCAGTGGGCACAACATCAGGAGAATCTGTGCGATTGCGTCCAAATCCCGGAAGGCACTGCACACCAATTGCAGTGGTGGCTCACGAACCAGGATTGGGTCGGTGGCAGATCCCTCTCCCTTCCCCAACCAGAGTTCACAGTGGTGACCGAAGCATCACTTCTGGGATGAGGCGGCGCATGAGGGAGGCAGAGATCAGAGACCTCTGGTCTTCGCAGGAGTCAGGGCTCCACATCAACCTTCTGGAGCTTCAGGCCATTCATCTTGCACTCAAAGCATTCCTTTTCTCTGTCCGGGGAACAGTGGTGCAGGTGTTAACGGACAACACCACCTCCATGTGGTACTGCAACAAACAAGGCGGGGTGGGGTTGTGGACCCTATGTCAGGAGGTCCTCCACCTCTGGACATGGCTGGAACAGCAGGGCATATGCCTGGTGGTTCAACACCTGGCAGGTTCCTGAACGCCAGGGTGGAGGAACTCAGCCCCAGGTGCACAATGGATCATGAATGGCGTCTTTACTCTGCGGTGGTGCAAGGTCTATTTCAGCAGTGGGGAGAGCCTTGGTTAGATCTATTCACCACCAAAGAGAACGCACACTGTCAGCAGTTCTGCACGTTGGAATTTCCAAGGCGGCACTTGCTAGGCGATGCTTTTCGTCACCAGTGGAGTTGCGGTCTTCAATAAGCCTTTCCACCTATCCCACTTTTGCCCAGAGTGCTGAAGAAGATCAAGAGCGACTGGACCAGGTCATTCTTGTGGCTCCGAATTGGGCACGAAGAGTCTGGTATCCCGAGCTGCTCAACATGGCCATTCGATACTCCGATGCGACTGCCTCTTAGGGAGGACCTTCAGTTGCAGCAGCAGGGGACGGTCCTCCACCCGAACCTGTCCAGCCTCCACCTTCTTGCGTGGATATTGAGCGGCAGCAGTTGACGACGTTTGACCTGCCTCCCAAAGTCTACAGTCAGTGCTTTAAATGGAAAAAAATAAGTGCAGGTACTCACCAAATTGAGATGTGTACTAGGGGGCGGGGCTTGGGGCGGGGCTATGGGCAGTGCAATGGGACCCGGCCAGGGGCACACATTTATTATGATTGAGATTTAATTGGTGTGCAGATGTGCATTATTATACGAAAGCATTTCTGGTATATATTTGATTATTGCATTTCCCTTATAGTACAAAAGGGTACATTTAAAGTGGGCTTCTCATGGTGCAACACCTAGATCACATATGACTTGCACAAGATATTTTCCTTAACATTTTTTGGAAAGGTTTAACTATGGTTAACCCTCTTATTTCATTGCCACTTAGCAGACATCACCCAGCCCCTCCCAGGTGGCACAGCTTGGCCTCAAAGCTCCTTACCTGCTGTAAAGTCTGATTCCCTCTTTCCGGAGTCAGGCAAGCTCCTGAAAGCTCGAGCCAGGATGCCTGGCTCTGGCTAAGTTCCAGGTCCTCTTGCACCCTCAAGCCAAAAATGAACTGAACTGTGATAGTGCATGTGCCTGCTAACCAAACTCTAATATCATGTGCAAAGAATAAGACAAAATAGTGACCTTAATTGCAATACAGGAGAGAAAGAAAGATGAAGCCATCTAGAGGTTAAATTGCACAATGTGAAAGCAGAAATTCTAGGATCAATCCCAGCTTCCCCGCATGACCAAATTGTTTGATCGCAGTCAAATATTTTATCTTGCCAACCTCCTTTTTCTTCATTAGCACATATGATGGTATATTCAAATGCTCAAGTTCAAGCTGTGTGCAGTACAATCACATCTTGTAAAGTATAATGTTGCTTCATTCATGAAAAGAAAATAGCCCAAAAATGATGCACACCTGAAAAGTGACTTGCTTCCTAGATCACTAATGGCATTGCCCTCATGATGGGAGCACAAACCCCTCTCAGTGCTGTGTTATAGGCTTATGCACCTAGGTGAAATGCTTCCACATGAAAAAAATACACTTTTATTTCACTGGTAATGTTTTCAGGTCTTGACTTCTGTATGAGCTTTTAAGGCCAGGCCAGACTTCCTGGTTCGGCTCTGATTGGGCTCTCCTTGTTAATTTGTTGGTTCACCCACCTCTACCCCTCCCAGAGCCCTTCCACTAACCCAGGAGAAAATGGCCTGTACAAAACAAAATACAATTGTGTTGAAACACTGCAGAGGGAGCAGATCTGCACTGAAGAGAGAGTGGCCTTGCACTTGGTACAAGCACATTCTTTCACGTGCGCTTCAAATGCAGAGTGTGGTAATGCAGGGCTTGTTGGGCTTGCAACTATACACCTGCTATGTTGGACACTGCAGACAATACTCACTCATGCAAGAACACGCGCAGGGTCACAGAAATCATTCATGCACGCAGACAGGGCATTCAGTATATGCATTTTAGAAATGCTTACATTCGCTGCTTCCCACATTACTAAACCTTGACTCCCACTGGCTGTGCACAGCATCACTATCACCACTTTCCACCTCAGTTTGGATCCAAACATTTGCTGCCCTATTCTGCTATGCCAGCAGGAAGTATTCTCTTCGATTTCCCGAAAGTCACGAGATATGCCTGACCTGATTAGCCGGCCCCGCTCTCACACCTACAGTGCTATGGACTCCACAGCGCCTGAGTACATACTGCAGATAGCTGCCAAGGTTCAGATTGCTTATGTGTGACATTTTCATAATTTCAGTGTAATTATGAGTGACATTCAATGACTATGAGTGACACTTTCTCACAGGCAAAATCAAGCAGTGAAGACGAGGGAAACCTATAAATTTCAGAAATTACATCCATTTGAGCAACAAGAAACTCTAAGAAGATCTTAAAACTGCTGCAGAGCACCAGAAATGAATGGGATGTAAGAGGCCCTACCTACACGCATGATCTCAGCTGCCTACTAATACAGTTTCATAATTATTCACACTTGCTTTCAATCTGCCGCTGCCTGGTGTTCTGGAGGGCCCCAGAATATTCTGCATATGGAAGCCTCTTGCACTAAACTCTCGAACAAAAGCTAAGGAGAGTCCTGATTAAATGCACCCCCCAGCAGCCCTGGTTTAATGCACTCCCCAGCAGCCCTGCTTAAATGCACTCCCAGCAGTGTCAGCATCCAGTGCTGTGAACGAAGTGACGGCAGAGTGAGGGCTCTTATTAAATGCAACCCAGCAGTGTCAACATCCAGTGCTGTTAACATAGTGACGTCAGAGACTTTGATTTAATGCACCCCCAGCAGTGTCCACATTTTTTGCTGTGTTGTCAACGTAGTGACGTCGGAGCGAAGGCTCTGATTAACCGCACCCTCAGGGAACTAGGCCGAAGGGCGGCATCTGTCCCTTTAATAAGGCACATCTGTGACCTCGAACCACAAACAAACCCTCATCCGAGGAAATGCCTAGAACATTTGTCTGACGTGAGCTGAACAAAAAACTGCAGCTTCATGTGTAGTGAACAAACAATATCTGCAATAACACTGTTCTCTGCTCAGTGCACCGAGGCCCGCGGTACATCAAATATACCACGGAAACAAATAATATACGTTTAACCTTTTCTCCAAGAGGCCAAATGTGGCAATAATGAACTTCGAAAATAGCAAATAAAGTAACGGAGTTAAAATGTCTTTGAAGCATCTGGACGACTCCACGTGGAACATAAATGTGAATAAAATCAAAAGGACTGAAATAAAAGTCAGCACAGAAGGGGAGAACCGTGCCTTTATCTCAGGAGGCAGATGCTCTTAGTGGAAGAGATCTGCCTGGCGCAGGTTCCTCCCTCCACCACCACTGCACCCCGTTATGAGCCCGACGAGGCCTGGTGAAGGGTTGATGCCTGGGGGTCAGGTACACTGCATCCAGTTACAACAGGGAATAGAAAGCTAAGCAGTGAGTGCTGTAACATGCTCACAGTTACCACAATGATGATTGCACTTTCATTTTGGTGCCTGTGCCTAATTTCTGTCCCAGTCTGACTCTGGTCAGAGCAGACAGAGAGTCACAGGCTGTGTCAGTAATCACAGTGTGTGTCGGCCCCTCCCAAACTTCCTGCCAGCTCCCTGGCTCTGAATGAATGCCTTCTGGCGGCCGCTCAATTAGCACATTGTAAGGGGAGATTAGCATTCGATCAGAGTGCTTCACGAAAACGGACCCAATCATTGTCAGCTGTGTTGCGCTTCTTTTTGTAAATGCCAATTTCACGGAGCTTGGCTTACATTCCCATGAGTACCGGTACTCTCTTTGGACGAAGAGAAATTCCGGTACTCAAGCGCCGAAAATTTAGAAGTGCCGGTACTCAGTACCGGTGAGTACCGGCCCATTTAAAGCACTGTCTACAGTGTTATCTTGGCAGCCAGGCGTCCCTCCACTAAGACAGTTTACGCCTGCAGATGGAACAAATTTGTGGCATTGTGCACAGCAAAGGCTGTGGATCTCTTTTCGGATCCTCTTTCTGAGGTTCTCTTGTTCCTCCTTTTTTTGGCCCAGCAGAGCTCTGCTCTGGGCACTCTAAAGGGCTACCTCTCGGCCATTTCAGCCTTCCTTAGGCTTCCTGATCAGCCTTCTCTTTTCAAGTCCCCTGTTAGGAATAGATTCCTTAAGGGCATTACTCATCTTTTTCCTCCTGTTCCCTTCATAATGCCTCAGTGGGACTTGAACTTGGTTCTCACCTTCCTCATGTGTGATCCCTTTGAGCCACTACATAACTGTCCTCTCAGACTTCTCACTTTGAAAACTGCCTTTCTGGTGGCCCTCACCTCTGCACGCAGTGTGAGTGAGCTACAAGCTCTTTCTTCCAAGCCTCCCTTTCTGGCTGCCCATCCGGACAATGTCGTCCTTAGAACTGGACCTTCCTTTCTTCCCAAGGTGGTTACTTCTTTCCACATTGGCCAAACCATCACTTTGCTCACCTTCTTTCCGCCTCCTTTAAAAGAGGAAGAGAGGCTCCACCGTCTGGATCTAAAACATGTACTTTCTTTCTACTTGGATCGCTCCAAACAGTTCCGGGTGGATGACCAGCTCTTTGTTGGTTACATGGGCGCTAGGAATGGGCTGGCCATGCACCAATGGACCATCTCCAGGTGGGTCGTTCTGTGCATCAAATCTTGCTATTCTTTGGCAAAGAAGGGGCCTCAATGGGACTGAGCGCCCATTCCACCAGGGCGACGGCAGCCACCACTGCTTTGGGACGGGGAGTCCCCCTTAATGACATCTGTCGGGCAGCTACATGGGCATCACTGCACACGTTCACCAAACACTACTGCCTGGACAGCCAAGTCTGGAGAGACAGCTTCTTTGGCTGTTCTGTTTTCCAGGACTTTCTGGTGTCAACTTAGTTTGCAGACCCACCTCTGGGGTTGGTATTGCTAGGGTATCTATTCTAAGGAAAGGAATCTATAACTAACTGTTCCTTTCAGATGAACAAGTTACTTACCTTCGGTAACGATATATCTGTAAGAAACATAGGTTAGTTTTAGATTCCATACCGCCCCACCCACCCTCCTCATTCTGCGAACTGACTTCTAGGGTTAAGGATTTCCTTTCAGGGCCCTAGTTTTGTGCACCAGTGGTCAGTGTCTTGCATGGCTCTATGCTTCTGGCATGGAATGTCGTGTACAGAACTGATGCCAGTGCACAATGGCGACGTCTATGTAGCTACCGCGACGTCATCCCGACGACCACGACGTCGATGACAAATGCGGACAAAAAACTTTCCGGATCCAGTCTGATGCCTGGGGGTAATTCTAAGGTAAGCAATCTACAACTAACCTATGTTTCTTACAGATAAATCGTTACCGAAGGTAAGTAACTTGTTCTTTCAAAACACTCTATACCGAAGATTCTGATCACAAAAATATCCTCATCGTCGACGGCACCATCCTCAAAATCATTGCAGACGCAAAAATTACCACTGACATATTTGACATTCATCGTCTTAGCCGCTCTCATTGTAAAAAAAAACACCATTGGCGAAGGTTACAGATTCTGCACCATCAACGCCGGCTCTACTGACGATGCCTTTACCGTCGGCGAAGGTACCTGTCGATTATCCCTCTACCGTTGACGACAACTTCCTCTTCGACAAAGACCACAACGGCTGCGGCGCTAAGTGCATCGATGCCATTGACGGAGATGACCTCGGCGTCAGTTTCCATCATGTCATCGTCGATGGCACAATCACCGTTACAGTCAGTGAAACTGACGACGCCAACTTCACCCAATCTAAAAAGACATTTAATGCTGCAGTTTACTCCACTTTATCCATCGTCGCCGTTCCCGTCGATGACTGTCAACTAGGCTTTTTTTCAGAACCCTCCAATGGTTTCACCTTTGCCTCTTGCTACTTTCTCAGAAGAGTCAGATAATGATGATGATCTGTTTGGCCCTGCACATAGTCCTTTCCAACTTCACGTAAAGTATCAAGAAGATGATGATAAATATGAGGACCACTAGCCGCAGGAGTTTCATCACCAGCATGGTTCTGCCAAAACCTTACAGTATTTGGAACCTGCTAATGAGCCCATGGTCCTCCTTCCTGTAGCATTGGTTTAGGATTTACAAGCCATGTGGCAAGATTATCGCACTCAAATCCCTTCATCTGCGGGTGCACCACCGCCTCCACTTCTGCCGGCATCTCCACCGCTCATGCCTCTTCTCACACCTAGAATGACACTGAGAACTGACATTATTGTGTCTCCACAACAAGACGTATCCTCTGATGTTGATGTGGAGGAAGGGGAAATTCAGAGCACTGGACCAACTGGCAATGAGTGGGAAGAATATATAATTTCCACACCTGGTTCTCCAACTCCTCAATCAGAGGACTCACCGCCAGAAGACATAGGCAGTTTCCACGCTTTAATTGAAAGAGCTGCCTCTCCGTTCCAACTGGTGATGACAGTCAAACAGTCTGACTGCTTTCTTTATGATTTTAAAGATCAATCACTAAAGACTGTAAGGGTAATCCCTATAATTGATCATATTTGGGAGGAAGAAGTAAAAGAAATGAGAAAACCAACAACTATAATTGCAGTCCTGCCCAGGATAGACAGAAAATACATGGCCCCTGATGACGCGCTGTCTTGTCTGGTGGACACCCAAATCCAGACTCAGTGATCACTCAAGCTGCGCATCAAACATCACAAAATCCTTTGACATCTATCACTGCACCACCGGATGAAGGTGCCTGGATAATATTGGCAAAAGGTTTACTAGCGCTTCAGGCACTAGTGTGCATGAAGCCAATGCTCTGGTGATATTAGGAAGATACAACCGCCAGATGTGGTCTGATATCACACCATATTTGGACCTTGTTCCAGAAGATAAGAAGCTAGAGGCAAGGAAGGTATTATTAGATGGAGAAAGATCTACTTCTGAGATCAATGATGCATCTATGGATGTAGCTACCCTTGCTTGACATCAGGGTTGGCTGACGGTGACTACATTCCGCCCTGAAGTACAAAACAAAATTCTGAACATGCCTTTCCATGGCGATGCGCCTTTCGGAAAGCACATAGATGATGCCTTACAGGCCATTAAGCAGGACACAAGACTGCTAGATCCTTGGGAATGCTCCAGTATAGAAAGAGTCTCTTTCAAGGAGCTCGTGGACGGGGGACTTATTCCTTTTGTGGAGGCTTCCAAAGATACTAGCCTCAGTCTTACCAGTCATTTCGCACCTCCTACCAGTAGCATCAGGTTTTTTGTGTACCCCCACAAGCTGCTTACTCCAGACAACCTTGACGTAAGCAGCCCGTACAATCCAGAGATACTGTTAGAAAACAGTGACAATCCCATAGCGCCTGTTACTGTTCCCTCTACGCTACCTTCCAAACGAGCATGCATCTCTCACTATTATGATCAATGGTGAAGAATTACCACAGACAAATAGGTCCTGGATATAATAAGGTATGGCCATACCGTAGCGTTTGTCACAATTCCACCTCCTCTTCCACCACAAAAATCTCTTCCATTCCATCTTCAGTTGCTCAGGAAGGAGGCATTCATCATGCTGCAAAAGGAGCCATAGAGAGAGTTTCACGCTCTGACCAGAAAATGGGTTTTTACTCCCACTTTTATCTTGTGAAGAAAAAGTCGGGAGCTCAACAAATACTTACAGAGAAAGTCCTTCCGCATGGTAACTCTCAAGGAGATAATGCAACTGCTCAACCATTCAGATTTTATGGCCAGTCTCGATTTGTAGGATGCATTTTTCCCATCCTCCTATCCATCCCAAACCCAAAAGTTTCCCCGCTTCACTGTGGCAGGCGCTCACTACCAGTTCAAAGTCCTCCCCTTTGGTCTCCACTCAGCTCCTGTGGCAGCACATCTAAGATTACACGGTCTGCAGACTTTACCGTCTCTCGATGACTGGTTGGTGAAAGCTCCATTTCTTCACCAGACTTCAGAAGCCATATCTAATTGCCCACAATTGTTTCACTCTCTGGGGCACTCCTTCAATTACCAGAAGTCGGTTCTCTCGCCCTTTCAACTGTTAACTTTTCTCGGAGCAACTTTGGACACCTCTCAAAACAAGGCATTCTTGGCCGCAGAAAGGCAAAACAGCGTAAAATCGCTGCCTCACAAACTATCAGTAATAGAGTTTGCTTCTGTTCGTCTCCTCAAATCCTTTTTTTTTTTATTTGTCTGCCAACAAATCATATTCCGCTGCATATGCATGCCAATCTCCAAGCACAATCACAGAACAAACTGTATTTCAAAATTTCTCATACCCCCCCTTTCAGGGTCCTGCTGACCACCATGTTGTTTAAACACCTACAACAATTATTCATAAGAGGCATGTACTGATCTTTATAGCTTCCTGGATCATTCTGTTGATCCTTTTTTTTTTTTTTATTGGCATTTTGCGTGGGTTCAAAAAACATTTTACATTTATTGTATTAGCTGTTTTTTACATTTTATCTTGGGTCTTAAAAGTCCTTATCATTATATTGCATCATTATTTACTTTTGAGCTCCCATTGTAAAGCCTATAAATCCCATGCTGTTCGTGTCATCTTACCAACCAGAAAGCACCCCCACCCCCCTTTGTCGTGCCATTTCTCAGGATATAAAGGAACATATCTAACTTTCCATAGTTACATGATTATACATCTTACATTTTCTAACTACAGATCGTGTAAGTGGGCTTTCAAAAGTGCTACCCACATGGTTTTGCTGGCCTAGGGCTTGATTGCACGATGGCGTGCACGTGCACAGCTGCTCCTCTGCTCCTTGCATTCCCCCCTCTCTTCTCACCCAGCCCTTTGATGCTCTGCTCGATTACTTTCACTTTAGCCGCTTTGACCCTTGCATTCCCGCCTCCCTTCTCACCCAGCCCTTTGATGCTCTGCTCGATTACTTTCACTTTCGCCGCTTTGATGTTTGATCGCAAACGCGATCACTTCCGCTTGGCATAGCCTGTACTTGTTCTCTTTGTCCTCACATATGCTCTTCCCTCTATGTTTTTCTCTCTGGTCTCACATGTGCTATTCCCTCTGTATTTTCACTCTGCCCTCACATGTGCTTTTCCCTCTCCATTTTTAGGTCTCGACCTTGCTATCGCGTAAGCGATCGCAAAGCGAGACTATAGAAAGCGGGTTTGAAAAGTGCTCCCAAAAAGCGGATTTCATTGCTAGCACGTGCACAATCACGCGCATCGTGCCGCCATGCAATCCGCCTTTTGGGAGCACTTCAAAGGGTCCGCTCCCCCGCCCCCAAGCGCGCGCGCGCCACGCTCCGCCGGGCTTGTTTTTCTCCAGGGCTTAACAGCCCCAGTCAGCTCCCGGCACATAGGCACATAAATCTTGTCTTTATTTAGCACTTTCGGTTTTGTTTTTACTTGGCTGGGTGGGTGGGAAGACTCCTGATCATCACATGATTGTTGTGGTCTGATCTGTGTTTACATCGTGCGCACCGCCTGGCGACTAAGGAACAGCACTAAAGAGCAATTAACATTCTTTCACTTATTTTTGGGTGGTTGAGATAACGTTGCTTTCGTTTTCGATCTTTCTTTCCATTTATTTTCTTGCTGAATTTTCTTCGTTTGTTTTCGAGTTACCCTGCTTCTTGTTTAAGTCCATAGCCTGAATTTTCTTTGTTTGTTTTCGAGTGACACTGCTTCTTGTTTAAGTCCACAGTCAGGGCTTTAAATGGGATGAAAAAACTGGGGGGTCTCTCAAAGGGGCGTGGTCAACGTAATTAAGGGCGCTTGGATTAACAAGCATTTGCAATGCAATAGGTCTCGCATTATTAAAGTTTGAGCTATTGGCATTGCTAAATAATGCAACACCAATAGCTCAAACTTTAATAATGCGAGACCTATTGCATTGCAAATGCTTGTTCTCTCTTTCCTCACACATGCTATTCCCTCTGTATTTGTCTCTCTTCCCTCACATGTACTCTTCCCTCTGCATTTTTTCTCTATGCTCTCACATGTGCTCTTCGCTCTGTATTTTTTCCGCTGCCCTCGCATATGTTCTTCTCTGTATGTTTTCCTCTTTGCCCTCAAGTGCACTCTTCCCTCTGATCACATGCGTACACAACTATGCACACATACAAACACACGCATGCATTTACACACACATATGAACATATACAAACACACACAGACATGCATAAACATATGCATATACATGCACGCCAACACACCAACCCCGCATACACATATGAACAAGCACGCACACCAACATACTCAAACACATATACATACACACAAACATGCATACACAGACATAGGTATACACACAAACATATGTGTGCACATCCACGAAGACAAATGAACACAATGACACACCCATACTTGCACACCAATACACACATGCATACACAAACATATACACATACAAACACACACACATGCATACACACACAGATATATACACACAGACACACACACTATGCACACACACGCATCTCCCGTACTGTCTCAGGGGAAGAGTCGGTGTCAGCTGTCTCCTAGAGGGAGATCTCGCATGAGACAGTAAGACTCAGAGACATGTGGCGGTGGGGAGAGACAGACATGCCTCCCTTTAATTGTGTTATTACAAGATGGTGACTATCTTCTGCCACTGGTGCATTCAGATAAGCGGCAGGAAGTTCGTCGGACACATGCACTGGTTTCAATTTCGAGAAAGTGGGGTGAACGTTTCACAGATCGGGAGTGTGTGTCAACACGTGTTTCTCCTTCACTGCAAGGCCAATCAGTACGTTTTGTTTAACCGTGTGGTCATGAATTCTTTAATTGCATAAGTGAGCGGGTATGGATGTAAACAAAAATGTAACACTAATACCACATTTTCTGTCACTCTTGTGAACAGGTTTGCTGTGAATGTATGAATGAGAATGGCGTTTTAGAATACGTTGCATGGAAAAGGGTCAACATGGTGTATACGTGTTTTTGGGTGTTTTTTTTTTTTAATTATTTTTTTATTGCATGGTTAACGTCATGATATACCGGATTCGGATGCTTCATTGCAGATCAGTTGTTTGGCCCTTGGTTATTTACGAGTTTGGAAAATACTTTTGTATTGTTTCGATTCTTTTTGTCTCTGCCCTATCTCTTGGCTGCTTCCTTACTCTCTCCCATCTTCTCTCTCCACCTCTTTGCTACATGTTCTCTCATAATGTTTTCATTTTCCCCAACTCTCCTCTTTACTCTCTCTAATTCTTTTTTTGCTCCTTTTCTGTCTCTGTCCCTTCTCTCCTCTTTCTCTCCCCACCTGTCCCTTCTCTAACCCCACTCCTCTTCCTCTGCCCGCCCCCCCATCCCTCTCTCGCGCAGTACTGCAGCATAGGCAGCACCAGGTCTCTGATGCCTTCTCAGTGTTGGCCCTGGGGGTGGAGGAGGTAAGTCAGTCCCGCAAGTGAATCCCATTATCAACAGATAGTGACCCTCTATTTACCAACAAGTACGGAGCGGTCTCGGGTGACGGCTGATGCGAACAGTGATCTGCTCTCGGCCCCGGCAGGGCCTGTGGGGTGGGTGCGTTACCATACACTAGGAGAGGAAGTAAAAGTGATATCCTCCCCTCCCCCCCACTCCACCACTGTCTCTCCTCACCCTCCACCTCTCTCTCTCCTCCACTTCTGATTCCCTTCCAACTCTGTCTCTCCTTACCCTCCACCTCGGTCTCTCCTTACCCTCCACCTCGGTCTCTCCTTACCCTCCACCTCGGTCTCTCCTCACCCTCCGTCTCTCCTCACTCTCCACCTCGGTCTCTCCTCACCCTCCACCTCCGTCTCTCCTCACCCTCCACCTCCGTCTCTCCTCACCCTCCACCTCGGTCTCTCCTCACCCTCCACCTCCGTCTCTCCTCACCCTCCACCTCCGTCTCTCCTCACCCTCCACCTCCGTCTCTCCTCACCCTCCACCTCCGTCTCTCCTCACCCTCCAACTCTGTTTCTCCTCACCCTCCACCTCACCCTCCACTTGTCTCTCCTCACCCTCCACCTCACCCTCCTCACCCTCCACACGTGTCTCTCCTCACCCTCCACACGTGTCTCTCCTCACCCTCCACACGTCTCTCCTCACCCTCCACACATCTCTCCTCACCCTCCACACGTGTCTCTCCTCACCCTCCACACGTGTCTCTCCTCACCCTCCACACGTGTCTCTGCTCACCCTCCACATGTGTTTCTGCTCACCCTCCACATGTCTCTCCTCACCCTCCACACGTCTCTCCTCACCCTCCACATGTCTCTCCTCACCCTCCACACGTCTCTCCTCACCCTCCACACGTCTCTCTCCTCACCCTCCACCTCACCCTCCACACGTGTCTCTCCTCACCCTCCACGTGTCTTTCCTCACCCTCCATGTCTCTCCTCCCCCGCCACGTGTCTCTCCTCACCCTCCACACGTCTCTCCTCACCCTCCACACGTGTCTCTCCTCACCCTCCACACGTGTCTCTCCTCACCCTCCACACGTGTCTCTCCTCACCCTCCACACGTGTCTCTCCTCACCCTTTACACGTGTCTCTCCTCACCCTCCACACGTGTCTCCTCACCCTCCGCCTCACCCTCCACATGTGTCTCCTCCTCACCCTCCACATGTGTCTCCTCCTCACCCTCCACAGGTGTCTCCTCCTCACGCTCCACATGTGTCTCTCCTCACCCTCCACACGTGTCTCTCCTCACCCTCCACATGTGTCTCTCCTCACCCTGCACGTGTCTCTCCTCACCCTTCACGTGTCTCTCCTCACTCTCCACGTGTCTCTGCTGCACGCCTCACACTGCTGCACGCCACACACTGCTGCACGCCTCACACTGCTGCACGCCTCACACAGCTGCACGCCTCACACTGCTGCACGCCACACACTGCTGCATGCCGCTGCACGCCACACACTGCTGCACGCCTCACACTGCTGCACGCCACACACTGCCACACACTGCTGCACGCCGCACACTGCTGCACGCCGCACACTGCTGCACGCCGCACACTGCTGCACGCCGCACACTGCTACACGAAACATTGCTGCACGCCACACACTGCTGCATTACTCACTGCTGCATGCTGCAGCACACTGCTGCACGCCGCACACTGCTGCACGCCGCTGCACGCCACAGTGCTGCATGCCTCACACTGCTACACGAAACACTGCTGCACGCCGCACACTGCTGCACGCCGCACACTGCTGAACGTCTCACACTGCTGCATGCCGCACACTGCTGCACGCCGCACACTGCTGCACTCCACACACTGCTTTTATGCGAGTTTATGCTACTGACATTGTAAATGACAATGCCTTTTATTTGTTTTAAAACCAAAACATAAATAAAAGGCATTGTAATTTTACAATGCCAATAGCTCAAACTCTTATAAATGCGAGACCTATTGCATTGCAAATGCTTGTTTTAGGTTGAGCCTAGGGGCAGCACGCATGTTCTGCGAGGCTGCTCTATTAGAGTATGCACTAGAAGCCCCACCCACCCTCCGCCCATTTTTGTCATTGGCTTTGTGTCATTGGCCTTCTTAAATGCTGGCTTCTGATTGGTAAATAGGCTTTTTAGTCCGTCCTTGTCTCCATTTGTTACCGCTATAAGGACTTGACCTTTTACTGGTGGTGTCACACTGTCTTTTTTATCTTAGCTTTCAGCACTATTTTGTTTAATGTTTTAGTTGCAGAGACGCGCTTTACTTTATTTATCTGCATGCAGCGTGGTTCACTTTAGCGGTCGCGCTCATATATTTAATACATTTGCAGCGCGGTCCACTTTCACTTTTAGCAGCCATGCTTCTTTGCTTACTTAAATAATTTGCAGCCATCGAGTTTCTATTCGGATCGGTTCCGTGAAGAGTTGTGTTTGCGCAGGAGTTTTGCTTCCCATGGTCTTAGACTCTAATTGCAATCCAATTTGATGTCTTGCATCAAGATTGTGCGAAAGGGACTTCTCAAGGGACGCTGGCATGGGACTGCTTTGCTGGGGAGGGTGGGTGTTCATGTCTGCTAATCAAGCTCCGTTATTTTCACGTCCTCACATCAATACCTGGGAATTTCGTTTTTCATTTCAATGACTATGCTGCCTTTTACACATTTTATCATGGCTGTTTGTCATGACAATAGCCACCACGTTTACGCGCGTTAGTGGCCATACGGTATGTGAGGAGATGATTTAACTCTTTCAGAGAGAAGCGTGTATGTGGCAGTCATCATGCTGCACTCCGTGTGTCGCAGATAACTTGTACGGTTTTCGCAGTGTTTTCTCACTTCTTACAAGTTTATTTAAGTGTCTTGTTTCGAAATGCTACTTCAGCTCATGTACCATAGCAGTCTCAGACACCTTTACGTAGCAACCAGTCCAACCGTCCGTAAATTTCACGGACAGTCCGTAATTTCGGCCGTCTGTCCGTTGTCCGTGAAGGATTCTTTAACGGGCGCCATTTGTCCGTAATTTTAACCGGGCACCGATCGCACCACCCTAAAACCGGCACAGCTACCACCCACCTCCCTGCTTGACTCCGATGCTGTTGAGGTCGGTGTAACAGACTCCGATGCAGTACCAAAGCTCAGATACCCAGCAGCATTGGAGAGGCACAGCGGGATGGCAACCCTCACACTTTCAGCCCTAGATGAGCTGTTAAGAGGTGCTTGAAGGTGACTGAGAGGGAGGGGCTGCAGCTTCCAGAGTAGGGGCATCTATTCAGATGCAAACAGCCCTGAATGCGTCATGTCTCTGCAATTTAGAGGGGCCTCAACATTCCCTTCCTGCCCAGGGCCCCAAACATCCTAGAACCGGCCCTGATTACACCGAGGCAGCACGGCCCTGATTACACCGAGGCAGCACGTGGTTGTCTTCACAGAGCTTAATTACTGTCACTAAATTGTAAGCAAGCCTCCGTTCTTCAAACATGCAGTCTATAATGTAATAAAATAAAGAAATGGCACAATCGCACCCACACTGATTAACAAAGTATGGAGGACAATCAGTTAAATCAGTTCTCTTGGAGTATCTCCTTCAAGTACTGTACATCACAGTGGGGGATGGCAAAACTAACATATTAGAAAGAGAGCCTGTTGTCTTGTCTAGGAGGGGTTGAGGAGCCCTACCCCACCCTTGAAGAGACCAAGATGATACTAGAATACTGCATGCCCACCCCTGTGCCCACCCTGGTGGATCCTGTTCCCCCTCCTGTGATGGCTCCTGCCCCCCCCCGCCCCCCCAGTGATGGCTCCTGTCCCCCCATGTGGTGGCTCCTGCCCCCCCCCCCCCGCCTGTGATGGCTCCCGTCCCCCCTGTGATGCATCCTGTCTCCACCCTGGGTGGCTTCTGTCTCAGTCCTGGAATGGCTCCTGCAGCAAGGGTGAAGTTCTTGATGGGCCTCTTCTCAAAAAGGCTCAGCTTAAAATTAATATGAAAAGGTGGGCGAGTGAGTAAGTGAAGGGATGGCTGGGTGAATTAGTGAAAGGGTGAATGGATGAATGAACGATTGAATAGATGGATAACGAGAGAGGATGGATGGATTGATGAGTGAGTGGAAGGATGGATGGATGAGAGAAAAGGTAAATAGCTGGATGTATGGGTGGAAGGGTAGCTGGATGGGTAAAAGGGTGGATGGATGAGTGAAAGGATGGATGAGTGAAAAGGTGGATGATGAGTGAGTGGATGGATGAGTGAAATGATGGATGGATTGATGAATTGATAAGTGCAAGGGTGAATGGATGGACGGATGAGTAAAAGGGTGGATGTAAGGATGGATGAGTGAGTGAAAGGGAGGGTAGATGGACAAAAGGATGAATAGATGAGTGAAGGAATAAAGGATAGATGGATGAGAGAAAGGATGGATGAGTCACAGGGTCAATGGATGGATTCATGAGTGGATGAGTAGATGGATGGGTGGATGGATGGAAGGAAGGATGGCTAAGTGAAAGGGTCGATGGAGAGAGAAAGGGAGGATGGATGGATGACTGAAAGGGTGGATGGGTGGAAGGATGAGTGACTGGGTGGATGGATGAGTAAATGAAAGGATGGCTGGATGGGTGAAAGGGTAAATGGCTGGATGGATGAGTGAATGGATGGATGGATGAGTGGAAGAGTGGATGGATGAGTGTACAGATGGATAGGGTGAAAGGGTGGATGGATGGATAATGGATGGATGAGTGAAAGGATGGATGAAGGGATGGATGAGTGAAATGACAGATGGAAGGATCCATGCTTGGATAGGTTTGCAAATGGTTGAATATATTTGGATATGGCTGGGCTTACTTATATACTATTGCGCAACCTCCTCTGATATGTCTGTAAAACTTACCTATTGTCCTGAAGTTTTGTCCTGAATTTTGACCTCCTGTCCTGAATTTGTGTCCTGAATTTTGACCCTTTGTGCTGAATCTTTACACTCACCGTCCTGAATTTGCACCAATGCCAGTTGGTCACCCTAAGTTCTACAGCACCTGATCCTGGGGTGGGGGTGGGGGGGTTCTGCCGACTGTGCTATGCTAAACTGCCTGTGACTGTTCTTCTATTAAACACTTCCCTCGCTCCTCCCACCTCCTGGGGGAGCTGGCTCAGTCTGCAAGGTGATGCAAGCCCCTTTTTGTGACGTCCCCAGCCCTACTACTAATCTTCTGCCAGCTAACGCAAGAGCGGGTACCCGCCCCAGTGGCGGCCTCCGCCGCCTGACAATGGATTGCAGGGACAGTTAGCCGTTTCCAAATATTGCAGAGGGCAACACTGGAGCTCTGTCATGGCAGAGACCCCATAGACCAGGCTGATAGTCTCCAATAGAACTTGGCCCAGGCAAAGCAAGACAATGTACCCCACTCTGCAGTCACTGAGCTCCACACTACTCAGGAAGAACCACTGCTATGAAGTCACCTTGGACCCGGGAGCCAGGAGCTATCCTGGAGGGTCTTGCAGCCCAGGCACAACAGAGCTTGTTAGTGCCTGAGTCCTAATAAGTTAGGTTTGTGAACCCAGGCAGTTGACCTGTTTACACCTACTGCATGTCTTTGTACCCCAGGTTGATGGCTCCCAAGCATGTTGTGTTTGTTTGTTTGTAATACCACATGTTCTGTGCCCCAGCCTCGTTACTGGCTTCACTGCCTTTGCACCCAAGTCTCTGTGCCCCCTTGTGGCTAGAGCCCATATGTCTGAGCCTGTGTGCTCCAGTGTGAGTATTCGGTTCTCCCCGGTTCTTATAATAATTGTGCAACAGGCTGCGTGGCCCTCTGCCCAGACTGAGTATTTGGTGCCCCAGACTACAGACCCCTGTATCATAACCTTTGCACAATGATTGCAATACACCATGCCCTCTGTATACTAAGCTGTGTGCCCAGTGACCCAGTCGTGGTGTGTGATGTCAAGTGCACATACCAAATGCCCACGTATTCCCCCCCACATGTACCAAAATGTGAACCTCCGTGTTCCCCAGACTGAGCGCCTCTTTCTGAGTATCAGATGAAGCTCTTGAGTGTGAGCACCCCTATTCTACCCACGACATTGCAGCATGCCGCAGGCTTACTACTTTATTTATTTAAATTGCTACGCAGTCTGCTTTAACTATAGCGGCCACATCTATTCAATTATTTAATTTACGGCGCAGTCCGCTTTCAGTTTAGTGGCCGCGCTTATACAATTATTGATTTTACAGGCAGCCGCTATACATTAGCACCTGTGCTGATTTATTTTATTAATTAATAGTGCGGCCCACTTTCACTTCAGCGGCTGTGCGGAACGTTTCTTAAGCATTTTATTTTTACTGTGTGTGAAAGCTCACCATATGCGCTTTTAGTTTAATATTGTCCGTGCCCCTTTGTTTAGACACCACTTACTGAAACCTGAATATCGTAAGCAGCGTCTTAATAAATAAACGCGGACAACATTAAAGTGTTCTCACATTTGCAAGAGTTTGAGCTATTGGCATTCAAATTAACAATGCCTTTTATCTATGAGAAGGTATACATGCCCATGGCCACAACCACAATAGCCGATAATCTAGCCTGCCTTAAAGATATCCGAATGCCCATGCTGGCCCCTAGGGCAGCTCAAGAACTGGAGGCAGATCTGACGTCAGACGAACTTGCGCTAGCAATAGGTGCATTGCACACTGGGAAGGCCCTAGGACTCAATGGAATACCTATAGAATTCTACAAGAAAGCATCAACCCAACTCGTACCACATCTGCTCAGTATGTTCGAGGAAAGCCTTGAAAGGGGAGAATTACCAAGGAATCAGCATATGGCGACGATAGTGGCCATACACAAACCAGGCAAACCACCGCAATAAAGTACATCTTACCGGCCAATTTCATTAATAAATGCGGAAGCCAAAATACTGGCTAAAGCATTGGCAGTCAGGCTGCAACCGTACCTTACAACGCTGATACACCCGGTCCAATCGGGATTCATGCCGGGCCGCGACACGGCACTCAACCTGAGGTGACTATGCAGTGTTATGGCACGCATACCCACTATTAAGGACGACGCTCTCATTCTTTCTTTAGACGCACAATGCCATTCGACCTTGTCGAGTGGCCCTTCCTCTTCGCAGTCCTCAGGCATCTGGGTTTAGGCCCCAAGTTTTCTGCATGGGTCCAGCTGCTGTACACGAAGCCCCTGGCACAGGTGGTGGTAAATGGTCATTGTTGGACCTGGCCCTTTTGGCAGGTTCACCCCCAAACTTTTTGCATTTATCCTGGCCTCTTTCCCTATGTAGTGTTAGTAGTTTTAGGCCTATAGGCACTTTTAGCACTGTGTCCCAGTGTAAAGTATGTGCGCTCTGTGTTACATGTAGTGAGACTGGTCTGCCCTTCCGTAGGAATGCATGGGGGATATGTGTGTCCGTGGTAGTTCCTGAGGTGAGAGGAGTGCAGGGGCGAGTTTGGTATGTGCGAACTCGTGGGAATAAATGCTGCACAATGGTGTGCGCAGATTTATGGTGACTGGTGGAGAAGTGCCACTTCTAGAAGTTGGCATGTCTGTGTGCTGTGTGATGTGAATTGCCTGTCTGGCTTGTGATTGACAGGAGCTGAAAGGGCTGGGGGATTCCAGGAGCCAGGGTGAGTCTGCCCGGTGGTGAATGGAGAGATCTGCATGTAGATGGGAGGGAGGAGTTGCACCTCGGACCTGAATGAGGCTGGGCCTTTCCTTCACAATACTGGCTCCACCTCCTGTGGTGCGTCTGATGTCCCTGGCCTGTCCTGAGAATAGAGAGGGGAGCTGGGCAAAACAAAGTGCTCCTGAACCAGTTGTATCTGGTTCTCCCCTTGCCCTACAGTTGCAGAACAAAGAAAAACTTTGTATAAAAGAAGGGGCTGTGACCCCATGAAAATGTTCTTGTTTGTGGACTTGAATCTACCAGGGGCGTGCTGCTGCTGGGGCTCAGGGGAAGGCTAGCCTCCTAGGGCCCTGCCCTGCCCCTGGATGCCTGGAGGACTTTCCCTTGCTGGGCGCTGTTGCGCTCCATCCCTGATGCCCAGGACGTTTTGGACCTTTCATTTTTGGCTTTGCCTTTCCTTTGCTAAGGCTTGATGGGGCTGTGCGATCCTGAGGAGGAGCGCTTGCTGTTGCTGGTGATTTGCCCAGCTGAGAGGGAGCACGAGGGCTCCGCAGCGTGGCGCTGCGGCATTTCCCGGGGGAACCCCGACGTGGGATTCCCCCATGCTGGAGGGTAGAGAGGCGGGAGCCCACCCCGCTTGTTGTTGTCTTTCATTGCGCAGGTGCCCACCCTGCGTCTTCGTTTTTATTTTTGTGGCCGATGCGGGTGCCCACCCCGCTTATTTGGGCCTTTCGCGGGTGCCCACCCCGCTGCATATTTTTGGTCTCGAGGTAGCCTGCCCCTCGTTTTCCGCCGAGATAGGGAATCACCACCACGGCCCATGGGGCCGAACCGGAAGTCAGGCGAACCGTTGCCCGGGACGTGGGCGGGGCCTGAAATCGGCCGGAAGAAGGAGGCAGCAGCCTGGAGCCTCGTTGGCTCCACACGAAGAAGTCCCGGTCCCGAGACGGGAGACCGGGTGAAGTATGGCGTATGAGGAAGGCGGGGCTCCCGTGACGAGAGAGAGCCCCGCAAGCGCCAAAGCCTGTCACCTGCGGAGGGGGCGCGAGGCACATTGCTGGTGCCTGCCCCCCCCTGCCAAGAGCCGGTAAGTTGAGGCGGCTTGGGGAGGGGGGTCACACGTGTCGCACAGGGCCGATTTGGTGAGCGGGAACACAGTTGCAGGCCGCTCCAACGGCGCAGACTCCTTTGTATTGAGAGCCCGTGTGGCTCTAGCGATGGGCTAACTCGATTGAAGGGGCTCCCGGGGGGGGGTCCCCCAGGCACAATGGTGCCAGTTTGTTATGTGGCTTCACAGCGGCCCCGCCGTTGCGGGCCGCTGAACCCATGGGCATTATTATTCTAGAGCCCCGAGTGGCTCCAACGCTTGGGGGCCATAGTTATTTACGGAGCCAGTGCGCTCCGGAGGGGCTGCTTATTTTCAGAGCCAGATGGCTCGAACGCTGGGGGCATATCTACTTTAAAGGGCCAGCAAAGTCCGCGTTCTTTCCCACGTTTGCACCCATCCTTTTTAGAGCCTTGGTGGCTCCAATGTTTGGTACATTTGTTTTAAGGGCTACTGTTTGAGATGGCCAGTTGGCCAGGGAGGGACTGTGAGTTGTGTAGGGCGTCAGGCCCTAATGTGATTTATGTTCATGTGATTATGCCTAATGTGAGTTATGATTAAGATGTTAGTGTCTAATGCGTTAGACTTCTAATGTGAGGGAGGTGCTAGGAAATATAAATCTGAAAGAAACACGTTAGTTAGATTCCTCACCTTAGAATATCCCCAGGCGTCAGACTGGATCCGGAAGATTTTTCGTCAGCAATACCCCTTGCGCGTCGCTAGGCGTCGTCTGCGGCTCCGCGTCCGTCGTCGGCGTCGTGCGCCGGAATGACGTCGTCGGAGTACTTAGACGCCGCCCTCGCGCGCTGACGTCAGTTCTTCTTTTTTCCGCACCAGTAAGCGCAGATCCGGGAGAGCTACCCCTTTAGTCAATTTTTGACTAACTTTTTTGACTCTTTTTGGTCAATTCTCGACTCTGGTGCCGGTAGGATGCCTGGTTTCAAGGCCTGCGACGACTGTCACCGACTGATGTTGGTGACCGATCATCACCGCGGGTGCCTGTACTGCTTGGGCCTCGACCACGACGCGGCGTCGTGCTCCGACTGTATGGCCCTGACCTCGAAAGCTAGGCGGGAGCAGTCCCGCAAGCTTCTCGAGCTTCGCCACTCGGCTCCGCGTCGCTCTCGATCCCGGTCCAGGAGGAGGTCCAAGGATCGGTCGCGGAGCCGCACTGGACATCGTCACTCGTCTGGCTCGAAGTCTTCGGGTAAGTCGAGGCACTCCAAGAAGTCCAAGAAGCGACACCGCTCTTTGGACTCCCCTCGCCGGTCGCGCGACTCGGCGGAGGGTCCGGGTGGTTCCACCCCCGCGGCTCCGCAGGAGCCGCAGGCGCCGCGCAAGTCCCCATACCCGACGGTCCCTGGGACTGACGCGACGCCGGCGGAGGTCAGTGCCTTCCTCTCGGCCATGAGGAACCTGGCCCCGCCGTCGACGCCCGCTGGCGCGCCTTCGGGCCCCGCGGACTTGACTGGGCGACCTCGCATGCCGGCAGCTCCGGCCCCGGCGCCGCTGGAGGCTCGGGCCCCGACGCCGCAGGTCCCGAGGGGCCCGAGCCTGGGCCCCCGTCGACGCCGGTCGACCTCGTTACGCCTCCTCCGCCGGCGCTGACACCGATACCACCCCTGACGCCGGCTCCGGTCGACGTCAATCCCCGGTTCAGCCCCTGTCCGGTCCCGACGCCGATGCAGAGCCGCCCGACGCCGCATCCGACGCCGCATCCGACGCCGCTAGAGACACATATTGTCTATCGACCGGCGCCGATCATTCCTCCTGTTTACCAGGAATCGGATGACGGGGGCGACTGGGAGGGGTCTGATGACCCTATGGCCCTTCAGAGCCAACTTGCACAGGACTGGGCAGATGAACTGGGGGAGGCCAGTGAGTTGGATACCTCTCCAGACACTGGATTCATCTCTCCTCCGACTGTGGCTTCGGAGGAGGGTGCAGCTTTTTCTGTGGTGCTGCGCAAGGCAGCCGAAGCCCTTGGGCTTGAGCTGCCTGCTGTGGCTGTGAGGACTAACATCCTCACTGAGGTGCTTCAGTCTGCCGCATGCTCCACTGAGCCTCTGCTGCCATTCAATGAGGCCCTCACTGACGTTCTGCAGGGCACCTGGTCCAAGCCCTCCACAGTCCCTCCTGTGGATAGGAACATTGCCAGGCGCCACCGCCCTGCTCCGGGCGACCCCAGTTTTCTGTCCCAACACCCCACCCCGAGAGTCTGGTTATCCAGGCCTCTACCTCCCAATCCTCCTTCCCGTCCGCTCCTCCGGACCGGGATTCCAAGAGACTGGAACAGTTTGGTAAGAAGCTGTTCTCTTCGCTCAGTTTGGGCCTGCGGTCTTTGAACACCGCCTGTCTCTTGGACCGTTATTCCCACTCTCTGTGGGATGCGGTGGAGGACGTGCTGCCACTGTGCCCGGAGGAGGCCCGGGCGCGGCTTTCCTCGGCCCTGGCCGATGGGAGAGATGCAGCGCGCCATGCAATCCGATGTGGGCTTGACACTACGGACTCGCTGGGTAGGGCGATTTCTACCACGGTGGCGCTTCGACGTCACGCCTGGCTGCGGTCCACGTCCTTTTCAGGGGATGTCCAGAGCACCCTCATGGACATGCCTTTTGATGGCGCTCACCTTTTTGGTGACAAAGCGGACAGTGCGCTGGCTCGCTTCAAGGACTCCCGGGCTACGGCCACGTCCTTGGGCCTCTCGGCCCGCGGCCACAAACTTCCGCTTTTCGCTCCTTTCGTGGCCAAGGAAGGGGCTCCTCCTCCTCACGTCCGCCTAGCCACCGGCCGCAGAACCAACCTGCACGCGGTCGCGGACGTGGTTTCCGCCGCGGCGGTACTGGAAGACAACGCGGTCAGTCCACATCCACCCCGGCAGCATCCGCCTCAAAGCCTTCCTAGTCCGAGCTTTCAGGCCCATTCCACGCCAGTGGGCGGCAGAGTTCGCCATCACCTGCTCCACTGGCGGTCCATCACATCGGACAGGTGGGTGCTGCAAATCGTCCGAAGGGGCTACTCCCTCCCCTTCGAGACGACCCCTCCAGCCATGCCACCGCAGCACCACCGTAATTCGGGGGATCATTTGAATCTTCTCCACGAGGAAGTTTCGGCCCTCTTGGCCAAGGGGGCCGTCAAGCGCGTTCCGAGCCCAGAAGTAGGTCGTGGTTGTTATTCCCACTACTTTCTGGTTCCCAAGACGGGCAAAGGGGGCCTACGCCCTATCTTAGACCTCCGGAACGTCAATGCCTTCCTCCGGAAGGAACGGTTCAAAATGTTAACTATGGCTCAGGTTCTAGCTGCCCTCGACCCTGGAGACTGGATGGTAGCGTTGGACTTGCAGGACGCATATTTCCACATCCCCGTCCTGCCGGCCCACCGGCGTTACCTGCGGTTCACGGTGGGTCAGGAGCACTTTCAGTTTACCGTGCTCCCCTTCGGCCTTACCAGTGCCCCTCGGGTGTTCACGAAAGTGATGGCGGTGGTCGCAGCTCATCTGCGCAGATCAGGGGTTCCAGTCTTCCCCTATCTCGACGACTGGTTGTTGAAGGCGGGCTCGCCCCAGGCAGTCGTCTCCCACCTCCAGACTACGGCGGATCTCCTGCATTTGCTGGGGTTTTCCATCAACGTGCCGAAGTCACACCTGAGTCCCTCTCAGAAGCTCCTTTTCATCGGAGCGGTTCTCGATTCGGCGCAGTTCCGGGTTCATCCACCGGAACAGCAGGTCCGGGATATACAGGCCCTGATTCCCATCTTTCGGCCTCTATCCTGGGTTTCGGTCAGGCTAGTGTTGCGGCTTCTGGGGCTGATGGCCTCCTGCATCCTACTAGTGCATCACGCCAGGCGGCGCATCCGGGCTCTGCAGTGGGACCTGAAGTTTCAGTGGGCCCAGCATCACGGAAACCTGTCCGACCATGTCTTGATCTCGGAGGGCACTGCACAGCAGTTGCAGTGGTGGCTCACGGACCGCGATTGGGTCACGGGCAAGAGCCTCTCCCTACCCCTACCGGAGCATGTCGTAGTGACGGATGCGTCCCTCCTGGGATGGGGTGGCCATATGGGAGAGGCGGAGATCAGAGGCCTCTAGTGTAGGAGAGTAGGGTCTGCTTTCTATGTTCACCCCCACTTTTTGCTTTTGCTTTACTGGTTTTCGACTTAGATGTGGCTGTGGGCCTGCTAATCAGACCCACAGCCCTGCTGTTCTCTCTCTAAATTAATACTATGTACTTTAGGTGCATAACCCATTTGGATAGGATCACCTTATTGGCCCCTGTACAGTGTACCCTAGGTACCCAGGGCATAGGTGTACCCTAGGCCTACCAGGGGCTGCAGCATGTATTATGCCATCCCTGGCCTGGCCTTCCATTTTGACACAACTGGCTGATCACTCAGCTGGGGCAAGGTAGTGTAATCACCCCTTGCTTAGGTGTAGTATTCCTATACCTAACTTACATATAGACACATGTGTACCTATCAGTCACTCCTATGGCAGGCCTTAACAATCCTGGAGGCAGAGTGCTTGGTAACATGTGAGATGGTGCTCTAGCATGAGCTGAGCCTGTCTGCAGCTTTCGGAACCATGTCCTTATAGCTGTTCTATGATATAGCCTACCATATACTCTTAAAGTGCCTTATAATCTTAGACGGTTATGGTAACTATGGTTTGGCTTTATCGAAACATGTCGTGTAAGGTGTCTAACACTGTGGAATAATACCCCCATACCATTTCTGGACATGAGGATATTATTCCCCCTTCTAGAGGGAAAGACATGTTAAAATCATACTTCACTGTTAGCCTCTGACCAAAGCCTCAGCATCACAAAATGGATGCTGCTGCCACGACACAAGTCTGACCTCCTGCAGCTGGGAGTGATCCCAGCCAGGGAGGCCTGGACAATAGGTTTCCTGCTTGGGGAGGTGCTAGCACCTCCCCAGACAGCCTTTAGTGTATTGGGGCAGGGTGGGCTGAAAGGAATGAGACATGCCTGGGGCACACAAGGTGTTCCTTGCATAGTCCAGTTCAAACCGGCGCTGGGGCACTCCAGCCCCAGCTCTGGCGCGAAACTGGACAAAGGGAAGTGGGTGTAACCACCCCCTCCCAGCTCCCACCCATAAGGCGTGACCTAGCAGGTATCCCAGCCCCCCAGATTAGTATAAGAGTGGGAGTTGGGCCTCAAGACTTTAGATTATCCTGAACCTGCAAACTTGAACAGAAACTCTGGACCTTCGACATTCGACGAAAGAAGAAGACTGAAGAATCTCCCTTGTGGCCAAGGAGTGGCTACCCTGTGCAAACAGGCACCATCAAGAGACTACCCTTTGCTTTGCCCAAGTTCTACGAGGAACCGACTGCAGAGCCAGACCAGAGCCTTGACTCCCAGACTTCTCCGACCCTGAACCACATCCACAGCAGAGCTGAGATCCGTGGAGGCGACGAGCGACGTGGGACCGGCTACCTGGGAAAAGTGGCTAGTATCTTCAAGCGCAGCTTCTGAGGCACCCTCGAAGTTGTGCACCGGGGATTGAGAAGCCCCAACCCCAAGCACCATCTGCACCGAAGATCAGCCCCTCACACTCCACGAGTTCTGCGTGGGGCCCTTCAGCATTTTCCTGCTTGCCGCGTCTGTCCGGTTGCTTGCCCGCTGGCTAGTGGCCTTTGTGACGACGCACCCTGAAATCTTCATCGCTGGTTTGGCTCCTCCAGACTGGCTCCTGCTCCTTTGAAAAAGAGAAGCATCCCAGACCTTCCTGGTCTGCACCAGAAGCAAGTCCTCCGTTCTGCGTGGGTTCCGCTTGCCAAGGCTTGGTGAGTCCTAGTCCAACTTCGACGCCGCCGACAGCAAGAGCCTTCGTGGGACAGCTCGCCTCCTGGTCCTGGTCGTCCTCGACGCTTCCTGGTCCTCCTGGCTGCAGCGACAAGCTTCACCTTCACCTGCAATCTTCACGACATCGCCTGGTTCCTTCCTGGTTCCCCGTGGTCACTGGCTAGTGACCTTGACTCTGTCCCTTCTGCTTGCAGGTCTCCTCTCTTCTTGATCCCAGCCTTGGGATCCACCGGACACTCTTCACTGACTGCCTGTCAGCATCTTTCTTCAGGCATCCATAGGAGTCGACGACGAAAACCGACGCAACTTCACCCCTATGCACCCGCAGCCTGTGGGCTAGGTAACTAGGGTACTCCGGTGCTCATCAGGATAGTGACTATCCTAGTGTCTAGTTTTCCAGTCTCGACTTCCTAGCTACTCCGGAAGTGTCCTAAATCTATCTATTTCTAAACTGTACTATTGCTAGTGACTTTTACGCATTACGGGTGAGTGTTTCCACTCTGCACACGAATCCCCTGGGCCTCCCACTTCCTAACCTTTGGTAGTATAGTGTAGCCCCAGCGATTCCCTAGGCCTAGGCCTATCCTATTTCCGTGACAGTGGTCCTTATACCACTTACTTAGTATATGGTTTGCGTGGCCCCTAGGGCCTAACTGTATTACTTACCTGTGTGACTTAATGTATGCTTAAATAAGACTGTGTTGTACTTACCTCTAATCTCATAAAGAGTGCTGAGGGTTTGACTAGAATAAATACACTTTATTTTATATATATATCTGTTGTGGTGTCCTTTCATTTGGTATTCAAGAGATTATATATGGTATCACAGCTGGCTTCACATGCCATTCAGAGTTTAGCCTAAGACTGCTCTTGTCCATGCTACCACTAGGATAGCTGGTCTGGTTGACTTTACAACCAATCACCATAAGGGTATTTGGACTGATATAAGGTGTACACTAGAACTAGTGACATCATACATCAGGCCAACTTCTCACATTGGTGAGCAGCGGTTGGGATCTGAGCTTGCTGTTGTAATACCATTGTAATCTTAAGATACTAAATTGAAAGATCACACAGATATTGTCTAGGTACATATAACATAGATTATAATACTTAAGTCCTACTGGACTTAGTAGTTGTAGGTTGAAGGGAGTAACACACCCTGACTACAACTACCAGAGAGGTTTAGTAGAAACAACTAGTGTAGGTAGGTGCACACACCACACCCTCACTAGATCATGTCTCTGGGAGGAGATCAAGTAGATGCTCTCTCAGGAGGATCAGGTCTGCAGAAGACCCCCTCTAGATATGATACCCTAACATTCCAGGAGATGAGACAATTGTGTACCTCCAGAGGAATAAAACAGGGTGCAAACCCTACCCTCCTTCAGTTAAGACAACTCCTAGAGGAGTATGATGCTCTTAAAGCCTCTCAGGCAGGTACCCTAGGTACAAAGGAGGGTCTACCCACCACAGATGAGTCAGATGGGACTTCAGATGAAGAGGTAGACAGCCAGGGCCAAGTAGGAAGACTTAGCCAGGCTAACCTAAGCTTACATGGGAGTTTGCATCGGGTCCCCCCATACAGACCCCCAAGTGGGCTTACACAGAGAAGCAGGAAGGACAGATCCCCTTCAAGGGAATCCATCCACTCCCATGTCTCTAGCATCTCTAGTGTTTCCTCTCACAGGGGAATGACTTCCCCTGAGAGAAAGGAACATGAAGCCAGAATGAGGGAAGCTAATCTGAGGATTCAGAGGGAAGAACTTGCCCTTGCCAAGGAGAAGCTTGCTCTGGCTAGAGAGCAAAAGTTAAGTGGGTCAGAACCCACTGGTGGCAGCAATATCCCTAAAGATAGAGACAGGCACTATGATAATAGAAACCTGAGCAAGATTGTCCCTCCCTACAAGTGTGGGGATGACATCCACAAATGGATAACTGCTTTGGAGAGGGCTTGCAAAGTACAGCAGGTACCCCAAAGTCAGTGGGCAGCTATCTTGTGGCTCTCCTTCTCTGAGAAAGGTAGAGACAAGCTCCTCACAGTTAGTGAAGAGGATGCAGATAATTACACTGTCCTGAAGAGTGCTCTGATTGATGGGTTTGGCCTAACCACTGAACAATACAGGTTGTTGTTCAGGGATACCCAGAAGACACAGACTCAGGACTGGACTGACTTTGTAGATTGGGCCACTAAGGCTCTGGAAGGCTGGCTAATGGGAAGTAAGGTTAAGGACTATACAGGATTGTATAATTTGATCATGAGAGAACAAATCCTTAATAACTGTCAAAACCAGCTATTGCATCAACACCTGATTGATTCTGATCTGACTTCTCCCCAAGAATTGGGAAAGAAGGCAGATAGATGGGTCAGGACTAGAGTTAAGCAGAAAAACCAGAACCAGGGCAGTGATCAGAAAAAGGCAGACCAGAAGGGTAATGATCAGAAACAAAAAGACCAGAAGTCTTCACCAGGCCCCCAAAAGGCTCAGGGGGCGGGTGGTCCCAAAAAGGATAAAAAGAAAGATGGCCAAAAGAAACCATGGTGCAACTATTGTAAGTCCAACTCACATTGGTTTAGTGAGTGCACCAAAAAGGATAAGCCCCCAGCCACCATTGCCCCTAAGGCAACTGTACCCCCTAGTTCAGCTGTAAGTGGTGGTTCCCAGCAAAAGGGTGTAGTAGGGTTAACCCTGGGAACTGAGGAGGATTCTGGCCTAGTCAGAGTACCTACTCAGGCTGTTCTGATCTGTGATGGGGACTTAGCTTTGTCCTCTACTGTAGGCCCCAGTAACCTGGGCAAGTACAGACAGACTCCTTTTATCAACCAAAGAATGGCTCAGGCCTACAGGGACACTGGGGCTAGTGTCACAATGGTGACACCTGCTTTTGTGGACCCTGGACAGATCATACTAGGTGAGAATTACCTAGTGACCAACGCTAGCAATGCCACTACCTCCCATAGTGTGGCTATTGTTAACTTCTCCTGGGGAGGGGTAACTGGCCTCAAGAAAGTTGTTGTTAGTTCAGACCTTCCTGTAGAGTGTTTACTGGGCAATGATCTTGAAACTTCAGTTTGGTCTGAAGTGGAGTATAGGACCCATGCAGAAATGCTGGGGATAGATGCACATGTCCTTGCTGTGACCAGGTCACAGGCCAAAAAGTGCACCACTGAACAAGTGCTGGATCCTGAAACTATGGACCAGTCACAACCCAAGAGAAAGAGCAGTAGGGTTAAGGCTGTGCCTTCCCCCCTGCCTCAGGTGGTGGATCAGCCCTCCCAGGAGGATGATTCTGAGAGCCCTGAAGGAACTGTCCTAGAAGAACTTGAACCTGATCAGGTTGAGTTTCTTGGGACAGGGGGACCTTCAAGGGCAGATCTGAGGCAGGCTCAATTAGACTGCCCCTCTCTTGAACCCCTCAGACAGCTGGCTGCTGCTGAGGCTGCAGGGAATGCTCAAGGTACCCATAGAGTGTATTGGGATGAAGGGCTACTGTATTCAGAGGCTAGAGACCCCAAGCCTGGTGCATCCAGGAGGTTGGTCATACCACTGAAGTTCAGAGGCTTCCTTCTTACCTTGGCCCATGATATTCCCCTTGCAGGACATTTAGGCCAGAACAAGACTTGGGACAGGCTTGTCCCTCACTTTCACTGGCCCCATATGTCAGAAGATACTAAGGAGTTTTGTCGCTCCTGTGTCACCTGCCAAGCCAGTGGCAAATCAGGTGGCACCACAAAGGCCCCCCTCATACCACTACCTGTGGTGGGGGTCCCCTTTGAAAGAGTGGGCATAGATATTGTAGGACCAATGGACCCACAAACAGCATCTGGGCACAGATTCATACTGGTGATAGTGGACCATGCCACCAGGTACCCAGAAGCAATTCCCCTGAGGACCACAACAGCTCCTGTTGTGGCAAGGGCCCTGCTTGGAGTATTCTCCAGAGTGGGCTTTCCAAAGGAGGTCATTTCTGACAGAGGTGCCAACTTCATGTCAGGATACTTGACTGCAATGTGGAAGGAGTGTGGGGTTAACTACAAGTTCACCACACCCTATCACCCACAGTGCAATCGGCTTGTTGAGAGATTCAACAAGACCCTAAAGGGAATGATAAAAGGATTACCAGACAAGCTTAGGCGAAGATGGGACATCCTTTTACCCTGCCTTCTGTTTGCTTACAGAGAGGTCCCACAAAAGGGGGTTGGCTACAGCCCTTTTGAGCTTTTGTTTGGGCATCCTGTAAGAGGACCCCTGTGTTTGGTGAGGGAAGGATGGGAGAGACCTCTCAGACAACCCAAACTAGACATAGTGGATTATGTACTTGGTCTCCGCTCCAGGATGGCAGAGTATATGAAGAAGGCTTCTAAAAACCTTGAGGCAAGCCAAGAACTCCAAAAAGCTTGGCATGACCAAAAGGCTGTACTGACTGTTTACCAGCCAGGACAGAAAGTGTGGGTGTTGGAGCCAGTGGCCCCAGCAGCACTCCAAGACAAATGGTCTGGACCTCACACTATTGTTGAGAAAAAGGGAGAAGTCACCTACTTGGTGGACCTTGGGACTCCCAGAAGCCCCCACAGGGTGCTTCATGTCAACAGATTGAAGGCATATGTTGACAGGGCAGACATGGGGCTACTCATGGCTACAGATGAGGGGCAGGAGGAAGAGAGTGACCCTCTCCCAGACCTGTTGACTCAGAACCCTGATGATGGCTCAGTTGATGGTGTGGTCTTTTCTGACAGCCTCACTGCCCATCAGCAACAGGACTGCAGGCAAGTTCTGCAGTCCTACAGACATATGTTCTCTCTGACCCCAAGTCAGACAAACTGGTGCACCCATGAGGTGGACACTGGTGACAGTCTGCCTGTGAAGAGTAAAATCTACAGGCAACCTGACCATGTCAGGGACTGCATAAAAGTTGAGGAACAAAAGATGTTGGAGTTGGGAGTCATTGAACCTTCAGAGAGCCCTTGGGCTAGTCCTGTAGTCCTTGTGCCAAAACCTCACACCCAAGATGGTAAGAGAGAGATGAGGTTTTGCGTGGATTACAGAGGTCTCAATGCTGTCACTAGGACAGATGCCCACCCAATACCTAGGGCAGATGAGCTCATTGACAGACTGGCAGCTGCTAAGTTTTTGAGCACATTTGACCTGACAGCAGGCTACTGGCAAATCAGACTAGCTGAGAGTGCAAAGGCCAAAACTGCTTTCTCGACCCCAGGAGGACATTATCAATTTGTGGTAATGCCCTTTGGTTTGAAGAATGCACCTGCCAATTTCCAAAGGTTGGTGAATCAAGTCCTTACTGGGTTGGATGATTTTTGTACAGCTTATCTTGATGATATTGCTGTCTTTAGCTCCACCTGGGGGGATCACCTGGTCCACCTGAGGAATGTTTTAGAGGCCCTGCAAAAGGCAGGCCTCACTATCAAGGCCACTAAGTGCCAGATAGGGCAGAGCAAGGTTGTATACCTGGGCCACCTAGTTGGTGGGGGTCAGGTTCAACCACTGGAGAGCAAGATCCAGACCATAAAGGACTGGACTCCTCCAACTACCCAGACTCAGGTCAGAGCTTTCTTGGGCCTGACTGGGTACTACAGAAAGTTTGTTAAGAACTATGGGTCCATAGTGACACCACTTAATGACTTGACCTCCAAGAAGATGCCAAAGAAAGTTCAGTGGACAGTAAGCTGTCAAAAAGCATTTGATGACCTGAAGCAGGCCATGTGCAGTGCACCTATTCTGAAAAGTCCAGACTACTCCAAAGAGTTTATTGTCCAGACAGATGCTTCTGAGTTAGGTGTGGGAGCTGTTCTTTCACAACTGAATGTAGATGGTCAAGACCAGCCCATTGCTTTTATAAGTAGAAGGCTGACCCCTAGAGAGAAACGTTGGTCAGCTATTGAGAGGGAGGCCTTTGCTGTGGTTTGGGCCCTGAAGAAGCTGAGGCCATACTTGTTTGGCACTCACTTCAAGATTCAGACAGACCATAAGCCCCTCTTGTGGCTAAATCAGATGAAGGGTGAAAATCCCAAACTTCTTAGGTGGTCCATTTCCCTACAGGGGATGGACTTCACAGTGGAACATAGACCTGGGACTGACCATGCCAATGCAGATGGACTCTCCAGATATTTCCACTTAGAACATGAAGACTCAACTGGTCAAGGTTAGTTTAATGTCCCTAAGTTTGGGGGGGGGGGTTTGTGTAGGAGAGTAGGGTCTGCTTTCTATGTTCACCCCCACTTTTTGCTTTTGCTTTACTGGTTTTCGACTTAAATGTGGCTGTGGGCCTGCTAATCAGACCCACAGCCCTGCTGTTCTCTCTCTAAATTAATACTATGTACTTTAGGTGCATAACCCATTTGGATAGGATCACCTTATTGGCCCCTGTACAGTGTACCCTAGGTACCCAGGGCATAGGTGTACCCTAGGCCTACCAGGGGCTGCAGCATGTATTATGCCACCCCTGGCCTGGCCTTCCATTTTGACACAACTGGCTGATCACTCAGCTGGGGCAAGGTCGTGTAATCACCCCTTGCTTAGGTGTAGTATTCCTATACCTAACTTACATATAGACACATGTGTACCTATCAGTCACTCCTATGGCAGGCCTTAACAATCCTGGAGGCAGAGTGCTTGGTAACATGTGAGATGGTGCTCTAGCATGAGCTGAGCCTGTCTGCAGCTTTCGGAACCATGTCCTTATAGCTGTTCTATGATATAGCCTACCATATACTCTTAAAGTGCCTTATAATCATAGACGGTTATGGTAACTATGGTTTGGCTTTATCGAAACATGTCGTGTAAGGTGTCTAACACTGTGGAATAATACCCCCATACCATTTCTGGACATGAGGATATTATTCCCCCCTTCTAGAGGGAAAGACATGTTAAAATCATACTTCACTGTTAGCCTCTGACCAAAGCCTCAGCATCACAAAATGGATGCTGCTGCCACGACACAAGTCTGACCTCCTGCAGCTGGGAGTGATCCCAGCCAGGGAGGCCTGGACAATAGGTTTCCTGCTTGGGGAGGTGCTAGCACCTCCCCAGACAGCCTTTAGTGTATTGGGGCAGGGTGGGCTGAAAGGAATGAGACATGCCTGGGGCACACAAGGTGTTCCTTGCATAGTCCAGTTCAAACCGGCGCTGGGGCACTCCAGCCCCAGCTCTGGCACGAAACTGGACAAAGGGAAGTGGGTGTAACCACCCCCTCCCAGGTCCCACCCATAAGGCGTGACCTAGCAGGTATCCCAGCCCCCCAGATTAGTATAAGAGTGGGAGTTGGGCCTCAAGACTTTAGATTATCCTGAACCTGCAAACTCTGGACCTTCGACATTCGACGAAAGAAGAAGACTGAAGAATCTCCCTTGTGGCCAAGGAGTGGCTACCCTGTGCAAACAGGCACCATCAAGAGACTACCCTTTGCTTTGCCCAAGTTCTACGAGGAACCGACTGCAGAGCCCGACCAGAGCCTTGACTCCCAGACTTCTCCGACCCTGAACCACATCCACAGCAGAGCTGAGATCCGTGGAGGCGACGAGCGACGTGGGACCGGCTACCTGGGAAAAGTGGCTAGTATCTTCAAGCGCAGCTTCTGAGGCACCCTCGAAGTTGTGCACCGGGGATTGAGAAGCCCCAACCCCAAGCACCATCTGCACCGAAGATCAGCCCCTCACACTCCACGAGTTCTGCGTGGGGCCCTTCAGCATTTTCCTGCTTGCCGCGTCTGTCCGGTTGCTTGCCCGCTGGCTAGTGGCCTTTGTGACGATGCACCCTGAAATCTTCATCGCTGGTTTGGCTCCTCCAGACTGGCTCCTGCTCCTTTGAAAAAGAGAAGCATCCCAGACCTTCCTGGTCTGCACCAGAAGCAAGTCCTCCGTTCTGTGTGGGTTCCGCTTGCCAAGGCTTGGTGAGTCCTAGTCCAACTTCGACGCCGCCGACAGCAAGAGCCTTCGTGGGACAGCTCGCCTCCTGGTCCTGGTCGTCCTCGACGCTTCCTGGTCCTCCTGGCTGCAGCGACAAGCTTCACCTTCACCTGCAATCTTCACGACATCGCCTGGTTCCTTCCTGGTTCCCCGTGGTCACTGGCTAGTGACCTTGACTCTGTCCCTTCTGCTTGCAGGTCTCCTCTCTTCTTGATCCCAGCCTTGGGATCCACCGGACACTCTTCACTGACTGCCTGTCAGCATCTTTCTTCAGGCATCCATAGGAGTCGACGACGAAAACCGACGCAACTTCACCCCTATGCACCCGCAGCCTGTGGGCTAGGTAACTTGGGTACTCCGGTGCTCATCAGGATAGTGACTATCCTAGTGTCTAGTTTTCCAGTCTCAACTTCCTAGCTACTCCGGAAGTGTCCTAAATCTATCTATTTCTAAACTGTACTATTGCTAGTGACTTTTACGCATTACGCGTGAGTGTTTCCACTCTGCACACGAATCCCGTGGGCCTCCCACTTCCTAACCTTTTGGTAGTATAGTGTAGCCCCAGCGATTCCCTAGGCCTAGGCCTATCCTATTTCCGTGACAGTGGTCCTTATACCACTTACTTAGTATATGGTTTGCGTGGCCCCTAGGGCCTAACTGTATTACTTACCTGTGTGACTTAATGTATGCTTAAATAAGACTGTGTTGTACTTACCTCTAATCTCATAAAGAGTGCTGAGGGTTTGACTAGAATAAATACACTTTATTTTATATATATATCTGTTGTGGTGTCCTTTCATTTGGTATTCAAGAGATTATATATGGTATCACAGCTGGCTTCACATGCCATTCAGAGTTTAGCCTAAGACTGCTCTTGTCCATGCTACCACTAGGATAGCTGGTCTATAAGGTTGACTTTACAACCAATCACCATAAGGGTATTTGGACTGATATAAGGTGTACACTAGAACTAGTGACATCATACATCAGGCCAACTTCTCACATCTAGTCTCCGGCGGAGTCTCGCCTCCACATCAACTTGTTGGAGCTGAGAGCGATCCGACTTGCACTGAAAGCCTTCCTTCCCTCTGTCCGGGGAAGTGTCGTGCAGGTGTTCACGGACAACGCCACCGCCATGTGGTATTGCAACAAACAGGGCGGGGTGGGGTCGTGGACCCTTTGTCAGGAGGCTCTGCGCCTCTGGACATGGCTGGAACACCAGGGCGTCACCCTGGTGGTTCAACATCTGGCGGGCTCTCTGAACGCCAGGGCAGACGAACTCAGCCGCCGGTGCATGATGGATCACGAATGGCGTCTGAACTCCGAGGTGGCGCAAGGTCTCTTTCAGCAGTGGGGAGAGCCTTGGTTAGATCTATTCGCCACCGAAGAGAACGCGCAATGTCAGCAGTTCTGCGCGTTGGAATTTCCAAGGCGGCACTCGCTCGGCGACGCTTTTCGTCGCGAGTGTGGTTGCGGTCCGTTGTACGCCTTTCCGCCTATACCACTTCTGCCCAGAGTGCTGAAGAAGATCAAGCGCGACCGGGCCCAAGTCATCTTGGTGGCTCCGGATTGGGCACGAAGGTACTGGTATCCCGAGCTACTCAGTATGTTGACCGATCCTCCGATACGTCTGCTCCTTCGGGAGGATCTTCTGTCGCAGCAGCAGGGGACGGTCCTACACCCGAACCTGTCCAGCCTCCACCTCCATGCGTGGAGATTGAGCGGCGGCAGTTGATGCCATTTGACTTGCCTCCTGAAGTCTGTGATATCATTCTGGCAGCCAGACGTCCCTCCACAAAGACGGTATACGCCTGCCGGTGGAACAAATTTGTGGCATGGTGCACAGCAAAGGCTGTGGATCCCCTTTCCGCCCCTCTTTCTGAGGTTCTCCTCTTTCTTCTTTCTTTGGCCCGGCAGGGCTCTGCCCTGGGCACCTTGAAAGGTTATCTTGCTGCTCTCTCTGCCTTCTTACGGCTTCCAGATCAGCCCTCTCTTTTCAAGTCCCCTGTAGTGTCACGCTTTCTTAAAGGCATTACTCACACGTTCACTCCTGTCCCTTTCGTAATGCCTCAGTGGGACTTGAATCTTGTCTTGACATTCCTGATGTGCGCTCCCTTTGAGCCTCTTCACAATTGTCCTCTTCGTCTTCTAACTCTTAAGACTGCTTTCCTGGTAGCCATCACCTCGGCTAGACGGGTGAGTGAGCTCCAGGCTCTATCGTCCAAGCCTCCTTTTCTATCTGTTCATCCCGACAAGGTTGTCCTTCGGCCTTGTCCTTCCTTTCTACCGAAAGTGGTGACCCCCTTTCATCTTGGGCAATCTGTCACCTTGCCCACCTTCTTTCCGCCTCCGCATCCTTCCAAAGAGGAAGAGCGGCTCCACCGTCTGGACCCAAAACATGCGCTCTCCTTTTATTTGGACCGCACTAAACAGTTCCGGGTGGACGACCAGTTTTTCGTTGGCTACGTGGGTGCAAAGAAGGGAAAAGCTGTACACAACCGGACCATCTCCCGGTTGGTCGTTTTGTGTATAAAAATGTGTTATTCCTTGGCAAAAAAGGAACCGCCTGTTGGGCTGCGCGCCCATTCTACTCGGGCCACAGCGGCTACTACTGCTTTGGGACGGGGAGTCCCTTTACAGGACATCTGTCAGGCGGCAACGTGGGCTTCGCTGCACACGTTTGCCAGGCATTATTGCCTAGACAGCCAAGTCCGGAGGGATGGCTTCTTTGGCCGTTCTGTCCTCCAGGACTTTCTGGTGTGATCTTGGTTCGCAGACCCACCACCGGGGTTGGTATTGCTTGGGTATCTATTCTAAGGTGAGGAATCTAACTAACGTGTTTCTTTCAGATGAACAAGTTACTTACCTTCGGTAACGATGTATCTGTAAGAAACATTAGTTAGTTAGATTCCTCACCGACCCACCGATCCTCCCCGTTCTGCGAACTGACATCTAGGGTTAAGGCTATCCCTTTCAGGGCCCTAGAATTTTTTGGCACCAGTGTCGGAATCTTGCATGGCTCTGCGTTCCTGGCGCGGAAGGCTATGTACAAGAACTGACGTCAGCGTGCGAGGGCGGCGTCTAAGTACTCCAACAACGTCATTCCGGCGCACGACACCGACGACGGACGCGGAGCCGCAGACGACGCCTAGCGACGCGCAAGGGGTATTGCTGACGAAAAATCTTCGGGATCCAGTCTGACGTCTGGGGATATTCTAAGGTGAGGAATCTAACTAACTAATGTTTCTTACAGATACATCGTTACCGAAGGTAAGTAACTTGTTCTGTAGGTAGAATGATTTACGCACCTGTGTTGATTCCTCTAAATGTGTTTGATGATTATGAGGTTGGTTCGCATATGACGGTTTGTGCTAGTGAGAGTTATTCCCTGATGTAGTTAGGCTTAGGAGGTTAGGGTCCAATGTGTTTGGACTTGTGAGAGAATTGCATAATGTGTTTATGCTGATGAGGTTGGCGTACAATGTGCTTGGCGCCTAATGTGATACTGTGCTTAATGTGGTTTATGTTACAGGCTGATGCTAAGTACAGTGGTTACCAGTAGTTACTGGTTGTGTTCTCTGTTTACGATAAGTTCTACATTTACTCAGTTCACTTTGTGATGGTACTGATGGTGGTCCAGTTGGCCCTGTCAGGTGTAAATAATCCCTTGTAAATATTGCCCAGTGCCAGTTGGCACATTGTATAATATGTGCTTACTATTCAAATGTGTTATGATAATACAAAGGCTAATTTTATATAACCTTGTGTGGAGTTTCTTTTGTGGTGGGCATGGGATGTTGTTGCTGGGTGCGTGCGCAAATGCTTTACACATTGCCTCCGGGATAAGCCTGACTGCTCGTGCCAAGCTACCAAGGGGGTGAGCAGGGGTTATCTTTGGCGTGTAACTTCCTTGCCCTGACTAGAGTGGTGGTTTCTGCCTGGCTTTGGCGCACGCCTTAGACAGTCAGAAATCCCATTTCTAACAGTCATATCTCGGCAGACTTTCCACTGGGAAGGGGGATAAGGCAGGGCTGCCCCCTGTCGCCGCTTCTGTTCGCGATGGTGCTGGAGCCTCTGGCGGCGTGGATACGACAGGACCCGGTCATCCGAGGGTTAAAGTGGACAATGGGATGGGAAGATCGTATTTTGCTATATGTGGATGATGTCTTACTATACATGGCATCCCCTCCGCGTTCCATTAATTGCCTATTGGACATCTGCGCAGCATATGGAAAAGTATCAGGTTACACCATAAACTGGGCAAAATCACTCCTGTATGTGCTTACCGGCCCCCCTCCACAGCTCCCACGGAACTGTGAAATACTACAGATTGCTGTCAGGGGATTTAAATACCTACGATTATTTATTACACCGCATCCCACACAGTTTATTGAGGAAAACCTCATGGAACCCCTAAGAAGATTTCGCAGTGATGTTAAACATTGGTGATCACTACCGTTGACACTACTGGGGAGAGCAGCCCTCTTTAAAATGATGCCACTCCCCAGATTCCTATACGCCTTACAAAATATCCCATTTCCAGTTCCCCCTGCATACTTTAAAGCGGTTGATGCCGAAGTGAGCAACCTTTTGTGGTTATGGAAAGCCCACCCATATAGCCATGCATAAACTGGTGAAGGGATGCTATGATGGAGGAATTGCCCTTCCAAATATAAAAGTGTACTATTGTGCTTCACAGCTCATGGTAATAAATCAATGGCTTCATGCCTCCCAGGAGGAACCAGCGTTACGCATTGATAGGCATGTTCTTGACGCCGAGGGCATTATGGGGGCACTGTACAATAAATCAAGGAGAAATACTCTCACAGGTCCGACAGCACATACTGTCCGACTCTGGTTCACCGTACTCCGTAACTAGGATGGGAAGGGGTTCTGACACAGGCCACGCCACTCTGGGAAACTCGACGGCTGGGCAAACTGCGCAAAACAAGGGGTTTAGATAGTGGAACCTAATAGGTATTTCCAAGATAGGGGATCTGTGGAAAAAGGGTGAGGTCATTGCCTTCTCGCAACTCCAAGAAACATATGGACTGGCACCAATGGAAACTTTCCGATACATGCAGATCAGACACGCACTCATGAGGACTATGTCACCAGGGACGCAACTGCCAGAGGCCTCACCATTAGAAGACAGGCTTCTAACAGATTACCTGAGTAAAAAAGCCATTTCCCAAACTTACAGAAAAATAATAAACAATCAACCAGATCCCACGACAACCCTTAGGGAGCGCTGGCAGACTGACATAGGAGAATGGGATGAGACGGATTGGCAGGAAGCAGTCGCGTCCCCACGAGAAGTTGCGATCTCCTCTAAATTAAAATTAGTACAACTAAAAATCCTCCACCGAATCTACTACACACGAATAACTATGCATAGACTGGGTCGGACAGATACACCGCTCTGCCTGCGACAGTGTGGATTACCAGGCACATTCTGTTACATACTATGGGAATGCCCAGGAATTACAACTTAGGAGGCGGTCATGTGCACGATTTCGCAGGTTAGTGAGGCTACTGTCTTGCCGGAACCGAGCAGATGTCTCCTCAATATTTGGGAACCTACAGATCTGAACCATAGGGCTCAAGACTGGGCGACGCTAGGTATGGTGATAGCTAAATGAAATATAGCTGTACACTGGGGAACGGGAATGACTCCCACATATTGCACATAAATAAAAGGCATTATCATTTACAATGCCAATTGCTTAAGTGCTCGCAAAAGCGAGACCTATTGCATTGAAAAAGCTTGTTACATCTACCATCATGTGGGTCCAAGCCCTCGCAACCTCTTCTATCTTATCATCCCTTCTGATCTTTTTCATTTGGACTAATTCTGCAGTTGCCCATTCGCTCAGGTCTTTGAACCATCCCGTGATGGTGGGGGGATTTGGGCTAAGCCATCTTATCGCTAGTCTTCTTTTTGCCAACACTAGCCCTAGTAGGACAAACTTTCTACTGAGTTTTTTAGCTTTGGGTTTGCGGAGTAGTCCCAGTATTACAGCTTTTATAGAGGTTGGTATTTTCCAACCTGTGGCACTTTGTATGAAATCTACTACATTCCCCAGTATTGTGTCAGTGTTGGGCAGTCCCATATCATATGAATAAAGTGCGCATCTGGTTGTCTACATCTCGGGCATTGGTTTGTGCGATCTGGATAGATTTTATGGAGCATTCGTGGGTTGAGATATGTTTGATGTATAGCGTTATATTGTATACGTTTAAACCTTGCGTTTGAGCTAACCCGTTTAACTCCCTCGTGTACTTTTTCCCATTCCTTTTCTAATAGAGATTCATATATCGCTCCATCCCATCTTGCCTGGACTGAAAGGAGTTTTTTGGGGAGATAATCTCTGAGTGCTTTATGTATATGTGAGACCAATCAACAGCCTCCAGCTAGACTAATTATCGCCTGAAGAACTGGAATGGGGGGCGGTCCCTGTGGGAATGTAAACCAAATTTCCCGGGCCACTGCTGAGATTTTTGCATATTGCAGATATTGTCCTTTTCCTAATATAAATATGTTCACATCTTCCTCCCTCGTTAGAAATTGTTCGCTACTGTACAATTATCCAATTATTTGACAACCTCCCTCCACCCATTTTTTAATTGACATTGTTTCCGCTATCTTTTTGTTCGGTTTCACAACCCATAATGGCGCATCGGGGGCATAGGGTGCATGTCGAACTACTTTCTGTACTGCTGTTTCTCAGATTGCCGCTGCGTGCCATATGATATAGGGGTAGGAATTGGGTACAACAGCCCCCATCATGAGGAGCTCACACAGCACACCCCTTCCATATGTACATGCCAACAGTTGTTTTTCCCAGTTATTGTGTTCATCCATCCAATGTACTGCGTGTTGCAGTTGTGTGGCCATGTAATATAAATCCAGGTGTGGAAACTCCATCCCTCCCGCCACCCATTTTCATTGGAGAGTATCAAGTTTTACTCGTCTCCTCTTGTCCCCCCACAGCAGGTCTACCAAGAGACGCTCTAATTGGGCAAAGTATTGGTGTGGTATTCTGTAAAGGGAGTTCTGAAGGGTATTTAAGCACCTTGGTAATATGACCATTTTTATTAGTGCAATTCTACCCATCAGGGAGAGCGGAAGCCCCTTCTAAAATGTAACAGAGTTGTTAATACCTTCTACTGTTCTCCCATTATTATTATCTAAATAGGCAGTGTGTGTATGTGGTAATCTGATCCCCAGATATCTAACTCCTTCCTTCACCCAGTACATCCCAACCTTAGGCAGAGCATTGTCAGGCTTCCCGACCAAGCTCCCCATGGGGAACAGTTTGGATTTTACAGAGTTAAGGCGAAGGCCCTATAACGCTCCAAATCTCTCAAGTTCTGAGAGGAGGACTGGTACCGCTGTGTCTGGTTGTCGTATGTATACTAACTTGTCATCTGGGTACATTGAGACTACATGATTAGTGAATTCCCCATCGTCCCAATTTTCCCCTAAGTGTAACCGCTAGGGGTTCGATCGCAATGGCAAATATAAGTGGAGATAAGGGGCAACCATGTTGGGTGCCTCTCATTAGTGTGAATCTTTCTGACACATGGGCTTGCAATCTCACTCTGGCTGTTGAGTTGGTATATACATTTATTATTCATTGTATATTTTCCCATCCCAGCCCCAGTTTTTTTAGGATTGGCCATACATAATCCCATTCAACTGAGTCGAATGCCTGTTTGATGTCTAATAATGCCAATACACAGCATTCTTCCTTTATAATTGAAGCATGCCACACGTGTGCTAATCTGCGCAGGTTATGTGTGGTGTTTCGCTTAGGAATAAAACCAGTTTAGTCAGGGTGGATAAGTTGAGGTATATAGGACAATAATCGGGCCCCCAGAATCCCACTTAGTATCTTGGTATCTAGATTTAACAGGGATGTCGGTCTGTAGGAGTTTGGGAGTATGTTTTTTTATGTGGTTTAACGATCATAGTTACCACCGCCTCCTGCATAGTTGTTGGTAAAACTCTTTGTTAGGGCTTCATTAAATGCTTCCAGTAAGCAGTCTAGCCCGTCGCTTCCAGGGCACCTTGCTGTTTTCTGTTTTTTAATGGCTGCTAGTATTTCATCTTTTGAGATCGGCGCCAGAGGACCTCCGAGTCAGTTCTCTCTAGTGTGGGCAATTCTATGTTATTAATGAAATTCTGCAGTACCTGCTGGGGTGTGTGGAGATTAGTTGTGCATGTTGACTCTAAGTGTAGTGCGAGTTACTGCAGGATTGCCTTCTATGTGCAAATGTTGTCACCATTTTTCTTTTGAAGTTGCAGTATAGGTGTGGTCGCCTTGTTCGATTCCCCCTGTATGCTATGTATGTAAGTTTTTCTAGTCCTCGAACCCGGTTCCATTTGGTCATATGGAGTGGTGATGTGTGTATGGTGTCCTCTAGTTTTTTTTATCTGTTCTTCTTGTATTTTTATATCTCTTTTGAGTTGTTCTCTCACCTCATATTTAGTTCTCATGCACACCCCTCTAATGACCACTTTCATGGCTTCCCACTCAGTTGATCTATTGGGTGTTGATCCCCAATTGTCTTCGAAGTAGTGGGTTTAGGCCCCTAATGCCACTGAAGCGTACGGTGGGTCTGTGAGCGCTTCGGTCCTTAGCCGCCAGAGCAAGATAGTCAGTCGGCCCTCTCTAGTCTTCAATGCTAGTAACAGTGGGGCGTGATCAGATAGGTATCTGGGAAGATAAGACACTCCCTCCGTTGTTGCTGACAGCTCAGGTCTGAGACAACAGTGATCTATGCAGCTAAATGTATTAGCTGCTGGGGTATAACATGAGAATGTTCTTCTAAGCGGGTTTCTGGCTCTCAATTTGTCCCTTAATTGTAGGATTTGCATTATTGTTGTCAGTGATGAAATCATGTGGGGTTTCGTATTGCTCCTAGGGGGCTCCCTATCTAGTGCTGCATCAAAGACACAGTTGAAATCCCCTGTGAGGATGATCTCCGCGCCCACATATGTGTTGCCGCTTTCATAACTGATGGTAAGAAATCAGGAAAATCTGAGTTTGGGGCATAAACATTTATAATACCGTCCCATTTCCCATGTAAGATAACGTATTTTCCCTCTAGGTCCTGGACATGGTGTAAGTGTTGTAAGGGGATCCTGAGTGCCACCCAAATGAGTGCTCCCCGTGCGAAACTTGAGTAGGAGGTAGCATAAAGCTGTCCTCTCCACCTCTTGCGCAGACTAGCAATTGTTCCTCTCTAGATATGGGTTTCTTGTATAGAAGCCATCACTGTTTTATATCGTTTCAGGAATGCGTATGTACGGCGTCTTTTTTCGAAGCCCGCAAATTCCTGGACATTCCAGCTAATTACTTTCAAGATTTGTGCCGCCATTACTGTCTTTCATCCTTTTCCCCCATCCCCACTTCCCTCCCTGGTGCATATTTCCTCCGACCAGATTTTCCAGTTGAGATTTTCGTTGGACCGAAGGAGGCGTGGCCCTTGGAACACAGGTAATTTTTATCACAATGGGGTAACCCAGTATCCCTCAGAACCTGGGCAGTTTATCAAAATAATACAAACGGTTCTGTCGGGTAAAGAATATCACTTCTAGCAAAAAACCTTCATTGGTTTGTTTGTACGAAGATTAATCAAAACTGACACACATAGAGACCATAAACAGTATTCAAAACAGCTTTATGAATTTCATCATTTATGAATACCTACTTACAATGGCTGTCAAGAAATAATCGTGAATTATACTTGTGACAAAGTGACATATAGTGCTCAGTGCTGTGGTGAAAAGTGCGTAATATATACAGTGTGACTTATGGAAGTATTGATAATTTACAAAAGGCCAGAAAAACAAATATTTGAAACAGTCTGCAGACGGATTGAATAAGTCTTTATGCAGAGTCTTTTCAACTGATCCTTGAAAGAATGTCGACGTTTCAACCCAGGGTAGCTTAATTAGCTAGTCAATACGGGTCTTCATCAGGACAGGGAGTGACAGCCTATGGAATAGTAATAAATATGGTCAGGTGTGCTCGGGAATTAGGATGCTGTGATGGTTCAAAGCATGCACGGTGAAAACTCACCAAAAGGAGCCCGACGTGGCTCCTGGGGCGGGGTAGATGAACAAACAGGAGCAACAGTCTCCTATACGGCGTGGCTATGAGTCTAATCGAGAGAATAAAACTATGTAAGACATAGCCCTTAAATGGCTGTAAAAATGAAAGGCAATACCAGGAATACGCTAGTAGACTCACCCGGTAATGGGATATATTCTCTCTCCAGATATGCTCAAAAAGAATTCAAGCGCAATTAATGGAATTGGGTAACGTCTATGTCGTTTTGTCAAAGTGATCCCCTTGAAGTTCTGTACAGACAAGTGGAAAATCAGTCAGAACCTTGCCAAACTTTGATAATCAGAATGGCGGGCAAAGATAATATTAATATAAGACTCACCCGCACAAGGGAATGAATCTCTTCCAAGTCGGCAAGGGGGTTGGATGGGGCATAGACAAAAGTCCTGTGTCGTCAGATTGAATAAATCACACTGAGGTCCTGGGAAATTAAGAGTAAAGGGAATTAATCTCTTACAAATCAACTGAGTAGGGCAAGGTGTCGGGACCGTAATATTATCCGCTCACCTTCGAAATCGGCCCGGAAGGGAAACTACTTCATGTCTGGACGAGCGCAGGCAAGCGTCCTGTCTCTTGAAGAATCTGTCCGCGAGTGTTTGACAAACGCTGTCAGTTAATAGACAGACAGAGGCGCGTGTACGTGGCGTCAGCAACCGCGTCATGCGTTCGTTGCTAGGAGACGCTCTCCGTACGGGAAACTACTCAGGAGTGAGTGATTAATATAATACCATAGAATTCTGGTTAGATTAGTGTGGAGGACGGTCTCGTAGTGGAGCTTGGAATCTAAAAACCTATTCAGAGACTAATACCACTGGCGTGGATGAGTCGCTGTATGTGAAAGTGAAACAACGCTTGTTACCAAGTAACGAAGTGCGATGCTCGCTCATTGATAATTGTGCATTGTGTTAAACAGCGATGTCCTCTATCCTTCTGAAAGTGTAAAGTCAACATACACATTAGGATTGAAAGGTATACACATATAAAGGATAAATCGTCCCAAGTTCAAAAATTAAATTGAACCTAGCCCAATGATAAGACATTAAGCTCTAATTCTTGTGTCTTCAATCAACATGTAGCGCAATCGTAGAATGAAAATAATAGTATGATTGATGTTTTAACATTACCTATTACTATAGCCTAGACTTTTCTACATGTATTATAGCATCATACATACAGGCTATTCATGTATTTAAAGGCTTAACACACAATTTTTTTTTTTTTAAATCACGTTTAAAAACATTCGCAAAAAAGTAACGCGCCAACATGTAGCGGATACTTAGATTTCTAAAATAATACAGTAATCTGGAGGACTTAGTATGAAACAAATTGGAATACATTTGGAGGTTTAAGAAGCTAGAGTTGTCACAACTGCCTCACAGTCTCCTCAATATTATTCAACCCGGTCTGTACCGAGTCAAGCGAGTAAGTGCATTTACAAAAGGGTAACGCGCCAACGTGTAGCAGATGCTTAGGTTTCTCAAAAATTATACAGTAATCAGGAGGACTTAGTATGCAACGTAATGGAATACCTTTGGAGGTTAAGAAGCTAGAGTTGTCCCATCTGCCTCGCAGTCTCCTCAATTTCGTTCAACCCGGTCTGTACCGAGTTGAGCGAATGAATCCATCTACATTCTTTGTAGTTAAGGGCCCCAGAGATTGCACCTCCTCTAACATTAGGGCTGACCTTCTCTAGGATCCACCATTTAATACTGTCTGGGGAGTGATTGTGTGTCATGAAATGCTCGACCAAGGGTGCGCCTTGCACTTTGCATCTTATTCTGCTCATATGCTGAAGAATTCTAGCCTTTGCTTTCTGGATGGTTTGTCCTACATAAATCAGACCACAGGGGCAAAGGATGGCATATATAACATACGAGCTATTGCAATTGGTGAAGTGTGTCAATTTGTATGTTTTGTTCTCATATGTAAAACTCGGCCCCTCTTGGCAAAAATCACATGCCTTGCATTGCCCACATTTGTGGTGTCCGGACAAGGGTGGTAGTCCAAAGTAGTTCCTTAGGTCAGGTTGCTTCGGTGGTTCAAGAAATGCTCTTACTACAGTATTCTTGATGTTTTTGCCCCTCTTAAATGCAAAGATGGGGTCCCGCTGAGTCATAAGCTCGCTTGCTACCAGGTTCCAGTATTTCTTTACGATTTTTTTGATGTCATTGCTTTTGGTGTTGAATGTCGTAACACAGACGATATTGTCTTTTTCGGTGTCCTTAGCCTTGACCTCCAAAAGTTGGTCTCGTGGACAGTACCAAGCGCGTTTTTTTGCTCGTTTGAGCAAACCAGTGGGATAACCTCTCTCCTTCAAGCGATTTGTGAGGATATCTGATTCTTTAAAGAAATCCACTCTTCGGGTACAATTTCTTCTCAGTCTCAGGTATTGTCCGTAGGGCAAATTGTCTCTCAGATTACGAGGGTGGTGTGAGTTATATCTTAGCAGTGTATTTCTTTCCATGGGTTTTCTATAGAGGTCACAGTACAAAAGCCCTTCCTCCACTCGAAAAGTGAGATCCAAGAAATCTATTGCCTCGTTGTTACTAGTTATGGTAAACTGAATGTCATTCGACCTGGCGTTGAGCCACTCATGAAAGTTATTCAACTCTTTGTTATCACCAGACCACACCATAATAACGTCGTCAATGTAACGTTTCCATACCGCAATCTGGTTGAGGTATGGATTTTGGTGGCTGTACAAGTGTTCCTCTTCATAATGGTCCATAAAGATATTCGCCAAGCTTGGCGCATATGTGGCTCCCATCGCCACTCCTTTGCACTGATAGTAAAACTGTTTCTGGAAAACAAAGTAATTCTTTTTCATTGCGATCTCTAAGAGTGTGATCAAGAAATCAGTTGGAATCCAGTGGGGTCTCTGACGCTCGTCTAAGGTGGTTCTAATGACCTCCAACGCTTTATCTTGAGGGATTGAAGTATAAAGTGAAGAAACATCCAGTGTTACAAGCAGTTGTGTTTGTGTATCAAATGCCTGCCCCTCCAAAAGTTGTATGATGTGCATAGTGTCTCTAACAAAGGATTTTGTCTTTGGAACCCAAGGTTGCAAGAAATGGTCAATAAACTTGTTCAGTGGTTCCAAGATTGATCCGCAACCTGAGACAATCGGTCTCCCTGGTGGTTTGACTAGCCGCTTATGCACCTTAGGTAGCGTGTAGATTGTAGGGATTCGTGGTTCTTTTTTATTAAGGAAATCATGTTCATGTTGACTCAGGAATCCACAATCCAGTCCGTCCTTGGTCACCTGTTGAATCAATGATTGCAATATAGGGGTCGGATCTCGCATGGTAAGTTGGTAACTTTCCGAATCTCCCAATTGAAGTTCTATCTCCTCCACATAGTCCCTAGTGTTCTGCAATACCACAGCACCGCCCTTATCTGCTGCTTTAATAACGATGGAGTCGTTGCAGCTCAAGGAGCGCAGTGCCAGCTTTTCTTCCTTGTCGATGTTATATTGTATATACTTTCTTCCATCCAAAAGTTGCATGGTTTCTTGGAGAACAATCTTCTCAAATGCCAAAATCTTCTCACTCATCTGGTGGGCACTTGGAGTGAAAGTGGAGACAGGCCTAAAACTTGTCGCAGATGATCTTGGATTATAGATGTTTTTGCTGAAATAGTATTTCAGTCTGATCTTACGAAAAAAGTTTTGGAGCTCCAGTTTCACTTGAAATGAGTCAGGTATAACAGTAGGCACAAAGGACAATCCTTTGGTAAGGACATTTCTCTCAGCATTGGTCAAACTGTAGTTTGACAAGTTAATTATTGGTTCTCTATGGTCAATTGTACTGGTATTGCTTGCGCATTCTGTCCGATCTATTGCAACAATGAGGCCAGTTATAGCTATCTGTGGTGCTGAGGTGTCAATGTCGTCTGTGTTGCCAGTTAAAGCTATCTGGGGTGCTGAGGTGTCAATGCTGTCAGTAATGGCAATGCTCATCGTATTCCGATGCGTCCTTTCATTCTGTGTTCTCAAATTAATACTGTGGTGAGAATTAGCTAATATACCTTCGTTGTTCATGTTGTCAATACTGTTGAAGGCACTCTGTGTCTGAATGTTATTAAGACTAGTTCTCTGGTTTTCTACCACCTGTAGGTTTGTCTCCGGGTGGAGATTTCTCCGTGTGTTTCTGGTTGGTAGAAGCGAACACGCGATGTTCCCTGCTGTGTGTTCCTGCCTCTGTTCCAACTCCTTGGTCTTTCCCAGTTCTGCGTCTTGCCACCTCCCCTGTTTGTCTGGCGGTAACCTTCCCCTAAAAAATTGGGGCCCTGATTACCTTGATAACTAGTGGAGGGTCTGTCTGAATCAGTGTCTGAGCCGCTACCAAATGAGGAATCTGAGAATGTCTTAAATCTCCTGGGGCCCTGTCTGCTTTTATTAGAGAAAAAGCCCTGACTATCCTGTTGGTAATAGTCGTCCGATAAGTAGGGATATGTATTGTTCTTGTCGTAACTCCTTATGTCTTTTGCTAATTTATCCAACTTCCTGTTTAATGTGACTGTATTAAACTCTGCCAATGTTTTTTCAGCCCGCTCTAGGGCTTCTCTGGCATTAGAAAGATCTCTATCCTCAAGGATCTCCTTCTTAAGGTCAGAGATTTCTTGCGTGAGTTTTTTAACGTACTCAATCGCAGTCTCAACACCAAGAACCATCCAGTGTCTAGAACAGTTATTGGCTACGTAGCTGAATCCTTCCCTGAACTTAGGGATGTCTATAAAAATAGTGGGTTCATTACGCACTTGCAATCCTTTGGGAATTATATTGGATTGCAGATACTTAGTTAGTACGTGCCCGTGAAGGCGTGCTCTAATTAGTTTCTTTTCTAGTCTTTCAATTTTGGCCAATTTCTCGTTAAGGCCTGAGTCAACTGATACTCTGTCTGAGCCTAGAAGAAAATTAGAAGCACCTTGATCTTGTATTAGCTTCGCTATATAATCTTCGCTATATGACAGAGTTTCCTTCTCAGACATACTACAATAATACAAACACAGTACAAACGACAAATTATTACAAAACAATAAATGAGAGTTAGAAACCCTCGCAGGTAAGAACCTGCACTCAACTTATTTTTATCACAATGGGGTAACCCAGTATCCCTCAGAACCTGGGCAGTTTATCAAAATAATACAAACGGTTCTGTCAGGTAAAGAATATCACTTCTAGCAAAAAACCTTCATTGGTTTGTTTGTTCGAAGATTAATCAAAACTGACACACATAGAGACCATAAACAGTATTCAAAACAGCTTTATGAATTGCATCATTTATGAATACCTACTTACAATGGCTGTCAAGAAATAATCGTGAATTATACTTGTGACAAAGTGACATATAGTGCTCAGTGCTGTGGTGATTTTCCAGTTGAGATTTTCGTTGGACCGAAGGAGGCGTGGCCCTTGGAACACAGGAGCAGACGTGCAGAGTAGCAGCAGTGGTAGCCGGGGCCGTGGACTCCTGGTCTCTCGGCTTTTAGTTGGCTTTTCATTGGTGTGCCAAACTCGCCAAATTCGCCACAAAAAACTCCGCAAAACTTTACCATCCACAGCGGCAGCAGTGGCGCCCGGAACTTCAGTCTGGAGCTTCCAGCTTCCAGCTGCCGCAGCGAGGGCAGCCAGAGTCCCAGCGGCAGCAGCAGTACCTCAGCCTGCTGTCCCCCCGCCCCACTCCACAGAGTGATCCGAGGTGAGCGACGACGGGGGGGGACCGGGGGAAGCAGGAGTGAACAAACATCAGACGGAAGGCAATCTGCGCAGAGAAGGGAGAAGAAAGCGTGTACTACCCGTCCAGTGAGGTGCTGGCATAGTGCAGGGTCAGGGTCAGAGGTGCCTAGACACGGAGAGGGAGGGTGCACTCAGGCATTTCCTGCGTGAGCCCGGCAACGTGAATGCTTGGTGTAATTTGGGCACTAGAACTGGAGGTTCGGAGGAGGAGTCCAGTGCCAGTGAAAGAAAACGGTGCTTCCTAATTCCATGAGTGGAGAGTGTGTATTTGGGAGAGTGTGTGCTTCTAGGTGAAGAGGGAGGCCCCCTAGATTACAAAGAAATCTGGCATTGCTTCCTTGGTCATTGGTGGAACCCCCATTGTGCACTTGGGGCCTGCTTCACCCATCTGAAAGGCAGTCCTACCAGAGCACCTGGTGCTCACCTGATTGATCACGTGGTTGAGAGCGGAGAGCGGAGCAGTGCAGAGTAGAGGAAGGAAGGACGAGCGCCGAGCACCATCAAGCGCCAAACAACGGGAGACGTGAGACAGGAGACGGGACGTGAGCAATTATCGTTGTGACCAGCGGGCGTGTGTATGCAGAAAACCTGCGGGGGAATTCGATACTGCTGACGGCTGAAGGTCTATTATCACTGGAAAGGGGAGGAGCCCCGAGCTCTGAGGAAAAGTTGATTGTGGTAAATGCTGTGATTTTTCCAAGGTCAAGGCGAAAGGCAAAAGGTATAATCACCAAGGCACAACCAATACGGCAATCTACGTGCGATAAAGGTGAAAATCTAGAGCTCAATTAACAGGAGAGTATCATGAGGTCGGGCCGTGTTCGAGACGGCGCTATACTTAAAAAAGATACAAAAAAACAGAGGCGGAAAAACACTATGATGGAAGAGAAAAGATCTGCCCTACAATCAGAATTAGTAATCATGAATAACTGCTCTGTAATAGAACCATTAGCAGCTGGAAACGCCTCCGGACAACTACAAAATCTGGAAAATAAAAAAACAACAAAAAAGCAGCTTTCTTATCAACCTAAGATTTTTACAAAATTTTCTTTCTTAAAAAATGCAGGGGACACTCTATTCTCAAACATAACAAATGTCACCGGCCTTCAATCACCTCTTCAACCTGTACAATTAAGTCAATTACCATCAGTTATTGAAGATCTGAAATCAATTCAGGAGAGGATAAGCCCTGACACAAAAAAAAGTACAATGACAATATTTAACAACTCCCGGCAAACAACATCAACCACTCAAAACGGCAAAACACGGATTAGCTGTATAACAACGGGAAGTGCCCCAACTAGAAACACGGAGCAAGTCAAAGCCCAAGTTCACAAACAAGAAGAGACAATTGAGAAAACTACGACGATTAATGGTGATCAAGATAATAAATACGGTGCATCACATTCTGGTCTCAGTTTAAATGGTGACTGGAGATCTATAAACATCGAAAACAATCTTGAAGATCATGACACAATTAATAAATCTTTACTTATTAATCAACCAAGTCAATTATGTCAACTAAATCAAACATGTTCTGGGGAAAAATTATTTTCCAAAGGAGCTAATTATCCCCAAAAAAGGAATGCCGGGGCACAGTGCGTCAAGGACCCACAATCACTACCGCCCACCCTTCCCTTATACATAGCTCCATCAAGTCACCAATCGGAATCTTGCAAAGGGAGGGGGGGAATAAAGGATTTAAATAAAATTGAAAATGTTATAAATGTCTCAGATGTCATAGAGATCTCCTCACGACTGTTATCAGAAGACTGGAATGATGTAATGGCAGCTTATAACCAAGATTCAATCAGTAATGGGCCAAATATGGTAAACACAGGCATTGCGATTGACTTAACAGACGACCTAGTAGAGGGAGAGGAAAAGAAAAAGGTATACCAAAAGGATACGTCATCCCCAGCTTGCACAGTTAACTCACCAAAAAATCAAGGCCATGGCATGGGACAGTTTGCTAAATACAATAGAACTTCTTGTAAAAACACTTCACTACCAGTCAGACAAAATGGACGCTCAGCTAACTCTTCTAGACACTTTGGCTGTGTTTGTGGTTGCTATCGATGGGAAACTGGGTGCACTAACGACCCTGCTACAAAATAAACAGGTCCATACCCACAACAGGGCCGTGGGATGTGGATGCGGTCCTATTATCGACAAACTGGCTACCTTACCATCAATGTTGTCTGATCTATGCATACAACTAAAAAATCTGTTGCAAAGTAACACCAACTACTTATGCTCTAGACAAACGGACGTAGAACTAGAAAAGCACTCCCTTGAAACTTGTACTTTAATCTCGATCGACAAATCAAAAAATACAGGTTTAACATCGACCGGGAAAAATGGTACTCGGGGGGAGACGGACTTTTTGATTTACAAGAAACCTAACAAAGTAGTAAAAGACACGGGTGAATCAATAGATCAATGTCCTGCAGCTCAAAAGGATGACAAGGTTGTGAAGCAACCCAACGCAAAACAAGGGAGGGCAAAACAACGTAAAGGCAAAAATCAAAAACTAAGCAAGACTCAAGAAGGTTTCAGGCGTCTCTTTGGGTCAACGTCCCAATTCGATGAACAAGAACCCAATCCTTTGGATAAGGTCAGCAAAAAAGAAATAATAGAGCCTGACAAAACTATACCACCAACCACTTCACAAGCTAGAGACTCTTGCAGACCGCCATTGTCACCGGCGAACGGCAGTAAAATTAAGGAGCTAGAAAAGATCCAGACAGTAAAACAGAACACCACGGATCCATCAATCATGGCTACCAAAATAACCTCCACCAAAACACATGGAATTAACCATACGGTCAAAAATGTCTTATTAACACAACAGGCATCACAGAATGGAGACCTTAAAGAAACACATGACAACGGATCGCTTCCCATTAGACAAACATCACACTCCACTGATATAAGATCAACAAATAGAAATAACACCAACGTATTAAAAATGGAAGAAGAAACTGGAAATGGGAACCCAAAATCAATTACTGTAGAGGAAATCCTCAACCTTGGAGGGCGGAAAGCTGTCCTACCCATATCAGAGCAACTACCAGCGATCGTAACACAAGGACACAAATTCGTACAAAGTCACCACAACGAATACAACAACGAATCTAGTTGCATGGACATATCAAAAGATACATCAAAAGATACATCAAATATTGTCTGCTTTACCCCAGAGTACATCTCAAAAGGCAAGTATGATATATTGAATAGAGGTAACATCTTACGACTGCTAGCTCACATTCCATCTTTAACAGATATTACAACTCAGGACCTGGATTCTATTCAATTTCAATCGGATGCCGGCACGAAGGTCGAAAAAACAACATGGACAACATCTTTAGTTGCACAACATTTTTTGGCAGAAACTAAGATCTTTCAAGATTGGGGAATAACAACTGCCCCATTTATAAAACCAAAATATCCTGACTTATTAATTCCGGTGGTCGGAGTAGGAGAACAGCACTCCTTTAACGGGAAGGTACACACAGTACTTAGAGGCGCTAAAGGGATGGAAGGAGTAAGTAGTGCGGAAGATCTTAGGGTTACGGGCAGTACCCTTGCTGGCACTTCATCTAGCTATATCGACCTAAGATGGATTTCAAGAACAATAAACAATCAGTTAAACTGACAAATGGAAAATAAAAAGGAAATAAAAAGGCTAAATCAACTAAAAATATGCTCATGGAACATTAATGGTCTTGCTTCCAAAATGACTGATTTGGATTTTGTTAACTACTTACAAACCTTTGACATTATATCCCTACAAGAAACATGGCAACTAGAACCTCCACATCTCCATGGATTCCTTCGCTTTTTTACGAGTGCAGTGAAAACAGCAAAATTTGGTCACCTTCAAGGGGGGCTAGTGTCTTATGTCTCGGTTGCAAGTGGCTATGATGTTAAGGACTTAGGCCTCTCTTCCCCAGATCTAAATATAATAAACTTGTCTTCCTCAACACAAAGCAAGAAAGGTCTCGATCTAATACTGATAAACGCTTATATCCATCCAAAAAGGAAAGGAAAGGTCGTAAAAGATCTATACAAATGCCTTGATGACATCATAAATGACACCTCAACAACTGATATTATGATTACCGGGGATTTTAATCTCAACCTGATGGGAATCTCAACGAGTGATGTGAGTCGCAATCAAAACATAGCCTGGAATATTCCACATCAAGTGGCTACACTAACATCCTCACAATCTAAGTTTGGAGAGGTGGTCTTAGAGACCCTTGAGCATTATAATCTCAGAGCATTGAATGGGAGATTTAGTGGAGACACTCCGCCAGCGTGTACATTCTACTCTACAAGAGTAAGTAAAATTCTGGATTATTCCTTTATGTCACTATCCCTATTTCGCCACATTGCTTCATTTAAAATAGGGGAAAAGGCAGACAGCGATCATTGTCCCCAGGAAATTATATTTAATATCATGAAACCAAAACTTGAGCAATCGTTGGTACCAAATGAGCTAATTTATACCATCAATTACAAAAGGATCAAGTACTCGGCAGTAATGGATGGAGATATAGAAGCAAGAGCAAAGCAACATTTTGAGGAGAGAACCGGGGTAAGCGAGGTCCAGAAATGGGAAAGCTTTACATCCAATATGGCAAGTTACACCACAACCCTGAAAACCCAATACATAAAGAAGGCTAGTAACATGCTCCTTCTTACAAAAGATCATAGAACTAAAATAAAGAGTATAAAAAAAGACATTGCACGAACAATACGCCAACTTAGACACCTTCCAAACGATATAGTAAGACATTCCCATCTGCAAGAACTAAAATCATCTTTAAAAAAAATCAAAAGGGAAGCAAATAGATCAATTGAGGAAAACCTGTGGGCAAAATTACATTCTGATATCAGGCTGAATGACGGGGCAAAATTTTGGAAAACAATTAACTCCTTTATGAATCCTGGGCACGAAGGAGTCTGTTCAAACATCAGCGAACAAACATGGGCGAACTATCTTAAAGATCATTTTTCACACCATAATACTAATAATTCGACGATAGCTGCTGATGATTACAAACTATTTCCTTTGTGCGATATTAGATATAATCAGACAGCACGAAACATTGGTATAGGTTTAACAAAACTTCAAAAATTGATTGAGTGCCAAATTAAAAAAGGGAAGCGGGCCGGAGCGCCAGGCCCGAACGGCATTCCTCCTATTCTGTACAAATTGAACGAAAAGGAATGGGCCGGAGCCCTTCTACCCCTGTTTTTGGAAATCAAACATCAAAATGTTTTGCCTGCCTCCTGGAAGGGTTCAATCATCTCCCCAATATTTAAGGCAGGGGACAAAACTCTTCCTAATAATTATAGACTTGTTGCCCTCATGGACAACGAAGCAAAATATTTTGCTGGAATCCTTTTGGAGGAACTGCAGGCCTGGGCTTCGGAACATTCTCTAATCCCTGCAAATCAGACAGGATTTGCCAAAACTGTCGGGACATCAACAAACATTTTGGCTATGGGTCTATTAATTGATAAGGCAATAACAACTAAAATTCCAATCAATTTGTGCTTTATAGATTATAAGGCAGCTTTTGATCATATTAATCGAAACCTTCTATGGGCCAAACTACAGAGGTGGGGAATACCAAAGCCTCTATTAGATCTGTTGATTAATTTACATAGAGACACGTGGGTACAGGTCAAGTTGGGCGACGGATCTCACCTGTCGAGACGCATCACAACAAATAATGGTCTAAAACAAGGATGCGTCTTGGCCCCTACACTATTTAACCTGTTCCTGGGAGATCTCACTCCGCTGCTCAATAATTGCAATTCTCATGCACCAAAACTAGGAGGCCAAATATTGTCCTCGTTACTATACGCAGACGGCTTGGTTTTAATCAGCCACACGACAATTGGGATGCAAAATTTTATTGATGCAACAAAAAGATATTCCGATGAAAACCAATTATCAATTAATTTGAACAAAACAAAAACGATGTCAATCAACAAAAAAAGAAAGTCATCGAACAGTTGGTTTTGGAATAAAAATCGCATAGAGGATACAAACATGTATAAATATCTAGGAGTCAAAATCGACAGTGGTGGCCAGTTTATTCTACAAAAAGAAAGTATCAGAGGAAAAGGCATTGCCATAGCAGTCTCGCTAAAAAAATTACATGGAAAACTAACTAGTCCATCTCTTTCCCCCATAATACAAGTTATTCACTCAAAACTTTTGCCTACTATTACTTATGGCAGTGAAGCTCAAAGAGGAAGAGACGCAGGAACTTTGGACAAAACTGTGGCATCAGTATACAGGATTATTTTTGGTCTACCCAAATACACATCCCCGGCTCAACTGAGGTTAGAGTTTGGAGGTCACAAACAGGTGCTTGCAAGACAGGGGGGCATACATAATTACGTGGGATAAAATTAGGAAGGCAAAACAAGGGTCTCTTAATAGCCTTCTATGGTCAGAATTACAGCAGAATCATGTATCGCAAGCTGCTAACTATCTGGCCAAAAGCCTGGCGAACCTAGGCTTAAAGGAGTTGTGGAATACTTCCACCAATCATTCCACTATTAAAAGTCTGGTAAAGAAAACAACAAAATACCTATCATGGATAGAAGACAAGGAGTCAGTTGCCAGGAGGTCACATGGGTGGTTTGTCTTAAACTCCTATTCAAATCAAGGTCAACAGAGTTATTTCAATCTGGGCTACTCAAGATTTATAAAGCTGAAGTTTTTAAAACTCAGAATGGGCCTGATACCTTGCAAATGCCATTTTCCACACTGGCAGAGGGACAAAGGGGACACCCTATTTCGGCTATGCGGTAAGGCAATTGAGGACATGCCACACCTCTTATGCTCCTGTGATAAACTGTCAGAAGAAAGGAAACGTTTGCTTAAATGTTTGTTTAACCAACGAGGAATACGCACCCGAAGGAACGCCGTGCTTGCATGCTTCTCCCCCGACGATTTGCGGCTAAACTGCAATTTGGTGAAATTTATGAAAGAGGTGGAGATAAGGATGCAGGAACCTGTTTTTTAACTTATCCTGGAGTCACTTGATAGTATGAACTGCACACAATTACATTGCTTTTATTGTAAAACTTATCAAAGTGACGGAAATGGTATAATGATAATCTTCACCTGGAAGATTTTTATCATTTTAGATTGAATTTAAATATGTGTTGGAAAATGTAGAGAATGTATTTGTTTTATCTTCTTTTTATTTTTATAATGTGGAATTGCAATGGTTTTTATTAACTGTGCAAATAAAATTTACTTACTTACTTAGTTGAGATATCGAATTTGGGCATGACAATGTAAATGTCCTCAATCCTATAACAACATGAACAACTGAACTTTCCCTTGCCCCCCTTCTCCCCTTGAGCACTATCAAGGGCTATCTTTCAGCCATTTCTGCCTTTCTTTGCCTTCCTGATCAGCCTTCTCTCTTCAAGTCCCCGGTTGTTAATCATTTCTTAAAAGGCATAACTCATCTCTTTCCTCCTATTCCCTTTGTTATGCCCCAGTGGGACTTGAATCTGGTCTTGACCTATTTAATGTGCGCTCCCTTTGAGCCGCTTCACAACTGTCCTTTAAGACTTCTAACTCTTAAGACTGCATTCCTGGTAGCCATCACGTCGTCTAGATGAGTGAGTGAGCTCCAGGCTCTTTCATCTAAACCTTCTTTTCTGGCTGTACATCCGGACAGGGTTGTCCTTAGGACTCGTCCATCCTTTCTTCCCAAGGTGGTCACCTCCTTTCACATCCGGCAGACCATTACTTTGCCCACCTTCTTTCCACCTCCGCATCCTTCTAAGAAGGAAGAGAGGAGCCACCGTCTGGACCCAAAACGTGCGCTTTCCTTCTATCTGGATTGCACAAAACAGTTCCGGGTGGATGACCAACTCTTTGTTGGCTACCTGGGTGCCAAGAAAGGTTGGGCCATACACAAGTGGACCTCTCTAGATGGGTAGTTTTGTGTATTAAAGCCTGCTATTCTTTATCTAAAAAGGAGCCTCCAGTGGTGCTACGCACCCATTCCACTAGGGCGATGGCAGCCACTATTGCTTTGGGGCGAGAAGTGCCTCTGAATGACATCTGTCAGGCAGCTACGTGGGCATCGCTGCACACGTTCACCAAACACTACTGCCTGGACAGCCAAGTCCGGAGAGACGGTTTCTTTGGCCGTTTTGTTCTCCAGGACTTTCTGGTATGAACTTGGTTCACAGACCCACCTCCGGGATTGGTTTGCTGGGGTATCTATTCTAAGGTAAGGAATCTATAACTCACTGTTTCTTTCAGATGAACAAGTTACTTACCTTCGGTAACGATATATCTGTAAGAAACATTCGTTACTTATAGATTCCTTACCATCTAACCCATCCTTCCCGTTCTGCAAACTGATTTATAGGGTTAAGGACATCCTTTCAGGGCCCTAGTTTTGTGCACCAATGGTCAGTGTGTTGCATGGCTCTGCGTTTCTGGCGCGGAAAGTCTTGTACAAACTTGACGTCAACATGCGAGGGCGACGTCTAAGTAGCTGCCGCGATGTCATCCCGGCGACCACAACGCCGACGATGAATGCAGAGCCGACTGACCAAACCTTCCGACAAGCAGAGGTACTGCTGACGAAAAAACTTTCTGGATCCAGTCTGACGCCTGGGGGTAATTCTATATAAGGAATCTATATAAGGAATCTGTATAATTCCATAATTCTATATAAGGAATCTATAACTAACCAATGTTTCTTACAGATATATTGTTACTGAAGGTAAGTAAGTTGTGCGTTACAGCATGGAGATAATGGGTCTGTTGGTGCATGGAGAGGGACTTGGATCCCGTGGAAGCATCTTCCATAGAACTTTCACACCTGTTATCATTGTTATTTGAAAAGGGTATGAATCATAAGACTATTAACCCCTTCCCTGCTCATGACGGAACCACTCCGTCATGAGCCACGGGCGCCGTGTGCTCATGACGGAGTGGCATCCCTTTTCTTTTCTTTAATTTTATTTTATTCCATTTAAACCCCCCAGTATTGACTGTAGGAGAGTAGGGTCTGCAATCCTGTGATCACCCAGATTTTTTGCTTTTGCTTCATTGGTTTACGACTTTCCCTGGCTGCGGGCCTGCCAATCAGACCCACAGCCTAGCTGTTCTCTCTCGAAATTAACACACATGTACATTAGGTGCATCCACTAATTGGAACTGGGCTGCCTTATCAGTCCCTGTATCAGCATACCACAGGTATCCAGGGCATCGTTGTACCCAGGGCCTACCAGGGGCTGCAGCATGTATTATGCCACCCCTGGATGGCCGCCCAAATCTGACACAACTGGCTGCACGACAGCTGGGGCAAGGTGGTGTAATCACCCGTTGCTGTAGGTGTAGTATTCCTATACCTAACCCTAAAATGGACGCATGGTTTCCTGTCAGTCACTCCTATGGCAGGCCTTATCAATCCTGAAGGCAGAGTGCTGGGAATCATGTGAGATGGTGCTCTGGCGCGAGCTGAGCCCGTCGACGGCTTGCGGAACCAAATCCTAATAGCCGTTCCATGGTGACGCGGGCCAACTACCTTAAAGTGCATTATAATCCTCGCGGTTATTTGCTAACTTTGGCATCGCATCACCCAAACATGTTGAGTAAGGTGTCATACGAATTGGAATACGAACCCCTCGCCAGTTCTGGCGACGGGGTTAGCATTCCACCCTTCTAGAGGGACACGACATGGAAGTAACCTTGAACCCCGGTTAAAGTTGACTCAAGCCTCAGCATCACAAAATGGATGCTGCCACCAGACACAAGTCTGACCTCCTGCTGCTGGGAGACCTTCCAGCGAGGGGAGCTTGGCCAAAGGGTTTCCTGTCGAGGGCGGTGTTAGCACCATCCCAGACAGGGTTTGTGTATCCCAGGTAGGCAGGTCTGAAAGGAAGGTGATTGCAAGTGGCACCCCGGTGCTCACTGTGCATAGCCCGGCTCAAACCAGTTTCGGGGGCACACCAGCCCCTGAGCTGGGGCGAAGCCGGACAAAGGATAGGGGTGTAACCACCCCCCTCCTGGTCCCACCCATAGGTAGGACCTAGTCACGGGCCAGCCCCTTTTTCCTAGAATAAAGGTGGGAGCGGGTCCCCTTCCCAAATTGGATAATTCTGAATCTTGAACTACTTTCCACGAAAGGAACTCTTGACTATTTCTGAAGACTCTCCCTTGTGGCTAAGGAGTAGCCACCCTGCACCAGCAGGCACCACCTAAGCGCTTGCGGTTTGCTGTACGTCTCTCCCACGGATCAAGACTGCCCAGCTCGACGAGACCCGGACTCCCTGCCATCTCTGACCTCTACCTACATCGTCAGCCCAGCTGAGATTCGTAGGTGTGACGAGACCTGCGGGGCCGGCCATCTTCAGAACCTGCACGACGCTTATCTAGCACGCCCACCGAGGGACCCTCGAGTGAGTGCACCTAGGGTTTGAGAAGCCCTAACCCTGAGCGGCTCCAGCACCGAAGTCTGCCTCCCCAGCATCCACGAGATCTGCGTGGGGGCCCTTCTGCTCCTTGTTGCTCACCGCGTTGTCCGACCACTCGCCGACCGGCTTGTGGCCCTCTTCACGACGCACCACGACAGACTTTCATCACTGGTCTGGTTGCTCCAGACTGGCTCTTGCTCCCCTTCAACAGAGGAGTACCTCGGACCCTCCTGGTCCACTCCCGACGCCATCTTGACTCCACCGCGTGGGTTTGCCACTGCCAAGACCTGCTGCCCCATTCCTGGGCCCAGCATCATCGACAGCAGACACCTTCGTGGGACAGCTCGCCCTCCATCCTGGTCGCCGCCGCGCCTCCTGGTCCGAGGAACAGCCGAGTCCGACGTCATCCACTCACCTGGTCGAGGTGACTTCAGCCGGTACCTTCCTGGTACCCACACGATCGCTGGCTAGCGGTTGAGAACTGAGTCCCCTCTGCTTTCAGGTTTTCTTCATCACCGATCCAGGCTTGGATCTCTCTGAACATCAACACTGGTCGCCTGCCAGCAACTTCTTCTTTCAGGCTCCTGAGACTACAACGAGGACTCCCGACATCTTGCTGAACCCCACGCAGCCGCAGCCTCTGGGCTAGGTAACTCAAGCATCTCGGTGCTCCATCGTAGGTTCACTCTACAAGTGTCCAGTTCCTTTTTCGTTTAGTCCCACTGATCGGATTCCTCCGGAATCAGTAACTTTAAACTATCTAACCTTTCCCATTCCACTTGCAGTGTGAATGGTTTCGTGCCCTTCGGGCATTTGTGTAAATTGTGCAACCAGAAGTATTTTCATAAGAGTTTTGTAGTGTGCTTAGCTCCCTGACTCATAAAGAGCCAGGGTAGTCTTGTTATAAATAAATATCCTTTATTTTCATAACAACTTGTGTGGTGTCCTTTCACTTGGTGTTCAAGGGGTATATGTGATGGTAAACAGCTCGCTTAACACGCCCTCTAGAGTTTAGCCTGAAGACTGCTCTTGTCCACGCTACTAGGATAGCTGGTCTATAAGGTTGACTTACAACCAATCATCAATAAGGGTCGTTTGGAATGATACACAGTGATCACTAGAATAGTGAGCACTACATATCAGGCCAACTTCTCACATTGGTGAGCAGCGGTTGGGATTTGAGCTTGCTGTTGTTTTACCACACGCGTATCCTAAGAATATCAAGTTGAAAGATCACATAAGTACCCAGGTACATATAACTTAACTTAGAATACTCTGAGTTCTACTGAACCAGCTGTTATAGTGAAACAGGGACTAGCACACCCTGACTATAACTCTTAGCAAGGGATCAGTAGAGAAACACATAGTGTAGGTAGGTGCATCACTTACACCTCACTAGAAAGCATGTCGGTCCACGGAGAGTCTGCAGAGACTCCCTTAGTGGTCATCGACCCTCCACAGGTCGTGTCACGATATGCAGCTCTTAGCTTCACGGAGATGAGACAGCTGTGTGCCTCCAGGAAGCTAAACCAGGGTTCTAACCCTACCATCGCATTTCTGATAGGTCTCTTAGAGACTTACGACGCTAGGAGGTCCTCTAACACAGGCCCCCCTAATGCTGATGGGAACATGCCTCCCTTAGAGGGAACCCTTGGTGACCCTGACTTCGACCTCAATGGTGAGGAGGAAGAGGAAGAAGAGTTAGAAGGGGACGAGGCAGACGGAGGTCCCGTTGTAGTCAGTAGGCTCACAAGGACCAACTTAAGCAGGCATGAGAATGGAACTGGGGGAGCCCCGGGCCCACGCTTAAGCAGGCTTAACCTTGGGAACGGACGAGTTAGGTCTCTCTCGAGAGGCTCTAACAGATCTGTTCGAACACATGTTTCTCAGGCATCTTCTCAGAGAGGGATGACGTCCCCTCAGAGAAGGGAGCACGAAGCGAAGATGAGGGAAGTCAATCTGAGGATCGAGCGGGAAGAACTTGCCCTCGCCAAAGAAAGACTTGCCTTGGCCCGAGAGCAGAAATTGAGTGGGTTAGATCCCACTGGTGGAAGCATTCTCATTAGAGAGAAAGACAGGGGTATAGACACTAGACACCTGAGTAAAATAGTGCCCCCCTTTAAGCAAGGGGACGACATCCACAAGTGGATAACTGCCTTGGAGAGGGCTTGCACTGTCCAGTGCGTCCCCCCAAGTCAGTGGGCAGCTATACTGTGGCTCTCCTTTGAAGGTAAAGGACGAGACAAGCTCCTCACTACGAGAGCTGAGGATGCCAACAACTACCAAGTCCTGAAGAATACACTGATTGATGGGTTCGGCTTAACCACCGAGCAGTACCGGGTGCTGTTCAGGGACATCCAGAAAATTCAGTCTCAGGATTGGGCTGACTTTGTCGATTGTGCCACTAAGGCTTTAGAAGGTTGGTTGCTGGGTAGCAAGGTTACTGATTACACAGGATTGTACAATCTTATCATAAGAGAACAGATTTTAAACAACTGTCAGAACCAATTGTTGCATCAGCACCTTGTCGACTCGGAGCTGACCTCTCCCCAAGAATTGGGAAAGAAGGCAGACAGATGGGTCAGAACAAGGGTCAAGCAGAACCAGACTCAGAACCAGGGTGGTCAGAAGAAAGCAGACCAAAAGGGTATTAACAAGAACGAACAAAATGACCAGAAGTCTTCGACAGGCCCCCAACAAACCAAAGAGGGTGGGGGTCAGGCTTCACAGCAGAAAAAGAAGACTCCATAAGGCCAGTCAAAAAGGTGGTGCCAATACTGTAAAAGTAAGACTCACTGGTTTAGTGAGTGCACCAAGAAAGGAGGGCAAACTCCTGCCACTGCAGCCCCTAAGGCACCTGCACCCCCTAGTACAGTCAGCAGTGGTAGTGCGCCTCCCAAGGCATTAGTTGGGTTCACCTTGGGAACTGAGGGGAGTGACGACTTAGTTGGCACGCTCACTCAGGCCGTCCTTGTCTGTACAGGGGATATGGATATGTCCCCTGATGCCAGTCCCAATACTTTGGGCAAATACAGGCAGACGCCTTTGATCAATGGAAAAGTGGCTCAGGCCTACAGGGACACTTGTGCCAGTGTCACCATGGTGACGCCTAACTTTGTGGACCCTGGACAGATCATGCTAGGTACCGATTACCTTGTGACCAATGCCAGCAATGTCACTACCAATCACAGTATGGCAGTTGTTGATTTCTCCTGGGGAGGGGTAAGTGGCCCGAAGAAAGTTGTGGTTAGTTCAGACCTCCCCGTAGAATGTCTGTTGGGCAATGATTTGGAAACGTCACAATGGTCAGAAGTGGAGCAGAGAACTCACATGGAAATGTTAGGCTTGCCAGCACATGTCCTTGCTGTGACCAGGTCACAGGCCAAAAGATGCCCCACTGAACAGGTGCTGGATCCTGGAAGAACGGACCAGACACCATCCAAGAAAAGGAGCAGTAAGGGTAAGGCCTCGCCTTCCCCCTTGCCCCAGGTCGTGGATCAAGTCTCTGAGGAGGCTGACCTTAAGGAACTGAGGGAAACTGAGCCACAAGAGCTTGAACCTGGTCAGGTTGAGTTTCTGGGCTCAGGGGGACCCTCTAGGGAAGACCTGGGGAAGGCACAGTTAGACTGCCCCTCACTTGAACCCCTCAGACAGCAGGCTGCTGCTAAGGCTGCAGGGAACGCCACAGGTACCCACAAAGTGTACTGGGACGATGGACTCCTGTACTCCGAGGCAAGAGACCCCAAGCCTGGCGCGACCAGGAGGCTGGTCGTCCCCTTGTCTCTGAGAGGTTTCCTCCTTACCTTGGCCCACGAGATTCCCCACTTAGGCCAGAATAAGACTTGGGACAGAATTGTTCCACACTTTCACTGGCCCCACATGTCCGAAGATACGAAGGAGTTTTGCCGCTCCTGTGTCACTTGCCAAGCCAGTGGTAAGTCAGGTGGCACGACAAAGGCCCCCCTCATACCACTGCCGGTGGTGGGGGTACCCTTTGAACGAGTGGGGATCGACATTGTCGGACCAATGGAACCCCAGACAGCATCAGGGCACAAGTTTATACTGGTGGTGGTGGACCACGCCACCAGGTATCCTGAAGCTATTCCCCTTAGGACCACTACAGCACCTGTTGTGGCACGAGCCCTAGTTGGAGTGTTCTCCAGAGTGGGCTTCCCTAAGGAGGTCGTCTCCGACAGAGGTGCAAACTTCATGTCGGGATATCTGACTGCTATGTGGAAGGAGTGCGGTGTCAACTACAAATTCACCACACCCTATCACCCACAATGCAATGGGCTTGTTGAGAGATTCAACAGGACCCTAAAAGGGATGATTCATGGACTACCTGAAAAGCTTCGGCGGAGATGGGATGTCCTGATACCCTGCCTCTTGTTCGCCTACAGAGAGGTCCCGCAGAAGGGGGTTGGCTACAGCCCTTTTGAACTTCTGTTCGGACATCCTGTAAGGGGACCCCTTTGTTTGGTAAAGGAAGGATGGGAGAGACCTCTCAAAAAGCCGGCATCAAACATTGTGGACTATGTGCTCGGTCTCCGCTCGCGGATGGCTGAGTACATGGAAAAGGCATCTAAAAACCTTGAGGCGAGCCAAGAATTACAAAAAGCTTGGCACGACCAAAAGGCTGTCCTGACTGTGTATCAGCCTGGACAGAAGGTGTGGGTGCTGGAGCCAGTGGCCCCAGCAGCACTCAAAGACAAATGGTCTGGGCCCCACACGATCATTGAGCCAAAGGGAGAGGTCACCTACTTGGTAGACCTGGGAACTCCCCGGAGCCCCCACCGGGTGCTCCATGTAAACAGGCTCAAGGCATATGTCGACAGGGAGGGCATGGGCTTGCTCATGGCCACAAATGAGGGACAGGAGGAGGAGAGTGACCCTCTCCCGGACCTGCTCTCTCAGAACCCTGACGATGGGTCAGTAGATGGTGTTGTCTTTTGTGGCAGCCTCTCTGGACATCAACAACAGGATTGTAAACAGGTTCTTCAATCCTTCCGACATATGTTCTCTCTGACACCCAGTCAGACCAATTGGTGTATCCATGAGGTCGACACTGGGGACAGTCTGCCCGTAAAGAGTAAAATCTATCGACAGCCTGATCATGTCAGAGACTGCATCAAGACAGAGGTGCAGAAAATGTTGGAGCTGGGAGTCATTGAGCCCTCGGACAGCCCCTGGGCTAGTCCAGTAGTTCTCGTACCAAAACCTCACACCCAGGGCGGTAAGAAAGAGATGAGGTTTTGCGTGGACTACAGAGGCCTCAATGCAGTCACTAAGACTGACGCCCACCCGATACCAAGAGCAGATGAACTTATAGACCGGTTGGCTTCGGCCAACTACTTAAGTACATTTGACCTGACAGCTGGGTATTGGCAAATCAGGTTAGCTGAGGAGGCCAAGCCCAAAACAGCATTTTCTACCCCGGGTGGGCATTATCAGTTTGTGGTAATGCCCTTTGGTTTGAAAAATGCACCTGCCACCTTCCAAAGGCTGGTGAATCAAGTTCTCACTGGGTTGGACGACTTCTGCGCGGCGTATCTGGACGATATCGCTGTCTTTAGCTCCACCTGGGAGGATCACCTGGTCCACCTGAGGAAAGTGTTAGAGGCTCTGCAGAAGGCAGGCCTCACTATCAAGGCCACTAAGTGCCAGATAGGGCAGACACAGGTTGTATACCTGGGCCACCTTGTAGGTGGAGGCCAGGTTCAGCCATTGGAGAGCAAAATACAGGCCATCCAGGACTGGGCTCCTCCAACCACCCAGACTCAGGTTCGAGCTTTTTTGGGCCTGACTGGGTATTACCGGAAATTTGTCAGGAATTATGGATCCATTGTGACCCCTCTAAACGATCTGACAAGTAAGAAGATGCCAAAAAAAGTTCAGTGGACAGCCAGCTGTCAAAAGGCATTCGATGACCTAAAGCAGGCCATGTGCACAGCACCTATCCTAAAGAGTCCAGACTACTCCAAAACATTCATTGTCCAAACAGACGCTTCGGAGTTGGGTGTGGGAGCTGTTCTATCTCAGCTGAATTTTGATGGTCATGACCAGCCCATAGTTTTCATTAGCAGGAGGCTGACCCCCAGAGAGAAGAATTGGTCAGCTATTGAGAGGGAGGCCTTTGCTGTGGTTTGGGCCCTGAAGAAGTTGAGGCCATACTTGTTTGGCACTCACTTCAAGATTCAGACCGACCATAAGCCCCTCTTGTGGCTAAATCAAATGAAGGGTGAAAACCCCAAACTACTTAGGTGGTCCATTTCCCTACAGGGGATGGACTTCACAGTGGAGCATAGACCTGGCACTGATCATGGCAATGCAGATGGGCTCTCCAGGTATTTCCACTTAGAGCAAGAAGACTCACCTGGTCAAGGTTAGCTTATTGTCCCAAAGTTTGGGGGGGGGGGTCATGTAGGAGAGTAGGGTCTGCAATCCTATGATCACCCAGATTTTTTGCTTTTGCTTCATTGGTTTACGACTTTCCCCGGCTGCGGGCCTGCCAATCAGACCCACAGCCTAGCTGTTCTCTCTCGAAATTAACACACATGTACATTAGGTGCATCCACTAATTGGAACTGGGCCGCCTTATCAGTCCCTGTATCAGCATACCACAGGTATCCAGGGCATCGGTGTACCCAGGGCCTACCAGGGGCTGCAGCATGTATTATGCCACCCCTGGATGGCCGCCCAAATCTGACACAACTGGCTGCACGACAGCTGGGGCAAGGTGGTGTAATCACCCGTTGCTGTAGGTGTAGTATTCCTATACCTAACCCTAAAATGGACGCATGGATTCCTGTCAGTCACTCCTATGGCAGGCCTTATCAATCCTGAAGGCAGAGTGCTGGGAATCATGTGAGATGGTGCTCTGGCGCGAGCTGAGCCCGTCGACGGCTTGCGGAACCAAATCCTAATAGCCGTTCCATGGTGACGCGGGCCAACTACCTTAAAGTGCATTATAATCCTCGCGGTTATTTGCTAACTTTGGCATCGCATCACCCAAACATGTCGAGTAAGGTGTCATACGAATTGGAATACGAACCCCTCGCCAGTTCTGGCGACGGGGTTAGCATTCCACCCTTCTAGAGGGACACGACATGGAAGTAACCTTGAACCCCGGTTAAAGTTGACTCAAGCCTCAGCATCACAAAATGGATGCTGCCACCAGACACAAGTCTGACCTCCTGCTGCTGGGAGACCTTCCAGCGAGGGGAGCTTGGACAAAGGGTTTCCTGTCGAGGGCAGTGTTAGCACCATCCCAGACAGGGTTTGTGTATCCCAGGTAGGCAGGGCTGAAAGGAAGGTGATTGCAAGTGGCACCCCGGTGCTCACTGTGCATAGCCCGGCTCAAACCAGTTTCGGGGGCACACCAGCCCCTGAGCTGGGGCGAAGCCGGACAAAGGATAGGGGTGTAACCACCCCCCTCCTGGTCCCACCCATAGGTAGGACCTAGTCACGGGCCAGCCCCTTTTTCCTAGAATAAAGGTGGGAGCGGGTCCCCTTCCCAAATTGGATAATTCTGAATCTTGAACTACTTTCCACGAAAGGAACTCTTGACTATTTCTGAAGACTCTCCCTTGTGGCTAAGGAGTAGCCACCCTGCACCAGCAGGCACCACCTAAGCGCTTGCAGTTTGCTGTACGTCTCTCCCACGGATCAAGACTGCCCAGCTCGACGAGACCCGGACTCACTGCCATCTCTGACCTCTACCTACATCGTCAGCCCAGCTGAGATTCGTAGGTGTGACGAGACCTGCGGGGCCGGCCATCTTCAGAACCTGCACGACGCTTATCTAGCACACCCACCGAGGGACCCTCGAGTGAGTGCACCTAGGGTTTGAGAAGCCCTAACCCTGAGCGGCTCCAGCACCGAAGTCTGCCTCCCCAGCATCCACGAGATCTGCGTGGGGGCCCTTCTGCTCCTTGTTGCTCACCGCCTTGTCCGATCACTCGCCGACCGGCTTGTGGCCCTCTTCACGACGCACCACGACAGACTTTCATCACTGGTCTGGTTGCTCCAGACTGGCTCTTGCTCCCCTTCAACAGAGGAGTACCTCGGACCCTCCTGGTCCACTCCCGACGCCATCTTGACTCCACCGCGTGGGTTTGCCACTGCCAAGACCTGCTGCCCCATTCCTGGGCCCAGCATCATCGACAGCAGACACCTTCGTGGGACAGCTCGCCCTCCATCCTGGTCGCCGCCGCACCTCCTGGTCCGAGGAACAGCCGAGTCCGACGTCATCCACTCACCTGGTCGAGGTGACTTCAGCCGGTACCTTCCTGGTACCCACACGATCGCTGGCTAGCGGTTGAGAACTGAGTCCCCTCTGCTTTCAGGTTTTCTTCATCACCGATCCAGGCTTGGATCTCTCTGAACATCAACACTGGTCGCCTGCCAGCAACTTCTTCTTTCAGGCTCCTGAGACTACAACGAGGACTCCCGACATCTTAATGAAGCCCACGCAGCCGCAGCCTCTGGGCTAGGTAACTCGAGCATCTCGGTGCTCCATCGTAGGTTCACTCTACAAGTGTCCAGTTCCTTTTTCGTTTAGTCCCACTGATCGGATTCCTCCGGAATCAGTAACTTTAAACTATCTAACCTTTCCCATTCCACTTGCAGTGTGAATGGTTTCGTGCCCTTCGGGCATTTGTGTAAATTGTGCAACCAGAAGTATTTTCATAAGAGTTTTGTAGTGTGCTTAGCTCCCTGACTCATAAAGAGCCAGGGTAGTCTTGTTATAAATAAATATCCTTTATTTTCATAACAACTTGTGTGGTGTCCTTTCACTTGGTGTTCAAGGGGTATATGTGATGGTAAACAGCTGGCTTAACACGCCCTCTAGAGTTTAGCCTGAAGACTGCTCTTGTCCACGCTACTAGGATAGCTGGTCTATAAGGTTGACTTACAACCAATCATCAATAAGGGTCGTTTGGAATGATACACAGTGATCACTAGAATAGTGAGCACTACATATCAGGCCAACTTCTCACATTGACTTCACATTAAAAGACAAGATCAACAGGCTAGAGAGACTAGAGAAGAAGCTAATATGCACACAGCTTCATGGCCACTTAGTGACCAAATATCTGCAGGCAAACATTATATCTGTAGACCTACAAATCAAAAACGAACCGGCCATCTTGGTCGATATTCCGAAGAGAATTTCAGCTTTGTGGCTAACAACTGTTCCCACCATTGGATGGTGTTAGGTGTAGAAACAGCCATTGAACAAGTTGAGAAACTCTTGAAGGAAATCACCGATCTCAAACGTGAAATCACAGAGGATACAGCATTGACAAATGCAAAGGAGGCCCTGGAACGCCTGGAAAAGACCATCAGAGATTTTGACACCAATACCCAGGCAAAGTAACTTGACAAACTGTCAGAGGACATCTGTTTCTACAACAAAAAGATGACTTACTCGTACCTGCAGGAGGTCTACTACAAACAGGACACACAGGGACGGTTCTCCAACACAGGCAGGGGTGGCTATCGAGGCTATAGGAGATTCGTGACGTTTTCGGACTCCTCTGGCTCTAACAGCACCGGAAGCGAAGGTGAACAATCTTGTACAAGCTCCAGCTACCACTATCAGGACAACCGCATCCAGCCACCACAAGGACCGGCTTTTTTAGGGTAAGCTCAGTGGAGATCACCCCGAGGGAGAGGATACAAGTGGAGCCAAGGACTACAGAGGGTCCAAGAACAGAGAGGTCAGAATTGGGATGGAGGCAGAACACGAGGACAGAAACAAGTTTGCTTCCCCCCGGAGAGCCACGGGGATATCCAGACCTGACTGCAACATTATCGTTGGCAGCCAGTGGACAGAGCCCCATTATCAACTTGTCCACCTATGAACTCTCAGATGATGAAAAGAAGGTCCTGAGTAAAGGGCTATCTTTTGTTCCCACCTCTCTTCCAAATCAGTTTAACATCAAGGCGGAACTACACCGTTTCTTCTGAAAGATCAGACTCAGGTACTTTTTTTAGGCATTCCCTCTCTTTTCCATCAGCCTCCCACACAGGTCTCGGGGTACCATCTACATTTACACCACCCGCACAATCTGTGTCCCACAAGATACTTACCTACGAGAGTGTTGTGCTTAGGGACTTACTGAAGACATGTTCCAACAAACAGTATATAAAATACAACATTACAAAACCTGAGCGTGAGGCACTTAACTTCCTCAGGACCAACCGGCTCATTGTGATTAAACCAGTTGATAAGAGCGGTGCCATTGTAATTGAGACACCATGGATTACAAATCAGATATCCACACACAATTGTTACACCTGACTGAATGCAAACCCAACCAAAGAAATTAGAAAGCAGATTTTAAAAATCATGGAAGGGGGGTCTTAAACAACGTTTCCTGATTGACCTGGAATTTAGTTTTTTAAACCAGAAACAACCACGCCTGCCAACAATCTATACAGTGCTGAATATCCACAAAAGCTTAGGTCAACCACCTGGGCGCCCCATAATCTCTGGCTGTGGAGCCCTGTTGGAGCCACTATGTAAGTACGTGGATTTCTTCCTGAAACTATGTGCGGAGGCGACAAGAGCATACCTACGAGATACTATGGACACCATCAGATTGGTGGACAACCTGCCCTTTGACCCCACATGCCAACTACTGGTCACTATGGACATCGTTTCTTTAAACACTAGCACCCCACAATTACCTGCTTTGAAAGTAATGGACAAGGTGCTAGACAGGAGACCTCAACCAGCCCGGGTTCCAACCGACTTAATCATCAAGCTCCTGGAGGTATCCATGAAGAGAAACATTTTCTTTTTCCAAGGTGATTACGTTCTGCAAATCAAGGGAATCGCCATGGGTGCGAGCTTCACACCTGACCCTGCCATTCTGTATATGGACGATTTTGAGAATGCATTCATCTATAGTGAGATAAATCCCTACAGCGAACACATAACTTTCTGGAAATGCTAGGTAGATGACTTTCTGCTCATCTGGACAGGGAGTCCTGCAGAATTGGGGACTTTTCATTAATGGCTGAACGAAAGATCAACTGACATAAAGTTCATGATACATTCGGACCCCAAGTCAATTGACTTCTTGGACGTTTCCATCAAAACAGAAAATGATTCATTATACACAACCCTTTTTAGAAAGAGAACCAAGAGAAACACACTTTTGAGGAACAGCAGTCATCATCCCAGATGTTTGAGGGACAACTTGCCTTTTGGACAATTCTTGAAGATTCGTCAAAACTGCTCACATAAGGACGACTACTTTGAGGAATCTGAGGGGCTCCTCAACCTTCTCGTTGAAAGGGGATACCCAAGGAGACTTGTGAAACGTGCACGGAAAAGGGCATGGTTCAATCCAAGAGAGACTCTACTAACACCTAAGTCACGCACTAATGATCCCTTGATCAGAACGATGTGTAACCACCTATGGCACTCGCAGCAATGAAATCATGCGAATTGTGAACCACCACTGGAGACTTATCTCGGATGATCTGGAATTGGCTGATCCTCCCCTTATGCATTCATTTAAAAAGGGCAACAGTGTATGTGACCACGTGGTCCGTTCAATCCTGGAGACTCCGCCACGACTGTCCATCCAAACCTTATGGCACCTACCTGAGATCGTGGACCATTACAAATGTGGCAGGTACAAAGCATGCATACTCATAAAGACAAGGCAAATGAGCTACAAACAGCACACTGTTGATCTCAAAACCCACAAAAATTGTAACACCACTGACGTTATTTGCGCAATCATCTGCCCTTGCAATCAGATTTATATAGGGCAAACACGCCAGAAAGTAAAGGTCCAGATCCTACAACATTGTAGCAGGGTCAGATGTGGTACCTCCGGGCCACCTCTAGTTGAGCATTTCTAAACACAGAGTCATTCACCAGAAAGTCTCAAATGAGTGGTCCTTGAAACATTGGACATTAACTCAGTCCTCAATGTTCGAGAGTGTAAATGGATGCATTAGTTTGACACGGTCCATGATGGGCTAAATGAACTGGATACTACAAGTGCACAACTTATGCCTCAACAATGAGTGATCCAACCGTACCCTCTACATATACCACACTAACTATGTACAGAATTTGATATCTGAAAGAAACACCTTAGTTAGATTCCTCACCTTAGAATATCCCCAGGCGTCAGGCTGGATCCGGAAAGATTTTTGTAGCAATACCCCTTGCGCGTCGCTAGGCGTCGTCTGCGGCTCCACGTCCGTCGTTGGCGTTGTGTGCTGGAATGACGTCGTCGGAGTACTTAGTCAGTTCTTCTCATTTCCGCGCCAGACAGCGCCGATCCGGGAAGAGCTTACCCCTTAGTCATTTTTTGACTAAACTTTTTTGACACTTTTTGGTCTTCTGTCGACTCGACTCTGGTGCCGGTAGGATGCCTGGGTTTAAAGCCTGTGACTCCTGTCATCGACTGATGTCGGTGACGGACCACCATCGCCAGTGCCTTTACTGCCTGGCGGCCGAAGACGACGCGGAGTTGTGCCTTGATTGTCAGGCCTTGACCTCAAAGGCTAGGCGGGAGCGGTCCTATAAGCTTCTCGAGCTTCGCCACTCGGCTACGCACCGCTCACAGTCCCGGTCCAAGAGGAGGTCCAAGGACCGGTCGCGGAGCCGCAGTCACCATCACCGCTCGTCGGGCTCGAAGTCGGGTAAGTCGAAGTGATCCAAGAAGTCCAAGAGGCGACACCGCTCTTCGGACTCCCCTCGCCGGTCGCACGACTTGGCCGAGGGTCAGGGTGGTCCCACCCCCGCGGCTCCATCGGAGCCGCAGGAGCCGCGTCTGTCCCCATACCCGCCGGTCCCTGGGACTGACGCGACTCCGACGGAGGTCAGTGCCTTCCTCTCGGCCATGAGGAGCCTGGCTCCGCCGTCGGCGCCTTCGGGCCCCGCGGGCTCGACTGGGCGACCTCGCGTGCTGGCGGCTCCGGCCCCGGCGCCATCGACGACTCTGGTCCCGACGCCGCAGGTCCCCGAGGCATCCAGGCCTGGATCTCTGCCGGCGCCGGTCGACCTCACGATGCCTCCTCCACCGGCGCCGACACTGGTTCCACCTCCGGCGCCGTCCCCAGACGACGCTGTTCCCCGGTTTAGCCCCGGTCCGGGCCCGGCGCGGTGCCGCTCGACGCCGCATCCGGTGCCGATGGATGAGCAATTTATCTACCGCCCGGCTCCGATTATTCCTCCTGTTTATCAGGACTCGGATGACGGGGGCGACTGAGAGGGGTCTGAGGACCCTTTGGCCAGACGGGCCCAACTTTCCCAGGACTGGGCAGACGAACTGGGGGATGCCAGTGGTCTGGACACCTCCCCGGACGCTGGTTTCATCTCTCCTCCGACTGTGACCTCGGAGGAGGATGCAGCTTTCTCAGTGGTGCTGCGCAAGGCGGCCGAAGCCCTTGGGCTGGAGTTGCCTGCTGTGGCCGTGAGGACTAACGTCCTCACAGAGGTGCTTCTACCGACAGCAAGCTCCACAGAGCCTCTGCTGCAGTTCAATGATGCCCTCATCGACGTTCTGCAGGGCACTCGGTCCAAGCCCTCCACAGTACCTCCTGTGGATCGGAACGTGGCTCGGCGCCACCGCCATGCTCCGGGCGACCCCAGTTTCCTGTCCCAACACCCCACTCGGAGAGTCTGGTTATCCAGGCCTCGACTTCCCAATCCTCCTTCCCGTCCGCTCCTCCGCATCGGGAATCCAAGAGGCTGGAACAGTTTGGAAAGAAGCTGTTTTCTTCCCTGAGTTTGGGACTGCAGTCCTTGAATACCGCTTGCCTCTTGGACCGTTATTCCCACTCTCTGTGGGATACGGTGGAGGCCCGGACACGGCTCACCCAGGCGCTTGCTGACGGGCGAGATGCAGCACGGCATGCCATACAGTGTGGACTAGACACCACGGACTCGCTGGGTAGGGCGATTTCCACCACGGTGGCGCTCCGGCGCCACGCCTGGCTGCGGTCCACGTCTTTCTCGGGGGATGTCCAGAACTCTCTCATGGATATGCCCTTTGATGGCAATCGCCTTTTTGGTGAGAAGGCGGATAGTGCGCTGGCTCGGTTCAAGGACTCCCGGGCTACGGCCAAGTCCTTGGGTCTCTCGGCCCCCCGGCCTCAAACTTCCGCCTTTCGTCCCTTTCGTGGCCAAGGAAGGGGCGCCTCCACACATCCGCCTAGCCACCGGCCGCAGAATCAACCTGCACGCGGACGTGGATTCCGCCGAGGCGGTACTGGAGGACAACGTGCCGGTCAGTCCACATCCACCACGGCAGCATCCGCCTCAAAGCCCTCCTAGTCTGAGCTTTCAGGCCCATTCCACGCCAGTGGGCGGCAGAGTTCGCCATCCCCTGCTCTCACTGGCGGTCCATCACTTCGGACAGGTGGGTGCTGCAAATCGTCCGAAGGGGCTAATCCCTCCCCTTCGAGACGACCCCTCCAGCCATGCCACCGCAGTACCACCGTATGTCGGGGGATCACTTGAATCTTCTGCGGGAGGAAGTTACGGCCCTCTTGGCCAAAGAGGCCATCGAGCGCGTTCCTGGTCCAGAAGTAGGTCGAGGTTGCTATTCCCACTACTTTCTGGTTCCCGAGAAGGGCAAAGGGTCCTACGCCCTATCTTGGACCTCAGGAGCGTCAACGCCTTCCTCCGGAAGGAACGGTTCAAGATGCTCACTTTAGCTCAGGTTCTGGCTGCCCTCGACCCTGGAGACTGGATGGTAGCGTTGGACTTGCAGGATGCTTATTTTCACATCCCCGTCCTGCCGGCGCACCGGCGTTACCTGTGGTTCAAAGTGGGTCAGGAGCACTTTCAGTTTACCGTGCTCCCCTTCGGCCTCACCAGTGCCCCTCGGGTGTTCACGAAAGTGATGACGGTGGTCGCAGCTCATCTGCGCAGATCAGGGCTTCCAGTCTTCCCCTATCTCGACGACTGGCTGTTGAAGGCGGGCTCGCCCCAGCAAGTCGTCTCCCACCTCCAGACAATGTCAGCAGTTCTGCGCGTTGGAATTTCCAAGGCGGCACTCGCTCGGAGACGCTTTTCGTCGCGAGTGGAGTTGTGGTCTGTTGTACGCCTTTCCGCCTATACCACTTCTGCCTAGAGTGCTGAAGAAGATCAGGCGCGACCGGGCCCAAGTCATCTTGGTGGCTCCGGATTGGGCACGAAGGTACTGGTATCCCGAGCTACTCAGTATGTCAATCGATCCTCCGATACGACTGCCTCTTCAGGAGGACCTTCTGTCGCAGCAGCAGGGGACGGTCCTCCACCCGAACCTGTCCAGCCTCCACCTCCATGCGTGGAGATTGAGCGGCGGCAGTTGATGCCATTTGACTTGCCTCCTGAAGTCTGTGATGTCATTCTGGCAGCCAGGCGTCCCTCCACAAAAACGGTATACGCCTGCAGGTGGAACAAATTTGTGGCATGGTGCACAGCAAAGGCTGTGGATCCCCTTTCCGCCCCTCTTTCTGAGGTTCTCCTTGTAGGAGAGTAGGGTCTGCTTTCTATGTTCACCCCCACTTTTTGCTTTTGCTTTACTGGATTTCGACTTAGATGTGGCTGTGGGCCTGCTAATCAGACCCACAGCCCTGCTGTTCTCTCTCTAAATTGATACTATGTACTTTAGGTGCATAACCCATTTGGATAGGATCACCTTATTGGCCCCTGTACAGTGTACCTTAGGTACCCAGGGCATAGGTGTATCCTAGGCCTACCAGGGGCTGCAGCATGTAGTATGCCACCCCTGGCTTGGCCTTCCATTTTGACACAACTGGCTGATCACTCAGCTGGGGCAAGGTCGTGTAATCACCCCTTGCTTAGGTGTAGTATTCCTATACCTATCTTACATATAGACACATGTGTACCTATCAGCCACTCCTATGGCAGGCTTTAACAATCCTGGAGGCAGAGTGCTTGGTAACATGTGAGATGGTGCTCTAGCATGAGCTGAGCCTGTCTGCAGCTTTCGGAACCATGTCCTTATAGCTGTTCTATGATATAGCCTACCATATACTCTTAAAGTGCCTTATAATCTTAAACGGTTATGGTAACTATGGTTTGGCTTTATCAAAACATGTCGTGTAAGGTGTCTAACACTTTGGAATAATACCCCCATCCCATTTCTGGGGATGAGGATATTATCACTCCCTTCTAGAGGGAGAAGACATGTTGAAACCTACTTACCCGGTTGAAGTTAACCAGAGCCCCAGCATCACACAATGGATGCTGCTGCCACGACACAAGTCTGACCTCCTGCTGCTGGGAGTAATCCCGGCAAGGGAGGCTTGGACAATAGGTTTCCTGCCTTGGGAGGTGCGAGCACCACCCCAGACAGGCCTTAGTGTATTGGGGCAGGGAGGGATGAATGAAACGAGACACTGCCTGGGGCACACAAGGTGTCCCATGCATAGTCCAGTTCAAACCGGTGCTGGGGCACACCAGCCCCAGTCCTGGCGCGAAACTGGACAAAGGGAGGGGGGTGTAACCACCCCCCTCCCAGGTCCCACCCATAAGGCGTGACCTAGCAGGCAACCCAGCCCCCCAGATTAGTATAAGAGTGGTAGCTGGGCCCCAGGAGATTAGATTATCCTGAACCTGCAACTTGAACAGAAACTCTGGACCTTCGACATTCGACGAAAGAAGAAGACTGAAGAATCTCCCTTGTGGCCAAGGAGTGGCTACCCTGTGCAAACAGGCACCATCAAGAGACTACCCTTTGCTTTGCTGAAGTTCTACGAGGGACCGACTTCCAGACTTCTCCGACCCTGATCCACATCCACAGCCGAGCTGAGATCCGTGGAGGCGACGAGAGACGTGGGACCGGCTACCTGGGAAAAGTGGCAAGTATCTTCCAGCGCAGCTTCTGAGGTACCCTCGAAGTTGTGCACCGGGGATTGAGAAGCCCCAACCCCAAGCACCATCTGCAGCGAAGATCAGCCCCCCACACTCCACGAGTCCTGCATGGGGTCCTTCTGCATTTTCCTGCTTGCCGCGTCTGTCCGGTTGCTTGCCCGTTGGCTAGCGGCCTTTGTGACGACACACCTTGAAATCTTCACTGCTGGTTTGGCTCCTCCAGACTGGCTCCCGCTTCTTTGCAAAAGAGAAGCACCCCAGACCTTCCTGGTCTGCACCAGAAGCAAGTCCTCCGTTCTTCGTGGGTTCCGCTTGCCAAGGCTTGGTGAGTCCTAGTTCGACTTCGACGCCGCCGACAGCAAGAGCCTTCGTGGGACAGCTCGCCTCCTGGTCCTGGTCGTCCTCGACATCTCCTGGTACCCGTGGCTGCAGCGACAAGCTTCACCCTTCACCTGCAATCTTCACGACATCGCCTGGTTCCTTCCTGGTTCCACGTGGTCACTGGCTAGTGACCTTGACTCTGTCCCTTCTGCTTGCAGGTACCCTTCCTTCTTGATCCCGGCCTTTGGATCCACCGGACACTCTGCACTGACTGCCTGTCAGCAACTTTCCTTCAGGCATCCATAGAAGTCCACAACGAAACCCGACGCAAGTTCACACCTATGCACCCGCAGCCTGTGGGCTAGGTAACTTGGGTACTTCGGTGCTCACAAGGGTAGTGACTATCCTAGGGTCTAGTTTCCGAGTCTCGACTTCCTAGTTGCTTCAGAAGTGTCCTAAAACTGTTTATTTTAGAACTGTACTATTTCTATCGACTATACGCATTACGCGTGAGTGTTTCCACTCTGCACCTGAATCCCGTGGGCCTCCCACTTCCTAACTGTTGGTAGTGTAGTGTAGCCCCAGCGATCCCCTAGGCCTAGGCCTACTCTATTTCCGTGACAGTGGTCCTTATACCACTTCTTTAGTATATGGTTTGCGTGGCCCCTAGGGCCTAACTGTATTACTTACCTGTGTGACTTAATGTATGCTTGAATAAGACTGTGTTGTACTTACCTCTAATCTCATAAAGAGTCCTGAGGGTTTGACTAGAATAAATACACTTTATTTTATATATATATCTGTTGTGGTGTCCTTTCATTTGGTATTCAAGGGATTATATATGGTATCACAGCTGGCTTCACATGCCATTCAGAGTTTAGCCTATGAGTGCTCTTGTCCATGCTACCACTATGATAGCTGGTCTATAAGGTTGACTTTACAACCAATCACCATAAGGGTTGTTTGGACTGATACAGGGTGTACACTAGAATTAGTGACATCATATATCAGGCCAACTTCTCACACTCCTCTTTCTTCTTTCTTTGGCCCAGCAGGGCTCTGCTCTGGGCACCTTGAAAGGCTATCTTTCTGCAATATCTGCTTTCTTACGGCTTCCTGATCAGCCTTCTCTTTTCAAGTCCCCTGTTTCACGTTTTCTCAACGGCATAGCTCACATGTTCCCTCCTGTCCCCTTCGTAATGCCTCAGTGGGATTTAAATCTTGTCTTGACCTTTCTGATGTGCGTTCCTTTTGAGCCTCTTCACACTTGTCCCCTTCGTCTTCTGACTCTTAAGACTGCTTTCCTGGTAGCTATCACCTCGGCTAGACGGGTGAGTGAGATCCAGGCTCTGTCATCTAAGCCTCCTTTTCTTTCTGTTCATCCGGACAAGGTTGTCTTCCGGACTCACCCTTCCTTTCTTCCGAAGGTGGTGACTCCCTTTCACATCGGGCAATCTGTCACATTGCCCACCTTCTTTCCGCCTCCACATCCTTCGAAAGAGGAAGAGAGGCTCCACCGTCTGGACCCAAAACGTGCGCTCTCCTTTTATTTGGACCGCACCAGACAGTTCCGTGTGGACGACCAACTTTTTATTGGATACGTAGGTGCTAAGAAGGGTAGGGCTGTACACAAGCGGACCATCTCCCGGTGGGTGTTTTGTGTATTAAGGTTTGTAACTCCTTGGCAAGAAAGGACCCTCCTGTTGGGCTGCGAGCCCATTCCACCCTGGCCAAAGCGGCGACTACTGCCCTGGGGCGGGGAGTTCCCTTGCAGGACATCTGTCATGCGGCGACGTGGGCCTCGCTGCACACGTTTGCCAAGCACTATTGCCTGGACAGCCAAGTCCGGAGAGATGGCTTCTTTGGCCGTTCTGTTCTCCAGGACTTTCTGGTGTGATCTTGGTTCGCAGACCCACCAGCGGGGATGGTATTGCTGGGGTATCTGTTCTAAGGTGGTTAGATTCCTCACCGACCCACCCATCCTCCCCGTTCTGCGAACCAACATCTAGGGTTAAGGATATCTTCTTCAGGGCCCTAGATTTTTTGGCACCAGTGTCAGTCTCTTGCTTGGCTCTGCGTTCCTGGCGCGGAAAGCTATGTACAAGAACTGACGTCAGCGCGTGAGGGCGGCATCTAAGTACTCCGACGTCATTCCGGCGCACGACACCAACGACGGACGCGGAGCCGCAGACGACGCCTAGCGACACGCAAGGGGTATTGCTACAAAAATCTTTCCGGATCCAGCCTGATGCCTGCGGATATTCTAAGGAGAGGAATCTAACTAACTAATGTTTCTTACAGATACATCGTTACCGAAGGTAAGTAACTTGTTCATTATGAACCTTCTGTCTGTATGCACTCATGTTTGTATGTTACTATTGAGAAATTGTCTTTTTATTATGTCACACTCATGTTTGATCGACCAGGCAAACCTCATCCTTGATGCATGGGCTGACACCTCCCCCATATAATAATAATTTACGCGGCCATTATCATTCCAGATATTGGGTCCTTTCCTTGCTGTAACCCACTACCGATGCTGACATGTCCCACTCTTGTGGATCGATCAGGCAACTTAATCCTTGATGTATGGGCTGACACCACTCCCATATAATAATTTTATGTGGCCGTTATCATTTGATATCGGGTCTTTTCCTTGCCGTAACCCACCCTTGGTTACAACAGATGCTGCCCTCTGAGATTCAATTTAGGTTTGCGTACAACAATTGCCTCTCTTTTCTTTAATTTAATTTTATTCCATTTTAACTCCCTCCTACCCCTCCTTTCTTTGACATTTGAGCCCGGAATTATGTGATATCCCCTTTTCTTCTCCTGTCTTATGATACGTCATTTTTCACGCTGTCAGTGACAACGTCAGGGCGGGTTTGCTAGCATCCAGCTGCGGATCACTTTAAGTGCCACTCACCGCATGCAAGTCGACCGCTGGGCTGCTTGTATTTAACTGATATCGTAGCAGCCCTGCCCACCAGACATCTGCTGACTTTGACCGAGCGCGGCGGTATGTACTACTCCTCCCTGTTCTTGTCCTTGAATATTTTTGTGTCCCTACTCTGACGAACCGCTTGAGGCTAACCACCTCTCCTTGTGTTTCCTTCATAGTTCTTGCTGGGATTTAATCCGTTCTATAGCTTTTGATTAAATGAGGCTTCATTCATTTTCGTCCATCACTAAGAATTCACACCGAGTACGTTTATTTAGCACGGTTCAGGCCACTTGGTACGTTTAGATTTTTCACGTCCAAGTGAATACATTTGTTTATATTCAAATATAATTGTTGATACATTTCCAACATTTTGTTTTTTTACTGTACATCAAGCTGTTCTTCCAATTGTTGGAGTCTGCCTCCGTTGCAATAGAAGCCTACTGGCCCACCATTTCAAATGTCTCCACCGGATTGTTCTGGTTGGCAGTAATGGTAACATACATTGACTTTCCTTAATTTATAATTACCGTTCTGGTTTCCATCACCTGAAATATTTAGGACAATATTTTTAAATTACCCTTAGATGTCTGCACACGTCCTTATTAAGACCCAGCATCCAGTTTCCTTTCATACACTCTTGGGGTCGAAACGTCAACGGTCTAATTTGTTTTTCACCTACAGACATCAGCAATTGATTTACTTTGTCATTTGGAGTACTATGTTTTTCTATGTATGTTTAGCCTTCAATGTGGCTGGATAGGTCACAATCACTTTTTGACGTAAATTTAGCACATTACCTTTTCTTTTCTAAACAACCCTCACTAGCGCACACATTCGAGCACTCCTCTCCTTCCCTCTGTAGCACCACAGTATAAATATGTGATAATGTTGCCAATCCAAATACGATGTGAATATTTTTGTAATATTAATAAATTGAGCAAATTGAATTATTACGGGTGATGTTGTGTTTAATGTTAAAGTTATTTCCACTGTGCACACCTCATTTTGTGCTCACCATCAACAGAAGGCTGGTGCAGGTGCTCACAGTTTTACTGCTAGAAGCAAGGTCCTGTGTTAAGACACACTCCACCTCTGGAAGTGGCTGGAGCACAATGAGATTTCTCTTGTAGTGAACCACCAATGGGATCTTTAAACTCCAGGATGGGCAAACTCAGCCGCAGTCACCTAGCACATCACGAATGGCAGTTGCACCCAGAATGGCACAACGCTGCCTTCCAGCAGTGGGGGAGAACCCTGGTTTAATCTTGCCACCGCTGAGAAAGGGCAATGTCAGCACTTCTGTGCTCTGGAGTTTCCAAAGAATTGTTCTCTTGGAGATGCCCTCTGTCTACAGTGGAGTTCAGGTTTTTTGTATGCTTTCCTGCTGCTGTCTCTTATGCTTAAACTTCTGAAGAACATCAGGAACTACCAGGCCCTAGACGTTCTATTGGCACCCGATTGAACTTGGAGAGTGTGGTACCTAGAACACCTTAGCTTGAGTATCTGTCCTCCAATCCAGCAGCAGTTTTGGAAGGATCTTCTGTCGCAGTAGCAGCGTAAGGGGTTACACCCAGGTCTACACACTATCCATCCCCATGCTTGGAGATTGAGGATTGACAGTTGAATTCCTTTGACCTGCACCCTTAGGTCGTTGATTATATCTTGGCAGTGAGGGGTCCCTCCACAAAATCAGTGTACTGCAGTCATTGGAACAGATTTGTGGATTGGTGCAGCACCCAACTAATTGACCCATTACAACCACAGTTGTCTGAAATTTTAATGTTCCTTTTGTCTCTAGCCTAGCAAGGGCTTCCTTTGTGCATGGTTATGGGCTATATATCAGCTCTTTCATCTTTCGTGCCATTGCCGGACCAGCTTTCGTTATTCAAATCACTTGTTGTGATGAGATTTTTGAAAGAGTTGAAACATCTGTTATGTAAAATGCATACTACCACCCGCTGGGTTATCCTGGAGCTAAAAACAGGTAAGCAAAAAATATTTTTTTTAATGCGACTATTTGAAGTTAGCATTCAAGCTCTGGAAACAACCAGGTCTTTATTTTCTACCTAAAACTCATTGGATTTTCTTGTTTTGTTATGTACATCTGACAGAACATTCCAGTTCTGAGCAGCAACACCCTCTGTGATGCCTCTATGGGATTTGAACTTAGGGCCTGTTTCACAAAGGTAAACTTACACTTTTTTGTAAGTTTACAATTGTTTGCTATTCACAAATGTATTTTACGAGTAGTATCTTTACGACAGCCGTGCCTACGCATATAAAACTATAGGACTGTCCTATCTTTTCGTGTGCAGAGACTTTGTAGTCATAAAGATTCTACACGTAAAATACCTTTGTGGATCACAAACAATTGTAAACATACACAAAAGCGTTAGTTTACCTTTATGAATCAGGCCCTTAGACAATACAATCTTGATATGCACCGTCTTTGAGCTGCTGCACCATTATCCTTTGAGAGTTCCGACCTTGAAGACACACTTTCTCATCACCATAACATCAGCTAGATTTGTAAGTGAGCTTCAGTATCTTTCTATCAATCCACCTTGTACCTCACTCTTCACTGATAAGTTAGTTTTGAGGACCCAAGCTTTATTTCTAGTGAAAGAGGTTACTCCTTTTTATGTCGGCCACGCTATCGGCGTTCTTTGCACAACCTCATCTTTCTGAGGAGGAAGAAAGACTTGTTTAGTTCCTAATAGAGCATTAAGCTTTTATATTGATCGCACCCAGGAACATCAAGTGGACGATCAGCTGTTTGTAAAACCAGGCAGTGCCAAAAAGGTCCATCTCTTATTGGACTGTTCTATTCCAGTGGATCCTCATCAATAGTCATAAGCACTGAATATTCCCGCCCATGTGCGGGGACCCCGGAAATAATATAAAAATTATATATGGAAATCATATATATACAGCTCTACATATATATATCAACATATATCATTTTTTCTCATACCAATGCAGCTCCCAATAGGAGGCTAAACAATGTAGTTACACACATAAAGACTGTATTTGCCAATATATAAAAACACAAGAGGGCAAGTAGCTCTTGAACTCTGTTTTTTAATGAGTAAAGCACTCATAAAGAGTAAAACTGCAAATAAATTAGACATTGTTAGCCTACAGGCTGCATTGTAAACCAATAGCATAGAAAATGAAAGCATTTTCAACAAAAACTGGCACCGTGCCTTTAAGGCAGCCATGACCCCTAGCTTCCCATCATGCCTCAGGGGTGACAGTTAGGCCACTTGTTCTTTCTGGCTCCTTCTGTCAGGACCCTGGATTCACAGCTCTCTACTTTTTTGACTTTTCTGTCAAAAATGTCTTGTTTTATTGTGGTTTTCTTGACTTCACTCGACGTCTTTTGATAATAGAGTGAGGTTTAAACCATTTTTTGGTGACAGAAACAGTTCTTTTCTGTCAAAAATTCCTTCTTTCTTCGTTCCTTGCCCTGGGGCAAAAAGAAGGCCAAGTCAGACACACATGATGTGTGCATTCTCTGCCTTCCTGAATTACACTCTCCTGCCTCCTGTCAACACTGCAGGAAGTTATCTAAAAGAACCATCAAGGACAGGGAGAGAATCCGTCTTTATGGCCTCTCAGAAAGAGGTAGGTCTCCTGTGAAGACAAAGAAGAGGGCGCGTTCGACGTCGAGGAGCAAGGTCCCGCTATGTTCCCCTTCGGCGTCGGGCTCGACGTCGAAGGGACCGGCAGCAAAGTCGTCGTCGAGGGATTTGGTTCAGGAGCGCCGCTATTCAACTTCCAAAGTCAAGTCTCTATCGGCGTTGGAACAGCGTCCGGCATCGAGAGACGATCCTCTGCCGTCGACTCTTCAGCGGTGATCGACATCAAGACACAGATTATCGACGCCGAGACGTAATTCATCATCTTCGCCGTTGAGACCAAAGTCCACATTGGCGCCTCAACGCAGATCACCGTCGAAGCAGAGATCGTCGGATGTCCTTTTGTCGAGGCAGGGGCCTCCGTCGGCGTCAGCAAGACACTCGACGGCGAGACAGCAGTCTCCATCGGTTTCACAGCTGACGTCGAGACACAGTCCTCCGTCTAGGGAAAGGCGGTCGACGTCGAGGCGCAGCCCTCCGTCGAAGCGAAGACGATCGACGTTGAGGCACAGCCCTCCGTCGAAGCGTAGACGATCGACGTCGAGACAGGAATCTCCGTCGATGTGCCACTCGACGTCGAGGCACAGCCCTCCGTCGAAGCGAGCACGATCGACGTCGAGGCAGGAGTCTCCGTCAATGCCGCTCTCGGCGTCGAAGCATACTCCGTCGAAGAGCAGAAGATCCGGATCGATGTCGAGATGCTGGTCTCCGTCGAGGCAGTCGATGTCGAGGCACATGCCTTCACCAACATCGAGAAGATCGACGTCGAGACAAAGATCTCCATCACAAACGACGTCGAGACAGAGGTCTCCGTCAATGTCAGTCCAAGTAAGCTCCTCTCCGTCTCCTTCATCAACGCCGAGAGCAGGCTCCCACCGTTCCATCACCAGGTCCGGTTCTCCGGAAGTGGTTATTTCATCTTCAAGTAGCCAGGTCTCTCCCTCTGGTCATCATGCAGTAGAAAAGGCTCATCAGTAAGGACGAAAATTTCCACATCGTTCTCCTGTTAGAGTGGAGGGGTCTCCATCCATTCACCTGTCTCCCAGATGGATGCAACCATTACATCTATGGGCTGATTGTACACAAGCAGCAGGTGTTAGAAGGGAGCCCAGTCCGGCTCACAGGTCCCCTCTGGCTCGCCTAGCACAAGATGCGGATATTTCTCCTCCAAGAGGAAGAGCTCGTACTAGCTCTCCTGCACCAACGTCTAAGAGGAGATCAAGATCACACAGCAGAAGGAGAAGACGTAGGTCTACAATGCCTTCCACCTCTTCAACATACTCCTCAAAAAGGGACTACTCGCCCACCCTTACTGACAGTCCACCGTCGAGGATCTCTCCTGTGGACGATGTAAGCACATTCCAGGACGTGCTTGCCAGGGGGGCTTCCAAACTGAACATTCCCATGCCTGTTCAGCAGAGTACTTCTTCGGTCATTTTCGAGAATTTAAACCAGAAGACGTCCTTTCGCCCATTACTGCCTCTGGTACCGGGACTGCTTAAACCAGTTATGGATATTTGTCTTACGCCAGCCACTCTCACGACCGCACCAGCGAGAATTCTAAAAAAGTATTGTCTGTCGGAGGAGGATTCCTCCTTTTTGAAGTCCGATCCAAAAACAGACTCTGTAATTGTAGCTGCCGCCAGAAAGACCCACTCAGGGGCCTCCTCGTCTACAGTACCACCAGACAAGGAGAGCAAAGCACAAGACTCATGGGGGAGAAAAGTATGTGGCACTTCTGCATCCAAGCTTAAAGTCTCCAGTGCGTCAACTCTATTGGGGCGTTACGATAGAGCAGTGTGGGACTCGCTACAGCGTTTTTCAGATAAGCTACCCAAGGAAGACCGTAAGGACTTCGAGGAAGTATTACAGGAGGGCAGCTTGGTGGCGAACCAAGTCATTAGTGCTGCGGTGGATGGAGCTACACTTTCAGCACACTCCTATGCCCACGGAATTTGTGCCAGAAGATCTTCATGGCTTCGCCTTACAGCTCTGAAGCCAGAGGCGCAGTCCAGGATTCTCAACTTGCCATTTTCCGGTTCATCGTTGTTTGGCTCGCACACCGATGAAGAGATGGCACGGATGAAGACCAAGCTACATACCCTGAAGGCGGTAGGGCTGGAGAAGAGAAAAGAGTTTAGTCACCGTTACCGCAACACTGATCGCCGACCTTTCCAACAGAGAGTTCAAACCCCTCATTGGCAAAAGAACCAAAACCAGCAGGGTCAGCAGAAATCGCCATACCAAAATCGGCGATCCAACAAGGGAGGGAACCGTCAGTCCTCTACCTCGACGAAAGCTCCAGCCAAGCAATGAGTTTCTTCTTCCTCCAGTACCGTGCACCACTCCAGTAGGAGGAAGTGTTGCAAATCATCTGCAAGAGTGGCGAGCCATCACGAAGGATCAGTGGGTGCTGGCTATGCTGCAAAATGGGTACTCTCTATGTTTCCGACGTCGTCCTCTCTCGATCCCTCCGGTACCATCATCAGGCTACCAGGTCAACATGCCACAGAGGGAAGTGAGCATCCTTCTTCAAAAGTCAGCCATGGAGAAGGTCCCACGGTCACAAAGAGGTCGAGGAGTGTATTCCAGATACTTCCTGGTAAGGAAAAAATATCAGAAGTCGGAATACAGACCCATTTTGGATCTGCGAGCACTTAGCAAGTCCATCAAACGAGAAAAACTTTGCATGCTGGCTCTCCATCAAATATATCCTCACCTCCGCAAAGGGGATTGGATGTGTTTGCTGGATTTGCAAGATGCCTATTTTCATATACCGATAAATCAGCATCACCGGCAATATCTACGATTAATAGTCGGGACATCCCACTATCAATTCAAAGTGCTGCCCTTCGGACAGAAATCATGAAGTGCATGGCAGAGGTGGCAGCTGCTCTGCGACGCTGAGGCATCTTCATCTACCCTTATCTGGTCAATTGGTTGCTGAAGGGAACCTTTCCCCAGAGTGTGAGGAACCATTTCCTGCAGTGTCTAGGGCTCCATCGAAAACTGGGCCTACACGTGAACTACCAGAAGTCGACGCAGCAACCCACTCAAACAATCCACTACCTGGGGGCGCTGATAGACTCCAAGTGGGAAAAAGTGTTTCCTTCGGAGGATAGACAATTATCCCTCATTCACAAAGGCAGACAGATTTTAAAAAGCCACCTGTCGTCGGTACGTCAGATCACCTCCTTGCTAGGATCGATGGCATCCTGCATTTTTCTGGTGCCCAATGCCAGATAAAAAATGCGTCCTCTGCAGCAGGATCTGGAGGACAAATGGAATCAACGTCTTCTCGCTGGGGAGACAAGATCTGTCTATCACACGCAGCCAAAGCATCCATTCTGTGGTGGATGAAGAGGGACAACCTGGAAGTAGGAGTTCCGTTCCATCAAACTCCTCCCTCTCAGACTCTGATCACAGACGCATCACTACAAGGATGGGGAGCCCACATGGGTTCTCTCCAGACGCAAGGCCTATGGTCCTCAAAAGAGCAATTGTTCTATATAAACATGCTGGAGCTCAGGGCTGTTCATCTTGCTCTCAAGGCTTTTCTCCCTTCGATTCAGACGAGTTCCATCCTAGTACAGACGGACAATACCACCACAATGTACTACCTGAACAGGCAGGGGGGAACACACTCGAGGACTCTGTCATTGGAGGCGCTGTCCCTTTGGCACTGGCTACTAGCGAGGAAGCTATCCATCACAGCAGTTCACCTGCCGGGAGAGCAGAATTCTCAAGCGGATGCCCTCAGTCGCCACTTCGAGGAACAGCAGGACTGGGTTCTCAACGACAAAGTGGTCGACGACATCTTCCAGGCTTGGGGCTGTCCAAGCATAGATCTCTTCGCGGACGAAGAAAACACAAAATGCCGAGACTTCGCCTCAAGGTACTACCGACCAGGATCGAAGGGGAATGCCCCTTTAAACAGCTGGTCAGGGGCATTTGTGTACGCCCTTCCACCCCTGCCTCTCATCCCGAAGGTGGTGACCAAGCTGTCACACTCGGACACCACGATGATACTGATTGCTCCAGACTGGCCGAGGCAGTGGTGGTACCCGGACCTTCTACATATGACATCAGTGAAGCCACACAAGAGGCTGCCGTGCAGACCGAACCTGCTTTCCAAGATGAACTGGAGGATTCATCACCCCAACCTTCCATCACTGAACTTGGCAGCATGGCTCCTGAGGTCCTCCAGTATGGACATCTAGGCCTACCTCAAGACTGCATGTCCATATTGAAAGAGGCAAGGAGACCTTCGACAAGGCACTCTTATGCTTGTAAATGGAAGCGTTTTTACATATGGTGTGTGCAAAATAATTGTAGTCCCACCAAGGGGGAGGAGGAAGTAGTCTTGTCCTATTTGCTTTACCTAGCTAGAGCAGGTTTAAAATTCTCATCCATTAAGGTGCACCTGGCTGCCGTTACGGCGTACGGACTTTCTCCTTCTCAGCCCTCGTTCTTTCAGTTACAAGTGGTGAAGGATTTCCTGCAGGATTTTAAGAAGGTCTACCCTCCGGTCTGACCTCCTTCACCTCCTTGGGAGCTGAACTTGGTACTGTCAAAATTGATGGGTCCACCCTTTGAGCCTATCCACAAAGCAACCTTACAACACCTTACATGGAAGGTAGCTTTCTTGGTGGCTATCACATCAGCTTATAGGGTGAGTGAGATACAGGCCCGCTGTTCAAAAGTGCCCTACTGGGTCTTCCATCTCAATAGGGTAGTCCTCAGAACTCATCCTTCCTTCCTTCCGAAGGTGGTGTCCGATTTTCATGTAAATCAAACCATTTCTCTTCCGACCTTTTTTCCCAATCCCTCCACTCCAGCTGAGAGGGCTCAACATTCATTGGACTTTAAAAGGGTCTTGAAATTTTATCTGGACAGGTCGAAGCCATTGAGAAAGTCTGACCACCTATTTATTAATTATGGTTCGGTCAGGACAGGTTTCCCAGCATCAAAGCGGTCCATCTCCAGATGGATAGTCTCATGCATCAAATTGGCTTACCAGTTAGCACAGAGGCCTCTTTTGTCTGCTCCCAAAGCTCATTCCACGAGAGGAAAAGCAGCTACGACTGCTTTTCTCAATAATGTACTGCTCTCTGAGATCTGTAAAGCAGCCAGATCAGTGCATACATTTACAAGACACTACTGTCTTGACTCAGATACTAGAGTGGACACTCAAGTAGGTCAAGCCTCCTTGAGGAATCTGTTCAACAGCTGATGTTTCGGTTGTTGCTAATTGGGTCACTTTGTTTCTCATTCTCAGGTGGTTGATGGGCTTGCTATTCTAATCAGTGCTTATGACTATTGATGAGAATCCCCTGGAAGAGAAGGGTAAGTTACTTACCTGTAATCCTAGTTCTCTTCTAGGGGTATCCTTATCAAAGTCATAAGCAACCCACGCGCCTCTACAGGCAAATGAGATTTTTCTGAAGTGTTAAAGGATATCTTTGTGCCCTGACTTTCAGGGTTGTGCAAAGAACTGACCTAACTGTCACCCCTGAGGCATGATGGGAAGCTAGGGGTCATGGCTGCCTTAAAGGCATGGTGCCAGTTTTTGTTGAAAATGCTTTCATTTTCTATGCTCTTGGTTTACAATGCAGCCTGTAGGCTAACAATGTCTACTTTATTTGCAGTTTTACTCTTTATGAGTGCTTTACTCATTAAAAAACAGATTTCAAGTGCTACTTGCCCTCGTGTGTTTTTGTATATTGGCAAATACAGTCTTTATGTGTGTAATTACATTGTTTAGCCTCCTATTGGGAGCTGCATTGGTATGAGGAAAAATTATATATGTTTATATATATATATGTAGAGCTGTATATATATATATGATTTCTAAATATATAAATGTTATATTATTTCAGGGGTCCCCGCACATGGGCGGTAATATTCAGTGCTTATGACTTTGATGAGGATACCCCTGGAAGAGAACTAGGATTACAGGTAAGTAACTTATCCTTCCCTGCATAAAGATCTGATACTCACAGGTGATGATGCAGCCACCAGAAGACCTGCATGACATCACCTGGTGGCACTCAGGAGAATTGCTCTACGTTTCTGGATCTGGGCTGATACCTGTGGAATATCACAAGGTGAGGATTTTGCAGTTAGAGTATCTAACAGAATGATTGGTCCCAAAGGTAAGTAACTTGTTTTGTGAACAAACAAATAATGTGAGTACTCTGGTGTGCCTTTCCCTCTATATATGCCTTAATCGTCACTGTTGGAGCCACTCATTGAACTTCAGCTACACCATCCTAATGTGGATCCCCTTTAACATGGTGGATCTATCCAGCTGTACTTTCCAAAGGAAGCACTTCCTAGAGAGCAAAATGATATACCAAACAGGAGCATGAGGTGAGAGAGAGAATGCCTCCGGGAGAAGCCAAAGGAAAAGTTATTTACCTTCTGTAACAATCTTTCTGGTGGATTCTTTAATTGCCAGCAAGTTTCCCACCTCTTCAATATCCCAGGTACAGGACAGAACCTGGAAATGCATGACAAAGATCTCAAACACTAGTAGAGGGAGCTGGTTCCCTCTTCACACCAGAGTTAGAATTGTGATGACACCACTGAAGCCAAATAGCACACAGACACATCCGTTGTCATCTGTTTTTAACTGTGTCTTTTGAGGTGGGGATGAGGAATACATTCTCATTTATAGCAGTGCAGTGCAGCAGCCTAATTTGGAACCTTCTTAACAGGCCTTAATCTTCTATCAGAACAGGGAGGAGGATGGGATTGGTGAGAAAACTGCATGCAGATATAGTATCTACCAGACAAATGTTTGCCAAAAGGTTGAGTATCTTTTTCTTCTGAAGGATACTTGTAATTTTAGATTCTTCATCTCTTGAATAGATTTAGAAGCAGTACCCACATCCAGTGAAGCCTCTGAAGGAAAGGTCAGATGAGGAAATCCTGGAGGACAGAGAAAGCGAAACTGACATCCCTTCTCACCTCTAAGCCCAAGCAGTACTGTTTGGTGAATCTCAGCCACAGGAACACTTCTGGCTAAGGCTGTGGTGTAATATTTTGCCCTGGTGGCATGGGCTTGGGTTCCCCTCGGATATCTCCCTCTTCGTAAGGACATAGCACATTTTAATACACAGCATAATCCAGTGGCTTAAACTCCTTTTGTGAACCACCTTTCCCTTTTTCCTTTCAGTATACCCTATGAACAGGTGGGGCCTTATTACATAAAGTGCCCAGGGGGTGCAACGGGAATTTGCGCCCACTTTGGACGACCCTGGGGCATTTTGGTATTATAGAAGGAGCCGCAGATGCTTGTGCATCCCTTTATACCGATAGCGCTGGCGCACATGAAGCACAAGCGCTATCTTCAGTGGGATGTTCCCTCATTTGCATGAGGGTGTGCCCAATGCAAATGAGGAAATCTCTTTTTGCTCTGTGCCAGTGCCGTATTACAGGCGCGCTTGCAGAGACAAAAAAGCTCCCAGGAGGCACACTGACAGTGCGTCACCTAGAAGGTGGTGCACTGTCAGTGTGCCCCCTCAGAGCAGCCCTCTGGCAGGTGAAAGGTAGTGCCATGCCCGTGACATCCCCTTGAAGGGTGCAGTCACTGACTGCGCATGCCTGCAAGGGAATCTCTAATCCCCTTTAAAAGTGCAATCGGGTTGCCACATGCAATGTGAAAACACGAAGCGACTGTAAAGGAGCCATTCCCTTTATCCACTGTATGCTGCCCCCACATGGCAGCAAGAGTTTGCGATTGCCTTGGGGCAGGGCATTCATCAAAGTAGGGCATATTTTCATTGTTTGCCCCAGGCGCACCTTTTAAAAGGTGTGCTCAGCACAAACAATGAAAATGCGCCTTGTCTGTCATGCGGCCCCTGGTTGTCACCCCTGATCTCTTTGGTGTAGTCTATATAATAACTAACTTCATGCCAAGGGGCTGGCTGGCGCAAGCATTCATTAGTTGGATAAGGTGAAGGATGACAGATGAAATGAGCGATATATTCGCCCAGATGGAAGGTGGTCACCTCCTTAGAGAAGCAAGCTGTGTAGTTCGAAGGACAGATTTGCCCAGAAAGAAGCATGAGAATTGTGGGAGAACGCTCAAAGCCTGCAGCTTGCTGACACCTCTTGCCAAGGTAACAGTAACCCGAAAAAGTGCCTTGATAGTTAGTAAGCATAATGGACAACTGTGAAATGGCTCAGAAGAAGCACCCATCAAGAAAGTCAAAACCAAATATAAATTCCTTAGGGGCATGACACAGGATTTGGAGGAAACATGTTCATCAGTCCCCTCAGGAAGATCATTACTCCAGGTCCCTTAAAGAGACACAGTAAAGAAAACCCAAGAGGGCCACAGTTTACCATTTGACTGTACTCACCAAACAAACATGTTGCCAGGGTGAGTGCAAATTGAAATATTTTAAGCAAGCGAGTATTCAAGAGGTCCTTATGTTTTTTGGCACACTAAATAACAAATCTGTACCACCTCCCAGAAAATACAGACTTTGTGGAGGGATGATAGGCAGAAAGAATCATGTTAACTACTTCCAGTGGCAGCTGTAAAGGGCTCAGTCAGTTGTCTCCTCTGAATCTCCAGGCATGAATGTGTAGGCCTTGCAGGTCGGGTTGTGGTACCTGTCCCTCTGACTGGAAGAAGAGGTTCACCCTGAGAGGAAGACAGAGCAACAAAAGTGGTACAGTAAGTCTGTATACCACATCCTTCTTGGGAAGTCTGGGGACTTCCACTATAGGAAGCTGGCTTTTTATGTAGTGTACCAAAATGAGGTACACTACGTAGAAAATCCAGCTGACCCTTATTGGCTTACATGGCTTAAATCAATAGTCTCAACTTCACTCTATGTGGTAGTGTGGGCGAGCAGTTTAGGCTTATCAGAGGGTAGTGTTAAGTATTTGTTGTACACACAAAGCCATTAATGAGACATACACTCAAGAAGAAACTCAAGACCAATTTAGAAAAGTTACATATATTTTTATATAATTTTAGACGCCAAGATCATCGGAATTGGATAAGTACTTTAGACGTTATAAAATGTTACAATAAAAACAGTAGAAGATGACAACTCTCAGATTTGAGGCATGAGCCTTGAATGCGGTAATGTTATCCTATGGGAGAAACATTCACTTCATAGACACAGACGTCTTACAGGCCTGTTCTTCGGAACTAAAGGGAAGTAGGGGCCAAGGTCCAAGAAAGCACCAACATTTCAGGTTTACCTGCCCTGTTGTGTCCAGATGCAGAGGTGCTTTACGCAGTGGTAACCTTGAATTCTACCCCCTAAAGTGAATAGGGTAAAGTACCTATAAGAAAGAAGCTGCAAAGGTGGGCTGCCAGAGCAGTCCGGCAGAACCAAATGTGGGGGCTCGGCTCTTCAGAGTCTCAAGACCACAGAGACACCGTTGGTTTATGTGAGCCCTGACTGAGGAGCTCAGGTGCAGAGGTGTTTTCTCAGGCGGGTCGGCAAGTTAGAGGCTCTGGGGTACCTGCAGAAGAGGGGAAAAGAAACACAGCAGGGCCACTCTCGGTGTGGAGCCGACCTATCTCAGAGTCGCTTGATGTGCAAGTAAGTTCTGGTGACAGGCGTGATTTGATTGAACACAGACAAACTGTTGCAGGGATTCTGCTCATGCACAGAACTATACGCAGGAAACCAGGACCTCAGTGAATTGTGGTGTACCAAAAACTCACCTCAGTACCCAGAATCCCTATCCGACTAGCATCAGTGTCTCATTCATTCTTCGTATCATCTCGAAGCTACCAATGATTAGACAACCCAGAACAAGCGACTTAGAGTACTCTCAGGAATGGTGGGAATCAGAAACACCTTTTCGTTATTATTCTCATATCAGTCCACAACAAGAGTAATCAGAGACACGGTAAAGTTTAAAATGTTTATTTTTAACTACGTGCCCTAAGATGCAGTACTTTGGTTAACATAAGCAGACAAATGATTAAAAACAAAACCATCAGCATTGTTACAATACCATAAAAAAAATGAAGGGAGAAATCATGTTATAAATAATAGTGGAATATAGCCACCCTCCCTTCGCTAGTAAGCTAGTTTTATGAAACTAATAGAAGGTCTCTAGGCTTGAATGGGGAACCCCATACCGTAAATATCATCAGCTTAGGTGAATCAAATCAAAGGATCAGCTCTGCTCTGTGTCTTGAAAAGGTTTTCTCCAAGTGTCTGAATCATGCATGCAAATGCAATATTAAAGGCACCCGAGTTTCAGATGTTTGCAATGTAGGAGAGTAGGATCTGCTTCACATGGGTACACCCACTTTTTGCTGGTGTGTCACTGTTTTTCGATCTTAGTCTGGCTGTGGCCCTGCTAATCAGGACCACAGCGTAGCTGCTTCCTCTCTAAAATGGTTTCCATGTACACTAGGTACATATCTAATTGGATTCTGGAGTGCCTTATAAGTCCCTAGTATATGGTATACTATGTACCTAGGGCATAGGTACCTCAGAGGCCTACCAGGGGCTGCAGCATATATTATGCCACCCCTGGGAAGCACTCCAAAATGGCACCACAGGTCTGCTACTGCAACCTGGATAAGGGTGTGCTTGCACCCCTTACTATGGTATAGGCTACCTATATTACTACCCTATACAGACACATAGGGCCCGATTCACAGAACTAACTTAAGACAAAATCCTAAACTTACTACCATTTTGGTATTCACAGAAGGCACCTACTCATTTCGGTATTCACAGAAGTTAGGACTCCTAACTTTAGGACTCCTAAATGCCTTCAGTGAATACCGAAAGTCTTAAAATTTGGATTTTTCTCAGTTTAGTAGTAGTAAAGTTAGGACTCCCAACTTTAGGACTCCTAAATGCCTTCTTGAATACCTAAAGTCGTAAAGTTAGGATTTTTCTAGTTTAGGAGTAGTAAAGTTAGGAGTCCTAGTAAGTGCCTTCTGTGAATTCCAAAATGAGTAAGTGCCTTCTGTGAATACCAAAATGGTAGTAAGTTTAGGATTTTGTCTTAAGTTAGTTCTGTGAATCAGGCCCATATAAACCAAAAGCCACTCCTATGGCAGGCTTTGACAATCCTGAAGGCAGAGTGCTTGGTTTTATGTGAGAGGGTGCCCAAGCATGAGCTGAGCCCCTCTACAGCTTTCGGAAATACTTCCTTATGGCTGTTATGTGATACAGCCATACCATATACTCTTAAGTGCATTATAACCTCGCTGTAAATGCTAACTTTGGAATGGCTGCATCAAAACATGTTGTGTTTGGTGTCAAACGCTTTGGAATACTACGCCCCCCCACCAATTCTGGTGGCGGGGGTAGCATTCCACCCTTCTAGGGGGAGAGACATGTTCACACCGGCTAAACCCGGTAGGACTTTCCTGAGCCCTGGCATCACAAAATGGATGCCTCTGCCACAGACACGGGTCTGGCCTGCTGCTGCTGACCGAAATTCTGGCAGGGGAGGCCTGGACAATAGGTTTCTTGTCGAAGGGAGGTGTGACCACCTCCCCAGAGAGGCTGATGTGTATTGGGGCTGCGCGGGAGCACTCTCTGGTGCTTTGAAGTCCTGCACTGGGGGCACGTTTGCTGTCCCTGTGCATAGCCCAGTTCAAACCAGTTGCAGGGGCTACCTGCCCCTGCTCTGGCGCGAAACTGGACAAAGGAAATGGGTGTAACCAGTCCTCTTTCCAAACCCACCCATAGGTGGGGCCTTAGAGTTAGTCCATCCCCTAAACTTACTATAAGTATAGGAATCCAGTCCCTAGGACTTTAGATTACCCTGGACGAAACTCTGCAATGTACATCCTGGACCTTCGATGTTCTATCCTGACTAGAAGACTGAAGAGATCTCCCTTGGGGTCAAGGAGTGACTCCCCTGCTTGGCAGGCACCAAAGAAGCAACTGACCGGTCTGCATTGCTGAAGCTCCCGCCGGACGCCAGAGTCTTTGCATCACCAGAGGTGGATTTCCAGACTTCCCCGAGGCTACCTTGAGTACACAGCAAAGCTGAGTCCCGTGGCTATTGTGGGTGACGTGGAACCGTGACCCCTGGACACCGTGAACTTTTGTAGCAACACTATCTTCCTGGTCCTCCTCGAAGTTGTGCTTTGGGCTCCGAGTAACCCCAGCCTTGAGCACCTCCTGCACCGAAGATTGTTGGCCTCCACTCCACGAGTGACCCGTGGGCCAGCTTCAAGTGTGACTGCGCGAGGCTCCTTCTTGATCACTAGCCCGTTGGCTAGCAGGTCCCTACGAAGGCAACTCCTTTTCTGATTGGGTGTTCCTGGTTGCTCCAGACGTGCCCTGACTTACCCTCGCTGGGTGAGTCCCTCAGACCTTGCTGGTCTGCACCGCACTCCTTTCTCTGAAGTCCTGTGACTTGCCGTTGCCAAGGCTTGTTGGGTCCATTCTGGTCGCCGACACCGCAGCACTCGACAGACTTTGTGGGACAGCTTGAATCTGGCTCGTGGACTTTGTTGACGCCTCCTGGACCTCGTGGCTGAAGAGTCAAGACACCCATCAACTCACCTGAAGCACCCGACATCTGTGGGCATTGGTCCAGCCTGCCCTAGGTCACTGGCAAATGACCCAGACTCTGTCCCCTCTGCTTTCAGGTTCCTTACATCCTAGATCCAGGCTTGGATCTCTCCGGACACTTCTCCTCTTCACGGCAGCTGCAGTTCTTTGCAGGCTCCCATTGAAATCGACGACGCGACCCGACACCAAAAGACACATATGCTCCCGGCTTCCCTGGGTGAGGTAACTCGAGTACTCTGGTGCTCACGTGGGTGCTATCCCTAGAACTTCTTAAGTCCAAAAGGGTTTGGTCCTGACTCGATTAGAAGTTTCCCTAATATTTAAATTTCCAACCGCGACATTGCCCATAGAAGATAACGGGAACCCGCGGTTGTGTTTACACACTGCATACAGTCCCCATGGGTCCCCTGTGTCACTACCTTGGGTGGTTCCTTGGGGTCCCAGTGATTCTAGAGGCTATAGGCCTAGTGTCTATTCCAGTCGTGGTTTTTATACCACTTTTTTGGTATATGGTTTGGTACGCCCCTAGGGCCCAAACGTGTATGTGTGCTATTACTGATAATTGCTGACTTGTAAACTAAGTACTTCAAACTTCAGTCTCATAAAGAGACTAGAGGGGTGTGTTTTATACTAAATACATATATTTTAAATATATACCTGGTGTGGTTGTCTTTTCATTTGATCATTCAAGAGATTATAGACTGGTAAAACAAGCTGCTTTACATTCCTTCAAGACTTAGCCTGAAGGCTGCTCTCCATAGCTACCACTAGGATAGCTTTCAATAAAGGTTGTCTTTAACCTATTACCATAAGGGGTTGTTTGGACTGATACAAGGTGCCCACTAGAACTAGTGGACAGCATATATCAGGCCACCTTCTCACATGCAGCTGTGTGCATGTTATGGCTAGAGGGTGGGAGGATCACCCAGAATTCAAAAGCATACATTGTTATTTGACCTTGACGGCTTCTGCACACAGTGTTCAGACTAAGGTCGCGGTGCACATCTAGGGATGTGAACAACAGGCCGTTCTCATGTGAAGTTAAAGTAAGCAAGCAGTTTTTCTTGAAATAACAGCTACCTGCAGTGTCGTATGCAAAAGCAGCAAAAGTGGCAAGATGGCGTTTTACATCTAAGGCGCTTATGCTAACATAGCAATGTGTGTACATGGAACTCCGTCTCCACTACACCCTCCCTTGGTCGGACCACGAGCAAAATAAGGAAGCAAGGTAGGAACGCAGAGTTCAAGTTTGATTGAGACAGAACCAAGATCTTGCATTGCCAATCCATATAATTGGTAGTGACAGTTCGAAAACGTGTTTGAAAAAGCAAAACATTTAATTATCTCGCAGAGGGTAGACAGAGCCTAATGTGGAGTAAAAAGAAAAAATTAAAAAACTTAAGTTGAGACTTGCGGAAGAAGGAACACTTCCAGATTAATCCATCAACGTGTAGGCACAATAAGTAGCAACTGCTTCCAAGAGGAAGTCAATATAATGTTCTGTAAAAGATTCCGCCTTCCAGTCTAGTAAAGTAAATGAACATACATGTTCTTTGATAACTGGAGCCTCTAGCACAATCACAGGACAACTTGCGTGTTCTTCAAGATAGCTGCTCGCCAAGAAGTCATAAGCTGCCGCATATATAACTCAATTCCCTAGGACTCCACGCGCCGCTCCACAGGCCATAATCCTGATGCCAGAACAGTCCAACTCATGAGCCACTAAGGGACTCATTAGTCGATCATAATCCGGGGCAGGAGACGCCGGGTTCGACAGGCACAAATCCAGAGCCCATTTGAATGGACAATCTAGGCAATGGAAAACAGGTTGCACGCAAGTAAAGTAGGAGAACCGGAAGGATAATCCATAGGCTATGCTTAAAGTGGCCAGTGGTAATGTTCCACAGTATTCTAGCATCCGGTTACATAGCTGAAGCAGCCGGGGCAGGCTGTCGTGTGATACATATCGTGCAGCCATTGCGCAGCAAGCAGACCAACAGGAGCACACCGGCAGTCAGGGCGAGAATCAGTGGTAGCCCGCTGAAGACGCTGGAAAAAATAGAATGAAAAAATGCCGGTATCACACCAAATATTGTTTGGAAGGAGGTCACGAGGCCAGAGCCCACAACTTTGAAAAAATGCACCAAGCCAGTTGTTGATGAGGCATTGAATATAGTATGAATCAGAGCACCGAAATGAAGGGGGAGATCAGTATTTAAAAGCGCATGCACATCGGTGCGGGTGTTTGCCACGTGAAGGACGAATGTTTCACGGGAGGAAGTCAGAGCGACTTCTTTTTGAGACAATAGAGCCCTTATTCTGCTCATCTTGTTGAACTCTGCTTTCAAGGTTGGGATGGAAGGCCAGATGGATACATCTAGACTCCCATGCGGGGGCAGGAAAAGGAAATTTTTACAGCACACTACGCGTTGTGAGACAGTTACAATATATAGAATTCCCACTAGCATCCCGCAGCATGCCTCATTATTTAAAAGCAAATAGCTACAGTTAGCTAACAATGTAAAAGTGGGTGTAATCGCTGGCACAGGATTTCCCTTCAGAATGCAAGCTAAATTTAGTGCCTGAATGTTACAGGCGCCATGCAAATGGATGTGCCTACAGACTATTGAGTGATCAGGTGTGGAAGTGCATTCTTCTCCTCTTAAATAAACTTCTTTACCCTCTCTCATGCATCTATATGTAAATGGGAGCGACCAAACTTCATGCAGGAAAGCAGTTCCCAATGGTTCATATCTGCCTAGGGCATAATGTGTCATACATGAACTGAACTTAAACAATGGAAACGGCAAGGTTATTAGACCGTGGATAAGCCACAGAGCTGAGTTCGATTCGGCCACAGAGAAAGGTAAAGGTTCCAACTTTTCAATATGCTGTAATAAGTATGTTGCATCTTTCATGGACATGAACTGTTGTTTTGCAGTCAGATGAAACGGCAGGAATAAAGACGATGTATTCATGTAGTCCCAGGGAACTTTCCCAGCCTTCAATGTTTGCAAAGTCCATGCAAACTGCATTATAGAACGCAATTGATTTTGACCATGGTATAATACAGACATATCATCCTGTACAATATCCACAACAGATGAAACAATATTATCTAATGTGTAAATTCTGGAAGAAAGGGTGTTAATGCTATTATCGATGACAGCTAGCACCTTTTCCAAATTTGCTTGATCAATAGCTCTTAATCTGGAAGCAGCTTCAATTTGAGATAATTTCCAAACTTCGTTATAAATAGCATACACCCATCTTTTGGACCTGCCACCCACAGGACCCTTAACAAAATCATTCAACTCTACATTGTCATTTAATTTTTAGAAATGAAGTTTAACAGATGCCAAGGTGGAATGTTTCAGCCAGTTCTCACATAACTTCCCGACAGAATAGGTAGTAGCAGAATGCGAAGGTTCAAATCGGGGGTCCACTCTAACCTGTGTATAGCCAGGGTATAGACCCAGAAAACGATGTTGACAGGAGTCTGAGCTCTTCTGCCATATCAACCATCCTTCAGGATCTAAGTTGGAAATGTGGAAGGATGTATTAGTAATAAATGACTGCAACGCATCAAGGGACAGATCTGTGTGATTATCCCATTCAGGATAAGTGCCCAGATCAGGAATGGAGGGGGAATGCATATTTTTAGAAGTAGCCAATCCAAAGCAGGTGGTTTGAAAAATGGTAGAATTAAAAAACAAAATGTGGTTTGGGATAAGGCAAGCACGATGCAGAGCTTCTGTACCTTGTACCTGCCACGCTTTCGAACTCCAAACAGATTTAAGATCAATGGCATCTTTCCACAGCTCATAGCCCCCAATAGCCAATTCATCCATAAAGGACTTGGAATACAATAATTTAGTGTGGGTCAGTCTAGCTTTGGAAGATGACTCAGCAGCCACTTTAAAATAAAAGGCCTCAGGTTCAGATACACTGAAATCAGTAAAATAAGTACATTTGTTCACTAGAGTTTTGGAGCTGCCTTCAATGGGCGATGGGCAATGTTCCCATTGCGTATAATTGACAACATTTCTAAAAATATTCGCTTTATGCAGGAAATGATTGCCATAATGTTGGTAGCAAAGCAACTCTTCGTAGTTTGCTGTGTCTAAATACAAATCTTCTGCAAAAACAACAGTTGACGGACAGAATGCAGAACAATGTCATACATTCACCCCAGTACAGAGATCTGGGCCTAAATCCATCGTTTTTTTGCTCACCATGCCGTTCCAGTTTGAACCCAGCCACATGCATATCAGTCTTGACCCTGTGCCTCATGGGAACAGTCCAGCCCGAACTGCCAAGCCAGGTCCTCCCTGGACCGGAAACAAGCATCCTAGGACCAGTTTCGGGGTTTCACCCCTCTTCAGCCAGGATAGCTTGATTCCAGTGGTATGGAGAGCAAGGGACCCACGTCTGGGCATACCCTTCCCACTCGGGGTGACAATTGCAAAAACAACAGTTGATGGATAGAATGCAGAACAATGTCATACATTCACCCCAGTACAGAGATCTGGGCCTAAATCCATCGTTTTTTTGCTCTCCAGGCCGTTCCAGTTTGAACCCAGCCACATGCAAATCAGCCTTGGCCCTGTGCCTCATGGGAACAGTCCAGCCCGAACTGCCAAGCCAGGTCCTCCCTGGCCTGGAAACAAGCATCCTAGGACCGGTTTCGGGGTTTCACCCCTATTCAGCCAGGATAGCTTGATTCCAGTGGCATGGAGAGCAAGGGACCCACGTCTGGGCATACCCTTCCCACTCTGGGTGACAATTGCAAAAGCAACAGCTGATGGACAGAATGCAGAACAATGTCATACATCCACCCCCATACAGAGATCTGGGCCTAAATCCATTGTTTGTTTGCTCACCATGCCGTTCCAGTTTGAACCCAGCCACATGCAAATCAGTCTTGACCCTGTGCCTCATGGGAACAGTCCAGCCCGAACTGCCAAGCCAGGTCCTCCCTGGCCTGGAAACAAGCATCTTAGGACCGGTTTCGGGGTTTCACCCCTCTTCAGCCAGGATAGCTTGATTCCAGTGGCATGGAGAGCAAGGGACCCATGTCTGGGCATACCCTTCCCACTCGGGGTGACAATTGCAAAAACAGCAGTTGATGGACAGAATGCAGAACAATGTCATATATTCACCCCAGTACAGAGATCTGGGCCTAATTCCATTGTTTTTTTGCTCACCATGCCATTCCAGTTTGAACCCGGCCACATGCAAATCAGTCATGATCCTGTGACTCATGGGAACAGTCCAGCCCGAACTGCCAAGCCAGGTCCTACAAATCTTCAGCATCAAAAGCAGCATAATATTTCAAATCAGAAAAAAGAGCCTCTATGGCCTGGACATCACAATCATCAGAGCGGATGTTTTGTTTCACAACATCCCCCATAGAAACACGAAGTACATTGGGGACATTAATCACCTCTGTGGGACCATGAATTTGAAATTTAAAAGCATCCCATACAATCCCATCTAACACAGGCCAGGCAGTAATATTCACAAACGTCTGGTCCCTCTTCATGATGTGTGACAAGGAGTGGGGTGCCAAAGTTCTATCAATTAATCTAATTGTAGATCTTTCGGTGAGATAGTGTCCATTTACTAGACAAAAAAATACGACCACAAATCCAATTGACATAAACAAAAAAACAGTTATGAGCACCAGCCAAATGTAAGTCCAAGGGGGAATTAAAAAATGTCTTTTAAATCAAGCGGCAAAAATAGAAATTTTGGATGGGGCATTGGACGTCACAGAGTTAGTGTCAAATGAAAAACGTGACTGGTCAACTGCACTTGATTGGAAATCAGGCAACGACACATCTGTGGGATAAGTATACTCAGTATCTTCAACTGGACCACCAGCCAGTGGAGGCAATAAAGGATTAGTAACTGTATGCATCTCAATGGCAATGTCAGGCCTGTTGGTAGTAGCCGGAGCCAAAACAGAATTTCTCAGCATTGCTGGACAAGAGACCGCTGGAGTCATACTAAGAAGAATCGGCCACTCGCTGTAGTTTGACATTGTCAATGGAGATGTACCTGTGATCCTTGCGACCATGAAGCCGAGGTAAAATGACTGTTCTTGTACCCTGCACGCCAAGCACTGGTACTGGAGCACGATAAGAGGGGCCAAATTCCTCCTTGTTCTCCACCTTCTCACGGACCAGGTCACCAACTCGAGGTAGCCAGCCAACTACCGGAATCTGAAGCGCAGCATCAGTTGTGGAGGGCAAGTGTTCCTTTGCAAGACTGTCTCTGGTCTCTTGTAGACTCTGTAATACAGCACAGTGGTCATCTACGTCAAAGGGTGCGGCCGCCGCCGCCATGTATAGGCCATCAAGGTCCGGGACAAACATCTTTATGCCAAAGAGCATTTCGTATGGGGTCCACCCACCCAGAGACCTTCTAGGGAGATTATTAAGTGCACGTTGAACGCTATACAGATGGGCCAACCAGTTCCTAAAACCCTAGCTGTCAGGGATTGCTTTAAGTCACGGTTCATTCGCTCCACAACACTATTGCCCTCAGGCCGGTATGGAGACGAAAATTTCACTTGGACCCCCAAACCTCTCATGGCTTCTTTGTACGCCTTAGAGGCAAACGTAGGACCTTGGTCAGAATGAAGTATACCACATGCGAAAATTCCCACAAAGACACACAACGCCCTGATGACAGTTCGAGCATCAGCACTCCGTTGTGGCCAGACCCAAAGAAAACGTGTGCACGAATACACTGCAACTAAGATTCACTTATACGCAGTATCAGAGGAGAAAGGACCGCAGTGATCTAAATAAACGCACCCAAGTGGTTTATTAGATATGTAAAACTGTGTTTGAGGTGGGCGCGCAGCAGTCGAAGGTTTTTATCTCCTGGCAGATGTCACAATTAAGAACATAAGCACAAGTCTGTTTATACAATCCGCGCCACCAGTAACGTTGTTTTAAGGCAGTCGCTGAAACGCCGGCATGTGCAGAAGCCATACCTTCGCGAGCCGCTGTTATCAAGGAAAGCCTGCAGTCCGCGACGGGAATCAATCTATCACCAACGTCGTTAGTTCTCACATAGGGAACTTTATCAGGATAACAGTATTTAGAAGGGAAACCTCTAGGGTAATCACTTCCCTTCTCTGTTGCAGCAACAGCTGCCAAGATGTCATCATCAATCTTACTTTTGGATCTTGTAACTGCTGCTACTAGATATGTTGCCACTGCTGTTTTTGCTGCTTCGTCAGCTATGCTGTTTCCGACAGCATGGACACCTACTCGCTGGTGCCCAAGAGTATGAATTACATTCACGAGAGGCAGACGCTGTTTAAGTTCTGCGATTCGAACCCAAAGCATTTTATGCTTGATTGTGCTACCTTTGGAATCACAATACTCATTTTGAGACCAAAAGAATAAATTGTCATTGAAAGACTGAACACAGTAAAAAGAGTCACTCACTATAAGAGTAGTAACTCGAGGATCAGCAAACTCCAGTGCAAGCACCAGAGCACGAAGCTCTGCCAACTGGGCGGTACAATCACCCAATGACTGCGTGTGCACGACATCAGACTTGAATTCGCCATTCACGAAAGTACCAGCCACTATTGCGCTGGCTGCTGAATAAGCATGCTTAGATTCCGTCACCGGTTGCGCCGAACCGTCAGTGTAAATGACACAATGGTAATCCTCAAGCAGGCGCAAGAACAGAGGAGCTGGATGAACAAAATCATACTGCAAATACTCCTGAGTCTGCAATGAGGCATCAAAGATGTAAGTGACATCCGGCGATGTCAAGGAGGTGGCCCATTGTATCCAACGCGGATGTAAAGCTTTAGAATTAAGTACACTGGCTTTTGTTACTGCCTCTTGGGCAGGATACGGTGTGACAACCAACATGCCTTTCCCTTGCGACAGTGCTCTCTCTTTCAGAATCGCCATCTGCACTGCAGTCAACATTTTCTCGACCGTGGAAAAGCGCATTTCAGCCGAAGTGTACAAATGTGATTTGTAAGCAATGGGGACTGTGTCGCCCTCATGGAACGTTAAGTACGTGAAACCCACTGCGCCAGGCACAACTCTTATTACCAGGTTAGTGTGGTTATCACGCGTTAGTAAGTATTTCGAAAAGAGAAGATCAGCATGCAAAGATTGCAAGATGGCTGAATGTTCAGGCAGCCAGCTCGATTGGGAAAAAGTAGGTTGTACCAAGGCATATAGCGGTTTGATACGCTGGGCATAATCGGGAATGTAAGTATGACCAAAATTTAAAAAAAACAGCAAAGATTGTAGTTTCTTCCGTGTTGTTGGAGCACGCAAACATGCACACTTCTCCAGGAAGTGAGGGGCTCATCCTCGACCTTCGTTGTTGTGTTCATAGCCCATAAACAACACTGTATACTCTGCAATGTGAGACTTTGCAAAGTTGAATTTGTAACCGAAGTCCACAAACATGACAATGATGCGGTCATCTCAACACAGATGCGGCCATAATTCGTCGGCTGTGAGATAAATATCATCAACATACGAGTACACATCCGGGTCAATGCTCTCTAACAGAGAGACAACACGAGCAGCAAAGACGCCTGGACTGTTTTTGTAGCCCATGGCTAATCTTTTAAACTGGTATTGCTTGCCGCCGGAAGTAAAGGCTGTCCATTGACTACTAATGGAGGATAGATTATGGCTGTGAGAAGTTGGCCTGATATATGATGTCACTAGTTCTAGTGTACACCCTGTATCAGTCCAAATAACCCTTATGGTGATTGGTTGTAAAGTCAACCTTATAGACCAGCTATCCTAGTGGTAGCATGGACAAGAGCAGACTTACGCTAAACTCTGTATGGCATGTGAAGCCAGCTGTTATACCACTATAATCCCTTGAATACCAAATGAAAGGACACCACACCAGGTATATATAGAAGTAGAATGTATTCATTCTAACATATACTGTGAGAAGTTGGCCTGGTATATGATGTTCACTAGTTAAAGTGACCACCTTGTACCATGCCAAGCAACCCTTATGGTGTGGTTGTAAGTCAACCTTTTCGGACCAGCTGCCCTAGTGGTAGCGTAGGCTAAGCAGTCTTTCAGGCTAAACTCGTTTTGGCATGTAAAGCAAGCTGTTTTACCATTTGTAACCCCCCTTTATACCAATGAAAGGACACCACACAGATATATAGTCCAAATATATATGTATTTATTACTCAAAGTATCCCCTAGACTCTTTATGAGCACAGGAGCACAAATCGTTAAACAAGAAAGTATCACAATATACAGAAGTTGCACTTTATATGGATAGGCCCTGGTGGCCGCTCAAATGATATACTAAAATAGTGGTATAAGTACCACGAACAGGAAAGGGAAAAGGCCTAGGGCCTCTAGAATCGCTGGGCCTACAAGGAGCTAACTTCAGTTAGTGACCAGGAGGTCCACGGGTCGCGTGTGCAGTGAGGAAAGTTACACGCGGGCTCCCATAGGTTTACAATGGGTGCGTAAAAGTTCAAAAGTTACTGCTAGAAGGGTCTTCTGGTTGAACTACGAAATCAAGACTTCAAACCTAGACATTAGAGATGTTACTTTACACTTGTGCACCGGAGTGCCAGCTTTACCTCACCCACAGGAAGCGGGTGCATAGGGCTCGAAGTGCGTCGGGTTTCGTCTATCTGTTCAATGGAGCCTGACGACAAAGATGCTGCAGGCGGTCGGTCCAGAAGAGATGCGGTGGATCCAAGGATGGATCGGAGTTGTAGAGACCTGTAAGCAGAGGGGACAGTGTTCACAGTCACTAGCCAGTGACCGGCGTGGCACCAGGTAGGTACCAGGCAATGTCGGGTGCAAACAGGTGAAGAGGTGTAGCTTGTCTCTGCAGCCACGTGGTCCCTGAAGGTCGACGACATCCAGGAGTCGGTTCACGAGCTGTCCCACGCAGGCTCTCGCTGTCGGCGGTGTCGGCGACTCAGAAGAAGCAAACAAGCCTTGGCAAAAGCAGGAGTCGCAGGAATCGAAGAAAGCTGTTTACTCTGACCAGCAAGGTCAGAGGAGCTGCTCCTTTGGAGGGAAGCAGGGGCCAGTCTGGAGCAACCAGACCAGCATCGTAGTTTTCAAAGATGGTCGCCAAGATGGCCACTAGCCAACGGGCCAGGGACCAGGCAGGCGCGTCGAGTCGTAAAGTGCAGAGGGGCCCCACGCAGATCGTGGAGATGCTGGAGGGCTCACCTTTGGTGCAGATGCTGCTCGGATGTTGGGCTTCTCAGGACCCAAAGCACAACTTGGAGGGAGCCTCTGTTGTCGCGCTTGCAGCTTGTCGAGTGTCTTCCAAGATGGCTGGCTCCACGTGTCTCGGTTCCTCCACGGGTTCCTTCTTTGCAGGGACTGTGGATCGGGCTGTGAGAGGTCTGGAGGTCCAGTTCTTGTCGGTCTCTGGGCTCGGGCTCCGGCGGGAGGCGGTGGCAAAGCAGACGTCGATTCGCTGGTTGGTGCTTGCGTTAGCAAGATGGTCACTCCCTGACCATAGAGGAGAATTCCTTCAGTCTTCTGTGCAGCAGAACGTCGAAGTTCCTGTCTGCTTCTTAGTGTTGAGTTGATTCCAGGATGTCTGAAGTCTTAGGACACAGCTCCTACCTTTAAGCGGATTCTAGGGGCCGGACTACCTGCTAGGTCCCTCCCTAAGGGTGGGACCAGGAAGGGGGGTGGTTACACCCCCAATCCTTTGTCCAGCTCGCCCCAGGTCCGGGGCTGGTGTGCCCCAGGACCGGTTTGAACTGGCATATGCACCGAGGCTCCTTGTGAGCCTCAGGAATGTCTGATTCTATTCAAGCCCTACCTGACCAATACACAAAATCCTGTCTGGGGTGGTGCTCGCACCTCCCCTGGCAGGAAACCCTTTGTCCACGTCTCCCAAGCTGGAAGGACTCCCAGCAGCAGGAGGGCAGACTTGTGTCTGTGGTGGCAGCGTCCATTTTGTGGAGCTGAGGCTATGTCTGATTTTACCCGGGTTTCAGGTTCTGTACATGTCATGTCCCTCTAGAAGGGTGGAATGCTAACCCCGTCGCCAGAATTGGCGAGGGGTTAGTATTCCAATTCGTATGACACCTAACTCGACATGTTTTGATAAAGCCAAACCAAAGATAGCATTTAACCGCGAGGTTCATAATGCACTTAAGAGTATATGGTATGGCGATATCTGAAAACGGTAGAAGGAAGTAGTTCCGACCACTGCAGACAGGCTCAGCTCATGCCAGAGCACCATCTCACATGAAACCAAGCACTCTGCCTTCAGGATTGTTAAGGCCTGCCATAGGAGTGACTTATAGGTTAACATGTGTCCCACTTAAGGTTAGGTATAGGTATACTACACCTAAGTAAGAGGTGGATACACCAACTTACCCTAGATGAGTGATCAGCCAGTTGTGTCAAATTGCAAGGCCAGGCCAGGGGTGGCACAATACATGCTTCAGCCCCTGGTAGGCCATAGACACACCAATGCCCTGGGTACCTAGTGTACACTGGTACAGGGGCTCACAGGGTGATCCAGTTCCAATTGGTTATGCACCTGAAGTGCATAGTGTCAATTTAGTAGAGAGAACAGCAGGCTGGGGGTCTGATTAGCAGGCCCACAGCCTCAATATGTCAAAAACCAGTGAAGCAAAAAGCAAAAATTTGGGGTGACCATAGGATAGCAGACCCTACTCTCCTACACAACCCCCCCCCCCCCAAACGCAGGGACATTAAACTAGCCTTGACCAGTCTCGTCTTCATGTCCTATGTGGAAGTACCTGGAGAGACCATCTGCATTCCCATGGTCTGTACCTGGCCGGTGCTCCACTGTAAAGACCATCCCCTGTAGGGAAATGGACCACCTAAGCAGTTTGGGGTTTTCACCCTTCATCTGATTTAGCCACAAGAGGGGCTTATGGTCGGTCTGAATCTTGAAGTGAGTGCCAAACAAGTATGGCCTCAGCTTCTTCAGGGCCCACACCACAGCAAAGGCCTCCCTCTCAATAGCTGACCAATTCTTCTCTCTGGGGGTCAACCTTCTGCTAATAAAAGCAATGGGTTGGTCTTGACCATCTACATTAAGTTGTGACAGCACAGCTCCCACACCCAACTCAGAAGCATCTGTTTGGACAATAAACTCTTTGGAGTAGTCAGGACTTTTCAGGATAGGTGCAGAGCACATGGCCTTCTTCAGGTCATCAAATGCCTTTTGACAGCTTACTGTCCACTGAACCTTTTTGGGCATCTTCTTGGATGTCAGATCATTAAGAGGAGTCACAATGGACCCATACTTCTTAACAAACTTCCTGTAGTACCCAGTCAAGCCCAAGAAAGCTCGAACTTGAGTCTGGGTGGTTGGAGGAGACCAGTCCTTGATGGATTGTATCTTACTCTCCAGTGGTTGAACTTGGCCTCCACCTACAAGGTGGCCCAAGTACACAACCTTACTCTGCCCTATCTGGCACTTAGTAGCCTTGATAGTGAGGCCTGCCTTTTGCAGAGCTTCAAGTACCTTCTTCAGGTGGATCAGGTGATCCTCCCAGGTGGAGCTAAAGACAGCAATGTCATCAAGATATGCTGCACAAAAGTCATCCAACCCAGTAAGGACTTTATTCACCAACCTTTGGAAGGTGGCAGGTGCATTCTTCAGACCAAAGGGCATCACCAAAAATTGGTAGTGTCCTCCTGGGGTTGAAAATGCTGTTTTGGCCTTAGACTCCTCAGCTAACTTGATTTGCCAATAGCCAGCTGTCAAATCAAATGTGCTCAAAAACTTAGCAGAAGCCAGTTTATCTATGAGCTCATCTGCCCTTGGAATAGGATGTGCATCTGTCCTAGTGACAGCATTGAGTCCTCTGTAATCCACACAGAACCTCATCTCTCTCTTGCCATCTTTTGTGTGATGTTTAGGGACCAGAACCACTGGGCTAGCCCAGGGGCTCTCTGAGGGCTCAATGACACCCAGTTCCAGCATTTTGTGTACCTCAGCCTTTATACAGTCCCTGACATGGTCAGGTTGTCTGTAAAGTTTGTTCTTTACAGGAAGACTGTCACCAGTGTCCACCACATGGGTACACCAATCAGTTTGACTAGTTATCAGTAAGAACATATGCTGAAATGATTGTAGAACTTGTCTACATTCAATCTGCTGATGCTCAGTGAGGTTGCCTCCAAGGGTCACTCCTTCAACTGAACCATCTTCAGGGTTCTGAGACAACAGGTCTGGGAGAGGGTCACTCTCTTCCTCCTGTCCCTCATCTGTAGCCATGAGCAAGCCCATGTCTGCCCTGTCAACATATGCTTTTATATATTTCTGCACAGGCCTAGGTCTTAGAAGGTACAATGGCAATGGAATGTGGTTCAAACCCTTATCTTTTAAGGTATTTTGTACTCCCCATTTTTCCAAATCTTGAGGTAGTCGCCAACAACACTCGCCACCTTCAATATTTAAAATTTTTTAAACTACTAAAGGTTTTACTTCTGGCAGTCATCCCAATGAGCCTCGCGGTGTGAAAAGCTCACCAAGTGTTTCTCAAATCAAGATAATAAAAGAAACGTGAAGAAAAAATGTGAACGAGGCGAGATGGCACCTCATGTGCGCAACACCAATTGAGCCTGCTGACTGGTACTCATCAGCTTTGCCCACTCTTATCATCATCGGTGGCCATCACGCTCCAAAAAAATAATGAACAAGTGTCCACAACATCAACCCAAAAGGAAAGTTTTTAGGTAAATAGTGCGACTGAATAGTGAAAAGTATAAATTGAAAGGGATGCACCCTCTATAGGTTCAACCTTTATTCTTCCTTAGAAGTACACCCAATTCAAATCTTAAAAAAGGTTGCTAAATATGCATACCATTATGTAGTGCCAACATGTTTCATCGCCAGAAACTATTTGTAGCGATTTCGTCAGGGCAGGTACAGTCGCTTGGCACACGTCAGTGACACTTCTTAAAGTTTCATTCGGGGACTGCCAAAAGTAAAAGACACAAACATACACACAACTTAACTATTGCCACTACCAGTTCTATATGGACGGATATGTGTCTCTCATTAAAAATCATCAATTACCCTTATAGAGCCATGGCCTCTCGTACCAGCTCTGATTTTGGTTTTTAGATCACCCCAAGGCTCCTTGTGTGAGTCCTCGTGATGGTTCAGCATTCATCCGTAATGCCGATCTATGAATAGGGTAATTACAATATATTCAGATTTCCACATGCTATTAACAGCAGCGTCGTCTCCCACACTAGTGCCATAGGCCCCTGGTTAATAGTATTCTGGTGTTTATCTACACACTTATTGATGCTGTCCTGGGAAGTTCATTGACCGGTATACGTCCGTACATACTTAAATTTCCTCCCCATATATCACAGGACACCACTATTAATAAAGCGTCACCCAACAAAAGCAAGAGAGGCGGTTTTTAAGAAAGTGGTCGATGTATCGAGATTTTTCAAAATGCTTCTCGTACTTAAATATTTTTGATATTAGGCACACACGGGATCGTACGGGGCCCCAATATTAACACAACGTCACCCAACAAAAGCAAGAGAGGCGGTTTTTAAGAGAGTGTCCGATGTAGCGAGATTTTTCCAAAATGCTTCTCATAATTCAATGTTTTGGATATCAGGCACACACGGAATCATATGGGGTCGCCTATGTCATGTCCAACCCCCCTTCCTCTCATTCAACACCTCCTTACCACCCAAAGCCTCACGGAGCTCCTTCTCTCCGCCGGTCACGTGTATTGTGTTCCCGTGTCCGATTATATTCCTTCTCTGGGGCCGCCCACCATATCGCGGCGCTAGTATAGGCGCCATTTTGGATTGGGGAGTATAAAATCAAGATCAAGCGCCTGCAAATATCAAACTGTATATTATACGCAGTTAAGTCCTGGCTCGTGGTCTAGAAATTCATTTCTGGTGTATTTAGTTGCATAGTGAATATTACACTCACCCATGCCTCCCGTTTATCCTTATGGGCGCCATCTTTTGCTAGTGTACTCAGTCATGGTTAGGTATGTTGTTCATGCCAATCTCTATGCCGTGTCTTTGGTACAGATAGTGGATGGGTCCTAGTCCATCATCTAGATTTTGTTTTCTTTTGTTTTCTTTTCCTTTTCTGCTATACTACTCCAGAAGGCTACTAGGTGCGTGTCGAAGGAATATTACAATCACCTATGCCTTACATTTACCATTATGGGCACCATCTTTGGCTGGGAGATCTGATTACAACCCGGAAGGTTCAATTTCTGATTTGTATCTTTGTAGATTCACCTTAGTCGTTTTCAGGAGTATTTGTATCCAAACGCAGGTAATGCATAGATAGATCCTGGGCCATCGTCTAGAAACTATTTTCTTTTCTATTCTTTTCTATTCTGATGTGCTGCTCCAAATGGCTACTTGGTGCTTATCGGTAGGATATTGTAGTCACCTATACCTTATGTATACCATTACGGGCGCCATCTTCGGCTGGGAGACCTGATTCCATCCCGAAGAGTTAGATTTCTGATTTATGTCTCTATTAATTCACCTTAGTCGTTTTCAGGTGGGTATGTGTCCTAGATTAAGAATCAACATGATTATATCATGGGCCATAGTGTAGCAGACCCACAGCACTGCCTCTCTAACATAATTGTGGATACTTCTTAATGATTCTTTGTGAAATGTGACATGTATGTTACCCTACATGTATCCTGAAGGCGGGGGCTGTTATCTAGTGATTCCATGCCCCCCGGACTGGTATGGACCAAAAGAGGGAAAGTAAGGGAGAATAGACAAAGATATTGGACAACCTTAACCATTTATCCATAGATACAAGTAGTTCCCTCATATAAAGGTCAATATCGTGCCCTCCCCCACTCAATTTGGTCATTGAGTCCAACCTGGTCAGACTTCTCTTGGAAAATCCATCTGGCTTCCTTAGAGGCCAGTAGATCTTCAACGTTTTGGGGTGAACCTATTATCCTCTCTAAGACCACCCATGTGAATGTATGCTTGGTGTTGTAGCAGTGTTGTACCAACTTAGTCGTGAGCTTACCTACTCTTATCGTGCTCAAATGTTCCTGTACTCTGACTTTTACCTTCCTCGTTGTAAGTCCAATGTTCTGTAAGTTACATTGGCACGTCAGTCTGTAGACCACATTGACGGTGTTGCAATTGCTAAAGTTCTTCAAATGCCAAATTTTTCCTGAGTTGAGGGTTACACTTTGGGTTTTCTTTGTTAATCCACACACCGAACAAAGTCCGCATGGGTAGTGTCCTGAAGGAATGGACGACTCTGTGGTCCTCTGTGCCATTTTAACCCGTGTGTATACAAGTTTGTCACCCAGGTTGCTAGATCTTTTAAAAGCAAACCTCGGCGGAGGCATGTTAAAATCCTCAGTAGACAGTAGTGCCCAATGTTTCCGTATGGACTGACGGATCTGTGTGGACAAGGGGTCAAACGTCATGACCACAGGCAAGCAGTCATCTTTTATTTTTTCATTTTTCTGGAGCAACACACTCCGCGGGGTGTTCATTGCTCTTTTTTTAGCTTGTCTAATGATTTTCCTAGGGTACTGCCTCATCTCAAGTTTGGCACAGAGTTCTTCCGACTGGTCAAGGAATGTAGCAGTGGATGAACAGTTTCTGCGGTACCGAAGGAACTGCCCCACGGGTAAATTGTCCCTGAGGGCTCTGGGGTGATAGGAGTTGTAGGACAGGAGGGAGTTCTTATCTGTGGGTTTTTGATGCACCTTTGAACCCAATCTACCCCCTTCTTCATAAATATCAAGGTCCAGATATACTGCTGTCTGGCTACTGTATATGCTTTTAACCTGTCAACATGGAGTACCCTGTGGGTACTCCTGGGAGTGCCTAGGTCCACCAAGTAGGTAACCCCTCCCTTCTTTTCCAGGATTGTATGGGGTCCAGACCATTTGTCTTGGAGTGCTGCTGGGGCCACTGGCTCCAACACCCATACCTTCTGTCCTGGCTGAAACTCAACCAAGACAGCCTTTTGGTCATGCCAAGCTTTCTGTAAGGCCTGGCTTGCCTCAAGGTTTTTTGATGCCTTCTCCATGTACTCGGCCATCCTGGAGCGGAGACCAAGTACATAGTCCACTATGTCTTGTTTATGCTTTTTGAGAGGTAAATCCCATCCTTCCCTCACCAGACATAGGGGGCCTCTTACAGGGTGCCCAAACAACAATTCAAAGGGGCTGTAGCCAGCTCCTTTTTGTGGGACCTCTCTGTAAGCAAACAGAAGGCAAGGTAGAAGGATGTCCCATCTTCGCCTGAGCTTTTCAGGTAATCCTTTGATCATACCCTTTAGGGTCTTGTTGAATCTCTCAACAAGCCCATTGCATTGTGGGTTGTAGTTGACACCAAATTCCTTCCACATAGCTGTCAAGTATCCTGACATGAAGTTGGTACCTCCTTCAGAAACTACCTCCTTAGGAAACCCCACTCTGGAGAATACTCCCAGTAGGGCCCTGGCCACAACAGGAGCTGTTGTGGTCCTAAGGGGAATTGCCTCTGGATACCTGGTGGCATGATCCACTACCACCAGTATAAATCTGTGCCCAGATGCAGTGGGGGGATCCATGGGACCCACTATATCTATTCCCACTCTTTCAAAGGGAACCCCCACCACAGGTAGTGGTATTAGGGGGGCCTTTGTTGTGCCACCTGATTTGCCACTGGCTTGGCAGGTCACACAGGAGCGACAAAACTCCTTGGTATCTTCATTCATGTGAGGCCAGTGAAAGTGAGGGACAAGCCTGTCCTAAGTCTTGTTCTGGCCTAAGTGTCCTGCTAGAGGAATATCATGGGCCAAGGTAAGAAGGAAGCCCCTAAATTGCAGAGGTACAACCAACCTCCTGGTTGCACCAGGTTTTGGGTCTCTAGCCTCTGAATACAGGAGCCCATCATCCCAATACACTTTATGGGTACCTTGAGCATTCCCAGCAGCCTCAGCAGCAGCCAGCTGTCTGAGGGGTTCAAGAGATGGACAGGATAACTGAGCCTGCCCCAAGTCAGCCCTGGAAGGTCCCCCTGTCCCCAGAAACTCAACCTGGTCAGGTTCAAGCTCTTCAGGGACAGTTCCTTCAGGGTTCTCAAGATCATCCTCCTGGGAAGACTGATCATCACTTGGAGGCAGGGGGGAAGGCACAGCCTTAACCCTCCTGTTCTTCTTCTTGGTAGGTGCTTGGTCCATTGTTCCAGGATCCAAGACCTGAGGTTCAGTAAGGCACTTTTTGGCCTGTGACCTGGTCACAGCAAGGACATGTGGTGATATACCTAACATCTCTGCATGTGTCCTGTACTCCACTTCTGACCATAGAGAACTCTCTAGGTCATTGCCCAACAAACATTCTACTGGGAGGTCTGCACTAACCACAACCCTTTTGAGGCCAGTTACACCTCCCCATGAGAAGTTAACAATAGCCACACTATGAGAAGTAGTGGTATTGCTGGCATCGGTCACCAGGTAATTCTCACCTGGTATGTACTGTCCAGGATCCACAAAGCCTGGTGTCACCATAGTGACACTGGCACATGTGTCCCTGTAGGCTTGAGCCACTTTTGTATTTATCAATGGAGTCTGTCTGTACTTGCCCAGATTACTGGGGCTCACAGTCAGGGACAAATCCATGTCCCCATCACAGATCAAGACTGCCTGTGTAAGGGTTCTGTCTAAGTCAGAATCTCCTTCAGTTCCCATAGTGATTCCCACTACACCCTTTGTCTGGGGACCAACACTGCTAAAAGTACTACTGGGAGCAGGTGCCTTAGGGGCAACAGTGTTGGGGGCTCCACCCTTCTTACAATCACTAGTCCAGTGAGTTGTATTCTTGCAAGATTTGCACCAGGGTTTCTTTGGACCTTCTTTCTTCTTTCCTTTAGATTGTTGGGACCCACCCTCATTAGTACTAGTTTGGGGCCCTGTTGAAGACTTCTGGTCTTTGGATTTCTGATCACCCTGTTGGTCTGTTTTCTTCTGATCACCCCCTTGGCCCTGGTTCTGGTTCTTTTGCTTAACCCTGGTTCTGACCCATTTGTCTGCCTTCTTTCCCAATTCTTGGGGAGAGGTCAGATCTGAGTCAACCAAGTGTTGATGCAGTTGCTGGTTTTGACAGTTATTTAAAATCTGTTCTCTCATCATCAAATTGTACAATCCTGTATAATCAGACACCTTACTTCCCAGCAACCAACCCTCCAAAGCCTTAGTGGCACATTCAATATATTCAGACCAGTCCTGAGTCTGTGTCTTCTGGGTATCTCTGAACATTAACCTGTACTGTTCAGTGGTTAAGCCTAACCCATCAACCAGGACACTCTTCAGGGCTCTGTAGTTTCTGACATCCTCCTCTCTAACAGTGAAGAGTCTATCTCTGCCTCTACCTTCAAAGGAGAGCCATAAGATTGCTGGCTACTGGTCCTCAGGAACCTGCTGCACTTTGCAGGCTCTCTCAAGAGCAGTCATCCACTTGTGGATATCATCCCCACTTTTGTAGGGGGGCACAACCTTGGACAGGTTCCTATTATCAAAGACCCTATCTTTGTCCCTAGGGACTGTCCCTAGGGACAATGCTGCCACCAGTGGGTATAGACCCACTCTCTCTAGGTTGCCTAGCCTGGCTCAGTTTCTCTTCCATCAGGGCTACTTCTAGCTCCTGTTTCCTGATCCTCAGCTGGGCTTCCTGCATTCTGGCCTCATGCTCCCTCCTTTGAGGGCTGGTCATTCTTCTTCTGGAGTGACCCTGAGAGCCTCTAGAGGCATTAGAGTCACCTGAGTGATTCCTCTGTCTCCCAAACCCCTGGTTAAGTCCACTAGGAAAAATCACTGGGGGGAACCCATTGTCATTCCCCAATAGTCTTAACCTCTTCTGTGCCCATGGTGAGATAGTCTCGTCATGGAGCACGGTCGCGCTGTGCCCATGACGAGACTATCTCGTCATGAAACCCACCCGCGTGGGAAACGCCCGGCACAGGAGGGGGAAAGGGCGTGGCACCGAAGGGGTTAAGTTAGCTGAGCCAGGTATAGCACCTGGCACTGGGCTATTTCTCCCATCAGAATTACTACTACTATCAGACTCATCCCCCTTGTCATCCTTGTCCCTATGCTGATCCTCATCATCTGTAGTCTGATTCTCAACTAAGGGGCGACTGTTAGGAAGGGGTGATTCAGTAGCATCTTCAGAAGGAGGGCCTCCTGTTCCAGTCCCTAAGGGGCCTAACTGGGAGGCTTTCTTGAGAGCTCTCTGATCTTCATCAGTTTGCAAGAGTTCTCTGAGTTCAGCAGAGGTAGGGTTCCTGGGCTGTTTAAGGCCCCTGATATTAGCCAACTGCCTGAGCTCATTCTGGTTTAGGGTAGCAAAGATGGATGGTGCCCTCTGGGGGTCACTCTCGACACAGATGGGTACGTTGGACCCCTCTGCCCCAGCCATTGCTCTTAAGTGTGGGTGGATGTGTTGCAACTACCTACACTTGGGTTTTCCTACTAAACCTATCTAGTAGTTGTAGTCAGGGTATGCTACTCCCTTTTCTCTACAACAACTAAGTTCAGTAGAACTTAAGTATATAACTAACTTGTTTTATATGTACCTACAGGTACCTGTATGATCTTTCAATTGGTAACAAAGAGATTACAGAGGTAAAACACAGCAAGCTCAAATCCCAATCGCTGCTCACCAATGTGAGAAGTTGGCCTGGTATATGATGTTCACTAGTTAAAGTGACCACCTTGTACCATGCCAAGCAACCCTTATGGTGTGGTTGTAAGTCAACCTTTTCGGACCAGCTGCCCTAGTGGTAGCGTAGGCTAAGCAGTCTTTCAGGCTAAACTCGTTTTGGCATGTAAAGCAAGCTGTTTTACCATATGTAACCCCCCTTTATACCAATGAAAGGACACCACACAGATATATAGTCAAAATATATATGTATTTATTACTCAAAGTATCCCCTAGACTCTTTATGAGCACAGGAGCACAAATCGTTAAACAAGAAAGTATCACAATATACAGAAGTTGTACTTTATATGGATAGGCCCTGGTGGCCGCTCAAACCATATACTAAAATAGTGGTATAAGTACCACGAACAGGAAAGGGAAAAGGCCTAGGGCCTCTAGAATCGCTGGGCCTACAAGGAGCTAACTTCAGTTAGTGACCAGGAGGTCCACGGGTCGCGTGTGCAGTGAGGAAAGTTACACGCGGGCTCCCATAGGTTTTCAATGGGTGCGTAAAAGTTCAAAAGTTACTGCTAGAAGGGTCTTCTGGTTGAACTACGAAATCAAGACTTCAAACCTAGACATTAGAGATGTTACTCTACACTTGTGCACCGGAGTGCCAGCTTTACCTCACCCACAGGAAGCGGGTGCATAGGGCTCGAAGTGCGTCGGGTTTCGTCTATCTGTTCAATGGAGCCTGACGACAAAGATGCTGCAGGCGGTCGGTCCAGAAGAGATGCAGTGGATCCAAGGATGGATCGGAGTTGTAGAAGACCTGTAAGCAGAGGGGACAGTGTTCACAGTCACTAGCCAGTGACCGGCGTGGCACCAGGTAGGTACCAGGCGATGTCGGTGCAAACAGGTGAAGAGGTGTAGCTTGTCTCTGCAGCCACGTGGTCCCTGAAGGTCGACGACGTCCAGGAGTCGGTTCACGAGCTGTCCCACGCAGGCTCTCGCTGTCGGCGGTGTCGGCGACTCAGAAGAAGCAAACAAGCCTTGGCAAAAGCAGGAGTCGCAGGAATCGAAGAAAGCTGTTTACTCTGACCAGCAAGGTCAGAGGGGCTGCTCCTTTGGAGGGAAGCAGGGGCCAGTCTGGAGCAACCAGACCAGCATCGTAGTTTTCAAAGATGGTCGCCAAGATGGCCACTAGCCAACGGGCCAGGGACCGGGCAGGCGCGTCGAGTCGCAAAGTGCAGAGGGGCCCCACGCAGATCGTGGAGATGCTGGAGGGCTCACCTTTGGTGCAGATGCTGCTCGGATGTTGGGCTTCTCAGGACCCAAAGCACAACTTGGAGGGAGCCTCTGTTGTCGCGCTTGCAGCTTGTCGAGCTCCTACCTTTAAGCGGATTCTAGTCGCCGGACTACCTGCTAGGTCCCTCCCTAAGGGTGGGACCAGGAAGAGGGGTGGTTACACCCCCAATCCTTTGTCCAGCTCGCCCCAGGTCCGGGGCTGGTGTGCCCCAGGACCGGTTTGAACTGGCATATGCACCGAGGCTCCTTGTGAGCCTCAGGCATGTCTGATTCTATTCAAGCCCTACCTGACCAATACACAAAATCCTGTCTGGGGTGGTGCTCGCACCTCCCCTGGCAGGAAACCCTTTGTCCACGTCTCCCAAGCTGGAAGGACTCCCAGCAGCAGGAGGGCAGACTTGTGTCTGTGGTGGCAGCGTCCATTTTGTGGAGCTGAGGCTTGTTGGAAATTCTCCACTCCCACACCGGAAAGGGTTGGTGGTAACGGGGTCTTTCCAGGACATACAGTGGTAGCTTGGCTCGTGTGGTCAGGAATCAGGCACCGTGCTAAGCATACGTCATACCCATACAATAACCATGCGTGCATCCGTTCCAAAAACGACTCTACACCGTAAAAATTATGAAAATATCTTTCTTTATCTTCTTTTTCTCTTAGTTGCTGATTAGATAAATATTAACACAATCACAATATACAAGGCTTTCTAAATAGTGCAGGACAAATAAATACGGTCTTAATGATTCAATAGATAGGGGTGATCATAAATAATGAAGGCATAAATATAAGTGCAATACATACAGGCAATTAAATATTCTGAGGCAATAAATACTGCAAACCAATAAATATTGTGCGACAATAAATACTGTGGAACAATAAATACAGTGGAGCAATAAATAGGTTAAATACAATAAATACAGTGCCCTCAATAAATAATTAAAAGCTGACAGTGACACTCATAGAATCAGATCACATTTGAGATTACTATGGGCTGATTTGGCCCAGGCACAGCTTGTGGTGATGTGGAAGGCTTGAGGGTGTCTACTCCCTGGCTTGGACAAGGCTGAGGCCTAAACTGAGGTAGATCAAGGGGGGAATACTAGAGACCTGGCTCTCTCACTCTACACAACCCCTCTGAATTAGTCTCAGCTCACCCCTGGCACAGTCCAGCTGGTTCCAGCGCCTCTCTAACCCCTAGAGTAGTCTCTTAGGATTCCACAGGGCCTTTGGCGCCCTCTATTCCACTTACTGCCCTTTTTCTGAAGCTCCGACGCCGCTGGAGTCGTGTCGATGTCGGCGGCCTCGGCGCAATGTCAGTTCTTGACGATGCCGGTAGGCGGTTCCGGTTCGATGTCGGCGGCCTCGGCTCGATCTCGACCTCCGATTCGATGGCGTCGGGCAGACTTGGCTCGATGTCGACTTCGGGCGGCTCCGGTCCGATGGCGACCTCAGTTTCGATGACGTCGGCCGGCCTTGGCTCGATGTCGACTTCCGGCGGCTCCGGAGTGCGATCCTCACTCCCGACCTCCGGTGCTCCTCTCCTCAGGTTCCGGCGACTCCGGAGTGCGACCTCACTCCCGACCTCCGGTGCTCCTCTCCTCAGGTTCCGGCGACCCCGGAGTGCGATCTCCACTCCCGACCTCCGGCACGCTTCACCTCGGTCTCCGGCGACTCCGGAGGGCGGACTTCACTCCCCCGTCGACGCCGCTCACTCGACCTCGGGTGACTTCCTCCTCGACCTCTGGTACTTCCCCGACCTCCGTCGGCGCCCTCTCTCGACCTCTGGCGGCTCCGGGTACGACGTCTGCTTTTCCAGTCAGCGCCGCTTCTCCACCTCGGGCTCCGGGTCTCAGGCTTCTCGACGTCGGACTCCAGGGAAACCAACAATCAGGTCAGGACTTGGCTGTTCTTTGCTTCTAAGGCCTGTTCCTGCTGTCCAGGTCCTTAAGATGGTTTTTCTTGCTTCTTCCCACACAGGGCTCCAGGCTGGGCTCAGTCAGTAGGGACTAGTATCAAGGGTGGGTTTATGGACCCCACTCCAGGCACAAGTTTCCACCCCTGCTGCCTCACTCCTTCCTCCTTCAGGTTTCTGCTGCTCACTCTTCACCAGTCAGGTGCCAACTGCCAGCTCCAACTGCCAACTCTCTGTCTTAGATTCCCAACATTCTAAACCGCCTCCAACTGTCACAGGGTTCTGGAATGTTCTGGAAGGTGCTAGTAGGTTCCAGTGGGTGCTGGTGATGTCACAGGTGGCCACCATTTTGTGCTCCAGGCCCTCAGACAGAAGTTTCAGGGGTAGGTAAAATGGCTCCCTGAATCTGCATCAACACTACAAAAACGAAAAAAAAAATGAGGGAAAAAGGGCCAAGTCCAACAAGGCTATGTCTGATTTTACCCGGGTTTCAGGTTCTGTACATGTCGTGTCCCTCTAGAAGGGTGGAATGCTAACCCCGTCGCCAGAATTGGCGAGGGGTTAGTATTCCAATTCGTATGACACCTTACTCGACATGTTTTGATAAAGCCAAACCAAAGATAGCATTTAACCGCGAGGTTCATAAAGCACTTAAGTGTATATGGTATGGCGATATCTGGAAACGGTAGAAGGAAGTAGTTCCGACCACTGCAGACAGGCTCAGCTCATGCCAGAGCACCATCTCACATGAAACCAAGCACTCTGCCTTCAGGATTGTTAAGGCCTGCCATAGGAGTGACTTATAGGTTAACATGTGTCCCACTTAAGGTTAGGTATAGGTATACTACACCTAAGTAAGAGGTGGATACACCAACTTACCCCAGCTGAGTGATCAGCCAGTTGTGTCAAATTGCTAGGCCAGGCCAGGGGTGGCACAATACATGCTTCAGCCCCTGGTAGGCCTTAGATACACCAATGCCCTGGGTACCTAGTGTACACTGGTACAGGGGCTCACAGGGTGATCCAATTCCAATTGGTTATGCACCTGAAGTGCATAGTGTCAATTTAGTAGAGAGAACAGCAGGCTGGGGGTCTGATTAGCAGGCCCACAGCCTCAATATGTCAAAAACCAGTGAAGCAAAAAGCAAAAATTTGGGGTGACCATAGGATAGCAGACCCTACTCTCCTACATATACCCTCAGCACTCTTTATGAGTTCAGAGGTCTAAGTACAAACAATTTCTTAAGTAGCATACGTTAAGTTACACAGGAAAAATACAGTTAGGCCCGGGGGCCACGCAAACCATATACTAAGAAAGTGGTATAAGTACCACGTCACGAACAGGGAGTAGGCCTAGGGCCTAGGGAATCTCTGGGGCTACACTACCCTACCAATAGTTAGGAAGTGGGAGGCCCACGGGAAGCATATGCAGTGTGGAGACACACACGCGGGTTACATTAAAGTCAATAGGAATGTAGTAGTCAGAAATAGGAAGAAAAAGGACACTTCCGAAGTAACTAGGAGAAAGCGACTAAAGACTTAGACCCTTGGATAGTCAATATCCACTGGAGCACCGGAGTACTCGCGTTACCTCACCCACAGGAGACGGGTGCATAGGTGTGAAGATGTGTCGGGTGTCGTCGCTGGATCCTATGGATGCCTGAAGAAAAGATGCTGGCAGGCGACCAGGAGGAAGATGTCCAGTGGACCCAAGGATGGATCTCGAAGGAAGAACACCTGCAAGCAAAGGGTACAACGTCTGGGTCACTAGCCAGTGACCGGGTGGAACCAGGAAGGAACCAGGCGATGTCGTGCAGAACACAGGTGGGTCTTGAAGCTTGTCTCTGCAGCCACGTGGACCAGGAGGCGTCGAGGATGACCAGAACCAGAATACGAGCTGTCCCACAAAGGATCTTCCTGATGGCGGAGTCGACGTCCTGATTGGAGTCAACAAGCCTTGGCAAAGGCAACCCACGCGGAAATCGAAATTCGCTTCAGGTGCAGACCAGGAAGGTCTGAGGTGCTTCTCTTTTACAGGGAAGCGGGAGCCAGTCTGGGGGAGCCAAACCAGCAGTGGAAAATTAAGGGTTCGTCATCACTGAGGCTACTAGCCAACGGTCCAGCAACCGGACAGACGCGTCGAGCAGGAAAATGCAGAAGGGCCCCAAGCAGAACTCGTGGAATGTGGAGGGCTGATCTTCGGTGCAGATGGTGCTCGGGGTTGTGGCTTCTCAATCCCCAGAGCACAACTTCGAGGATGCCTGAGAAGCTGCGCTGGAAGCTACTCGCCAATTTTCCCAGGTAGCGGGTCCCACGTATCTCGTCGCCTCCACGGATCTCAGCTCTGCTGTGGATGTGGATCAGGGTCGGAGAAGTCTGGAAGTCACGGCGCTGGTCGGGCTCTGCAGTCGGTTCCTCGTAGAACTTGGGCAAAGCAAGCGGCAGGTCGCTTGGTGGTGCCTGTTTGCACAGGGTGGCCACTCCTTGGCCACAAGGGAGATTCTTCAGTCTTCTTGTCGTCGAATGTCGAAGGTCCAGAGTTTCGTGTCTAGTTTCAGTTCAGGATAATCTAAAGTCCTAGGGACTCAGCTCCCACGTTTATACTAATCTAGGGGGCTGGACTACCTGCTAGGTCCCTCCTATGGGTGGGACCAGGGAGGGGGGTGGTTACACCCCCTTCCCTTTGTCCAGTTTCGCGCCAGGGCTGGGGCTGGAGTGCCCCAGCACCGGTTTGAACCGGGCTATGCATGGGACACCTTGTGTGCCCCAGGCAGTGTCTCGTTTCTTTCATCCCTCCCTGCCCCAATACACTAAGTCCTGTCTGGGGTGGTGCTAGCACCTCCCAAGGCAGGAAACCTATTGTCCAAGCCTCCCTTGCTGGGAGGACTCCCAGCAGCAGGAGGTCAGACTTGTGTTTGTGGCAGCAGCATCCATTTTGCGATGCTGGGGCTCTGGTTAACTTTAACCTGGTAAGTAGGATTTTAACATGTCTTCTCCCTCTAGAAGGGGTGAATACTATCCTCATCGCCAGAAATGGTGTGGGGGTAGTATCCCAAAGTGTTAGATACCTTACACGACATGTTTTGATGAAGCCAAACCATAGTTACCATAACCGCGAGGATTATAAGGCACTTTAAGAGTATATGGTAGGCGATATTACAGAACAGCTATAAGGACATGGTTCCAAAAGCTGCAGACAGGCTCAGCTCATGCTAGAGCACCATTTCACATGTTACCAAGCACTCTGCCTCCAGGATTGTTAAGGCCTGCCATAGGAGTGGCTTACAGGTTACCCATGTGTCTATATATAAGGTAGGTATAGGAATACTATACCTAAGCAAAGAGTGTTTACACGACCTTGCCCCAGCTGAGTGATCAACCAGTTGTGTCATGATGGGAGGCCAGCCAGGGGTGGCAATGTTAGGCCTGGGCGTAGTTCGCGAAGTAGCACTTCGCGAAGCTACGCAAAGTGAAGTTCGCACTACGTGAGCTACGCGTAGCACTTCGCGAACTGCGTAGTACCTTGTTCGCACTGTGCCAGATGTCGTTTTCAATGATTGCACAGTGTGGACAAGCAACCGGCACTGTGCAATCATTGAAAATGGCATCTTGCACAGTGCAAGCTGTAGTTTTCTGCTGCTCGAGTAGATTTTTACTCGAGCTTCAGCTTTCTCAATGCGAACTGGTAGTTTCTCATCGCGAGCGGTCGCGAGCATACGTGACCACTCGCAATGAGAAACCTGACCTCCTCGCGTTGGGAATCTCGCCAACTTGAAGTTGCTGATCGCGAACAAGGAAAAAGTCTCGCCGGGATGTCATTTTGCTTGCTCGCGGTCGCCAACTTGACGTTGAGGACCGCGAGCAAGCAAAAAATGACCGCAGCACTACGCAACACTACGCTACGCGTGTTCGCACTGTGCTACGTGCAGTTCGCATAGTGCGAAGTAGCGCGAACTTCGCAAACTACGCGAGCGTAGCGTAGTGCTTCGCCCAGGCTTAGGTGGCATAATACATGCTGCAGCCCCTGGTAGGCCTAGGGTACACCTATGCCCTGGGTACCTAAGGTACACTGTACAGGGACTCATAAGGTGATCCTTACCAATTAGGTTATGTACCTAAAGTACATAGTATGAATTTAGAGAGAGAACAGCTGGGCTGGGGGTCTGATTAGCAGGCCCACAGCCACATCTAAGTCGAAAACCAGTAAAGCAAAAGCAAAAAGTGGGGGTGACCATAGGTAGCAGACCATACTCTCCTACAATGGCTATAAAAGCCATTGGAGATGTCAAGTGTGGTCTTAAACCTTTTTCGCAGGAGACTATCAACGAGGTCAGAACTGTGGGTATTCTGTGCGGCACAGGTCCGACAATGAGAGTTTAAATGCCGGTAATCCAAAACTAGGGTGTACGACCCATCAGGTTTAGTTACAGTGAATAAAGGATTATTCATGGGTGACACACATGTTTCAATAACACCTTGATATTCCAATTGTCCAAGGATTTCTGTGACGTGAGATCTAGCTTCGCTGCGCATGGGATATTGGGGTTGCGGCTGGGGCATAGACCGTAATGGTATCTCATGGATTGGCGACAACTTATCCCACCCAACCTGAGTACGGTACAACGCCAGAGCAAGTACCTGAGCCCACTCTTCTGCAAAGTTCTGTGCCTGATCCTTCAACACAGTGTGGGCGAAAGATTGGAGGATTACCTCCTCCCCTCTAGGAGCGGCCAAAACGAAAGCTGGGGGCCAGTCTGCCTCTGCTAACAGAATGTCATATGTAGAGGTCAGATTTTCCCCAAAAATCCCTTTTATGGTACGTTATATGTCACCTTCTATTAAAAGGACTATGTCATATAGTCTGTCAGGGGGAGCCACTCTAGTATCATCAGTTTCTACAGTAATAAATGTGTCCGTTGCTGTCGCCTTCAGATATGGACGCAGTGCTTGCCGCACTACTGTAACCTCCGCTGCGCTGTCGAGCAGCGTTAGTGCCCATGTCAGGTTCCGTAGCTGCGTTCTCACTATCTGTGGCCTACCTCGCTGTTAGTGCTGCAACTTTCTTCTTTTGAAGCGGGGGTCGTTGTCGCACAAAATCGTTCTGCTTGCCTTTACCGTCAGTCTCACAGGGCTGCTCACATCCTTGTTGGGCACCCCAACCTTTGCCATGTTCTCCTCCGCCGGACTGTGAGACCGATGTTTCCTGTGAAGAACGAGGAGAACGTTGTTCAGGAACCTGAAATCTATCAGGAGACCTAATCCTAGTGCGATCGTGCAAATCATATGTGCGTTCAGTAGTCGCTTGAACTGGCGATGCGGGACGAGACCCCTGTTTCTGTTGCTGCTTTCCCTGTTTTTCAGCTGTCCAATTTTGTTTCGGAAACGCTGGACGTTTTTCCTTAGAAGACGTCTCTGTCTTAGTTTGCGGTTGTGTAGTTGTCTGAACAAAAAGCTTAACCCCTAAACTATTGCGGCCAATGGTCTTAGACGCCTCCGCAATAATCTTTGGAAACTGCCGGGGTTTATCGACGTCGTCGACTAGGCGCAGCGCATTTGACATTTGAAAGTTAACCGCATCTCCCTTGACGTTAGCAAGGATGAGCGTGGCAACTACGTCGAACACGCCGACAAGCCTCATTCCTAACTCGACCGCCGCCTCCGGACCGTGTTGATCCTGAACACGTTTGATCACGGAGGGCAGTACAGCAATAGACGGAGTGCCGAAGCACTTCGAGTAGACTGTTGCAAACACTTTATTCCAGTTATCACAATCAGCTACCTCTGGGACTAAGTCTTTCTGCAAACTAATTGTGAGAATCCTGTGTTTTTCCACCGGAGTAGAATTCGGAAAAACTGCTTCCAACTGGACAAATTTCTCAGCAAGCCAATAAGGCATATCGTCCTTATTTTGGGGGCGCTTGCCCATTACCGAATTAACCATGACGGGACTAATAGTAATACCGGCCGGGCCAGATGGTTGCCCCGCAACCCCAGGTGCCCCCACCTGGACATTGCGTGAAACGTATTGCACTAAAGCCCGATGTACCGTAATCAGTGCGGTATGGAGTTGACGTAACTCATCCACCATAGCCTGCAAATAACGTGGATGTGGTGTAAACCCGGCCAATACTGGCCACGTGGCCCCTGGAATGGACAAGGGACTGAAACGAACCAGTGTAACCGTGTGGGGAAGGGCGCCATTGAACCAAATATGATGATTCCAAGCGGAAATTGGAACTTCCTGCTTCCTATATGGCGTGTAATTTACCGGGACTGCCATAGGAGTGTATGAGTGAAACGTACCATCGTCCGCATTCACCTCCGGCAAAGTAACCCAAGAGCAAAACAGCTCATAGGGATGCGATGCATCGGCACTCACTACAAAGATAATAGACATCCCATCGTCAGGCACCCCGAACTGCGTCAAATGATGTCGGAGAGGTGCGCGTCTATGCGCTGCAATAGCGACTTCAGCCTTAAAGACACAGTGAAGAAAAACAATCTATATAAACAGTAGCACAAAAAGGGTATAAGATAAAACGAAACCTTTTTAATTGTAAAGCTTGAGAGAACCTATATATGAACTATTTAGGTAGGTTTAAACCGTCACTCCCGCTAACCGGAAACAAGAGTGAGGGTATTGTGGACTAATATAAGCACTACTAAGGCATCTCAATAATAAGACCAAACGTTAGGTGCGCCATGTTGCAGGGATTCTGCTCATGCACAGAACTATGCGCAGGAAACCAGGACCTCAGTGAATTGTGGTGTACCAAAAACTCACCTCAGTACCCAGAAGCCCTATCCGACTAGCATCAGTGTCTCATTCGTTCTCCGTATCATCTCGAAGCTACCAATGATTAGACAACACAGAACAAGCAACTTGGAGTACTCTCAGGAATGGTGGGAATCAGAAACACCTTTTCGTTATTATTCTCATATCAGTCCACAACAAGAGTAATCAGAGACACGGTAAAGTTTAAAATGTTTATTTTTAACTACGTGCCCTGAGATGCAGTACTTTGGCTAACATAAGCAGACAAATGATTAAAAATAAAATCATCAGCATTGTTACAATACCATAGAAAATGAAGGGAGAAATCATATTACAAATGATAGTGGAATATAGCCACCCTCCCTTCGCTAGTAAGCTAGTTTTATTAAACTAATAGAAGGTCTCTAGGCTTGAATGGGGAACCCCATACCGTAAATATCAGCTTAGGTGAATCACATCACAGGATCAGCTCTGCTCTGTGTCTTTAAAAGGTTTTCTCCAAGTGTCTGAATCATGCATGCAAATGCAATATTAAAGGCACCCGAGTTTCAGATGTTTGCAGCTGTGTGCGTGTTATGGCTAGAGCGTGGGCCGATCACCCAGAATTCAAAAGCATACATTGTTATTTGACCTTGACGGCTTCCGCACACAGTGTTCAGACTAAGGTCGCGGTGCCCGTATAGGGATGTGAACAACAGACCGCTCTCATGTGAAGAAAAAGCAAGCAAGCAGTTTTTCGTGTAATAACAGCTACCTGCAGTGCCGTATGCAAAAGCAGCAAGATGGTATTTTACATCTAAGGCGCTTATGCTAACATAGCAATGTGTGTAAATGGAACCATCTCCACTACAAAACCTTGGTTCTGGCAGCTGGATCCGGTACCTCGGGTATTGATGCAGGGTGGTTCCTGGGGGTCCTGGCATCTCCTGACTTTGCAGGGAGATCGATCTGACGTCTTGGAGTATGAAGACCTCTTGCTGGAGAGCTGCTTCATCGGTGGGCCCGGTGGTTGACAATTTGCTGTATTGGGCAGCTGCAGGGCAGTAGCTCCTCCACTCCAAGGGAGATGTTGCTGGGTCGAGAGTGCTGGGCAGACCTCTAAGGTTTTGGGGAGGCTGTTCTGTATCTGGACGAGTTGGTGTTGGTGATTGATGGTAGAGCAGCAGTTAGGCAGGGTTTTGCACCACGGTTGATGCTGGTCCACAGTTCTCACATCTTTGTCTCTTCTGTGACCTTTTTCTTTTTTTCAGGCAGATGAAATGGAGTTCCTGCTGTTAGGGGGCTACCTAAATACTAAATTTAGCGACGTTAAAGGGATTGAAGGGTAGTAGCCAATGGATTACTTACCCAAGGGGTCACTACACACTCTATATAACCACTTCCTGTGGGGAGTGGACATAATCCTGTCCCAGAGTTCTTGATTCTACCAAAAATAAGATGGTGGAACCCTTTTTTGATAGAGCACATCAGATAGCCTACCTTAGGGGTTTGACCAGCCTGGAGGTGCAACACGCCTAATGTATGGGTAATTTCCTGCCTGTCCTGGTACCAAATGGGCTTCAGGGCATCTCTCAGATCTGGTATAAGAAGCCGGTGTCGCATATCAAAGGGGGCAGGGGCTTTAAAGCCTTGATATGCTAAAACACTGGACATCCTGCTGGAGGAAATGTGAACGCCTTCCTTCAGAGCAAGCATTGTTTCTGACCTCATAGAGCGTGGGCTGTCACCTGCAGGGGGTCATAAACTTGTCTGTGGTGGCAGGCTGGACAATACCAGTCAGCCAGCACACTAGATACTGGTAGCTTTTTCAGGGTGCACCTCTAAGATGCCCTGTGGGTGCATGTTATAATACATATAGTACTGGTAACAGTACAGATTTATTAAGACAAACAGTTTGATATCAAACACCATAGTTTTCAGTAAAGCAATCACGTTGCTGGGGAACACACAATGAGCAGTGCCCACTACATATATTCAAGATGGCTTCCCTGTTCACTTGTACTACCTAGTAATTGAACCAACAACACAAGGGGCATAGATGTTCATGTTGAAATGCCCTCACATGTAATTTAATGAACTCTGCCGTATGGCTACAAGGCCTGTTATAGGGGTGACTTACAGATATTACATGCAGTGACTTTGGCATGGCACACAGTGAGTGTGCTATGTCGTTTTTTCACACATAGTTTGCAGCATATCACGGAGGCTGGTGTCTGGTTAACACAGACCCAGTGCACATCCGTCAAAAAACATCAGTACCAGTGTCAAAAAGTGCGGGTGACCATGACAATAAGGGAGATCCTTCCTACATTCACCTTAACAGAAATGTGTCATTCTCCAAAGCTACCTTCAAAGGTTACTAAACGGCACAGATTATCAGGCTATGGGGATTATTGTGAGTAGCAAAGAAGTTCACCTGAGGAGTGTCCCACTGGTTAAAGATGTCCTGAACCACTTCTCGATGGAGGTGCCAGTCAAGTCGACAAGATGATGCCAAATAAGGCTGTCGGCCTTGCTGTTCAGAGAGCTGGCCAGATGGCTAGTGACTAGCCATCTCCAATGCTGGTTTAAAAATGTGTTTAGAATGTTTCAGGTCCAACATCAAAGGACTGGAAAGGCATATGCATTTACAAAGAACTATGCTTATAGGTAAGTAACATTTATCTTTCTAATAGAGGTTTCTAGCTGCAGATATCTCACCTTATAAATATTCCCTGTGTGTCAGACTGGATTAGAAAACCTCTGCTTGTAGGTATATTGCACAATGTGGCTCTGCACTGATGCTGTTTTGCTCCGAAAATGTCATGGAGGGACCATCTATGGGCCAGTACCATGGGCTGACGCTAGTTCCTGTCTTTCCGCCCCACCAGACACGGATCTGGAGCTAAATCTTGTCTCATTGAAACAGTTTTTCAACCAAGTATCCCACAGTGTGCAAGGGAAATGTTACCTCCCAAGACAATAGAATTTAAATCCTGTAAGGACTGTCACAAGCAAACTTCTGTGGTGCCTGAGGTTGAGCTATGACTCTAAGGCCTGTAGTAACTGCATCTCAATGAAGCCGAAAGCCATGTGGGACCTTGAGGCAAAGCCATATGTACTACAAGCGTCAGAAGACTCCACGTTGTGACTGATCCAAGTCCAATAGTCAGTCTAGGTCCTGTTCCTGGTCTTGGGTCTGCATGAGTTGATCTCTAGGGCGATCATTTTCATGCTCCAAATCTTAGGATGAAACTTAAAAAATCTTGACGCGACTTAGCCTCTTCTCGCCACTCTCGCATACCTTAGACACGTGGGCGATCCCTTGCTTCTCTATCTAGTTCCCGAAGTATGTTGATTTAGGAGCCCATCCCGCAACTTGAGTTTCCAGGGCCATCTGGGCCACAGAGGAAGATCTAAGATTCAGAAAGGCCAAACTCCGACTCTTCAGATCCCTACTGACTCCTTCTGGCACCTTTAGATGCCCTATGGAGCTGAGAGGTCCTCTCATCTAGGATACCGCCGGGGTATTTGCAAGTTGGACACTCCAAATCCGTCACTGGGCTTTCTCTGACGACCATAACGACTTTGCTTCTGGCTCCACGACCATCAACATCGATGACGACCTCATCGATGTTGAGAAGTAGGTGCCTATTGGGTTCTCCGACATGACTACCTCGACCCAGACCGCACTCGGTTTCTGCCGAACCACAGACTTTTGCCTTGGTACCGGTTAGTGTCCCACCTCCAAGGCAGGACTCACATGTTACATTCCCCGTTCAGACCCGATTCTGATAATGACTATGATACAGGTGAAGAAATTGACCAACCCAATCACGGGGAGCATTGGTATGATGACCTTCAGAATGCCAGTGATCTTGACACCACTTCTGACTCTGACCTCATCTCGCCACCAAGCTCTGCCATTGAGGAAAGTGCTCCCTTTGCTATAGTCATGCAAAGGGCAGCCAAAGTTCTTGACCTAAGACTGTAAACTTTAGAGGGAAAATTTAAAATCAAAACTCCACCAGCTGGTGCAAATCATTGCTGAGCCCCTGCTGCTTTTCTTTTTTGATAATCACATTTTTATTTCTTGTAGAAGAACAAACATAAAAGGTACATACAACAGACCAATAAAACTGACATCAAAATGACATATCATGGGCTCAATGTCAGGCAGTAACTAAATCCTCCCTCCTCTCCCTTGGCCTCCCGCCTCCCTCTCCCATGCTCCCCCCCCTAGAATACGCCCCCTAACCATTTCCCCCATACTCTACGAAACTTTTTGGGGCATCCCCGTGCAACATATACTGTCCGTTCTTGTGCGGCACACCAGTCCACGCCCCTCCTCCATTTAGCACAATTGGGTGGATCGACCTGCTTCCAAGCGGCAGCAATATCTCTTTTAGCTACTACCAAAGCAGTAGTGAGGAAATATTTTTTGTTGCGGGATCCGTCCAAACCATCCGTTATCCCCAACAAAGCCATTTTGGGGTCAACTTGTTCTGGCCCCCTGTAAATAGCCAAATGTTGAAGCTCCAATGCCCTGCCCTCTTTTTTGTCTTGGCCCCCTTCTCCAGGAAGTTTAGTGATACAAGCTTCTACTAGTAAGACAAACCCTAACACTTTTCCAACTACTCCCCCAGAAAGGGAGTAAAAGAGGTGGAGACCTTTGGGAACAGAGTGTTTTTCTCTATGAGTTTTGCCCTCCGTTCTGTTAATGTTAAGTGCCTACTGGGATTCAGTTGCTCAGATCCTCCCAGGTTTACCAGAAACCTCCGCCCCATAATGAAACAGCCTATTCAAGATGGCTGCGACACTGCCAAAGTTACGATTTGCTGCCGGATGAATACCACAGACTCTTACGGTTGAGCTATTGGCACTAGCTATGTTATCCATCGGAATACCTGGCTGTGGTCAAAAGGCATTTTGAGCAATGTCTAATCGGCCATTATAGACATGCTTTTTGATGGGGGCTGTCATTTTGAGCACTATGCTGATTTCGCCCTTGAGTGCTTCAAAGAGAGCATGGCCACAGCACACTTTTTGGCCTGTATGCTCAGCCATGCCAGCTGCATCAGCCTTTTCATTCCTTTTGCAGCTTTGGCTCAGGAGCACTGAGGCAGCCACTTCAACCCCAGCAGTGTGCCCAGCCCTTTTGTGGCTGAGGCAGTGGCACCCACCGCCCCGGTCAGGGACAACACAACAGCCAGTCAACTGCTGTTCCTGCGACCCCACCTGTCAAACCCCTCTAGCTTGCCCTTAATGGAGCACATCTACCAGGCAGCTACATGAGTGTCACTCCATATGTTCCCGAAGCATTACTGTCTGGAAAGCAAGGTTCCCCGACAATGGCATTAGGCCAACTCAGTCACACAGGCATTTTTTTTATTCGAGCCAATTCACAGACTCACCTCCAAACAGGTACTGCTCTGTTATCTATTTAAGAGGCGAGGAATCTGAAATTATACATTTCTATCAGAAGAACAAGTTTTTTACTTCTGTAATACTCTTTCTAGTGGAAACTCTATTATCCAACCACTGATTCCTCATGACCCTCCCATCATCCCTGTTCAGTGATTTGGACTCATTAATAAGATACCAAGCATAGGAATCTGCACACTTGTTAAAGCCAATTTGCTGTTGGTGTTGAAGAGTGGCACTTACCTGGGCCCCTTGTGCCATTTCTAGATCGAAACAGCATCAGTGTGAAGCCACGTGATACCACCTACCGGTGGTAAGATTCATATGTTTTTCGGATCCAACCTGACCCCTGAGAAATATTAAAAAGGTTAGGAATCTGCACTTAGAGTGTCTACCCGAAAAAGCAGTAAGTCATACCTTGATCGACGATCTGGGTACTCTCATCCTTGACTTAATTAATTTCGATCCAACTCACATAGCTGGCCATTTGCTAGATCCCATTTTCTCCAACGTCACTAGCTTTATTTCAGCCTTACCCATACCATTACTCTGGACAGATCATTTTGCAGTCCCCCTTTACCTACCATGTACCCCCCTATCTTCTTCTACAGTAACCAGACACGAAGCAATGACCAGAAACTGGACCACATTGGATATCACTGCTCTCAATACTAGTCTATCGGATACTCTCCCCAAATTAGTATATCAGGTTGCCTCTGAACTCCCCATGGTCGACAACTGGCTACAAAACTCTCTTGACTTAAGTATGCCAGCTAAACTTAGAGCTGGGGCCAGGAAGCACCCTCCGGCCCCATGGTATAATGAGACCCTACAGGAAGAAAAAGAAATCCTGCAAAAGACTTGAAAGAGCCCGGAGAAAGCAATATGACAATGATGCAAAGTCAGATTTTGAGACAGCCTAAATATCTTCCATGCTCATTGCAGAATCGCCTGAGCTGCTTTTTATTCTGACAAAATGTTAAAAGCACAAAATTGACACAAGACCCTTTTTAAAGCCATCTATGACCTTTCCAACCCCAGCAATATTGCACCCTCTTCCTCACTCTCTCAGGATCAATGCAAAGCCCTGGCAGATTTCTTTGTTGATAAGGTGACAAACATTTGCCTTACTCTTGCCACAGGAGCTAAGGGCTCCTCACCACAGGAAATTGCTTGCTTTTACCCAACCCTTAACTTGCACCTCACAAGGAAGTAATTCCACAAGTTATTACGCTACTACCATCTCAATTACACTCTTTCCACCCTAGAATGTCGCACGTTTCATGAACTTATTACGTTCCATTAAATCGGGTTCTCCACTTGATCCTCTCCCTCCCTCTAAGCAGAGCTCTTTGAGTCCCCATATCCTGTCTTTATTAGAGGATCTTTTGGATTTCTCATTCAAAGAAGGTCACTACCTAAAGCTTGGAAGCAAACCATAGTACTCCCTCTGTTGAAACAAACCTCACTTGGATCCTTCTAACTGGACCAATTACAGACCCATCTCATTACGCCCCATTCTGTCTAATATTTTAGAAAAACACTCAACTCTCCTCATATGTAGAAACCCAAAATGCCCTTCGGCCCTCCCAGGCAGGATATAGAGCTGAGCACAGCACAGAAGTCGCCATGCTAGGAGTCACGGAACACCTCTGCCAACTCCTAGACATGGGTAGCACGGGTGCACTGATTCTTTTAGATCTCAGTGCGGCCTTTGACACGGTGTCTCATGACAAGCTTATTGACAGACTGGCTCCACTTAGCCTTCAAAATATGGCTTTTGCTTGGCTAAAATCCTTCCTGTCTGACTGCACCATTGATGTTTTTCCCACCAAAACAATGTTGAGCTCGCATTCACTCAACTTGAGTGTACCACAGGGATCTGCCCTCAGTCCCATGCTTTTAAACAAATACGTCCACCCTTTAGCGGATCTATTGAAAAGCCATGGTTTGACTATTTTTTCCTACGCCGATGACACCCAGATAATTTTCTCTCTATTGTCGGAACGGGAAGCCGGCTCAGAAGATCCGAACTCCTGCCTCAGCCATGTTGCCAACTGGATAGCTTGACTCCAGTGGCATGGAGAGCACGGGACCCACGTCTGGACATACCCGTCCCACTCGGGGGGACAAATGCAAAAAGAACATTTGATGGACAGAATCCAGTTTCTGGTTCAAGGGAAGACCTGGCTTGACAGTTCGGGCTGGATTGTTCCCATGAGGCACAGGGTCAAGACTGATTTGCATATAGCTTGATTTGAAATGAGGTGGCGAAGTGAGCTAAAGAATGATGGTGGATTCAACCCAGATCTGTGACTGGGGGTGAGTGTCTGAAATGTTTCAGCGCTCCGTCCATCATCTCCTTGTGTTTGCCAACTGGATGAACTCTAACTTCCTTAAGCTGAATGGGGATAAGACTGAGGTGCTATCCCCATTCAGCTTATGGATGTTAGAGTTTATCCAGTTCATCCATTCAGCGTAACTTCCTTGAGCTGAATGGGGATAAGACTGAGGTGCTACTCTCCCCTCCCTTGTGGAGAGACTGGGTGTTCTTCTGCCTTAAGTTGACCTGGCCAGTCTGGCTTTTATGAAAACCAGAGCATAACTTGATTTAAAGAGGACTAAAAAAAACCCAAAAAAATAAATACTGAGGTGCTAATACTGGGTAAAATCCCCTAGCTTTGGGACCTCCAGCACTGGCCTGCGACTTTTTTTCTGGAACCCAAAAAAGCTATCAAGTCTCACTCTAAGGCAAAAAGACGTCATCTGAGAGTCCAAAAAGTAGAAAATTATCAGTTATTTTTTGACAAAAAGCCAAAAAAAGGAAGAGCTGTGAGTCCAGGGTCCTGACTGAAGGAGCCGGAAAGAACAACTGACCTAACTGTCACCCCTGAGGCATGATGGGAATCTAGGGGTCATTGCGGACTTAAAGGCATGGTGCCAGTTTTTGTAGGAAAATGCTTTCATTTTCTATGCTATTGGTTTACAATGCAGCCTGTAGGCTAACAATGTCCGCTTTATTTGCAGTGTTTTTTCTTCATGAGATTTTACTCATTAAAAACAGAGTTCAAGTGCTACTTGCCCTCTTGTGTTTTTATATATATTTGTAAATGCAGCTTTGTGTGTTATTACATTGTTTAGCCTCCTAGATGGGAGCTGCATTGGTATGAGAAAAAATGATATATGTGTATATATATATATAGAGCTGTATATATATTTTTTCCATATTTAATTTTTATTATTTCCGGGGTCCCCGCACATGGGCGGGAATATTCAGTGCTTATGACTTTTATGAGGATACCCGTGGAAGAGAACTAGGATTACAGGTAAGTAACTTATCCTTACTGACCACCACTGTCCTCCAGCGCTGGTAAACCTCACAGGTAACTATGCGCTATATAAGAATTAATAATTATAATAAGTACTGAAGGTAAGTAAATAGTTCTTTAGGTACTGCCAAATATTAATTAAGTAGAAAAATCAATATAATAAGGAGACAAGCCAGGCATTGTTAGGCAACATAGAGTTTTGTAAAATGGTAGGCTACGGGTAGTCATGGCCTGGAAATTGGAACGTTTTGCAGCATACAATATATAAAGAGACTGGGACTCACAAGTTTTAAGCTGCTCTATACTCAAGAATGAATTGCTCATTTAAATTGCTTTTTTGTGCTTCTCTGTTGGTGAATTATTGCTGCTAACATATTTCACATAAATTAAAAATGGATTAAAAATAACTTTGAATAAACATGTTCTTATGAATGCATTTTGCTTTTGGCAGATAAAGCAAACAATTCTTCCAGTAGAATATCCACTGGTTAAAAATGAGCTGGATGAAATTGACGTTCAGCTTCAAAAAGCTGAAACAACATTGTTTTGGGACAGTGAAGGTAATGCGTATTTTTGTTTTTTTTATCATAATGACATTTGCTCCATTCAAGGCAAACTATTGTATGCAATGTACAACTAGAAAAGGGTATGATTTGCAGAACTGGTTTACAATTGGCTAATTCATTATCTGTTATTTTCATTGCATCCCCCTGGCTCTGGGAGAAAAAAATGTGTTTCTACAGAGAGCCCTTTCATTCAGCCCTTTTTTTCTGATAGCTACAGCAGCCAATGTGTAATTGGCTGATATTTGTTTTTGGAGCACAGCATTCATCCTCCAGTTACTGAGATGCATCACTTGGAAGCAGCTGTTAATTACTGCTGCTGAAATGCATAATAAAGATTAAAATCACATACATCCAGAGTAGTATTAAAAAGTTAAAAAGCATAGGTGATGCCAATACGCCAGGCCTTAATTTGCTGTATTCTGCACTCAAACACTCACAACTCTAGACCTCACTCACACGAGCGCACTGCTCATCATTCACTCCTACATGCATACCTCACACAATTTACTCACCCCTGCGCTCACGTCCCTCACTCCTGTACTCACAGGGGCCCGCTGCTACCCAATTTACAGGGACACACCTCTCAGTCTGCAGCCACAAGGGCACACTGTAACCCGTAGCACAGCCGGAGTAAAAAAAGACCTCCTGTAGTCATTCTGAAGTCATCCGATGACTACAGCTGGGCTATTCTAGTAATTATCTGGAGTAAGTCATCCAAAACCATACTGAAGTATGGTTATAGGGTGAAATATTTTTAAAATGCGATGACTCTAGAGTCATCAGTAAAAGTACCCCAGGATGAGGCTCAGATCACTTCTACTGGAAGCGTGTGATTGTGAGGAAATGCAGTGTATTCTATGATGTGGTTGTGAGATCTCACCGTGTAATACACTTACCAACGGTCGGATATGAAGTCTGTAGGTTATATCGAACTGGTAAACGGGGAGTAGGTACATCTGTAATTTATCTCAACTCTTTTGAACTCACCTGCGAACCTTTACAACTAGACAACTGCGAGGCATTCCTTTGAGACATTTCATGGAGTGTTAATTTATAGGCCATCGGGGCCAAAGGCACAGTTTCTGAATGCCTTAAATTTCTTATTGGAGTTCATTACTCACTACTCAAATTTTACAATCTAGGATGATTTCAATTATCATTTAGAAGATGCCAAGAATTAAGAATCATTATGTTTATTTGAAACTTTTAGCTGTTTTAACATGAACCAGTTGGTGACCTTGGCTACACAAATTGCAGTTCTTACTTTAGACAGCATTTTTTCAAACTATCCTGCATAGAAGGTGGAAGCGATACTTCCATTAACTTGGTCAGACCATAATGCAGTCCATTTTAAATTAGATTTAATAGTACAAAAGCCTAAAATCAACTCGGCTGGGTTGACCCAAAAATATTGTACCTGGAACAAATCAAATTTTGCTGACGAGGAAGAACATCTTAATGGTTCAGACTGTTGCTCCCATTAAATTCAAATCATGCGGTTGGAGTGTATAATAAGTGGTTGCTAGATGCGATTTCTAGCTTTGTTCCAGATAAAAACCTGATAACATTTAGAAATAGTCCATCTGCAGCTTGGTTTCCCTTCAAGCTTAGACAAATGAAGCATATATGCAGTATACAAGAACACATCTGAAGATCTAGCTATAGGACTGATGATAAAATCAAGTATACAAGCACTATTCAGGAGTATAAGAAATGCATAATTGAAGAAAAAAGATTTATTATACAAAGAAAATCAATAATGCTATTAATTCTTCAAGAGAACGTTTGAATACTGTTCAGATGCTGATGCTAGAGGGCTCCAGTCCTTCGGTTGACCCTCCCCTGAGCCAGCTGTTTTGCCACAAATTAGCCTCACATTTTAAAGATAAAGTGGAAGTAGTTTACCATGGCATTGACTCTATTAGATCCTCACCTTATCCAGGGGCCAAATTTCTACCTCAAGACTGAAAGAATCCTAAGCTTTTGAACTTCCCTTTGCTTTTAGGCCATCACGTTTTTGAGCTTATCTCACACAATCAGGGGCCACCTCAGACCCCGTTCCACCTAAGATAATGCATGAATTGGGCCTTAAAATAGCGCCAGCCCTTACATCAGTTTTCTATAATATGATATGGGAAGGATGGTTTCCTAGGCAGTGGAAAAATCTTTAGTTTTACCACTTCTGGAAAAACCCACTCTTGATCCGATGATAGTAACTATCGACCAATATCTCAATTATCATTTGCTGCTAAGGTTTTAAAGAAGTATCCTAATGGTGTTTTATCAGATTTTTTGGAGAGTAACAATATCTTGAATGATGCACTATTTGTTTTAGACCGTGCCACAGTACTGAGATTGCTTTTGTAGCAGTCTCAGAAGAGATTAGATTCACCATGGACAATGGTTGAAGGACTGCGGTGGTCCTTTTGGACCTATCCACAGCCTTTGACACCGTGATCCATACAGTTCTCTTGGAGAGGTCGGCGACAATCGGAATCTCAGGATCCACTCACTATCTTCTGTCTTCATTTTGAGCAGATCAGGAGCAAGGGGTGACCCTTGGAGAATTTAATTCATGGGGAACCCTGCTGTGCGGGGTTCCCATGGGTCTTCTCTCAGTCCTACGCAGTAGCGACCGGCAAAATAAAAATGTGGTGAGGCGCGATGCCCAAAAAACTCAATATATATGCTGCAAAGAGCCACATCTGATGTCTCTTTGTCTGACAACAGCAGGCAGGATGAAAGGGAGAGGCTCCTCCCTTGTGCATGTGATTCCAACCAATCTTGGAGCTGCAGGGCAGCAGCTCCGGGCCTGGTTGGGGCAGGCTAACCCAGTGCTCATCTTGCGGCTGGGAGCCTGTGATTGCAATCTCTCTGCTGTTTTTCAGCCCTGGGATTGTGCAGTCTGAAGTGCGCATGTCAGATTGGCCCGCTGTAGGCAGCCAGCCAATCTGACATGTGAAATGGCAGGGGCTGCAGTGAAGGCCTATTGACTTTGCCAGTGCTTGTATTTTAAATATGATTTTTAGAAAACCAGTGCACAGAACATCGGTTGAAATAAAATGTGTCTGAAAGGACTTGTAAAAACGTAGTTTTAATAAACTACAGCACATGCCTTGTCTTATAAAAGCTCAGGATACTGTTAAAGATTATATATAAAGTAGACGACAGAAGGTCAATTTAAACCAGTTACTTTGTTGTTTGAATCCAGATTCAGAGTATTCTTTAGACCTCTACTGGTATGTCTATAGCGACCTCCCCAATCATAGTTTGATGGCCATAGTTGGGCAGCTTTAGGCCTTGCATCAATTCCCTCATTTTGCTTCTTGTCCCTACTTGCGCCCTCATGCTGCTTCTGCCTCCCGCCCCCATTGTTCTGATGGATACATCTGCCTGTGGATTCCTCACCTTGTGAATTCCTCACCTTATGAATGTCCCCTGCGCCATCATTCCGCGCAATTTTTTCCTAGCTCTCCACGCCGACGAGGACGTCGGATCTGCTCGCGACTCCGCATGACGTCACCGGAGCCATAAGAGAGCCTCGTCGGCGTGATGACGTCAGTTCCCTTTTTTCCGCGCCGTCAACGCGTATCGGTTTTCTAGCACTCTCCATATTTGTGGAGTTACTTTGTTGTTCCTTCTGCTTTACCTGTTGCTAGAAGTGATCTCAACTTCGAGGAAGTCTGGTTTTAAGCCCTGTAGGGAATGTGGGTGTCACATGTCCATCACTGACCCCATGAAGATTGTTTATGGTGCTTGTTGTCGGATCGCAACGTGGAGGACTGTTCCTGTTGCAGGAAAATGAATCCTAAAGCACTTAAAGAACGGGAAACGAAGATGTTTCTGGCCAAGGCGAAGAAAGAAGGTAGAGGGCGTAAGCGTGATAAGTCAAAGTCGTCGACTTCGCAAACGTCGAAGTCAAGAAAACACAAGAAAAAAAGAAGACATGGATCTCGGCGCCGCTCGACGAAGGGTAAGGCTTTGAGGTCGCCTTCACCTGCCCATAGACGTCGCTGTAAGGACTTTGTATCTGCTTCACCCTCTCCTTCTCCTCGTGCGACTCTGGAGAATTCTCCTTCGCCTAGAGGCACTCCGGCGCAGTCTCCGGACCCGAGGGATTCACCAGCTTGTGACACCGAGCAGGTCCAGGATGTTCCTTCTTTTCCTGTGCCTGAGATTGAACCAGTGGATTCTGCAGTGGATCCGATCGTTCCGACGTGGGACACTCCCCGTTTGGATACTGGCTCAAATCCATATCCACAATTCCTGGCTCCAGGGGTGGATCCGTCGCATTTTTTAAATGCTATGTATGGAGTTTTTCAAAGGGCGGCTTTCCCATCCGGAGCACCTTCTGGTCCCGTGGGTCCGCTGGCATTCAACTTGGGCGTGCCCCAACACTATGCCCAGGCACCCTTCATGCCGATGGCGCCGTCATGGCAATTTCCGGCACGAGAGTCTCGACGCCGTTGATAGAATCCTCGGCGCCGTCTGGTGAGCCTTTCTCTCGGCCTCGTGTGGATCTCGTGCCTCCTTTAGAGCCTCCCTTGATGCCGGCTCCGGAGCACTCGGCGCCACGTACGACGATGACGCATCCGCGGATTCGTTCACGGAGAGAGGCTCAGAGGCTTTTAGAAGAGGGGAAGTAGAGGAGGGCGAGTTGGAGGAGTCTCTGGATGAATTCGAGGGAATTCAGGAGGCGAGTGGTTTAGATACCTCTCCAGAGTGGGAACTCTCTTCTGCAAGGGCTTCACCTCCTCAAGAGATAGCTCCTTACCATTTGGTGATAAGGAAAGCTGCGGAGCTTTTGGATTTGAGGTTACCTACTGCCGAATATAAACCAAATTTGTTGACAGGTTTTGCATTCACCTTCCTCCATAGTTGAGCCACTGTTACCCTTTAATGAAGCTTTAGTGATGCAGGCATCCTGCTCCAAGCAATCTTCAGGTGCTTTTTCACAGGCCCCAGCTGACAGGAACTCAAAGAAAATGGAACAGTCAGCTAAAAAGGTTTTCTCCTCTTTTAGCATGGCACTAAAATCGACCAATGCCACTTGTCTGTTGGGCCGTTACATATATGCTTTGATGAACTCGGCAAAACAAGTGGCCCCCAAGTTGCCTGATGAAGAGAGGGGAAACTTTATGGAGGTTCTGTCAGACGCTCAGGCTTTGGCTAGACAGGTTATTCAATCAGGTCTGGATACGGCTGACTCAGTAGCCAGAGTTATGTGCTCCTCCATAGCTACAAGAAGGCAGGCTTGGCTTCGTTCTTCTGGATGTCCCCCTGATGTCCAGGCCACTCTTGTTGATTTTCCCTTTGACGGGTCGAAGCTCATTGGGGAAAAAGCAGATTCGGCCTTACAAAGGTTTAAGGACAGCAGAGCCATGGCAAAATCCTTGGGGTTGCAGACCCAGTCAAGAGGTTTCGGCTACAAGAAATATCGAGGCTTTGGAAGGTCTTCCTTTTGCAACTTCGATCAACCTCAGCAGCAGCAGCAAAATCCGCTTTATAAATCTTATAGAGGAAGAACCAAAGGTCGCCAACGTGGTTCTGCCCGCAATCTCTCCTCCTCCACTTCTGCCTCCCCCGCTCCCTCTGGTACCACAGGAAAGCAGCCCTAGATCCCCCATCCTGGATCATGTGGGTCCTGTAAGGGGTCGGCTGTCTCACCTTCTGCAAGGTTGGAATTCAGTCACGAAAGACCTTTGGGTTTTAAACCTTGTGGAGAATGGGTAAACCCTTCCCTTCGGGAATTTCCTCCTCCTTACCCTCCTTTCCAAAGTTTTTGTTCAGAGGACCCTTTGCTTCTCCTGCAGAAGAAGGTTCTTGCATTACTACAAAAAGGTGCAATAGAGGTGGTTCCAGAGCAGGAAAGGGGTCAGGGATGCTACTCCAGAGGAGAGATTGTCTCATATCAGTCTTCTGGAATTGCGGGCGATACATTTGGCGCTCAAGGCCTTTTTTCCCTTCCCTTTGCGGTCAGTCGGTTCAAGTCCTGACGGACAACACTACCGCGATGTGGTGTGTCAACAAGCAGGGAGGTCGTACCGTCTCTGCAGAGAGGCGTTGCGACTTTGGTCCTGGGCTCAGGACCATCGGATTTGTTTGATGGCAAATCATTTGGCCGGGGTGCTAAATGTGCGTGCGGACAGTCTCAGTCGGCAGTTTTCCGCCGACCACGAGTGGAGGCTTCATCCGGAGGTAGTTCGACACTTCTTCCGAACATGGGGGACTCCTCGGGTGGACCTGTTTGCCACTTTCGAGAACGCGCATTGCCCGTCATTCTGCAGTCTCCAGTTTCCGATGCAGGGGGCATTGGGGGACACGTTTCAGTTGAGTTGGAGCTTTCAACTCCTCTACGCATTTCCTCCCATACCCTTGATTCCTGGGGTTCTGAGGAAGATTCGCAAAGACCGCGCCCAAGTCATATTGATCGCCCCCGATTGGCCAAGAAGGTTGTGGTACACAGATCTACTTCACCTCTCATCGCACCCTCTGCTCCGCCTCCCTCTCAGGGTAGACCTCCTCTCGCAGTCGCAGGTGCAGGTTCTTCACCCCCTCCTCCAGGGCCTGCACCTAAATGCCCGGAGATTGAACGGGGCAACCTGAGTTCTTTCTCTCTGCCTCCTGACGTGGGGGATGTTATTTTATCGGCCAGGCGACACTCCACCAAGTCCATTTACTTCTACAGATGGTCAAGATTCATTAAATGGTGTGGAGAGAGATCCATTGACCCTTTAAAGGCCCACTTGTCGAATGTTCTTCAGTTTGCTGTTTCCTTGGCTCAGCAGGGTTGTGCTGTGGCCACAGTTAAGGGCTATTTGTCGGCCTTATCGGCTTTTCTGTGTCTACCTGATCAGCCGTCTTTATTTAAGTCTCTTATCATTTTGAGATTTATCAAAGGCCTTACCAATACGTTTCCGCCTACTCCCTTTGTTATGCCCCAATGGGATCTTAATCTTGTTTTGACTTTTTAGATGGGTTCCCCTTTTGAGCCCCTTCATAGTTGCCCTTTGAGGCTTTTGTCTTTTCAAACAGTCTTTCTGGTAGCCATTACCTCAGCAAGGAGGGTGAGTGAGCTTCAAGCCCTTAGTTCAAAACCCCCGTTTTTGACCATACATGCTGAAAGAATGGTCCTCAGGACCAGGGCTGCTTTTCTGCCTAGGGTCGTTACTCCTTTTCATCTGGGGCAGTCCATAACTCTTCCTGTGTTTTACCTCCCCCTCACCCTTCCAAGGAGGTAGAGAGACTTCACCGCCTGGACCCTAAAAGAGCGGTGAGCTTTTATTTGGACAGGACAAAGGACTTAGGTTTGGACGATCAGCTCTTTGTGGGCTACGTTGGACGCTCAAAAGGCAAAGCTGTGCGCAAGTGCACTCTATCCAGGTGGATCATCTTGTGCATCAAGATCGGCTATGCCCTTGCTGGTAAAGAACCACCTGAGGGTATTAGAGCTCATTCTCCTAGGGCTAAGTCTTCCACCTCTGTGTTGGACATTTGTAAGGCAGCGACCTGGGCCTCCCTCCACACTTTCGCAAAGCATTATTGCTTGGATTCCAAAATGAGGAGGGAGGGCCATTTTGCGCTTTCTGTCTTGCAGGACTTTTTGGTATAAGAAAGGTGGACACCCTCCTCCGGGAGTGGGACTGATGTGGGAGGTGAAGAATCCACAGGCAGATGTATCCATCAGAAGAACAAGTTACTTACCTTCGGTAAAGATTTTTCTGGTGGATACAGTATCTGCCTGTGGATTCCTCACTGACCCACCCTCCTCCCCTTGTCCACCTTTGTATACCTTAAAGGATGCCTTATTGTTTTACATTTTATCTTCTTTCTATCTGGTACATTTATAGGAAATGCTGATGTTCTTTAGCTCTCCTTTTTGATTTTATACTGTGTATATTGGTTCAAATGTTGTGTACTGTGTATTCTTTGAATCTGTTGTCGGTCCACCTGTTCGCCTCGGAGGCATGGAAAAAATGGGTGGAACTGACGTCATCACGCTGGCGAGGCTCTCTTAATGCTCCGGTGATGTCATGCGGAGTCGCGAGCGGAGCCGACGTCCTCGTCGGCGTGAAGAGCTAGGAAAAAATTCCGCTGAATGCTGGCGCAGGGAATATTCATAAGGTAAGGGATCCACAAGGTGAGGAATCCACAGGCAGATACTGTATCCACCAGAAAAAGCGTTACCGAAGGTAAGTAACTTGTTCTATTGGTCCCCCATCTATTGCTTTCCTCCCTCCTCTCGCTTAAAAAAGTTTTTGCTTTTTTATCTTTTTAGTTACTGCTCCAATGCAGATCAGTAACTAAAAAGAAAACAAAGTGGCTGTATCACTTGGTATTTTTGTATGGCTGCAACTACACAACGATGTGGTCAGCCACATCAAAACATTTACAAAATAAATAATCTTTAGCCATGGTGCACCTCACCAGGCATGCTAGATTGAGGGCCTCATTTACATCTTTGCGGTAATGGTTCTGCTGTCTCTTTTTCGATGGATTCCCTGTCCGCCTACTCTTTTTTTAAACCAGATTTTATTGGCAGTTAAAATTTCAACACTGTACATATAGTCCAAAAGTGGTACATATATGTTAGCGTATTGCTGGTTCATTATGTTCAAACTCCCAACTGGTATCCCATTCCCTCCCTCTGCCCCCCATCCCTCTTGATTTGCTTCCGCAAGTTCCGCTCTTTTCTCAGATAATTGACGACTGGTACCTCTCTGGAGTAGGACATATTAAACGTGTGTTTCACTTGCCTTTATGTTGATGGGGGGCTTTCTCGGACTGGCCCTGCCTCCTCTCTATCTACCCTGTACTTCCTCTGCTGCTTGGTTTCGTGGCGGGGTGTGCCGTCTGGTGTTGGCTGTTCCTGTCCCTGCTCAGGTGCCGTCAGTTTGTCTACTAATTGTTCCCATGCTCTGGCTCTTTCGATGATGCCTATGCCTCTTTCCGCCTCTGCCAGTAATAGTCTCCCTTCCGCACTTGCCCATTTTTCTAGTGCATGTCCCAAATCTCGGCCCCCCCTGCTGATTTCCAGTTTCTAGTGAACTCCCATTTGGCTAGTGCTAGGGCCAGGTCTTGAAATTTCGCTGGCGTTTTAGTCTTGGCTGTGTGTGGGAACCAGCCCAGAATACAATGTCCCGAGGTGCGTGGGATTTCTTTGTCTACTATCACCCCTAATATATGAAGGACCTCGTCCCAGAATGGGGTCAGTGTAGGGCAGTCCCAGAACATGTGTAGAATGTGTGCCTCTCTAAACCCACATCTAGGGCAAGCCGTCTCCCCGACATGGAAATGCTTCCTGATATGAGCCGGAGTGAGGTAAGCCCTTTGTAGCGACATAGTAGTTAATTAGTTTAAATCTTGCATTCCTGGTTGCCTTTAATGTTCCCTCAACTATACCCTACCAGGCCTCCTCCGGAAGCAGGATCCCTAAGTCGTCCCTCCACTGCCCTCGCAATTGCTTTGATGGTTGCTGGATATCCTGGCTCATGGCTCTATATAGAAAAGACTGTTTTTATCTTCCCTGCTGACATGGTGACATATCGGCAAACATCCAGCGCCTGGGGCTCCACAATTCGGGTCCCTCCAATGCTTGCTCATGGTAAGTGCCCTATGTAGTAGGAAGTGACCCTGGGGTAGTTCATATGCGGCCCGAAAGTTCTCAAAGGGGAGAATTTCAGAGTCACAGTATAGGTCTCCTGTTCTCTGATCCCCGTCCACCTACTTGGTAGTCCGCCCACTCTGTTTGGATGTTGGTGAGTCCATAGATAAAAGACCACCAAAGTGCCACTGATAAATTTCTCATCCACGTCGATGGCACAATAGGGAAAAGTAGCTGTCGGAGGGCGCAACATTGTCTGCCGGGCCAATCATGATGTGGTTTCCCGCAGACGTGACTGTGGTGGTAAAACCTCCCCACCTAAGTTGGCGGTTTGGAAGGGATATAAAGCAGAAACACACCTTTTCTCATTTTCACACTTCCTTTTCTGCCATGGACCCGATTTTTAAAGTACTGCCTCTGCTACTGCTACTTAATGACGAACAAAATCAACACCGTCGTGGCCGGAATGGAAGATAAGCTCCACTTTTGCCAGTTACCTTTTGACTTGTCTGTTTACAATAGCAATGGACTTGTGCATTTATTAATCTCTCTCACAAACAATAGCATAACAATGTGTAATGCATATGTGTGTTATGTTGACCTTTAAGAGATTTAAAGAAACACCTATATGATTACATTGTATTTCTAATTTTGGTGCTAGCTGCCTTAAAAATTGTCGCACAAAAAAGGACTTCAAGAGGAGGCGTTGCCTTGCGGTCCAACATTGCAGACACGCTTTAGGTGAGCTCCCGTAGCCCAACACCGTATCCACCGTCGTGGCCGGAATGGAAGATAAGCTCCACTTTTGCCAGTTACCTTTTGACTTGTCTGTTTACAATAGCAATGGACTTGTGCATTTATTAATCTCTCTCACAAACAATAGCATAACAATGTGTAATGCATATGTGTGTTATGTTGACCTTTAAGAGATTTAAAGAAACACCTATATGATTACATTGTATTTCTAATTTTGGTGCTAGCTGCCTTAAAAAATGTTGCACAAAAAAGGACTTCAAGAGGAGGCGTTGCCTAGCGGTCCAACATTGCAGACACGCTTTAGGTGAGCTCCCGTAGCCCAACACCGTATCCACCGAATATCCTGCCGAATCCGCCTGCTTAAATATTCTTGTGCCTCTACAGGGAATCCATAAATCAACCATCACCCATGTGAGGGAAAATGACATTGCTAGCCGCTGGCAGTGTGCTATAGCTGCAATCGTCGAGGTGGTGCGGGCCAGAGATCCGGCGGTGGCGGAGACCGGATGTGCACAGCGGTACCAGCCGACTCTCCCCTCCTCCCCATAGAGGTCGTCAAGGGGCCCTGGAAGGACTCGCGGGACGCCCCAGAGGATTGGGAGCGCTCTGGTGCAAGGTTACCAGTGGGAGGGGACGGCCTGTCGCTGTCCCGTGTGCTGGAGTAGGCCTTGTGGTGGCAGGTTGTGGCCTGCTAGTGAGAAGCCCAGCATAATCGAGCTGCTGGAGACCAGGCCATCCCCGACATTGGAAGCTGAATCGGGCTGCAGTGATTGCTGCGTACCAGCCAGGGCGGATGTGGGAGGGCGGCCTCTGGAGTGGACCTGCAGAGGCGGTGACGTGTTCCTCGCTCCCTGCCCGCCCCCTGGGCCCTCTCCCCAAGTCCTGGCCGGGGATTGCTCGTGGTGGTGCAGAGCAGTGGACCCCGCCATATCTGTCCCGGAAGCTGAGTAGCGACGGAGAACACCACAGCTGGACGGAACAAGGTGAGCGCTGCAACCGCTGGGACAGGAGCCTGAGAGGCAGCAGCCGGTGTAGGCCTAGCCATACGGGGCAAAGAGACAGCGTGAGTCAACAGTGACAGGCCTAAGAGAGTTGAAGATTGAGGCACCCATTAGTGGGTGGAGGGTGTGCTCGCCTGCGGAGGAGGTCGGGCAAGGCCCTGGTGCAGTTTTCCAGTATGGTGCTCCCGCAGTCTTCATTTACTATCCGGGGTTCAGGACAGACTCTAAAGTGACCCCCCCAACATAATACCTGATATTTACCATACTCAGCTGTAGACATCCGCTTGCCCAATGTGTCTCGCACCTACGACAACCTGATGGCTGCCCTGCCAACCCCCTGCTCACAACCAAAATGATGTGGAACAAAATACCAGGTCCCAAGCAGAGCACAATGGACCTATTCACAGGAGCGAGGGTCCAAGCGGCGGAACCACTAAGTCAGGCTGTGAAGGGATACGTTAGAGTCCAAGATTGGTGCTGTGGGCTCCGACGTTATGCTCATTCGCCAAGACCTACGCATTGGTGTTGACAGAATTACAGAGACATAAACCAGGCTTTCAAGTGTGGAAGACACGGTCCCCTCTCTCCAGAAAAAGGTGTCTACCCTGGAGTCCCTTACGAGAGGCCTTGCAATGTGGGTGAAGGATGCGGAAGGAAGGGCTCGCAGTAACAACCTCCAGTTTGTAGGCTTCCCCGAGGGCTGTGAGGGAAACGAAATGGAACAATTCCTCACCAGACAGCTTACAGACTGGCTTCCACCCAACTCTACATCTCAATACTTCGTTATAGAGCTCACACATTGGGCCTTACTCCAAAAACCTCCTCCAGGTGCCAGGCCGAGACCTATTATTGCCAAGATCCTGAAATTTCAGGATAGGGATACTATCCTGAAACAGGCCAGATTGAAAGACTCTCTACTTTACACCTCACAACGCATACTAATATACCCGCACTATACCAAATTGGTTCAGAAGCGTCAACAATTCTTCACTGAGGTGAAGGCCCGCCTGCGTTACCTTGAAATCCCATACGACCTGTTCTTGGCCATACCCATCACGCTCACTCTTCTTTGAAACTCCGGAGGAGGTGTTTGCATGGACTGATTAAACAGTAAGGGTAAAACAACACACACCCTGCCGCAACATGACTCCGATTCATCAGCTGGAGATATAGCTCGCAAATTGTCCACATTTAAAGGAAAACTGAGTCATAATTCGCGGTCACTGAAACGATCCAGAGCCCGCAGCAAATCCCGTTGGAGAACAACCGGGACCCAGCACAAGTCGCCAACTTCATAGTGAAATACCTGGGAATCAAGTACTTAATCTGATGTATCGCTGGTAGTGCCAAAGAACACGAGGGCTACTCCCTCCAAGAAGACATTTCTTAAGTCAAGGGATAACTACATGACTAGAGGTAGTTTAACGGGGATCTATTGGCGAGGGTTAGAATCCAGCTCCCGTTCGGGTCAGATCTACGTCTCAACCGTGACAGATGCTTCAGCTGTTCTGAGATATAGGGGAGGGAGGGTAGGGGGGTTAATGGGCTGTTTCATTTTGTTCATTGTGCTATGTCTCTCCATTATGCATATGGTACCCTCCCAGGCGAGGCCACACATAGGTCCAATCCCATATATTTGACCCACCAGACCCTATGTCTACTAACGTGATTGCAGCCCCTGGGAGTGGGCTCTGGATAGTTATTTGGAATGTACAGGGCATCCTAGATAAGATTTTAAAAAAGGCACTATACTCCGCCAGGCCAAACGATACAAGGCAGATGTCCTACTCCTACAGGAAACTCAACACTTAGGTACCAAAACACCATGCCTCTCTTGCATTGGTTATGTCCAGGTTTTTCATTCAGGGTTCACTAGAGGATCGCGGGGAGCAGCAATCCTGATACATCGCAGGTTCCCATTTGCACATGCCAAATCTTGGTCTGATCCGCAAGGAAGATCATTGTATCGGGTATTTTATACAGGGAACAAACTGTCCTGGGTAGTGTCTACACCCCGCCCCTTGCCTGGGCTTTTGGGAAGCTCTTGATGACTGTTTTGGCAGAGGTTCCTGGAGGACTGACTGTAGTGGGGAGAGACTGGAATGACGTGTTACACCTAACTTAGGACAGGTGGCTGGCTGCTGGTAATACGAGAATCACGACTACAATCCATGGTGGCCAGGATGGGGTTGGTAGACACCTGGAGGAGACTCTGGCCGACAGACCAATGTTACACATACTGTTCGAGTGTTCATGACTCGTTCTCCCGCCTGGACTACATATTTGTGCCCTCTGGCTGCTTCCACAGAATTCCGACTGTAGGTATATTACCCAGGGGCTTGTCTGACTATTCCCCTTGGTTCTTGCGTTACGGATAGGCCCTGATTGCCCCACCTCCTACGGGCATCTCTTGATTGGCATTTACATGACCAACACTAGAGGGCACACATGCAGCAAGCAATCGCCGAATACCTCTTCCACAATGCCAAGACGGGCGAAGCCCGCTGAGACACTATGGAAGACTATGAAGCCGACCTTACGGGGCGTAGAATCTCCTACTCAGCACAATGTACAAAATGTCGCAAGACACTAATTCAGTCTGAGGCTCAACTTATAGATCTAGAGCGGCGGAGTAGGGAGGAGAATGGGAACCAGGCGCTTCGTCAATTGATTCTTACGCAACAACTATTTGCTGCGTAATTGCTGAATGAGGCCAGGTTGGCATGGCTAGCCTCCCTCAACAGCAAATACCAATGGGGGAATACATTGAGTACATTACTACATCAACTATGTCAACGGGCGTGACACCCCCTAATATTCCTGGTATCCATGATTTAGAAGAAAGAAGGAAGGTACTCACTGACGCATCTCAGATTGCACCTAGCTTTGCAGATTATTATGCAGAGTTGTATGTCCCTAGCAAGACTTTACTGGAACCCACCATACAACGTTTCTTGGATGACTTGCCCCCAAGAGCTATACCCAACACAGCACACAGCACCTACAGAATTAGACTCTCCTCTCACAATTGAAGAATTGGCCGCTGCCCTGACAGACTTGCGCTCGGGAAAAGCACCAGGCCCTAACTGTGTTCTGTGCAAATTCTTTTAACTTTATCAATCTCAACTCTGCGCCCACTACCTCGCAGTGATCAATGCTGGCATGGAAGTGGGGCGTCTCCCACCTGATTGGAGGCACGCCGACTCCCTGACCACCACACGTCCTAGCGTCCAATCTCCCTGTTAAATGTGGAAGCCAAATTACTTGCTAAAGCTCTCGCAAACCGCATATTGCCATACATGACCGATCTAGTTCACCCAGATCAGGCAGGCTTTATGCATCGTCGCGCCACACGCCATAATATCTGCCGCGCCTATAACGCCAGAGCAGCAATAGACCGCCTGGACGGCCCTGCAGCACTGCTACTAGCAGACCTAGATGCACAAGTTACTTACCTTCTGTAACGATATATCTGTAAGAAACATTAGTAGTGATAGATTCCTTACCGCCCCACCCATCCACCCCGTTCTGCAAACTGATTTCTAGGGTTAAGGTCATCCCTTTCAGGGCCCTAGTTTCATGGCACCAGTGGTCAGTTTCTTGCATGGCTCTGCGTTCCTGTCGCGGAAAGTCGTGTACAGAACTGATGTCAGCGCACGTGGGCGCATCTAAGTAGCTCCAGCAACATCATCTGGGCGCCGACGACACGTGGTGCCGCACGACAACGCCTACTGATGCGCAGGGGTACTGCTGACGAAAACCTTCGGGATCCAGTCTGATGCCTGGGGGTAATTCTAAGGTAAGGAATCTATCACTACTAATGTTACTTGAAACATTTTAATTGGCATTTGTTAAAATTACATAAACAACAAAACTATGCATCACAACAGATCATGAACAGTTGATTACATTCTATCATTCTATCTCTTCATGTATATTCCCTCTCCCCCTCCATCATCTGATGGTCATCCCCAGACTTAACATTTCCTTTAGAAACAGGAGGGAATAGATGAGTAATGCCTTTTAAGAATCTATTTACAACAGGGGACTTGAAAAGGGAAGGCTGATCTGGAAGCCATAAAAAGGCTGAAATGGCGGTGAGATAGCCCTTGATAGTGCCCAGAGCAGCACCCTGCTGGGCCACAGAAAGGAGGAATAGAATGACATCTGAAAGAAGGGCAGAAAGGGGATCCACAGCCGTTGCTGTGCACCATGCCACAAACTTATTCCACCTGCAGGCATATACCGTCTCATGGAGAGACGCCTGACTGCCAAGATTACATCACAAACTTTGGGAGGCAGGTCAAAAGACGTCAACTGCCGCCGCTCAATCTCCATGCAAGGAGGTGGAGGCTGGACAGGTTTGGGTGGAAGACCGTCCCCTGTTGCTGCGACAGAAGATCCTCCCGAAGAGGCAGTCAGATCGGGGAATCGATAGCCATGCTGAGTAGCTTGGGATACCATACTCTTCGAGCCCAGTCCGGAGCCACAAGAATGACTTGGGCCTGGTCGCGCTTGATCTTCTTCAGCACTCTGGGTAGAAGTGGTATAGGCGGAAAGGCGTATAGTAGACCGCAACTCCACTCGCGACGAAAAGCGCCGCCTAGCGAGTGCTGCCTTGGAAATTCCAACGAGCAGAACTAATGACATTGTGCGTTCTCTTCGGTGGCGAATAGATCTAACCAAGGCTCTCTCCACTGCTGAACGAGACCTTGGGCCAGGTTCGAGTGCAGACGTCATTCGTTATCCATCATGCATCGGCAGCTGCGTTCGTCCACCCTGGCGTTCAGAGAACCTGCCAGGTGTTGAACCACCAGGGAAATGCCCTGATGTTATAGCCATGTCCAGAGATGCGGAACCTCCTGACATAGGGTCCACAACCCCACCCCACCCTGTTTGTTGCAGTACCACATGGTGGTGGTGTTGTCTGTGAACACCTGCACTACTCTCCCCTTGACAGAGGGAAGGAATGCTTTCATTGATATTCGGATCGCCCGAAGCTCCAGAAGGTTGATACGGAGCCGGGACTCCACCAGAAACCAGAGTCCTATGAACTCTGCCACTCCCATGTGGCCGCCCCATCCCAGAAGAGATGTGTCCGTCACCACTGTGTGTTCCTGTTGGGGAAGGGAGAGGGATCTGCCATTGACCCAATTGCGATTCGTGAGCCACCACTGCAATTGTTGTGCAGTGCCCTCCGAGATCTGGACGTGATCGAACAGGTTGCCCTGATGCTGTGCCCACTGGAACTTCAGGTCCCACTGCAGAGCCCACATATGCCATCTGGCATGATCCACCAACAGGATGCAGGAGGCCATCAGGCCCAGTAGCAGGAGGGTCATCCTGACTGAAACCCGGGATAAAGGCTGAAAGATCGGAATCATAGCCTGAAGATCCCGGACTCGCTGCTCGGGAGGATAAACCCAAAACTGCGCCGAATCCAGAACCGCTCGGATGAAGAGGAGCTTCTGAGAGGGAATCAGGTGCGACTTCGGCACATTGATGGAGAATCCCAGCAAATGCAGGACGTCGGCTGTAGTCTGACTACCTGGGGCGAGCCTGCCTTCAACAACCAGTCATCAAGATAGGGGAAGGCTGGGACCCCTGATCTGCACAGATGAGCTGCGACCACCGCTATCACTTTCGTGAACACCCGAGGGGTGCTGGTAAGGCCAAAAGGGAGCTCGGTGACCTGAAAGTGCTCGTGGCCTACCGTGAACCGCAGGTAACGCCGGTGGGCTGGCAGGACAGGGATATGAAAGTAAGCGTCCTGCAAGTCCAACGCTACCATCTAATCTTGCAGGTCCAGAGCAGACAAGACCTGAGCAAGTGTGAGCATCCTGAACTTCTCCTTCCGGAGGAAGCCATTGACGTTCTGAAGGTCTAAGATAGGATGCAGACCCTTGTCCTTCTTGGGGACCAGAAAGTAGTGGGAATAACAACCACTTCCTACTTCTGGCCCAAGAACGCGCTCGATGGCCCCCTTGGCCAACAGGGCCTTGACTTCCTGCTGAAGAAGCGCAAGATGGTCCCCCGACATGTGGGGGTATTGAGGTGGCACGGCTGGAAAGGAAGTCTCGAAGGGGAGGGAGTAGCCCCTTTGGACAATTTGCAGCACCCACTTGTCCGATGTGATGTTGCGCCAGCGGGGGAGATGATGGCGAATTCTGCCGCCCACTGGTGTTTGATTGGCCTGAAACGTCGGACTAGGAAGGCTTTGCAGTGGATGCTGCGGGGGTGGAGGTGGACTGACCCGCCCGCTGGCCCATAGAACCACCTCGACGGTTCCCACATCGCGGCCGCGTTGAGGATGTTGCTGCGCAGGCCTGTGCTCAGGAACGAACGTGTTGGGGCAAACCTTCTGTGGCCAAGAAAGGAGCGAAAAGCGGAAGGCAGAGGAGGGCGAGTGGCCGACAGGCCCAAGGACTTGGCCGTAGCCCGTGAGTCCTTAAAACGCTCCAACGCACTATCCGCCTTATTGTCAAAAAGGCGAATGCCATCAAAGGGCATGTCCATCAAATGTTCTGGACATCCCCTGAAAAGCCAGTTGTCCACAGCCAGGCCTGGCTCCGAAGCGCCACCATCAAGGAAATCACCCTGCCCAGCGAGTCGGCGGTAACGACCCCACAACGAATAGTGAACCTTGCTGCGTCTCTGCCAGCTGCTATAGCTTGGGAGAGTACTGTCCGTGCCTCCCCCGGACAGTTGGGCAGCACCTGCACAACCGTATCCCACAGAGAGTGGGAATAACGGCCCAAGAGGCATGCAGTGTTCACCGACCGCAGCCCTAAGCTGGCAGAAGAAAACAGCTTCTTGCCAAGCTGCTCCATCTTCTTGGATTCCCAATGCGGAGGTGCGGAAGGGAACGTGCTCTGGGAAGCAGAGGCTTGGACAACCAAGCTTTCGGGAGTGGGGTGTTGGGAGAGAAAGAGGGGGTCACCCGGATCTGGGTGATGGCAGCGGCCACGTTCCTGTCCATAGGAGCCCCTGTGTTGGGCCTGGACCAAATGCCCAAAAGGACGTCAGAAAGTGTGTCATTAAAAGGCAGCAAGAACTCCGAAGAGGTTGCAGCTAGCTGAAGCACTTCTTTCAGGAGGTTAGTCCTGACGGCCACCATGGGGAGTTCAAGGTGGAGGGCCTTGGCTGCCCTACGTACTACCACCGCGTACCTGGCTCCCTCCTCCGTAACCACGGTGGGAGGAGACAGCAGGCCAAGGTTAGGTGAGGTGTCAAGACCACTGACATCCCCCAAATCCTCTACCCAGTCTGGATCATAATCACACTGTTTTGTGAGAGGGTCCACAGACCCCTCCCAGTCGTCCCCTTCCTCCGAAGTCTGCGAAACAGACTGAAAATAAGGAGCACGACATAGGGGAAAAAGGGCCCCATCGGCGTCGGAATCGGCGCCGAGCGGCGTCGATCCGGCACCGTGTCTGGTTCAGGGCTGAAACTGGGGTCGACGTCGCCCCGAGGAGCTGGCGACGTCAGAGGTGGTGCCGGTGGGGCCGACGTTGGTGGAGGTGTTATAAGGTCAACCAGCGTCAACCGGGGTCCGATCCTGGATCCCGTGAGGTGCGCCGGGGCTGGTCCTGCCGGCGATGGAAGAGCAGGACCCTCAGTCTGGCCAATGGGCCTGTAGGCACACCGGCGGGGCCAGACGGCCCAAAGAGTCGGGCCATGGAAGCAAGAAACTCTTGCACCTGAGCAGGCGTCGCTGACGGACCTGGATAGGCCGGCGGCGACTTCGCAGCCTTCGCCGGAGCCGCGGGGGTGGCACCACCCGCTCCCTCAGCCACGTCGCGCGATGGGCGAGAGGAATTCAAGGAGCAGCAACGGCTCTTCAACTTCTTTTTGGAGTACTTTGACTTACCTGACCCCGAGTGCGAAGACTTAGATCCAGTGGAACGATGGTGACGGCTCCGCCACAGGTCCCTCGACCTCCCACGGGACCGGGACCTTAAGCAGCACGGAGCCGACTGACGGACTTCCAACATCTTTCGGGACCGTCCCCGCAAAGTCTTTGGCACCATGGCCCGGCAGTCGGGGCACGACTTGGAGTCGTGGTCACGCCTCAAGCAGTAGAGACACACGCGGTGTGGGTCCGTCACCGACATCATGTGGTGACAGTCCCCACAGATCTTAAAACCGGGCATCCCTGCGACACCAGGAGTCGTTCAACTTGAGACAAGAGGCCTCGAGAAAATTCAGTCAAAACGTGACTGGGGGTACTTGCTCTTCTCGGATCTGCACTTGCTGGCGCGGAAAAAGAAAGAACTGACATCAGCGCGCATGGGTGCGTCTAAGTAGCTCCAGCGACGTCATCTTGGTGAGAACGACTCACGCGGAGCCGCTCGACGATGCCTTCCGACGCGCAGGGGTACTGCTGACGAAAACTTTCCGGATCCAGTCTGACGCTTGGGGGTAATTCTAAGGTAAGGAATCTATCACTACATGTTTCTTTCAGATAAAGCCTTTTTCTTGAAACATTTTAATTGGAATTTGTTAAAATTACATAGACAACAAAATCACAACAGATCATGAACAGGTGATTACATTCTATCATTCTACATTCTATCATTCTATCTCTTCATGTATATTCCCTCTCCCCCTCCATCGTTTGATGGTCATCCCCAGACTTAACATTCCCAATCCTTGTCCTTGTTCTGATGGGGAGGTGCTGATATTCCCCCGATATGTGTTCCATTTCCCCCATATCTTGTCCAACTTCTTGGGGCATCCCCTATTTGTATAGACCGCACTTTCAGCTAGCATGCACCAATCTACGTCTCGCTCCCACTCAATTATCATCGGCAACTCAGAGACCCCCCATTTGCGGGCAATGTTACGCTTCGCCAGCATGAGCCAGTGGCAGCCCCTAGTTGTTCCTTACGGGTGAGATCCGTGGCATCCCATATATTCAATAGGCATATTTTGGGAGATGGTGCTAAGGCAGTCCTGCATGCTTTTCCACCCACCTCATTAACTTCCTCCCAGTATGTCTGGATCAAGGGGCATTCCCAAAGTGTGTGGTAAAACGTGCCTGTCCCTCCACATTGCGGCCGACAGTCTGCAGAACAATTGCGGCCCATCTTAACCTGTGTAGTGCATGTGATATAGGATCGATATAGTACTTTCAGTTGGACCAATCGCAGTCGCGAAGGAATGGCCACCTCCAGTGGAGAGGCCAGCGCGTCACGCCAATCCTCTTCCTCTAGGTCGCCATCTTCAGCCTGCCAACGCATGAGTAGATGTTTCAAGGGATCTGGGGAATTGTTAATTAGTTTACGGAATGCGAGTGAGATTGATTTACTGTCCATGGGATCTGTAAGTAATCTATCCTTGAGTGGGGTAGCCTCTGGAATCTCCTCTACGTCTTTGATTGCCTCCAGTAAGGCATGTCGTACCTGCAGGTATTGGAAGGTCTCACCTATAGCTAGAATGTATTCTTTTTGTCGTTCGGTAAATGTCAGTATTTTGCCTGTCTTTACTAAGTCACCTACTTGTGATATACCAATAGTGTCCCATTTGTCAAAACCTCTATAATTGCTTAAGTTGCCTGGTTTTTCTGTATGCCACAGGGGCGTCAGTTTATTACCCGATCCGAGTTTTGTAGTGACAGTATGCCATCTAGCAATCGTTAGCGCAGTGGGGCCAGTGAGTTGCTGTCTATTCGGCTTGGTGTAGAGAGCTTTTCTGTACCTTCCCTGGCCACTTGTCCATCCGGTCTTGCTGTTCCCCATTGTTAGAAATGAGGGGGCTCTGGTTGGCGCAGGTGTGAACCCACAACAAGCAGGGACCCTTTACTTCTTGTCAGGGCGAAGGATGACTCCCCAGAATAACCCCTGCTCACCCTCTAGGTGCGTGGCGCGAGCAGTCTAGGCTAAGTCTCAGGCGTACACGGTTAAGCAAATGCAATTACACATACAGTAAACCCCTTGCATGCACCACAAACGGACACCAATCAGGAAGTATATAAAAATAAGCTTTTATGTAGATTCAGCAGATTCAAATACAAGGCCCAGTAACGTTGAACTGATGGGGCCACAATTCTTGGAAATACGGTAAAGTTCTCTTTGTTTACGGAAAGTTCTTTAGGCGGGCACAAGGTAACTGTAGGCCTCAGCGCACTTCGTGCTGAGGCAACGCCCAGGAAGCACACAGCAGATGACAGGGAAATAAGAACGTTGCGGACCCTGGATCCGATGCGAGCTCGCGGTCGAGTTCGTGAGTACAGTACCTTGTTTCTTGACGCAAAGGCGGGTGCGGGATTTCAGCGGCCCTTCGACAGAAGGGCGAGGCGGCGTCCGAGGCTCCCACACTTCACGATGGGGGTCTGATCTTCAGGCTCACGACAAGAGCGGGGTGTTGCAGGTGGCGGGTGAACAAAGCGGGGCAGCCGGGCACGCAGATACGTCCGGGCCGTCCGAGGCTTGGAGATGCTCACAAACGCCGATTCCGGCGGGAGGGTGAAGGTGCGCAGCGAGCCTCCAACGAGCGAGGTGACAGGGGCAGCCCAGCACAGCGTAGGGGGAGCGGCTCCGATCGAGCGAGGCTCTTCCCAAGGCGGGGGCGGCTAAGCAGTCCTGGTCACGGCTCAAGGAGGGACTGGGGCACGAGGGTCACAGCTCCGGCGAGGGAAAGGACACCGCAGTCCAGCGGCAGGCGAGTGAAGATCAGGTAGAGCCCAATGGTCCTGGGGCTCAGTTCAGGGGGCAAGCTCAGTTCCAAGCCCTTGGAGATCGTTTTGGAAAAGCACAAGTCTAGAAAGTAAAAGTAAAGTAAAGTCTTCAGCAACAGTTTCTCTTCTCCCCTTTGGCAGCAAGGTCACCACTGCAGGCCAATCCCCCAGGATAGGGACAGTCTTCCTCCTACAGCTTTCCCGGTGCCTCCTCTTCAGGCAGAGATTCTTCTTGGTCAAAAGCGGATCTAGTTTCTTAGGAGCAGGGCTCCTACATTTATACAGCAAATCTTTTGTTCTCCCAGGCCAGGGGGGCCCTTGCCTAGTTCAGTCCGGTTTCTGAGCACTTTGTTTACGCGATGCAGGCTTCTCCTTTCAGAGTGCAGGGCAGAGTCCTCAGACGCTCCACAGGGGGCGGAGCCGGCATTGAGGTGGCAGAGTACTGTCCTATTCAGAGCCTAGGAGCACTCCTCCCACCCATCTACCTGTCGATCGTCCTATTCACCACCAGGCTACCTAGCCCTGCCCATCTGGGTTCCCCCAGCCCTGTCACTCACACCAGCCAGACATCAGATACACATCACACAGAGGCGGGCTGAAATGTTTAGGCAAACAAAGGCCAGCTTTCTAAAAGCGGCATTTGCAAACCCGGAATATTAAAATAAACCTTACGAAAAGATGTACCTTATTATTCCGAGTTCAGGCATACTAAACTCGATCTTCTACCATGTTCCCTGGGTCGGTTAGGATCATAGGGTGTAATAATCCAGGCCGCCCATACTGGCCTATGAGAACAGGGTAGCCTTGCAGTAGTGAACAACAAGATGGCGGTCATTCACTACTAGGACATGCCACGCATCCAGGCTTGTCCTACCTTAGGCTTACAACGCACCCTGCCCGTGGGCCTACCAGAGGGGTGACTAACATGCAGCTAAGGGAAGGTTTTAGGTACCGGCAAGTGTGGGCACTTGCCAGTCAGCATGTCAGTACCAGACTGCACGCAGGTTCTGCGATGGCAGACCTTAGACGTATTTTACCGGCCGCTTCTGTGGGTGGCACAACCCGTGCTGCAAGCCCACCAGCGATGTTTGCATTTACATGCCCTGGTGCTCCTGGCGCACTTTACTGGGGTCTGATAGTAAACCAAACAATCCAATCATGGAATCCAACCAACATATACAATTTACAAAGGGAGCACTCGCACCGCGACACTGGTTGGCAGTGGCACAGCGCGCTGAGCGGCCAACACCATAAAAACACATGAGGCACAGCGACAAAAAGAGGAAGGGAGACTCACGCCAAGGTGCCAGGTCTAACACCCATATACACTTTTGTTTATGATTGAGAGGTGGGCTGGTAGGGCAATTGCACTATCGTATCACCCACGCACCAGCTTGGGCCCCGCAATACGTGGCGGTTTCCTGTCCCAAAGCAGGTTCCTAACCTCCTCGTCGATCGATTTAAAATAGGATTCAGAAACTCTAAATGGAGTGTTCTGCAACGCAAATAGGAGTCTTGGCAGAGCCATAATTTTATAGAGTGCAGCACGTCCCGGACGTCACTCTGCAGTCGGGTTAGGGGGCCCAAAAGATTGCGTTCATAGAATAACTGTAGATCGGCAGTTACGTAGATACCCGGGTATCGGAACCCATCTGTAGCGACCACAATCTCACAGTCTGCCGGGAAGGTTGGCGCCAGCCCATGGAACATATAAAGAACTTATTTGGTCTAATTTATAATGTATCCAGAATACTTGCCATGGTTAGAGCAGATCTGGAGTATTCTATTAATTGAGACTTTGGGGAAGGCTACGTACAATAAGATATCGTCCGCATATATAGCAAGAGTCTATCTTCCCATTCATTAGCCCATCTCAGTCCCTGTATCAGTGGATCCCGACGTACCCAGCAGACGAGAGGCTCTAGGACCAGGGCAAATATAAGGGGGGGGGGGCAGTGGGCAGCCCTGTCTCGTCCCCCGGCGCAGCATGAACATTTTAGACACCATAGATAAAGCCTTTGACTCGCTCAGCTGGGCAGATCTCTTTGCGATGTTTAAATATAGGCCCCCGATTTCTTTCATATATAGAACTTCTATACTCCGACCTCATAGCCTCTGTTCAGGTGGCGGGCTCGATCTCTCATACTTTTTCCATTAGAAGAGACACCCGTAAAGGATGCCCCCATCCCTGTATCTATCTGCGATAGCTATGGAACCGCTGGTGGCGTGGGTTAGAAACGACGCTGAGGTCCGGGTATTCGAGTGGTTCAGGGAAATCTCAGATCGCATAGCATTATATGCAGACGATGCCCTATTTTTTCTCACAGACACTAAATGGACAGGACCGAGATTACTTCCAATAATGTAGGTCTGTTCATGAATGCCCTCAAATTGATCCTATAGCCACTGCGGGTCAGATAGTAAACTGGGCACATGGTCAAAGGATGTGACGGTAGCCACAGAGGGATTTAAATACTTGGGGGTGGTTCAGTCGGCCTCCCATCCTATGTCGTGGGACAGGAATTTTGCTCCACTATGGCCGCAAGTACAAGGAGAGGTATGGTCCTGATCGCGTCTGCCTCTGTCTATATTCAGGAGATCTACTATTTTCAAGATGGTGTCTCTCCCCCGTCTTCTATATCAGTTACAGAATCATCCATTTCCGATATCGACCACATGGTTTCTACAGATAAATTTGATACTGGGTAAATTCCTCTGTTGAGGTGGCCCGCCAGGGTGGCCCTAAGAACCTGCTTTCAATCCACATATTGTGGGGGCATGGCAATCGTGACATTCAATTATACCATGCAGCATCCTATCGCCTTGTACTCAAACAATGGTGGTATTGAGATAGAACGGGACCCGGTGCATGCAGTAGAGGGCTGGTTGATAGGCGACATGTCCCTTCACTCATACCTATAAGTGGGGCTGGCACTTCAGGCATCGTCACCAGCGACGAGGGAGGTGTTCGGGGTTTTTGAAGCAATCACTGCAACGAATGGGATGGTGGGGCCTACTGACCGGGGAGACTCAGTGTGGCATAGTGGTCTTTTTCACCAACGGTCCAGACTGGCCAGATTTAGGGTCTAGGAAGACATTGACATATCCACATTAGAAGTCGTCATGCATGGCCTAACATTAAAATCCTTCCAAGAGTTCCAGAGAGAATATGACATGCCCCATACACAGTTTTATAAATATCTCCAATTTCGTCAAGATATACCAGTCTTTAATTAGCAAGCGTCCTACCACACTAGGCACACTTTGAGAGACCTGGCAAGCAGACTTGGGTCCACTCGACAATGACAACTGGACCGATGCGCTGAATCCCTGCGTGGAGCAGCTATAGCTTTGAGCTTACGGCTTATTCATTTCAAATACCTTCACTGGGTATATTTCACATGATATGAGCTGTGGAAATCGGGTCTCATAGCTTTCCCTATACACTTGAGCTGCGGTAACATCGAAGGCACTTTTATACTCACAATTTGGCAAGGTACTGCTCTTACTAGGTTCTTGAGGGGGTTACGGCATGCCTTTTCGAGGTACTGGGATGGGATATTCCTTTGTCACCAAAACTGGCCCTACTGTATACACATCATGGAGGGGATCGGGGACAATTGCTACACGCGCCATTTACTATTCTTCAGTCTCACATTTGTAAAACGGGACATAACCAGAGTCTGAAAGGCCCCGTTCCCTTCCTTATTGGGAGTCTGGAAAAAGGTGTTGGATTTCTGCATGGGTATGGAGCTACCGACATTTAAAGCCAGGGGATGCCCATAGAAGCACCCCACAATTTGGAAAAGGTGGGCAGAATTCCGAAGTCTATATTTAGAGCCCCTCACTCCAAAAACTACAGATATATGAGTAATGAAACAATAGGGCGATGGGGATTGTATTAATATGTGCTCCAACACATTTAGGACATGTTGATGGGGGGGTTAGGGGGACCAGCACAAGGGACTGCAACTTTGACATGGCACAATATGTTATAGTTTTGATTGCTAATATTTTAGTTAATTTTCTTTCTTTCTATTTTATATTGATAAAATGGATGTCAACAACATAGATGCATTACTGAATTATATTGACTCTACTAAGAAACCCGGTCAAACCAGACCATGTACGGTAGTTAACACAATAAAATATGTTTTAAAATAAAAAAAGGACATCAATCCAAAAATAAAAAGTGACCATACAGGTGTGTTGAAATACATTGGGTACATTGTCAAATTAAAAACATATGCATTACACATCATTGTGATAAGTGAAATGTAACATTATGTAGAAATTGCACTACACAAGGTGCAACATTTACTTTTTTAAATACCAGTCCCAAACTTGAATCAGTTAACACATTAATGCATGTAACATTTCCCCTTGTCTACTGCAATTCCTGTATTTTATCAAATTTCAATTGTCACATTATTTTTAAAGTGCAATACATCTGTGTTTATACTTATCAAGGTGAAATAAATACACCTGTACTAAGAGTTTAAAAAATAATGGAAGCATCTATTTGTTGATGCAAGTATCCATTATCATGATGAATCCTTGCACCTAAATTCAAATGACCGTCACATACAATTTTAACCAGTGTATGAACTTAACAAAGTAGAAATCTGAAGCATTTCCTGCCATAATGGTAAATAGAAATATCTACTTCACATTTTAGTCATAAACATTTCTAGGAATCAAACAATTGCAATAAAAAATTGTCAGGATAAACTTGGTGAAATGAAAAATCTGGATTTATTAAAACCATGAGATACTTCTCTCATTTAAAAAAATAAAGGAAACATATATACAAATCTCAATAGATTGCAATGGTGTGCTCATGTAGTAAACTTGCCTCCTATTGTGGGCATATAGTGGCACACAGTTGGCACCTCAATGGTCTTTCTTAGGAGGGGTTTGGGTTTGGGAGGGGTGGGTTTGCCTGGGTGGGAGAGGTGGATTTCGGAAGGGTTGGGTTCGGAAGGGGTGGGGATGGGTTCAGAAGTGATGGAAGGACTGGCTATGGGTTTTGGAGAGGTGGGTTTGTGTTTTGGGAGGGGTGGTCTTGCGTTTGGAAGGGGTATATGTCAGGGCAGAAATAAAGGCTAAAATATGGATAAAGGGTTGGAGAGGACAGGGTTTGGGAGGTAGAGTGAGCCGGAGTGTGTGCAGTTTGTGTGTCTGTCTGTTGTGCACTTGCATGTGGGTCTGGCGTATGCTTTGTATGTTGGGGTGTGTGTTTCTTGGCAGGTGTATGTTGGCCTGGTGAATATGGTGTTTTGTTTGGTGGGGCATAGGCTGTTTGCATGTAGGTGTGTGTTTGGACGAGTGTGCTCTTGAAGTAGTTGTTGTGCTTGTGGGTGTGCTTGTGGATGTGGTGGTGGTTGTGGATGTGGTGCTTTTTTGGTGTCGTGCTGGTGGTGGTTGTGTGTGAGTGTGGTAGTGCTTGTTGGTGTGGTTGTGGGTGTTGTGATGATGGTGTGGTGCTTGTGGGCATTGTGGTGGGTGTGGTGCTTGTGTGTGGTGGTAGTGGTGGGTGTGTGTGTGATTGTTGTAGATGTGGTGGTGGTTATGGTGGGTGTGGTGTCTGTTGTTTGGGTGTGTGCCCGTGTTTCTTGGTTTGTTTGTGTTTATGTGTGTTTGTGCTGCTTGTGTCTGTTGTAGTGGGTGTGTGCAAACAAGGGAGTGCCCTTGGGACAGGGCTGGGATTTAAGAATTGGGATGGGGAAGGGGCCTGAGTTTGGGCACAGGGTTGAGCTATTTGGAAGGCTGCAGTCAGAGAGGAGTCTAGGCCTGTAAATGCTTTCTGCAGGCCAGACATAGCACTATGAATTCCTTCCAGATATGCTATCATTTGTTGCTTGTGGCAACTAAGCTCTTGGATGACATTCAGGGGTGCAGTCTTGCCTACACCGATGTTTCATGGGAGGTCAATAGTCTCCTCACTAAATGCAGTTGGGGGGTCAGGGGGTGAAGTGCATGCAGTGAAGAAGACGCCACCCCTTTTAGGGGGGCGGATTTGGCCAACTGGGGGGGCAAGAGAGAGGGCGGCGGACAAGGATGCATTAGGTAGAGTTCCTGTAGGGTCCACCACCACTCGGGACTGCTCGCTTGTTGAGGCCTCCAAAGATGATGCTGTTGAGCTGGTGGCCTCTGTTGCAGTTCCCTCACCCTCTGTGCCACTGTGTTCCTCGTGTCGGTGGTGTCAGCAACCACATCACAGTGTCCAGCTGCTTCCCTGTCCTATTTACCTGCTGCTGAAGATGCTGTAAAGACATATTCAGTAATGTTATTGTTATATATCAGTTACATACACTGATTCATATAGACATTTTACATCAAATATTCAAATTTAATATGCAATATATTACACCTTGATGCATTTTTACATTTGCCTAATGAATCATTATTTAGGCCTGATTTTGAGTTTTCCAGGTGAAATAGTCTAACATGTATGTGATGGATCATTCTATCTGCAAATGTCCCTTTAAGTATCCCATGTTTATCATTCATTCATTTATTATTTGGACATTACAAAATTGTTTTGAGTATGTATTATGCTCTGTCACCAATGTGTACACATTCATGTCTGTGTTGTTCTGAAAACTGTATGCCTATCACAAATATTCTCCAAAAAACAGATTGGCTTACACGCTCATCTGTTAAGGAGTAAGACATCATGCATATCTGTCACTTTTAACTTGAATGAAATAGTGTTTTGAAATCAAAATACATTTGGGATACGTTTTGAATCTAAAATGTAGCTATTTATTCTGATGTTACTAGACAATTTGGCTCATTTGTTCACTCTTGTTTGTGTATAAAACGTATTTACTAATGTGACGTTTGGAATATCCACTGTATCATAAGTGCATTTTATGCTATGTCACACGTAATAGGGCTAGAATTTCATCAGTCACAATAGTGAAGAAGTATCATACCTGACACAGTAAGACTAGTGACCTGTTTGATACAACTATCCCTTACAACATCAAACTAGCTAATGTATATTTGTTGTTTAGGCAGGTATGCGTCTGCTGAAACCAGTTCTTTGGTAGTCAACATAAATCAGGTGGTATCCGTTTCCACAGATTCATATATAAAACACATCATCATACACCTTGTGCAAAAGTTACACCTTCAAGAACGCTCTTTCTACGTTGGACATGTCTCAGGTCTAATGTTGATGGCCAAATTAGTTGGTGTAACAAAAATTATTAATTTAACATTTTCAACTCACACTAGAACTTGATGTTGCCTTTCAACTGCCCATCAAGCTTCGGGTAGGCCACTGCAAGAATTAGGGCAATTGGGGGTAGGGTCAGGTTGCAGCGCACACGCTTCCCAATTTGGGAGGACTTGTCATACTGGACTTCTGATGACTTCTTGGTCCAGCATCATAGGTCCTCCCACATCTTCCGACAGTGAATGCTGCGCCTCTAGTAGACCTCCAGGGTCCGCACCTTCTTGGCGATGGCCTTCCATATCTAATTTTTCTGGTGGGCATTGACCTGTACGGATACAAGAAAGGAGAACTAAAATATTGTTTTATGACTTGCTGTTTGCATTGATGTAACACAATTTTACTACATTAATCACGAGCATTACTCAAATGTTACTGCAAATTATATTTTGTTCCTGGTTCTGCCAAAAAAAACAATAAATAAGACTTTTGTTGTAAACCTATTGACTACCCTTAACCCTTTTCTTTCCCTAAATTGAATAATGCAGGCCGGTGACATCAACTTGGCCAGGGGGCTCCAACATTTTATGTAATGAGAGTTACTTCTCATCAGTAAGACTCATTGTGACTTACTGAACACCACACAATGGGCACATTTTAACCAGACATTTCCAGCTACATTGACTTGACTCCTAATGTCTAAAGAGCCAGATGCTATGGTTTGAATTAAATGCTATGACTTAGAGCACTATGAAAGGGCTGCCATGTGTGTCACTGAGAGCGTGGTCTGGTACAGATGTCTTAACGTGTGTGTATGATGGGGTTATATATACGCGGGTGACTGAGAGCCTGTGAAATGTAAACAGTGTAATTAATAACTCTCCATTTCATTTGTCTTCATTTAAAAGCATTAAGAAACATCTTTTTGTTCACAACTCCAATTTTGAGTTGACAAGGAATTTATTCTAAGAGTCATATACCTCAGTTCTTCAGTTGTTAACCTTGGTAACTCATCCTCAGCCTGGCCAACCTTTCTGCTTGAGCACTGCTCATTGTCAGGCCCTGCTAACTGCAGTCTGATGATTATTATGTCACATGAACAGAGCCTTCCCTTAACTTTGAAATTAAAATATGACCTTGTGCTCATTTGAAAAAGAAGTCAAGGCTGTGAGCTACCCTGATGGTGTCAGGGAGCCACTGGTAGCTCCCAAACGACTTGTTGGAGAGTCCTTATGTAGGCTGAGTGATTTGTGGCATTATACATAGAGCAAGCAACATTTTTATTTAGTATGCAAAAATATTACATATACAATTACAGTTGTTAATAAAATATATGTTTGATAAATGTACATCATGTGAAATTTCAACATTTCACATGAAATCCTTATATATACATAACTATATCTCAAAGTACACACCAAATAAAATGTATGGCTCAAAACACACAACATTTACTAATGTAGTTTATCTTTAAGTGCTTACAAATTCCATTCATCATTGTTTTATGTACAGTTAAAACTAAATTACACTTCATTTCAATCACTACACTTCACTCAGAAACTCAACGGGATATTCTAGCCTGTGTATTGAAAAAATACGTTAAACAGATTTACAAATACATTTTAAACATGTACCTGTTCCTCTAGTAAGCCATATAGTTGTCTGTACAGGGAGAGAACCTCAGTTACTAGCAGCTCCAGCTCCTCTGCCAAGAAGGCTGGGGCGCAGTCACTTGCTCTTCCTGGCATCGTGGCTCCCAGAAGTGGGAAACAGCAGTAGGTCTTGTTTGCTGAATTGTAGGGAGGCTGGTGAGCTTTTTTTGAAATGCCATGTCTATGTACACGAAGTATGTGATCGTCAACTGTGATGGACACTCATTGGCTGTCCTACATTTCTTGTACACAAATGTTAGCCAATGGCTGGTTACGTTGTGGAGTTTTCCACCCACCAAGCGGTCACCTTCTGCTGCGGTTGACTAATTCCAAATGTCCTGATGGTGAGGTCAGGCAGCCACCATTTTATATTGTGGAATAGTATGTTTGTGTCTGTTATGCCGCCATTTTAGTTTGTGGAATAGTGTGTTTGTGACTGTTAAGTGCATCACCAGCACTCAAAATGGTGGCTACTTTTACATGTCGAAAATGCTGATGTTGGTCATTTGTTTTTACAAAAAGATGCAATGTAGTGCCTTCACCTGTTTCAATGCAAGTTTGCGCAGTGGTGTTTATACCGTTGTTTATTTTTGCAGAATTTTTCTTTAACAAAATTAAGGAATGTGTAAATAATACATTAACAATGTATCATTTACACATTTGACTAATCCTTTACACATGTAATGTAAAATTCTCCAGTATTGTATCTTTTATAGATTCACATGCTTGAATCTTCCCCGTTGTCATGGTGGGAGTCCCACAGTAACAGTAAAATAGCAGTACAAAGCCAAAAGTATTGTTTACCTTGAGAATCAACAGTATTTAGTAACCAGTTGACATCATTAAAGAACATCCAAACTGCAGCCAATCAGATGATAGACCCCTGAGTATCCATCCCCTGCAGAGTCACCATACCTCAGATTTCTTACCGCACATCGTGTGTTAGGGAGTCTCCCTGAGCTCTGCTTAGTCACAGTGTTTCTACTTTGAACTCTTCAACTTTCAACTGGAAGTTTGTCTTCCTCAACATTCTCTTCAACTGAGGTGCTGCTAGAAAGTGAGTTTTCTGCTTATTTTCTTCAGAATGTCAGAGTCTAAAAAAGGGCTGTTCAGACCCTGTAAGACTTGTGGGAAGTCCAGGTTGTTCTCAGAGGATCCTCACAAAGAGTGCTTATATTTCCTGTATCCAGAGCACAACCCTAAAGATTATTAGCACTGCCGGACTTTCTTTTCAAAAACCCTCAAAGACCGTGAGGGAAGGCTTCTCATTTGGCTACAGAAGAAAAGATCTATGAGGGATTATGACTCAGAGAGTGAGGAGAGGCCTCATTCCTCATCAAAGAAAAGAAAGAAAGACGATCCTCCTTCTGGTCAGAAAGATCCGAAAAAGCAAAGATCTTTGAGCAAGGGGTCTTCAGAGGAAAGGAGAGGTAAAAAAGAGCAACCTGGCTCTTCTCAAACTCAAAAAGATCTAGCTCTGCTCATCTTTTTGCTCCACTTACTCCCTCTCATAAAATCCGCCTGTCATTGGACCCGTCGACTTGGCATTCTCCGCCTACGACCGTCAAAATGAAGACTCCGTTGACGGTTTCATCAGCGTCATCGACGACATCAACGGTAAAGACAATGACGGCTGTCTCGTCGACGAAGACGGAGGTAGTGATGTCGTAGGTGACTTCTGTGATGAATTTGTTGCGCTGTTGACGGTACAATTGTATGCAGCGCCGTTGACGAGCGTCTCCGATGCATCGGCGATTACTTTCACGCCGTCGTCACAGTCTATGGCGACGATTCCAGCGACGATCCCGGCGACAATCCGTTCGACGATCCCATCGACAAGGAAAATGGACATACCAGTCTCTAAGTCTCTTTTGCAAGACTTTTCAAAAATATCTCCTCTGCCTCCTTCTCGCCTCCTGGATTTACAGGAATCGGAGGATGAAGGTCCGTTTGGCCCTGCCTACTGCCCCTCTCAACTGAGAGTGAAGTGCCAGGAATCGAATGAAGTGGATCAGCCAGATAATCCTTCAACATACGTTGAGGGTGATTACTCCTTTTCAGAGATCTTCCTCCTCCTGTTCATAATATGGGTAGTGCTCCTGGAAGGTATCTAGGCGTTGTCCACCAGAGCGGGCAACGCCTAGATACCTTCCACGAGCACTACCCATATTGTGAGGAGGAAGATCGTCATGAACCCTCCATCAATGTGTCAATGTCATTAGTCACAGATTACACGTCATGCTTGATGACTATTACAAACGATTTCCTGAAGACAATGTCGCCCAAAAATCACTTTCTCGCCAGGAGGTGCCTGTCGTGATTCCAGTTCAGGAAACCCCTCTGCTTGCACCGAAACAGAAGTCCTTACCTCCTCTGCATTTCCCAACTAGGGCATTGGACAGTGGAGACCAACAACTAGAAGAGGGCGAGATACAGGTGGACACTGCTGTCCATGACGAGTGGATGGACTACATAGCGCATATGCCGCCTTCTCCCACGTTACCGGTGGCTGACTCTCCACCTGCAGACATCGGTATCTTCCACAATCTGCTTGAAAGAACTTCAAAGGGCTTCGACCTTCCTATGCCAGTCAAGCAAGCGGAATGCTTCTTGTACAATTTTAAAGCTTCCACTCAGCGCTCAGTTAGGGCGATCCCGATTATCGAAGGCAAAGGAAATCCTTTCTGAAGGTGGGAGAGCTTCTTCGGAGGCCATTGATGTGGCTATGGACATTGCCCCATCCGCCTTTATGCAGATGGCGGGTGCTGCAGTATTGCACAGGCAGGGTTGTCTGAAAGCTACTTCCTTTCGAACAGAAGTCCAGGCGAAGGTGCTGAACATGCCATTTGATGGCGAAAATCTGTTCGGTAAGCATGTAGATGAGGCTCTCCAGGCTATCAAATCTGACACGGATACGGCGAAATCCTTAGCCAATTTACGGCAGAAATGGTTCATCTCTTCTTTTCTGGGAAGAGGAAGAGGCCAGTTTACAGCTCTATCCCAGCCTCATCAGCGTTTTCAACCCTATTACCAACAGGGTTTCCGTCCTCAGTATTCTGCCCAGTCCTTTTCAGCAAACGACTGCTTCAATTTACTCCAGAGCTCCACCTCGAAGACGTCCCGCTTCTGGAGGTTAATCCCAGGACGCAAGCAGGAGACAATGAGACCAATCAGGCACCCGCCACCCCAGTCCCACTTCATTCGGCTCAAGACTACTCCAAATTCTTTCTTCAATGGAACTACATTTTATCCGACAAATGGGTGCTAGACGTCTTCAAGCATGGTCACACCCTAGAATTTATTCAACAACCTCCAGATTTCCCTCCAAAAAAGACTGCTCAACGACATCTGGCGCTTCTCAAAAGGGAAATAAAACTCCTTCTCGACAATCAGGCAATAGAGATAGTGCCGCGCAGTCAGCTTAACTTGGGATTCTACTCCCACTTTTTTCTCATAAGGAAAAGAACTGTAAAATGGAGGCAATGGACCTGAGATTGTTGAACTAGTTCATCAAAAGCCAACCGTTTCGGATGCTGTCGCTCCAGGAGGTTCTCTTTCTCTTGGATTGAGGGGATTACTTGACCTCTCTGGATCTTCTGGATGCGTACTTTCACATTCCTATTCATTCAAAGCACCACTGTTATCTCAGGTTCCAAGTGGCAGGATGCCACTACCAGTTCAAGGTGCTCCCCTTCGGGCTAAAGTCTGCACCCTGGATATTCACCAAATGCTTAGCGCCAGTAGCAGCCTTTCTCCGGCGTTCTGGTCACCAGGTTTTTCCCTACCTGGACGATTGGTTGATCAAGGCTCCGACTTTTCATACTGCAAAAAAGTCCACAAGCGCATGTCTTCGCCTTTTTTGCTCTCTGGGACTCAATCTCAACAAGGAGAAGTCTTCGCTCCTTCCTTCCAGGTCTCTGGTGTTTCTGGGAGCGAGATTGAACACCAACCTCTCAATGGCCTTTCCTACAGAAGAAAGAATTTCTCGACTTCTAAAGATGGCTCAATCCCTTTCTTCAAAAAAGTTCATTTCGGTAAGGATATACAAATCGATGTTGGGAAGGATGTCATCTTGTATACCTCTGATTCCCCACTGTTGGTTGCGGATGAGACCTCTCCAGGAGCAGCTTAAAAACGAGTGGGTTCACGCCCGAGGCTCCTTCGAGGACGTCATTTCAGTCACTCCTCTGATGATCAAGGGGATGTCCTGGTGGAAAGTCAAAAGCAATCTCTCACAAGGTCTATCCTCCCTTCCTCCAGAGCCTCTAATGGTCATGACAACGGACGCTTCAATGGAGGGAAGGGGCGCTCACCTCGAAGAGCTTCAGGTTCAAGGGAAGTGGTCGGATCAGGAATCTCTTTGCCACATCAACCGTTTGGAGCTGAAAGCAGTTTTCCTAGGGCTACACTCCTTCCTTCCAAGGATAAAAGGTTCTTTAATCCTTGTCCGCACAGACAACACAACCACAATGTTTTACCTACAGAAACAAGGAAAGACGGGATCGCCGGCTCTCTCAACTCTGGCATAACGAATTTGGATTTGGTTGATTCACCACAATAGCTCATTACAAGTCCAACACGTTCCAGGGGTGCTCAACGAATGGGCCGATACGCTCAGCAGAGATTCCAAGCAATGTCACGAATGGGAATAAAATGCCGATCAACTCAAAGGAATTTTCCAGTGTTGGGGATCGCCAACCCTGGATCTGTTTGCTACATTTCTCCCAAAAAAAATTGAGTGCTACGCCAGCTGATTCCCTCAACCAGGTTCACTAGGGAACGCCTTCCATTTCTCCTGGGAATGTACATTTGCCTGCGCGTTCCCTCCAGTCCCATGATACCCAAGATCTTGCAAAATATGAAACGAGAACCTTTTGCGTCATTCTTATTGCCCCAGCGTGGGCAATGCTATACTGGTTCACAGAGCTGTTTCGCCTATCCAAAGTCTCTCCAATTCATCTTCATCCCTCAGAACCTCTATTTCCTTTGGACCAAAGCCAGGTGATTCATCCGCAAGTTCAATCTCTTCATTTGTCGGCCTGGCTCCTGACCACACTGAATTTGAGGACATAGATATTTCTGAGGAGTATTATTCCATTCTTGACAAGGCCCGTTCTCCCTCCACGAGAGGGTTCTGCTCCTGGTGTGCAAATCTCTCATGCCATCCGCTCTCTTCCTCTCCAGAGGAGGTTTTGCCATATCTCCTGTTCCTAGCAAAGTCTGGTCTCTCTCATTCCTTGGTAAAAGTCCATTTGGCTGTGGTTTCAAGGTTATGGGGCCGTTCAAACCTTGGTCCTGCAGATTGGTGAAGGAATTCATGAAAGGCCTGTTCAGAGCCTACCCGCTAGTTTGGCCTGTTCCGGTGCTCTGGCAATTGAACATTGTTTTGTCTCATCTCATGAAAGCCACGTTCGAGCCGATTCACAAATGCGACATAAAATGTCTATTTTGTAAGGTGGCCATTCTCTTAGCTATCACGTCGGCTAGACGTAGTAGTGAAATCCAAGCTACAAAACCCTATCTTCAATTCCAGCAGGGTAGAGAGGTGCTACGCACTAATCCCTCGTTCATACCCAAAGTTCGTACCACGTTCCATCTCAACAAACCTGTGGTACTGCCTTTGTTCATTCCTGCTCCATCTACACAGGCAGAGAGAGCTCTGCATTTCTTGGACATCAAATGATGTTTAAAGTTTTACCTTCAAAGTGCTAAAACATTCCTCAAATCTACTCAATTGCTCATCGCCTTCTCTGCCCCTAGGAAGGTTCAGTCTTTGACTAGAGCTTTGATTGCTCGCTGGAGTTCTTCTACTATATCATTCTGCCACGAAAGTGCGGTTCGCCCTATTGTATCTAAAGTGACTGCTCATTCAACAAGGAAGATGGCAACATCCTCAGCCCTGTTTGCTGGAGTGTCCCTGCCAGACATCTGCAGGGCAGCGACATGGACAAGTGTCCATATCTTTACAGGGCACTACTGCCTGGACACTTTACGAAAGACGGATGCTGCGGTTGGCCAAGAATCTCTTTGTCGCCTGTTCGCTTAAGGTAGGCCTCAGTTACTGAGGTTCATTAAGAATTCTTATTATCATTATTTTGTTTATTGCTATTTTGATTGTTATTATTATTCTCTCTGTCAATCGTATTTATGTGTGTTTCATAACTGTGAAGGTTAAGTTACTTGGTTCACTTCAGGTGATGGCATTTTGTTGCATGGGATGGATGGTTCACCTATTTTCTCCACTTCCGATTGTGATTATGTACTGCTTAGTAGTCTGATTCAAGCATGTTAATCTATAAAAGATACAATACTGGAGAAGAAACAAGTTACTTACATGTACACTGTGGTTCTCCAGTATTGATATGTTTTATAGATTCACATGCGGCCCTCCATCCTCCCCTTACAGGTGCACCCATCCATACCTCTTTTATTTGACTAACTACACTTGTGGTAGAAATCTGAGGTGTGGTGGCCCTGCAGGGGATGGATACTCAGTTGTCTGTCATCTAATTGGTTGCAGTTTGGATGTTCTTTAACGATGTTAACTGGTTACTAAATACTGTTGATTCTCAAGGGAGACCATCCTTTTGGCTTTGTATTTCTATTTTACTGTTACCGTGGGACTCTCACCATGACGACGGGAAAGATTCAAGCATGTGAATCTATAAAAGATATCAATACTGGAGAACCACAGTGTACAGGTAAGTAACTTGGTTTTTTTTTTCTCAGATTTACAAAACTGAATCAGGTGCTGTATAATTATTGTATTAAAAATGTATATCTATTGAAAACTAGACGAAATGTGTGGTTTAATTTTAAAAACGTTTGCAAACATACATACATTTTTTTAATTTTTTGAATGTAGACACAGGAACCCAGTGAGAGTGAGGAGACAGCAGCCTCACGTGTTTCAACCATTTCCATACCTCAACACCATGGAAGAACGGGATATTATCAAAAAGTTCAGATTGTAATCAGCTGCAACCATATCTTCTGCCTCACAATAATAATCCCACACCAATAACACCAATAGTGAAAATAATGGCAGTACTCCGTTTTGCGGCCACAGGATCATTCCAATACACTGTGGTACTATCTGGTGAATTGCATCAACAAACTTTCAGTGGTGTGCTACAAGAAGTTCTTTCTTCAATGATGAGACACATCACCATCTACATTCAGTTTCTAACAAACTGGGATTTGACCATTGTCAAGGGTGATTTTATGCTTGGGGCCGCCTACCACTTGTGGTTGAAGCAAGTGATGGCACACATATTGCCTTAGTTCTACCACATGCCAGAGAACAAGTGTACTTCAATCCAAAGAACTTCCATTCAATCAATGTGCAAGTTGTCTGCTTACCAGATTTGTACATCACAAGCGTGCGTGCATGTTTTCTGGTATCAACCCATGATTCCTTTGTACTACGGAACAGCAGCATACCCCTGCAAATGTCGCAACTTGGGCCTGAGATGGCCTGGCTTGATGGTAAGTACCATCTTTTATTATATTGTTTGCTTAATGTAAAGTGTAATGATGTAAAATTGTGTTACATATTTTGGCTATTTTTTTTCATCCCATATAGGAGACTCAGCTTATCTTAACTGACCATGGTTGCTAGCATTGCTGAAGAATCCAACAACGCTAGTAGAAGTCTGCTTCAATGAGGCTTATGGAAGAACACAGAGGCCAGTAGAGTGGGCTTTTAGGCTCCTAAAGGGCAGAATTAGATGTCTGGCCTTTAGGGGCCTAAAATCCCACTGGTGGAGCCCTCCTCTACTCACCCAATAAGGTGTGCAAAATCAACATGGTACGCTGCATGTTAAACAACATCCCATTCATTGCAGATGAAGAAGACCATGAAGAGTGACCGGTGAGGATGTTGAAATGCCAAATGAAGATGATAGTGGTGAGGAGGACAACATTGACCTACATCACAATGCCATTGACAACTTCTTCACGAGTTAAGTATAAAATTATTTTTTTTTAAATGAAATATCTGAAAGAAAGACGTTAGTTAGATTCCTTACCTTAGAATATCCCCAGGCGTCAGGCTGGATCCTGAAAGATTTTTCGTCAGCAATACCCTTGCGCGTCGCTAGGCGTTGTCGGCGCCTCCGCGTCCGTCGTCTGCGTCGTGATCGCCAGGATGACGTCGTCGGAGTACTTAGACGACGCCCTCGCGCGCTGACGTCAGTTCTTCTTTTTTCCGCGCCAGTAAGCGCAGGTCCGGGAAGAGCATACCCTTTAGTCACTTTTTGACTTTTTGGTTCATCTTTCGAGTTGACCTCGACTCCTGGTGCCGGTAGGGATGCCCGGTTTCAAGCCGTGTGACGCCTGTCACCGACTGTTGTCGGTTACGGATCACCACCGTCGGTGTCTCTACTGCCTTGATCATGATGCCGAGTCGTGCCCAGACTGCCGGGCCTTGACCTCGAAGGCTAGGCGGGAGCGGTCCCGCAAGCTCCTCGAGGTCCGGCAGTCGGCTCCGCAGCCATCACCGCTCGTCGGGTTCGAAGTCCTCGCATTCAGGTAAGTCGAGGCACAGTAAAAAGAAGTCGAAGAAGCGACATCGCTCTTCTGACTCCCCTCGCCGGTCATGCGACTCGGCTGAGGGTTCGGGTGGCACCGCCCACGCGGCTCCGTCAGAGCCGCAGGAGTCACATCCGGCCCCATACCCTCCGGTCCCTGGGCCTAATGCGACTCCGGGCGAGATCCGGGACTTCCTTGTGGCCATAAGGAGTCTCGCTCCGCCGTCGAGGCCTGCCTGCGCGCCTTCGGGCCCCGCAGGTCCGACTGCGAGGCCTAGCGAGCCCGCGGCTCCGGCACAGTCGTCGCCTTTGGTCCCGATGCCGCAGACCCCCGTAGGATCCAGGCCCTGGATACCTGTCGACGCTGGTTGACCTTAAGACCCCTCCGCCGGCGCCGACCCCTACGGAGCGGCCCCCGGAGCCGTCTTCGGACGACGTCGTCCCCAGTTTCAGTACGGGTCCGGCGCAGGAGCGGCGCCATCCGGCGCCGTCTCCGGCGCCGATGGATGAGCAATTCATCTTCCCGGCTCCGTCCTTTCAACCTGTCTACCAGGAGTCGGATGACGGGGACGAATGGGGGGGTCTGACGACCCTGTGGCACAGCAGTGCCAGTTTGATCAGGACTGGGCAGAAGAGCTGGGGGATGCCAGTGGTCTCGACACCTCCACTGACACTGGCTTCATCTCTCCTCCCTCCGTGGCTACGGAGGAGGGTGCCACCTATTCTGTGGTGCTGCGCAGGGCTGCCGAAGCCCTTCATCTGGAGCTCCCTGCAGTGGCCGTGAGGACTAACCTCCTCTCAGAAGTGCTTCAACCACCAGTAAGCTCTTCGGAGCATCTACTGCAGTTCAATGAAGCACTGACTGACGTTCTGATGGGCACCTGGTCCAAGCCCTCCACAGTCACTCCTGTGGACCGGAACGTGGCCCGGCACCACCGCCCTGCACCGGGCGACCCCAGCTTTCTGTCGGTGCACTCCACCCCTGAGAGCTTGGTTATCCAGGCCTCTACGTCCCAGACCGCCTTCCCGTCCGCTCCTCCGGATCGGGAATCCAAAAGGCTGGAACAGTTTGGGAAGAAGCTGTTTTCCTCCCTCAGTTTGGGGTTGCGGTCTATCAACACCGCGTGCCTTTTGAACCGTTACACCCACTCCTTGTGGGAAACGGTGGCGGACGTGCTGCCCCAGTGTCCGGAGGAGGCTCAGACACGGCTCGCCCAGGCTCTTGCTGAGGGGCGGGATGCAGCACGGTACTCCATTCCATGTGGGCTTGACACCACGGACTCGCTAGGTAGGGCAATTGCGACCACGGTGGCGATTCGTTGCCACGCCTGGCTGAGATCCACGAATTTCTCTGGGGATGTCCAAAGCACCCTCATGGACATGCCCTTAGATGGCCATCGCCTTTTTGGCGACAAAGCGGATAGTGCGCTGGAGCGCTTTAAGGACTCCAGGGCTACGGCCAAGTCCTTGGGCTTCTCGGCCCGCGCCCGCAAACGTCCGCTTTTTGCCCCTTTTGTGGCCAACGCACGCCCCACACATCCGTCTAGCCACAGGCCACAGAACCAGCCTCAACGCGGTCTCGGATGTGGATTCCGCAGAGGCGGAGCAGGGGGACAGAGAGCCGGTCAGTCCACATCTGCTCCCGCAGCACCCGCAGCACCTGCCTCAAAGCCTTACTAGTCCGAGTTTTCAGGCCCATCCCACTCCAGTGGGAGGCAGAGTTCGCCATCACCTGCTCCACTGGCGTACCATCACTTCGGACAGGTGGGTGCTGCAAATCGTCTGAAGGGGCTACTCCCTCCCCTTCGAGGCGACCCCTCCAGCCATGCTACCGCAGTACCACCGCATGTCGGGGGATCACTTGCAGCTTCTGCAGGAGGAATTTACGGCCCTCTTGGCCAAGGGGGCCATCGAGCGTGTTCCTGGCCCAGAAGTAGGTCGGGGTTGTTACTCCCACTACTTTCTGGTTCCCAAGAAGGGCAAAGGGGGCCTACGCCCTAGCTTGGACCTCAGGAGCGTCACCGCCTTTCTCCGGAAGGAGAAGTTCAAGATGCTCACCTTAGCTCAGGTTCTGGCTGCCCTAGACCCTGGAGACTGTTTGGTAGCGTTGGCCTTGCAGGACGCATATTTCCACATTCCCGTCCTGCCAGCCCACCGGCGATACCTGCGGTTCACGGTAGGCCTCGAGCACTTTCAGTTTACCGTGCTCCCCTTCAGCCTCACCAGTGCCCCTCGGGTGTTCACGAAAGTGATGGCGGTGGCCGCAGCTCATCTGCGCAGATTAGGGGTTCCAGTCTTCCCCTATCTCGACGACTGGTTGTTGAAGGCGGGCTCGTCCCAGGCAGTCGTCTCCCACCTCCAGACTACGGCCGACCTCCTGCATTTGCTGGGGTTCTCCATCAACGTGCCGAAGTCGCATCTGAGTCCCTCCCAGAAGCTCCTTTTCATCGGAGCGGTTCTGGACTCTGCGCAGTTTAGGGTCTATCCTCCGGAACAGCCGGTTCGGGATATTCAGGCTCTGATTCCGATCTTTCAGCCTTTATCCCGAGTTTCGGTCAGGTTGGTGCTGTGGCTGCTGGGTCTGATGGCCTCCTGCATCCTACTGGTACATCACGCCAGGTGGCAGATGCGGGCTCTGAAGTGGGACCTGAAGTTCCAGTGGGTTCAACATCGGGGCAACCTGTCTGACCACGTCCTGATCTCAGAGGGCACTGCAAGACAGTTGCAGTGGTGGCTCACGGACCGCGATTGGGTCAGTGGCAGATCCCTCTCCCTACCCCAACCAGAGCATGTGGTGGTGACAGATGCGTCCCTCCTGGGATGGGGGGCCACATGGGAGAGGCGGAGATCATAGGCCTCTGGTCTCCGGCGGAGTCCCGGCTCCATATCAACCTATTGGAGCTGCGGGCGATCCGGCTTGCACTGAAGGCATTCCTTCCCTCTGTACGGGGAAGTGCAGTGCATGTGTTCACGGACAACACCACCGCCATGTGGTATTGCAACAAACAGGGCGGGGTGGGTTCGTGGACCCTTTGTCAGTGGGCTCTGCGCCTCTGGACATGGCTGGAACATCAGGGCATCACCTTGGTGGTTCAACACCTGGCGGGCTCTCTGAACGCCAGGGCGGACGAACTCAGCCGCCGGTTCATGATGGATCACGAATGGCATCTGAACTCGGACGTGGCGCAAGGCCGCTTTCGGCAATGGGGTGAGCCTTGGTTAGATCTATTCGCCACCGAAGAGATTGCGCAATGTCATCAGTTCTGCGCGTTGGAATTTCCAAGCTGGCACTCGCTCGGAGACGCTTTTCGTCGCGAGTGGAGTTGCGGTCTGTACGCCTTTCTGCCTATACCACTTCTGCCCAGAGTGCTGAAGAAGATCGGGCGCGACCGGGCCCAAGTCATCCTTGTGGCTCCGGATTGGACACGAAGATACTGGTACCCCAAACTACTCAGTCTGTCAATCGATCCCCCGATTCGACTGCCTCTTCAGGAGGACTTTGTCGCAGCAGCAGGGGAGGGTCCTCCACCCGAACCTGTCCAGCCTCCACCTCCATGCGTGGAGATTGAGCGGCGACAGTTGATGCCATTTGACTTGCCTCCTGAAGTCTGTGATGTCATTCTGGCAGCCAGACGTCCCTCCACTAAAACGGTATACGCCTGCCGGTGGAACAAATTTGTGGCATGGTGCACAGCAAAGGCTGTGGATCCCCCTTCCGCCCCTCTTTCTGAAGTTATCCTCTTTCTTCTTTCCCTGACCCAGCAGGGCTCTGCTCTGGGCACCCTCAAGGGATATCTTTCAGCTGTTTCTGCCTTCTTACGGCTTCCTGATCAGCCTTCTCTTTTCAAGTCCCCTGATGTTGCTAGATTCTTTAAAGGCATTGCTCACATGTTTCCTCCTGTCCCTTTCGTAATGCCTCAGTGGGACTTGAACCTGGTGTTAACCTATCTGATGTGCGCTACTTTTGAGCCACTTCATAATTGTCCTCTTTGTCTTCTGACTCTTAAGACTGCTTTCCTGGTGGCCATCACCTCGGCCAGAAGGGTGAGTGAGCTCCAGGCTCTTTCTTCTAAACCTCCTTTCCTCTCTGTCCATCCGGACAAGGTTGTTCTCAGGACTCGTCCTTTCTTTCTCCCTAAGGTGGTAACTGCCTTTCACATCGCCAGTCTGTTACATTGCCCACCTTCTTTCCGCCTCCGAATCCCTCAAAAGAGGAAGAGAGGCTCCACCGTCTGGGCCCAAAACGTGCGCTCTCCTTCTATCAACCGCACGAAACAGTTCCGGGTGGACGACCAACTCTTTGTTGGCTTTGTGTGCCCTAAGAAGGGGCGGGCAGTGCACAAACGGACCATCTCTCGGTGGGTCGTTTTGTGCATTAAGGCCTGTTATTCCTTGGCTAAGAAGGAACCTCCTGTGGGGCTGAGGTTCCATTCCGGCCACAGCGGCTACTACTGCCCTGGGATGGGGAGTCCCTCTGCAGGACATTTGTCAGGCAGCTACGTGGGCCTCGCTGCACATGTTTGCTAAGCATTACTGCCTGGACAGCCAAGTCCGGATAGATGGCTTCTTTGGCCGTTACGTTCTCCAGGACTTCCTGGTATGATCTTGGTTCGCAGACCCACCGCCGGGGTTGGTATTGCTGGGGTATCTATTCTAAGGTAAGGAATCTAACGTGTTTCTTTCAGATGAACAAGTTACATACCTTCAGTAACGATATATCTGTAAGAAACATTAGTTAGTTAGATTCCTCACCGACCCACCCATCCTCCCCGTTCTGCGAACTGATATCTAGGGTTAAGGTCACCCCTTTCAGGTCTCTAGATTCATGGCACCAGTGTCGGTTTCTTGCATGGCTCTGCGTTCCTGGCGCGGAGAGCTATGTACAGGAACTGACGTCAGCGCGCGAGGGCGGCGTCTAAGTACTCCGTCATCCCGGCGATCACGACGCCGACGACGGACACGGAGCCGCAGACGATGCCTAGCGACGCGCAAGGGTATTGCTGACGAAAAGTCTTTCCGGATCCAGCCTGACGCCTGGGGATGTTCTAAGGTAAGGAATCTAACTAACTAATGTTTCTTACAGGTATATCGTTACCGAAGGTAAGTAACTTGTTCATTAAACCATCTTTTAATATAATGAGGATAAAAGTCTGTGCTGTACATTTTTGAGGAAGGCCAAGTAAAGTGACATCCAGGGTAGAGATGTTTGTGCATCAAATTTTTGACACATTGACTACTGTGTTAATTTGCACTATCTATGATTGTTCTTAGAAAATGTGTCCTCAAATATATTTGTTTATAAGGTTTCTATTTTGAAATGTAACTTAATTAACCTTTTTGTTTTTGTCTGTTTTAGGACCCTCCTCTATGTCATCTTCATTTGGACATCTAAAATGTTGGACATTTGTAGTTATATGCTGCTGTTGCAAAGTACAAAGTGAACATGGGCTGATCCTGTGGAAGGCACACACAGGCTTTGAGTGTACATATCTTGTACTGAGACAACTTACACAGTGATTGAATGGAAGTATTTTAAGATTGCATTAGACTTGTTTTCTGGTGAATGTTGACTCAAAGCCAGTTTGTGTTGCTTGATTTGCTTTAACCACATATGGAAGTCAAACAAAAGCATACTCATCTCACAATGGCAACATTTTTATTTTGTGTTAAGTGTATCGACATAGAGCTGTGTCTCATCATTGTAGAAAGACCTTATTGTACCACACCACTTTAAGTTGGTTTTGATATTCCCCCAGAAACTGCAACAGTGTATTGGAATGATCATGTGGCCACAAAATTGATTACTGCCAGGTTTTATTTATAAATCTGTTTATTGAAGTTTAAAGAAGCGTACAGTACATTATGAAAGCAGAATAACATACATTGACATTTGTACCGTTGTTATGTAGCAGGGAGAGTGCACATTGATTGGTGAAGAGTGGATACACCTCCTTATCTCATGTCGGCATTAGAGACCTCTCAACTATGGCGACAGCTATAAAGTCGCTTTTGGTATCATACCACAGAAAGAGGCGACCCCAAATGAGAAGTACTAGCACTCCACCCATTCTCCCCCAGTATGTCTCCATAAACAATTAGCAAACCATGGAATAACAGGGGCCGGATTTCAAATGCCCAACCAATACAATACAGTAACAGCAGCAAAGTCCGACCTTCGTTCAAGTGTCGCTTGTCCATGTCCCTTAGGCCGTCCTCCCATCCCGATGCCCCATATACAAGCTGTTTCACAGACAATGTCGAATTTGCTTTTGCGCCCCTCCTAGCCGGCTATGCTCTTGCTACCGTACGCCATGCCACTCATCTGGACAGACTAGCTTTAGGTCCCCCTAGGAGGGCGCCCCCGTCACGCACCTGACAGGCCTCTGCGGGATCCCCATCTGATCGCATCATGGTCTGCAAAAGCGCCTCCCACTGAGCTGCTATGGGCGTCTTCCTAAGGCCCAGCGTTTCCTCCCTCAGAAGGGCCGTGCTCTCCGCTTTAGCCCACACCAGGAATGAACCTCGCCATGGTGTGGTGCATCAGCCGCTTTCCAGCGCTTAGTGAGCAGCCGCTTTGCCACCACGAGCCCCAGGTCGATGAACCGAGAGGTAACTTTTGTGGAAGGAGTTCTGTGAAAGAGGTGTAACAGGTAGGTTGGCCATTCGAACGGGATATTGTGACCTGTGCACTCGCAGAGCGCCTCTTGCACTGCCTGCCAGTATGAACGCAGTACGGGACAGCTCCATAACATATGGATTAGGCCAGCATCTAGCTCCGCACAGCGGGGGCAGCCCGCGTCCGTGCGGTGGAAGTATCTATTGATGGATGCGGGCGTGAGGTACGCTCTGTGTAAGATGAAGAATTGTATTTGGCGGAAGCACATGTTCCTAGAGATTTTCATCGGGCCCTGCAGCATCCTGTCCCATTCCCTGTTGGCCATGGGCCGGGCCAGGTCCGCCTCCCACTTACGACGCAGCAGAGCCAGACTGATCGCAAGGATGCCGCAAACCACCGAACCAGATGTCTTCCCCGCCCTATTACATCGTGAGATGTTGTTCGGTTCCTCCCTGAGATCTCCCCAACAGTTCGTGAGCATTGCCATCAACGACCGATGACGAAGAAAGTGGCCGGGAGCCAACCCCGTCTCTTCCGCTAGGGCGGCGAACGAGAGGAGGGCACCCTCCCGGTAAAGATCCCCCAGCGTTTGTATGTCTACCGCGCTCCAGTCCGTGAGTTCCGAAGCACTTAAGCACCCCCTGCCCGCTGGGAGAACCTTCGAGCGGTATGGCCGGGGCATAAGGAGTCCGGGCCCGGGTGAGGTAGAGGCTACGGCGGTAACATTTGTAGGCCACCACCACAAGGAGAGGCACAGGCCTCGATACTTTCGTGGCCGGGTGAAATAGCTTAATGATGTCGACTAAAGGGAGGGGGGGTGCAGCAGTCGCAGTATCATCACATCCTCTATCTGCCAACCACCGGGCTATCCACTGCAGCTGTGCAGCCAGGTAATAGTGCTCAAAACACGGCGTTGCAAGTCCCCCCTGATCAGTGGGGAGGTACAGCTTGGGTAGCGCAACTCTATGGCGTGCATTACCCCATAGAAGGTCCCGAAGTGACCGCGCAAAGGCTGCGAAGAAGGATGCCGGGATATAAATGGGCAGGTTGGTGAAGTAGTACAGGAGTCGGAGCAGAATCACCATTTTGATTAAGGCGACTCTGCCCGTGACCGTGAGAGGAAGTGTACCCCAGAACCGCATCTGAGTCTTGACTGCTGCCACGGCCCTGCCCAGATTTCCCTCCACAAGATCCGCTGACTGATGATATATCTGGCTACCTAGATAACGAAAGGTATCCGGCCGCCATTCGACCTGTACACCCCCAAGATGATAGTTCGGGTCTTGAGTGTCGGCTCGAAACGCATACAGACAGGACTTTGCGGCGTTTACCCGGAGGCCTGAGAGAGCAGCGAAGTCGAGCAGAATGCGCTCCAGTTCAGCCGGGATGTGAGCCACATCTCTGACAAAGACCAACAAGTCATCCGCATAGAGAGATACCTGATGCTTCGCATCGCCTAGGGGAATGCCATCAGTCAGCTCCCTATGGAGCGTGGCAGCGAGGGGCTCTATTGCGAGCGCAAACAAGAGGGGTGAGAGCGGGCACCCCTGTCTGGTACCACGGCAGACTGGGATGGCGTCAGAGATGTACGGCCCGGTTCTCACTCTCACCGTGGGGTCCTTGTAGAGGAGGGCTGCCAGCTGGAGGAACCCGAGGCCCAACCCATTGTGAGACAATGCCGCCACCAGGTATCCCCATTCCAGACAGTCGAAGGCCTTTTCAAGGTCTAGAACCAGGCAGCCCGCCCTCTGCCATCGCTGGACACTGTCAGAAGCCACCCGGAAGAACCGCCGCAAATTAAGGGAGGTGCTGCACTTAGGCACAAAGCCATTTTGGTCGGCGTGCACCAGCACCGGCACCGCTGGCGCCAGGCGCTCCGCTAGCACCTTAGCCAAGATTTTGTAGTCCGCATTAAGCAGAGCAAGGGGGCAATATGACCCCAGCTGGGTGGGATCCCGCCCTGGCTTGAGCAGAGATACCAGATAGGCCTCTCGCATGGAATCGGGCAAGGTACGTTCTTCAAGGGCGGCCAGATAGAGAGCGTGCAGCTTGGGTACCAGTGACTCCCGATAGGTTTTGTAATATTCCGCTGGGAGCCCGTCAGGGCCCGGCGCCTTCCCAGAGGCCAAAGAAGCGACCGCCTCTCCGATCTCATCCACGGTGAGGGGACACTCAAGCGACTCTTGATACTCATCTGGGACCGTGGGCAGGCAGGCAGCCTCCAGAAACCGGTCCAGGTCCTGCGCCTGCCGGCTTCCCGTCGAGCGGTACAGGGATGCATAGTGTTCCGTCATTACCTGATGAATCTCCCACTGCGTGTATACAAGTGACCCGTCAAGCCCGCATATAGCGTCTATCAGAGCGTGAACAGTCTTCTGTCTGAGCAGCCAGGCCAGCAACCTCCCTGCCCTGTCTGACGTGGCATGAACTTGAGCCGAGTGAGCCGCATAGTTGTGACAACGCCAGCCCTCCAGCAGCTCAGCGTGGAGAGTTCGAAGACGCACCAGCCGGGCCAAGTCACGACCTCTGCCCTCCCCGTGTTGTTCGCATGACAGTAGGCGAGATTCCAGGCTAGCGAGCGACAGTGCAAGCCGCTTATGAATATTCCACGTCGCGCCTAAACAATGTCCCCTGATAGTGGACTTATGAGCGTCCAACTCTATCAGCTCACTACTCGTTGTGCCCTCATTCAGGTCAAAGAACTGCTCGATTGCCGTGCCTAAGGATGCACGAAATTCTACATCTTCCAGGGCCGCTGGTTGGAGGCGCCACGTGGGGACTGGGGGACGGCCGGGGTTCCATCTGAGACGCAGTCTGAGGGGGTTATGGTCGGAGTGTGTCCGACCTAAGTAATCTGTCTGGTCTATCAGGGAAATCAACGAATGAGATCCCACCACCCTGTCGAGACGCACATGGAAGTCATGCACCACCGAATAGTACGAGTAGATGCGGTCATCGGGATGCAGACTGCGCCACATATCGAACAATGCTCAATGTGACATCCAGTCAGTGAGGGTCCGCGCGTTCGAAACCACCTGCGTGTTGCGGAGGGGCGTAAAAGACCGATCAAGGTGTATGTCAAGGACTGAGTTAAAGTCCCCGCCCAGTAGCCAGGGGAGGCCCGCATATGGTGCCAACACCATGGACAGATGGGCAAGAAATGACGATTGTTCAACGTTCGGGACGTATAAGGAGCCTAGTAATATGTGTTGTCCATTAAGCCTCCCGCGCACCAATGTGAATCGCCCCGCCGGGTCGACTACCACCTCCGTGTATGTAAGTGGTGTGCCCGCCCGCACCCAGATCAATGTACCTCGGGCGTGCGCGGAATATGTGGTTCCAAATAGCTGACCCCTCCAGCGGGTGCGCAACCAGGCTATTTCAGGCTGTGTCATGTGAGTCTCTTGGAGGAGGGCTATTACCGCCTTATGTCTTTGCAGATAAGCAAAAATGGAATATCGACGCGCTGGCGTGTGCATACCCCGTATGTTCCATGTGATTACGTTGGTGGTGGCCATCTGAAGCTATTAAAGGCTGTATAGGTGACGGGGCCGGGGTCCGATCGGCCGGTGGAGGGGACATGGGCTCTAGATGTCATGTCGGTGTGCTGCAACAAAGAACAGAAACAAAGAACGTATGTGTGCTGCCGAGCACACAAACTGGGAACTGAAAACTGTGTAACTACCAGGGCAAACCCCCACACGGGCATTCATCCAAACTGCAAGCTAAACGCTTATGGAGTGAAACTAAGTCAGATAGTGGCTAACGGGTGCGCAGCGTGGCTATAGCTACCGTGAGCTGCTCCCCTACCGCAGTGCCCCTGCATTTGCTGAAGGTGCCTTCTGTGCCGCGGGCTTAACTGAGCGTGGGCAAATAGCCTAACTACATCCATCTACACCACCTGCCGCAAACCCCGCTTGGCGCGTGACCCCCCCCCAAGTAGGACTTCCCGCCACCCCACGCGCACAGGGCGACCAAGTAAACTTAACTGCGCCAGCACACAGCATTGTACCATAGCATACATAGGAGCCTGTAGGCCACCATGACACATTGTCCATCACATGTTGACACGTATTCCAGCGGGCGTCGCCACCTCGCTGCCCTTGGCTCACACGATCTGGTCGGCAGTCTGGGGTGTTACCAGCGGCATTAGTTGATCCTCGGAAAGCATGGTGGACGGAGAAGATGATCTGCTGGTCTCGGGTTCACTATGTCCGTGAACTTCCGCTTCGCCCTGGCTACTCGTAGACCCAAAGGTTGCCACCACCTCCAGGGCCCCCTGACGCTCCAGCCGTATCCTCTCCGGGCTGGGCGCTACACCCGGGCCCAACCCCGCATCTCTACGGGACCTCCTCCGTCGCCGCCGCCGTGGTCTCTTCTCCTGTCGGCCGCCAATTCCCGGATCTGGGGGCCTCTGTCCCCCGCACTGCCCCGTCTCCTCCAGCCAGTCCCAAACATCCGACGGGGCGTCGAAGAAGCGAGTCCCCTCCTTCGTGACCACCCTGAGACACGACGGGTACAGCAGCGAATATGGGATCTCCAGGTCACGCAGCTAGCATTTCACCGCCAGGTAGCTGCTCCTCCGCTTCTGCACCGCCACCGTGTAGTCCAGGAAGAACATCACCTGCCCACTTCCCACTGTGATGGTGCCCAACTTCCTGGTCTCACGAAGCACTACGTCCCTGTCCCGGTAATTAAGGAGTCTGAAAAGGAAGGGACGGGGCCGGGCCGGGCCCCCAGTCTGGGCTTCTGTGCCGGGACCCTGTGCGCCTGCTCCACCACAAACTGCGGAGAGAGCACCCCCGGGGGGAGCATGTCCCGGAGCCACCCCTCAACATACTGTTCCGGGTGTCGTCCCTCCTCACCCTCCGGCAGTCCCACCACTCGGATATTGCTGCGTCGGAGCGACCTTCTGCATCCTCGATGCGATCTTCCAGGGTATGGACGCGGTCTATCAGGTCCTGCAGGGCTATAGTGTGATTGCTCACCACCGGCTGGACATCCTGGAGCGTTTGACGTTGTTGGGCCACTGTTTCCGCCAGTTTGCAGTGGTCCGCATGGAGAAGGGTGAAGTCCACCGTAACTTTATCAATCCGGGACTCTAAGGAGGCCTTCGTCTGTTCCAAGGTAGAGCAAATGCGTTCCACTGCCGCTAGCACTGTGTCCAGTTTTGTCGCAAGTGCTGCCGCCTGGGGCTCCATGCCGCTGTCATGGCGTCCCGGCATGGGACCTGGGCCCGCCGCCTGCGACCAGCCCTCCTTCGACGTGTTTCGCAGCCGGCCCATGACCAGTTGCTGTGCTGAAGGCATCCGCTGGCAACCCTGGCACCAGAAGGGCGACCCGAACCCAGACCCCATGTCCACCGTAATAGGAGAGAGTTGACACCACGTTCCCTCCGCTAGTGTGGGGAGGAGGGAGGAGGAAGAGGGAGAGCAAGGACCCTCCCGATAATGGCGGCAACCACAGTCCAGGAGACACCGGCTTTCTGTTACTCCCAGGCTCCATAGGCCTCCGGGACCGTCTCGCGTCGCCCCCCGATGCCCCAGGATCCCCCGTCGGGCACCTCTCCCCCGCCTTGACGCCGACGTCCCTCATGGAGTAGTTCTGGCAATTATCCGTCCCCACTACCTACGGCTGCTGCTCCTGGGCCATCGTCGACTGCTGGGCACCACCTCGGCACTACAGGCGCGGCGCAGATAGCAACACGTCCCAGACGGCACTCTGGCTCCAACTATATCAGGGCACTCCACGCAGATTGCACCAGTGGGGAAGCTCCCTGCGTGAAGAACCCCCTCCGGCCCGCCACCACCAACACCTGCACCCCCAGTCCGCGTCTCTCCCGTCCTCTCAACTCTGCGCTGGATACAGGTGGCCTCAGGCACCACCGCTACGCGCCAGCACCGCCGGCATATGCAGTGGGCCCAGGTGCTCTCCTCATCCCAGCGCCAGGTCGGCCTCCCCTTCCGCCGCCACGGCTCACCTCACTGACCGAATCCAGGCCGCCCACTGTCCGCTGAACAGACCTCAGGCGGCGGACCCCACAAGTCCCAGGCTCCTGCGTCGCCGCTGTGGGCTTCAGGGCAGTCTGCTACATCAAAGGCTGCCTCGCTGACCGCCGCCGGGCCTGTCTCACTTCCCAGGCCACCTCACTGCACCCATCCGGCCCGCGGAGCCTTTTCAGGCGGCCCCGTCAGGCATTCAGGCAGGTCTCGCGTCAGGGTGCCCCAAGCGTCCTCACAGAGATCTCAAGCAGCACCCCGGTGAGTCCACAGGAGGCCCGCTGCACTGGAGTGCCACCAAAGTTCGTGCTCCGCAGCACCACCAGCAGGTTGCGCCGCATCCGCGCTTTCCTCACACTCACCGCTTCATTAAGCGCTTCTCGCAGGTCGAGGCGTCCCCAGCAGGGTACAGACGGGCAGGACTGCCTCACACCGCTACCACCGGCTGCCACATTGGAGAGGCCCGGCGGCGTCTCGCTGCGTCCACCGCAGAGGTCCCGACCAGCACGGCCTGGTCACCTCGTGGCGAGCCGCGGGCTGGAGTGCCCGCTGTAGCCGATTGCGGCTCACCGCCCGCTCCACCTCCCTCGCCGGCACCAGCCTCCGTGTCGCAGATCCGGAGCAGCAGGCGGTCGCGGCAGCCGATTTTCGCTGTGGGGTGGCAGTGAGGCTGGGCTTCACATTTGGCGGTATCTGGCGTTGTAAAGAGGCCCAGCTAACAGGATAATTTCCAGGATAGTGGCACCGGGCAGCGGGAGCTTCACGCACGCGCGTCCATCTTGTAAGCGCGTCACCTAGCGCCCCCATTACTGCCAGGTTTTAGGACTATTGGTGTTATTGTTGTGCAATTCCTATTGTGAGGCGGAATATCTGGCTCCAGCTGATGACATAATTCAATGATATATTGCCGAGTGAATATGATTGTTTTGATTATATCCTTCTACCATGGTATGAAGGTGTGGAACCGGAAATGTAAAAAGGACACCGAGTATTTCTGTTATGTATGGTTTGTTATATTTAAGAAAAAATTGCCAGACCAATCTTTTTCAAACTGAATAAAATACTACTTTATGAGTTTGTGGTCTTTGTATTTTGTTGCCATGGTAGAAATTTTTGAGAAACATTACCGACTTGCAATTCATTTATAAATAAACAATCATTTGATTCTTTACTTTTTAAAATGTTAGATGGAAAGGAACAAATGTATGAATACAGAACTGCAATACCAGTTTTTGACTTTTTTATTTTTGCTTTTATTAAAACAAAACTGAAAAAACTAAAACAGGATGAAAACCAAAAAGCATACACAAAAAGGAAAAGTGAGTCATGGTGAATTAAACCATATTTGTAGAGTCAAAATTGTTTGTAGTGCAATGTTTGAAATACAATGGGCCTCAGAAAGGTAATTGTGTCCACAATATAGTCCACAGAGTGAAGGGTAGTCGCACACTGGAGGAAATTAGGTCATATGTTTCTTGGTAGTTGTCTTGCCATCCTCTCCTGGTGGTCCAGATGAACATGTGCTCATGCTGGGGGCTGGTGGATCCACCGAAGCAGGGACTGAGGTGGGTGCAGGTGTTACCTCTTGTGCTCGGCCTCAAGTAGCGGCCCGTGGAGGGAGTGCCGCATGGCAGGGTGGGGTGGGGGAGGGGCAGGGTGGGGGGTAGTAAACTCCGGTTCATGGCTGACTTGAGTAATGTAAATAAATAAATAATTTTAAAAAACAATTTTTATTGCGCGTGCTGAAACGCCAAATGCTTTTCAGCGCGTGCAATGAAATTCGTTTTATTTATTTATTTACTTACATTACTCCGGTCGGCCATGAGCAGGAGTTTACTATCCCCCACCCTGACCCTCCCCCACCCCGCCCCACCGCCCCGCGGCACTCCCTCCACGGGCCGCTACTGTAGGCCTCCCTTCCTGTGGCTGAGGCAGATGTAGTTGTCCCAGATGTTGTTGGACTACAGAAAGGTAAAGATGGTGCTGGAAAAGCCCTACACATATGGGTGTAAATGTTCTGCAGCACCCAAGTCAGGGAACCAAATTGGACACCTGCTTCATCTCCCTGAGCTCTGTAGGGACCTGGCCCATCATGTCTTGGGACTGATGGAGCGATCTGAAGACGTGGACGATGATGGCCTTGGTGACAGTTAACCCAGTGGCCCCACTATGCTGGCCCCACAGTTTCACTCCCACGACCCCTACCCCACTACCCTGTGCCCTTGACCCAGTGTGGCCCAATCAACTGGGTCCTGGATAACCTGGTGGTGGTTGTGTTGTCTCCACAGCAACCTGGAGTTTGGGGCCCAAGATCGGTGTGATGGTGGTTTCGACACAAGAAGTAGAGGTACCTGTAAGCTGAAGTATTTTAACAGCTGGGGTGGGAGGAGTAGGTGTGGGCAGACTGAGACTTACTGGAGCCGTCTGCCCAGGTAAACCAGATGGACCAGGAAGCTCCACTTCATCAGGACTTTCTCGAGACTTGATCCTGGGCTGGAGTGGAGGCATCATGAGTTACAGATTCTTGGCCACGTCGTCTGCAGGTATGAATGTAAAAAAAAAGAATATTTTCTAAAAGTATGGATTACACCTCCAAATGTTTTAAGGACAAAAATGCAGCAAACCAAAAGGAAAAAAAAAATTAATATCAATATTATACCTTTCAGTGTTATTGAAATTAATTACACAATCAGTTTAAATTTCGGACAAAACTGCTTCAAATAAACAGGTAAGAAGATGTCCTGAAATGAAAAAAACTGAAATTAGTAAGTATACATGAAATGTACTAACCTTCAACCCAACAGAGTAGAGATGAGTAATGTGAAATTAACCATTCCAAGGCCTACCAGGCAATAAAATAGACAGTGACACAACTTATAAAGGATGTTTAGCAATAGACATCATACAAACAGTAGAGCGTTAAGTTTTCACATTTGTCACTTATATTCAGCATACAAATGTACAAACCTTAATTTTTTTTAGCTCAACAAAATTCAATTACATGACAAGACAAGGACAGCATACAATACTTCAACACAAATACTTTTTAAAGAAGAGCATTAGATAGAATTAATGACACTTTACCATATGTGAAAATATGATAGAAAAGGGATCATGAGCAAAATTACATTACAATATAGTTTTCACAAAACAGAAACAAGGCATCATGGTCGGTGTTGTTATTTCAATAATATAGTCACAACACTTGGAAAATTGTAACTTGAATATACCTAGTGAAAAACTTGTATGAAATGCATATACGTTATTTGTTATTTGGTGTATAAACATTTGCAAGCACCATAGCATCATGTGAAATGTAATGGAGATTGGAACTGGCTTCTTGCATAAAGGACAATACATTGAAACATGCCAAACAAAATGTTACTGATATATTTAGGTTTGTATGTTAACGAAAATTAGCAAAACACACTACCAACAGCTAACTTCAAAGCAAACAGGACATTTAGGTTTAGTGACACCTTGAAAAAGTATAACTTGCTAGTCTCCACTCCACCAGGGATTCCTGTCAAACCTTAAGGATGTAGTATCTGAAAGACGTTTTCCTCCTAAGGAAACAATCGTGAGTGGGGGCTGTGAGAACCATCACCAGTCCTCTGGGCCTCCGGGTCATGTGTGGAGGCCATGGAATGCACTCTCTTCCGCAGGTCGTTCCACCTCCTCCTAATTCCCTCCTGTGTGCTCAGGTTACTTGCTGGGGCATACATTCTGTCAACTTTTCTGGCCCACATTTGCCTTTTCTGAGCTTTTCTGTACCTCGGCTCCAAACAATTTTGGTTCTATTCTAATGATTTCACCTACCATGACTGGGAATTCTACCTCAGTAAAACTGAGATTTCTCTTCCCTGCCATTCTGAGATAATAAACGTAAAAAGTTATATAACCCACAAGATAATAAAGAAAATGGGGTAAATGAACAAGAAACAGAGAGAAAAACCAGACTGAAATCTGAATTCAATGGAAAAGTGCCCAGGTACAAAGTTCTGCAGTGCTGGAATGGCAAAGGATCCTGATCTGAAATGGAGTGTGTTTTATAATGTGGTATCCAGGTGTAAACAATTAGCCAAATCACATCAGGTGTGTGATTCTAGCTTTAATGCTACAGCCACAGTAATAATCCAATGCTAACCGCACTCCGGAATCACTCCGTCAGCAACCCACCTCTAGAACACTGCCAGCACAACTGTGAAACTAAATAGGCTTGGCGCAACCCCGCTGCCCTGATGGCGACAGAGTACTATTCCCCAGTAAAGGAGTCTGCTGCGTCAGCACCTGTGCGCTGCATACGAGATGGTAAACATTCTGTAGAAGTGGATGGAGAGTCAGCGTGCATACATCTAAATAGTGTGGGCAGGATTCCTTCAGCTTGACGGAGAACTTGGATACTCTGCCACGGAGTGATGACATTAGTCCTGCCAAGACCTAAATAAAGCTCTACGGGGCTCATTATGATGGCGGAAGGACCGCCGTCACCGGCCGGCGGGGGCCTTCCTTCCACCATCATACTGAAAATTCCCACCGCCAAATTAGGATGGCAGTGGGAATCACATTGGTTCCGCAGTGGACCGCCCGCCATGGTTCCGCAAGGTGGTCCTTTTCCGCCCGCATTGCGGAACCTGGAACCAGGGCAACATTGTGGCGGTGCCGTGCAGGCACCACCATAGTGATTTCAGTATGCCCTTCCACCTGTCTTTTTGCGGCCGATATCCCGCTGCAAAAAGACAGGCGGAGACGGGCTTCGGGGGCCTGTTGCAGGCCCCCTCTGTGTGGGGGCGGTGGTGGGTGCACTGGCGGGGTACCCATGGTACCCCCCTGCAGTTCCATGCACCAAGTGGTAGGCACCGCGTGGTGCCTGCCACGTGGTGCAGGGAAATGCTGTGCATGCTCTTTTGATATTGCGGACAGGCAATGTTAAAAGGCCAGGATGCGCCCGCCAGTATGACAGGTGCATCCTAATTGCACTGGTGGGACCGCCACACGTCTGGCGGGTGGTCCCAAAACCGTTATGATGGCAGGCAGACTGATGTCCGCCCGCCATCATAATGAGCCCCAAAGTTCTAAGTTCTTGCAGTATAATTTTGACATCCAACACATTCCAAGAGGAAGAAACATTAGGGCAGATTATCTGTAGAGGGCATTTAGCTTTTGGACATGTTGTGTTCACCCGAAGAGGAGGATGAATAATCATCGATTATTGCCGCAGTCGAATATATGTACTAAGGTTGGATTTGATGAAAATTAGTGGTTTGAGTGAAAAGTAGATGAATATTTGATGTTGGTGCAAAAGTATGTTGTAGAAGGTGGGCTGAAGGAAAAGTCATTGCATCCAAGGCTCCAACCTTATTTAAAGGTTGCTGATGAATTAACGTTGGTGAAAGGGAACATGATGAGGAGGGGTGACAAATATGTACCTCCTAGTTTGTTACATACCAGAATTATACATGCTGGACATGAGGGACATTTGGGTCAGACAATTACCAAGCAAACACTGCAACACTAGGGAAATTATTGGATAGTGAAGCGGTAAAATTACCTATTCCCACACCATTCACTGCTTCAGTAGAGAAAAAGTTAGATTGCAGAGGGGTAAAACTTACTATTACCATTCTAGTCAGTGCAACAGTAGGTCAAGTGTTGGATTTTGGAGGAGTAAAATTTACTATTCCCTCGCCAGTGAGTGCAACAGTAGGGAAAGTGTTGGATTGAAGAGGGGTCAACTTTACTATTCCCATCCCAGTCAGTGCAACATTAGAAACCAACAAATTCTCTTCAACATATTAAAATAATTTCAAAAACATAATGAGCAATTAAAAATATAAATATGTAAACAAATTAACTACAAATATATTTTATATTAAAAATTAAATAAAATAAAACAGATAATCTTAAATACAAATAAAGAACTACAAATAATATAATTAAAATACAAAAACATATTCTCAACATATTAACAACTAACAAGTAAAATAATATTTACTTTTAAAAAACTCAACTCATACAATTATAACTAATATTTTTTTAAATAAAATAATTACTTATATTTGGATTTGTTATAGCTTAAGTTACATTCTACCCTAACTTCAACAAAGAATATAATACATATCTAAACATTGTATTCAAAATAATATTATTTACACATATTACATATTTAATTATTACCTAAAATATTAATAAAATACATTTATTCCTAAAATAATGATAGTTAATTACCACCCCATCATTTATCCTTACAAATAAAACAATGCGCAGCAGACATATAAATAAAAAAATATTATTTTCAACATTTTAAAATTAAATCTTAAATAAACTTTTATTATTAACAAATAAGTAATAATAAATTCAACATATTTAATTAACTTCCCACCATTTATTTCGACATCTTCTACAACTCACACCTAATATATTAAATGAAAAATATTTTATGAAAACATTTTACATAAATATTTTACATTTCTATAATGATTACAAATGCATTTTATTTATTATTTAAGAAAAATAATTTCCTATACACCCTTAACACATATCGAATCTACAACACACACCCCAAACAAAAAATATTACTCAATTTACATAAATATTTTCTATTTAAATAAATAATATATTTTTTAATTATTAATAATCAAAAATAAATGTATTAAATAATTCTAATGTAGTTACTTCCCACACAACACCCCAGAACAACTCACAGCCCACACCTAAAACCTAAAATTAACAAATATACAAAAAATTTACATCATATACATTTCAAATATATACTAAAATACATAATATAAACGATATTAACAGTTATGTTTTTGTAAATGATATTAATGACTTCTATATTTTCAAATTTGATTTTACTTACCTTAAAATCGATATTCTGAAGGATACATCTGCCTGTGGATTCCTCACCTTTTGAATTACCCCTGTGCCAGCATTCCACGGAAAGTATTTTCTTAGCTCTCCTACATCGATGAGGACGACACAATAGCACAGCTCCGCTCGCGACTCCGTATGACGTCATGAGAGCCATAAGAAGACCTTGTTGGTGTGCTGACGTTAGTTTCCTTTTTTCTGCGCCGTCGACGCGTAACATTTTTTTCTGGGACTCTCCATTTTACATGTGATAACATTGTTTATCTCTTCTACTTCGTGTTGCAGTGAGAATTGCTACTTCGAAGAAGTCGGGTTTCAAGCCCTGCAGGGAGTGTGGGGGCTGTATGTCCATCACTGACCCCCACGACTATTGTCTCTGGTATCTTTCTTCAGACCACGACGTCGAAGGGTGTTTTTGCTGTCGGAAGATGGACCTGAAGGCATAGAAGGAATGTGAGGCGAGACTCTTCATGGCACGGGCGAATAAAGAGAACAGGGGTCGCAAGAGATCGAAGTCGTCAACCTTACATACGTTGAAGTCAAAGAAGCATAAGAAGAGAAGGCATGGGTCTCGATGCTGATCTTTGAAGGGCAGGGCTTCGAGGTCGGCTTCCCCCGTACAGCTGCGTTGTGACAAGGATGCAATCTCGCCTTCTACGCAGGCGCCCAGGGATTCTCCTACACCCAGGGAGTCTTCGCCTGTCCTGCGGCTTTGCCTGTATTGGCTCAGATGTCTCCAGCACCACGGCCTCAGCCCCCATAAGGCTTCGGATGGACCGAGACCAGGGGGCTCCGGATCCTCATCCTCCTTTTACAGGACCAGGAGCAGATCCGTCGCATTTCCTAAATGCAATGTTTGGCATGTTTGCCAAGGTATCTTACCCACCGGTGCGCCATCTGCCCCGTGGGTCCGCTTGCCTTTAAATTGGACATTCCCCAGCAGTATGCCCAGGCACCTTTCATGACTTTCATGCCAACGGCTTCGTCATGGCAGTGTCCGGCTCTGAGGTTTTCGACTCAGATACCTCAATCTCTGGCACCTTCTGGTGTTGGACCAATGTCCTTGTCTGCCCCTGCAGTTTCTAGGTCAGTGGCAAGACGGTATAAACCTGCTCCTGGTAATCCAGCTTTTCTGTCTGCCCATCCTTTGCCAGAAAGCTTGGTGGTTCAGGCATCTTGTTCCAAGCAGTCAACTGCTTCCTTACCCACCAACCCGTGGGATAGAGACTTGAAAATACTGGAAAATCTGCCGAAATGGTGTTTGGCTCAGCAAGTATGGCTCTGAAGTCTACAAATGTGACGTGTTTTCTAAGACGATACATTTGTTGGAATAAAAAGTATGTGTTTGCATTGTTTTACGTAAGTTAGCATTCGTGGCAGCATTTTTTATCGTGATCTAAACCAATCCTTTGCCATTTCCGAGAAACTGCCTTCTCTTAGTTATGTTTCTTCTGAGCTGAGTTCTGCCACACTTATGAATGCAGTGTTCTTATTAGCGCATACCTTTCCTCTTTAGATATAAGTCTTCGCCCACTTGTCTAGGGGCGGGCACAGGCAGAGTGACCTTGAATAGTAGATAATGTGTACCCGTCCTCAGAATCAAAACTTACTCCTTTGTCATTTACTGTCTAGCTGCATCTCTCTGGAAAATCCCATGGTGGGCTTGCTTTCAATGGTTTCGAAGTGTATTTAATGTATTGTTATGCTTGCTGATGTCAGTCCCTCTGCAGCACTCCTAAGCGACTGGGCATGTTGGGCTCCGCTCTGAGTGTACTCTGAATAAACAGTTTTTGGTTTGTATTCTCTACTGTCTGATAACGCTTCATTTTAGTAGAAGGCTGAGAGTTGGTCATCAGTGACTCAAATCGGGTCACTTCCTTCACTTGGCGCCCAAACAGAGACTCCTTCGCGTGAGTGACCTATCCTCTTCCACGGACAGGGGGAGGTCGAGGCCATTGTTGGGTCAGACAGATGGATCAGGGATCCCTGCATGAAGAGTTTTTGGTACTCGCAGCTGCCCTTTCTGTCTGGTCGGATGGTGCCTCGCCCAGCGGTCATCCCAACTGGAGTCCTGGCCGGCGGAACCCTTGGATGTGAGCGTTTGGTCTAAAGAGTCAGCAGTGGAGAATCAATTTGCTTTGACCTGCATATATCAGGTGAGTTTGTTTTAGTTCTTTGTGGATATGGTACCATTTTTGGTTTGTATTTGGTGGGGTCTAAGGACCGTCTTTGGAAAATAAGTATTTACATTTGTTTTGTCAGGCATAAAATAGTGAATGTTTGAAAATGCCTAATGTCAGCAAATTGATTTCTTTGTACTGCCGCTGTTGTTCTGCAGCTGCTCGATTGGAAGAAGCTCAGCAGGCACCTTCAGAAGGCACACCCAATTTTGATATGTATGTGAAGCATGGTCTTGGCTCTATTGTGTTTAGTACATTATAGCACAAATATATATATGAGGGACAATGGCGAGTTGCAGTGGTCGTTGACGGGCACGTTTGATTAACAAAAGATTGAGTACTAACAAGAACAGTTGTTTAAGAAACAAAGTAGCCAGTCTATATTTGATTCCCTCATAACATGGCAGAAAGTAGCTAGACAGCGGCGATTGAATGCAGAAAAAGAGGCCCGAAAAGGAAAAATGCAGATATTGACTCAAAAGGCTGTAGCATACGACAAGGAAAAACAGGAAAAGGGTGAGTTAATAACAGGTAGGATTCCGACAGTAGTGACCACTAAGAAGGGCTGAGTCTTGAGTGTAATTTTGGGGATTATCATCTCATATGGATTTCCAACATGAGGTATCAATTGAATAATAATTGTGAAATAATAGAAGTAGTTAATAATGGATTTGATGAGTAAAAATGTACAATAGTTTTTGAATATAATCTTTATTAGGCCTTGTCATGTTATATCTTGGGATGATAAACTGGTCCTGATTTGAATATACATCCTTGTAGCATACATTTACATACCTGAATGTAGAATTAAAGGAGATATTTACATGCCCTAATATAAATGAAGTTAGCGTTATACCTAACTATGCAATGTAATATGTAGAGTTGTATTGGTAGAGAATGCAGGGATAAAATTATATAAATATGATCAGTAAACATGCTTAAGAAAGAGCTTTTTATAAATTTTAGGAATGTACAGTTGACTAGCTGATAATCATGTTTGTTATTTCTAATACATAAGCGATAATGATTATGCAGAATGTGACATAATAATGAGGGACAAGTTTGTTAAGGATTGACTTATAGGCAAGAGCATGTGTGGATTTATGCGCTGTTACATGACTACCTAGAATAATTACCACACATGCCTGAGATGAGTTTATAATACACTAGAATACTATTTTTGTAAATTTCATGGCTAATCTACTAACATAAAATATTCACCCTTTCTATTATGCAGTGGGAATATTGTCCCAATTATTTGGACTAGATGGCTGAAAATGAATCTCTATATATTGGATGACAACAATGTATTAAGGCTATAGTGGATGGCGGATGTCTGGCACTAGAGATATTGATTGCTAATTAGGCTTATTTGATTTGTATTCAGTTTGTTGGTGACATCGGGTGTAATTATAAATTTCTCTAAACGCTCTGAAGAATTATTTGAGACGCGCTAAGTGGCTGCGCCGTATTCACATTGTGGTGTAGACTTAATACTTTAGAATGCAGTAAATATAGTCACTAAAAAACACTTCCAAGATGGCGCAGATATTTGCTTACTATAGACTCTGGATTTTAGCAGTCACGTGACATAGGTTATAGGTGAAAAGAGCTCTACAATGGAGGACGCGTCCTCGTACTCGAGGTAACCGGCGTGAGGAGGACACCATGTTAATCGCAATACTTACACGGTAAGTGGATGAAAGGCACGCGATAAGCCCGGCACTCCAACGCTGGGGCTAGATATGTGGTTAGGCAATAAGGAGCTGCATGGCACGTATATTTGAGTGAACTTGAGATATGTACTCTTATTGGCATTATGTAGAGGCGAGCGGGCAGTTGTAACATGAAACTATAGGTAAACCGTTATGTATACATGCATATTGGATTATCACCTCAGAAATTTCCCTGGGTCATTGCTAACTTGTAGTAATATTTCGGGCCGCTTCCTAATAAATTATTTTAGCACGGTACGTAACTGCAATACAATATGGATTACAATATACTTGTAAGTCACATGGGGCAATAATCCATTAGATTTCGCGCGTGAAGCTTTACAGGTGCATAGAGACACACTAGAGAATTAGTATCATAAATTATAGGTTATACCCAGAGGGAATCATTGGTAGAAGTGAATGTAGCGAGGATTTTAATATATATGGAAGTTTGAAGGTGCTGTTATATTACACATGAGCCTGATTACAGCTCATTTTTTACAGTTGTCTACATTAGTTCTGAAATATGTACTACAGCAAACTCCTCTAGAGAAAGTTTACCCACGCCGGAGGACCGTGTGGGTTGGAATTAACACTGCACGATAAGTATGTAAATCTTGGTTGGGGACTGAGAATTCCCTGTAGCTTGAAATGCACTTTGACCAATTGGTAGATGTAGAGACTTATGTACATTGTTGTTTTGTTTCACCTTACAGTATGTACTGATAGAAGCCGTTTCAGGTCTGTTTAATTTTTGGCAATTTACACGCGTGGGTGGCAGGGCACTCACGTTTGCTTTTAGATCTTTGGTGCTTAATATGTCATCGCACACTTGGAACAGTGGTGATTAGTCTCAATAGATACATATATTCACACATATTACATTGATTCTTACTAAATGAGTTTGGAATATACACTTGTATTAAAATGAAATTGCATTTCTTTTGTGTAGCTGAAGTAATTTCCTTAATACATTTTTTGATTGGATTTCACTAAACTCACTTATTGTTTTGTCACGGTAAAGGGACTTTGGTGGTATGTCCACACATTGCTTTATGGACGATTTTTAAATTTAGTGACTGTGATTTGTTCTTTATCTAGCCTTGAAAAAGTCGCATGTAAAATACATGAAGGCGACGAAACGTGTTGGCATTTGACATTGGCTTTCCGACTGAATAATCACAGTTCGTGATATTAAATGAAGGACCAAGTAAAAACTAAAGACTAAAGCTTCGCATCATTTTTGTGTGAAAATTGTGTATTGTAGAATTACACTCTTAATACTGTGATGCTATGAATTGCTGTGTGCTAAGGGATTTGTATTAATTCAGGAAAAGGGTGTTGAATGTGAAGATAGGAGGTTTCGATTACACATTGATAAATCGTATGTTGTTCAGGAAGAAGATGACACTTTTGTGGAAGAATTATTCGATACTCGACCTCCTCCTCATATGCCCTACAAAGAATATATCCCACTGTTCCTCTCCCCTCACAGCCATCTGTTACAGTTGCGTCCACTGTCTCTGTTCCAGTGTCTACCGGTATTATGACAGCAGCTGTAGCTTCGGCTCCCCCTCCTCGTTTTCCTTCTGTCTCTTTGCCGTCTGTGGCAACTGTGACTGTTAGTACCCTGCCACACCTATTGTCTAGGCATCCCTCTCGCCAGCTCTTTCTTCCGCGGCACAATTGGCGACGATAGTGTCTGTCACTTCTGTTGCTTCTCCCACTATGGTCTTTCGTCCTCCATCATTAGTAAGTAATGGGACACCAGGGCATGGATTTGAGGATAGGGATTGGATGAAATTTAAGGAGCTCATGGGACCGTTACTGTGATCTGATGTGGGAGATGCTGAGAAACAGGTAATAGCCAATCAGGCTGCACAGTGGGCCCCAAATCCTTTTAATAGTGTAGAGGCTGTTTGGGCGACCATGAGAGATTTTGAGCCCTTTATACAGCAGCTTGCCCTTAAACATATATGCGCAATTTTAACTGGTTAGCACTGCTTTGAAGTGGAAGCACCTCAAATTTTATATGACATGAGAGATCGAGTGTATATTAGTGAATTCGATCTAGATAACACCCTGAGATACCGGAATTAACGGATGGCTGTTGTAATGTTACTCGAGCGGCAGTGGTGGCCAGGTTTCAGGAGCAATGGGTTTATACTCTGTGGAAAAGACATGAGGTTTTATCCCCTAAGACTCATCTGTCTGACCCTAGGAACAATCCTACTCCATATTATAAAGAATTGACTGAAGCTGCCTCTTCTACTGCAATGACTCTTGCTGATGTTGAAATGTCTTATGGCCTTCTTGTTCCGGCTGATATTTGGAGGCAGGTGCACACGCAAGGTCATGTTGTGTAATTAGGAGGTAGATGGGATCAAATTAAAGCATGGGACCGGGAAACAAAGCCAGGTGATAAGCCCGAGCGGAAATTTCGGCGTTGCCAGGCCGCATTATCACGTATATGCATTCTCCTATTCCGCCGAGAAAGGTAGACTGGGATACATCGTCGTCTTGTCGACAAAAGACAGATGAGAGTGTGTCTGATTTTTTCACATGGTTTGAAGGTACGTTTTTGGATTACAGTGGGCAGGATTTGTCTATTGAGGGAGGTGTTTGGTTGTTCATTAATAGATTTGTTTCTAATTTGCTTCCTTAAATTGTGATTCAATTGCAGGCTTCTGAGAGTACTTGGTCCACCTCTTCCCCTTCTGTTTTTTAGAATATGGCACAGTATTATGAGCATAAGGATAACGAGGAAAAGGAGAGGACAGAGAAAAGACATAAGGATTTAAAGACGAGGGTGTTGTTACAGCAGGCTCTTAGAGGGAATGGTAGAGGATGTAGTGATCCTGCCCGACATCTTCACGCACTAGTAGGCAGCCAAATATGACACCTTTAGGTCCGAATCATTGTGCGTATTGTAAAGAGGAGGGACATTGGCCTAGTGAGTGTCCTGTGCTTTTGAGGAAGGTAGCAGTCCCTAGAGGACGAGTTTCCCGTGGATGGGATCGTGGAGCTGGTGGGGCTGATAGGGCACAGGGTGCCGCAGACTCACAGGGTTGTTCTGATAATATTAATCTCTCACCGTACCCTCGTAGCCAGACTTCACAACGCTGGGCTACGAGGAACCGCCCTCAACTGGATCCAGTCCTTTCTCTCCGCCAGAACCTAGAGGATCAGACTCCCGCCCTTCCTCTCCTAACCCACAGAGATCAACTGCCGAATACCCCAAGGTTCATCACTCAGCCCCACGCTCTTCAACATATACATGGCACCCCTCGCCGCCATCGTCAGACAGCATCGGCTCAACATAATATCATAGGCCGACAACACCCAGCTCATCCTCTTTCTCACGAACAACCCCGAAGACACCAGACTCTGCTTCCAGGAAGGAATGAAGGACGTCGCAGCCTGGATGAACAACAGCTGCCTGAAGCTCAACTAGGAGAAGACCGAGGTCCTCATCCTCTGACCCTCCACCTCCACCTGGGACAACACCTGGTGGTCCTCGGGAGACCACCCACCCCTACAGACCACGCACGGAACCTCGGCATCATCTTTGACTCCTCCCTCACCATGACCCGCCAGATAAACTCCGTCGCCTCCACCAGCTTCAACTGCCTTCGCATCCTCCACAAGACCTTCAAATGGATACCTACCCCCCCCGAATGCAGAAAGACTGTCACCCACACACTCATAACCAGCAGACTGGACAACGGCCACGCCCTCTATGCCGGAATCAACAGAACTCTTCTACACAAGCTCCAAACTGTCCAAAACGCCGCCGCCAGACTCGTCCTCGGGACCCCATGGCACAAACACACGACCCAGCACCGACGTGGCCTCCACTGGCTCCTCGTCAAGAAGAGAATAACTTTCAAACTGCTCACCCACACCTACAAATCCCTCCAGAACATCAGACCCAAATACCTCAACGAGAGAGTCTCCTTCCACGTGCCCAATAGGAACCTCCGCTCCACCGACCTCGCCCTGGCGGTGACCCACCGCATCCACAGAAGCAGAGCGGGTGGAAGAGCCTTCTCCTATATAGCAGCCAAGGCCTGGAACGAGCTCCCAGCTAACATCAGACACTCCCGACCCTGCACACCTTCAGCAAGAACCTCAAGACATGGCTCTTCGACTGAACCGGAGCTGCACTCCCCCCACCCCCCCCAGCGCCTTGAGACCCTCACGGGTGAGTAGCGCGCTCTATAAAACCCTGATTTATTGACTGATTGATAATTATTATGCGTGTGTATTAAATGTGCCCGTCAATAGCTACCCATGTTTGTATAAAAAGGGTGTCTACTTGGAGAGTACCCACTGTCTGGGGCGCTGGGATTAGGCACGGTAGGGTATCAGACACGTCAGAGCTTCACTAGCGGTGTAAATACATTCCACGTGGATTCATTGTATGCATAGTCGCCTTTTAATGAATATCACGCAAATCGTCATGGTGAAAGGTACGTGCGGTTTGTCCAGCATGTCCTAGGTGTTTCTATAAATATATTAAAAAAATAAATAATAAAAAACAAAGGCCGGCGCCAGGGGATGGGGTCCCAGGGGCCATAAGTGGCCTGAGGAGGGGGGCAACGCAGCCCCCCTCCTAAAGAATTTAAAAAAAAAAAAAGGCCATGCCCCGGGTGTTGGGGTCCCCGGGGCCGATGAAGGCCTTGGGAGGGGGGCCACGCGGCCCCCTTCCAAATTTTTTTTTTCTAACAATAAATTAGGGTGCTGGCCCTAGGGGATGGGGTACCCAGGGCCAATAACTTAGAAAAAGAAGGGGGGCCACACAGCCCCCCTTCTTAAAAAAAATAAATAAATAAAAGACCGGCATCGCGCCGGAGGCCACACCCCCTCCTTGCAGCACTCTGCAAACGTGCCCCCTGGCGAGTTGTAAGTTGGGTAATTAATTCCCCTTTAATACTGAGGCCCCTGAGGGCCAACTAGCCCAACAGGTATCTCCAGAATGCACAAGGGAGCTGCGTTGCAGACAGGTGTTCTACGGCCACACCCCTTTTTACACCTCTCTGCAACGCAGATCTGTGGCGCTTACTTGAGGTACCTAGTGGGCTAGTTTGACCCTAGGGACCCTTAGGATTCAAGGGGACTCAATCTCTCAACTTAGAACGGCCACAGGGTGCGTTTACACAGTGGTGAAGGGAGGGGACGGGGCCTGATGTGACGTGTGCAAACACGCCCTGTGGTGCGTTTTAAGTTGGGGAAATAATTCCCTTTCAATCCTGAGGGACTCTGGGGGCCAACTAGCCCACCAGGTGCTTCCAGTAAGCGCCACTGCGCTGCGTTGCAGAGAGGTGGTGCAGGCCGTGCCCCTTTTTACACCTCTCTGCAATGGCGCTTACTGGACGTACCTAGTAGGCTATTTTGCCCCTAGGGATCCTCAGAATTCAAGGGGACTTAATCTCCCAACTTAAAGCGGCCACAGGGCGTGTTTACACAGTGGGGAAGTGAGAGGACAGAGCCTGAGGTGACGTGTGCAAACACGCCCTGTGGCACGTTTTAAGAGGTAGTTTTAATCCCCCTGCCCTATTATATACTAGGGGCTTACAGAGGAAGTCATGCTAATCACAGGGGGACCCCAACGCATAGTGTTCCCTAGTGTATGTAGGTGTTTTCACTGTATTCTAAGTGTCTTTTAACATAGCACTGGCTCTAGGACTGGTTAGTCAGACTCAGTTACCACCAGTATCCGTCTAAAAAAGTTGAGGGTGCAGGATGATTTTCCAACAAGGCTTCTTTCTGCTCTTCTGTTTGTTCTTTCTGCACGTTATCCTTCTTCCTGCACTTTTCTTTGTCTTTGAGGACTTTTGTTGCTTCTATCTGCATTCCTTTTTTTTCTTTCTGTGGGTTTTTTGTTCTTTCTTCACATGTCCTATCTCTGTAGGCATAGTTAGAAATTAGCATTTAAAAAACCTTTGAAATTCACTGAAAAAACCATAGGTTTCAGGCACGTTATAGTTAGGAATTAGCATTTAAAAAACCTTAGAAATTCACTGAAAAAAACATAGGTTTCAGGCACGTTATAGTTAGGAATTAGCATTTAAAAAACCTTAGAAATTCACTGAAAAAACCATAGGTTTCAGGGGCGTTATAGTTAGCTGGACTTTTCAAACCATTGAAATTCCCTCGTTATAGTTAGTTCAGTTAACTATAACTCGCGCGCCCGCAGTGCACTGCTGATGACGTCACATATTATATCACTCATGACATGGTCAGTGACATCACTCATGACATCACTGATGACATCTCAAATGACATCACTGATAACATCATCCTTGTGATAGAGTGGCAGACCTCCTCTCACCCTAATATAACCTTTGATACACACATTCAAAAATAGAAACTACAATTTTCAAAACAATGGACATACCAATACCAGTTACAACAACCTATTCCGTAATTCTAAGATCCACATACACATCCACTCATTCACCAACAGTCCTATGCAGTCGCTCATACATGTACTCACTCATCATATGTACTCATACACCTATACATCCTGTTACACAACGCCACTTATCCATAGAGTTACTCACACACATAGTCACTCATGCTAATAAAGAATCAAACATCCATTTACTTGCATATACAGTTATACACACACCACCACACTTACTTCTACAGAAACTTACACATATTTAGTCTTTTAAACAATCACTTATAGAAACACATACTTATTCATACAGGAACTCTTCCAATCTCTCACTCTCACATATACTCACTTACATACACCAATATTCACATATACTAGTTTAAAACATATGTAGTTACTCATAAAGACACTATTGAGACAGTCATTCACTCACTAACACACCCATACACACACTCATCCACCCATACAGTCCTGCACACATGCTGTCTTCAACACATACAAACAGTGAGTCACTCATTCATGCACCTATGCACTACGTAATACCCCCCACCGAACCAGACACTCAGACACTCATACTGATACTCAAAAAACCAACTAATAACCTATATAGACACTCATGTAGCTACTCACCAACCCATGCAGCCACTTATACTCAAAGTGAGAGACTGATACAGATATTTACATATTTAAACATTACTCACTAAGCCATGTATTCACTAAGATAAACTTAATCAGTCAGTTATACAATCAATTTTTCAAAAACAAATCATCCATTTAGACACTTGTATACCCATTTATTCTTCCGTCGACCTTGAGATATACATATATAAAACATATTTAATTTTCAGAAAAACACTCATTCACTGGATGATGTCATCAGTATCTGAAAGAAACAAGTTAGTTAGATTCCTCACCTTAGAATATCCCCAGGCGTCAGGCTGGATCCGGAAAGATATTTGTAGCAATACCCCTTGCGCGTCGCTAGGCGTCATCTGCGGCTCCGCGTCCGTTGTTGGCGTCGTGCGCTGGAATTGACTCTTTTTGGTCTTCTGTCGACTCGACTCTGGTGCCGGTAGGATGCCTGGGTTTAAAGCCTGTGACTCCTGTCATCGACTGATGTCAGTGACGGACCACCATCGCCGGTGCCTTTACTGCCTGGGGGCCGACCACGACGCGGAGTCGTGCCTCGATTGTCAGTTCTTGACCTCGAAGTCTAGGCGGGAGCGGTCCCGTAAGCTTCTAGAGCTTCGCCACTCGGCTCCGCGCCGCTCACGGTCCCGGTCCAGGAGGAGGTCCAAGGACCGGTCGCGGAGCCGCAGTCACCATCATCGCTCGTCGGGCTCGAAGTCTTCGCGTAAGTCGAAGCAATCCAAGAAGTCCAAGAGGCGACACCGCTCTTTGGACTCCCCTCGCCGGTCGCACGACTCGGCCGAGAGTCAGGGTGGTCCCACCCCCGCGGCTCCATCGGAGCCGCAGGAGCCGTGTCCGTCCCCATACCCGCCGATCCCTGGGACTGACGCGACTCCAGTGGAGGTCAGTGCCTTCCTCTCGGCCATGAGGAGCCTGGCTCCGCCGTCGACGCCTGTCGGCGGGCCTTCGGGCCCCGCAGGCTCGACTGGGCGACCTCGCGTGCCGGCGGCTCCGGCGACGTCGACGACTCCGGTCCCGACGCCGCAGGTCCCCGAGGGATCCAGGCCTGGATCTCTGCCGGCGCCAGTCGACCTCACGACGCCTCCTCTGCCGGCGCCGACACCGGTTCCACCTCCGGCGCCGTCCCCAGACGACGCCGTTCCCCGGTTTAGCCCCGGTGCGGGTCTGGCGCCGGCGCGGCGCCGCTCGACGCCGCATCCGGCGCCTATGGATGAGCAATTCATCTACCGCCCGGCTCCAATTATTCCTCCTGTTTATCAGGACTCGGATGACGGGGGCGACTGGGAGGGGTCTGAGGACCCTATGGCCAGAAAGGCCCAACTTTCCCAGGACTGGGCAGACGAACTGGGGGATGCCAGTGGTCTGGTCCCCTCCCCGGACGCTGGTTTCATCTCTCCTCCGACTGTGACCTCGGAGGAGGGTGCATCTTTCTCAGTGATGCTGCGCAAGGCAGCCGAAGCCCTTGGGCTGGAGTTGCCTGCTGTGACCGTGAGGACTAACGTCCTCACAGAGGTGCTTCAACCGACAGCAAGCTCCACAAAGCCTCTGCTGCAGCTCAATGAGGCCCTCATCGATGATCTGCAGGGCACTTGGTCCAAGCCCTCCACAGTACCTCCTGTGGATCGGAACGTGGCCCGGCGCAACCACCCTGCTCCGGGCGACCCCAGTTTCCTGTCCCAACACCCCACCCTCGAGAGTCTGGTTATCCAGGCCTCGACTTCCCAATCCTCCTTCCCGTACGCTCCACCGGATCGGGAATCCAAGAGGCTGAAATAGTTCGGAAAGAAGCTGTTCTCTTCCCTGAGTTTGGGACTGCGGTCCTTGAATACCGCTTGCCTCTTGGACCGTTATTCCCACCCTGTGGGATACGGTGGAGGACGTGCTGCCCCTGTGCCCGGTGGCGGTCCGGACACGACTCACCCAGGCGCTTGCTGACGGGCGAGATGCAGCACGGCATGCCATACGGTGTGGACTAGACACCACAGACTCACTGGGTAGGGCGATTTCCACCACGGTGGCGCTCCGGCGCCACGCCTGGCTGCGGTCCACGTCTTTCTCGGGGGATGTCCAGAGTTCTCTCATGGATATGCCCTTTGATGGCACTCGCATTTTTGGTGAGAAGGCGGATAGTGCGCTGGCTCGGTTCAAGGACTCCTGGGCTACGGCCAAGTCCTTGGGTCTCTCGGCCCCCCGGCCGCAAACTGAGGAAATATGAATTTTTATGGTCAATTGTGTCCCCTATCTAGACCCCAACGGCTTCATGTACATGCTACAAGTACATGTATGTTCCCTCCACTTCAAGCTATGAAGACGCAAATACAATTGTGTCCAACGTTAATATGTACTCTTTCATATCTGCCATGAATGGGCCAGATATTCCGTTCCTAAGTATGCCTTGCCACCGTCTTTATATGGTATACTTTTCATGTTTTCCAGCTCTGGCAAGGTAGGCCCTGAATTCTGCCATCGAGCCTTTTCCTGCTTCTGCCTCTGAAATGCTCCAGCCTGGACCTGCATCTGTATCCATGAACTTTGTCTTACTTCCTGCGCGGCTAACGGTGCCTAGCCCGGCCTGTTGCCTGCCAAAACTGTATTCAACCTTCAAGTTATCTGTTCCGCTCTTCAAGAAATGCATTCCTGTCTAAGTAGCTTAGGTAAACATCCCTCCAGCTGCAGAGCAAAGGGCCCGGCCTTACTGTCTCCGTGCAAGTAATTCATGACTCTCGTTGCCATAGTAGGCCCATGCCCCCTCGCATCCCATGTAGACACTTAGACGCTTGTACACGCACTAACAGTCAGTATAGAATAGGATCTGTCCGAGAAGACTTTTTCCTTCTAGATAATATAGTTCTTTAAACACAAGATATTAGATATGATTTAGGACTAGGTTGCCCTGACACCCCAGACTTCTGTCTCCTCATGTAGGGCTAAATGTCAAGTTCCCTTCACCCTCTAGTTACACGTCAATCACACGTCATACGGCTGCGCGCGCATCTCTGTCATGTATTTTTGCTGACTTTGCAGGATTCTCTTATGGATCCACCCACTTGTGTCATCATCATAATGACGTTTTTAGTATACGCCTCTATGCACGCCTATTGTAACGCCTTTTCTATTACGTATGTGTATTCTTATCAGCTGTTACGCCTCCTGCATCTGTCTTTACTGTAATGCATTACTATATATACTTTAACCTGTCAATAATGTATTGCTGATCCCTTCCTGAACCTTCGTGGTGACGGAACTCGATTGCCTGGTTCGAACCATCATTCCTTTGTAAGGAATAAATACCCTATTATACCCTCGAATACCACGGATTCTGCCTCCTATTTTTACTGAGTTATTCGTATTGTATTTTACCGCATAAATTAAGTCTAGGTAATTAAAATTTACCACATAATTGGTGCCCGAATAGGGACACCTCTCACACCCCACGCGCCGGAGGTGCGTTGCAGACCCGGTCTCCTGCCACAGCCGGACGGACAATTACGCGTACCCGCAGGATTTCCTGTATCTCCCTCAGGCCAACGGGGGCGACTGAGGCTGCGATCAACACCCAGACGAGGCGGTGAGGAGTGCGGAGAATCCCGACCAGAGCCTAGCTGAGAGAGCAAGATCCGAGGTATACAGAGGCCCACCAGATTCCGAAGTTCCGAAGTATCTAATTCACGAGTCGAGTCCAGTCCAGTTTGGTCTAGTCCAGTCCAGACTTCCGAGGCCTTCCGTTCCGTGCTTCCCGGTGAGTACCGTTGCTGAGGACGCATCTAGACGTGCACATTAGTTTGTGCCGGTCAAGACGGGTCTGGGTACACAGACCTGGTCTGCACTGTTTTAGCAGTGTATCTGTACTGTTTAGCAGTACATACAGTATATTTAGTATTATGCAGTTAACTAGTTTTATTCTAATTATTATTGTTCGTTCTAAAATGTTTTGATATGTTTTAAATGTCGTGGTATGAGTGATTGTTCGATCTTCATTATTGTGTTTATTGTAATTATTGTGTTCAAAAACCGAGTGAGAATTAAGTAACAAGGTTCAAGATGCCGTTATTTTCAAAATTAAGACAGATAAAAACTAGAAAAGGGATACTCGAGGAAGCTGTTCCTATCCCACCTAGGGACACTCCAGGGTACTTTATGTACCATAAACATGGCCTAGATGCCGTATTATATCTTGATCTATGGGTGGACTACACCAAGGATTTGGCAGAGAGTCAGAGATGGCCCGCTGCTGGAACATGGGATGCAGATTGCATCATGAGAATAGAAGAAGCGTTATGGAAAAAGAAAGCCAGACAGTCACAGAAAGATGCCATTGAACTATGGCGTAAAGAATCGCATAGGCGCACAGAGAAAGCGCTCAGAAAGGAAGAGAAAAGTAGGGAAGATTCAGAAAAGGCCCGAGAAAACATATTAATTGACGAAGGTACCCGAATAAAAACAGAACAAGTAGACAGACAACGAAACACTCTTATGAATGGTATGTATCCTCTTCTGGCCGAGGGTTTGCCTAAGGCCACTTTGGAGGTACCAGAAGATCTGCCACCTCCGTTACTCCCGATTAAAGTACATCCCAAGACCGCAAAAGACATTTTCCTTTCTTCCTATTTAGACGATGCAGCCCCCGAATATGCTAATGGTGTGCAGCCACGCACACCACCCGTTAACGACACTCAACCCCAAAATCAGCTGCACTCACCTCTGCAGCAACAAACTCCTACTCAAGTTCTAACAATTCCACCTGTTTCTACAGTCCTTCCTGCACCGACACTCTCTACCCTGCACCCAACAAATCCTTTTGGACTTGGCACCTCAGGGGGTGCGACAGGAGGTTTTTCCACGCCACCGCCAAACACTAGATTGACTTATAGAGATTTAGCATACCGACGCACACCCCAAAGAATATCAGACAATATATTAAACGAGCCTCTTTCCGATTGTAGATATGATCCAGTGCCAGGAAAACACGACAGAATGTTGCTGTCTTCAGTACGTTTGCGACGAGCTGCAAACTATTTAATGACGTTACCAGGAATGGTTGAACATCTAGACAAAATATATCGCTTTATCCAATCAGGGCAAGGTCCTGAAAGTATTGCCGAAGCCATGGAATACCAGAAAGTAGACATACAAAAATTACTGTTACGCTTTTTTATAAACTGTTTGATCAGAAATAGAGATAGGCCTGAGGTAGATTCGGAGGAAATGCAAGCACTCACCAAATGGGGTCAGAATATAACAGACGGGAGACATGATAAACAGAAGTGTATAGAAGCAATGTGCCGAAGGATCAGAAAAGAAGTAGAACGAATACATGAAAACAGAGTAGAAGCAGATAAAACTGAATCAGAGGAAGAGGAGGAGGAACAGTCAGAAATGAACACAGGACAATTTGAATTACCAGCTAAACAAATGATAGCTTATGTAGGAAAAGGAAGATCTTTTAATAAAACAATACGTCCGATACATCCAGAATGTAACAGAATTTTTCAAACAGTTATTACAAATCCAAGGACCCCTGAACACTTATTCCAGGCTACTGATAAATTACTTCAAGAACGAAGGGGGTACCATGTGCTCGATTCTATGGATGAACAAGAATTAGCCAGGTGAGCAGTACAATGGGCTGACAGCTCTGAAAAATACAGTGATGATGCGCTAGCACACACGTTTCTGAATCTCGCCCCAGACGAACAGCGTTTAGCTAGCATATACATGATACAACATCTCCTTATATTATATAAAGGCCAACACTCCGATCCTGGTCCCCTACCTGATATATTGATAGAACTGCTCATGAATAAATGGAGAGGTTTAGGTACCGATCTAATTAAAGTAATTCTAGAATACAGACACAGATATAGTGCCTTTTTGGGCCCAGAACATGATCCAGCTCCTTCCATGGAGAGAAACCCGTATTACATAGACAGACAGAATCCCTTACGCGAAGTACACCCAGTCAGGAATGATGACAATACGTTTAGACGCGTGTTTGTGTACACGCCCATAACCAAAATAGAACTATTGGAAATGAAAAAATTAGTGCCCAGCCATGACAAAGATCCAGCAGGTTTTCACCGTGAACTAAAGGACATGTTACTCATGGGTGATTATACCTATCCTGACATTATGAAAATATTGAAAGTATTATTGCCTGCCGGTATTTATGAGAAACTCAAGGAAAAAGAATGGGAGGTGGGAGACCAAAAGATTGATTGGACCGCATTAGAAACTGAAGAAAATAACCGAACTGCAGGCGTAGGGCTTGGGGACAAAACAAAGGCATTGCCAGGTCTATTAGTACAAGTATTGCCACGTTTGTTAACTACGAAAAAGGAAGATTGGGGAGCAATCTCAGCCTGTAAACAGAAACCCGAGGAAGACACCAGTGATTTTTATTCCCGATTTGAAAAATGTTTTGGTATTAATAGCGGCCTGAAAGCAAATAGTGAGTCATATCCACACCTTTTTGTAACAAAACTAGTCGAGAATTCACTGCCGCAGGTTAAAAACAGAGTATTGAAAGTTGAGAGCACTTGGCAAGCTAACACTCCTTCACAAATGTTACAAATGTTACAGTATCACCAGAATAGAATTAGAGAAGAACAAGAACACGAACAAAGGCGTATGAAAGACACGAAAATGAAAATGCTTGTCGCTCAGTCAGTTCCAGCTGACGGTCATAAAAAGGGTGCGACACAGTCCAGTAATTCAGCGGTTCCCGTTAAAGGGACATGCAACTATTGTAAACAGCCAGGTCATTATATAAACGATTGTGCAGTTCTGAAACATAATATCTCCACGGGTAAAACGAAGGAAAGACCACGTCCGCCTAGACAGGATCAGATCCAACAACAAGTACCTCAGAATATACAGCCTATGCAAACTGCACAACAGACCGTACCACAACAACAGCCACAGCCTATTGCCGCAACACAAAACACGACACAACAGATGTACCAGTATGCACAAAATGACTATCCAGAGTATCAGCGCTACACATGAAATAGCCTAGAGAGGGAAGTTGGCTTACCCCTTATTGAGGTTCCTGTAGATCAAGAGGGTCCCTATGTGCAGAGTCAAGTATTAGGGAAAGACAGAAAGTTTCTACTCGATACAGGGGCAAGCAGAACAACTATAAGTCACGATGAAGTTCCAGGGGCACCCCTCTCAGGCTCACAAAATATTTCCCTTGGTTTTTCAGGAAAGCCCACTATTAACGAAGTATCGCAACCACTTGCATTCACAGTCGGTCCATTAACACGGACTACAGATCTATTGCTTACGAAATCATGCCCAGAAAACTTGTTAGGTATCAAAACATTGAAAGCTCTAGGAGCTATAATATGCTGTTCTCCGGACATAGTACGACTATTTTTGCGTGACTTTAAAGGTCACTACGTATCTAGAGACATGGATCACCGGTTACAGAATCAACCTGCACACTTATGGGCACAAGGCCCCACTGACGTAGGTTGTATGCACATTACACCTTATCGAGTTACGCTCAAAACAGGAGTGGTACTACCACGAATGCGACAATACAAGTTACCACCAGATGCTGTAGTGGCTTTACTGCAACTAATTGACGAGCTCATTGCACAAGGAGTAGTTGTAGAAACCGACTCCAATGTATGTAATTCTCCGATTATTCCGATTCTTAAACAAACCGACCCAAAAGCACCCCCAGTATATCGATTAGTTATTGATCTGCGAGAATTGAATAAATGCATTGTACCACAATATCCCGTGGTCCCAGATATTTCTTCATTACTGACAGCTATTGATTCAGAGGCAACGTTCTTTACTGTAATTGACCTCAAGAACGCCTTCTTCAGCGTCCCAATCGATCCGGAAAGCCAATATTTGTTCGGATTCAGTTTAAATGGACGAAGTTTTAAGTTCGCACGCGCACCTCAAGGATTTACAGAAAGCCCTAGCATCTACAGCCAAGCACTGAAAAGACAACTTGACAGTATCCACATGCCTGTTAACACTGCACTGCTTCAGTATGTCGATGATCTGCTGATCACCGCCCGAAGCGAACCCGAATGTGAAAAAGCATCACTGACGGTTTTACATTTCTTAGCCGACAAGGGGCACAAGGTGTCCCCTTCAAAGCTGCAATTTTGTGCCCAGCAAGTTGTGTACCTAGGGCACTTGCTGTCCAAATGGGGGAGACAGCTCACACCTGATCGTATCCAGTTAATTGTAAACATGCCACCACCCAAGACACAAAAGGAGGTACGGGCCTTCATAGGCCTCACTTCGTACTGCAGGCAGTGGATTCCCCAATATGCATTTTTAGCCAAACCACTCATTCAGTTGACAACCCAGGAGGCAGCGACATCGACTGTCCTCCCTTGGACTCTAGAACATACACAAGCTTTTGAAGACTTAAAGAAAGCTTTATGCCAAGCACCTGTTTTAGCGACACCATGTTACAGTAAGCCTTTTACACTCTTTGTTACAGAACGTGAAGGTACTGCTTTGTCAGTACTCACGCAGGAACAAGCAGGATCACACAAGCCATGTGCTTACTTTTCTAGCACATTAGATCCCGTAGCTCAGGCTCTTCCTGCGTGTCTGAAATCAGTCGCAGCGACAGCTCTAGCGATTAGACAAAGCGATTCCATAGTATTAGGACATCAATTGACAGTACAAGTACCACACGCAGTAGAGGTTCTCTTGAACCGAACACAGACACAACACTTGACTATAGCACGACTGACAGGTTACGAACTCACATTGTTTAAGCCACACATAGAAATCAGACGTTGTAGTACATTAAATCCTGCCACACTTTTGCCATTAAGTGGAACAGACCCACTGGCACATGATTGTATTGAAGTCATTACTATTACGACGAAACCCAGACAAGATTTGACAGATGTCCCATTACCAGATCCGGACCTGACACTTTATGTAGATGGTTCATGTATGAGAACAAGTACAGGAAAGTTAGTGGCCGCCTATGCAGTCACGACAGACACCGAAGTCATTGAAACAAATTGTATCGACACATTATCAGCTCAAGCAGCAGAGCTTATTGCTCTGACACAAGCCTGTATTCAAGCTAAGAATAGAAAAGTTAACATATACACGGATTCACGTTATGCTTTCGGAGTCGTACACGACTTCGGAGTCCTTTGGCGAGAGAGAGGTTATTTGACTTCTCACGGTGCCAACATTCAACACGGTCCCCTCATTCAAGCTCTATTAGATGCAATACATCTACCTACTTCAATATCTATCATGAAGTGCAAAGCCCATACAAAAATCACCGATATTATTTCCCAGGGTAACGACCTAGCAGACCGAACAGCTAAGCAAACAGCACAGAATCAGACTCATGCAACTGACTTAACAAAGACAATAGTTCCGACGCCGACACACTGCATGACAGTTAAGGATCCCGCTCTTGATGTAATTGACATACAGACACATGCTACACCAGAGGAAATAAAGAAATGGACTGAATTAGGAGGGTTCCAAACCGATCAGGGATGGATGACGAAGGAAAAATCTATATGGTTTCTCCCCGACTCAATGGTTCAAGTTATCATTAACACAATACATAGTCCAGCACATCTAGGAGAAAAAGCCATGTTAGACAGTATTCAACACATTTGGTTCAACAAAAACTTACGAGCTGCAGCCAAACAGAAAGTCCGAACTTGTATGATTTGTTGTCAGTTCAACCCAGGTAAAGGCGTTCCTGTAGAGCAGGGTGGATTTCAACCTCCCGATCACCCTTTTGAAGTCCTCCAGATGGATTATATCCAGATGGAACGATGTCGAGGATTCAAATATGTCCTCGTAGTTGTATGCGCTCTTTCCCGTTGGACAGAGGCGTATCCTGTTTCAGATTACACTGCCCCGACTACTGCCAAACAATTAGTTCGTGAATTCTTCCCACGGTATGGTTTGCCCCGTATCGTGTACTCAGATAATGGCCAGCCGTTCTCATCCGAGCTAATGAAACACATTTCACTCTTGTTAGGCTATTAATGGAAATTCCACTGTGTCCGACATCCCGAGGCAGCAGGTCTCGTGGAACGTCATAATCAGACCCTGAAAATACGACTTTCTAAAATCTGTAGAGAGAAAGGAGTCGACTGGATAGTAGCCTTACCGGTTGCACTATTTTACATGAGGATGGTAGCACATTCTCGCACAGGGCTATCCCCGTACGAGGTGGTCTTCGGTAGGCCACCAAATATGTGGGGGACGCCTATACCTCGTAAAATAACTGATGTTGATTGTAATATGCTGACAGATTACCTTGCTTCCTTGATGTCTGCACTACAATCTTGCCGTTCACAGGTAGCTGCAGCCTTGCCCGACAACACCGAGGTAAAGCCCCATGAAGTAGTTCCGGGAGATCTCGTTTTCGTCCGAAATTTCGACAGGAGGAGCCCGTTGGAGCCTCGCTGGCTACAACCGAAGCTGGTTCTCCTAACGACGAGGACAGCAGTGAAGGTCGAAGGTCGCAAGGGTTGGTTACACTCGAGTCATATCAAGAAATTTCATGGACTACCAGCCGATCTGAACTCTCAGCCCTGCCCCCTTCCAGAGACTGATTCAAAACTCCCCCTGGTTGAACCGACCGAATCTCAAAACTATAAACTGAAACTAAGGTCTAGCAAGTCAGACAATTCGATTGTTTAAGTCCTCTCCAAGGTGAATCAGTTGAATTAAGTCTTTGACATGTATCCTCTAGATCGAATGAGAGAGAGAAATAGACAGAAACAGCTCAAGAAACATGCATACTGTAAATCACTTCATAGTCACTGTATAGTGACATTGTTGATTATGTTTTTCCTAAGTCTTTTTATTATTGCTGCAAGCATACTGTTACATATGTACTATCCTATTTTCAAGCGTGCTTACAATGTTACTGCCGAACATTCTTTTAGTGAACTACCTCCACATGAGTTGTCCTATAGATTTGCGCTGCGCAACAACACATTCATTAGTATGTTACATCATTCCCACCAGACCAGCAATGCTACAAATTGTTGGATATGTGGCCGACTCCCTCCCTATCAGAAATACAAAGGAGTTCTGCCTCTCTTTCCATATCCGTTCACACACAATGGTTCCTGTGGAGCATGGTTTAGTTTGATTAACTCTTTAGATTCAAACACCGTAGTTTACCAGAGCAACTGGGTATGGGGAAACCTGAACTTAGTTTTGCTTAAAGCCTGTTATCCTAACAAGGAGGGACTTCCCAAAAGAACAGGAACTGACCTAGAAAATGAAGTATATGGATAAGGTAATTTTACACTTAACCTCATGATTCTAAATGTTGAATCTGAAGCTACACTAGTCTTGCCTGCTATGTCCGTATTACCAGTCAAAGGTGAATTATGTGTAAGAAAGAATGGTTCAGTACACCTGGGTCATAGTAAATGTACTACTGTGATCGAATTCAGTGATAAAGGCAAGTCTACATTTAGAGCTTCCCGTCACTCCTACTTCATCTGTGGTCACACCGCATATATACGCCTACCCCTAGATTGGGATGGTACCTGTTACATTGCATTCCTTCTGCCACCTGTTTTCCTAGCCCCTCCTGATTATCATAGAAATACCAATCTAGTACACCATAGATCCCAGAGAGATATCCCGATTGTTGACTACACCGAAACAGCATGGGAACAATATACAGACTTCAATAAAGGTCTCTTCCCTTACATAGGTGTTGTCTCAAACAGTAAACTGATACGTAGATTAACCAGAACCCTTGAAGCAGTAGTGAATGAAACTACCTCTGCCCTAGGCAACTTAACAGAGGAGCAGTCTGCGATGCGGATTGTTGTTCTCCAAAATCGTCTTGTCCTTGACGTCATCCTAGCAGATAGGGGCGGAGCTTGTAGGGTCATCGGATCAATTTGCTGTGTTTTCATCCCAGAAAACGCGCCATCCGTATATAAAGCCATAACTCGTCTTCACAAGATTGCAAACCAGATACATCAGAATGCAGGCATCTGGACATGGTCCGGTTGGTTCTGGAGCGTGTTGTCAGCCTGGGGATGGAAAGTCCTATCCTTCCTAGGTATTGGCCTCCTCATAGTATTCAGTTGCTGCCTATGTCTACAATGTGGACCAGCGATTTGCGGCCTGTGTGCCACATCGTGTATTCCACGTTCAAGTTTTCATTCAAGATCCCGGAAGAAGAAAGAAGAGCAAATGATGTTACATGAACAGATTGATGGATTTCTGAAGATCGATATTTCATGAGGGTCCGTAGGGGACAAGGAGGGAATGAGGAAATATGAATTTTTATGGTCAATTGTGTCCCCTATCTAGACCCCAACGGCTTCATGTACATGCTACAAGTACATGTATGTTCCCTCCACTTCAAGCTATGAAGACGCAAATACAATTGTGTCCAACGTTAATATGTACTCTTTCATATCTGCCATGAATGGGCCAGATATTCCGTTCCTAAGTATGCCTTGCCACCGTCTTTATATGGTATACTTTTCATGTTTTCCAGCTCTGGCAAGCTAGGCCCTGAATTCTGCCATCGAGCCTTTTCCTGCTTCTGCCTCTGAAATGCTCCAGCCTGGACCTGCATCTGTATCCATGAACTTTGTCTTACTTCCTGCGCGGCTAACGGTGCCTAGCCCGGCCTGTTGCCTGCCAAAACTGTATTCAGCCTTCAAGTTATCTGTTCCGCTCTTCAAGAAATGCATTCCTGTCTAAGTAGCTTAGGTAAACATCCCTCCAGCTGCAGAGCAAAGGGCCCGGCCTTACTGTCTCCGTGCAAGTAATTCATGACTCTCGTTGCCATAGTAGGCCCATGCCCCCTCGCATCCCATGTAGACACTTAGACGCTTGTACACGCACTAACAGTCAGTATAGAATAGGATCTGTCCGAGAAGACTTTTTCCTTCTAGATAATATAGTTCTTTAAACACAAGATATTAGATATGATTTAGGACTAGGTTGCCCTGACACCCCAGACTTCTGTCTCCTCATGTAGGGCTAAATGTCAAGTTCCCTTCACCCTCTAGTTACACGTCAATCACACGTCATACGGCTGCGCGCGCATCTCTGTCATGTATTTTTGCTGACTTTGCAGGATTCTCTTATGGATCCACCCACTTGTGTCATCATCATAATGACGTTTTTAGTATACGCCTCTATGCACGCCTATTGTAACGCCTTTTCTATTACGTATGTGTATTCTTATCAGCTGTTACGCCTCCTGCATCTGTCTTTACTGTAATGCATTACTATATATACTTTAACCTGTCAATAATGTATTGCTGATCCCTTCCTGAACCTTCGTGGTGACGGAACTCGATTGCCTGGTTCGAACCATCATTCCTTTGTAAGGAATAAATACCCTATTATACCCTCGAATACCACGGATTCTGCCTCTTATTTTTACTGAGTTATTCGTATTGTATTTTACCGCATAAATTAAGTCTAGGTAATTAAAATTTACCACAAAACTTCCGCCTTTCGTGGCCAAGGAAGGGGCGCCTCCTCACGCCCGCCTAGCCACCGGCCGCAGAACCAACCTGCACGCGGTCGCGGACGTGGATTCCGCCGAGGCGGTACTGGAGGACAACGTGCCGGTCAGTCCACATCCACCCCGGCAGCATCCGCCTCAAAGCCCTCCTAGTCCGAGCTTACAGGCCCATTCCACGCCAGTGGGCGGCAGAGTTCGCCATCACCTGCTCCACTGGCGGTCCATCACTTCGGACAGGTGGGTGCTGCAAATCGTCCGAAGGGGCTACTCCCTCCCCTTCGAGACGACCCCTCCAGCCATGCCACCGCAGTACCACCGTATGTCGGGGGATCACTTGAATCTTCTGCGGGAGGAAGTTACGGTCCTCTAGCCATAGAGGCCGTCAAGCGCGTTCCTGGTCCAGAAGTAGGTTGAGGTTGCTATTCCCACTACATTCTGGTTCCCAAGAAGGGCAAAAGGGGCCTACGCCCTATCTTGGACCTCAGGAGCGTCAACGCCTTCCTCCGGAAGGAACGGTTCAAGATGCTCACTTTAGCTCAGGTTCTGGCTGCCCTCGACCCTGGAGACTGGATGGTAGCGTTGGACTTGCAGGACACCTATTTTCACATCCCCGTCCTGCCGGCCCACCGGCGTTACCTGCCGTTCACGGTGGGTCAGGAGCACTTTCAGTTCACCGTGCTCCCCTTCGGCCTCACCAGTGCCCCTCGGGTGTTCACAAAAGTGATGACGGTGGTCGCAGCTCATCTGCGCAGATCAGGGGTTCCAGTCTTCCCCTATCTCGACGACTGGCTGTTGAAGGCGGGCTCGCCCCAGCAAGTCGTCTCCCACCTCCAGACTACGGCCGACCTCCTGCATTCGCTGGGGTTCTTGATCAATGTGCCGAAGTCGCACCTGAGTCCCTCCCAGAAGCTCCTCTTTATCGGAGCGGTTCTAGATTCGGCGCAGTTCCGGGCCTATCCTCCGGAACAGCGGGTCCGGGATATTCGGGCCCTGATTCCCATCTTTCGGCCTCTATCCTGGGTTTCGGTCAGGTTGGTGCTGTGGCTTCTGGGGCTGCTGGCCTCCTGCATCCTGTTGGTGCGTTACGCCAGGTGGCGAATGCGTGCTCTGCAGTGGGACCTAAAGTTTCAGTGGGCCCAGCATCGAGGCAACCTGTCCGACCATGTCTTGATCTCGGAGGGCACTGCGAAACAGTTGCAGTGGTGGCTCACAGACCGCGATTGGGTCAGCGGCAGATGCCTCTCCCTACCCCAACCGGAGCACGTAGTAGTGACAGATGCGTCCCTCCTGGGATGGGGGAGCCACATGGGAGAGGCAGAGATCAGAGGACTCTGGTCTCCGGCGGAGACTCACCTCCAAATCAACCTTTTGGAGCTGAGAGCGATCCGGCTTGCACTGAAAGCCTTCCATCCTTCTGTCCGGGGAAGTGTCGTGCAGGTGTTCACGGACAACACTACCGCCATGTGGTATTGCAACAAACAGGGCAGGGTGGGGTCGTGGACCCTTTGTCAGGAGGCTCTGCGCCTCTGGACATGGCTGGAACACCAGGGCATTATCCTGGTGGTTCAACATCTGGCAGGCTCTTTGAACGCCAGAGCAGACGAACTCTGCCGCCGGTGCATGATGGATCACGAATGGCGTCTGAACTCAGACGTGGCGCAAGGTCTCTTTCTGTAGTGGGGAGAACCTTGTATTCGCCACCGAAGAGAACGCGCAATTACAGCAGTTCTGCGCGTTGGAATTTCCAAGGCGGCACTCGCTCGGAGACGCTTTTCGTCACGAGTGGAGTTGCGGTCTGTTGTACGCCTTTCCGCCTGTACCACTTCTGCCCAGAGTGCTGAAGAAGATCAGGCGCAACCGGGCCCAAGTCATCTTAGTGGCTCCGGATTGGGCATGAAGGTACTGGTATCCCGAGCTACTCAGTATGTCAATCGATCCTCCGATACGACTGCCTCTTCAGGAGGACCTTCTGTCGCAGCAGCAGGGGACGGTCCTCCACCCGAACCTGTGTGGAGATTGAGCGGCGACAGTTGATGCCATTTGACTTGCCTCCTGAAGTCTGTGACGTAATTCTGGCAGCCAGGCGTCCCTCCACAAAAACGGCATACTCCTGCAGGTGGAAAAAATGTGTGGCATGGTGCACAGCAAAGGCTGTCAACTCCCTTTCTGCCCCTCTTTCTGAGGTTCTCCTCTTTCTTCTCTCTTTGGCCCAGCAGGGCTCTGCTCTGGGCACCTTGAAAGGCTATCTTTCTGCAATCTCTGCTTTCTTGCGGCTTCCTGATCAGCCTTCTCTTTTCAAGTCCCCTGTTGTTTCGCGTTTTCTCAAAGGCATTACTCACATGTTCCCTCCGGTCCCCTTTGTAATGCCTCAGTGGGATTTGAATCTTGTCTTAACCTTTCTGATGTGCGCTCCTTTTGAGCCCCTTCACAATTGTCCTCTTCGTCTTCTGACTCTTAAGACTGCTTTCCTGGTAGCTATCTCCTCGGCTAGACGGGTGAGTGAGCTCCAGGCTCTGTCATCTAAGCCTCCTTTTCTTTCTGTTCATCCGGACAAGGTTGTCTTCCGGACTCGCCCTACATTTCTACCGAAAGTGGTGACTCCCTTTCACATTGGGCAATCTGTCACATTGCCCACCTTCTTTCCGCCTCCGCATCCTTTGAGGGAGGAAGAGAGGCTCCACCGTCTGGACCCCCAAAACGTGCGCTGTCCTTTTATTTGGACCGCACCAAACAGTTCCGGATGGACGACCAACTTTTTGTTTTATACGTAGGTGCTAAGAAGGGGAGGGCTGTACACAAGCGGACCATCTCCCGGTGGGTCGTTTTGTGTATAAAGGTTTGTTACTCCTTGGCGAAAAAGGACCTTCCTGTTGGCCTGCGAGCCCATTCCACCCGGGCCACAGCGGCGACTACTGCCCTGGGGCGGGGAGTTCCCTTGCAGGACATCTGTCAGGCGGCGACGTGGGCCTCGCTGCACACGTTTGCCAAGCACTATTGCCTGGACAGCCAAGTCCGGAGAGATGGCTTCTTTGGCCGTTCTGTTCTCCAGGACTTTCTGGTGTGATCTTGGTTCGCAGACCCACCACCGGGGATGGTATTGCTGGGGTATCTATTCTAAGGTGAGGAATCTAACTAACGTGTTTCTTTCAGATGAACAAGTTACTTACCTTCGGTAATGATGTATCTGTAGGAAACATTAGTTAGTTAGATTCCTCACCGACCCACCCATCCTCCCCGTTCTGCGAACCAACATCTAGGGTTAAGGCCATCCTGTTCAGGGCCCTAGACTTTTTGGCACCAGTGTCGGTCTCTTGCATGGCTCTGCGTTCCTGGCGCGGAAAGCTATGTACAAGAACTGACGTCAGCGCGCGAAGGCGGCGTCTAAGTACTCTGACGACGTCATTCCGGCACACGACGCCAACGACGGACGCGGAGCCGCAGACGACGCCTAGCGACGCGCAAGGGGTATTGCTACAAAAATCTTTCCGGATCCAGCCTGACGCCTGGGGATATTCTAAGGTGAGGAATCTAACTAACTAATGTTTCTTACAAATACATCGTTACCGAAGGTAAGTAACTTGTTCGATGTCATCAGTGATGTAATTTGAGATGTCATGAGTGATGTAATATATGACGTCATCAGCAGTGCATTGCAGGCACGCGAGTTATAGTTAGCTGAACAAACTATAACGGGGGAATTTCAATGGTTTTGTACGAGTGAAAAGTCCAGCTAACTATAACGCCCCTGAAACCTATGGTTTTTTCAGTGAATTTCTAAGGTTTTTTAAATGCTAATTCCTAACTATAACGTGCCTGAAACCTATGGTTTTTTCCAGTGAATATATATATATATATATATATATATATATATATATATATATATATATATATATATATATATATATATATATATATATATATATATATATATATATAAAACCTACTGGCAGTCGCCAGTAGGTAGTTATAGTTAGGACCTATTATCCATAGGAAATCCCCAGCATTCTATTTGGAATAACTTTGGCACCGGTTGACGAATCTTCGCGAAATATTAAAAACTGGTGGGGCGCTCCGGTCCGCTCCTATCCTAAAAGTCTCGGGTTGATTCGTCAAGCGGGGGTCCGAGAAAAAACGGGTGTCCCAAAACGTTTTTTCCCCATGCAATTTTCCATAGGAACCGTTAATCCCAGCTGCAGCCCGAACTGCTGAACGGAATTACACAAAATTTGGCAAAGAGGTAGCCCTTGGTTCACACTCGTCCCTTTTGTTTAAATGGTGTAAATCCGTTCAGTAGTTACTGAGAAAATCAAAAGTAAAATCATAGATATATCTGGGCGGAGCCTAACCACACATCTCATCGTGAGATCTGATTGGCTGTCAGCACTTCATCCAAGAAGTGTTTGCAGCCATCTTGGGACCAATATACATGATAGCACCTCATTAAAAAGCATTGCAGTTAATAGAAGGTTTTCAGACTTTAGTTACATTATAAATCATTTGTTGATGGTACCATACTCATTTTAGGAATTGTGGTGTGTTCTAAGGTGATTTTACCATGTGAAAAAGCCTTCTGCTGGGATATCATTAATCATGTTTGAGAGAAAACTACTTTCTCATGCTTTTCCCACAGAGGTTTGGAAGGTGATCTATAAGCTAAACTGAGAGCATATTTTCTGTAAATTCACATTATCTTTCTCAGTCATGTGAGAATGAAGTCTGACATTCTCAGTAAAACATGTACATCCAACAAGGGCAGAGATGGTCAGTCGATTCCTTTGTGTTCTACTGCAGCTTCCCCGAGTGTTCTAAAGAACAGCTAGAGCGCTAACAATCCTACTTATGACAAACGTATGGCACACCTGAAGCCATCTTGATTGGAATAAAGTGGTAACTCTTAAAACACTTAATTTAAAAAGGAACAAAATGAGGGGGTTCATTTTGTCATAGAATGTATGATTAGTGCTACAGAAAAAAAAATTAGGGCACATTTTGAGTGACTTCTCAAATCCTCTTCTATTTCATTAAAAAATTCTGACATGCAGACTGAAACACACACTTTCAATACCAGCAGCAGACTTCCCTGGTGAGCAGTAGCTTTACTACAGTGATCTAATGAGCAACTAGAGTGCTAACATTCAGAATTTATGGCAAATGTGTGACACATCTGAATGCCTTCTTGATGGAACCAAAGTAAACAAACATTGAAAATGCAATAGGTCTCGCCCTCGTTTAAGTTAAAGCAATTCTGTTTGTAATTAGCTGGCTTTTCAGTTTTGCTTTTATTAGTGTTTTTCGAACTTTAATGTACATAACATGTATATGTATATGTATGCATGCATTTATATTTATATAGATATGCAGACTATATATGGTTATATATGTATGTATATATACACACATACATATATATAAATGCATATGCATATATATATGTGCATATGTGTGCGTGGAGGTAGAGGTGTAGAGGTAGAGATTTAGAGGTAGATGTAGAGAGTAGTAGAGAATGAGGTAGAGAGAGGTAGAGAGTGAGTAGAGAGTGAGTAGTAGAGAGTAGAGAGTGAGTAGTAGAGAGTAGTAGAGTGAGTAGTAGAGAGTAGTAGAGAGTGAGTAGTAGAGAGTAGTAGAGAGAGAGTAGTAGAGAGTGAGTAGTAGAGAGTGAGTAGTAGAGAGTGAGTAGTAAAGAGTAGTGGAGAGTGAGTAGCAGGGAGTGAGTAGCAGAGGGAGAGTAGTAGAGAGTGAGTAGTAGAGTAAGTAGTAGAGTGAGTAGTAGAGAGTGAGTAGTAGAGAGTGAGTAGTAGAGTGAGTAATAGGGAGTAGTAGAGAGCGTGTAGTAGAGAGCAAGTAGTAGAGTGTGTAGTAGGGAGTGAGTAGTAGAAAGTAGTAGAGAGTGAGAAGTAGAGAGAGTAGTATAGAGTGAGTAGTAGAGAGTGAGTGTAGAGATAAGTAGAGAGTAGTAGAGAGTGAGTAGTAGAGAGAGTAGTAGAGTGAGTAGTAAAGAGAGTAGTAGAGAGTAGTAGAGAGCGAGTAGTAGAGAGTGAGTAGTGGAGAGTGAGTAGTAGAGAGTGAGTAGTAGAGAGTGAGTAGTAGAGAGTAGTAGAGTGAGTAGTAGAGAGAGAGTAGTAGAGAGTGAATAGTAGAGAGTAAGTATTAGAGAGTGAGTGGTAGAGAGTAGTAGAGTGAGTAGTAGAGAGTAGTAGAGAGTGAGTGGTAGAGAGTGAGTAGTAGAGAGTAGTAGCGAGTGAGTAGTAGAGAGCAGTCAGCCGCTGTCAGTCAGTGTCAGTCAGTCAGCGCAGTCAATCAGTGTCAGTCAGTGTCAGTCAGTCAGTGTCAGCTAGAGCAGCTCTGCTGACCTGGTTCTCTGGCTCTAAAGCAGCTCTGCTGACCTGGTTCTCTCCCTCTAAAGCAGCTCTGCTGACCTGGTTTCTCTGGCTCTACAGCAGGTCTACTGACCTGGTTCTCTGGCTCTAGAGCTGCTCTGCTGACCTAGTCCTTAGGCTACAGAGCAGCTATACTGATCTGGTTCTCTGGCTCTGCAACAGATCTGCTGACCTGGTTCTCTGGCTCTAAAGCAGCTCTGTTGACCTGGTTCTATGGCTCTAAAGCAGTTCTGCTGACATGGTTCTCTGGCTCTAGAGCAGCTCTGCTGACCTGGTTCTCTCCCTCTAGAGCAGCTCTGCTGACCTGGTTCTCTCCCTCTAAAGCAGCTCTACTGACCTGGTTTCTCGGGCTCTACAGCAGCTCTGCTGTCCTGGTTCTCTGGCTCTAGAGCAGCTCTGCTGACCTGGTCTCTGGCTCTAAAGCAGCTCTGCTGACTTGGTTCTCTGGCTCTAGAGCAGCTCTGCTGGCCTGGTTCTCTGGCTCTAAAGCAGCTCTGCTGACCTGGTTCTCTCCTTCTAAAGCAGCTCTGCTGACCAGGTTTCTCTGGCTCTACAGCAGCTCTGCTGACCTGGTTCTCTGGCTCTAGAGCAGCTCTGCTGACCTAGTTCTTAGGCTCTAGAGCAGCTCTGCTAACCTGGTTTTCTAGCTCTACAACAGCTCTGCTGACCTGGTTCTCTGGCTCTAAAGCAGCTCTGCTGACCCGGTTCTATGGCTCTAAAGCAGTTCTGCTGACCTGGTTCTCTGGCTCTAGAGCAGCTCTGCTGACCTGGTCCCTTGGCTCTAAAGCAGCTCTGCTGACCTGGTTCTCTCCCTCTAAAGCAGCTCTGCTGACCTGGTTCTCTCCCTCTAAAGCAGCTCTGCTGACCTGGTTCTCTCGCTCTAAAGCAGCTCTACTGACCTGGTTTCTCTGGCTCTAGAGCAGCTCTGCTGACCTGGTTCTCCGGCTCTACAGCAGCTCTGCTGACCTGGTTCTTAGGCTCTAGAGCAGCTCTGCTGACCTGGTTCTCTGGCTCTAAAGCAGCTCTGCTGACCTGGTTCTATGGCTCTAAAGCAGCTCTGCTGACCTGGTTCTCTGGCTCTAGAGCAGCTCTGCTGACCTGGTTCTCTCCCTCTAGAGCAGCTCTGCTGACCTGGTTCTCTGGCTCTAGAGCAGCTCTGCTGACCTGGTTCTCTGGCTCTAAAGCAGTTCTGCTGACCTGGTTCTGTGCCTCTAGAGCAGCTCTACTGATCTGGTTCTCTGGCTCTAGAGCAGCTCTGCTGACCTAATTCTTAGGCTCTAGAGCAGCTCTGCTGACCTGGTTCTCTAGCTCTACAACAGCTCTGCTGACCTGGTTCTCTGGCTCTAAAGCAGCTCTGCTGACCCGGTTCTATGGCTCTAAAGCAGTTCTGCTGAACTGGTTGTGAGAAGTTGGCCTGATGTATGATGTCACTAGTTATAGTGTACACCTTATATCAGTCCAAATACCCTTATGGTGATTGGTTGTAAAGTCAACCTTATAGACCAGCTATCCTAGTGGTAGCATGGACAAGAGCAGTCTTAGGCTAAACTCTGAATGGCATGTGAAGCCAGCTGTGATACCATATATAATCCCTTGAATACCAAATGAAAGGACACCACAACAGATATATATATAAAATAAAGTGTATTTATTCTAAGCAAGCCCTCAGCACTCTTTATGAGTTTAGAGGTAAGTACAACACAGTCTTATTAATGCATACAGTAAGTCACACAGGTAAGTAATACAGTTAGGCCCTAGGGGCCACGCAAACCATATACTAAGTAAGTGGTATAAGAACCACTGTCACGGAAATAGAATAGGCCTAGGCCTAGGGAATCGCTGGGGCTACACTACACTAGCGTTAGTTAGGAAGTGGGAGGCCCACGGGATTCGTGTGCAGAGTGGAAACACTCACGCGTAATGCGTAAAAGTCAATAGCAATGTTACAGTTTAGAATTAGATAGATTTAGGACACTTCCGGAGTAGCTAGGAAGTTGAGACTTGAAAACTAGACACTAGGATAGTCACTATCCTGATGAGCACCGGAGTACCCAAGTTACCTAGCCCACAGGCTGCGGGTGCATAGGGGTGAAGATGCGTCGTTTTCGTCGTCGACTCCTATGGATGCCTGAAGAAAGATGCTGACAGGCAGTCAGTGAAGAGTGTCCGGTGGATCCCAAGGCTGGGATCAAGAAGAGAAGAAACCTGCAAGCAGAGGGGACAGAGTCAAGGTCACTAGCCAGTGACCACGTGGAACCAGGAAGGAACCAGGCGATGTCGTGAAGAGTTGCAGGTGAAGGTGAAGCTTGTCGCTGCAGCCAGGAGGACCAGGAAGCGTCGAGGACGACCAGGACCAGGAGGCGAGCTGTCCCCCGAAGGCTCTTGCTGTCGGCGGCGTCGAAGTTGGACTAGGACTCACCAAGCCTTGGCAAGCGGAACCCACGAAGAACAAGGGACTTGCTTCTGGTGCAGACCAGGAAGGTCTGGGGTGCTTCTTCTTTGCAGAGAAGCGGGAGCCAGTCTGGAGGAGCCAAACCAGCGCAGAAGATTTCAGGGAGCGTCGTCACAGAGGCCACTAGCCAGCGGGCAAGCAACCGGACAGACGCGGCAAGCAGGAAAATGCTGAAGGGCCCCACGCAGGACTCGTGGAGTGTGGGGGGCTGATCTTCGGTGCAGATGGTGCTTGGGGTTGGGGCTTCTCAATCCCCGGTGCACAACTTCGAGGGTACCTCAGAAGCTGCGCTGTAAGTTACTAGCCACTTTTCCCAGGTAGCCGGTCCCACGTCGCTCGTCGCCTCCACGGATCTCAGCTCTGCTGCAGATGTGGATGAGGGTCGGAGAAGTCTGGAAGTCAAGGCTCTGGTCGGGCTCTGCAGTCGGTTCCTCGTAGAACGGTAGCAAAGCAAAGGGTAGTCTCTTGATGGTGCCTGTTTGCACAGGGTAGCCACTCCTTGGCTACAAGGGAGATTCTTCAGTCTTCTTCTTTCGTCGAATGTCGAAGGTCCAGAGTTTCTGTTCAGTTTTGCAGGTTCAGGATAATCTAAAGTCTTGAGGCCCAACTCCCACTCTTATACTAATCTGGGGGGCTGGGATACCTGCTAGGTCACGCCTTATGGGTGGGACCTGGGAGGGGGTGGTTACACCCACTTCCCTTTGTCCAGTTTCGCGCCAGAGCTGGGGCTGGAGTGCCCCAGCGCCGGTTTGAACTGGACTATGCAAGGAACACCTTGTGTGCCCCAGGCATGTCTCATTCCTTTCAGCCCACCCTGCCCCAATACACTAAAGGCTGTCTGGGGAGGTGCTAGCACCTCCCCAAGCAGGAAACCTATTGTCCAGGCCTCCCTGGCTGGGATCCCTCCCAGCAGCAGGAGGTCAGACTTGTGTCTGTGGCAGCAGCATCCATTTTGTGATGCTGAGGCTTTGGTTAGAGATAAACAGCAAAGTAGGATTTTAACATGTCTCTCCCTCTAGAAGGGAGGAATAATATCCTCATCACCAGAAATGGTATGGGGGTATTATTCCAAAGTGTTAGACACCTTACACGACATGTTTTGATAAAGCCAAACCATAGTTACCATAACCGTTTAAGATTATAAGGCACTTTAAGAGTATATGGTAGGCTATATCATAGAACAGCTATAAGGACATGGTTCCGAAAGCTGCAGACAGGCTCAGCTCATGCTAGAGCACCATCTCACATGTTACCGAGCACTCTGCCTCCAGGATTGTTAAGGCCTGCCATAGGAGTGACTGATAGGTACACATGTGTCTATATATAAGGGCAGATATAGGCATACTATATCTAAGCAAGGGGTGATTACACGACCTTGCCCCAGCTGAGTGATCAGCCAGTTGTGTCTGATTGGAAGGCCAGACCAGGGGTGGCATAATACATGCTGCAGCCCCTGGGAGGCCTAGGGTACACCTATGCCCTGGGTACCTAGGGTACACTGTACAGGGTCCAATAAGGTGATCCTTACCAATTGTGTATGTACCTAGGGTACATGGAGTCCATTTTACAGAGAGAGCAGACAGCCTGAGACCCTGAATGGCAGGATCTCAGGCCAACTAAGTCGAAAAACCAGCTAGACACTAGGCAAAAAGTTGGGGGTAACCATAGTCAGATATCCACCTTCCTACACAACCCCCCCCCAAACGAAAGGAGATAAGGCTGGCCTTGACAAGGTAAGCCTCTATTGCCTGAGTGGCCATATAAGGAAGAACCAGCACTGGCATGGTTACCCCCTGTCTCATGGTCCACTAAGCAATCCCTCATCCTAAAGATATCATAGGGTCTCCACCATAGGGAATCTCTACCTTTGGTGTGTCTTTGCAAAGTAAAAGGCTGGTGTTGAGATGGAGTACTGAAGTGAGTGTCCCCAAAGTGAGGCCTCAGCTTCCTCCAATCATCCTCCACCATGGATGCCTTTCTTTCTCTAACTGAGTTGCACTGTGCTCTCAGGGTCAGCCTCTGGCTACCTAAAGCTGGAGGCTGGGTCCCTTTTGTTGGCTTACTGGAGGGACAGGTCAGGTTTGGGGCCCTAAGGTCCCATGTTTGCCTGTGCCCAACAGAATCCCTCTGGGGGAGGTCCCTAACTACCTGTGAAGGGGATCCCTCAGGAATGTTTTTACCCATCACCTGGCTAGGGCAACTAACCAGGCAATCCTCATTCTTTTGAAGGGGGGGTTCTTGTGGACAGGGGCCCTCTTGGGGTCCACTGGCCTCCCTGACCTCTGCAGCCCTGGGCTGACTGAGGCAGGGTAGAGAGAGGCAGGCTACCTGCACCAGACTGGGTCCCACCTTGGAAGGGGCCACTGACATCAGAGGCTCTGCCAGGCCAGGCCTGGCTACCTCTGGGGCAGTTCCTTCACAAGGGGTGAGGTCAGATCCCTGAGGAGGCTGACCTTTTCCTAATGTCTGGGGAGAGGGAGACTTTTCTTCCTCCCCACTACTCTCTGTTTGTGTGGAGTGATCCATAGTTTCAGGCTTCACTACACCTATATCAGTCTGAGTGTGGGCTGAGACCATTACAGCCTTGCCAACCTTTTCAGGAAGGCACTCAGTTTGTGTTTGAGCTGTGACTGTCACAGCTCTGCCAATTTCTACAGGGAAGTCTGTCTGTGCCTGGGCTGTGGCTACCACTGCCCTTCCAACCTTTTCAGGGAGGAAAGCTACTTGGACAGGGGTCGTGACTGGCACAACCCCACTACCCTTTTTGGAAAGGCCTACCATTTTAGAATGGGTGTCTTGTTCAACTCCAGCCCAAGCTGAGAGTTCTAAGTCATTCCCCAGCAAGCAGTCCACAGGCAAGGTTGGAGACACTGCCACCCTTTTAGGGCCAGTGACACCTCCCCAGCTGAGACATACCTCTGCCATGGGATGACTGTTCTGTTTGCCATCAATGTTAGTTACCTGGTATGAGAAACCAGGCAAAAGCTGCTCAGAGGGAACTAGCCTATGGGCCACCATAGTGATGCTAGCTCCAGTGTCTCTGTAGGCCTCAGCTTTTCTACCATTGATGTAGGGTTCCTGTCTGTACCTACCCAAAGTGTTGGGACAGGCAGTGAAGTTGGCAAACCCCATGCCACCATCACAGACAAGAGTAGCTGCTGCAGGGGAATTGGCTAAGCCAGGATCCCCCTGTGTTCCCCAAGAAAACCCAACCAAATTTTTGGGGGTACTCCCACCACCTGGGGGATTACTGCTGACAGTAATAGGTGGTGTGACAGGAGTAGTTGGAGGAACAGTTTTGTTTTTAGCCTGTGGACAACTGCTGTCAGTTTTCCAATGCCCAGGTGTTTTACACACATGGCAGTAAGGCTTTTTAACTGTGGTAGAGGAGGGAGCTTGGGACCCACCACCCTGTGTGGAGTTTTGGGGCCCTGAGGAAGATTTCTCTTTTGCTTTATCCCCACCCTTCTCTTGAGGCTTGGTGGTATCTTTCTTTTGGTCACCACCCTGATTTTTAGGCCTAATCCTGGTCCTGACCCACTTATCTGCCCTCTTTCCCAATTCTTGGGGAGAGGTCAAATCTGAGTCTACCAGGTGTTGATGGAGAAGCTGGTTCTGACAATTACTAAGGATCTGCTCCCTCATAATCAAGTTGTACAATCCTGTATAGTCCTGCACCTTGCTGCCATTTAACCAACCTTCCAAAGCCTTAGTGGCACAATCCACAAAATCAGACCAGTCCTGTGTCTGTGTCTTCTGGGTGTCTCTGAACAACAACCTATATTGCTCAGTGGTTAAGCCAAACCCATCTATCAGAGCACTCTTCAGGACTTTGTAATTGTTTGCATCCTCATCACTGACTGTGAGGAGCTTGTCTCTACCTTTGTCAGAAAAGGAGAGCCACAAGATAGCTGCCCACTGACTTTGGGGTACCTGCTGTACTTTGAAGGCCCTCTCCAAAGCAGTCATCCATTTGTGGATGTCATCCCCATTCTGATATGGGGGGACTATCTTGCTTAGGTTTCTATGGTCATAAGACCTATCCCTATCTCTAGGAATGTTGCTGCCACCAGTGGGTTCTGACCCACACAATTTTTGCTCTCTAGCCAGAGCAAGCTTCTCTTTGGCAAGGGCAATTTCTTCCCTCTGAATCCTCAGATTAGCTTCCCTCATTCTGGCTTTATGCTCCTTTCTCTCAGGTGAAGTCATTCCCCTGTGAGAGGAAGCATTAGAGATGCTAGAAACATGGGAGTGGATGGATTCCCTTAAAGGGGATCTGTCCCTCCTGCTTCTCTGTGAATGTCTACTTGTGGGTCTGTATGGGGGGACCCCATGCAAACTCCCATGTAAACTTAAGTTAGCCTGGCTAAGTCTCCTTACTTGGCTCTGGCTGTCTACCTCCCCATCTGAAGTCCCATCTGACTCATCTGTGGTGGGTAGGCCCTTATCTACAGCTATGGCACCATCCCTGGCAGCTCTTTCAGCATCATAGGCCTCCAGAAGCTCCACTAGCTGTCTAAGGGTAGGGTTTGCACCCTGTTTTATTCCTCTGGAGGTACACAATTGTCTCATCTCCTGGAATGTGAATGCATCATACCTAGAGGGAACCTGTCTAGGATTCTCCTCTCCTGAGGGAGCATCAGTGTGATCTCCAACCAGGGGCATGATTCTAGTGAGGGTGTGGTGTGTGCACCTACCTACACTAGTTGTATCTACTAAACCTCTCTAGTAGTTGTAGTCAGGGTGTGTTACTCCCTTCAACCTACAACCACTAAGTCCAGTAGGACTTAAGTATTATAAACTATGTTATATGTACCTAGACAATATCTGTGTGATCTTTCAATTTAGTATCTCAAGATTACAATGGTATTACAACAGCAAGCTCAGATCCCAACCGCTGCTCACCAATGTGAGAAGTTGGCCTGATGTATGATGTCACTAGTTATAGTGTACACCTTATATCAGTCCAAATACCCTTATGGTGATTGGTTGTAAAGTCAACCTTATAGACCAGCTATCCTAGTGGTAGCATGGACAAGAGCAGTCTTAGGCTAAACTCTGAATGGCATGTGAAGCCAGCTGTGATACCATATATAATCCCTTGAATACCAAATGAAAGGACACCACAACATATATATATATAAAATAAAGTGTATTTATTCTAAGCAAGCCCTCAGCACTCTTTATGAGTTTAGAGGTAAGTACAACACAGTCTTATTAATGCATACAGTAAGTCACACAGGTAAGTAATACAGTTAGGCCCTAGGGGCCACGCAAACCATATACTAAGTAAGTGGTATAAGAACCACTGTCACGGAAATAGAATAGGCCTAGGCCTAGGGAATCGCTGGGGCTACACTACACTAGCGTTAGTTAGGAAGTGGGAGGCCCACGGGATTCGTGTGCAGAGTGGAAACACTCACGCGTAATGCGTAAAAGTCAATAGCAATGTTACAGTTTAGAATTAGATAGATTTAGGACACTTCCGGAGTAGCTAGGAAGTTGAGACTTGAAAACTAGACACTAGGATAGTCACTATCCTGATGAGCACCGGAGTACCCAAGTTACCTAGCCCACAGGCTGCGGGTGCATAGGGGTGAAGATGCGTCGTTTTCGTCGTCGACTCCTATGGATGCCTGAAGAAAGATGCTGACAGGCAGTCAGTGAAGAGTGTCCGGTGGATCCCAAGGCTGGGATCAAGAAGAGAAGAAACCTGCAAGCAGAGGGGACAGAGTCAAGGTCACTAGCCAGTGACCACGTGGAACCAGGAAGGAACCAGGCGATGTCGTGAAGAGTTGCAGGTGAAGGTGAAGCTTGTCGCTGCAGCCAGGAGGACCAGGAAGCGTCAAGGACGACCAGGACCAGGAGGCGAGCTGTCCCCCGAAGGCTCTTGCTGTCGGCGGCGTCGAAGTTGGACTAGGACTCACCAAGCCTTGGCAAGCGGAACCCACGAAGAACAAGGGACTTGCTTCTGGTGCAGACCAGGAAGGTCTGGGGTGCTTCTTCTTTGCAGAGAAGCGGGAGCCAGTCTGGAGGAGCCAAACCAGCGCAGAAGATTTCAGGGAGCGTCGTCACAGAGGCCACTAGCCAGCGGGCAAGCAACCGGACAGACGCGGCAAGCAGGAAAATGCTGAAGGGCCCCACGCAGGACTCGTGGAGTGTGGGGGGCTGATCTTCGGTGCAGATGGTGCTTGGGGTTGGGGCTTCTCAATCCCCGGTGCACAACTTCGAGGGTACCTCAGAAGCTGCGCTGTAAGTTACTAGCCACTTTTCCCAGGTAGCCGGTCCCACGTCGCTCGTCGCCTCCACGGATCTCAGCTCTGCTGCAGATGTGGATGAGGGTCGGAGAAGTCTGGAAGTCAAGGCTCTGGTCGGGCTCTGCAGTCGGTTCCTCGTAGAACGGTCGCAAAGCAAAGGGTAGTCTCTTGATGGTGCCTGTTTGCACAGGGTAGCCACTCCTTGGCTACAAGGGAGATTCTTCAGTCTTCTTCTTTCGTCGAATGTCGAAGGTCCAGAGTTTCTGTTCAGTTTTGCAGGTTCAGGATAATCTAAAGTCTTGAGGCCCAACTCCCACTCTTATACTAATCTGGGGGGCTGGGATACCTGCTAGGTCACGCCTTATGGGTGGGACCTGGGAGGGGGTGGTTACACCCACTTCCCTTTGTCCAGTTTCGCGCCAGAGCTGGGGCTGGAGTGCCCCAGCGCCGGTTTGAACTGGACTATGCAAGGAACACCTTGTGTGCCCCAGGCATGTCTAATTCCTTTCAGCCCACCCTGCCCCAATACACTAAAGGCTGTCTGGGGAGGTGCTAGCACCTCCCCAAGCAGGAAACCTATTGTCCAGGCCTCCCTGGCTGGGATCCCTCCCAGCAGCAGGAGGTCAGACTTGTGTCTGTGGCAGCAGCATCCATTTTGTGATGCTGAGGCTTTGGTTAGAGATAAACAGCAAAGTAGGATTTTAACATGTCTCTCCCTCTAGAAGGGAGGAATAATATCCTCATCACCAGAAATGGTATGGGGGTATTATTCCAAAGTGTTAGACACCTTACACGACATGTTTTGATAAAGCCAAACCATAGTTACCATAACCGTTTAAGATTATAAGGCACTTTAAGAGTATATGGTAGGCTATATCATAGAACAGCTATAAGGACATGGTTCCGAAAGCTGCAGACAGGCTCAGCTCATGCTAGAGCACCATCTCACATGTTACCGAGCACTCTGCCTCCAGGATTGTTAAGGCCTGCCATAGGAGTGACTGATAGGTACACATGTGTCTATATATAAGGGCAGATATAGGCATACTATATCTAAGCAAGGGGTGATTACACGACCTTGCCCCAGCTGAGTGATCAGCCAGTTGTGTCTGATTGGAAGGCCAGACCAGGGGTGGCATAATACATGCTGCAGCCCCTGGGAGGCCTAGGGTACACCTATGCCCTGGGTACCTAGGGTACACTGTACAGGGTCCAATAAGGTGATCCTTACCAATTGTGTATGTACCTAGGGTACATGGAGTCCATTTTACAGAGAGAGCAGACAGCCTGAGACCCTGAATGGCAGGATCTCAGGCCAACTAAGTCGAAAAACCAGCTAGACACTAGGCAAAAAGTTGGGGGTAACCATAGTCAGATATCCACCTTCCTACACTGGTTCTCTGGCTCTAGAGCAGCTCTGCTGACCTGGTCCCTTGGCTCTAAAGCAGCTCTGCTGACCTGGTTCTCTCCCTCTAAAGCAGCTCTGCTGACCTGGTTCTCTCGCTCTAAAGCAGCTCTACTGACCTGGTTTCTCTGGCTCTAGAGCAGCTCTGCTGACCTGGTTCTCTGGCTCTAGAGCAGCTCTGCTGACCTGGTTCTCTCCCGCTAAAGCAGCTCTGCTGACCTGGTTTCTCTGGCTCTAGAGCAGCTCTGCTGACCTGGTTCTCTGGCTCTAGAGCAGCTCTGCTGACCTGGTTTTCTGGCTCTAAAGCAGCTCTGCTGACCTGGTTCTCTCCCTCTAAAGAGCTCTGCTGACCTGGTTCTCTGGCTCTAAAGCAGTTCTGCTGACCTGGTTCTCTGCCTCTAGAGCAGCTCTGCTGACCTGGTTCTATAGCTCTAATGCAGCTCTGCTGACCTGGTTCTCTGGCTCTAGAGCAGCTCTGCTGACGTGGTTCTCTGGCTCTAAAGCAGTTTTGCTGACCTGGTTCTCTCCCTCTAAAGCAGCTCTGCTGACCTGGTTTCTATGGCTCTACAGCAGCTCTGCTGACCTGGTTCTCTGCCTCTAGAGCAGCTCTGCTGACCTAGTTCTTAGGCTACAGAGCAGCTCTACTGATCTGGTTCTCTGGCTCTGCAACAGATCTGCTGACCTTGTTCTCTGGCTCTAAAGCAGCTCTGCTGACCTGGTTCTATGGCTCTGAAGCAGTTCTGCTGACATGGTTCTCTGGCTCTAGAGCAGCTCTGCTGACCTGGTTCTCTCCCTCTAGAGCAGCTCTGCTGACCTGGTTCTCTCCCTCTAAAGCAGCTCTACTGACCTGGTTTCTCGGGCTCTACAGCAGCTCTGCTGACCTGGTTCTATGGCTCTAGAACAGCTCTGCTGACCTGGTCTCTGGCTCTAAAGCATCTCTGCTGACTTGGTTCTCTGGCTCTAGAGCAGCTCTGCTGGCCTGGTTCTCTGGCTCTAAAGCAGCTCTGCTGACCTGGTTCTCTGGCTCTAAAGCGGCTCTGCTGACCTGGTTTCTCTGGCTCTACAGCAGCTCTGCTGACCTGGTTCTCTGGCTCTAGAGCAGCTCTGCTGACCTAGTTCTTAGGCTCTAGAGCAGCTCTGCTGACCTGGTTCTCTAGCTCTACAACAGCTCTGCTGACCTGGTTCTCTGGCTCTAGATCAGCTCTGCTGACCTGGTCCCTTGGCTCTAAAGCAGCTCTGCTGACCTGGTTCCCTCCCTCTAAAGCAGCTCTGCTGACCTGGTTCTCTCGCTCTAAAGCAGCTGTACTGACCTGGTTTCTCTGGCTCTAGAGCAGCTCTGCTGACCTGTCTCTCTGGTTCTAGAGCAGCTCTGCTGGCCTGGTTCTCTGGCTCTAGAGCAGCTCTGCTGACCTGGTTTTCTGGCTCTAAAGCAGCTCTGCTGACCTGGTTCTCTCCCTCTAAATCAGCTCTGCTGACCTGGTTCTCTGCCTCTAGAGCAGCTCTGCTGACCTGGTTCTATGGCTCTAAAGCAGCTCTGCTGACCTGGTTCTCTGGCTCTAGAGCAGCTCTGCTGACCTGTTTCTCTCCCTCTAGAGCAGCTCTGCTGACCTGGTTCTCTGGCTCTAGAGCAGCTCTGCTGACCTGGTTCTCTGGCTCTAAAGCAGCTCCGCTGACCTGGTTCTCTCCCTCTAAAGAGCTCTGCTGACCTGGTTCTCTGGCTCTAAAGCAGTTCTGCTGACCTGGTTCTCTGCCTCTAGAGCAGCTCTACTGATCTGGTTCTCTGGCTCTAGAGCAGCTCTGCTGACCTAATTCTTAGGCTCTAGAGCAGCTCTGCTGACCTGGTTCTCTAGCTCTACAACAGCTCTGCTGACCTGGTTCTCTGGCTCTAAAGCAGCTCTGCTGACCCGGTTCTATGGCTCTAAAGCAGTTCTGCTGAACTGGTTCTCTGGCTCTAGAGCAGCTCTGCTGACCTGGTCCCTTGGCTCTAAAGCAGCTCTGCTGACCTGGTTCTCTCCCTCTAAAGCAGCTCTGCTGACCTGGTTCTCTTGCTCTAAAGCAGCTCTACTGACCTGGTTTCTCTGGCTCTAGAGCAGCTCTGCTGACCTGGTTCTCTGGCTCTAGAGCAGCTCTGCTGACCTGGTTCTCTCCCGCTAAAGCAGCTCTGCTGACCTGGTTTCTCTGGCTCTAGAGCAGCTCTGCTGACCTGGTTCTCTGGCTCTAGAGGCGCTCTGCTGACCTGGTTTTCTGGCTCTAAAGCAGCTCTGCTGACCTGGTTCTCTCCCTCTAAAGAGCTCTGCTGACCTGGTTCTCTGGCTCTAAAGCAGTTCTGCTGACCTGGTTCTCTGCCTCTAGAGCAGCTCTGCTGACCTGGTTCTATAGCTCTAATGCAGCTCTGCTGACCTGGTTCTCTGGCTCTAGAGCAGCTCTGCTGACTTGGTTCTCTGGCTCTAAAGCAGTTTTGCTGACCTGGTTCTCTCCCTCTAAAGCAGCTCTGCTGACCTGGTTTCTATGGCTCTACAGCAGCTCTGCTGACCTGGTTCTCTGCCTCTAGAGCAGCTCTGCTGACCTAGTTCTTAGGCTACAGAGCAGCTCTACTGATCTGGTTCTCTGGCTCTGCAACAGATCTGCTGACCTTGTTCTCTGGCTCTAAAGCAGCTCTGCTGACCTGGTTCTATGGCTCTAAAGCAGTTCTGCTGACATGGTTCTCTGGCTCTAGAGCAGCTCTGCTGACCTGGTTCTCTCCCTCTAGAGCAGCTCTGCTGACCTGGTTCTCTCCCTCTAAAGCAGCTCTACTGACCTGGTTTCTCGGGCTCTACAGCAGCTCTGCTGACCTGGTTCTATGGCTCTAGAGCAGCTCTGCTGACCTGGTCTCTGGCTCTAAAGCAGCTCTGCTGACTTGGTTCTCTGGCTCTAGAGCAGCTCTGCTGGCCTGGTTCTCTGGCTCTAAAGCAGCTCTGCTGACCTGGTTCTCTGGCTCTAAAGCGGCTCTGCTGACCTGGTTTCTCTGGCTCTACAGCAGCTCTGCTGACCTGGTTCTCTGGCTCTAGAGCAGCTCTGCTGACCTAGTTCTTAGGCTCTAGAGCAGCTCTGCTGACCTGGTTCTCTAGCTCTACAACAGCTCTGCGGACCTGGTTCTCTGGCTCTAGATCAGCTCTGCTGACCTGGTCCCTTGGCTCTAAAGCAGCTCTTCTGACCTGGTTCCCTCCCTCTAAAGCAGCTCTGCTGACCTGGTTCTCTCGCTCTAAAGCAGCTGTACTGACCTGGTTTCTCTGGCTCTAGAGCAGCTCTGCTGACCTGTCTCTCTGGTTCTAGAGCAGCTCTGCTGACCTGGTTCTCTGGCTCTAGAGCAGCTCTGCTGACCTGGTTTTCTGGCTCTAAAGCAGCTCTGCTGACCTGGTTCTCTCCCTCTAAATCAGCTCTGCTGACCTGGTTCTCTGCCTCTAGAGCAGCTCTGCTGACCTGGTTCTATGGCTCTAAAGCAGCTCTGCTGACCTGGTTCTCTGGCTCTAGAGCAGCTCTGCTGACCTGTTTCTCTCCCTCTAGAGCAGCTCTGCTGACCTGGTTCTCTGGCTCTAGAGCAGCTCTGCTGACCTGGTTCTCTGGCTCTAAAGCAGCTCCGCTGACCTGGTTCTCTCCCTCTAAAGAGCTCTGCTGACCTGGTTCTCTGGCTCTAAAGCAGTTCTGCTGACCTGGTTCTCTGCCTCTAGAGCAGCTCTACTGATCTGGTTCTCTGGCTCTAGAGCAGCTCTGCTGACCTGGTCCCTTGGCTCTAAAGCAGCTCTGCTGACCTGGTTCTCTCCCTCTAAAGCAGCTCTGCTGACCTGGTTCTCTCGCTCTAAAGCAGCTCTACTGACCTGGTTTCTCTGGCTCTAGAGCAGCTCTGCTGACCTGGTTCTCTGGCTCTAGAGCAGCTCTGCTGACCTGGTTCTCTCCCGCTAAAGCAGCTCTGCTGACCTGGTTTCTCTGGCTCTAGAGAAGCTCTGCTGACCTGGTTCTCTGGCTCTAGAGCAGCTCTGCTGACCTGGTTTTCTGGCTCTAAAGCAGCTCCGCTGACCTGGTTCTCTCCCTCTAAAGAGCTCTGCTGACCTGGTTCTCTGGCTCTAAAGCAGTTCTGCTGACCTGGTTCTCTGCCTCTAGAGCAGCTCTGCTGACCTGGTTCTACAGCTCTAATGCAGCTCTGCTGACCTGGTTCTCTGGCTCTAGAGCAGCTCTGCTGACTTGGTTCTCTGGCTCTAAAGCAGTTTTGCTGACCTGGTTCTCTCCCTCTAAAGCAGCTCTGCTGACCTGGTTTCTATGGCTCTACAGCAGCTCTGCTGACCTGGTTCTCTGCCTCTAGAGCAGCTCTGCTGACCTAGTTCTTAGGCTACAGAGCAGCTCTACTGATCTGGTTCTCTGACTCTGCAACAGATATGCTGACCTTGTTCTCTGGCTCTAAAGCAGCTCTGCTGACCTGGTTCTATGGCTCTAAAGCAGTTCTGCTGACATGGTTCTCTGGCTCTAGAGCAGCTCTGCTGACCTGGCTCTCTCCCTCTAAAGCAGCTCTACTGACCTGGTTTCTCGGGCTCTACAGCAGCTCTGCTGACCTGGTTCTATGGCTCTAGAGCAGCTCTGCTGACCTGGTCTCTGGCTCTAAAGCAGCTCTGCTGACTTGGTTCTCTGGCTCTAGAGCAGCTCTGCTGACCTGGTTCTCTGGCTCTAAAGCAGCTCTGCTGACCTGGTTCTCTGGCTCTAAAGCGGCTCTGCTGACCTGGTTTCTCTGGCTCTACAGCAGCTCTGCTGACCTGGTTCTCTGGCTCTAGAGCAGCTCTGCTGACCTAGTTCTTAGGCTCTAGAGCAGCTCTGCTGACCTGGTTCTCTAGCTCTACAGCAGCTCTGCTGACCTGGTTCTCTGGCTCTAGATCAGCTCTGCTGACCTGGTCCCTTGGCTCTAAAGCAGCTCTGCTGACCTGGTTCCCTCCCTCTAAAGCAGCTCTGCTGACCTGGTTCTCTCGCTCTAAAGCAGCTGTACTGACCTGGTTTCTCTGGCTCTAGAGCAGCTCTGCTGACCTGTCTCTCTGGTTCTAGAGCAGCTCTGCTGACCTGGTTCTTAGGCTCTAGAGCAGCTCTGCTGACCTGGTTCTCTGGCTCTAAAGCAGCTCTGCTGACCTGGTTCTATGGCTCTAAAGCAGCTCTGCCGACCTGGTTCTCTGGCTCTAGAGCAGCTCTGCTGACCTGGTTTTCTGGCTCTAAAGTAGCTCTGCTGACCTGGTTCTCTCCCTATAAATCAGCTCTGGTGACCTGGTTCTCTGCCTCTAGAGCAGCTCTGCTGACCTGGTTCTATGGCTCTAAAGCAGCTCTGCTGACCTGGTTCTCTGGCTCTAGAACAGCTCTGCTGACCTGATTCTCTGGCTCTAAAGCAGCTCTGCTGACCTGGTTCTCTCCCGCTAAAGTAGCTCTGCTGACCTGGTTTCTCTGGCTCTAGAGCAGCTCTGCTGACCTGGTTCTCTGGCTCTAGAGCAGCTCTGCTGACCTGGTTCTCTGCTCTAAAGCAGCTCCACTGACCTGGTTCTCTCCCTCTAAAGAGCTCTGCTGACCTGGTTCTCTGGCTCCTAAGCAGTTCTGCTGACCTGGTTCTCTCCCTCTAAAGCAGATCTACTGACCTGGTTTCTCGGGCTCTACAGCAGCTCTGCTGACCTGGTTCTCTGGCTCTAGAGCAGCTCTGCTGACCTGGTCTCTGGCTCTAAAGCAGCTCTGCTGACTTGGTTCTCTGGCTCTAGAGCAGCACTGGTTGCCTTTTTCTCTGGCTCTAAAGCAGCTCTGCTGACCTGGTTCTCTACCTCTAAAATAGCTCTGCTGACCTGGTTTCTCTGGCTCTACAGCAGCTCTGCTGACCTGGTTCTCAGGCTCTAGAGCAGCTCTACTGACCTAGTTCTTAGGCTCTAGAGCAGCTCTGCTGACCTGGTTCTCTAGCTCTACAACAGCTCTGCTGACCCGGTTCTAGGGCTCTAAAGCAGTTCTGCTGACCTGGTTCTCTGGCTCTAAAGCAGCTCTACTGACCTGGTTCTCTCCCTCTAAAGCAGCTCTGCTGAACTGGTTCTCTGGCTCTAAAGCAGCTCTGCTGACCCGGTTCTATGGCTCTAGAGCAGCCCTGCTGACCTGGTCCCTTGGCTCTAAAGCAGCTCTGCTGACCTGGTCCTCTCGCTCTAAAGCAGCTCTACTGACCTGGTTTCTCTGGCTCTAGAGCAGCTCTGCTGACCTGGTTCTCTGGCTCTAGAGCAGCTCTGCTGACCTGGTTCTTAGGCTCTAGAGCAGCTCTGCTGACCTGGTTCTCTGGCTCTAAAGCAGCTCTGCTCACCTGGTTCTATGGCTCTAAAGCAGCTCTGCTGACCTGGTTCTCTGGCTCTAGAGCAGCTCTGCTGACCTGGTTTTCTGGCTCTAAAGCAGCTCTGCTGACCTGGTTCTCTCCCTCTAAATCAGCTCTGCTGACCTGGTTCTCTGCCTCTAGAGCAGCTCTGCTGACCTGGTTCTCTGCCTCTAGAGAAGCTCTGCTGACCTGGTTCTCTGCTCTAAAGCAGCTCCACTGACCTGGTTCTCTCCCTCTAAAGAGCTCTGCTGACCTGGTTCTCTGGCTCTAAAGCAGTTCTGCTGACCTGGTTCTCTCCCTCTAAAGCAGATCTACTGACCTGGTTTCTCGGGCTCTACAGCAGCTCTGCTGACCTGGTTCTCTGGCTCTAGAGCAGCTCTGCTGACCTGGTCTCTGGCTCTAAAGCAGCTCTGCTGACTTGGTTCTCTGGCTCTAGAGCAGCTCTGGTGGCCTGGTTCTCTGGCTCTAAAGCAGCTCTGCTGACCTGGTTCTCTACCTCTAAAATAGCTCTGCTGACCTGGTTTCTCTGGCTCTACAGCAGCTCTGCTGACCTGGTTCTCAGGCTCTAAAGCAGCTCTACTGACCTAGTTCTTAGGCTCTAGAGCAGCTCTGCTGACCTGGTTCTCTAGCTCTACAACAGCTCTGCTGACCTGGTTCTCTGGCGCTAAAGAAGCTCTGGTGACCCGGTTCTATGGCTCTAAAGCAGTTCTGCTGACCTGGTTCTCTCCCTCTAAAGCGGCTCTGCTGACCTGGTTTCTCTGGCTCTAGAGCAGCTCTGCTGACCTAGTTCTTAGGCTCTAGAGCAGCTCTGCTGACCTGGTTCTCTAGCTCTACAACAGCTCTGCTGACCTGGTTCTCTGGCTCTAGATCAGCTCTGCTGACCTGGTCCCTTGGTTCTAAAGTAGCTCTGCTGACCTGGTTCCCTCCCTCTAAAGCAGCTCTGCTGACCTGGTTCTCTCGCTCTAAAGCAGCTGTACTGACCTGGTTTCTCTGGCTCTAGAGCAGCTCTGCTGACCTGTCTCTCTGGTTCTAGAGCAGCTCTGCTGACCTGGTTCTTAGGCTCTAGAGCAGCTCTGCTGACCTGGTTCTCTGGCTCTAAAGCAGCTCTGCTGACCTGGTTCTATGGCTCTAAAGCAGCTCTGCCGACCTGGTTCTCTGGCTCTAGAGCAGCTCTGCTGACCTGGTTTTCTGGCTCTAAAGCAGCTCTACTGACCTGGTTCTCTCCCTATAAATCAGCTCTGGTGACCTGGTTCTCTGCCTCTAGAGCAGCTCTGCTGACCTGGTTCTATGGCTCTAAAGCAACTCTGCTGACCTGGTTCTCTGGCTCTAGAACAGCTCTGCTGACCTAATTTCTAATTTCTAATTTCTAATTTAAAACACTTATAGAGCGCGACGTACACCTTGCGGTTTCTTGGCGCTGGAGGTTCAGTAACTGAGGAGGAAAGACCGTGAAAGAGTGGAGTAAATTTTTAGGCGGGGAAAGCCTGGCTAAAAAGAAAAGTTTTCAGGTCTCTACGGAAGGAGAGGTACTGAGTAGCAGAACGAAGATTGTCTGGAAGTGAGTTCCAGAAAATGGGGGCCAAAGTTGAGAAGTTAGAACCGCCCCACTTTTTGCGTGAGAAGCGGGGGGTCTGAAGAAGGGACTTGGAGGAAGACCGGAGATTTCTGGCAGGGACATAGGGTTTAATTAGTGAGGCGATGAAAGCGGGGGCAGTGCCCAGGCGGGCCTGAAACACCATGCATCCAATCTTAAAAAGGGCGCGTTGTTTCACGGGGAGCCAGTGAAGCTTTTTTAAAAGGGGAGTGGAATGATGGTAGCGTGGAAGGCTGTATATCAGCCTGGCCGCCTGGTTCTGGATAACTTGGAGTCTACGCAGGCTGTATGCTGGAATGCCATGATAAAGGGCGTTGGCGTAGTCCAATCGTGAAATTACCAGGGCGGCTATGATGATCTTAAGTGCCTGGGGGGAGAAGAAGCGGGAAACGGAACGGATAGTACGGAGAGTGAGGAAACAGGAGGAAACCACGGAACTGATTTGTGAGTGAAGAGTGAGCTGGTTATTCATTTTAACACCCAAAGTTTTGACCACAGTGGAGGGGGATGGTGCCGGGCCAAGAGAGGGGGGCCAGAAAAGGGAGTTCCAGGGGCTGGATGAACCACCAGTGAGAACCAACTCGGTCTTATCAGGGTTCAGTTTGAGATGGTTGTGATTCATCCAGTCCCTGATGAATGTCATAGTTGACTGGAAATTAGAGACCGAAAGGAGAGAGGGGGACAGATCAAAGATGAGCTGGAGGTCATCCGCATAGTTGTAAACAGTGACCTCCAGCTGCTGGAGTGCATAGATAAGAGGAAAGATATAGAGATTAAAGAGTAAGGGAGAGAGAGAGGAGCCCTGGGGGACACCACAAGTGACAGAGAGAGGGGTGGAAGTGAAATCGCCTAGTTGGACCGCCTGAGTGCGGTCCCTCAGAAAGGAGGAGAGCCAGACCAAAGCTGATCCCCCGATGCCGGCCGCCTTGACACGGGCAAGTAAGATGGTATGGTCCACTGTGTCAAAGGCGGCGGAAAGATCAAGGAGGACCAGTGCCTGGTAGTTGTTGTCATCCATACCCTTTCTGAGGTTATCAAGGACTGAGACTACGACCGATTCGGTCGAATGCCTAGGGCGGAATCCTGCCTGGCGAGAGGCCAGCCCCCCATTTGCCTCAATGTGAGCGCTCAGTACCGCGGTGACATGGCGTTCCATCACCTTGCCCAAAAAGGGCAGCAGGGAGATGGGGCGAAAATTAGCCGAGATGGAAGGGTCCGCGCCGGGTTTCTTCAGCAGAGGCACTATGGTAGCGGCCTTAAGTACAGGGGTCACAACACCCTGAGCCAAGGAGCTGTTAAGGAAAGCAATAGGGGGGTCAGGGCAGCTAGAGTAGATTTGCTGTAGGATGCGTGCGGGACAGACATCCGCCGGAGACCCCGACTTTACTTTAGGAAGTATTGCTAGAAAGGATTCCTGAGTGAGGGGAGGGAACAGAGTGAGAAGATTCTGGACAGTGGGGGGGGAGGGATCAGCGAAAGCAGGCGAAGGTAGTGGGATATTGGCCTTGATAGTTGTGATTTTATCCATGAAATAGTGATTGAGTTGATCGCAGAGGGGCTGGGAGGGTGGGATTTGGGACGAGGATCGGTCAGAGAATGCCAGGTCATTCACAATGCCAAAGATTACCCTGGGTTTGTTGTCAGCGGACGTAATTTTCATAGAGAAGTAATCAGTTTTTGCAGCCAGGATTGCTGATTTATATTTAGCCAGTAGTGCCAGAAAATGAGTTTTAGATGAAAGGCTGTAATCTTTCCTCCACTGCCTCTCCGCCCGTCGGGCACTCAGTTTGAGTTCTTTTAGGTGGTCATTAAACCATCTATTGGAGTCCTTGAGTCGACGAATGGAAATGCGACGTAGAGGAGCCACTGAGTCGCAACCTCCAGCCAGCCAGATGTTAATGGCCTTGGCTTGAGAGGCAGATGATAGGCCAGAGAAGGAGGGAATGGAATTGCGGAGCAGGGAGGTCAAAGAGGGGAGATCCAGCCTGTTCCAGTTCCGCGCCCAGGTGTTTTTTGCACGCGGGGTTTTGGAAAGTGGGTTATAGAGGATTGAAAAGGAGATAAGGGCATGATCAGACCAGGGGCAAGGAGAGACAGCCACCGAGGCCAGTGGAAGGTTGAGAGACCAGACCTGGTCGAGTATGTGCCCGTGAGAGTGAGTGGGGACAACTATATGTGACACGAAGTTAAAAGATAGTAGGGATTCTGTGAATTCCTTTGAAGCAGGGCACTCGTGTTGGTCCGAGGGCCAGTAATTAAAATCCCCCAGCACCAGAACCGAGGCATAATTGACCACCAGATTGGCCAGTAGGTCTTGAAAAGCAGGTAAAAATGAAGGTGAGGACTGAGGAGGACGGTACACAAGGAGGCAAGTGATGGGAGGAGAGGATAAGAGGGAGCGGACTACTAAGAAATCAGCAGGGAACATGGGGGGAAAAGGAAGTGATAAAAAATGCAAGTCTGACCTGGCGATTAAGGCGACCCCACCGCCAGCCCTGTTGGCCGGACGATCGGCACGCAGGGCCACGTAGGAAGGCGGAAGGGTAGCCAGGAGGGCGGGGAGGGAAGAATCACAGTACCAGGTTTCGGTCAGGAGCAGTAAGTCCGGTTTCTCGGTGTCGAGTAGGACGTACAACTCGTGGTGGTGCTTGACCGCTGACCTGGTATTGAGTAGGATGACAGACAGTGCTGGGGTCGTGGGACAAGAATCAGCCAGGGGGGGGCACGGTGACGGGGGGGTGCGTAGCGGGGGTAGCGGAAGTATGGGGAGGGTAGGAGCAAGGCCTAGTGAAGAGACAAGACTATGGACAGAATCCGGGAGTGGCCACAGGCCTTGAAGGGCGATAAGGTCCTTAGATGAGTAGGACAGGATTTTGGCATGGTGCCGTGCCCCTGGCCCCGATCGGCCGCGGACGGGCGCAGACGGGCTTGACTTATGCGCGACTTCGGCGCGAAGTCGGCGCTCCCGCTGCGCTCGTCCGCTGCGCGATCTGAAATGGCACATTGTTATAGGTGGCCGTAAGGGCGGAAAGGGGGCGTGGCCTGAAAGGTGGGCGTGGCCAGCCGGCAGGAAGGGCGTCCCGTGAGCGCTTGATCCGCTACACGGAGCCCTCGAAGTGCATCAAAAACAAATAGCAGCAGGTGAGTTAAAAGCACACAACACACAGTCTCAAATGAGCGTCTCCCGGCTTTCCGCCTCAGGAGATATGAACCCAGTGGGCGCTCGACCTGGTTCTCTGGCTCTAAAGCAGCTCTGCTGACCTGGTTCTCTCCCGCTAAAGCAGCTCTGCTGACCTGGTTTCTCTGGCTCTAGAGCAGCTCTGCTGACCTGGTTCTCTGGCTCTAGAGCAGCTCTGCTGACCTGGTTCTCTGCTCTAAAGCAGCTCCACTGACCTGGTTCTCTCCCTCTAAAGAGCTCTGCTGACCTGGTTCTCTGGCTCTAAAGCAGTTCTGCTGACCTGGTTCTCTCCCTCTAAAGCAGATCTACTGACCTGGTTTCTCGGGCTCTACAGCAGCTCTGCTGACCTGGTTCTCTGGCTCTAGAGCAGCTCTGCTGACCTGGTCTCTGGCTCTAAAGCAGCTCTGCTGACTTGGTTCTCTGGCTCTAGAGCAGCTCTGGTGGCCTGGTTCTCTGGCTCTAAAGCAGCTCTGCTGACCTGGTTCTCTACCTCTAAAATAGCTCTGCTGACCTGGTTTCTCTGGCTCTACAGCAGCTCTGCTGACCTGGTTCCCAGGCTCTAGAGCAGCTCTACTGACCTAGTTCTTAGGCTCTAGAGCAGCTCTGCTGACCTGGTTCTCTAGCTCTACAACAGCTCTGCTGACCCAGTTTTATGGCTCTAAAGCAGTTCTGCTGACCTGGTTCTCTGGCTCTAAAGCAGCTCTACT